>NC_134090.1:68647035-71147035 GCF_000715075.1 Nicotiana tabacum | reverse complement strand
AGGTTTGGTGTGAGTTGAGGTTGAGTGTAGTTTCCTTGAGGTTGGAGGCACCTCAGAACCTTCTTGGACAACTACTAGTAGATTCTTGTGGCAACTGAAGTAGATTGTCTGGTTTTTTTTGTGGCTGGGTAGAGTATTGCAGGAATGATGACTACAACTGGGAGGAGGTTTCACTCCCGGGTTCTTGTGTGAACTGGGAGCATTGGTGAAAGTATGGGAGACTGGGCAGACTATTTAATTTTAAAATTGAAGGTTAGAGTATTATTTCATATTTGGACTTTGGGAGCTCGAATTGAGGCGATTCTTAAAGGGATTTTCAAGGAGTTGAGTGAGGTAAGTGATTCTAACTCAGATCTGGTTAATATACATTAATCTATCATTGTTTTTACCATTTAATTAGTGTTTTGGTTTGGGAAAATTGTAGAAATTTGATAAACTATATTTGGAGGAGTTGAAAGGTGATTTGAGCTCGGAATTGGATGATTTTGTATGGTTGGACTCGTTATTGAATGGGTGTTCAGATTTTGTAAATTTTATCAGATCCTGAGATGTGGGCCCAGGGTTGACTTTTTGACTTTGGTTTCAGAACTTAGCTTTATCATATGGAATCGATTTCTATAGCTTGTATTGATTGTATTAAGTTTCTTGTGGATAGATTCGAGTCGTTCAGAGGCCGATTAGAGAGGCAAGGGCTTGTTGGAATTGTGATTCACGTGATTTGAGGTTTTTAACACTTATAAACATGGTACTCAGGGTATGAATCCCTAAAATACGTGTTATATGGTTGGTGTTGAGGTGATGCACACGCTAGTTGACGGGTGCGTGGGCGTGCACCGTGAAAATTGTGACTCAGTTGATTGTGTGGTACAATGTAGTTATCAAACCTTATTGCTATTCATGTGATCCCTACATGTTAGAGTAATTGAGCCAAAATCCATGTTAGAAATCATGTTTAGGCTATATGGTTATTTCGTTGGGACCCGTTGGGGTCATTTCTACTGTTAGATTATTTTGTTAAACTGCAATTGTATACTCGGTCACATTGATCATTTGCATATCATATCTCACTCTATATTGTCATTTATTGTTACATTATATTATCATTGTTTCAGCTGATTGGTATGAAATTTTCGAGCCGAGAGGCTGGAGAGATTGATGAATAAGTTGGGGCATGAGGGCCAGATTATGAGTGATATTTTTGCTAAAACCCATATTCACGTATTTAGTTCATTCCATAAGGTAGTCAACGTAAATCCATGAAGATTATCTTTAAGATGATAAGAAGTTAATCCTATTGGTCTTAAATGATACAAAGGTGTATAAGGGTGGTTAACAAGTATTAGAAGTTAAACAAATTAAGGATGTTGTCAGCTGTATTTTTAGGTAAACCTAGAGGTGCTTAATACACTCAAGAGGTCGTGTTTTAAGGTATTTGAATCATATAATATCCGTATCATAAGTCTTGAAGTCAAACGAGTTATGAAACAAAGGTCGACAAAAGTTGTCGCAACTTATGTTCATAATTTTACATAAACATTAGGTCAAATGTTACTAAGTTTTTCTCCCAATTTAGAAGGAATTACGGGGTGATCTACCCACCAAATTATATATCTATGAGTCTAGTTTCCAACGCATGAAATCGTTTGTTGATACAACATTGGAGTAGAGAGATATATGCATTTTTGCAAGACTGCACAAGCTGTTAGGTGACAAGTAGGTGTGTCACCCACTTGGTTAAATGATAGCCCAAAAATAGGAAATTTTGGGTCGGCCAAAGAGCCCATTTAAAGGGTTATCTCCTGAAATCTAATCCTCATCATATATCACAAATAAACAGACCTAAACCCCTGCAAACTTCCTCCCAAAAATTATTCACAAACTCTAATCAATTTTCCCTCTTTTTCAAGTTCTAATTGGGGGTGAAACCTAGAGTTTAAAGAACCAAGGGGAGGGCCGAGTTATCCAACAAGTAAGGTAACTTTACTGCTCTCTTTCACACATTTCTTATGCTGTAAATTCATGGTTATTCGTTCTATACATGTAAGAACTCACGGGACGGTGATCGGAAGCTGTGAGTTCGAGTTATTCACTTGTAGCGGACTGTTTTGTGGACTGTTTTGTGTTGCAGTTGGGCTGCATATTTTACTACTGTTTTGTGGAGTTTTGAAGGAGGAAGGGTGTGGAGAAACACCATATAGGTTGTGGCTGGTCGTTCTTCGTAACATTTCCGGGTCGTTTGACACGACTATGGTGGCCGTCGTATGTATGAAGTGATTAGGTTGTGTGTGGACTATTTTGAGAGGCTCAATATGATTATTATTTATGTTGTTTGGGATGTTTGGTGATTGTTTTGAATTGTGTGAAGTCATATATATAGGGAGGTGTTATCCTTTTTATTATAAAATAGGTTGTGGTCGATACATAATAGTTATGATGCTTAAATGATAACGATAGTGTCATTTCTCTTATTGTAGACTAAGGAGTCGTGACTATTGCATAGCTTGAGATTGGCGAAGTATATACAAGGTATGTGAGGCTATCCTTTTCCTTCTTTTGCATGACTCCGATCATACATAATGTAATGAACGAGCTTCCAAAGATATTCTACTCTTAGAAGCTAGCAGTACTTATATTGTTTTCCCTCTTATGGAACGATTGATGTTGATGTTGCTTCTCTTATTCTTATGTTATCAATGTTGTTGGTACTTCCTGATTCTTATAAGGTTCATGGTGAAGAGTTAGTCCTAATAACGTGTACAGAGGATACCGACCTTACGTCACTCCATAAGGTTTAGAACGTGTTTCTATGAGTTGAGCATGCATTATATATATGTATCTATTTTACTCTACCGAGTTGCGCTATAGTCGGCCGGGTACGGAACCTATTGTGCAACCACTGATCAGTTGGGTTTTACCGAGCTCCACGTGGCCGGGTATGATACTACTGAGCCTTATGATGGTCGGGTACATTTTTTTACCGAGCCTATTACCGCCGGGTACGATATGATAATGATGATGCCCATAAAGGCATATGTTTTAAAAGTTTATGTATATATACATATGTATCATGAATTTCATGTCAGTAGACCTCAGAGGTACGCAGATGTTACAAGTTGTATATTCTCTATCCCGGCTTACATTACTGCTCGTACTTATGGTTCCCTGCTTACATACTCAGTACTTTATTTGTACTGACGTCCTTTTATTTGTGGACAATGTATGTCGTATTGTAGGTCCTGATAGACAGGCAGGTGCAACTCCCCCACCACGGTAGGCTGTCCAGTTCTGCAGTGATTGGCGAGATCTATTCTCCGGACTTGTCGTGGTCTTGGTATGCAGTTTTGTTATAGACATTATGGGTATGTCGGGGCCCTGTTCCTGCTATGTTGCAGCCCTTATGTTCCTTTAGAGGCTCATAGACAGGTGTCGACTCATGTGTAGTTTGGTATGCCTTGTCGGCTGAATTTTTGTTGTATAGTCTTTCATGGCAGTGTGGTAGCTCGTATCTTATATATAGTTTCTTGATTGTCTGGTTATCCCATGTTATGTATATTCATGCCATCATATTTTATTGTTGGTTGTCCATGATCCATGTCTACTATTTATATCGATCTCGTTAGCCCTAAAAGACAATAAAGAATGTTAGATAAAATGTACGTTGGTACTCGACAAGTATGGGTGGGTCCTAGTCATGGCCCTCTAGTTTGGGTCATGACCAACTTGGTATCAGAGCAAGTCTGTCCTAGGGATTGTCTATGAGCCGTGTCTAGTAGAGTCTTGATTATAGATGTGTAGCGTGCCACATTTATAATTAGGAGGCTACATGACATTTAGGGTTGTTACCTTCTTCCTAAATCTAGATCGTGCGTAGAGTTGAGTCGTAAGCGTTCATCTCTAATATTCACCTTATTTCCTTTCAGCAATGCCTTCGACTAGGAAGCAAACAATTAGTAGACGGCTTGATACAGCAGCGGGAGAGGGTACCAGTCAGGTGCCCCAAGTCAGAGCAGGACAAAGTGAGGCTCAAAGTGAGATGCCCTCTCATACCTCATCTACTCCATCTCCTCCAAAGGATATTAGAAGGCACCCAACGCCTCCAGTTCCTCCGTCTGGCACTCCAGACCAGGATATGCGGAGTGCTTTGCAGTTATTGACTAGCTTGGTAGCTGCTCAGGCTCAGAGGCAGAATACAGGTGTTGCTGAGAAACCAGTTAGTACAAGAGTTCGTGATTTTATTAATTTAGACCCTCCAGTGTTTACCGGATCAGACCCCAAGGAGGACCCACAGACTTTTATTGACCAGGTTCATCGTACACTTCGGGTTATGCATGTTAGTGATACAGAGGCAGTAGAGTTGGCTTCTTATCGACTACGGGATTTAGCGGTTCTCTGGTATGATAGTTGGGAGAGATCCAGGGGTCCGAACCCTCCTCCAGCTGTGTGGAAGGAATTTTCTGAGGCCTTTCTTCGTCACTACTTACCAGTTGAGATACGACGAGCTAGAGCTGATAAGTTCTTGAACCTTAGACAAGGTAATATGAGTGTGCGAGAGTACAATATGCAGTTTGATTCTTTAGCAAGGTATGCTCCCCATATGGTGGCTGAGATGAGTGACAGAGTGCATCTGTTCGTGAACGGGTTAGGACCACATCTGATAAATGAGTGCACGACAGCCTCCTTGGAGGAGGGCATGGATATTTCTCGTATTCAGGCTTATGCCCAGACCCTAGAGGATCGTAAGCACTAGTAGAGGGCAGATAAGGAGTAGGATAGGGGCCAGCATAAGAGGGAGAGATTTACAGGGTATTCTGATGACTTCAGAGGCAGCGTCAGGCCCCAGTCTTCGAGGGGTTCAGCACCACTTGTAGCTAGTGCTCCTCCACAGTTTCATAGGCCTCGATATGATCAATTTACCTATTCTGGACCAGGTCAGAGTTCACGGGCATCAGGCTCGCAACATCACAGGGATACTAGTCAGACGAGACCCCCAACACCACATTGTGATTAGTGCGACAAGGCCCACTTTGGACTGTGCCGTCGAGGTTCTGATGCGTGCTATTCTTGCGGACAACCTGGCCATATGATGCGGGATTGTCCTAATAGAGGAGGTAGTAGTATAGCTCAGCCGACTGGATCTGTGTCTGGTTCTTCCTCATCAGTTCGACCTCTATCACAGGGTTTTCAGCAGTCGATAGGTCATGATAGGGTTTGAGGTCGCAAAGTTTATCGATTCAGCAAATCTTACCCAGCCCATGCCCCATGCCATTAGTGAAACGCCTTTATGTGAATTAACTATTCCGGCTAGTGGACCTCTGCTTAAGGCGGTTGGGTTGGGCATAATGCTCTCATTCGCTCTTGCTGCCGGTCTTGTCCCTACTGAAATGGGATGGTGTGGATAGTCTATTAAAAATAAAAGCACTTTCTTAAACAAGATGTTTTCATAATACTTATTAAGAAAAGAGAGTAGTAAGAGTATCTAAACAGCTACGCACCTTTACTTAAGTAATTGAGTAAGGTTCTCTCTTAGCGCTTTTCTCAACCTATTATAATAAGCTTTAACTATTCTATTAGTGAAAGTCAAGAAAGTCTACCGGACATGGAGGTAGAGGTGCAGTGCCGAGTTCGTGTGGTGCTCAAAATCGAACCTATGCTCTAGTAGGTCGACAGGATCTTAAGTCGTCTCCAGATGTTGTTACGGGTATATTGTCTGTGTTTTCTTATGATGTATATGCACTGATTGATCCGGGATCTACATTATCATATGTTACACCCTTTGTGGCTAATAAGTTTAGCATTGAACCTGGATTGAGAAGTAAACCTCTTGCGGTATCTACTTTGATATGAGATTTTGTGATTGCTAGAAGGGTATATAGAGGTTGCACTATGATGATTTGTAGTCATCAAACCTCGGCAAATTTATTTGAGTTAGAAATGGTTGATTTCGATGTGATAATGGGAATGGACTGCTTGGCCTCATGCTATGAAAATGTTGATTGTTGTACGAAAATGGTTAGGTTTGAATTTCCTGGTGAACCCGTCATTGAATGGAAGGGGAACATTGCTACACCGAAAGGTAGGTTTATTTCCTATCTAAATGCAAGGAAAATGATCTCAAAAGGTTACATTTATTATCTCGTTCGCGTTAGGGATGCATAGGCGAAGCCGCCTACTCTATATTCAATCCCCGTGGTCAATGAATTTCCAGATGTTTTCCCAGATGAAATCCCAGGCCTTCCTCCTGAAAGGGAGATTGAGTTTAGCACTGATGTGTTGCCTGACACTCAACCCATCTCTATCCCTCCATATAGAATGGCCCCAGTAGAGTTGCGAGAGTTGAAGGCGCAGTTGAAGGACTTGCTGGATAAGGGCTTCATTAGGCCTAGCACTTCACCTTGGGGTGCGCCAGTCCTGTTCGTGCGGAAGAAAGATGGGTCGTTACGGATGTGTATTGACTATCGACAATTGAATAAGTTTACTATAAAGAACAAGTATCCACTTCCAAGGATTGATGACCTTTTTGACCAACTCCAGGGTGCCAAGTATTTCTCCAAGATTGACTTACGTTCAGGTATCATCAGGTGAGGGTTAAAGAGAAGGATGTTCCAAAGACAGCCTTCCGGACAAGATATGGGCACTTTGAGTTCTTGGTGATGTCGTTCGGGCTAACAAATTCCCCAGCAGCTTTTATGTATCTCATGAATACTGTATTCAGGCCCGATCTTGATGTGTTCGTGATCGTATTCATTGATGACATTTTGGTGTATTCTCGTTCGGAGGCGGAACATGCGGGCCACTTGCAGATAGTATTACAGACGCTTCACGGTCGTAAGCTATATACTAAGCTCTCAAAATGTGAATTCTGGCTTAACTCAGTAGCATTCCTTGGTCATGTGATATCTGACGAGGGTATTAGTGTCGACGCTCAAAATTTCGATGTAGTAAAGAATTGGCCGAGACCTGCAACACCATCAGAAGTCCGCAGCTTCCTCGGGCTAGCAGGATATTATAGGCAATTTGTAGAAGAGTTTTCCTCTATATCGGCACCATTGACTAAGTTAACACAAAAAGCTACTAAGTTCTAGTGGTTTGACGCTTGTGAATGAAGTTTTCAGGAGTTGAAGAACCGATTGACATCCACACCAGTGCTCACTCTTCCGGAAGGAACAGAAGGTTATGTGGTATATTGTGATGCCTCAGGTATAGGTTTGAGGTGCGTATTGACGCAACGTGGGAAGGTGATTGCTTATGCATCAAGACAATTGAAGAAGCATGAAAAGAATTATCCAACCCATGATTTGGAATTTGCTGCAATAATATATGCTTTGAAGATATGGAGGCACTACTTATACGACATCCATGTTGACATCTACACAGATCACAAGAGTTTACAATACATCTTCAATCAGAAGGAGTTGAATTTGAGGCATCGTAGGTGGCTTGAATTACTGAAAGACTATAATATCGAGATATTGTATCATCCCGGTAAAGCCAATGTTGTGGCAGACGCTCTCAGCCGTAAGTCAATGGGAAGCTTAGTATTGAGGCAGGTAGATGGAGGTTGACTAAAGAGCTTCATCAGCTAGCCAATATGAGAATCATATTGTTAGACTCTGATGACAGAGGTGTTACTGTACAGAATACATCAGAATCATCTTTGGTAGCCGAGGTAAAAGCACAACAATATGAAGATCCTATCTCAGTACGATTGAGAAAGAGCATTCAGCAGTGTAAAATTATAGCTTTTGAGATCGAATGAGATGGCGCACTGAGATACCAGGGCCGACTATGTGTGCCTAATGTGCCAGGGTTGCGAGAGAAGATTATGAATGAGATTCATCAATCCCGATATTCCATCCATCCCGGCTCGACAAAGATGTATCATGATGTCAAGGAGCAGTATTGGTGGGATAACATGAAGAAGTCCATTGCAGAATTTGTAGCACAATGTCCCAATTGTCAACAAGTAAAGATAGAACATCAGAAACCCGGTGGATTGCTTCAGAATATAAAGATTCCGACCTAGAAATGGGAGGTGATTAATATGGACTTCATTATTGGATTACCTCACTCTTAGCATAAGTTTGACTCCATCTAGGTGATAATTGATCAACTTACAAAATGTGCCCATTTTCTGCCAGTTAAGACAACTTACACGGCTGAAGATTATGCGAAGTTGTATATCAAGGAGATTGTTAGGCTTTATAGTGTGTCGGTATCTATTATATCAGACCGAGTAGCTCAATTTACGGCTAACTTTTGGAGGTCTTTTCAGAAAGGTTTAGGCACACAAGTGAATCTCAGCACTGCATTTCATCTGCAGACTGACAGACAGGCTGAACGTACAATTCAGACACTGGAAGATATACCACGAGCATGTGTTCTAGATTTTAAGGGGAATTGGGATGACCATCTTCCACTCATAGAATTCGCCTACAATAATAGCTACCATTCCAGTATTAAAATGGCCCCATATCAGGCGCTATATGGGAGGAGATGTGAATCACCAGTTGGATGGTTCGAAGTCGGTGAAACAAAATTATATGGGCTAGATTTAATTCACCAAGCCATTGAGAAGGTGAAAGTGATACAGGAGCGATTGAGGATGGCATAAAGCAGGCAAAAGTCTTATTTCGATGTCCAACGTCATGATCTGGAGTTTGAGGTTGGTGATTGGGTTTTCCTGAGGATCTCACCAATGAAGGGTGTTATGCATTTCGGGAAGAAAGGTAAGTTGAGTCCAAGGTATATCGGGCCGTATACAATTCTTCGACGAATTGGACAGGTTGCTTATGAGTTAGAATTGCCATCCGAATTGGAATTTGTCCACCCGGTATTCCATGTATCTATGTTGAGGAAATGTATAGGAGACCCTTCTCAAGTTGTCCCTATCAAAGATATACAAGTTACAGAGGATCTATCATATGAAGAAGTGTTAGTGGCTATAGTAGATCGACAAGTCCGTAAGCTGAGAACAAAAGATGTAGCTTCCGTCAAAGTATTGTGGAGGAACAACAATATGGAAGGAATGACATGGGAAGCAGAAAAGGAGATGAAGTCTAAATACCCTTACCTATTTCAGAATGAAGATAACAAGGATGCTGGTGGAACGCAGGATATATTAAAAGGTGAAACGACTCTATGAGGTAAGCAATAACTTGAGAATACTCTTCCTTAATACAAAATGGTGATATGCAGATAATGTACATATACATAATGCTTTATGCAGCCTTGTGAGGCCATATGTTGGGCTTAACTGTTTGCAAGATTTGCTAGTGACCATTTTATAGGGGAAAATTGACCGGAAATTTCCGTTAGAATCCAAGATGATTTGGATTCCCCATAAACCCTTACATTCATGGACGAATGTTCCTAAAGGCGGGAGGGTGTTACAACCCATATTCACGTATGTTAGTTCATGCCATAAAGTAGTCAATGTAAATCCATGAAGAGATTATCTTTAAGATGATAATAAGTTAATCCTATTGGTCTTAAATGATACAAAGGTGTATAAGGGTGGTTAGCAAGTATTAGGAGTTAAACGAATCAAGAATGTTGCCAGCCGTATTTTCAGGTAAACCTAGAGGTACCCACTCAAGAGGTCGTGTTTTAAGATATTTGAATCATATAATATCCGTATCATAATTTTTTATGTCAAACGAGTTATGAAACAAAGGTCAACAAAAGTTGTCGCAACTTAGGTTCATAATTTTACTTAAACATTAGGTCAAATTTTACTAAGCTTTTTTACCAATTTACAATGAATTACGGGGTGATCTACCCATCAAATTATAGATCTATGAGTCTAGTTTCCAACGCATTAAACCGTTCATCGATATGACATTGAAGTGGAGAGATATAGGCATTTTTATAGGATTGCACAAGCTATTAGGTGACAAGTAGGTGTGTCACCTACTTGGTTAAATAATAGCCCAAAAATAGGAAATTTTGGGTCGGCCAAAGAGCACATTTAAAGGGTTATCTCCTGCAATATAAACCTCATTATATATCACAAATAAACAGACCTAAAGACCTGCAAATGTCCTCCAAAAAATTATTCATAAACCCTAATCGACTTTCCCTCTTTTTCAAGTTCTAATTAGGGGTAAAACCTAGAGTTTGAAGAACCAAGGGAAGGTCTGAGTTATCCAACAAGTAAGGTAATTTTACTGATCTATGTAACACATTTTTTATGCTGTGAATTCATGGTAATTCGTTCTATACTTGTAGCGGGATAGTGATTGAAAGCTGTGAGTTCGAGTTATTCACTTGTAGCGGACTGTTTTGTGGACTATTTTGTATTGTTGTTGGGCTACATGTTTTACTACTGTTTTGTGTATTTTTGGAGGAGGAAGGGTGTGGAGAAACACCATATAGATGTAGGGTTTTGGGCTGGTCGTTCTTCGTAATATTTCCGGGTCGTTTGACACAACTACGTTGGCTGTCACATGTATCAAGTGATTAGGTTGTGTGTGGACTGTTTTGGGAGGCTCAATATGATTATTATTTATGTTTTTTGGGATGTTTGGTTATTGTTTTGAATTTTGTGAAGTCATATATATAGGGTAGGTGTTGTTCGTTTCATCGTAAAATATGTTGTGGTCGATACATAATAGTTATGACGCTTAAATGATACGATAGTGTCGTTTCTCTTATTGTAGACTAAGGAGTCGTGACAATTGCATAGCTTGAGATTGGGGAAGTATATACAAGGTTTGTGAGGCTATCACTTTTGTTCTTTTTCACGACTCTGATCGTATATAATGTAATGAACGAGCTTCCAAAGATACTCAACTCTTAAAAGCTAGCAATACTTACATTGTTTCCCCTCTTATGGAATGATTGATGTTGATGTTGCTTCTCTTATTCTTATGTTATCAATGTACCATTGTACTTTCTAATTCTTATAAGGTTCATGGTGAAGAGTTAGTCCTAATAACGTGTACAGAGGATACCGACCTTAGGTCACTCCAAAAGGTTTAGAACGTGTTTCCATTAGTCGAGCATGCATTATATATATATATGTATCTATTTTACTCTACCGAGCAGTGCTATAGTCAGCTGGGTATGGTACCTATTGTGCAACCACCGATCAGTTGGGTTTTACCGAGCTTCACGTCACCGGGTACGATACTACCGAGCCTTATGATGGCCGGGTACATTTTTTTACCGAGCATATTACGGCCAGGTAGGATATGATGATGATGATGCCCACAGAGGCAAATGTTTTAAAAGTTTGTGTATATATACATATGTATCATGCATTTCATGTCAGTAGCCCTCAGAGGTACGTAGATATTACAAGTTGTATATTCTCTATCCCTGCTTACATTACTGTTCGTACTTATGGTTCCCTGCCTTACATACACAGTACTTTATTCATACTGACGTCCTTTTATTTGTGGACGCTGCATGTCGTGTTGCAGGTCCTGATAGACAGGCAGGTGCAGCTTCCCCACCACAGTAGGTTGTCCAGTTCAACAGTGATTAGTGAGATCCCTTCTACGGACTTGTCGTGGTCTTGGTATGCAGTTTTGTTATAGACATTATGGGTATGTCGGGGCCTTGTTACAGCTATGTTGCAGCACTTATGTTCCTTTAGAGGCTCATAGACACGTATCGACTCATGTATAGTTTGGTATGCCTTGTCGGCTGAATTTTTGTTGTATAGTCTTTCATGGCAGCATGGTAGCTCGTACATTATATATAGTTTCTTTATTGTATGGTCATCCCATGTTATGTATGCTTATGCCATCATATTTTATTGTTGGTTGTCCATAATCCATGACTACTATTTATATTGATCTCGTCGGCCCTAAAAGATAATAAAGAAGGTTAGATAAAATGTACGTTGGTGCTCGGCAAGTATGGATGGGTGCTAGTCATGGCCCTCCAGTTTGGGTCATGACAATTTATGGGACCGGGTTGTACGCCGCAACAGATTTTATTGCTTTATGATGGGATCAGGTTGCATGCCGAAGTGGGTTTTATTGATTCTTGATGGGATTAGGCTGAATACCGCATTATGCCATGTTGCCTAATATTAGCGCTTAGGCAGGATCCGCCTTTTCGGAGTCTGACATACCACCAGTGAGAACAGGTATCGTACATTGGTGAGTGATTGAGAGTGATGAGAGAGGAGTATGATACTGTGAGATTGAGTACTCTAAGAGTGTGAGTACATGAGCCTATCACTGTGATGCATTACATGTGACATGCACATTTGACATGTAGACATAGAGATGTAGCATTCCTCATATCAATTATACTTGGCGTATTTTATCAGTGTTGGACTTAAAATGTTAAACTTAATAGCATGTCTACATTTCTGCACTGTGTACGAATTGATTATGGAATTTCTTTGAATTATTATTATCATTTCCCTGTTATATTTGTACTGTTATTATCTGGGACTGTACCTTTCTGAGCTCATCACTACTTTCAGTCTAAGCTTAGTCATGTTACTTATTGAGTACATTGGGTCGGTTGTACTCATACTATACTCTGCACTTTATGTGCAAATCCAGGTACATCTAGAACCGGTGGTTGCTAGAGTCGGAGCAGTATCTGCTAGGAGACATATGAGGTAGCTGCCTTGACACCCGCATACCTCGACTCTCCTTATTTTTAGTTTTATTTTGTACTGTTCTATCCTTTAGACAATTGTACTAGAGATTTAGACTGTGTTGACACTTAGTAGCTCATGTCCTTGGTGACACTCACATTTTGGGAGATTTTGTAGTTGAGTCACAGTTGTCTTAGTAGTTATTTATGAAATTTTTCACTGTTAAACTTATTACATCATGCTTTAATTTTTAAATGCGTAATATTTTTTTAATGATTGTAAAACTTATATCTTGTAACCACCAACCCATGTTTTACTATTTATTATCCCACTATCTTATTATTTATTTCAAGAAAGAGATTCTACATATATAAATTGTGGTATTTCTTCTTTGTGTTGAGAATGAGAAAAGTATTATGGTGTACATGAAAAAGGTGTGGTTGGTATTGTGAAAAAGAGAGTTAAGAGAAAGAAAAAAATCCAAGTCTCGAACTTTTTATCTACGAAAGAGAATATTATTTTTGTTGAACGAAGGTGTTCATTTTGGTGGAGCTTTGGACTCAACAACTTGTCCAGAGTTTGTTCGAGTTATACGACATTGCCGGGCTGTTGTATCCTGGAGGAGACAAGTCAATAGTATTACTGATGGACCAGTAAAGATGCTACCACAATGGGTTTAAATCTCCTTAAAGAGAGCGAGATATCTGTGACTCAACCTGAAGAATATTTATTTATTTTTATACATCTTATTTTTTAACTATAATTACTTGTAATTTCACGACAATATTAAGGAGATTCAAATATTTTATATGCAGCTGGAAAATAGCGGATATCAAGGTAGAAGTTCATCCTCTTTAAGAGATGGAAAGTTAAAGTGTTTTTCTACTTGCTTTACTCAAACAGAGGAAAGGTATATACTTTTTACCTTATATTTTTCATGAATATGTGATATATTGTTTCACTAAAAATAAATTTTTATTATTCTAGAAATAGTAGGAGTAAAAGAAATAAAAAATTCTTGCACGAAAAATTTGAATATTTATGCATGAGTGAAAGTTGATTAAATGAAAATTGTGATGAGTGCATCTATCATATGTCATGAAATAATTTATATGTTATTATTTGCCTCTATATTGATGATTTGTTAATATTTACCCTAACATAATTGGAGAAACTAAAAGCATGCTAGTAACCATTTTGACATAAAAGATTTGGGTGAGACAAATTTCAATCTTGGAATAAAAATTTAATAAAACATGTGATGCATGTTTTCTTGATCAGTCACATTATGTTGAAAACATTTTGAAAAAATATAATTTTATTGATTGCAAGCATGTTGTAACCCCTTTTGATTCAAGTGTTCACTTATTTTCTGTATAAGGTGACAATGATTTGATAAATCAAAAGGAATATGCTAGCTTAATTGGAAGCTTGAGATATGTGACTGATTATACTCGACCTGATACTGCATACTCAGTGGGAGTACTTAGCAGGTTTACAAGCAAAGCAGATAATGAACATTGGCATGCCATAACAAGAGTTATGAGGTATTTACTTGGTACAAAAACCTATGGCTTATCTTATAAAAAAATATCATGTTGTACTTGAAGGCTTTTCTAATACAGATTGGAACATTTTATCTTTGAGAGGTAGTGATATTTGTTGGAAATTAAAAAATAATTAATTGCTAACTTTACCATAGAGGCTAGCTTTAGCTAGTGAGGAAGTGAATTGGTTGAGAGATTTATTATTTCAAATTCCTTATTTTTGAAAAACCAATTCTTCCTATTTTAATTCATTATGATAGTATCGCTGATATTTGTGACGACCCGACCGGTCGTCTTAAGAATTAACGCCCCGATCCCTTATTAACTGCTTTCCCCAAGTTTATTTCTGCAATTTTGATTTGCCGGGATGTTCGATTTTAAGTTTCGGAGAGTTTTGGGGCACTTAGTCCCTAAATGAGAGATTTAGTTTGGAAATTTGACCATAGTCGGAATAGTGTGAAGATAACCTCGGAATGGAATTCTGATGGTTCCATTAGCTCTGTTGGGTGATGTCAGGTTTAGGAGTATGTTTGAATTGTGTTTTGGAGGTCCGTAGCTAATTTAGGCTTGAAATGCCGAAAGTTGAACTTTTGAAGTTTCCGGTCTGGTAGTGAGATTTTGATCCGAGGGTCGGAATGGAATTCTGGAAGTTGGAGTAGCTCCATAGTGTTGAATGTGACATGTGTACAAAATTTCAGGTCATTCGGACGAGGTTTGATAGACATTTTGATCGAAAGTGTATTTTGAGAATTTTGGATTCTTAGGCTTGAATCCATGGTTAATTCGAGGTTTCGATGTTATTTTAGGTGTTTTAAGGATTGGTACAAGTTTGGGTAGTGGTTTGTGACTTGTTGGTGACTTTGGTTGAGGTCCCGGAGGCCTCAGATGAATTTGGATGGTTGACGGAAAGATTTTGGAGTTAGAGTTGCAGCTTCAGCTGCTGGTTCTGTCATAACCACACCTGCGGTTTGGGTTCCACAGGTACAGCGTCGCAGAAGCAAAATTGAGAAAGGTCAGTAGTTTCCGCAGATAAGGGAGAATTTCCGCAGAAGCGATACTGCATCTGCGAGTTGGAGACTGCAGGTGCGGAAATTGGCCTTTAAGTGAAAGTCGCAGATATGACGAAGTCCTCGCAAAAGCGGGACTATAGATGCAGTCCCAGGGCCGCAAATGCGGAAATCGCTGGGCAGAACATATAAATTCTTGCCTTCACGAAATTTGGACATTTTTCATCTTTTTAAAAACGGGAAGAAGCTTGGGGAGCACTTTTCAAGAAGGATTTTTAGAGGAGTTCATTGGGGTAAGGTCATTGATCCCTAAACTAGTTATTGGAATGATTTTTATCAATTTAAGCAAGAAAAATTAAGGAAAATCAGTGGTAATTGGGGGGTTAGGGCTTGTCTAATTGGAGACCTTTGAGTGATGATTTGAGGGACAAATTGAGGTCTGATTTTGGTACTTTTGATATTACTGAACTCGTGAGAGTGCGAGCTTTCCAAAAATATAAATTTTACCCGATTCCGAGATGTGGGCCCAAGGGGCATTTTGGTCATTTTACATAATTTTGCGTATTAGTTTAGAATTTAATTGTAGAATCAGTTACTTGAAGTGTCATTTATATTATGCAATTGAATTGAATAGATTTGGGCCATTTGGAGTCGAGTACTCGTGGCAAGAGCGTGGTTTCAGATTGATTATTGAGTCGGTTCGAGGTAAGTGGCTTGTTTAACCTTGTGTGGTGACCTTCACCTTAGGATTGGTATATTTGGTAATTGAAATGCCTTGTACGTGAGGTGACGAGTGCGTACTTGTGCTAATTGTTGGAAATCCGATTTTCTTTAAGTAATTACTAGTATGTTTCCTTTTCTGTTTCTATTACTTGCACTATTAAGCATGTTGTTAGCTTAGGAAAGCATGTCTAAGTGACTTAATTGCTTTATTTGTTCAACCTACCTTAACTGAATTTTTTGCAGCATGCTAGGCTAGAATCACTTGTTGCCTTAATATGAAATTTTGTCATTTCTGTATATTTTTCCTGTTGCTGCTATGTATTTATTTTGGGACTACGTATGTGGGATTCCCGTAGCTCCCCCTTGTCTGTTTATTTTGGGACTACGGATGTGGGATTTCGGTAGCTCCCCCTTATCTGTTTATTTTGGGACTACGGATGTGGGATTCCGGTAGATCCCCCTGCACAGTTGTATGGAACTACGGGAATGCACCCGGTAGATTCTCCCAGTACTGGGTATTTACATTTGGGACTACAGAATGGGATTCCGGTAGATCCTCGTGCACTATGAGTTGGACTACGGGACGGGATCCCGGGAGATCCATTAGACATGTACATATGGAACTACAGGACGGTATCCTGGAAGATCCCTGATTGTTATTATTCCTGCTGAGTTGTATTTATTTTCCGTGTTTACCTTGCTTTTGTATAGTTGTTGCTATCCTATACATCCTGTGTTATTTTACTGTTGTACTTTTTTATATTGTTTTGTTCTATACTGTTGATCCTTATAATTTATTTAACCTCACTAGGGCCCTGACCTTCCTCATTACTACCCAATCGAGGTTAGGCTTGGCACTTACTGAGTACCGTTGTGGTGTACTCACGCCCCTTTCTGCGCATGTTTTTCATGTGTAGATCCAGGTACCCCTACTCAGGCCTACCATCCTTGAGGGAGGCGACTGCTATAGAGACTTCGAGGTACATCTGATGTGTCCGCAGACCGAGGAGTCCTTTTTTATTCTATTGTTAAACATTGCCCTTCCGTATTGTCTTTCTTGTTAGATATTCTGGAATTAGACAAGATATTCCAAAGGCTTGTGTTTCCATGAGTTTTCGGGTTTTGGGATAGTGTACTTGGTTTCGAGAATATTGTATTGTATATGTCGAGTGGCATTATAACTATTGTTTCCATTCAGTTATTTTGGTTTTTGATTATTTCTTCTGCAAGTTTCGTTTATGTTCTGCATTTGTTAGGCTTACCTAGTCGTGGAGACTAGGTGTCATCATGATGGTTCACGGAGGCGAACCGGGATTGTGACAAGTTGGTATAAGAGCTCTAGGTTCATAGGAGTCATGGATCACAAGCCGGTTTATTAGAGTCTCGCTAATCGGTACGGAGACGTCTGTACTTATCTACGAGAGGCAATGTAACCGTTAGGAAAATTCCACTTCATTTGATTTCCCTATTATGCAAGATTTTTGACATCACGAATTTTGAACCTCTATCTTCTATTCTCTCACCGATAGTGAGGACACGTGCTACCTGAAATGATCAGGCACCTGCGCCCCTATGAGAGTTGCCAGAAGTCGGGGCCGGGGTAGAGGTCGAGGACGCGCACGTGGTGCAGCCAGAGCACCTGTGCGAGCTGCCGCCGAGGTACCACCAATAGTTCCAGCCGGAGTCCAGGCGCCTGACACGCCTACTGCTACTACTACTCCAGCTCTTCAGGAGGCTCTGGCACAGTTCATGAGCATGTACACCACTCTGGCTCAGACAGGGTTGCTTTCCCTTGTTGTAGCTACATCTCAGGTCGTGAGAGGAGAACAGACTCCCGCTGCCCACACTCCTGAGTAGCGAGTGCATGTTGAGCAGGTACCTGAGATTATTATTGTGCTGCCTGCAGTGTCAGTTCAGCCGGAGGATAGGGCAGCGGCTTCCGAGGAGGAGCAATTGAGGCTTGAGAGGTTCAAGCCTCCTATATTCAGCGTTCTAGCATCGGAGGATGCTCTGGGATTTCTAGATGAGACTTACCGCATTCTCCGTACCATGGGTATATCAGGATCGAGCGGGATTTCCTTCACTACTTTCCAGCTTCGAGGAGTCGCCTATGAGTGGTGGCACACCTATAAGTTAGACAGTCCGGATGAGGCTGCTTCACTGACTTGGACTCAGTTTTCATATCTGTTCTTGAGAGAGTATGTTCCTCAAAGCATCAGAGACGCATGGAGCGCAGAGTTTGAGAATTTGCACCAGGGTACTATGACTGTCTTAGAGTATGATGTCCGTTACACCAGTTTGGCTAGGCATGCACCAGCCTTAGTTTCTATTGTTCGCGAGAGGGTTCGCCGGTTTATTGAGGGCCTTATTCCCAGCATCAGGTCTAGCATAGCTTGTGAGTTGGAGATGGATATTTCTTATCAGTAGGTGGTGATCATTGTTAGGAGGATTGAGGGTATGCATGCTAGAGAGAGAGAGGAGAGGGAGGCCAAGAGGTCTCGAGAGTCGGGCCATTTCTTTGGTGCTCGTGCCCTAGCAGTGGGTCGTTATGGTAGGGGTTATATGAGTCACCCTGTTCATTCAGCTCTTCCAATAGCCAGTGGTATTTCAGCTCCTCCTAGACCTCAAGAGCCTTATTATGCACCTCCGGTGTCTAGCGCGCCTCTTGCAAAGGGTGCTTTCAGAGGTCAGTCCAGCAGACCTGGTCCAAGCCAATCACAGCCACCACATCCTCCTAGAGCTTGTTTCGAGTGTGGTGACATACGTCATATGGTGAGGGATTGCCCTAGACTTGGGAGGGGTGTACCTCCAATGACTTCTCAACTACAACGTGCCCCACAGAGTTCTTAAGCTATGGTTATAGCTCCAGTTGCTACCCTACCTATTCAGCCAGCTAGAGGTAGAGGTCACCCTAGAGGGGGAGGCCAGGCCAGATACTATGCCTTTCCTGCCTGTACCGAGGTTGTTGCCTCTGATTCTATCATCACAGGTATTATACTAGTTTGTCACAGAGATGCATCGGTTCTGTTCGATCCAGACTTCACTTATTCTTATATGTTTTCTTATTTTGCTCCGTATTTGGGTGTATCTCGGGATTCTTTGAGTTCACCTATTTATGTTTCTACTCCTATGGGAGATTTTCTTATTTTGGACCGCGTTTATCGGTCGTGTTTGGTTGCTCTTAGTGGTTTTGAGACCAGAGTCGATCTATTGTTGCTCAGCATGGTAGATTTTGACATTATCTTGGGCATGGACTAGTTGTCGGCCCATTATGCTATTCTTGATTGTCACGCTAAAACCATGACGCTGGCTATGCCAGGTGTACCGCATGTTAAGTGGAGGGGTACTTTAGATCACACTCCAAGTAGAGTTATTTCTTTTCTTAAAGCTCAGCGTATGGTTGAGAAGGGGTGTGACGCGTATTTAGCTTATGTGAGAGATGTCAGTATTGATACCCCTTCAGTTGATTCAGTTCTAGTAGTACGGGATTTTCCCAATGTGTTTCCAGATGACCTTCCGGGCATGCTGCCTGATAGAGATATTGATTTTGGTATTGATCTGTTGCCGGGTACTCAGCCCATTTCTATTCCTCTGTATCGTATGGCTCCTCCTAAGTTGAAGGAGTTGAAGGATCAGTTATAGAAATTGCTTGATGAGGGTTTTATTTGGCCCAGTATATCACCTTGGGGTGCTCCTGTCTTGTTTGTGAAGAACAAAGATGGTTCTATGCGTATGTGTATTGATTATCGCCAGTTGAAAAAAGATGGCCCAGTGTATCACCTAGTGTTTTCTAAGATTGACTTGCGCTCAAGTTACCATTAGTTGAAGATTTGGGAGACAGGTATCCCGAAGACTACTTTCAGGACTCGGTATGGTCATTACAAGTTCTTTGTTATGTCATTTGGGCTGACCAATGCCCCACCAGCCTTTATGCATTTGATGCACAATGTGTTCCAACCGTATCTTGACTCATTCATCATTGTCTTTATTGATGATATTTTGGTGTATTCCCGGAGTCGGGAAGATCATGAGCAGCACCAGAGGACTATGCTTCAGACTCTAAGAGAAAAGAAGTTATATGCTAAGTTCTCGAAATGTGTGTTTTGGTTGGATTCTGTGGCATTCTTAGGCCATGTGGTATCGAGTGAGGGTATTCAAGTGGATCCAAAGAAAGTGGAAGTGGTACAGAGTTGGCCCAGACCATCTTCAGCTACATAGATCCACAATTTTCTTGGCTTGGCGGGTTATTACCATCGTTTTGTTGAGGGGTTTTCATCGATTGCAGCCCCCATGACTAGGCTGACCCAGAAGGGTTCTCCGTTCCAATGGACAGAGGAGAGTGAGGCGAGCTTTCAGAAGCTCAAGACAGCTTTGACCGCAGCCCCAATTTTGATACTGCCTACAGGTTCGGGGTCTTATACGGTATATTGTAATGCCTCGAGGGTTGGCCTCAGAACGGTGTTGATGTAGGACGATAGGGTGATTTCCTACGTGTTCAGACATTTGAAAATACATGAGAAGAACTACCCTATTCATGACCTTGAGTTAGCTGCCATTGTTCACGCCCTGAAGATTTGGCGCCATTACTTATACGGTATGCCTTGTGATATTTATACTGACCATCGGAGCTTGCAACACATGTTCAAGCAAAAGGATCTAAATTTGCGCCAGAGGAGGTGGTTATAGTTGCTGAAGGACTATGACATCACTATTTGGTATCACCCGGGCAAGGCCAATGTGGTGGCCAATGTTTGAGTCATCTGGCAGAGAGTTTGAGGATTTTGGCTTATTTACCAGCATCGGAGAGGCCTATGGCGATAGATGTTCAGGCTTTAGCCAACCAGTTTGTGAGATTGGATCTTTTGGAGCCCAGTCAGGTTCTAGCTTGTATGGTTTCTGGGTCTTCCTTACTTGATCATATTAGGGAGCGCCAGTATGATGACCCTCATTTGCTTGTCCTCAAGGACAAGGTTCAGCACGATGATGTCAGAGATGTGACTATTGGTGATGATGGGATATTGAGGATGTAGGGTCGGATTTGTGTACCCAATGTTGATGGGCTTTGAGAGTTAATTCTAGAGGAGGCCCATAGCTCACGGTATTCCATTCATCTGGGTACCGCAAAGATGTATCAGTATTTGAGGCAGCACTACTGGTGGAGGAAGATGAAGAAGGATATAGTTGAATTTGTAGCTCGGTGCCTCAACTATCAGCAGCTGAAGTATGAGCACTACAGACTAGGTGGGTTGCTTCAGCAAATAGAGATTCCAGAGTGGAAGTGGGAGCGGATCACCATGGACTTTGTAGTTGGGCTCCCACAGAATTTGAGAAAGTTCGATGTTATTTGGGTGATTGTGGATCGGCTGGCCAAGTCTGCTAACTTTATTCCTGTGTGTACTACTTATTCCTCGGAGTGGTTGGCGGAGATCTATATCCGGGAGATTGTTCGTCTGCATGGTATTCCAGTGTCCATCATTTTAGATAGAGGTACTCAGTTCACATCACGGTTCTGTAGGGTCGTTCAGCATGAGTTGGGTACTCATGTAGAGTTGAGTACAACATTTCTCCCTCAGACAGACGGACAGTCCGAGCGCACTATTCGGATTCTTGAGGATATACTCCGTGCGTATGTGATTGAGTTTGGAGGGTCTTGGGATCAGTTCTTGCCATTGGCGGAGTTTGCTTACAACAGCAGCTATCAGTCCAGCATTCAGATGGCACTGTATGAGGCTTCATATGGGAGACGGTGTAGATCCCCAGTGGGTTGGTTTGAGCCGGGTGAGGCTAGACTTTTGGGCACAGACCTGGTTCAAGATGCTTTGGAGAAGGTTAAGGTGATTTAGGATAGACTCCGTACAGCCCAGTCCAGACAGAAGAGTTACGCGGACCAGAAGGTTTGTGATGTTTTCTATATGGTTGGAGAGCGGGTTCTGCTTCGGGTATCGCGTATGAAGAGCGTTATGAGATTTGGGAAGAAAGGGAAGTTGAGTCCGAGGTTTATTGGCTCTTTTGAGATATTGTGGCGTATTGGGGAGGTTGCTTATGAGCTTGCCTTACCTCCCAGCTTGGCAGGAGTTCATTCGGTATTTCATGTTTTGATGCTCCGGAGATATCACGGTGATCCGTTGCACGTGTTGGATTTCAGTTCATTTCAGTTAAACAATGATCTATCTTAAGTTGAGGATCCAGTGGTAATAGTGAACATGCAGGTTAGAAAGCTGAGGTCAAAGAATATTGCATCCGTGAAGGTTCAGTGGCGGGGCCAGCCAGTCAAGGAGGCGACCTGGGAGACCAAGCAGGATATGTGCAGTCGTTACCCGCATCTTTTAACTACTTCAAGTATGTCTCTATGCTCGTTCGAGGACGAATGAATGTTTAAGTGTAGGAGGATGTGACAACCCGGCCGGTCGTCTTAAGAATTAATGCCTCGATCCCCAATTAACTACTTTCCCCAAGTTTATTTCTGCTATTTTGATTTGATGGGATGTTCGGTTTTAAGTTTCAGAGAGTTTTGGGACACTTAGTCTCTAAATGAGAACTTTAGTTTGGAAATTTGACCGTAGTTGGAACAGTGTGAAGACGGCCTCGGAAGGAATTCCGATGGTTCCGTTAGCTCCGTTGGGTGATTTCGGGTTTAGGAGCATGTTCGGATTGTGTTTTGGAGCTCTGTAGCTAATTTAGGCTAGAAATGCCGAAAGTTAAATTTTTGAAGTTTCCGGTCTGGTAGTGAGATTTTTATCCGAGGGTCAGAATGGAATTCCAGAAGTTGGAATAGCTCCATAGTGTTGAATTTGATGTGTGTGCAAACTTTCAGGTCATTCGGACGAGGTTTGATAGACTTTTAGATCGAAAGTGTATTTTGAGAATTTTGGAGTTCTTAGGCTTGAATACATGGTTAATTCAAGGTTTCGATGTTGTTTTAGGTGTTTTAAGGATTGGTACAAGTTTGAGTAGTGGTTTGTGATTTGTTGGTGCCTTTGGTTGAGGTCCCGGAGGCCTCGGGATGAAATCAGATGGTTGACAGAAAGATTTTGGAGTTAGAGTTGCCGCTTCAGCTGTTGGTTCTGTCATAACCGCACCTGCGGTTTGGGTTCCACAGGTGCGGTGTCGTAGAAGTGAAATTGAGGGAGGTCAGCAGTTTCCGCAGATGCGGGAGAATTTTCGCAGAAACGGTACCGCATCTGCGAGTTAGAGACCGCAGGTGCGGAAATTGGCCTTTAAGTGAAAGTCACAGATGTGACGAAGTCCTCGCAGAAGCGGGACCGCAGATGCGATCCCAGGGCCGCAAATGCGGAAATCACTGGGCAGAACATATAAATTCTTGCCTTCACGAAATTTAGCCATTTTTCATCTTTTTCAAAACGAGAAGAAGCTTGGGGAGCACTTTTCAAGAGGTATTTTCAGAGGAGTTCATTGGGGTAAGGTTTTTGATCCCTAAACTCGTTATTGGAATGATTTTTATCAATATAAGCATGAAAAATTAAGGAAAATCAGTGGTTATTGGGGGGTTAGGGCTTGTCTAATTGGAGACTTTTGAGTGATAATTTAAGGGACAAATGGAGGTCTGATTTTGGTACTTTTGATATGACTGAACTCGTGAGAGTGCAAGGTTTCTGGAAATTTAAATTCTACCAGATTCCGAGACGTGGGCCCAAGGGGCATTTTGGGTATTTTCTATAATTTCGTGTATTAGTTTAGACTTTAATTGTAGAATCAGTTACTTGAAGTGTTATTTACATTATGCAATTGAATTGAATAGATTTGGGCCATTTGGAGTTGAGTACTCGTGGCAAGAGCGTGGTTTCGGATTGATTATTAAGCTGGTTCGAGGTAAGTGACTTGTCTAACCTTGTGTGGGGGACCATTCCCTTAAGATTGGTATATTTGGTAATTGAAATGCCTTGTACATGAGGTGATGAGTGCGTACTTGTGCTAATTGTTGGAAATTCGGTTTTCTTTAAGTAATTACTAGTATGTTTCCTTTTCTGTTTCAATTACTTGCACTAATAAGCCCGTTGTTAGCTTAGGAAAGCATGTCTAAGTGACTTAATTGCTTTATTTGTTCAACATGCCTTACCTGAATTTTGTGCAGCATGCTAGGCCAGAATCACTTGTTGCCTTAATATGAAATTTTGCCATTTCTGTATATTTTTTCTGTTGTTGCTGTGTATTTATTTTGGGACTACGGATGTGGGATTCCGGTAGCTCCCCCTTGTCTATTTATTTTGGGACTACGGATGTGGGATTTCGGTAGATCCCCCTGCACAGTTGTATGGAACTACGAGAATGCACCCGTTAGATTCCCCCAGTACTGGGTATTTACATTTGGGACTACGGAACGGGATTCTGGTAGAACCTCGCGCACTATGAGTTGGACTACGAGATAGGATCCCGGGAGATCCATTGGACATGTACATATGGGACTACAGGATGGTATCCTGTGAGATCCCCAATTGTTATAATTGGTGCTGAGTTGTATTTCTTTTCCGTGTTTACCTTGCTTCTGTATAGCTGTTGTTGTCCTGTACATCTTGTGTTATTTTACTATTGTACTTATTTATACTGTTTTGTTCTATACTATTGATCCTTATATTTTATTTAACCTTCGTAGGGCCCTGACCTTCCTCGTCACTACCCAACCGAGGTTAGGCTTGGCACTTACTGAGTACCGCTGTTATGTACTCATGCCCCTTTCTGCGCATGTTTTTCATGTGCAGATCCAGGTACCGCTATTCAGTCCAACCATCCTTGAGGAAGGTGACTGCTCTAGAGACTTCGAGGTACATCTGTCGTGTCCGCAGGCCAAGGAGTCCCTTTCTATTCTAGCTGTTAAACATTGCCCTTCTATATTGTCTTTCTTGTTAGATATTCTAGAGTTCGACTGTTAGATATTCCAAAGGCTTGTGTTTCCGTGAGTTTTCGGGTTTTGGGATAGTGTACTTGGTTTTGAGAATGTTGTGTTGTATATGCCGAGCGGCATTATAACTATTGTTTCCATTCAGTTATTTTGGTTTTTGATTATTTCTTCCGCAAGTTTCGTTTATGTTCCACATTTGTTAGGCTTATCTAGTCGTAGAGACTAGGTGCCGTCACGATGGTTCACGTAGGAGAACCGGGGTCTTGACACTATTGGTTGAGTATAAAATTGTTATTACAACGGTAAATCCATACCTATAAGGAGAAAACACAATATTGTCTGATATTTGAAAAGTGATAAAATTGATCTTGATTATGTGATAATTTTGCAAATCCACTAACCAAGTCCTTGGCAAGAGAAATGGTCCGGAGTACATCGAGGGAGATGGGATTGAAGCCCATAAACTCATAAGTCATATATGAGGAAACCCAACATGGGGACTAGAGATCCTATAACCAGGTTCAATGGGAAGAATGAATCATATGACGGCTTGAGTCGAAATGCACTATTATATTTATTATTGTTCCATCCCTATAGTGTGAGTGCATTTATCCTGTAATGATTTGTGAGGTTGAGTTTTATTAACTCTTAATGAAAATTTGTAGCTCGTATGAGTGGGGTGTTAGAGTTACATGAGCACCCTTGATAGATTTCACCTATGTGAGTGTGGAAGTAGGCAGCTTCCTATGAGAATTGGGCTTGATCTCAAAAATACTCATGAAAATCGGGATAACACAAGGTCGTAATGTTCTAACTAGTAAAGCTCATGTTAACATCTTCATTATTATGTGTAAGCGGTGATACTTTATTTCCCTAAAGCAGTCATAGTTCAAGTCTGATACCACTAGTGACTCTAGAGTAGAGATCGTTGTTTTACTAAATAGAGGTTCAATGCAGTTAGTGCATTTTAATATTAAAATTATAATATTAAAGTGCATTATTTCTTGTGAGATAGTGGTTATAAATTAGCAAGAAAGTGGTCATTACTTTGGTGTAACTCATGAAACCACTAGTACCATAATCTATCACTTATTACCCACTAAAACTTATATCTTGTAACCACCAACACATGTTCTACTATTTTATTATCCCACTATCTTATTATTTATTTCAAGGAAGAGATTCTACACCTATAAATTGTGGTGTTTTCTTCTTTGTGTTGAGAATGAGAAAAGTGTTATGGTGTACATAAAAAAGGTGCGGTTGATATTGTAAAAAAGAGAGTTAAGAGAAAGAAAAAATCTAAGTCTCGAACTTTTTCTCTACAAAAGAGAGTATTATTTTTGTTGAAGGAAGGTGTTCATTTTGGTGGAGTTTTGAGCTCAACTACTTGTCCAGAGTTTGTTCGAGTCATACGACATTGTCAGGCTGTTGTATCCTGGAGGGGACAAGTCAAGAGTATTATTGCTGGACCGGTGAAGATGCTACCGCAGTGGGCTTGAATCTCCTTAAAGAGAGCGAGATATCTGCACCTCAACTTGAAGAATATTTATTTATTTTTATACATCTTATTTTCAACTATAATTACTTGTAATTTCACCAACAAAAGATTATCCAAACATTTCTTTAGATGATTATATTATTTGTAAGATACTACGACCTCAACCATCTCTACTCTTCCAAAATAATAATTAAAAGAGATTCTTCCTAATGTTCTAGATTAACATTTGAATGCCACTCAGGAAACTCTCAAAGGGGATTATGGTAAA
This sequence comes from Nicotiana tabacum, assembly GCF_000715075.1. Classification (NCBI taxonomy): domain Eukaryota; kingdom Viridiplantae; phylum Streptophyta; class Magnoliopsida; order Solanales; family Solanaceae; genus Nicotiana; species Nicotiana tabacum. The sequence goes on along the minus strand of NC_134090.1, from coordinate 71,120,570 downwards.
TAAAGATACATAATAACATAATATATCATACTACTGATCAAAGTAAAATATTAATGTCAATTAACTTAGAAAAATTATGACAAATACATTTAACACGAAATGCGATAAAAACAAAGGGCCTACATAGATTCCATGTAAGTTATCAGTTTGTTTGGAGGGTTGTTCTGTATCGTTTTATAATGTATCATATAATCTTGTATTGTATTATATTATATCCTTTTGAAATATACAATGTTTGGATAGATTGTTTCATTTTCCGTCGTTTCATGATGTTAAGGACCTATAATATAAAGAATAAACTTGCAATATTATAAAGAAAAAGTAAGGTACGATGTAAAATTTTTAAAATAGAATTTTTTAATAATATGAAAGGGCATTAGAGAGGGAAAAGGGGGACGATGTGACCACAGTCGTTCCATAGAGTGACGCTTTCTGTTGTTACATAACGACGGATTTAACGATACGATGCAATAAAATATAAGTAACAATCAAAATAAATATTGTATTTAAAGTAACAATACGATACAATACAATAAGTAACCACCATCCAAACGAGCTGTAAAATTATAGCCAACACAATCAAGAACATGATATTGTGTTTAATCTTGGTTATTTAGTACTAAAAAGGTGTTTCTATGTCTTGGATATTAGTTTAATGTTACTTTCAGAAAATGTTACTAAATCTATAGAAAAGGTTGCTATATCTATAGGCTCCACTTACACTGAGGACGATGGAACAGCATCAATCCTAGTGAGCTTCTGTCACTATATTTTTTTAAGCTTCTGTCACAGTAATGATCTAAAAATATGCATCAATCCTAGTGAGCTTCTGTCACTATATTTTTTTAAGCTTCTGTCACAGTAATGATCTAAAAATATGCCTGTCGTTACAACAATATTGGGTCCAACCGAACTTTATCTTCAACCACTGAGCAATAGCTCTAATTCTGTTGTGGCTGGATTGAACTTGATTTTGCTCGGGAAAGTTACACATATAGCTGCTTGACAAAAGTGTATAGGTCTAAATTTGGACGACCACGGCCACTGACAAATACGACAAGGGACGAGACCCTTACAACACAACGTCCTTTAGTCGTTGAAGAAGGTGACGACTGATAGCGGTTAGTAAACGCGCGACATTTATAGTAGTGTAGGTGCAACAGGAGGCAGTAGGAATATACTTTCGAATATTCTTTATGTATACCTTTTAGGGTTCAAGAGGGAATTGTCCCTTATAAATAGAGGAAAAAGTTAATACGGGAGGGGGGGGGGACAATTTTTACTTATCACAGTTCTGAGAACTATATATGATTTTACCTTTGGCTAAGAGCATCCATTGCAAAATCTTTCTACATTCAAAGTTATCATACTTACGCTTAATCGTTCGGTTTTGAGATATTAAGAAACATTATTCATCTTGTTCATCCCTTGCATATTTCAATCTAGAGTTTATTATACTTAGCTGAGATTTACCTCTTCATCTTCTTTAATTGATTTAATAAAAAAGGTTTCAATATCTTTTGAGTCAAACAATTTGGCACCGTCTGTGGGGATTTTTTTAGCTAAGATTTTAGTTTCATATAGACCCCTAAAAGGGATAATCACCTCTTCCTAGATTTGTACAAACTAACAATGGCAGAGAAAGGAGATGCAAGGCAAAAAGCAATAGTAGGCGTCACAACAAACCTCCTGAACACCATCAACGAAGATAGCCGAGAGGATAACGAAAATGAAACACCAAACATCACACTCGGGGGAGACGCTTCACCTCTCCCGCATGAAAGCGTGACTGCTTCGCGCGAGAGGGAAGCCTCTGTCGCGCCCCCTTTTTCTCGCAAAATCGGGTTTATGACATTTGGGAGGACAACTCGTTCCCTTTTAGGAATTAAGTTTTTTGATTTGAAGAGTCGCCACCTAATGATTAAGTGCATTAGGACATTGGGAAGAATTTGTTTAGAAAAACCAGAGTTTGGGTAAGGGCTAGAAATTATCTCGAGGGGAAGGTGTTAGGCACCCATCAAGATCCACTAGTGTGCTTCCCGGCCATGCTACAATTGTGACTTAAGTACAAACAATAAATAAGCAAATAAGGGTTTCAAATATGAGGGGTTGTCACATTGTGATTGCAAATAAGTTAAAGTTTGAAGAAACAAGGAAGCTGAAATTTGAGAAAAAGGAGTTTTGAAATTTTGAAAGTAATAAAATAAACAAGTAAAGGGAAGGGGGTCCTAGGTTTATAAATAATATGGATCACATCAATGCAGTACTCGGTAATAACTCCTCAGAAGAGGGATTACACGTGGTATTAGCGCACCGGTCATCATATCCATATCTACCCTTTCCCACCCCGTTGAGGTATTAAACGTGGAATAGTTTTGTTTACTTATTGCATGCTAGTACCCACCCCAATCCTATCAGTCCCGAAGGCATTTGGGACTACTAGTCCTAAAGGGAAGGGAGATTTGGGCTTTGTATGGTTTAAAAGGATAAAATTCTAAAGCGACAAACAAAAACACATAAGGCAGATATGGGAAACACATAACAATTTAAAAGGCTCAGACATGCCTCCTCACTTAAAGACAGATTGTTTAGCATGTCTTGCAAATCCTGGTTATGGTCTGAATTAAACTTAAACGTTTAGGAGGCAGACTGGTCTATTACACATTTCAGACTGCCTGTTGGTTGGAATTAACAGAGTTTGATTCAATTAGCTAATTTACCTTATATCTTGCCTAGGTGAAACCTATAGGCATGATATCTACATACGAGAGAAAGATACTGATTTCAGAAGCAGATTTATTAACAACAGGAACATAAGTTCTACAAGCTGATATTACTGATTTTAAACTTATAAGCAAGTTGAGGGATTCAGATTAGTTGCTTATTCCTATAATTATGCTTTCTAAGTTTGACTGATTTTAACCATTACAAAAATGCAGAAATCTTATAGGCATGGCGTCTAAAACGGTGATTTTTATTATTGAAGCCTATATATCGTTTGCCTAGTGATGGATACGTATGCAGTATTCAGAAACCCTATAGACATGCTTTCTATATGATAGGCAAAATGCAGAATCCTATAGTCATGTTCTCTATATGAGATGCAGAAATGCAAAAGCTATTGATATGATATATATGCAGAACTTATAGGCAGGATTTCTAAGATGCAAAAGTGCAAAAGTTTATACACAGGATTTCTATAAGAAAATGTAGAAGTGCAGAACCTAAAACAGGATTTCTATATGAAAATGTAGAAGTGCAGAATCTAAAACAGGATTTCAAAGATGCTGAAATGCAGAACTTGCCATGATTTGCAGAAATAAAGACCTAATGAGCATGATATCTACCCTTATGCATACATGAGTACCCCTCCCCTTTTCACTATAAGCCCCCATGAGTTATTACAAATTATTACAGCCCAGAATGAAGAAAAAAAAAGTAAAAATTACATCAGAAAGATAAATCCCAACCAAGGAGAGCCTGATTTAGACTTCTGTCTAAAGCATGAACTAAACCAACTCCAAAGATCAAATTCCAAAGCCTTTCTCCTATTTGGGATGTGTCAGAGTTCCCTAAGAGTCTCAAGTGGACTCCGGGCAGTGCTTACACCCAAATATATTGTAGAATTGGATTATAGTGTAGTGTGGAAGGGTCATCCCTCAAATGTCCAAGTTCATAGGGAGGTCAAGGTCCCAAAGCAAGGCTCATAGGAAGGGGGTAGAACTTAGAATCTAAGAGAGAGTGCAAGTACATAGAGGGAATTTTGGGGAAGGCCAAGACAGGCTGGTGGTCATACCCAGCAATTAGGAGTGCTTGCACACCCCTAACCAGCCTGTTAGACACATTGCTTGGGAGTTAGGATCCATTAAAGGATCAGGTCCAGACATGAGCAGTAATTTGGATACTGTCATGCCTGAACCTTAACTCACACACATAGAAAGGAATAAGGGTATGGGGAATTCACACAACAACAGATGCAAAGAGAACAACATATTCAATACAGAACATAAACAGCAAAATAGACAAGATTGTACAAACTGTAAAGCAAACACATAGGGATGAAGCCGAAAGTTAAATTAGAACATACCAAGTTCAGGGAAATAAGAAGAGAAGAGCAGTAGTAAAGCCAAATTGCAAACACACAGCCAGAAGATTTCAAAAGAGAGTAGAGTGTTGAATTGAGAATGTAGGAGTATTGAAATTGAAAGTGTTCAATAAGTGTTGTGTAAGTGTTGAACTCAAGGTCTTAAAGAGTATTGAATTTGAAGTCCCCTAAAAGTGCAGAAGGGTCATGCCCTTTATAGTGCAGAAAGCAAGTAAGAAAAAGGTTAGAAAATAGTTTCGAAATCAATCACATAAGGTCTCCCTTCAATTAAGGGATTATGATTTCAAACGGGCAAGATAATTAAGGAAAGAGTTTGATCAAAATATTTTCCAAAGTAGTACAAGAAGGGCAGATTCACAGAAACTATTTAAGGAAAGAGTTTGATATCAACACGGTTTGTGCAAATAATGAAAGGCAATCAATCAACAGTCAGTAAAAATCAGAAATTGAGTTTTGGTATGAATGAATCCAACCAGAAAAGGTGAAGAAAGGTTTAATTAAAGAAAAAATAGTAACAATCAATCGATCCTTATTAAAATGAATTCTGAATCAATCACAAATTGGCAAAACTCTTTTTTGAAGGAAGAATTCATCATATATAAAGTGTACAGACATGCGAATCAAGAAAGAGTTGTCATGCTAATTAGGAAAGAGTCTATCATAAAAAAGCTCAGGGCCATAACAAAGAGCTCAAATTCAATACATAAACTCAGGATTACTTTGAGAGAGTCCAGGGTTCCATAATAGAACCCCAATCCACACACAAGATCAAACTCGCTGAAAACCCCCAAACCCTGGGGTTTCCCAACTCGAATCAGATGCAGAGACGAGAAGACAAATGACTGAAACAGGCTCAGAGATCTCTTTCAGAGACTCATGAGAAAACAAACAGATAGAATAGCAGGTTCAAGGCGAATAGAATGCAGAACTGAGTTGAAGCATAAAGAACATGTTTTAAGAAAAGCTCGGAACTTAAGCAAGTTCAAAAGAGAAAAGAGGTGATATAAATTTAAGAAACAGTAGATGAAACATGTTTAGAACTCAAACAAAGGTCTAGTAAAGGCAAACAAAGGACTAAAAGCTTAGTATAAAAATACAGTAAAGGAACACATAAGATAGACATGTGAGAACATGATATAGGAACCAGTAGAAGGAAGAACTGTCACACCTCCTTTTTGCGCGCCCGCCCCCGAAGGGTTAGAATGCGCGAGGGGAGTTTTTCCAATTTAAGTGACAATATTCGAAATGGGATTATTTATTTAATTCAGAGTCGCCACTTGGGAAAGGTTTGACTTTTGGTGTCCCAAGTCACCGGTTTATCTTGAATCCCAAATCGAGGAAATTTTCGACTTTTCCAAGTGAAGTCTGCGAACCAGAAATTCTAAGTAAGGAATTCTGTTGACCCGAGGGAAGGTGTTAGGCACCCTCGAATCCCGTGGTTCTAGCATGGTCGCTTAAATTGTTATAATGGCTAAATATCTGATTTAAATACATATTGTGACTTATGTGCTTTTATTAAGTTTAAACCGTTTTTATTATTATCATTTATTTTTATAGAATTGCAACGTTGTGAAAATGCATCTCGAACCACGTCACAATCAATGTACTCGTGGTCGTCGACACATTTTGACTCCGTTGAGATTTGAATTTGGGTCACATCAATGTGCACCCGTGTTTAAGAATATAATTTGATTAAACCGTGCCTAAAAAAGTCTAACGCGTTATTATTTTTGGATAAGGCCGTGAGATTCACTAAACGGCCTGTCCTGGATTCTAAATATTTATTATGGTTAGTTATTGAGGGCCCCGCAATTCGCATTCTTACTTGACGAGGCTCGTCTCATTATTTTAGAAAAAGGATATCCTGAAGCGACTACATTTCTATTACATTTGTCTCTAAAAAATAAAAGAGAAAATACCAAACTTACTTATTTAAGCAAACTAACATACTAAATCTCTACTATATGTGACGAATCCGAAATTTTGCTTGATTGCCTGATTGGTTGTTTATGAGGTGAGAATTATTTCATGCCTCGTCTTCAAAGAGTGAATAAGCTTTGTTAATTTGATAGGAGAGATTGCAAGCAACAAATAACTCATACTAAGTTTAACATTAAACAAACCTTAAATTTGAACTTTATAATTAGGCTTGATAAATGAAATCGGCTACTTATTAAGAAAAACTACTATTAATTGGATTTGAGAATGCCTATTAGTTTTCCTCGAAAGTCATCGCATTATTCCGAAACAATGAATCTATATTGAAGCCCATATCAAAACTATGTAGAAGCAAGTGATCTAACAAAAGGGTTGGCGTACATTATCACCCTGTTAACGTAACGCTGCATGGGAATTAGTTTGGGGTACACTTATCTTGAAGTCAAATGAAACTGAATGTAGCAGATTCGATAGTTCAGAGATCTAGGCAAAAAATACATACGCATGCTTGCTAAGATCCTATGTTATGATGTCACAACTGAAACAAAACTAATGGTTGTATGCATCAAAACACATCTGATCTAACAAGCAAATGTTATCTAATTGTTCGTCTCAACTTAGAATGTATATTGATTTATACAGAGTATTTGCAGTTTACAGTTTAAAACAAATACAGGCTAAGACTAACATTCAACCTGTTTTGATCACAAGCATTATAAAGTAAACAGACTTTCGTTTCTTTATTTCTGGTTCAAACTTCAAACTTTCTACAACATATGGTTTCAGAAGTTGTGTACCTGGAAATGTTTGACAATTGAAGAAAAAGGGAAGTCAGCAGAGTAACAATGGAAACAAATGCAGCAGCAGTAACAGCAGGTAACCAATAGCACAAATCCCAATGTAAGATGCAGTTAGAGCCGATGGAAAAATGGCAAAATGAAACAATTTCCTAGTAGTGTGGAACCAGAATTTAGGCAGAACACATCCAGAAGTGAACTAATGCTACCACACAACCAGTAACCTCGATCAAGACTCAGAAGAAAAACAATATGAAACAAGAAAATCCAGACCAATGAAAATCAAGATCAAGATGTAAATGCAGTCCCTTTTCTATGTTATGTTTCTCCCTCCCTATTTCTGTCTGTGTGTGTGTATATATCAAAATCTGTCCCTCCATCCCCTTCTCTTCTGTCTCCTCTTATGTCTGTCTCCTTCCTTTTATAAGCCTAAACCTCAGCCCTTTAACAGCCTGTTAGACCAAAAGAACACTCCTCCCATGTGCCTCCTCCCAAAAGTCGATTTGTTATTGTTCGGACAACTGAAACTAATTGACGACATATGTCGACTCGACTATACTAGTTATAACACATACAATCGTAACCAAAAATCAGACATTTAACAGTATCGACACATGATTTGAATTATACTGACTAAACAAAGTGGTACTCGAGGAATCAGTTGATCAGTCAAAATTTGAAGCTCAATTATTCGCACAGCACATACATACATACGCATTATCAGAATAGGAGAGGGATTCAAACAAACACAGAGGTTCAGGTAAAGTGGACAAACAAGAGTTGATAAAAATTCAAAGACACAAATTAAAACAAAACATGAACAGACCTTTAATCAATCACATGGACTAACAGAAATAAGAAAAGAAAAAGCAAAACTCACCTTAAATCTCGAAAAATCAAAGGCCTTAACTTGGACTCGGACAGACCTTTCTTAAGGCTGAACGGACTTTAATCGAAGTGTTTCTCAGATTAGAAACACTTCGATTAAGGTCCATTATACCTTAACCTCTTCGGCTTGAACAGACACGGAACATGCACGGAGAAAACTAGGGTTCAAAAATTAGATCTGGGATTCGTGTTTCCCTGGTTAGATTCGGACCAAACCAAGCATGGTTTGGTCACAAGGGGGGTCTGGGGACTGTCTGGTGTGAAGTTGAGATCGATTGATGTAAATCGGGTTCCGACTCGAATCTTCAAATGAAGATTCGAGAAGGTGGGAAGGGATTCGAACTAAACGGCCAACAGATCAATGTTCAGGGCGGTGAGGGGGTTCTATGGTGTTCAGGCGGAGGTCACCGGCATTCATGCCGCCGGGTTTCTGGTGAAGGGAGATGGGGGCGGCTCTAGGGTTCCGGGGTTCTTTGTGAGGATGATGAAAGGCAGGGGTATTTGGATAGGGGGGTGGGGTATGAGGGGAAGCTTATATATGGAGTGGGTGAATGGATCTCAACCGTTGGATGAGGCACGATGAAGGGCCAGGATCCTTCAGCTCGAGGGAAACGGTGTCGTTTCATCTTTAGAGGGTTTGGGTCGGTCCGGGTGGAAACGGGTCGGGGTCATCAGTGGGTTATGGGGAGGTGATCTTGGCCGTTGATCATTCATAGATCAACGGCTCAGATCAGACTCAACCATTACGACGTCGTTTGGACGTGCTTGGTGTCAGCTTGGACTGGACTGGGTTGCACAGGGGTTTTGGGCTGAGTTTGTTTGGGCCAATTTGTTTAAAATTGGCCCAAGTCCGAAAAGATTTCTTTTTTTTTATTATTATTATTTTATTTTCTTCTTTATTTTAAAAACAAAAACCTAAGTAAATCAAATTAAAATTAAATAAACACTCAATACAATTATTTGCAAACACCTTAAAATATTTTAAAACAGGTAAAATCAAGCAAGAACAAAATCACGGACAAAGATGCCTATTTATGATTTTCTATTTAACAATCGGATTACGGTTCAAATTATGCATGACACATACATTTTTTGTATTTTGTTTTAATAAAATAAAATGGGCAAAAAAAAATCATAAATAATTAACAAAGTGCCATGTAAAAATCCAAAAATTGTACAGCAGGACCAATTGTTATTATTTTTTATTTCTTTTGGAGCGATTGTCGCGCGAAACAAAAATCACGTGCTCACAGCTGCCCCTCTTTGTTCGGAAACACGAAGTGTTTTCGTACAAAGATAAAGTGAGCGGATATGAGCGATATTTGCTTATGGACTACTCCGTGTGAAGCATGTTTTTTTTAAAGGTCTGACCGAATCTTGCTTCAAAGATTTCCTACATATCCTGGGCTAAACAGGAATCAGGTCAATGTAGTTCGGGAAAATTTTGGCAGCTGGGACTACCATGAGATTGCAATGCTTGCTGTTACTGCTATTGCTGTTGTCACTGCTGCGTCACTGACCGCCTTATTACAACCAAAGAAAAATTGAAACTGAACTAAATACTTATATGCATGTCAACCGCTAGTTACAAGATCCCTATCTATGATTCTTTTGCGACTTGATCATGGGTCTTAGCTAATTTTGCTTGGAGACTTCGATCCGAATCTTGATGCTTGCGAGTTGTAGGTTCTTGCTCACTCTGGGATACTCAGTGAGACGTGACTGGCAGAGTTCAGGACCTTAATCAAATGTTGGAGTCGATCTGCCTTCCATTTACTCCGATATCTCGGGACATCTTCTTTTTGTCTTTTTCTTCTTTAGATTCTGAGTTGAGACTCATCTTGTGGGTCATTTCGATCCGTGTGGTTCGAGGTTAGACCTGCGGGAGAAAACAAACAAACGAGCGAAATTTTCTGCCCCAGTTTCACTAGGAAAATTTCGTGAATTATTCGCCAGAAAGTTCATAAAATTGATGAAGGAAAAAATGCTCAGTTCAGGGTTGGAGCCCTAATACCGAATAGTTGGGGAGAAGTTCAGTTCCTAGAGTCGAAACTCTAATACTGACCAACTGGGGAAAAGTTCAGTTTAGGGTTGGGGCCCTAATGCTGACTAAAGGAAAAGTTCAGTTTAGGGTTTAAAACCCTAATGCTGGATGAAGGAAAAAGTTCAGTTTAGGGTTTAAAACCCTAATGCTGGCTGAAGGAAAAAGTTCAGTTTAGGGTTTAAACCCCTAATGCTGATTGCATGGAAAAACTCAGTTTAGGGTTTAAAACCCTAATGCTGGCTGAATGGAAAAGGTTCAGTTTAGGGTTTAAAACCCTAATGTTGACTGCATGGAAAAGATTTCTCGGGTTATGCCGAAAGATTCATCGAGTCATGCTGGGAGGATTCATCGGGTTATGCCGGGAAGATTTATCGAATTATGCCGAAAAGATTCATCGGGTTATGCCGAGGGGATTCGGGTTATGCCGAAAAGATTCGGGTTATGCCGAAAAGATTCGTCGGGTTATGCCGGGAAGATTTATCAGAATATGCCGAAAAGATTCATCGGGTTATGCCGAGGGGATTCATCGGGTTATGCCGGGGGGATTCATCGGATCATGCCGGGAGGATTCATCGGATTATGCCAAAAAGATTCATCGGGTTATGTCGAGAGATTCATCGGGTTATGCCGAGGAGATTTATCGGGTCATGCCGGGAGGATTCATTGGATCATGCCGGGGAGATTCATTGGGTTATGCCGAGAGATTCATCGGGTTATGCCGAGAGATTCATCGGGTTATGCCGAGGAGATTTATCGGGTCATGCCGAGAGGATTCATCGGATCATGCCGGGGAGATTCATCGGGTTATGCCGAGAGATTCATCGGGTTATGCCGAGGAGATTTATCGGGTTATGCCGAAAGATTTATCGGGTTATGCAGGAGGTATTCGTCGGGTTATGCCGGAGGTTCATCGGGTTATGCCGGAAAGGTTTATCGGGTTATGCCGAAACGATTCCTCGGGTTATGCCGAAAAGATTCATCGGGTTATGCCGGGGGGATTCATCGGGTTATGCCCGGAAGATTCATCGGGTTATGCCGAAAAGGAAAAGAGTCCTCGGGTTATGCCGGGAATTTGGGTAGAAAAAGTTCCTTGGGTTATGCCAGGGAGATCCGGGGTTTATACCGGGATAGTTGAGGAACGAGGTCCTATGCTACCATGATTTGTTTTTCTTTTGAGATGTTCATTTTTTATTCCTTGTCTTCTTTCCTTCCTTTGGTTCTCCCTTTCTCTCTTTTTTTTCTCTTTTTTTTTTATCAGAAATGCACGAAAGAATTATGGGGAAACTTACCATTGGTCGTTTTCCCGCTGCAAGGCTGTTTCAATGCTTGTGTGCTCCATTTCTTTTGGGCTACACCAGCTTCATGCATGGATGCTTCGGGTCGCACCTGTCTCAATTTCCTGGACAAAGAAAACATTGTCAGTTTGAAAATGGCGGTTGGTTTTGGGGGCCTTGACCGTTCCAATTGCTTTGTCTTAGCCTAATTCTTGTTGAAAAACTCTGCCATTTATTAGATTTACATGCGAAACCCTTTGGACTACTCAGACTTGCGTTTCCAGATTTTGTGATGATTTGCCTTATAAGGCTTTGGTTTTTCCGTCCCGTTCTGCTTGGGGATTTTGGTGGGGATTTTATCAGGGAGACTCTGTGGGGATTTGTACAAGAGAAACTCCGTGTGGATTTGTCCAATGCGAACTCTGTGAGGATTTTTTTTTTTTTTGTAGCAAACTTGCTGGGGATGTGCTGGGGTGGACTTCTTTGGGGAATTGTACAAGGGGAGACTCCATGGGGGATTTGTAACAAGGGATACCCTGTGGGGATTTGTCGGTTTTGGAAGCAAATCAACTACCATGGCCAGTCGGGATGGGACTGACGCGCCACTGAGGTCGTACATTTTATTTGAATCTTGCCAAACGGAGCCCTGTAAAACCGGTCCTGCCACCTTTCTTTGCGATTATTACGGAATTAAGAGTTAGATCAAAAAGAACTCAAAGAAAACTATGTAAAGGAGAACATATGAGTTTAAAGAGAAACGCCCCTTTCGGGGAGAAAAGAAGGACTTATCTGGAGTGTATGTCAGTTTCAAACTGACATGACATGCCTTTTGGACTGGATGCCCGACCTCCGAGAACTTGTATTTCCTCATGAATCAAAACAGATCTATATTTTTTTCAAAACCCGGGAACCTTGCCAGGACTTTCTGAGGTGGAATCATCTTTTTGGCCGACAACGCCCTTTGCGGGTTTTCTCTAGTCGACCTCTCTCATTTCTCTTCTTACTGTCGCCTGCTAGTACTCTTTGCGAGTTTTTACTAAACAAGCTCTCTCATTTTCAATTTCTCTTCTCGCATCGCCTCACGGTGCCCAAAGGTTTTCACCGACAAGACTCTCTTATCTTTATTCTCCTCATTTGTTGTATCGGACCCAAATAATTCCATCTTCCTATTTTGGAATGCTTCGTTGATTGATCAGAAGGACTTGAAAAAGGTTTGGGGTGAAAAGAATTTGGATTGAACTACAACTTTGGAACCTTTTGGGTGGGATTATTGCTGAATCGTTATAACTTCTGCCCCAGTTTTACTTTCGGGGGGAATTCCTGGATTTTATTTTGATGTGACTGAACCCCAAGGAGAGGTTGCCTACGTATCCTTTCGGAATCAAGTCAGACGTAGTTCATAATGTTCTTTTTTTTTATATATATATATTTCCTCATTCTTCCAATTCTTTCTTCTTCTTTTTTTTTCATTCATTTTTTTTCAATATTCTTCTTTTTTTTTCATTCATTTTTTTTCAATAATATTTTCAGGTTCCAAAGAGGGTAATCAAAGAAGAGTAACCTGCTCAAATGGGTTTGCAAAGGGTTAATAGTGTTTGGGTAGCGAGAATGAAAGCCTTCGTCATCTCAAACTGTGCAAAGATATCGCCAGAGTGATTTAGACATATCACTGCACCTGCTTTCCAAGCAAGGCTGACGTCGTTTCTTTTGACGTTGCCCAGATACAAATGCTCCATTTGGTAACGTTTTCCAATGACGTATGGACCATTCTTTCTGGGTACAATTGCTCGTGACAAACCGCAGTTATTAAGGTTATCATTCTGTACGGGTCTAAACCCATTTACTGCTCTCAAACTCTGCTTCAGTGACGGACATTTTCCAAACCATGAACCAATTTTCTTTAGTTGTTCCTACTTTTCAAATTCTTTATATCTCAAATTTTGACTCATTATTTGAAGTCTGATCGGAGTTCTCGTGATCCGGGCATGAAGTCCGCAAACATGTCATGTTATTTAAAGCTGCATTTATCAGAATTGAAGAGAACACAAAAGAAAACATAGAAGAAGAAAGTGAGTAATCAAGCATGATTTCATTTCTTGGCATTTTGGGGAAGATAAGGAAAAAGGTTGACATTAAGGAAATTAAAAACATGAAACTGAAGAAAAACATCTGAGTCACCCTCTGGGGTTACTCGTGATGTAGAGAAAGTGGCAAGACAGGTTCATTAGGACTTCCGTTTGATCAAGAATGGCGTAGCCTTCTAGTTTTGAAGCTTGGTGCTTGGTCCCATGTACGATACTTCAACGGTGCTAGTGCCCTCTCCTGGCTGGACCATGTGTATTTTGCATAGCTTTTCCCTTGTTGCCTCACATATTTCCTCACTCTCGTCGAGCGGGGACACCTTATCATCTCCCTCTTTGTTGTATTTTGGCTCCTGTGGTATGCGTCCGACAAACACTGGCTCGTTCGGCCAAGGTGGTTTGATCGTCCCCCATACCATGGAGGCCTGCTTGAATACATCGCTTATTCCTTTTTCTTGCTCCGGAGTTACCCTGGGTCCTTTTTCTGTATCAGCAATAGCAATTATGGCTTTAAGTGCCGGATCAACTTCCTCGTCTTCATAAATCATCCCAACTATCGGCCCGTTGTTGTGGGCGGGCAGCGGATTATTGGTCACATTTGGGATATCCTCGTCTCTCAACACAATCTTCCCTTGGTCTAACAGATTCTCCACAGCTTGTTTCAATGTCCAACAGTCGTTGGTGTCGTGCCCTTCTACCCCTGAATGGTATGCACATCTGACACCCCGCTGATATAATGGTGATCCCGGGTTCTGCCCGTTCGGTGGTATGGGCTGCAACAAATTCATTTGGACAAGATTAGGGAATAGGGTGGAATAGGGTTCACCGAATGGTGTGTAGTTGGGTCTCCTGGGTGGTTCCCGTGGACGGAAATTATTTTGAGGAGGTCGAGGATTGTAGTGGTTTCGGTGAGGAGGCTGATTCCTAGGATGTGGGGCCTGCCCCCGATTGACTGGTTGTGTCCGCTGGATATAAGGCTGGGTGCTCATGACCATGTAGGGCTGAGGAGCGTAGGTCGCATTTTGGTGGGGGAAATAATGTTGCGAGGTTCTTTCCGAAGAACAAAGCCCGGGATTATGATATTCTCCCACCTCTGATACTGCCATGGATGTTTCCTCTTTTTCTTCCCTCTTGCCATTCCTCTAGACCCGCTTTGGACGGCTTGGGAGGTTGCCCTTATGGCTGCCTGACTCAAAATTCTTCCCGTTTTCAAACCGTTCTCCACCATCTCTCCAATCTTAATCGCTTCTGCGAAAGGCTTTCCCATGGCCGACATCATGTTTTGGAAATAGTTGGACTCTTGAGCCTGGAGAAAAGTAGTGACCATCTCTATCTCGTCCATGGAAGGTTTTACCCTTGACGCTTGCTCACGCCATTTGATGGCGTATTCTCTGAAACTTTCCGAGGGTTTCTTCTTTAAGTTTGACAAGGCATTTCTGTCTGGTGCGATGTCAATATTATATTGAAACTGCCCTACGAAGTCTCTGGCAAGATCATCCCATATATGCCAGCGAGATATGTCCTGGTCCATATACCATTCTGAAGCGACTCCCACCAAACTTCCTCCAAAATATGCCATTAGCAGTTCTTCTTTTCCGCCGGCTCCCCGCAATTGATTGCAGTATTTTTTAAGATGTGCAATGGGGTCACCGTGCCCATCGTATTTCTCGAACTTTGGGGTCTTGAAACCTGCTGGCAGGTGCACGTGAGGGAACATGCATAGGTCGGCGTAAGAGACGCTCTTCTGTCCGCTCAATCCTTGCATATTTTTCAAACTTTGTTCAAGGCTTCTCATTCTCTTAGCAATCTCATTTTGTTCTGCAATTCTGGGGCTCTGATCCTGCCCGGGTGCAAGCTCGCACTGAGGCGGTAGAGGATTAGTGCTGGTAGCGAATCTAGTTGGTTCCATTGAGAACGATGGTGCTTGGAATGTAAAAGAGGATGAGTCAAAGCTTGGCTTGTATGTGGCAGGCTGTGCCGTAATCGGGCAAGGCGATGCAGTAAAGATGCTCATGCTTGCATCGGTGGCTAACATTCGGGGATGAGGGTCAGAAGGCAATCCAGCAGAGAAGGCTGAGGTGGCTGGGTACCCGAATGGGGTAGCAGGATAATTTATGGGGACATTAGAAGTCCCACTTGACCTGGAGAATAATTCAGGGAATCCGGGAACGACACTTGGCGGCTCTTTCCCATTATTCCAGTCGTCCAGCATTTCCAACATGCGGAGCCATAGGATTCTATTTTCCTCCGCAGTTGCGGACTCATGTGTGAGGACGGCTGAGATCGTGCTCTCCTCGGAAACAGGGATTGTTTGCAATGGAATTTCTGAAGACATTTCCACACTTCCTTTTGACCTGGTGAAGTAAGTGTGAGTACTGCTTTTGGTCCTAACAACAGGTAGTTGAACACTTCTCCTTGACCTCGTGAAGTATGAGTGCGAGGCCAGACTTTCACCAAACCAACCGTCTTTTCAAAACCCTGGATACTCAACGACAAACGCACGGTTAATTTGCAGCGAATAACAGGTAGTTAATCTCACGTTGGCCATGATGCACCTATACAGTTAAGTGGATTACTACATGTTTGCTACGAGAGCATGCGTCATTCCGGCATTTTTCCTCTTTATTAGTTTTTTCCCTTTTTTTTATTATTATATATTTTTTATTTTGCAGTAAAAGAAATGCGACCGGATCCGATGAGGATTGCCTACGTATCACGATGCCTACGTGAATCAGATCATTACGTAGTTCGAACTAACAAGTATAAAAATAAAGAAGCAAGTGCTCATTTAGCATAGGGCTCAAAAGATTTGACTATTCTTTGTTTATTTACTTATTCATTTTTTTTTATTTTTTTTTTGGAATTTTTGAAAGAAATACTTTAAGAGAAGAAAGAAAATTTTGTTTATTTTGATTTTTGTTTTATTTTTTAAAGAAAGACTTCTAAAATTTATTTGCTTTTGACTTGAATTCTGGAAATTTATTAAAAAAGAAAATATGTTTGGTTGATTTTTTTTCGTTTGTTTTACCTTTTCTACGGAAGAAAGAATGTATATGATGTTGCCCCTTAAATTTTGAAAGAGGGACTTTTAAGAAAATGATGTGAAATTCAGAGTTTTATTTATTTACAAAAGCACTTCTAAAGAAAAATCTTAATATTTTGAAATTCAATTTTTCAAATATATATATTTTTTTTTTTAAAAAAAACATTTTACAAAAGAGAGACTAAAAAGCAAAGAGTATTTTTTTTTTGGATTTTTATTGCTGATTTTTAATTCGTATTACATTATTTCACATGAAAGACTTCAGAAAGAAGGAGACTATTTTTATTTGAGTTTAAGAAAACTTCTATATTATTTTTTGTTTCTTTTTTTTTTATATTTTCTAAGGAAAAATTTATAAAGAAAAAACTAAAGGGAAATTTATTTTTTTGGATTTTTGAAAATTGGGGCCGGAACCGATGAGGTTTGCCTACGTATCTCACATCCGGTGAGAATCAGACCCGCGTAGTTCGGTCAAATTAACCTAATTATTTTAGAACAAAATTCTTTCCTTTTCAACAAACAACTTTCCAAAAATAAAAGACTATTTTTCTATCTTTTTGTTTTTTCTTTTTCTTAGTAAAGCAAATTATTGAAGACAAAACATTTTCCCTTTTTATTATCGCAAAATTTCGGCAGAGTTTTGACAGTAATTGGGCATTGCTATTTTTCAAAGTAGAAAATTAGTCCTATACACTGTTATTTTTTTATTATTTTTTTTTTGTTTATATTTTTCAAATACTCCAAAGTCAGGCAGCATGCATGTCCGAGACAAATAAATGCGCGAAAACAAATAGGATGCAACAGGATGGTCTTTTCATTTCAGGTTGCTAGTCCTAGACGGACCCAACCCCTGTGTTGAGTCCCCTAAGTCAAATGCAACATGATGCAAATAAGCGTTCCTACTAGGGATCCGGCATGAAGTCAAGTTATTCTAGGTTCGTAACCTGGGTATTTGTTCTAGACTGTGTACCCGAGCGGACAACTCGAGTCGAGGAGGGGGCTACGTACCGGGGACCCGCGAGATCGTCCGGCTTTGTAACTTGTCCGACCTCTTTCTTATTTCAGGTATTGACACTAACAGAATAGGGAGTCTCGACCAGCGAGCTTCTCCCCAGAGGTAAGAAGAGAAGGGTTTCGGCACAGTTTATATACAGTTCAGATAATATCAAAGCGGTAAAAGACAACATTTAGCACGTTATGCAAAAACATGTAATAAAGATCAGATAATAAATCCAAATATAACAATTATTCTAAGCTCGAATTCTTGAACCCTGAACCAGTGGTTCTAGGTTAATTCCCCAGCAGAGTCGCCAGAGCTGTCACACCTCCTTTTTGCGCGCCCGCCCTCGAAGGGTTAGAATGCGCGAGGGGAGTTTTTCCAATTTAAGTGACAATATTCGAAATGGGATTATTTATTTAATTCAGAGTCGCCACTTGGGAAAGGTTTGGCTTTTGGTGTCCCAAGTCACCGGTTTATCTTGAATCCCAAATCGAGGAAATTTTCGACTTTTCCAAGTAAAGTCTGCGAACCAGAAATTCTAAGTAAGGAATTATGTTGACCCGAGGGAAGGTGTTAGGCACCCTCGAATCCCGTGGTTCTAGCACGGTCGCTTAAATTGTTATAATGGCTAAATATCTGATTTAAATACATATTGTGACTTATGTGCTTTTATTAAGTTTAAACCGCTTTTATTATTATCATTTATTTTTATAGAATTGCAACGTTGTGAAAATGCATCTCGAACCACGTCACAATCAATGCACCCGTGGTCGTCGACACATTTTGACTCCGTTGAGATTTGAATTTGGGTCACATCAATGTGCACCCGTGTTTAAGAATATAATTTGATTAAACCGTGCCTAAAAAAGTCTAACGCATTATTATTTTTGGATAAGGCCGTGAGATTCACTAAACGGCCTGTCCTGGATTCTAAATATTTATTATGCTTAGTTATTGAGGGCCCCGCAATTCGCATTCTTACTTGACGAGGCTCGTCTCATTATTTTAGAAAAAGGATATCCTGAAGCGACTACATTTCTATTACATTTGTCTCTAAAAAATAAAAGAGAAAATACCAAACTTACTTATTTAAGCAAACTAAATGAAACTGAATGTAGCAGATTCGATAGTTCAGAGATCTAGGCAAAAAATACATACGCATGCTTGCTAAGATCCTATGTTATGATGTCACAACTGAAACAAAACTAATGGTTGTATGCATCAAAACACATCTGATCTAACAAGCAAATGTTATCTAATTGTTCGTCTCAACTTAGAATGTATATTGATTTATACAGAGTATTTGCAGTTTACAGTTTAAAACAAATACAGGCTAAGACTAACATTCAACCTATTTTGATCACAAGCATTATAAAGTAAACAGACTTTCGTTTCTTTATTTCTGGTTCAAACTTCAAACTTTCTACAACATATGGTTTCAGAAGTTGTGTACCTGGAAATGTTTGACAATTGAAGAAAAAGGGAAGTCAGCAGAGTAGCAATGGCAACAAATGCAGCAGCAGTAACAGCAGGTAACCAATAGCACAAATCCCAGTGTAAGATGCAGTTAGAGCCGATGGAAAAATGGCAAAATGAAACAATTTCCCAGTAGTGTGGAACCAGAATTTAGGCAGAACACATCCAGAAGTGAACTAATGCTACCACACAACCAGTAACCTCGATCAAGACTCAGAAGAAAAACAATATGAAACAAGAAAATCCAGACCAGTGAAAATCAAGATCAAGATGTAAATGCAGTCCCTTTTCTATGTTATGTTTCTCCCTCCCTATTTCTGTCTGTGTGTGTGTATATATCAAAATCTGTCCCTCCATCCCCTTCTCTTCTGTCTCCTCTTATGTCTGTCTCCTTCCTTTTATAAGCCTAAACCTCAGCCCTTTAACAGCCTGTTATACCAAAAGAACACTCCTCCCATGTGCCATCCTCTTTTCAGTTTCCACTTAGCTATTTAAGTATTAAACCCATGACATTCCCTTGGCAGGCTTAAACTTTTTAGTAATGTTTATTACTTCTGAAACTTAAAGCAGAATATGGGCAGCAGGATGTAGTCTGACAGCACATGTTGTCCAACTATTTAATTCAAAAGCACTTAGGCAGGGCACAGGCTGTGCACAAAATGCACATGTTGTGCATAAGTGCACATGCCCTCCATTTTCAAAACTGTGACTAAACAGAACATTGATTTTTGCATTTCTGATTCAAGTTACCAATTATAAATAAGCAAACTCAGTTCCTAATTGATTCAAACAAATGCTTAGCAGAAGTAAGTCGATTTGTTATTGTTCGGACAACTGAAACTAATTGACGACATATGTCGACTCGACTATACTAGTTATAACACATACAATCGTAACCAAAAATCAGACATTTAACAGTATCGACACATGATTTGAATTATACTGACTAAACAAAGTGGTACTCGAGGAATCAGTTGATCAGTCAAAATTTGAAGCTCAATTATTCGCACAGCACATACATACATACGCATTATCAGAATAGGAGAGGGATTCAAACAAACACAGAGGTTCAGGTAAAGTGGACAAACAAGAGTTGATAAAAATTCAAAGACACAAATTAAAACAAAACATGAACAGACCTTTAATCAATCACATGGACTAACAGAAATAAGAAAAGAAAAAGCAAAACTCACCTTAAATCTCGAAAAATCAAAGGCCTTAACTTGGACTCGGACAGACCTTTCTTAAGGCTGAACGGACTTTAATCGAAGTGTTTCTCAGATGAGAAACACTTCGATTAAGGTCCATTAGACCTTAATCTCTTCGGCTTGAACAGACACGGAACATGCACGGAGAAAACTAGGGTTCAAAAATTAGATCTGGGATTCGTGTTTCCCTGGTTAGATTCGGACCAAACCAAGCATGGTTTGGTCACGAGGGGGTCTGGGGACTGTCTGGTGTGAAGTTGAGGTCGATTGGTGTAAATCGGGTTCCGACTCGAATCTTCAAATGAAGATTCGAGAAGGTGGGAAGGGATTCGAACTAAACGGCCAACAGATCAATGTTCAGGGCGGTGAGGGGGTTCTATGGTGTTCAGGTGGAGGTCACCGGCGTTCATGCCGCCGGGTTTCTAGTGAAGGGAGATGGGGGTGGCTCTAGGGTTCCGGGGTTCTTTGTGAGGATGATGAAAGGCAGGGGTATTTGGATAGGGGGTGGGGTATGAGGGGAAGCTTATATATGGAGTGGGTGAATGGATCTCAACCGTTGGGTCGGTCCGGGTGGAAACGGGTCGGGATCATCAGTGGGTTATGGGGAGGTGATCTTGGCCGTTGATCATTCATAGATCAACGGCTCAGATCAGACTCAACCATTACGACGTCGTTTGGACGTCCTTGGTGTCAGCTTGGACTGGACTGGGTTGCACAGGGGTTTTGGGCTGAGTTTGTTTGGGCCAATTTGTTTAAAATTGGCCCAAGTCCGAAAAGATTTCTTTTTTTATTATTATTATTTTATTTTCTTCTTTATTTTAAAAACAAAAACCTAAGTAAATCAAATTAAAATTAAATAAACACTTAATACAATTGTTTGCACACACCTTAAAATATTTTAAAACAGGTAAAATCAAGCAAGAACAAAATCACGGACAAAGATGCCTATTTATGATTTTCTATTTAACAACCGGATTACGGTTCAAATTATGCATGGTACATACATTTTTTGTATTTTGTTTTAATAAAATAAAATGGGCAAAATAAATCATAAATAATTAACAAAGTGCCATGTAAAAATCCAAAAATTGTACAGCAGGACCAATTGTTATTATTTTTTCATTTCTTTTGGAGCGATTGTCGCGCGAAACAAAAATCACGTGCTCACAAGAACGAAGCACAATAGAAGAACATGTATAATAAGGCAAACATAAAAACAAGAGAAGAACATGCTAGGTAGGAAAAGAGAACATACAAACATAGCATAGACAGATTCACACAAAGAAATGAAGAAGAAGAAGAAATATTTTAAGATTTTTTTTTCGGAAACCCTAAATCGAAGAGAAACAAATTTTGAAAGAAAGGATTGGGGAAAACATTTCAAAACTCCAGTAGAACGCA
This sequence comes from Nicotiana tabacum, assembly GCF_000715075.1. Lineage (NCBI taxonomy): Eukaryota > Viridiplantae > Streptophyta > Magnoliopsida > Solanales > Solanaceae > Nicotiana > Nicotiana tabacum. The sequence continues at coordinate 71,099,315 of NC_134090.1, read as the reverse complement.
GATGTAGCATAGATATAAGAAAACAACCAGAGAAAAACCTCGAATAGCTTAGGGTTTCAGAGAAACCCTAGAAATGAGAAAGGCTTGGAAGAAGGTCCGATCTTGAGTCGGAGAGGTCAGAAATAGGCTTCTGATGCTTGAATACGCCGGAGCCAGGGCGGAGAGGCCATAGAACCTTGGATCTGTAGAGATCTGAAAGGACACCATCGAGGTCGGACCTCGAAACTTCGAACACCCAGGGTTTAATGGTGGAGGAGGGTGAGTACAGGCCATTCATGGCCTGAGAACCCATGGATTCCGGTGAAAGTGTGGTTGAAAAGGGTAGAAGATGACTAGGGTTCCGAGGAACCTTCGAGAGAGTTTTGGGAGAGGAGAGTATCCAAAGGCGGCTATCAGAATGAAATGGGGGATTAGGATAGGGTTAGGTGAATTAAAATGGTAAGGGACAATCGTGGTCGTTGATCGAAACGATCAACGGCCTGGATTAAAAGAAAGGTCGGGCGGGTTAGTGAACGGGTTAAGGGGGTCGGGTTAAAATTGAAATTGGGCTGGTCCAAGTGGGGGTTAATATTGGGTCAATTGGAGGCTAAAATTGAAACGAAATGAGGCTAAAATTTACATAGCCAGTTTTTCCCTTTTATTTTACAAAAAATTAGTAAAAATGATTTTGAAAATAAATTAAAAGCACTGGATTAGTTAGTAACACATAAATATTAATTTAAAAATACTGGAACCAATTTTATGATTGTAAAAATGCTATTAAATCTTAAAGTAGGCTAGAATTGCAATTATATGCAATTTAGCTTTACAAATACCAAATAAATTTGTAAAAATATATGAAAATTAACTTAACTATATTTTGGTATAAATATGGGAATAAAATAAATTATTCACCAAAATTGATGATTTTGGGAGTAATTATTGATTTTGTACTGCTGAAATGGATAATAAATTGGTTTTAAAAATCTTCTAAAAATTGGGAAAAATACTAAAACACTTGGGCATGCTTATATATGTGTACATATGTTATTTTGAAAGTATTTTATATATATGAAAAATATACAGGGAAAAATTGGGTATCAACAGCTGCCCCTCTTTACCCGGGAAGGATGAAAGAGTTGTCGGGTAAAGATATGATGGCCAATTTTGACCGAACAAAACAACTTGAAGAATTTGACCGTGCTCTGGTTCCTGAGCTACCTACATATCCCTGGTCTTATAGGAATCAGGCCATATATAGTTCAGGATCCATCAGCGGAATATGCTGACGGAGAGTTTTTCAAGAACGGACGAGATATTCGGGTTGGGGTGGATTGTTATAGTCTAGTAGGGCTGCGGGGAACTGGAGCAGGATCGCTCCTACTGAGACGGCCATTGCTAGCCGATTTACCTGCAAATGAGCAATACGAACATATATTGTGCATAATTTTAAACGTGATGCAAGTTTCCGTTGGACCATGAATGTTGTCTTTGGACGGTTAAGATGACGTCCTCAGACCATGACGTCCTGGGCCATGAAGCGTATAATAAAGGATTCGCAGGGCATGAAATGATGCTCTCGGGCTATGAGGATGATGCCTCCGAGCTATGATGCCTTTGAATAATGATATGCAAAAGATAAAATGCGGTCCTCAGGCCATGGCATTACGTTCTCGGGCTATGAAAATGGTGCCTCTGAACAATGATGCCTTCGGACAATTTGGCGATCTTTCAGCCCATGAGATGCAGAAGGAGGCGATCTTTCAGCCAATGCAAAAATGTAAATGAGGTGGCGGTATTTTAGCCGATGCAAGATGTAAATAGAAAGTGGCGATATTTCAGCCATACAAAAATGTAAACGAGGTGGCGGTATTTCAGCTGATGTAAGATGTAAATAGAAAGTGGCGATATTTCAGCCATGCGAGACATAAATAAAGTGGTGATATTTCAGCCATACGAGGCATAAACAAAGTGGCGATATTTCAGCCATGCAGGTGGAGACAAGGCTTAGTCTAGAAAGGCAGAGTGGTAGCCTTATGCAATGCAAGAAATGCAGGTGGAGACTAAGCTTAGTCCCGGAAGGCAGAATGGTAGCCTTATGCAATGCAAGAAATGCAGATGGAGACGGAGCTTAGTCTCGGAAGGCAGAATGGTAGCAAATGCAAGAAATGCAGGTGGAGACAGAGCTTAGTCTCGGAAGGCAGAATGGTAGTCTTATGCAACGCAGCGAAATATAGATGGAGGTAGAGCTTAACCTCGGAAGGCAGAATGGTAGCCTTATGCAATGCAGGAAATGCAGAAGGATACAGAGCTTAGTCTCAGAAGGCAGAATGGTAGTCTTATGCAATGCAGCGAAATGCAGATGGAGGTAGAGCTTAACCTTGGAAGGCAGAATGGTAGACTTATGCAATGAAGGAAATGCAGATGGAGACAGAACGTAGTCTCGGAAGGCAGAATGGTAGCCTTATGCAATGCAGCGAAATGCAGATGGAGGTAGAGCTTAACCTCGGAAGGCAGAATAGTATCCTTATGCAATACAGAGAATGAAGATGGAGACAGAGCTTAGTCTCGGAAGGCAGAATGGTAGCCTTATGCAATGCAAAAATGCAGATAGAGGTAGAGCCTAACCTCGGAAGGCAGAATAGTAGCCTTATGCAGGAAGTAAAAATGGCAAATGGCAATAGAGTTTTCTTAGCTGATAGCGAATTGTAGTATCGTGATTGCTGGGGATATTGTGTTTGCTGGGGATATTGTTGTGCGGATAGCAGTTGTGAGCAAGTGCAATGGTTTGGAGAGTTGTATTCCTAAACTTTGTGAGTGAGCGTATAGTACATTTGATGATTTTTCAACTCAAGTGTCTGTATCCAAAGAAAAATCGTGAGTTTGTAAAGGGAAAAAAGTTAGTTCGTATCCCCACTGGCTTTGCTTGACCTGCTCGGCTTTGATCTGGTGATACTGTACGTATCATTGGGGTAGCATTTCTAAACAAGGCAATTTTAGTAACATACATGCATGATTTAGTAAAAGCATAATATAAGTGTATAATTAAGAATAATTTTCTTTAGATGAACCGACGATTATGACGTGGTTCAAAACATTGCAACTTCGCTTGCTCCAGAATTTTGAGGGTCCTCCTCAAAATTTTGCCCCAGTTTACTGGGATGTTGCTCCTGACGGCCGTTAATGATAAATGGCTGGAATTGACTTCGGAATTTTGAGGGCCCTCCTCAAAATTCTACCCCAGTTTCCAATAGCGAGGGAACTGGAAATTTTATTGAATTGTGACTGAAACCATAGGGCTGCCTACGTATCACCTCTTAAATGGGAATCAGGTCAGGCGTAGTTCAAATTACATCATAAAAGAAAGCATAGAGGTTACACATAGTATCGCTTGACTGCGTCTGAATTGATCGGCTTTGGCCAAACTTCTCCGTCCATTTCTGCAAGTATGAGCGCTCTTCCAGTTAGAACCCGGTGAACCATGTACAGACCCTGCCAGTTGGGAGAGAATTTCCCTTTGGCTTCCTCTTGATGCGGAAAATTTTTCTTTAACACCAGCTGCCCCGGTGTGAATTGTCTCGGCTTGACTCTTTTGTTAAAGGCTCTAGACATTCTGTTCTGATAGAGCTGACCGTGGCAAACTGCATTCATTCTCTTTTCATCTATAAGAGCAAGTTTCTCGTAACGACTCTTCACCCATTCTGCGTCGTCGAGCTCTACTCCTGTATGATCCTTAAGGAAGGAATTTCTACCTCAGCGGGTATGACTGCTTCTGTACCATATACCAACATGTAAGGAGTTGCCCCAGTTGATGTGCGGACTGTGGTGCGGTATCCCAATAAAGCAAATGACAGCTTCTCGTGCCACTGCTTATGCTTCTCTATCATTTTCCTTAGTATCTTCTTGATATTCTTGTTGGCAGCTTCTACGGCTCCGCTCATCTGAGGTCTGTAAGTTGTAGAATTCTTGTGTTTGTTATTGAAGGTTTCACATATGGATTTCATCAAATCACTGTTGAGGTTAGAGCCATTATCAGTAATGGTTGACTCTGGAATTCCTAACTGACACATGATGCAGTCGTGGACAAAGTCTGCCACAACTTTATTAGTCACTGCTTTGTATGATGCTACTTCAACCCATTTGGTGAAATAATCAATTTCCACTAGAATGAACCTGTGCCCGTTTGATGTGGTGGGCTTGATAGGTCCGATGACATCCATTCCCCACGGCGTAATGAAGGTCATTTTATCAGCATCTTCTTCATCCATCTAGATCTGATGATACCTAGCAAAACAATCAACAAACGACTGCAGCTTGTGCTTGGCGCAGTTGTTAATTAGAATGTGTATGTTTGGCAGGGGGAAGTCATCTTTGGGACTGGCCCGGTTGAGGTCCCGGTAGTCAACACAGACTCTGACCTTCCCGTCCTTCTTTGGTACTGGCACGATGTTGGCTAACCATGTTAGATACTCTACTACTCTGAGAACCATAACTTTGACTTGCTTGGTGACTTCTTCCTTGATTTTCAAACTCTTGTCAGGCTTGAACTTCCTAAGCTTCTGCTTTACTGGTGGGCATGTCGGATCAGTTGGCAGCTTGTGCGCCACAATAGATGTACTCAAACCAGTCATGTCGTTATACGACCAGGCAAATATGTCCTCATATTCCTTCAGAAATTCTGTGTATTCTTCCTTTTCTGCCGGTGACAAATGAATGTTGATCCGAGTTTCTTTGACATTTTCTGCATCTTCCAGGTTAACATTCTCGTCCTCGTCCAGGTTGGACTTAGGTCTGTTCTCAAAATCCTCAACCTCTTTAACAACCTCTTCTGGTATATCATCTTCCTCTGAGTCCGTTTGTCGCGTTATCTCATTGCATGTCACAGTCGTTGGTTCATCAAGATAAGTAATAGTAATAATGTAAATAAAGTAAATGAGAGAAAGTAATAAGAGTAAGATTCATAAGAAAAAATCGAAATGCTTTGAAAAATTCCATAATTGTTTTGAATATTGAAGATCTTATTGCGAAATTAAAAGGCAAAAGGAAAGTCAACTAGTAAAAATGAAAAATAGTGCATGATGCTTGTTCAGCCTTGCTACCCCGAGGCTTTCCGGGCTCTGATAGTTCTGATGGACCAATTGTTGAGGCGCGCTCCTCGGCTCACGGCTTGTATGGAAGGGCCTTCCTCCCCTTCCTCCTCGAAAATGACACAGCAATCCATGTCATCCTCTTCCAAAAACAAATCCCTCATCGCTGCCAGTGCTTCCTCTTCTTTTGACCCATATATAACATCAACTGGCTGGAAAATCTGCTCCAAGCGAGGTATCGGATGCTCTAGTGGATAATAAGGCCCGCGCCATGGCGGAGACCATTCATTGAACTCTTTCCAGGTGTACTTGTATCCCAGACCGAAGGTGATACCATTTTTCTTCAGCTTGACAGGCTTAGCGATCCCTTGTAGGTTCTTGCCAAGTCCCTTGCCTGGCTCATATCCGCACCAGTTCAATATGCTTTCGATTTTGTTGTCCCACCATTTATCCTTGTCAACGGCATTGACTCGCTCGATGTGGTGATAGGTTTCTCTGCCTATCTTCCTTCTTCCTCCGATCGCTGGGATGGTCTGGAAACTATATAGGGGATTGCTACCATCACCGTGGATGATCACCTCTTGGTGATTCCACTCAAATTTCACTGTCTGATGTAGGGTTGATGCTATAGCTCTAGAGGCATGAATCCATGGTCGTCCCAAGAGCAAGTTGTAAGATGCTGGCACGTCTATTACTTGAAAGTTGACATCAAACCAAGTAGGCCCCATCTGTAAACACAGGCTGATTTCCCCAATAGTGGACCTTTGGGAACTGTCGAAGGCTTTGACGTTAATGGCCCCATTTTTTATCTCATGCAACCATTTCCCTAATGTTCTGAGTTTTACTAGTGGACAAATAGTGAGGCTGGAACCTCCATCGATCAGGACCCTGGTGATAAAATAATCCTCACATTGCATGGTGATGTGCAACGCCTTGTTGTGGCTCAGCCTTTCTAGTGGCAACTCATCTTCATGAAAAGTGATTTTGTGACTCTCGAATACCTGTCCCACCATATTTGCCATTTCTCCTCCGGTGATGTTGCTTGGTACATATGTCTCACTCAGCACCTTCAATAAGGCATTCTTATGTGCGTCAGAGCTTTGTAGTAGAGCTAAGATAGAGATCTGGGCTGGCGTTTTATTCAACTGATTAATGACTGAATACTCTTTGGCCTGTATCTTCCTCTAGAGGTCGTCGGGCCCAGCTTCACTGATGGTTGGTCGTCCAGATGCCTGCTTACTAGACTCAGCCAAGTATTCTGGAGTATAAACCCTGTCCGTCCTTGTCATACCCTGTGCCGCAACTGCTTCTCCGAACTTGGTTTTCCCTTTCCTTCTTGCCTCGGCTGTGTAATCCCATGGTATGGCCTTTGTGTGGAATGGTGTTATGGCTGTCATTGCTACCGGAATGGGCACCCTTGCTTTGGAAGGTAACACAACAACCTCAAATGGCGCAGGTGCCTTTGGGGACCCAAACTCGACCTCAATTGGTGTTGGCGTCTTTGCAGTGAGTGGTGCTTCAAACTCAAGTGGTATAGACATATTCACCTCGGCGCCCCTAGAAGGCTGAATCTGGACCACAATCGGGTTAAGGGTGACTGTTTATTTCTTTGGCTCGTCACCTTTTGCGATTAATCCGATAGATCCTTTGGGGTCCCAATCATCCTCTATCTTAATCATGTGAACGCCTCCACACTTGTGGTCTGGTAGAGGGTTACTGTAGACATTCAGAGCAGGCTCTTTTACCACGATGATCTTGTTGTCAATCAAAGCTTGGATCTTATCATTCAAAGAGTGGCACTCATCAATGGTATGCCATTTCATGTCGGAATGGTATGCACAAGTTTTTTTTGGGTTGACCCAATAGGAGGGGTTTTCAGGGGTTATGGCAGGGATAGGGGTGACATAACCAGCAGCTTTGAGCCTTTCATACGGCTTGTCAATTGGTTCGGCAATGGAGGTATACTGTTTGGGAGGTCTGCGGTCAAAATTTGGTCGGGGTCTAGGAAAGTTTTGGCGAGGGGGAGGTGATTGATAGTGGGCTTGTTGGGTGTTGTAGGCTTGGTAGACGTGTGCGGGTTGGGAGTATCTGGGTGAAGTAGGTTGATATGTGGGTGGTGGAGGTGATTGGTAAGTAGGTGGTGGAGCTTGGTAATAGGGCGAGGGTGCTTAGTAATTTGGGGTAGGTTGATATGTCAGTGGAGGCATCGGGTAGGCTTGGTATTTTATAGGGGATTTGGTTCTCTGTGCAACCATCACGACGCTCATGTCCCTCTTCTTGGACGTGCCACTAGACTGTAGAGCCTTGTTGGTAGCCTGCAAAGCTTCAAGGTTTGTGACCATGCCACTTTTGATACATTCCTCGATCCTCTCCCCCAGCATGATGATGTCGGAAAATTTCTAGCTTTCAATCAGCATCAACCTTTCATAGTACTATGGGTCTTGAGCTCCGACGAAAAACCTGTTCATTTGTTCTTCTTCTAAAGCCGGTCTGACCTTAGAAGCTTCTGATCTCCAACGAGTGGCATACTCGCGGAAAGTCTCTGTAGGTTTCTTCTTTAGGTTTTGGATGTAGAACACATCTAGTGCATTCTCCGTGTTGAACTTGAACCTGTCCATGAAATCGAACGCCATACTTACCCAATTCGACCACTTCTTCGGGTCTTGGCTAATGTACCAAGACAGAGCATCTCCTTTCAGACTTCTCATAAAAAGCTTCATGCGAATCTTTTCGTCCTTCCCAACTTCGACCAGCTTGTCGCAGTATGTCCTTAAATGGACTCTGGGATCCCCTGTACCATCAAACATTTATAACTTAGGAGGTTTGTACCCCTCGGGCAGTTCGACATCTGGTTGTATGCAGAGGTCTTCGTAGTTCAATCCCTCGATTCCCTTGCTTCCTTCAACACCCTAAACTCGGCTAGTGAACTTCTTGAGTTCTGCGGCCAGGCTCCTGATAAGGGAGTCTTTGTCATCAGACTCAGGTGTGCTTGAGATGGGCAAAATGGAGTGTGGTATGGTTTCCACATAGATGGGGGTGTTATGGTGAGTGTGGAGATGATCATTTGCGGAGTTCAGTGGTTCAGGGATGAATAGCGGGGTGTTGTTGGAAGTGTGGCAAGTGTTATAGTGGTGATGGGGAGCGGGATGGTTTTGTGGTTTCGGGATGTTTTGTGGAGGTGTGGGGTTTTAAGTGTTAGGAAAGTTGACATCTGGGGTGGTGAGGGAAAACGACAAGCTTGCCAAATTCCGAACTTGATCAAGTTCCTCCTGAAATTTCAGTAGTTTCTGCTCGAGTTGGGATGCACCTTCTTTGGAGACATGAGTACCCTGAGTGATTTCTACCCGTTCAATCGAGTTTTCCTTTATGATGTTGCTCAAATTTCCATTTTTCCCTTGTTCCTGTTTCTGACGGGACTAGGAAGAGGAGTGGGTGGAGGGCCCTTGGATCTTGTAGAGTAGGACGATGATGCCAGAGTGCACGAACTAACCTTTGGGGAGGGGAATAAAACAAAAGTAAAAACAAAAAGGTAGCAAGTTAGTGCGGATTATAAGGAAAAGATGTTGCGATATTTAAACACATAGTGCAAGAATATAAACCGTGTCCTAATTTGGGAGCCTCGTTGTGCCTGAGGTAGGCCTAGCGACAAATTGATTTGGAGAACTTAGAATGCTAAATGCCTCATTTTATTGATAAAAAGTAGACTAATCCTAAAACGACACTAAATAACAAGGTATAAAATGTCACTAGTGGTCATTGGCCTTATTACATTTCATAAAGTAAAAGAAAACTCCTATCTATTTGGTCCCAGAAGGACCTTCCTCGGGTTGAATGCTCTCGTTAATCAAATCCTCCAGCTCGTGTAGGTTCACCAGTAGAAATGCCTTTGCCATGTGTTCTCCTTCATTTCCTTCAGTGTTCTAGCAGTCGGTGACTCTCTTCCTCACTTTCCCTTCCAATTCCAGCAGACTGTACTCCAGATATTCCAACTTTTCGCTAGCTTTGGCGGCCCTCTCTTTCCACTCGTTGATTTGGTCATTTGATGGAAGACTCCTCCACCAGTCCAGCAAGAGTGAGGGTGTGCTAACCATACCTAAGTTGGGGACCTCGTGCCTCATGTTTCTGCAAGACAAAAGGGTTAGGCCCTTACCCCCACCAGACTCGACTATTAAATACCAATAATTGGCATAAGAAGCATTTAGTTCTCCAAATAAATGCACAGAACGTGGTAATGTCCATTTGGGTTCCAAGGAAACCCAGTGGACTTTGGACAAGGCTATCTTAAAGAGTCATTATGTGGACAACATAACTGACTCGGCTAGGTTTTGACAATGATGCATGCACAATTAAACAGAGTAGGGTTTCTATGGGGTATTAGACCGGTACCCTTAAGCGGACAACTCAAGAGGGAAAGGCACGGAACCGTCGACTACACCGTTGATCGACTGGTTTTACCTCAAATACGCCTTTGCCAAATTTAGGGGGTAATAATATCGGAAGGGCGCAACCACTCATTATAAGCGTTGCTATGGTATTTTGTTTGGCACGAGTGGAATATGATGTTGAATATGCATTTATAATAATTAAACAAATTGTCATGTATTTGCACATTCATAAGGTAATAATTACAATAATTGCTCAAAATTACAACAGTATTAAAGGAAAGCGGTAAAAGAAAGCACTAAGAAAAATAAAGAGAAGAAACGAAGAGCCAAGTCAGTATTCGAAGTAGGAGAGCAAAATAAATACTTAAAGGCATTAAAGACATTCAAGGAAGCATAAAGTCACAAATAGCATGAAATGGTAAAAGCCTTAAAGAAATCCCCAGCAGAGTCGACATGCTGTCGCACCCCCTTTTTCTCGCGAAATCGGGTTTATGACATTTGGGAGGACAACTCATTCCTTTTTGGGAATTGGGTTTTTTGATTTGAAGAGTCGCCACCTAATGATTAAGTGCATTAGGACACAGGGAAGAATTTGTTTAGAAAAACCAGAGTTTGGGTAAGGGCTAGAAATTATCTCGAAGGGAAGGTGTTAGGCACCCCTCAAGATCCACTAGTGTAGTTCCCGGCCATGCTACAATTGTGACTTAAGTACAAATAATAAATAAGCAAATAAGGGTTTCAAATATGAGGGGTTGTCACATTGTGATTGCAAATAAGTTAAAGTTTGAAGAAACAAGGAAGCTGAAATTTGAGAAAAAGGAGTTTTGAAATTTTGAAAGTAATAAAATAAACAAGTAAAGGGAAGGGGGTCCTAGGTTTATAAATAATATGGATCACATCAATGCAATACCCGGTAATCACTCCTCAGAAGAGGGGTTACACGTGGTATTAGCGCACCGGTCATCATATCCATATCTACCCTTTTCCCATCCCGTTGAGGTATTAAACGCGGAATGGTTTCGTTTACTTATTGCATGCTAGTACCCGCCCCAATCCTATCAGTCCCGGAGACATTTGGGACTACTAGTCCTAAAGGGAAGGGAGATTTGGGCTTTATATGGTTTAAAAGGATAAAATTCTAAAGTGACAAACAAAAACACATAAGGCAGATATGGGAAACACATAACAATTTAAAAGGCTCAGACATGCCTCCTCACTTAAAGACAGATTGTTTAGCATGTCTTGCAGATACTGGTTATGGTCTGAATTAAACTTAAACGTTAAGGAGGAAGACTGGTCTATTACACATTTCAGATAAGAAACCGGAATCAGACCTGCCTGTTGTTTGGAATTAATAGAGTCTGATTCAATTAGCTAATTTACTTTATAGCTTGCCTAGGTGAAACCTATAGGCATGATATCTAAATACGAGAGAAAGATACTGATTTCAGAAGCAGATTTATTAACAGCAGGAACATAAGTTTTGCAAGCGTTTAAGCAATGCTATTTCTTATTTTAAACTTATAAGCAAGTTGAGGGATTCAGATTAGTTGCTTATTCCTATAGGCATGCTTTCTAAGTGTTCCTGATTTTAACCTTTACGAAAATGCAGAAATCTTATAGGCATGGCGTCTAAAACGCTGATTTTTATTATTTAAGCCTATATATCGTTTGCCTAGTGATGGATACGTATGCAGTATTCAGAAACCCTATAGACATGCTTTCTATATGATAGGCAAAATGCAGAATCCTATAGTCATGTTCTCTATATGATATGTAGAAATGCAAAAGCTACTGATATGATATATATGCAGAACTTATAGTCAGGATTTCTAAGATGCAAAAGTGCAGAAGTTTATACACAGGATTTCTATATGAAAATGTAGAAGTGCAGAACCTAAAACAGGATTTCTATATGAAAATGTAGAAGTGCAGAACCTAAAACAGGATTTCAAAGATGTCGAAATATAGAACTTGCCATGATTTGCAGAAATAAAGACCTAATGAGCATGATATCTAACCTTATGCATACATGAGTATCCCTACCCTTTTCATCATAAGCCACTATTAGTTATTACAAATTATTACAGCCCAAAATGAAGAAAGGAAAGTAAAAATTACATCAGAAAAGCTAAAATCCCAACCAAGGAGAGCCTGATTCAGACTTCTGTCTGAAGCATGAAATAAACCAACTCCAAAGAATAAATTCTAAAGCCTTTCTCCTATTTAGGATGTGTCAGAGTTCCCTAAGAGTCTCAAGTAGACTCAGGGCAGTGCTTACATCCAAATATATTGTAGAATTGGATTATAGTGCAGTGTGGAAGGGCCAGCCCTCAAATGTCCAAGTTTAGAGGGAGATTAAGGTCCCAAAGCAAGGCTCATAGGAAGAGGGCAGAACTTAGAATCTAAGAGAGAGTACAAGTGAATAGAGGGGATTTTGGGGAAGGCCAAGACAGGCTGGTGGTCATACCCAGCAATTAGGAGTGCCGGCACACCCCTAACCAGCCTGTTAGCCACATTGTTTAGGAGTTAGGATCCATTAAAGGATCAGGTCCAGACATGAGCAACAATTTGGATACTGCCATGCCTGAACCTTAACTCAAACACATAGAAGAGAATAAGGGTATGGGGAATTCACACAGCAACAGATGTAAAGAGAACAACATATTCAATATAGATCATAAACAACAAAGTAGACAAGATTGTTGAAACTGTAAAGCAAACACATAGGGATAAAGCCAAAAGTTAAATTAGAACATACCAGTTTCAGGGAAATAAGAAGAGAAGAGCAGTAGTAAAGCCAAATTGCAAACACACAACCAGAAGATTTCAGAAAAGAGTAGAGTGTTGAATTGAGAATGTAGGAGTATTGAAATTAAAAGTGTTCAATAAGTGTTGTGTAAGTGTTGAACTCAAGGTCTTAAAGAGTATTGAATTGGAAGTCCCCCAAAAGTGCAGAAGGGTCGTGCCCTTTATAGTGCAAAAAGCAAGTAAGAAAAAGGTAAAAAAAATAGTTTCGAAATCAATCACATAAGGTCTCCCTTCAATTAAGGGATTCTGATTTCAAACGGGCAAGATAATTAAGGAAAGAGTTTGATCAAAATATTTTCCAAAGTAGTACAAAAAGGGCAGATTCACAGAAACTATTTAAGGAAAGAGTTTGATATCAACACGGTTTGTGCAAATAAGGAAAAGCAATCAATCAACAGTCAGTAAAAATAAGAAATTGAGTTTTGGTATGAATGAATCCAACCAGAAAAGGTGAAGAAAGATTTAATTAAAGAAAAATCAGTAACAATCAATCGATCCTTATTAAAAGGAATTCTAAATCAATCACAAATTGGCAAAACCCTTTTTTGAAGGAAGAATTCATCATATATAAAGTATACAGACATGTGAATCAAGAAAGAGTTGTCATGCTAATTAGGAAAGAGTCTATCATAGAAAATCTCAGGGCCATAACAAAGAGCTCAAATTCAATACATAGACTCAGGATTAGTTTGAGAGAGTCCAGGGTTCCATAATAGAACCTCAGTCCACACACAAGATCAAACTCGCTGAAAACCCCCAAACCCTAAGGTTTCCCAACTCGAATCAGATGCAGAGACGAGAAGACAAATGACTGAAACAGGCTCAGAGATCTCTTTCAGGGACTCATGAGAAAAAAACAGATAGAATAGCAGGTTCGAGGCAAATAGAATGCAGAACTGAGTTGAAGCATAAAGAACATGTTTTAAGAAAAGCTCGGAACTTAAGCAAGTTCAAAAGAGAAAAGAGGTGATATAAATTTAAGAAACAGTAGATGAAACATGTTTAGAACTCAAACAAAGGTCTAGTAAAGGCAAACAAAGGATTAAAAGCTTAGTAGAAAAATACAGTAAAGGAACACATAAGATAGACATGTGAGTGCATGATATAGGAAACAGTAGAAGGAAGAACGAAGCACAATAGAACAACATGCATAATAAGGCAAACATAAAAACAAGAGAAGAACATGCTATGTAGGAAAAGAGAACATACAAACATAGCATAGACAGATTCACACAAAGAAAAGAAGAAGAAGAAGAGTCAGAAAACATTTTAAGATTTTTTTTTCAAAAACCCTAAATCGAAGAGAAACAAATTTTGAAAGAAAAGATTGGGGAAAACATTTCAAAACTCCAGTAGAACACAGATGTAGCATAGATATAAGAAAACATCCAGAGAATAACCTCGAATATCTTAGGGTTTCAAAGAAACCCTAGAAATGAGAAAGGCTTGGAAGAAGGTCCGATCTTGAGTCGCAGAGGTCAGAAATAGGCTTTTGATGCTTGAATACACCGGAGCCTGGCCGGAGAGGCCATAGAACCTTGGATCTGTAGAGATCTCAAAGGACACCATCGAGGTCATACCTCAAAACTTCGAACACCCAGGGTTTAATGGTGGAGGAGGGTGAGTACAGGCCATCTATGGCCTGAGAAGCCATGGATTCCGGTGAAAGTGTGGTTGAAAAGGGTAGAAGATGACTAGGGTTCCGAGGAACCTTCGAGAGAGTTTTGGGAGAGGAGAGTATCCAAAGGCGGCTATCAGAATGAAATGGGGGATTAGGGTAGGGTTAAGTGAATTAAAATGGTAAGGGATGATCGTGGCCGTTGATCAAAACGATCAACGGCCTAGATTAAAAGAAAGGCCGAGCGGGTTAGTGAACGGGTTAAGGGGGTCGGGTTAAAATTAAAATTGGGCTGGTCCAATTGGGGGTTAAGATTGGGTCAATTGGAGGCTAAAAGTGAAATGTAATGGGGCTAAAATTGAAACGAAATGAGGCTAAAATTTACATAGCCAGTTTTTCCCTTTTATTTTACAAAAAATAGTAAAAATGATTTTGAAAACAAACTAAAAGCACTGGATTAGTTAATAACACATAAATATTAATTTAAAAATACTGGAACCAATTTTATGATTATAAAAATGCTATTAAATCTTAAAGTAGGCTAGAATTGCAATTATATGCAATTTAGCTTTAAAAATACCAAATAAATTTGTAAAAACATATAAAATTACCTTAACTATATTTTGGTATAAATATGGGAATAAAATAAATTATTCACTAAAATTGATAATTTTGGGAGTAATTATTGATTTTGTACTGCTAAAATGGTCAATAAATTGGTTTTAATAATATTTTAAAAATTGAAAAAAATACTAAAACACTTGGGCATGCTTATATATGTGTACATATGTTATTTTGAAAATATTTTGTATATATGAAAAATATTCAGGGAAAAATTGGGCATCAACAGCCTCCACATCTACTAGAGGATAGGCACCACCGGCAGTAAGAAGACTGCTGGAAGAATGGCTAACAAGCACTCTAAACGCCATACTTGATAAACCCGCCCAAAGGGATAACAGAAATGACGCGCATAAAGATGTCACGATAAACGCAGATGAGCAAGACGCCCTCCATACAAGTAACACTCATGTTGTTAATGACGCAGGTAGTGATACGCTTGCAGCCGTTTTAAAGAAAATGGAGGATATGGAGAATGAGAATAAGGCACTCCGTGACCAAATGAAGGAACACCAAGAGAGGGTTGACAAAATACCAGGCTCCCCAAAGTTGTTGCCAAAAAAGGATGTTGGTCGATTCATCGAGCAACCATATAGTGAAGAAGCAACCCCCTACGCCATTCCAAAGACCTTCAAAATTCCGCACTACTTAAAGATATATGACGGTACTACCGATCCAGAAGATCATATCATCCACTACGTTACAACCATAAAAGGTAACGATCTTTTAAAAGAGCAGGTACCACCGGTGCTAATGAAAAAGTTCGGCAAAACCCTAACAGGAGGAGCCTTTACATGGTACTCTCAAATACCGGAACGCTCGATAGCAACGTTCGAGGAAATGCCAGACAAATTCGTCACCGCCCATGTAGCAGCCAAAAAGGCAGAAGCTAGGGTAAATGCGTAAGACAGATGCACGGCGAGGGACTCAGGGATTTCTTAGCTCGGTTCAACAGAGTGAGAATGAGCTTGTTGAATGTGTTAGAATGAATGGCAGTAGCAGCCTTCCAGAACAGATTAAATAGAAATGGGTCAAGAGCAACTAGAATATTGCTAAGCAGGCTCATGAAATACATTCCAACTACTTGAGAAGAAATCCATAACGCCTACTGCGCTGAGGTACGAGCCGACGAGGACGACCTTACCGGTCCAAAATAATGGTTGACGTTTCAAACTGAAGCAAGGAAAGATCGCCGCAATGACGATCAAAGAGATCAGTTGGGGCCCCGCCTCGGCCGGGAAAGGCATCAGCCTTACGTTAGGATGTCCGCCCCACCTTCATCATGGCACAAGGATGCTCCTCCTCGAAATAAAGCATCATATTGACACGAGAGAGGTATGCCTCCACTCCTATCCGCTCATTATATTTGTGTTTCTCCTTCAAAAATAGTGTACGCACTAAAGAAACTCGGTCCAAAAGTGCAATGGCCTTAAAAGATGAGGTTAGACCCCAGCACTCGAAAGTCGAGCACTTTCTACGAATTTCACCAAGAAAGGGGTCACAAAACCGAAGATTGCATAGGACGGCAACAGGAGGTAGTACGGATGCTAAGCTAGGGACACTTGAAAGAGTTGCTGAGCGATCGAGGACGGGCTAACTTCGCCCGCAGACGCGAACAGCCCCAGGGACCTCCAAAACCACCTTCTCCCGTTCGCACTATACAGATGATCATCGGTGGGGGCGATGGCACAACAATCGATCATGTCAAGTTCACCACCACACATAAACTCAAACGATCAATCATCCATGAATGGTATGATGACCTCGATAACAGTATCATCTTCGATAACTCAGATGCCGACGATTTGTCTTTCCCTCACTATGATGCTCTTGTTGTCAGTTTACGTATAGCAGATACTGATGTAAAAAGAATAATGGTAGATGACGGGAGCAACACGTGTATTATCCATCCTCGAGTCCTCGTGCAGATAAGACTCGAAGATAAAATAATATTGCGCTGCATAACGCTAACAGGTTTTAATAATGCAGTTGAACGGACTTCTGGAGAGATAGTGCTGCCCATCCTAGCCAGAGGAGTCATCCTGGAAATGACGTTTCACATCATCAACCAGGAAACAACCTACAACGCCATCATAGGGCACCCGTGGATACACACCATGCGAGCGGTCCCTTCCAGTCTCTATCAAGTGATCAAATTTCCTACCCCACGGGGAGTATTCATCATTCGAGGCGAGCAACGCACCGCACAAGAATGCTATCGCATCGCCCAAGACTGCGCAACACCCAACAACTCAAAGGAGCAAATGCGGAAGCATAGCAATCAGCGATGTCGGGAGTCAAACTTGAGATACAGACAGACGTTATCAAGGACCCCAACATCGTGGAAGCATCTAACTCGACGATAGAAAATCTTGATCACGTCCTTCTAGATGGCAAAGATAGCACAAAAAAGGCTTATATCGGGCACAACCTCTTAGAACCAGGTAAGTTTCATAAGTTCATGACTGACCATGTTGATCTATTTGCCTTCTCCCATGCAGTTATGCCAGGTATCCCAAATGATATCGCCACACACAAGATAAATGTTGACCCATATACCCACCAGTACGGCAAATAAAAAGGAAGTTCAACATCGCGATCAACGAAGCCATCAACAAAGAAGTCGATAAGCTGCTCGCAAACGGCTCCATCCGAGAGTCCAAATAACCTCAGTGGGTCGCCAATGTGGTCATGGTGAAAAAGAAGAACGGAAAGTGGCGGATGTGTGTAGATTTCACAGACCTAAACAAGGCATGTCCAAAAGATTCTTTTCCATTTCCACACATCGACTAGTTCATCGACGCAATAGCAGGACACGAGTTGCAAAGCTTCTTGGATGTCTACTCGGGTTACAACCAGATCCTCATGG
Organism: Nicotiana tabacum; assembly: GCF_000715075.1. Lineage (NCBI taxonomy): Eukaryota > Viridiplantae > Streptophyta > Magnoliopsida > Solanales > Solanaceae > Nicotiana > Nicotiana tabacum. The sequence goes on along the minus strand of NC_134090.1, from coordinate 71,081,945 downwards.
AAGAAGAAGACCAGGAGAAAACCACTTTCATCACTCACCAAGGAACGTACTGCTATAAGGTTATGCCGTTCGGACTAAAAAATGTAGGGGCGACCTATCAGAGATTGGTCACCAAAATGTTCAAAAACCAACTCGGTAAAATAATGGAAGTCTACATTGACGACATGCTGGTTAAGTCGAAAAAGAAAGAAGATCATATAGATCATCTGAAGGAAGCCTTCGACATATTAAGACGGTACGGCATGAAATTGAACCCCGAAAAATGCGCCTTCAGCGTAAGCTCGGGAAAGTTCCTCAGTTTCCTGGTATCGCAAAGAGTCATCGAGATCAACCCAGAACAGATTAAGGCCATCGAAGGAATACCCGAAACACTGACCAGTAAAAAACAGGTACAAAAATTGACGAGACGGATAGCCACCTTGTCGAGGTTCATCTCACGGTCGTCGGATAGTTGCCATAAATTTTTTAATGTATTAAGGAAAGACAATGGACTTCAGTGGAATTTGGAATGTGTCGACGCCCTAAGGAAACTAAAAGCATACTTGTATTCACCACCCTTACTCGCCAAGGCAGATCTAGGCGAGTGCCTCCTAGTCTACCTAGCCGTATCTGAAGTTGCGGTAAGTGCAGCTCGAGTCTGAGAGAACAAAGGTACGTAATCTCCAATTTACTATATCAGCAAAACCTTAATTAACGCCGAAACAAGGTACCCCCACCTTGAAAAACTGGCCCTAGCACTAGTCGTAGCTTTACGAAAGCTTAGACTGTATTTTCAGTGCCACCCCATAAAGGTGGTGACAACCTTTCCTCTCAGGAGTATCCTGCACAAACTCGAATTATCGGGCAGGTTGGCCAAATGGGCCAGAGAACTGAGTGATCATGATGTAACATATCAATCGTGAACCGCAATAAAGTCGCAAGTGCTCGCCGATTTCGTCGCCGATTTTAGCGTAGAGATACTACCTGAAGTCAAGCAAGAAGCGGTTTGAACTTCTTCTGAACGACCCGACCTCTGGGTCCTCTACACCGATGGCGCGTCCAATGTGTCGGGATCAGGGCTAGGACTCGTACTCAAAGTCCCGACGGGCGAAGTAATTCACCAATCTATACGATGCCATAAAATGACTAACAACGAGGCTGAATATGAGGCTATAATTATAGGACTGAAATTAGCCCTCAAGTATGGTGCTCAACTAGTCATCCTCCGCTGCGACTCTCAACTTATTGTAAATCAAGTTACTAGGACTTTCCAGATTAAGGAGTAGAGGTTGTATAAATACCAGGACGAAATCTACAAACTACTACCAGAATTTAGTGAATGCCAACTCGACCAAATACCCCGAGCACAAAACATCGAAGCAGATGGTCTCACCAAGCTGGCAGCAGCAACTAAAAACATCACCAAGGAGAACGTGGTCACCCTCCTCCACTCATCAATAGACCAATCTAGGTACACCCTATAAATTTAACTTGGTACTAGCGTAATCGCATCATAACGTATCCGCAGGAAGGGACACTCTCACAAGATAAGAAAGAAGCCAAAAAACTACGAATACAAGCGGCCAGATACAGTCTCATAAACCACGACCTTTATAAAAGGACATTCGGCGACCCATTAGCCAAATGCCTTGGACCAAATCAGACAAGGCGTGTGCTCAAAGAGGTATATGAAGGCCATTGCGGTGCCCATACAGGCAACCGAGCCCTCGTTAGGTGTCTTATTCATGCAGGATACTACTGGCCCACTATGAAAAAAGAGGTCGCGGAGTACGTCAAGAAATGTGAGCAATGCCAAAAATACACCCCTATGATACACCAGGCGGGGGAACTCCTGCATTCTGTCACTTCTCCATGGTCGTTTATAAAATGGGGGATGGATATCGTCGGGCCCCTCCCAGCAGGGTGAGGTAAGATATGCTTTATTTTGGTTTTAACTGACTACCTTTCCAAATGGGTGGAAGCAGGTGCGTTTGCTCAAATACGCGAACAAGAAGTCATCGCATTCATTTGGAAAAACATCGTATGCCGCTTCGGCATCCCCAAAGAAATCAGTTGCGACAACAGACCCCAGTTCATCAAGAAAAAGACGGCTGAGTTCTTCGAAAAATGGCATATCAAGCGGATAATCTCCACGCCATATCATCCTGCCGGCAACGGTCAAGCGGAATCCTCTAATAAAACAATATTGGACATATTAAAGAAAAATCTTGAAGACGCCAAAGGGCTATAGCCGAAACTGTTACCGGAGGTGCTATTGGCCTACCGCACAATGCTAAAAACTAGTACGGATGAGACACCGTATTCACTGGTCTAAGACACTGGCGCAATCATAGCCGTTGAGGTCGGTGAACCTAGCCTGAGATACTCCAATGAGAGTGGATCAAGAAACGATGAAAGCAGATTACAGGACCTAGACGAGGTCGAAAAACGAAGGGATATGGCACACATAAGAATGGTGGCCCAAAAACAACAAGCAGAAAGGTACTATAACAAGAAGGCCAAAGTACAACCACTCAGAGTTTGGGACTACGTGCTAAAAGCCAAAACACAAGCAGCGAAAAACCCAAATGAATGGAAATTGGGAACAAACTGGGACGGGCCATATAAAATCACAGCAGCAGCAAGTAAAGGAACATTCCAATTAGAAACAATGGAAGGAAAACTAATACAAAATAACTGGAATATCGCCCACCTCAAGTACTTCCACTTTTGAAAAGAGACGCCGCCCAAGTCGTACTCCTTTTCCCTCGCCTGAGTTTTGTCCCAATCGGGTTTTCTCGGGGAGGTTTTTAATGAGGCGATGAGGGGTACGTCTCGAGGTTCGAAGTATTGTTCATTACCTCGCCTACTGATTACATCTCCAGGCCGAGCAATGATGGGACTAGATATAAAGAATCTCCATTATATGTACGAAATCGACATGTACCACCACTGTACGAATGAAGTATATCCGACATATGAATAAAATCACTCCATTATGTATAATAAATCAACACGCGCCTCTAATATATGAATGAAACTGGCATCTACGATACTCCAACAAACAAAATAGAATGCCACCCTCACGACGGGATACTACTTCGGCACCAGCTCGAAAGTAACATCCCAGTGGCTAAGGCCATTGACAAAAGAATGAGTTCGACATCATTCGAACCACGACGGGATACTACTTTGGCATCATCTCGAAAGTAACATCCCAATGGCTAAGGCAATCAACAAAAGAATGAGTTCGATATCATTCGAACCACGATGGGATACTACTTCGGCACCAGCTCGAAAGTAACATCCTAATTGATAAGGCCATCGACAAAAGAATGGGGTCGACATCATTCGAACCACGACGGGATACTACTTTGGCACCAGCTCGAAAGTAACATCCCAATGGCTAAGGACATCGACAAAAGATTAAGTTCGACATCATTCGAACCACGACGAGATACTACTTCGGCACCATCTCGAAAGTAACATCCCAATGGCTAAGGCTATCATCAAAAGAATGAGTTCGACATCATTCGAACCACGATGGGATACTACTTCGGCACCATCTCGAAAGTAACATCCCATTGGCTAAGGCCATCGTTAAAGAAATTAGTTCGAATTCACTCGAAACACAACAGGTTTAAATATTTCGGCAAAGGTTCGGAATAACATGAATGCAGCAAAGGTTACCACCGAATCGACAAAATATTTTTTCATTACAATAAAAATATTACAAGTGCATATCTTTACAAAGGGCTCTAAGACGCCTTTACAAAAATTGTGAAGCAAAAGTAAATACAAACCAAATACTACACATCATCTTCGGTGGCATACACGTCTTGGTAGTCGAAGGCAAGTCTGTTCGCATCATCAGAATTAATATCATCCCCATCAGGCATGAGAGGGTCGTACCCGCATGCCTCACGAGATGCATGGGCCTTGGCACACATATCCTAAAGCTCTACCTCAGACACCCTCCCGTCAACATGAAGAGCCTTGTACACATCAAGCTGGGCTTCAGTGTGAACCCACAACTCATACAAATGTCGAGGCACGACAGGGTCAGCCAAAGCATGAGATGTAGAAGGTTGTGGCCTCATCGTGCGTCCTCCATTTTCAAAGAAGCCACTTGCTCATTTAATGCGGACAATTCCGCCTCCAACCCTTGAATACACCCCTCAAGTCCCGCTATCTTAAGCACAGATGCCTCCATCTGCTGTCCCCTCCAACCTACAAACACTGAGGGAGCCTTTTAAACCCGTCGCCTCAAAGATGGAAGTCTCCCTCTCTCTCTCTCTCGGTGTGGGCCAATCTATCAGATTTCACGCTCAGTTCACCCTTAAGCTCATCGACCTCCGCCATCTCCTTATCCAGTTCGGCAGTTAAATTGGCCACCTTTGCTTGGAGGTCGGCATTTTTGGCCACTACCCCCTACTTAGCTCAAGCTCATCTTCCCTGACTTTAAGGGCTGCCTCGAGCTCACTACTACGGGACACGGCCTTCATAAGGTCCTCATCTCGTTCCTTCAACTCTTCGACCTTATGCGCTAATTGATCCTCCCTCTACTTGAGCCCTTCGCGGAATAGTTGGAAGTCGCAATCCTGATTGTAGATGTCGACCATTGCACGATGCTTGGTACGATATTCTTGCTACTTGGAAAATATCTTTCCATAGATGGTCGTCCTACTCCTTTACCAACGCTCACGCTCATTCTCCATGATGAGGGTCTAGCATGAAAAGTAAAGTTAAAATGAAAGGATGGGCCAAAAATAGTAACACAGGTCCAACGACAAAATGAAAAGAAAGATATTTACCCGCAGAGCCATGCCAAAAAAGCTCCAAGACAACTCCGCATCACTCATCGCTCTAAGTGCCTCACTCTCAAGGGCAGCATATAAAGGGACAAAAATAGACGCCACCTAATCACATTTTAATAGCAATTCGAAGTCCCCAAGGACGACTGTGTGTCGCTCAAAACCCTCCATTCTGACCTCTACGTGAGTGTGACGCTCCACAAACTCGCGAACATCCCCTGGGTCGACGTCCGAGCCTGAGCCATCGCCCTCGGCATGCTGTCTCCCTCGGCACAGTATATGATGTGCCACCCTTAGCGGAGCGCACAAAACCCCCTCCTTGGTAAATCCCATCTGTTTGGGGATACCTCCCCGCCAAGATGGCATCGGCCATAAATGCGGGCACCGGTGCCATCTCCGATACACCCGTACCCACTTTTACCAGTATCAACGGCCACACACTTCTCGAGCTCTACCCTCCTTTTTCTCTCAATGAAGATTTGTCCCCATTAGAGGACTCATCCACAAGGTGATGGACTGGTAAAGAAGAGATCTCTTCCCTCACAACCATATCTCGAGACGAGTCTCTCAATTGTACCGGTTGAGCACGACCCTCTCGGGCAGACTCATCCAAAGTGAATTGTATTCTTGTAGAGGCGATGGCCTAATGAAATGCAGGGACTGGGGCCCTCCACCTAGAAGCCCCACGACCTGTCATCACAAAGAGTCGTATCAGTAGACAAGGGCAAACAGCCGAAGAGTGGCACAGAAGAAGACACTTACCAGATGAAACCTTCGGCCCAAAGCATTTTACAAAAGTGGGCCAGTCTCGAGTCTCCACTGCATGAAGCAGCAAACGGGCTACCCAATCCCTTATACCGGCAATGGGATGGGGTGGATGCCCCATAGCTGCAAAGAGAATCGCAAATAAACGCAAAGTTGGACGTAAGAAAAAGGGAGGGAGAGAGTAAACAAGTTGTGGCACCTACGATTCTCATTCCACTGCTCCGGGAATCTAGCAGGATCAGACAAAATGTGTTCAGTTCTGACAAAGAAGTACTTATGCCAAAATTTGCGACTCGCCCGATCGTCAGTTCCGATCACCGGCCCTTTTGTCCCACGGTGCCTCAGATGCACCTAGTACCCCTATGAAAGCTAGGAGAAAACAAGTGTAGGAGGTGGTGAACGATAACTTCGCACCCCGTCAACTCCCCGTATTTTGTCAACACTAGAAGTATTTTGCATGTGTACGAGGAAAGTTACACCGGGAAAACCTGATAGAATTGATAGAAGTCCTCTGCTAACGGGAGAAGGGGGAAGGAATGACCAATCACAAAGGGTATTCATAAAAAGCACAGTACCCCCGTCTATGGACCTCTACGAAGACCCTTCCTATCGGAACTATCTCAATATTAGGGGGAATTTTGTATTTAGCTTGGAGGGAATCTATATGGACCTGCTCAGTTTAAGATACTACCGAAGTGGGAGTAGGAGCAGGTTCTTTAAGAAAGTTGCTTCGAGACATAGGGTGTCTCGGTAGTAACTCTTCCACGGTAAGAAAACTATCCCCTTCCTCCACCGTCATGTTTTCACCACCGGAGGGGAGCGCCATGGATAGCGGGGTGGCGTCAGAAATCCCCTCACGAGATCGATGTGTTCTAGGCATATCTATGGCGGTAGGTGTGTTGATAAAATAGAAAAAGCTAAGAACGGAGAATGGAGGAGAGAAAGCAAAGAAATTGCTAGGGCAAAAGAGAAAGGGATGAGAAGGAATAATCAAAGAAGAAATGGCCAAGAGTTTTTGAAAAAACAAACCCTCCATCTATTTATAGGATTGGGTGGCTCCAGAATCAAAGCGGAAGGCTGCAAAATGGCACCAAAATCGAAGCGACAAACCATCAACCTTTGTCTCGAAAATACGCATAATGATGACGCATGTGGAAGTGACGCATTTCCCTACAAGACACACCACCCAGGATATCGTTGAGCACGCTAACCTTCCGTTGTTGGCCAAACCATTACGATTCGTAAGCCAGATTTCTCTGCAGGTGTGGGTGATGTCGACTTATCGAGGACGCATCAAGCTGCAATCTCGACAAGTGGAGGGACTAACTGTATAGGTCCAAATTTGGACGACCACGGTCACTGACGAATACGACAAGGGACGAGACCTTTACAGCACAGCATCCTTTGGTTGTTGAAGAAGGTGACGACTGATAGCCGTTAGAAAATGCACGACATTTGTAGTGGTGTAGCCGCAACAAAAGGCAGTAGGAATGTACTTTCGATTATTCTTTATGTATACCTTTTAGGGTTCAAGAGGGGATTGTCCCTTATAAATAGAGGAAAAAGTTAATACAAGGGGGGACAACTTTTACTTATCACAGTTCTAAGAACTATATATGATTTTTACATTTGGCTTAGAGCATCCATTGCGAAATCTTTTTACATTCAAAGTTATCATACTTACGCTTAATCGTTCGGTTTTGAGATATTAAGAAACATTATTCATCTTGTTCTTCCCTTGCATATTTCAATCTAGAGTTTATTATACTTAGTTGAGATTTACCTCTTCATCTTCTTTAATTGATTTAATCAAAAATGTTTCAATATCTTTTGGATCAAACAAAAAGTATTTACTTTCGCATATATATATATATATATTTCGGTGAGCAGTTATACGGTATAAATATTCTATTTGGCCTTCACAGAGATAAAGAGGCTAGTTTTGTTTAGTGTTTCATTTTTACGTATTATGTAGTCCAAAATAAAATAAAAGACACACATAATTACTTAATTAAGTACATAGTTATGTATTTCGCCTAAATTTTAATATAAGAATGTGTACTAAATGAAAATTAGTAGACATTTGAATGCTTAAATGAGCATTATTTCATAGTTTAATAGGTCAAGGTTGAGTTATCCAAATTCTCAACAATAAAATGAGTCCAGGGAACATGTAAACTCCTAAATGGCTCATAATCCAACCCAGATCAGACAAGCTTCCATGCACACTGTGGATGATGTTGTTATATCAAATTAACTTTCACGGTATTTTATAACTTTATATAAATTCTTAAAATATTTTGGGGCTAATGAGTCAAAAACTTTATGATATCGAGTATGAAATCTTAATTATCATGCTTTATGTATAGTTTATGAATCAATAAATATTTTTAGCATTCTGCTAGTTTTGAAGAATAATAAGAAAATAAAGTAAATTCTACTTTACCCCCTCTAACATTTTAGCGTAGGGAAACAATATCTCCTTCACTTTTTAAAAGGGAAAGGGCACCCCTTTGACCAAAAGTCAACCAGCAAATTAATAAATGATTACCGGAGGTTGTCGAAATTTTATGCTAAACCAATAACATATCACCGACCCTATTAACAATTTAAAATCACACTTTCGTAAAATTTTAAGGCCAAAAAACAACTGAAACTCCAAATTAGTGTCTCATTAACCTTTTCTACTATGTGCCCCTCTTTTCTTTTCTTTTGACTCTTTTTGTTCTCCTTCAATCGTCTCTTGTATTCGGACGTCTATAAATTTTGGTTTCAAAAAAATTCTCACATATATTAAAGAATAACACGTTATTTCAAACCAAATAAAAATAGCGTCGGATAAAACAAGCCATGAAGTTAAGCTTTTTTGAATGATTATGTTTTTTGTTTAAACCGTTACCTACGAAGTTGCAGCATACTAATTTATGTAGAGTATATCCTCCACGAATTTTAAAGAATCTTATTATAAGCCAAAGCAGTAAGAAACCAAGAAGCTTATATAAGATGTATGATGTATTAGTTGAATTATTTGTGGTATATTTTACTGTTTTGATGAATATTTACATATGCCTAAAGCATATATTAATAGCATTGTCAAACTTATGATTACATCTTGTCACGATCCTAAACCCGGATCCGGTCGTGATGGTGCCTCTCGTGGAGACAAGGCCAGCAACTATTCCCAATTCGATGTTAAACAGTTAAACAACAAGAAAACAGTCTAAAACATGATTTAATAATACTAAGTAGCAGATAATATCATAAATATGTGAAAGGAAAACTCAACACAGCCCTAAACCGGGGTGTCACTAGTCATGAGCATCTATAAATCCTATTACAAGTCTGATAAGTCTATAAACTATTACAATTGTCTGATTAGAAATAGAAATGATAAAGAGGGAGAAACACGGGTCTGCGGACGTCAAGCAGCTACCTCGTGAACTCCGAATGTCCACTGGGAGCTCTCAACTCGCACTGGCAGGATCAGCAATGCCTGAATCTGCAAACGGGGTGCAGGGAATAAAGTGAGTACTCCAACTCAGTAAGTAACAAATGTAAATAAAGACTGAAAGCAAGAAATCACGTAAGGCACAAAGCATTCTATAATGAAGCAGTAAAACCATTTAAAACCAGTAAATTAGTGAAAGATTGGTAAAATCCTTTACCTCAAATGTAGTTTCATGAAAAGCCTTTTTCAATAATTAAGCAGGTAATTGACAGTCAATTATGAAAAGTAAACACATAAAGGCTCGCCTCTCGGGCACAGTATCAAAAAATCTGCACCTCGGGCAATATCTCAGAACAGTACCAGCCCCTCGGGCTCAATCTCACATCACAATGGGTACCTGCGCTCACTGGGGGTGTACAGACTCTTGGAGGGGCCCCTTACGGCTCAAGCACAATATCAAGCCACCTCGTGGAATCATCACTAGGCCCTCGGCCTCATATCAATCAAGCCACCTCGTGGCGTACATATCTCAGGCCCTCGGCCTCATAATTAGTATCAAATATTTCCTCACAACATAGGCCCTCGGTCTTACTGAGTCAAAATCCGCACAAGCCACTCGGGCAAAAGTAAAACATGTTTCTCAGCCCAAATATCATTTCAAATATAATGTAAGTGTTTAAAATGGAGTAAACATGGCTGAGTACGAAAACAGTGAAATATATCATGACTAAGTTCAAGTATAAAGTCAAAACAATGAGGAAATACCAGTAAAAATCCCCGAAGGGTTCAAATAGTTGGCACAAGGCCCAAATATGGTATTCAGCCCAAATCATGATGATAACAGATAGATTTCAGTCAAATAGGCGGTAAAATAGTCATTCGGGATGGACTAAGTCACAATCCCCAACAGTGCACGACCCCACGCTCGTCATCAAGCGTGTGTGTCACTTCAATATAGCACTACGATGTGCAATCTGGAGTTTCGAACCCTCAGAACATCATTTACAATCATTACTCACCTCGAACCGGTCAAATCTCTAGCTCGCGACGCCTTTGCCCCTCGAATCGGCCTCCACTCACGTCGAATCTATCCAAAACTAGAATGAGGACGTCAAAATATGCTAAGGGAACGAAGCCCAAGCGAAAATAATCAAAATACGACACAAATCCCAAAATTATCAAAACCCGACCCCCGGTCCCACGTCTCGGAATTCAATAATTTTTACATCAATTGATTTCTTATCTCCCCACGAGTTCATGCATATCAAAAGTTCTGAAATCCGACCTCAAAGGGTCCACCAAATCCTCAATCAAAGGCCTAAGTTTTCAAGCCCTAGTTTCCCCAAATGTTCACCCTTAATTTCCATAATTTCTAGCTCTAATCAGTGAAATAATAGCATAGAAACGAGTTTTAGGTCCAAATTCCTTACCTCAATGAAGTTCCCTTGGAATCCCTCTTTCAGATCATTCAAAAAGCTCCAAAGCCAAGATTAAAAAAATGGGGAAATAGCTCATAATTCGCGAAGGCCACAATTTATACCTCTGCCCAGTCATTTTCTCATCTGCGACTATATTTCTTCTTCTGTGGTACCGCATCTGCGGTCCTCACTTAAACTCCCATTTCCGCATCTACGATAAACTTTCCGCATCTGCGCCATCGCAGATGCGGTATTCCAACCGCTTATGCGGTTCCTCGCGACCTCTCCAAAATCCGCTACTGTGTCCAACCTTTCGCTTATGCGGCGCCGCACCTGCGGTCCCCAATCCGCAGGTGCGAAAATAACAGAAGCAGCAATTTTAGCAGCTGCAACAAATTCTAAACTTCTCTGTTAACCATACGAAATCACCTCGAGGCCCCTGGGACCTCAACCAAAAGCACGAACATATCCTAATACCTTATTCAAACTTGCACCAATCTTCAAAACACCTCAAACAATATCAAATCGACCAAAACATATCGGATTCAAGCCAAACTTTCTAAAATCTTCCGAATTCCGCTTTTGATCAAAAAACCAACAAAAACACGTTCGAATGACCTAAATTTTGCATACACATCCCAAATGACTCAATGGAACTATTTCAACTCTCGGAATTTCATTCCGACCCCTATATCAAAATCTCGCCTACCAACCGGAAATCGCCAAAATACCAACTTCGCCAATTCAAGCCTAAATCTACTCCTAACCTCCAAAAAGCATTCTGATCACGCTCCTAAGTCACAAATCACCTCCCGAAGCTAACTGACCCATCGAAACTGACATCCGAGCCCTCTAACTCATAAGTCAACATCCAGTTGACTTTTCTAACTTGAGCTTCCTCAAAAGAGACTGAGTATCTCAAACCTTACCAAAATCATTCCGGATTCGATCCGACCAACCCGATACCACATAACACGGATAAACAAAGCATAAGGAAGCAAAAATAGGGAAAACAGAGCGGTAATTCATGAGACGACTGGTCGGGTCATCACATCCTCCCCAACTTAAACAAACGTTTGTCCTCGAACGAGTGAAGAAACGTACCTGAAGCCTCAAACAGGTGAGGATATCTGCTCTGCATCTCCCGCTCGGTCTCCCAGGTAGCCTCCTCTACGGGCCGACCTCTCCACTACACTTTCACTGAAGCTATATCCTTTGACCTCAACTTTCGAACCTGACGACCCAAAATAGCTACTGGCTCCACATAATAAGTCAAATCATCATCCAACTAAACCGTACTGAAATCCAGAACATGAAACGGATCCCTAATATAATTCCGAATCATGGAAACATGAAATACCAGATGCATACTCGACAAGCTGGGTGGCAAAGAAAGCTCATAATCCACCTCCTCGATCCTCCGAAGCACCTCAAAAGGCCCAATGAATTGAGGACTCAATTTACCTTTCTTTTCAAATCTCATACACCCTTCATGGGCGAAACCTTCAACAGAACCTTCTTACCAGCCATGTAGGACACATCTCGAACCTTTCTATCAGCATAATTCTTTTGCCTTGACTACGCTATACGAAGCCTAACCTGAATCACCTTCACCTTTTCTAAGGTATCCTGCACCAAGTCTGTCCCCAATAGCCTAGCCTCACCTGGATCGAACCAACCAACAGGAGATCTACACCGCCTCCTATACAAAGCCTCATATAGAGCCATCTGAATACTCAACTAGTAGCTGTTGTTATAAGCAAACTCTGCAAGCGGTAGAAACTGATCCCATAACCTTCCAAAATCAATGACACAAGCACGCAACATGTCCTCCAATATCTGAATAGTGCGCTCGGGCTGCCCATCCGTTTGAGGATGAAAAGTTGTGCTCAACTCAACCTGAATACCCAACTCTCACTGCACGAACCTCCAAAACTGCGATGTACACTGAGTGCCCCTATCTGAAATGATAGAAAATGGGACACCATGCAACTGAACAATCTCCCGGATATAGATCTCTGTCAACTACTCTGAAGAATAAGTAGTACACACATGAATGAAGTGCGCGGACTTGGTCAGCCAATCCACAATCACCCAAATAGCATCGAAATTCCTCAAAGTCCGTGGAAGTCCAACAAAAAAGTCCATAGTGATCCTCTCCCACTTCCACTCGGGAATATCCATCTGCTGAAGCAAGCCACCCGGTCTCTAGTGCTCATATTTCACCTGCTGACAATTGAGACACTGAGCCACAAACCCCACAATGTCTTTCTTCATTCTCTGCCACCAATAGTGCTGTCTCAGATCCTGATACATCTTCACGGCACCCGGATGAATGGAATACCGTGAGCTATGGGCCTCCTCAAGGATCAACTCCCGAAGCCCATCTATATTGGGCACACAAATCCGGCCTTGTATCCTCAACACTCCATCATCACCGATGGTCACATCTCTGGCATCATCATGCTGAACTCTGTCCTTAAGGACAAGCAAATGCGGATCATCATACTGGCGCCCTCTGATGCGATCATATAAGGAAGACCGAGAAACCACACAAGCCAATATCCGACTGGGCTCCGAAACATCTAATCTCATGAACCGATTGGCCAAGGCCTGAACATCAACTGCAATATGTCTCTCCCCAACTGGAATATATGCCAAACTCCCCATACTCACTACCTTTCGGCTTAAAGCATTGGCCACCACATTGGCCTTTCCCAGATGGTACAATTAGTGATATCATAATCCTTAAGCAACTCCAACCATCTCCGTTGCCTCAAATTGAGATCCTTCTATTTGAACAAGTGCTGGAGGTTATGATGATCAGTAAACACCTCACAGGACACACCATACAAGTAATGCCTCCAAATCTTCAACATGTGAACTATGGCAGTCAGCTCCAAATCATGAACGGGGTAGTTCTTCTCATGGGGCTTCAACTGACGAGAAGCATAAGCAATAACTCTACCATTCTGCATCAATACACAACCAATACCGACTCTCGAAACATCACAATACACGGTATATGAACCTAAAGCTGATGGCAAAACTAACACTGAGCTGTGGTCAAAGCTATCTTGAGCTTCTGAAAGCTCTCCTCACACTCGTCCGACCATACGAATGAAACACCCTTCTGAGTCAACTTGGTCAAGGGTTATGCGATAGATGAGAATCCCTGAATAAACCGGTGATAATAGCCTGCCAAACCAAGAAAGCTGCAAATCTCTGTGGCTGAGGACGATCTGGGCCAACTCTATACCACCTCTATCTTCTTCGGATCAACCTGAATACCCTCGCTGGACACCACGTGCCCCAAGAAAGCCACTGAACTGAGCCAAAACTCACACTTGGAGAATTTTGCATAAAGATTCTCCTCTCTCAATCTCTACAACACAACTCTCAAATGCTCTGCATGCTCCTCTTGACTACGTGAATATACTAGAATATCATCAATGAAGACTTTGACAAACGAGTCAAGATAAGGCCGAAACACATTGTTCATCAAATGCATGAACGCTGTTGGGGCATTGGTCAGCCCAAAAGACATCACCAAGAACTCATAATGACCATATCGGGTCCTGAAAGTTGTCTTAAGAATATCTGAGTCCCTGATCTTCAACTAGTGACAACCTGAACGGAGATCAATCTTGGAGAACACTCTCGCTCCTTGAAGCTGGTCGAATAAATCATCGATGCAAGGCAAAGGATACTTGTTCTTAATTGTTACTTTGTTCAATTGCCTATAATTAATGCACATCCTCATAGTGCCATCTTTCTTCTTCACAAATAGAACCGGCACACCCCAAGGTGACACACTAGGCCGAATGAACCCTTTATCAAGGAGTTCCTAAAGCTGCTCCTTTAATTCCTTCAACTCTGCAAGTGCCACACGATATGGCGGAATAGAAATGGGCTGAGTGCCCGGCACCAGGTCAATACCAAAATCAATATACCTATCCGGTGGCATGCCCAGTAGGTCTGCAGGAAACACATCGGGAAAATCCCTCACAACTGGAATAGAATCAATACTGGGAGTCTTAGAACCGACATCCCTCACAAAGGTTAGATACGAGAGGCAACCCTTCCTAACCATACGCTGGGCTTTCAAGAATGAAATCACTCTACTAGGAACATAATCAGTCATGCCTCACCACTCGATCCGTGGCACACCCGGTATAGCCAACGTGACTGTCTTAGCATGACAGTCCAGAATAGCACGATACGGAGATAGCCAATCCATGCCCAAAATGACATCGAAATCCACCATACACAATAATAAAAGATCCAAACGGGTCTCCAGACCCCCAATAGTCACCACACACGACTGGTACACACGGTCTATAACAACAGTATCACCTACCGGGGTAGATACATAAACAGGTGAAGCAAAAAACTCATGGGGCGTACCAAAATAACTAGCAAAGTATGATGACACATAAGAAAAGGTGGAACCAGGATCAAATAATACAGAGGAATCTTTGTGGCAGACTGAAATAATACATGTAATAACATCATCTGAAGCAATAGCATCGGGTCTGCCTGGAAGTGTATAGAAACGGGCCTGACCGCCACCTGATCAACCTCCCCCTCTGGGGAGACCCCTAGCTGACTGACCGCAACCCCTAGTTGGTGTGGTGGTGAAGTAATTGGTGTTGAAGCCGATGATAACCCCTCTGCTGAGATGAACTCGCAAGAGACGAGGGCACTGCCTCCACATGTGACCCATCTCACCACACTCATAACAACTCCCAAGTGCTGGAGAAGGGGACTAAAGGGAACCCCTCGCACCGGAGTGACTAGCAGATGCACTCGGCATAGAAGAGCCCTGAACTGGTGGAGCACGGGATGAACTCTGAGCTGGAAAGGCACTAAGTGATGACTGGCCCTGATGTGAATTGCGAGAACCATGACCCAATGACGCCCCATGATAACCTGGGCGAGCTGGCTGAGCATGCTTGAATAGACGGCCTCTACTGTGCTGAAACTGACCTCTCGAAGGAACACCACTGTAACTACCAGATCCTCAAGGCCTCTTGGCCTCCCTCTCCTCGCGCTCCTAGCGACGAACAGACTCAATCTCACGGGCTCTCCTCGAAAGTAGCACCAATCACCCTCTCCCTGGTCATGAGAATACGAAGCTAATAAGTGAGGCCATCAACAAACCTCCTAATCATCTCTCTATCTGTCGGAACCATCCAAATAGCATGACGAACTAACTCGGAGAACCTCATCTCATACTGCGTCACAGTCATCTCTCCCTGACATAACCACTCAAACTCCCTACACAGTTCCTCTATGCGGGACTGCGGCACATACTTCTCTAGGAAGAGAACGAATAACTATTTCCAGGTAAGGGGTGCTGCACCAACAGGCCTACGCCTCTCAAAATCCTCCCACCAAGTAAAGGCAGCTCCAGAAAACTGATAAGTAGTGAAAGCAACCCCGCTGGTCTCTAGAATACCTGCTGTATGAAGCATCCTCTGGCACTTATCTAAGAAACCCTAGGCATCCTTGCCCTCTGTACCACTGAAGGTCGGAGGCTGCAATCTACCAAACCTCTCCAACCTACGTTGCTCATCCTCCGGCATAGCAGGAACTACATAGTCCTAAGCAGCTACAACCGGCTGGGCTGGGTGTTCCCCCGGCGTCTGAAGTCCCTGCACGACCTGCTTAGGTGTGTGAGCGGCAGGAGTCTGATTGCCTCCCCGGCCTGAGAAGTAGCTGCGGTGGTAGTGGCTGAAACCGCTTGAGCTAGGCCAGTGCAAACTGATAAGATCTGAGCCAAGGCCTCCTGAAGACCCGGAATCACAATGGGCACAGGTGGTGCCTGAGCTGGTGCTGCTGGAGCGTCCATAACTGGGACCCGATCCTGAACTGGGGCAGCTGGTAGATCTGTAGGTGCTACCCTAGCTGCTCTGCCCCTACCATGACCACGGCCACATCCTTGGCCTCTGGTGGCCACAGCTGGTGGAATTAGTGGTCGTCCACCCTGCCCGATAGCACGTGTCCTCACCATCTGTGAGAGAATGAAATAACAGAAGTTTAGTATTCGAATCAACAAGTTCCCACGACAAGAATTTCAAGAATATGATGTTTTTCCTAAAGGTTCTGCAGCCTCTCGAGGATAAATACAGACGTCTCTCTACCGATCCACGAGACTCTACTAAACCTGCTTATGACTCGTGAGACCTATGTAACCTAGGCTCTAATACCAACTTGTCACGACCCTAAACCCGGACCCGATCGTGATGGCGCCTCTCGTGAAGACAAGGCCATCCAACTATTCCCAATTTGATGTTAAACAGCAAGAAAACAGTCTAAAACATGATTTAATAATACTAAGTAGCAGATAATATCATAAATGTGCAGAAGGACAACCCAACACAGCTCTAAACCGGGGTGTCACTAGTCATGAGCATCTATAAATCCTATTACATGTTTGATAAGTCTATAAACTATTACAATTGTCTGATTAGAAATAGAAATGATAAAGAGGGAGAAACACGGGTCTGCGGATGTCAAACAGCTACCTCGTGAACTCCGAATGTCCGCGGGGAGCTCTCAACTCGCACTGATAGGATCAGCAATGCCTGAATCTGCACACGGGGTGCAGGGAGTAAAGTGAGTACTCCAACTTAGTGAGTAACAAATGTAAACAAAGATTGAAAGCAAGAAATCATGTAAGGCACAAAGCATTATATAATGAAGCAGTAAAATTATTTAAAATCAGTAAATTAGTGAAAGATAGGTAAAATCCTTTAACTCAAATGTAGTTTCATGAAAGCCTTTTTCAATAATTAAGTAGGTAATTGACAGTCAATTATGAAAAGTAAACACATAAAGGCTCGCCCCTCGGGCACAGTATCAAAAAATCTGCACCTCAGGCAATATCTCAGAACAGTACCAGCCCCTCGGGCTCAATCTCACATCACAATGGGTACCTGCACTCACTGGGGGTGTACAGACTCTTGGAGGGGCCCCTTACAGCCCAAGCGCAATATCAAGCCACCTCGTGGCATCATCACTATGCCCTCGCCCTCATATCAATCAATCCACCTCGTAGTATACATATCTCAAGCCCTCGGCCTCATAATCAGTATCAAATGTTTCCTCACAACATAGGCCCTCTACCTTACTCAGTTAAAAATCCTCACAAGCTACTCGGGCAGTAGTAAAACATGTTTCTCAGCCCAAATATCATTTAAAAGATCATGTAAGTGTTTAAAACAGAGTAAACATAGCTGAGTATAAAAACAGTGAAATATATCATGACTGAGTTCAAGTATAAAGTTAAAACAGTGAGAAAATACCAGTAAAACTCCCCGAATGGTTCAAATAGTTGGCACAAGGACCAAATATGGCATTCACCCAAATCATGATGATAGCAAATAAGTTTCAGTCAAATATGGGGTAAAATAGTCATTCAGGATGGACTAAGTCACAATCCCCAGCAGTGCACGACCCTACGCTCATCATCAAGCATGTGCGTCACTTCAATATAGCACTACGATGTGCAATTCGGGGTTTCGAACCCTCAGAACATCATTTACAATCATTACTCACCTCGAACCGGTCAAATCTAGCTCGCGACTCCTTTTCCCCTCGAATCGGCCTCCACTTGCGTCGAATCTATCCAAAACTAGAACGATGACGTCAAAATATACTAAGGGAACAAAGCCCAAGCAAAAATAATCAAAATACGACACAAATCTCGAAATTACCAAAATCCGACCCCGGGCCCACGTCTCGGAATTCAATAATTTTTACATCAATAGATTTCTTATCTCCCCACGAGTTCATGCATATCAAAAGTTCTTAAATCTGACCTCAAAGGGTCCACCAAATCCTCAATCAAAGGCCTAAGTTTCCAAGCCCTAGTTTCCCCAAATGTTAACCCTTAATTTCCGTAATTTCTAGCTCTAATCCGTGAAATAATAACATAGGAACGAGTTTTAGGTCCAAATTCCTTACCTCAAAGAAGTTCCCTTGAAATCCCTCTTTCAAATCGTTCAAAAAGCCCCAAAGCCGAGATAAAAAAATAGTGAAATAGCTCAAAATTCGCAAAGGCCACAATTTATACCTTCTGCCCAGACATTTTTGTATTTGCGGCTATATTTACGCTTCTGCGGTGCCGTATCTGCAGTCAAAACCACCGCATCTGCGGTCCTCACTTAAACTCCCCTTTCCGCATCTACGATAAACTTTTCGCATCTGCGCCATCGCAGATGCGGTATTCCAACTGCTTCTGTGGTTCCGGACAACCTCACCAAAATCTACTTTTTGCGGCCAAACTTCCGCTTATGCGACGCCGCACCTTCGGTCTCTAATCCGCAGGTGCAAAAATACCAAGAGCAACAATTTCAGCAGCTGCAACAAATTCTAAACTTCTCCGTTAACCATCCGAAATCACCCCGAGGCCCCCGAGACCTCAACCAAAAGCACGAACATATCGTAATACCTTATTCAAACTTGCACCAATCTTCAAAACGCCTCTAACAACATCAAATTGACCAAAACACATTGGATTCAAGCCAAACTTTCTAAAATCTTCTGAATTCCGCTTTTGATCAAAATCCAACCAAACCACGTCCGAATGACCTGAAATTTTGTACACACATCCCAAATGACCCAATGGAACTACTTCAACTCTCAAAATTCCATTCTGACCCCTATCAAAATCTCACCTACCAACCGAAAATTGCCAAAATACCAACTTCGCCAATTCAAGCCTAAATCTACTCTGAACCTCCAAAACTCATTCAGATCACGCTCATAATCACAAATCACCTCCCAAAGCTAACCGAACCATCGGAACTCACATCCAAGCCCTCTAACTCATAAGTCAACATCTGGTTGACTTTTCCAACTTGAGCTTCCTCAAAAGAGACTAGGTGTTTCAAACCTTACCAAAATCATTCCGGATTCGATCCGACCAACCCGATACCACATAACACAGATGAACAAAGTATAAGGAAGCAGAAATGGTAAAAACAGAGCGGTAACTCATGAGACAACTGGTCGAGTCGTCACACATCTCTTACACACTAATATTGTACTTGGACAACCTAAGCTATGAGAAAGTTTTCAATAATCTTAATGAGCTCAAAAGAAATGTTGTAGTTAAAAATTCTGGCAATAATCTGTATATTTCGACAATAGTTTCTAGGTTCTGGACACAATTAATTTATTTTGTTGGTTGATTTTTTGGCAAAGGAGGTTCCTTTCACGTTCAAAAAATGAAGGGGTATTATTTTCCTACAATAAAAGGTTAAGGAGGTGAAGTGAAATTTACTCTAAAAATATTATATCTGTGCTCCTCCCACGCGATATATCATTATCTATCCTTGCTTTAACATAATGTTTAACTTCTTTTTATCCGAAGATATTAAAAATGTATCATTGTGATCAATCATCCGAGAGTAATATATCACGAGTAAACTACATCAAAAACTTAGTGCAAACCATAAGTTAATATAGTTATATATATAGACATGTTTTTAAAAATTCAATGAGGGTTATTTATATAAATAGAAAAATATAATTCAAGGGAGTTTCTATGATACAAGATATTTTAAGTTAGTAACTAACAAAAAAATAGTTTAAGAGGGATTTTCCACTGAGTTAAATATCTGTGTATAGTGTCACATATCAACACTTTTAGTTAATTAGGAGCGTGTACCAAATTCACATCTAAGAATTTAACGATAGGGTTTTTAATATATAGGAGAATACAGTATAAGGGATTTTGGGAATACCGAATAATTTAAGTAATTGACAAAAATATAATAGTTTAGGGAATTTTAGAGTATTCACGCAAATTAAATGAACAATGTTAGCATAGAGTAATTGCAATTCTGACCTCAATCGACCTTCAAATCATCAAATCTCACTTTTCCAAAATCATAATGAAAAATCTTTAAATTTTCTCTTAAATTCACATAAACTAAGTGTAATAATCTGTGGGTAAATAGTATCTATCATCAAAATTAAATAAACTTCACTTACCTCTTCAATTGTAATGAAAAGTCTTCCAAAAATTGCCTCCAACCGATCTCCACAACTCCAAATAATTAAAAAAATGATCAAACCCTTTGAAATATAAGGTTTGCCCAGTGATTCCGTATTTGTGGTCACTTAATCGCATCTGCGGTGCCACTTTTGTTGTTAACTCATCGTATTTGGGATTCCCTTCTCAGGGCTGACCTTCCGTTTTTGCGGCTAAACATGCGCTTCTGCCTTTGCTGACAATTCACCGCACATGTGGTCCCTACTTAACCATCCCAAATCTGCTTATGCGAAGGAATCTCCACATCCGCGCTTGCGCATTAGCGCTCCCTTGTTAGCACTTGCGGACCCAACCTTCCCCAACCAATCAACGTATATGCGAATGTGTTAGAACAAGGTTTTGTTTGTTAAGAGGTGTATTACCGGTATTGGGTTGTTTGAGTAGTTTCTGTTATTAGAAATTTTTGCTATGAGTGTTTGACTAATGTGGTATTCATGTGATTTCAACTTGGGTTATGACCATGGCTCGATACAGCTTGTTCAGACTTATGCAGTGTGTAGATGCGAGATTCTGATCTGATAGAAAGTTCGGATATTGAAATTGAGTTCTAAGACTTAAATTGCACTTCGCTCGGTTGTTTGAGGGAATGAATATCTCCGTATAATGTATTATGACTTATGTGAATCATCGGTTTTGGTTTTTAGGTTCTCCAGAATTGATTTGGGAGAATGGTCTCAACTACAATAACATAACAACAACAACCCAGTGTAATCCCACAAGTGGGGTCTGGGGAGGGTAATATGTACGCAGACCTTACCTCTACCCCGAGGGGCAGAGAGACTGTTTCCAGGAGACCCTCGGCTCGAAGAGGCAACAAGAGACACTATATTAGTACTATCAATATACTCAAAATAAAAAAACATAAAATCCATAACATAACATAAATACCATAAAAAACAAAGTAACAGCAATATAAGAGATATAGGAAATACGAGAAAGATGTAGGTATTAATACACAGAAGATAAAGCCCATCATCAGTAGTTGATCAATAGCATTCTAGGACTAATTCCTAACTGGCTAGTCTCACTCTAGTGCGCTGTAAAAAAGACATCACAATTTCCCCTAACCTACAACCTTAATGCTCGATCTCCACAATTCTCTGTTTAGGGCCATGTCCTCAGTAACCCTAAGTCGCGCCATATCCTGCCTGATCACCTCTCCCCAATACTTCTTAGGTCTCCCTCTACCTCTCCTCGTACCCACCACCGCCAGTCGTTCACACCTTCTCACCGGTGCATCAGTGTTCCTCCTCTGAATGTGCCTGAACCATCTGATTCTTGTTTCCCGCATCTTGTCCTCCATGGGGTCCACCCCCACCTTCTCTCGAATATCTTCATTTCTAATCTTATCCTTCCTTGTATGCCCGCACATCCACCTCAACATCCTCATCTCTGCAACTTTCATCCTCTGGATGTGTGAGATCTTCACCGACCAACACTCGGTCCCATACAACATAGCAGGCCTAACCACTGCCCTATAAAATTTACCTTTCAGTAACAGTGGCACTTTCTTGTCACACAGGACTCCCGTCGCTAACCTCCATTTCATCCACCCCACCCCTATACGGTGTGTGACATCCTCGTCGATCTCCCCGGACCCCTGAATAAACGACCCCAGGTACTTGAAACTACCCCTCTTAGGGATGACTTGAGAATCAAGCCTCACTTCCACTCCCGCTTCCGTCGGCTCTGCCCCAAATTTGCACTCAAGGTATTCCATCTTCGTCCTGCTCAACCTGAAACCTTTGGACTCAAGGGTATGTCTCCAAACCTCTAACCTCTCACTGACGCCGCGTCGTGTCTCGTCGATTAGGACTATGTCATCAGCAAATAGCATGCACCATGGCACCTCCCCCTGAATATGATGCGTTATAGCATCCATCACCAGGGCAAATAGGAAAGGGCTGAATGCAGACCCTTGGTGCAACCCTGTAATAACCGGAAAATAATCTGAATCGCCTCCTACTGTCCTAACCCGAGTCTTAGCTCCATCATACATGTCCTTAATCGCCCTAATGTAGGCAACCGGGACCCCTTTAGTCTCTAAGCATCTCCATAAGACCTCCCTAGGAACCCTGTCGTACGCTTTCTCTAGATCGATAAACACCATGTGGAGATCCTTCTTCTTATCCCTGTATTGTTCCACCATCCTCCTAATAAGGTGGATACCTTCTGTGGTAGATCGCCCCGGCATGAACCCGAACTGGTTGTCTGAAATAGACACCGTCCTTCGCACTCTCATTTCTACCACTCTCTCCCAGACTTTCATGGTATGACTTAGTAATTTAATACCCCTATAGTTGTTACAGATCTGGATATCGCCTTTGTTCTTATACAACGGGACCATTGTACTCCACCTCCACTCTTCGGGCATCCTATTAGTCTTGGATATAACATTAAGCAACTTAGTAAGCCATTCCAAGCCTGCTCTACCCACACACCTCCAAAGCTCAACCGGAATTTCATCTGGTCTGGTAGCTCTGCCCCTTCTCATCTTATGCATTGCCTCCATGACCTCATCGACCTCAATGTCCCGACAATCACTTAGTACATGGGGGCTTTCGGCATTCCTCAATTCATCTAGTACAATATCTTGATCCCCTTCCTCACTTAGAAGTTTATGAAAGTAGGTTTGCCATCTCCTCTTTATTTGGTCATCCCCCCAACAAAACTTTGTCGTCCTCATCTTTTATGCACCTCACTTGGTCCAAATCCCAAGCCGTCCTCTCTCTCACCTTAGCGAGTCGGAGTAACTTCGTCTCCCCGCCTTTGTTCCCTAGTTCCTCATAAAAACGAGCAAAAGTTGTCGTCTTTGCCTCTGTCACTGCCATCTTTGCCTCCTTCCTAGCTACCTTATATCTCGCAATGTTCGCTCTCTTCTCCTCCTCTCCAGTGCTCCCCACTAACCGCAGGTAAGCCACCTTCTTCGCTTCCACTTTACCTTGTACAACTGCATTCCACCACCAGTCTCCTTTGTGGCCACCGGTGCGGCCTGAAGATACCCCTAACACCTCTCTCGCCGCCTTCCTTATATAGTCCGCCGTTGTCGACCACATAGTGTTTGCGTCCCCACTACTTCTCCAAGCTCCAATTGCCGACAACCTTCCTTCCAACTCCTGGGCTTTAACCTTAGTCAAGGCGCCCCACCTAATCCTCGGGCGGCCTCGTACTGACCTCTATTTCCTTCTTATCATAATACTAACGTCCATCACCAAGAGCCTATGTTGCGTTGCAAGGGTCTCACCTGGGATAACTTTGCAATCCTCGCACAACCTTCTGTCGCATCTCCTGAGGAGGAGATAGTCAATTTGAGTCTTCGCCACCGAACTTTGGTAAGTAACCAAATGCTCCTCTCGCTTCGGAAAACTCGAGTTTGCAATCACTAGATCGAATGCCTTGGCAAAATCCAGCAGTGAGATGTCCCCTCCGTTCCGTTCCCCGAAACCAAAGCCGCCATGCACCTCAGTATAACCACCTGCAGACGACCCAATATGGCCATTGAAATCCCCTCCTATGAATAACCTCTTGGAAGGTGGAATACTACGAACAATGTCATCCAACCCTTCCCAAAAACGCCTTTTAATCTCCTCATCACAACCTACTTGCGGTGCGTACGCACTAACGACGTTTAAAGTACACTCACCCACCACCAATTTAATAGTCATTAGTCTATCATTCACACGCCTGACCTCTACCACCGACTCCCTAAGATGGCTATCTACTAGGATACCCACTCCATTCTTACCCCTCACGACTCCAGAGTACCACAACTTATACCCATCCGCGTTTCTCGCCCTCGATCCGACCCACCTAGTCTCCTGGACACACGCTATATTAATCTTCCTCTTCTGAAGGATCTTCGCCAACTCTATAGACTTACTCGTTAGCGATCCTATGTTCCATGACCCGATTCTCAATCTATAGGCTCCCTTGCCCCCTCTACCTCCCCTGCCTCCCGACCCACCCCCTGACCCCGGGCCCACTCTTTGCCCCACACTCTGCCCCACCTGAGGACATGCCTTTAATCTATCATCCCAGACTGCCGCCACTACACCTACGACAGATATACAAAAGACTCGCTAGTGCACAACGGACAACGAATCAAACTAGAAGGAAATACGTGACTACCTGTACACCTATTGAATGATTTAACTATTGTGAACTAAAGTAACATCAATTTAGCTAACACCAAAAGGAAAACAGTAGAACGGGAGGTACCAATTCCCGAGAACCAAACCTGTGATGATTTGCAGCCCTCGATATACTTGCAAGCTCTCGCACCGCTTCCCACCGCCCTTTGCTGACGCTCGTCCAGGTTGCTCTCCTTTGCTAGTGCTCGTGCGTCCAACTTGTCTCCAACCACTTTGAGAATTTCCCTGAAAACACAGAAAATACCACGACCCAAAGACCAAAAAGGGCTATCACCGCTACCACTGGTGTAGCACCGAAAGTAACTAGCAGCCGAAATTAACTGAAGAAAAATCATACAAAGTACAGAAACAAAAAAGAGCTTCAAATGAAAAATAAAATGGCTAGAAAACCCGAAGGAGAAACCTGAGAGGGCTTTTGTAGGTGGAGAGAGGAGAGTATGAGTTGAATAAGAGCTTAGCAATTCAAACAGAAAAAAAGAATATAAAAACAGAGAAGTAGAAAGCAAAAAACAAACTACTAACCAATAAAAGGTTGTGAGCACGTGATTTTTGCCTTACGAAAAACTACTCCAAAATAAATCAAAATAAATTTCTTTTACTGTGTAATTTCTGAATTTGCGTGGTGTTAAATATTTGTTTATGTCCGTAAAATGTTTGCTTTGTTATAATTAAACAAAATTAAAATAAAAATACATGTTTCATGTATATCTAGGATTTAAGTATGCATTTAATTAAGTTAATTTAAATAAAATCATAAAAATATGCATTTTGTTCTATTTTTTTCCACTGTGTGATTAATGTTGTCTATGTGTTAATAGTTGTTAAAAAGGTAATTAATATCTTTGTAAGGGTAATTTTGTTTTTATAATTTTAATTAAGATTTTGTTATTTAATAATGAAATTAGAAAATAAAAAAAAATAATACAAGTTGTACAAAATCGGACCTGGATTAAAATCCAGGCCCAAAACATTAATTCCCCCCCCCACAGCCCAATCCGAACAGCCCAAGTCTGACCCAGTCCCAAGCTAAGACCAAACGACGTCGTTTGGTCACCTCTCATCAAGGGCCGTTGGATTAAATTCAACCAACGGTCAAGATCCCCTGCCCTTACCCGCAACCCATAACCCGACCCATTGACCCGACTCAGTCCGACCCCAACGTTAAACCAAACGACGTCGTTTGGATTAGTGGATTGATCCTGGCCCTCCATCTTACTTGATCGGACGGACGATACCAATCCACCCCACCCCTATATAAATCCCAAACCCTTACCCCGGCCCCTAACTAAACACCCCCCATCCTCTCCTGTTCATCGTCTTCTCAAACAGACCCCTAACCCTAGCCGCCCCTATTCCCCTTCGCCTGAAACCCGGCGGCATCAACGCCGCCGGTCACCAAAGTAACACCCCAGAACCCCCTGAGCCTCCTCTATCCAAATATGTTATCTGCTTGGTTCGAATCTCCCTGAAGGTTCTCGAATCTTCATTTGAAGATTCGAGCCAAGTTCAGATCTAAACCAAACAACACCTAGTTAACACCATAGCTTCCCCTAGTCATCCTGAGTATGGATCTGTTGGTTGTTTGGCTCGAATCAGTTCTGAACTTCTCGAATCTTCTTTTGAAGATTCGGACCAAACAAGGACGAACTCAGATCCGTTTCAAACTAACACCAAATGACCCCTAGGCTACCCTCACCCTTATATCATGTTTGGTTCCTTTCGAATCTAACCAGAAATGATTAGGTCCCAAATCGAACCTTCAGGAAACCTAGAAATACCAAACTTCTGGATTTTTGTCCAAATTGATTAAAGGATTGAGGTTTAATCGACCTTAGTCGAAGTATTTTCAGTGGAAAATACTTCGACTAAGGTCTGTTTGATTTCAAACAAAAAAATCCGAAAGCCGAGTTAAGTTCGAGTCTGATTGAAGATTCAGAGGTATTTTCTATTTCTTTGTGTATTCTACGTGTATTGTTGTCTGTTTTAATAGCTTTTTAATTTTTCATATTTGTTTTGATCAATTCTGTCATTTCTGTCTCCTACCTATCTACTTAATCCGAATGTGAATTGTTTCTGTTGGTTGTGATTGTTTACAATGTGTGTAATCGACTCGATTAAGTTCGTCGATTAGTTATATTACGAATTTTTCATTTCTGAAAATGTTAACTAAAACAGTCTGCTTCTATTGTTTTAGACTAATTATTGACAAATGTTGTAAATAGTCAATTGATTAATGCTCGTCAATTAAATCATGATTGTTTGTGAATCAGTGAATTCAAATGTATGCTGTATATGTTGTTTTCTGAACAGGGCATTGTCAGTATATTCACAATGCTCCTGTGTATGTTTGATCTTAGTTCAATTATAAGTTCAGTTTGCATTATTGTGCTGAACCCAGTGTAATATTGTCAAGTTTGAGTTCAAGTTTACAAATGATGATTAGATGTAATTGTGATAGAATGTTTACATTCTTAGGATTCAGTCCAGAACCTAAGAGAATTGGTTATAGCTGTGTTAAATCAGTTTGATAATTAAGTTTGAACAGATTTTTAAATCTGTTTTGTAAATTCTGTTATGATTTTTGCATTTAAGGCAGTAATAACAGTAATTACAATAGGATTTCAGGGACATTTCTAGGTATGAAACAGATAAAACAGTAAGGGTAATATGATATAATAGTGGGCTGATAATGGAGTGTTAATGGCTATTAGTTAATGATACTAATGGGGAACAAGGGATAATGGGTTGTTGAAAATCAGGGAAAAGTTAGCCTAATGGGATTTAAAGTGGAAAAACAAATTTTTAATGGAAATTTTCTGTTTGTAAAAGATAAAGGGGGTCCAGGCAGCACTTAAAAAGAAAGGGGCAGACCTGTATAAATACAGGAAGCTGGACAGATTATTGGGAGAGAGATTTTTAGGATTGAGATTTTGAAGAAAAGAAAAGAACTCAGATTTTGTTTAAAAGAAAAGAGAGGAAGAAAACGGAAAGAGAAATAGAAAAGAGAACATTCACACACACACACACAATCTGAAACAGATATAAAAGCAGAAACAGAAAATCAGAAATAAGGAATCCGAAACAGAAAGAAAATGAAATCTGAAATGCATTCTTTCTGGAATCTGTTGTTTGCTTGTGAATGTTGTTCAGTCCAAATCTGAAATTTTTCCTAAGTCTCTGTCACTGTTCATCTGGGTCAACGGGTCTTGTTCAGACTTGTTGTGTTATTGGTATATTCTACTGATTTTGTTATTGCTGCTACTGCTGAAATTTACTCCTTCCACCTTCATTTTCAGGTACATGTCTTTTAAATTTTAAGTTGGAAAGAGATTCAACATGACTCATCAATGAAGTTTGAATTGAAATTCTGTTTTCTATTTGTCCAAGTTCATCAATTTAAATTTCATTTTTTATTTTATGTTAATTAGTAGTGAATTCAATTTGATAGCTATGAGCTAATTGTCTTACTTAGAAAGTTCGTATAAAGATTTGTAATAATATTAGCTCATTATCTCATTAGTTTAATCATATTAAATTGTCAAAGTAGGGAATATGGCATGAATGTTGGTCATTATTTAATTTTGTTGTTGGTTAAGTAAAAAGTGATGTAGAAGTGCCAAGAAAACTACAGCAGGGATATTTATTCTTAAATAAGGTTAAGATGGTGTTGTTGGTATATCTTTATAAGATAATAGATGTGTGTATAAAAGTTGGCGAAAGGTGATATGATGTAGTTTATTACAATGTTAAAACGTTATGAATGTTTACGATATACAGTTAAGTTGCATGTAAGGAAAATTTATTGAATTAACTTGTATAATAATTCAGCCATTATAAACTCGATGCCTATCTACCTTCATAAGACAAATTGATCAAATAATTAGGCTTATTAGATTAAAAGCGAGTATATGAGAATGAAACGAGATGTATAAGTACCAATTGCAACACTTGATATCAATGGTAATTAGAAATAGAATTTGCATTAAGTAAATCATGAAATTTTTTTTTTGGAAAATATTTCCTTCCTTTATGAATCGTTCATTTTCAGTTTCATATGCAATTTATTCTTTGATATATATATATATATATGTCATATTTGTTTTTTTTAAAATAGTATTAATCATATTTTTATTCTGTCCTTTGAAATTGAATAGTTGGAATGAATATAACTTATATTCGGAAAATATAATCAACGGTCAACATTTAATAAATTGTAAATTCTTTTCAAAGAATTTAAGGGCACCTTAAATGGGAATTTATCATGATTTTCACATAAAAATGTATAGATATAATAAACAATTTGTGGAAAATCCCTAATATCATTACAAATATTTTGCGTAATTAGGGATACGTTCGCGTACCCTGATTATATATTTTTTTTTTTTAAAAAAAACTCGGATTATGTGTACGCGCAACTTCGAGCGAATATTTAATAAAAGGATTTTTCCAAAAGCGTTAAATCAATTTCACAAAAAAAAAAAACTGAGATGTACGGTTCACTATTCAAGAAAAACAAATATTCTTGATTCGACATAATTTCAAAAAATGATTGTTTAATAAATGTATTATCAAAAATTATTGTGTACACGTACGCGTGACACAATTCTGCATTTTTTTTAAAATTTATAACACGAATATACGTACGCGTAATTCGATTCAAAGAAGGGTCCTTAATCACAATAAGTAAAAGCGGTATAAATCACGTAACAAAAGTATTTAATCAAGACAATTAAGCCAATAATAAAAACAGTTAAGCGACCGTGCTAGAACCACAGAATTCGGAAATGCCTAACACCTTCTTCCGGATTAACAGAATTCCTTACTCAGGATTTCTGGTTCGCAGAATAATAAACAGAGTCATATTCTCCTCGATCCAGGGATTATAGTTGGTGACTTGGGACGCCTTAAAATTCCCAGGTGGCGACTCTAAAACAAATAAACAAATCCCGTTTCGACTGTCCTTCAATTGGAGAAAACTCCCCACGCACCCCGCGGGCGCGGTGAAAAGGAGGTGCGACAAAGGTCTCTCCACTCCACAAAGCTAATTAATGTTTCTTTGTATTTGGGTTTGTGTTTTGTTTTTTTTATAAGCTAATGAAATAGAAGCCAAAGGGTAGAAGAAGAAGAAGAAGAAGCATATTGCTCAGAATCCTAAAAGTTGAGAATGGTCTCAACTAGAAGCTTTAAATTTGAAATGTTTAACCAAGTTTTGACTTTTTAGTATTTGAACTCGGATTTAAATTTTTGATGATTTTGCTAGCTCAATTAGGTGATTTTGGACATAAGAGCGCGTTCGGAATGTGATTTGGAGGTCCGTAGTAGAATTTGGCTTGAATGGGCGGAAGTTGGAAATTTGGCGATATTGGTCGGCAATTGAAAATTTGATATTAGGGTTAGAATGGAATTTTGGAAGTAGGAGTAGGTTCGTGGTGCCATTTCTGACTTTTGTGTAAAATTTGAGGTCATTCGGACGTGATTTGATAGGTTTCGGTGTCGTTTGTGTGATTTGAAATTGAGGTCCCGAGGGGCTCGGGATGATTTCTGATGGTTAACAGAGAGTTTAGAATTTGGAAAATGCAGCTGAAGTTGTTGGTTCTGTCTTAACCGCACCTGCAGAGTTCGAACTGCATATGCGAGGTTCGCAGAAGTGAATTTAAGGCGCAAGTGCGCAGCTGCATCGCAGGTGCGGCTTGGTATCGCAGATGTGGTCAGGCAACCGCAGAAGCGGAAGCAAACTTTTTAATAAAATTTCGCAGAAGCGGAGCCCTCTTCGCAGATGTGATCCAACAAATGCGGAAATGGGACCGCATGTGCAGTTTTACTGGGCAGAAAACCCCAGCTCGAGGTTTTGTTCTCCATTTTCGATTTTGGGTTTGAAAAACTCGGAGAGAGGCGATTTTGGAAACGTTGGGGTAAGTGATTATAACCTATAATTGTATAAACTTCATGAATTTATGACTTTATTCATCATCTAATTGGGAATTTTAGCTAGAAATTTGGGAACTTAGGGTTTGAAAATTGGAGAGTTTGATTTGAGGATTGGAGGGGCCACATGGAGTCAGATTTTGATAAATTTCGTAAGTATGGACTCGTGAGTGAATGGACTTTCTAGTTTTGTGACTTTTGTCAGATTTTGAGACGTAGGCCCAGGGGCCGAGTTTGAACCAATTTCAGTTTCTTGGTCTAATTTGATAGTTTTTCTTGTGGAATTCATTCTATTAGCACATATTGATGGTATTGTACAGGTTTTGAATAGATTCGGAGCATTTGAAGACCGAGTCGAGGGGCAAGAGCATCACAGAGTAGAGATTTGATCGGTTCGAGGTAAGTAACGATTGTAAATCTAGTCCTGAGGGTATGAAACCCCGGATTTTGTGTCATGTGACTATTTTGAGGTGGTGCACATGCTAGGTGACGGGCGTGTGAACGTGCACCGTTGGGGAATGTGACTTGGTCCGTCCCATATTTACTGTAAAGTTGAACATTTTGTTGAAATTGCAGGATGCCACGTTAGGGCTTATGCTAGTGTTGTTTGGACCCTTAGAGGTCTTTTATTGCTATCCTCTCATTGTTTTCGATTGGAACTCTATACTCAGTCATGTTTATACTTATTTACATAACTCAGTCTCTATTACTCCGTTTTGATGCATCATATAAATGTTGTTTGGGCTGAATGCCTTGTTTTACTAATTTATGGCTGAGTGAGGCCGAGGTCCTGATTTGTGAGGATATTTATGGGATCGGGCTGCACGCCGCAACATGTTTTACTAATTTATGACTGAGTGAGATCGAGGGCCTGATTTGTGAGGATATATATGGGATCGGGCTGCACGCCGCAACATGTTTTACTAATTCATGACTGAGTGAGGCCGAGAGCTGATTGATTTATGCCATGATTGGCTTGTTTTAGCGCTTGGGCTGAGGGAGCCCCTCCGGAGTCTGCACACCCCTAGTGAGCGTAGGTACCTACTGAATGCGAGTGCCGAGTGCTGAGTGACTGAGACGCATGAGTGATGGTGAGGTTTGCCGAGGGGCTGTATCTGAGTGATGGTGAGGTTTGCCCAAGGGGCTGTATATTAGTGATGGTGAGGTTTGCCCGAGGGACTGTATATGAGCGATATTTACCCGAGGGGTTGTATACGAGTAATATTTACCCTAGGGGTTGTATACGAGTGATGTTTTCCCAAGGGGTTGTTTATGATTTCATCATTTTACTCACGTATGCATTGAACCTTGTTCTAAAATTGTTGAAAGATGTTTTCAAATTGATTTTAGGGGAACTGGAATTAAACAAGTTGATTTGATTCGAACTATGGTTTTAAAGGCACGCTGCATTTATTACTGAGTTTTTGTGATATGAACTCTACATGCATTATTGCTCATCATTACTTCTCAACCTTTATTTACTTTTGTTACTTACTGAGTTGGCGTACTCACGTTACTCCCTGAACCTTGTGTGCAAATCCAGGCGTATCTAGACACGGTAGAAGGTGTTGACTATTCCAGTTGCAGATTTTCTCGGAGATAGCAAGGTAGTTGCCTAGCGATCGCAGCCCTGCTCTTCGCCCTCTTATCTTCCTTTAGTTTTATTTAGTTATTTTTCAGACTATGTTAGTCTTGATATTGTCAGATAAATTGTAGTAGATGCTCATGACTAGTGACACTCTGATGTCGGGCTTTTTTCCGCACTTTGTTTTAATTTGAACTCTTTAATGAAGGTTTTATACTAAATAGCTTTGGAACTATCTTTGAAATGAAAATATCGATTTGTTTTGATAATGTGTCGGCTTGCCTAGTACCACCGATAGGAGCCATCACGACAGGGTTAGTTTTTGGTCATGACAGTAATAAATGAATATTAGTAGGCATTTGAATGCTTAAATGAGCATTATTTCATAGTTTTAATTAGGTCGAGGTTGAATCAAAATTCTCAACAATAAAATGAGTCCAGGGAACATGTAAACCCCTAAATGGCCTATAACCCAACCCAGGTCGACAAGCTTCCCATGCACACTGTGGATGATGTTGTTATATTAAATTAGCTTTCACGATATTTTTTAACTTTATATAAATTCTTAAAATTGTTTAGGGCTAATGAGTCAAAACTTTATGATATCAGTATGGAATCTTAGTTATCATGTTTTATGTATAGTTTATGAATCAATAAATATTTTTAGTTGGAGAAGATAGAGTAAATTCTACTTTACCCCTTAACCTTTAGTGTAGGGAAACACACCTCCTTCACCTTTTGAAAGGGAAATGGCACCCCTTTGACCAAAAGTCAACCAACAAACTAATAAATGATTGACGGAGGTTACCAAGGATTTTATGCTAAACCAATAACATTATTAACATATCACTGACCCTATTAAAATCACACTTCCGTAAAATTTTAATGCCAAAAAACAACTAAAACTCTAATAACAAGTTGTTCTTCTTGGCACACTTAGTTGACCTCTAGCAAATTAGTGTCTCATTAATCTTTTCTACTTTGTGCCCCTCTTTCCTTTTCTTTTGACCGTTTTTGTTCTCCTTCAACCCTCTCTTGTATTCGGACTTCTATAAATTTTGGTTTCAAAAAGATTCTCACATATATTAAAGAATAACACGTTATTTCAAACCAAATAAAAATAGTGTCAGATGAAACAAGCCATGAAGTTAAGCTTTTTTTGAATGACTATGTTTTTTGTTTAAACCGTTACCTGCGAAGTTGCAGCATACTAATTTATATAGGGTATATCCTCCATGAATTTTAAAGAATCTTATTATAAGCCAACGTAGTAAGAAACCAAGAAGCTTATATAAGATGTATGATGTATTAGTTGAATTATTTGTGGTATATTTTACTGTTTTGATGAATATTTATATATGCCTAAAGCATATATTAATTCCATCGTCAAACTTATGATTACATCTCTTACACATTGATATTGTACTTGGACAACATAAGCTGAAGTTTTCAATAATCTTAATGAGCTCAAAAGAAATGTTGTGGTTAAAAATTTCGACAATAGTTTCTAGGCTCTGGATACAATTAATTTATTTTGTTGGTTGATTTTTGGGCAAAGGAGGTTCCTTTCCCATTCAAAAGATGAAGGGGTTTTATTTTCCTACACTAAAAGGTTAAGGAGGTGAAGTCGAATTTACTCTAAAAATATTATATTTGTGCTCCTCGCATGTGATATATCATTATCTATCCTTGCTTTAACATAATGTTTAACTTCTTTTTATCCGAAGATATTAAAAATGTATCATTGTCATCAGTCATCCGAGAGTAATATATCACGAGTAAACTACATCAAAAACTTAGTGCAAACCATAAGTTAATATAGTTATATATACAGACATGTTTTTAAAAATTCAATGAGGGTTATTTATATAAATAGAAAAATATAATTCAAGGGAGTTTCTATGATACAAGATATTTTAAGTTAGTAACTAACAAAAAAATAGTTTAAGAGGGATTTACGCTGAGTTAAATAGCTGCGTATAGTGTCACATATCAAAAAATTTAGTTAATTAGGAGTGTGTACCAAATTCACATCTAAGAATTTAACGACAAGATTTTTAATATATAGGAGAATACAGTATAAGGGATTTTGGAAATACCGAATAATTTAAGTGATTGACAAAAACGTGATAGTTTAGGGGATTTTAGAGTATTCTCGCAAATTAAATGATCAATGTTAGCATAGAGTAATTACAATTCTGACCTCAATCGACCTTCAAATCATCAAATCTCACTTTTCCAAAATCATAGTGAAAAATCCTTAAATTTTCTCTTAAATTCACATAAACTAGGTGTAATAATCTGTGGGTAAGTAGTATCTATCATCAAAATTAAATAAACTTCACTTACCTCTTCAATTGTAGTGAAAAGTCTTCCAAAAATTGCCTCCAACCGATCTCCACAACTCTAAATAAATAAAAAATGACCAAACCTTTCGAAATATAAAGTTTGCCCAGTGATTCCGTATTTGTGCCCACTTAACCACATCTGCGGTGCCACTTCCGCTGTCAACTCATCGCATTTGTGATTCCCTTCTCAGCGCTGACCTTCCGCTTTTGTGGCTCAACATGCACTTCTGCTTTTGCTAACAATTCACCGCACCTGCGGTCCCTGCTCGACCATCCCAAATCCGCTTATGCGAAGGAATCTTCGCTTTCGTGATTGCGCATCAGCGCTCATTTGTTAGCACTTGCGGATCCAACCTTCCCCAACCAATCAACGCATATTCGACCAATCAGCCGCTTATGTGGCCTCACACCTGCGGCCTAACCATCGCAGGTGCGGAAGCGCCATAACTTAGGAAACTTCAGCAATGCAACCAAGTCTCAAAATGGTCCGCAATTAAATTGAAATGCACCCGGGCCCCCGAGACTCCATCCAATCACACCAACTAATCCCAAAACATAATACGAACCTGTTCAAGATCTCAAATCACCTTAAACAATATCAAAACTACGAATCACACCCCAATTCAAACCTAAGGAACTAATGAATTCTCAACTTTCAAAAATCGTACCGAACCATATCAAATCAACTAGTAATGACCTTAAATTTTGTATGCAAGTCCCAAATAACATAATAGATCTATTCCAACTCCCGGAACCATAATCTTATCCCGATATCAACAAAGTTAACTCTCGGTCAAACCTATCAACCTTCAACCCTCCAACCTTTGCTAATCCACGCCAAAATGACCAAGGAACTTTCAAATTCGGACATACACCTAAGTGTAAAATCACCATTCCAACCTAATGGAATACATAAAATGTTAAATGTAGTCAACTCTTCCAACTTAAAGCTTCTAAAATGAGAATCCCTCTTCCAAATCAATCTCGAACCGCTCGAAAAACGAAATCGGCCATACACACAAGTCATAATATATCATATGAAACTGCTCAAGGTCCCGAACCACCGAACGGAAATGTAAATGATCAAAACGACCTGTCGGGTATATGTGTGTGTGTGTGTGTGTGTGTGTTCTAGGTTTTTCTTCTGATCTCCATATTGGTTCCCTCTTAAATCTTCCTCTCTTGTTTTCTCTGTAATTATTTATTCTCTTTCTTATTTTAGTTATTTTTTATTTCTTACCCATATTATTGAAAGAACACCCATTTAAATATTTTTATTAAACCTAATCCTTATAGAGAATAAAGTTAAATCGATTGAAACTTGTTTATGTAATATAGAATTAGAGAATATTATTGCTGGACGATTGGTTTCTTGTTTGTAGAATATGGCTTTGTGTAATCTTATTTGTATATTATAAGATGATTTTAAAAATGCAACACTATATACCTTCATTTTTTTTCTTGCAAAGTGAATGCAAGCAAGGGCTTATTCAACTGTAATCTAGCAAAAAACATAATCACAATTAAAATTACAAATAACACATTGCATTAGATTCTATTTTGGCCAAAATACCTATAATTTATCAGTCACACCCAACGAAGGTTATTAATATATACAAAAATATAGTTCAGGAGAATTTTTAGGACATAAGATAGAGTAAGCTGATAACTAAAATAAGTTTAAGTGGGGTTTAGGCTGAGTTAAATAGCCACATGTCAAAGTTTTTAGTTAATATGAGCGTGTATCAGACGGACCTCTAAGAATTCAACGAAAGATTTTTTTTAACGAAAAAGGGCCTAAAATGCCCTTTTACTATATGAAATAGGACAGGCTAGCCCTCCGTTAAAAGATAGTCTCTATTTTGCCCTTGTCGTCAACAAACGGGCTTGTATATGCCCTCCATCACTAACGGAAGACTCATAAATCCATGTGGAATATATGTGAGGGCAAGTTAGACCTAGTTCGAATTGTACAGGGACATATATGAGTCAGTTATAATAGTCATTTCTCAAACACTTCACAGTTTCATATCAGTTTACTTAGTCATCTATTTGACAACACCAAATTAATTATCATAGCAAATAAACCCAGTCATGAACACAACAAATGAATGGCAATGACTTTATTAAATCTTTGTATAAAAACGTAAAGCTTCATTACATAATAAAAGACAACAATTAAGTCACAATAACACTAACATTACATATCATTTTGCACTGATCGAAAGAACATAACAAGACATCCCAATACCACACACATGAAAATTCACATCTTCTTCCGAAATTTAGCATCAAGCATAATGAGTACTCTAAATTGGTCACTTTCTTTATTAGAACATTTCTTTCCAATTCCAAGGCTTTTATTCCTCCATGATCGATGAGCATCATAACATTCTCAAGATCAATTTTCTTTAGCATTTCTTTCACGGATTAGAACTTTCTTTTCCTTCTTTAAACTACATATGAGATTTGAAACTCTAGGAGGAAGCTCTTCATCTTGCCATTCCCAATAGGAATATTTTTCATCCTAAAAACCAAAAATAAATAAAATAAATTTACAAGCAAATCGGAATAATTAAGAACCCATCAAAAAATTTACTTACCTCATGCTTCGGGCACTTGAAAAACCTCCTCCTAGCATTTAAAGGTGTCCATGCCATGAAATAATTGGCAGTAAATCCGTAATGACACCTCCTATTCGACCCATTTGAGCTACTAGAGCATTCCGACATTGTCTTTTGTTGTCTTTTGTTATGATTCGATCCATTTGAGCTACTAGGATTTAATAAAGTCATTGTCGTTCATTTGAATGTTTGTGTCTATGACTTAGTTTATTTGCTGCGATAATTAGTTTGGTGTTGTCAAATAGGTGTCTAAGTAAACTGATATGGAGTTGTGAAGTGTTTGAGAAATGGCTATTATAACTGACTCATATATGCCCCTGTACAATTCGAACTAGGTCTAACTTGCCCTCACATATATTCCACGTGGCTTTATGAGTCTTCCGTTAGTGATGGAGGGCATATACGAGCCCGTTTGTTGATGGCAAAGGCAGAATAGAGACCAACTTTTAACAGAGGGCTAGCATATCCTATTTCATATAGTAAAGGGGTATTTTTTTAAATATACAAGAGAATAAAGTTTAGGAGGTTTTTGGGACATCGAATAATTTAGCATATTCACCCAAAATTAAATGATCAACGTTTAGCATAGGATAATTGCAAAATCCTTCATTACTCAACTCGTACCAGGGACAAGATCCCTTATTCTCCCGATAAAATATTCAAAAATCTTCTTTTTCATTTTCATTAGTATAAACAAAGTGAATGAAGTACGTTTCTTATTTTTTGATCTCATTATTGATTGCATTTGACTTCTAATAATTTCAAGAATGTAAAGAAGAGCAAGCATGCAACACATCAATTGTCTTAATACATAATATTGGTTACAAATTACTATTGAGATGGTTCTTTGACAGGCTTCCCTTTCTCCCTTAGCTTGGCTATGGATTCTTTCATAGCTTCCTTTCTTCTCTTGCTAGCTAATACTTTTGCCATGACACCATTCATATTTGGGTCCTTTTTCTCCTCTGATGTGGGTGGGGGTGGTGGAGGCCTTCTTGCAGCAGCATTTGCATTGTTGTTACCTGCATTTAGCGCAACTCCGGCCAAGCCCAAGGCAAGACTCCTGCGAGAGAGAAGAGTTGTATCCAATTTTTTATCATGAAAAGCCAAAGGGATACTCTTCTTGGTTGATATTGAGGCCAATGTCGTAGCTGCTGCAATTGGAGACAATGACTGAGCCATAACTTTGCTTGGGCTGTTTGCTTTCTAAATGAATTGATATATTTCTACAAGTCAAGAAGACGAAATGTTCTTCTGTGGTCTTGGTGCGCTTGGATAATCAAGCAATTGGGATTCGAATTTTTATTGGTTGGTTCTTGATAAGTTGTTTTAGTGGGACCCTTTTTTTAGGGAGAAATTCAAAAATAGCTGGTTACAAGTGGTAATTAAAAAATAGTCACAGTTTCAAAAGTAATTGAAATTTAGCCATTTTTTATGTAAAAGATAAATATGAACAAAAACAATGTTCAAAATTCGAAAAATATTCCAGCATAATATGTTGGAGTTATGCTAGAATTTTATAATCTGTTGGAGTTCCAACATAATGTGTTGGAAGTCCATACACAAGTGCTTCAATCTCTAGTATATTATACTGAAATTTTCTGTGTGTTGGAGTTCCATCATAATATGCTGGAAGTTCATACACAGGTGCTCCAATCCCCAGTATATTATGCTGGAACTTTCCGTGTTATCACAAAATAGTGACTATTTTCAATAACTTTGCAAATACTATCTATTTTTTAATGGGATTTTTTCATTCCTATACACTATTTGAAACTTTATTACGAAAAATGTTCATGTTTTGGTATTTACCCGACTTAGACAAGTTTTGTTTACAAAATATATACATTTCACCTTAAAGGGCTCCCAATTCATTATTAGTGCCTTCAATCAAGGGACTTAGTTAAACCCTTTTCCTTCTTTTTTTTTTCTCCCTCTTCTCTTTCTTCTCTCCAGAATATTGGTACGGGATCTCTCCTGCGGTTGCTTTGAAACCTTGGGATCCATGAACAGATTTGTCTAGTAATCCATAAGCCCTCCTCTTGCTGACGAAAACACCTTAGTCGTGACTTTCTTAATTGCAAAAACAAGTAAAAAGTAAAAGAAAAATCGAAGAAGGTATACATCAAGCGATTCAAACATTAATTAAATTCCACTGAATTTATAACACACAAGCAACTACTAAGTTGTAAGGAAGATAAATGATCTATATCAGAAAGCAATATGAAATACATTGGAGAAAGGCTAATTAGGAAGGAGCTTTATTTAGTGATCGGGGATTAGATCTAATCACTATCGATGTCATTGTTGCTGTTGTCATGCCCATCGTGCTTCTTCTCATTTTTGTCTTTCTTGTCCTTTTTCTTCTTCTTCTCATCTTCGTCCTTGTGATGGTGCTCTCCATCTTCTACCCAGTTATATACAACTACAATATCATACCACTTAAATATAATTTTTATACAAATTTTATATAATATGTCTTTTGTATATTTTGTATCTGATTTATACATAGTAAGCACAAATTTCATATAACTAATTATATATACCGAAAAAGCCTAATTTTTTTAACATACTCTTAATTGCAGCGCCTCAATTTCACACTTAAAATTAGTCTGTTCGCATCTTCATATTTTCTCTATAAATAAACAAGTCAAAAATCAGTACCAATACACCCTTTTAAAAGTTTACAAAAGCAATTTCAATTTTATAAGAAAATAGATGAAAATAGCTTCAGATTCAACCACTTCTCTGTTCTTGACACTATTCCTTATTACACAAATACAATTTGTATACAATTTTATAAAATACATCTTTTGTACATTTTGTATCTGATTTATACATAGTAAAAATAAATTTCATACAACTAATTATATATTATACAACTTATCTACATCTTTCACACATTATTTCTATCCAGTTAAATACAACTACAATAACATACAACTTAAATACAAATTTTATACAAACTTTATACAATATGTCTTTTGTATATTTTGTATCTGATTTATACATAGGAATGAAGGACTTACAACTAATTATATATTATACAACTTTCACACATTATTTCTACCCAGTCAAGTACAACTACAATAACATACAACTTAAATATAAATTTTATACAAACTTTATACAATATGTCTTTTGTATATTTTGTATCTGATTTATACATAGTAAAAATAAATTTCATACAACTAATTATATATTATACGTCTTATTTACAACTTTCACACATTATTTCTACCCAGTTAAATACAATTACAATAACATACAACTTAAGTACAAATTTTATACAAACTTTATACAATATGTCTTTTGTATATTTTGTATCTAATTTATACATAAGAATGAAGGACTTACAACTAATTATATATTATACAACTTATCTACAATTTATCTAGAATTTTCATACATTATTTCTACTCAGTTATATACAACTTAAATATATTTTTTATACAATGTTGTACAACTTTCATACAATAGTTAAATGAATAAAAGAAAAATAAATAAACAACAAAATACAATTTTTCTACAATTTTTCCATAATTTTACTACAATTTCTGCAATATAATGTATGTCATGCCTTCTTCTTCTTCTTCTTCTTCATCATCATCTTCTTTCAATCTGAAATTCAGCCAAAATCAAGTCTAATCTTCACCAAAACCCCTCAAAATTGAGATATAAACTTCAAATCATATTCCCAATTATTTGCAACAACACCCAATCCAAACAAATAATGATTTTTGAAAACCCAAATTCGAATTCAAAGCTTCAAAGCTTTTTAATGGCTGTCAATGGTGGAATTGCTCCTCTCTTTTCCTTTGCTTTACATTACTGAAATTTAAGATTGCGAGATAGAGAGAGACGTAGAGAGAATTCTCAATTCTTTGCAACAACATTCAATCCAAACAAACAATGTCTTTTGAAAACCCAAATTCGAATTCAAAACTTTTTAATGGTTGTCAATGGTTGAGGGGTTACAGATTTTCGCAGGTTTTAGAAGAGGAAATAGTGGGTGATTGAAGAGGAAATCGTGGGGTGTGGTTTGATACGTGGGTGAGGAGTGGGATTTGGAGAGAGAAACTTGGGGAAATGAGAATATACGGTAGAGTTAAATTAGGAGACTAATTAATACCATTAAAATACATAAAATATACATAAATGATAATTAGGTATATAAAAGGTAATTATATTAAAAGTTAAGCATGGAGGGTAATAGAGTTTACTATATGACATAGAAATGTAAAAATCTCTTTTTTAATTACCTGTCCGAAAATTGACAAGTCCGTGCTACTTTGACTTCTTTCTGATATCCGAAGACGTAAACTTTGCAGTACGTTTACAATCGACCCACGACCCAAGTAAGGCTGTATTGTGGGTCGGGCCTAGCCCGGGACCATTAGCAAACGGGCCGGTTCAAACGGGTCGGTCCCTACCGGTCCTAAAAGCCCACTGTGGGCCGGTCCTCACCAAATAGACCGCGAGCCCGGGACCGTTTAGCCCGGGATCGGCAGGCGGGCCTGGGCCAGTTTAACTGAGCCAAACGAGCCAAACGACTATTTTCAAAAAAAAAAAAAATTAGAAATTGGGCAATGATTTTATATTTAAAAACTAGTCGTTGGCCTGCCAATTTAGCTGTTTAGATTTTTAATAAATAGTTATTTGGCCCCCAAACTTTGTTTTAACCAAACTTTTTATAATTACACTTTTTCTCTATTCTCAACTATAAATACCCCTCATTCTTTCATTTTTACTCACAAATTCATCAATCTCTCTCATTTCTCAAACTCAAATTGAAGCATTCAAGTCTTCACTCATCTCTCATTTCTCAAACTCAAATTCTTAATTCAAGTTAAATCATGCCCGGTGATTCTAGATTGCGCCCATTTGTTTTGGAACACTTTAATGTGGTAGAAAGAAATGAAGAAGTTTACATAATAAAGTGCAAGAACTGTGGTCGAGTCTACACTCATCGTCCAAAATTGGAGGGCACATGCTGTTTAAGGAAGCATATAAAGAGTTGTCTTGCGCGTTCTTCAAACATTCGTATTTAAGATTTTAAGTAATTTGAGACAATCTGTGTTATTTTAAAATTATTAGACGTATTATGCTTAACGTTTTAGTTTTGTTAGATTAATTTGAAGTATTATGTTGAAGATATTGAACTTTAATTTGAATTATTAAATGTAAACTTTAATTTGCCGTTTTAATACCGAATCTTTATATATATATATATATATATATATATATATATATAATTTACAAGAAATTGCTTTAGATAAAAAAAAATTCAAAAAAAATAGCCCGGAACACTTAGGCCCGGGACCATATGGGTTTAGGCCCGTAGTGGGCCAGTTCCACCCTCCAGGACCGCTAAGCCCAGGACCATTTGGCTCGGAATCGCCAGAGACCGACCCGCCAGAGCCCGGGACCGTTTGGCCCGGCCCGTTTAGCCCATTTAGGCCCGGGCCCGGACCAGAATACAGTCTTAGGCCCAAGTTGAGGCAAGACGAAACCAGTCCGCATCTGAATGGATTGTCTATTATACCCTTATATATGTTCTGTCACGAGGATAAATTAGTAATTGTGGCGAAACATTCAGAAGCTGCTCTCTCGCCCTGCTCCTCCGTCTCTCACTCAATTTCTTCTCCTCTGTTGGTCTTGCCTGTTTTCCTCTCAAAGTTTCTCCATCTAGCTCCTGCTTGGGCTCGATATGTGTGTTGTACTTCTCCATTCTGGTGAGTATTTTTGCTCCATCCCGATTGTTGCTAATGGGATTTTGCTGGTTTCTGTTTTTAATCCAACGTATGTCAGTAATCGCATCTGATTTACACATGCATGTTTCGAAATAGATACCCAATTGCATGATTTTGAGGATACAAATCTGATTTTTTTGAAAAATCAAACTTTAACTCCTTTTTCCCGATGTTTCTCTTCTTTTTTCTCTTTGTTGATGGTCAAATGGTGTGTTTTCAAAACTGCCTATCAAGTGTGCGAGTTGCTATGTTTTGTTTTTTTGGTCTTGCAATCAAAAAGTAGGAGTTATTGGGAAAAGAACTTGCACAATTCAAGTTATTTAATTTGCTTAGGTATCAGAAAGAAACAGAAAGTTTTACGTAATAGCTAAAGACACAACTGTCACCTGGTATTTGATCGTCCACTTGAAAGAAGTCTGTCTGGTATGCCAATCTGGTTCAAGGTGTTTGATGGTATGCCTGAAACAGTAGAATACCAATTTTTTCCAGGTGTTCCATGATATGCTCATCTATCATTCAGGAAATACAAGGTACATTATTACTTAAAATGGACAGTATCGTTAGCCTATCTATCTTGTGTTTCATTTTTGTCTTTTGGTTGGAAACCCCAACCCTTTAAATCCTGATACCATAACAAGAGAATTTGAAATTAAAACTTAATATCATAATAAGAGAATTTGGAATCAACTAATGAGGTATCGATTCTTTGAATTACATTTGAAGTTAATAAAAATGTACTATAAATCTATATTTTCACGAATTATTGTCTCTGTGTATGTGTGTATAGAATTTGAAGGATTACATATATGAACCAACTATGATAGCAAATATTTTGGGAAAGCAAGCAATCCTTCCGAGCCCTCTGTCATCTTCATATATCACTTAAGGCCGGCCCTGAACATGTGTGCTTTACTTACACGGTTTCTGTTAGGATTTTGCCAATCATCTCATGAAACTTGCATTAGTTAGTGGACCGCATTTTAATTTTCCCACTCATAAGAGGTGTGTATACAACGGAAGTTTGTTTTGAAAGATATAAATTTCAGGTTCATGCCTGAGATCAGTTCATCAAGACGAATAGAAGGAGCCTAAAATTTTTGAACCTCAATACCTGTCAGAATACCTGTCGTTGAAGAAATAGATGAAGCAAAAATGAGAACAAAACTAA
The DNA here is from genome assembly GCF_000715075.1 of Nicotiana tabacum. Classification (NCBI taxonomy): domain Eukaryota; kingdom Viridiplantae; phylum Streptophyta; class Magnoliopsida; order Solanales; family Solanaceae; genus Nicotiana; species Nicotiana tabacum. The sequence continues at coordinate 71,037,901 of NC_134090.1, read as the reverse complement.
AGTCCTCAACTATATCGAAGTTCTTTTCTCTGCTGTTGATCATGCTCATGATTGCTTTTGTTGTATCGATTACTGATTCTCCATTAGCTGAGGTAAATGAGGCTGATAGCTCAGAAAACGATCTAGAACAAGGACAGTATGACTTGGAGATTGAACATGTTTCTTTAGTTATCCTAGCTGAGGGGAATCAATACTCTGATAGTTCAGAAAGGGATCTAGACCAAGGGCATCTTACAGCTTCATATCTTCAGCTTGAGTTGGCTGAAACGACTATGAGTTTTGATTCTGTACTTGAGTCAGTGAACCACATTAATACTGAAAGCTTAAGCTCTGTGAAAGACGATTTTGCTTCTGAAGATGCCCAACCTTTGAAAATGCTGCAGAGATCTCCGATTGATAGAAATGGAGGTAATGTTGGAGCATTCCATATCCTGGGAATTTCCTCATCCTCACTTGTCCTGGGTTTGCTAGCTGCGACAGTTCTCCAGCTCTATCTAAAGAGGAGATGTGATAAGATCATTCTTCATCCCGTAGATGAAGTCTCAAGTAAGAATATTGTAGATGAACTTCAAATTCACCAGCATCTGCCTGCGCTTATTATCAAATTGATAGTTGATAGAATATTATATGTAGATATACTAGCGAAATCATACAGTAAGAGGTCGCTTTGTAGCTGGTTAGGAGAAAAGTTATCTATGTATTGGGGGCAACATAACTTATACAATGTTTGGTAGCCATTAGTTATTTTGTACAAAATTCAGCATAACTAATACCATGTTTGGTTGTCATTTTACAATTCTACATAAATAGTACATGTATAAGTTACGAGTCAATCTGTGTATTATTTTATGCGGGGTAGAAGATGAAATAACTAATACATGTATTAGTCATACATGGATAAAATATTGAAATGACAAATTTACCCCTATCATTTTACACATAAAGGCTTCCTTCTATACATGTGATTTTCTTTGTCCAAGGTCGGACTCTCGTCAGGCTCTCCAATAATTGTTCCTCCTAATGTGACAGAACATAATGTTGTCAAAGAGAAAGAATATTCCTCTCAAAACTGGCCAACAGAGGTTGATGTCTCAGGGGAGTACTCTTGTACTTCAGAAATGAGCTGCAGCTTTCAGATGAGTTCAACTTATAAAGAGAAATATCCCGAATCAGTAAATGATGACGAAGCTCAGAGCATAGAGAAGAAACCAAGAAAGAGTAATAGGAGAGAGTCCTTGGCTGCGTCTGATGAGTACTCAATGGGTTCACCTTCTTATGGAAGTATCACTACATACGAGAGGGTTCCTAGCAAGCATGCAAGTGGAACGGAAAATGCCATCATCCCCGTAAGGCGCTCAAGCAGAATTAGAAGCCATGTCCCTTCTTCAACATTTAGATTCTGAAGATGTTTTGCTTGTTTGCTAGAGCAGAACCAGAAGTCATGTAACAAGCAAACATCTTTTAGGCATAGTCATTCCTAACTAATACATTCTGACGCAATTGAAGTGATCCAGACGTAGTGATTTGTGTTCTTTTTTATGTTTTACTTAGCTGATGGCTTTGATAGTGCAACTTTCTACATGCTGTTTCTGTAAGTGGAGAATTTCCAGTGATTTGTGCATAACCCTTTCTACATACTGACTCTGTGAGTTGAGGTTTTTCAGGTGGTTTGGTGTAACACTTTGCTTGACCTCCTTGTAGTAGCTGGGGCACTGAAGATCAACCTGGTAGATCAGTTAATGTTGATGGGTTAGCTTCAAGAGGAGGAAACTTTTCCCTCACTGGAAAAATAGAAAAAAGTCTTATATGGTTTGAATATTTTGAGAGAGGTTTTGGAAGGAAACTAGAGTTTGACTATATATCTATATTATTATAACATTATGAATACAATGTCGGTTTATAAAAATAACCTTATAATATTAAGCATTATAACTCATAATAAAAGGACATAACCGGAATTCTAGATATTAGCATTATAATCCTATTAGTTTTAGGACATAATACTACATGTTAGGAATCTTACATGATTACCTTTAGGAATACTATTAGTATAATTACTTTCGGCTGGCTAATTCATATAAAAATGAACAAGTAAATATCTTTAGTCATGCAATCTCATTACTTTCAGGATATACTTCTTAAGAATTCCTATTACTAATTTAATTTGAAAAGTAATATAATGTCCTATTACTAATTTAATTTGAGAATATATTATATTGTCCAAATCCATTTAGAAAAAGGAGAGCCTAAATTATTATAAAAGCATAAATACAATATTAATATACCAAAATAGCCCAAAAAGATTAAACGGAAGAGCTCATAGGGAAAGGACATTACTGCAATAACCTTTTTTTTTCAATACAATACCTTCTATGCTAATTTTTAAAATTTAAGATTTAAAAATTAATAAAATTTATCTATTAATTTTTTATTAAAAATATGTAGGAAGGTTTAATAAAGTCAATTTCATAAGAGTCCTCCGTATTGGCAATACATTACTACTCCATAATGTCCAATACCAAGAAAAGGAAAAGTAATATTGAATGGACTGTATAAAGAGTTGAAATTGAGAAAAAAATACCCCACAATAATATATTTTTATATTATGTTTGAATTATTTTTCTACTCAAATAATATTTTTTAATCAATTTTTTGTCTAATATTAAAAAAATACCCAATTATTAAACAATTAAGAAAATATTTAAGAATATAAATGTATGAGAAAGAGGAAAAAAAAGGTTGGTAAGAGTCAATACCACTAATGATTCTATAGACATAAAGATCTAGAAGTTAAATGTCATATATAATTTTTTACTCTTTGAAAATAAAATTTATGATGGATAAAATTATAACTAAGACTAAATATTCAAAACAAGAGATGAACTAATATTAAGATCTAAATCAACATAGAATAGATTATTTTTATGTTAAAACCAAATAATTAAATTTTTTAATTAATTATTTAACAAGAGAATCCAATTTAATTATTTTTTAAATTCATCATATGAGTAAAATTCTTATTCAAGTTAAAAAAAAAATCTTAGGATACATAATTTATTCAATATAAAGAGCGTTAGAACACAAAGTAAAAAAGTTAGTATATTATTAAGAATCAAAATGATATACAAGTGTCTGAGGAAGCACAATCAAAGCTAAATCCTAATCAAGAATAAACTTTTAAGACTATAATACAAAGAGTCGGCTCTGCTATAACAAGATTATTCTTTATAGATGCCTCCGACGAAATTGAAATAATATTTCTATGTCATGCATTACTTGCAAATATCATATCACGAGGCATGACACTATTATAATAGCAAGTGGTATACCAACAACGATTTTATTGTGAGGACACCCACTTTAGATTTGATATACCTCTTCAAACAACTTAAATAACCATCACAAATATATCAAAGCAAAGCAATAGTGCTAAATTTATAAGGAAATTAAAATTGATAATATGGAATGAAACACTTATGGCTAAGTGTCAAACGATCGAAATAATTATCCGGAGTTCTAGAGATATATTGGATATTAATGAAATGTTTGGTGGAAATTAATGGTTTGAGAGGTAATGTATGTCAAGTACTACCAGTAGTTTCAAAATTGACAAAAGTAGAGAATGTAAAAGCTTGCTTGCCAAAGTTATACTTCTAGTATCAAATGAAAAAGATTCAATTAACAAGAAATATAAAGTAAGAACAGATTCAGTATTCAGTGTCTTCTTGCTTCGTATTGGAAACAAAGAAGAGCAACCAATAAAAGATGATTTGGTTCTTCCTGAACACTTGGTTATTAATGTCACACCTCCTTTTTGCGCGCCCCGCCCCGAGGGGTAAGATGCGCGGGTGGAGTTTTTCCAATTTAAGTGACAATATTCGAAATGGGATTATTTATTTAATTCAGAGTCGCCACTTGGGAAAGGTTTGACTTTTGGTGTCCCAAGTCACCGGTTTATCTTGAATCCCAAATCGAGGAAATTTTCGACTTTTCCAAATGAAGTCTGCGAACCAGAAATTCTAAGTAAGGAATTCTGTTGACCCGAGGGAAGGTGTTAGGCACCCTCGAATCCCGTGGTTCTAGCACGGTCGCTTAAATTGTTATAATGGCTAAATATCTGATTTAAATACATGTTACGACTTACGTGCTTTTATTAAGTTTAAACCGCTTTTATTATTATCATTTATTTTTATAGAATTGCAACGTCGTGAAAATGCATCTCGAACCACGTCACAATCAATGCACCCGTAGTTGTTAACACATTTCGACTCCGTTGAGATTTGAATTTGGGTCACATAAATGCGCACCCGAATTTAAGAATGTAATTTAATTAAGTCGCGCCTAAAGAATCTAACGCGTTATTGTCTTTGGGGAGGGCAGTGGAATTCACTAAACAGCCCGTCCCAAATTCTAAGTATTTATTATGATCAATTATTGAGGGCCCCGCAATTTGCATTTTTTATTCGGCGAGGCTCGTCTCATTATTTTAGAAGGGTACCCTATAATGACTACATTTCTACTACATTTATCTTTAAAGAGAAGGATGATGCCGAATTTTGCTGGTTTGGACAAATACGGACTGAATCCTTATTATGTTTGCCGAACCTAAACTTGTTTGATTACCTGATTGATTGTTCATGAGGTGAGGGTTACCGCATGCTTTGTCTTCATCGAGTGAATATGCTTATTAATTCGCTAAGTGAGATTGCAAACAAACTAACAACATATATTGAGTTATGTTTAACGACCTCCAAGTTCTATTTTTAACACTCTAACCTATTTGAAATTGATAAAAAAACGAAATCGGCTGTTTTATTAGGGAAATTACTACTAATTGAACTCAAAAATGATTATTAGTTTTTCTCAACAATCATCACATCATTTCGAAACAAAGAATCTATACCGAAACCCAGTATCGAACCTGCATTGGAACGAATAAACTGACAGGAGAACTGGCATTCATAGCCAGACTCTTAATGTGACTGTATGGGAGTTTGTTTGGGATACATTTATCCCGGACCCAGTTCCACAGTTTTGTCAATTCAGTGGTCTAGGCAAAATACATACAAGTGCTTACCATGACTCTATGTTATACAGTCATAACTAAACCAAACAAGTGTTATACTGAACTGAATATATACTAAATCAGAACATGCTGTCTATGTCATGCTGTCATTACTGTTGAACCATGCTATCTAACAGTTCATCTTAAACAGAATGTATGCTAGTTTATACAGAATATTTGCAGTTCGCAGTAAAAATACAGGCCCAACTAACATTCGAACTATCTTTTTACACCAATGCTATAACATAAACTGATGTTCATTTCTTTATTTCTGCTTCAACTTCAAACTTTCAACAATACAAGGTTCAAAGGTTGTGTACCTGGGAATATTTGCAATTGAAGAAGAGGGCAATCAGTAGAGTAACAATGAACAAATGCAGCAGCAGTAACAGCACTATCAGTAGCAACAAGGCAGAATAGCAGCAGGCAAAACAATACAGCCAGAAACAGGCTCGAGTGCAGAGATGCAACTATGGCCAATAGAAAGCAATAGCCAAATAGCAGCAACACCCAGTGGAATAGAATCAGAAATCCAGATAGACCAAACCAGTAGTAAACCAATGAAAACACTCGACTAATAGACACAACTGGAATTTCAAAGAATCAGAATTGATTTGAACAGGTTGAACAACTGAAACCCAGTAATAATAGGAGGAAAAAGCTTCTGATTGTTGGTTGTATCCCTTCTATCCCTTAAACTCTTTCTATCTATGTGTATCTATTTTGTATGTATTTCAGCTCTCCTGTCCAAACTCCTCACAGTGTGTTTTTCTTTTTTAACCTTGAAAGTCAGTCCTCTTTTCTGTATGTCTGTCCCTCCTCTTTATAAGCCTTCCTTACCCCTTTCTAAACAGCCTGTTTAGACTATTACCATACCCCTCCCATGTGCCTTTAACCTTTTTCAGTTCCACTTTAGTTAATTAGGTATAAAAACCCCATCATTCCCTGGTAGATTTAACTTTTCCATTTTATTTAACTAAAAGCAAGTATGGGCAGTAGGATATGTTGACAGCATATGCTGTCAAACCATTTTAAAATTAAACAAAAACCTTTATGCAGGCCACAGGCTGTGCACCAATGCACATGAGGTGCACCAATGCACATGAGGTGCACCAATGCACATGCTGTGCAAGAGTGCACATGCCCTCCAATTCAGCATTTAAACCAAACATCCCTTTTACATTACTGATCCAAATCAACAGCTATAAGTAAACAAATTTGGTTTTTAATTGGTTCAACAAATGTTCAACAGAAGCAAGTTGATTTACTATGCTCAGACAGTTGAAACTAATTGACGACTCATGTCGACTCGACTATATTAGCATTAACATACACAATCGTAGCCAAAAATCAGACATTCAGAAGTATGGGACACATGACTCGACTTATACTGATTAAAACAGAAATTGTACTTCGAGGAATTAGTTAGTCAGTACAAATTTGGAATACAACCAATACACATGCCTCATCAGAATAGGAGGGGAGGGCTTCAGACAAACACGGAGGTTCAAACAAAGTGGACAAACAAAAGTTGATAAAATTAAAACAAATATGAACAGTCTTTTAAAACAAATCACACGGGCTAAAAACAAATAAAAGAAAAGAAAGCAGACTCACCTTAAACTTGAAAAGTTAAAAGTTTGAACCCGGATTTGGACAGACCTTTCTTAAGGCTGAACGGACTTTAATCGAAGTGTTTCACAGATGAGAAACACTTCGATTAAGGTCCATTAGACCTTAATCTCTTTGGTTTGAACCGTTTTGAACCAGTGACGAGGGACCTTGTGGTTTCAAAACTCAGATCTAATATTCGTGCTTCCCTGGTTAGATTCGGACCAAACCAAGTATGGTTCGGTCACGAGGAGGGTCCGGGGAGTGTCTGGTATGAAGCTGGGGTTGGTTGGTGTAGATCGAGTTTTGACTCGAATCTTCAAATGAAGATTCGAGGACCTGGGGGTGATTCGAAGTGTGTGGTTGGTAGATTTAGGTTCAGGATGGCATGGGGGTTCTATGGTGTTCAGGTGGAGGTCACCGGCGTTCAGGCCGCCGGGTTTCTGGTGAAGGTGTGCAGGGGCGGCTAGGGTTTGAAGGGGATGGGTTTGGTGAAGACGAAGGCGGGGGTGTTGGCTAGGGGGGCAGGGTAAGGATCTAGGCTTATATAGTTAGTGGTGGGTTGATCTCAACCATTAGATCAATCTAGATCTACGGTTTGGATCTGATGGTCTTAAATGAAACGGTGTCGTTTTGAGGGTTGAGGGTTGGGGTCGGTCCGGGTGAGACGGGTCGGGTTTATTGGTGGGTTATGGGGAATTGATCTTTACCGTTGATCAATTTGAGATCAACGGCCCAGATCAGGCACGACTCAAACGACGCCGTTTGGACACCCTGGGTATCAGGTGGTCTGGACCGGGCAGGCCTGGGTCTTGGGGCTGTTCGTTTGGGCCAATTTTAACAAAATTGGCCCAAGTCCGGAAGGGAAGGGGTCCTTTTTTTTATTTATTTATTTATTTCTTTTTCTCTTTTTTTTCTCATTTATTTTAAAACAAAACTAAGCCAAAAAATCAAATTAAAATTAAATACACACTCAATACAATTATTTGCACACACACTAAAATATTTCAAAACAGGTAAAGTCAAACAAAATAAAATCACGGACGAAGATGCCTATTCATGATTTTCTATTTAACGACCGGATTACGGTTCGAATTATGCAGGACACATATTTTTTTAAATTTTGTTTTAATAAAGTAAATAAATAAAAACGGGCCGAAGTTACAAACAAATCAACAAGGTGCCGCACAGAAATCCAAAAATTGTGCAGCAGGGCTAATTGTTATTTTTTTTTCTTATTTCTTTTTGGAGCGATTGTCGTGCGAAACAAAAATCACGTGCTCACAGCTGCCCCTCTTTGTTCAGAAACACGAAGAGTTTTCGTGCAAAGATAAAGTGAGCGTGTATGAGCGATTTTTGCCTATGGACCACTCCGTATGAAGCATTTTTTTTGAAAGATCTGACCGAATCTTGCTTCAAAGATTTCCTACATATCCTGGGCTAAACAGGAATCAGGTCAATGTAGTTCGAGAAGTTTTGGTAGCTGGGACTACCATGGGACTGCAATGCTTGCTGCTACTGCTGCTGCTGTTGTCACTGCTACGTCACTGACCGCCTTATTACAACCAAACAAAAATTAGAAACTGAACTAACTACTTATATGTATGTCAACTGCTAGTTACAAGATTCCTATCTATGATTCTTTTACGACTTGATCTTGGGTCTTAGCTGATTCTGCTTGTAGACTCCGATCTGAATCTTGATGCTTGCGAGTTGTGGTGACCTGTTTAATCTCTAGGATACTGAGTGAGGCGCGACTGGCAGGGTTCAGGACCTTAATTAAATGCTGGAGTCAATCCGCCTTCCATTTACTCCGAATCTTGGGACACCTCTTTTTCTTCTTTGATTTTGAGTTGAGACTCATCTCGCGGGTCATTTCGATCCGTGTGGCTCGAGGTTAGACCTGCGGGAAAAAACAAACAAACGAACGAAATTTTCTGCCCCAGTTTCACTAGGAAAATTTCGTTAATTATTCACCAGGAAGTTCATAAAATTGATGAAAGAGGATATGCATGCTCAGTTCAGGGCTGGAGCCCTAACACCGGCTAGCTGGGGAGAGGTTCGGTTTGGGGTTTAAAACCCTAACGCCGAACAAAGGAAGAATTCAGTTTAGGGTTTAAAACCCTAATGCTGATTGCATGGAAAAGCTCAGTTTAGAGTTTAAAACTCTAATGCTGGCTGAAAAGGAAAAATTTAGTTTAGGGTTTTAAAACCCTAATGCTGACTAAAAGGAAAATTCAGTTTAGGGTTTAAAACCCTAATGCTGATTGCACGGAAAAGCTCAGTTTAGAGTTTAAAACTCTAATGCTGGCTGAAAGGGAAAAGTTCAGTTTAGGGTTTAAAACCCTAATGCTGACTAAAAGGAAAATTCAGTTTAGGGTTTAAAACCCTAATGCTGATTGCATGGAAAAGCTCAGTTTAGAGTTTAAAACTCTAATGCTGGCTGAAAGGAAAAATTTAGTTTAGGGTTTTAAAACCCTAATGCTGACTAAAAGGAAAATTCAGTTTAGGGTTTAAAACCCTAATGCTGATTGCACGGAAAAGCTCAGTTTAGAGTTTAAAACTCTAATGCTGGCTGAAAGGGAAAAGTTCAGTTTAGGGTTTAAAACCCTAATGCTGACTAAAAGAAAAATTCAGTTTAGGGTTAAAAACCCTAATGCTGATTGCATGGAAAAAGCTCAGTTTAGAGTTTAAAACTCTAATGCTGGCTGAAAGGAAAAAGTTCAGTTTAGGGTTTAAAACCCTAATGCTGATTGCATGAAAAAGCTCAGTTTAGAGTTTAAAACTCTAATGCTGGCTGAAAGGAAAATTCAGTTTAGGGTTTAAAACCCTAATGCTGATTGCATGAAAAAGCTCAGTTTAGAGTTTAAAACTCTAATGCTGGCTGAAAGGAAAATTCAGTTTAGGGTTTAAAACCCTAATGCTGATTGCATGAAAAAGCTCAGTTTAGAGTTTAAAACTCTAATGCTGGCTGAAAAGAAAATTCAGTTTAGGGTTTAAAACCCTAATGCTGATTGCATGAAAAAGCTCAGTTTAGAGTTTAAAACTCTAATGCTGGCTGAAAGGGAAAAGTTCAGTTTAGGGTTTAAAACCCTAATGCTGACTAAAAGGAAAATTCAGTTTAGGGTTAAAAACCCTAATGCTGATTGCATGGAAAAGCTCAGTTTAGAGCTTAAAACTCTAATGCTGGCTGAAAGGAAAAAGTTCAGTTTAGGGTTTAAAACCCTAATGCTGATTGCATGAAAAACTCAGTTTAGAGTTTAAAACTCTAATGCTGGCTGAAAGGAAAATTCAGTTTAGGGTTTAAAACCCTAATGCTGATTGCATGAAAAAGCTTAGTTTAGAGTTTAAAACTCTAATGCTGGCTGAAAGGAAAATTCAGTTTAGGGTTTAAAACCCTAATGCTGATTGCATGAAAAAGCTCAGTTTAGAGTTTAAAACTCTAATGCTGGCTGAAAGGAAAATTCAGTTTAGGGTTTAAAACCCTAATGCTGATTGCATGAAAAAGCTCAGTTTAGAGTTTAAAACTCTAATGCTGGCTGAAAGGAAAAAGTTTAGTTTAGGGTTTAAAACCCTAATGCTGACTAAAAGGAAAATTCAGTTTAGGGTTTAAAACCCTAATGCTGATTGGCTGGGGATAAAGCTCGAGAATACTACACGATCTATTTTTGAGTTTTCTTGTTTTAATAGAAGATAAAAAGGGAGTTTTGCGGGAACTTACCTTTTGAGTGAATTCCTTATTGCCAAAATGTTTCTTGTACCCGTGTACCTTCTTCTTTGGGCGACACCTGCTTCTTGCACGGTTGTCTTGGATTAACACCTGTTTCAACTTCTCAGACAAAGAACAATTGTTAGTTCGGAAATGACGGTTGGTTCGGTGACCTTGATCGTTCCCAATTGCTTCGTTGCGTCTTTACTTCTGTTGCGAAGTCCCGCCATTGATTTGATTCGAATGGCGAAACCTTTAGACTGCACAGGCTTGTATTTCCGGATTCTGTGATGACTTGCTTCGTAAGGCTTTTTTTTTTTGTGTGTCCCGTTTTGCTTGGAGGTTCTTAACGGGGATTTTATTGGAAGTATTTTGTGGGAATTTGTACAACAAAGGAAGCTCTGTGGGGAATATTTATAAAGTGGATTCTTTGTGTGGATTTTTGTACAATGGGGTTGGGGATTTATCTCAAAATGAGTTTCCCAGGGTTTGTTGGGGTAAGCTTGTTGGGGAATATTTACAAAAGGACTCGCTGGGGATGTGCTGATGAAATTCCAACGGGGATTTTTTTTATTTTTTTTATTTTTTATACTGGGGAGACTTTGTGGGAGATTGTACAAAAGAGAAACTCTGTGGGGTTCTGTACAGGGGGAGACTCTGTGGGGATTTGTCCGAAGGTGGACTTGCTGGGGAAGATTTCAAGATTTCTCTCTTTTTCCTTTACTCCGGAACACCATCAAACGTCATGATTCATCATGCTTGGGTAATCATATCAACGAGATGAGGTGCTTTCCTTCATGAGACGGGATTCCGTGCAAACAAACCTGCCACCTGTCCTTTTCGGTGTGTCCTGAACTTGGGGTTAAAATGCGAAAGGGATTCGAAAAGAAACAAAGAAAGGGAAAACAAATCAGAAAAGGAATACCCTTTTCGGGATGAGAAAGACTTATCTGAGGAAGATAAACGCTGGCTTTAAATGACATGACATGCTCTTTGGACTGGACGTCTGACCTTCTAAGGGCTTGCGTTTTCCTGAACCAGAACGGATCTGTGATTCCAAACTGGTGGCACTCTGCTGAAACTTTCTTGGGATGGAGTCATTCTTTTCGGCCAACAGCGCCCTTTTACGGGTTTTCGCTGGCTGACCTCTCTCATTTCTCTTCCTGTCATCGCTTGATAGCACTCTTTGCGAGTTTTTACTAATCAAGCTCTCTCATTTTGGTTTCTCTATTCCCGTCGCCTCGTGGTGCCCGAAGGTTTTCACCGCCGAGGCTCTCTCATTTTATCTCTCTCAATTCAGAGTGTGATGGTCTTCATTTGTGACGCTTATTGATTCCCCACCATATTTGGTAATTGATTTGAAGGCTTGTGCTTGGTAAAGAAAAGGTAGATGATACTAACTTCTAAACTGCTCGACGTGCCCCGGTTTCAATTTCAGGGTGAATGGGATTTTATTGTTGGTGTGACTGAACCTCAGGGAGAGGCTGCCTACGTATCCTTTCAGAATCAAGTCAAACGTAGTTCAGGCCTCAATCAATGTTTTGTTTTGTTTTCTTCTTTTTTTTTTGTTTTGTTTTGTAAGCGGCTCAAAAGTTGGTAAAGAGAATTGGGTAGTTTTTGGGGAGTAGTGGGGAATAAACACCTTCGCCATTTTCAACGTGTCAGGACTATTGGAGTATGATTTAGACGTAGTACCTCTTGACCGCATCTGCATTTACTGCTGTGTCGGGGTCATTTCCTTCGATATCACCTAAATACAATGCTCCTCTTGGCAATATTTTCCTTACGATGTATGGGCCTTTCCAATTTGGGGCAAACTTCCCTTTTGCTTCTTCATGATGCGGCAGAATACGCCTCAGTACCAGCTGACCTACTTCGAAATTCCGGGGTCGGACTTTCTTGTTGTAAGCACGGGCCATCCTTTGTTGGTACAGCTGTCCGTGACAAACTGCGGCCATTCGCTTTTCATCAATCAACGTCAATTGCTCCAGTCGAGCCTTAACCCACTCGCTGTCTTCGATTTCTGCTTCGACAATGATTCGAAGCGAAGGAATCTCTACCTCTGCCGGTATTACAGCCTCGGTCCCATAAACCAAAAGATAAGGAGTCGCTCCCACCGATGTGCGTACCGTAGTGCGGTACCCCAATAATGCAAAAGGTAACTGCTCATGCCACTGTCGGGAACTTTGTATTGTTTTCCTCAAAATCTTCTTGATGTTTTTATTTGCAGCTTCCACAGCACCATTGGCTTTTGGCCGATAAGGAGTGGAATTCCTGTGTGTTATCTTGAATTGCTCGCACACATCTCCCATCAAGTGACTGTTCAAGTTTGCCGCATTATCTGTAATGATAGTCGCAGGAATACCGAAGCGACAGATAAGATTTGAGTGTACAAAATCCACTACAGCTTTCTTGGTGACCGACTTGAGAGTGACAGCCTCTACCCATTTCGTAAAGTAGTCTATGGCAACTAGTATAAACCTGTGTCCGTTTGAGGCCTTTGGTTCAATTGGTCCAATGACGTCCATGCCCCAGGCGACAAATGGCCATGGTGCGGACATGAGATGCAGTTCCGTGGGAGGTGCATGAATCAAATCACCGTGCACCTGACACTGATGACACTTCCGAACGAAACTAAAGCAATCCTTTTCCATGGTCATCCAGTAATAACCTGCTCGAAGGATTTTCTTCGCCAAGACATACCCGTTCATGTGAGGTCCACACACACCTGCGTGTACTTCGTGCATGATCTTTCTTGCCTCCTCGATATCGACGCATCGTAAGAGATTGAGGTCCGGGGTCCTCTTATATAACAATTCACCGCTTAGAAAGAAACCACTTGCATGTCGCCTAATGGTCTTCTTCTGATCTCTAGTAGCATGCTCTGGGTATTCTTGCGTCTTCAGGAACCTCTTGATGTCATGGTACCAAGGCTGCGTATTTGATCCCGCCTCGATTACACTGCAGTAACCGTGTCTTTCCTTGATTTGGATTTCCAAAGGATCGACGTGGGCGTCGCCCGGGTAGGGTAGCATAGAAGCCAGAGTAGCAAGTGCATCTGCCAATTCATTGTGACACCTCGGAATATACCTGAACTCTATTGAGATAAAGCGCTTGCTGAGGTCCTCCACATGTTGTCGGTATGGGATAAGTTTGACATCCCGAGTTTCCCACTCGCCTTGAACTTGCCGGATGATCAGGTCAGAATCTCCCATAATCAGTAAGTCTTTGACATCCTGATCGATTTCCATATGCATGCCCATAATGCAGGCTTCGTATTCAGCTGTATTATTTGTGCAGAAGAAACGAAGTCTAGCTGTGGCGGGATAATGCTGACCGGCAGGCGAGATCAAAATTGCCCCAATCCCTATACCCTTGGCGTTCACGGCTCCGTCAAAGAACATCTTCCAAACATGAGCTTCTTCCGAGATCACTTCTACGGTGTTTACCTCTTCATCTGGAAAGTAGGTATCCAATGGCTGGTATTCCTCATCGACCGGGTTTTCGGCCAAATGATCTGCTAACGCCTGGGCTTTCATTGCCGTGCGAGTGACATAAACTATGTCGAATTCCGTAAGCAAGATTTGCCATTTAGCCAGTCTCCCAGTAGGCATTGGTTTCTGAAATATATACTTCAAGGGATCCAACCTGCTTATGAGGAATGTAGTGTGGGCTTGGAGATAATGTCTCAGCTTTTGAGCAACCCATGTGAGAGCGCAGCATGTCCTTTCCAGCAGAGTGTATTTGGCCTCGTAGCTGGTGAATTTCTTGCTCAGGTAGTAGATTGCTTGTTCCTTCTTTCCGGTTATGTCGTGTTGCCCGAGGACGCAACCGAAAGAGTTCTCCAAGACTGTCAGATACAAGAAAAGTGGCCTCCCTGGTTCTGGAGGGACCAAGACTGGGGGATTCGAAAGGTATTCTTTGACTTTATCAAAGGCTTCTTGACACTCAGGTGTCCATTTGATCGCCGCATCTTTCCTTAACAGCTTGAATATGGGCTCACACGTGCTTGTCAGCTGGGCAATGAACCGACTGATGTAATTCAACCTGCCCAACAGACTCATCACGTCTTTCTTTGTTCTCGGGGGAGGCAGCTCTCTGATGGATTTTATCTTAGTTGGATCTAGCTCGATACCTCTCCTGCTTACAATGAAGCCCAAAAGTTTGCCCGACGGAACTCCGAAAGCGCATTTGGCTGGATTTAGCTTTAAGTCATACTTCCTTAGCCTCTCGAAGAATTTCCTCAAGTCTTGGATGTGGTTATCCTGCGTCCTGGACTTGGCTATCACATCGTCCACGTACACCTCTATTTCCTGATGCATCATGTCATGGAAAATGGCAGTCATGGCCCTCATGTAAGTAGCCCCAACATTCTTCAGACCAAATGGCATGACCCGGTAACAGTAGGTGCCCCAAGGCGTGGTGAAGGCAGTTTTCTCGGCGTCTTCTTCATCCATCAATACCTGGTGATACCCAGCATAACAATCTACGAAAGACTGTATCTCGTGTTTGGCACAATTGTCGACGAGGATGTGGATGTTGGGCAGCGGGAAGTTATCTTTGGGACTTGCTCTGTTCAGATCTCGGTAATCTACACATACCCGAGTTTTCCCATCCTTTTTTGGTACTGGCACCACGTTTGCCAACCATGTTGTATATTGGACTACCCGGATCACTCCTGTTTTCAGTTGCTTGGTGATCTCCTCCTTAATCTTGTCACTGACCTCAGTTTTGAACTTTCGTTGCTTTTGTTGAACTGGGGGACAATCAGGATGAATCGGCAATTTATGAACCACCAGATCAACACCTAGTCCCGGCATGTCATCATATGACCAAGCAAACACATCTTTGAATTCGAAAAGAAGTTGAATTATCGCCTCTCGCGTTTTCTTGTCCGTGTGAATGCTTATCTTGGTCTCCCGGATTTCTTCCGGGGTTCCTAAATTTACCGGTTCAGTGTCATTCAGATTTGGCTTAGGTTTATTCTCGAAATATTCCAACTCTCGGTTTATCTCCCTAAAAGCCTCTTCCGCATCGTATTCTGGTTCTGGGTTCGTTAATTCGCAGTTAAATAACTCGTTGTGATCTGGGCGTGAAATCCGCAAGCATGTCATATTTAAAGCCGCATTATTAGGACTGAAAAGGAAGATAAAAGGAAAAGTAATAAAAATCAGAACAAAAGAAAGAATAGGAAAGCAATGATGAGAGTTTTTTTTTTTGTATATTTTCTTTGGAAAGTTGGAAGACAACAATGTTTACAACTAGGAATTCAAAACAACAATTGAAAAGAAGAAAACGTTCAAGTTATGTCCCGGAGATAACTTGTGATACAGGAAAGGTGGTAGGACAGGTCTACCCGGACTTCCGTCTAGTCGGGAATGGCGTGGCCTCCCAGTTTTGGAGTTTGGCGTTTGGCCCCATGTACATCATCTCAGCAGTGCTTGTGCCTTCGCCTGGTTGAACCATATGGACCTCGTAAAGCATTTTTCTCATCGCCCCACATATTTCCTCGATTTCCTCAGCTGCGAAGACTTCATCATCTTCTTCTTCAGCGTACCTTGGTCCGATGAAAGTCGCATATAAATCCGGCAGTGGTTGAGGCAGCTTCCAGCCCTCATTTCTCCTTTTCTTTGCCCATTTTTCGTCTGCTGGAGTAGGTTTGAAACCTAGTCCAAAAGGTTTCTTGATGACTGGTAAAGTAATGGGTTCTGTTATTCCCTGAAGGGTTCGTCCAAGTCCCTTCCCTGGCCTAAATCCGTGCCTGATCATCTCTTTTGCCACCATGATCGAAGCGTTAGACAAGAAAGGCTGGGGGCAAGGTACTCCCTCTTCGTGCTGCTCTGCCAGTACCACCTCGAAAGCTTGATAGACCGTATGTTCGCTCCCTTCTCTCGGTTCAAGATACGAGATGGATGGGTCCCGGTAAATGGCATGTTCGTCTTCCCCATGGACCACGATTTCTTGGTCTTCGTACTCGAATTTCACCATCTGGTGAAGAGTGGAAGGCACGGCTCCTGCCGCATGGATCCAAGGTCTGCCAAGGAGGAAATTGTAGGATGTGTCCATGTCGATCACATGGAAGGTTACTCGAAATTCGACTGGTCCTATGACCAACAACAGGTCTATTTCTCCCATGGTATCTCTCTTGATGCCGTCGAAAGCTCTCACACAGACATTGTTGGGTCAGATTCTTCCTGCCCCAATTTCCATTCTTTGTAGCGTGGAGAGCGGGCAAATGTCAACACCTGATCCCCCATCCAGCATTACCCGCTTGACGTAGTAATCCTCGCATTTAACTGTTAAGTGCAAGGCCTTGTTGTGTGCTGCTCCTTCCGGGGGTAAATCATTCTTGCTGAAAGAGATTTGGTTGACGGCGAAGAATCTTTCTGTCATCCGCTCTAGTTGCTCCGCCGAGGTTTCGACCGGTACATATGCTTCATTCAGGGTTTTCAGCAGGATCTTTTGATGCTCGGTTGACCTCATTAATAATGACAGCATGGATACTTGCTCAGGGTGCTTGCGCAGCTGATCTATCACTTCGTAATCCGGCATCTTCATTTGTTGGAAGAACACTTCCGCTTCTTCAACACTCACGGGCTTCTTTGGAGGGAAGCGCCTTTGCGTGGCGTTGTTCAGTTCTTGGGTATTTGAGTACCCTCCAACGAAATTATTTTCTGGAAGTTCTTCCATGACCTCCTTACCTTTGTACATTACCAAAGTCTTTGGATAATTCCACGGCACTGTGGACGGGTTGGTCATTGGCTTTTGTGGCACGCGTCCGATAACCACTGGCTCATTCAGCCGAGGTGGTTGAATCTCCCCCGGACCACATAGGCCCCTTTTGGTACGTACATAGGTTTTGTCTTTTTGATCCCGAAGTTCTGTGTCTTCTCAGCTCGACCTCGTGGTATGTAAAGAACTCCACCCTTTGCTGGTACCACTTTCTTCTCCACCTTCTTTTCAGGCTTGCTCTCTGCAACCTTGGCCTCCTCCCCTTTTTCTGATTTCTGGTCTATTTCAGGCCTCTTCCCTGTGTCGACAATGGCAATTATGGCTTTCAAAGCAGGGTCGAACTCTTTGTCTTCACAAATCATGCCGATCAGCGGCCCATTATTGTGAGCGGGCAATGGATTGTTAGTCACATTTGGGATCTCTTCGTCCCTTAGCACTATTTTCCCCTGCTCTATCAAATTTTCGACCACTCTTTTCAATGACCAGCAGTCGTTTGTATCATGCCCCTCAGCCCCTGAATGATAGGCGCATCTGACTCCGGCTTTGTAAGAAGGCGATGTTGGGTTTTGCCTTGTTTGGGGAATTGGTTGCAAGAAACCCAATTGGACTAGCTTAGGGAACAAAGTAGAGTATTGCTCACCGATGGGCGTGAAAGTCCGCCGTTGAGGTGGCTCCTGGGGGCGGTAGTTATTCTGCGGGGGTTGCGGGTTATAGCGGTTGCGGTAAGGAGGCTGATTTCTGGGAAGTGGAGCTGGGCCTCGGTTGGCTTGTTGCGGTGGATGGTTATAAGGTTGGGCATTCATGACCATATAAGGTTGATGAGCACATGCCAAATTTGAGTGGGGGTAGTAGTGTTGTGGGGCCCTTTCCGGAAAATGGGGCCTGGGATGACGATACTCCCTTGCTTCAGAGGCTGCCATAGCCGTTTCTTCCTTCTTCTTCCCCCTTGTCGTTCCTCCAGACCCGCTTTGGACAGCCTGAGAGGTTGCCCTTATGGCTGCTTGACTCAAAATCCTTCCTGTTTTCAACCCATTTTCCACCATCTCTCCAATCTTGATCGCTTCCGCGAATGGCTTACCCATGGCCGACATCATGTTTTGGAAATAGTCAGACTCTTGAGCCTGGAGAAAAGTAGTAACCATTTCCACTTCATCCATGGGAGGCTTCACTCTCGACGCCTGTTCACGCCACTTAATAGCATACTCTCTAAAGCTTTCCGAAGGCTTCTTCTTCAAATTCGACAGAGAGTTTCGGTCTGGTGCAATGTCGATGTTATACTGGAATTGTTTTACAAAATCTCTGGCGAGATCATCCCATATATGCCATCGGGACATTTCTTGATCCATATACCATTCCGAAGCTATCCCTACTAAACTTTCCCCAAAGTATGCCATTAGCAGTTCTTCTTTTCCGCCGGCTCCCTGCAATTGGTTGCAGTATTTCTTAAGATGTGCAATGGGGTCACCGTGCCCATCGTATTTCTCAAACTTGGGGGTCTTGGAACCCGTTGGCAGGTGTACGTGAGGAAACATGCATAGGTCGGCGTAAGAGACGCTCTTTTGCCCGCTCAATCCTTGCATATTCTTCAGACTTTGCTCAAGGCTTCTCATCCTTTTGGCCATCTCATTTTGTTCTACAACTCTGGGGTTCTGATCCTGCCCTGGTGTGAGCTCGCACTGAGGCGGTAGAGGATTAGTGCTGGTAGCGAACCTAGTTGGTTCCATTGAGAACGATGGTGCTTGGAATGTAAAAGAGGATGAGTCAAAGCTTGGCTTGTACGTGGTAGGCTGTGCTGTAACCGGGCAAGGCGATGCAGTAAAAATGTTCATGCTTGCATCAGTGGCCGACATTCGGGGATGAGGCTCAGAAGGCGATTCAGCAGCGAAGGCCGAGGTGGCTGGGTACCCGAATGGGGTAGCAGGGTAATTTATGGGGACATTAGAAGTCCCACTTGACCTGGAGAATAATTCAGGGAATCCGGGGACGACACTTGGCGGTTCTTTCCCATTGTTCCAGTCGTCCAGCATTTCCAACACGCGGAGCCGTAGGATTCTATTTTCCTCCGCGGTTGCGGATTCAGGTGTGAGGACGGCTGAGATTGAGCTTTCCTCAGAAACAGGGATCGTTTGCAATGGAATTTCTGAAGACATTTCCACACTTCCTTTTGACCTGGTGAAGTAAGTGTGAGTACTGCTTCTGGCCCTAACAACAGGTAGTTGAACACTTCTCCTTGACCTCGTGAAATATGAGTGCGAGGCCAGACTTTTACCAAACCAACCGTCCTTTCAAAACCCTGGAAAAATGCTCAATGACAAACGCACGGTTAATTTGTAGCAAAGAACAGATAGTTAATCTCACGTTGGGCATGATGCACCTATACAGTTAAGTGGATTACTATATATTTTCTACGAGAGCATGCGTCATTCCGGCATTTTTCTCTTATTAGTTTCCCCCCCCCTTTTTTTTCTTTTCTTTTCCCTTTTTTTTTCTTTTCTTTTCCTTTTCTCTTTTGTTTTCCTTTTATATTATATATATTTTTTTTTTGTAGTAAAAGAAATGCGACCGGATCCGATGAGGATTGCCTACGTATCACGATGCCTACGTGAATCAGATCATTACGTAGTTCGAAAAACACAAATGGGCGTAAAAGAAACAACCTCTTTATTGTTGAAACGTTCTATTACAAGCTACATTTTGCAAAAGAAAGAGCAAACTTGGAAAATGAACCTAGACTCAAAATAGACTGAAAATCACCTTGATGAAAAAACAGGCAGAAGATGCTAAAATACAGATTTGACCTATGAAAGCATTATGGTTTTAAAAATTGGTTTCCGCGGGGCATCGTTCGGCCTCGCCGCGGTCCTAGGCGTGAGATCCCTCTCAAGTTGCTCCAGCTCGTGCATAGTCTGCTTGACATAACCCATTACTGCTGAGAGGAAGGTAACACTGGACATGTTCTCACATCGTAGACATCGTCTGGTGATGGCATGGGCAATGGCCTTGATCCTATCTCTGGTTTGCTTCTTCTCTGCGAGCAGGCGTTTTATCTGATCGCTGCATATCTTGAAGACTTGAGTATCTTGTACATGCTGATGCTTCAGTCGCCGTACTTCCAACTTCATCTGGGCTATCGAGTCGTACCAGTATCTGCTCTCAATTTGGAAATCCTTGGCCTGATTAACTGCTTTGATCTCAAGTGCAGCCATCTCTCTCTTTATTTTAGCAACAGTTTTCTCGTGGTCGCCTTCCAATTGATTCAGGTATCGACGATGCTTATCTGCTCTTGTATCCCACTGTGCCCTGAGCTCTGCTACGATGTTTTCAGATTTCTCCAAACCATCTCGCCATTCCCTGATTTCACCTTTTAGCCCTTTTATCAGCTGCTCGTCCGATCGACGCCTTGGTTGTCTATCTGCATCCAACCTTATCTGTTTGATCTGGGCTCTGAGCATTTCATTTTCTTGAATTAACCTGTTCCGCTCTCCCAGATCGGTAGCAATTTGCACGCTGTGCTCGTATTTCATGCCTTCTACTTGTTGCTTTAATCTGCTGATTTCGGCATAATAACCTCTTTCCTTTGCTAACCAATCCCAATGCCTTTGCGATGACTCGGTGAAATCCCGGATGTGGGGTCTCTTAGCTGGCCTTTCATGCTCGAGTTCCCTTCTATACCATGCAAGGTAACCTGGCGCCGTTTCTCCTTTGGCTCGATCCCGTACGCAAGTATCTGATTTCAAAAGTTGACCCTCATTCCAGATTTGGTGAATCTTTACTTCTGGGAACTGTCCGTTAGGACTTATCTCAACTGTTTGAGCGCTAAGATCTTCCTCATGAGGTACTGTCTGGCATCTTCCGAATTGTCTCAAAACTCGGCCGGGTGCGTAAGGTTGAATGCTCTTAAGCCCCATCAGCAAGAAATGAGTTTTAGCCGCCGACATATATAAGATCTCATCAACAGCCAACCATCCCAACGTCCATTGTATTTGGCTGACAGGAAGAGCTTGCAAGAACGAGGTCCATGCCAGGACTCCTTTGGGCCAAATGATCTCTTTGGTTTTCGTGTAAGATTCTTCTATGCGGGTCTTTCCCGGGGAACCATGGCTCAAAATCTCGGAATGATGGCAGAGGTGCTCGGTCATCCATATCTGCAGGAGCAAATTACAACCTTCGAAGAAATTTCCCCCAGCTTTACAAGCTGTGAGAGCTCGAAAGATGTCAGATACCACCATTGGCGCGAGAGTACTGTCATTTTGCGTGAGTAAAGTGCTGACGACCCCAGATATCTTCAAATCGATGTTTCCATCTTTCCTTGGAAATACCAGAAGGCCCAGGAACATCATCATGAATGCTACCCGTCTGTGCTCGTCCCACTTCTGACGAACCCCTTTGCTGCACAGTTTGTTGATTGGATTATTGAATCCCCCCTCATGACCATACCTATCATATATGAAGCATGGAGTACAGAATCCGGTTGCTAGATCCGGGTTGTGGACTGTTCTAGGTATTTTCAATGAATCTAGGAACCGATGTACCGTAACGACTCTTGGGGCGACCAAGTATTTTTCCTTTAATGGAAGTTCAGTATTCCCGATGTATCCGGCCATTTCTTCCAAAGTTGGGGTGAGCTCAAAATCAGAGAAATGGAAAACATTGTGCGCCGGGTCCCAATAGGTAACCAAAGCTCTTATGATATCTCCCCGAGGCTGGATTTCCAACAGACCCACAAGACCTTTCAGATATTTCTTAACCTCATTTTGTCCTTCAACACCTAGATCGTTCCACCATAGCCGTAACTTGACAGGGATTTTGGTCATTATCGAAAAATGTTCACTTTGCATCGTGCTCATCCTGCACATTTATTAAGGTGATTTTAACAAAAATGACTGACTCAAAATATTTTACAGAGGGGACCAAGTTTTGAACGCGGCCTTTAAGCACTTCGAAGACGAAGCTTTTAAGGCTGTGTGGGTCTAAAAATGCTAAACAAAACCCAAAAGTGGCTATTTATGCAAAGTCAGCCTTCCGGCGTCCCTTTCGGGAACATTCGGCTATTTATGACAAAACAGCATCACCTGACTTATTTATGACTCTTTAAAAATTTGAAACATATTTTTGATTTTTGGCTATTTTAGAAAAATGGGGTTGAACCCGACGAGGGTTGCCTACGTATCTCGCATCCAGTGAGAATCAAACCGGCGTAGTTCGGGCATATAGGAAAAAATTGAATAAACCTAGAAATCAGGAATGCGTATTTTTACATTTTTTTTTGAAAAGAGATAAAGATTAAAAGAAACTATTTATTTTTTTATATTATTTTTTTTTTGGAAAAATTTGGACTATTTAGTCTGAATTCATAAAAGGGGTACTACGAAAGAAACAACACATTTTTTTTTATGAATTTTCGATTTTTTTTTTTACTTTTAAAATAAATACCCCTTTTTTTTGAAAGTGATAAAAGAAAAATTTTATATATTTTTTTTAATAATTCTCAATAAACAAGACAGTTTTTTTTTTTAGAAAAATTCCGGCGAGGTTTTGACACTACTTGGACATTGGTTTTATTTTCCAAAAATAAGCAATTATCTCCCATACGCTGCTATTTTCCTCTTTTTTTTTTTAGGAACCGGTCGACATGCGGAACCGAAGCAAATAAATGCATAACACAGATAGGAATGCAGCATGATGGTCTTTTCCATTTCAGGTTGCCTGTCCTAGACGGACCCAACCCCTGTGTTGAGTCCCCTAAGTCAAATGCAATATGATGCAAATAAGCGTTCCTACTAGGGATCCGGCATGAAGTTTCGTTATACTAGGTTTATACCTTGGTATTTGTTCTAGACTGTGTACCCGAGCGGACAACTCGAGTCGAGGAGGGGGCTACGTACCGGGGACCCGCGAGATCGTCCGGCTTTGTAACTTGTCCGACCTCTTTCTTATTTCAGGTATTGACACTAACAGAATAGGGAGTCTCGACCAGCGAGCTTCTCCCCGGAGGTAAGAAAAGAAGGGTTTCGGCACAGTTTATATACAGTTCAGATAATATCAAAAGCGGTAAAAGACAACATTTAGCACTTTATGCAAAACATGTAATAAAGATCAGATAATAAAGCCAAATATAACAATTATTCTAAGCTCGAATTCTTGGACCCTGAACCAGTGGTTCTGGGTCACAAATCCCCAGCAGAGTCGCCAGAGCTGTCACACCTCCTTTTTGCGCGCCCCGCCCGAAGGGTAAGATGCGCGGGTGGAGTTTTTCCAATTTAAGTGACAATATTCGAAATGGGATTATTTATTTAATTTAGAGTCGCCACTTGGGAAAGGTTTGACTTTTGGTGTCCCAAGTCACCGGTTTATCTTGAATCCCAAATAGAGGAAATTTTCGACTTTTCCAAATGAAGTCTGCGAACCAGAAATTCTAAGTAAGGAATTCTGTTGACCCGAGGGAAGGTGTTAGGCACCCTCGAATCCCGTGGTTCTAGCACGGTCGCTTAAATTGTTATAATGGCTAAATATCTGATTTAAATACATGTTACGACTTACGTGCTTTTATTAAGTTTAAACCGCTTTTATTATTATCATTTATTTTTATAGAATTGCAACGTCGTGAAAATGCATCTCGAACCACGTCACAATCAATGCACCCGTAGTTGTTAACACATTTCGACTCCGTTGAGATTTGAATTTGGGTCACATAAATGCGCACCCGAATTTAAGAATGTAATTTAATTAAGTCGCGCCTAAAGAATCTAACGCGTTATTGTCTTTGGGGAGGGCAGTGGAATTCACTAAACAGCCCGTCCCAAATTCTAAGTATTTATTATGATCAATTATTGAGGGCCCCGCAATTTGCATTTTTTATTCGGCGAGGCTCGTCTCATTATTTTAGAAGGGTACCCTATAATGACTACATTTCTACTACATTTATCTTTAAAGAGAAGGATGATGCCGAATTTTGCTGGTTTGGACAAATACGGACTGAATCCTTATTATGTTTGCCGAACCTAAACTTGTTTGATTACCTGATTGATTGTTCATGAGGTGAGGGTTACCGCATGCTTTGTCTTCATCGAGTGAATATGCTTATTAATTCGCTAAGTGAGATTGCAAACAAACTAACAACATATATTGAGTTATGTTTAACGACCTCCAAGTTCTATTTTTAACACTCTAACCTATTTGAAATTGATAAAAAAACGAAATCGGCTGTTTTATTAGGGAAATTACTACTAATTGAACTCAAAAATGATTATTAGTTTTTCTCAACAATCATCACATCATTTCGAAACAAAGAATCTATACCGAAACCCAGTATCGAACCTGCATTGGAACGAATAAACTGACAGGAGAACTGGCATTCATAGCCAGACTCTTAATGTGACTGTATGGGAGTTTGTTTGGGATACATTTATCCCGGACCCAGTTCCACAGTTTTGTCAATTCAGTGGTCTAGGCAAAATACATACAAGTGCTTACCATGACTCTATGTTATACAGTCATAACTAAACCAAACAAGTGTTATACTGAACTGAATATATACTAAATCAGAACATGCTGTCTATGTCATGCTGTCATTACTGTTGAACCATGCTATCTAACAGTTCATCTTAAACAGAATGTATGCTAGTTTATACAGAATATTTGCAGTTCGCAGTAAAAATACAGGCCCAACTAACATTCGAACTATCTTTTTACACCAATGCTATAACATAAACTGATGTTCATTTCTTTATTTCTGCTTCAACTTCAAACTTTCAACAATACAAGGTTCAAAGGTTGTGTACCTGGGAATATTTGCAATTGAAGAAGAGGGCAATCAGTAGAGTAACAATGAACAAATGCAGCAGCAGTAACAACACTATCAGTAGCAACAAGGCAGAATATCAGCAGGCAAAACAATACAGCCATAAACAGGCTCGAGTGCAGAGATGCAACTATGGCCAATAGAAAGCAATAGCCAAATAGCAGCAACACCCAGTGGAATAGAATCAGAAATCCAGACAGACCAAACCAGTAGTAAACCAATGAAAACACTCGACTAATAGACACAACTGGAATTTCAAAGAATCAGAATTGATTTGAACAGGTTGAACAACTGAAACCCAGTAATAATAGGAGGAAAAAGCTTCTGATTGTTGGTTGTATCCCTTCTATCCCTTAAACTCTTTCTATCTATGTGTATCTATTTTGTATGTATTTCAGCTCTCCTGTCCAAACTCCTCACAGTGTGTTTTTCTTTTTTAACCTTGAAAGTCAGTCCTCTTTTCTGTATGTCTGTCCCTCCTCTTTATAAGCCTTCCTTACCCCTTTCTAAACAGCCTGTTTAGACTATTACCATACCCCTCCCATGTGCCTTTAACCTTTTTCAGTTCCACTTTAGTTAATTAGGTATAAAAACCCCATCATTCCCTGGTAGATTTAACTTTTCCATTTTATTTAACTAAAAGCAAGTATGGGCAGTAGGATATGTTGACAGCATATGCTGTCAAACCATTTTAAAATTAAACAAAAACCTTTATGCAGGCCACAGGCTGTGCACCAATGCACATGAGGTGCACCAATGCACATGCTGTGCAAGAGTGCACATGCCCTCTAATTCAGCATTTAAACCAAACATCCCTTTTACATTACTGATCCAAATCAACAGCTATAAGTAAACAAATTTGGTTTTTAATTGGTTCAACAAATGTTCAACAGAAGCAAGTTGATTTACTATGCTCAGACAGTTGAAACTAATTGACGACTCATGTCGACTCGACTATATTAGCATTAACATACACAATCGTAGCCAAAAATCAGACATTCAGAAGTATGGGACACATGACTCGACTTATACTGATTAAAACAGAATTGTACTTCGAGGAATTAGTTAGTCAGTACAAATTTGGAATACAACCAATACACATGCCTCATCAGAATAGGAGGGGAGGGCTTCAGACAAACACGGAGGTTCAAACAAAGTGGACAAACAAAAGTTGATAAAATTAAAACAAATATGAACAGTCTTTTAAAACAAATCACACGGGCTAAAAACAAATAAAAGAAAAGAAAGCAGACTCACCTTAAACTTGAAAAGTTAAAAGTTTGAACCCGGATTTGGACAGACCTTTCTTAAGGCTGAACGGACTTTAATCGAAGTGTTTCTCAGATGAGAAACACTTCGATTAAGGTCCATTAGACCTTAATCTCTTTGGTTTGAACCGTTTTGAACCAGTGACGAGGGACCTTGTGGTTTCAAAACTCAGATCTAATATTCGTGCTTCCCTGGTTAGATTCGGACCAAACCAAGTATGGTTCGGTCACGAGGAGGGTCCGGGGAGTGTCTGGTATGAAGCTGGGGTTGGTTGGTGTAGATCGAGTTTTGACTCGAATCTTCAAATGAAGATTCGAGGACCTGGGGGTGATTCGAAGTGTGTGGTTGGTAGATTTAGGTTCAGGATGGCATGGGGGTTCTATGGTGTTCAGGTGGAGGTCACCGGCGTTCAGGCCGCCGGGTTTCTGGTGAAGGTGTGCAGGGGCGGCTAGGGTTTGAAGGGGATGGGTTTGGTGAAGACGAAGGCGGGGGTGTTGGCTAGGGGGGCAGGGTAAGGATCTAGGCTTATATAGTTAGTGGGTGGGTTGATCTCAACCGTTAGATCAATCTAGATCTACGGTTTGGATCTGATGGTCTTAAATGAAACGGTGTCGTTTTGAGGGTTGAGGGTTGGGGTCGGTCCGGGTGAGACGGGTCGGGTTTATTGGTGGGTTATGGGGAATTGATCTTGGCCGTTGATCAATTTGAGATCAACGGCCCAGATCAGGCACGACTCAAACGACGTCGTTTGGACACCCTGGGTATCAGGTGGTCTGGACCGGGCAGGCCTGGGTCTTGGGCTGTTCGTTTGGGCCAATTTTGTTAAAATTGGCCCAAGTCCAGAAGGGAAGGGGTCCTCTTTTTTTTTTATTTATTTATTTCTTTTTCTCTTTTTTTTTTCTCATTTATTTTAAAACAAAACTAAGCCAAAAAATCAAATTAAAATTAAATACACACTCAATATAATTATTTGCACACACACTAAAATATTTCAAAACAGGTAAAGTCAAACAAAATAAAATCACGGACGAAGATGCCTATTCATGATTTTCTATTTAACGACCGGATTACGGTTCGAATTATGCAGGACACATATTTTTTTAAATTTTGTTTTAATAAAGTAAATAAATAAAAACGGGCCGAAGTTACAAACAAATCAACAAGGTGCCGCACAGAAATCCAAAAATTGTGCAGCAGGGCCAATTGTTATTTTTTTTTCTTATTTCTTTTTGGAGCGATTGTCGTGCGAAACAAAAATCACGTGCTCACAATTAATCCCAATGGTAGAGAAATATTTCTATCAATAGATTAAAACACAATTTGTGAAAATCGCATGATAGAATTAAAAATATATCTTAGCTTGTAGAAATGAATATGTTGATCAACAAAATAAAAGGTTGATTGCAAAACTTTATAGTAAAAACAAAATGTCTTTCTGTTTTTGACTCAGCAGAAAATGATACCAATAATTACTACCAAGAAGAATACTTAAGTACTAAATGACCTTTTGCCACACATGTTTGTTGTCAAGTTTATTATTTCTTACTTAATAAACTAAGATATACTTAAATCACCGTATATATAATAAACTAAGATAAAATTAATTTTCCATTGTATATAGGTTGATTTTGAAGAAAAATATGCATGTGATGCTACTGAAAAACTTAGATACGCCAAATATCTTATGTAATAGCATACATATGGTATATAGAAGTTTTGACAATAATGTCATACATGCAAAAATTATGATATTGGTCAATGTGCTTCTAAGTATAGTCTTATCCCCGAATTCAACTTTCGTCTTTCGAAACTAAGGAATATCCTTTTAAATTTGTGTGAAAACAATTTTTAGTATGTTTATGTTTTGAAAATATAATAAATAAAACACAAGATCAAACATCCTAAATATTAGACTATAGTTACCGCAATAAGTTTTCTTGCAAGAACAACTGTATGTTGCACTTTCAAGAGGGATATCAAGATCGACAACAAGAGTTATGGTTAAGGCGGAGCAACCAAAGCATTATGAGGAAACATACACAAAAAAATATTGTCCACAAAGAAGTGTTCATTAAGATACCATCATATTAAATACTTTTAAACTATAATATATAATTATCTAACTAACATGACAAAATTGATCATTTGTGTAAGTTTTAATGATGTCTTTTTATTTTAAATTCATGTATTATGCTAATGTAATAATATTTTTGGCATGTAGATGATTGTTGTATTATTATACATAAAATTTCTCTCATTAATTAAATTTTATTGTTCCTTCATAAAATTAAATATTTAAATCATCACGTGCCATTATTAACGTGCAAGTTGCACGTTCATAGATACTATTATTATTAATAGTCAAGATTGGGCGCTTCGGCATTTGGGACAATTAAGTAGTTCGAAATTAATATTTTCAGTCACCTATTTTTTTTATTATTTAATTAAGATATTTTTTTAATTATTAAAGTATTTTTAACAGTTTATTTAAATTGAAAAGGTGACTATTGGTTTTAATTTCCTAAGGTGCCTGTTTGCAAGGGTTGAGTATGTTGATTCTAACAGATACCTAGATGGTTTATAAATACCCCTTCCCTCTCCAAAACAAATTATAACACAAAAACCAACAGATTTCCATACAATTCACAGAGTTCGTTCTAGTGGAAATTGGAGTTAATTGCTAGTACTTAAATTTCATAGACTTCCAGGATTCTGTCATAATCCATGTAGCAAAGAAAGTGAGAGGCTTAAATTCCTTAAGGGCGCGGACTAAACTATCAAAACCCTAATTATTTTGTCCCTATATTCTGCAATATTTTTCTAACACAACCTTGAGGGTGATCTCTAAAACAATAAGTATCGACATATGGTGGGGTTATTGGTCAAGTAAGCAGGTGACTAAAGCTCATATAAATATAAGTAGAAAATTTGCAGAACCAGATGCAAAAGTATGAGCTGGTTTATTATGTGGAAGTGAAAAGAAATTAGGAAGAAAAATAGATCTAGCTGCGGAAGATCATACCTTCTCCGTCTTGTCACCACCAATGAATTCTTCGCGGTGAGGAACTAGTGGAGAGGCAACTATAGCCTGTTTGGCCAAGCTGCAAAAATCAACTTATCTTGAGAAGTGTCTTTTCTCAAAAGTACTTTTAGTGATAAACAATTTGTGTTTGGCTAATTAATTTGAAAAGCACTTCTGAGCAGTAATTAGTGTTTGACCAAGCTTTAAAAAATTGCTTCTAAGTGTATTTTTCTCAAAAGTGTTTTTGGAGCGAAACTACTTTTTTCTGCTTCTGCTTCTGCTTCTCCCCAAAAGCACTTTTTTTCCTTTCAAAAGCTTGGTCAAACACCTTAATTTTAGAAAAAAATACTTTTGACAAAAAAAAAAATATTTTTGCCTCAAAAGAAGCTTGGCCAATCAGGCTACTAGTAACAGAAGAAGAGAGGGGGAAAAGAGTATAGTTTTAGGGTATGTTTGGTATGAAGGAAAATGTTTTCCGGAAAATATTTTTTCATTTTCTTATGTTTGGTTGGCTTAAATGTTTTAGAAAATATTTTCCTCGTGAACACATTTTCCTCGAATTGAAGAAAAATATTTTCCCTATCAAGAGAAGGAAAAATATTTTTCAAAACTCTTTTGCAACCTCTTCTCATTCCCCATCCCCACTAACCCACACCCCCGCCCCAACCCCATCCCACCCCACTTTCAACAAAATGATGTAGAAAAAAGTATCGTCTTTCATTTATAAAAATAACACTTTCTTTTTATGATATAGAAAACGTATTTTCTTTCATTTCAACAAAATGATTTAGTAAAAAGTATTTTCTTTCATTTCAACAAAATGAGTATTTTCTGTTCATGATTTAGAAAAAATATTTTCTTTCATTTTAATAAAATGAATACTTTTTTTTCATGTTGTAGAAAAAGTACGTTCTTTTTCAACCAAAAAAAGAGTATATTGTTTTTAGTCATATAGTACTAATTTTGTAATTGTTAAGGGTTCATGTGTGAGAACATCCAAATTCTGATCAGTGGCGAAGCCACATGGTTATAAAAATTGCATTGTATATATAGGTAAAATATTATGTTTTAGAAGTATATAATACATATTGAACACCCTTTGTCGATTTTTTTTTTACTTTTTTTAAATTTGTACACCTTTGAAGAAATTTCTAGTTTCGTCACTGATTGTGACCATCACACTATCGTATTAAAAATATAAGCAAAATGGACGTAGGATTATAGGTTGGGAGTAAAGGTTGAAATTATAGGGTCCAAGACGAATATGGGTAAAGAGTTGGTAAGATGCGGGTTCTTTAACAACCTACCCACAACCTACACTTGCACCCTTGAGATCCACTGAGTTCAATTTATGTCACGACTCGGACTTTCCACCCTCGGGAGTCGTGATAGTGCCTACTAATGAGAGATAGGCAAGCCAATCCTTAACTGCTTACTTCGTTAACAATTACTTCTTTTAACAATGATCGGCGATAGCATGAAAGCAACGAAATTAAATAAATATGCGGAAGACTTAAATTTAAAGAAAACTGAACAATAATGCGAGAATCAACATATGCCTCTACCCAAGAACTGGTGTCACATTACTCATGAACTTCTAAGAGTGCTAAATACAACCGTTTGAAAGAAAGTATAAACTGTTTGTCTCGAATATATGATATAACAGACGTAAATAAAACATAGAGGAGATGCACGGGCCTGCGAATGCCTGCAAGGCTACCTCAGTGTCTCATTGGACTGAAGGCTGGCTCCCGCGCTACTGCTGTCTAAAACCTGGATCTGTGCAAAAGAGCACAAAGCGTAATATCAGCACAACCGGACCCATATGCTAGTAAGTGTCTGGCCTAACCCCGGCGAGGTAGTGACGAGGCTAGGACCAGACTCCAGATAAACCTATACAGTTATATAATGTATGGCAGAAAAGTACACAAGTAATAAGCAGTTAAAGCTGGGGAAGGGGAACATGCTTCGGGGATAGCAGTTAAAAGAAACAACAGGGAATAATAAGGAAGCTAGCACTATAACTTCTATCACAAATGAAGAAAATAAAGGCAACTTTCACTTTCAGTTTCCTCTTGTTGAAGGCGTGCAACCCGATCCCATTTCTCATATCTCGTGGTAGGCGTACCACCCGTTTCCATTTCATTCTATCTCGTGGTAGGCGTACCACCCGCTCCCATTTCATTATATCTTGTGGTAGGCGAACCACCCGCTCCCATTTCATAATATCTTGTGGTAGGCGTACCACCCGCTCTGATTTCATCAATCTTGTGGTAGGCGTACCACCCGCTCCCATTTTATTATATCTTGTGGTAGGTGTACCACCCGCTCCCATTTCATAATATCTTGTGGTAGGCGTACCATCCGCTCCCATTTCATCAATCTTGTGGTAGGCGTACCACCCGCTCCCATTTTAGTTTATCACACAATCACAAGAAATCCCGGCAAGGGAACATAATTAATGTAATAACTTTCCGGCAAGGGAACAAGGATATCGAAATAGTCATTCCGGAAAGGGAGAATCAGCTATAACCAATCTCACTTTGCTAGTACTCAGTTCAATTAATGGAAATACTTAATCATAGAGGATCATTAATTAAAGTATACAAGGTGTCATTCAAAAACACAACAACTTTCAAGTTAAGACCCACAGTCATGCTTGACACCAACGTATAGATACTCGTCACCATGCCTATACGTCGTACTCAACAAGAAGCAAGTAGCAAATATGACTCAACTCCTAATCCCTCAAGCTAGGGTTAAACCAAACACTTACCTTGATGCCTTGAACACCACTCAAGTCTCAATTATAACTTTACCTCTTGATTCCACCACCAATCCGCTCGAATCTAGTCATAAGTTACTTAATCACATTAATAAATGCTAAATGAATCAACCCCAATGCATGAAAATGAGTTTTCCAAAGTCTTACCCAAAAGTCAAAATTCACCCCCGGGCCCGCGTGGTCGCAACCCAAGATTCGGACCAAAACCCGATTACCCATTCTCCCACAAATTCAAATATATGGTTTGTTTTGAAATTGGACCTCAAATTGAGGTCCAAATCCCTAATTTTAGAAAAACCTAGGTTCTACCCACATCACCCAATTTCCCCATGAAAATCTTTAATTTGAAGTTAAAATCATGTTAAAAGATGTTAAGAAGTAAAGAAAATAAGTTAGAAATCACTTACCAATCATTTCGGAGAAGAAAGGTTGTTTGGAAAATCGCCTCTTATGTTTTGGGGTTTTGAAAAGTGTAAAATAACTGAAATTCACGTGTATTTATACCCCTCTGAAGTTCCCACCGCGGACCGCGGCCGCGCAGGCTCCCTGAAGACCTGCGGATCATTACCCCGTGCGGACCGCACCAAGCCGACCATGGCCGCACAACACCCACCGCGGACCGCTCAAGGCGACCGCGGCCGCGCTGGCCCCTCTGCGGTCGCACGTGATTGCTCGCGGACCACGCAAGAGGGTTCAGAGACCTGTCAAAATTCCTGAACTGCAACATCTGATCTTCTAAAGCCTAAGGCATCCCGGAACCTACTAAAAACTCACCCGAGCCCTCGAAACTCTAAACCAAGCATGCACACTACCTCAAAAACACCCTACGAACATATTCGTGTGATCACATCACCAATATAACATCATGAACATCGAGTTGAGCCTCAAGATCCATGAAATTTCTCAGATTTCCTTTTAAACATCAATTTTCCCAATTTGGGTCCGGATCACGTCAAACGACATCCGTTTTTGACCAAACTTTACAGGAGTGATTCAAAACATATATAAGACTCCTACCAGGCGCCGGAACCAAAATACAGGCCCGATACCATTTCTTTCTAATCAGATTACATTTCCATTTTCTTTAAATATTTTCAGAGAATAATTTCACTTAAAAATTCATAACTCGGGCTGGGGACCTCGGAATTCGATTCCGGGCATACGCCCGAGTCCCATATTTTCCTACGGACCCTATGAGATTTTCAAATCATGGGTCCGTTTACCTAAAATATTGACCGAAGTCAAATTTATTCATTTCTAGGTCAAAACTTAGCAATTTTCACAAGATTTCACATTTAAGCTTTCCAGCTACGTGCCCGGACTGCGCACACAAATCGAGACAACTCTAAATGAGGTTTTCATGGCCTCGAAGATACAGATTTCAATTAGAATTAGGTGATGACCCTTTTGGGTCATCACAATTTAAATGTTGACATGTACTACATGCAACAACTCTTGATGAGTCTCCATTTCTTCTAAGTTGACCTTGTTAATTTGCATTAATTAATTTTTTGTAATTTTGATAAAGTAAAAAGTAATAATTATTTTGATAGAATAATTGAGAGGCACATAAATTGATCCTCTGTACGGGTAAATCGTGAATGTGTTTATCCCCGATTTCCCGATAAAGAAACAGGGGACGACATGATTCATTTCATGCTCAGGTACAATCGAGGGTTCCCTAGATCATAGCCCGGGGACGAATGACACTGAGATTCCGACATGGCCAAATATGAAAGGAATCGAGCTCGAGCAAAACGAAGAATCGAAGCTAAAGGAAAGATGGTTAGAAAGGACAAACAAGGGGCCAAATATCCTCTCTCAACCGGATATTACAGAACAAATTTCTCTGATGCCAGCTGCATATCGTGACTTACTAGAAGAAAAATGATTTTTACCTCATTTAGACTTGTACTAGGATTGAAACTCCCATACTATATAAAGGGAGGAACCTGTTCATTCTTTCATATACTGCTGGTACGCATATCAAAAGCAATAAAAGTTATTTTTGTTCTCTAACTACTGTTCAAAGTTTTCTTCAGCTACTTATTTATTTAGTTGCAACTGAGCCCGTCTCGAGGGCTCGACCGGAGTCAATTTTAAGTATTCATCCAAAAGCCATGCTTAATTGTCCATCATGTTTGATTTGATCGTTTTGTTTCTCTTTAATATAATTATTTGATGTTTATAGATCATTCATGTTCAATTAAATCACGTATCCTTTAAACCGCATACAAATACAATTGTTACTCATTTTAAGGGTAAATAGTTTGGCGCTCACGTGGGGCTAAGGATAATAGTGGTGGTTTAATGCGAGTTTCCATAACACACCCTATTTTACACTTGCTCTTTGAAGTTTGATTTCAGGTCTATTTAAAATGTCAAATTTTCAGTCTGATCACTTGAACGTTGACGCCGAGTAAGGCTACAATGGTGAAAATAATAATGTGGTACTAAACAATGACGTACCCCATGTTGATCCTAATGGTGTCCTAATCGTTGACCCAGTCGACGCCAACTCACAAGTTTCCATCAATATTAACCTGGAAATTGATCCCGAAAATAGCATTTGCGGGGCACCCTTACCATCAGCTCGAGAGGTGCCCGAAGGGGAAGGTGATGTAGTTAATTTACGATCGATTTTGAAATTCTACAAGCTCAGCAAGTGGAAATAGCACAATTACAGAGTCAAAATCACGCACAAAACATGCCCGAACTCGAGCGAGTTAGAAAAGAAGCTCGGAGAGACGAACAGATTGTCGCAGAACCAGATGAGTTCGCACTCGGAAAGACTTCTGAGGTGATAAAAATGCTCGAAGCACCAACAAAACAGGTCGAGTCTGGCGAAAAGAAGATAGAGGCAAATGACAAGAAGGTGAAAACTTACAATTCAAGAGTTGATCAGATCCTAGGAGCGCCTCCAATATTGAAATGACCGGGTTCCAAAAAGTTCATTCAGAAACCTTTTTCCCCTGAGTATGGCACTGGAACCAATTCCGAAGAGGTTTCAAATGCCGTATATTCCCAAATATAACGGGACCACATATCCAAATGAGCATGCAACCTCCTACATGTGCGGAATAAAAGTCAATAACCTAGAAGACGACGAGTTCGAGTCGGTATTGTTGAAGAAATTTGGGGAAACCTTATCCAAAGGGGCAATGATATGGTACCATAACTTACCTCCAAATTCTATTGATTCATTTACTATTCTTGCATATGCCTTCGTTAAAGCCCATGACGGCACTATCAAGGTCAAGATGAGGAAATTGGATCTCTTCAAATTCAAGCAAAGGGATAACGGGATGCTTAGGGAGTTCGTGTCGAGGTTCCAGATGTAATGGATGGACCTGGCCCTGGTTGTATATGATTGGGCCATTCAGGTGTTTACTCAAGGGCTCAACCCCCGAAGTTCCGTTGCTTCTCAATTGAAGCAAAACTTGGTAGAGTACCCAGCGGTTACTTGGGCCGATGTTCATAACAGGTAATAGAGAAAGATCAGAGTCTAGGAAGACCAGGTGGGGCCCCTCTCGAGGTCTGTTTACTCTAATAGAGTGAACGATAGGTATAAAAGACTTATGGATCAGGAGCCAAGGATGACCCGAGATCAGTATCAGCCATATAACTAGGATAGAAGGGGCAACAGATCCAGTCGCCACCCGACCAGGAACGACAAGAGAAGCGACCAAGGTCCTAGCAACCGAGGTTTGATGAGTATGAACGGTTTCGACAGATCACTTGGGGGCAGAGAAGCCCCAAAACTATCAGAATATAACTTCAGCGTAGATGTAGTGAGTGTAGTGTCAGTCATAGGTCACATTATGTCAGTCATAGGTCACATCAAGGAGACCCAATCGTATCCAATATGATCCCGCACAGAGGGATCACAACTTGATATGTAAATACCACGGTACTCACGGTCACATGACCGAGGATTGTTGACAGCTAAGGGAAGAAGTGTCTCGTCTATTCAACAATTGGCATCTTCGGGATTTCCTAAGTGAGCGATCCAAAAATCATTTCAAAAACAGGAACGGCAACAAACAAATTAAGCAGGAATAACTTCAACATGTGATCAACATGATCATTGGGGGAGTAGATGTCCAACAAGGGACAATGATAAAGCGTACCAAACTTTCTATCACAAGGGAAAAATGCACTCGGGACTACGTTGCGGAGGGGTCTATCTGAAGGTTGCCATTCCTCACCCTATGGTGGTCACTATGGTGGGGCGAGAACTACTACAAAGGTATTAATCTGTGAATTCTATTGGCCTACCTTGTACAAAGATGATAATGAGCTTGTTAAGCGGTGTGATGATTGCCAAAAATCCGGTGGGATTTCTAAGAAGAATGAGATGCCTCTCACCACCATCCTTGAGATTGATATTTTTGATGTATGGGGCATCGACATTATGGGTCCATTTGTGAGTTCGTATGGGAACACATATATTCTTGTTGCTATGGATTACGTTTCCAAATGGGTTGAAGTTGTGACTTTTCCTAACAATGAAGCACAAAGTGTGGTGGCATTCTTGAAGAAAAAGATATTCACAAGGTTCGGCACCCCAAGGGCCATTATCAGTGGTGGAGGTTCTCATTTTTGCAACAAAGCCTTTGAAACTTTACTCTCCAAGTATGGTGTCACTCACAAGGTGTCAACCCCCTATCACCCCCAGGCAAGTGGACAGGTTGAGGTCTCCAACAGGGAGATCATGAGTATTCTATCCAAGACTGTCAATGCAAACCGGGCTGATTGGTCAAGGAAACTTGACGATGCTGTATGGGCCTATAGAATAGCTTACAAGACTCCAATTGATTCATCTCTGTATTGGTTGGTGTTTAGGAAATCATGCCACCTCTCGGTGGAATTAGATCATAAGGCCATGTGGGCGTTGAAGAAGTTGAACCTAGAGTAGGATGTAACTGCCAATCTTTTGTTGGAGCAATTGAATGAACTTGATGAGTTCCAATTCCATGCTTACTGAGTTCGTCATTGTATAAGGACAGGATGAAGTACCTACATGATAAGTATATCCGGAACAAAGAATTTAAAGAAGGTGACCTTGTTCTCTTATTCAACTCTCGGTTACGGATGTT
Organism: Nicotiana tabacum; assembly: GCF_000715075.1. Lineage (NCBI taxonomy): Eukaryota > Viridiplantae > Streptophyta > Magnoliopsida > Solanales > Solanaceae > Nicotiana > Nicotiana tabacum. Next base: position 71,000,808 of record NC_134090.1, on the reverse strand, counting down.
TCCGGAAAAGTAAAGTCAAAATGGAGCGGTCCCTTTGAAGTGGTACATGTAACTCCTTTTGGTGCTCTAGATTTGAAAAACAAGAATGGTGAGATCTTTAGAGTCAATGCGCACCGAGTGAAGCACTACCTTGGTAAGGTTGATGATGGCCATGTTGTGGCATTAATTCATTTCAAGCGAATAATGGTAACATACGTCGTGCCGCGACGTTAAATCATGCGCTTCTTGGGAGGCAACCCATGCGTTTTCTTTCTTTTAATTTAGATTAGGCATTGTTTTGGATTAACTGGTAGTGAAGTGTGTGTAAGAATTGGTTGTGCAGTGCAGGAAATTAACAAGGGAGAAAGTTGGCTAAGTGACAAAAGTTTGCGGACCACGCCCAAAATTTTGCGGACCGCGTGAACACTTCACGACCGCATAATTCTGACCGCGGCTGCATAGTTGAATTGAGAAAAATGCCAACTCTCTAAAGTTGGCATATCAAAATCCTTTCATTTTTCACGGCCACATTCAATACTTCGCGGTCCGCAGAAATTCTGCGGCCGCGGCCAATATTTTACAGACCGCGGTATGGTGATTGAAGCAGTTCCACAAAAAGGTAACGAGTGTGGACCGTGACAAAATTTTGCGGGCGCACTCTGGTAAGGCGGTGGGTCCCCTGTGTCTGAGTATAAATAGAGGTTCTTGAAGCATTTTACACTTTACGAACCATAATTGTTCACACTTATCTAAAACACTATGCATCTCTACTTGTTTTGAAATTTATCTCATTCTCATCAAGTGTAGATTTCCTACCACATTTACAACTGGTATGTTCATTTCAATGTTTGGATTTTATATTTTTATTTTCTTTTCTCTTTGTGTTAATTTTTCTTTCTAGTTAGGGTTAAATGCATGTCATAATGTCAAATTAATGCCTCATTGGTGCTTAAATACATGTGGGTAGTGTTTGTATGCCTAATGGGGGTTGAGGTTAGTAACATTGCATGTTTAATTGCTCTAAATTTTGCACAATTAGTGAAACCCTAGTCATCAGTGTTCGTCAATGCCGATCTCACTTGAAATTCGCGACCGCGGTCATTTTTACGCGGTCCGCAATAGGGTATGCGACCACATCCAAAAAGTCGCGGCTCACAATACCCTAACTTCAAAGCATTGAGGGTTGTTCAGATTTCGTGGCCGGTCACTTTTTTGCAGCCCACAGTTGGTCCTTCGCTGTCGTGTCAAAGTTTTCGCAGTCCGCGCTTCTAAACTTCAGAGAGCTTATCATTTGCCTCCGCGCATTTTCTTTTACCTGGTCCGCAATGTGTCATTCGTGGTCGCTTTCCATTTTTCGCGGTCTGCGATTGATCAAGTACAGAGAGTCAATAGTCTGAGCCTGACCTCTTCTCAGCCGCGTTTACTTTTACATGATCCGCGGTTGGCATTTCGTGGCCGCGCTCACTTTTACGCGGTCCGCAGTGCCTTGTTCAGAGAAGCAATGTTTCATTTTATCTATACTATTTTAACACATGCTTGAAGCCCTTTTTTTGACTATATTTCACTGCTTGTAAGTTGCAGACAATGGTCCGTTCCCGAGGTAGAGGTGATACGTCCAAATGGAGGGCAGAACCCTACCGAGGCAGGGGTAAAGGCAAGACTAAGTTACCCCTAGCAGTGCAAAAGGCTATCGGCAAGTTAAGAGCCTCCATCAAAGATACAGATAAAGTCGTGGACCATTCTGACACCAGTGAGTATGTCCCTTCCCGGGATGTTTTAGAAGGAGACTCCGTGCCAAGACATATCCTTACACAATTCCCGGGGAGACTGCATTTAGTTGATGAGCCCATCTCCTCTGAAGGTTCATCCGAGGGCTCGGGAGAGGGTAGTGCGAATTATGAACCCTCTTCCGCACATGCTTCCCCTGCTCTTATTAATGTAGATGATGATGACGAGGTCCCAGATGACGGGAGAGGGGGTGATACCAATGTTGGGGGGTTGGCCAAGTCCAAAAAAGTGGCCCCAAAGGTCACTCACCCTTGAGCAAGAGTTCAAAGATAGAGACCTCCTTCCCCACAATCCAAATATCAAGAGGCAGTTTGAGGAGAGAAAATAATGGAAGTTCTTCACCAGAAAAGTGCCGGATGCAAACGAGTACCTTGTTAAAGAGTACTACGCCAATGTTGCCCACATCAAAAAGGGCACCACTGTGTCCGGAACTTGAAAATTTAGTTTGATGGCCACACTTTGAACGGATATGCCGGTTTTGAGGATGTAGAAGTCGTGCAGTACTTGGATAAGCTGGCCCTAGATAAAGCAGCCCGTCCATGGCTAGTAGAGATATTAGCCCTTCCAGGGACGACATCGGCATGGCTCACAGCTGGAGTCCCAATAGCCAGAAACACCCTCAGTTTTAAAGCCAAAGGGTGGTCCGTATTTGTGTGCAGCCGACTGGACTCATGTCAGCATGATAATGTCCTCCCACTCACCCGGGCGATCTTGATAGATTCCATCATGGCGAGGTATCCAATCAATGTGGGGAACCTCATGTACTATCACATCTCCAAAGCTGTTAGAAAAGAGGAAAGATCCTATCCTTACCCCAACTTCCTCACTATGTATTTCGAGGACCAAAGGGTCGAGAAGAAGCACTATAACACAAAGGTGAAGCCAAAAAAGCCTTTCTCCTGGTATATCCTCCAAAGACCGGGCAACCCTAAAGCAAAGGGTAAAGCTGCTATCTCCATTGTCCAGTCTGAAGAGCCAAGGGTAGTGGCCACCAGGTCAGAGCCTTCCACAACAGGGGGATCTTCAGCTTCTATGCCTCCTCCTTCATCCGGGCCATCCATCACAGTGTTGTTATCTGTGCCCTCATTTTCCATTTACCCTCAGACTGCACTGCGGGTTTCTCAGATATTATCCAGCATCAACAACTGGATGCAGACAGCTACATCAAAGTTGTCTATCTTATCCAGCGCAGTAGCAGAATAGTCAGCCCCAACACAACTTCAGGTACCTCCATCAGTGGAGGATTCATTGAAGGAGCTCCTAGACAACCAGAAGAAGCTCCTGGACAACCAGAAGAAGATCCTGGACACTTTGGATACACATAGAAAGGCTATCAAGGATCTGGGCAAGAAAGTGAAGAAGATGAAGAAGACTTGGGCCTCAAAGGAGTCAGTGGAGTTGCTGAAGAAGGAGGTAGAGATGTTTACTTCTGCTGGAGACATCCCACTGGACTTGCTCATGGAGGAGTAAGTCCTAGCAGCACAGGCGGCAGAGCATGAGGCAGCAACAGCTGGCCAATCTAAGGAGCCGGCTGCCACTCACATAGTGCTGAGGAGATGATCCAGATGCTCTACAACCCCGTGGTCCCCCAGTCAGAGGATTTGAAGATCCAATTAGAGGACCCGGAGGGAGCTGCTGATCCTATGTAGTCCAAGAACCCCACTAATGTGCCTGACCCGATGCAGACAGAGACCATATATGGAATTTTTCTTTACTCTCTAATCCTTTCCCTGATCTTATTTTGATATTAGCATTGAGGGCAATGCTATCTTTTATTTAGGGGGTGACCCATTTTGATTTGATGATTTGATGACATTGGCATGTAATAACTATGATACTATTTTTCTTTATCTTTACTTCTCTTTATTTTTACTTTTGGTATGTATATATTCGTTACTTTCACATTTGGTATGTATATATCTTTACCATTTGATGTATATATTCATTTTCATTTATGTATATATTCGCTTTACTTCAAGTTTGTATATATTCAGTTTGATTTCCGTAGTTTACTTCATAACTTCTTTCATAATTTTACTTCATAGCTTCTTATTTTCTTTAGTAGTTTTTTTAAGTTGTTAGCTTCTTTTTACATTTTATATGAATAATAAGCCTTTGGTTTTCTTAATGCCACAGTTCTTTCCAAAGGTAGATGTTGTGTGAACCGGGTGGCTCTTCCCGACGATGGATGGTGTGACAACCTTCTTAAGGATTGAGTCCGTTCTTCTTTTTGCTTTGATATGTAGCAGTAATGAATGAAAGTGTCTCAAGCATGCTTCACTTGGGCCTAACACATTTACCTTCGACCTTATGGTCATAAACAAGTTGATTGGCAAATAATAGTTCTAGTGTGACCTTTAGACTCTCGTGTCAACTAAAACAATCATCGAGTGGCTTCTTGGAGCCATTTGTGATGCTCAATCTTAGCTAGGATTGTTGTGGTCCCTCGAATATGTTCTCTTTAACAATCCAACAGCTTGAGAGGTGAAGTATTGAATTACAACTCCAAGTTCCGTGCCAATAAGTCTAGAACTTGCACTGAATGTTTGTCTAGGCAAAATTCTAAGTGTAGCTCGATTTGAGAAATGATTGTTGACTCTCCTTGATCCAATTTGAAACTTTATAGATTCCATGGCCTACCAATATGATATCCCTAGTCAACCCTTGTGAGCAGAAGCGCTTTTTCTTTCAATAACCACGTTACAAGCCTTCATTCGTTCTATAATGACCCTCTCTTAGCACTCGATCTTCCATTGGCATTCTTGATAGACAAGTAGCAAAAGCATAAGTTTGGGGGGAAAGACGAGGAATGTGAAAGTGATAAAAGGTACACAAAACAAAAAGAAATGAAGAAAAGGGAAGGCAAAAGAAAAGAAAGAAAAGCCAAAAATAAATATGTCAAAAGAAAGTGAATAAGATAGAAAAGTGAAGGGATTCAAATAAAGTAATAATGAAAGGCATGGAATGATTAGAAAAGGAGAAAATGATCGTTATGAGTAAGAAAGAGTGATAGTGTGTCTCTCTAGTTCCCCTAAGGAAGAAGAAAATGACTCAAAGAGTCAAGAAAGTATGAGCCGAAATGAGAAAATGGAGTGCTTAAGGAAAGATGATATGCCAATAAGTCCTACCTTGATCCAAAAACCTTCATTATATTCCCACAAAATCCCTATATGATTTCGAGTTGAGTGAGCTTATATTAGTGGTGATTTACATAAGGGGCAAGCTTATGGTACTTAGAGCCAGACTTGTGACATTCCCTTGAGAGAAATAAGCGTACTTCTCCACAATCCTTGTTTTGAGTGCTACAATCTAAAGTGAGATTTGCTTATGGAGAGCAGAGGAGGAAGAGTTTGGGTTCCACAATGATCTATGTAATAGAGCGAGCTTCCTTGGTGAATTAAGTCAACTCTTAATGCTCTAGTGTCGCATTAAAACTATGGTAATCAAAAGGTTTTGTGTTATTGATAATTCATTTGTGTTGAGGGTAATGGTTAGTCCCAATTGATGCATGATTGATTCACATTAGGGCAGCTAAAATATCCTTCTATTTTGTTTTAGTGGAGGTGGGAACCTTATTTGCTTGAGGACAAGCAAACGCTTAAGTTTGGGGGAGTTGATAAGTGGGGATTTTAACCTATTATTTGCTCTCTTTACTTGCATTTTGGGCTTAAAATGCGTGAAGGTATTTCTGGAAACTAATGTAATATGTTTGCTTGCAGGAATTGATCAAAATGAGCCAAATGAGGCATAATCAACTCATAAAGGAGTCAAATCTGGAACAAAAACCAAGACTGGGCCAGGAGACCTGAAACTCGGACCGCAAAAATATTGTGCGGCCGCGATCACAAATATGCGGTCCGCAAAGTGAAGAATCAGAGAGTGCATTTTAAGTCCAATTTTTAAGCGAGGTCTGTTGATACCCAATTTTTCCCATAATATTTTTTCAAAATGCATATATACCTCCAAAACTATGCATTAGCATCAATTAATATTTTTTCATAATTTCTGCATTTTAAGGGTTTTAATTAATTTATCCTAGTAATTTTATTTATATAAACAATTACTAATTGCATAAAAAATGATTTTATAATAATTTTGTGGCTTAATTTTATCATTTGTATTTGTACTAAGTTTTTATTATATCACAAATAGTGACATTTGCATTTTTGGGTTATAATTGCAATAACTTTGCAATTATAGCCCATGTATGCATTATTACATTATTTTGCCAGAAAATAGCTTTTTGTATTTTTTAAAATACTAAGTAATTATTTTAAAATATTTCTAGGCATTAAAATTATTTTTTATAATGTGTTAATTATTTTATCAATTAATTGGGTATTTAACAAATAGCCCTTTTATTCCTTTTATTTTTGGACCTAACACATTAAACTAGCCCAAACCCCTTAATATACCAACCCAATTTCAATCCCAAGCTCAATCTATACTTGCCCGACCCAATAACCCTATTTAATCATTGCCGTTGATCTTTTAGATCAACGGTCCACAACAATATTTACAATTTTAATTCAACAGCCAACCCTAACAGCCCCCACTCTTTCGTTTCCGCCGTCATTGGTTTCCCTAACATCTCCAATTCTCTCTCAACCCAACCTAAACCCTAATCGCCGTCACCGGCGAAAAGCTCCCGTCTATGGAGTTTCCATCCGTTCTCCGACCACTACCAGCCTTCTATACTCCCTAGCTATTTGATTATATAGATCCTTGAGAGAATCTCATGGAGATTCAACTTGGTTCTTGCCAAAATTGTCTATAGGCCTGTCTGTGGCCTTTCTCGTTTGTGAGTATGGGTTTCCTCTTTTTTTTTAGTGCGAATCCATATTTTTTGATGGATTTTCTTTTACCTTTACTGTTTTTGAAAACCCTAGTTTTACTACTATTCAAATCTGTTCAGATCTTTGTAGATCTGAAATGATTCGAGTACTATCGAGTGTTTTCCCTTGAAAATATTTGTTTTAGTCAACTGTTTCGATTTATTTCACTTTTTCTGAAATTAGGGTTAGTCTCAGACTTTTCTTCAAAGTTTTTTTTTTCTAACTTTTCAGTGTTTAAACTAATTGTTCTTCACTATCTTGACCGATTCTCGTATCTATGCTTAAACCCCCAAATGTTTCCATTTGTGACACTGATTTCTTTGAATTTTTCCCGTTATTATGTTTATTTCTGTGAACAAGTCATATTGACTGATTCTATTTAGGGATTTGAACAATCTTTCTTGTTAAAATCAGTACTCTTTCGGATTTTTACTTGATTAATTGTTATTAGGGATTTGAACAATCTTTCTTGTTAAATTCAGTATTCTTTGAGATTTTTACTGATTGATTACTATTAGGGATTCGAACAATTGTCCCGTTAAAATCAGTATTTGCTAGGATTTTTACTTGTTTCCGTATTTGTGACCTTGATTAGTTATACTTGCCTTAATTAATTATCAATACGATTTGGGATTTGACTGACTCCCTATATGGTATGGTATTGATTTCTTACCTTAGTTAAACCCCAGTTCTGACCGTTAACTGACTCTCCCCAATTAAAGGGGTCTTTTCCAAATTTCTCTATCGGCATTGATTCTATAATTGGCTGATTGATTCTAATTGATTGAACTATGATTTCCTTTACCTTATTTGTTTTACTCCCTAAGTGCTATATATACACTCTCACTCTGCCTCTTCAAGGACGAACAATAGTTCACCAAAAACTCACACTCACACATACTTTGCTCTCATCTCTCCGCTACTTGTGCTCATTGCTTGTCTAGCCGGCTGAAAGCCAAGGCTAGACTACTGAATCCTGCATACCTTTCATCTCTTATTTGCTTCCCTTAACTGGTATGTTTCTATCTCTAATGTCATTATGAATTTGAACCTATATGATTCTCTATTGCTCTATTCCTGTTAATGTCCATGTCTCTTCTGCACTAGTCTAATTGCTTAGGTATGTAATTCTATATTATTTCTTGTTTACTGCTTTGATCAGCATACTTAAGTTTCACTCTTTCTTGTTCATTGTTTTAATCAGCATGTCACTTCTGCTTGAGTATCCAATATTACCTTAAAACAACCTTTTTACTTTGTGTCTAAGACTCTTGTCTTCCCTATCCTGTAACTCCAACTAGTATGGCTACTTTGTGTAATTGAATTAGTATTTTCCTTGGCCCTTTCTGTATTACTCCGCATGACTACCTCTGTATCTAGGCCTATGTCTCACTATGTTTAACCAACATTTTTATTGCAGTGCTTAAATCCTGTGCTTTCTTGTCTCTTACATTAAGTTAGTATGCTTACCCTATCACTAAGTATGACTGTTAGACTTGAGTGATTCCTGTTTAGACCCTAAATCAGTATGTCCTAGTGAATTATTATCTAACCCTGCCTGCTCTATGTCCCTATTAATTAGTATGACTGCCTTCACCCTATTTCTATGTGCTCCTGATTCAGGATTCTGTGCTCCTACCCCTGCTCCCTCTCCGTGTTACTGTCTATTCTCAGCATGATGTATGCCCACCTAGGGTTAAATAATAAACTAAATTAAAGCTAGGTAATGTGAATCTTGGGTTTGAAACTTGGTGAATTTGTTCTGTGTGTTTTAGTTGGCTGAACCTTTTCTTAGAATGTTTCTAAGCTATTTTTACTCCTAATGTTTTCACCTCTAAACTATTTTCACTCCTAAATGTTTACACGTTCAAACTATTCTCCCTCCTGAACTGTTTTACTTCCATACTGTTTTCCTAAAGTTATTCCTACTCTGTCAAATACTCTCACTCCTACTCTTAGAATACTTAGGATCCTGCCCCTCTAGTGTGTGTACTGCCTATGAATCCATGAGATTCCTCCAAACTCTGGCACACTGGGGCGTGCCCTTCCACACTGCACAAAAACTACTTCTCTTTAAAAGGATCTTGGTGTGAGCATTGCCCGGGGTCCCTGAGGCCCTTGGGAACTTTGACATACAGGATACTCTCTCTTGGACACTATGAGATATGGTACTTTGGACTGTTTGAAGGCCTGTTTTTTTTTTCAGGTTACTTTGGGCCTATCCAGGCTCCCTATAGTATAGTATTATTTATTTCTATAATTCATTTATGGTCTGTAATAATAATTCTTGTAAACAAATATTGGGAATATTAGTAAAAGGGAGGTATTTTTATATATTTTTGTGGGTAAATCGGGTAGAAATCATGCTCTTAGGATTATTATGACTATTCGCTTGCATTAGAAATCATGCTCTTAGGATTATAATGCTTGTCTACTTGCATTAGAAACCATGCTTATAGGTTGTTTTGTGCATTAGAGAATATGTTTATAGGTGCATCATTTGTTTCTGAAACTTCTGCTTTCTAAAAGTTCTGCATAATCATGTCCACTTAGAAATCCTGTCACTAAGTTGCTACTAATCCTGCCTAATAATCACGTTCATTGTCTTATGTGTATTAGAAACCATGCTTTAGGTTTTTATTGCATTCACCTAAATACCATGCCAATATCGTATAAAATTAGTAACTACCATGTCTATAAGAATAGGTTTTAAGAAACAGTCCCGACACTTAGATATTGTTTATAAAGATAAATGCGTATAAAATCAATCCTGTAATGTTCAGCACTTAGACAACATGTTTGTAGGACATAACGAATAAAATTTGCCTGTTAAAATCGTTTGTTCACCTATTAAGACTCTGATTACGACTAGATATCATGTTATAGGACATCTCAGATCCACGCCTAGGCAAGTCTGTAGGATAATTAAAAGCTTGCAAATTGTCAAACTGTGCTTTGTTTAATTATTTGTAAATTGCCCAGATTCAGCATGTCACGATCCAAACCGATGGGCCACGATGGGTACCCGGTACCTTACTCAATCGAGTACCAACGTAACATATCTTTTTTATTACATCATCATATACATGTGACATACGGGCCTAATAGGCCAACATAATCATTTATAAACTAAAAACATAGGCCGACAGGGCCGTACAATCATTCACGTACACGACATATGTCTACAAGCCTCTAAGAGTACATAAATGTCGGGTCAGAGTCCCGCCATACCAAACAATACACGTCTAAATCATACTAACCAAACAAGCAACTTCAAAGCACTTCCGCTAGGCTGATAGCCTACTTGGAGGGCTCTCGACCTGTCTATCAGAACCTGCGGGCATGAAACACAGCGTCCCCAGGCAAAAAGGACGTCCGAACGAAATAATGTACCGATTATGTAAGGCAATATATTGAAGCTGAAACTGAACTGATAATATAATAACTGAAAACAACTAGGAGTCAAAGAAAATCTGAAGATATGCTCATCTATTGATACTGACTCAACTCTCTCAATATAGTGAATAAAATAGCTGTCCGGCCCTATAAGGCTTGGTATATATATATATATATATATAACTGCTCTGTCGTAGTAGGCTTGCTCATAGGAGCTCGACCATACTAGGCTCTGTATCTCGACCAACTGGGCTCTCTCATAAGTGCTCGACCATATTAGGCTCAGTGTATATCTTACCATCTGATCAGAGGTTGCCCAATAGGGGCCTGCCCATCGATTATAGCTCGATGGTAATGAAAATACTTTTAATACTGTACATATGTAAACTCTCTGCTCTCTTTTCCGGAAGAAGAAAATACTCAACTGAATAAATAGTCCCGATAAGAAGAATACGATAACTTACAAAACTAGGAAGATATATGTAATTTGCGAGACTAGCAAAATATACGTAAATTCCGGGATATGAAGTTATCAAACTTGTGTAATTATGATATCATGCTAAAATGAAGGAAAATCTTAGCCTTAACATACCCGGAGTAGGGAAAAATTCGTATAATACTCCGTTGGAAAACCTTTGTTGATTGAGCAAATTTTGCTCCTGCTTCTTAGAAATTCACAGACAAAATTTCTTTTGGTTCCTTGAATTTTTTGGAACGAATTACGTAAACGTTTGGAAGGAATAAGATTCTTCTTCTAATGTCTTTGAACTAAGGAATGGATTTAACTAAAACTTGGTTTGGTTTTGAAATGAAGAAACGTTTTTGGTTTTGAAATGAGAGGAAATGTTTCTGTTTCTTTAAAGTTTTTGAAAGACTTCACATTTTTTGGGTTCAATTTGGATATGTAACAAAATTTCGAATAGTCATCACTGTAGACATATGATTTTTGACCCTCCTCGAGATTTCACACATTTTAGCATAAAATATTTAGTTTAGGCCTAATATTGATATTTCAATTAGTCTCGACTCTTTTACTTTATTTTATCAAAAAAAAGAAAATTACAAAAATATTTCTTCTTTTTAGTTGCTTTTAGTGTATTACTTTTCGTAAAACTAAAAAAAATACAAAAAATAGTGCCTTATTTTTTATTTTATTTTGATATTTGAAAAATACCAAAAATAGGTTTGTTTTAACGGTTAGTCTTATAGTTATTTTATTTAAATAAGATTAATTAGTAAATAAGGTGGTATTTTAGTCTTGTTCACGGAGAAAGAATAAAGTTTGGGCTCAAATGACCCGTTTTTAAGCCTAATTCTCGGACCTAGCCCATAACAACTCAAGTCCAATACCCCTAAAACCCTAAGAAAAAAAAGCTTACAAAAGAACCCTAGACAAAAAATGAGAGGTCAGCCGTTTTTTACATGTTAGAGGACCCTTCACCTTCCTAAGGACACAACAAAAACCCTAGAAGACCTTTCTCCTTCATCTTCTTCATGAAGATTAGACACAAACCCTAGAGCCCTAAGAACAAAGAGAACCAACAGCCACCCATCTCCTCACCCCTCTATCAGCTCCATCACCTCCATTCCAGTTGCCGCCACTACCATAGTCGCCGGAGGTCTCCAAGACCTCTCCGCCCTCACCATGAAAAAACCAAACCAGCGAGACTCCCCTGAACTCCATATCTAACCCCGCTGTTTCTCTTCTTCATCCTCACACCCAAACTCAATCTTCAACAATCAGTGGCAGCAGCCATAAATAGAAAAACCAACGACCACCTTCACCCCACCAGCGACCAAGATTTCTACACTCACAACACAGATCAATCATCACGCCAACCAGCGAGCACCCCTTCTCCTTCAATAAAAGGACGATACCGTGAGAACAAGATAGAGGGTAAGGGAAGATTAGATTGTATACTTTCATTCATGTGACAGATTTTCCGGGAAGAGAAACTCCGGTGACCTCCATTAGCGCCGACAAAAATCGCATTTCGTCTCTCGCTGTTGTTCTCCTATCATTTTTCTATTATTTTGCTGACTTTGTCAGATCCGATGTCATGATCAGTCGTACGTCGAGTGCTGTTTGAGGTTCGCGGAGTAATATTATGTTGTTGCTGCCATTTTCCGACTCCGTTCATATTATGATTTGTTCGATTTTGGCCGGAGGTCCTTGTATATCTTTCAAAGTATCAAGGGAAAAATGAAATCTGATTTGCCATTATAAGGTCCCTTCTTAACCGATCTTTTAATTTAAGTTATATTTCAAATCTTGATTTACTTGATCTTTGTGGTATTTGGATGATTGTGATTCGTTAGTTAAACTAATATATGTTGGAATTTTGTTGAATCTACCCATGAACTTTTGAATGAAGATTTGAGTGAAATACATGGTTCATTAGCCTATGCTTGCTTTCAAAATCAGTTCATTTTGTTGAATTCCCTAATGAGACATGATTGTTCATTTGTCCAAAGTAGCTTGTTTCGTAATGTCGCTTAAATGGTTCTTTGGATTAGTTTGTCGGATTAGAGACTAATGATTTGAACAAGTTATTAGTCGGTTTGGGGTTTAAAAGTTGAATAAATTATGAGTACTCGTAGTTTGCTTTAGGCACATTAATTAGATAAATTGTCATAGTTACGGGTACGGTTTCCGTGACGTAGTTGTGATGCTTAATTTCTAAAATCTGGGGGTACATTTATGTGACCCGACCATAATTTAATCTTGATTAATAAAATGAACATGTTGTAGATCGTGGGTACGGTTCCCGTGACATGATTCGCAATGTTTAATTAAATAATTAGTTTTATAACAATTGGATTATTAAAGCGGTTTAGATGGATTAAAATGCACATAGGTTTCAAAGATATTTTAAAATCAAATAAATAGGCCAATAATAACAGTTGAGTGACTGTGCTAAAACCACGGAACTCGGGAATGCCTAACACCTTCTCTCGGGTTAACAGAATTCCTTACCCGGATTTCTATATTCGCGGTATGTAGAACAGAGTCAATCTTTCCTCGATTCGGGATTTTAAACCGGTGATTTGGGACATCATAAATTATCTCAAGTAGTGACTCTGATTCTTAAATAATAATCACATTTCCATTGTGATAGCTCTGGCGACTCTGCTGGGGACATGAACCCAGAACTTCTGGTTCAGGGTTCAAGAATTCGAGCTTAGAATAATTGTTATATTTGGCTTTATTTATTGTCTGATTTTATTTACATGTTTGGGCCTAATGTGCTAAATATTGCTTTTTACCGCTTTGATATTATCTGAACTGTATATAAACTTCTACGAAACCCTTCGCTTCTCATCTTCGGGGATGTGCACGCTGGCGTGACTCCTTTTCTGTTAGTGTCGTACCTTAAATTAGGAAGAGGTTCAGACAAGTTACAAAGCCGGATGACCTTTTGGTTCCCGGTACGTAGCCCCCCTCGACTCGAGTTGTCCGCTCGGGTACACAAGTCTAGAACAACATACCCAGGTTTTGAACTTAGAATAACTCAGCCTCATGCCGGATCCCTAGTAGGAACGTTTATTTGCATCACGTGCATATGACTTTGGGGACTCAACACAGGGGTTGGGTCCGTCTAGGATAGGTGTATCCAAAAATAAAAGACCATCCTGATGTATCCTAATGTGCTACATGTTGCAATCTTCAAGGGTAAAAGAGTCATTTGGCGGACCAATGATAGTTGAGGGCAAATGAAAAAAATGAAAAAAAGGGAAAAAAGTGAGGTGAAGTGTGAAAATAAAACAAGTAGGGTCCAGTTATGTTTTCTGTCACAATTTTGTTAAGAAAAAGACAAAAAAACATGGAAAATTCAAAAAAAAAAAAGATTTTGCACTTTCCCATCATTTTCCAAAAATAGAAAAATAAAAATCAAAAAAGAGAGGAAAAAGAAAATCCAAAAGTGTTTACATGTTTCATCATCTTTAAAAAAAAAGACAAAAAATATACTTTCTCTAAATTAGTTGTTTTTTTAATTCTTGCTCGTATCAAATCTGCCCGAGCTATGCATACTTGATTCTCGTCTTTCGAGGCGTGATACGTAGGCAACCCACATAGGGTCCGGTATTTCTAGTAAGTCTTAGGTTCTTGGCTTCGCGGGGTCGTAGCAAAATCTTGCATATCTAGCCACTTTTGGCCATATTGGCCATTTTGCAAAATAGGGTTATTTTCGCAAAGTGACTTGTTTAATTATGTCTGGAGAGTCTTCAATCCATAATTAGGTGTCTCTTTACTCTAAGGTCCATCCTTGTCGAATTTGCATGTCTAGCCGTTTTTGGCCACATCGGCCATTGTTGCAAAATAGGGTCATTTTTGCAAAAGTGGTTCAGTGACCCGTGTCTTAGAGTTCTGAGTCCACAACAAGATGCTCTCTCTGTTTAAGGTCCATTGTGTTGAATTTGCAGGCTTAGCCTTTTTTTTGCCGCATCGGCCATTTCTACAAGAAATTTTTCCATGTCTTAAAAGTCTTTTGTTGAGTTTGCACTTCTAGCCACCTTTTGGCCACATAAGCCATTTTGCAAAAATAGCCTCAATCATGTCTTGCTTGTGTCCAATAGGGAGTTTTATTGTCTCACATAGTGTTCTAAATCCTTAACGCTATTTGGTTTGAGTTTTCTTATACAAGTGTGGATCAACTTACTAGGGTTTGAGCATGACAGACACCCTAGGACCATCTGGTCAGGACCGCTGCATCCAGGAGTTGCTTAAGGAGATTTTTTTTATGTTTTGAGTCTATTTATTTTTATGTTGTATTGTACTTTGTAGTCATGTCCAGTAATGATTCTTTAGTTGGTGTCGGCATTTGTCGTAGTATAGTTGAGTTGAGTCTCTCGTTATCAGATTTTCTGTTTTATATTTGAAAATGAAAAAGGAAAAAGTTTTGTAATAAATAATCCAAAAAGATTTTATTTTTTTAGTTCAATTTATCCATTACTTTTTCCAGAACTACGCAAAGATCTGATTCATGCGGCGTCATGATATGTAGGCAACCTACATAGGTTTCGATCGAATTTTATTTTATTTATTAAAAGAAAAAGAAAAAAAAGAAAAAGAAAAAAGAGAGATGAAATTATGGGATGTGAGAATGAGAGGAAAGAAAAAAGTGATAATTAGAAAAAAAAAAAAGGAAGGGAAATGAGCAAGCCAAGAAGTGTTAGAAAAGAAAAGAAAAGAGATGATTGAAATGAACAAATTGGGATGATGCCAACTGACCTTCATACCCTCGAAGTCATTTTAGAACCGATAACTATGGCTAGGTGCATTGCACATAAAATGAGATTATCTTATGTTAAATGCCCTAAAGCTAACGTGATGACTTCATCTTCATAGCAAAAAGGTGGTTGGTTTGTGGTTCTTAAAGTAGTAACTCTTCTCTACAACATAAGGTCGAAAGGCAATGGCAGACGACAACGGAATCGAGTCAGTTGATACTGGTGCCCAAAAGTAATTGTTTGAACAGGGCAATGGGTTGGTTGAAGAGGTACGGATGTTAAGACAACACATGGCAGACATGTATCAAGCTTGGATGACTGGGAAGGCACCACCCCCCACCACCTAGCTTCTTAGATGCTACCCTTACCCAAACTCCGGTCATAGTGCAAGATGATCCCCCATACTCTCCAGATCCACCCGCTTAACACAGCTTTCCCGACCATCCTAGTAGTTCCATCACTCGTCCTCCAATTACCTTTCCCCATGCCCTACTGTCATATCCACTATCCCCACGATCACAACTACTCAACAATCTTCCCTTCATAGATCCAACAATGAACACCCACTCAAAACTCATGATGCCCAATATTACCCCTCATAGGTTGCCCACAAGGTTCCTGACTCATACAATCAGAGCCCTCGGAATGAGCCTCATGTTGAAAATGAAAAGGTCACAGGAAAAGAAGGGCGAGATGAGATATCCAGGAAGCTGAAAGGTATAGAACAGTCCTTAAGGAGCATACAAGGGATGGGAAATCAGATTAACATGTCTTACAATGACTTGTGTACGTTCCCTGATGTTCATCTGCCCGCGGGGTTTAAAATTCCAAAGTTTAACTTACATGATGGGCGTGGAGATCCAGTAGCCCATATGAGGAGTTATTGCAGTGAAATGAGAAGTGTTGGCGGGAAAGATGAATTGCTAATGGAATATTTTAGTGAGAGCCTAACTGGGGAAGCTTTGGAATGGCATACTCGTCAAGATTTCGGTAATTGGCATATATGGGATGATATGGCTCAAGATTTTGTGCGACACTTTCAGTACAATATAGACATTGCCCCAGATCGCTCCTCCCTATCTCAGATGGAAAAGAAATCCAAGGAAATTTTTAGGGAATTTTGGTTCAGATGGAACGAACAAGTTGCTCCGGACAGTCCTCCCATTGATAGAAAAGATGTTGTTGAGCCCCGCCAACGATAGGATCTAATGGGCATCCCTGCTAAACGCTTTCAGCTTCAATACTGACCACATGAACATCCCCAAACTCCACATAATCCACCCCAGTATTATCCTCTGAACAACATCTGGCCATCCGTCCAACCACTAGGTCACTCCTTAGGGCGAGCACCAACATCCCAAAATTCTCGTGGGCCTTCACAACATTTTCGAGCATCCAACAACCCTAGAAAACTGGGGCATGGAAGGAAAAAAGGCAAAGAAGTAGTTTCACGCCAATCGGAGAATCCTACACAAACTTGTTTGAAAAGTTAAAACATTCTGGCCTGATGGAGCCGCTCCTAGGCTATACGCTGGACCTATATGCAAAAGGATTTGATCCTACTGTATAGTGCATGTACCACTCTAATGTCCAAGGGCATAGCATTGAAGATTGTCGTGCTTTGATAAGGGAAATAGAAAGAATGATTCAAGAAGGAATAATTGTGGTCAGAGGCAGTAATACCCCAAGTGTCACACATAACCCTCTACAAGTACATGACAACACACAAATTGTTGGGATGGTCTGCAATGATGAAGGGTTGGTCAAAGGATTCAATGAGCCACTTGGTGAAGACAATGTGATTGAAGTTGGTGAAGGTTCCAGTGATATTGATGTGGAACTAGCTAAGATGTCAAGCTTGGTAATTGGAAAGACGCTCCATCCCTTAGCTAGCCGGGGAGGAGTCTTGGTGGTTTATTTTGTTGTCATTTCTGTTGTCCGGGTTATTTTTAGGGTTATAATTCGGATATTGTCTTGTGACTCAAACCCTTCTATTCTTTTATTTTGCTTAGTTTGTTTAGTCGTAGTAGCTTGTTTAGTGTTGTCTAGTTTTGTTCCAGGGTTGTAATACCAGCTTATTTTACTTGTGTTGCTGTTCAAACCCTTTTGATATCTGTCTAATGCGATTTCCTATTTTCTATTATTTCTAATAAGTGTTTGTTTAGTTCTCTTTTCATTTTATAGTTCTTTTCCTTCTGACTCTAGTGACATGACATGCATGTATAATTCTAGGCTTGGTCTTAAAAGTTAGTTTAATCATGAAACAATGAAACAATTTTGAAGATGATAGGGGCACTTGAGGGAAATAAGTGTAGATTTGGACATTTTAAGATCATTTGAAGCCCGAACCATGTGAAACTGGGGCAGATAATTTGGTAAGTTAATAGGGTGACAAGAATTCGTTAAAGGAGAGTGCATCCCGTACAATTTGAAGCGAGCAGTTATGAGTTCAAGTGCACCTCAAGTAACAAGATAAATCCAAAGGAGTTTGCTTTGAACTAACGGAGGGTATCCATTGTGAAGAAGAAATTACCCAATGAGAGTTATGTACTTGACAAGGCATTAAAAAAAATGGAAAGCATATCAGTGATATCAATGTCAAAGTTGTAAAAGAAATGTTGTGTGTGCTCTTCCTTTTTTTTTCATTTCAAGTTGCATGTGTTGTACTTAGCATTTTCAGAGATTGGGAGGCCCTCTTTCAGCTACCCAAACACTTTATACCATTCGGCACCCCTTTTTGAGCCTGTGCTAATTTTCTTGTCCTCCCCTCTTTTGGAATCAAGTTAGAGTCATACGAATAAAATTGTCCCCATAGGTTTATTTTAGAAAGTTCATTCCAGAAGGGAAATTCAAAAAAAAAGAGAAGAAAAATAGAGAGAAAAAAAGAGAGAAAAAAAGAAAAAAGGAAAAGAAAGAAAAAGAAAAAGGAAAATAGTAACAAAAGTAGTTGTGTGAACTACGTTTGACCTGATTCTTGTCACCACAAGATACCTAGGCAGCCCTACGGTTCGGTCACACCAAATAAAATATTTCATGATTCCACGAAGTCGAGAGTGGGCAGAATATCCATCTCAAAAAGAAAAGAATCAAATCCCCTTATTTTAGAAATTAGGGCAAACGTTTTAGATTGGATTCCAAAAGTTGTAAATAAATTAACCCTTTGTCTTAGTCTTAATTTGAGCCTTCATGCCTTTCTTTCTTTCTAACCCTGTCTAAAAGCCACATTACAGTCCAAAAAAAAGACCTCCCGGATAATCTTTGAGAGTGCTGAGTTTAGACATGCCAAGGGTATATGATGTTTTTACCATGGTTAATGCCTTGTCATCTATAGAATCAAAGGAAATAAGAAGAAAAGAACAAAATGAGAGAGTCTTATTGGTGAAAACCTTCACAAGCACCATAAGGCGACGGTAAGTTGAGAGAAAGAAAAAAATGAGAGAGGCTTGATGGTGAAAACCCTTCGGGCACTACCAGTCGAATAAGGATCGTGAATCAGATTGGATAATCAGAGCATTGAAGCCCAGTTTCACAGTTTAGGGGTATAACAAGAGTGAACATCAGACTTGCTTGACAGATTAGGCCAGAGGTGCATGTCATGGTCATTAGAGTTGGTATCTACGTCTGATAAGTTTCTACCTTGTAGTTTTCCTATTAGGAATCATCTCTTTCCATTATCCTTTACTATGTTCCTTTTGTCTTGTTTACTTCCTCTTCCCGAGTCTGTTTGGTCAGAACAAGTGAGAAATGCCTTCAAAATTTGCCACCAACTTTCCAATTGCACAAAACGTGATCTGGCTAGCACATCAAAGTGGCATAAGTTAGGAAAGAACAACATGCACACTGAGTTGGTAACAATCAACGTGCTTTGGGATTCATGTGAAATACAAAGGTTCAGTATATGTCAACTCATGAACAATGCAACGGATAGAGGGTGTTGGGTTTGAACGGATCAAGGGTATTTTCTGTGATAAGGTTGAAAGAGAAAGTGGTTAGCCGATAACAAGCAAGGTCTTCCAATTGAAAATCAAAGTTATCATGGCAAGTGAAGGAGAAATATACCTCAAGGCCAAGGCCAGTGTCATACGTTAGGAAAGAACAGCAAGTGCACTGGGTTGGTAAAAATCAACGTGTTTTGGGATTCACGTGAAGTACAAAGGTCGGTAAATGTCAATTCATGAGCACAATGCAACAGATAGAGGGTTTGGTTTTGAACGAATCAGGGGTATCTTCTGTGATAAGGGTGACAGAGAAAGTGGTTAGTCAATAAACAAGCAAGGTCTTTCGAGTTGAAATCAAAGTTATCATAGGAAGTGAAGGAGCAATCGCCCTCAAAGTCAAGGCCACAAACCAACCACCATATTTATAAACTCACAAGTTTTCTTTGTTTGAAACAGAGACGAAAATTTTGTACAAATCAAAGCTTGGAAGTTTGATTTTTTTTCAAGTGTCGTGCCTAAATTTTGTCAGCACAGAGGCGGTTTGAGAAGGGGAAAGGAAAATTTGTTCAATCTGTAGGAACCCTCCATGAGCAAAAGCATTGTTCAGGGCAAGGAATTTTGTTCATTCTGCAGAGATCCTCCATAAAGAAAGCATGGCTCAAGTAAGTTCATTCTCGGCTTTTTAGGACCCTCTTGGATAATGTGATTTAGTTTTAAGTGTTCATGACCCTCCTGGACAATAGGATCTAGTTTTAAGACCGTCATAGATAATAAGATTTAGCGTAAGTTTTACCTTTAGGAAATAGAATTTACCTTTGAAGTTGTCACTCTTAAGATGAGATTTAATTTTAAATTTTCAGGACTCCCCTGGACAATGAGACCTAGTTAAAATTCAAAATATTCATGAGTAATAGGTTCTAGCATAAGCTCTACTTTGAGGAAATATAAGTTGGTTCTGAAGTTTTCATTCTTAGGACGAGATTCAATTGAAAATTTTCAGGACCCACCTAAATAATGGGACCTAATTTTAAGACCTCCATTAGATAATGAGATTTAGCATAAGTTTTGCCTTTAGGAAGTTAGATTTAGTGTTTAAGTTTTCACTCTTAAGATGAGATTTGATTTTAATTTTCAGGACCCTCTTGGGTAATGGGGCCTAGCTTTTAAACTCTTACAGAGATTGGGTAACATGATTCAATTAACATTTATAAATGTCCCCAACTACCAAACTGGGGCAAAAAAGTTTCTTTTGTTTTGCTGTAATAAAGTTCAAAGGAAAAGTAGTTTCAAGAAGAGGACAATTCAGGTTCAACAATAAGGCACCCACCTGGAGAAACAAGGGAGGACAGTTCAAAGGTAAAGTAGTTTCAAGAAGAGGACAATTCAGGTTCAGCAATCAGGCGCCCACCTAGAGAAACAAGGGAGAACAGTTCAAAGGAAAAACAGTTTCAAGAAGAGGACAATTCAGGTTCGGCAATCAGGCATCCACCCGGAGAACGACGGGAAAGTAGCAGTTTCAGAAGAGTCAGTTCGAGTTCGACAATCAGGCACCCACCTGGAGAACAAAGGGAAAGCAATTCAAGTATTGGTAATCAGGAGCCCACCTGGAGAACAAAGGGAAACAGTTCAAGTTTCAAGGAAAAACAATGCAAATGTTGGTAATCAGGCACCCACCTGGAGAACAAAGGGAAAGCAATTCAAGTGTTGGTAATCAGGAGCCCACCTGGAGAACAAAGGGAAACATTTCAAGTTTTGAGGGGAAAATAGGGCAATTGTTGGTAATTAGGAGCCTGCTTGGAAAACAATGGAAAATAATTCAAGTTTCGGAGGAAAGGAATACAATTCAAGTGTTGGAAATCAGGCACCCACTTGGAAAACAAAGGGAAAGCAACAATGTTCAAAGGAAGATGGTTCAAGTTCAGCAATCAGGAGCCCGCCTGGAGAACAAGGGAAAAGAAGTCAAGTTTCGAGAAAAGCAATACAAGTGTTGGAAATTAGGCACCCACCTGGAGAACAAAGGGAAAGCAGCAATGTTCAAAGGAAGACGGTTCAAGTTCAGCAATCAGGAGCCCACCTGGAGAACAAGGGAAGACAATTCAAGTTTCAGAGGAAAAGAATACAATTCAACGGTTGGTAATCAGGCACCCACCTGGAGAACAAAGGGAAAACATCAATGTTCAAAGGAAGACGGTTCAAGTCCAACGATCAGGAGCCCACCTGGAGAATAAGGGAAAACAAGTCAGGTTCGAGGGAAAAGCAGTACAAATGTTGGAAATCAGGCACCCACCTGGAGAATAAGGAGAAGCAGTTCAAGTCTCAAGGAGAAACATGTGCAAGTGTTGGAAATCAGGCACCCACCTGGAGAACAAGGAGAAGCAGTTCAAGTCTCAAGGAAAAACATGCGCGAGTGTTGGGAATCAGGCACCCACCTGGAGAACAAGGGCAAACAGTTCAAGTTTCGAGGAAAAGCAGTGAAAGTTTCGAGGAATACAGTTAAAGTTTTGGCAATCAGGTGCCCACTTGGAGAGCAAGGAAATACAGTTAAAGTTTTGGGAATCATGCGCCCAACTGGAGGGCAAGGGAATACAGTTAAAGTTTTGGCAATTAGGCGCCCACCAGGAGAGCAGGGGAATAGAGTTAAAGTTTTGGCAATCAGGCGCCCACCTGGAGAGCAAGGGAATACAGTTAAAGTTTTGGAAATCAGGCGCCCACCTGGAGAGCAAGGGAATACGGTTAAAGTTTTGGAAATCAGGTGCCCACCTGGAGAGCAAGGGAATACAGTTGAAGTTTTGGCAATCAGGCGCCCACCTGAAGAGCAAGAGAATACAGTTCAAGTTTTAGCAATTAGGCACCCACCTGGAGAGCAAGGGAATACAGCTAAAGTTTTGGCAATCAGGCGCCCACCTAGAGAGCAAGGGAATACAGTTAAACTTTTGGCAATCAAGTGCCCACCAGGAGAGCAAGGGAATACAGTTAACGTTTTGGCAATCAGGCGTCCACTTAGAGAGCAAGGGAATACAGTTCAAGTTTTGCCAATCAGGTGTGCCCACCTGGAGAGCAAGGGAATACTGTTAAACTTTTGGCAATCAGGTACCCACCTGGAGAGAAAGGGAATACAGTTAAACTTTTGGCAATCAGGCGCCCACCTGAAGAGCAAGGGAATACAATTGAAGTTTGGAAATCATGCGCCTACTTGGAGAGCAAGGGAATACAGTTCAAGTTTTGGCAATCAGGCACCCACCTAGAGAATAAGGAAAGCAATTCAAGTTTCAAAAGAAGATAGCACAGGTTTCAAGGGAAAACAGTTTAAGGTAACAAGGGAATACAATTCAAGTTTTGGTAATCAGGTGCCTGCCTGGAGAACAAGCGAATACAATTCAAATATTGGCAATCAGGCGCCTACCTGGAGAATAAGGGAATTCACTTTAGAATGTAATTCAAGTCAGCAATAAAAGAAGCTCGCGGCAAGAATGCAAGTCAACAGTCCAAGATGATCAACGAAAGTTAGTCTCAATCCAAGAAAAAAGAGGGAAGTGAATCCAAATGCAGAAGCAGATGAAAGATGTGAATTGCTCAAGTCATGGTTGAAGTCACAGGCACTACATGCCCGGTCTTGATCCGAAAAGCTGAAGAAGAACGAGCTAGCACCTGCAGCTAACAAGCGTCAAGGTTCAAATCTAAAGTTCGCATAAAGAACCATTCAAGACTCAAGATCAAGCTTCAGAATACTTATAGATAGGAATCTTGTAACTCGTAGTTGACAGGATTAGTTAGTCTTTTTCATTTTGATTGTAATGATAGGACCGCAGACCGGAACCTCGGCGGAAAGGCACCTCAACCGGCTCTCCACCTCGGTATACTCCATCATCTCACTCACGTCTGAACTACACGTGGTCTGATTCCTTTATAGACTAGGATATGTAGGCAGCTCAAATACCAGGGCTCTGTCACATTCTCCTTTCTTTTAGATTTTGGTCTCTTTAAATAAGGGTTGGGTCAAAAAACTTGTCTAGTCGTTCTTTGTCTAAAAACTCTTCACGTTTCCAGTCAAAGAGGGGCAGCTGTAGATATGTGATTTTTGACCCTCCCCGAGATTTCCCACATTTTAGCATAAAATATTTAGTTTAGGCCTAATATTGATATTTCAATTAGTCTAGACTCTTTTACTTTATTCTATCAACAAAATAAAAATTACAAAAATATTTCTTTTTTTAGTTGGTTTTAGTTTATTACTTTTCGTAAAACTAAAAAAAAAATAGTACCTTATTTTTATTTTAGTATGATATTTGAAAAATACCAAAAAATAGATTTGTTTTAACGGTTAGTCTTATTTTAATAGTTATTTTATTTAAATAAGATTAATTAGTAGATAAGGTGGTATTTTAGTCTTGTTCATGGAGAAAGAATAAAATTTGGGCTCAAACGACCCATTTTTAGGCCTAATACTCGGACCTAGCCCATAACAACCCAAGCCCAATACCCCTAAAACCCTAGCAAAAAAGCTTAGAAAAGAACCCTAGACCAAAAATGAGAGGTCAGCCGTTTTTTTACATGTTAGAGGACCCTTTCACCTTCCTAAGGACTCAACAAAAACCCTAGAAGACCTTTCTCCTTCATCTTCTTCATGAAGATTAGACACAAAACCCTAGAGCCCTAAGAACAAAGAAAACTAGCAGCCGCAGATCTCCCCACCCCTCGGTCAGCTCCATCACCTCCATTCCAGCCGCCGTCACTACAATAGTCGCCGGAGGTCTCCAAGACCTCTCCACCCTCACCACGAAAAAACCAAACCAGTGAGACTCCCTTAAACTCCATCTCTAACCCCATCGTTTCTCTTCTTCATCCTCACACCTAGACGCAATCTTCAACAATCAGTGGTAGTAGCCATAAACAGAAAAACCAACGACCACCTTCACCCCACTAGCGATTAAGATTTCTACACCCACAACACAGATCGATCGTCATACCAACCAGCGAGCACCCCTTCTCCTTCAATAAAAGGACGATACAGTGAGAATAAGATAGAGGGAAAGGGAAGATTAGATTAGATACTTTCATTTGTGTGACTGATTTTCCGGGAAGAGAAACTCTGGTGACCTCCATTAGCACCGACAAAAATCGCGTTTCATCTCTCGTCGTTGTTCTCCCCTCGTTTTTCTATTATTTTGCTGACTTTTTCAGATTCGAGGTCGTGATCAATCGTACGTCGAGTGATGTCTGAGGTTCGCAGAGTAATGTTCTGTTGTTGCTGCCATTTTCTGTCTCCACTCGTATTAGGATTTGTTAGATTTTGGACGGAGGTCCTCGTATATCTTTCAAAATATCAAGGGAAAAAGGAAATCTGATTTGCCATTCTAAGGTCCCTTCTTACCCGATCTTTTAATTTAAGTTATATTTCAAAACTTGATTTACTTGATCTTTGTGGTATTTGGATGATTGTGATTCGTTAGTTAAACTAATATATGTTGGAATTTTGTTGAATCTGCGCATGAACTTTTGAATGAAGATTTGAGTGAAATACATGGTTCATTAGCCTATGCTTGCTTTCAAATCAGTTCATTTTGTTGAATTCCCTAATGAGACATGACTGTTCATTTGTCCGAAGTTGCTTGTTTCGCAGTGTTGCTTAAATGGTTCTTTGGATTAGTTTGTCAGATTAGAGACTAATGATTTGAACAAGTTATTAGTCGTTTTGGGGTTTAAAAGTTGAATAAATTATGAGTACTCGTAGTTTGCTTTAGGCGCGCTAATTAGATAAATTGTCATAGCTACGACTACGGGTACGGTTCCCATGACGTAGTTGTGATGCTTAATTTCTAAAATCCGGTGGTATATTTATGTGACCCGGCCACAATTTAATCTTGATTAATAAAATAAACATGTTGTAGATCATGGGTACGATTCCCGTGACATGATTCGCAATGTGTAATTAAATAATTAGTTGTATAACTATTGGATTATTAAAGCGGTTTAGATGGATTAAAATGCACATAGGTTTCAAAGATGTTTTAAAATCAAATAAATAGGCCAATAATAATAGTTGAGCGACCGTGCTAAAATCACGGAACTCGGGAATTCCTAACTTCTCTCGGGTTAACAAAATTTCTTACCCGGATTTCTGTGTTCGCGGACTGTAGAACAGGGTCAATCTTTCCTCGATTCGGGATTTTAAACCGGTGACTTGGGACACCATAAATTATTTCAAGTGGCAACTCTGATTCTTAAATAATAATCCCGTTTCGATTGTCACTTTAATCGGATAAACTCCCTTATACCCTTTCGGGGGTCGGAAAAAGGAGGTGTGACAATCACTTCATAAGTGACATCTTGCATAAGTGACTTCTTAGTCACATTTTTGACTTGGTGGCTTTTTGCCACGTGTGGGGGGGAGGGGGGGTTAATTTATTAATTTTTATCCACTTATTAGTTAATTGAGTAATGTTCTGTTACCCGGTAATTAATCAATTACCCACATAATTTAAAAATTACCACAAATTACTTAAAATTCTACTTATTTTTAAAATACTTCATATATACCTTATATATTATACTACCGTTGTCATATGGTATCTTGCATGGTACTAGTTCATAATTATCGGGTATTATCGCTCGACCCGTATTTTATTCCAAATTGACCACTTTCAATGAAACTCGTTTTTTTAATCCGTGTACCCTCTTATTGTTCATAACACTTTTTTAGTGCTTGCTATAAATAGCATAAGTACGTTAATGTCAAGATGATCTCATCGCCGAGTCTACATCGGTTAACTGAAAACGAAATTTTAATGTACAATACTTCAGGGTGCAACATCGTCGTAACTTAATACTGCAAAATGTGACATCACCGTAATATAATACTGCTGGGTGCAACACTGTCGTAACCTAATACTGCAAAGAGTAACATCACCATAATGTAATACTACTGGGAGTAACATCATCGTAATATATTACGGCAGAGCATAACATCGACGTAATACTACGAGGCGTAACATCATCATAATATATTACTGCAGAGCATAACATCGACGTAATACTGTGGGGCGTATTCCCCCCTTTGGAACATTCATCCTCGAATATTGACTGATGCACTTATCATTTTCATAACTTATATTTTCCAAATACTTTAGAACTTCCCCTGCCATTTAGGCACCTATTCTGTGAATAATTCCACAGTCTAGGGCATTTCCCCCTTGGGTCTCCTTCTCACATCACAACTTGTAGTCGGAATCCTTCCAATCTTGTAACTGTTGCTACCTTTCATCATCCAGCCTGTACAATTTTGACCTTGTAAGTGTGCCCAATCTCAAGGCTTAATATGTAGAGCTTGATAAGATGTCCTTTTGGGTATATATGAGTATACTGAAGTTCTTCGCTTGGTACTTTGTTGAATTCATGAATATTGCTATATCTAATCGTATAGGTCCGTTTATCCATCCGTATGAATTTATTGCCATAACTCTTACTTTAAGTTATCGTTGCTGAGGTCTGCTACCAAAACCCAGCTTACTCTCGCTGCTTATTCCTATGTATAAATTTATATCCTTTAATGCTCCCCCATCACTGCTCATCTTTAGAATGATAGCCCAATCTCATCTCATACTTTGTGACTTTTGTCCGTCTATTATTGATTCACCTCAATATTGATCTACGATATAGCACTGATAATTTGAAACTCCTTACGTAATACTTTTGCCCCTAGGGCTTATGTCACATCAAGGAATATTCGAGGTGATTCCCATAATCGTATTTCATAGTGTCTCAATGTGATTCACCTTATGGGGGTATCTTAATTTTGTGTCGCCAGCGAAACCTTTTCTCCTTCTTTTCTCTCTTCCTTTTTTTTCAAATCATTATTCAAACGAAGGCCCAAACGTCATCCTTTATCTGTCACAATTATACCCTCATTTTACTACCAGACTAGCAATTTATTCCTTCTAAATGCTATTAATCTTAGACTCCTTTGAGTTTATTCAGGCTATACTAAACTTTCAATAACTTAGAGAAATCATTATCTCTCTTATTTTCATGGACTTAATCCCGATAACTTATCTATTCTCGTCACCTTTTCACTTGCCTTTCCTCATCCTTACTCATGTTTGGTTAAAACTTTGTCGCTCTACCATACTTTAGCTTGCGACCTATACATATCCATTTATACTATTACAACCTTCCTTTAACTTGCTTGCACTATAGATTTCCTTATGTTATTCTGGATCGTCAAGCAAGACATCACATTGTCTCCAACTTTTCTCTACTCTCTTAATTAGATCTCTCAGTAATTTAAAACTATAGGCTGGAAGACATGCCGCCAACGATGCCGCTATCATTCCCAGTTATTGGATCCCCGTGCTTATAGCCTTCTATCCGAAGTATGGACTATTCACGATCTTCTGTCTTGGAGTATCTCGTACGTTATTCACCTTTACCTTACTTAAAATCTCGCATCATATCTTCTATCTCTTTCCTGTCCTCCCTTCCACCTAGGTGTAATTCCCGTCCATAACTTGAAGCTCTATTATAATACTTGCACCTCTGGTACATACACAATCTAATGGGAGCTTCGTACTGACTTCTTATGAGGCTGGTACTTCTTCTAACTGGCTTCCTTGTAGAGCCATTATAGATTATGGTAGTTGTATTGTATCTCTTGAACATCTGATATTAAGAGTGATTCTGTCATGCTCTCAAGCACAAATTGCATAATTTTTCTAGGTCCAATAATCAGACTCCTCATTTACTTGGGTGATGTAATTCTTTAGTTTCCTCTTCCTTCTGATTAGCCTTTACGTAGGCTTAAGCTATCTTCCGATCTGTGGCTCATGGTATCAGTTATTACCTTAGCCTTTCATGGGCGTTATGGAATATCCATGACAGAATCTTTTAACAATTCAATTCTTTGTCTATGCCCTGGGCTTAATTCTTTCTTTTATCTTATACCGGAGTTTTCTATAGCTACATGATTGTCAACAAATATGCTGCCTGGGTAATGCTCCAGAATCTTGAGTGTATCCATAACGTACTAACCCTGAATCATTGATCGAATAATTCTTTTGTTCCATCTTAGCTTTCTTTCAACGTAAGCTATTACTTTTCCTGGTCTTTATGCCCCCTTGTTGTGTCCATACTTAGCTTATCTTAGTGCCCACACTTGCCAGAGTTTTCATACAACTCATATGATCTCGAATATTACTTTTAATTCTTACTTCTCATTCATTAGCCACGGTAGGTGCCATTTTCCTTTGGAATGCTTACAATGTTTTTGCGAGATTATTGTTAAATGACCATTTCCTCTTTAGGTCGTTGTGCTTAGATTGAAGCCATCTTTCTTATCTCCTCAGCCAGTTTTTCGTTGTAGTACTTAGGGAGAACCCTTGACTCTCGTAAAGCTGTGAGCTTATTATGGACCTTTTCGATGTCCTTACTTGCCTATAATCATCCGTAGTTGCTTACTTTCATGCCCTTTTACTTGTATGGTTTCTTCTGAACTGATATTCTGACTGTCTTCCCAGTGGCACTTTCTTTTATCCCTGTAATACTCATACTGTACCTTTAACTACCCTGACTCTTGTTTAAATATATCTCAAGTATTGTAATGATATTCTTTGAGGCTGAATTCTCCATGTTGGGTTCTACTATGTTTATCTTACATGATCTAATGACTCGTCTGTAACCTCCTATTTAGCCATAACTGGGATCTTCCTGACCAATTACTAACTACTCGATGGCCCATTCTCATGTCAATATTCCTCGTAATCTTTCTTGGGTTATTTCCTTTGTCTTAACTTACTTCTCACACTGGCTCCTTATTTATTAATAATAGCTCGGGCAGGAACCTTTACTTCCTCTCCTTAACATCTTGCTTGCACAATATTCTTGAATCGTAGCGTATCTATAAGATTTGGATAAGTGTCATCTCATTCCTCTTTCATTTATCGCATTCTTCCTTTACCATTTCATAGTTACTCGAACCACTTAATTCTGACTTAATGTCACATCACTCCATATTCCTCCCTTTACGGGTGTACTAAGAGCTGAAGCCACGAGGATCTACCTATAGATGTTTTACCTCTTCATCTTTGGCATTGTTTCTCAACATTAATGATCCTTACTAGCCTTGCGGCAATCCTTCTGTACCAAGGATGACAAATTCCCTTACTCGTGAGGGTGGCACTTAATGTAACTGGTACATACAGTCCCTTAAGCTTAACTTTGCTAACATTGCTTGTTGTAGGGAAGCGTCTTCCTGAATGGCCATTCTCTGAATTTCTCATGAATCTTCTTCTGTTGTCCGTCCTATTATTGCCAGAACACAATATGAAATTCTCATGATGCTGACTATTATCAAATCACTCAGCCCCTAATTCATAGTTAGTTTATCTAATTCACTGGTCCATATTAATTCCTATTACTCTGGGGTCTAACTTTTCCTCTTGGTAATCGCGCTAGAGTTGCAAACTTATTTCTCGAAATGAGGATATTACTTTATGGCCTATATTCTTTCATTGACTCAAGGCATGTCATCTTTTGTCGTTCCTTTCATTTGACTGTAAACTCTATAATACTGTCATCATTTTTTGACCTACCGTTATCATCCGTGTATCATATCTTACTCATAATGCTTCATTAACTCTCTTCTTATCTCCCGCTAATTATCTATGTCTACTGCTTTATTCTAAAAACTCGAACAAAATATTCTTTTGTTTTTGGCTCCCCTTGCTCCATCCCTTGGCTCTTTCAATTGCCTAACATTCTTTCTTTACTGGGGGCGGGAGCCACACTAAGGTAATATTTATTCCTTCAAGGCTTCTAGTGCTCATATCTAGCTTTAATATTTTAGGGTGCACCATCTAGGTGTCTCACGAGGAGATCTACTAACACTCTTGCAATATCCTTTGGAAATTTCAACTAACACAAACAATCCATTCACAATTTTGGTTTACTCTAACCCCAGCCAGGTCCTAATGTTCTATCCTTTTCTTAAACTACACCTGTTAGCCCCCATAGGGCATAACTAAGATGAGTACGACCAATTGTACATACCTCTATTACTGTTAAGGGTAACTCTTAATGCTTATATTTTTCTGTCGGAACTGTAATACCGATAATCTTCATTAACTGGGTGCCTCGTACCCTTCTTGACCTAACTTCTTTTACTTCTTAAAAGCATTGTCTTTCAACATAAAGGTGGATAAATATTCTTGCTTTAAGGTTCCTTATCAAGAGGCTTACACCTTTCAGTACACCGACCTTACATTTACTTATCATAAGCAAGATGCAAAATCGAGTTCCTCTACATCAATAATTCCACAGTTGTATCTCTTATCGATCATCTTTCTGAATGTAGGCACCGTATTATGAATAAGTTAGAGTTTAGGAAATTGAGTTATTATAACTGAGCTCTACCACACGATCTAGAGTAAGAAGAAAGAGTGACAGTCCTAAATGCCATGTAGCCTCCTACTTATAAGTGTGGTGCACGACACACCCATAAACAAGACTCTACTAGACACGGCTTGTAGACTCGAGAGCCAAAACTGCTCTGATACCACTTTGTCATGACCCAAACCGATGGGCCGCGACGGGCACCTGGTACCTTACTCAACCGAGTACCAACGTAACATATCTTTCTTATTACATCATCATATACATGTGACATACGGGACTAATAGTCCAACATAATCATTTATAAACTCAAAACATAAGCTGACAATGTCGTACAATCTTTCACGTACACGACATATGTCTGCAAGCCTCTAAGAGGACATAAATGTCATAAAGGTCGAGACAGAGTCCCGCCATACCAAACAATACACGTCTAAATCATACTAACCAAACAAGCAACTCCGAAGCAAATGGAGTGCACCAACATCTTCCGCTGAGCTGATAGCCTACTTGGAGGGCTCTCGACCTGTCTATCAGAACCTACGAGTATGAAATGCAGCGTCCCCAGGTAAAAGGGATTTTCGTACGAAATAATGTACCGAGTATGTAAGAAAATATACTGAAGCTGAAACTGAACTGATAATATCATAACTGAAAACAACTAGGAGTCAAAGAAAATCTGAAGATATGCTCATCTGTTGATACTGACTCAACTCTCTCAATATAGTGAATAAAATAGTTGTCCGGCCCTGTCCGACCCTTATATATATATATATATATATATATATATATATATATATATATATATATATATATATATATATATATATATATATATAACTGCTCTGCCGTAATAGGCTCGCTCATAGGTGCTCGGCCATACTAGGCTCTATATCTCGACCAACTAGGCTCGCTCATAGGTGCTCGGCTACAGTAGGCTCGGTGTATATCTTACCATCTGATCAGAGGTTGCCCAATAGGGGCCTGCCCATCGATTATAGCTCGATGGTAATGAAAATACTTTTAATACTGTACATATGTAAACTCTCTGCTCTCTTTTCCGGAAGAAGAAAATACTCAACTGAATATGTAGTCCCGATAAGAAGAATACGATAACTTACAAAACTAGGAAGATATATGTAATTTGCGAGACTAGCAAAATATACGTAAATTCCGGGATATAAAGTTATCAAACTTGTGTAATTATGATATCATGCTAAAATGAAGGAAAATCTTAGCCTTAACATACCTGGAGTAGGGAAAAATTCGTATAATACTCCGTTGGAAAACCTTTGTTGATTGAGCAAATTTTGCTCCTGCTTCTTAGAAATTCACAGACAAAATTTCTTTTGGTTCCTTGAATTTTTTGGAACGAATTACGTAAACGTTTGGAAGGAATAAGATTCTGCTTCTAATGTCTTTGAACTAAGGAATGGATTTAAGTAAAACTTGGTTTGGTTTTGAAATGAAGAAACATTTTTAGTTTTGAAATGAGAGGAAATGTTTCTGTTTCTTTAAAGTTTTTGAAAGACTTCACATTTTTTTGGGTTCAATTTGGATATGTAACAAAATCTTGAATAGTCATCACTTCATAAGTGACATCTTGCATAAGTGACTTCTTAGTCACATTTTTTACTTGGTGGCTTTTTGCCACGTGTAGGGAGGGGGTTAATTTATTAATTTTTTATCCACTTATTAGTTAACTGGGTAATGTTCTATTACCCGGTAATTAATCAATTACCCACATAATTTAAAAATTACCACAAATTACTTAAAATTCTATTTATTTTTAAAATACTTCATATATACTTTATATATTATACTACTGTGGTCATATGGTACCTTGCATGGTACTAGTTCATAATTATTAGGTATTATCGCCCAACCTGTATTTTGTTCCAAATTGATCACTTTCAACAAAATTCATTTTCTTTAATCCGTGTACCTTTTTATTCTTCATAATACTTATTTATTGCTTGCTATAAATAGCATAAGTACGTTAACGACAAGATGATGTCATCCCCGAGTCTACATCGGTTAACTGAAAACGAAATTTTAATGTACAATATTTCAGGGTGCAACATCGTCGTAATTTAATACTGCGAAACGTGACATCACCGTAATGTAATACTGCTGGGGGTAACATCATCGTAATATATTACTACAGAGCATAACATCGACGTAATACTGCAGGGCGTAACATCATCGTAATATATTACTATAGAGCAATCGACGTAATACTGCGGGGAGTAACACAGCAAGCCCTGAAATCAGTAGGCAAACTGATTAGGTCTCTATTGCATCACTTTAACACAATGTTGTATATATTCTGTTTGTCATGCTTACCTAGATATCCTGCTCTAGAATCCTTTGAAATATCTGAAATCTTGTTGTTTGAGACGTGTTATTGTCTGCTTGTGTGAGGAGGTAAAAGTGAGCTTTTAATTGTTCCTTTATGTGAATGTCCTATTTGTTTTTGCTTGTCGCTTAGATTTTCTCCTTTTAAGCACTTTAGGAGAGTCTAGAACTGCCTTAATTAGAGGTCCTAAACACCTCCAGGTCCATAAGGAAGGGACAGGTAATGCACGCATAGAGTACGTTTAATTAGAATTGCTTATATAACTACTAAGGGGAGGACAATTGGGTAATAAAGGATATGATGACCCGTGCGCTAATGCCACGCGTAACACCTCTCATTGAGAAAAGTTTACTGGGTATTGCACAGATGTGATCCTATAGGTTAATAAAACTAGGACCTCCCTTATTCTTGTTTAATCCATATGCGTGCTTAAAATGCTTTATTGGCTTAATGATTAATTCACAAAATGAGTTAGGTCGGCACCCACCGTTGTGGACCTCGAGTGGTGCCTAAAACTTTCCCATCAAGGTAATTTCAAGCCCTTACCCAATCTCTGATAACGCAAATCGGTTTATATAAGTTATTTGCAATAGGTGCCCTAACGCACCTTAAATCCGTTAGGTGGCGACTCTTCAATTTCTATACCCCTTTCCTAAAAGGAAATGAGTTGTCCCCAAATAATGTCGAAACCATGACTTCGCTAAAAAGCGGAAAAAGGGGGCGCGACAGCATGGCGACTCTGTTGGGGATTTTAGGCTTTTACCATAACAAATTTGCTTTGTGAATTAGTCTGAACATGCCTTACTTTGTTAATACTTGCGCACCCTTTCCAAATCCCTTTATGTGAACTTAACTATTTATTTTCAAGTATTTATTTCCTTAATACGAAACTGGCTTGTCTCTTTGTTTTCCTTCTTAACTGTCTTTCAATTATAAATACTGTATTTATTGCTTTTTTTAACGTGCAAATACATGGCAACATGCTATTTATTGCTGCATAAATCATGCTTGACATCATATTCCACTCGTGCTTAATCAATCTTATAGCAACACTTGATGAATGGTTGCGCTCTTCCGATATATTACCCTTTAAATTCAGAAAGGATTATTTGCGGTAAAACTAGTCGATCAGCGGTGCAATTGACGGTTCTGTGCCTTTCCCCCTCAAGTTGTCCTCTTGAGGGTAGTAACCTTACTCTTATTATAAATGTGCATGTATCATGGTCAAACCTAGCCGGGTTAATATGTTGTCCACATAATAACCCTTTAAGACGAGCTTTATCCAAAGTCCACCGGAGTTTCCATAATCTCAACGGACGCAACCACGTTTTGTGCATTAATTTGGAGAACTAATTGCCAATAAGCTAATCATGAATGTATAAATAGTTGAATCAGGTGGGGGAAAAGGGCCTAACCTTCTTTGTTTTGCAGTAAATGAGGCACTAGGTCCCCAGATTCGGCATGGTCAGCAACATACCCCCACTGCTACTAGATTGGTAGGAAGATCTTCCCTCGAGTGATAAGAAACATGTGAAGAAAATCCTAGGAAACTTTCCATCCCTGCTGGACATTCAACCAAACAACATGCTAATTGAAGCTGCAACCTTATTTTGGGATAGTGAGAGGGTTGTGTTTCATTTTAGGGACATAGAAATGACCTCGCTCCTAGAGGAAATAGGAGGATTTGCTGGACTGCCCTAGGACAACCCTGGGCTATTGGTATCGGAAAACCGCACCGCTAAAGGATTTCTAAAGATGATGGGTTTAAAGAAGAACGCTGACTTACAATGCTTAAAGAAATCCTATATACCATTCAATTACATGTATGAGAGATACGGTCATAGAAAGTCTTACTGTTCCATGATGAGTTTTCCATCACTTCTCTAGGTCATATCTACCGCAGAGTTTTTGTGTTCATTGTATGCTTCTTGGGTCTGATAGTGTTCCCAATGAAAAGGGAAAGAATCCACACTAGACTGGCCATGGTCACCAAGACCTTAATGGAGAGAATCGAGGGACAGACATACACCATAGTCCCTATGATCATAGCCGACATCTACCGGGATTTGGACCACTGCCAAAAAGGGTTCAAGCATTTCAAGGGTTGCAATCTGCTGCTACAACTATGGTTATTAGAGCATCTCCAAAAGGGTCAGTATCACCAGGAGTTTCCGCGAAGGGCTTGGAATGATCATATTGCCTTCCATCATCATAAGCGGATGACTTACATTCCGGACAGTTTGCTCAACCGGAAAGTGCTAAGGAATGGGTAGAATTCTTCGACAATTTAACTAAAGAGCAAGTCCAGTGTATGTTTGAATGGTTCCCAATTGACGAGTTCATCATCAAGTCCAAGGACGCTCCTCACTTAGTGTTGATCGGGTTACGTGGAATACACCCTTATGTTCCCATCAGGGTTATGAGGCAAGCATTCAGGAAGCAGGTCATACCACGAGTTACAAAGATGAGTCATTTCCAAGCAGACTTTCAAGATGACGTCATCCCTTACAGGTGCCAAGCTCAGCATATGTGGCACTACAAGATCATTGTAGAGAAGAACACCATCGATCCAGACAGGTATCATGTAGGGTGTGCACCCTTCTACCCGGCATGGTTAGAGGACAACCTAGATGGGACAGTGAAGCCAGGAACCAGTTGGGGAAACAAGATCATAGATGAAGATGCCGAGGCCCAAGTCAAATACAATAGATTGCGCAAAAGGGTTCATGACTCCGAGGCTGAACATCGGGAGATACACAAGACAAATATGAGACTGATCAATGAATGGAAGGGGATGGCTATCACCTCTAATAGAAGGTTAGAATATCTGGAGCAAGGTTTGGTAGAGCTGGAGGGTAAAATAATAAAGAGGATTGATGACTGTCAGAATGCTGAAGGAAGCGAGGGAGGACATTTAGCTAGAGCCTACCTGCTACTGTGGTTGCGCAAGCTAGGGAACCTGGTTGACGGAGTTAGAAAGATCAAGTCCAGGGAAGGTCCTTCTAGGACCAAGTAGACTAGATTTACTTGCTTTTCTAAATGTAATAAGGCCAAGTGCCAATAGTGACTTATCTTTATTATCTTAGTGTCATTTTGGGATTCGTCTATTTTTTATATTAATGAAATGAGGCATTTATTGGCATCTAAGTTCTCTAAATCAACTTGTCTCTAGGCCTACCTCGGGCATTTGAAGCTCTCTAATTAGGACGCAAATTTACATTTCCACAATATGTGTTTAAATACTGCAAATACTCTTTTCAGAACCCTTACTGACTTGGTTACCTTTTTTTTCTCTTTTTCTTTTGATTATTCCCATTCCCCAAAGGTTGGTTCGTGCATACTGGAATCATCAGCTTATCACGCAAGATCCAGGGTCCCTCCACCTTCTCCTCCTCCTAGTTTACCAAAAGGCAAAGGAAAATCACAGATGGGCGATCTTCGAACTTCTCGTTCGATGAGACCCCAGGTCTCGCTGTTACCGTTTTCTAGGTCATGCCTAAACCTCGTTTCTCGGAGTTGGCTAGCTGCCGACATATCTTTTACGTCACCGGCCACATAGTCCGCAACGTCTTTCACTGCATCGCATTTGCCGGGGCTGAATCCCCTTTCTTGAGCGAATGGCACCAGAAAAGAAAACAATACACATATTGAACATGCAGAAGCTTCTGATGGTCGAGGTACTCAGGCCACAAATGATGTAGTTTCGCGGCTTGAACAAAGAATACTGGAACTCCAAGGTGAGCTTGAGCATGTTCGAAATTTAGCAAACCTATCCTTCACACTCAGTGTCCCAAACATCAACCATGCAAACACCCAGAACCCCGCACCACCTCAAAACACACCCAACAAGCGACCACAGAATCCTTATGCACCTCACCATTACACAACCCCACTACAAAATCATACTATCCCTCTACAGTACCAGCAAAACACCTACCATACTCCACAAAATACTCCACCAGTCATTCCTGAACCCTAGAATTCCACCAATGATCACCACTATACCCAAACTCCTGATCACCAAAATAATCCTATATATGTGGAGACCCTACCTCACTCCACTCAACCTATATCCTATGCACTGGAATCTACTGAGAAGGACATTATCATTAAGAACCTGGCTAAGGAACTCAAGAAATTGACAAGTTGGGTTCGAGGCGTTGAAGGAGGCAAAGGGATAGAAGGTCTGAACTATGAAGACCTATGCATACAACTAGATGTAGAACTGTCGGAGGGTTACAAACCTCCAAAGTTCGAAATGTTTGATGGAACAAGTGATCCCAGAGTTCATCTGAGGACTTATTGTGATAAGCTTGTAGGGGTCGGAAAGGATGAAAGGATCTGGCTGAAGCTTTTCATGAGGAGTCTTACGGGAGATGCATTGTCCTTGTACATCAGCCAGGATCCTAAGAAGTGGGCCAACTAGGTGAGTATGGCATCTGATTTCATGGATAGATTCAGGTTTAACATAGAAAATGCGCTAGATGTCTTCTACATTCAGAACCTTAAGAAGAAGCCTACTGAAACCTTCCCCGAGTATGCTACTCGTTGGAGGTCAGAAGCAGCCAAAGTCAGGCCGACACTGGACGAGGAATAGATGAATAAGTTCTTCGTCAGAGCACATGACCCGTAGTACTATGAAAGGTTGATGGTTGTTGAAAACCACAAGTTCTCCGATATCATCAAACTCGGAGAAAGGATTAAAGAAGGTATCAAAAGCGGGATGGTGACAAACTTTGAGGCATTACAGGCCACAAATAAAGCTTTGCAGTCTGGGGGGTATATCGAAGAAGAAGGACGCGGGAACGGTAATGGTCACCCAAGGACCCAAACCTCCCCTTGTATATCAAACCTCCCCACTTACATACCAAACACCACTACCCACATATCAACCCTCATCTTCCAGATACTCCCAACCAACCACTGCTTACCAGACATATAATTCCAACCATCTCACTTTCAATCACCTCCAACTCGTCAAAACTACCCAAGACCTCGACCTAACTTTGATCGCAAACCACCCAAACAATACACTACCATTGCTGAACCCATTGACGAGCTGTATGAAAGGTTGAAGGTTGCTGGTTACGTCACTCTTATCCCTGCTGTGACCATGGAAAGCTCATCCCCATGGGTCAACCCAAATAAGACCTGTGCATATCATTCTGGCATGAAAAGGCACACCATTGACGAGTGTCGAACACTAAAGGATAAGATCCAGACTTTAATTGACAATAAGGTCATCCAGGCAAAAGAAACTACACCCAATATCTGCAACAACCCCCTCTCAGATCATTGGGGTGAAGGTATCAATATGATGGACACCGATGAGGAATGGGATCCCGAGGGATCAATCAGACTTATCAAAGAGGCTGACGATCCCAAGAAACCTGCAGTCACACTCAACCCCATTATAGTACAAATACAGCCGCCAGTGGAGTTTGAGGTAATTACATCAGTCCCATTTGAAGTTGAGGTAGCACCACCTGCAGCTGCACCTGTTCCATTCGAGGTGGAAGTAGCCACACCATTTACAGTGACAGTATCAACCACACCACCTTTCGATACCAAGGTCATACCTTGGGATTATGTGGCCGAAGCTAGAAGAAAAGGAAAGACCAAAGTGGAAGAATCTGGCGTTGCGCAAGGGATGACCAGAACGGGAAGAGTCTATACACCGGAGCATTTGGTAGAGTCCAGTAAATAGACCTCTAACAGACGACCCGTTATTGAAACAGGTCCGGATGACCTTTGGAGGAAAGTATAGGCAAGGGAGTACTCGATCATCGATCATTTGAACAAGACTCCTGCTCAGATATATATCCTATCACTGCTACAGAATTCAGAAGCACACAGGAATGCTCTCTTAAAGGTGTTGAGTGAAGCGTACGTACCTAACAACATTACTTGCAGAGAAATGGCCAATATGGTGGAACAGGTGCTGGAATGTCACAAAATCACCTTCCACGAGGACGAGCTGCCACCCAAGGGTTTGAATCACAATAGGGCATTGCATATTACAGTGCAATGCTAAGACAATTTCATTGCCAGGGTTCTGATCGATGGGGGATCTAGCCTCAATGTTTGCCCATTGACAATACTGAAGAGGTTGGGCAAAGGCCTGTATGAGATACGAGAAGGGACTATGAATGTGATGGTATTTGACGGGTCTCAAAGAGCTACCATCAAGGAAATTAATCTCTGTCTGTAACTGGGGCCTACGTGGTTTGATATCAAGTTTCATGTGTTGGACATATCTGCATCATACAATATGTTATTAGGACGACCATGGATACATGCCGCTGGGGCTGTAGCATCAACCTTGCATCAGGCAGTGAAGTTCGAGTGGAACCACCAAGAAGTGATTATCCATGGAGATGGAAGCAACCCCAATTACACCCGTCAGACCTTCCCAATGGTTGAGAGTAGAAGAAGGCTAGGTGGAGAAACCTACCATCATATCGAGCGGGTCAATGCAATCGACAAAGATAAGTGGTGGGATAAAAAGATAGCAAGCATGATCTGGAGAGGGTATGAGCCTGGCAAGGGTCTTGGTAAAAATCTTCAGGGCATCACCAAGCCAATATAGCCAAAGCACCACGGTACCACTTTAGGGCTGGGATATCAATACACCTGGCAAGAGTACAATGATTGGTCACCACTATGGCAAGGTCCGTAGTATCCACTTGAGTAGCCTATATAGCACCTGAGTCAGACTTTCTAGCAGACCGACATCATATGAGGATCAGAGGAGGAAGAAACACCACAACCTTAAGGAACCTGTTCCTGGAAGATGATGACATGGACTATTGTGTAATTGTTGAGGGGAGGAGTAGGAAGGCCCTACCATCCGAGCTGTGGAGAGAGGATCATTCCTCAAGAATTGAACCTTCAGACCATCCAGGGCTCGACGAGTCCCGGGGTAGCAAGGCTGAACAACACTATCTATTTTATTTTCTAAGAAAATGATGATTTCCTTTTTGCATTTTTGTTTTAAATAATATTTCCAATGTTCCAAAACGTTGTTTTTAATTATTTAAAATTGCATTTGACTCTTTCAATGAATCGATGTTTATTATTACCATTTTCTCTCATATCTTTATTTATAAGCATTACTATTTCATATCTCCAACAATTGTGACATGTAATGAGGCAACGCAACAAAGGAGTAGTGATTCGGAAGAAGAAGATGTCATACCCGAGGAAATTGTCAGAGAAGTAGAGGATTTTGAGAACAAGCCTAAGTCCAACCTGGACGAAACAGAAATAATCAACTTAAGAAATTCAAAAACTATCAAGAAGACCCGCATTAGCATTCACTTGTCACCGTCAGAAAAAGAAGAGTACACACAGTTCTTGAAGGAATATGAGGACATCTTTGCATGGTCATACGATGATATGACCGGGTTAAGCACATCTATTGTGGCTCACAAATTGCCCACAAACCTAATGTGTCCGCCGGTAAAGCAGAAACTCAGGATATTCAAGCCTGATATGAGTCTGAAGATTAAAGAGGAGGTTACTAAGTAGATCAATGCCAAAGTCCTCAAGGTGGTCGAATACCCAACTTAGCTAGCCAACATCGTGCCAGTTCCGAAGAAGGACGAAAACGTTAGAGTTTGTGTCGATTATTGGGATCTCAATAGAGCCAGCCTGAAGGATGATTTCCTACTTCCAAACATACACATCTTAATCGACAATTGTGCCAGACATGAACTCTAGTCCTTTGTAGATTGTTTTGCTGGTTATCATTAGATTTGGATGGACGAAGAGAACGCTGAGAAAATGGCTTTCATTACACCATGAGGTGTGTACTGCTATAAAATGATGCCATTTGGCCTAAAGAACACTGGGGCCACTTACATAAGGGCCATGACTACCATCTTCCATTACATGATACATAAGGAGATCGAGGTGTATGTGGACGACGTCATCATTAAATCCAAGAAAGCCGCGAATCGTATAGCAGGCTTGAGGAAGTTCTTCGACAAATTGCGGAAGTACAACCTGAAGTTAAACCCCGCAAAATGTGCGTTCGAGGTTCCTGCCAGAAAATTATTAGGATTCATCGTCAGCCGCCAAGGGATAGAATTGGATCCGTCAAAAGTCAAAGCCATCCAGGAGCTACCACCGCCAAAGAGTAAGAAGTGTGTAATGAGTTTTCTGGGACAACTAAACTACATCAGCAGCTTCATAGCTCAATCTATAGTTATATGTGAGCCAATTTTCAAGATGTTAAAGAAGGACGCTATAACCAGTTGGACTGAGGATTGTCAAAAGGCTTTCGACAAGATCAAGGAGTACATATAAACACCACCAGTCTTGGTCCCACCAGAGACAGGTAGACCATTGTTACTCTACCTTGTAGTATTAGATGGAGCTTTCAACTGCGTTCTGGGGCAGCATGACAAAACAGGGAGAAAAGAACAAACTATGTATTACCTGAGTATGAAGTTCACTCCATATGAAGCGCGGTACTCTCTGCTGGAACATACCTGCTGCGCTCTGGCCTGGATAACTCAGAAGATGAGGAATTACTTCTGTGCCTACACAACATATCTCATATTAAGGATGGATCCCTTGAAGTATATCTTTCAAAAACCCATGCCCACTGGCAAGCTGGCTAAGTGTCAAATCCTATTGAGTGAGTTCGACATCATTTATGTGACTCAGAAAGCAGTCAAGGGACAAGCACTAGTGGATCATCTTGTTGAAAACCCTGTGGGAGGAGAATACAAATCCCTGAAACTGTACTTTCCTGATGAATAGGTACTATTCATAGGAGAAGACATTGTTGAGTCCTACGACGGTTGGAGGATATTTTTTGACGGAGCGGCAAATTTCAAGGGAGTCGGCATTGGAGCTGTCTTGGTATCGAAAATTGGCCAACATTATCCAGTATCTTTAAAACTCAAATTTCCCTGCACCAACAACATGGCGGAGTATGAAACTTGCATATTAGGACTCAATATGGCCATCGATATGAATATTCAGGAGCTACTGGTGATCGGCGATTCAGATTTGCTTGTGCACCAGGTACAAGAAGAATGGGCTACCAAAAATTCCAAGATATTGCCATATCTACACCATGTGCAAGATTTGAAGAAGAGGTTCACGAAGATAGAATTTCGGCATATTCCCAGGATTCAGAATGAGTTCGCCAATGCATTGGCCACTTTATCATCAATGATACAGCATCCAGACAAGAACTTTATTGATCCTATCCTAGTAAGGATCCATAGCCAGCCGTCATATTATGCCTATGTTGAAGAAGAAACAGACGGGAAACCTTAGTTCCACGACATCAAGGAATATTTGGCAAAAGAAGAATACCCGGAGCATGCAAACCATACTCAGAAACGTACACTTCGAAGACTGTCCAATAATTTCTTCCACGGTGGAGGAACCCTATATAGAAGGACTCCTGATTTGGGACTATTCAGGTGTGTCAATGCAAAGGAAGCTTCTAAGCTACTAGAGAAGATACAAGTCGGGACCTGTGGCCCGTATATGAATGGTTTTATCTTGGCCAAGAAGACACTCAGGCTCGGCTATTTCTGGATGACCATGGAAACAGACTGCATCCAGTACGTACAAAAGTGCTACCAATGTCAAGTCCATGCAGATATGATTAAAGTGCCGTCGAATGAGCTCAATGCAACAAGCTCACCTTGGCCATTCGCCACCTGGGGAATAGATGTCATTGGTCCAATCAAGCCCACCGCCTCAAATGGGCATCAGTTCATCTTGGTAGCTATTGATTACTTCACCAAATGGGTCGAAGCAGCATCTTGCAAGGCAGTGACTAAGAAGGCCATGGCAGATTTTGTCCGCGACCGGATTGTTTATCGATTCGGAGTTCTAGAGTCTATCATCACTAACAATGTTGCCAATTTCAATAGTGATTTGATGAAGACCATGTGTGAAACTTTCAAAATCAAGCACAAGAATTCCACAACATATATACCTCAGATGAACGAAGCCGTGGAAGCTGCCAATAAAAATATCAAGAAGATACTGAGGAAAATGGTAGAGAATCACAAACAATGGCACGAGAAGCTACTATTTACCTTACTAGGACACCGTACCACAGTCCGCACATCAACCGGGGCAACTCCCTACTTGTTGGTTTATGGTACTAAAGCTGTTATTCCTACCGAAGTGGATATTCCTTCCTTGAGGATCATAGAAGAAACTGAGCTCAGCGATGCAGAATGG
Source organism: Nicotiana tabacum (assembly GCF_000715075.1). NCBI lineage: Eukaryota > Viridiplantae > Streptophyta > Magnoliopsida > Solanales > Solanaceae > Nicotiana > Nicotiana tabacum. The sequence goes on along the minus strand of NC_134090.1, from coordinate 70,957,681 downwards.
ATAAAGAGCTATTATGAGCAGCTGTCCCTCATAGACGGAAAGAGGATGAATGCAGTATGTCACAGACAACTTTATCATAACAGAATGTCGAGAGCCTTCAACAAAAGAGTCAAGCCGAAATAGTTCACACCGGGGCAGTTTGTGTTGGAGAAAATCTTTCCGCATCAGGATGAAGCCAAAGGGAAATTCTCTCCCAACTGGAAAGTCCCTTACATGGTTCATAGAGTATTGACATGAGAAGCCCTCATACTTGCAGAAATATACGGAGAAGTCTGGCCAAAACCAATCAATTCAGATGTAGACAAGCGATACTATGTGTAACTGTTTATGTTTTCTGCATATAATGTAAATTGAACTACGCTCGACCTAATTCCCATTTAAGAGGGGATACGTAGGCAGCCCTGTGGGTTCGGCCACAATTCAATAAAATTTTATTTTTCCCCATAATCAGAAATTGGGACAGAATTTTGAGGAGGACCCTCAAAATTCTGAAGCAAGTTCAACCGATCACAGCATGTACAGCAGTTGGAAATGTTTGTCCATTTAACTGGGGCAGAATTTTAAGGAGGACCCTCAAAATTCTATAGCAAGAGAAGTCGCAATGCCTCGGATCGTGTCACAGTCACTGGTTCATGTAACCAATTTCTAAAATATATTTTACTATGTCTCTAAAAACTATGCGTTCTTTCTTTCAAAATAACTCTGTTTATCAAATGCTACCCCCAATGATTTGAACAGGACTTCCAGACCGAGCAAAACAAGTCGAGCAAGCTGACAGAGGCACGAACCGACCTCCCCCCCCTCTCCCGTAAAACTCACAATTTTTCTTTGAATGCAGGAACAAGGAATATGCACACCTCGAAATCATGACCTTCATAACAACTATGATATTGAATCTACTTCCAGCTAAGAAATACTATGCTATCGTCTGCTATGTTCTCTATTTGCATGGGACTAAGCCCTGTCCCGTACCTCGCATGAGGCTAAGCCCTGCCTCTATATTTGCATAAGGCTAAGCATTGCCTTCTATTTGCATGGGACTAAGCCCTATCCCAAACCTTGCATGAGGCTAAGCCCTGCCTCCATATTGGCATAAGGCTAAGCGTTACCTTTTCCTGCAAGAGACTAAGCTCTGTGTCAATCTTTGCATAGGACTAAGCCCTGTCCCAAATCTTGCATGAGGCTAAGACATGCCTCTTATTTACATAAGGCTAAGCATTGCCTTCCATTTGCATGAGACTAAGCTTTGTCTCTACCTTGCATGAAGCTAAGCCCTGCCTCCTATATACATAAGACTAAGCACTGCCTTTAACTTGCATGGGACTAAGCCTTGTCCCAAATTTCTGCATGAGACTAAGCTCTGTCTCGATCTTGCATGAGGATAAGTCATGCCTCCATATCTGCATAAGGCTAATCATTGCCGTTTATTTGCATGAGACTAAGCTTTGTCTCAATCTTTGCATGGGACTAAGTCCTGTCCCGAACTTTGCACGAGACTAAGTGTTGTCTCCCCTCGCACTATCTATTTTCTCATCTTTCGGGCTAAGCTCTGCCCTCAACTTCATACAAGACGAAGCCTTGTCTTGTTGCTCCTAGCATCATTTTTGCACATCATAGGCTGAAATATCGCCAACTTGTCCGAAGGCATCATAGTCTGAAGGCATCATCCTCATAGCCGGAAGACACCATGCTATGGCCTGAGGATCTCTCAAACTTGCATATCATCATTCAAAGGCGTCATAGTTTAGAGGCTCCATTTTCATGGCCCGAGAACATCATTTCATGGCCTGCAAATCCCTCACTAAAAAACTCATGGCCCAAGACATCATAGTCTAAAGACATCATCTTCAACCGTCCAAAGATGATTTTTCATGGTCCAAAGGGAATTTGCATCATGTTTAAATTTATGCACAGATATATACTCGTAGTACATCTTTACTTGCAGGTTATCCGATGAGCAAACCGCTATCCCAATAGGAGAAATCCCGCTCCAGTTCCTTCATACTGTCTCAAACTTGATCGCAAGGTCCGCAACCTTTGCACCTACCCCGAAACCTTGTGTCCATCCTTGAGGTAACTTCATCGGTATATTCTGCCGATGAACTCCGAACTACACACAACCTGATTTCTATAAAATCAGGGATATGTAGGTAGCATGGAAACCAGAGTGTGGCATAAGTCTCTCAAACCATCTTACTCGGTCAAAATTGATCATCATATCTTTACCCGACAACTCTTTCATCCTTTCCGGGTAAAGAGAGGCGGCTGTTGATACCCAATTTTTCCCTATAGTATTTTTTCAAAATGCATATATACCTCCAAAACTATGCATTAGCATTAATTAATATTTTTCCATAATTGTTGCATTTTAAGGGTTTTAATTAATTTATCCCAGTATTTTTATTTATATAAACAACTACTAATTGCATCACAAATGGTTTTATAATAATTTTGTGGCTTAATTTTATCATTTGTATTTGTACTAAGTTTTAATTATTTCACAAATAGCCACATTAGCATTTTTGGATTATAATTGCAATAACTTTGCAATTATAGCTCATGTATGCAGTATTACATTATTTTACCAGAAAATAGCTTTTTGTATTTTTTTAAAATACTAAGCAATTGTTTAAAAACATTTCTAGGCATGAAAATCATTTTTTATAATCTATTAATTATTTTGTCAATTAATTGGGTATTTAACAAATAGCCCTTTTATTCCTTTTATTTTCGGACCTAACCCATTAAACTAGCCCAAACCCCTTAATATACCAGCCCAATTTCAACCCCAGGCCCAATCTATACCTGCCCGACCCAATAAACTCGTTTAATCGTGGCTATTGATCTTTTAGATCAACGGTTCACAACAATACTTACCATTTTAATTTAACAGCCAACCCTAATCCCCCCCCTCACTCTTTCATTTCCGCCGTCATTGGTTTCCCTAGCCTCTCCAATTCTCTCTCAACCCAACCTAAACCCTAATCACCGTCACTGGCGAAAAGCTCCCATCTATGGAGTTTCCGTGCATTCTCCTACCACTACCAGCCTTCTATACCCCCTGGCTATTTGATTACATAGATCCTTGAGAGAATCTCATGGAGATTCAACCTGTTTCTTGCCAAAATTTGTCTATAGGCCTGTCTATGGCCTTTCTCGTTTGTGAGTATGGGTTTTCTCATATTTTTTTCAGTGCGAATCCATAGTTTTTGACCGATTTTCTTTTACCTATACTATTTTTGAAACCCCTAGTTTTACTACTATTCGAATTTGTTCACATCATTGTAGATCTGAAATGATTCGAGTATTATCGGGTGTTTTCCCTTGAAAATCTTTGTTTTAGTCAACTGCTTCGATTTATTTCACTCTTTCTGAAATTAGGGTTCATCCCAGACTTTTCTTCAAAGGTTTTTTTCTAACTTTTCAGTGTTTAAACTAATTGTTCTTCACTATCTTGACTGATTCTCGTATCTATGCTTAAACCCCCAAATGTTTCTATTTGTGACCCTGATTTCTTCGAAATTTTCTTGTAATTATGTTTATTTCTATAAACGAGTCATATTGATTGATTCTATTTAGGGATTTGAACAATCTTTCTTGTTAAAATCAGTACTCTTTGGGATTTTTACTTGATTAATTACTATTAGGAATTTGAACAATCTTTCTTGTTAAATTCAGTATTCTTTGAGATTTTTACTGATTGATTACTATTAGGAATTCAAACAATTGTCCCGTTAAAATCAGTATTTGCTGGGATTTTTACTTGTTATTTGTGACCTTGATTAATTATACTTGCCTTAATTAATTATCAGTACAATTTAGGATTTGACTGACTCCCTATATGGTATGGTATTGATTTCTAACCTTAGTTAAACCCTAGTTTTGACCGTTAACTGACTTTCCCCAATTAAAGGGGTCTTTTCCGAATTTCTCTATTAGAATTGATTTTATAATTGGCTGATTGATTCTAATTGATTTAACTATGATTTCCTTTACCTTATTTGTTTTACTCCCTATGTTCTATATATACACTCTCACTCTGCCTCTTCAAGGACGAACAATAGTTCACCAAAAACTCACACTCACACATACTTTGCTCTCATCTCTCTGCTACTTGTGCTCATTATTTGTCTAGCCGGCTGAAAGCCAAGGATGGACTACTGAATCCTGCATACCTTTCATCTCTTATTTGCTTCCCTTAACTGGTATGTTTCTATCTCTAATGTCATTATGAAGTTGAACCTATATGATTCTCTGTTTCTCTATTCCTGTTAATGTCCATGTCTCTTCTGCACTAGTCTAATTGCTTAGGTACGTAATTCTATATTCTTTCCTGTTTACTGCTTTGATCAGCATGCTTAAGTTTCACTCTTTCTTGCTCATTGTTTTAATCATCATGCCTGTTTTTCTTGAGTATCCAATATTGCCTTAAAATAGCATGTTTACTTTGTGTCTAAGACTCTTGTCTTCGCTATCCTGTAACTTCAACTAGTATTGCTACTTTGTGTAATTGAATAGTATTCTCCTTGGCCCTTTCTGTATTACTCCGCATGACTACCTCTGTATCTAGGCCTATGTCTCACTATGTTTAACCAACATGTTTATTGTAGTACTTAAATCATGTGCTTTCTTGTCTCTTGCATTAAGTTAGTATGCTTACCCTATCACTAAGTAAGACTGTTAGACTTGAGTGATTCCTGTTGAGACCCTAAATCAGTATGTCCTAGTGAATTGTTATCTATCCTTGACTGCTCTATGTCCCTGTTAACTAGCATGACTGCCTTCACCATGTTTCTATGTGCTCCTGATTCAGGATTTTGTGCTCCCACCCCTGCTCCCTCTCTGTGTTACTATCTGTTCTCATCATGATGTATGCCCACCTAGGGTTAACTAATAAACTAAATTAAAGCTGGGTAATGTGAATCTTGGGTTTGAAACTTGGGGACTTTGTTATGTGTGTTTTGGTTGGCTGAACCTTTTCTTAGAATGTTTCTAAGCTATTTTTACTCCTAATGTTTTCACCTCTAAACTATTTTCACTCCTAAATGTTTACACGTTCAAACTATTCTCCCTCCTGAACTGTTTTACTTCCATACTGTTTTCCTAAAGTTATTCCTACTCTGTCAAGCACTCTCACTCCTACTCTTAGAATACTTAGGATCCTGCCCCTCTAGTGTGTGTACTGCCTATGAATCCATGAGATTCCTCCGAACTCTGGCACACTGGGGCGTGCCCTTCCACACTACACAAAGACTACTTCTATTTAAAAGGATCTTGGTGTGAGCATTGCCCGGGGTCCCTGAGGCCCTTGGGAACTTTGACACACCAGGATACCCTCTCTTGGACACTATGAGATAGGGTACTTTTGACTGTTTGAAGGCCTTTTTTTTTTCAGGTTTACTTTGGGCCTATCCAGGCTCCCTATAGTATAGTATTACTTATTTCTGTAATTCATTTATAGCCTGTAATAATAATTCTTGTAAACAAATATTGGGGATATTAGTAAAAGGGAGGGATTATTATATATTTTTGTGGGTAAATCGGGTAGAAATTATGCTCTTAGGATTATTATGACTATTCACTTGCGTTAGAAATTATGCTCTTAGGATTATGATGCTTGTCTACTTGCATTAGAAACCATGCTTATAGGTTGTTTTGTGCACTAGAGAATATGTTTACATGTGCATCATTTGTTTCTGAAACTTCTACTTTCTAAAAGTTCTGCATAATCATGTCCACTAAGAAATCATGTCACTAAGTTGCTACTAGTCCTGCCTAATAATGACGTTCATTGTCTTATGTGCATTAGAAACCATGCTTTAAATTTTTATTGCATTCACCTAAATACCATGCTCATATCGTATAAAATCAGTAACTACCATATCTATAAGAATAGGTTTTAAAAATAGTCCCGACACCTAGAATCAAGTTTATAAAGATAAATGCGTGTAAAATCAATCATGTAATGTTCAGCACTTAGACAACATGTTTGTAGGACATAACGAATAAAATCTGCCTGTTAAAATCATTTGTTCACCTATTAAGACTCTAATTACGACTAGATATCATATTATAGGACATCTTAGATCCATTCCTAGGCAAGCCTGTAGGATAATTAAAATCTTGCAAATTGTCAAACTGTGCTTTATTTAATTATTTATGAATTGCCCAGATTCAGCAAGCCCTGAAATCAGTAGGCAAACTGATTAGGTCTCTATTGCCTCGCTTTAACACAATGCTGCATATATTCTGTTTGTCATGCTGACCTAGATATCCTGCTCCACGATCCTTTGAAATATCTGAAATCTTGTTGTTTGAGACGTGTTATTGTCTACTTGTGTGATGAGATAAAAAGTGAGCTTTTAATTGTTCCTTTATGTGAATGTCCTATTTGTTTTTGCTTGTCGCTTAGATTTTCTCCTTTTAAGCACTTTAGGAGAGTCTAGAACTACCTTAATTAGAGGTCCTAAACACCTCCAGGGCCATAAGGAAGGGACAAGTAATGCACGCATAGAGTACGTTTAGTTAGAATCGGTTATATAACTACTAAGGGGAGGGCGATTGGGTAGTAAAGGATATGATGACTTGTGCGTTAATGCCAGCGTAACACCTCTCATTGAGGAAAGTTTAGCGGGTATTGCACATATGTGATCCTATAGGCTAATAAATCTAGGACCTCCCTTATTCATGTTTAATCCATATGTATGCTTAAACTGCTTTATTGGCTTAATGATTAATTCACAAAATGAGTTTGGCCGGGACCCACCGTTGTTGACCTCGAGGGGTGCCTAAAACCTTTCCCTCAAGGTAATTTTAAGCCCTTACCAAATCTCTGGTAACACAAATCAATTTATATGAACTATTTGTAATAGGTGCCCTAATGCACCTTAAATCTGTTAGGTGGCGACTCTTCAATTTCTATACCCATTTCCCAAAAGGAAATGAGTTGTTCCCAAAGAATGTCGAAACCCTGACTTCGCTGAACAAGGAATAAAAGGGGGCGCGACATGGTCCGCGCAAGAAAAGTGTGGCCGCAAAAGTCTCATCGAGCCCGCGATTGGAATTATGCGGACCGCGGTGGCTGAGATTCAGAGAGTTCACATTTTAAGCAAAAAATAAGGAGTGCGGTCCGCGGTATAATTACGCGGCCGCAAAAATCCACTACGCGGCCGTGATGGAAATTATGCGGCCCACGAAACAAATCTCAATCCAGATCTAGAAGTTAAAAATGTGGACCGCGGTTAGTATTACACGTCCGCGAAAGCAAGAGTGTGGCCGCGGTAGGAATTACGCAGCTGCGAAACCTCCACATGGGTATTTTTGTTCGAAAATTTCAGCTTAGTATAAATAGATCTTTTTGACATTTTTTGGTTAAGTTATGTTTTAGCTGAACACGTGAGATGGCTGCATATTTCATTTTGGGCAATTTTGTACTAGAATTATCTCTCAACATTAGATTTTCATTTTTTAATCTAGTATTATGAGTTTTATCTTTATTTCATCTTTGAATTCTATTATTTCCATGAGTAGCTAAACCCATAGCTAGGGTTGTTGTCACGACCCAAACTGGAGGGCCATGACTAGCACCCGACCATACTTGTCGAGCACCGACGTACATTTTATCTTACCTTTTTTTTATTATCTTTTAGGGTTGATGAGATCAATATAAATGGTAGACCTGGATCATGGACAACCAGCAATAAAATATGATGGCATGAACATACATAGCAGGGGATGACCAGACAATCAAGAAACTACATATAAGGTACGAGCTACCACGCTACCATGAAAGACTATACAACAAAAACCAGCCGACAAGGCATACCAAACTATACATGAGTCGACACTTGTCTATGAGCCTCTAAATGAACATAAGTGCTGCAACATAGCCGGAACAGGGCCCCGACATACCCATAATGTCTATAACAAAAATGCATACCAAGACCACGGCAAGTCCGGAGAAGGGATCTCGCCAATCACTGCTGAACTGGACAACCTACTGTGGTGGGGGAGCTGCACCTGCCTGTCTATTAGGGCCTGCAGCACGACATGCAACGTCCACAAACAAAAGGACATCAGTACGAATAAAGTACTGAGTATGTAAGGCAGAGAACCATAAATATGAACAGTAATGTAAGCAGGGATAGAGAATATACAACCTGGAACATCTGAGTACCTTTGAGGGCTACTGACATGAAATGCATGATACATATGTATGTATACATAAACTTTTAAAACATACGCCTCTGTGGGCCTCATCATCATCATATCGTACCCAGCCATAATAGGCTTGGTAAAAACGTACTCGGCCGGCCATAATAGGCTCGGTAGAATCGTACCCGGCCACGTGGAGCTCGGTAAAACCCAACTGATTAGTGGTTGCACAATAGGTGCCGTACCCGGCCAACTATAGCGTGGCTCGGTAGAGTAAAATAGATACATATATATAATGCATGCTCGACTCATGGAATCACATTCTAAACCTTTCGGAGTGACGTAAGGTCGGTATCCTCTGTACACGTTATTAGGAACAACTCTTCATTACGAACCTTATAAGAGTCAGGAAGTACCAACAACATTGATAACATAAGAATAAGAGAGTCAACATTAACATCAATTGTTCCATAAGAGGGAAAGCAATGTAAGTATTGCTAGCTTCTAAGAGTAGAGTATCTTTGGAAGCTCGTTCATTACATTATGTACAATCGGAGTCGTGCAAAAGAAGAAAAGGGATAGCCTCACATACCTTGTATATACTTCCCCAATCACAAGCTATGCCATTGTCACAACTCCTTAGTCTACAATAAGAGAAACGATACTATCGTTATCATTTAAGCGTCATAACTATTATGTATCAACCACAACCTATTTTACGTTGAAACGGACAGCACCTCCCCTATATTTATGACTTCACACCATTCCAAACAATCACCAAATAGCCCAAAAAACATCAATAATAAACATATTGAGCCTCCTAAACCAGTCCACGCACAACCTAATTACATCATACATACGGCGACCACCGTAGTCGTGTCAAACGACCCGAAAATATTACAAATCACTATCAGCCCACAACCCTACATATATATGGTGTTCCTCCACACCCTTCCACCTCCAAAACTCCACAAAATAGTAGTAAAACACGCAGCCCAATAGCAACACAAAACAATCCACAAAACAGTCCGCTACAAGTGAATAACTCGAACTCACGGCTTCCGATCACCGTCCCGTGAGTTCTTACATGTATAGAACGAATTACCATGGATTCACAGCAGATAAAAATGTATGAAAGATGGCAGTAACTTACCTTACTTGTTGGATAACTCAGCCCTTCCCTTGGTTCTTCAAACTCTAGGTTTTACCTTCAAATAGAACTTGAAAGAGAGGGAAAATCGATTAGGGTTTGTGTGGGATTTTTGCAGAGGAGTTGCAGGGCTTAACTTTAGTTTTGAGGGTCTGAAATATGGATGAAATAACTGAGTTCATAATCCCTTAAAAGTCCTCTCTTGGCCGACTTAGGTCTTTTAATTTTGTCCTATCATTTTGGCAAGTAGGTGATGCACCTACTTGTCATCTACCAATCTGCGTAGGCTTGCGAAATGAATATATCTATACTCCGAGATCGTATTGACAAATGGTTTAATGTGTTAGAAACTAGACTCATAGATCCTTAATTTGGTGGGTAGATCATCCCGTAATTCCTTGTAAATTAGGAGAAAAGCTTAGAAACATTTAACCTAATGTTTAAGTAAAATTATAAACCTAAGTTGCGACAACGTTTGTCGACTTTTGTTTCATAACTCGTTTGGTTTCAAGACTTACGATACAAATATTATATGATTCAAACACTTTAATACATGACCTTGAGTGTATTAAGAACCTCTAGATTTACCTAAAAATACGAGTTACAACATCCTTGATTCGTTTAACTTCTAATACTTGTTAATCACCCTTATACACCCTTGTATCACTTAAGACCAATAGGATTAACTTCTTATCATCCCAAAGGTAATTCCTTCTTAGATTTATGTTAACTAATATATGGCATGAACTAACGCGTGTGGATATGGGCTATAACAGTTGTGACCCAACCCTACTGTGGGTATTTGATGGATCTTGAATTTTAGGACTTGAATATGCATGGGTTAGTGATATTTAGCCTAGTTCTTGCTAGAACTATTGAATTACTGGTTGCAAACACTGATTTATGCCTTTATGACATAGTCTCTACTTGAGAAAGAGGGACTGTAACAAGGAATTGGGGTGAATTCAAGAAATTGATAGCCCCAATTAAAGGGTTAAACCTAGAGATAGTAATACCCGACTTGAGCTAAAATTATTTGAATTACATGAATACCCATTTGGACTTGAGAAAGCCAAATTGGGCAAAATCACTCAAACTACCGAGAGATATAGAGTGAGTACCCGAGTATGATAGCTATATTACGAATCCAATTAATCATATGATTGCCCTAGATTTTTGCTACCTATTAGATATCCACCTAGGTGAAAGTTACTACCCTAGTCCCTTTAAAACCCTTGAAAATCAACAACAAAAACATTATACTTAGTTTCAAATATTGCATGCTATAGAATAGAAGTAGAAGTAGAAAACAAACCAAACCATTTGTGAAAGTGTAATTAAGAGCAAAACCCACATATAGACTTGGATATAAACCTAATTCCAAACAAATTAACTCCTTGTGGATTCGACCCCGACCTAGTTAGGTAAAATGGTATCGACCATCCTCGCTACGCAATAGTAGTGCAGGCTTGGAACCGATCAGGGGTACATGAGATACAATGCCCTGTTCGAGAGGCCATGGGTCTAGATCATGAGAGTGGTGTCGTTGACATTGCAACAAGCATTGAAGTTTTCCATCCTAGGTAGAATCAAAACGGTATATGAGGAACAATCGGTTGCAAAGGAGATGTTCGCTGTCGAGATGGTGATCCTGGTGCCCGCAATCACAACATCAAAAGGTAGGGACTGGTTGAAGAGAAAGGCACCAAATAGAAATCACCGGTCCTGACCTTGACCAGGCTAGAGAAATAGGGGTAACACCCAATTAATGAGAAAAATGATTTTGGGGTCCCGAGATCCTTTATAGCACTCGATGATATTGATGCCACCAAATCAACGATTGAGGAATTGGAATAGGACATACTGATCGAGTATCTACCGGACAGAAAGGTATACCTAGGCACGGGGTTAACCCCTGAGCTCAGGAAAAAACTTATTAATTTCCTTAAAGCTAATGCCGATTGTTTTGCCTTATCCTACTTAGATATGACAGGGACCCCACCAGAGGTAACAACTCACAAAGTAAGCTTGGATCCAAAACTCCACCCGATCAAACAGAAGAGGAGGATCCAATCCGAAATCAAACACACATTCATCAAAGACAAGGTATCTAAACTCTTGAAAATAGGTTCCATTTGAGAAGTTAAATATCCGGATTGGCTAGCTAACGTAGTGGTCATACCTAAAAAAAAACTTAGAATGTGTGTAGATGATAAGGACTTGAATAAGGCATGTCCAAAGGATTCATTTCCTTTGCCTGACATCGACCTAATAATCGATGCAATGGCCGAGAAAAAGACACTGAGTTTTCTTGATGCCTATTCTGGGTACAACCAAATATGGATGGATCTGGGTGACCAAGAGAAGACTTCTTTTATAACTAAATTTGGCACCTATTGTTATAACATATGTTGTTTGGATTAAAAAATGTCGGTGTCACGTATCAATGCCTAGTTAACAAAATGTTCGAGGAACAAATAAGAAAATCAATAAAGGTTTATATTGATGATACATTAGTTAAGTTCCTGCGATTAAAGGACCATTTGAAGCATTTGCAGAAAACCTTCGACATACTAAGAAAATACAACATGAAGATGAACCCGGAGAAGTGTGCCTTCGGACTCGACTCAGGCAAGTTCCTCGATTTCATGGTGTCGAACTGGGTAATAGAGATCAACCCAGATAAGATAAAAGCCATAGAAGATACCACCGTAGTTGACAACGTCAAGGCGATACAAAGGCTGACCAGGCGGATAGCCGCATTGGGCTGGTTTATTTCGAGGTCATCGGACAAAAGCCACCAATTTTTCTCATTACTAAAGAAGAAGAACATCTTCTTTTGGACCCCGAAATGTCAATAGGCTTTAGAAGAACTTAAATGATACCTATCAAGCCCTACTTTGTTGCACACCCCGAAAGCGAACGAGCAGTTATACCTCAACTTGGCAGTCTCCGAGGTAGTAGAAAGTGGTGTCCTGGTCCGAAAAGAGAAAGGTACACAGTTTCCTATCTATTATGTTAGTAGAACCCTAGGAGATGCCAAAACAAGGTATCTGCACTTAGAGAAATTAGCGCTTGCCTTATTAAGTGCATCTAGGAAACTAAAATCCCACTTTCAGTGTCACCCCATATGTGTCGTGACATTGTATCCACTAAGGAATATTATGCATAAACTTGAGCTCTCGGGTCAACTGGACAAATGGGCCATAGAGGTTAGCGGCTATGATATTGAGTACAAACCCTTAACTGTTATAAAGTCTCAGAGTTTCGCAGACTTCGTGGCTGACTTTATGCTGGCCTTGATCCTCGAGGCTGAGAAAGAATTATTTCTCGCCTCGGGGACTAGCTCGAGGGTTTGGACCCTATTCATGGATGATGCTTCTAAAGCAAAAGGGTTCGTGTTGGGAATCGTATTAAAACCACTTACGGGTAATGTAATAAGGCAATCTATTAGAATTGTGAAATTGACTAACAATGAAGCTGAATATGAGGCTATGATTGCAGGTCTAGAACTGGCTAAAAGCCTGTGAGCTGAGGTGATCGAAGCCAAGTGCGACTCCCTTCTCGTTTTTAACCAAGTCAATGGGACATTTGAAGTAAAAGAGGACTGGATGCGAAGATACTTGGATAAGTTGCAAGTGAAATTACATCAGTTTAAGGAATGGACACTACAACATGTACCTCGAGATCAAAATAACGAGGCCGATGTGTTGGCTAATCTAGGGTCGCCAATCGACTCCGATGAATTCAATTCCGGAGCGGTGGTGCAATTAATGAACTCAATGATAGAGGAAGGTCACATGAGGTAAACTCAACAAGATTGACTTGGATTGGAGAAACAAATACATAGACTACCTTCAAAAAGGGAAATTGCCACCGGATCCAAAAGAATCGAGGACCCTACGAACTAAGGCTTCCATAATTAGCTTGGTTGGAGGAAAACTATACCGAAGATCTTTCTTCCGATCATTAGCAAGGTGATTAGGTCCCGGAGAGATCGATTACGTGATGAGGGAAGTCCACGAGGGTACTAGTGGAAACTATTCATGAGCAAAATCCTTGGTTCAAAAATTGATCAGAGCCGGTTATTACTGGAACAAGATGGAAAAGGATGCAAAAGACTTTGTTCAAAAGTGTAACACATGTCGTAGGCATGCCATGATGATCTACCAACCGGAGATGCTTCACCAGGTCCTTTCCCTTTGGTCATTCATGAAATAGGGAATGAACATCATTGGTCCCTTGCCGTGGGCACCCGGCAAAGCCCAGTACATCTTACTTATGACTGATTACTTGTCCAAGTGGGTTGAAGCACATGCATTCAATAAAGTTAGGGAAAAGGAGGTCATCGAATTCATCTGGGATCATATAATATGCCGGTTTGGGGTACCGACCGAGATCACGTGTGACAACGGGAGATAGTTCATCGGCGACAAGATTAATAGTTTTTTGAAGATCACAAAATCAAGAAGATTTTATCAACTTACCACTCAAGTGGGAACGGTCAAGAAGAGTCAACAAACAAAAAGATGCTGCAAAACCTAAAGAAAAGATTTGCCGACTCAAAATAAATGGAAAGAAATTTTGCCCGAGGTCCGATGGGCATATCGAACAAATTCGAAGTCGAGTATCGGTGAAACACTATTCTCTCTAGTCTATGGCACAGAAGCTTTGATTCCGGTAGAGGTAGGAGAACCGAGCCGAAGGTTCCAATACTCTACGGAGACATCAAACGATGAGGCCATGTCCACGAGCTTAAATTTAGTAGACAAAACGCGAGAAGCCGCCCTAGTCCAATTAGAGGCCCAAAAGCAATGAATGGGGAGATACTACAACCAAAGGGCAAACCTTCGACACTTCCAAGTCGGGGAGTTGATACTGAGGAAAGTTACATTGCATACAAAGAACCAGAATAATGGGAAAATAGGTCTGAACTGGGAATGACCGTACAGAGTCACCTATATAACGGGGAAAGGCTCATACCAACTCGAGTCCTAAAGTGAGGTACAACTACCTGACAATTGAAATGTGGCACACTTAAAGTGGTACAACTGCTAAGGTATGAACATAATCTTCTTTCTGGATTATTAGGATTTAAACTAACACGTAAAGGTACTTAGTCGAAGTCAAATCTAGGGATTAGGTGTAAAAGCACATGTTGCACTCTTTTTCCCTTGGATCAATTTTTTCATGAAGTGGGTTTTACTGTAAAGATTTTAACGAGGCAATAGTAAAATGTGCTATCCTAGTTTTGAAGACTATTCTAAGACCGAGGACTACATATTGTATGTATCTGATCAATAATATTCGAGCCCTCAAAATTTAGTCTCGGATACTAGGGCCATCACACCCTAAGTCAAGAACCAAAGTCCTAAGTTCAAAAATTTAGAAAGTATTTTTATTCGATATTGAAAGCCAAGGCTTGAATATTAGGATTGATTGTAACGGTCAAACGAACCGTGACCATATAGCTCATTCTCGCCATGGCAGATAGCTTTTGTACCATCGATTATTCACACGACATTCAAAGTAATAAAAGAAATTTGCCTTCTATATTTCATCGGTCCATATTTGCACAAGAAATATTATTGTTAAATTACTTAGAATAAATATTAGGTTCAAAACCCTTAAGCCTAAGGGCCTTCCCGAACCAGAGACTACTACCCGACAATAAGATCCGAAAATTTAGGTTACTTAATCTCGGAGGCGTCGAGCCTACAAGGCAGGGCCCAAATACGAAATGCTACGGCCAACCTAAACGGCTCGAAGATGTCCGAGTCCGTACATAAAAAGTAAGGTCCTTACACGTTTTTAATCTATGAAAGATTATTTCAGACTCGGTCTAGAGTTACGGCCATAAAAAGAGTAACCTTAGGCAAAGAATAATTGTGTCCAGTTAAAATATTCAAATATCTTAACAAAGACTTTGTTTTTTATCAGGTCCTCCGAAGTCAAAGCAACTTGGAGTTTTTACTTAACTTAGGACTCATTTGGGCTTTGGAAGAATAAACAGTCTAACTGATGTCAAATTCTACGCTAAGGCATTGATGACATATTTTGAAGACCAAAGCACTGGTTATAAGTCTTGAACATAAGCAAATACTGAAAAGTAAAGGACACAATGTATAACCAAAGAGAAAAATTATATACATACATATACATATATATATATATATATATATATATATATATATATATATATATATATATATATATATATATATATATATATATATATATTTACATATTTGCCATGAAACGACCCCAAAATACAAAATAGCTACAAGAAAAAACAAAAAAAAACTAAGGCATTTCTTTCCTAGTCTTCATAGGAGCCCGACTCGCTGCCTGAACCATTAGGCTAGTATCTCTCTCTGGACTCGGCTTCAAGCCTATTCTCCTCTTCGATCTTAAACACTAGGTCAATTCCCCGGGTGTGGATCTCCTCAAGGGTCTCTCTTCGTGACAGCCACTTCACATACTGGACCTTCATTATTACACGGGCCTCGGCTACCTCCACATCGTTCTTGTACTGGGCCAACATGTCCTGAACTTCGTAGTCCTCGTTCGAAGTAGCCTCCAATTTGGACTTTAGAGCAGTGTATTCTTGGCTGAGAGCATCCTGTTCTGTAACATCCGAGTCAAGTTGTGCCCGAAGTTCCTCATTTAGTCGAGACCATTATCGGCTTTTTCTTTCATCACCTGGAGTTGTACTTTGGTCAATGCTAAATCCTCTTTGGTGGCATCTCTCTCCGAGGCCAGGAGATCTATTTTGCTACTCAACTCCTCATCTAAGGCTTTGAACTCGTCCATCTCATCCCTAAGTTGGTCGACCGGGTCTATCTTCTCTTGGACTTGTGAGGTTGCGGAGTTAGCATTTGCGCTTAATCTCTCGTTATTAATATCAAATAGTCTTACCTTTTCAACCAGAAGGGTGTGTTCCTGTTGTGCCTTCAAGGTGTTCTTTTGAGCCAGCCGGATGGAATGGTCCGTAAGGACTTCATCTTTTTGCTCACAAAGAGCTTGTATATGTCCTTTTGCTGGACCTGCTCCTAGAGCTCGAACTCGAGGTGACTCACCTCTATTTGGGACCGATGGAAGCTCTTATGATGAAGCACTGAGGCCTAAGGCATAAAATAAGAAAAATGAGTAAAACCCACAAAGGCAAAATGAACACTTTGAAAAATACGAGGGAAGAAACTATACCCTGTTCAACGCCTGTTGTGCCGCGTTGAATAGGCACGGTGCGTCCACCTCGTTCATCTTCACTTGGTACTCTTTGGTTACCAAGGAACGAAGGTAACTGGCCACACCGATCAGCCCGGATAGCATCGTAGTATCCCCCGGTATTGTGAACATGACCGTCTTTTTCCGGTCGGGGTCCACACTCGGGACGAGGATCTACTTCTCGAGCTTTGGGCTCGAACTCGACCCACCTAACCCCAACAACGCATCCCTTTTCGGGATCTCTAGATGGCCAAATTTGGAGTAATTTTCCAGCATGCCGACCGACATCAACGCCTTCAAAAAATAAATTGAGGGCCTTATCTGCGACATATGACGCCTCGGTTAGTTTTTCTGTAACGGACCGAGCCTCACCTAATAGAGGCTCCAAGTGAGATGGTGACTCCAGGACGTCAATGACGTCGGCAATCTCTTTCAGAACTGAAGTAGCTCCTCGAAGAGCAGTGGCAACATGCTCCTCCTCGGGCTCCTGAGCTAAGAAGGATCAACCTTATGGTCATTCCCCTCCAGGGTTTCCAGCTCTTGTGCGATGTCGATCGACTCATGATCGACAAACTCCAAGCCATCATCCTCAGGGTAATCTCTGAGCCGATATAGAGACTCAAGGCTCGGGACCCTGGCACGAGTACTTTTCTTGTTATTCTTTATGACATTTACTACAATCCTTTTCTTCTTGGCCTTGTTAGGAGAATCCGGAGAGTTAGGGGACCTTTTCTTCTTTCTTGTTTTATCCTCGTTCTTCGTAGCAACCTCAATAGTAGGTTGTACCAAAGTAAAAGGGTTTTTAGATGGGGACAAGGCCACGAACTCGGTAATTGTCCGAAGTTCGATGGTCTTGGGCAAACTTGTGAAAAGAAAGGACTTAGTCAGAGTGGTGATAAACTAAAAATGACTTATAGGGAAATTCAACAAGGAGAAGAGGGACACTCACCATGGGAACGAGCCTCCCATTTGCCTTTGGAAAGTTTGCGTTACTCATGATCGGAATATGTAAGTTGTTTGCATATGCCCTAGACCCACTCCCTAAAGCAAGGGATTGCATTGGGGACTCGGGCTAGAACTGCATATAAAAAAGTGAGTATTGGGAAAAGAGGCATAAAGTCAAAGGAGTAGTAAATTAAAAGGAAACAACCTTACATTTTGAGTTCCACTTCTCCAGGAATGGTAGGAACTCGGAGGGAATGAGGTCTTTGGTCTTTACTCGAACAAATCTCCCCTGCTAACCTCGGTCCCTATCCTCATCGATGCTCGAGAAAGGAGCCTTTTTTGCCTATCAGACAAGGTTGATTAACCCATTCGGAAGACTAGGGGTTGTAGACACGTAGCAAATGGTCGATCGTGAACCGGGGCTCCTCCGTGTTGTTGGAAAAGTGATGGAGGAGGGTCTTGATCCTCCAAAAGGATAGATGGATCTGCCTGAGACAGACATCATACCTTTTACAAAAGTCAAGGACCACCGTGTCCATCAGACCAAGTGTAAAGGGATACGTATAAACGCTTAAGTATCCCTCCACGAATGTTATGATATCATCATCAGGGTCGAGAACGACTATGTCTTTGCCTTCCCATTTGCAATCCTCCCAGACCGCTTGGAATGTTTCCTTGATGATGGAGCATATATACCTCCACCCCTCCTCACCTCGATCTCCTTGTTTGGAGGCTTTTTCGACCTTAAAGTCGTTATCTATGGAGCAGCCTCCGAGTATAAACTCTTTAAGAAGAGGTTCCAGGGTTGCTACCAGAAGGGTTGCCTCGAAATCTGTGGCCGGGGTAGATGTTGAAGGAGCAGTATTTTTAGGCACCGATTTTGAGGTTTTGCCATCTCGACCTGAGAATATGAAGGTTTGAAGGTTGGTATGGAGTTTTGAATGTTGAAATGAAGATTTGAAGATCTGGGACGAAGATTTGAAGATAAAATATAAAGGTTTGAAGATTAAATATGAAGAAATAAAGATGTGGAGAATAATCTTTTGAAGATATGAGGGAGTGATGAACAAGTAAAAACTTCGAGGGTAACTAAAAAAAATTTGAAATCAGAAAGTAAAAAAGTGAAAAAGGAAACTAGAGCTTTTATAGGAAAGAAGTAATAAATGCATGACGTTTCGCATTCGGTGCCTATCGAGGATGGTCAACTGGTGGCTGACACATGTCCGAAGTCAGAACGACACTACTGATGGGACGTTTCGATGACTTTTCAACTCGCTTGTGGCGTACGGAGGAAGGAATCCGGGTGAATTAATCACTTCATGTCGTTTCTATAAATCTACTCTCCGAAAAGTGAAGGGACTATATGTGTATGCATAAAATAGGGGAAGAAGTTATTCCTGATTTCTCGATGAAGAAACATGAGACGACGTGGTTCATTGCAGGCTCGGGTACAGCCGAGGGTTCCCAGATTAGAGCCCGGGGATGGATGGCACACCGAGATTCGGACATGGCCGAACATGAAAGGAATCGAGCTCGAGCAAAACGAAGAATCGAGGCTAAAAGAAAGACGGTTATAAAGGACAAATAAGGGGCCGAAATATCCGCCCTCAATCGGATATTACGACAAAAATCTTGCCTGATGTCAGCTGGGTATCGTGACTTACTAGAAGAGAAAAGATATCTTATTTAGACTTGTATTAGGATTGAAATTCCCCTACTATATAAAGGGGGGAACCTGTTCATTTTTTCATATATTTTTAGCACACATATCAAAGCAATAAAATTTATTTTTGTTCTCTAGCTACTGTTCAAAGTGTTCTTCAATTGCTTATTTATTTAGTTGTAACCGAGCCCGTCTCGAGGGCTTGATCGGAGTCAATTTTCAATGTTCGTCCTAAACCATGCTTAATTGTCCATTACATTTGATTTGATCGTTTTGTTTCTCTTTAATTTAATTATTTATTGTTCATAAATCATTCTTATTAAATTAAATCACGTATCCTTTAAACCGCGTACAAATTGTTACTTATTTTAAGGGTACATCCTAAGTATTGAATATATACATATTACTACATGCTACTTCAAGATTGAAGATTTTGTTGTAATTTAGTACTTCACGAAAATAAGGTGTACATATGAGTATGAGTAAAGGACAAATTTTTGGACATGTTCTTTTTGTTAGAATAATTGAAAAGGCAGAGGTGGTGAAGGACGATATTCCCCTCTTTAACTGTCCCCACCCCATTCTTCAATTCGAAGAAACAAACGACTTTGATGTTTGTTTAGTTGTTACGACTCCCCAACTTTACTAACCTTAGCAGCTGTCGCCTATTAGTATTATTACAATTACAACATGCCCGGTGGTCTTAAACTCAACGCTGTGACCTCTATTTATTCTCGCAAGCCCTACAATTTCTTCCGCTCTTTTACCTCCGTCACCGGTACCTCTAGCTCCGCCGCCGCCGCCGCCGCCGCCGTAAGTGTGTCAACTCACACGCGCCGCTGTTGGTGGGGGACTTCAATTTCAATTCCGGCGTCCGGTGATTTTCGTCACCGTCAGAAATTGTTAGGGTTTTTGGGTAAGGGATATGCTAACTTTCCGTTGAGAAGTATTTCTACTACTCAAATGTGCCCCGCACCTGATCACAAGGAGGAGGATCTCCGCCGTGAAAAAGCATCTCCTCCACCACCACCGCCATCGAAGTCTGAGAAGTTGCTGACATTGCCCACGATTTTAACAATTGGCCGCGTGGCTGCTGTTCCGCTTCTTGTAAGCAGTAAGTTTCTCAACTACTTTTGCTTGATGCATTTTAAACAATGTATGCTCTTTGATGATTGATGAATTAGATTTCTCTTAAGCAAATACTTGTGGATAAATTCATAATCGACTTTAGTGGGAGAGACATTCGCTGAAGTAACTGAAATCTGGTCTTTTAGTTATGGATTATATGTGGAATGTAAGACAGAAAGGTTATAACGAGATGGATAGATATGGAGGATAATGGAAGTAATTAAAATTGGGATTGTTTAAATGAAAACGCCTTTGGCCTAAATATACTCTTCCCATAATTTTGGTCCTTTTTACTGTAGGAGGATCAATTGACTGGTTCCGGTCTTACATTTGCCATAATTTGTTAAGTTTTTTCCTAAGTATAAAAAATGTATTAATACATAGCATGAAAAGTGCTATAAGTTGTAATATTTTTTAATTTCAAAATACCGACATAATAGATTTAAATTTTTTAATCAAAGATCACCTTCTTTGACTTTTAGTAACCAAAAAGGACAACAATTTTCTGATTGAGAGAGTGTCATTAATGACATTCTTATTCCTAATACATTCTTAAAGCACCTAATCAATAAACGTGAAACAAGATTAACTATGGAAGCACCCTAGAGAGTGGCCTAGCAGTTGGTGAAGTGGGTGAAAGCCTTGGAGATCAGGGTTGAAATTCTAGGCTTCTAGCAAAGGCAATAAACACTAAATAATTTATTCTCATCTGCCTAAACCATGGCAGGTAGAGTTACCCGGTGCGAATAGTCAAGGTGTACAAGCTGGCGTAGACCAGTGGCAGAACTAAATCGAATGAAGGGAATTCAACCGAACCCGCTTCGCCGAAAAATTGCAATATGCAAATAGGGTAAAAATGATATTTTTGGCTACATGTGAGCTGTTGGATCCCCTTAACATGAAGAAAAGTTCAAGTATTTTAGTGAAGGGTGTTCAAAAGTTACTTTAGGTTATAGCCTTATAGGTTTAAATCCCAATTGTGATATCCTAAATTTTTTTTTGAATCTCCTTGCATACATTTCTAGTTCCGCCACTGGCCTAGACACCACCAACATAAATAGTAAAGACCTTCAACTTTGGAAGAAGGGAATGCTTCCACTAGAGGGGTCTATTTCGGTGTTGAGCGAGGAATAAACCTAGCATTATCGTGATTTGCTAATCCCTCGAAAATCATAAATTTTGTTCATGTCCGAAAACAATGCAGTAGTTATTTGGAATATTTACTCGAAGTTTGTTGAAGTATGGCTGCACATGGTCTAAGACACTGGAGAAGCTTACACCTTTGCAAATTTTGGTTTAAGTTCAGTAGAAAATAGCAAACTCGGTCGAATTCTGCAAATTGATGATATTTATGCACTACGTTGTGCAGGTCACTTCTGAGTTGTTACAAAGCTTTCCAGTTAGCAACTAAGTATAGCATTAATAAACTATGTTGGCTATTGAACGGATGATATGAGGATTCATATCGCCGACCCAAACTTGTTTGGGACTAAGGTGTAGTTGTTTCTTGTTGGCTATTGACCGGAACCATATAGGTGCATCTAGTTAGTGAATTTCTTGTGTAACCTGATCTTTATCCAACCATACTGCATATAGGTATGCATCGTGGGCTTTTCTATGCCTTTATAGTTTCTCCCACTTGCATAGTTCTGTTTGATTTGGTGTAGCTTTATAAGTTCGTTTTGGAAATTTGCTGGACATGGTCTAGTTAGGTCACAAGTCAATTGATCAATCAAGCTTCAAGCTCAAACTAGTTAGGCGAGCTATATAAGTCCTGTAATCTATTTCATAATGTTTAGCCCGTTCCTTCTATAGTTAGAGACTACTCATTGTTCGGAATTTTTATACACTGACCATCAACCTATCACAGACCCCGTCTTTATCTGGGCTTGGGACTGGCTATGCTGCAACAACAACAATAACAAAAAACCCAGTTTGATCCCATAAATGGGGTGTGGGGAGGTAGTTATGCATGAAGCTAATATAGGTGGACCTCCATAGGTCACAAGTGCCAGTGTCAATATAGTGTGTCTTGTGGCTTCATGCATGAGTAGATCATTGAAATGTTTACTTATTGGCAATCCCTTGTGCATGTTCTTTCTGTTTATCCAGCCGTCTTGAAAATGTTGATGAAATAGAAGATATGTTTTTCTTTTTTTGATGGAAGGTAATAAAAATATAAGATCTGTTTTAATTTGTATAGTAGCATTCTTCGATTCGTGGCAGAACCTCATGCTGATAAATGAGAGTATACATTGTTTGCAATTGGTATTTTATATAACTGATCTTGTATTCTGTTTAATCTAGCATTCTATGTTGATAGCTGGTGGGGCCCAACTGCTACAACGGCCATATTTATTGCAGCAGCAATAACTGACTGGCTTGATGGATACCTTGCTCGCAAGGTTCTCATTTCTGCTGTTTTGAGTTTCATATTATCATCTCTTCTGGATTTCTTACTTCCCATATTTTGGATATCACAATCTTAGATTGTTTGACATGCTCAGATGAACTTAGGAACTGCCTTTGGTGCATTTTTAGATCCAGTCGCTGACAAGGTATTCTCTATTGTTCTGTTTCAATTGGATTGTCATGCTTGCCTGCAATTTTGGTTAGTTTACTAGCAAAATTGCAGGTTATAAGCATGAGACATGGTGGTGTATTTTCTTGTAAGGATGATGTTAGGATTTTTTATATAACTGTCTTCTCGACTGCAACAGCTAATGGTTGCTGCCACCTTGATCTTGTTGTGCACCAGACCGTTGGAGTCCAGTGTGTTCGGACAGTTGCCATGGCTATTAACTGTCCCTTCAATTGCGATAATAGGCAGGGAGGTGAGTGATAAGCTGTACAAGTCCCCGTAATTGTATTTTCTTTGACCTTCTTTAGTGAGTTACGGTTAATTCCGTAATACTTTACAGTCACTAGATTAGGATTACATGTGTGCAAGACATAAATTTCTTTCCACAACGGATTTATATATTCTTTTTTTTTTTTGTTTTAATAACAATTTTTTTTTTGTTTTAATAACAATTTGAGCAAATAAGTTGTTTGAGTTTCATAGTTTTTTTCTCCAAACATTTTTTGAAGTAAGTTGCTATATTTCTGTCTCTTAAATTTAAAATAAAGGTGATTTCTAAAGTAGAAAAAGTGAGTGTCTAGAAAGATTTTGATCCTATTAGCACTCTACATTTCCTCTCTGTGAAGCTTTGCTTAAGTAGAAATTTATCTGTCACAAATGGTTTTTTGGTGCAAAAGAGCAAATAATTTCTGTGCCAACTTCCCATATCTCAATTTCTTTGTGTTAACAAAAATAGAAGATTCAATCCTATATCTAGGTTATAGGCTTGCACATTGGCATCAACCTTTTTTCATCTGCTCTATGTCGCTTTGATTAGCCTTATTAGTACTCCCCGCCATACCGTTTCATATCATGGATTTTGACTGGAAACAGAGTTTAAGATGTTAATTTGTCTTATATATATATATATATATAAGTATATATCATATTAGTGATAGTGGGAGAAAGTATAAAATTAATAGTTGAAAAGTTTGATTGATAGGAAAACATTAAAATCAGTGTGTAAAGCTAAAACATCCTAAAATGGGAAGTGTGATAAATTGAAAAAAAGGAGTAGTATCTTTTACTGTCAATGATGTTTTAGCCTTGCGTTAAAATGAAGGTTAGAACTTGTTTTTTGCTCATTTTATGGCGAGTCAACAATGAAATTTGCTTTTCTTCAAAGTCATGTGGACGGGTAAGTTAATTAGCAAACACTCTTGAGAATATGGT
Source organism: Nicotiana tabacum (assembly GCF_000715075.1). Taxonomy (NCBI): domain Eukaryota; kingdom Viridiplantae; phylum Streptophyta; class Magnoliopsida; order Solanales; family Solanaceae; genus Nicotiana; species Nicotiana tabacum. The sequence goes on along the minus strand of NC_134090.1, from coordinate 70,933,621 downwards.
TGTGAACTCTTAGTGTACAATTTGAGAAACTTAGGTAACAGTTAAGTTGAAATGTTCATCAATATCTTGCCATTTGAATTTTAGGTCAACAATTATTTCTTTCCTTAGGACACAGTCTCTAACACTTTGTCATACACATTTCTATAATTTAACATGGAAGTTGATGTAACCTGTGTTGCGTGGACTCTCCAAAATACTACCGCACCCATGTTGGATCCTCCAAAAATGCACTACTTTTGGAGGATCCGACACGTACCCGATGATATTTTTGGAGAGTCCGAGCAACATAGGCTGTAACTCGAGGGGTGATATACTAAATAAATCTTCTAATTGGAGATACATTTTTCTTTTTTCTTTCCATATGTCTCTTTCTTGTGCCTCAGAAATCTAATTGCAAAAGTGTGTCCCAGATTACTATGTCTGCAGTTCGAGAATGGGCAGCTTCTCAGGGTGGTAAACTTTCAGAGGTTCAAGACCCATCCTCCATTGTATTTTGTAGACTAATACTTTCCTGCTTTATTTGTTGCATTAGTAACTGATAAAGTTTTCAGGCTGTAGCTGTGAATAACCTGGGGAAGTGGAAAACAGCAACTCAGATGACTGCATTGACCATCCTCCTCCTAGCCAGAGATAGCAGGTAACTTTCTGTTTTCAGTCTCTTGCATGAGCCGTGATTGAAATCTAATAATGCTTTGACATCTTTAACTTTTTTCTCTCTAGTTTATCTGGTGTTGGAACTCTTGTGGGTTCTGGTGTGATCTTGCTATATATATCAGCATGGCTTGCTGTATGGTCGCTGGTCGTGTATATGAGAAAGATATGGAAAGTGTTGTTAATGTAGCAATCTTGTTCATCAACCAACTACATCTTGGCTCATGCTTCTTGCTGTTGACCAATATCACCCCAAGCGATACATACTGATCGTGCAAGGAGAAGCTGTCTTCCTTAATCCTTTCACAGTTGCCTAATGAGGACGATGGAAGAAAATTACTGACTCAATTCTAATGTCCCAAAATATAGAATTCTCTGTGCATTTGGTTTAGACAGAAAGATAAATGATGATGCAGGATGTCATCACTATTCGGTTTTCCTCTACATTCTTTGACGCTATTCTTTAGCAGAGAGACAATGAAGTCTCTCAACAGGAAATAGGATTATTGGACATGGGATCCACATGTAATCTGGATTCTAACTGAAAAAAATAGTTCTATGCAATAAAGCACTTATTATTGTGTTTTTTCGTATGAAAAGTGAAACTACTAATACCTTTATGATATAATGCGGGAGCACTAATATAATTCCACCATTACATATTCCTTCTATTGTTACAAATAATACAATAACATGTAACTATGTATGATAAACCTAATTTTGTAACTTAGAAAATAACTTGTTACAACCGGTAATACATTGATAGGTAAAAAGTTATTTATATTGTCAATGAAAATAAGTTGAGTCTACCTGAAAATCCAAATTCAATTTTATTTCATACTGCAGAAAATAATAATTTAAAAATTACTTTTTACCAGTTACTAGAGCGGAAAGTTAACTTAATAGAAATGTTATCGAGTTTTTCTAAAATTGAGTCCTTTCTTTTTCCGAAAAATTGATGTCCATAAAACATTCTTTGTTTTTACAAAGTGGAGAGAAAGTTTTTATAATGGCAAGAAACTTACTAGTCCTAAGTACACATAGGAAAAGGATGAGAAAATAAAGTACACATAAGAAAGGAGTGAAATAGTGGTGCTATTTATATCACCTTCTAATTATACGGAGAAATTCAGGAACCTAACAATATTTGGCTATTTTGTAAGAAATTCTTTTCCTAACACCCAATACCATTCAAAGTTGAGTTATTTTTCATTTTCAATATTTTATACTACCAATTATATATTATGTCATTCTCCAAAAACAAAATTGAAAAGAAGTTTCTAAAACAGTAATCCAATTTTTTTGATTTTTTACAAAGTGGACAGATTGTTCCAAATACGCATAGGAAAAGGAGTGGACAAGCGGTGCTATATACTTTTTTATATTTCTCGTTACCACCTGATAACAACAGAAATTTTCAAGAAACTAAAAAAAGAAAATTATTCCTTTTCGTTTTTCTAACACCGAATTCTACTCAAAGAAGGAAAATATATAGGAAATTGATCAGATACTATAAAATCTATCTTTTTTCCCTCACTAATTAGGCATCACAATAGCGATAAGTCATTGATCAAGAGAAATAATGAAAAGAAGACCAACAAAACATAACAAAAAGCTAAAAAAGAGTGTTGTCAATTCCTCCAATATCAAATCTCTTCCGAATGAGCTACTCTCTGAAGTTATTGCAAGAGTTGCTTCCTTTTCTTTTACAGATTATATCAATGTCAAGCTCAGGTTTGTATTTCTTCAACATTGTTTCTACATGTTGTATTCTATATATGTTTTTAGTTTTGTTTTGACATTATATATATATATATCTATATATGCATTCATGTCAGCTGTAAAATCTTCAATGGAGTTTCGAACGATCGATATATTTATCGTCACATGTCAATGGAGGAATTCCCTCTAGGACCTTCATGGAAAAGAGACAAGGAAGAGAAGGAAAAAAAGCTTTCTTTGTTCATGAGAATGTGTACGGAGAGTGGGAATGCTGAAGCGTTGTACCGAAAAGGTGTGGTAAGTAATATTCTTTTGCGTAATTCATTCTATAGTCTTTTGATTTCTTTCGTCCAATATTTATTGTGGATGAATGTCAGGGGCGGCTCAACATGATTGGTGGTCTAAAGCCAAATTTTAATATGGGACCTTTCAGAAGAAAAAAATAATTCATCTATATTTTTAATTAAAGTCTATTTTTCTAGCTTTTTAAATGTAAAGTTGTTAATAGTTTCATTTTATAAATAATTTAGTCTCCCCTAAAATATTGTTGATCTTAGATAATAAAACCAGATTCAAGAAGTTGATAACTTGATATCGAAATAATTTTTGATGTTCTAATATACTTGTTGAAACGCTTGAAACGTGAGGGAAAAAGGGGTAAAAAGAATGCGAATATAGTTTTATTCAATAGTACTCTTCAATTCTTGTTTATATAGAAAAAATAAAATTTTGTTCTTTCTACAAAGAACAATATAACTTTTAATTGGAAAAAGAGAATCATTCCCCCTAAAATCTTGTCGCGAATATAAAACATTTTATTATTTAAATTTTACGATTAACATAATTAGTGAAGCACCTATATTATTATTCTCCTTTTATATTTCTCACTAAAAACGTGTAATAAACTTTTTGAATCCGTTTTTTGGTATCTTCAATAGTCCAAGAGTCTTATTTTTTAGATTTACCTTTTATAAAATATTTTACTTTTTTATTTTAAAATATCCAATATATCTAAGCCCTACCTATAAATATTGCTGTGAGATGTATATGATCCAACTTACCTTAATTAAATATATTGGCGGGTTCGAGTCCTGTATGTGGTTAAACAAATCATATTAAAATGTGTTCACTCTTTTACTAGGCCTTATGCGGAATCTAAATTAGTCGGGTCCCAATACAAATACGAGTAGAAAACAAAAACAAAAATTTGGGGCCCCAGAATTTGGAGGCCTAAAGCTTTTGCTTTAGTGGCTTGACCTTTGGGCCGCCCTGCTGAATGTATTTTTGCATGGCATATGTGATGTATTTCAGGGGCGGTCAAGCGGCGGATTCATTCTATGGTTCAATATTTAAAGTTTTTAGCATTGAATTCATTATATTTTTAAAGTTATGGGGGTTTATTTTTACTATTTATAATAATTATAGTAATTTTTACACATAAATTTACGCTTTGTACCGAAATTACTGGGTTCAGTTGAACCCGATAACTCTATATTATATCCGCCCCGATGTATGTCACAGGGAAAGAGGAAAAAGAAAGAAAGAAAGAAAGAAAGAAAGAAAAAGGACAGTCAAAACGATGAAATTATAATATTACTTATTTATATTGTAGAAGTTGGTGTCGATGCATGGAAAGTAACAAATCGATTTTTAATTTTTAATTTTTATTTTTTTATATTCAGAATACATAAGAATATTAACATGCAAAGTACTGCCGTTTACTCAACAACAACAACAATCCAGTATAATCCCACTTATTGGGGTCTGGGGAGGGTAGTGTGTACGCAGACATTACCCCTACCCTGGGGTAGAGAGATTGTTTCCAAATAGACCCTCGGCATCATTCCCTCCAAGAACTTCCCACCTTGCTCTTGGGTAGACTCAACTCACAACCTCTTAGTTGGAAGTGGAGGTTGCTTACTCAAATTGACATTATTGTTCTAATTTTCCTAAATATTGTGGGAAAGAAAGATATCGTTCTAGTTGTTTTATCCTGGTTGTCCCTAATTAGTTAGTTAATTAATCAATTAATAGAATCAGTTTCCTATAAAAAATTTTATTTCTGTTAACTTATTCTTCTTTTGAATATTTTAGTATGGATATAAGAACTTTTTTTTTTCCTGCCACTTTAGGTTGATTTCTTTAGGAAAGAAAGACCAACATATGCAATAGAATGCCTAGTTAAAGCTGCAGAAGCAGGACATCTTGGAGCAAAATATGTGATAAGCATAATCCATGTTTTCATAGGTGGAGAATTCAAGCAAAATGGCATAACTGCAATTGGCAAAATGAAAGCAAACAAGCCAATGAGGAGAGCATTAGGAGAGTGCCGAAAAAACTTGGTTGAAATATTGAATAGTATTTGGGTACTCAATCCAATCTTCTTGGCACAAAACCCATATTGCTGCACCCTTCATCATAAGCGCTCTTACAAAAATAAGTGGCGTCAATGGCCTTCTTTTGACACTGACGACCAAGATGAAGATGATTTTCGTTGTGACGCTTGTAGTTGTGATGAAGAAGTTGCATACCTTGTCGAAATTCTGCCCTTGAATTAGTATGCTTTTTGTTATTTTTTTTAACAAAAAACTTTTTTCTTTTGTGTATTGTGGGATGAACTTTTTTTTTTTTTTGGGAAATATATCTCATATTAAAGCTGTTTTTTTAAAGATCCGAGCTATAGTTGACTCCTTGGCACCCAACTGAAAGAAGAATCTTCGAAAAAGAATTTAAATCTAATTCTAGTGAAGTGGAAAACTAGGGATGATAAAACAGTGAGAAATATTGGAGAAACAAAAAGGACATTCAACAAAATTATTACTCCGTTGGGAAGAAATGAGACATACAAACAATGGTGGCTTCTATGTGTCGACGCTTAGAACAGCGTAACATAGTAAGTGTATGGGTCCAAATTTGGACAAACCCGACCGTGGATGAACACGACGAACGACGAGATCCACACAGCTCGACATTTTGCAGAGAGCGATCTTAAGGCAAAAAAGAGACGGTACGACTATCGCAGTAGTGCAGGCCCATTAGGGGACATCGGAAATATTCTCTTGAATATTCCCTATAGCTTGTTTTTTAGAGCTCAGCAAGGTTGGGTTCCTTATATATAGAGCATGAAACAACTTTGTAAGGGGACTCTCTTTCGGCTAATCCATAATACTTACTGTAAACTTGCTTACATAGAGGATTGAGAAGATTATTGTTAAATGTCTTTTTTTTGGCCTGAACGAGATAAGGAATTCTTATCATTATTTGCTTTATCCATCTTTCATTCTAGAGATTATTATACTTAGCTAAGATTTACCCCTTCAACTTCTTTGATTGATTTGTTCAAAAAGGTTTCGATATATTTTGAGTCAAACAATTTGGCGCCGTCTGTGGGGATTTCTATAGCTGAGACCTTAGTTTCGTCTAGATTCTTGAAAGAAATAATCACCTCATTTCAGTCTCACAAAGGCCAACAATGGCAGGAAAGGGAGAAGTAAGGCTAAAGGCAATAGTAGGTGTCACGAACAACCTCCTGAATTCCTTCAATGAAGTCAGTGGAGAAGACAACGAAAACATAACACCAACTGCTACACCTGAGGGAGAGATCTCACCCCCCCCCCCCCGAGGGTTTAACTGTCTCGCGCGAGAGGGAAACCTTAACATCCGCAGCAGGAGAAGCACCACCGGCCGTGAAAAGTCTATTAGAAGAATGGTTGACAAACACCTTGAGCAACATACTCGAGAAACCCGTTCAGAGGGATATCGAAGATACATTGCCCGTAGAAACCGCTGCTGTTGCCGATGAGCCAGAAACTACACAAACAGGTAACACTCGTACTGTCGCTGATGCAGGCAACGATGCACTTGCAGCCGTCTTAAAGAAAATGGAAGAGATGGAAAATGAGAACAAAACACTCCGCGACTAGATAAAGGAGCATCAAGAAAGGGTTGATAAAATACCGGGCGCTCCGAAGTTGCTACCAAAATGTGACGTGGGCCAATTCGTCGAACAACCATAAAGCGAAGGGGCACTCCCCACTCTATTCCAAAAACCTTCAAATTGCCGCCATATCTGAAGATATATGATGGCACCACGGATCCGGAAGATCACTTGATCCATTACATTACTGCAGTAAAAGGTAACGATCTATCAAAAGAACATGTGCCGTCAGTACTGCTGAAAACGTTTGGCGAAACTCTAACAGGGGGAGTGTTGACATGGTATTCCCAACTACTAGCACGATCAATATCAACGTTCGAAGAAATGGCGGATAAGTTCATCACCGCTCATGCGGGAGCGTAAAAGGTAGAGGCCAGGGTAAATGATATCTTCACCGTCAGACAAATAACAAGCGAGGGACTTCGGTATTTCCTAGCTCGATTAAACATGGTAAGGATGAGCCTACCGAACGTGTCAGAAGGGATGGCGGTAGTAGCCTTTCAAAATGGGTTGAACAGAAACGGGTCAAAAGCCACCAAGAAGTTGCTAAGTAGACTCATGAAGTACCCCTCCCCCCCCACCACGTGGGAAGAGATCCATAATGCCTATTGCACCAAAGTGAGGGCAGACGAGGATGACCTGAATGGCCCGATCCAGCGACTAACCTCGGTCCAAACCGAGACAAGGAGGGATCGCCGCAACGACGGCCGAAGGGATCAACTACCACGTTTCAACCAAGAAAGGCACCAGCCCTATGTCCGAACATCCAACCCACCTCCTCCACGACATACATATGCCATGCCCCGTCACATCGCACCACCCCGAAGCGAAAGAGGTATGCCTCCACTATTATCTGCTCATAACTTTTGTGTTTCTTCTTCAGAAATAGTGTACGCACTGGAAAGGCTCGGCACAAAGGTGCAGTGGCCGCAAAAGATGAAATCAGATCCGAGCACCAGGAGATCAAACATTCTGTGTGAGTTCCACCAGGAAAGGGGACACAAAACCAAGGACTACATAGGTCTACGATAGGAAGTGGTAAGAATGTTAAACCAGGGATACCTGAAAGAACTGCTGAGCGACCGAGGACGGGCCAACTTCGCTCGTGGACGCGATCAACCTCTGGGACCTCCAAAACCACCATCACCAGCCCGTACCATACAAATGATCATTGGTGGTGGCGATGACACGATGATCAACCATGTGAAGTTCACCACCACACAAAAACTCAAACGGACAGTCGCCCATGAATGGTATGATGACCTCGAAGATTGTATCATCTTCGATAAGTCAAATACCAACAGTTTGTCTTTCCCTCACTATGATACTTTAGTTATAACTTTACGCATCGCGGATACCGACGTAAAAAGAATAATGGTGGATGACGAAAGCAACACGTGTATTATTCACCCACGAGTTCGCATGCAGATGAGGCTTGAATATAAAATAGTACCGCATTGCATAACACTGACGGGTTTTAATAATGCAGTGGAACGAACCTCTGGAGAGATAGTGCTACCTATCCTGGCAGGAGGAGTCACCCTGGAGACGACGTTCCATGTCATGAACTAGGAAACAACCTACAACTCCATCATAGGGCGCCCATGGATACACGCCATACGAGCCATCCCGTCAAGTTTCTATCAAGTAATCAAATTTCCCACCCCATGGGGGATATTCAGCATTCGAGGCGAGCAATGCACGGCCCAAGAATGCTACCGGATTGCCCAAGATTGCACACACACCAAACAACTAAAAGGGGCAAGTGCATAAGCATAGCAATCAGCCATATCGGGAGCCAAACCCAACGTACAAATATAGGCCATCAAAGACCTGGATGTCATAGAAGCTTGCAAGGCAACCATAGAAGACCTCGACCCCGTCCAACTGGAAAAACATCGATAGCACGAAAAAGGCTTACATCGGACACAACCTCTTAGAACCAAGTAAATATCGTGAGTTTTTAACTAACAATGCCGATTTGTTTGCCTTTTCCCATTCAGATATGCCAGGAATCCCAAGGGATATCGCCACACATAGACTGAATATTGATCCTCTTTACCTGCCAGTACGACAAATGAGGAGAAAGTTCAACACCGCCATCAATGAGGCGGTCAGCGAAGAGGTTGATAAATTACTCGCTAATGGCTCCATCCGAGAGTCAAAATATCCCCAATGGATCGCCAATGTGGTCATGGTCAAAAAGAAAAATGGGAAATGGTGGATGTGTGTCGACTTCACCGACTTAAACAAAGCATGCCCGAAAGATTCCTTTCCATTACCACACATCAACCAGCTCATCGACGCAACGGCGGGACACGAACTACTGAGCTTCTTAGACGCTTACTCTGGTTACAACCAAATTCTGATGGCTAAAGAAGACCAAGAAAAGACCACTTTCATCACTCACCGAGGAACGTATTGCTACAAGGTAATGTCGTTCGGACTCAGGAACGCAGGGGCGACGTATCAAAGGTTAGTCACCAAGATGTTCAAAGAACAACTCGGTAAGACCATGGAGGTTTACATCGACGACATGTTGGTACAGTCGAAAAAGAAAGAGGATCACATTGACCATCTGAAGGAAGCCTTCAAGATATTAAGGGAATACGGGATGAAGCTGAATCCCAAAAAATGCGCCTTCGGCGTAACTTTAGGAAAGTTCCTTATTTTTTTAGTGTCATAAAGGCGTATCGAGGTCAACCCGGATCAGATCAGGGCCATCGAAGGAATACCAGAGATATTGACCATCAAGAAGCAGGTGCAGAAATTAACAGGACGAATAGCCGCCCTGTCGAGGTTTATTTCACGATCATCGGACAAATGCCATAAATTCTTCAATGTGCTAAGGAAAGACCACAGACTACAGTGGAATGCAGAATGCATCAACGCCTTAAGGAAGCTAAAAGCGTATCTATCCTCGCCACTACTGCTCGTCAAGGCAGACTCGGGGGAATGCCTACTAGTATACCTAGCAGTCTCCGAAGTTGCAGTAAGTGCAGTCTTGATCCACGAAAACAAAGGCACGCAATCTCCGATTTACTATATCAGCAAAACCTTAATTTATGCCGAAACAAGGTACCCTCACCTTGAAAACTAGCTTTGGCATTAGTCGTAGCTTCACGAAAGCTTAGACCATATTTTCAATATCACCCCATAAAAGTGGTGACAACCTTCCCCCTGAGGGGCATCCTACACAAACCCGAACTATCAGGTAGACTGGCCAAATGGGCCATAGAATTAAGCAAGCACGACATAACATACCAACCATGAACTGCCATTAAGTCGCAGGTGCTCGCCGATTTCATCGTTGATTTCAGCGCAGAAATATTGCCTGAAGTAGAGCAGGAGGCGCTCCGCGCTTCCGCATATTCCGACCTTTGGGTCCTCTACACTGATGGCGCATCTAATGCATCGGGATCAGGACTGGGACTCATCCTCGAGGTTCCTACGGGAAAAGTAATTCGCTAGTCCATATGATGCCTGGAGATGACTAACAACGAGGCCGAGTATGAAGCTATGATTGCAGGGTTGAAATTAGCCCTCAAATACGGCACGCGACGACTCGTCCTCCATTGCGACTCTCAACTCGTAGTAAACCAAGTCACCGGGACTTTCCAAATCAAAGAACAGAGACTACAAAAGTACCAGTCAGAAATTCACAAACTGCTGCCAGAGTTCGATGAATGCCGCCTCGACCAAATACCTAGGGCGCAGAATATCGAAGCAGACGGACTTGCCAAGCTAGCGGCAGCCACCAAAAATATCAACAAGGAAAACATGGTCACCCTTCTCCATTCCGTAATAGACCAAGTCGAGGTACATTCTGTAAGCCTAACTTGGGACTGGCGCAAACGTCTCCTAACATATTTGCAGGATGGAACGCTCCCACAAGATAAAAAAGAAGCCAAAAAGCTTCGACTACAGGCAGCGAGATACAACCTCGTAAACTGTGATCTCTATAAGAGAACGTTCGGCGGCCCCCTAGACAAATGTCTTGGGCCAAATCAAACAAGGTGAGTACTGGAAGAAGTACATGAGGGGCACTGCGGCGCCCACACGGGAAACCGTGCCCTCATCCGATGCCTCATCCGCGTCGAATTCTTTAAACCCTGAACCAATAGTTCTGGGTTACAGTTTACACCTTTTCTCCCCAGCAGAGTCGCCAGAGCTGTCGCACCTCCATTTTACCGCGCCCGCGGGGCGCGTGGGGAGTTTTCTCCAATTGAAGGACAGTCGAAACGGGATTTATTTAATTATTTCAGAGTCGCCACCTGGGAATTTTAAGGCGTCCCAAGTCACCAATTTTAATCCCTGAATCGAGGAGAATATGACTCTGTTTATTATTCTGCGAACCAGAAATCCTGAGTAAGGAATTCTGTTAATCCGGAAGAAGGTGTTAGGCATTTCCGAATTCCGTGGTTCTAGCACGGTCGCTTAACTGTTTTTATTATTGGCTTAATTATCTTGATTTTACTAAATACATTTTTATTGCATGATTTTACTACCGCTTTTTACTTATTGTTTACAATTATATGGATGAATTACGCGTACGTATATTCGTATTATATACTTTTTATAATTACCAGGGATCGTGCCACGCGTACGTGTACACAATAAAATTGTCCATGTTATAATTTTTATAAAAAATATATATTAAAAAATTAAAAATAAAATCAGGAACATCATCACCCTTTTTATTTAGATAATGAACTGCACACCTCGGGTTATATGAAATTATTTTGACATCCGCGGAGAAATCATTTTTATTAAAATATTCGCTCGAAATTGCGCGTACGCATAATCCGAATTTGCTTTTTTTTTTTAATATAATCAGGGTGCGCGAACGCATCCCTGATTGCGCAAAATCTTTGTTAATAGTATTATGGCCTTTTTCCCCAAATTGTTTATTATATCATGAGAAATCTCCATTTAAGATACCCTTGAATTCTTGAAAAAGAACTTGCAATTTATTAAATGTTACCCGTCGATTATAATTTCCGGATATAAATTATATTCAGCCAGACTATTCAAATTCAAAGAAAAGCGTAAAAATATGATTAACACTATTTTCGGCAAATACAACATATATATCTATATGCCCAATAATGAATTGTATATGAAACTAAAAATGATTTATAAAGGGAAGAATATTTTTCAAGAACTTTTATTATTTCTATTTAGTGCAAGTCCTATTTCTAATTGTCGTTGATATAAAGTGTTGCAATTTGTATATCTCATCTTATTCTTATATACTTGCTTTTAATCTAATAGGCCTAATTATTTATTTAGGATGGTAAATAGGCATCAAATTGATAAGAGGGGGAATTATTATACAAATTGATTAACAACATTGTCTTACATGCCACATATTTGTATGTCTTGAAACATTCGTAGCACTTTAACATCATAATGAGCCATAACAACTCAACTTACCATCCACTAATGGTTCTATAGATACCTGTTATTATGCCACATAAGAACGTACAACTTATATCATTCCTTCCACAACTAAATCAGGTATCAGAATAAACTAGCAATATGGTTTTGACATTTTCACGCTATTCTTTATTCAACTAACAACGTCACAAGGCCTAGTTAATGGCCAATCTTTATGTCATGTTTCCTACCTTGACAGTTCAAACATGACTAAACTAATGAGATGAAGGGCTAACATTATTACAAAGCTTTATACGAATTTCAAAGTAAGACAATTAACTCATAGCTATCAAATTGAATTCACTACTAATTAACTAACATGAAACAAAAATGAAATTTAAACTGATGAACTTGGACAAATGGAAAACAGAATTGCAATTCAAGCTTCATTGATTAGTCATGTTGAATCTCTTTCCAACATAAAATTTAAAAGACATGTACCTGAAAATGAAGGTAGAAGGAGTAAATTTCAGCAGTAGCAGCAATAACAAAATCAGTAGAATGTACCGATAACACAGCAAGTCTGAACAAGACCCGTTAACCCGGATTAACAGTGACAGAAACTTGAGGGAAAGATTTCAGATTCAAACTGAATAATATTCACACAAAAATAATTGCACAAACAACGGACTGATTCTAGGAGGATAACATTTTTCAGATTTCAATTTCTTCCTGTTTCGGATTCCTGTTTCTGACTATATTTTCTTTTTTCTGTTTCTGTTTTCTTCTTCCTATTTTTTAAAACTCTCCTCTTAAAATCTGATTTTTTCTTCTCCTTTCTTTCTTTCTGTCTTTCTCACCTTTCTTTCTCTCTCAAAGACTGATCTTTTTCTCTCTTAAAATCTGCCTGAAAGCTCTCTTTTTTCCTTGTTTTTCTTTCTTCAAAGAGCTCCCTCAGATTTTTCTCTTTCAAAAATCTGCCCCTAAATCAGTCCCAATCCCCCTTTATTTATACAGGGCTGTCCTGTACCCTTCTAGTGCTGCCTGGACCCTTTTCTCCTTTTAAAATCAGAAAGTTTTCCATTAAAACTACTTTTGAATACTTTAAATCCTATTGAGTGCTATTATCCTGATTTTCAGCAGCCCATTACCCTTTGTTTCCCATTAGTATCTTAAATTATAGCCAACCAACATTCCACTTTCAGTCCACTTATTCTATCACATTACCCTCACTATTCTGTCCCAAAAAATGTCCCAGATTTCCTACTGTAATTACTGTTATTACTGCCTTAAATTCAGAATCTAACAATACAGATTTTAAAATCTGTTTAAGCAGCTATAACCAATCCTAAAGTTTTAGACTGAATCCTAACTAAGAATGTAACCTTCTAACACAATTACATCTAATCAACATTTGTAAAATCACACTGAATTCAGAACTAACATCATAACAACATATCAATGAAATCATTATAACAATTCAGACTGGACTTAAACATTGAATCAAGATCAAACATACACAGGAGCATTGTCAATATACTGACAATGCCCTGTTCAGAAAACAATATATACACATCATACATTTGAATTTACTGATTTGTAAACAAACATGATTTAATTGACAAGTATTAATTAGTAGACTATTTACAACATTTGTCCATAATCAGTCTAAAACAATAGAAGCAGACTGTTTCCATTAACATTATCATAAATGAGAATTCACAATATAACTAATCGACGAACTTAATCGAGTCGATTACTCACATTGTAAATAATCACGAACAACAGAAACAATTTCATATTTTGATCATATAGACGGGCATGAGACAAAGATGACAGAATTAATCAAAACAAAAATATGAAAAAATTAGCAAGTTATTAAAACAAACGAAAATACATACAGAATACACAAACATAAATAGAAAAGTACCTCTGAATTTTAATCAGACTCGAACTCAACTTGGCTTCGGATTTTGTTTGAAATCAAACAGACCTTAGTCGAAGTATTTTCCACTGAAAATACTTCGACTAAGGTCGATTAAACCTCAATCTTTATTCAATCTGGACAGAATCCAAAAGTCTGGTATTTTTAGGGTTCTTGAAAGTTCGATTTGGGACTTAACCATTTTTGGTCAGATTCGAGGAGAAACAAATACTACACAAGGGTGAGGGAAGCCTAGGGGTTATTTGGTGTCACTTTGGAACAGGTCTGGGTAAGTTCTTGTTTGGTCCGAATCTTCAAAAGAAGATTTGAAGAGTTCTGAGAGGATTCGAACCAAACAAACAACAGATCTATACTTATGGTGGTTAGGGGAAGCTATGGTGTTATTTTGGAAGCCATTGGAAAGGTTGGAGTTTTCAGACCCACCTTCGATTTAGTATTCGAAGAGTTGGGGTCTGATTCGAAGGAAACTAAGGTCAGATCTGTGTAGAGGATGTTCAGGGGGTTCTAGGGTGTTATTTTGGTGACCGGCGGCGTTGTTGCCGCCGGGTTTCAGGCGGTGGGATCCTAGGGCGGCTAGGGTTAGGGGTGAGTTTCGGAAGGGACGATGAACAGGGAAGGAGGGGGGGTTTGGCTAGGAGGGCCGGGGTAAGGTTTTGGGATTATATAGGGGAATGGTGGATTGATATTGTCCGTTGGATTAGGCAGGATGGACGGCTAAGATCTATTCACTTAGCCAAACGACGTCGTTTGGTTTAAGTTAGGGGGACGGGTTGAACCGGGTATTAGATCGGGTAAGGGTCTCGGGTTAGGGTGATGAAATCTTGGCCGTTGGATGGCTTTGATCCAACGGTCTTGATAAAATGTGACCAAACGTCGTCGTTTGGTCTTGGCTTTGAATTGGACCGGACAGGGGGATGTTGGATTGGGCTGTGGGATTCATTTCGTTTGGGCCTGGATTTTAATCCAGGTCCGATTTTCATATTCTAACTTATATTTTTATTTTATTATTAATTAATAAAATCCTAATAAAAAATTATAAAAACAAAATTATCATTACAATAATACTAATTATCTTTAAATAACCATTAACACGTAGATAAATCATTAATCACATAACGACACATTTAAAAATAGAACGAATGCATATTTTTGTGATTTTATTTAAATTATCTTTCAAATGCATAATTAAATCCTATATGCATGTAACATGTATTTTATTTTAATTTTCATTTTATTATGACAAAGTAAACATTTATGGACATAACACAAATATTTAACACCACGCAAATTCAAAAATTACACAGTAAAAGAAATTTAATTTATTTTTTTTGATTTATTTTGGAGTAGTTTTCGTAAGGCAAAAATCACGTGCTCACAGCTGCCCCTCTTTGTGCGGAAACTCGAAGAGTTTTCGTGCAAAGATAAAGTGAGCAGATACGAGCGATTTTTGCCCGTTCGAATACTCCGTGAGAAGCATTTTTTGAAAGATTTGACCGAACCTCTGCTTCAAAGGTTTCCTACATATCCTTGGCTATAAAGGAATCAGGTCAAAGTAGTTCAGGAAGTTTTGGGTAGCTGGGACTACCATGGGACTGTGATGTTACTGCTGCTTCGTGCTGTTTTTACTGCTTGCTGACCTCCTTATTACACCTTACTTCCAAGGTAATACAAAGAGCTAAACTAGACTATGGTACATGAATTATAAAATCTTATCTAGATTATACCCTTGCGTTTCTTGTTGTCTTGATTTCTTGGTGACTCTTGGGCATTTGGCTTATTCCGTATTCCTTTTCATTGTGTCCCGTATTTCTTTCATCTGTTTGGGACTCTTGTTGTTTCTTGCTGGGGATTTTGTTGGATTCCTCTGCTTTATTGATTCTAAGTGTGCTCCTTTTTCATATGAGCGGGTTTTTGATTTCAACACTTCAATTGCATTCCCTCGTTCTCCAGGTGGGTGCCTTGACTGCTTCTTTTCTTTCTTCATCCTTATTCTCTAGGTGGACGCCTGACTTCTTTTTAACTTCTTCATCCTCATTCTCCAGGTGGACGCCTGATTTCTTCAATTCTCATCCTCATTCTCCAGGTGGACGCCTGACTTTTCAATTCTTCATCCTCATTCTCCAGGTGGACGCCTGACTTCTTCAATTCTCATCCTCATTCTCCAGGTGGACGCCTGATTTCTTTTTTAACTTCTTATCCTCATTCTCCAGGTGGACACCTGATTTCTTTAATTCTTTGTCCTCATTCTCCAGGTGGACGCCTGAATTCTTCAATTCTTCATCCTCATTCTCCAGGTGGACGCCTGACTTCTTTTAATTTTTATCCTCATTCTCCAGGTGGACGCCTGATTTCTTCTTCTCATCCTCATTCTCCAGGTGGACGCCTGACTTCTTCGATTCTCATCCTCATTTTCTAGGTGGACGCCTGATTTCTTCTTTTCTCATCCTCATTCTCCAGGTGGACGCCTGACTTCTTCTTTCCTCATCCTCATTCTTCAGGTGGACGCCTGACTTCTTCTTTCCTCATCCTCATTCTCCAGGTGGACGCCTGACTTCTTCAATTCTCATCCTCATTCTCCAGGTGGATGCCTGACTTCTTCTTTCCTCGTCCTCATTCTCCAGGTGGACGCCTGACTTCTTCTTTCCTCATCCTCATTCTCCAGGTGGACGCCTGACTTCTTCAATTCTTATCCTCATTCTCCAGGTGGACGCCTGACTTCTTCTTTCCTCATCCTCATTCTCCAGGTGGACGCCTGATTTCTTCTTTCCTCATCCTCATTCTCCAGGTGGACGCCTGACTTCTTCAATTTTCATCCTCATTCTCCAGGTGGATGCCTGACTTCTTTAATTCTTATCCTCATTCTCCAAGTGGACGCCTGACTCCTTTAATTCTTTGTCCTCGTTCTCCAGGTGGACGCCTGACTTCTTCTTTCCTCATCCTCATTCTCAAGGTGGACGCCTGACTTCTTCAATTTTCATCCTCATTCTCCAGGTGGACGCCTGACTTCTTCAATTCTTATCCTCATTCTCCAGGTGGAAGCCTGATTTCTTTAATTCTTTACCAGGTATTTCCTGACACAAATATTGTCTTTGCCCCTGTTTTATATCAAAGAAAACTTCGTTAGTTTAAAGCAGGGTGGTTAACTGGGGTATTCTTGCCGATGGTGAGGCTTCTCTTCGTCTCTTTTTATTGCCTTGGAATGGTTGAAAAAGACCGTTTTGTCCTTGTAATTGATCCTTGATTATAGGATTTCCCTTTGTATGTTTTCCTTCAAATCCTTTTAGCCGTGATCATATGTCTCTCCTGACATTGTTGATCCACTTTTGATTTCACTTTTCTTTCTCCCATATCTTATTATTTTTATCTCCCGCCTTTCATGGCCTTATTTTGCATCATGTAACCTTGATTCTTGGTAGTATACCTTGACACTCCTTCTTATTTGTTTGGAATAAAACTTATCTCAAAGCTTTAGAAAAGTAAGATTATTAGTGACGAAACGCGCTGATTTCGACAATTATAGAATGAAAAGAAAAATCCAAATTTGGATGACTGTCGGAGAAGGAATAAAACTTATCTGATTGGAGTTACTGACGCCAATGATCAGGGTATGCATTTCGGATTAATCAACCCAGTCTTTTAATCAATCTCCTTTCAATTGTCTTATTTTCGTTTTCCCCAAAATTTCCATAATCCAACTTCATTTTTCATTTCACATACCTGTTGGACTTGCAATATCTCAAAGAGTTTTCACCGATAAACCTTCCTCATTTGTTCATTTCTCACTTCCTTTTCACCTTATGGTGCCTACGAAGGTTTTCACCAATAAGACTCTCTCATTTTTACTTTCTTTTCTTGTTTGTACCAGAGTGTTGTGAACCATCTTCATTTGCTTGTCTCAGCATTTTTCTAAGATTGATCGAAAGGTCTTTCTGGTATGGGGTTAGAAATGGAAAAAGTATTAAAAGCTAAATAGCTTTGGTATGGGTTTAAAATTACAACTCTTGGAATCTTTTTCTTATTTCCAATACAATTTTTTGCCCCAGTTTTTTGATTGGGGTTGCTTGATGCTTCTTTTTGTGCACATTATATATATTGTGCACCCTATGACCGAGCAGTGAGGCGCCTACGTATCCTTCTTTGAGGAATCAGGTCAAACGTAGTTCACTAAATAATAGTGATTTTCTCTTTTTTTTTTATTATTATTATTGTTACTTCAATTTGATTTTCATCGATTCCAAGAGAGGGCAGGAACGAAACAAATATGGCTCAAAAGGGGAAGCAAAGGGTATAGTGTTTGGATAGCAGAATAAATTGTCTTTGTCATTCCAATCTTCGAAATAATGCTAAATACAAACATTCAAAAGTTATGCGTAATATCTCTTTACCGCGTCAGAATTGATCGTCATGTCCATGCATTTGCCTTCAATATCTGTTAAGCATAGTGCACCATTCGACAATACTCTGGTCACAATGAATGGTCCTTGCCAATTCGGGGCAAATTTTCCTTTCGCCTCAATCTGATGTGGAAGAACACGTTTCAGCACATGCTGACCCACTTCAAACTTCCGTGTACGCACCTTTTTGTTGTATGCTCTTTCTATTCTTCTTTGATATAATTGACCATGACATACTGCGGCCAATCGTTTTTCATCAATCAAGTTTAACTGTTCCAGACGGGTTTTGACCCATTCATCATCATCAATCTTTGCTTCGGCGATGATCCGAAGGGAAGGAATCTCAACTTCTGCAGGAATTACTGCTTCAGTGCCATATACCAACAAATAAGGAGTTGCTCCTACTGAAGTGCGAACAGTAGTGCGATATCCCAATAATGCAAATGGTAATTTTTCATGCCATTGTTTTGAACCTTCTACCATTTTCCGAAGTATCTTCTTTATGTTTTTGTTGGCTGCCTCTACTGCTCCATTCGCCTTGGGCCGATATGGGGTAGAGTTGCGATGTGTAATCTTAAACTGTTGACATACTTCCTTCATTAAGTTGCTGTTAAGATTAGCACCGTTATCTGTGATGATCACCTTCGGGATTCCGAATCGACATATGATATTTGAGTGGACAAAATTGACCACAGCTTTCTTGGTCACTGATTTAAATGTTTTGGCCTCAACCCATTTGGTAAAATAATCAATGGCTACCAGAATGAACCTGTGCCCATTGGATGCTGCCGGCTCAATTGGTCCAATCACATCCATGCCCCAAGCAACGAAGGGCCATGGTGCCGACATTGTGTGCAATTCGGATGGTGGAGAATGAATCAAATCTCCGTGTATTTGGCATTGATGACACTTGCGCACAAAACTGATACAATCTCGCTCCATGGTAAGCCAATAGTAACCAGCACGGAGGATCTTCTTTGCTAATACATATCCACTCATGTGGGGTCCGCAAACTCCCGAATGTATTTCAGACATGACAGCTGTAGCTTGTCTGGCATCTATGCATCTTAATAATCCAAGATCTGGTGTTCTTTTATACAAAACTCCTCCGCTTAAGAAGAATCCATTTGCCAATCGTCTAATGGTCCTCTTTTGATCTCCTGTGGCTTGTGCGGGATATATCCCCATCCTGATATACTCCTTGATGTCGTGGAACCATGGTTCACCATCGAATTCTTCTTCGACCATATTGCAATAAGCGTGCTGATCGTGGACTTGAATATGTATCGGATCTACATAAACTTTATCCGGATGATGCAACATTGATGCCAGGGTAGCTAATGCATCGGCAAACTCATTATGGATTCTTGGAATATGCTGGAACTCCACTGATTGAAACCGCTGACAAAGATCATGTAGACATTGTCGGTATGGTATGAGCTTCAAGTCTCGAGTTTCCCATTCTCCTTGAATTTGATGTACCAAAAGATCCGAATCTCCCATGACTAAGATTTCTCGGATACCCATGTCTGCGGCTAGCCTTAACCCCAAAATGCAAGCTTCATATTCAGCCATATTATTGGTGCAATAAAATCGCAATTGAGCCGTAACAGGATAGTGATGCCCTGTTTCAGAAATGATTACGGCTCCTATCCCGACTCCTTTCATGTTAGCGGCTCCATCAAAGAAAAGTTTCCAGCCAGGTTTTTCAATTCGCTCCACCTCGTCGATATGCATTGTTTCTTCATCAGGAAAATAGGTTTTCAACGGCTCATATTCCTCATCGACCGGGTTTTCGGCTAAATGATCGGCCAGTGCTTGAGCCTTCATTGCAGTTCGAGTCACATAGATGATGTCAAATTTTGTGAGCAATATCTGCCACTTTGCAAGTCTTCCCGTTGGCATAGGCTTTTGAAAAATGTATTTCAATGGATCCAACCGAGAAATGAGGTAAGTAGTGTAGGATGACAAATAGTGTTTCAATTTTTGAGCTACCCATGTTAGGGCGCAACATGTCTTTTCCAGATGAGTATACTTAACCTCATAAACTGTGAACTTCTTGCTAAGGTAGTAGATGGCCTGTTCTTTTCTGCCAGTGAGGTCATGTTGCCCCAATACACAACCAAATGAATTTTCCAAAACTGTTAAGTAAAGAATCAAAGGTCTTCCTGGCTCTGGCGGGACCAACACGGGTGGGTTCGACAAGTACCCTTTTATTTTATCGAATGCTTCTTGACACTCATCGGTCCATTTGACCGCATCATCCTTTTTCAACAATTTGAAAATTGGCTCACAAGTTGTTGTGAGCTGAGCAATAAACCTGCTGATATAATTTAACCTTCCCAACAAACTCATTACTTCAGTTTTGTTCCTGGGAGGTGGCAATTCTTGGATGGCTTTGATTTTTGATGGGTCTAGCTCGATGCCTCGTCGACTGACTATGAATCCTAGCAACTTTCCAGATGGAACTCCAAATGCACATTTGGCAGGGTTAAGCTTGAGGTTGTACCTGCGAAGTCTTAAGAAGAACTTCCTCAAATCCCCAACGTGGTCGGCCTGATGCTTTGATTTTATGATCACATCATCCACGTATACCTCAATCTCCTTGTGTATCATATCATGAAACACTTTGGTCATTGCTCTCATATAGGTTGCTCCGGCGTTCTTTAAACCGAATGGCATTACCCGGTAGCAATAAGTTCCCCATGGTGTGATGAATGCCGTCTTTTCTGTGTCTTCTTCATCCATTAGAATTTGATGATACCCGGCATAACAATCCACGAAAGATCCTATATCATGTTTGGCACAATTGTCGATCAAAATATGGATAT
Organism: Nicotiana tabacum; assembly: GCF_000715075.1. NCBI lineage: Eukaryota > Viridiplantae > Streptophyta > Magnoliopsida > Solanales > Solanaceae > Nicotiana > Nicotiana tabacum. The sequence goes on along the minus strand of NC_134090.1, from coordinate 70,912,762 downwards.
TGGGTAATGGGAAATTATCCTTTGGTCTTGCTTTGTTGAGATTGTGGTAGTCGACACATACTCTAATTTTGCCGTCTTTCTTTGGTACAGGAACGATATTAGCCAACCAAACAGGATATCGAGTGACTCGAATGACCTTTGCTTCCAATTGTTTGGTGATTTCTTCCTTAATTCTCACACTCATGTCAGGCTTGAATTTTCTCAGCCTTTGCTTGACAGGAGGCACCGTTGGATCGGTGGGCAATTTGTGAACTACTAAATCAGTGCTCAGGCCCGGCATGTCGTCATATGACCATGCAAAAACATCTTTGAATTCTATGAGTGCTTTAATTAACTCTTCTCGGATCTTTGGTTCGAGATGGACACTTATTTTGGTTTCCCGGACATTACTCGTGTCCCCTATATTGATGTCTTCGGTATCACTCAAGTTAGGTTTGATTTTTTCCTCAAAGTGAATTAACTCTTTACTAATCTCTTCAAAAACCTCATCTTCATCATATTCTGATTCATAATCACAATATATTTCTTGAATTATTACTTCGGAACCAGATTGATTTTTAAGACTGGGCTGAGGATTCCTCATGCATGCCATATCACTAGAGCCATCGTAAAAAGAACTGTACAGAAAAAAAACTATCAGGAATGATAATAAAAAGGAAACTGCTTTTTATTGGATGATGAAAGATAACAAGGTTTGCACACTTCAAACAAACTGTAAGATAAGCTTTGGGATTACAACCCTGAAGTAACCCAAACAAACTTGAAAGAAAATCAAAATAAACTACCAAGACTCCTTTCGAATGGGGAGAGGAGTGGCTTTCCAATTATTAAGCTTTGTTTCTGGCCCAACGAATTGAACTTCTGCGTCGCTACACCCTTCTCCATTTTCCAACATATTCACATCATCAAACAATTTCTCGAATCTTTCAATTAATTCTTCCTCAGGATTGACCCGGGATTTAGGAATTGTTGTTATCGGGCGGTTTTTAACACCGGTCTTGACAAAAGACTTTGACAGACGTGGGACTGGTTTTGGAAGAACCCATGCTTGGTGTTTCAACTTCCTGACCTTTATTACGTCATTTACAGTGGGTGTGAACCCCAAACCGAATGTTCCCCAGTTCTCGGGGAGAGATACTGGTTGTATAATTCCTTGCAAAGATAAGCCCAGACCTTTGCCGGGTACAAAGCCATTCTTTAACATTTCATAAGCTACCATGACTGATGCAGAGGATATCTTTGGATTCGGAAGGTATTTCCCCTCTGGAATTTTCTCCACCGACACTATGTCGGACACTTGGTATACCCATGGTCCCTGGTCATTTTCTGTTCCCTCGACTGGTACAATGGTACTGCTGCGAGCATTTAAACTTTCTTCCCCATGCACAACTATTTCTTGATGATCCCATTCAAACTTGACAGCCTGATGTAGTGTTGACGGGACTGCTTTAGCAGCATGGATCCATGGTCGACCCAACAACAAGTTGTAAGAAACAGTTATGTCCAACACTTGAAATTCCATTGTGAATTCAACTGGCCCTATAGTTAGTTCCAACACTATGTCGCCAAATGAATCTCTGCTTCCACCGTCAAACCCCCATACGCAGATACTATTCTTCAGGATCCTCTCCTCTTTAATTTTTAATTTGCTTAAAGTGGAGAGAGGGCATATGTTTTCACTTGACACATTGTCAACCAATACCCGGGTTACTACGGAGTTTTCACATTTCACGGTGAGGTAAAGAGCTCTGTTATGCTCGGTACCTTCCACAGGTAATTCATCATCAGCAAATGTAATTCTGTTTGTCTCAAAGATTCTGTTGGCTATTCTTCCCAAATGATTTACAGAGATCTTTTCAGGAACATGAGCCTCATTCAGGATTTTCATTAAAGCCAGACGGTGCTCCTCTGAATGGATCAGTAATGACAACAATGAAATTTGAGCGGGCGTCTTCTTTAATTGATCCACAACAGAATAATCATGGAGTTTCATTTTTCTTAAAAACTCTTCCGCCTCTTCTTCCGTCACAGCTCTCTTTGTTGGTGTTGGATTATTTTTAGTTTTTCTTAACTCTTCGGGAGTAAAACATCTTCCCGAACGAGTCAAGCCTTGTACCTCATACACTTCTTCCTTGACTTCTTTTCCCTTGTACATTACAGTCACCCGTTCATAGTTCCATGGGATGGCTTTGTTGTTGATGACCGGCAGCTGGATTACAGGTGCGATAATAACCCGATCTGTACGGGCTCCTTCCACGAATACAATGGGTTTGTTAGCAACCCCTGGTACTATCACTTTCGGCCTTTCTTGTTCTGGAGCAACTTTGCTCGATGATCCCTCCTTGTCTACCACAGATGATTCATCGCCATTTCTGCTCTATTTAGGTACCGGCTTCTCCTCTGTTAACTGCTTATCTGGTTTGGCTTCATGAGACTTGATCATCATGACAGTTTGTGACGGCTTCTTTGTCTCCCCATCAGCTTGTATGATTTCTATCATATTGGCCTCTTGATGGGCTGGCATTGGATTTCTATTGATATTTTGGGCTTCGGGGGTTTGAACCTCGATTTTATTAGTATCAATCAGCTCTTGTATTGCATTTTTCAAATGCTAGCATTTCTCCGTATCATGGCCTGGTGCACCGGAGCAATATTCACAGCTAATGGTGTAATCCAGATTCTTTGGCGGAGGATTGGGTAGCTTGGATTGTATTGGTCTTAGCATGTCTAGCTGTCTCAGCCTTTGGAACAGACTGGTGTAAGACTCTCCCAATGGAGTGTAAGTTTTCTTTTTCTGTTCCCTTTCTCCCCTGAATGCTGGCCTGGGCCTGAAACCTGGTCCGGGATAGGCTCGTGGGTAAGTATTTGGTGTGGCAGGAGCACGCCAATTGGTGTGAACAGGTGGCTGATTGTATGCTTGAGCATGGTTAATGGAAAAATGAGGCTCTGAAGGGTGATAGTAGTGTTGGGATGAATCATGGTGGTAAGCTGATTGGTGAGGTCGTTGTTGATTATAGTAAAGCGGTGAACCTTTGGGTCCCGACCAAATTCCTGAATCAACTACCGCTGCTTCCTCCCTCTTCTTTCTTCCGATTCCTCCTACCCCGCCTTGAATAGCTTGAGTAGTTGCCTTAATTGCTGAATAACTCATAATTTTATTTGTTTTGAGGCCTTCTTCCACCATACCTCCCATCTTCACCACTTCGTTGAATGATTTCCCAACCGCTGAAACTAGATGGGCATAGTAAGTTGGTTCCAAGGCTTGGAGGAAGTAGTCTACCATTTCATTCTCCTTCATAGGAGGATCCACTCGTGCTGCCTGTTCTCTCCACCGAAAACCATACTCTCTGAAACTTTCATTGTGTTTCTTCTCAAATTTTGTCAAAGATAATCGATCTGGGATGATTTCCAGATTGTATTGGAAATGGTATGCGAATGCCTGTGCCAGGTCATCCCAAGTGTACCATCTCCCATGGTCCTGGCGTGTATACCACTCCAAAGCTGATCCGCTTAAACTTTGACTGAAGTAAGCCATCAATAATTCATCCTTTCCCCCAGCTCCTCGCATCTTGCTACAGAAACCCCTTAAGTGGGCTACTGGGTCGCCGTGCCCGTTGTATAGGTCAAATTTGGGCATCTTGAAGCCAACTGGTAATTGTACATTGGGGAATAAGCACAAATCTTTGTATGCTACACTGACTTGCCCACCTAATCCTCGCATGTCTCTGAACGATTGTTCTAAACTCTTGACCTTCCTGAACATCTCTTCTTGTTCAGCATTTTTGGCTGGCTTGTCAATTTCGGTTGGGAGATCAAAACGAGGAGCAGTTGAATTAATTTCGGAGGCTTTGAGGGTGGGCTCCGGGGGTAATATTGGTTGTCCTGGGCCTGGAATGTAGGCTCACTAGGAGATTTGTGAAATGTATCAGGGGGAGGTGCTACGAAAACAGGAGTCATAGGTGGAGGAAAGTATGGAACTGGTTTCGGAGGTGGAGACTGTGGTGTCTGAGAGGTGGTGCCTCGGTAGTGCTGGTAAATGGGGAAGTTTGGGGATAATTCAGTGGTAATATTATCCTGAGTTTGGGTCATTGATGGAGCAGGGTTATTTGGGTAAGATGGGGGTAACTGTCCTGTAGACCAGGCTTGGTACATCTCAGCCATTTGCTGCTTGAGTTTAAACATCTCTTCTTTCATTTTCCCGACATCCATCTCCTCTAGCTCCATACCTGTGTCAACATCTGGGATAGACATACTTTCGGGTATTGGTCTTTTTGATCTTGTGTGATAGTGATAATATGCCAGTATACTCTTTAGAGAAACTAACTGCTTGAATTCTGAAAATGAACAAACTTGTTAGTTTTGAGAGTTTAACACATATATAATCACACGTTGAGATGCAATGCTCCTAGACAAATAATCTCTTTCTATTATGCATTTGCTCGGCTGCTTGTGTCGTCCCAAAATTTTTTATTGTTATTCACTTTTATTTATTATATATGTCTTTTATCGTGGTGGTCGAATCTTATAGAGATTGCCTACGTATCATGCCCTTACATGAATCAGACCTTCCGCAGTTCAGACTAAAGGCAATCACTTTTATTCATTATACAAAGATGGAATTACATTTGAAAACTTTTAAGAGAATGGTTTGAAACACACACACTTAAATCAAAATAAAAGATACAATTCTTAACATCTCACAACATGCCCCACTTTCCACTTTTGTTGTCAAATATTGGATTATCTGCTCAATGTGGGGCTTGACCTGGATGGCCCCCCAGCGTACGATACATCCTTTCCAACTCCATTGCTAGATGACGAGCAAAAGTGGGTGCATGCTCTGTAAACCTTTCATAATCTATTCCTTGGCAGTTTACATAACTTTGAGATGTGAAGACTGCTAGGTCGTGGATTTGTGCCCTGAAACCTTGGAGACGTTGGTCTTGGTCTTGCAATTGCTGCTGACGAGTGGTGGCTATATCTCTGACACGGTTTTCACGATCTAGAGCTGATTCTAACAGAGCTCGGAGTCTGGCCTGATCTAATCTTGCTTGCGCTCTTTCCCTGTCGAGGTCTTCTTGTTGATGTTCTCTGTTGCATCTTCTTGCCTCTTCTAGTTGTGCACGAAGCTAGTTTTCTGATCGTATCCAATGGTATTTTTCCTTCTTGAATTGTGCCCTGTCTTTTTCGGATTGCCTATTTTGGCGTTCCTTATTAGACATGGCTTCTTCGTTTAATCGTTGGATCCTTTCTTTTGCTTTGCTCAACGTCCTTTCGTTTTCTGCCAGAATAGAATCATAATCTTGCATTCTTTCAAAAAGATTAGCGATGGTTTTTTGATCCTTCCAGCTCCTCTTTGGTGTTTCAGAAACTCTTTTCATTTTTCGGAATCGAGCATGAAGATTTTCATTCTCACAAGCTAGACTCTTCTTCTCGCCTTCGGCTTCTTGTGCTTGCAAATCTTTCTCCAAACTGAGGCTTCTCAGATTTTCTTTTAAGTCATGGATAGTTGCTTTGTACCCTTTTTCCTTTTCTCCCCAGATCAACTGCTCTTGGATCTTATCATTAAAGTTTTGAATATGGGGTCTTTTTGTTGGTCTTCTTAGCTCAGGTTCTGGTACATCATCCACGCGAGACCGTTTCTCGAACCACCTTGCATATCCAGGATTTATCTCACCCTTTGTAGTGTCTGGGACTTGAGTATCACTTTTCAAGTATCTACATCCATTCCACATCTGCTGAAGTAGAGCCTCGGGAATAGTGGCTTCTGGGTGTAATTCGATTACTTGCATACTCAAATCTTCATCATCAGGAACTACTTGATATCTCCCTAGTTTTCTTAGGACTCTTAGTGGCACATACGACTGAATGCTTCTCAATCCCAATAGTAGTAGATAACTATTTGAGGTTGACATGTGTATTACTTCCCTCATCGGGAGTCATCCCAAAGTCCATTCAATCTGATTTGCCGTTAAAGCCTTTAGATGAGATACCCATGTTTCTATCCCTTCTGGAGCCTGATAATTTTTTGTTCTTTCCTCATAACTCTAAATGCAATTATCATTATTTGGCCCATACTGTATGATCTTGGGCTGTTGTTGGAGATGTTCAATCACCCACATTTGCAACAAAATTTTGCATCCTTCGAAGACTTTTGCTCCTGATTTACATAAAGTCAAAGCCCGATAAATATCTGATAGAATGATGGGGATAAAGGTGTGATTTTCTTTGGTGGTGAGGATTTGCACAACTTTCGCGGTGCGAATATCAATTGTTCGCTCTTTGTTTGGGAAGACCATGACTCCTAGAAAAGCCACCATGAAGGCAAAGCGACGGTGAATCTGCCAAGTGTCTTTGTTTTGCTTGTTAGTAAGGCCTTTCTCATGAATTTCGAACCCATCTGACTTTCCGAACCTTGAATACAAAAAGTTGAAGGAACAACATCCATTGATGACATTGCTTTTCCTGATTTGACTGCTGATGTTTAGAAGACCGAAGAATCGAAGTACCGAAGGAGCCTTTGTGAATATCAGGCTTTGATTTTTTAGACTTCCGTCAAAACCAGCATATCCAGCTATCTCCTCTAATGTAGGAGTCAGCTCGAAGTCAGAGAAACGAAAGACATTGTGAACAGGGTCCCAAAAAGTTATTAACGCCGCAATCAGATCATCACGGGGTTTAACTTTCATAATGTCCGTGAGATTTCCCAAATGCTTGACGACCCATTTTTGACCGTCGTCGCCTAAATCATACCACCACATTTGAAGCTGAAAGAGAAATTCTTTTGTACTTGTGGATGAGGGGCTTTGTGTGGTGCTCATTTTGTATCTGAAATTTAATTTTAATAAAGTCAAAACTTATTTTTTGAAAATTTACACTAAAAAAAATCATTTTATTTATTAAATATCTTTATTTCAAGATTTAAAACTATTTTTTTTAAAAAAAAAAACAACCCATTTTATTCCTCTCTTCTCACCATGATTTCGTTTAAGCTGGTTAACAAGCATGTTCGAGGCAAATGAATGCACAAGTAGCAAGTAGGATGCATCAGGATGGTCTTTTTGTTTCGGGTTCACCTGTCCTAGACAGACCCAACCCCTGTGTTGAGTCTCCAAGGCCAAATGTATATGATGCAAATATTCGTTCCTACTAGGGATCCGGTACATGGCTGAGTTATTCTAAGTGTAAAACCTGAGGTTGATTGTTCTAAACCTGGCTTACCCAAACGGACAGTTTGAGCCGAAGCGGGGGCAACGTACCGGGAGCACGAAAGTCTGCCCGGCCTAGTTACTTGTCCCAACTCCATCTTATTTGGTATGACTTTAACAGAAAGGTGGGTCACGCGCACGTGTACACCATAAATTCAGAAGACTCAGAAAGAAGGGGGTTTCGTAGCAGTTGTATATATTCACAATTCAAATAATATTAAAGCGGTAAAAAGCAACATTTAGCATATTAGCATATAAACAGTTGAAAATCATATAGTAAATAAAGCCAATTAACACAGATATTTTAAGCTCGAATTCTTTAAACCCTGAACCAATGGTTCTGGGTTACAGTTTACACAGTTATCCCCAGTAGAGTCGCCAGAGCTGTCGCACCTCCTTTTTACCGCGCCTGCGGGGCGCGTGGGGAGTTTTCTCCAATTGAAGGACAGTCGAAACGGGATTTATTTAATTATTTCAGAATCGCTACCTGGGAATTTTAAGGCGTCCCAAGTCACCAATTTTAATCCCTGAATCGAGGAGAATATGACTCTGTTTATTATTCTGCGAACTAGAAATCCTGAGTAAGGAATTCTGTTAATCCGGAAGAAGGTGTTAGGCATTTCCGAATTCCGTGGTTCTAGCACGGTCGCTTAAATGTTTTTATTATTGGCTTAATTATCTTGATTTTACTAAATACGTTTTTATTGCATGATTTTACTACCGTTTTTTACTTATTGTTTGCAATTATATGGACGAATTACGCGTACGTATATTCGTATTATATACTTTTTATAATTACCAGGGATCGTGCCACGCGTACGTGTACACAATAAAATTGTCCATGTTATAATTTTTATAAAAAATATATATTAAAAAATTAAAAATAAAATCAGGAACATCATCACCCTTTTTATTTAGATAATGAACTGCACACCTCGGGTTATATGAAATTATTTTGACATCCGCGGAGAAATCATTTTTATTAAAATATTCGCTCAAAATTGCGCGTACGCATAATCCAAATTTGCTTTTTTTTTTTAATATAATCAGGGTGCGCGAACGCATCCCTGATTGCGCAAAATCTTTGTTAATAGTATTATGGCCTTTTTCCCCAAATTGTTTATTATATCATGAGAAATCTCCATTTAAGATACCCTTGAATTCTTGAAAAAGAACTTGCAATTTATTAAATGTTACCCGTCGATTATAATTTCCGGATATAAATTATATTCAGCCAGACTATTCAAATTCAAAGAAAAGCGTAAAAATATGATTAACACTATTTTCGGCAAATACAACATATATATCTATATGCCCAATAATGAATTGTATATGAAACTAAAAATGATTTATAAAGGGAAGAATATTTTTCAAGAACTTTTATTATTTCTATTTAGTGCAAGTCCTATTTCTAATTGTCGTTGATATAAAGTGTTGCAATTTGTATATCTCATCTTATTCTTATATACTTGCTTTTAATCTAATAGGCCTAATTATTTATTTAGGATGGTAAATAGGCATCAAATTGATAAGAGAGGGAATTATTATACAAATTGATTAACAACATTGCCTTACATGCCACATATTTGTATGTCTTGAAACATTCGTAGCACTTTAACATCATAATGAGCCATAACAACTCAACTTACCATCCACTAATGGTTCTATAGATACCTGTTATTATGCCACATAAGAACGTAAAACTTATATCATTCCTTCCACAACTAAATCAGGTATCAGAATAAACTAGCAATATGGTTTTGACATTTTCACGCTATTCTTTATTCAACTAACAACGTCACAAGGCCTAGTTAATGGCCAATCTTTATGTCATGTTTCCTACCTTGACAGTTCAAACATGACTAAACTAATGAGATGAAGGGCTAACATTATTACAAAGCTTTATACGAATTTCAAAGTAAGACAATTAACTCATAGCTATCAAATTGAATTCACTACTAATTAACTAACATGAAACAAAAATGAAATTTAAACTGATGAACTTGGACAAATGGAAAACAGAATTGCAATTCAAGCTTCATTGATTAGTCATGTTGAATCTCTTTCCAACATAAAATTTAAAAGACATGTACCTGAAAATGAAGGTAGAAGGAGTAAATTTCAGCAGTAGCAGCAATAACAAAATCAGTAGAATGTACCGATAACAAATCAAGTCTGAACAAGACCCGTTAACCCAGATGAACAGTGACAGAAACTTGAGGGAAAGATTTCAGATTCAAACTGAATAATATTCACACAAAAATAATTGCACAAACAACGGACTGATTCTAGGAGGATAACATTTTTCAGATTTCAATTTCTTCCTGTTTCGGATTCCTGTTTCTGACTATATTTTCTTTTTTCTGTTTCTGTTTTCTTCTTCCTATTTTTTAAAACTCTCCTCTTAAAATCTGATTTTTTCTTCTCCTTTCTTTCTTTCTGTCTTTCTCACCTTTCTTTATCGCTCAAAGACTGATCTTTTTCTCTCTTAAAATCTGCCTGAAAGCTCTCTTTTTTCCTTGTTTTTCTTTCTTCAAAGAGCTCCCTCAGATTTTTCTCTTTCAAAAATCTGCCCCTAAATCAGTCCCAATCCCCCTCTATTTATACAGGGCTGTCCTGTACCCTTCTAGTGCTGCCTGGACCCTTTTCTCCTTTTAAAATCAGAAAGTTTTCCATTAAAACTACTTTTGAATACTTTAAATCCTATTGAGTGCTATTATCCTGATTTTCAGCAGCCCATTACCCTTTGTTTCCCATTAGTATCTTAAATTATAGCCAACCAACATTCCACTTTCAGTCCACTTATTCTATCACATTACCCTCACTATTCTGTCCCAAAAAATGTCCCAGATTTCCTACTGTAATTACTGTTATTACTGCCTTAAATTCAGAATCTAACAATACAGATTTTAAAATCTGTTTAAGCAGCTATAACCAATCCTAAAGTTTTAGACTGAATCCTAACTAAGAATGTAACCTTCTAACACAATTACATCTAATCAACATTTGTAAAATCACACTGAATTCAGAACTAACATCATAACAACATATCAATGAAATCATTATAACAATTCAGACTGGACTTAAACATTGAATCAAGATCAAACATACACAGGAGCATTGTCAATATACTGACAATGCCCTGTTCAGAAAACAATATATACACATCATACATTTGAATTTACTGATTTGCAAACAAACATGATTTAATTGGCAAGTATTAATCAGTAGACTATTTACAACATTTGTCCATAATCAGTCTAAAACAATAGAAGCAGACTGTTTCCATTAGCATTATCATAAATGAGAATTCACAATATAACTAATCGACGAACTTAATCGAGTCGATTACTCACATTGTAAATAATCACGAACAACAGAAACAATTTCATATTTTGATCATATAGACGGGCATGAGACAAAGATGACAGAATTAATCAAAACAAAAATATGAAAACATTAACAAGTTATTAAAACAAACGAAAATACATACAGAATACACAAACAGAAATAGAAAAGTACCTCTGAATTTTAATCAGACTCGAACTCAACTTGGCTTCGGATTTTGTTTGAAATAAAACAGACCTTAGTCGAAGTATTTTCCACTGAAAATACTTCGACTAAGGTCGATTAAACCTCAATCTTTATTCAATCTGGACAGAATCCAAAAGTCTGGTATTTTTAGGGTTCTTGAAAGTTCGATTTGGGACTTAACCATTTCTGGTCAGATTCGAGGAGAAACAAATACGACACAAGGGTGAGGGAAGCCTAGGGGTTATTTGGTGTCACTTTGGAACAGGTCTGGGTAAGTTCTTGTTTGGTCCGAATCTTCAAAAGAAGATTCGAAGAGTTCTGAGAGGATTCGAACCAAACAAACAACAGATCTATACTTAGGGTGGTTAGGGGAAGCTATGGTGTTATTTTGGAAGCCATTGGAAAGGTTGGAGTTTTCAGACCCACCTTCGATTTAGTATTCGAAGAGTTGGGGTCTGATTCGAAGGAAACTAAGGTCAGATCTGTGTAGAGGATGTTCAGGGGGTTCTAGGGTGTTATTTTGGTGACCGGCGGCGTTGTTGCCGCCGGGTTTCAGGCGGTGGGATCCTAGGGCGGCTAGGGTTAGGGGTGAGTTTCGGAAGGGACGATGAACAGGGAAGGAGGGGGGGTTTGGCTAGGGGGCCGGGGTAAGGATTATGGGCTTATATAGGGGAATGGTAGATTGATATTGTCCGTTGGATTAGGCAGGATGGACGGCTAAGATCTATTCACTTAGCCAAACGACGTCGTTTGGTTTAAGTTAGGGGGACGGGTTGAACCGGGTATTAGATCGGGTAAGGGTCTCGGGTTAGGGTGATGAAATCTTGGCCGTTGGATGGCTTTGATCCAACGGTCTTGATAAAATGTGACCAAACGTCGTCGTTTGGTCTTGGCTTTGAATTGGACCGGACAGGCTGTTTGGATTGAGCTGTGGGGGGGGGGGTAATTTGATTTTGGGCCTGGATTTTAATCCAGGTCCAATTTTTATTTTACAACTTATTTTATTTTATTCTATTTTATTATTAATTAATAAAATCCTAATCAAAAATTATAAAAACAAAATTATCATTACAATAGTACTAATTATCTTTAAATAACCATTAACACGTAGATAAATCATTAATCACATAACGACACATTTAAAAATAGAACGAATGCATATTTTTGTGATTTTATTTAAATTATCTTTCAAATGCATAATTAAATCCTATATGCATGTAACATGTATTTTATTTTAATTTTCATTTTATTATGACAAAGTAAACATTTATGGACATAACACAAATATTTAACACCACGCAAATTCAAAAATTACACAGTAAAAGAAATTTAATTTATTTTTTTTTGATTTATTTTGGAGTAGTTTTCGTAAGGCAAAAATCACGTGCTCACACCTATGATACACCAAGCAGGGGAACTCCTCCATTCCGTCACTTCGCCATGGCCATTCATAAAGTGGGGAATGGATATTGTTAGACCCCTCTCAACAGGACGAGGTAAGGTACGTTTCCTTTTGGTTTTAACTGATTACTTTTCTAAATGGGTGGAAGCAGGTGCATACATTCAGATACGTGAGCAAGAGGTCATCGCATTCATATGGAAAAACATAATATGTCGTTTCGGCATCCCCAAAGAAATCAGTTGCGACAACGGACCTCAATTTGTCGGAAAGAAAACAACCGAGTTTTTTGAGAAATGGCACATCAAACGAATACTCTCCATGCCATATCATCCCGCCGGCAATGGTCAAGCCGAATCCTCCAATAAAGTAATACTGAATATATTGATAAAGAAGCTCGAGGACGCCAAAGGGCTATGGCCTGAACTACTACCAGAAGTATTATGGGCATACCGCACTACACCAAAAACCAGTACAAACGAGACGCCATATTCACTAGTCTACGGGACTGATGCAGTTATACCCGTCGAGGTCGGAGAGCCTAGCTTGAGATACTCTAACGAAAGCGGACCAAACAACGACAAAAGTAGGCTACAAGATCTGGATGAAGTCGAAGAACGAAGAGACATGGCCCACATAAGAATGGTAGCCCAAAAGCAATAAGTAGAAAGGTATTACAACAAAAAGGCCAAAGTATGACCGCTCAAGGTCGGAGATTGCGTCCTCAAAGCTAAAACACAAGTAGAAAAAGACCCTAATGAAGGAAAACTGGGAACAAACTGGGACGGACCATACAAAATCACGACGGCAGCAAACAAATAAGCATTCCTGTTAGAGACAATGGAAGGAAAACTACTCCAAAACAACGGGAATGTCGCCCATCTCAAATACTTCCACTTTTGAAAGGAGGCGCCACCTAAGTCGTACTTTTTCCCCCTCATCCAGGTTTTGTCCCAATCGTGTTTTCTCGGTGAGGTTTTTAATGAGGTGACAAAGAGGACGTCTCGAGGATCAAAGTATTGTTCATTACCCTGCCCGTCGACGTGTTCTCCGGACCGAGTAATGAAGGGACTAGATATAGATAAGCAAATCTCCATTGTATGTACATAGTCGACATATGATTCTTACAAGAATATAATTAAATCGCCATTGTATGAATAAAGCCGACATGTTTTTTCCTACGGGAATATGATCAAACCTCCAATGTGAACATCCTAATGACCGAGGCCATCGACAAAAATATCCGTTCGACCTCATTCAAACCACGACAGGATCCTGCTTCGACGACAGTTCGAAGCAATATCCCAATGGACAAGGCCATTGACAAAAATATTAGTTCGACCTTGTTCGAACTACGGCAGGATCCTACTTCGACGACAGTTCGAAGCAACATCCCAATGGCTAAGGCCATCGACAAAAATATCAGTCTGACCTCGTTCAAACTACGACGGGATCCTACTTCGACGATAACTCGAAGCAATATCCCAATGACCAAGGCCATCGATGAAAATATCGGTTCGACCTCGTTCGAACTACGACATGATCCCACTTCAATGATCGTTCGAAAATAGCATCCCAGAGGCTAAAGCCATCACCAAAAGAAAAAGGAATTGACCTCACCCAAAGGCTAAATCGGCTTAACAGTTCGACGGGTACCCCAGATGCCATAGATATTTCAAATATCATCACCAAACCGACAAAACAAATTTTACATTACATCAAAATGTTACACCAATCTTTACAACGGGCTCAAGCACGCCCCTTACAAAAGTCCCAAACAAAAAGTAAGTATAAACAAAGGTCACACGTCATCTCCGGTTGGGTATGCGTCTTCGTACCAAGAGTCAGAAGTAAGACGATTCGCATCATCGGAGTTGATGTCATCCCTGTCAGAAGTAAGACGGTCATACCCGCATGCCTCCCGAGCTGCACGAGCTTCGATATGCATGACTCGAAGCTTTGTTTCAGCTGCCCTCCCCTCGGCATGAAAAGCCTTGTTCACGTCAAGCCAGGCCTTAGCATGGACCCACAACTCATATAAGCGACGAGGCACGACCGGATCGGCCGAGGCGCAAGACATAGAAGGTTGAGAGTGTCGACTTGCATCCTCTGCCCTCAACGAGTCCACTTGTCCATTCAACACAGATAGCTCCGCCTCCAACTCCTTAACACGACCTTCAAGCCCCGCGACCTTAAGCTTAGAGACCTCCTTCTCCTCGGTCAGCTCCGACTTACAAACATGAAGGGTATTCTCCAAGGACATCGTGCTAGAAATAGCTGCCGCCAGCTTATCAGCACCGACATTCTATTTGCCCTTAAGCCCCTCAATCTCCACTGCCTTCGTATTTAATTCTACGGTCGAACTTGCCACTTTTGCTTGTAAGTCGGCATTCTCGGCCATCACCCCTCCCCCCGCTTAACTCTAGATCATCCTCATTCACCTTAAGAGAGGCCTCAAGTTCACTATTGCGGGCAACAGCCTTCATGAGCTCCTCATCTCGCTCCCTCAGCTCTTCGACCTTGCACGCCAGTTGGTCCTCCCTCTATTTGAGTCCTTCGCGGAACAAATGAAAGTCAGGGTCCTGATTATAAATATCAGCCATTGCACGATGCTTAGCACGATATTGTTGATACTTGGAAGACATATTCCTATAGAAGGCCGTCCTTTTCCTTTCCCGATGCTCGCGCTCGGTCTCCATGATAAGGGTCTAGCACAAAAAATGAGAGAAGTTAAAAACAAATATGCAGGTTGACAATCACAACGCAAACCCAACAATGAAAAGGAAAAGAAAGGCACCAACCCGTAAGGCCATACCGGCGACGCTATGGGACAACTCCATGTCACTCATCGCCCTAAGCATCTCGTTTTCTGGGGCAGCGCATAGAGGGGCTAAAACAAATGCCACCTGATCACAGTTCAACAACAAGTTGTAGTCTACTGGGATGACTATGTGATGGTCAGATCCTTTCGCCCTGACCTCCACATGAGTATGGCGACCTACAAACTCGCGAACGTCCTCCGGGTCGACATCTGAACCTGAGCCTTTGCCCTCGACACGACGGCCCGTTGGATAATGTGCCACCCTTAGCGGAGCGCACGAAGCCGGCCCCTGGATAAACTCCTTCCGTTTAGGGAGATCTACCCGCTAAAATGGTGTCGGCCATAAACGTAGGTACAGGTTTCGTGTGTGACGCCCTGCTTCTATCAGCTCCACGGCCACATCCTTCCCAAGCTCCGTTCTCTTTCTCTTTCTCAACAATGACTCATCCCCGTTAGAGGATTCGTCCAAAATATGTGGGGTCGGTATTGAAGAAGCCTCCTCCCTCACGATCATGACCCGAGAGGGACCCTCTACTTGAATCGATTGAGGACGACCCTCTCGAACAGACACATTCAAAGTAAACTACATCCCTACCGCAGCAACGGCCTGTCGGAATGCAGGGAATGGCGCTCTCCACTTGGAAGCTCCTCGACCTATCATCACGAAGAGTCATATCAATAGACGACGATATACAACCAACAAAGTGGTAAAGAGAAAACATTTACCAGATGGAACTCTAGGGCCATAACGCTTTATGAAGGTGGGCCAATCTCGTGTTTTCGCTACATGGGGTAACAGACGGGCTACCCAATCCCTTATGCCAGCAATAAGGCGGGGCGGACGTCCCATAGCTGCAAACGAGAAGCGAACAATCCTTATAATGAATATAGAAAAAGAAATAGTAAAATGAGTAGCAACACTTACGAGTTTCGTTCCACCTCTCCGGGAACCTGGCGGAGTCAGAAACGATGTGTTCAGTCTTGACAAAGAAATACTTATGTCAAAACTTGCGACTTGCTCGGTCGTCAGTCCTAACCACCAGCCTTTTTGTGCCACAGTTCCTCTGATGCACTATAGTACCCCTGTGGAAGCTGGGCGAGAACAGGTGCAAAAGGCGATGGATAGAAACATCGCATTCCGCCAACTATGCATACTTGGTCAACACTAGAAGAATCTTGAGCGTATATGGCGAAAGTTGTGCCGGGCAAACTTGGTAGAACCTATAGAACTCTTCCGCTAATAGGAGGAGCGAAAAGAGTAACCGATTACGAAAGGGTACTCGTAGAAAGCGCAGTACCCAGGTCTATGGACGTCTACGAAATCTTTCCCCGCTGGAACCATGTCAACATGAGCAGGAATGCTATACTTTGCACGAAGAGCGTCGATGTGAATTTGCTTCGTCTCAGAGAATACGGGGATAGAAGTAAAAGGGGGATCTTTGAGGAAGTCACTTCGAGACATGGGGTATCTCGGCAGTAACTCCTCCACCGTGGGAAGACTGTCACCTTCTTCTACCGCCATACCCTCACCACCTGAAGGGGGCGCCATGGACAACGGGGCGGCCTCAAAAACCCCTTCACGAGATCGATGTGATCTTGGCATGCTTTCGTTAAAAAAGGTAGTGACACAACAAAAAAAAAAGAGGAAGAAGAAGAGGTTGAGAACGAAGAATGTGAGAGGAAGATGAAGAGTGTCAGAGGAAGATGCAGAAGGGTGTTAAGACAAACTCCGAGAAACAGGAAGGGATAATCAGAAATGAAATGACCAAGAATTTTTGAAAAAACAAACCCTCCACCTATTTATAGGATTGGGTGGCGCTAGAATCGAAGTGGAAGGCCACAGAGTTGCACCAAAACCGAAGCGACAAGCCATCAATCCCCCATCTCGAAAACACGCGTAATGATGATGCACGTGAAGATGATGTCATTTCCCTATAAAATGCATTACTTTGTGTCTTGCTAAGCAC
The DNA here is from genome assembly GCF_000715075.1 of Nicotiana tabacum. Lineage (NCBI taxonomy): Eukaryota > Viridiplantae > Streptophyta > Magnoliopsida > Solanales > Solanaceae > Nicotiana > Nicotiana tabacum. The sequence continues at coordinate 70,895,833 of NC_134090.1, read as the reverse complement.
GCTGACCGCCTACCACTAGCCAGACTGTAACGCTTCGTAGGGTCAAATTTCTCCGTAAGAACGCATGGTGTCCACTCATCGAGGACGCACCAAGTTGCAACCCTGACAAGCGGAGGGACTAACTGTATGGGTCCAAATTTGGACAAACCTGACCGTTGATGAACACGACGAACGGCGAGATCCACGAAGCTCGACATCTTGCAGAGGGCGACCTTAAGGCAAACAAGAGACGGTACGACCCTCGCAGTAATGCAGGCCCATTAGGGGACATCTGGAATATTCTCTCGAATATTCCCTATAGCTTGTCTTTTAAAGCTCAGCAAGGTTGGGTTCCTTATATATAGAGCATGAAACAACTTTGTAAGGGACTCTTTTTCGGCTAATCCATAATACTTACTGTAAACTTGCTTACATAGATGATTGAGAAGATTATTATTAAAGGTTTTTTTTTTTTTTGCCTAAACGAGATAAGGAATTCTTATCATTATTTTCTTTATCCATCTTTCATTCTAGAGATTATTATACTTAGTTAAGATTTACCCTTCAACTTCTTTGATTGATTTGTTCAAAAAAAAATTTGATATCTTTTGAGTCAAATAGTAAGCCCAAAATATAGAGCAAATAAAAAATTTCCTTCTCCTTGAAGTCCAATAAAATGATCAGATATTCAAAGGACCTGCATATTCTGTTAGCTATTCATGGTTAACAAGGTATTCTCGAGTCGATTTTCGTGCAACAACAACCATAAATAGACTCAATCTCAAAGTTAGTTGGTTTTGACTATATGAATTATGAATGTCATAATGATTTGATAAAGGCGGGTCTAGGATTTCAAGAGGATGACACACTATTATAAAAATGTAGATATAGAATTTATATTTGACGAGTTTAACTTTAGGCTCTCGTCATGAACGGATGAACCCATAACACTTTTGAAAATATAGGTTCAAAATTATATTCTTTTTAATTTTTTAGTATATATACACACACACACACACCCCTCTATAATTCGTGACCGTCTGGAATAGGATTTGAACCACCAATTTTACTAGAGGTTCATCCAATAATCATTGTACCATAGGAGTTTTTGAGTTTGGGTGCGCACACACATATTTAAGCAATTTTAAAGAATTATAATATTATTATACATGATTTAAGAAAAAGAATATGGTTCACGTGAACCTACGTCCCTTAACATAGATATGAACCTGATTTATTGAGTCCATAATGTTTTAGTACTCCCTATTTAAAAATTATCTAGTAGTTATAGTAAACACAAGTCTTCAAGTTGGTATCACCTATACAAATTTTTAACGTGTGCTGTATTTTATGTTTGAATTTCAAAATATTCCAGATTTTTGGAGATAACTTCTTTTTCATGTTGTTTTAGCTCTACCTCTTCTTCTTTTTCCACCTTCAATTATCATATGTTCATATCTAAGAAACCGGTGCCTATCGAGGCTTACATAACACGTGGCTAAACTTAGAATATTGTTCTTTTATATCATGTTACCCTACCATTTTACAAAATAATCATACTGTTCTATTTTTTCGAAGTTGTGTTTTTTAGCATCCTAACATGGTTTTTACTTTTTATATTTACCCCACTCTCCTCTTCCTTTGAGCTAGTCATGTATTAAATATACCTGAAAAATAGGGAAATCACTTTCCGGCAAACATTTGCTCATTTTGGCACCTAATATTCCACAACTATGGATTTCTAATAATGTCTACACAATGTTTGAAAGCACAGAACAGTACAAGCTGAAACAAGCCAGATATACTTCTAAATCTACCAATCGTTGGACTGTTACATATTTACACTAAAAAAAAAAAAAAATAGAACACAAAAAAAAAAACTATCCTTAAATTTCACCAAGTAGGGGAAAAAGCCATTTTACAGGAGTTTCACTTATATACACTAACAATGTACAATAAATTTTTATACTATCGGGTTATCTAAATGTCATTACATGTAGCAACTCATAACTGGGACTGGAAAATTAGGGAATATAGCTAAAAATTTGCTGCAATAGGTTAGATTACCCCTCTTGTGTAACTATCTCTGCATAGATAAATTCTTTAAGAAAAAAGAACATTTAAGGAAATAGGTCTTTGGCTAAACTGGCCCAGAAGTATATTTCTAACCAAGAACTGCCCCGTAGAACAAATCCAAATACCATACCATTTCAGTGCGGAAATAGTACCTATGACACCATTATGCATAAAAGAATAAAGTACTATCCATAGAAATGATAAGTAGCTCACCTTCTTACTTTCCAGGATGTTGGAATAAGACCTATGCATATACATACAGAGATACAAAGAAATTCCAAGTCAAATAACTGCGAACATGTATATATATAGAGCGCAAAATTTTGACTTGCAAAAGATTTTTTTTTTTTGACAGAATACCGATTTAATTCAGGAAATGAAATTCAAACATTAGAATTTTTGAGTTTTGAACATCTCTTCAAAAACTGAACTTGTCATTTTCTGTTTTCTACCTCACCACTTTTGTCCATGACATTCCAGGTTTCATATGCCAACCAGCAGAGAGAGAGTTTTGACAGAATCTTTTTCCAGGCATAATCATCAACTTACCATTTATGGTGAGATTCCAAGAAGCAAAAGCTTCACATACTACTTCTATTGTCCTTTTTTTTCCCCTCCTTTCTCTTTCTGTTTTAAGAGAAATGTTTCAAGATATATCAGCCCAGGTGGATTAAAAGGTAGGTAACTTATTCTAAGTAATGGAATCTCCAGGATGTCCACCTCCTTTAATTGAGATCACTGGCCCGTGGAAGGAACTTCGACTTATCAAATGGGAATCTAGAAACAAAACTACGACCGTGATATCATCGTGAAAATGCCGTCTCACTCCCCGATCTATCTTTTTCAAGTCCGAGTATCTCATTTCTCTTTTCTTTGCTGCCTCCTGAAGGGCAGCTTTTACAAGTTTTCTAGCAATACCCTGCACAATTTTGAAATACATTAGTCCACTCGGAGTAAATAACCAACTTTATGACAAAATAACATTAAGCAAGTTTAAATAGTTGGCCAATTGCTTTTCCTTGAGGAAGACAGGTTTTCCCCCAAAAAAAAAAAAAAAAAAAAAAAATAGTCCACCTGGAGTAAATAACCAACTTGTACACAGAATAAACCATAAGAAAGCTCAACAGTCGGGCAATTGCTTTTCCTTGAAGACAGGTTTTCAAGAAAACAAAAGAAACATACTCAATCGCATTTATAGCCATAGTGGATTCTGTTGCAAATTATTTTCGTCTACTAAAAATATAAGCATGGGCATTATGTCTAGAAACTGGAAACCATGGCAGACAACCTCTGCCGATTACTTCTTCTCTTTTGCTGAAACCAAAAATGATAAATTGATTGCCCTACCTGTTATTTTCCTCCACAAATTCCCTTGGTATACGTTCCTTTCCTTCTTTCCTTTTTCTTGAAAGTGGCTTGTTAAATCATTGACTAACCTTTTAACTGTATTTGTTTTTTTTTCTCCGAAATCTTTATTTAAGATGGCAACACAAGTAAGAATCTCATCCCATTGAGCCAAAATAGCAAGCCAGTTTAACCATTGAGAAGAAAGAGAACAAGAAACAGAGAGTTTAACTTTGACAACATATCAGTAAGATCTTACATGACGTGGACAGCTGTTCACAATGTCAACGGCCTCTTGATTGCTGAGATGTTCCCATAAGCCATCTGATGCAAATATGAGAAACTGATCAGAAGGAAGGAGTCTGTGCGCAAGTACTGATGGCTCCGCAAGAAGGATTGGCTTCTCGAATGTTCCGGGAGTTCTGAACTTAGGAAGCAACGGCTCTCTGTTAAACTCTGCTCTCTTCAAATATGCATCACCAATTGATCTTGAAACCTGTAAAAGTGCATTAGATAATAACCATCATATACAGAAGAACTGATATTATATCTCCTCCATACTTTCCATATCGTGCAAATCTGTTTGCTTAGCATAAGAGCAAATAGATTTCAGCTTTCCCTCTAGAAACTTAGCATAAGAGCATTCCCTTTTTGCTTCTTTTAGGAGAAATTAATATTATTTCCCTGAGAAGTTTGTGAGATGGATCATGGTATGCCTAAGAACTGTCGCTTATTCAGTAGTAATTAATGGGAAGCCCTCAAGACCTTTTGAAGCTAAGAGCGGCCTGAGACAAGGAGACCCTATGTCTCCTTTTCTCTTTGTATTAGCCATGGAGTACTTTAGTCGATTGCTGAAGACTCTGAAAGCAACACCAGAATTCAGATACCACCCAAGATGTGCCAAAATGCAACTGGTGCAATTAGGTTTTGGTGATGACTTATTACTGTTATGCTTCCAGGAATTTTTAGAGGCATCAAGATTGATAGCTAACAGTACCAAAAACTCAGTCTATTTTGGTGGAGTATATCCTACGGTACAACAACAAATACTGGAGGTGCTTGGTTTCACAGAAGGAGACCTACCTTTGAGTATCTTGGAGTGCCACTTAGCACCAAGAGGTTATCAGTAGCTCAGTGCCAGCCACTAATTGAGAAAATGATTGGAAGAGTAACTAGTTGGACAGCAAGGTTCTAATCTTATGCAGGCAGAATTCAATCGATAAAGAGTACTTTTTTAATTCAAACATTTTGGGCACAAATCTTCATCTTGCCAAAGAAAATCCTCAAACACATTGAGACTATATGCAAGAAATTCTTGTGTACTGGAGAAGTTGGTATTTCCAGGAAAGCACTACTAGCATGGGATACTTTATGTAAGACCAAGGCTACTGGAGGGATGAATATAACTGACATAACACTCTGGAACAAAACTGCCATTTGTAAGTCATTGTGGAATCATTGCAAAAAGAAAGACATATTGTGGGTTACATGGGTTCATATGTATTACATAAAGGAAAAGCCAAGTGAGGAAGTTCAGGCTAAGCAAGCATCATAATTTAATTCAGAAGATCATGAAAGCAAAGACCAATGTGGAAGCTGCTGGATATACTTTACCATATCTCCAACAGATTGAGGACTTCTCAACAAGTAAAATATATAACTTTATGAGGGGGTTCTTTCAAAAGGTGGACTGGAGAAGACTAGTATGCAACAACCAAGGGATACAAAATAGACCTTTATTTTCACTCTAGCATTGCATGGCAGGTTATCTATCAAAGACCGCAGGGGCGAAGCTATGTTGGCCCAAGGGTGGTCAACTGACCACCCTTCACCGAAAAATTATGCTACGTATAAGGTAAAATATTAGTTGTTATTAATTAAAAATAGACTTTGAACACCCTTGCATAGCCCACTGGCAATTTTGAACACCCTTATAGAATTTCCTGGCTTCGCCACTGAAAGACAGGCTAGCAAAATGGGGAATAGTCACTGATAAAATATGCCCTTTGTGCAACATAGAAGAGGAATATATCTCCCGTTTATTTTTTGAGTGTTCTTTCTGTGCAAACATTTGGAATAGGATACTAGAATGGCAAGGAGTCCAGAGATTGGCAAGACATTGGCAGAATGAAATTCGCTGCGCTGTGGCAAATGCATGAGAAAGATCTGCTACAAATTAAGTATATAGAATGGCCTAGCAGGGTGCACATACCATATATGGGAGGAAAGAAATCACAGATGCTTTCAGCATACACAGAGGAGCAGTGATGCTATTAAAAGGCAACTAATCCAGTTGAATTTTATCCATCGTGTTTATCTGTTAACAAGATAGTGGAGTCCAACAGGAGTAAGAGGGGTAGATATTGTTCCTCAGGTGCTAGTTAGCTCAAGCCTGGGACTGTTTGTCCAGATTTAGCCTAGTTTATGTTTGTTTTCTTTTCCCTTGAGCTGTACATATTTACTTTGGTTAATGACATTCTTTTATTTTCCAATATATATATATATATGGAGCTGTAAGAGGTCCAGACTTGAAAGTCCCAAAATAATAAAATAGACCCACATATTCAAGATGTCATTCCTAAATTTATGCTACAGAGAGAGAGAGAGAGAGAAACATTTTGTGGTCCTAAGTCCAGAGGCATAACAGCGATCACTGCATCAAACCTTATAACTAAGACAAAATTTCACTTAATTAATATCTACACAATTAGAAGTATGATAAGATGAAGTTTTACAGCAGTTCAAGGAATTCACCTGTATAATACCCTTCACACGCCAAACCTTGTGCTTTAATACTACTACTTGTGGATCATCAGGATGAAGAGAGCGTAGTTCCTCCCGGACAGATTCCAAATTTGCATTGTGTTCAGACGACAATTGAATAGCTTTAACCTCTTTCAGATCCCCCTCTTCTCTTCCTAATACCACACGAGAGTCTCCAGCATTTGCAATGTATAACATCCCATTGCAAATTATACCCACTAAACAACATGATCCCACAGAAGCAATGTGGGGTTTAATTAGCCATTGCTTTCTCACTAGAGAAAGAAACTCCTCTTCTGTAGCCAAATATGCCTTGCTTATGACATCAGCTGACATTCCTTGATCCTCTGAGGTGAATTCTGCAATACAAATAGCTGTTAACTGAGTAACAAATGCATCAGTAATCTTCAAAAACCATACACACAAAAAAAAAGAGTAATGCATTCACGCCCTTGTCAAAGAGAGGAAATAAACAGACATGTTTTTTTTCGATCAACTCCTTTCAGGGGGAATTAGGTTGTTTTGAGCATGGGGTACACCTCATGTCTTTTATCCACTTCTCTTTACCGTGATATGTCAAAGAAGGATCAGTTACCAGAGGATGGTCTCCATTACTACAACCAAAATTTAGTATTTGTATCTTCGCAATTACAGGTATCCCGTTAGCAAATAATTTGGAGGTTTTTAAACATAAGGGACTAATCATGTTCAGTTATAATCTCCAAATGCCAAACAGAACATTCCACTAATGCTTCAAATTTACACAGATAATTCAGGGACAAGGAACCTGAGAATTCTACATTATTGATCCTAAGAGCACAAGCTGCTTCTCTTGCAACCATATATGTTATCCGCTCTCTTTTGATTTTCAAAAAGATGAGTCAAACCAACAGAACATTCCTTCTACTAATGCATACAGACAGACAGCATTCCTTCTTCACAACTTACATCTATTATCATTCATAAAGGAAGTTTTTCTTTACAAAATATCTAACTCTCCAAGATTTTAACAATGAAAATGTTGGCAATTTGGGTAAAAATGTCCAGATTCCACTGCTAAATGATACATAATAGTATGTTTATATAAAATATGTATCTTTCTTTAATAAGGTTTATAGAAGAATAATCGTTTGATGGTCTTTGACCCAATATTTATAAAACAGCCTTAAAATACTGAGCGGTGAGGGCCTTATACATAGTGATGTTGAGACTGAATTCTTCTGAAAGATACTCTATGCATGCATAATAAACCGTCACATCATTTGCTTTCATCTCTAGTCAAACACCTATAATTTTCTTTCTTTTGTCTATTCTTCCAGGTAATTGAACAAGAAGAACATTTTTTTCATAAGTTATCCCCATACAGCTAGGATAGGCGGGGCCCATATTAGTTCTCTTTCACAACTTGCAAAGGACATTATTCTAAAAGGATGTTATTCCTAACCAAAAGAAAAAGTCCCAAATGTCCTAAACTCAATCATGGTCTTGATTATGCCAGAAATAGCTAAAAGCAGTCTAAAGTTGTCCTAGTTTCTTGGGTAGGAATTAGAATAAAAAAAGTTCCCACTGCTAAAAGCTTTCCTTTCAGTAAGCACGTTATATGGAAACCATACGAAGGTTTTAACCTGAAAATTTCATTCAAAATGTATGTAAAAGAAACTCAAAAGTATGTAACAAACCTAAAAATTCAATACAATCATTCAGAAATACATATATCAAAATGAGCCTATGCGTGGCATATATGATTCCGTACATATACACAAAAGGGATTACAAGAGTTACTGCAGGAAACAAGCTTCTGGACCACATATACGTCAACATAAGAAATGCAAGAGCTATAATTGATGATGAAGCAAAGCATTGAAAAAGAAGAAAACCATACTCTTGAGGTTCTCAAAAAGGCGGTCATTTATGAAGCGGGCAGCTTCTGGACCAGCATGGCCATCATAAATTCCGACAAAGGTCCCTTGAGGACCTGTATCCGCCAAACTCAACGGCCCGGATTCAAGCTGGCACTGATCCTCCATTACATTATTTGCTTGTATTACAGCCATTGAAAATTCTCCATTTACATGATGCCCTGAATCTTTGTACCACCACAATCCATCGACTCGGCCACCTGGATCTCCACCTCTAGTGCTACTATTCTCACCTTCGTTCTCTATCGAAGGCTTCCAACAAGGGTATACAAACTTTCTCAATGTAGTTGTCACCATCCCTTTACATATTATTGCTATAATAATTATAACTCACCCAAAAGAACTATCACTCAAAATATTAATCAAATTACTACTATTCCAGAATCCAAACCCCAGTTTCAGACCTATTCTATTATGAGGATCACCACAAGTTCCAGACTTTGTGCATATATCAATCAATGCAGACACCATTAATCTGCATAACCACAATATCAATAACCAAAAATCAATTTGCATTGCAAACACATTAGATTACCAATCTATACTAAAAAGAATAATGGGTTTTCAAGAAAATACACAAATATGCAAAAGTCAAAGAACTCCAAATAAGAAGAATAGGGGATCAAATTAGATACCTTGAATCAAAGATTTTCAACAGTGATGGCAATGGAAGACACCCATTATCAGATTATTTTGTTTTTTATTAAATAAAGTTTGGAACTTTTACTCACGAGGAAAGAGAAAAATTCTCTATGTAATGTGGAAAGGGGTAGATCAGAGTGCGTGTGAGGGTGAGGGAGAGGGAGAGAGAAGGCCACTGTGGTGGTGAATGTTTTTTTTTCCTTGTAATTGTAGTTAAGAAAGAGAATAGACACATAAATAATTATTGGAACTTTGAATGGGCCCTTAAGAAATTCTGATTTGTTCACTTTTCTTTCTTCTAAGTGACGTTTGGACATAAGAATTGTAAAATCTCAAAAAAAAAAAAAAAAAAGTGAAAATAATTTTCAATTGAAAATGGTATTTGAAAATTAGAGTTATGTTTGGAGTTACTATAATTTTGGGTTATTTTTGAAATTTTGTAAGTTATCTGAGTGAAAATTTTGAAAAACAACTTTTTGGAGTTTTTTAAAGTTTCGAAAAATTTCAAATGTATCTTCAAGCGAAAATTGAAATTTTTTATGATCAACCGCTGATTTCAAAAAAGAAAAGTAAAAATATTTCAAAATAAAAATTATAAAATTTCTTATGTCCAAACGGGCTCTAAGAAATTGTTTTCCTTTTGGATTTTCCTTTTTCTAGATTCTCTTTTCGGCATTGGGGTGGTTCTGACTTTGACCAGCAACAAACCACCACCCTTTTAGGCAATTTTTTCTCACTCTCCGTGTTCTTTCTTTCGTGATTTTCTAGCAAAAACAATGAGAATTATCAATTCTAGTCAAATTTTTCCTTGAATTATATCAAATGATCCAAATTTATGATCAAGAAGTTGGTGTGGAGCTTTGGTATTGTTATTGATGATTTGAGAAGTATTATTGATGAGTTGTGTCAATGAGTTTCAACAAAGGTGGAAATTCTACTTGATGGTGCAATTAATTATTGTTTGAGTTCTATTTAGGGTAATTTTTAGCCTTGAGATGATAAATTTGAGCTTGGGAGATAGAGACCTAGCTGTAGGAGGTTTTGAGTGTAAAAAAAATGATGATTCACCGTCAGAACAACGTCCATGTTCTTCAATGTTTTGGAAAAAATATGGATAATCTTGTATTATTCAATAACAAATTTGACCACTTTTTCTTGTAAGAAAGGCCTACGTCATCATTGGTATGAAAAGTGGGGCTTACCAAAAGAATAACACAACAACTAGCTCATCGATCTGTCACCTGGAGTACTAGTATCTAGTATCTGAAAATAATAAAGAAGAAAGTGGTCATATGCCTAATAAACTGACACAGTTTAGTGTCATTAATTTTATCTTTAAGAGGTGTGACAAGTATTGACAAAATATGCCTAACAATATACTTGAAACAATTTAAATAATCACGTCATATCATAGTGATGTAAAGATTCACAACATGTATCATACTTTGTAGTTTCAAATATCAAACCAAAGAAGTTTCAACTATCATACATCGTTAATCTCATTTCCTTATTCGCTTCCTCATTTCCATAATTTACTTTATGTATATACATACGATATTACTCACATTGGTTACAACGATCAGCCCAACCTTCCAACTGACAGGGCTATAGTGACGCCCATGACGGAGGACGAGCCAACGAAGGAGGGTCAAGCAGGACTAGCAGACTTCTAGGCCGGTAAGCTTCTGAAAAAGAGGTGCATATGTCAGCTTAGGCAAATCACACAGCGAAATGGAAAAAGAAAGTGAAGAGCTTTATAAGGCAAAATATAAGTCCACATGGTGCGCACACTTTTGGGCTCGATGCAGCGTAGCCTGAAAGACAAATTCGTAAATGCCTAGGCCCAAAGCAAACAATACGTGTTATAAGCTTGAGTCGTGATAAATATGATACTAGAGCCTAACTCTCTCTCATACAATGGTGGGACAAACCTTAGTGAAAATGCTGATTCCCAATAGGGGGATCAATATGGTGTCTGTGATAGAGAGCGGGCCAATGAGGTCGGGTCAATTAAGACTGACATAGTTCTAGGTTGGCAAGCTTCTGAAGAAGGGGTGCACATGTCACCTTAGATAAATTATATATTAGAATAAGAAAGGAAAGTAAAGAGCTTTATAAGGTACAATATAAGTTCTATAGTACGCGCGACTTTGGACTGGATATGGTGTAGCCTGAAAGATAAATTCATACGGGCCTAGGCCTAAAGCAAAAAATACGGGGGCATTTGCATATATACCTGCTTTCTGGGTCACATTGTAACTTGTGCCCGCTTTGCAAAAAAAAATTCAAGCGTACCCACTTTTTCGCGTAACTTCAGCATACGAGGCTGAAGTAGCAAATGCAATCACGCAAAACTTCAGCATTCTAGTAGACGGGTCTGAAGTAGCAAGTGTGCTGAAGTTTTTGTTTGTAATTGCTGAACTTAAGCATAGCAGCTGAAGTTTTGTTATATATTTGCTGAAGTTTTTATTTGTAATTGCTGAACTTAAGCATAGTAGTTGAAATTTTATTCTCTATTTGCTGAAGTTTTTGTTTGTAATTGTACTAAATAAGCTGAAGTTTTTTTGTCCTGGATTCATTAGTTTTGCCATTAAGCTTTTTCAAAAACTTCAGCAGAAAATGCTGAAGTTATTTAGTTCATTTGTAAAAACTTCAGCACTAAAAGCTGAAGTTTTTTTATCCTGAATTCATTAGTTTTGTCATAAAGCTTTTTCAAAAACTTCAGCAGAAATGTTGAAGTTATTTAGTTCATTTGTAAAAACTTCAGCACTATATAGGCTGAAGTTTTTGAAAAAGCTTTCTAACATACTAGATAAATAATACCTTATTCTTTCATAGTGTATCACTACTATAAGAAACAATAAACGTGAAAAGAACAGAATTATCATGAAAAGAATCACTAAGTGTAATCTTAAACTTTCCATACGTGGAAATATTCACAAATTATTGTCTACTATCTTACGTAATTATTTATAACTTATTTTTAAATAATCTGATAAACATACTTATGACAATCATCCCATGAACTGAAGTTTCATAGCAGCACCAACAACAACAGCAGCAGCAGCAGCAGAAGAAGAAGAAGAAGAAGAAGAAGAAGAAGAAGAAGAAGAAGAAGAAAACGAAGGAGAAGAAGAAAGAGAAAGGAGGCTGAAGTTGTTTAAAAAGTAGGTACAAGTTAAAATTTTAAAAAAAATGGGTATATGTTAAATGAGGGCGACCAAATAGGACGCCCCATACAATTTTTACAAAAATATGCGTTATGGTCTTGGATCGCGATAACTGTGACTATTTGATACGCCATGATGTTTATTGCGCTCAAAGAATCTTCTCCCTTGCCAAGGCTAAATACGCCATGTGGTGTTGATTATGATCAAGGCATCCCCCCCCTGCCAAGGCTAAGCATATTATCGCACTCGTAGCATTAGTGTTAATGTAATAATCCAACCTTCCCTCTTAAGTAATTATATACCGTTTCATCTTTTAAGTACTTTGAATAGGTTCTTGGGACTTATTGTTGTGGTTTAGTTGGACACCGAGGAGATCAAATGAGTTTTGACGCATTCGAGAGAAGTTAAAAAATTGGAGAATATTACAACAATGCTCCTTGGTGCATGCGTCACGTGAGACTGTACTAGACAAGCCATGTGCGACCGGCATATACCATGCAGCCGACACACAAGGACCTTGGCATGCGTTTGGCAGCAGAATAAGGGTAAATTTTTAGTGCATTGTAAATAGCCCCATTTTGTAATTTTATTTTATTCTCCACCATTCTAAGAACTTGGGAGCGCGGCCTTAAGTGATTTTGACCCAGATTTTTATCTATAAGCTTAGGGTAAATGATCAAATATAACTTTGAGTTCATATCAATTATTTGCCTTTAGATTCAATATTTGAACAAGGAATTTAAAGAGTGAAATTAGGTAATTTAAACATAAACCCTAGAATAACCTAGTTAATGATTTAAGTGCCTTAATAAACTTCAAATAAAAGTCTAAGCATGGATTTGGACTCGTGACTTTATGAATAACTTGAATTTGACTTTGATTTTGAAGTTGGACCACGGGAGAATAGGGATTGGCTTTGTTATGACCGAATAGTAATTTATGAAATTGAGTCTAATAGATTTGTGTGACATATTATTGAATAATCTTTTTAATATATTGAAGTCTTTTGGTGAACTCGGGACGTGAAAAAACTATCTTGGAGGGCAAATCTTGCTTGGATCGGGTTAAGTTAAATTTTTAACTTCAATAAGAGAATTTTCAGAAATTAGAATATTTTACATATATAATATTTTTCATTAATATTAGAGTCTGACAATTAATTCTGACAATTAATTCTGACAATTAAAAATTAATATTAGAGTTTGACAATTAATATTTTCAAGTGACTTTCTTGTAAAAGAAAAAGAAAATAGTGAATGCTTCATACCAACATCGAGAACTTGTAAATAGTTGGACAACCTTGAAGACTAGCACAATTATCTCCAATTTTCACAATGCAATCCACGCAGAGATCAACTTTCTCTTTCCTGATTCTACAATGTCTGTGGTTTGAATTATTTCTTATCTCATCTACTGAAGGATCCTAAAGAAGGAAAGCAACTCTTTCATACCATGCTTTTTCAAGACTACAAAAGAGAGTACTCAAAGAAAGCAAATAACAATGTCACGATCCAAAACTACCAACCAGTCGTAATGGTGCTTAACTCACTTGTTAGGCAAGTCAAACATAACAAAAACAAAACAAGATAGTAGAACTAACGGAAATAACATAAATTCAAAACCAACTAACATAAATTATTGCGTCGATACATAAAAATCCCCAGAACTGATAATACAGAGTCATGAGCTGTAAAATAAAAGTGCAAGTCTAGAATGCAAAATAAGATTGTTGTCTCAATAGAAACAACAATACTAAGGGTGTGTTTTGTACGAAGAAAAATATTTTTCGGAAAATATTTTTTAATTTTCCTATGTTCGGTTGGCCTAAATGTTTTGGAAAATATTTTCCTTATGAACTCATTTTCTTCCAATTGGAGGAAAAAGTTTTCCTATTAAGAGAAGGGAAAACATTTTTCAAAACTCCTTCTCCACCTTCCTCACCCTATTCCCTATCCCCACCAAACAAGGGTCGAGGTCGAGATCGACTACTAGTGATAAGACTTGTAACGATTAATTTGTTAGAATAGGGTATTAAAAGGGGAATATTCTAGTACAAATGAGTATTTTCTTTTCACGAAATAGAAAAGTTTTTTTTTCATTTTAACAAAAAAAATACTTTCTTTTCATGATATAGAAAAAATATTTTCTTTCATCTAAACAAAATGATGTAGTAAAAAATATTTTTTTATTTTAACAAATGAGTACTTTATTTTCATGTTGTACAAATAGTACTTTCTTTTTCAACAGTAAAGTGAGTACTTTATTTTCATGTTGTAGAAAGAGTACTTTCTTTTTCAACCAAAAAAGAGTATTTTTTTTTATAGTTATGGAACACAAAATTCAATATTATTTTTGCATAAAAAAGTAAAATAACACATTAGTTCCTTTGGGTTTGTGTGAATTTTTAGAGACTTAAGGGAAGGGGGAGGAGGAGAGTAACATAAAAAAATATTTTCTACTCTCAAACCAAACACTAGAAAATATTTTCTGAAATTTGTTTTTCCATTTACCAACCAAACAAGGAAAAATAAGTGATAAAACCACTCATTTTCTATGAAAATATTTTCATGGAAAATATTTTCCTTCATACCAAACACACCCTAAAATAGAAAGAGACACCAAAGACTGCGGTCTAAATGCAGATCTACCTCATCTCTCGGCAACTCACATCAACAACCACAACGACTCTTGGCTCGGTCCAACACCTGAATCTTCATAATTAAGTGCAGAGTGTAGTATGAGTATAACTTACTCCATGTGCTCGGTAAGTAATAGAAGCAAGAATTATCAATGATATTCACTAATAACCTACCCAGTTCATAAATTTCACAAATACACAACAATAATACCATCTAATCACACAACATAAATAAAGTCACCTCGGTGCACAAAATATAATGTGTCAAGCCCTGTATCAATTAGTAATCCAACATATAGAGAATATATGCATAAAAAGGCATGTATACATTCCTGATCTAGCATATAGAGAAGATATGTGAATAACATATGTATACATCCAAGGAAATTGCAAGTAGAGAAGAAATGCAATAACCAAACCAAATACTGATCACTTTTTCCTCATACCGCATGTACACCATCAAGAGAGAAACATGAAAGGGTGACCTTAGGGATTGCACAGACAACTCACATGCCATATATAACAACTGCACGAATAACTCATGTGCTAAAATGGTAATAACAATTAAATTTGATTATGGGACTCTAAAAATATGTGATCTATTTTTATGCTAGTTGTTAAGCAGTTGATGCTATGTATGTGAGACTTAGAAACGAAATAGGAGTTAAGGATAAGGCGATAACCAACCCGATAGGTTGACAATCGGGGCCTCGATCTTGTCGATTCAGGGGTCTCGAGGTTGATTCTAGAGCTCGGTTGTGAACTATCAAAGGTGGTCGAGGTGCGACTAACAGTTATAATAAAATCAACGAATGCTCTTTATGGTCAATGATAAGCAATAAATGATGAACAATAATGAAGATAATAAAAGAAAGCAATAATATCAAGAGAATGTGTTAGAGAGCGAAGCAAATGTTCTTGTATATTTCGTGTAGAGCAACTGAAGCAACAGGGGTTTACAAAATGACAAGGATCCCCTTTATATAGGAGGGGAATCCCAACATAGTACAAAATATATTAATGTCAAAGAAGCGGAGATGGGACAGCTAGATGACACCCTGATTCAGGTTTAGAGTAGCCCACTAAGCTCTGTCAGTCCTTGGCGTGTATCTTGGGAACTCCCATCACTGCCCTGAGGTCGAGTGTTGATGACCCTCGAGGGAGGATACTCAGCCGTGGCCTCGATCCTTCGAGGTAATCTTCCGAAGTGCCTTAATGGCGAGAAATTGGACCCTCCGAATTTACCGTATACAGATAGTCCCCGAGTTTCCTAGAACAAAGCGATAGGAAATGATTTTGATCTGCTATTCCGGGGGCATCATCGCTGTGACGTCACTCTATCAGAGTATTAAATGCCATGCCCAAAAAATCTCACAAGGGTCGCTGTCAAACGCGACTATAGAGAAGCCCATGAACCGCTACTAGTTCGTCCCTTTCTCTTCCCACACGGCTCATATAAATGCACCAATCGTTGGATAATTTGTACGTTCCCAACATCTTCAAATTTGCAAAGCCATACCCATCCCTACTTGCATCCTTTCTTCTTACTTTCTTAGAGAAATTTCACCATCATCGCGGCTAGAACCTCCAAGGTGGTTCCTCGGAAAGACGAGGCTGCCTCTTCATCTCGAACATCTAAAGGAAAACCAAAAGTGATACCCTACCTTAGGACAATGTACTCCCACCGAGCTTGACATGTCGAAGGACTTTACCATCGATAAAACCTCATCTACACCGGGCCGATGTGAACACGTGTCCCGGTACATTAGTGTTGTGACCAACATAGGGAAGGTGAAGGAAGACTCCCGATGGAGGGAGGCAACGGAAGTGGAGATTCCCCGCCCTGATGAGAGCATAATGGATTAAAAGACTGGTTTCCTTCATGTATATACTTACCCATTTACTTTGGGTCCGGTCGATCCTCCTAAATCCCCTCCCCCGGAGATAGATACGGTTATCCTCGATTTTTGCGACAAATACCAAGTGACGCTTGGTCAAATCTATCCTTCTTTCTGGAGTATAGTCTTGATGCTCTGCCATTTCTTTGATGGGGTCGAGGGCGAGACCTTTACCCTCGACCATTTGATTAGGTTGTATACCTCGATTTTACCGAGGTTTGATTAGGCTTCACCACTGATCCAAAAAATCATTTTTCTCGTGCACCGACGAGAACAAGGATCGAGGATGGATGAGCAGGTTCATCCGGGTGAAGACCTCGAACATCATTCCGGCCGGGAGGATGCCATTCCCGAAGAAGTGGAACACATATCGTAAGTATTTTTTTCCTCGGACGTGTTTCACAATTTTCTTTCACCCCTTCCGAAAAAATGATCTCTTTTTGGTTTCTGCAACCACCTCTTGGTATCCCAAAGCGGCCCCGGTTTTGTCGAGATGGATCGGGTGGTTGGATACATCGTTCCCATATCTTGTCCGATCTTGGACCGGCCTGGCCAAGAAGCGGTGGGTGGCCAAGAATTATGGTAAAGTTTCCTTTGCCACCTATGTCTTAGCCTTATGTTTCTCCCCGCATCATTTGTGCTGATAAGTTATGGTCACTGTGCTCGTGCAGGCCTTGGTGAGAGTATGCAGATGAGGCCACCTCCTAGGGGCGAGATGGAGGCTTTGGAGCCCGCTAAGGGCAAGAAAAGGAAGGGTAAGGCGGCTACAGATCCTCTTGTGGCAAAGAAACCTAAGCCACATAGGCTTTGAGCTGCCACTAGGACCTCAGCTTCAACTTCCGAAGAAAGCCTCGGCACTGAGGATGAGGATGATGATGAGGGCGAGTGCCGAGTGATGCGGAGAATAAGGTCGGGCGTAGGAGACTCGTAGGCGCCTCGACCAGAAGTTGCTGAATCTGGAACGACCAACTCAGGCCGGTCCCGTGCGGCGAAGACCTTCGAGGAGGATGTCAATGTGGTTCTGGATCCCGTGGCTGAGTATGGTGCAGTTTCTGTTGGGGAGACCATTACTTCTAGCCTCGAAGGGTCTGGACCCAGATTTGGGGGTAGAAGTTGCCCATCGAGGACATCGATGACATAGAGGGTTTTAGTTCAGACCCTCAATTCTCGTTAGAGGAGCTAAGGGATGCTCAGGATGCGAATATCGCCAAAGCCTCCTCTCAAGAGGGGAGGCGCACTTGGCAACATTCTTGACGATGTTAGCTAGAACTTTGATCTAGACACTCCCGGCGCCATCAAGGAGACGGAGAGGTTCATGCAACAGGTGATAGCTATTTTATGTATATTTCCTTTAGTCTCACGCATTTTTCTTTGTTCTTCTAACTCTTCTGTTTTGCCGTAGTGTAAGGAGATGTATGATCATGCCCTCTCCAGGATTAATGAGGAGCTTTCATGCCGTGAAAAGGAGCTTGAGAGGTTAACCTTGGGACTGCGAGAGTCAGAGGCTTACTCTGCCCGAAAGAAGAAAGAGTCAAGCAAGCTCTGGGTTGCTTTGGAGGGAGCACTCCGAGAAAAAACTGCTCTGGTTGAGCAAGTATTTTGTTATGCATGAGTCCACCCTTCTCTCCCATAATTCAATACTAACTAGCTTACCTTTCCCTTCATAGATTGCTCAAATGGATTCACTGATCAGGCAAAAGAATGTGGAGATCCTCAGGCTGAAGGAACGGAATGAGGTAGCGGCCTTGGAGTTGGCATCGACCCATGGTCTTCTCCAAAATGCTTGAAAGGAGGTTGCTGCACTGACTGTGGCCAAGTCCGAGATTGAGGGAAAAGTTTCTACTTATCTGTAGTACGCAGCCACGACGAATCAAATAGCCCGTAATATTTCGATAGAGGCCGAGGTAAAACTGGCTCGGGCTATTGCCCATGATACAGAGGAGGCGAGGAGGAAAGCCTTGGAGGGGGTCAGAGCCAAAAGTGTCGATTTTTCAGCCGAGGTTGAGGAGGCCCTAGAGTTGGAGAGAAAATCGGCGCTCTTGGTTGCTTTAGACGAAGATCCTGGAGATGGCTCAGAGGATAGTGGCAATGAAGAGTAGGCCTTGTGTCACTTTTGCTTCTTTTTTTTCTTTCTGTGCATGTACTCCCGGGGAATGAGTCTTGTAAAAACGTCCCTGGTAAATATATTTTTGGCAATGCAAAGGGGGTTTTCTGCCCCAAGTCTTTCCATTCTTTATATCTCGCTGCTCTTGTGGAGTTAATCTTTGAATTTTAACACTAACTTTTTGGAGCCCCTACTTGGAGCAATCGGGACCCCAAAATCGGGTCCTATCTCGAAATTAGGTCGACAGCTTCTTTGGGGCTGGTGCCTGTGATAGCGAGAAACCCTCAAGGTCTCGATGCCTGTTGACTTTCGTGGGATAGCGACATTCGTGTGATCTGATAAAGGGACCCCCAGGGTGGTCCTATTTGTACATTTTCCAAGGAAAAAATAACGTTATCGGCCAGAATTAATTGGCCCTCTGGGTAGGCGAGCAACCACAGCTTTGCCCTTATATATTCATTCACTTGCTTCTCCAGTGGAGATTTTGCTACTCTGAGTAACTATCCCTTCCATAGAACTTGG
This sequence comes from Nicotiana tabacum, assembly GCF_000715075.1. Taxonomy (NCBI): domain Eukaryota; kingdom Viridiplantae; phylum Streptophyta; class Magnoliopsida; order Solanales; family Solanaceae; genus Nicotiana; species Nicotiana tabacum. The sequence goes on along the minus strand of NC_134090.1, from coordinate 70,876,778 downwards.
TGCTTTGTGCTAGTTCTCTTGTCATTTTAACTCAAAATCTTTGCCCAAATCTATATTCTCCTCCTCTTATTTTATCGTAGCCATGACTACTACATCGACATCCACCCATCAAGGAGAGGGGAGTTCTGCCTCTATTCTATGTCCGTTCGGTGGTACACTGCAGGTACCTGATGAGTAGGCCTCGAGGTGCTTTGTCTCAAGGAGAGACTTTACATTGGAGAGACCTCCCAACGTTCAAGGACAACGGGAGCACGCGCCGAGGTTCATCTCATCAGTAGGGGAGGAACACCTCGAAATGATCAGAAAAGATTGTGGATAGGGAGAAGGAGTGGTGCTGCAAGTACCTTCCTTTGAGGAGAGCATTATGACCTACATCGAGGGGTTTTTGAGCATATATACAGACACCTTTTTATTGGGTCCCCCCGACCAGGTCGTGCTTGAGTTCTGTCGGAGATATCAAGTTAACTTGGCGTAGGCTCACCCATCCCTTTGAAAGATAGTGCAGACGATAAGATACTTTGCAAATAAGGCCGAACTTGAATTTACCCTCAGTCATCTCGTGAGGTTATATCGGCCGCTACGTTATCGGGGTTTGATTACTCTGCAGCGTTGATCCACCCTGTCTTCTGCCATTGACGGTGAAGAAGATGAGGACCGAGTATGGATGAGCCGATTCGTTCTAGCACGGACGATCGATATCCTTCCTGAAGAGTTTCTGCTCTTTCCCGAGAAATGGAATTTCACACGTAAGTGTTATACCTGTACTTTTATCACTTTGTCTGGAAGCGGGCTCCATAATAACATTTTTCTGTTTCATTTTTTGTAGCGAATCCTTGGCTGCTGACCGAGGACCCTAATTTGGCCGAGTGGTCTCGTAAGCTGGCGGCTTGTTCGACCTATGATAAGCGCAGGTGGTGAGACCTATCCAAGGGGAGATAGGAGGCAAAACATCATGGTAGGCGCTTGGTGACTTATTTCCCCGGAATGGTACTTTTCTTTTTAGCGTACTACATTAGCCGCCACAGGTATTGGAGTTTTTTCCGAGATGAGACCGTGCCCCCTAGGGGAGGAGGAGAGACTGCCAACCTTAGGATAGAGGGTCGATGATAAACGAGAACAGCCTCCGGGTTGTGAGGAGGCTCGCAGCGGGGCGAGTCCTTCTCAGAGGTTCAAAAGAGGCGATTCGGCCGATCATTCGGCTTCTGAGGCCTCCGTTCTTGAAAGAACATTCCCCGTTTCTGCTGAGGGTACTTCGAAGAGTGAGGAGCATGTGGTGCCTTCTTCTTTTCCTACCAAAGGCGCTTTAGGGGACACTAAGCCATCGGGCATTAGTTTGGCCTTTAGTGAGGCTCAGCGGCTCGGCTTTATGGTAAGCTTCGGTAGTTGTCATAGGATTATTCCGGTTTCACACTCTCCCTTTCTTATTGAATTTTCTTCCGCTGGCCTTTGACAAGCTTAAATTCGAGTTGCTTCGCTATGAGGCTAGGTTGCAGAAAGCTTCAAATAGGGAGAAATACCTTAAGCTTCTTTGTGCGAGAAAGGAAAATGAGTTGGTATCCCTGCGGTGTGAGGCGGATAGAAGCCGGAGCCGCGAGAGCTGCCTCGAGAGACATGTATCTTGAATTTCATGTTGACATATGCTCCCCCTTTCATTTTCGGAGATTAATGTTTTGATATTTTAGTTGGAGAGCAAAACGGAGGAGCTGGAATGACTTTGGGGCGAATTTGGCCGGGCAAAACGTGAGTTTAACGAGCTGCATGCCCATGTAGATGCCCAAATACTATGCCCTTCCTTCCCGTACTGAGGCTATCGCCTTCGATTCTATCGTCACATGTATTGTACTGGTTTTTCATAGATGCATCGATTTTATTCAATCCAGGCTCCACTTATTCTTATGTGTCCTCTTACTTTGCCCCGCATGTGGGCGTATCTCAGAATTCTTTGAGTTCCCCTATTTATGTTTCTACTCATGTGGGAAATTCTCTTATTGTAGACCGCGTTTATCGGTCGTGTTAGATTTCTCTTAGTGGTTTTGAGACCAAATCCGACTTATTATTGGTTAGTATGGTAGATTTTAATGTTATCTTGGGCATGGACTGGTTGTCGCCCCATTATACTATACTTGATTATCATGCCAAAACTGTGATGCTGGCTATACGAGGTGTACCGCAAGTAGAGTGGAGGGGTACTTTAGATCACACACCCAGTAGAGTTATTTCATTCTTTTAGGCTCAACGAATGGTTAAGAAGGGGTGTGATGCGAATCTAGCCTATATGAGAGATGTCAGTATTGACACCCCTACAGTTGATTTAGTCCTAGTAGTATAGGATTTTCTTGATGTGTTTCCAGCTGATCTTCCGGGTATGCCACTCGACCAAGATATTGATTTCGGCATTGAGTTGTTGCCGGGCACTCAGCCTAGTTCTATTCCTCCTTATCGTATGGCTCCTCCTGAGTTAAAGGAGCAGTTGCAGGAATTGCTTAACAAGGGTTTTATTCGGCCCAGTGTATCACCTTGAGGTGCTCCTGTTCTGTTTGTGAAGAAAAAAGATGGTTCTATGCGCATGTGCATTGATTATTGCTAGTTGAACAAAGTTACAGTGAAGAACTGGTATCCCTTTCCTCGTATTGATGATCTGTTTGACTAGTTACATGGTGCTTGAGTGTTTTCTAAGATTGACTTGCATTCAAGTTACCACCAATTGAATATTCGGGAGCCAGATATCCCGAAGACTGCTTTCAGGAATCGGTAATGGTCATTACGAGTTCCTTGTCATGTCATTAGGGCTTACCAATTCCCCAACAACATTTATACGTTTGATGCACATCGTGTTCTATCCATATCTTGACTCGTTCGTCATTGTCTTTATTAATGATACTCTGGTATACTCCCGGGGTCGGGAAGATCATGAGCAGTACCTGAGGATAGTGCTTCAGACTTTTTGAGAAAAGAAATTATATGCGAAGTTCTTGAAATGTGAGTTTTGGTTAGATTCCGTGGCATTCTTGGGTCACGTGGTATCGAATGAAGGGATCAAGGTGGATCCAAAGAAAGTGGAAGTAGTGCAGAGTTGGACCAGACCAGCCTTAACTACAAAGATCCGTAGTTTTCTTGGCTTGGTGAGTTATTAACGTCGATTTGTTGAGGGATTTTTATATATTGCAGCACCTATGACCAGGCTGACCTAGAAAGGTGCTCCATTTAAGTGGATGGAAGAGTGCGAGTAGAGCTTCTAGAAGCTCAAGACAACTTTGACTACAACCCCAGTATTGATATTGCCTACAAGTTCGGGGACTTATACTGTCTATTGTGATGCCTCGAGGATTGGCCTTGGAGCGGTATTGATGCAGGATAGTAGGGTGATTACCTACGTGTCCAGACAACTGAAGGTGCATGAGAAGAATTATTTTGTCCATGATCTCGAGTTAGCTTCTATTGTTCACGCCTTGAAGATCTGACGTCATTATTTGTACGGTGTTCCTTATGAGATCTATACTAACCACCGGAGTTTGAAACATCTGTTCAAGCAGAACGACCTTAATTTGCGTCAGAGGAGGTGGTTAGAGCTATTGAAGGACTATGATATCACTATCTTGTATCACCTAAGCAAGGCCAATGTGGTGGTCGATGCTTTGAGTCGTCGAGCGGAGAGTTTGGGGAGTTTGGCTTATCTACTAGCAGCGGAGAGGCCTACGATGATGGATGTTCAGGCCTTAGCCAGCCAGTTTGTGAGATTTGATCTTTCGGAGCCCAGTCAAGTTCTAGCTTGTGTGATTTCTCGGTTTTCCTTGTTTGATCGTATCAGAGAGCGTCAGTATAATGACCCTCATTTGCTTGTCCTCAAGGATAAGGTTTTGCATGGTGATGCTAGAGATGTTACCATTTGTGATGACGGGGTATTGAGGACGCAGGGTTAGGTATTTGTACCCAATGTTGATGGGCTTCGGGAGTTGATTCTAGATGAGGCCTATAGTTCGCAGTATTCCAACCATCCGGGTGCCGCGAAGATGTACCAGGATTTGAGACAACACTATTGGTGGAGGCAAATGAAGAAATGTATAGTTGGATTTGTAGCTCGGTGGCTCAATTGTCAGCAGGTAAAGTATGAGCACCACAGACCAGGTGGCTTACTACAGCAGATGGAGATTTCGGAGTGGAAGTGGGAGCGGATCACCATGGACTTCGTAGTTGGACTCCCACGGATTTGAGGAAGTTCGATGACATTTGGGTGATTGTGGATCAGTTGACCAAGTCCGCACACTTCATTCCTGTGTGTATTACCTACACTTCAGAGTGATTGGCTGGGATTTATATCCGGGAGATAGTTCGCCTGCATGGTATTCCAGTTTCCATAATTTCAGATAGAGGTACTCAGTTCACATCACGGTTTTGGAGGGCCGTACAGCATGAGTTGGGTACTCGGGTGGAGTTGATCATAACATTTCACCCCTAGACGGACGGACAGTTTGAGCGCACTATTCAGATTCTTGAGGATATGCTTTGTGTGTGTGTGATGGAGTTTGGAGGTTCTTGGGATCAATTCTTGCCACTGGCGGAGTTTGCCTACAACAATAATTATCAGTCCACCATTCAGATGGCACCATATGAGGATTTGTATTTTAGGTGGTGTAGATCCCCGGTGGGTTGGTTCGAGCCAGTTGAGGCTAGATTATTGGGCACAGACTTAGTTCAGGATGCCTTGGAGAATGTTAAGGTGATTTTGGATAGACTCCGCACAGCCCAGTCCAAGACAGAAGAGTTATGTGGACTGGAAAGTTCGTGATGTTTCCTATATGATTGGAGAGCGGGTCTTGCTTTGGGTTTCGCCTAGGAAGGGTGTTATGAGATTTGGGAAGAAGGGGAAATTAAGTCCGAGGTTTATTGGTCCTTTTGAGGTATTGCGACGTGTTGGGGAGGTCGCTTATGAGCTTGCCTTTCTTTCCATCTTGGCAGGAGTCCATCCGGTATTCCATGTTTCGATGCTCCGGAGGTATCACGGTGATCCTTCGTACGTGTTGGATTTTAGTTCAGTCCAGTTGGACAAGGATCTATCTTATATTGAGGAGCCAATGGCTATCCTGGACAGGCAGGTTCAAAAGCTGAGATCAAAGAACATTGCATCAGTGAAGGTTCAGTGGCGGGGTCAGCCGGTCGAGGAGGCGACACGGGAGACCGAGTAGGATATGTGCAGCCGTTACCCTCATCCTTTCACTACTTCAGGTATGCCTCTATGCTCGTTCGAGGACGAACAAATATTTTAAGAGGGGGAAGATGTAATGACCCGGCCGGTCATTTTGAGAAGTTACCCCCGATCCCCTATTAACTGCCCTCCCCATGTTTTTTATGCTATTGTGAGTTGCCAGGAAGATTCATATTGAGTTTGGAAGTGTTTTGGGATATTTAGTCCCGAAATGAGAGCTTAAGCTTTGGAATTTGGACCGTATTCAGAATAGTGTGAAGACGGCCTCAGAATGGAATTCCGTCGATTTCGCTAGCTCTATTGGGTGATTTCGAGGTTAGGGGCATGTTTGGATTGAATTTTGGAGGTCCGTAGCTTATTTAGTCTTGAATTTTTGAAAGTTGAATTTTTGAAGTTTCCGAATCGATAGTGAAATTTTGATATCAGGGTCGGAATCCGATTTCAAAAGTTGGAATAGCTCCTTAATGTTGAATGTGACTTGTGTGCAAAATTTAGGATCAATCGGACATGGTTTGGATGGTTTCGGCATCGGTTGTAGAATTCTTGAGATTTCAAGTTCATTAGGCTTGAATTGGAGGGTGATTCACGATTTTAGCATTGTTTGATGTGATTTGAGAGTTGGACTGAGTCCGTATGATGTTTTAGGATTGGTTGGTATGTTTGGTTGAGGTACCGGGAGCCTCGTGTGAGTTTCAGATGCTTAACGAACGTTGAGTTGGACTTACAAATTTGTTGATATTGCTGAACCTACTATAACTGCACCTACGTATGTGGGATCGCAGGTGCGGTGCCGTAAAAGCGGCTTGGTAGCCGCAGAAGCGAGTTTAACCTTGTGCTCCAGGGACCACAAATGCCGCTGGGAAACCGTAAATGCGTCCTAGTGACCACAGATGTGGCCCCATCTCGGATAAGTAGATTTCCCACCTGCGATGCTTTTACCGCAGGTGCGGGACCGTAGATGCGTCCCCATGACCGCAGAAGCGGATTTCGCTGGGCAGAAGTAGGGAAATCAAGGGTTTGAAATTCATAACTTCAAAAATCAAATTGGAGCTCGGTGGAAGGCAATTTTGTGGGGTTTTTGAAGAGAAGATCAGTGGGTATTGATTCCTAACTCCTTTTTGATTATATCCCATTAATCTAAGCTTAGTTTGTCACTTAATTTCAGATTTGGGGTGAAAGAAATTGGGAAGAATTGAGAAAAGTTCGCCAACCAAGTTTTTGTGTTTTGAATGGGTTTTAGTTGTCGGAATTGAGCGATATTTGGACGAGTGTTCTCGTGCGTGAATGGGTCTTCTAAATTGGTAACTTTTACCAGATTCCGAGATGTGGGCCCGGGGAGGATTTTTGGGCGTTTTTCTATTTTCTTACCTTAGCTTCAATTCCTTTAGCTAAATTCGTTGTTTGTAGTTATATTTACATTATGAATTTGATTTGGGCCACTCAGAGTTGGATACTTGTGGCAAGAGCGTGATTTCAGATTGATTTTGAGATGGTTCGAGGTAAGTGGCTTGCCTAACCTTATGTGGGGAAACTCTTCTTAGGATTTCGGTACTATTGTTATATGAGTGCCGTGTACATGAGGTGACGAACGTGTGCACGTGCTAATTGTCAAAAAACCCCGTTTTCATTAATTAAATATCTGTGTTTTCTTTTAATTGAGCAATACTTGTACTTCTAGCCTTCTATTTAGCTTAGATAAAGCATGTTTATGTGACCTAACTGTTTTACCTGCTTTAACTGCTTACTTGGACTTTGTGTAGCATGTTTAGGGTAGAAATTCATGTCTTTCCTAAATTTGAACTCGAATAGAATTGTAGGATTCTTTCTTGAAACTGCGGTGTATTTACTTTGGGACTACGAATCGGTATTCTGGGAGATCCCCCTGCATGTTTACTTTGGGACTACGGATCGGTATTCTGGGAGAACCCCCAGCACATTTATAATTGGGACTACGAGATGATATCCGGGGAGAAACCCTGTACTGAATATCTATGATTTGGACTACGGGACGATATCCCGGGAGATCCTCTGCACATTTACGTTTGGGACTACGGGACTATATCCTGGGAGATCCCCTGTTGCTATCTCTGTGTACTGAGTTATATTTTTTTTGTGATTTTATTCTTTATTGACTGTTAGTATTTTAATTATATTGTCAGATTTCTCACTGTATTACCATGTTTTATGTATATAACCAGTAGGGCCCTGACCTTCCTCGTCACTACTCGACCGAGGTTAGTCTTGGCACTTACTGGGTACCACTGTGGTATACTCATGTCCTTTCCTGCACATGTTTTTCATGTGCAGATCTAGGTTCTTCTGCTCATCCATACTATCAGTGAGGCGAGGTGATTATAGAGACTTCGAGGTATATATGCCGCATCCGCAGACCGAGAAGTCCCTCTCTATTCTACCTTTTAGCTATGGACCTTTTGTAATTACTTTTGTTTAGATTCCTGGAGGTAGAACACTATGTATTTTCTCTAGTTTGTGATTCATGAGATTCTGAGTTTTGGGAGTGTTTTGTGTTCAGTTTGAGAGAGTGATATTGTATATGCCGAGCTGCATTTTAAACTTCTCTATTATGTTACCCGTAAATTGCTAGTTTTGTATCTTTATTTCCTTTTTTCGCAAGTTGTTAGGCTTACCTAGTCGTAGAGACTAGGTGTCGTCACGACAATTCACCGAGGGAGAACTTGGGTTGTGACAATATTTCATGATTCCATCTTTGTTTTTATCATTAAATTAGTGATATGAATTGGAGAAAATGATTTTTTTTATAAAAACGTTCAAAAATATAAAATGAGGATTTGAAGGCCGATTTGATGTCGGAATTGGATAATATTAGTATGATTGGACTCGTATTAGAATGTCTGTTCAAATTTTATGAATTTTGTCGGGATCCATGGTGTGGGCCTAGGGTTTACTTTTTAGTTTTCATTAAAGATCAAAGCTTTATTATTTGAAATTATTTCCTATGATTTTTATTTATAATATTGAGTTATTTTGGCTAGATTTGAGTCGTTCAGAGGTTTGTTTCGCACGAGTAGGTCATTTAAGAGTACTGATTTGGCTTCTTTGACGTAAGTATCTTGCCTAACTTTGTGTGGGGGAACTATCCCTTAGGATTTGAGTTGTTCGTGCTATTTGTGTTATGTGGAAGCCATGTACGCGAGGTGACTAGTGCATACTCGGGCTTATATGTGGAAATTGACCGTTTTAGACTCTTATGCTTCTTTCATGTATTTACTTGGAATTATTAGCACATGTTATATGTCTTATTCATCATGTTTGCTATTACATGCTTTATTTGAAGTAGTTGTTACATGTCACATCCTTTACTTGTCAAGTTTACTCTTACATGCTTTATTTGAAGTTGTTACCTCTTTTATTATTATGTGACTTCTTTTTATTGTTGAGTTACTCTTAATTGAAGTTGTTGTTACATGATATCCTTTTGTTGCCAGGTCATTCTCATGCATTTAGACGTATTTGCTAGTTCGTGCCAGATCTTTCATTGTTAGCCTATTTCATACACTAGAACTCGAAGTTTGCCATTTCATGGAAATACCTTCATCATCGAGTTGATCCTTAAGAAATTAACTGAAGTTGAAGTTATTGAAAGTCGTTAATCTATTTTAATTGAAGTTGTGTTAAAAGGGGGTGTTGTTTATAGTTGAGTTACTTTCCCATTCATTTTGTTGTTATTGAGATTCTATACACATTGTGTTTGAACCGTGGGCTATTTATTATGAAAATATTGATATTGTTGGTTCTTTTGGAAAGGTTGTTGCTTATGGGCACATGTGGTAAGAGTTGAGATGTCGTATTGTTGTGATATTAGAACCTGTGAATTGTTTTGTGGTTTGGTTATTTTTATGCAGAGTATAAGGGTGACATTTCACCATTGTTGTTATGCGGGGCATAAGGGTGGCATCTCACTTTTGTTGAATATACGGAGTGATATGGGTGGCTATTGTGTTATTTTTCGGGCGGAGCAATAAGGGTGGCTATCATATTGATACGAGTGGCTAATGATATTGTTAGGGTGGAGTGATTCGGGTGGCTATCAGAAAGATAAGGGTGTCAATGTCAGGGATTATGTGTGATGGCTTAGGGATATTGTGTTGGTGATTTTCGTGTGATGATGTGATTTTCCTTGTGTATGTCATACACATTATGTGACTTGTTGTGTTGCTTCGATGAACTACTCGATGTCTTTGATATTACTCGTTGACTTGGGTTGCAATAGTACACTCGCACGAGCATACACCGTAGCATGCTACTTATACTAGCTCAGGAGTGTGAAACTTGACATTTATGGATCATGCCCATGTATTCTTGTATTATGTTTTGATTGTGATTGTGAGCCTGTGACAATGACTAGCGGATTCTGATTGTGAGCCTGTGATAATGCCTAGCGGATTGTGATTGTGAGCCTGTGACCATGCCAGACGGATTGTGAATGTGAGCATGTGATCATGCCAGGCGGATTGAGATATTGGCACATGAGTTGTTCGTGCGGTTGTGATTTGAGATATGGGCACAAGGTGCCATGAGCATATGATAGTGGGTTGAGACCCATGACTTGTGACTATGAGATGAGGTATCTCGGGTAATTTTGTTGCGAAACTTGTGTTACAATGGCTTGATTAATTGGTTGTCATTTGTGTTCCTTATTTGGTTTCAATGGTGCTTTCATGGTGTTCTTATTACTTTACTGTTTATATCACATGTTGATTCTTATTGCATTTACTGATTCCTGCTTTCCATTATTAACTTTATACTTCTATACTGCACAGATTATTTTGTCTAGTGGTTATCTTGACTTGTACCTCGTCACTACTCTATTGAGGTTAGTTTTGATACTTACTAGGTACCGACCATGGTATACTCATACTACATTTTTGCACATTTTTGTGCAGAGCCAAGTAATGGAGATATCGGACTCGGGTAGAGTTAGCTTATTGGATGTGAGGATTCAAGGTAGAGTTGATTGGTCGTCGCAGTCCCTTGGAATTGTTTCCTTTCATTATATTGTTAGCTTATTATTGGAAAAGTATTGTATTTTGATCTTTGAGATTTTTCCATGTACTCATCTAGAGTTAGTGACTTTGTATTACTAGTCTTTGGAGGTTGTTAGGATTATTACCGCATAGGTTTATTTTGCTTTTGTTTCGGTATTCATATAACTCTGTTTTAAATTATCATTGTTAAAAATCGGCTTAATCTTTGTAATTAATCGGGTTACCTAGTCTTAGAGATTAGGTGCATCATGATATCCTATGGAGGGAAATTGGGGTCGTGACAACCTAAGAGGTAGTTGGTGCGATTGGTATCATACCCTCCTGAGCCAAGCTCGTGTACACACTCAAGATCAGGGCCAAAGTCTCCTGAAGGCTAGGCATAACAATAGGTACTGTTGGTGTCTGAGTTGGTCCCACCTGCTCAATAATATTCGAGACCTGATCCTCCACTAGGCAATTGGTGGTTCAACATCTGCTGCTCTAGTTGGGGCCCTGCTTGTAGCGCGTGCCCCCACCTCGACCTCTAATTTGGCCTCGGCCCCTCACGGCCCTAACTGGAGTCACTGATGCCTGCCTGGCTTATCTGGCTGAACGTGTCCTTATCATCTGTGAGAGAATAAAAGAGTAAAGGTTCAAACTTTGGAAATAACAAATATGCACCATAAGAATGCAAGAAAGTGAAGTTTTCCTAACAGTTCGATAGCCTCTCGAAAATAAGTACAAATGTCTTTATACCAATCTGCAAGACTCTACTAAACTTGTTCATGACCCATAGTACCTATAAACCTAGGTCTCTGATACCAATTCATCACAATCTAAATAAATTCAAAACAACTAACATAAATAACTACGTGGATACATAAAGATCCCCCAGAAATGGTACTACATAGTCATGAACTCTAAAATAGATGTACCGGTCTAGAATACATAATGAAAATACTATCTAAATGAAAACAACGATAATGAAATAAAAATAAATGCCAAAGACTACGGCCGAAATGCAGCTCTACCTCGTCTCTCAGAAACTCACATAAACAATCAGAGCGATTCTTCGGCTCAATCCAACATCCGGATCTGCACATTTTAGTGCATAGTGTAGTATGAGTACAACCTACCCCATGTACTCAACAAGTATCATAAGTAACCTTGACGAGGTAAAAGAGGCAAGAATTATCAATGATACACACTAATAACCTACTCAGTTCATAAATTTCATAAGTACACAACAATAATACCATCTAATCACAAAATATAGATAAAGTCACATCGATGCACAAAAGATAATGTGTCAACCCCTGTATCAATTATCAATCCAGCATATCGAGGATATGCAGATCAAGGCATGTATACATTCCTGATCTAGCATATAGATAAGATATGCGAATAAAACATGTATACATCCAAGGAAATTGAAAGTAGAGAAGAAATGCAATAACCAAACCAAATATTGATCACTTTTTCCTCATACCGCGTATATATCGTCAAGAGACAAACATGAGAGAGTGACCCTAGGGGATGGACCCCTATCCACACGTTGCATGGACAACTGACGTTCCATATATAATAATTGCATGGACAACTCATGTGCTATTATAGAACGGATCTGCACAGACCACTCACGTACTAACAATCGAGTCCATATCACACATAAGGAATATACAAGAATGCATGTACATGAACAATGGATATAAAATTATATACTCATGGACTGATATAAGTGACATACTAAGGTGTAGGCATGTGTGAAGTGTACTACCATGGCTCAAATCAGGCGATTACGCCACAAAAATAGCAATTAACATGTTTAAACAAGAGATCAATCAACAAATAATCTCTAACATGATTCAATTAGCTCACAAGGGGGTACAACATAAGAAGCATGATAGCATGGAGTTTAGTAATCATTCAAGGCATATCATAGCCTAATCGCTATCCCCCAGCATGGATAATACCCCCGTGCACGCACACAAGATTAATCCCCTCACATGTGCGCCACTCAGAGCGCGTAGCCAATACTAATAACTCAAGCAACTAGTGACTCAACCAAGTTTAGGTAAGATACTTAATTCAAGCAAGCCCACTAAATACTCTATAAATCTCTTCCCACACAAATCGACCTCTGAACGACTTGAATTTGGCAAAAAAATATAACATCAATAAATTCCACATGGAACAACCCTAAACAATAAAACTTTGATCTTTAAAAATATACAAAGTCAACCAAAAAATTTAACCCTAGACCCGCACCCCGGAAACCGAGAAATCTCATATATTCCGAACACCCATTCTAATATGAGCCCAAATATATATTTTTCATCCAAATTAAACGTCAAATTGATGCCCAAATCACCATATTTTTACTCTCTAAAACCATAGCATAATCCCCCAAATTTCACCTTTAAATTATATAATCTAGGTGTAATAATCTACGAGGAAACAAGATCTAACATCAAAATCAAAATGATATTACATATCCTTCAAATTGCGGTGGAGAACCCTCCAAAAATCTCATCTAGCTGCGCTCTAAAACTCCCAATAATGAAAAACATCCAAACCTTTCGAAATAAAAAATCTGCCCGGCGATTTCCGCATTTTCGGACAAACATTGGTTCCGCAGCTCCGTTTCTCTGGAGTAAAGCCCGCTTCTACGAGTTCACTTAATCTCCCAACTTCCCGCATCTGCAGTCCCTCAGTCGCTTCTACAGTAGCGCTTCTGCATCACAACTTCCGCATTTGTGATCCTTGGCTCCTCTAGTCCAACTTCTCTTCTCCAGTCTCAAGTCCGTTTCTTCGGACTTGCACTTGTTCCCAATCCATCGCATGTACGAAAATAGTAGACCGGAACTGCCAAACAACATGGAAATGATCTAAAACTCATCCGAAACATACTCGAGCCCCCCAGGACCCCGTCCAAACACACCATCTAGTTTCAAAATATAACAAGGACCTACTTGAGGCCTCAAATCATACAAAATAATATCAAAACTACGAACCACACCTCAATTCAAGCCTAAGAAACTAATCAATTTCCAACTTTCCAAAACTCATGTCGAACCACATCAATTCACCTCGAAATGACCTCAAATTTTGCGCACAAGTACCAAATAACAAAATCAACCTATTCCAACTCCCGGAACCAAAATTCAAACCCGATATTAACGAAGAAAACTCCCGGTCAAACCTATGAACCTTCCAAATAGTCAACTTTCCAACTTTCAACAATTAGATCCAAGTCAACCTAGAAACCTCCAAATCCAATTTTGGACATACGCCTAAGTATAAATTTACCATACAAACCTATTGGATCCATCAAAATACTATTTTGGGGTTATCTATATATAAGTCAACCATGGTCATCCCTCACAACTTAAGCCATCGATCATGGAACTAAGTGTCCTAATTCAATCTTAAACTTCATCGAAATCAAACCAAACATTCTCGTAAGTCACATAACAAAAAATACACATTTGTAAAGTAACAAATAGAAAAAACGGGGCTAAAATACACAAAATGACTGACCAGATCGTTACATGCGGTGTATTTTCCAAATTTTAGGTACGTTGAAGTAGATGGTGGGGATCATGTATAAAGTTAAGCTCACACAATTACATCGAAAGAAAAAATTAATTCTATCCTCAATCACTTATATAAAAATATATTATTGTGCATAGACATAAGATAAGGGAAGAGATGAAATACTCTTGACCTCATAAACTTACCCCTCACTTCTGCCTGCTGCAATGCTCCTGAAACACAAATAAATCAAGGGAAAGAAACAATAAGACAAAGAAAACTAAAGGATGAAAGAGGGACTTAATGTTCCGCAAGTGCTTGGGCAACAATTAATCACCTAAAAGTAACTTTAATATGATCTAGAGGTCTTTATTGACAAATCTGATAGTTGAAATATTCCTATACCTTATCACATTTAACTAACCAATGGAATCAACTTTGACCCCAGAATTTCAAAGTCAAATACATTGATTAGGCGCACCCTATTATTATTTCTTCCTCAAGCAAATTACTAACTAAACCAAGAGGTCAAGAGCAAACCTAAAGTACTTTTTTCCTTTAATCTCGTTCGAAATGTGAGTATCAAGATGCATATAACATGTTTTGTTACATAATTTGTCAGTGCATGGTGAGGCCTTAGAGTGACATGTGTAGAATATAAAGATACATATTAGACTCCAGTGAAACAAGAAAAAAATAATTTTGGCAAACACAACAGGAAATGAGTTAAGAGAAATGCAGTAATCAAAATATAATTGGTTTATGATCCTCTTTCTTACATACTTTTCATGTCCACTTTTTATCTGATGGTTTTGTTGATGTCCTTGCTTTTACAACTTAATGTAAAACCAAGCATTTGATAATTTATAAGACAAAATATCGAACAATAATTTGTCCACAGACGTAGAAATAAAATACAAAAAACCAGTAAAAAGAATAAGTTACTGCATATAAATGACTAAAAACATGAATGACATACTCACGAGCGAAGAAGAATGCTGAAAATAGTTGAGAGTACCAAAGTTTGAAGAGGATATAAAATTGTGGAAAGTAGATATCTGCCAAACATGGTACAACATTAACATCACTAAATGTTCTTTATTTTCTCAATGGCCTAACACGTATTTAATAGTTTCTACAGAAGATCACATACAAAGAGAAAAGGGATGCGAGTGGCAAGAGTATTTCAAAAGCAAAGAAAATCGATCAATGTGGATTGTTCAAGACAACCTCACATAATTTGAAAAAAGAAAACCCCAAGTGTTTTATACATAAGTATATATTTTCTATTCATAGTTGTAAAATACTCCACACATATATGAAACAATACCAAAACTAAATAAAAAGAAGATATAAAGACCAAAAAGTAAAAAGGAAAAAAGGATAGAAGAATATTTACTTACATTAATAAATTGGTGTGATCGAGCTTTTCGTAAAGAATGATCAGGACATGTAAAGTCTTGTCACTATTTTCATTTTTCCAAGATCTTAGCTTATCCTTTATTCCTCATTGACACACAATAGCTCTTGCCATTAATTGTACCAGTTAAAATAATCTTATCAGTCATACGGAGTAATTCCTTAATTCAGTTTTGGTATTATGTTGTTGAATGATAAGTTATCCATTGTAACAATCCGATAGGTCACTTTGAGCTCTAGCATATTGTTTGATGGTTTGAGACATTGAGTAGCTTCACTTATTGTATTTCGACTTGAACGTGTAGTTGGTTTTGATTTTCTAGAAGTTCGGAGTTGATTTAGAAGAATAGTTCTCAATTCGGAAGCTTTAAGTTAGAAGAGTTGATCAAGGTTTGACTTTTTATCAAACGATCACAGAATCAAAATTTGAAGGTTTTTACATGTTCATAAGGTGATTTCGGACTTGGGCGTATGTTCAAGTTGAGTATCGGATGGTCTAGGAGCGGTCAACGCTTAATATCAGAAGTTTGTAATCGGAAGGTTTTAAAATTTGCTAAGTTTGACTTAGAGTGGACTTTAGTATTATCGGACTCCAAACAGTATTTAGGGACCTTAGATAGGTTAATTTAGTTGATTGGAACTTGTACATAAAGTTTGGTTGTGATTTGGTATGTCTATGTGCGATTCGAACGTGTTCGGCAAAGTTTGAAGGTTCGAAAGTTAAAAGAAAGATTTTGATCATCGTTCATGATTTTGATGTTATTTATCGCATTTCGAGCTTTTGGATAAGTTTGTATAGGGTATTAGGACTTATTGGTGTGATTGGAAAGGGTCCCGGGGGCCTCGGGTGTGTTTTGAGGTGGTTTTGGGCCAATTCTCTATCTTTTGTGGTTGTTGGTTTATGGTGTGTTTGGTATGCATCGCGATCGTAGATGCCGCGAATGCAAAGGGTTCAATGGACTGGTGAAGACTTTGTTCTTGGCGATCGCGAAATGGATGCCGCGATCGCAAAACTTGATCAGGTTGTTCTTCACATTCGCGTGGTGAGGGTCGCGAATGCGATATGTTAGTGGGGCTGGCCTGGGTTTGGAAGGTTGTTCATCGCGATCGTGTGACTTGGTTCACTATCGCGTAATGTATTTTTTGAGGTTGAAGGTTTTTTCCTTTGCGTTCGCGGAGGTAGGCTCACGTTCGCATATGCTTGGTAGGCTAAGCTTCACGATCACGAGAAGGTCCTCACGTTTATGTAGAATAATTTCTGGGCGTGGCTGATTTGGCCTTCATGATTACGAGGGTTTTTCTGTGATCGCGAAGAAGAGCGTCTGGGCAGTGTATAAGAATTTAAAATAGGGAATTTGCTCATTTCAACTCATTTTTCTCTTGCTAAGGCAATTTTTGGGTGATTTGGAGGAGCCATTTTCATTATCTATCATAAGGTAAGTTATTCCCACTTGTTATGAGTTAAATACATAGGCTATATATGAATTTTTTTGACATAAATATTTAGGGAAATTTTGGGATTTTTAAAGAACACATAGAAATGATATTTTTGAATTTTGACCATGAAATTGGATATAGAACTAGGAATAAATTATATATTTGAGTTCGTGCTGTTATGGATAGTATTTATCTTCAAGAATATTTTGAATTCGGCACACATAGGCCTAAGGGTTGACTTTGTTGACTTTTCGTGAGGAGTTGAAAATTGTTTCTAATTGTTAAATTATGAGCTTTGGAGTATATTTTAATTTATTTTGCACGTTCTTTAACTAGTTTCGAATGGTTTGGCATTGGTTTGATTTCGGAGTGAGGTAAGTCTCTTGTCTAACCTTGTAAGGGGAAATTTACCCCATATGTGTTATACTTGTTATGTGCTATATGTTGTGGGAGATACACATGTATGATGTGACGAGTGTATGTGCGTATGCTAGAATTCTTGATTATGTCCGGGTAGACTTAGACTCATACCATGCTTTAATTGTATTATTTGAGTTATCCTTGCTTGTATACATGCTTTAATTATTATATTTAGCATGAGATTGGACTTGTATAGAGTATCGAACCTTGCTACCTTAAATACTTGATGAGCTACATGGTTATTGTTGGAACTTATATCTTCTTTTATGGATTTATTCCGCTTTGTACATATTTGTCTGAAAAGCTTCTCGAATTTCATAAGTCACATTTGTAAGTGGGGCCAGTGACCCGTCAAGTTTCACTATTCCTATTAGATCAGGATGAGTGCCTCAACAGTACCATTATGGGATCAGGTAGTACACCAAGACAGTATTATGACACGCATCTATGTTTTGGGCTGGTCGATCCTCGACAGTGTACATAATTATTATAGGATCGGGCCGTATGCCATGACAGGCGATGATTCCATTACTCTTGTGAGATCGGGCCGCTCGCCTTGGTAGAATCGTGCATAATATTTAATAAGAAGTCAGTGTACTCATGAGTTTTCCTAATTTGATATGTGACATTTTTTACCGTGAAAATGGTAACAACAATTAAATTTGTAAATATGGTTCTAAAAATACGTGATCTATTCCCGAGCTAGTTGTTAAAGCAGTTAATGCTAAGAACGTGAAGTATAATGATAAAATGCGAGCTAAGATGGGGCAGTAATCAAACCAAAGGGGCCTGTTGCCCAGGTGCAGAGATGGTCGACGAGACCTCGGGGTCGGCGTTGGTATCGATCTCAAACTATCAGGGACAGCCGGGGATGGGATAACAATTAAAGGTATAATTAGATAGGGCTCTTTCAACCAATATTAAGCTATAGAATGAAGAATGGATAAGAGAATGATAAATGCCAAAGCGATCTCGGACCAGTGAGAATGAACCACTTAGAAGAAAAGAGAGAGATATTATTGCACTTGTGGAGAAATGAAGCAACATCAGCCCCTTACAAGGTGGGGCGAGTCCCCTTTATATAGGAGGGGAGACTCGGCTACAAGTACGTGGGGATTAATTACAAAGTAAGGTGATGGGATGGCTTGACAGGATGCTTTAGTATAGGCTCTGGATAGGCCGGACCTGGTAGACGTAGCCATGTGCCCAGAGGGCTTCCCCTTCTATCCTGGCTTCGTTCTTCGTTTTCTCCGAGTCGGGCTTTGACGATTCCTGAGGTCGAGAATTCGGTCACGACCTCCTACCCTTGGTGTCTCGGGGCATGCTCCCAAAATGTCTCGACAGAGAGAAATCAAGTCTTCTAATTTCACCGCGTACAAATAGTCTTCGCATTTCCCATAACGAAATGATAGGAAATGATTCTAACACTTGACTCCTCGAGCTTCTCTCGGTGACGCCATATCGATGATGTGACCCCTGGCTCGTGCTTTTTGACCTCATTCATTGCACTCCCTGATTTTTGCTTCCCATGGTACAGGTACCACCGACGGTTCAATTTTTCATAAATGCATTAACTGTGCCTGTCGGTCAGTCTTCCAAAGCCTAGATGACTGTGTCGTAATCCCCTATAAAAGGGGGGTGCCTTGGCTTTGTTTTTCCTATCTCAATGCTTTTGTTGGCTTGCTTGCATGTTCCTCCCTATTATCTTCTTTAACCCTTGAACATCATGTTACGGGCTTATAACCTTAAGTTCGTTTGGAGAAGTTCCCTTAGACTGCATCGTGGCTTTCTGCCGGGGTCTCCCTCCGTCAAACATAAGCGTGTTGTCCTGCTATTGTTGTGGTCATTGGTATGCTGGCCCTTGCTGCTGCTGCTGGCCCGAGGTGATGAGGGACAGGGAGTCGGCTCCACCATTATGTAGACAGTCATTCGGATTATACACTACTGCTCAAAAGAGGGCTCGGATTATACGCCGCTGCTCACCTTCATACCCCAGCTCGACGTGGTGCTTTGCTCTGAGTTGAGGGCTTGCACGGCTGGACGTCCCAAGAAGTGGATTCAAAGTAGCCGTGCAAGCGGGACCGAGGATTGTTCGGTCCTCTGTCTCTCCGAGGCTTCTTTAGCTAAAGAAGGCCCTCGAGCCTTGGATAGCTACGACATTTTTTCATCCCTCTCTACCACTCGCCTTGTACCTTGGGGATATTAGTGTGGAACGTTGGGATGGAACTTCTGAGGACGAGTGTCCGGTGGCACGTGTTGTGGACTTACGAAGGTGGGTTGGTCTTCGGGCTTTCATCTAGTGCGTGCATCCCTTTGCCTCTTTCTCTAGGTGTGGACTCCTGTAGGCCCTTGTAATTGTATGTAACGACCCCTTGAGGGCTGCTTGTATGCAAATATTTATGAATTAGAATATACTTTGCTGATTTCTGCTTTCCTTACTTCACTTCGTTTCTATATGCTCTCATGCCCTTCGAGGCTCTTCGAATGCCTTCTTTTATTTGCTGACCGCTGATATTTGACTTGAGCTCGAGCGCTCATTCTGATCTTATGCTGATCGACATGGCTTTCCTCCGAACCATCGTCGTACTTCTGACTAAGCTTGGATTGATTCTGGTAGATCCGAGCTACCGAGGCCCTCCGAGTTTTTTGGAGATCATGCGTCGAATTACGGGTCTTTTGGGAATGTTACCTTGGATGAAGGTCATCTTCGGGTACCTGGAGGTCTCTATTGATCTTGATGTAGATAACCTTTTTAGAATGAATAGGACTGACTTCCACTGGGGAGTTTTCTCGCATTTGGGCACTTCCTTGGACCTTCATGGAGCTTCCTGTGTTTATTCCTCTTTTCACAAAGAGGGGATCACGAGACTAGGTGTTTGCCTTGCGTAGAGTGTCGGCGTTCAAAGCTCATTAAGGTCCGACTTCTTTGGTCCGGAGGTTCTTGACGTAGAGTGCTGCCCCGGGCATGGAGATAATACGAACGGCCCCTTGAGTCTTGGTTCCTTGTTGGAGGATGTTTTCTGGATCGTGTATCGACCCATCGATCTATATCGAGGCTATTGGCTTCCCAGGGCTTGCCTCAGGTAGGCAAATCGTCACTGCTTCTCGCATATGTATGGGGCGGCTTTGGCTCCTTGGCAAGACTTCACCACTTTTAGATAGCTGCCTTTCTGCTTTGGCACGGGGTACTTCATCTCTTTTGGTGCAAAAGGTGTTGGTGCGCGCCCTTGCCTTGACCTATTAGTTTCACCATAGTCATGAGAACCGCTTCGGGGCCGATCCGGCAGGCGACGGGGGACGCTGCTCCTGGTGCTCAGGAACCGAGGGATTTCGCTCTGGAGACAGCGTCCTTGATAAGAGAGGAACACTTGGAGATGGCGAGGAGGTACTACAGCTGGAGAGAGGGGGTAACACTACATGTGCTTTCCCCAGATGAGGACATTGCGGACTCCGCTGATGGGTTCTTGAGCGTGTACCTATACCCTTTCGCATTTGGCCCCCTTGATAGGGTTGTGCTGGATTTTTACTTGAAGTATCGGGTTACCCTGGCGTAGATTCATCCATCATTTTGGTGAACGGAGCTGACGATGAGATTCCTCGCAGAGAAGGCCGGGCTTGAATTCATGCTTGACCACCTTGTCAGGCTATATCGGCCCTTTCATCATCAAGGCCTGCTAACTCTGAGTTGTCGTTCATCCACGCCCTTCGTTTTTGATGATGAGGACGGCGGGGATCGAGAGTGGGCACGGGTTCGGAGGACCGATATTATCCCTGCAGAGTTTTTGCCATTTCCTAAAGGGTGGAATTATGCACGTGAGTGAGGCGTTTGGCGCTTTTTCAGATTCCATATGTAGCAAAAATTAGCTGAGTAATAATGTTGTTTACCTTGTTGCAACAACTTCGTGGATGCCGGGTGAGGTCCATGACCTGCCCGGATGGGTCCGGAGGCTGGTGACCCATTCATCCTACGACGAGCGCAGATGGCGAGCTGTACTCCATACTGGATGGGGAGTGCAATACCAAGGTATGTGCGTATGCTGCCTTTACCTTGCCTTGTTATACCCAAGGTAACCCTTTCCACTTCCATTTGTGACGTTTATAGATATCGGGCGGTTCCCTGGGAAGGGGCAATGTTCTTCCGAAGAAGGGAAGGAGTCATTGGCTTTCGAGCCGAGGGGCGATGACAGTAAGAGAGATCGGCACCCACTGTGTGACGGAGTCTTAAGTGGCGCTGGTCGGGCTCACATTTCAGAGGAAAGGGCATCGCCCGAGTCTGTTGGTCCCGACCGGCGGTTGCTTTGAGCGAATATGCTGTGCCCAGGGTCGGTTCTTCTGGGGCCTCAAGGACATGATCAACAGGAGTGTGTTCCGACTTCGAGGAAGTCCGTCGGCTTTACTTTGTGGTGAGTTTTATGTACAGTTTCCCTGTATCCCGTGTTCTCCTCCCTCTATTGAATCTTCCTCACGCAGGCCTGTGATGGTCTTAGGTATGAGATGTTTCATCAAGGGGCCAAGCTTCAGAAAATTCTGGGTGAGGGCAAATAACTTAGGCTCCTTAGCAAGGAGAAGGAAGTTGAGCTGCAGCATTGGCGATATGAGGCGTATCGGAGCTCAAACTATGAGAGCTATTTGGTGGAGAAGGTAACTTCTTGTAGTGCGTGCTTCGCTCCTTTATAACCTTAAGGCTAATTCCTTTTTGTTGTATCAGTTGCAAAAAAAATGCGGAGGCCTTGGAGTACCTCAAGGGCAACGTCAATCGCGTTAGAGTTGCTTGCGAGGATCTAAGGGCTTAGGTGCAGGCTCGAGCTTTAGAGGAGATGAGCATCTCGGATAAGGTCCCTGCCTTCGAGGCCCAACTCAGCTTGACTCGTGACAATGCCAAAGTTCAAGCGGATATGATTGGGAGACTTGAATCTGATCTCTCGAAGGTTAGAGCTGAGATAATCTATGCCCGGGAAGAAGTGACATTAAGCCAAACTAGGCTGATTATGAGATGGCAATTTGTATGAAAGATGTTGCTGATGCCTAAGTTGAACTGAAGTGATCCTTCAACCAGGAGAAGAGGATCGAGGAATATATTCGCTGTAGATCCCAAAGAAAGGTACTCGAGGAGGTCGGTGCAAGGGGCTTCATTCTCTCGAAGGAATTAGCTCGAGCAAGGGCGTACAAGCGTGCCGCTTGGTCACTTCTTGTTGACGTTGCAGAGGGAAAATTTGACAAGTTGTATCCCTTTAATGCAGAGTGTAGATTTTGTCTTTCTGTCTCTTTGTCTCTGATATATGTAGGACATGCCCGTAGATGGAGGATGCGCCCTTTCCGCGTGTGTAATATATAAGAAAGAATTTGAAGCTTTATTTCTTCTTTACCTCTTTTTTTTGTTGTTGCTTTCGACCGGTCAGGCCAGTTTTTGTGTTTGGCGAGGTCCTCATACGTCTGGAATGGGTCGGACAGATCCGGGGGCTCTTAAGTGCGCTCCTTGATGCGAGCATATGCTGGGGCCACTGTGCCGGGACTGGCCATTTAGGCTTAGTCTCCGAGTCGTATTATGACTCGTGCTTCAATTGACCCTCAGGCTCTTTCCTGCGCGGGCGGATGATGATGGCTTTTGTGCTTTGGGTCGAAGTGACCTTATGGGCGCTTGGTCTAGAGGTTTACTCAGCTGGTGACGATGACATTCATGCTACGCCTTTAGGTATATTGCAGCTTTTGGGTCCAGTCTCCGAGTCGCGTTGCGATTCTTGCTGTAATCGACCCATAAATTTCCATGATTATCTGGCCGACGATAGTGGTATTTATGCCATGCCCTTGGGCATATTGCAGTTTTTGGGGCCAGTCTCCGAGTCGCGTTACGGTTCGAGCTGTGATCGACCTATAAATTTCCATGATTCTCTGGCCGGCGATAGCGGCACATATGCCGTTTGGTCATTGAGACCTTTCAGTATGTGGCCTGGAGGCTTTGCATAGTTAACTATTTTGGATCCGGTCTCTGAATCGGCTTACGATTCGAGCTCATTTGAATCCTCAGGTTGTCAAGATTTTTTAGCTGGCGACAATGGCTCTTATGCTGTTTGGTCATAGAGACCTTTCAATATGAGGCCCATAGGCTTGCTTAGCTGGCGACAATAGCTCTTACACTATTTTTGCCCGTGGGCTTTTTGTAGGCTTTGTTTCCGCTCGTTAAGGTCTTTTTATAGTATTTTTGCCTGACCCGTCGTCGGTTTTAAAGGAACCTCGATTTCAAGTCGTTGTCGGTGATGTTTCGAGCACCTCGTAAGGTTCATAGTTTGTAGGTCGAGTAGATCAACGCTCTTGTGATTTGGAGCCAACATGGTCGGAGCTCGTTTTTTCCTGTTGAGGGAAGCCTATTTTAATCGGTTCTTTCCAAAGTATATTCGGAGTAGTGGCCTGCGATTTTTTAGCAACAGTCGGGCATCCTCGAGTCGTGTTATTTTGGTTGTATCAGCAGTTTTGACCGTAGTCATATGCATTTGGCCGTAGCCATTTTTGATCCCTAGTAATAGTTTAGGCATCTACATCAAGGGTATGCCCTTTAGGGATTCTTACAAATGCGATGTATAGCCTAAACTTCGGGATTTTCATGCCTGTTGAGGTCTTACAGTTTGTCATACTTGTTGAGGTCTTACAGTTTGTCATGCCTATTGATGTCTTACAGTTTGTCATGCCTATTGAGGTCTTACAATTTGTCATGCCTATTGAGCTCTTAAAGTTTATCATGCCAATTGAGGTCTTACAGTTTGTAGAATAGATCTGGTTACGCCGAGGCTGCCCGCTTGGGGTCTTACAGTTTTGGGTTTTCCAGTTGTATGGCGATTAACAGCAGTCTTCGAGTCATCGAGTTTGTTTAAGCTTGAAGATAGCTTCTCGTGAGCTCGAAGTTGCCTTCTAGGGGCTTGATGAGCTCGGAGTTCCAACCCTGGGGTCATGCAAGTTGTCGAATCTCTAACGCTAAGTCTCCGAGTATATCGGGACTCATTTAATGGAGAAACATTTGCCGCGAGTATGTCGAAATCACCTTTCCCGAAATATGAAATGCCGAAAAGGTATTCTTTATTGCTTGGCGTAAATATATGTTGTAAATACATATTGTCCAGTTGTTGTGAGCTCGGCCCGCATGGGTGCGACTCCTCTGATTATCTGATCTGTTTTACATAATTCCGTTTTGGCACATAGCCTGCTATTTATTAGCCCTTCCGAGGGGATAGTGCCCTTAAGAGGAGGTCATTACACGTCGTTCGACTGTTGAAGAAAGGACTACGATCTTGTCGGATCCCTTTCTTGGGGGTACGTTTCTCCGCTAATAATCTTGCTGGCGGGACCCTTAGGTCAGAAACCCATTCGAGGAAAGAGAGCTCGGCGGGTCCCGCGGAGGCCTCGGATCTCCGAGTGGAGTTTTGAATTTCTAAACGCCTCGGCTGCCTGCCTGCATGTAGGTTAGTAAAAGGAAAGAAACAATCAAAGGAGCAGAGTAGTCTTTCCCTGTTGCAGGGTGTGTAGGAGACGTTTTTGAGGTCTGGTATGTTCCTTCCATATCGGGGCGCGAGCCCTAATGCAACCTTCTGTCGCGTTCAACTAGGCTTGGCCAAAGAAACGGTTCTGCTTACCCTTTGATTCCTTCGAGGGCGGAGGCGTTGATGCCGGCAGTGGGTCGTATAGTGAGGGATTTCCTCTCGTCGCTTGTAGCTTTTTGTCGAATGCCTTAGTCCCACCTTTGTCGGGGAGTTTCATCCATTTGGCGGAGTGGAGTCAAAATCGCCTCTGGGCAGTGTGCCCATCGTCATCCGAATAAAACGTCTGTGCTTCGTGGGCTCAGCATTCTAGTCCAAGCTCAAGCGAGCTGTATAGAGGGAGCGGCCTTCCTGATTGTTGTGGTGATCGGCGTCTGGAATCCACTAAAGATTCGAGGTGTGGGAGTGATTTGGTTCGTTAGTCCGAACTGCCCTATTGGCTTTGGCCTGATGTCATTGGTATAGTTGGTCGAACTACCTGCACTTATGAGCACATGCTTTATTTGAAATAGGTTAAATGAGGGAGGGGGTTACCAACGCATGAATACAAGGCCGAGGCGAAGTCTCGACGTCCCTTTCCTTGGATGCAAGGGTGTCCTTTGGGTATATTCCTCGGACCCGTCTTTTCATGGAGATGAGCATTTTCTCTCTGTATTTTATGGATCTTTGAAGGGTGTCGCTGCCCTTTTACTATCGTGGCAATACGTTGTGGCTTGTCAGCTTAGTTTTTCCCGATATCCTTCCTCCCTTGGAGCTGGATTCGAGCATGACTGCTCGATGATACTTGGTGGCGACCTCTATTGAATAGCATGGTTGTCGTTCTTTTAATCCGGTGACCCCGCACACCTCGTGGTTCCTGCACCGGGCCATAGTTCTCTTGAAGGGGTCTTGGTCAAACAGGTATGAGCCTCTTGGCATTCCCGGCTTCGCTTATGATGATCATGATGTTTTGTATAGTAATGCTGAAATCGCACTCGGTTGGGCGGGGTTTCCCTACAAACTGTGCCTTGTTGAATCTGGTTCCATTGGAGGTTCCTCGAGGGTGCTATCCTTGGGCCATCTCCCTATTGTTGCGAGGTAGGTTGCATCTCAAGTCGTTCCTTCCATTCGCCGCGCATGGATGATACCTCCATTTGCTTTGTATCAGCTTCTTTGTCGGGAGTCTTCTTGGATATACCGAACCCGAGGAAGTTCCTGGAG
The DNA here is from genome assembly GCF_000715075.1 of Nicotiana tabacum. Lineage (NCBI taxonomy): Eukaryota > Viridiplantae > Streptophyta > Magnoliopsida > Solanales > Solanaceae > Nicotiana > Nicotiana tabacum. The sequence continues at coordinate 70,851,033 of NC_134090.1, read as the reverse complement.
GGTTGTCCATGGCCCCGATTCGGGGCTGGTGCCGGGTGTTGGCATCCAACCAGACCTCGGCTAGGTACCTAATCAGGCTTCACTCGAAATGCCCTGGAGTCGTTAGGCATGCTTTGCTTAGGCTTCGGGTGAAGGCCTGTGTTGGCCGATCATCCGAAACTGGGAGCGATCTCATTCGTCCTATAAAGGGAATGGGGTGCGACTTCCCGTGGTATTTCATTTCTTCTTCGTTCGGCCTCAGGTGTATTGGGCCCTCTCGGTACTACTTTGATGGCACTGGCGCACGCTTCCGCGGAGGACCATACTGGCACGGTAAGCGAGTCTATGAGGTCAGGTGCTTGGCAATGGCGCTGCATCACGGTTTCTCTCGAAAGAGTTTCTTCAAACTTCCTTAATGAGACGGGCTCGAACTCATCATCTCGGGTGTTGCTGCCTCTGAATGAGCATGTGCAAGTGGTGGTGCGCCTGTAGGAATCTGAGGTCCTATCACACCTAGGAAGTTCCGACGTTCCGGGTTTCTGTGAAGCGAGTTCCGGGACCGTTCCCTTAGGAGATCGTTGCTGTAGGAGCTTCCACGAACCCGATTCGATCCTTTCGAAGAGACTCCCAAGCATCCTCACTGTGGCGGAATCGGTTACCCATCGTTACTTGATTTCTCGGGTACTAGCTCATCGTAAGGAGACTTCTCCGGTGCTACTGTGTTGGGGGTCCCCGGGCGACTTTGCAGCCGAGCGATAGCCAACTGTTGTGCCTGCAACAATTCAAAAATAACATGAAAACTAACTTCTTGTTCTACCTAGGCTGGGGTTTTTTGTGCTTCATATTCCTGTCAGTGTGAGAAGTTTTGTCGACTTGTTGTGCGTCCTATGAATCTGCGTCCGCTAGGATCGGTCTAGGAGCGATATCAGGATTCTGCGGAGGTGCTCCAGCGGTTGGGATAGCCACGCCATTTTTTGCGTGATTTTCGAGGTTGTCATTCTCAACTCCGTTTACCGAGATGGACATTTTGGCATGAAATCAAAGGATCTTGGACAAGAAAAAGTGTAAAAGCTAATGTGCATTTGTGTGATGAAACTAGCAAGAAAATAATCACTATTATTTTTATCCCCACGGTGGGCGCCAAACTGTTTACCGTGAAAATGGTAATAATAATTAAATTTGTAAATGGGATTCTAAAAATACGTGATCTATTCCCGAGCTAGTTGTTAAAATAGTTAAATGCTAAGAATGTGAAGTATAATGATAAAATTCGAGCTAAGAAGGAGCAGTAATCAAACCAAAAGGGCATGTTGCCCGGGTGCAGAGATGGTCGACGAGACCTCGGGGTTGGCGTTGGTATCGATCTCGAACTATCAGAGACAGCCGTGTATGGGATAACAGTTAAAGGTATAATTAGTTAGGGCTCTTTCAGCCAATATTAAGCTATAGAATGAAGAACGGATAAGAGAATGATAAATGCGAAAGAGATCTCGGATCAGTGAGAATGAACCACTTAGAAGAAAAGAGAGAGATATTATTGCACTTGGGGAGAAATGGAGGAACATCAGCCCCTTACAAGGTGGGGCGAGTCCCCTTTATATAGGAGGGGAGACTCGGCTACAAGTACGTGAGGATTAATTACAAAGTACGGTGATGGGATGGCTTGACATGATGCTTCAGTATAGGCTCTGGATAGGTTGGGCCTATCAGACGTAGACATGTGCCAAGAGGGCATACCCCTCTGTCCTGGCTTCGTTCTTTGTTTTCTCTGAGTCGGGCTTTGATGAGTCCTGTGGTCGAAAATTCGATCGCGACCTCTTGCCCTCGGGGTCCCAGGGCATGCTCCCGAAATGTCTCGACAGCGAGAAATCAAGTCTTCTGATTTCGCCGCGTACATACATTTTATCTGGTGTTGACCCTTATGTATTCCATTCGAGGTAGTATCCGGCTATTGTGGACTTCGTGTTTATTCTTCTATTGAGGATCGTGTTATGCATATATATATATATATATATATATATATATATATATATATATATATATATATATATATATATATATATATATATATATATATTTGTTTCGTTGTTTTACCTGCTATGCCTATACATGTTTACTTTTATTATACTTGATTTATTAGAACATTACTAAATGTCTCTGTAGATACCTTATCACTACTTATTTGGGGTTAGGCTAGATACATACTATGTACGCATTAATTTACGTACTCATACTACACTTCTGCACTAATTGTGCAAGTGTTGAGACAAGTACTTTTGGTGGTCATCTGGGTGCGTAGGCACAATTGCTGAAGAGACTTTGTGGTGAGCTGCTCTCTATGTTACGATCTATAGCACACATAGTCCATGTCTTATCCATTTATTGCATTTTTTCTATTTTCTATTTCAGACAGTTGTTGCGGTAGTATTGTATATTCTGGTAGATGTTTATGCACTTGTGACACCCGGTTTTGCTCGTGGTTGTATTGTGTTATGATTCTGGGTTTATATTTCGACCACATTCAAATATTTTAAATGATAACATCTATACTTTTTTATGAAAATGAACGGTTTTCACTCTCTATTTCTTTAATTATTTTGAAAGGCAATTGTAATTATTAATAAAGTATTGATTTAATTGTTGGCTTGTCTAACGGTAGTGTTGGTCACTATCACGATCTACAGTGGGTTTTAGGTCGTGACAGTTTGGAATCAAAGTTGTAGGTTCACTTAGGTCTCACGAGTCATGAGCATGTCAAGTAGAATCTTGCGGATCGATATAGAGACATCTGTACTTATCTTCGAGAGGCTACCGGACTGTTAGGAGAACTTACCTTCCTTTATTCCATGTCGTGCTATTTGATTTTATTGAAGCTCACGTCTTCAGTTCCTTCCTACATGTTTGTATGCGATGTCGAGCACTCGATATTAGTTGGGCACCGATGAGTTGTGGAGATGCTACATGTATGGTGCATGATATATTTCCTTGCGTATGTAGGCAGACTATTATCATTGCCTTGTGGGTAGTGTTCTATTGTTTCAGCTAGTGTTAGTGTTATCCATGGTTTCGAGGCTTTACAATGTATTATGATGTTTCTTGCGTTGTTATCACACAATGTTGGTGTGAATGGTATAGTTCTTACTTATGTGTCGCGACAGTGGAGGACTTAGGAGGAGGATTCTTTGGTTCATAATCGGGAGATTCGACATTTAATTCAAGTAGAGGGAGGCAATTAGACTATGGATGTTTATGATTTGGTTGACAGAGTAGTGAGACTTGATATCTCCGGACTTGGTGGAATTCTTGTTTGTGGTGTGATGTTGTCATCCTTGTTTGAACGTACTAAGATGCGTTAGTATGATAGTCTCCATTTGTTGTCCTTGGGGGATGTTGTTATGAAGTGATGCCTAAGAAGCCATTATTGGAGATGACAGTGTGTTGCGACTTTAGAATTGAATCAGTGCTTCCAGTGTTGTTGGTTCGAAGGAGATGATCCCTGAGGTGGCTTCCATACTTAGGAAGTTTGAATGTGATGAGAAGGGCTTAATTAGAATGTAAGGAAATGTGAATACTTGATTATCGTTTTGGGATGCAATATGAGTTTGAGTTTTAAACATATTGTTGGACCTTCGGTTGATGTTAACAGAATGAATGGATTCTTATGACTGGTGGATAAGTCTGGACCCAAGCAGATTAATTAATTTAATAATGGATGTAACTATGGTAATGTCGTTGGGGGATGTCGATATGAGGTTACACATGTGGTCTAACTTCTGTGAGAAGGCTAGGGAATGCATGATTTCTGATAAAGTTCCTATGGAAAGTTCTACTTTCTATCCAACATGAAGCATGTACTACGATGTGGGCTTTGATCACTTGAAGAGGATGGTGTGACTGTCAAGACGTTTGAGTGTGCATTTGGGATGACAATTCGTGGTGTGTTATGATTATTGCAAAAAGAGCTTGCGAGAAATTTGGCTGAGTAACGATGTTATATTATGGTAGCTAGGAGAAGAAGTCATTGTGGGTCGTTAGATTTTGCGATTGTGGCTTAAAGCTAAATAGGAGAACCTACCATCAATGATTGGGTCACGTGGTTATATGCCCTTACAGTTTCTGGTTAGCTGTACATTAGTGTATTAGTTATGACTACAGACGAGAATATCAAGATTAATTTGAACAAGGAATTTGATAGTTGTGTGCTATATTTCACCTTATTGATGTATGGATTTTATGGAATATAAAAACTGGGCCGGTCTTTGTGTATTGTAGCCCCGTTCCCCTATTTATTTCCTCTTCTATGCTCATTTGTGATTATGTGAGTTGCCGGGGTGGTTGGTTTGGTTTCAGGGATGTTTCAGAGTGAATTGTGATACTAAGTCCCAATGTTGAAGGCTTAAGTTGAAAGAGCTGATCAGAGTTTGACTTTTGTGCAGACGACTCCGGAATGGAGTTTTGATTGTTTTGATAGCTTCGTATGGTGATTTTGGACTTAGGCATATATTTGGATATTGATTTGGAAGTTCGTAGGTTGGTTTGAGGCTTTTTGGTGAAAGTTGAAGGTTTGAAAGGTTAAGAGGTTTGACCGAGAGTTAACTTGTTAATACCGGGTTTGGATTTTGATTTGTGGGGTTGGAATAGGTTTGTTGTGTCATTTGGGACTAGTGTGCAAAATGTGAGGTAATTTGGAGTTGATTTGACATGTTTCAGCATTGGTTTTAGAGGTTGGAAGTTCATTAGTTTATTAGGCTTGAATTGAGGTACGATTCATGATTTCGATGTTGTTTGATGTGATTTCGGCTTCTACCAAGTTTGTATTATGTTTTAGGGATTGTTGGTATGTTTGAATGTGATCCCCGGGGCTTCGGGTGTGATTCGGACTGAGGTTTGGACTTAGAGAAATATTGATGGTTTCAAGTCTAGTGCAACCGCACCTGCGAGGTTTGGCCGCAGGTGCAGAGCTGCAGAAGCGGCCATCATATGCAGATGTGGGATTGGCTGGTGTTGGGAAGATGTGCAGGTGCAAGGGATTTACCGCACTTGCAAGCTCGTAGATACGGGCAGGTGAGCATAGAAGTGGAGTAAGCTGGGTAAGGCAGTAGTCGCAGATGCAGATGGGGGCCGCATTTGCGGAAGCTCAGATGCAAAGGTTGTACGTAGAAGCAAACTTGCAGATGCGAGATTTTGTCCGCTAATGCAGAAGAACAGAGCTTTCAAGGGGTTCATAGATGCGAAATTTGGCCGCACCTGCAGAACCACAAATGCAGTTAAGTGAGTTATAACTGCGGGTTGACTAGCAGTGTTATATTTCAAAGGGGTTCGTGGTTTTTCTTATTTGGAGATCTTTGGGACTCGGCTAAGGGCGATTTTTGAGAGGTATTTTGCTACAATTGAAGAGGTAAGGGAAGATTCATCACTTTTATTGATAAATATTGATTATTACACCTAGTTTAAGTGTGTTTGAGGTAGAAATTGGGGATTTTAGACTATGTTGTTGGAGAATAAGAATTAATGATTTGGGGGTCGATTTTTGGTTGGAGTTGGATGATTTTGGTATGATCGGACTCGTAATTAAATGGATGTTTAGAGTTTTTGACTTTTGTTAGGTTCCATGGTACGGGCTCATAGTACTGAGAAGATTGAGACAGTTTAGAGTTGGCCCAGTCTATCTTTAACTACAGAGATTCGGAGCTTCTTGGGTTTGGTAGGTTATTATCACCATTTAGTAGAGGGTTTCTCGTCCATTGCTACACCTTTGACTAGATTGACCCAAAAAGGTTCTCCTTTCAGATGGTTTGAGGAGTGTGAGGTAAGATTTCAAAAGCTCCAGAATGCATTTACTACAACCCAAGTGTTAGTGTGGCCTATGAGTTCAGGATCTTACACCGTGGATTATGATGCATCGTGTATTAGGCTTGGCACGATGTTGATGCATGACAGTAGGTTGATTGCCTATACATCTCGATAGTTGAAGGTTCATGAGAAGAAGTATCATGCACATGACTTAGAGTTGGAAGCCAGTGTCCATGCATTAAAGATTTGGAGGCACTATCTGTACGGTTTTCACTATAAGGTTTATATTGACCATCAGAGCCTCCAACATCTATTCAAGAAGAAGGATCTTAATTTGCGGCACCGAAGATGGTTAGAGTTGTTGAAATACAATTATATCACTATATTATATCATCCGAGGAAGTCCAATGTGGTGGACGATGCATTGAGTAGGAAGGCTGAGAGTATGGGCAGTTTGGCATATTTACAAGTAGTAGAGAGGCCACTAGCCATGGATGTTCAGGCTTTAGCCAATCAGCTGGTGAGATTGGATGTTTCGAATCCCAGTCATGTTCTTGCTTGTATTGTGGCACTGTCGTCATTATTAGAGCGCATCAAGGCTCACCAGTTTGATGATCCTCACTCGTTAGTGTTGAAGGATACGATGCAACTGGGTGGTGCCAAGGAGGTTGTGATTGGTGATGATGGGGTGTCGCGCCCCCCTTTTTCCATCTTTGCAGCGGAAGTTAGGGTTTCGACATTCATTTGGGACAACTCGTTTCCTTTTGGGAAAGGGGTATAGAAGTTGAAGAGTCGCTACCTAACGGATTTAAGGTGCGTTAGGGCACCTATTGCAAGTAACTCATAAAACCGGTTTGTGTTACCAGAGATTGGGTAAAGACTTGAAATTACCTTGAGGGGAAGGTGTTAGGAACCCCTCGAGGTCCACAACGGTGGGTCCCGACCAAACTCATTTTGTGAACTAGTCATTTAACAGAGAGGCAATCTAAGCGCACATATAAGATAAAGGAAATTTAACAGATAAGCAGTCTAAGCACACATATGTAAATAAGATGAGGAAAGTCCTAGGTTTGTTAGCCTATAGGATCACATCTTTACAATACCCGGTAATACTTCCTCAACTAGAGGGGCTACACTTGGTATTAGCGCACATGTCATCCTATCCTTTTACTACCTAATTACCCTCTCTTAGCGGTTATATAAGTGGTTTTAATTAGATGAACTGTATGCGTGCATTACTCGTCCCTCCATTGGTCTCGAAAGTGTTTAGGACCACTAATTTAGGCAGTTCTGGACTCTCCTAAGGTGTTTAAAAGGGAAAATCTAAGCGACAACAAAGAACAAAAAACAGGACTTTCCAGTAAGAAACAATTAAGGGGGCTCATGTTTACCTCCACAAATAAACAGGCAATTAGCACGTCTCAAACAACAGATTTTAGATATTTCAGAAAGGTCCTAGAACAGGATATCTAGGTGAGCATGACAAGCAGAGAATATGCAGCATTGTGCTAAGGCAAAACGATAGAGACCTAATCAGTTTGCCTACTGATTTTAGAACCTGTTGAATCTGGGCAGTCACAAATAAGCAAAGCATAGTTTCACAGTTTTTATTAGACCTTGATTACCTATATTAAGTCCTATAGGCATGCTGGTCTAGGTGCTGAATATTACATTACAGAACTGGTTTATACACACCTATCTCTATGTCATCTAAGTGTTGGGATTGTTTTTAAGCATTTTTTATAGATAAGATAGTTATTGATTTAGGCAATGTAGACATGGTTTAAAAGCAAATACAGTCCTAAAGCAGGATCTCTAATGCATAGAAAGAATGGACGTTTTTATTAGGCAGAATTATAGCAGTAACTTAATAACAGGATTTCTAGATGATCATGATTATGCAAAAACAAAATTTCTTAATAAATGAGGTAGTGTGCCTATAACATGTTGTCCAGTATGCCAAGTGATCCTAAAAGCATGGTTTCTAATGCAGGTAAATATAATATAAACCTAAAGCATGATTTCTAATGCAAGTAAACATAATATAGACCTAAAGGCATGATTTCTACCTGGTTCCCCACAAAAATCATATAAGAATCCCCCCTTTTACTAATTTACCCAATATCTGTTTACAAACATTATTATTACATACCATAAGTGAATAAATTACATAATAAATATAAGCTATGCTAAAGGGAGCCTGAAATAGGTGCAAAGGGAACCTGGAAGTACTAGGCCTTCAAAACAGTCCAAGATGTCATAGTCCATAGTATCCAATGAGGTATCGTGGTGCGTCAAAGTTCCCAAGGGCCTCAAGGACCCCAAGCAATGCTCAAGATCCTTATAAATAGAGAAGTAGTTATGTGCGATGTGGAAGGGCCAACCCCAGTGTGCCAGAGTTCGGAGGAATCTCATGGATTCCTAGGCAGTACACACACTGGAGGGACAAAACTTAAATAATCTAAGAGTAGAAGTGAGAGTGCTTGACATAGTTGGAAGAACTTAGTAAAAAACAGTATAGAGGTAAAAAATTTAGGAGTGAAAAGATATTTCAGGAATGGAAACAGTTTTAAGAAAATGTTAAGAGTGAAAACAGTTTTGGAAGCAATTCTGAGAAGAACAAAGATTCAACTAACAACCACACAATCACAAAACTTAGAGTGCCCAGATTCAAAGCCATTTATTACTTGATTCTAAGTGAAGACAAACAAGTTTACAAACCGGGATCAGGGGGGTTGGGAACATATGAAGCTTAAATAAAAAACACATGAACATGGATAAGAGGGGAAGCATATTGATCAACAAGTACACAGAACAAGCATGGATTGATTGACAACCGGTGACCAAATTCATAGCATTAGAATACAAACTACTGATTCAGAGTATTAACAAGGAAATTATACTTAAAGCTAAAGTGATAATAGACATTAGAGCATATAGACAGAATGTAGGAATATCCATATTGAGGACAAGGGTCTACCACACAAAATTAGTCATACCGATTGTGGTTAATCGGATAAATTAGGAGCCTGAACTACTTAAAATGAGCATGCTAGTTGAAGGAAACGGACAAGAGCTCAAGTAAACATGTTGGCTAAAATAGCAAACAAGAAGATTGAAACCTAGACATGCTGATTAAAACACTGAACAAGAGGGGGTAAAACTTAAGCATACTGATTAAAGCAGTAAATAGGAAGAACAACTAAGTACATAATTAGTTAAACTAGTGCGGAAATGGGCATGGATTTAACAACTATGGAGCACATAGATTTGAATTTCAGGATGATATTGAAATAAGAACATACCAGTTAAGGAAGCAAAGTGCATAAAGTAAATCAGGTAGAGTTCCATAGTCTAGCCTTGGCTTTCAGCCGGCAAGACGAGCAATGAGCACAAGTAGCAGAAAAAGAGATCAGAGAAAGTTTGAGTGTGTATGTAGTTTTGAACTACTGTCCGTGTTCTTGAGAGGTAGAACAAGAGTGTATATATATCACTTAGGGAGTAGAGCAAATAAGGTAAAGAGAATCAGAAGTTAGTCAATTAAGGGGCAATCAAATAATCATAGATTCAATTCATGTAAGGGAGTCCGGAATAGACCCCTTAATTAGGTGTAATCACTTAATGGTCACGACAAAATGGGGTTAATTAGGGTAAGGAATCCAAATCATACCAAACAGGGAATCAGTAAGAATCCCAAAACCATACAGATAACTTATTAAGGAAAGTGTGATCAATTAAAGTCACAAATAAGGGAACAAATAAGATCTGTGAACACAGATTTTAATAAGGTAAAATAATAGGAAATAATCAGTAAAACCTTCAAATGAATACTGATTTTTGGGAAAGAATTACGTAGATTCCATAAATAGAAATTAAATAAGTAAAGCTTCACAGAAATACAGAATTCAGCAAGAAAAACAAGTTTTAACCATAAATAGAGATTAATTAGGGTAAAATCCCAAAAAATATTGGATTTTAACAAGGAAAACATTTAAGCCCAAAAACGGAGCAAACTAATACAACTGGTATCACAGAAATAACAAAGTATCGAAACAAAATTGAAGAAACCAGTATATCGCACAGAATCAACTAGGGTTTGAACATTCATGCAAAAATCAATAAAGATGATGAAGAAATAATTAACTAAACACTGAGAACTTAGAAAAATCGTTGAATAAAAGTTTGAGACGAACCCTAGTTTAGAAAGAGTGATTAAAAATCGAAATAATCAATTAAAACAAGAGATTTTTTTGAAGGAAAACACTTAATAACATTCGAATCACCTCAGATCTATAAAGATCTGAGAAGAACCGACAATGTCGAAGTAGGGTTTTTAGAAAAATAGCAGAGGTGGAGAGAATAGGTCAAGAACCCATAGATTCGTAACAAAACAAGGAGAGATCCTTAGTTACGAACGAAAAATGGCCTGAGACAGGCACGTAAACAAAGTTTCAAACCAGAACCAGTTGGAGTTCCTTGAGATCTTCTCAAGGACTCATAAAGTTGAAGAGCCATGGAGCGTAGGAGGCCAAGGGTGGTTTGAGAAGACATAGAAGCACCATAGGAGGGGGGTTTACGCCGGTGACGACAACTAGGGTTAGGGTTAGGTTGAGAGAGAGTTGGGAGATGAGGGGAGACAATGACGGCGGGTTTTGAGAGAATGAAAAGGGTTTGGGGTAGGTTAGGAGTTAATTAAGGTAAAGGTGAACGTGGACCGTTGATCTAAAAGGTCAACGACCACTATTGAAGAGGGGTTATTGGGTCTGGTAGGTAGATTGGGCCTAAGGGGTTTGGGATGTATTTTGGGTTAATATTAAAGAGGATTTTGGGCTGGTAAAAATGGTTAGGTCTGAAATAAAAAGGGTTATTTGTCAAATACCCAAAAAATTGATAAAATATATTTTATAAAATAATTAACTGATTATAAAAAATAATTTTCATGCATGAAAATACTTTAAAATAATTACTCAATATTTTAAAAATACAATGAGCCATTTTCTGGTAAAATAATGCAATAATGCATGCATGAGCTATAATTACAAAGTTATTACAATTGTAACCCAAAATGTAGATGTGGCTATTTGCAAAATAATTTGAGCTCAATATGAATATAAATAGCAAAATTAAATCGTGAAATTGTTATAAAGTCCTTTGTGATGCAATTTGTAATTATTTATATAAATAAAATACTAGGATAAATTAATTTGAAAAATGTAGAAATTATGGAAAAAATATCAATTGATTTTAATGGATAGTTTTGAAGGTATATATGCATTTGAAAAGTATTATAGGGAAAAATTAAGTATCAATATGGGGTTATGCGGCTTAAATGTCAAATTTTCGTTCCAAATATTGATGGGTTGAGAGATTTGATACTAAGAGGCTCATAGTTCACGCTATTCCATTCACTCAGGTATCACGAAGATTTACTGTGACTTGAAATAATACTATTGGTGGTGGAGAATGAAGAAATATATTGTTGCCTATGTCTCTTGGTGTTTGAATTGTCAACTGGTGAAGTATGAGCGTCAGAAATCGGGAGGGTTGATTCAGAGATTGGAGATACCGGAGTGGAAGTGGGAGCGCATCACTATCAATTTTATGGTAGGCTTGCGACGTACATTGAAGAAATTTAATGCAGTTTGGGTTATTATGGATGGGTTGACTAAGTCTGCAACTTCATTCCGGTGGTAGCTTCATATTCTTCAGAGCGGTTGGCTCAGATCTACATCCGGGAGATTGTCCGCTTGCATTGCATGTCGATTTCCATCATTTCTGATTGAGGCACGCAGTTCACACTGCAGTTTTTGAGAGCAGTACAGTAAGAGTTGGTCACACAGGTTGAGTTGAGTACAACATTTGATTCTCAGTGGATGCGCAGTCCGAGCGCACCATTCAGATCTTGGAGTATATGTTACATGCTTGTTTTATGGATTTCGGGGGTTCATGGGATCAATTTCTTCAGTTATCAGAGTTCTCCTATAACAACAGCTTCCAGTCGAGTATTCAGATGGCCCCTTATGAGGCCTTGTATGGGAGGAGATATCATTCTCCAGTTAGTTGGATAGAGCCAGGGGAGACTAGGTTGTTGTGCATTGATTTGGTCCGTGATTCCTTAGAGAAGGTAAAGTTGATCCAAGAGCGGCTCCGTATAGTGGAGTTTAGACAGAAGAGTTGTTGATAGAAAGGTTTGTGATGTTGTACACATGGTGGGTGAGAAGGTTTTGCTCAGAGTTTCGCCCATGTATGGTGCAATGAGGTTCAGGAAGAAGGCAAAGTTGAGCCCTCGGTTTATTAGTTTTTTTAGGTGCCAGAGAGGATTAGATAGGTGGCCTACAGACTTGCATTTCCACCTAGTTTGTCAGGTGTTCATCTAGTGTTTCATGTTTCTATGCTCCGAAAATATTATGGTGATCTGTCACATGTTTTGGATTTCAGCATTGTTTAGTTAGATGGGGATGTGACTTATGATGTGGAGTCGTTGTCCATTTTGAACCGGCATGTGCAGAAGTTGAGATCAAAAAACATAATGTCAGTGAAGATGCAATGGAGAGGTCATTCAGTCGAGGAAGCTACCTAGGAGGATGAGTGGGAGATGTGAAGTAGTTATCTATACTTATTTATGACTCCATGTATGATTCTAGACCTATTCGAGGATGAAAGTTTATTTAAGAGGGAAAGAACATAATGACCTGGTCGTGTTGTGTATTATAGCCCTGTTCCCCTATTTCTTGCCTCTTCTATGCTTATTTTTCTATTATGTGACTTTTCGGGGTGGTTGATTTGGTTTCGGGGATACTTCAGAGTGAATTGAGACACTTAGTCCCAATGTTGAAGGCTTAAGTCAAAAGAGTTGACCGGAGTTTGACTTTTGTATAGACGACTCTAGAATAGATTTTTTTATGGTCCCTATAGATTCTTATGGCGATTTTAGACTTAGGCATATGCCCAAATGTTGATTTCGAGGTTCGTAGGTTGGTTTAAGGCTTTTTGGTGAAAGTTGGAAAGTTGAAGGTTTGGATGATTGAGAGGTTTGACCGAGAGTAGACTTTGTTGATATAGGGTTCAGATTTTGGTTCGGGGAGTTGTAATAGGCACGTTGTGTCACTTGTCACTAGTGTGCAAAATTTGAGGTCATTCAGAAATGATTTGATATGTTTCGACATTGATTTTACAAGTTGGAAGTTTGTTAGTTTCATTAAGCTTGAATTGGGGTGTGATTTGTGATTTCAATGTTGTTTGATCTGATTTGAGGCTTCGACTAAGTTTGTATTATGATTTAGGGCTTGTTGGTATGTTTAGATAGGGTTTCGGGGGATTGGGTATGATTGAGATTGAAATTGGATTGAGGTTTGGACTTAGAGAAATAATGTTGGTTTCAGGTCTGGTGAAACCGCACCTGCGAGGTTTTGGCTGCAGGTGCGGAGCTGGAGAAGCGGCCATTAATACGGGGATTGGGTGATGTTGGGAAGATGCACAGGTGCAAGGGATTTACCGCACTTGCAAGCTCGTAGATACGGGCAGGTGAGCATAGAAGTGGAGTAAGCTGGGTAAGGCAGTAGTCGCAGATGCAGATGGGGGCCGCATTTGCGGAAGCTCAGATGCAAAGGTTGTCGGCAAAAGAGGACTCACAGATCCAGGCTTTTGTCTGCAGATGCGGAAGGGCGTAGCATTGGGGTTCGCAAATGCGAAATTTGGCCTCACTTTCGAAACCGCAAATGCGGTTAAGTGAGCCACAAGTGCAGATTGACTGGCAGTGTTATATTTTGAAGGGTTTCATGGTTATTTTCATTTGGGGGTTCTGGGACTCAGATAAGGGAGATTCGTGAGAGGAATTTTGCTACAATTGAAGAGGTGAGTGAAGATTTATCACTTTTATTGATAAATATTGATTACCCATTGATTATTACACCTAGTTTATGTGTGTTTGAGGTGAAAATTGGGGATTTTAGACTATGTTGTTGAAGAGTAAGAATTGATGATTTGGGGGACAATTTGTGGTTGGAATTAGATAATTTTGGTATGGTTGGACTCGTAATTGAATGGGTGTTCAAAATTTATAAATTTCTCGGGTTTCGAGGTGCGAGCTCAGGGTTGACTTTGCATATTTGATTGAAGACCTTAGCTTTATCTTTTTGAATTGTTTCCTATTGATATTATTGATTTTATTAAGTTGTTGTGACTAGATTCGAGTCGTTCAGAGACCGATACGCATGGCAAGGGCCTTTTGGAATATTGATTTGTGCTTTTTCTTTGGTATGTAACACTTTTAAACTTGGATTTGAGAGTATTTAACCCTGAGAACCACATTATGAGAGGTATTGGGTATGACGTACTCGCTAGGTGACGGGCGTGTGTACATCCACCGATGCGTTCATGATTAGTGGTCGTTGTTAGCCTATTACCGGACTTGTTTTACTATCATACATTGATTATATTCGTGTTTTCTATACTTGCTTGGTTATTTGAACTGTAATTCATGTTAGACATTATGTCTAGGCTATATGCTATTTATTTGAGAGCTCATAGGGCTACTCTTGTCGCTTCTGAGCTATTTGCCTTATTTGCGCACATGCTCTCAGTCATGATGTCATATCCTTGTATAATGTCTCTGTCTCAGTGCTTCTTATTTGATTCCTCACATGTTGTAGATGCCTCTTATGTGTAACACTATTAAACTGAATATTGTGAAGATGTGTTTATCTGAAACTTGAATGGTAAATGACTGAGTTTGGGCCATAGAGCTTGTTTGGTATTGGTTTTGAGGTGATGCATAATTGGGCTAAGTGTTATTGTTTTGGGGTGACACATACACCAGGCCTCAATATTGGGCTAAATGATTTTGATTAGCGCTTGGACAGGATCCGTCCCTCCGAAGTCTAACATACCAGCAGTGGGCGAAGGTACAATGTTCTATACACATACTTGATGATAGGTAGATATGCCAGCCACCCGTACAATGCTAAGTGTGATTATTTGATGGATCCGTTGTGACATTGTTATTTTAACATGTACACTTGACATATAGGTATAGAGATGTACTTTCCTCATGCTAACTAATAATTATAATATTTTATCCATGTTGAACTTTATATGTTATACCTGGAAAACATGTCTAAATTCCTGAAATTTGAATGAGCTGAGCATGATATCACTGAGTTATTCACTTATAAAGTTTCTTTTTGACCTGAGATATTACTGGTTCTTGATATTGGTCGCTGATTGTTTTCTTTTGAGCTCATCACTGCTTTCATCCTATGGTTAGACTTGTTACTCATTGAGTATATCGGGTCAGTTGTCCTTAGACTACACTAGCACTTCGTGTGAAGATCCAGGTATTTTCATACGAGGTGAACTCTAGAGTTCTGTCACAATCAGCTTTGGGAGACTACGAGGTAGCTGCCATACCATCTGCAAACATTGAAGTTCTCTTTCATATTTTGTTATTATTGTTGTTCTACTATTCAGATAGTTTTATTCTGGATTTTAGCCTTGTATTTTGATACTCAATAGTGCTTATGTACTCGTTGACACTAAATTTTGCGGTTGGTTGTATTATGGCTATATTCTTAGATATTTCATGATGTTTTCACTGTTCAGTATATTAAACCATGTTTATTTAGTTTCATTGTTATTATGTGGTTGATGGCTTACCTAGTGGGTTGGGTTAGGTCCATCATGACTAGTGAATTTTGGATCATGATATGGAATAACTTAGATTAAGTATTTCTTTGTGGATGTTATGTGAAAGGAAAAGGATTAATTCGGTTTCTTCTTTGGAGTATTTGATTGCTAACAGAGCACTAGTTTTTTAGTTATATAATCAGGACTGGTTTAGAGTGGGCGACTCTCAACAATGGTTCTAGTGGGTACAAGAATTAAAGTATGGTGCCTAAGTATTTTCGGGTTCATTGTATAGCTAAAGATCGAGTATTACAGCAGATTGTAAAAGGGACTTAGAGCATTTATATGTTGTCACTAGGTCTGCAGTACAGTGTTAGAGAGATAGAAGAAACAACTTCGAATTTCCAGAGGTTATCCTCAACACAGGTGTAATAGTTGGAGGTACTATTGTTGAGTGCATGAAGAGAGTATAAAATAACTTATGGGTATTGAGACGACGTGGTCTTGTGATTTTTGGGTCACTCAAGATGAATGCCGATTGAGGTCCATAATGTGCTAGCAAAGAGAGGTATTAATTCTAAAGGTATGTCGAGAGGAAACTGAGGAGTTGAGTCATTTTAGTAGTGGCTTGGATTGGATGGTAAGAGAGATGGTCGGTTTCTCGATGCGATAAGGCTATACAAGTATTTTATGGCTATACTTGTGGGTTTGGAGGTCTGCATGACTCATTTGATTAAGAAGATTCAGTGTTAATGTGATTCGATTATGTGCAAACGAATCCCGAAGAGTTATGACGATTTCGACCATGGCTTGAGGTTTGTGTCTTGTGCGGTTGTGGGAAGCTAGATACATGTTGTGATCTTTCTTGTGAAATTACTTGAGTGAAAGGTTTCTAGCCGATAAAATGTGATTCTATTAGGGGTTTAGGAGTTATGACGAATTTCTTGTACTCTCGCATAATAGCATGATAGGTGCAGTGAGAGGTGTGGAGTTAAAATTGAAGGATCAAGGTTATGGGTCAATTATGATAGAGATTTCATAAGCTCGGAGGAGCAGGGGAAGATTCCAGATGTTTAGAGTATACTGGCATTGTTTTAGTATCACTTGAGAATGGTGTTTTATGGCAGAGGCAGTGTGTATTGACTTGTGGATTCTTGATTTGCACTATAGAGATAACATCATTGGTAGATGCTGATGTGCTAATTTTATTACTTAGTGCAAAAGGTTTCAGGAGTATCTCCCATGGAATGATTATGCAGGTGTGATCTTTCAGTCAATTAAGTATAAGGGATTGAGGTTATGTATGAAGATTTTGGTACTGTCGAAGATGGGAGAGTTTATGTTGGAGGGACGCACTATTATACTTTGGTTACGGACTATGGAAGTTTGTTCCGGATATAACGATTGATCGTATGTGTCATGAACAAGGTCATTGTGGATCTTGGGAAAAATATTGACCTATTTTTGGATGATCAAAATTGGCTTTGAGGTCCATTGGTAGGCCTAATGTGAATTTATGTTCTAAACCAGATCAAATATGTTCATTCAGCACAGCACTGTTCATGGATGAGTATTCTGGTAGGGTGGATGTTGTTTGTATCATAACCTATTTCATGTGTTACTTTTATACTATGTGGGGTGTGAGGTGGCTTGATTACTCACACGTGTATTGTGATCTTGTGTAGTCTTGTGGTGTTATGTGCGTGAGATGGCTCTTGAGATGATGATTTGCTTATTGCACCTTAGTCGTGCTTGGACCTTTGTAGCGCATGGTGCTATCCATCTCTATAGAGTTGTATTTATGCACTTGTCGTGTTTGTAGTTGATATGGGTGTGTCCAGTGGGTATGAATATTTCGCTCGATGGGTATTTCCCTTATTTATTGTTATGTGTAGATCGGATGACATGCTGACTCGGCTGTTCGTCTTGTGTATTGTAGCCCCATTCCCCTATTTATCTCTTATTCTATGTTCACTTTCGGTTACGTGACTTGTCAGGGTAGTTGGTTAGGTTTCAAGAATGTTTCGGAATGAATTGGGACACTTAGTCCCAAGGTTGGAAGCTTAAGTTGAAAGAGTTGACCAAATGTTGACTTATAAGTAAACAACTCTAGAATGAAGTTTTGATGGTTCTGATAGCCCCGTATGGTGATTATGGATTTAGGAGTATGTCGGGATATTGATTTGGAGGCTCGTAGGTCGTTTTGGCTTGAATTGGCAAAAGTTGGAAAGTTGAAGGTTTGGAAGATTGAGAAGTTTGACTGAGAGTTGACTTTCTTGATACCGGGCTCGGATTTTGGTTACATGAGTTGAAGTAGGTCCGTTGTGTCATTTATGACTTGTGTGAAAAATTTAAGGTCAATCGGAGTTGGTTTGATAGGTTTCGATATCAATATTAGAAGTTAGAAATCCAATAGTTTCAATAGGCCTGAACTGGGGTTCGATTCGTGCTTTTGACGTTGTTTGATGTGATTTGAGGCTTTGATTAAATTCATATCATGTTTTAGGATTTGTTGGTATTTTAGATGGGGTCCGGAGGACCTCGAGTGTGATTCGGATGGTTGATGGAGCTTGGCTACACTTTGTAGAAGTGCTGAAGTTCATGCAATCTAGTGCGTTCCCACCTGTGGTGGGAGTGGCCGTAGATATGGCACCACAGGTACGTCCTTAAGAGTGCAAATGCGCAAAAGAGGATGTGTGCAGTGTGATCGCATATGCGAAGTTTATTTCCATAGAAGCGAGGTCACTTATGCGATGAAGGGTAGCGTAGGAGGGGGATGGACCACAAGTGTGGAATTTTTATCGCAGGCATGCATGTCACACCTCCTTTTCACTATACCCACAAGGGCGTAAAGGAGTTTTTCCAATTTAAGTGACAATCGAAACGGGATTTATTATAAAGATTCAGAGTCGCCACTTAGGAAATTAATGGTGTCCCAAGTCACCGGTTGAATCCCGAACCGAGGAAAATATGACTCTGTTAACAGTCCGCGAAGTAGAAATCTGAGTAAGGAATTCTGTTAACCCGGGAGAAGGTGTTAGACATTCCCGGATTCCGTAGTTCTAGCACGGTCACTCAACTGTCATATTCAACTTATTTATCTGATTTTAATACATGTTGAACCTATGTGCCAATTTTAGCTTTCAACCGCTTTTATTCAATTATTTAAAGAATATTGAACGCCGTTTAAAACGTGCCTTTGGATTGCGCCACATGAAATGCACCCGCAATCCTGAACACATTATATTCAACGTTTTGGGATTTGATTTGGGTCACATGAAATGCACACCCGAGTTTAAGAATGTAAATTTGTTAAAATCGTGCCTAAAGTGACTAACACATTATTATCTTTTGGGAAGTCCGTGAAATTCGCTAATCGGCCCATCCCGAATTCTAAGTATTTAATATAACCATTTATTAAGGGCCCCACAATTTGCATTTTATTTGACAAGACTCGTCTCATTTATTATTTAAAGGGCAAACCTAAAAGCAACTATAATTTTCTATTTGTATTTGTATTTAATAATAAAAGAAAAAGCCCTAATTAATTAGTATTGTTCAAGAACTAATGTACTTACGTCCTTGACTTTTATTCAAAATTTCAGTAATTTCCTTGGGCTTCAAGCTCAGCCCAGTAAGAATAAGACACAGTCAAAACTCAAGTTGGGCTTCGGACAGACTTCATTCAGGCCCAACCTTGACATTCAGGCTTATTAACTTGCAAATGATGGAGCTATTTCACATTTATTCAAATCAACACTTGACATACTCATATGTTCATCTCAATAAAATTCAAAATAGCTAGACGTCTAAACCGACTGGATTGGATTTATATTCTAAAATTTAGATTTTCTTATTTATTTACCTACTAGTGAACTTCTGGATATTACTAAAGGCAAAACAAACTGGGAAATGTGAATTGAATTTTAACAAAAATAGTCATGACTATAAACCTCAGATGAGTAGGCTAAACAACTTAATTACGAGATTTTACTTACACTAACACGAACAGGTCAATAGCCTAACTTCACACTTTATTCACATCTAATCATCATACAGCTAAACTAAACTACTTAATGAAACACAGATGTTGATATGAGTAACTAATCTACTGATCTTAGCTACTGCAATACAAAGTTGTTTGAGACGTCTCTTCAGCTTGAAATTAAAATTAATGTGGATATCATACGCTGACCTCAAAATCAATTGGAACACCCAAACTATTTCTAATTTTTTTTTTTTTAAAACAAACCGTTAAACTAAAGCAAGTTCTAAGCTATACTAAGGCTACAA
The DNA here is from genome assembly GCF_000715075.1 of Nicotiana tabacum. Lineage (NCBI taxonomy): Eukaryota > Viridiplantae > Streptophyta > Magnoliopsida > Solanales > Solanaceae > Nicotiana > Nicotiana tabacum. Next base: position 70,831,344 of record NC_134090.1, on the reverse strand, counting down.
CTGGATAAACACAAATTAACAGTCCAAAAACAGTCCAATTAGGTACAAATTACATAGTCCGAGTTTCATGTCAATATAAATCCAATTAGACTACGCTACACAGTTACATATCATTAATATCTACTTAACTACAGATGTATAGTCGTCCAAACATGCATCATCCAGTAAACAAATGTCTGAGTACTTTCATTTCATGTTCATCTCAAAGCTACATCAATTTGAGTTCAAGTGTGCACCTGGAAGTTTAAATAACAAGAGAGAAGAGAGAGAGGTCAGCAGTAGCTTAGCAGATGATCAAAACAGCCAGAAACAAAATCAGCAATCCAGAGTTGAGTTCCGAGAAGGACAACACCAATATTAAACCAAATAAACTTGAATAAAACCCAAAACAGCAAGCAATTGAGCTCAGAAGTCGAACACACTCAGCAACTAACCCACAGCTAACTCAATCCAATCAGATTCATTTCAACAAATGATTACAAACGCTGCCAGATTTCAAGTATCCAACAGAAACAAAGGGAATTCAAGCTATTTTGGTTTCGAAATGAGCTAGAGAGTTGAACTGAGGCTAGAATTCGAAAATGACCTAAGGAAAGGCAATGAAACAGTGTTTTTTGGATTTTCTGTTATGTTTTTTATTTTATTTTTCTGAAAAAAAGCTTAAGATCTGAAAGAGATTTCAAATTTCAGGTCTAACTTTATGAATCTGAAATTCAAACTTCAACTTCTGAAACTATAGAGTATTTTTGGGAGGGAATTTTTTGAGCTGAAAACCTGTGTTTCAAGGCATCAATGATGCCCTTTTATAGGCACCAAGAGCGTAGCCCTAAAAACTTCTATTTACCCTATTGGTCCTTCCTTTTTTACTCAATTTAGTCCCTTAATTTCTAACTTATGCGTCAAGTCACTATCCTAACAATTACTAAAATCCAAATTGAACCCATTCTAGAAAGATCTAGAGAACTCTAGTATTAACTAGATCATTATTCTCCTAACCTAAATACCCAATTTGCCCCCCTGATTATCCCTGACACTACTAACATTCTAACCAACTATATCCAATCCTCCTAAAGCTAATTATCTTGCAAATGAACAGTGAATATCAAATAAAACTAAACTCAACTAACAAAAGTACTAATTCAACCAGACGAGAATCAAACAGTTTCAAAACAGGTTGGAAACAGAATTAAACTAAAAATCTAAAAGAATCAAATTACAAGAAGGGCATTCGACTAAACTAATCAATTTAAACTAATTAAGCTAATATTTAATACTTAAACTAACAGAACAAAACAACAATCAAACTAAAATTAAACTAAACTAAAGAAAATCAAATCAGTGTTGAAATTAAACAAAACCACAACTAATCAGAAATTTAAGAGACTTATTCATTGTTTTAATCAGAAGAAGAAGCGGAGAACATAGAAAGGTAACAAAAAACGAAGACTCACGGCTTGACTCGAACTCTTTGATTCAAAATTCGAGCGGTCTTGGTGTTTGAACCTCGCCAAGGGTTGATTCTTCACAAGGAGAATAGGGAGACTGTGCATTACCAATTTGGTAAATTTCAGAGAAATTAGGGTTTCCGGCCAACCCGTGATGTAACATTCGAGACGTTCCACTGATATTTGAGGGAAAATGGTTGTGAATTTGAGTTGAGGGAGTTGAGGAGAGTCAATGGTGTAAATTTGGTCGGATTTGGACGAGTTTGCGTTTTGGCCGGAAAATTTCGATCGGAGATTTGAACCAATTGGATGGAATTAAAGAAAAACTAAGATGGGGGTTGGAAAGAAGAGAGAAAGAGGGTTCTAGGATGTTATTTTGGTATGGTTTGGAGGCCGGCGCCGCCATCGATGGTGAGGGTTTGGGGGCGGCTAAACTAGGGTTCTTCTGAGGAGGGTTAATGAAAGAGACGATGGAGAGGGGGGGTGAAGGGGTTCGGACAGTCTTATACTAATAAGACCCCACTTCTCCACCGTTGGATTGATTAACCTCGACGGCCTGGATTGATCGACGCCAAACGACGTCGTTTTAGTTATGCAAATGGGCGGATCGGGTAGAGACTACTGGGCTGGGTCATTTCGGGTGTGTATTTGGGCTGAAGAAATGAATTAAACGGCCCACTTCGTTGTAACAGTCCACTTCTCCCTTTTTATTTGTATTCTCTTTATTTCTTTTTTCTATTTTTGTATTTCATTATGTATTTTTGTACTTTTTCTGATTTTATAAAAATGCAAAAAGTAAAATAGAGTCCTAATATATTTCAAAGTTAAACTAATTAACTCCTAAAATTGTTTAAAATCTCTTTCGTGACAAATTCAACAATTAACAATTAAAAATGCAAAAGTGGACTATTTTTTGTTATTTTCTTTATATTTTGTTCTAAAAACAAATTAACCCCTAATTAATCCTAAATTATGAAGTTAAATCCTAAACGCAAATGCCAAATGTATTTTTTGTATTTTCATATGAATTAAAATGCACAAATAAAATGCAAACAATTAACAGAAAATGACACAAAATTCACAAAATTGTTAAATAATGAAAAATATCATTTTGTTTGAATTTTTGGGAATAATTCATACATAGGGAAAAAATCACGTGCTCACAATGCATGCACAGATGCGGGAGACCTTCCGCAGAAGCGGAGGCGCAGGACATAAGTGGTTGCGCAGGTACACATTTTTTACCGCACATGCGGCTCTGCAAAAGTGGATTTCAAAGCCGTCGAAGTGGAATCGCTGGGCAGAAGATTAAAAATTGAGGGTTTGAGTCTTTCTTTCATTTTGAGAACTTTGAGATGCGGACTAGAGCAATTTTTGGAGACGTTTTTAACTAGATTGAAGAGACAAGTGACTTTTAAACACTTTTGTTCATAAATACTGAATACCCATTGATTATTTCACCTATTTCTCATGAATCTAAGTTAGAATTTGGGAATTTTTTGACTATGTTATTGGGGAGGGAAACTTGTGGATTTGAGGGATGATTTGTGGTTGGAATTGGATGATTTGTTATGGTTGGACTCGTAATTGAAATGTGTGTTCGGAATTTGTGAATTTGCTGGGTTCCAAGGTGCGGGCCTGGGGTTGACTTTTTCATTTAAGTTAAAGACCTTAGCTTTATCTTTTGGTATCGCTTCTTATTGCTTTTATTGATAGTATTACGTTATTTGGCTAGATTCGGGCTTTTCGGAGGTTGATATGCGGGGGAAGGGCTTGTTAAGGGAGTAATTTGGCTTTCTTGAGGTAAATATCTCTAACCTTTGTTGAGGCACTAGTTTCCTAAATTATTGTGACAATTATGTGCTATTGGGTGCACATATATGTGGGGTTTGAGCCCATGTGCTAAAACCAAGGGTATTTATCCATTGTCGGGTTGTGCTTATGTTATGATATGCTTAGATTTGACTGTTAAACTTTAAGCTATGATGTTTCTTGCATTTTTAACATTGTTGTGAACTATTTGAGCCATGTTAGAGTCTACATAGAGGTTTAATCCCTAAATGAACTTGATAAATGCTATTTTGTGATGAGTTTTGCCGATTCGAGCTATGATAGTACACTTTGCACATGCATACACTTAGCATGTCACTTTTACCAATCCAGGGGAATGAGATTTGTTAGTTATTCATCATGTACATGTATTCGTGTTATTTTCTCCTTTGTGATATGATTGGATTGGGTGTATGTGACCATGCCGGACGGATTGTGCTCTTATGCATGTGACCACGCCAGGCGGATTGTGTTGTTATGCATGTGACCAAGCCGAACGGATTGTGTTGTTTTGTCTGTGACCATGCTGAGTGAATTATGATATTGAGTCTGTGACCATGTCGGGCTAGTAACATGTTGAATTGGTCGTGCTTGCATGTTGATATGGATCCATCCCCCTAGATTCACCCTCTTATGTTTCTCTCTTGATGGTATACACGGTGATATTAGGGAAATTTGATCAGTGGTTTGGTATGAAATTGGAAAGGTTGATGAATCTAGCTAGTGTTTGTTTGGATTTTGCATTTGTCATGACCCCAGTTCACTCTCCGTGAACTATCGTGACGGCACCTAGTCTCTACGACTAGGTAAGCCTAACAAATGCAGAAAAAAAGAAACAATGGCGGAAAGAAAATAATTAAAAACAGAGATAACAAAATGAAACAGTGTTTAAGATGCCGCCTGGCATATAACAGTACAAGAATCTCAACCAAAACACTCCCAAAATCCGGAACCCCATGAATCACAAGCTAAGAGTTTACATATAAAACTTTAACTCCAGAAATATTTATCAACAAGGAAAAATACAGAAGGGCTATACTAGTACTGAGAAAAGAAAGGGACTCTTCGTTCTGCGGATGCGGCAGATATACCTCGAAGTCTCTATGAAAGCGCCTCGCCTCAAGTGTGATAAGACTGAGTGGAAGTACATGAATCTGCACATGAAAAACATGCGCAAAAAGGGCATGAGTACACCACAGCGGTACTCGGTAAGTGCCAAGCCTAACCTTGGTCAGATAATGACGAGGAAGGTCAAGGCCCTATTGAGGTTAAATGAAATATAAGGTATAACAGTGTAGAACAAGATAGTATAAGTAAGTGAAACAGTAAAAGTAACACAGGATAGAAGAACAACAACTACTACTACAGAGACAAAGTAAACACAGAAAGAAATAAAGCTCAACACAGAGATAACAACCGGGGATCTCCCAGGATACCGTCCTGTAGTCCCAAATATAAATATCCAATGGATCTCCTGGGATACCGTCTTGTAGTCGAACTCATAATACGCGGGGATCTCCCGAAATACCGATACGTAGTCTCAAATGTAAATACTCAGTACAGAGGGAATCTACCGGGTGCAGTCCCGTAGTTCCAATATAAAAGTGCAGAGGGATCTCCCGAAATACAGATCTGTAGTCCCAAAGTAAACATGCAGGGGGGATCTCCTTAGATACCGTCCCGTAGTCCCAAAGTTAACACACAACAACAAAAAGAAGAATACACAGTTCAATTCAAATTCCATACCAAGGTAAAACAGGTTCTTCTAGCCTAGCATGCTGCACATAATCCAAATAAGGCAGTTTGAGAAAGTAAAGCAATTAAGTCAATTAGACATGATTCCCTAAACTAACAACAGGCTTAAATTACAAGTAGTATAAACAAGAAAGGAAACACAACTATAGTTACTTAAGGAAAATCGTATTTTCAACAATTAGCACAAGTACGCACTCATCACCTTACGTACAAGGCATTTAAAATAGAAATAATATCAAAATCCTAAGGGGAGTTCTCCCACACAAGGTTAGGCAAGCCACTTACCTCGAACCGGCTCAAAATCAACCTGAAACCACGTTCTTGCCACGAGTACTCGACTCCAAATGGTCCAAATCTATTCAATTCAATTGCATAATATAAATAACACTTCAAGTAACTGATTCTACAAAGAAATTCTAAGTTAATACCCAAAATTAGGTAAAATGACCAAAATGCCCCCGGGCCCACGTCTCGGAATCGGGTAAAATTTACATTTTCAGAATCCTCATACTCTCACAAGTCTAATCATACCAAAATTATCCAAATCCAATGTCAAATTCCCAATCGAAACCCAAAATTTAGGTCTAAGAACTTTCCCCAAATTTCCCCCCAATTTTCATCTCAAATCCAAAATTGAATGACAAAACTAAGATTAGATTATAGGAATACAGCTAGAAAGGGATTACATTTGCGGGAGTCGCACCTGCGGCCTCCCAACCACAAATGCGGTTATGACAACAGCCATAAACTTCAGCTGCAACTCCAAATTTCCAATCTTTTCGTCAACCATCCGAAATCATGCCGAGGCCCCCGGGACCTCAACCAAAAGTACGAACAAGTCATATACCACTATCCAAACTTATACCAATCCTTAAAACACCTAAAACAACATCGAAACATCGAAGTGACCATGGATTCAAGCCTAAGAACTCCAAAAACTCTCAATATACGCTTTCGATCAAAAGGTCTATCAAACCTCGTCCGAATGACCTGAAAATTTTGCACACACATCACATTCAACACTACGGAGCTACTCCAACTACCGAAATTCCATTCCGACCTCGACATCAAAATCTCACTATCGAACCGGAAACTTTAAAAATTCAACTTTCGGCATTTCAAGCCTAAATTAGCTACGGACCTCCCAAACACAATCCTAACAAGCCCCTAAGCCCGAAATCACCCAGCGGAGCTAACGGAATCGTCGGAATTCCATTTTGAGTTCATCTTCACACTGCTCCAACTACGGCCTAAATTCTACAACTTAAACTCTCATTTAGGGACTAAGTGTCCCAAAACTCCAAATAAATCCTCCCGGCAACCCACAATAGCAAAAACAAATAGGGGGAATGCAGTTAATAGGGGATGGGGGAATTAATTCTTTAAACGATCGGCCGGGTCATTACATCCTCCTACACTTATACAATCGTTCATCCTCGAACGAGCATAGAGACATACCTGAAGTAGTAAAACGATGAGGGTAACGACTGTGCATATCTTACTCGGTCACCCAGGTCGCCTCCTCGACTGGCTGACCCCGCCACTGAACCTTTACTGATGCAAAGTTCTTTGACCTCAACTTTCGAACTTGCCTGTCCAATATCGCTACTGGCTCCTCAACATAAGATATATCCTTGTCCAACTGGACTAAACTAAAATCCAATACGTGCAACGGATCACTGTGATACCTCCGGAACATCAAAACATGAAATACCGGATGAACTTCTGCCAAGCTGGGAGGTAAGGCAAGCTCATAAGCAACCTCCCCAACATGCCGCAATATCTCAAAAGGACCAATAAACCTCAGAATCAACTTTCCTTTCTTCTCGAATCTCATAACGCCCTTCATAGGTGAAACCCGAAGTAGAACCCACTCTCCAACCATATAGGAAACATCAGGAACCTTTCGGTCCGCGTAACTCTTCTGTCTGGACTGGGCTGTACAGAGTCTATCCTGAATCACCTTAACCTTCTCCAAAGCATCCTGAACCAAGTTTGTTCCCAATAATCTAGCCTCACCCGGCTTAAACCAACCCACCAGGGATCTACACTGCCTACCATATAAAGCCTCATACAGTGCCATCTGAATGCTGGACTGATAGCTATTGTTGTAGGCAAACTCTGCCAATGGAAAGAACTGATCCCAAGAACCTCTAAACTCAATCATACACGTACGGAGCATATCCTCAAGAATCTGAATAGTGCGCTCGGACTGTCCGTCCGTTTGAGGATGAAATGATGTACTCAACTCCACCCGAGTACCAACTCATGCTGAACGGCCCTCTAGAACCGTGATGTGAACTAAGTACCCCTATCTGAAATGATAGAAACTGGAATACCATGCAGACGAACAATATCCTGGATATAAATCTCCGCTAGACGCTCTGAAGAATAAGTAGTACATACAAGAATGAAGTGTGTGGACTTGGTCAGCCGATCCACAATCATCCAAATTGCATCGAACTTCCTCAAAGACTGTGGAAGCCCAACTACAAAGTCTATGGTGATCCTCTCCCACTTCCACTCCGGAATCTCTATCTGCTGAAGCAACCCACCCGGCCTCTAGTGCTCATACATCACCTGCTAAAAATTGAGGCACCAAGCTACAAACCCAACTATATCTTTCTTCATCCACCTCCACCAATAGTGCTGCCTCAATTCTTGGTACATCTTTGCGGCACCCGGATAAATGGAATACCGCGAACTGTGGGCCTCCTCTAAAATCAACTCCCGAAGCCCATCAACATTGGGTACACATATCTAACCCTGCATCATCAATACCCTGTCATCACCAATAGTCGCATCTCTGGCATCATCGTACTGAACCTTGTCCTTGAGGACAAGAAAATGAGGGTCATCAAACTGACACTCTCTGATACGTTCAAATAAGGAAGACCGAGAAACCACACAAGCTAGAACCTGACTAGGATCCAAAAGATCCAATCTCACAAACTGGCTAGCTAAGGCCTGAACATCCATCGCCATGGGCCTCTCCACTGCTGGTAAATAAGCCAAACTGCCCAAACTCTCTGCCTGATGACTCAAAGCATCGACCACCACATTGGCCTTGTCTGGGTTATACAAAATAGTGATATCATAGTCCTTTAGCAGCTCTAACCATCTCTTCTGACGTAAATTAAAGTCCTTATACTTGAACAGATGCTGCAAACTCCAGTGATCGGTATAAATCTCATAAGGCACACCGTACAAATAATGACGCCAGATCTTCAAGGCATGAATAATGACAGCTAACTCGAGATCATGGACGTGATAATTCTTCTCATGTACCTTCAACTATCTAGATGCATAGGCAATCACTCCTACCGTCCTGCATCAATTCCGCTCTAAGGTCAATCCTTGGGGCATCACAATAGACAGTATACGACCCCGAACCTATAGGAAATATCAAAATTGGGGCTGTAGTTGAAGGTGTCTTGAGCTTCTGAAAGCTCGCCTCCCACTCTTCCGTCCACTTCAACAGAGCACCCTTTTGGGTCAGTCTGGTCATAGGGGTTGCAATCAATGAAAAATTCTCAACAAAACAACGGTAGTAACCCGCCAAGTCAACAAAACTGCGAATTTCTATAGCTGAGAATGGTCTGGCCAACTCTGCACTGCCTCCACTTTCTTCGGATCCACCTGAATACCCTCACTCGATACCACATGGCCTAAGAATGCCACGGAATCCAACCAAAACTCACATTTTGAGAACTGTGCATATAACTTTTTTCCCTCAAAGTCTAAGGCACAGTCCTCAAGTACTGCTCATGATCTTCACGACTCCGGGAATACACCAGAATATCATCAATAAAAACAATGACGAACGAGTCAAGATACAGCCTGAACACACTATGCATCGAATGAATAAAGGTTGTTGGGGCATTGGTTAGCCCAAATGACATAACAAGGAACTCGTAATGACCATACCGAGTCTTGAAAGTAGTCTTCAGGATATCTAGCTCCCGAATCTTCAATTGATGGTAACCTGAGCACAAGTCAATCTTGGAAAACACTCGTGCACCCTGAAGCTGGTCAAACAAATCATCAATACGGGGAAAAGGATAATGGTTCTTCATAGTAACTTTGTTCAACTTGCGATAATCAATACACATACGCATAGAACCATCTTTTTTCTTCACAAACAAGACATGAGCACCCCAAGGTGATACACTGGGCCGAATAAAACCCTTATCAAGCAATTCCTATAACTGATCCTTCAACTCCTTCAATTTAGGAGGGGCCATAGGATATGGAGGAATAGAAATGGGATGAGTGTCCGGCAATAGATCAATGCCAAAATCAATATCTCTATTGGGCAGCATGCCCGGAAGATCAACTGGAAACATATTAGGAAAATCTTGTACTACTGGGACTGAATCAACTGTAGGGTATCAATATAGATATCTCTCGCATAAGCTAGATACGCATCAAACCCCTTCTCAACCATACGATGAGCCTTAAGGAATGAAATAACTCTAGTAGAAGTATGATCTAAGGTACCCCTCCACTCTACTTGTGGTATACCTGGCATAGCCAGCATCACAGTTTTGGCGTGACAATCAAGAATAGCATAATGGGGCGACAACTAGTCCATGCCCAAGATAACATCAAAATCTACCATGTCGAGCAATAATAAATCGGCTCTGGTATCAAAACCACTAAGAGCAACCACGCACGACTGGTAGATGCGGTCGACAACAAGAGAATCTCCCACAGGAGTAGAAACATAAATAGGGGAACTCAAAGAATCCCGAGATACACCCAAATGCGGAGCAAAATAAGAAAACACATAAGAATAGGTGGAGCCTGGATCGAATAAAACTGATGCATCTCTATGACAAACCAGGACAATACTTGTGGTGATAGAATCGGAGGCAACAACCTCGGTACGAGTAGGAAGGGCATAGTATCTGGCCTGGCCTCCCCCTCTAGGGTGACCTCTACCTCCCCGACCTCCACCTTTAGCTAGCTGAGCCGGTGGGGTAGCAACTGGAGCTGTAACCATAGCCTGGGAACTCTACGGGGCACGTTGTGGCTGAAAAGTCTATAGAGGTGCACCCCTTCTAAGTCTTGGGCAATCCCTCACCATATGGCATGTATCATTACACTCAAAACAAGCTCTGGGAGGACATGGCAGTTATGACTAGTTTGGGCTAGGTCTACTGGACTAACCACCGAAAGCGCCCCGCGTAGGTGGCACACTAGATACTGGAGGTGCATAATAAGGCTCATGAGGCCTAGAAGGAGTTGGAATACCACTGGCTGTTGCAACAACCTCGGTACGGGTAGGAAGGGCATAGTATCTGGCCTGGCCTCCCCCTCTAGGGCGACCTCTACCTCCCCGACCTCCACCTTTAGCTAGCTGAGCCGGTGGGGTAGCAACTGGAGTTGTAACCATAGTCTGGGAACTCTACGGGGCACATTGTGGCTGAGAAGTTCATAGAGGTGCACCCCTTCTAAGTCTTGGGCAATCCCTCACCATATGGCATGTATCATTACACTCAAAACAAGCTCTGGGAGGACATGGCAGTTATGACTAGTTTGGGCTAGGTCTACTGGACTAACCACCGAAAGCGCCCCGCGTAGGTGGCACACTAGATACTGGAGGTGCATAATAAGGCTCATGAGGCCTAGAAGGAGTTGGAATACCACTGGCTGTTGCAACAACCTCGGTACGGGTAGGAAGGGCATAGTATCTGGCCTGGCCTCCCCCTCTAGGGCGACCTCTACCTCCCCGACCTCCACCTTTAGCTAGCTGAGCCGGTGGGGTAGCAACTGGAGTTGTAACCATAGCCTGGGAACTCTACGGGGCACGTTGTGGCTGAGAAGTCCATAGAGGTGCACCCCTTCTAAGTCTTGGGCAATCCCTCACCATATGGCATGTATCATTACACTCAAAACAAGCTCTGGGAGGACATGGCAGTTATGACTAGTTTGGGCTAGGTCTACTGGACTAACCACCGAAAGCGCCCCGCGTAGGTGGCACACTAGATACTGGAGGTGCATAATAAGGCTCATGAGGCCTAGAAGGAGTTGGAATACCACTGGCTGTTGCAACAACCTCGGTACGGGTAGGAAGGGCATAGTATCTGGCCTTGGCCTCCCCCTCTAGGGCGACCTCTACCTCCCCGACCTCCACCTTTAGCTAGCTGAGCCGGTGGGGTAGCAACTGGAGTTGTAACCATAGCCTGGGAACTCTACGGGGCACGTTGTGGCTGAGAAGTCCATAGAGGTGCACCCCTTCTAAGTCTTGGGCAATCCCTCACCATATGGCATGTATCATTACACTCAAAACAAGCTCTGGGAGGACATGGCAGTTATGACTAGTTTGGGCTAGGTCTACTGGACTAACCACCGAAAGAGCCCCGCGTAGGTGGCACACTAGATACTGGAGGTGCATAATAAGGCTCATGAGGCCTAGAAGGAGTTGGAACACCACTGGCTGTTGGAAGATCTTAATGAATAGGGCGACTCATATAACCCCTACCACGACGACCTGTAGCTGGGTCCCGGGCACCAGAATAATGGCCCGACTCTCGAGACCTCTTGGCCTCCCTTTCCTCTCTATCCCTAGCATGCATACCCTTAATCCTCCTAGCAATGCTCCCTACCTGCTGATAAGAAATATCCATCTCCATCTCACGAGCCATGCTAGACTTGATGTTGGGAATAAGCCCCTCAATAAATCGGCAAACCCTTTCGTAAACAGTAGAAACTAAAGCTGGTGCATGTCTAGCCAAGTTGGTGTAACGGACAGAATACTCCGAGATAGTCATAGTACCCTGGCGAAAATGCTCAAACTCTACGCGCCAGGCGTCCCTGAGGCTCTGAGGAACATACTCCCTCAGGAACATATCTGAAAACTGAGTCCAAGTCAGGGAAGAAGCCTCATCCGGACTATCTAACTCATAGGTGCGCCACCACTCATAGGCGGCTCCTCAAAGCTGGAAGGTAGTGAAGGAAATCCTGCTCGATCCTGATATACCTATGGTACAGAGAATACTGTGGCCCTTATCTAGAAATCCCAAAGAACTCATATTATGCTGCTCATCCGCGGAAATTGCTGCCTTGTCCTCGGGCTGATCTGGGACTGCAGGTTGTACATGAATAATCTCTGGAACCTGATCAACATGCACTTGCTACTTTGGAGTGCGGGCGGCAGGATTCTGTACTCCTCCCCCGGCCTAAGATGTAGCTACAGCAAGGGGAAGCAACCTTGCTTGAGCCAGAGTGGTGTACATGCTCATAAACTGCGCAAGAATCTTTTGGAGTGCTGGAGTAGTAGTAGCAGTAGGCGTATCAAGTGCATGGGCTCCAACTAGAGCTGTTGGTGGCTCCTCCGTGGCAGCTCGCACGGGTGCTCTGGCTGCACTGCATGCGCATCCTCAGCCTCTACCCCGGCCCCAGCCCCGGCCTCTAATGGCTGCAGTAGGGAGCGCGGATGCCTGATCGTCTCGGGTAGCACGTGTCCTCACCATCCATGAGAGAATAGAAGACAAAAGTTTAGAATTGTGATATCAAAATCTCGCACGACAAGGAAATCAAATGAAGTGGAATTTTCCTAACAGTTACATAGCCTCTCGTAGATAAGTACGGACGTCTCTGTACCGTTCCGCGAGACTCTAATAAACTGGCTTGTGATTCATGGCTCCTATGAACCTAGAGCTCTAATACCAACTTGTTACGACCCCAGTTTTCCCTCCGTGAACTATCGTGACGGCACCTAGTCTCTACGACTAGGTAAGCCTAACAAATGCGGAAAAAAAGAAATAATGGCGGAAAGAAAATAATTAAAAACTGAGATAACAAAATGAAACAGTGTTTAAGATGTTGCCTGCCATATAAAAGTACAAGAATCTCAACCAAAACACTCCCAAAATCTAGAACCTCATGAATCACAAGCTAAGAGTTTACATGAAAAGCTCTAACTCCAGAAACATCTATCAATAAGGAAAAATACATAAGGTAAATTCTAGTACTGATAAATAGAAAGGGACTCTTTGGTTTGCGAACACGGCAGATATACCTCGAAGTCTCTATGAAAGCGCCTCACCTCAAGTGTGATAAGACTGAGTGGATGTACCGAGATCGGCACATGAAAAACATGTGCATAAAGGGCATGAGTACACCATAGCGGTACAAAGTAAGTGCCAAGCCTAACTTCGGTTGGGTATTGACGAGGAAGGTCAGGGCCCTACTGAGGTTAAATGAAATATAAGGTATAACAGTGTAGAACAAGACAATATAAGTAAGTGAAACATTAAAAGTAACACGAGATAGAAGAACACCAATAACTACTACGGAGACAAAGTAAACACAGAAAGAAATACAGCTCAATACAGAGATAAGAACTGGGGATCTCCCAGGATACCGTCCTGTAGTCCCAAATATAAATATCCAGTGGATCTCCCGAGATACCGTCCTGTAGTCCACTCATAGTGTGCGGGGATCTCCCGAAATACCTGTCACACCCCAACCTCGGGAGGCGCGACTAGTGCTCAATCGAGTGAGCCCAACTAAGCAAGCTTTTTTAACACTTTCTACCCAGCTCAATACGAATAAGGAAACCATGCTTTCGTTTATTTAGACAATAGAAAAATCAAATATTCAACATTGTTAATTCATTTTCATATCACGAACCTTAAGTTGTGGTTAAGTTTTTAAGATTTCATACAGTTGTAGTTTAGAAGAACTAGATTTAGAATTACTACACAGTACATTGTCCCATCCGACACCCGAACATAACCCACACAAACGTCTATGGAGCCTCTAAGAATACAAAAGACAATTATGACGACGCCGGTAACAAGGCCCCGGTTATACCTCAAAAGTGGAAGTCTACAACAAAAGATGTACAACATAACCCCTTGGAGGAGAAATGGGAGCTCACCAAGACTCTAAGAGGAGGATACTCTGCTACGCGCGATCGGCACTGTCCGCTATGGAGCCATCTACATTCATTCAAAAATGTAGCGCCCCCGGCAAAAGGGACGTTAGTACCATGGAATAGTACTAATATGTATAACTAAACACCATCCTGTTAGAAAGAACAACCATACAAGAGTAAAAAGAAATCATATGGACTACAAAGCTTCAAACAAGCACCACGTCAGCAATATAAAATGTTCACATAGTTTTTACATAGTTTCCAAAAAGTTTAGGTTGGGGCATTCCATATTGTTGCATCATCATCCACAATACCACCGCTTCCTTGAGCGGAGTCCGATCATGGCCCGATCGGCTAAGCCATCTTACCAAGACGTTACCCTTATTTCATCCTCACTTTCCAGTTTCAATTATCAATACATTACCACCATGTGTGTTTACCATGGCATCCGATCACGGCCCGATCGGCTAAGTCGTCTCACCAAGACGTTACCCTTTTCTGTTAATCATCTCACTTCAATCTTTGGTTTCACATGTATTAGTTCAGTGACACTTGGGGCCACAATTACCACATTCCATAACTCACGTTTCACATTATTCTCATTTTCAACATTAACCTTGCCATTTAAGATCATAGACACATACAAAAGCAATTTAAGTTATAGGCATAGAGAGGAATTCATCTAGTTCGGCATATTAATCACATTGTAATCTTGACTTGACATTTAGCTATTTAGCACATAGCTCATGTTCTCCACACATCATCAATTTGCGAAAAATAACACATTAAACACATGGAGAAGCACATTCCACATACATTTTCACAACATCAATTCATTTAACATAACAAGTACTACATCAATCAAATTTCGGACTTACAACATTTGCACGGGCACCATGGAGGCTCAATTTCTAAGAGGAGGGGTTTTAGCCATACATACCTCAATAAAACTTTCCTTAAATCCTTATAATAAATTCCAGAATTCCTAGCAACTTCAATCTATTTTATGAAAATTACAATTTGAACCAAGAATTAGAGACATGAAAAAGATTCTAGCTTATTTAAGTAAATTATCAAGCACTAAGTGTGCACAGTGATTTTAGGACCCTTTTGTGAGAGATTTCTATCATTTTACATCCTAATTGTTATCTTTTTAGTTCACAACCTCCCCATACCCTATTATCTTTAATGCATGCAAGAAAATCCATTCTTATACCCATGAACCCCAAGCTAATTACTCATTCTAATGTGAATTTCAAAACCAAAGGTTAGGGCTCAAGTTCTTACCTCTTGGGGTGAAGTCCTAGCAAAATTTTATTTGATAATCTTCAAGGGTTTAGGCAAGAATTGAGTGGGGATTTGATGAAGATCACTCTCTCTCTATATAGAACTTCCTCTCTCACTCTTTTTGCAGAAGAATATCTTAAAAGGGGTCTAATGGGGTGTTTTTAATTGGATGGGGTCGAGTTTTAAAAGTTAGAAAATAGGAGCCCCGACATGATCTGCGACGCATAATGGACATGTGGCCCGCAGAATGGACCGTAGAAATGGCCCCAAAACCTGAACAAACTGCCCGGGTATGCGACAGAAATGCGGCCCGCACACCTGTTCTGCGGTCGCGTAATGCACCACAGAACTGCCCCTCACAAAAATTCCAAGGGGATTATGTGACAACTATGCGGCCCACATATTGATTATGCGATCACATAATTGGCCGCATAGTTGACCTCAAATTAACCATCAAATTGTCTGAATTTGCGACGACTATGCGGTCTGCATAGCTATTCTACAATCGCATAATGGACCGCAGAAATGCACTTTTCTGGAAACATTGTTCCTTAACCTTTTAATGCATAGATCAATCCAAAGTTTCCAAATGCACTTCGGGTTTTGAGTAGAAATTTTCACGGGGCATTACAATACCGATCCGTAGTCCCAAATGTAAATACTCAGTACAGGGGGAATCTACCAGGTGCAGTCCCGTAGTTCCAACATAATAGTGTAGGGGGATCTCCCGGAATACCGATCCGTAGTCCCAAAGTAAACATGCAGGGGGGATCTCCCGGGATACCATCCCGTAGTCCCAAAGTAAACACACAGCAACAAAAAGAAGAATACAGTTCAATTAAAATTCCATACCAAGGTAAAACAGGTACTTCTAGCCTAACATGCTGCACATAATCCAAATAAGGCAGTTTAAGCAAGTAAAGCAATTAAGTCAATTAGACATGCTTCCCTAAGCTAACAACATGCTTAAATTACAAGTAGTATAAACATGAAAGGAAACATAATTATAATTACTTAAGGAAAGCTGGATTTTCAACAATTAGTACAAGTATGCACTCATCACCTTACGTACAAGGCATTTCAAATAGCAATAATACCAAAATCCTAAGGGGAGTTCCCCCACCCCCCCAAGGTTAGGCAAGCCACTTACCTCAAACCGACTCAAAATCAACCCAAAACCACGTTCTTGCCCTGAATACTCGACTCCAAATGGCCCAAATCTATTCAATTCAATTGCATAATGTAAATAACACTTCAAGTAACTGATTCTACAAAGAAATTCTAAGCTAATACGCGAAATTAGGTAAATTGACCAAAACTCCCCTCGGGCCCACGTCTCGGAATCGAGTAAAATTTACATTTTCAGAATCCTCATACTCTCACGAGTCTAACCATGCCGAAATTATCCAAATCCACCGTCAAATTCCCAATCGAAACTCAAAATTTAGGTCTAAGAACTTTCCCCAAAATTTCCCCCAATTTTCATCCCAAATCTGAAATTGAATGACAAAACTAAGATTAGATTATAGGAATACAATTAGAAAGGGATTAGGAATCATTACCCACTGATTTCCTCTTCAAAATCCTCCCAAAATCGCCCTCTCCTGAGCTCCAAATTAATTTTTTAACTTATGAAACTGAACCATCGAAATTCTTTTTTTCTGCCCAGCAAATCCGTATCTGCGGTCCAATTTCTGCATCAGCAGTACCGCTTTTGTGGTCTAAATATACGCATCTGCGGTTCTCACTAAAAGGCCTGGGACCGCATCTGCGGTCGCTCACTCGCACATGCATCATCGCAGGTGCATCCAAACCTCCGCTTCTGTGGCTCTTCACAATTCACCTCATGGCTGCTTCTGCGGCTTGATTCCGCATCTGTGTGAGTCACACCTGCAACCTCCCAATCGCATATGCGGTTATAACGGCAGCCATAAACTTCAGCTGTAACTCCAAATTTTCAATCTTTCTGTCAACCATCAAAAATCATCCCAAGGCCCCCGGGACCTCAACCAAAAGCACGAACAAGTCATATACCACTATCCAAACTTATATCAATCCTTAAAACACCTAAACAACATTGAAACATCGAATTAGCCATAGATTCAAGCCTAAGAACTACAAAAACTCTCAATTTACGCTTTCGATCAAAAGGTCTATCAAACCTCGTCCGAATGACTTGAAATTTTTGGACACATGTCATATTCAACACTACGGAGCTACTCCAACTTTCGAAATTCCATTCCGACCCCGATATCAAAATCTCACTATCGAACCGGAAACTTCAAAAATTCAACTTTCGGTATTTCAATCCTAAATTAGCTACGGACCTCCAAAACACAATCCGAACATGCACCTAAGCCCAAAATCACCTAAAGGAGCTAACCGGGCCGTCGCAATTCCATTCCGAGGTCGTCTTCACATTGCTCCGACTACGGCCCAAATTCTACCATTTAAACTCTCATTTAGGGACTAAGTGTCCCAAAGCTCTCCGAAACTCCAAATAAATCCTCCCAACAACCCAAAATAGTAGAAACAAACACGGGGAATGCAGTTAATAGGGGATCGAGGCACTAATTCTTAAAATGACCGGTCGAGTCGTTACAATATTTTATCTTTACTTGCAATTTCCGTGATTATTCACTTGATGTAACTGCATATCATCTCTATATACCAAATATTGAATGAGCAAAATATTTGAGAAACTATACACATATACACACAGATATTTCTTCCTGTGCTTTATGACTTGATTTCATTGTTGCTCTATACTTGTTAAAAAGATAAAATGCTAGAAGTGATAGCTAGCATCATTTATAATTTGTGCTCTTTTACCTCGTCAAGGTTAGTTACAATACTTATTAAGTACATTGGGTCGGTTGTACTCATGCTACACTCTACACTTCATGTGCATATCCAGGTACATTTGGACACAGCGATTGTTAGATTAGTTCTAGTACCTGCTTGGAGACCTTGAGGTAGCTGCTATGATGCCCGAAGGCGTTGACTCTCCTTTCTTTCATTTTATTCAGTATTGTTCTATTACATAGACAGTTGTGCTAGAGTTTTAGATGTGTTGATACTTAGTAGCTCATGTACTCGTTAGCACCAGGTGCTGGTTTGGTTGTAGTTAGTGTCAGTTACTTTTATCAGTTATTTATGAGATTTTTTCTGTTGTCGAGTTATTTAACCTATTTCAGTCAAATGTTTAGCTGTTATATGATTGTCTACTTGCCTAGTAAGTGTGTTAGGTGCCATCATGATGGGTTAGGATTTTGGATCATGACAGTTGCGCGCCGAAATGGTATTATGTGTGGATAGGGTTTCACGCCGCAATAGTGAGATATTTGGTATGGTTCCTTATATTTATTTTGTGTGTTTTGTTTCTCATATATGAGATAGGTTCATAGCATTTTTTTGGTTATTTTATTCATTATGCAGGTCGGATACTTCTGTACTCGAGTTCGCTTTTCCTTATTGGTCATATTCGAGTTGTGGCTTATTAGTGCATTGATGATGTCGTATGTGATTGTATATGGTTTTTGATGTGGCTTGTCGATCGAGTTGCTTGTACTGGGTGAGACGAGGTTGCTGGGCCTGGAATCAATGAAACTGGATTTATGTTATGTATATTGGAGGGAGAAAATGTCACTAATTAGTTCAGAATGTGGCAATGGTTCTAGTTGAGTAGAGAGACTCCATGAGTTAATGATTTGATCGGTGGCTATGATATTCTGCACATCTCTTTCCTTGGTTCAATGTTGTGGGGTTTGGAACATGATTTTTATGTGTTGTAAGGTATATTACTAGTACCAAGTTCGGGAATGTCAACTAGTGTGGTCTGAAGATATTACTATGGGTATATGAATTATGCGATGCATGTTATGACTTGAGTGTATATGTATGTTTGGCACAACTTAAGGAGTTTAATACGGTTTATGTATGCTAGAATTGGACCTTGTATAACATTTCGGATGTGGAAATTCAGTTCTAAGGTTTGTGGGATAAAGTAGCAGGAAGGATCTTTAGTCTAGGTTAAGCTAATGTGCCCATATGGCTTATGATGGCACAGACAGGTGCACGAGGAGTTATATAGTTATTTTGGCAACTTCAGAACAGTTCTTGGAACGTTTGAGGATGAATATATGTTTAAGTGGGGGAGAATGTAAAGACCCGACCTGTCGTTTTAAGCTCTATTATGTTGTTCGGAGGTTTGAGACATTGAGTAGCTTCAGTTATTGTACTATGACTTGCACGTCTAGTTGGTTTTGATTTCTAGAAGTTCGGAGTTGATTTGGAAGAATAGTTCTCAATTTGGAAGCTTTAAGTTAGAAGAGTTGACCAAGGTTTGATGTTTGAGTAAACAACCTCGAAAATAGGATTTGAAGGTTCCTATAGGTTCATAAGGTGATTTTGGACTTGAGCATATGTTCGGGTTGAGTATCGGATGGTCTGGGGGGGTTTTGGGGCTTAATATCGGAAGTTTGTATCTTGAAGGTTTTGAAATTTGCTAAGTTTGAATTAGAGCGGACTTTAGTGTTATCATATTCTAGGTAGTGTTCCAGGACCTTGGATAGGTATATTTAGTTGATTGGAACTTGTGCATGATGTTTGGTCGTGATCCTGTATGTCTAAGTGTGATTGGACGCATTTGGCGAAGTTTGAAGGTTTGAAAGTTAAAAGAAGGATTTTGATCATCGATTCATGGTTTTGATGTTATTCGTAGTGTTTATAACCTTTGGATAAGTTTGTATAGGGTATTAGGACCTTTTGGTGTGATTGGATGGGGTTCCGGGGTCCTCAGGTATATTTCAGGGTGGTTTTGGGCTAATTCCCTATCTTTTGCAGCTGTTAGTTTTTGGTGTGTTTGGTATGCATCGCGATCGTGGACGCAGTGTCGCGATCGTGAAGGGTAAAGTGGACTAGTGAAGACTTTGTTCTTTGCGATCACAAAATAGGTGTCGCGATCGCGGAGCTTGATCAGGTTGTTCTTTACGTTTGCGTGGTGAGGGTCACTAACGCGATGTGTTAGTGGGGCCGGCCTGGGTTTGGAAGGTTGTTCATCACGATTGCATGACTTGCTTCACGATCGCATAATGTAATTTCTAAGGCTAAAGGCTTTGGCCCTCACAATCGCGAATCTGGGCTCGCGTTCGCGTAGGCTTGGCAGGATAAGCTTCACGATCACGAAAAGGTCCTCGCATTCGCATAGAGTAATTTCTAGACACAGTAGATTTGGTCTTCGTGATAGCGAGGGTATTTTCGTGATCGCGAAGAAGAGCATATGGGAAATGTATAAGAATTTAAAATTTGTAATTTGCTCATTTCTCTCTTGCTAAGGCGATTTTCGGGCGATTTGGAGGAGACATTTTCAACATCTATCATGAGATAAGTTAGTTCCACTTATTGTGAGTTAAATACATGGACTACATACGGATTTTTTTAACATAAAAATATATGGAAATTGTGGAATGTTTGAAAAAACCTAGAAATGATATTTTTGAGTTTTGATCATGAAACTGGACACATGTTGAACCATTGGAGAAAATGGCAGTAACAGGTGTTGTCCAAATTTCTGGGGCTACTGCATATATCTCCAATGCAAAGGATGTTATGGTAGAAGGAGATCAACCTAAATTTGGACATGGTTAGGAAGGTGTTATGGCTAAAGTTGTTGTGGATAAAGAGGGGGAAAGTCAGGGTGCTGGAGTTGCTAAAAATACTGCTGCACTTGTTGATTTCGTTGAAAAACCAGCAGCCCTTGTAGCTACTGCTGTGCAAGCTGGGGCAGATACTTCCCACAGGAAATACTGCACGTGATTTCGATGGCAAAGCTGCTACAACTCAGTTGAACTCACCTACTGAAGCTTCCAAGGATACAAGTGCAGATAATGTTCCATGGCACACAACTACAGAATTTGCACACTCAGAGGGGCAGGGGAATATTCGGATAACTAAATCTGTATTTGAACAGGCAAAGGAACAAGTTCAAGTAGCTTTTAAAGCTACTGCTGCCAACAAGGAAGTACAATTGAAAAAAACAAACATTGACACTGAAGATAGGAAGCTGTAGCAAACAGACAAAAAACTAACTCCAAAAAAGAGTAAGCTGCAGTAGGCAAACAAATACATTCCCTCCAACGATACAGTTACTCTTTCAAAAGACTCATTGCACCCAACACATTTTCTACATGATGTTTCCATGAAATCTTCTGTAGTATCCAAAAGCTGGGCAGATAAGTTTGAAATGGAGAAAGATAATCACGCCGATTCAGCGGACAGTTATCGGGCAATTGTTACTACCAGCGTACAAAAAGTCAGTACATGTAAATCTGGCAGCAGCAGCATCGTCAAGAAGATGCTTCTGCTGTTGGTCAATCTCCTGCGCAACAACACCAGCCTATAGGCACACAAGGTGATGCACTGTTGCATCCAAATGCAGGACAACTTAAACAACATCACAATGCAGTCAATTCAAGCGATGCAGCAGTAGACTTGGAGATTTCAAACCATGACCGGGCACTATTGGATGTTTTGGACAGTCCTAAACCTCATAGATGTGCATACTCAGCTGGCTCAAAAACAACTTCACAAAAGCTGAAAGTTTCAGTGGCAAAGAGACATGAACCATGTAGTGCAAATGAAGAGGCATGAACCATTATGGATGGTTATACAAGAAGAAGCTAATCAAAAACTTGAGGCCAACTTACGTGTTGCCATTTCCGACGAAGCAAATGAAGATGAATTGATTGAACCTTGTCCAGAAGAGGAGGATATAATTGGAGATATCTCTCCTAACCATAGTGAAAAAAAGAAGGTGACTCAAGAAATAACACAGAGGCAACTCCCAATGAGAGCTGCAAAGCAAAAAGGGGTTGCAACCTCCACATCTACGAGGTCCAATAGATCCGAGAAGAAATGAAGAATTTTGAAGATTATTTGAAGACAGTTAAAGAGGATTTTAAGGAAGTTCAAATTGAAGAACTCACAAGTTTGATAAATGAGGGGCAAGACTCTAATTTCTACATTATTTTAGTTTATCATTTTCAAAGCATCATCACTTGTAATAGCGTCATAGAGTATGTTATAAACTCTATGAAGATCATAGAATACTTGGTACTTTCAAGTTCCTATTTTTTACATGCTTGCTAGTACGCGAGGCTCTTTAAAGCCTCAATAGGATTAGTAAGGTAAGGTTTAACCCGGTTTGTGTTGCCTTGGTCCGATGCCTCTGGAAAAATATCCACACGGCTATGCGATTATATGCCCTCGTGAGACTTTGTCGGCAGCTACACCATGAATCCTCTACATGAGGCTGCCATCATAAGGCAATGTGAGGCGCAGAGGAGTAATTATATAGCCAAGGCATATGGGTAACAAGACCGGTGCTATTGTCCCCCTTATTTGTACTTTTCCCAATTATTGTATTTTTCTTTTCTTTTATTAATAAAAACTAGTCCTAGGCGCTTGCCTAGCGGATTGCCAAAAAAAATTAGGAATAAATTTTATATTTGAGTTTGTATTGTTATGAGTAGTATTTATCTTCGAGAATTTTTAGAATTTGGGTGTGTAGGCCCGGGGGTTGACTTTGTTTACTTTTCATGAGGAGTTGGGAATTGTTTCTAATTGTTAAATTATGAGTCTTGGAGTATATTTTGGTTGCTTTGGACATTCTTTAACTAGTTTCGGATCGTTGGCATTAGTTTGAGGTGTTAGAGAGGCGACGAAGCCGGTTATCGAATTTCAGAGCAAGGTGTGAGCACGTGATTTTTGTCTTGCGCGACAATCGCTCCAAAAGAAAAATAATAAAAAAATAATAATAACAAATAGGTCCTGCTGTACAAATTTGGATTTTTATATGGCACTTTGTTAATTATTTACGATTTTTACCCATTTTTATTAAAACAAAATACAAAATGTATGTGTCGTGCGTAATTTGAACCGTAGTCCGGTTGTTAAATAGGAAATCACAAAAATACGCATTTCTTTTGTCCTGATTTGTTGCCTTGTTTGATTTTACCTACTTTTAACATTTTATAAGTATGAAATAAATATGTTAAGTGCTTAATTAAGGGTATCTAGTTTTATTTAATTAGGTTGTGTATTTAGGAAATTAGAAATAAAGAAAAAAGGGGGAAAATTTGTTTTAAAACGAAATTGGGCTACAAACATTTAAAATCTGAAGCCCAAATTGAATGGCCCAATCCACCAGTCCGCACAGCCCACTCCCCAGGCAGCAAAACGACGTAGTTTAACACCAAAACTACGTCGTTTCAGTGCCAATCCATCCCAACCATTCAAACCAAGTTGATCCAACGGTCCGGATCTCTCACCCATAACCCCATTTGCCCGACCCGTTACCCGAACCAACTCTGACCCCAACATCTAAAACGACACCGTTCCACTTAAGCCCTCAGATCCAGACCGTAGATCTAGATTGATCTAACGGTTAAGATCAAGCCTTCCACCCCATATATAAACCCTTCCCCCTTCACCCCGCGCCCTAATCCAAACCCCCCCCCTGCCTTAGGTCGTCTTCACCAGACCCCGACCCTCCAAACCCTAGCCGCCCCTGCATACCTTCGCCATGAAAGCCGGCAGCATGGACGCCGGTGACCCTACCCTTGACACCATAGATGCTCCTCGCCGTCCTGAACCCAAATCCACCAACCACACACCTCGAATCCTATCCCACCTTCTCGAATCTTCATTTGAAGATTCGAGTCAAAACTCGATCTACCCCGATCTGCCCTAAATTCATACCAGACACTCCCCAGATCCCCCTCGTGACCAAACCATACTTGGTTTGGTCCGAATCTGACCAGGGAAGCATGAATCCCAGATCTGATTTTTGAAACCATAAGGTTCCTCGTCACTGGTCCATACCCGTTCGAGCCAAAGAAATTAAGGTCTAATAGACCTTAATCGATTAAAGTCCGTTCAGCCTTAAGAAAGGCCTGACCGAGTCCGAGTTAAGGTTTTGATTTTTCGGGATTTGAGGTGAGTTCTGTTCTCTTTTCTTTGATCTATTAGTCCATGTTTGTTTTGAAAGGCTGTGATTGTTGTTGTTGTCCCCGAATTTTATCAACTATGCCCTGTCCACTTTGCCTGAACCTTTGTTGTTTGATTGAGTATCTTCTTCTACTTGTTCTGATAGTGTGTATGTATGTATTTGTTGTGCAATTAGTTGAATTCCAAATTTGTACTGATTAACTGATTCCTCGAAGCACAATTCTGTTTAGTCAGTACAATTCGAATCATGTGTCCTATACTTTTGAATGTCTGATTTTGGTGTCGATTGTACGTGTTATAACTAATATAGTCGAGTCGACATGTGTCGTCAATTAGTTTCAACTGTCTGAACAAAAATAAATCGATTTGCTTCTGTTGAACATTGCCTGAATCAATTAAGAACTAAGTTCAGTTACTTATAGTTGTTAATGTGGTTTCTGAAAATAAAAGGGTAGATTGTTAGCTGCAATCCGAATTGATGGCATGTGCACTTGTGCACAGCATGTGCATTGTGCACAGCCTGGTTCCTGCATAAAGGGGCTTTTGATTTTAAAATAGTTTGACAGCATATGCTGTCAGATATATTCTGCTGCCCATACTTTGCTTTAGTTTAAGAAGTATTAAACCTTTTTAAAGAATAAGTCTGCCAGGGAATGTTGATGGGGGTTAATACTTAAATAACTAAGTGGAACTAAAAAGAAGAGGGCACATGGGAGGGGTGTTCTTTTGGGTCTAACAGGCTGTTAAAGGGCTGAGGTTT
Source organism: Nicotiana tabacum (assembly GCF_000715075.1). Classification (NCBI taxonomy): domain Eukaryota; kingdom Viridiplantae; phylum Streptophyta; class Magnoliopsida; order Solanales; family Solanaceae; genus Nicotiana; species Nicotiana tabacum. The sequence goes on along the minus strand of NC_134090.1, from coordinate 70,806,371 downwards.
AGGCTTATAAATGAGACAGAGCTGAAGAGATATGGGAGAACACACATATAGAGGGAGGCACACTGTGAGGAATAATTTGAAAGAAAGAGAGGGTGATACACATTGAGAGATATACACACACACACATAGAGATAGACATTGACAAGAACAGAGTAATTTGAGAGGAGACACTTTCAGGAGAGTGAAGTTCTGGAGACAGAAAACTGGGAAAGAATTTTGTTTGATAACTCCGACAGACAAAACTAGAAATTGCATTCTTTCCTGTTGTTTTGATTTCACTAAATCTGGACCTGTTTGTGCAACACTGATTTCTCCCAAATCCCAACTGAGTCTGCTTGGTTGTTGTTTGTTCTACTCGAGAACTTGGTCTAGTTGGGGTGTTTATCCCACTTCAATTGTTTTTGTGAGTTGTTTGCTGCTGCTATTCTGTTTCCTGTTGCTGCTGCTATTCTGTCCTGCTGCTACTGCTAGTCCTGTTTCTTGCTGCTGCTGATTTCCCCATCTTCTTCTTCTTCTCCTTTGCATTTTCAGTATTTCCAGGTACACATTTCGAGTCCCATTTTGGTGTTAACTGTAACAGTTCGAAAGCATGAAATGAAAGGAGTTTGAAGAAAATTTAGATGTCTGTTTTGTAATGCTCATGGTATATTGACTCCTTTTGTATAAATTGATTAATGTGTGATGCAGTAGTGAAAGATTAGTTAGACAATACTTAATCAAGTTTTAGCTCCTTGCATCTTAGTTTATAGTTGTTTGCTAGTACAAGATGTAATGGTACAATATATAGAAGGTATGGATAATTGGTATAGAATTTTCGACTGGATTCCCGTTTAACTAATGACATGCATAGGATAGAATATTTCCACCTACACAATAATGTTCTGTGTTATTTTTTTTTCTTTTTTATCAGGACCGCTAGACAATATATAGGAACACGTTCGAATCCCCATTAGTAATAATGCCTAGCATTCAATTTCCTTAACCTAGCCTAAATAAGTCTGGTTAAGTTCAATTCGAGAAATGTTCGGATTAAGTATTGCATTCCATCCATCTCCATATAACTTCTTTGTTCGACCAAAATATTTCGTAAGGTATGGCGTCTTTTCACTTTATAAAGTAATTAGAAATTGATAGGAATCCGGTTTAGGCCAAAACATATACTTCAATTAGCATACATCTTTCTTTCTTCTATTTCTGGAAACAAAAATAATAAGAAATGTAGTCATTATAGGTTTATCCTTTTAAAAAAAAATAATGAGACGAGCCTCGCCAAATAAAAAATGTAAATTGCGGGGCCCTCAACAACTAATCATAATATTTAGAATCCAGGCTAGGCCGTTTAGTGAATCTCATGGCCTTCCACAAAATAATAACGCGTTAGACTCTTTAGGCACGGCTTAAGTAAATTATATTCTTAAATTCGGGTGCACATTGATGTGACCCAAATCCAAATCTCAACGGAGTCAGAATGTGTTAACAACTACGAGTGCATTGATTGTGACGTGGTTCGAGATGCATTTTCACGACGTTGCAATTCTATAAAAAAAATATAATAAAATGATAATAATAAAAGCGGTTTAAACTTAATAAAAGCACATAAGTCACAACATGTATTTAAATCAGATATTTAGCCATTGTAACAATTTAAGCGACCGTGCTAGAACCACGGGATTCGAGGGTGCCTAACACCTTCCCTCGGGTCAACAGAATTCCTTACTTAGAATTTCTGGTTCGCAGACTTCATTTGGAAAAAGTCGAAAATTTCCTCGATTTGGGATTCAAGATAAACCGGTGACTTGGGACACCAAAAGCCAAACCTTTCCCAAGTGGCGACTCTGAATTAAATAAATAATCCCATTTCGAATATTGTCACTTAAATTGGAAAAACTCCCCTCGCGCATTTAACCCTTCGGGGGCGGGCGCGCAAAAAGGAGGTGTGACACAAGGTAAGTCTCATGTCTAACCATGTGAGCGGGAATTTACCCCTAGGTGTTATACTTGTTATGTGCTACATATTGTGGAAGATACGCACGTATGAGGTGACGAGTATCCGCGCGTATGCTAGAATTCTGGATTAGGTCCGGGTAGATTTAGACTCACACCATGCCTTAATTGTATTATTTGAGTTATCCTCGCTTGCTAACATGCTTTAATTATCATATTTAGCCTGATAATGGATTTGTATAGTGTATCAAACCTTTCTACCTTAAATACTTGACGAGCTACCTAGTTTGTCGTGGAACTTATACCTTCTTGTATGAATTTATCCCCCGTCATACGTATTTGTCCAAAAGCTTCTCGAATTCATAACTCACACATATATTTGTGAGGAGGGCTAGTGACCCATCAAGTTTTACTATTATTATGGGATTGGGTTGAACGCCTCAGTTGTACTATTATGGAATCGGGTCGTACGCCACGATAGTATTATGAGATGCATCTATGGTTCGAGCAGGTCTACTCTCAGCAGTGTACACAATTATTATAGGATCAGGCCATATGCCACGACAAAAAATCAAGTCATTACTCTTATGGGATCGGGCATCTCACCCCGGTAGAATCGTGCATAATATTTGATAAGAAGTTAGTTATCTGGTGTTGACCCTTATGTATCCCATTCGAGGTAGTATCCAACTATCGAGGACTTCGTGTTTATTCTTCTGTTAAGGGTCGTGTTATGCACATATATTTATTTCGTTGTTGTTATGCCTCATATCTATTTACTTTTTTTACTTGATTTATTGGACCATTAGTAAGTGTCGATATTGTCCCCTCGTCACTACTTCTTCGGGGTTAGACTAGATACTTACCATGTATGCATTGATTTACATACTCATACTACACTTTTGCACTAATTATGCAGGTACTGAGACAAGTACTTTTGGTGATCATCTGTGCGCATAGGTGCAGTTGCTTAGGAGACTTTGTGGTGAGATGCTCTTTATATTACGATCCACAGCACACGGAGTCCCTGTCCTATCCATGTGTTGTATCATGTTTATTTTCTATTTCAGACAGTTGTTGTCATAGTATTATATATTATGGTAAATGCTCATGCACCTATAACACCAGGTTTTTTGGAGATTTTAATTTTGTTCATGGTTGTATTCTGTTATGATTTCGGGTTTATATTTTGTCCACATTCGAATATTTAAAATAGTAACATCTATACCTTTTTTATGAAAATGAACGATTTTCGCTCTCTATTTCTTTAATTGTTTTGAAGACATTTTGGAATTTTTAATGATGTATTGATTTAATTGTTGGCTTGCCTAATGATAGTGTTGGGTGCCATCATAACCTACAGTGGGTTTTGGGTTGGGACATCCATATACTTCATGCCTGGTAATGTCAATTCTTTCCTCGATATAGATTCTGATCATGCATCTTCAATGAAAATTCAAATGTTCCCATTAATTCGATAATTCTAGACCTAACTCTTTTGAATCCCCGTGTTTTGGTCTACTACTCTGGTTCAACTATTCTTCTACTAGAAGCCTACAACTTTATACTTAGTTTTCCAGAAAATATATTCTCAGGAGTCTGGATTTAGGTAATTAGCTTTTCATCTTACTTTTCATTACCCAAGACACTAAGGAATTATGAATCAGTTCGCAAATACAAAGTAAATTCTATCAAATTAAAAAAAAAACTCCTAAACCTTGCAAGAACATTAAGAACGGTATAAAACAAGAATTTTTCCTTTAATGGCACATGTTTTAGTATATCAAATTAAGAGATCCCTTTACTACTACACCCTTGAGCTATAAACCCTCATATTAGTAATGTCGAAAACACAATATCTCTTTAAAAAATTAAATCGAACATATTGCATGCCAAAGGTAAATCACCACATTCAAATAGAAATTAAGTGAAGAAACCCTTAAGTGCAAATGTGATTCTATCACAATCCTTTCATTTCACTATTAGAGCTTTACCTTCCTTCAATTACAACATATTAGCCTAATGTTTGAGAATTTCATAATATCATTTGATGCTCTAGTATTCACATCTAGATAGCCTCTCCATTTAAAGATAATAAACTTGATGGGGTTCAAGCTTGGTTTAGCTTAAAAGAGGATGAATGAGAAATATAGGGGAAAATAAAATTTTAATTTTTCCTCCTTTACAAAGAAACATTGTCCCATATTGAAGGAGGAAAAGACTTTTGATGACTATATATGAAATTATTCTTCTTTTAGCTTTTAAAGAGTTAAGAAGAAGACAATCCTCGCGCTGCAATCATCGCTCGACTCAAATTCAGATTCGGATTTGGTCAAATTCAGATTCGGATTTTTTACCTGATTTCTTGGACCATTAGTAAGTGTCAATATTGTCCCTTCGTCACTACTTCTTCGGGGTTAGACTAGATACTTACCATGTATGCATTGATTTACATACCCATACTACACTTCTGCACTAATTATGCAGGTACTGAGACAAGTACTTTTGGTGGTCATCTGTGCGCATAGACGCAGTTGCTTAGGAGACTTTGTGCTGAGATGCTATTTATATTACGATCCGCAGTGCATGGAGTCCCTGTCCTATCCATGTGTTGTATGATGTTTATTTTCTATTTCAGACAGTTGTTGTCATAGTATTATATATTATGGTAAATGCTCATGCACCTGTAACACCAGATTTTGGAGATTTTAATTTTGTTCATGGTTGTATTCTATTATGATTTCGGGTTTATATTTTGTCCACATTCGAATATTTAAAATAGTAACATCTATGCTTTTTTTATGAAAACGAACGATTTTCGCTCTCTATTTCTTTAATTGTTTTGAAGACATTTTGGAATTTTTAATGACGTATTGATTTAATTGTTGGCTTGCCTAATGATAGTGTTGGGTGTCATCATAGCCTACAGTGGGTTTTGGGTTGTGACATCCATATACTTCATGCCTGGTAATGTCAATTCTTTCTTCGATATAGATTCTAATCATGCATTTTCAATGAAAATTCAAATGTTCCCATTAATTCGATAATTCTAGACCTAACTCGTTTGAATCCCCATATTTTGGTCTACTACTCTGGTTCAACTATTATTCTTGTAGAAGCCTACAACTTTATACTTAGTTTTCCAGAAAATATATTCTCAGGAGTCTGGATTTAAGTAATTAGCTTTTCATCTTAATTTTCATTATGCAAGACACTGAGGAATTATGAATCAGTTCGCAAATACAAAGTAAATTCTATCAAATTAAAAAAAACAACCTCCTAAACCTTGCAAGAACATTAAGAACTGTATAAAACAAGAATTTTTCCTTCAATGGCACATGTTTTAGTATATCAAATTTAGAGATCCCTTTACTGCTACACCCTTGAGTTATAAACCCTCCTATTAGTAATGTCGAAAACACAATATCTCTTTAAAAAATTAAATCGAACATATTGCATGCCAAAGGTAAATCACCACATTCAAATACAAATTAAGTGAAGAAACCCTTAAGTGCAAATGTGATTCTATCACAATCCTTTCATTTCAGTATTAGAGCTTTACCTTCCTTCAATTACAACATATTAGCCTAATGTTTAAGAATTTCATAATATCATTTGATGCTCTAGTATTCACATCTAGATAGTCTCTCCAATTAAAGATAATAAACTTGATGGGGTTCAAGCTTGGTTTAGCTTAAAAGAGGATGAATGAGAAATATAGGGGAAAATAAAATTTTAATTTTTCCTCCTTTACAAAGGAACATTGTCCCATATTGAAGGAGGAAAAGACTTTTGATGGCTATATATGCAATTATTCTTCTTTTAGCTTTTAAAGAGTTAAGAAGAAGGCAAGCCTCGCGCTGCAATCATCGCTCGACTCAAATTCAGATTCGTATTTGGTCAAATGATTGATTGATTAATTTTTTGGACAAATTTTTTTTGTTAATATTAAATTAACTTAATAATATTTTAATCCAAATTAGCTATTTTTTGTAACAGTAAATTAATTTTCCTCTGCGTTTTGATTTTCCATTTTATTTTGCGTAAATAGCCATTTATGCAATGGCCGTTTTAAAGGAACAGTCATAACAGACATTCTGAAGAGTTGCACCTCTTCGTTTAAACTCAACTTGATGGCTATAAATAGCAGACCATTCCCTCAGATTTTCCTTATGAAAATTCTGAAATATCCTTCTTTCTTCTGCATTATTTTAACTATAAAGAAAGCAATAGTAAGTGTGATTTGCTCCAGATCATTGTGTTCACTTAATCACAAGGGTTTGAAGTACCGTTATACCAGTGTGTAATCCGTTCTATCTTGAGAAGAAATAATCCACAACCTCGGGTACTAGGAAAAAGATTAAGTTCTTTAAGAAAATTCTATGAATTCAGTGGGCTCAGATTAAATTCTATTTCTTCTACATTTCTATTTATACATTATTTTTCCTTCTCCAGAATTATTTTGACAAATACAGTATACTAGCAAGCTTAATGAACTTAATTTTTATATTCTTTATTTGTGTTATACGCATTGTTCTGGAGACTAAAACCTGTGTGGTTTTCTACTCCCATTTTGGAGATTAAAGCCTTCGTGTCTTTCTACTCCATTTGTTTACTTTAACGTATATTCTGTTTTGGTTTACTATCTATTATTTGGAAATTAAAATCCTAGAGATGTTCTAATCCTTTGGAAATTAAAAGCTACGTTAATTTCTACTCCAGTTTTGTTCAGTTTGAAGATATAAAAACTTCACCGTATATTAAACATTTATTTGTGTCATTCTTTTATAGAAATAACGATTGAGAACGGAAACCAGCCTGTTCATATGGTGACTGCCAATGCATCGACAAGCCGAACAACACTAGTATTGGCACCGGCAGGAAAGCCTGAAAAAAATTTCGGGACTGACTTCAAGCGGTGGCAGCAGAAGATGTTCTTCTACATGACGACTTTAAGTCTACGAAAGTTCATTAAGAAAGATGTTCCTATTCTGCCTGATGAAACTCCAGACAATGAATGTTTTCTCGTGACTGAGCTGTGGAAGCATCCTGATTTTTTGTGCAAGAATTACATTCTTAGCGGACTGGAGGACGATTTGTATAATGTTTATAGTAACATGGAGACATCAAAAGAACTGTGGATTGCGCTTGAAAAAAAATACAAAACTGAGGATGCCGGGTTGAAGAAATTTGCTGCTGCAAAATATTTGGACTACAAAAGGGTAGATATCAAGTCTGTTATTATCCAAGTCCAGGAATTGCAAGTTATTATTCAAGATCTCCTTACTGAAGGTATAAGTCAAATTAATACTTATGTCAAATGTATTAATTATATTAGAGAAAATCCATAAAGACTTCATTCAATTTGTCCTACAAAATTATTTACACACCTAAACTTTACGGGTATCATAGTACCACCCTATTCTTATTCAAAGTAAAATTAGTACCTCCTTCAAAGGTGAGGTGGAAGAGAAACTAATTTTACCTTACTCAAAGCGCGTGGAAGGCTAAGAAAATGTAAAAAGCTACTTAAATTTTACATATGTTAATTTTTCATTAATTGTTACATTTAATTACACTTAATTGGTTGTATTTGGTGTAATACTAACCCTTTTTATTTTCATTTTCCTGTTTTCTTTTCTTCTCCTTCCTCTTTCCTTTTCTTCTTTCTCTTTCCTCCATTGTCACAAGAGAGTAGCACCATACAATCATAATCGTAACAGAACAAAACTTAAGGATTGATAGCTCTTTATACACATATTTTATCTTCTCCTCCACCTCCAATTGTTCTTCACAGCTTGGCCGGAGCAAACAACCAAGGTGAAAACGAAAATCCAACACTTTATTGGATATTTTTTAGCTTCCTCTTGCTTTGCGGTTGTGCTCTATACATTAACTTTACTTTATATATTTATCTTTTGACCAAGATGGAAGAAGAAAATTGACGAAAAAACCCAAAAAGAGAGACCATTTTCTTGTCAATATAGTCAGCTAGTTTCTCTTGCAAAGGTTCAATCAATAAAACTTTTTCTGAAAAAGTCACTTCTTTAGTTGTAATTTGGTTTCCCATGGAGATCCGACAAATGTGACTGAAATTTCTTCGGCAAGCTGGAAAAGTTGATAAAAATATTTGGAATATTTTTAAGTAGAGAAAGAAAGGTTCGGTTGGGGGAGGGGGACGATTATTCCGGTCAAAGAAAGAAAAAAAATAAAAAACCCTGCGAAAATGCCACGTGTCAGCGCGTGTAAACACTACTTGGGTAGAATTTGGTTGTGGCATTTTAGGGGTTAAATAAATTTATTTTAGATAAGAAAGGGTAGTAATAGAACACCCATAAAGTTTAGATGTGTAAATAATTTTTCAGGACAAGTTCAATGAGGTCTTTATGCATTTTCTCATTATATTATTATTACTAATAGAATTTTCATTGAAGGTCTTGTCAGCAACGAAGCAGTCCAAGTTGCAGCGATGATTGAGAAGTTGTCTTCTTTGTGGAAGGACTTCAAAAATTACTTGAAACACAAACGCAAGGAGATGTCTCTTGAAGATCTCATTGTCCGGTTGAGGATCGAAGAGGACAACAAAGTTTCTGAAAAGAAAGGTCGTCGAAACTCAACAATAATGGGAGCAAACATTGTTGATAAAACGAGGAAGAAGCATTTTGGACCAAAAGGAAACCCAAGCAAGAAGTGGTTCAAAGGAAATTACTACAATTGTGGGAAAGCTGGACACAAATCTGTAGATTGTTGTGCTCCAAGGAAAGTCAAGAAGAAGGGTCAAGAAAACATGGTTGAAAAGCACGAGGATATTAATGACTTGTGTGATATGCTTTCTGAATGCAACCTGGTAGGAAATCCTAAGGAATGGTGGATTGATTCTAGAGCCACTCGCCCTGTTTGTTTGTTACAGAAGCGTTTTCTACATATGATCCCGTACCAAAGAGACACTTTCTATGGAAAATTCTGCAATGGCCAAGGTTGAAGGATGTGGCAAGATATTTTTGAAAATGACTTCTGGCAAGGTGGTGACTCTGAACAATGTCCTTCATGTTCCTGAAATTAGGAAGAACTTAGTCTCTACTGCACTTCTCGTCAAGAACGGGTTTAAGTGAATTTTTGTATCTGATAAGGTTGTAATAAGTAAGAATGAGATGTTTCAAACTAAATGTAATGGTCGTTGAGAATAATAAAATTTTGACTTCTTCTTACTTACACAGATATTTGCGACATGAAGTCAATATCATCACGCAGTGGAAAGAAGTATTTCATAACTTTTATTGATGATAGTACTCGATATTATTATGTTTACTTATTTAATAGTAAAGATGAAGCAATAGATGCATTCAAACAATACAAAAATGAAGTTGAAACTCAACTTAACAAGTAAAACAAATTGATAAAAAATGATAAGGGTAGTGAATATGAATCTCCTTTTGAAAAATATATTTAGAATATGGAATTGTTCATCAAACAACGGCCCCTTACACACCCCAGTCCAATGAGATTGCGGAAAGAAAGAATCGTTTATTAAAAGAGATGATGAATGACTTGTTAATAAGTTCTGGTTTGCCACAGAACTTGTGGGGGGAAGCCATTCTTACGAATAACCGGATACTAAATCGAGTACCCTATAGCAAAACGCAATTCATTCCATATAAAAAATGGAAAGGAAGGAAGCCCAACTTGTATTATTTTAAAGCGTTGGAGTATTTAGCAAAAGTGTAAGTTCCTAAACCCAAAAGGGTAAAGATAGGACCAAAAACTGTTGATTTTTGTTTTCATAGGATATGCCACCAATAGTAAAGCATATCAATTTATGGTTCATAAATTAGAAAATCCCGACATTCATAATAATATAGTTATAGAATTAGATACTACTGAGTTCTTCGAAAATATATATCCGTATAAAAAGGAATGTTAGTCGATTGGTGAAGGATTTAAACGACCTCGGGAATAACAAAAGAAAGTACGTCTAATCAGGAAGATCCAAGACATAGTAAACGTCAAAGAACATCTACATCATTTGGACCATATTTTGTGACTTTCTTATTATAAAAAGAGCCTCGAACATTTAAAAAGCTATGTCTTCTTCGGAATCATTATTTTGGAAAGAGACAGTCAATAGTAAAATAGAATCCATATTGAACAACCATACATGTGAATTGGTTAATCTTCCTCTTGGAAATAAACCATTGGGTTCTAAATAAATTTTTAAGTTGAAAAAGAAATATGATGACACTATTGATAAATATAAGGTAAGACTTGTGTTCAAAGGACATAGACAACGAGAAGTTCTTGACTATTTTGATACATACTCTCCATTTACAAGAATTATGTCCATACGAACGTTAGTAGCATTAGTTGCGGTTTATGGTCTTGAAATTCATCAAATGGACGTTAAGACGACCTTTTTAAGTGGAGATTTAGAGGAAGAAATATACATGGAATAACCTGACGGGTTTGTGGTTCATGTAAAGAAAAGAAGGTATGTAGACTTGTTAAATCCCTTTACGGACTAAAAAAGCACCCAAACATTAGTATGTGAAATTTGACCAAACAATATTATCAAATGGTTTTAAGATAAATAAATGTGATACATGTGTGTACATTAAAAATGTTCCAAATCACATAGTCATTGTTTGCTTATATGTGAATGATATTTCCAATGTAAATGCGACTAAGTGTATGCTAACTAGCAAGTTAGTATGAAGGACTTGGGATTTGCCGATTTAATTCTGGGTATTAAGGTCCATAAGACTCCTCAAAGTCTGGCATTGTAACAATCTCATTATATTAAAATAGTACTTGAAAAATCCAAGCACTTAGATTTTAAAGTTACAAAGACTCCAATTGACGTGAATATTGCACTAGCAAAGAGCATAGGCCAAAACATATCACAGTTGGATTATTCTTGTATGTTGGGGTGTTTAATGCATATCATAAATTGTTCACGATTAAAATAACTTGTGTTATAAGTAAATTGAGTCGATACACGAATCCAGGTCAATCTCATTGGATGGCAATAAAACGAGTTTTGGGATATTTAGAACATACCTAGGACTTTGCTTTGCACTATTGTAAATATCCCGGGGCGATAGAGGGATACTGTGATGCAAATTGGATCACCGGTTCAACTGATTCTAAGTCCACAAGTGGATATATATTCACTATTGGTAGAGGAATGGTATTTTTGAAGTCGTCCAAACAAACTTGTACTGCCCGCTCTACAATGGAGGCTGAGTTCATAGCCTTAGATAAAGCAGGTGAAGAAGTTGAATGGCTCCGAAATTTTTTGGAAGATATTCCATTTTGGCCCAAACCATTGGCCCCAATATGTATACATTGTGATAGTCAAGCGACAATTGGAAGGACTGGGAGCGTTATATATAACGGTAAATATCATCACATACGATGAAGATATAAAAATGTTAGGCAATTACTCTCTAGAGGAATTATCACAATTGACTACGTAAAGTCAAGCGATAATGTATCAGATCCACTTATGAAATGACTAACTAGAGAGGTAGTTGAGAAATCATCAATGGGAATAGGATTATGGCCGATGACAAGTCATTGTGGCGGTAACGCTACCTAGAAAACTAGATATCCCAAGATCTAGGTTCAAGGAGATCAAACAAAGTTATTAATGACGGTTCAACATTGTCAACTAAAATTTTTGTCCATTCTCGTGATGAGACAATGTTCAGCGATAAAGCATTTAGGCTTTTTAATGGCTTCTAAATTTAATACGGGGTATATCAAATAGTTTATATACGGGATGATATATTTAGGAATCACCTATGTAAGTATGAAGCGTTAGCCGCTACAAAGAGGATTTTGGAAGGCCAGTTCTCTATGCACTTATGAAACCAGGCGGTGTTCATGGCTGAAACAAATACAACAATGAGAACCAAACCCGGTTAAGGTTTGATTGTGTAACTTATGGTTGTCTAGGTATAAAAAACGTTTGACAATTCAAAGATATCAAATCTACCGATTGACCGAGTATATCAGGTATAAGTTCACTACGGAAAGTTCAAAAGGAAACCTATTGATCCAAATACGAATAACCCTTGCTTGCAAATCACATAGTTTCTCATGCATATTTTCATGATATAGCCTATCCCTATTCATATGGGGAATTGTTGGGTTTCAAGCTTGGTTTAGCTTAAAAGTGGGTGAATGAGAAATGGATGGAAAAATAAAATTTTGATTTTCCCTCCTTGACAAAGGGACATTGTCCCATATTGGAGGAGGAAAAAAATTTTGATGGGTATATATACAATTGCTCTACTTCAAGCTCTTAAAGAGTTAAGAAGAAGGCAAGCCTCACGCCATCATCGTCGTCGCTCGCTCGACTCGGCTTCGGCTTCCGATTTGGATTTGGATTTGGTTAAATGATCGATTGATTGATTAATTTCTTGGATCAAATTTATTTGTTAATATTAAGATTAATGTAATAATATTTTACTCCAAGTTAGCCATTTTTGTGACGGTAAATTAATTTTCCTCCGTGTTTTGATTTTCTATTTTATTTTGCCTAAATGGCCAAGTAATGACCGTTTTACGTGAACAGTCATAACAGACACTCTAAAGAGTTGCACCTCTTCGTTAAAACTCAACATGTTGGCTATAAATAGCATACCATTCCCTCATATTTTCCTTACGAAAATTCTAAAATATCCTTCTTTCTTCTGCATTGTTTTAACTACAAAGAAAGTAATAGTAAGTGTGATTTGCTACTAATCATTGTGTTTGCTGAAACACTAAGGTTTGAAGTACTGCTACACCAGTATGTAATCCGTTCTATCCTGGGAGGAAATAATCCACACCTCGGGTTCTAGGAAGGGATTAAGTTCCTTAAGGAAACACTGTGAATTCAGTAGGCTCAGATTAAATTCTATTTCTTCTACATTTCTATTTATACGTTATTTTCCTTCTCCAGAATTATTTTGACAAATACAGTATACTAGCAAGCTTAAGGAACTTAATTTTTATATTTTGTGTTTGTGTTATACGTACTGTTCTGAAGACTAAAACTTGTGTGGTTTTCTACTCCCATTTTGGAGATTAAAGCCTTTGTGGTTTTTTGCTCCATTTTTTTACTTCAACATATATTCTGTTTTGGTTTACTATCTATTATTTGAAAATTAAAATCCTAGCGATGTTCTACTTTATTGGAGATTAAATCTACGTGATTTTCCACTCCAGTTTTATTCGGTTTGAAGATATAAAAACTTCATCGTATATTAAAATTTTGTTTGTGTCATTCTTTTATAGAAATGACGACTGAGAACGGAAACCATCCTATTCCGATGGTGACTGCCAATGCATCTATAACGATCCAGCCGGTTTGAGAAATTAAGCTTCATTCAGCAGCGTAAGGTCTGGAACAACTTCATAATATGAGTATAGACTTACGTGTATGGTTGAATTCAGTTAACGGATGATTCAGAGTCGAATTGGAAGAAGGAATCTAGTTTTGGAAGCTTAAGCGGTGAGAATTTCACTGGAATTTGACTTTTGAGTAAACATCCCCGAAATGGTTTTTGGGTGATCTCAACATTTTTGTATGGTGATTTTGGGTTTAGGCGCACATCCAGATTCAGATTTGGAGGTCCGTAGGGTAATTTGAGGCATTTCGGCGAAAGTTGGAAAAGTTGAAGTTTGGAAAATGGAAAAGTTTGACCCATAGTTGACTTTTGTGTTATCGGGGTCGGAATGCAATTCTGAGAGTTGGAACAGCTCCGTCTTATCATTTGGGACTTGTCTGCAAAATTTGGCATCATTCCGGGTTGGTTTGATTGGTTTCAGCACGAGTTTTCAAAGTTGGAAGATTTGGAAGTTCATAGTTCGATTCATGGCGCGATTTATATTTCCTGCAATGATTGATGTGATTTGAGACCTCGAGCGAGTCCGTTTTAGGTTATAGAACTTTTTGTGTGTTTAGACGGGGTCCCGAGGGCCTCTGGGGTGTTCCGGACGAGTTCCGGATGTTTTACATGGTTTTGAGCATGTCTGATTTCTGGTATTTTCGCACCTGCGACCTTGGAGCACAAGTGCGGCTCCGCTTCTGTGGCTGATGCATAACAAACCAGCTCTCATCTTATCCTCTAGAAACTTCCTCCTTACAGAAAATGATTCCCTCAAATCCCAAATGCCAAAAATAACCCCTAACATCCTTGTTTTTACATTCAAAATGCAAACCTGGGCCAAATTAACCTAAGACCCAAATGAACAGGTCTCTCAGCCGGGTCAATGATGACCACAGTCAATACAAAAACCCAAACAATCAAAAAAAATCAAACAAAAAGATCAAATTCAGAAAATAGAATACAAACAAACAATTCAGACTCTTACAATTAAACCTAACTTAACTATCAAATTAAGATGGATTCTACTACATAATAAAACGAAACAGAACAATGAAGCGAATAAAATAAAATAAAATAAAAAGAACAGAAAATACTACAATGAACAAAGTCGCGAGAAAAATAAGGGAAAGTACCAATTTACACCGGAATGCCTTGACAAAATGAAACGAACCGACGAACGATGATGGGAGTAGACATTTGGCCGGAATCCGATGAGTTCATCAAAATCTGGCGTCGTCGGAATGAACTAAAACCAATGCCAATCGATTGCTCTCGTTAAGAGAAATAGACTAACGTAGGTTATAGGTCAAAGCGAGCCGGAACTTGCGTGGAATTAGAAAAAGAGAATAAGTAAGGGTTTGAACTTCCTAGATTTGGAATTGGGGGAATTTCGTTGGGATTTTTGGGAAATAGATGCGGGGATAGGATTTATAAGGGCCTGGGGGTTGCGTGGTATGAATTTGGGGTGGTTTGGAGCCTGCCGTCGGCCAGTAGGAACTTGGGAATTTTGGGGCGGCGATTAGTGTTTTGGTTCTAAGTTTGAGAGGTGTGAAGTGAGGCGGATGGAACTGGGGGGCTAGGGCTTGTTCCGACAATCTTATATCGTGCTTGTAACCAGTTCCCATCCGTTTGATGAGAAGAAACTCAATGGATGGGATTGGTTTGATCCAAATGGCGTCGTTTGGTGAGGACTAGGGACAGGACCGGGTATTTTGTATGGGTTGGGGCGGGTAATGAGAAGAAATGACTTGGGACTTAATGAATTGGCCCTAAAACAACAACCCCTTTTGACTCCAATTCCTTTTTCCTTTTTTCCAATTTGTTTTCCTTTTCTTCTTTTTCTTTTTCTTTTTTCTAAATTAATAAAAGATCCCAAATTAACACCAAATTAAACTAAGTTGTAAAATTAACAAATTATCAAATTACAAAATTTATCAAAATTATTTGATCCTATCTTAAAAGAGAAAAGATCAATAATCTAAAAATTAAAGACAATAATTGCAAAAACAAACCAATTTTGTGATTTTTATTTTTTAACAAAACAAACAACTAACTTATTAATCCTGGAACTATAGAATAAAACCTAAATACAATGCATGATATTTTTTGTACTTTTCATGACTTTTAATGGAAATTAAAAATGCACAAAAATGCAAATAATTAATAAAATTTCTTCAAAAATCTATGAAATTGCAAATAATGGGTTTTTAGCATCCACTATTTGTGAACAATTGCAGTCCACTCCTTCTCACTGTTCCCTGCACATATAACTCATGGGTTAGATTTAGGAACTCAAACTAGTTTGGGTCCCTTGTTATGAGAAAAGGGATGGATGAGGGCTTTTCTAGTCCATGTAGGCAATATTCGTTTCTTGCGAGTGGAACCTGGTCCCTCTTTAGTAGTCACTTTTTCAGTAAACACTTCTTCTGTACAGATTGAACCCTGTCCTGGCAATTTTCCGTGAAGTGCTCATTGTTCCCACAGTGGGTACAAAGCCAGTTATCTGGAATTGTGACATACTTGCTATGAGGGTTGTAAGGAGTTTCCTCCTTTTGGAACCCGATTCCTTGCCCGTTTCCACTATTGTTGAAGTACATGACAGTGACAACATCTGAGGACCAGGTCCACTTCAGAGATTTCTTAAGATCAATTTTGACTTTCTCCAATTCAGCTTGATGTTGCCGATTTTTCTCAAGTTCACCACATAAACTAGTTTTCATATCATTTAATTCCTTTTCAAGCTTGATATGTGTCTCACTATCTACTTCCTTCCCTTTCCTGAGACTCGCAATCCTATGTTCTCTATTGAGTCCCTCAATGGTTTCCTCTATGTCAGTGATTATCACTAAAAATTCATCCCTCTCTTGCTCAGTAGCAGCAATTTTCTCTTCTAGAGTGTGTTTCTCATTGCTAAGACCTTCTATTGTTTCCTTCAAATCAACGACCACTACCATCAGGTCATCTCTTTAATTTTCTACACAATTTATTTTTTCATTCAAAACTTCCTTTTCCTTTTCAAGATTAGCTATGGTCTCATTTAGGTCCACTACACAGACCACCAGATCCTCTCTAGATTGTTCAGCTTCTCCTAGTTCTATGGTCAGGATCTCCTTATCATTATCAAGGCTATAATATGCATCAATTAGAACATTTGCTAATGATCTTAATTTCATAGAAGAGTAGGATTTCAGATTTATCTGAACAACCCTGAAATTTACCTTATCATCTTTATCTTCATCATCATCATCAAACTGAGCCATCAGCGCAAACAGTGAGTCATACTTCATTGCTTTAGTTTCCACTACCATCATGGAGCTATTTTCTACATCTGGTTCTCTTTCTGATTCACTGGAGGAGTCTCCCCAGGCAGCAAAAGCCTACTTCACAATATTGTCAGCTGCACTTTTTCGACTGAATTGTTTGTCTGGAACCTGGTTCCTTTTTGCTACTTTGTCAGGGTTTTGTTTGTATTGCTCCTGTTTCAGAAGTGGACAGTCTTTGATGAAATGCCCTAGCTTTCCGCACTTGTGACAGAGATCATTGTTCCTTGCCTTACTTGAGCTGCCCCTCTTTGGTATACCACTATTCCTTCGAACCATCTTTTGAAGCCTTTTAGTAAGATAGTCCATATCACTATCTTCTTCACTTGAGTCACAGCTTTCAGCCTTGAGTACCAGGTTCTTTTCCTTCTTTGGCTCTCTCCTTTCACTGTTTTTCTTTCTTTTCATCTCGTATGTCTTTAGATTACCAATCAGCTCATCCATGGTTAGAGTTTGTAGATCTTTAGCTTCAGTGATAGCATTTACCTTACTTTCCCAAGAACCAGGTAGAACACTGAGCATTTTCCTTACAAACTTGTTTTTGGGAATAACATCTCCAAGTGAATGAAGCTCATTTATGATGGATGTGAATCTAGTGTGCATATCCTGTATAGACTCATCATCCTTCATCCTGAAGAGCTCATACTCAGTGGTGAGCATGTCAATCTTGGACTGTTTAACCTAAGTAGTTCCTTTGTGTGCGGTTTGCAATGCTTCCCATATTTCTTTGGCCGAATCACAAGATGAGACTCTGTTGTATTCATCAGGTCCTATACCACATACCAAGATTTTCTTGGTGCAATAGTTCTTTTCTACAGCTTTTCTGTCAGTATCACTGTACTCCTTTCTGTCTTTCGGCACTGTTTGTCCATCTTCTCCAAGCTTCTTCATAGGAATATGTGGACCATCACATATGATGTCTTATAGTTCTGAATCTTCAGCCATTATAAAATCATGCATATGAGTCTTCCACCATCCGTAGTACTGACCATTGAATCTAGGAGGTCTGTAAGTTGATTGTCTTTCCTCAAAGTTTGGTGGAGCAGCCATTGAGATCCTTTATAGGTGTTAACCTTTTAGAAAGAACCTGCTCTGATACCAATTGTTAGTTTGTATGAGTCCACCAAAGAGTAGAGTACCTGGTCCTCTATGAGGTTGTACTGACAATGCTAATAAAATAGTAAATAAATAAGACACGGGATTTTTACATGGAAAAATCCCAACTCAAGGGGACAAAAACCACGACCTACACCTATAGGCTTTCAACTTCACTAACTTGTAAACACCTATTACAAGACACTTTGTAATGACTCAATTACAAAGAATTCAACTTAACTAACTTGTGATACTCTTACCACAAGCCACTTTGTCACTCTCTAGTTACAAAGACTTTAACTTATGACTAAACCTAGTCACAACATAAACTTGGAGAGTTTACGGATTTTACAAGAGGGTTTCCTAAAACACAGCTTCTAGGAAAGCAAGATAGGAGTTACAATAAAGAACAAATAACAAGATGACAACTCAATTATGGATACACATAGACCCATTGTGAAACTGATCCTTTAGTGGAGTTACCTTCTTGTTCTTGATGCACTTGTGACTTCAATACTGGATGAACACTTTTCTACTTGAGAGAATATCACTGAATGCTCAAGTGATTGTCTTGTGCCTTGCACCAGGTTGTTATACTACAAAAGACATCACAATGGTGATGTCAATTCTTGATACATGCTTCTTCCTAATGAGAAGTGACTGCCCCACTATCTGTTGCACTGTCACGTGTACAGTATGCAGACAGTCACTTTCTGTATTTGCGTTCCAGCTGTTGTTGACTTGTACTTCTGTCAGAGAACATCAAAGGATCAGGTCCTTGTTGTTTTCCTCTTTATAGTAGTTCGTTTGCTGAAGATCAAACTTGACTTTGGTCATTTGAGATGTGTACCAAGTGAGTCAGGTTCTCTATCTGGTTCTTGACAATAATTTTGTTAGATCATCAAAACATAAGAAGCATAAGGTAAAGACATTGAGAACCCATCATATATACATGAATAAGAAAAGAAATAGAATAAAATCAAGTATTACATGCCAAATGTCTCAAAATGTATCAAATATAATCAATAAACTCCAACCCCCCCTCCCCCTTAAATAAAGATAAGCATTGTCCCCAATGCTTAAAAAAATAAGACTAAATGAAGGGAAAGAGTGAAGAAAACTCCTTATGGCTCCTTGGACATCTCTGTGTCCCCATCAATATCACCACCCTCAGGCTCATCCAACTGAATCTTATCATCCTCAACTATAGGAGTGGTTGGGTTGGTGAGTAAGCAAGGTTTGGCTCGTCAGACTGGCTAGCTGGTGCTACTGGTGCAGATGGGGCTGTGGGCTCTAGTGCCGACTGGTGCAGGTCAAGTAACATGTCGAATGTCAAGTCTCCAATTGTTGAAATTACGTTCACTTATCTTCGGAGCTTATCCATTGATTTTTTTCTAGCCTAGGATTTCTTCATCTTCTTTACTTCTTTTCCCAGTTCTTTGATCACTGACCCATGTTGTACCAATATAGCCATAATAGTGTTATGATTTTCTAGGAGCTTCTTCAGTGTCTCTTCAACGGTCGGGGGAATCTGAGGTGCCGGAATGGTAGATTGTGCTGCAATAGTACTGGATAAGTCAGACAGTTTTGCAATAGCTATTTGCATCCAGTTGTTGAGGCTCACCAATATCTGGGAGAATCGTAGAGCAGAAAGTGGGACAGTAGGCAAGGGCACTGGCTTCAAAGCCGAAGTGGAAGTTGTGGCAGAAACTGTAGTAGGGACTGAAGATGATGGTGGAGGCATAGTTGCGACACTAGAGGAAGGCTCAGCTGAAGTGGATAGAACATCAACTGCCTCCACAATTACCACGACTGGCTTATTAGACTTGCCTATGGTGGTAGATGGCTGACCTTTTCTCTTTGGGTTGTTCGCGTCCATATGTGAGTACCACGAGAAAGGCTTCTTCGATCTCACTTTTGTATCAAAATCCCTTGGTTCTACCCTCACATCTGTAAGTTACTCTATAATGGTGTTGGGATATGGGTAGGAAGAGTCATCCTGTTAGGTGATCACTATAATGACCGACATCATGGGACCCACATTGATAGTGTACCCGGCCATAATAAATCCAACCAAGACTACTCGAGGAATCGGCAAGTGAGTCTCATTTTGACTTGGGTCCAGTCTGCTGCAGACAAATGATTGCCACCCTTTTGCTTCGAAGCTGAATGTGCTCTGGTGCATAGGAACCCCAGCGGTGATCTATGGTGGTGGTGGTTCTGGTGCAGCTAGAATCT
The DNA here is from genome assembly GCF_000715075.1 of Nicotiana tabacum. Lineage (NCBI taxonomy): Eukaryota > Viridiplantae > Streptophyta > Magnoliopsida > Solanales > Solanaceae > Nicotiana > Nicotiana tabacum. The sequence goes on along the minus strand of NC_134090.1, from coordinate 70,786,399 downwards.
CCGCTAACCAAGGATGAACTGCATCTCTAAGTGCACACTTCTCCAGGTATTCTTTTGGCTCGACATCATCAAAGACCAAGTGTGTGTTCAGTGTGTGCTAATCAAATTGCACTTTGAGGTTTCGCACTTTTGTCACCTTTGTCCCCTTTTTGATATGCTCCACATTAGCGTAGAATTCCAGGACAAGATATTCCTTAGCATCCACCACGCTTTGGGTAGACCAAATCCACCCTTTGTGTTCTCTAAACTATTTCAGCATGGCCAGGTTGTGCCTCTCTCAAATCCTTCATTAAGAACTTTCGCTCAAGTGTTAGCGACCTTGTCGGCCACCATGTGTGAAAACTAGTAAAAGCTGCCAGGCTGACAAATCGGTCCTCCCAAACCTATTTCTTCTTTGTTCTTTTATTCCCATTATTTTGTGGCATCTCCCCCTATACCATCATAGGGGATATCCTTAATGGGTGTATCTTGTGTCATAGGGACTAGTGCGACCAAAGGCTCAGAAGCCTAACTAGCACTTTTCGATCCCTCAGAAGTGTTGTGGGATGAGGACGACTTGTCCCTGAGTTGAAATCTCCCTGGCAGCCTGGACTGTACTACTGGTTGTTCCTGAACAGAGGCTGAGTTTCCCTTTGATACGTCCTTAGACGGCGTATGAACTCGTCTCGAAGAGGCCTGCACCTCTCCCTCTCCCGGCTATTTTTTTTATAATTTCATTTTGTTGGGAAAGAGGTAGGGCTCTCTTGCCTTATCCCCGAGAAGGTTCAGCCCTCCCTTTAGAAGTGTTGCCTCTATCTCTAGATCAAACTATTGTCTGTATCAAGAAAAGGCAATTGTTCGTTGCAATTCAATGTTTAGACATACACAGAAGATATGTAAGAATACACCAGAAAACACAATGAGGGTCACAGACACAGTATGCTTGTAGGGTAAGGATCTGCGGTCCGCATAATTTTCTTGCAGCCGCAGATAAGGCCTTGCAAACCGCACAATTTTCTTTTGCGGCCGCAAAAGTGAAGTCTAGTCCGCACAGTTTCACTTGCGGCCGCATCTCAGAAACCCAAAATAAGCCAACTCTATGATGATAAAGAATTGGCTGATGTGCAGCCGCAACATGATTTCTGCGGTCCGCACATTTTACCTTGCGGCCACATATTTGATTCACAAAGTGTAGACTCTCTTATGACAGTAAAAGGGTTGTTCTGCGGCCGCAATAGGAATTCTGCGGTCCACACATTTTACCTTGCGGTTTCATATCCCTTCTTCACTAATGATACCTAAGAATCACTTTTTGTGGACCGCACAATTTTAGGTGCGGCCGCACAATTCAAAAAAAAAACTTCGAATGGTTCAGTAGGTGATTCTAAGTTTTGCAATTTTGTGCACAATTTGACATGGTAACATCATAGAGGCATGAAATTATGTTGATTCGATCCCCATAGAGCATGTATTAGTTATCCCACTACAGATTTACCCCCGCATGAATGCACAATTGAATTCTACTAACAAATAGCCTAAAAATGACTAAAAGTCTACAAATTAAAACAAAAAGAGTAACAAGAAGTTGAAGTATACCTGATGAATTATTGTGATGAGTGATTGAACAACAATGTTGTGTGTGTGGAGAGACAGATTCACCAAGAAATTTCAAGATAGTGCTAATTTTGTGCTCAGAGAGTGAAAATCGTAACCCTTTCCCCTCCCCTTCTATTTGTACTTATGGTTCATGAAAGAGGGAAGAAGGTTGAGTGCGGCCGCACATTTTCATGTGTGGCCCGCATTCTATTACCTGGGGTTTCATTTTTGGCTCACTGTCTGCGGTCCACAAAATTTTTTGTACGACCGCAAATTCCCTCTTACAGTCGCACATCAACCTTTTCTCTGACAAACTAAACTTCAGAGAGTTTGCATTTTCAACCCTTCATTTGTGCGGTCCGCAAGATAATTATGCGGCCGCATTGCACTTTTGCTGCAGCAACTATAAATGTGTCGTATGCACAATTCAACTACGATCTGCAATTCTTGCAACACTTCACCAAGTTTCTGTCAATAGTTCCTATAAGTCACACTCAGTCCTGTAGCACACTTCAAATCAAGTTATCACAAAAATAACATCTAACTGCACAAAAAAGGAAAAAAACATGGGTTGCTTCCCAAGAAGCGCCTGATTTAATGTCGCGACATGACTCAGAATACCATAGTTTGAGTTTCAAAAATGACACATATTTCAAAAATGATGCATATTTCAAAAACGAGGGTTTGAGTTTATTTCACAAATTTGATTTTGGGAGCTCGGTTGAAGGCGATTCTTGGAGATATTTTCAAGGGAGTGATTGGGGTAAGTGATTCTTACTTAGTTTTGGTTAAATTCTATGATTATATCTTTGATTTCACCATTTAATTAGTGAGTTGGGTTGAAACATTTGGGGAAAATGGAAGAAACTCCTTATGACAAATTTGGGGGATTTGAGCGAGATTTTGGTATAAGATTTGAGTAATTTTTATATGGTTGGACTCGTGGTTGAATGGGTGTTCCGATTTTGTAACTTAAATTAGATTCTGAGACGTGGGCCCGAGGGTTGGCTATTTGACTTTTGATTAAGAACTTTGTATTCCCTTATGGAATTTATTCTTTTAGCTCGTGTTGATTGTATCGAATTGTTTGTGGCTAGATTCGAGGCATTTGGAGGCCGAAGCACAAGGGAAGGGCTTATTGGGGTAGAGATTTGCGTTTGAGGTAAGTAACACTTCTAAATTTGAATCTGAGGGTGTGAAATTCTGAATTACGTGTTATGTGATTGGTATTGAGGTGACGCACATGCTAGGTGACAGGCGTGTGGGCGTAAACTGTAGGAATTGTGACTTGGTTAATTACATGGAACTGTATAGTTGAATAATCTTGTCAATATCTGTATATTCTCCATGTGTTAGGAAAATTGAGCTGCAAGTTATGTTAGAAATCATGCTTAGGCTACGTGTGGTACTGCTAAGACCCACCAAGGTCTTGTTACATATTGAATTATTTGTTTAATTTGCAATTTTGTACTCAGTCACAGCTATTATTTGCATATCATATCTCAGTCTCGGTTGTCCCTTATTGATACATCATATCGTCATTATTTGGGCTGAATATCATGATTACGGTATGGCATCCGATCATGGCCCGATCGGCTTCGTCTCACTTGAGACATCAACATTTCAATCAATCATCTCTTTCTACATTTCTTTACCATTTTGCAATACTGTTAGATTGTATGGATCCACCAAATCATAGAGTACCTGGTCCTCTACAAGATTCTGCTGAGAGCACTTAGTAAAGCAGTAAGTAAATGAGACAGAGGATTTTTACGTGGAAGAATCCCACACAAGGGGATCAAAAAATCACGACCTACCTTGTAGGCTTTCAACTTCACTAACTTGTAATTTACCTATTACAAGTCACTTTACAATACTTCCTATTGTAAAGAATTTACTCAACTAACTTGTGGTACCTTTACCCCAAGCCACTTTGTGACTATCCTAGTTACAAAGGCTTTTTCTAACTTGTGATGCTATCACCACAAGCCACTTTTTAATTCTACGATTACAAAGACTTTTCCTTATGACTACATTCTAGTCACAACATAAACTCAACGAGTTTACGGATTTACAAGAGGATTCCTAATCAGTATGCTTCTAGATAAGCGATTTAGGAGATATGGTAAGTACAATAACAAGGTTACAACTCAACTAGGACAACAAGCATCAATCATTTAGGAACTGGTCCGTAGTGGCATTCAACCTTGTTCGTCAAGCTTGAAAGGTTGATTTCTCTATTTTTATAAGAGGCTTGAATGAGAAACAGAAACCTTCCAGTGATGTTTTTGTATAAAGCACATATTGTACATCTTGATCACATAACTTGAAATGTTGTGAGTACTTTGTTTGGTTAGAGAGTGAGTGGGCTGACAGTGTGGTGCAGTGCGGCAGAAATAGTGTCATCGGTCACTTCATTTCCTGCTGTGTCCAAATGACTTTGTACTGCTATGAGGAAACCACAAAAGCATCAGGTCCTTGTTTGGTTCCTAGTTCCTAAAGCTTGTAGCAATTCATCTTTAGCTGAAATCGGTTAACGCTTGCAGTGATCCAAGTAAGTCAGGTTCTCTATCTGGTTCTTAGCCATAAGTTTGTTAGATCATCAAAACATCAGGCAAAAGCATTTAGGATCTATCAATTTCCTCCTTTTTGATGATGACAAACTTCAACAATTATAAATCAGAATTGGGGCAGTAGAGACCAAACAACTAATTTTAAAGAGTTCCCCATGAGACTATGCCTTGTCTTAAAGAATAATAGAGCATAAGAACCAGTTCCCCAATGTGTAATTTCCCCCTTTTGGCATCATTAAAAAGAACAACAGCACAAAGAAGTCCAGCTAAGCTAACTCATACCACATATGTGCACACAATCATGAGAAAGAATAGAACACAGAGAGACAGTACGAGACAAAAAAAAAGGATTCATATTAATAATTTTTAATATGCCTCATCCTTTTAAAAAAGGAAGAGGATACATTGGACTTGTTAATAGGAATAGTAGTAGTAGTAGTAGTAGAACATCCCAACCATAAAAAAGGCAAAAAAAACATCCACCAACCATCAACAAAGAGACAAAGAAGAAGAGACATATCCAGAAAACTGGTCACTGAAGGGGTTCTTAGGGGGAACTAGGAGGAAAAGGCTTGGAAGCTGCAGCAAGTGTCTAGAGAACAAGGTCTATTCGGGCATTTCCCGACTTTTGCTTGTTGAGCAGTTCAGCCTTCAGGTTCTCCCCTGAGATCAGCATTTTCTTGGGTCAAACAGATCACCTCATCATTTGACATGGGAACCGCTCGGGCTTGCTGACCTTTTAAGATAGCATTCCTGGCCTTCAATCGACGTATTTCTTCAGTTGCACTGTTCTGGGCATTGATGAGCTGAGACACAGTTGAAGTACTGCCTACACCCCCATACTTCTCAATACACTCGCACTCTTCCAAGGTTGTCTGAGAGAATGTCTGCTTACGGGTCCCCACTTTACCTGTTCCCAGTAGAACCTCAAGGAATTTGAACACATGAGTGAGCAAGAATCCATAGGGAAGCCCGTGATTACCATCCTTGAAATTGGCCACCTTCTGCATGTGTTCAATCATTATGGCAGGCAGACTCATAGGGTTGAAACCGTCCAGTTTCTCCATTAGGTATAGATCAGATTTTAAAGTTACAGACCTCCTTTCTGTTCGAGGCAACAAGACTTTGTTAACCAACTCAAACAGCAACTAGTAGACAGGAAGTAGTGCTTTCTTATGGATTTGGTCCCTTTATGATTAGAATTATCTTTCACCACTACATTTCTGAAGTTGTACTGACAGACATCCCGTACACTCGACACCTCAACTGTAGGAACTTGCAAAATTTCTCCAAGCAATTTCATGTCAAAAGACAATGTCCACTCCATTGACCAACGCACAAACATGGTCAGTATCGACTGAAAAAAGACTGGCGAAGAAACTCTGTACCTCATCCCCATACACTTTAGGGGCATCAATGTAGAATAGATGCATCTATTGTTGAAACTCCACCATTTCCAGAGCGCATTCCAGTCATCTCCGAGATTGTTGGGTCAAACGTATGACCTAGTAGAACTTTTTGATGGCTTAGGCGCTCAGAGCCAAGGCAGACCTCACTTTTTGCTTTCTTTGCAGAACTAGGTTCTTCAATTGTTTCAGACTTGTGTTTCCTATGCTTTTCTCCACTGACTTTGACTTTCCCCTTGGAATTGACAAGAATATCCTCATCACTCACTGCCTCCTTCAACTTGGACTTAGAAGTAGACTTTTTCTCCATAGAAACACTCTCAGCCTTTTTCGAGGACTGCCTTACAAGGGAACCTGGTTCCTCAGGAGTTCCTTCTCCCACCTCCACTACAGGAATGGCTTCATTACATACAGGTACACCATCCTTCACCAACTTTCTTCTTTTCTTCTTACTATTTTTCTTGCTCTTTTGGAGTGCAGAGTCGTAGGCTACTTTGACTTGAAGCCTAGTAGTAGGCCGCTTAATTTTAGACTCAAGGGTGGAGACAACCCTTTGATTACTTATGAATGCATCAAGGGCCACGTTGTCCAGGTCTTCTTCATCACTAGATCACATTTTTGGTGATTGAATTTCCATGGGCACAACATCGAATGCAGGAACAGCACTGTCCTGGGGATGAGAGTCCTGACCTGGGTCCTCCGGAGAGGGATCAGGTTCCTCATGTGATGCCCCAGTAGTGTATACTACTGCATCCCCTTCAACAGCCCATAATGGCCCCTTCTACCCACATGCTTTGTGGATCATGTTTCTGGGAAATAACTTTATACAATACCCCATCAGCGGATACCATAAACACAATTTTTTCTTCTTCAACCGGTGCTTCCACAACCATGGAGTTGACGGCAACAATGGCGAAGCCTTTTGTGAACGCAGTATTTTGACGTTGTTCTCCACTTAGGGTTTGACTGGTGTGTGCAACAGACAACGGAGAGAACATAACAGTAGTTTCAAGGGTTTCTTAGTTGGGAAGAGGTTGGGAAACTAGGGAAGGTGTGACTGTAGCAGTAGGAATGACAGAGGGTGACAAGGACTTAGTGAAGGTGAGAGGTTCCATAGATGGATCAAAGGTGGTTACAGTTGAGGCAGAGAGATCGGAAGTTTTCTCAGCCATTGGAAGAGGTGGTGTGATGATCCTTTCCTGTTGGGTGAGTCTAGAATAGGGTTTATGGTTAAGAAGGACAGTAGAGAGGGGTTTTTAAACGTATAGGATAATTATGAAGGGAGAAGAATAGGCACCAGTTCTGAAACAACGGTTGGGCATGGAGAATTGTGATGTTTTAGAGTGAGATGGAACATTTTGAATTGAAGGGACGTGATAGCCGGATCTGAAAAGTTGATGACATGGTAGTTGTATTTTGTACCTTTTAAGATGTGTATTAAAGGATGCATAGAACTACTAACCTTTAGTATAAGAACCTGGTTCTTGAAAAAACATTTTCTTCAAGCCCTTTTTGAAAAGAATTAATCCTCTTTTATTCAGTCATGTACTGCTTCTATGCTTATCATGCGTGTCTATCTGCAATGATATTGAAGTGAGTTAGACATGGCCAAAAAAACACTTTGAACTAATTATTTCTTAAGAATACGAGCCAGCTAAAGAGGAATCAGGTTCTTAATTTGGCTTCAACAGTCCCAGCTTTACTCTGTTTCTTTCAAACTATTCCATACTCAATGCCTTGGTGAAAATGTCTGTAATTTGATCTTCTGTGTTGCAGAACTTCATGCATATCAACCCTTTCTCCACATTATCTCTTAAAAATGATGCTTCACATCAATATGTTTGGTCCTTTTATGTTGAACTGGATTTTTTGCCATATTAAGTGCACTGGTGTTGTCATATAGGAGAGGCACACTCTCAGTGAGAATTCCAAAATCCTTCAGTTGTTTCTTGATCCATAGAAGCTGAGCACAACAGGATGCTGCAGCTACATATTCAGCTTCGGCTGTTGAAAGAGCCACTGAATTTTGTTTCCTTGTCCCCTAAGAGATAAGACATGATCCTAAGAAGTTAGCCATCCCAGAAGTGCTTTTTCTATCCACAAGATAACCTGCATAGTCTACGTCAGCATACCCAATCAGATTAAAACTGTCACCTGATGGATAATATAGCACCAGGTCCTGTGTACCTTTGAGATATCTCAGTATTCTTTTGGTAGCCTTCAAGTGAGATTCCTTGGGATTTAATTGAAACCTCGCACACAGCCCCACGCTGAAGACAATATCAGGTCGACTGGCAGTGAGATAGAGGAGAGACCCAATGATGCCTCTATACATTGTTTGATTCATAGGAGATCTAGTTTCATCCATGTCCAGTCAAGTGGCAGTTGCAGTGGGAGTGTCTATCACTTTTAATACTTCCATGTCAAACCTCTTTAAGAGTTCCTTGATGTATTTTTGCTGACAAATGGAAGTACCCTTTGGGGACTGTTTAACTTGAAGACCTAGGAAGAAGTTTAATTCCCCCATCATGCTCATTTCAAATTCGCTTCCCATAAGTTTTGCGAATTCTTCACACAGAGAGTCAGCTGTTGTTCCAAAAATGATATCATCAACATAAACCGGAACAATGAGCAGGTTTCTTCCTCGTTTCTTTAAGAAAAGAGTGTTGTCAATCTTCCCACTCTTAAACCCATTTTCTAAGAGAAATTTTGACAATCTTTCATACCATGCTCGAGGAGCCTGCTTTAACCTATACAGAACATTGTCCAATTTGAACATATATTCAAGGTGCTCATGACATTCAAACCTAGGGGGTTGCTTCACATAGACTTCTTCTTTAAGCAGTCCATTCAAAAATGCACTTTTGACATCCATTTGGAACAAAGTAAATTCCATATGAGAAGCAAAGGCGATCAGAATTTTGATGGCTTCCATGCGAGCCACTGGAGCAAATGTTTCATCATAGTCAATCCTTTCGTCCTGATTGTAGCCTTGGACCACTAGTCTGGCCTTGTTCCTTGTGGTATTCCATGTTCATCGAGCTTGTTTCTGAATACCCACATGGTTCCCATAATGGTTCTATCTGGGGGCCTGGGTACCAGGTGCCATACACTATTTCTCTCAAACTGATGCAGCTCGTCTTGCATGGCTGTAATCCAATATGCATCGTTTAAGGCTTCCTTGATGTTCTTGGATTCAATCTGGGAGAGAAAGGCTGAGAAGGCAAGTGAATTTCTAGCTCTTGACCTGGTTTGAACTCCAGAATCTAGAGGAGTGATTATGTTGTCTATAGGGTGAGAACTTTGATGTCTCTAGTTAGATGTATGGGGTTCATTCTGAGAGGAGAAAGGTATGTTTGGATGATTTTTTTCTATCCTTCTCTCAGATGCCAATGGAGTTCCCTGAACTGCATCAACCACTCTTTCTTTGGATTCAGTGATTGTAATTGAAGTGCTTGGTTTTGTTGATGATGAGGCAGCATTATATTCATTTGGCTCCTTCACTTGACTCATCATATCTGCCTTTCCATTTGTCATATTAATGACTTCACTAGGAACAAGTAAGGGTTCTCCATCTTGATCTTCCTCAGCATTCTTCTCAAATGATGGATGAGATTCATCAAAAATAACATGGATGCTTTTTCCAACACATTGAGTCCGCTTGTTATATATCTTGTAAGCCTTGCTTTGAGAAGAGTAGCCAAGAAATATCCCTTCGTCACTTTTGTCATCAAACTTACCAAGATGATCCTTTCCATTATTGAGAACATATCATTTGCATCCAAATGTTCTTAGGTAAGTCAGCTTGGGTTTTCTTTCATTCAGCAATTCATACGGGGTTTTGTTCAGAATTGATCAGATCATGCACTTGTTTACTAAGTAGCAGACAGTGTTGACATCTTCAGCCCAGAAGTTCTTTGCAAGTCCATTGTCAATCAGCATTGTTCTTGCCATTTCTTCCAGAGTTCTGTTCTTTTTTTCTACTACTTCATTTTGCTGTGGAGTTCTAGGAGCTGAGAAGTTCTAAGTGATGCCGTTTTCATTGCAGAATTCATCAAATTTGATATTGTCAAATTCTGTCCCATGATCTGATCTAATGCATACAACTTTAGACTCCATCTTCACCTGAATTTTCTTCAGAAAGGCCACAAATACTTCAACAGTTTCATCTTTTGTTCTGAGAAATAGAGTCCTTGTGAATCTGGAATAGTCATCCACGATTACGAAAATATATCTCTTTCCTCCGCTACTTTGCACCCTCATAGGTCCACACATATCCATATGCAGGAGCTCAAGCGGCTTTGAGGTGCTCACATCTCTTTTTGACTTAAAGGAGGACTTTACATGTTTTCCTCTAGCACAGGAATCACAGACTTTTTGAGTTTTGAATTGTGACATTGGCAAACCATGGACCAGGTCCTTCTGAATTAGTTTGTTCAGAAGGGAAAAGCTTGCATGGCCCAGTCTTATGTGCCATAGCTCAACATCATCGTTAACCGCCTTCAGACAACTTAGATCACCACTCTGTAAGGATTCAAAATCAGCAACATAGATGTTCTTGTACCATAACTATTTTACCGGTCACAAGGTCAGTGACTGTACATATTTTGGACAAGAATTCAACCTTGTTTCCTATATCGCAAATTTGAGAGACACTCAGGAGATTGTACTTAAGTCCATTGACATAGTACACATTTTTAGTAGAGTGAGTGAGTTACTTCCCAACTTTTCCAACTCCAAGAATGTACCCTTTTTTGTCGTTGCCAAGTGATACACTCCCTCTTTGTAGGGCTTTTAGTGAAAGAAAGTCTGTGGTGTTCCCAGTCATGTGTTTCAAACACCCATTATCCATGAACCATTGTTGACCGTTTCCCTTCATTGTTCCCTGCACAAAAGATTAGGAGTTAGTTTTAGGAACCCAAACAAGTTTGGGTCCCTTGTAGTAACCAAGAGGATTAATAAGAGCTCTCTTAGTCCATACAGGTAATGTGTATTTCTTGTGAGTGGAACCTGGTCCCTCTTTTGTGGTCACAGTTTCAGCAACCACTTTATCTTTTTGTACTGATTGATTCTTGGCCTGGACACCTTCTTTGAAGTGCCCAGTGTTCCCACATTGGGTACGAGGCCAGTTATCAGATGCAGTGGCGCTCTTACTGTGAGGGTTGTGAGGAGTTTTCTCCCTTGGGAACCATGCTCCCCGCCCTTTTTCACTGTCATTAGTGAGCGAGGCAGTGGTAGCTTCTAAGGACCAGGTCTACTTTAAAGACCTTTCAAGATCATTCATTACTTTTTCTAGATTGGTTTGGAGGAGCTCGTTTTTCTCAATTTCAGCACACATCCTATATCTCAAGGCCTTCATCTCATCTTCAAGCCTAAAATATTCCTCACTAACTATCCCCTTTCCTCTTTCAGAGCTTTCAGGTTTTGAATTAGTCAAAGGCTTTACTATTAGTTCCCTTTGGCCTGCAGTTTCTACCAAGAGTTCACTCTTTTCTTTTCTAAGAATTTCAATGGTTTTCTTTTGATTAGTAATTGCAGCCACTTAGTCTTCTCTAGTACGTTTAGATTCTTCTAGCTCTAAGAACAAGGAATCCCTATCCTCCGCAAGACTATAAAAGGCAGTAATTAAAACATCAGCTAAACACATGAGTTTTTTTGGAGAATAGGATTTCAGATTTTTTGAACATCCCTGAAGTTTACCTCTTCATTGTCATTGTCTTCATCATTATTTGATTGAGCCATCAAAGAAAGCGTTGAGTCATATCCAATCTCCTCACCTTCAACTACCATTGTGGAATTATCATCAGTATCAGATTTATCTTGTTTTACTTGTGTAGTTCCCTCATAATTTATTTGCAAAGCCTCCCATATTTCCTTGGCAGTGTCGCATGTAGAAATTCTGTCGTACTCTTTAGGTCCCAAACCATATACCAAAATTTTCTTGGCACGAAAGTTCTTCTCCACCGCTTTCTTATCTGCTTCACTCTATTCTTTGTTGTTTTTTATTGAAAATGGAAATTCATTTAGTACCTTGATTGGAACAAACGGACCATCGCAGATAACATCCCAAAACTTGCAATCTTTAGCCATGATGAAATCATGCATTCTAGCTTTCCACCACCAATAGCATTTTCCATCAAACTTGGGTGGGTGGTATATGGATTGACCTTCTTCAAAATTTAGTGGAGCCGCCATGAGGATCCTTCCTAGGTGTTAGCCTGATAGGAGGAACCTGCTCTGATACCAATTGTTAGATTGTATGGATCACCAAATCATAGAGTACCTAGTCCTCTACAAGATTCTGCTGAGAGCACTTAGTAAAGCAGTAAGTAAATGAGGCAGAGTATTTTTACGTGGAAAAATCTCACACAAGGGGATCAAAAAACCACGACCTACCTTGTAGTCTTTTAACTTCATTAACTTGTAATTTACCTATTACAAGCCACTTTACAATACTTCCTATTGCAAAGAATTTACTCAACTAACTTGTGGTACCTTTACCATAAGCCACTTTGTGACTATCCTAGTTACAAAGGCTTTTTCTAACTTGTGATGCTATCACCATAATCCACTTTGTAATTCTACGATTACAAAGACTTTTCCTTATGACTAAATCTAGTCACAACATAAACTCAACGAGTTTACGGATTTACAAAAGGATTCCTAATCAGTATGCTTCTAGATAAGCGATTTAGGAGATATGGTAAGTACAATAACAAGGTTACAACTCAACTAGGATAGCAAGCATCAATCTTTTAGGAACTGGTCCGTAGTGGCGTTCAACCTTGTTCGTAAAGCTTGAGAGGATGATTTTACTACTTTTGCAAGAGGCTTGAATGAGAAACAGAAACCTTCTAGTGATGTTTTTGTATAAAGCACATATTGTACATCTTGATCACATAACTTGAAATGATGTGAGTACTTTGTTTGGTTAGAGAGTGAGTGGGCTGACAGTGTGGTGCAGTACGGCAGAAACAGTATCGTCGGTCACTTCATTTCCAACTGTGTCCAAATGACTTTGTACTGCTATGAGGAAACCACAAAAGCATCAGGTCCTTGTTTGGATCCTAGTTCCTGAAGCTTGTAGCAATTCATCTTTATCTGAAATCAATTAACGCTTACAGTGATCCAAGTAGGTCAGGTTCCCTATCTGGTTCTTAGCCATAAGTTTGTTAGATCATCAAAACATCATGCAAGAGCATTTAAGATCTATCATATATACATATATATATATGTGTGTGTGTGTGTGTGTGTATATGTGGATCGGATTGCACGCCACAATAGGCCTTACGGATATATGTGGATCGGGCTGCATACCGCAATAAGTTATATTAGCGCTTGGGCAGGATGTGACGAGCGAGAATTGAGACAGTCAGATTGAGTGCTCTGAGAGTGCGAGTACTTGGGATTTCACTGTGTTTCATCACATACGGTATTCATATTGGCATGTAGATATAGAGATGTCATATTCCTATTATCAGTCATACTTGGCATATTTTATCTGTGTTGAACGTAATTGTTAACCCTGGAAGTATGTCTACATTTTCTGTATTGTTAAACTCTGTACTTTTACTGTATTGTTTGAGCTCGTCACTGCTTCCAGTCCAAAGGTTAGATTTGTTACTTATTGAGTTGGTTGTACTCACGCTACACCTTGCACTTCATATGCAAATCCATGTGTTTTCGGTCATGGGTTGCTGATTCACAGAGTTCAGTCATTCGGAGATTTTTGAGGTAGCTGCTCTGGCGTTCACAAACCTTGACTCTCCTCCCATATTCCTTAGTTCTATTTATTCAGTTTCAATTTCTTAGATAGTGTTTCAGACTTTTATTGTATAGATGCTCATGTACTTAGTGACGCCCTAATTTTGGGAAACTTATGCATCGAGTGTGGCAGTTTATTCGGTTATGCGGTCTTTTATTTATTTAAAACCTGTTTTAGCATATTCTAAATTTGAAAATATTGGAAGTGTCTGAATTGTCGGCTTGCCTAGTAACATGATAGGCGCCATCACGACAGGTTGAATTTTTGGTCGTGACACTAGTATATAAATTTGTATATAGTGATAAAACGACAGAAACATTGAATACGTGATGCAGTAAATCAAAAAGTTCAAAAAATTACTGGTACAAAGTATCAATCCCTCGCTACCAAGGCGGAATTGTTTGCCCCTTTCCACTGGCACCTTGATATTGTTTGTTACTCTGATTGGCAAGTGAAATATTTATAGGATTTTGTACATGTATGTATGTATGTATGTATGTATGTATATATAACATTTCGATGGAAACTTGTGGGTGGCTTTCCACCCCTTCGGACCTTAGTAGACTGCCCTCCGTTGAGGGATAGAGTGATACAAATTTTTGAATTACCGGATCAACTGAAACTAAATCCCACGAGTGGATATGTTATTACCATGGCAGAAATGTTCTAGACCCCCTAATCTTGGGATCTTTTGTCTAGTTTCTCCTTAAATTTCACGTGTTCTTTAATACCCTCCCCCTCCCCCTCCCCCAAACTTAAATTTTTGCAAGTCTTGACCCCCCCAGATGCTTGTCACGACTCTAATTTTCCTCCGTAGGATATCGTGACGACACCTAGTCTCTAAGACTAGGTAAGCCTAACAAGCATGCAGAATAATCAAAATAACAAATAAACCCTCAAATACTCAACAAATTCTAATACAGAAAAATCCACAACTCAGCATTTATAATTTCCCCAAAACCTAGTGATATCGAGTCACAAGCTTTAGATACAGTGCAGAATACTCCTATACATCAATGTCTATAAAGATATAAAGAGATAATGAAAAGAACAGAATAGAAGAGGACTCCGAGGCTTGCAGATGTCGGCAGGTATACCTTGAAGTCTCCGAACTGAGCTTCCTTACTAGTGCCTAGATATACACAAAAAAGATGTGCAGAAGTGTAGTATGAGTACACCACAATGGTACCCAGTAAGTACCAAGCCTAACCTTGATAGCGTAGTGAGGAGTTTAGGTCAGGGCCCTACTGGAAAATAATAAAAGACAAGGCAGAAGGTATAATAAGATGACAGAGAACTAAAACAAAGAATTCATGGAAGGTAACAGTACGGAACCAAAGAAAAACAACTACAACACAAAAAGAAGCAGGAATCTTACAAGTTAAGAAAACAACATCAACAACAAACAGCAAATTGAAGAAAATCAACAGGGGCACTCCCGAAGTGCCGCCTCGTAGTCTCAAAAGTAAAATATCTCACAATCTTTCCTTATATCACCGCGAGAGCCTTTATATTTAGTTTTGAAAATTATTTTTCCCGAAATAGCATCCCACATTTTAGCTCACCTTATCACACTGCATGACTTCTAGTATTTCCCCTACTAACCACATATTTCAAGCCTACCTTATCTCACCGCATGTGTTTTAACATCCAGACCTTTTACCACCGCATGCGTATCAATAATCACAACGGCACGGCAAAAACCTCGTGTAAAAAATAACAACTGTATGGTAGAAACCTCGTGCCACAATAACCACAGCACGGCAGAAACCTTGTGCAACAATAAAA
Organism: Nicotiana tabacum; assembly: GCF_000715075.1. NCBI lineage: Eukaryota > Viridiplantae > Streptophyta > Magnoliopsida > Solanales > Solanaceae > Nicotiana > Nicotiana tabacum. Next base: position 70,771,292 of record NC_134090.1, on the reverse strand, counting down.
ATCGCACGGCAGAAACCTCGTGCATCAACAAAACAATCATCTCAAAAATAATTATGGAAACCAAAACATAACAACTGAAACAATGAAATTTCAAGGATACTAATTTCAAGTAAAGAATCCCAAAGCTAAATAATGAATATGGAATTAAGAAAGCATGTAATTCAACTAAGCATGTAGTACAAGCTGCAAATAAGAGATAAGATAAGTAGACATGTGAAATTAGGCTAAACATGATGACTATACATGCTAAAGTAACTCAGTTAAGGCATAGAAAGGAAACTACTTAGCTAAAATCGCAATTTCAGTATTTAGCCCATGTGTCCACTTGTCACCTCGCGTACATGGCCCTCACATATCACAAATTGTCACAAGAATACCAAATCCTAAGGGGAATTCCCCACATAAGGTTAGACAAGTCACTTACCTCAATCCAAGCTCAATTAATCAATAAAAAGGCCTTTCCCTCAATTTTTCAACTCCAAACGGCTCAAATCTAGCCATAAACAATTACATACTATAAATATAACTATAGGAAACTAATCTAAATAATAAAATTATGATTTTTGCAAAGAATTGGAAAATCGCCCCAGAAAGTCAACTCAGGCCCGCGTCTCGGAACTGGACCAAAATTATAAAATCCAAACACCAATTTGATTTTGAGTCCAACCCTACAAAAATTATCCAAATCCGACCTCATTTAGCCTTTCAAAATCCAAAAAAACGGTCTAAGAACTTTTACACTTTTTCCCCAAATGTCTCAACCCAAATCCCTAATTCGATGAAGAAATCGAAGATAGATTAGTGAAACTTAATAAAAAACGAGTTAGGAACTCTTACCCAAACAATCTCTCTGAAAATCTCTCAAAATATCGCCTAAATCCGAGCTCTCAAGTCCAAATGGTAAAAAAATGACATAAACCCTCGATTTTGAAATTTTAATATGCTACCCAGTTAATCCTTCTTCGCGAACGTGGAAATTGCCTTGCATTCGTGAAGCACAAAAATGAAACAGTCCAAATTCCCTTCATCGCGAACACGGAATGAGCCTCGCGTTCACGATGCACAAAAATGCACAGCTGCCAGAATCCTCTTTGCGAAAGCAAGATAGCCCACGCGAACGCGATGCACACTGAGCCAGACCTTCACGAACGCGTCCCCTCTTACGCGAACGCGAAGAACAACTTCACATGACTCTCCAGAAACCTTTCGCGAATGCGAGACCTCCCTCGCGAATGCGAAGAAGGAAACTAGAACTGAGAAAGAACCAGATTTCAACAATCCTTACATGATCCGAAATGAGCCGAACAAGGACCGACTCACACCCGAGGCCCCCGGGACTTCAACCAAACATACCAACATGTCCTAAAACATCATACAAACATGCTCGAAGTGTCAAATCACATCAAACAACACTAGAATCACGGATCGTGCATCGATTCAAGCCTAAGAAGTTATGAACTTTTAAATTTCATATCTGATGTTGAAACCTATCAAATCACGTCCAATTGACCTCAATTTTGCACACAAGTCCTAAATTACATTATGGACCTATTCCCACTTCTGAAATTAAAATCCGATCCCGATATCAAAAAGTTCACTCCCGGTCACACTTTCTAAAATCTTCCAACATTTCAACTTTCGCCAATTTACGCCAAACGACCTACGGACCTCCCAATCAACATTCGGACGCGCTCCTTAGACCAAAATCACCATACGGAGCTATTGGAACCATCAAAACTCCACTCCAAAGTCGTCTTCACACAAGTCAAACTACGGTCAACTCCTATGACTTATACTTCCAATTTAAGGACTATGTGTTCCATTCCACTCCGAAACTCTCCCGAACCCGACACCAAGCACCCTGGCAAGTCAAGTAACCACAAAATAAAATAGAGGAAGCAATAAATAGGGAATCGGGGCTAATACTCTCAAAACGACCGGCTGGGTCGTTACAATGCTGATGTGGCAAAGAGTGTGAATACACTCTCTTTTAGGAGTGTGGCAGGGAAGAAAAATAAAAAAATCAGCTTTCAAATGGGATATTTTTCAAATGTTAATTGCCACACAATCAAATATAATGATTTATTTTATTCCAATTGTATTTCTCGTTGTCTCTTATTAATATACTTGCACATTTTATCCCAATTGTATTTTTTTGGATATAATGAATATATATTTTAACTTTGTATTTTTTATCATTTTTCCCGATCCAAATCTATAAAAGTTAGTTGAAACTCCATTTGTTTTAACCAAATAAAAAGATATAGCCAAAGTAATGAAGTTCAAATGTTGTATTTTCTAAAAATAAAATACTGTATATTTTTATTTTTATTTTTATTTTTATATAATGACTATTAATTTAAACTATGCATTTTCTTTTTTCGAGTCAAATTCGCAAATATTTGGTCGGAATTTTACTATTTTTAGCTAAAATATTTAATATGGAGTTCCAACAACGTATTTTTTAAATTTTGTTAGGTGCAATGATAATGTGTTCTAACTATTGTCACACCTCCTTTTTGCGCGCCCCGCCCCGAGGGGTAAGATGCGCGGGTGGAGTTTTTCCAATTTAAGTGACAATATTCGAAATGGGATTATTTATTTAATTCAGAGTCGCCACTTGGGAAAGGTTTGACTTTTGGTGTCCCAAGTCACCGGTTTATCTTGAATCCCAAATCGAGGAAATTTTCGACTTTTCCAAATGAAGTCTGCGAACCAGAAATTCTAAGTAAGGAATTCTGTTGACCCGAGGGAAGGTGTTAGGCACCCTCGAATCCCGTGGTTCTAGCACGGTCGCTTAAATTGTTATAATGGCTAAATATCTGATTTAAATACATGTTACGACTTACGTGCTTTTATTAAGTTTAAACCGCTTTTATTATTATCATTTATTTTTATAGAATTGCAACGTCGTGAAAATGCATCTCGAACCACGTCACAATCAATGCACCCGTAGTTGTTAACACATTTCGACTCCGTTGAGATTTGAATTTGGGTCACATAAATGCGCACCCGAATTTAAGAATGTAATTTAATTAAGTCGCGCCTAAAGAATCTAACGCGTTATTGTCTTTGGGGAGGGCAGTGGAATTCACTAAACAGCCCGTCCCAAATTCTAAGTATTTATTATGATCAATTATTGAGGGCCCCGCAATTTGCATTTTTTATTCGGCGAGGCTCGTCTCATTATTTTAGAAGGGTACCCTATAATGACTACATTTCTACTACATTTATCTTTAAAGAGAAGGATGATGCCGAATTTTGCTGGTTTGGACAAATACGGACTGAATCCTTATTATGTTTGCCGAACCTAAACTTGTTTGATTACCTGATTGATTGTTCATGAGGTGAGTGTTACCGCATGCTTTGTCTTCATCGAGTGAATATGCTTATTAATTCGCTAAGTGAGATTGCAAACAAACTAACAACATATATTGAGTTATGTTTAACGACCTCCAAGTTCTATTTTTAACACTCTAACCTATTTGAAATTGATAAAAAAAACGAAATCGACTGTTTTATTAGGGAAATTACTACTAATTGAACTCAAAAATGATTATTAGTTTTTCTCAACAATCATCACATCATTTCGAAACAAAGAATCTATACCGAAACCCAGTATCGAACCTGCATTGGAACGAATAAACTGACAGGAGAACTGGCATTCATAGCCAGACTCTTAATGTGACTGTATGGGAGTTTGTTTGGGATACATTTATCCCGGACCCAGTACCACAGTTTTGTCAATTCAGTGGTCTAGGCAAAATACATACAAGTGCTTACCATGACTCTATGTTATACACTCATAACTAAACCAAACAAGTGTTATACTGAACTGAATATATACTAAATCAGAACATGCTGTCTATGTCATGCTGTCATTACTGTTGAACCATGCTATCTAACAGTTCATCTTAAACAGAATGTATGCTAGTTTATACAGAATATTTGCAGTTCGCAGTAAAAATACAGGCCCAACTAACATTCGAACTATCTTTTTACACCAATGCTATAACATAAACTGATGTTCATTTCTTTATTTCTGCTTCAACTTCAAACTTTCAACAATACAAGGTTCAAAGGTTGTGTACCTGGGAATATTTGCAATTGAAGAAGAGGGCAATCAGTAGAGTAACAATGAACAAATGCAGCAGCAGTAACAGCACTATCAGTAGCAACAAGGCAGAATAGCAGCAGGCAAAACAATACAGCCAGAAACAGGCTCGAGTGCAGAGATGCAACTATGGCCAATAGAAAGCAATAGCCAAATAGCAGCAACACCCAGTGGAATAGAATCAGAAATCCAGACAGACCAAACCAGTAGTAAACCAATGAAAACACTCGACTAATAGACACAACTGGAATTTCAAAGAATCAGAATTGATTTGAACAGGTTGAACAACTGAAACCCAGTAATAATAGGAGGAAAAAGCTTCTGATTGTTGGTTGTATCCCTTCTATCCCTTAAACTCTTTCTATCTATGTGTATCTATTTTGTATGTATTTCAGCTCTCCTGTCCAAACTCCTCACAGTGTGTTTTTCTTTTTTAACCTTGAAAGTCAGTCCTCTTTTCTGTATGTCTGTCCCTCCTCTTTATAAGCCTTCCTTACCCCTTTCTAAACAGCCTGTTTAGACTATTACCATACCCCTCCCATGTGCCTTTAACCTTTTTCAGTTCCACTTTAGTTAATTAGGTATAAAACCCCCATCATTCCCTGGTAGATTTAACTTTTCCATTTTATTTAACTAAAAGCAAGTATGGGCAGTAGGATATGTTAACAGCATATGCTGTCAAACCATTTTAAAATTAAACAAAAACCTTTATGCAGGCCACAGGCTGTGCACCAATGCACATGAGGTGCACCAATGCACATGCTGTGCAAGAGTGCACATGCCCTCCAATTCAGCATTTAAACCAAACATCCCTTTTACATTACTGATCCAAATCAACAGCTATAAGTAAACAAATTTGGTTTTTAATTGGTTCAACAAATGTTCAACAGAAGCAAGTTGATTTACTATGCTCAGACAGTTGAAACTAATTGACGACTCATGTCGACTCGACTATATTAGCATTAACATACACAATCGTAGCCAAAAATCAGACATTCAGAAGTATGGGACACATGACTCGACTTATACTGATTAAAACAGAATTGTACTTCGAGGAATTAGTTAGTCAGTACAAATTTGGAATACAACCAATACACATGCCTCATCAGAATAGGAGGGGAGGGCTTCAGACAAACACAGAGGTTCAAACAAAGTGGACAAACAAAAGTTGATAAAATTAAAACAAATATGAACAGTCTTTTAAAACAAATCACACGGGCTAAAAACAAATAAAAGAAAAGAAAGTAGACTCACCTTAAACTTGAAAAGTTAAAAGTTTGAACCCGGATTTGGACAGACCTTTCTTAAGGCTGAACGGACTTTAATCGAAGTGTTTCTCAGATGAGAAACACTTCGATTAAGGTCCATTAGACCTTAATCTCTTTGGTTTGAACCGTTTTGAACCAGTGACGAGGGACCTTGTGGTTTCAAAACTCAGATCTAATATTCGTGCTTCCCTGGTTAGATTCGGACCAAACCAAGTATGGTTCGGTCACGAGGAGGGTCCGGGGAGTGTCTGGTATGAAGCTGGGGTTGGTTGGTGTAGATCGAGTTTTGACTCGAATCTTCAAATGAAGATTCGAGGACCTGGGGGTGATTCGAAGTGTGTGGTTGGTAGATTTAGGTTCAGGATGGCATGGGGGTTCTATGGTGTTCAGGTGGAGGTCACCGGCGTTCAGGCCGCCGGGTTTCTGGTGAAGGTGTGCAGGGGCGGCTAGGGTTTGAAGGGGATGGGTTTGGTGAAGACGAAGGCGGGGGTGTTGGCTAGGGGGGCAGGGTAAGGATCTAGGCTTATATAGTTAGTGGGTGGGTTGATCTCAACCGTTAGATCAATCTAGATCTACGGTTTGGATCTGATGGTCTTAAATGAAACGGTGTCGTTTTGAGGGTTGAGGGTTGGGGTCGGTCCGGGTGAGACGGGTCGGGTTTATTGGTAGGTTATGGGGAATTGATCTTGGCCATTGATCAATTTGAGATCAACGGCCCAGATCAGGCACGACTCAAACGACGTCGTTTGGACACCCTGGGTATCAGGTGGTCTGGACCGGGCAGGCCTGGGTCTTGGGCTGTTCGTTTGGGCCAATTTTGTTAAAATTGTTATTTTTTTTCTTATTTCTTTTTGGAGCGATTGTCGTGCGAAACAAAAATCACGTGCTCACAGCTGCCCCTCTTTGTTCGGAAACATGAAGAGTTTTCGTGCAAAGATAAAGTGAGCGTGTATGAGCAATTTTTGCCTATGGACCACTCCGTATGAAGCATTTTTTTTTTTGAAAGATCTGACCGAATCTTGCTTCAAAGATTTCCTACATATCCTGGGCTAAACAGGAATCAGGTCAATGTAGTTCGAGAAGTTTTGGTAGCTGGGACTACCATGGGACTGCAATGCTTGCTGCTACTGCTGCTGCTGTTGTCACTGCTACGTCACTGACCGCCTTATTACAACCAAACGAAAATTAGAAACTGAACTAACTACTTATATGTATGTCAACTGCTAGTTACAAGATTCCTATCTATGATTCTTTTACGACTTGATCTTGGGTCTTAGCTGATTCTGCTTGTAGACTCCGATCTGAATCTTGATGCTTGCGAGTTGTGGTGACCTGTTTAATCTCTGGGATACTGAGTGAGGCGCGACTGGCAGGGTTCAGGACCTTAATTAAATGCTGGAGTCAATCCGCCTTCCATTTACTCCGAATCTTGGGACACCTCTTTTTCTTCTTTGATTTTGAGTTGAGACTCATCTCGTGGGTCATTTCGATCCGTGTGGCTCGAGGTTAGACCTGCGGGAAAAAACAAACAAACGAACGAAATTTTCTGCCCCAGTTTCACTAGGAAAATTTCGTTAATTATTCACCAGGAAGTTCATAAAATTGATGAAAGAGGATATGCATGCTCAGTTCAGGGCTGGAGCCCTAACACCGGCTAGCTGGGGAGAGGTTCGGTTTGGGGTTTAAAACCCTAACGCCGAACAAAGGAAGAATTCAGTTTAGGGTTTAAAACCCTAATGCTGATTGCATGGAAAAGCTCAGTTTAGAGTTTAAAACTCTAATGCTGGCTGAAAAGGAAAAATTTAGTTTAGGGTTTTAAAACCCTAATGCTGACTAAAAGGAAAATTCAGTTTAGGGTTTAAAACCCTAATGCTGATTGCACGGAAAAGCTCAGTTTAGAGTTTAAAACTCTTAATGCTGGCTGAAAGGGAAAAGTTCAGTTTAGGGTTTAAAACCCTAATGCTGACTAAAAGGAAAATTCAGTTTAGGGTTTAAAACCCTAATGCTGATTGCATGGAAAAGCTCAGTTTAGAGTTTAAAACTCTAATGCTGGCTAAAAGGAAAAGGTTCAGTTTAGGGTTTAAAACCCTAATGCTGACTAAAAGGAGAATTCAGTTTAGGGTTTAAAACCCTAATGCTGATTGCATGGGAAAGCTCAGTTTAGAGTTTAAAACTCTAATGCTGGCTGAAAGGGAAAAGTTCAGTTTAGGGTTTAAAACCCTAATGCTGACTAAAAGGAAAATTCAGTTTAGGGTTTAAAACCCTAATGCTGATTGCATGGAAAAGCTCAGTTTAGGGTTTAAAACCCTAATGCTGGCTGAAAGGGAAAAGTTCAGTTTAGGGTTTAAAACCCTAATGCTGACTAAAAGGAAAATTCAGTTTAGGGTTTAAAACCCTAATGCTGATTGCATGGAAAAGCTCAGTTTAGAGTTTAAAACTCTAATGCTGGCTGAAAGGAAAAAGTTCAGTTTAGGGTTTAAAACCCTAATGCTGATTGCATGAAAAAGCTCAGTTTAGAGTTTAAAACTCTAATGCTGGCTGAAAGGAAAATTCAGTTTAGGGTTTAAAACCCTAATGCTGATTGCATGAAAAAGCTCAGTTTAGAGTTTAAAACTCTAATGCTGGCTGAAAGGAAAATTCAGTTTAGGGTTTAAAACCCTAATGCTGATTGCATGAAAAAGCTCAGTTTAGAGTTTAAAACTCTAATGCTGGCTGAAAGGAAAATTCAGTTTAGGGTTTAAAACCCTAATGCTGATTGCATGAAAAAGCTCAGTTTAGAGTTTAAAACTCTAATGCTGGCTGAGAGGAAAATTCAGTTTAGGGTTTAAAACCCTAATGCTGATTGCATGAAAAACTCAGTTTAGAGTTTAAAACTTTAATGTTGGCTGAAAGGAAAATTCAGTTTAGGGTTTAAAACCCTAATGCTGATTGCATGGAAAAGCTCAGTTTAGAGTTTAAAACTCTAATGCTGACTAAAAGGAAAATTCAGTTTAGGGTTTAAAACCCTAATGCTGATTGCATGGAAAAAACTCAGTTTAGAGTTTAAAACTCTAATGCTGGCTGAAAGGAAAAAGTTTAGTTTAGGGTTTAAAACCCTAATGCTGACTAAAAGGAAAATTCAGTTTAGGGTTTAAAACCCTAATGCTGATTGGCTGGGGATAAAGCTCGAGAATACTACACGATCTATTTTTGAGTTTTCTTGTTTTAATAGAAGATAAAAAGGGAGTTTTGCGGGAACTTACCTTTTGAGTGAATTCCTTATTGCCAAAATGTTTCTTGTACCCGTGTACCTTCTTCTTTGGGCGACACCTGCTTCTTGCACGGTTGTCTTGGATTAACACCTGTTTCAACTTCTCAGACAAAGAACAATTGTTAGTTCGGAAATGACGGTTGGTTCGGTGACCTTGATCGTTCCCAATTGCTTCGTTGCGTCTTTACTTCTGTTGCGAAGTCCCGCCATTGATTTGATTCGAATGGCGAAACCTTTAGACTGCACAGGCTTGTATTTCCGGATTCTGTGATGACTTGCTTCGTAAGGCTTTTTTTTTTTTTGTGTCCCGTTTTGCTTGGAGGTTCTTAACGGGGATTTTATTGGAAGTATTTTGTGGGAATTTGTACAACAAAGGAAGCTCTGTGGGGAATATTTATAAAGTGGATTCTTTGTGTGGATTTTTGTACAATGGGGCTGGGGATTTATCTCAAAATGAGTTTCCCAGGGTTTGTTGGGGTAAGCTTGTTGGGGAATATTTACAAAAGGACTCGCTGGGGATGTGCTGATGAAATTCCAACGGGGATTATTTTTTATTTTTTTTATTTTTTATACTGGGGAGACTTTGTGGGAGATTGTACAAAAGAGAAACTCTGTGGGGTTCTGTACAGGGGGAAACTCTGTGGGGATTTGTCCGAAGGTGGACTTGCTGGGGAAGATTTCAAGATTTCTCTCTTTTTTCTTTACTCCGGAACACCATCAAACGTCATGATTCATCATGCTTGGGTAATCATATCAACGAGATGAGGTGCTTTCCTTCATGAGACGGGATTCCGTGCAAACAAACCTGCCACCTGTCCTTTCCGGTGTGTCCTGAACTTGGGGTTAAAATGCGAAAGGGATTCGAAAAGAAACAAAGAAAGGGAAAACAAATCAGAAAAGGAATACCCTTTTCGGGATGAGAAAGACTTATCTGAGGAAGATAAACGCTGGCTTTAAATGACATGACATGCTCTTTGGACTGGACGTCTGACCTTCTAAGGGCTTGCGTTTTCCTGAACCAGAACGGATCTGTGATTCCAAACTGGTGGCACTCTGCCGAAACTTTCTTGGGATGGAGTCATTCTTTTCGGCCAACAGCGCCCTTTTGCGGGTTTTCGCTGGCTGACCTCTCTCATTTCTCTTCCTGTCATCGCTTGATAGCACTCTTTGCGAGTTTTTACTAAACAAGCTCTCTCATTTTGGTTTCTCTATTCCCGTCGCCTCGTGGTGCCCGAAGGTTTTCACCGCCGAGGCTCTCTCATTTTATCTCTCTCAATTCAGAGTGTGATGGTCTTCGTTTGTGACGCTTATTGATTCCCCACCATATTTGGTAATTGATTTGAAGGCTTGTGCTTGGTAAAGAAAAGGTAGATGATACTAACTTCTAAACTGCTCGATGTGCCCCGGTTTCAATTTCAGGGTGAATGGGATTTTATTGTTGGTGTGACTGAACCTCAGGGAGAGGCTGCCTACGTATCCTTTCGGAATCAAGTCAAACGTAGTTCAGGCCTCAATCAATGTTTTGTTTTGTTTTCTTCTTTTTTTTTTTTTTTGTAAGCGGCTCAAAAGTTGGTAGAGAGAATTGGGTAGTTTTTGGGGAGTAGTGGGGAATAAACACCTTCGCCATTTTCAACGTGTCAGGACTATTGGAGTATGATTTAGACGTAGTACCTCTTGACCGCATCTGCATTTACTGCTGTGTCGGGGTCATTTCCTTCGATATCACCTAAATACAATGCTCCTCTTGGCAATATTTTCCTTACGATGTATGGGCCTTTCCAATTTGGGGCAAACTTCCCTTTTGCTTCTTCATGATGCGGCAGAATACGCCTCAGTACCAATTGTCCTACTTCGAAATTCCGGGGTCGGACTTTCTTGTTGTAAGCACGGGCCATCCTTTGTTGGTACAGCTATCCGTGACAAACTGCGGCCATTCGCTTTTCATCAATCAACGTCAATTGCTCCAGTCGAGCCTTAACCCACTCGCTGTCTTCGATTTCTGCTTCGACAATGATTCGAAGCGAAGGAATCTCTACCTCTGCCGGTATTACAGCCTCGGTCCCATAAACCAAAAGATAAGGAGTCGCTCCCACCTATGTGCGTACCGTAGTGCGGTACCCCAATAATGCAAAAGGTAACTGCTCATGCCACTGTCGGGAACTTTGTATTGTTTTCCTCAAAATCTTCTTGATGTTTTTATTTGCAGCTTCCACAGCACCATTGGCTTTTGGCCGATAAGGAGTGGAATTCCTGTGTGTTATCTTGAATTGCTCGCACACATCTCCCATCAAGTGACTGTTCAAGTTTGCCGCATTATCTGTAATGATAGTCGCAGGAATACCGAAGCGACAGATAAGATTTGAGTGTACAAAATCCACTACAGCTTTCTTGGTGACCGACTTGAGAGTGACAGCCTCTACCCATTTCGTAAAGTAGTATATGGCAACTAGTATAAACCTGTGTCCGTTTGAGGCCTTTGGTTCAATTGGTCCAATGACGTCCATGCCCCAGGAGACAAATGGCCATGGTGCGGACATGGGATGCAGTTCCGTGGGAGGTGCATGAATCAAATCACCGTGCACCTGACACTGATGACACTTCCGAACGAAACTAAAGCAATCCTTTTCCATGGTCATCCAGTAATAACCTGCTCGAAGGATTTTCTTCGCCAAGACATACCCGTTCATGTGAGGTCCACACACACCTGCGTGTACTTCGTGCATGATCTTTCTTGCCTCCTCGATATCGACGCATCGTAAGAGATTGAGGTCCGGGGTCCTCTTATATAACAATTCACCGCTTAGAAAGAAACCACTTGCATGTCGCCTAATGGTCTTCTTCTGATCTCTAGTAGCATGCTCTGGGTATTCTTGCGTCTTCAGGAACCTCTTGATGTCATGGTACCAAGGCTGTGTATTTGATCCCGCCTCGATTACACTGCAGTAACCGTGTCTTTCCTTGATTTGGATTTCCAAAGGATCGACGTGGGCGTCGCCCGGGTAGGGTAGCATAGAAGCCAGAGTAGCAAGTGCATCTGCCAATTCATTGTGACACCTCGGAATATACCTGAACTCTATTGAGGTAAAGCGCTTGCTGAGGTCCTCCACATGTTGTCGGTATGGGATAAGTTTGACATCCCGAGTTTCCCACTCGCCTTGAACTTGCCGGATGATCAGGTCAGAATCTCCCATAATCAGTAAGTCTTTGACATCCTGATCGATTGCCATATGCATGCCCATAATGCAGGCTTCGTATTCAGCTGTATTATTTGTGCAGAAGAAACGAAGTCTAGCTGTGGCGGGATAATGTTGACCGGCAGGCGAGATCAAAATTGCCCCAATCCCTATACCCTTGGCGTTCACGGCTCCATCAAAGAACATCTTCCAAACATGAGCTTCTTCCGAGATCACTTCTACGGTGTTTACCTCTTCATCTGGAAAGTAGGTATCCAATGGCTGGTATTCCTCATCGACCGGGTTTTCGGCCAAATGATCTGCTAACGCCTGGGCTTTCATTGCCGTGCGAGTGACATAAACTATGTCGAATTCCGTAAGCAAGATTTTCCATTTAGCCAGTCTCCCAGTAGGCATTGGTTTCTGAAATATATACTTCAAGGGATCCAACCTGCTTATGAGGAATGTAGTGTGGGCTTGGAGATAATGTCTCAGCTTTTGAGCAACCCATGTGAGAGCGCAGCATGTCCTTTCCAACAGAGTGTATTTGGCCTCGTAGCTGGTGAATTTCTTGCTCAGGTAGTAGATTGCTTGTTCCTTCTTTCCGGTTATGTCGTGTTGCCCGAGGACGCAACCGAAAGAGTTCTCCAAGACTGTCAGATACAAGAAAAGTGGCCTCCCTGGTTCTGGAGGGACCAAGACTGGGGGATTCGAAAGGTATTCTTTGATTTTATCAAAGGCTTCTTGACACTCAGGTGTCCATTTGATCGCCGCATCTTTCCTTAACAGCTTGAATATGGGCTCACACGTGCTTGTAAGCTGGGCGATGAACCGACTGATGTAATTCAACCTGCCCAATAGACTCATCACGTCTTTCTTTGTTCTCGGGGGAGGCAGCTCTCTGATGGATTTTATCTTAGTTGGATCTAGCTCGATACCTCTCCTGCTTACAATGAAGCCCAAAAGTTTGCCCGACGGAACTCCGAAAGCGCATTTGGCTGGATTTAGCTTTAAGTCATACTTCCTTAGCCTCTCGAAGAATTTCCTCAAGTCTTGGATGTGGTTATCCTGCGTCCTGGACTTGACTATCACATCGTCCACGTACACCTCTATTTCCTGATGCATCATGTCATGGAAAATGGCAGTCATGGCCCTCATGTAAGTAGCCCCAGCATTCTTCAGACCAAATGGCATGACCCGGTAACAGTAGGTGCCCCAAGGCGTGGTGAAGGTAGTTTTCTCGGCGTCTTCTTCATCCATCAATACCTGGTGATACCCAGCATAACAATCTACGAAAGACTGTATCTCGTGTTTGGCACAATTGTCGACGAGGATGTGGATGTTGGGCAGCGGGAAGTTATCTTTGGGACTTGCTCTGTTCAGATCTCGATAATCTACACATACCCGAGTTTTCCCGTCCTTTTTTGGTACTGGCACCACGTTTGCCAACCATGTTGTATATTGGACTACCCGGATCACTCCTATTTTCAATTGCTTGGTGATCTCCTCCTTAATCTTGTCACTGACCTCAGTTTTGAACTTTCGTTGCTTTTGTTGAACTGGAGGACAATCAGGATGAATCGGCAATTTATGAACCACCAGATCAACACCTAGTCCCGGCATGTCATCATATGACCAAGCAAACACATCTTTGAATTCGAAAAGAGGTTGAATTATCGCCTCTCGCGTTTTCTTGTCCGTGTGAATGCTTATCTTGGTCTCCCGGATTTCTTCCGGGGTTCCTAAATTTACCGGTTCAGTGTCATTCAGATTTGGCTTAGGTTTATTCTCGAAATATTCCAACTCTCGGTTTATCTCCCTAAAAGCCTCTTCCGCATCGTATTCTGGTTCTGGGTTCGTTAATTCGCAGTTAAATAACTCGTTGTGATCTGGGCGTGAAGTACGCAAGCATGTCATATTTAAAGCCGCATTATTAGGACTGAAAAGGAAGATAAAAGGAAAAGTAATAAAAATCAGAACAAAAGAAAGAATAGGAAAGCAATGATGAGAGTTTTTTTTTTTGTATATTTTCTTTGGAAAGTTGGAAGACAACAATGTTTACAACTAGGAATTCAAAACAACAATTGAAAAGAAGAAAACGTTCAAGTTATGTCCCGGAGATAACTTGTGATACAGGAAAGGTGGCAGGACAGGTCTACCCGGACTTCCGTCCAGTCGGGAATGGCGTGGCCTCCCAGTTTTGGAGTTTGGAGTTTGGCCCCATGTACATCATCTCAGCAGTGCTTGTGCCTTCGCCTGGTTGAACCATATGGACCTCGTAAAGCATTTTTCTCATCGCCCCACATATTTTCTCGATTTCCTCAGCTGCGAAGACTTCATCATCTTCTTCTTCAGCGTACCTTGGTCCGATGAAAGTCGCATATAAATCCGGCAGTGGTTGAAGCAGCTTCCAGCCCTCATTTCTCCTTTTCTTTGCCCATTTTTCGTCTGCTGGAGTAGGTTTGAAACCTAGTCCAAAAGGTTTCTTGATGACTGGTAAAGTAATGGGTTCTGTTATTCCCTGAAGGGTTCGTCCAAGTCCCTTCCCTGGCCTAAATCCGTGCCTGATCATCTCTTTTGCCACCATGATCGAAGCGTTAGACAAGAAAGGCTGGGGGCAAGGTACTCCCTCTTCGTGCTGCTCTGCCAGTACCACCTCGAAAGCTTGATAGACCGTATGTTCGCTCCCTTCTCTCGGTTCAAGATACGGGATGGATGGGTCCCGGTAAATGGCATGTTCGTCTTCCCCATGGACCATGATTTCTTGGTCTTCGTACTCGAATTTCACCATCTGGTGAAGAGTGGAAGGCACGGCTCCTGCCGCATGGATCCAAGGTCTGCCAAGGAGGAAATTATAGGATGTGTCCATGTCGATCACCTGGAAGGTTACTCGAAATTCGACTGGTCCTATGACCAACAACAGGTCTATTTCTCCCATGGTATCTCTCTTGATGCCGTCGAAAGCTCTCACGCAGACATTGTTGGGTCGGATTCTTCCTGCCCCAATTTCCATTCTTTGTAGCGTGGAGAGCGGGCAAATGTCAACACCTGATCCCCCATCCAGCATTACCCGCTTGACGTAGTAATCCTCGCATTTAATTGTTAAGTGCAAGGCCTTGTTGTGTGCTGCTCCTTCCGGGGGTAAATCATTCTTGCTGAAAGAGATTTGGTTGACGGCGAAGAATCTTTCTGTCATCCGCTCTAGTTGCTCCGCCGAGGTTTCGACCGGTACATATGCTTCATTCAGGGTTTTCAGCAGGATCTTTTGATGCTCGGTTGACCTCATTAATAATGACAGCATGGATACTTGCTCAGGGTGCTTGCGCAGCTGATCTATCACTTCGTAATCCGGCATCTTCATTTGTTGGAAGAACACTTCCGCTTCTTCAACACTCACGGGCTTCTTTGGAGGGAAGCGCCTTTGCGTGGCGTTGTTCAGTTCTTGGGTATTTGAGTACCCTCCAACGAAAGTATTTTCTGGAAGTTCTTCCATGACCTCCTTACCTTTGTACATTACCAAAGTCTTTTGATAATTCCACGGCACTGTGGACGGGTTGGTCATTGGCTTTTGTGGCACGCGTCCGATAACCACTGGCTCATTCAGCCGAGGTGGTTGAATCGTCCCCCGGACCACATAGGCCCCTTTTGGTACGTACATAGGTTTTGTCTTTTTGATCCCGAAGTTCTGTGTCTTCTCAGCTCGACCTCGTGGTATGTAAAGAACTCCACCCTTTGCTGGTACCACTTTCTTCTCCACCTTCTTTTCAGGCTTGCTCTCTGCAACCTTGGCCTCCTCCCCTTTTTCTGATTTCTGGTCTATTTCAGGCCTCTTCCCTGTGTCGACAATGGCAATTATGGCTTTCAAAGCAGGGTCGAACTCTTTGTCTTCACAAATCATGCCGATCAGCGACCCATTATTGTGAGCGGGCAATGGATTGTTAGTCACATTTGGGATCTCTTCGTCCCTTTGCACTATTTTCCCCTGCTCTATCAAATTTTCGACCACTCTTTTCAATGACCAGCAGTCGTTTGTATCATGCCCCTCAGCCCCTGAATGATAGGCGCATCTGACTCCGGCTTTGTAAGAAGGCGATGTTGGGTTTTGCCTTGTTTGGGGAATTGGTTGCAAGAAACCCAATTGGACTAGCTTAGGGAACAAAGTAGAGTATTGCTCACCGATGGGCGTGAAAGTCCGCCGTTGAGGTGGCTCCTGGGGGCGGTAGTTATTCTGCGGGGGTTGCGGGTTATAGCGGTTGCGGTAAGGAGGCTGATTTCTGGGAAGTGGAGCTGGGCCTCGGTTGGCTTGTTGCGGTGGATGGTTATAAGGTTGGGCATTCATGACCATATAAGGTTGATGAGCATATGCCAAATTTGAGTGGGGGTAGTAGTGTTGTGGGGCCCTTTCCGGAAAATGGGGCCTGGGATGACGATACTCCCTTGCTTCAGAGGCTGCCATAGCCGTTTCTTCCTTCTTCTTCCCCCTTGTCGTTCCTCCAGACCCGCTTTGGACAGCCTGAGAGGTTGCCCTTATGGCTGCTTGACTCAAAATCCTTCCTGTTTTCAACCCATTTTCCACCATCTCTCCAATCTTGATCGCTTCCGCGAATGGCTTACCCATGGCCGACATCATGTTTTGGAAATAGTCAGACTCTTGAGCCTGGAGAAAAGTAGTAACCATTTCCACTTCATCCATGGGAGGCTTCACTCTCGACGCCTGTTCACGCCACTTAATAGCATACTCTCTAAAGCTTTCCGAAGGCTTCTTCTTCAAATTCGACAGAGAGTTTCGGTCTGGTGCAATGTCGATGTTATACTGGAATTGTTTTACAAAATCTCTGGCGAGATCATCCCATATATGCCATCGGGACATTTCCTGATCCATATACCATTCTGAAGCTATCCCTACTAAACTTTCCCCAAAGTATGCCATTAGCAGTTCTTCTTTTCCGCCGGCTCCCCGCAATTGGTTGCAGTATTTCTTAAGATGTGCAATGGGGTCACCGTGCCCATCGTATTTCTCAAACTTGGGGGTCTTGGAACCCGTTGGCAGGTGTACGTGAGGAAACATGCATAGGTCGGCGTAAGAGACGCTCTTTTGCCCGCTCAATCCTTGCATATTCTTCAGACTTTGCTCAAGGCTTCTCATCCTTTTGGACATCTCATTTTGTTCTACAACTCTGGGGTTCTGATCCTGCCCTGGTGTGAGCTCGCACTGAGGCGGTAGAGGATTAGTGCTGGTAGCGAACCTAGTTGGTTCCATTGAGAACGATGGTGCTTGGAATGTAAAAGAGGATGAGTCAAAGCTTGGCTTGTACGTGGTATGCTGTGCTGTAACCGGGCAAGGCGATGCAGTAAAAATGTTCATGCTTGCATCAGTGGCCGACATTCGGGGATGAGGCTCAGAAGGCGATCCAGCAGCGAAGGCCGAGGTGGCTGGGTACCCGAATGGGGTAGCAGGGTAATTTATGGGGACATTAGAAGTCCCACTTGACCTGGAGAATAATTCAGGGAATCCGGGGACGACACTTGGCGGTTCTTTCCCATTGTTCCAGTCGTCCAGCATTTCCAACACGCGGAGCCGTAGGATTCTATTTTCCTCCGCGGTTGCGGATTCAGGTGTGAGGACGGCTGAGATTGAGCTTTCCTCAGAAACAGGGATCGTTTGCAATGGAATTTCTGAAGACATTTCCACACTTCCT
Source organism: Nicotiana tabacum (assembly GCF_000715075.1). NCBI lineage: Eukaryota > Viridiplantae > Streptophyta > Magnoliopsida > Solanales > Solanaceae > Nicotiana > Nicotiana tabacum. Next base: position 70,753,788 of record NC_134090.1, on the reverse strand, counting down.
TTTGACCTGGTGAAGTAAGTGTGAGTACTGCTTCTGGCCCTAACAACAGGTAGTTGAACACTTCTCCTTGACCTCGTGAAATATGAGTGCGAGGCCAGACTTTCACCAAACCAACCGTCCTTTCAAAACCCTGGGAAAAATGCTCAATGACAAACGCACGGTTAATTTGTAGCAAAGAACAGATAGTTAATCTCACGTTGGGCATGATGCACCTATACAGTTAAGTGGATTACTATATGTTTGCTACGAGAGCATGCGTCATTCCGGCATTTTTCTCTTATTAGTTTTTTTCCCCTTTTTTTTCTTTTCTTTTCTTTTTCTCTTTTGTTTTCCTTTTATTTTATTTATTATATATATATATATATATATTTATTATATATATTTTTTTTTTGTAGTAAAAGAAATGCGACCGGATCCGATGAGGATTGCCTACGTATCACGATGCCTACGTGAATCAGATCATTACGTAGTTCGAAAAACACAAATGGGCGTAAAAGAAACAACCTCTTTATTGTTGAAACGTTCTATTACAAGCTACATTTTGCAAAAGAAAGAGCAGACTTGGAAAATGAACCTAGACTCAAAATAGACTGAAAATCACCTTGATGAAAAAACAGGCAGAAGATGCTAAAATACAGATTTGACCTATGAAAGCATTATGGTTTTAAAAATTGGTTTCCGCGGGGCATCGTTCGGCCTCGCCGCGGTCCTAGGCGTGAGATCCCTCTCAAGTTGCTCCAGCTCGTGCATAGTCTGCTTGACATAACCCATTACTGCTGAGAGGAAGGTAACACTGGACATGTTCTCACATCGTAGACATCGTCTGGTGATGGCATGGGCAATGGCCTTGATCCTATCTCTGGTTTGCTTCTTCTCTGCGAGCAGGCGTTTTATCTGATCGCTGCATATCTTGAAGACTTGAGTATCTTGTACATGCTGATGCTTCAGTCGCCGTACTTCCAACTTCATCTGGGCTATCGAGTCGTACCAGTATCTGCTCTCAATTTGGAAATCCTTGGCCTGATTAACTGCTTTGATCTCAAGTGCAGCCATCTCTCTCTTTATTTTAGCAACAGTTTTCTCGTGGTCGCCTTCCAATTGATTCAGGTATCGACGATGCTTATCTGCTCTTGTATCCCACTGTGCCCTGAGCTCTGCTACGATGTTTTTAGATTTCTCCAAACCATCTCGCCATTCCCTGATTTCACCTTTTAGCCCTTTTATCAGCTGCTCGTCCGATCGACGCCTTGGTTGTCTATCTGCATCCAACCTTATCTGTTTGATCTGGGCTCTGAGCATTTCATTTTCTTGAATTAACCTGTTCCGCTCTCCCAGATCGGTAGCAATTTGCACGTTGTGCTCGTATTTCATGCCTTCTACTTGTTGCCTTAATCTGCTGATTTCGGCATAATAACCTCTTTCCTTTGCTAACCAATCCCAATGCCTTTGCGATGACTCGGTGAAATCCCGGATGTGGGGTCTCTTAGCTGGCCTTTCATGCTCGAGCTCCCTTCTATACCATGCAAGGTAACCTGGCGCCGTTTCTCCTTTGGCTCGATCCCGTACGCAAGTATCTGATTTCAAAAGTTGACCCTCATTCCAGATTTGGCGAATCTTTGCTTCTGGGAACTGTCCGTTAGGACTTATCTCAACTGTTTGAGCGCTAAGATCTTCCTCATGAGGTACTGTCTGGCATCTTCCGAATTGTCTCAAAACTCGGCCGGGTGCGTAAGGTTGAATGCTCTTAAGCCCCATCAGCAAGAAATGAGTTTTAGCCGCCGACATATATAAGATCTCATCAACAGCCAACCATCCCAACGTCCATTGTATTTGGCTGGCAGTAAGAGCTTGCAAGAACGAGGTCCATGCCAGGACTCCTTTGGGCCAAATGATCTCTTTGGTTTTCGTGTAAGATTCTTCTATGCGGGTCTTTCCCGGGGAACCATGGCTCAAAATCTCGGAATGATGGCAGAGGTGCTCGGTCATCCATATCTGCAGGAGCAAATTACAACCTTCGAAGAAATTTCCCCCAGCTTTACAAGCTGTGAGAGCTCGAAAGATGTCAGATACCACCATTGGCGCGAGAGTACTGTCATTTTGCATGAGTAAAGTGCTAACGACCCCAGATATCTTCAAATCGATGTTTCCATCTTTCCTTGGAAATACCAGAAGGCCCAGGAACATCATCATGAATGCTACCCGTCTGTGCTCGTCCCACTTCTGACGAACCCCTTTGCTGCACAGTTTGTTGATTGGATTATTGAATTCCCCCTCATGACCGTACCTATCATATATGAAGCATGGAGTACAGAATCCGGCTGCTAGATCCGGGTTGTGGACTGTTCTAGGTATTTTCAATGAATCTAGGAACCGATGTACCGTGACGACTCTTGGGGCGACCAAGTATTTTTCCTTTAATGGAAGTTCAGTATTCCCGATGTATCCGGCCATTTCTTCCAAAGTTGGGGTGAGCTCAAAATCAGAGAAATGGAAAACATTGTGCGCCGGGTCCCAATAGGTAACCAAAGCTCTTATGATATCTCCCCGAGGCTGGATTTCCAACAGACCCACAAGACCTTTCAGATATTTCTTAACCTCATTTTGTCCTTCAACACCTAGATCGTTCCACCATAGCCGTAACTTGACAGGGATTTTGGTCATTATCGAAAAATGTTCACTTTGCATCGTGCTCATCCTGCACATTTATTAAGGTGATTTTAACAAAAATGACTGACTCAAAATATTTTACAGAGGGGACCAAGTTTTGAACGCGGCCTTTAAGCACTTCGAAGACGAAGCTTTTAAGGCTGTGTGGGTCTAAAAATGCTAAACAAAACCCAAAAGTGGCTATTTATGCAAAGTCAGCCTTCCGGCGTCCCTTTCGGGAACATTCGGCTATTTATGACAAAACAGCATCACCTGACTTATTTATGACTCTTTAAAAATTTGAAACATATTTTTGATTTTTGGCTATTTTAGAAAAATGGGGTTGAACCCGACGAGGGTTGCCTACGTATCTCGCATCCAGTGAGAATCAAACCGGCGTAGTTCGGGCATATAGGAAAAAATCGAATAAACCTAGAAATCAGGAATGCGTATTTTTACATTTTTTTTTTTTTGAAAAGAGATAAAGATTAAAAGAAACTATTTATTTTTTTATAATATTTTTTTTTTGGAAAAATTTGGACTATTTAGTCTGAATTCATAAAAGGGGTACTACGAAAGAAACAACACATTTTTTTTTTTTATGAATTTTCGATTTTTTTTTTTTACTTTTAAAATAAATACCCCTTTTTTTTAAAGTGATAAAAGAAAAATTTTATATATTTTTTTTAATAATTCTCAATAAACAAGACAATTTTTTTTTTAGAAAAATTCCGGCGAGGTTTTGACACTACTTGGACATTGGTTTTATTTTCCAAAAATAAGCAATTATCTCCCCTACGCTGCTATTTTCCTCTCTTTTTTTTTAGGAACCGGTCGACATGCGGAACCGAAGAAAATAAATGCACAACACAGATAGGAATGCAGCATGATGGTCTTTTCCATTTCAGGTTGCCTGTCCTAGACGGACCCAACCCCTGTGTTGAGTCCCCTAAGTCAAATGCAATATGATGCAAATAAGCGTTCCTACTAGGGATCCGGCATGAAGTTTCGTTATACTAGGTTTAAACCTTGGTATTTGTTCTAGACTGTGTACCCGAGCGGACAACTCGAGTCGAGGAGGGGGCTACGTACCGGGGACCCGCGAGATCGTCCGGCTTTGTAACTTGTCCGACCTCTTTCTTATTTCAGGTATTGACACTAACAGAATAGGGAGTCTCGACCAGCGAGCTTCTCCCCGGAGGTAAGAAAAGAAGGGTTTCGGCACAGTTTATATACAGTTCAGATAATATCAAAAGCGGTAAAAGACAACATTTAGCACTTTTATGCAAAACATGTAATAAAGATCAGATAATAAAGCCAAATATAACAATTATTCTAAGCTCGAATTCTTGGACCCTGAACCAGTGGTTCTGGGTCACAAATCCCCAGCAGAGTCGCCAGAGCTGTCACACCTCCTTTTTGCGCGCCCCGCCCCGAGGGGTAAGATGCGCGGGTGGAGTTTTTCCAATTTAAGTGACAATATTCGAAATGGGATTATTTATTTAATTCAGAGTCGCCACTTGGGAAAGGTTTGACTTTTGGTGTCCCAAGTCACCGGTTTATCTTGAATCCCAAATCGAGGAAATTTTCGACTTTTCCAAATGAAGTCTGCGAACTAGAAATTCTAAGTAAGGAATTCTGTTGACCCGAGGGAAGGTGTTAGGCACCCTCGAATCCCGTGGTTCTAGCACGGTCGCTTAAATTGTTATAATGGCTAAATATCTGATTTAAATACATGTTACGACTTACGTGCTTTTATTAAGTTTAAACCGCTTTTATTATTATCATTTATTTTTATAGAATTGCAACGTCGTGAAAATGCATCTCGAACCACGTCACAATCAATGCACCCGTAGTTGTTAACACATTTCGACTCCGTTGAGATTTGAATTTGGGTCACATAAATGCGCACCCGAATTTAAGAATGTAATTTAATTAAGTCGCGCCTAAAGAATCTAATGCGTTATTGTCTTTGGGGAGGGCAGTGGAATTCACTAAACAGTCCGTCCCAAATTCTAAGTATTTATTATGATCAATTATTGAGGGCCCCGCAATTTGCATTTTTTATTCGGCGAGGCTCGTCTCATTATTTTAGAAGGGTACCCTATAATGACTACATTTCTACTACATTTATCTTTAAAGAGAAGGATGATGCCGAATTTTGCTGGTTTGGACAAATACGGACTGAATCCTTATTATGTTTGCCGAACCTAAACTTGTTTGATTACCTGATTGATTGTTCATGAGGTGAGGGTTACCGCATGCTTTGTCTTCATCGAGTGAATATGCTTATTAATTCGCTAAGTGAGATTGCAAACAAACTAACAACATATATTGAGTTATGTTTAACGACCTCCAAGTTCTATTTTTAACACTCTAACCTATTTGAAATTGATAAAAAAAACGAAATCGGCTGTTTTATTAGGGAAATTACTACTAATTGAACTCAAAAATGATTATTAGTTTTTCTCAACAATCATCACATCATTTCGAAACAAAGAATCTATACCGAAACCCAGTATCGAACCTGCATTGGAACGAATAAACTGACAGGAGAACTGGCATTCATAGCCAGACTCTTAATGTGACTGTATGGGAGTTTGTTTGGGATACATTTATCCCGGACCCAGTACCACAGTTTTGTCAATTCAGTGGTCTAGGCAAAATACATACAAGTGCTTACCATGACTCTATGTTATACAGTCATAACTAAACCAAACAAGTGTTATACTGAACTGAATATATACTAAATCAGAACATGTTGTCTATGTCATGCTGTCATTACTGTTGAACCATGCTATCTAACAGTTCATCTTAAACAGAATGTATGCTAGTTTATACAGAATATTTGCAGTTCGCAGTAAAAATACAGGCCCAACTAACATTCGAACTATCTTTTTACACCAATGCTATAACATAAACTGATGTTCATTTCTTTATTTCTGCTTCAACTTCAAACTTTCAACAATACAAGGTTCAAAGGTTGTGTACCTGGGAATATTTGCAATTGAAGAAGAGGGCAATCAGTAGAGTAACAATGAACAAATGCAGCAGCAGTAACAGCACTATCAGTAGCAACAAGGCAGAATAGCAACAGGCAAAACAATACAGCCAGAAACAGGCTCGAGTGCAGAGATGCAACTATGGCCAATAGAAAGCAATAGCCAAATAGCAGCAACACCCAGTGGAATAGAATCAGAAATCCAGACAGACCAAACCAGTAGTAAACCAATGAAAACACTCGACTAATAGACACAACTGGAATTTCAAAGAATCAGAATTGATTTGAACAGGTTGAACAACTGAAACCCAGTAATAATAGGAGGAAAAAGCTTCTGATTGTTGGTTGTATCCCTTCTATCCCTTAAACTCTTTCTATCTATGTGTATCTATTTTGTATGTATTTAAGCTCTCCTGTCCAAACTCCTCACAGTGTGTTTTTCTTTTTTAACCTTGAAAGTCAGTCCTCTTTTCTGTATGTCTGTCCCTCCTCTTTATAAGCCTTCCTTACCCCTTTCTAAACAGCCTGTTTAGACTATTACCATACCCCTCCCATGTGCCTTTAACCTTTTTCAGTTCCACTTTAGTTAATTAGGTATAAAAACCCCATCATTCCCTGGTAGATTTAACTTTTCCATTTTATTTAACTAAAAGCAAGTATGGGCAGTAGGATATGTTGACAGCATATGCTGTCAAACCATTTTAAAATTAAACAAAAACCTTTATGCAGGCCACAGGCTGTGCACCAATGCACATGAGGTGCACCAATGCACATGAGGTGCACCAATGCACATGCTGTGCAAGAGTGCACATGCCCTCCAATTCAGCATTTAAACCAAACATCCCTTTTACATTACTGATCCAAATCAACAGCTATAAGTAAACAAATTTGGTTTTTAATTGGTTCAACAAATGTTCAACAGAAGCAAGTTGATTTACTATGCTCAGACAGTTGAAACTAATTGACGACTCATGTCGACTCGACTATATTAGCATTAACATACACAATCGTAGCCAAAAATCAGACATTCAGAAGTATGGGACACATGACTCGACTTATACTGATTAAAACAGAATTGTACTTCGAGGAATTAGTTAGTCAGTACAAATTTGGAATACAACCAATACACATGCCTCATCAGAATAGGAGGGGAGGGCTTCAGACAAACACAGAGGTTCAAACAAAGTGGACAAACAAAAGTTGATAAAATTAAAACAAATATGAACAGTCTTTTAAAACAAATCACACGGGCTAAAAACAAATAAAAGAAAAGAAAGCAGACTCACCTTAAACTTGAAAAGTTAAAAGTTTGAACCCGGATTTGGACAGACCTTTCTTAAGGCTGAACGGACTTTAATCGAAGTGTTTCTCAGATGAGAAACACTTCGATTAAGGTCCATTAGACCTTAATCTCTTTGGTTTGAACCGTTTTGAACCAGTGACGAGGGACCTTGTGGTTTCAAAACTCAGATCTAATATTCGTGCTTCCCTGGTTAGATTCGGACCAAACCAAGTATGGTTCGGTCACGAGGAGGGTCCGGGGAGTGTCTGGTATGAAGCTGGGGTTGGTTGGTGTAGATCGAGTTTTGACTCGAATCTTCAAATGAAGATTCGAGGACCTGGGGGTGATTCGAAGTGTGTGGTTGGTAGATTTAGGTTCAGGATGGCATGGGGGTTCTATGGTGTTCAGGTGGAGGTCACCGGCGTTCAGGCCGCCGGGTTTCTGGTGAAGGTGTGCAGGGTCGGCTAGGGTTTGAAGGGGATGGGTTTGGTGAAGACGAAGGCGGGGGTGTTGGCTAGGGGGGCAGGGTAAGGATCTAGGCTTATATAGTTAGTGGGTGGGTTGATCTCAACCGTTAGATCAATCTAGATCTACGGTTTGGATCTGATGGTCTTAAATGAAACGGTGTCGTTTTGAGGGTTGAGGGTTGGGGTCGGTCCGGGTGAGACGGGTCGGGTTTATTGGTGGGTTATGGGGAATTGATCTTGGCCGTTGATCAATTTGAGATCAACGGCCCAGATCAGGCACGACTCAAACGACGTCGTTTGGACACCCTGGGTATCAGGTGGTCAGGACCGGGCAGGCCTGGGTCTTGGGCTGTTCGTTTGGGCCAATTTTGTTAAAATTGGCCCAAGTCCGGAAGGGAAGGGGTCCTCTTTATTTTTTTATTTATTTATTTCTTTTTCTCTTTTTTTTTCTCATTTATTTTAAAACAAAACTAAGCCAAAAAATCAAATTAAAATTAAATACACACTCAATACAATTATTTGCACACACACTAAAATATTTCAAAACAGGTAAAGTCAAACAAAATAAAATCACGGACGAAGATGCCTATTCATGATTTTCTATTTAACGACCGGATTACGGTTCGAATTATGCAGGACACATATTTTTTTAAATTTTGTTTTAATAAAGTAAATCAATAAAAACGGGCCGAAGTTACAAACAAATCAACAAGGTGCCGCACAGAAATCCAAAAATTGTGCAGCAGGGCCAATTGTTATTTTTTTTCTTTTTTCTTTTTGGAGCGATTGTCGTGCGAAACAAAAATCACGTGCTCACAACTATATATTCCTTTTTTTACCAAATATGTAAAAGTAACTTCAGTAAAATATTATTGTCTTCTGTCAAAAAAATTATAATCAAAATAACGTTGTTTCAAGCTTTTTGTCTTCAGATTTTGGCACAAAAAAATAATTTAAATAGTTGGTGGACATAAAAAGATAAAAATATATATTATTATAAAAAATATCACACGGACAAAAATATTCATGTGGCATCGCGTGTCACACTCCCCATGAATTGTCAGCGTCCAGAGGGAGTCGAGGCTATAAAATTGCCAAGTTCAGGTGAGGTATTAAAGACCACGTGAAGTTTAAGGGGGAACTAAATAAAAATTGCCAAGTACATGGGGGTCCCGAACTATTCTGCCTTTTACCGTTGGTAAAAGAGTAATGTCTTGGAAGTCGTCCATACAGATATGGCTCGTCCACTCTACAATAGAATCTGAGTTCATATCTTTAGATAAAGCTAGTGAAGAAGTTAAATAGCTCCGAAATTTCTTAGAAGGAATTTCATTTTGGCCCAAATAGTTGGCATCTATATGCATACATTACGAGAGTCAAATGGCAATAACAAGGGCTAGGGGCGTTATGTATAACAAAAAATCTTGTCACATATGAAGAAGACATAAAGTCTTTATATAACTACTCTCTAGTGAAATTATCACAACTGAAAATGTAAAGTCAAAAGATAATTTATCATATCCACTTACAAAAGGCCTAGCTAAAGAGGTTGTTGAGATATTATCAAGGGGGATGGGACTATGGACGAGGAGAAATCATCATGGGGTGACACTACCTAGAAAACTGGAGATTCCAATATCCAGGCTCAATTTGATTTAGAAAAAAAATTATGATTGACTGTTCAATATTGTCAGATAAGATTTTGCTTCATTCGTGTGATGAGACAATGTTCGGTGATGATGATAAGACATACGTTTTTTTTTAATAATTTGTAAGTTTGATATGAGATTATCAAATAGTGTATCTACGAGATTAGACGTTTAGGAATGACCTATATAATTGAAAAGTATTAGCCGCTTCAAGTAAAATTTTATAATGCCAATTCTCTACGCACTTATGAAACTAGTCAGTGTTCATGGCTGAAACGAATACAACAATGAGAACGTGTTACTTATGTTGTCTAGGTATACATCAAAGCTCGACAGTTCAGAGATATTAAATCTACGACTGACCAAGTATATTCGATATATATTTACTATGAACAGTTCAAAGCAAAACCTACTTATCCAGATGCAATTAGTCTTTACTTGCAAATCGCACATTTTTTCATGCATGTTTCCATCATATAGTCATTCCCCATTTATGTGAGGGATTATTGGATTTTAAAGTGTGAATGAATAAGTCACATTTTGGATTGTAACTCTTTATCTCACTCTTTCATTACCTGTAAGTTCAAAGGCTTGGCCTCAATTTTAAAATACTGAAAATTATAATCTTCTCTATATATTGTTTTTCCAAAACAAAACTAAGTGTCAAATGTAATTGGCTCTGTCATTTGAGCAATTACGAATATGGGAGAGGGAGCATGTTGTAGGGGAGATAACAATTCCGAATAGAAACACATCAAGTAATGAAAGAAACAATATAACTTGGATATAAACAAAGAATCAGAAATCAACAAATGCACGGCATCACCCTTCGTGCTTTTACTCTCGTCCTCACCAAAGCAATCATATAATAAAAATGTACACGGCATCACCCTTCATGCTTTTACTATCTTTCCTCACCATAAAATCAATATAATCGGCACACAATGGTACATCGTGCGGCACGGCATCACCCTTCGTGCTTTACACTCTTTCCTCACAATCATACACGGCATCACCCTTCGTGTTTTATACTCTTTCCTCACAATCATACACGGCATCACCCTTCGTGTTTTATACTCTTTCCTCACAAAACAAACAATGCACGACATCACCCTTCATGCTTTAACTCTCTTCCTCACCCAAACAACAATCACAAATAATAGGGCAAGGGAATAAATGAAATTTACAATAAAAATCCCGGCAAGGGAACAACAATGCAACAATTTAATCTCGGTAAGGGAACAACATCAATAACATCAACATCCCGGCAATGGAGATAACAAATAAATCAACAATAGCACGGCAAGGGTGACAACATAATGATCTCTTCTTTTTCTCATCTTTTGCTTCACTATTCACTTCACAACTCGAGCCAATGCTCTAGAGGTTCAATTATCACTTATACTTTTACAATTCGTTATACAACTTGAGCCAACGCTCCTCAAGGTTCATAGATCATAATTCCTTCCACAAACTTTATACCACAAATAGAAACTACCACCAAGGCATGAAAGATACAACGAAGTCACGATAATCACAATATAAAGACTCACGGGCATGCTAGATACCAACGTATAGATACTCGTCACCATGTGTATACGTCGTACTCAACAATTGCCACATAGCAAATAGGACTCAACTCCTAATCCCTCAAGCTCAGGTTAGACCAAACACTTACCTCGATCCCACAAACACAATTCACGATTCAATTATAGATTTACCCCTTGATTCTACCACCAATACGCTCGTATCTAGTCACAAGTTACTTAATTACATCAATAAATGCTAAATGAATCAACCCCAATGCATGAAAATGAGTTTTCTAAAGTTTTACCCAAAAAGTCAAAAATCGCCCCCGGGCCCACATGGTCAAAACTCGAGGTTCTAACCAAAATCCGATTACCCATTCCCCCACGAACTCAAGTATATAATTTGTTTTGAAATCGGACCTCAAATCGAGGTCCAAATCCCCAATTTTTGAAAAAACCTAGGTTCTACCCAAAACACCCAATTTCCCCTATAAAAATCATTGATTTTAAATTGAAATCATGTTAAAAGATGTTAATGATTGAAGGAAATGAGTTAAAATTAACTTACAATCGATTTGAAAGAAGAGTTGCTCTTGAAAAATCGCCCAAAGGAGTTTGTGTTTTGAAAAGATGTGCAAAATGGGTTTAAAATCGTTTAAGTATAAAGTTGCAGGTCACGGGTATGGGAAATGCGAACAGGGGTTCGCAATTGTGAACCCTGACCTCTGCTAAGCTGGGAAATGCGAAACAGGGTTCGCATTTGCGAAATAGGGTTCGCATTTGCGAACCCTTCAGGAAAATAGGATCTTCGCATTTGCGAACAGCTGGTCGCATTTCTACAACATCGCATTTGCGACTCAAGGCTGGGACAGGGATTTTCGCATTTGCGAAAGAAATCTCGCATTTGCGAGACTGAGCTGGCTTGGCTTCCTTCGCATTTGCGAGTCTGCTATGCACAGCTGAAATCTGCAACTTTTCTAAGTTCAAAATGCACTCTATGGCCTATCCAAAACTCATCCGAGCCCTCGGGGGTCCAAACCAAATATACACACAACCTCAAAAACATCCTACAGACTTATTCGTGTACTCATATCACCAAAATAACATCTTGAACATCGAATTAAACTCAAGATCGATGAAATTTCTTAAAACTTCTTTAAACATCAAATTTGCATTTGAGGTCTGAATCACGCCAGACGGGTTCCGTTTCTTACCAAACTTCACCGACAACACATATAAATCATATTGAACCTGTATCGGGCTCCGAAACCATAACACAGGCCCCATACCACAGGTTTCACATAACATTTCACTTTCAAAAACTTTTATATTTTGCAAAAAATAATTTCTTTCAAAAATTCATTTCTCGGGCTTGGGACCTCGGAATTCGATTCCGGGTATACGTCCAAGTCCCATATTTTCCTACGGACCCTCCAGGACCGTCAAATCAGGGGTTCGGGTCCGTTTACCCAAAACATTGACCGAAGTCAAATTAATTCATTTTATAGTAAAACATTATCATTTTTCATAGATTTTCACATTTAGGCTTTCCGACTACGTGCCCGGACTATGCACGCTAAACGAGGTGATGCTAAAAGAGGTTTTTAAGGCCTCAAAACGCGAAATTTCATTTTAAAACAAGTGATGAGGTCATCACAATTCATGGAGTGAAACATAGGATTACAGCTGGATAGATTATTGTATTCAACTGTATTCACGGTGTGAAACAGGGGGTTACACTGTTTTTAAACGGAAAGTGAATCAATTAACATAATAGACTCCTAATATAACTTAACAAACTCAATTATAATACACAAATTTTGTATTTTCAGTTATAAAAAAGATTCTCAACCGAAAAGTACCCCAAAAATATAGCAATCTTCAGAGAAATTATATAATACATCTGAATACATAAATTATATTAATTATAAAAATATATGAATACATTGAATACAATGAAAATATATCAAATACAACGGGATACATTGAAATACAATGAAAAAAAGAAAATAAATACATGAAAATACAGCGTGATAGTTGAAAATACATTGAAATATATTAACAGAAAATCAAGTTGTTTAACCCCAAACTCCGTCGTCTTTGTTCAAGAACAAACCATAATTTTCGACTTTCATTACATTAGTTTCTGCTGCTCTTTGTTTGTTTTCAAGAACTCAAAGAACATCCACAACTTTGTTCGTTTATTTCTGGCAAAATACATAGTTTACCCATTGATCTTGTACTCAAATCCCTATTACACACCTCTCCACCACGGATAATTTTTTATACACCTAACCTTTGTAGAGTGTATCTAAGACACACCACTTTTTTCTTACCCAGATTTTCAAAGCATGTGTACTATCACACGCCAATAAGGTAAAAAATAGCACATAAAATTACAATTATATCCCATCTTCTTCATCTTGTCCACCATAACTGCCATCATCAAGCATTCATTTTCTTTTTGTGCTCTTTCGATTCCTTCAACTGAAGTAAACGAGGTAGTAATAATAATTATTTGTAAACTCACCCATTAACAAAATCAAAGAATGTGCTTATCTGGAAAAGCTTGAGCTAAGCTTTAATAGTTGGGGAAAATTTTAAAAATTTCACCCTTTCAGAAATTTAACTTAGCCATGGCAAAGCTCAAGTCTGGACAAAAGAAGAATTTTCTGTACATAAGTTTAAGCCTAGTATTAATGGTTGGTGGAGCTACAAATTTTTGAATTCTAATTACAATTTCTCAACCAAAAAAAAATCGACAAAGCTAAGGACTAATCAACAAGAGAGATATGAGAAATTTTAGTGGGTCTACTTGAGAAGAAGTAGATCGAGTGGGTCTAAGCATCAAGGAGTAGCTATGGCAGGTCTAGTGATTTTTTTAAACAAGGAAGAAGATGACCCTATTTTAAATTTTAAAAAAATTAAAAAATATACATCTGATATAAAAATTCTCTTGTTCACGCGCTTCATTTGTTGGTAAAAACACGCATTGACCACGTGGGCAAAGTGGTATGTCTTAGACACACTCTACAAAGGTTGGGTGCGTCAAAAGTTGCCCGCGGTGAAAAGGTGTTTAATGAAAATTTGGGTGTAAGGTTAATGGGTAAACTATGTATTTTGCCTTTATTTCTCCATCAAAGAAACTATGAGTACTCTGCAAACTCTTCGTTTTTCTCAACTTCCCCACAATTACACGCGAAATTCCTCACCCAATTATTATGGCAATCACCAACAGCAAAGGCGTCCCTATTATCAGAGAGTTCACAATCCAAGCACGAATTATCCGTCTTTCGGAGTTGGTTCGTCAGAGAAGTCTTTGTGGTATACCAGGCAAAATCACCGTTTGTGACTAATGGTAGGTGATGTGGGTGAGAGAAATTTTGAGATTGAGCATCATGTTTTCAGGGAATTGGGGAAGAGAATGACATGTATCAAAGTAGAGAGAGAGAAAATAGTGTAACTGAATTGCGTATTTAGTGGCTTAGGAGTAGGAGATAACCAAAATTAAATATTTTGTTATAAACATTAAAAGGTATCTATAGAATATAATTTTTTTAAATGATATTTATTTAAAATAAATAAGGTGTTAATCTTTGCTATAGGAGGTAAAAATTCCAATTAAATTCCTCAAGACAGTGAAGGATGTGGGCTTCAAATAATTTGTTGTTTTTGTTTTAACTAGCGTTCTTCATTGTTTCAGTTTTTTCAGTTTATTGTTTATTCTAGTTTACTGATTTTAGAATACAAATTCTACCATATTACATACAAAAATTCATCATACCAAATAATCACAAAAGAAAAGTGATACATTACTTCTCTTGTTTTAAAAAATTATCATCTGAGACGCTAGATACAAGCTTTCATCATTACTATCCAACAGCCAAATGGCTCTCTAATTTACATAATCTTAAAAGTAAGAAGAGAAAAAGAACCTAAAAGAATTCCTAAGAGAAAACTAAAAGCAAAGTCAAGAAGTGGGACCTAAATTTTTTCTTTTCTTTCATTCTCTTTTCATCTTGCTTCGCTTCTGCAAGACATGAAGAAAGATTTATATACTGGCAGTGGAATGCAACCATCTGCTGCAAATACAGGCATCATCTGTTTGGAGAGCCAACTCCACATCATGGAAATTGCATCTATCCTAATCCGCTGAAAAGGGCTAAAACCATGTACTTGTCTAATTCCAATATTTGATGTTTATCATCCACTGCAACAATCACAAATCCCTTCTTGGTCTCGGAGTCGACATGCCTGAGCGAGGCCTTTGGACTGGTTGAGTTCCAGGGTCATAATTTTGGGAAGCAAGATAGTTTAGGGCAGTAACTACGTCGGCTATGAGAGGACGCATGTTGGGCTGCTCCTGGACACACATTGCGGCTACTGCAAGAGCTTGATACAAGCCTCTAACCGGATACTGACCTTGAAGCATTGGATCAGCCATTTGTGAGAACTTTCTACGGTCTTTGAACAATGGTCGAGCCTGCAAATATTGAAATGAAGCTCTGAGTATAAATTTCTTACCCATAAGTAGCCCTTGACCAACTAAGAGTTCTGAACAAGAAGGCTTTTAACAACGCATCTGAAACAAAACTCTTCCACGCAATTAAGCAGCATATTTTATGACATGATTTAGAGCTAAATAATTAGCAACGCAATGGCACTTCTAGCTATCCCTTCTAAAAGCTTTCTAACAATCTCGAGAGAAGCAAGAACTGGATGAAACTAAATGTACTTTAGGTTGGTATGCATGGGATTTCAAAAGGCAAATAACTGGATAGGGCACCTTTACAACTTATTCATTATAGAAATGTAGAAGACTTGATACTAATGACACTGAGATTGCACAAAATTGCAGCGATGAGGTTCCGACTAGTAAGAAGATTGGTGTGTTTCCTAGGGAATTATATCTTTTTGTAGGTTCTCTAATACTTTGTATAACTAGTATGCAGCAGTTGTTCCCAACATTAAATAAATGATTATTTACCTTATCATAAAATAAAATAAAAAGATATGGAAACATGCTGTAATGACTTAAAGACAGCCTAGAAATTCAAAATAATGGAGAACAGCAAGAAATGCCCAGAAACCAAAAGACAACACGCTATATTCAAGTGCAGGTGAAGTATTTGAGTGATTGATTCTCGAAAGCAGGCAAAAGAGATATTTCAGAAACATTAGGACATACTGAAAATCGCAACAGATAAGGTAGTTCAACTTAATACGATATATCAACTAGTTGAAGATTTATGAAAAGACACAGATTCCACAGCTTAACTTTAATAGCAAATATATTTTATCTTACCCATGCAACCAGATTCTGCTCCCCAGCAGCTCTTGACGTGTCAATTGCCCTTCTACCACTAATAATTTCTAGAAGAACAACTCCGAAGCTGTAAACATCAGATTTAAGTGTAAGCTGCCCCGTCATTGCATATTCTGGTGCACAATAACCATAGGTTC
The DNA here is from genome assembly GCF_000715075.1 of Nicotiana tabacum. Classification (NCBI taxonomy): domain Eukaryota; kingdom Viridiplantae; phylum Streptophyta; class Magnoliopsida; order Solanales; family Solanaceae; genus Nicotiana; species Nicotiana tabacum. The sequence continues at coordinate 70,737,751 of NC_134090.1, read as the reverse complement.
CCATGACTCTTGTGGAAACATGGGTTTTGTCACCTACGGGACCCAACTTAGCCAGCCCAAAATCAGACAGCTTGGGGTTATAATCTTCATCAAGCAAAATATTGGAGCATTTTAAATCCCTGTATATAACAGGTGGATTCGCTTTATCATGCAAGTACTCTAGCCCCTTGGCAGCACCGGCAGCAATTTTCATTCTTGTATTCCAGTCTAGTCGTCTTTTTTTGGGTGAAAGCTCTGGATCATTTAAGCAAATACATAATATATTAAATGCCAAAGGAAAGATGCCTCAGATATAATGACACATAATGTTTCTAATTAAACAGGTTAATTAAGGGAAAGACAAAAACTTCATAAGATTATCATGAAAAGCCTACCAACTAAGATACTGTATGCCACAAATGAAATCGCAGGTCATATTTTCCATTTGCGAGCATCTGGAAATGCTTGGGAACACAAATAATTAGCTTCAACTCCTGTCAGATATCAATTTTTATAGCAAAGGAAACTATGTAATAATCTCTCTTTTTGGTTCCAGCAAGATTTAATGTCAATCCCTTGGATCACTAAGGACTTCACAAACTAACTAGAACTGTCGTCAAATAAATTCCAGACGAAAATGTCATTATGACCTAAGGTGGAAGTTAAACAATTGCCATTTGCATCTTAAGAATGCATATTTTTTTTGGAGATCCAGAATATGCAACCCATTAATAATTTGCCGCAATGAAGGCTTCACAAACATACCATGTAGATGGTCTTCCAGTGATCCTAACGGCATGTACTCGTAAACTAGAAGTCTCTGATCTCCATCAGCACAATATCCAATCAAGTTGACAAGGTGTGGATGGTGAAGTAGGCTTAACATCAGGACCTCAACAAGGAATTCCCTGTTTCCTTGCAATCCATTTTGGTCAAGTTGCTTGATGGCCACGATCTACAAAATAAAGCACTTTCAGGTTTCACAAACAATGTAAACAGTACAAGAAAAAATCAATTGATTATCCCGATCAATGGAAACAGAAGCATTCTACTACCGAGCACGGTATGGAGAAATCTAAAAGTGAACGACCCTGTGACACATGGAACATATTAGGTGGATGAACCTTGTTTTTCTCGAGGCTAGCAAGATCTAGTATCTTTTCCCACTGAGAGTACAGAAGTATAGACAAAAGCTAGTTCTGTACAGAGGAAAAAACAATTCAAAGGAGGCAAAACTAAAATGTTATATTCTAGTCGTGCTTCTACAACTTATGCTGTTGATGTAATAATTCTTGCTACAGCATCACCGGAGCGAGAGAGTTGCAGAAATATTCTTTTTTTTTTTTCTTTAATGAGAAGAGGACTAGAGGCAGGGGGATAGCATGAAAAAGACAGTGCAAGGTAAGGAAGCTGTTCAATTAAAGCACTATCAGCCAAAGGACAGGAGACGAGGCATCGTGGCATGACATTATAAGGAGGCAAAATACTAAGAGGCAAATCATAAAGGTTTTTCTTCCTCAAAGTCATCAGGAATGGACTTTTGGTGAAAACAGGAAGGTGTTGGAAGGACTTTTGGTGCGCACAGGAAGATCTTCAGCAATAATATTCATTCCCACCCCCACAAATTATGCTCTATTCAAAAGTGGACTCCAGTAACAGCAATTCTGAATTGTCGAACTTGGTCAAGATTTTAAAGTGTGAGGGCTGGTGAAGCTAGTGCGGAAGGCAGACAAGAAAGAAGCAGATTGGACTGTTCCATCTCATTAGACTTAACCCTAGAAGCAATTTAGGGGGGTTACAACAGTACAGTGTTTGTTAGCATAAAGCTAGAAGGATGAACCAGCTGCTGCTTGTTTCTTCTTTAAAGTTGCTGCTATTTAATGAACCAAATGGCCTACACTAAAATAACTTCTCCATAAGCAGTCTTCTTATGACAAGCAGATGATAACAAGAGATTGGCATGACCTTGAGGTGGAATTGCATTATGATAATTTAAAATCTTCTATTTGTGCAGAGCGTTGATGAGGGGGTCAATTCCCTTGGTGTCAGTTTTATTAGTCTACCTATAAATGAGAAAAATTAAAAGGTTCTAGCTCTAAATCAAGAACCTGATACTATATTAGTTATCTTCCGTTTGTCGGAGTAAGTGGTTTCACAATAGTTGAGCTAAACCGGAGTTGAAGTCAGATTTTAAAGATAAACCTTGCATCATCACCTCAAATTAAAAATAGAAGATCAAAATCTACTGTACGTGCAGTGAAATTCATGCGGCTGCTCATGAGTAATTAATGAAGTAACTGTCTTCAAAATTCTTTCACTAGTGTTAAAGGCTTTGCACTTTCCTCTCCAAAAGGAAGGAAGCAAGAAATAGTACAGCATGAGATGGGAGAGTTCCACCTAATAAGAACAAAAAATGTTTGAAGTTATAAAGGGCAGGTTACACTCGTATTTCCATTTTTAAGAGTTAAATTATGAGCTAAACAAACCTGATTGGTTCTCTCTAACCGCCCTTTATATACTCTACCAAAGCCTCCTTCGCCCAAGAGATAATCTGCCCTAAAATTTTTGGTTGCAGCAGCTAATTCACGAAATGTAAATGTATGTGCTGCTATATGTCCAGATCCACCATTTTTGGAGCTATCCTTCTTCAGTTTTTCTGAAACAAGAAAAGTGAAAATTGTTAATTTTTCTGAGAAGTGAATATGTGGAAGGCTAATGTCACTTCCAAGCAGCGTCTCATTGCTGAAAGGAAGAGAGTTCTGCCTTCACTAACCATTTAGGAGACCAAAAACAAAACAAACAGAGGCAGGGTGTTTTCTGATCATACATAAAACCAAAATGCTTATCAGCAGTAATAGTACATTGTGCTTAATAGATTTACAGTGTCCATAAACATTGCCAGACAAGCAACAAAATCTTAGTACTCCCTCCGTCCCAATTTATGTGGCACTGTTTGAATTTCTACAGTCAAACAAGCTTTTCTTTGACCGGAATTTTTCATGTGCTTTTTTAATATTTTGAATTGTTAATTATTGTGACTCATAGTACTTCTTACATCGTTTTCAAATACGTAATTTATTTCCAAAAACTTAAAGATTCTATGTCCAAATAATTCACGGTCAAAATTAAGAAGTTAAACCCTCGAAATCCAAACGGTTCCACATAAATTTGCGACAGAGGGAGTAATAAATATAACAGGTGCATTGATACTACATTTTTTTTTTTACAATTTGACAATCTGATAAGACAATTGAAAAGTCCCAATGTTAACAGCATTCGATGGCAAAATGAAAAATGATTCATTTGCAGTGAAACATTCTAGTCTAGTCTTGATGTGTTATCAATTCACCTCGACACAATAGCTCCAAACAACTACAACCCCTTTTGAAGAGTGAACTCTTGTGCTCAAAACTTAAAAGCAGCTTGAGCAACATCACTCGAGGATTAAAAGACAGCATTCCGAGAAGGTCAACTTCGTCTGACCAAATTAACTGGACAAGCAGCCAAAACTAGAGAAATGCATTGCATTTAACCAAAAAGACCATTAAGACTTGATTTTTATAGAATATCTCAATGTTTCCCTAAATATTTCCTTCACTAGCATTGGCTCGATTCCAGTATAAGTTGAAACCACAGAAGGCATGCACTGCAACAAAAAGCTCCTATTGTGAAAGTTTAGCCGCTTTGTACTATAATCTTGACGCAAAGTCTCAAATTACCTAATACCTATATTAAGTTTAGTACTCCATCTGCCCCAGTTTTATGTGGCACGCTTTCCTTTTAGCTTGTCCCCAAAAAAAAGGACACTTTTTTATATTTAGAAACAACGTAAATTTAAGCTTTCTATTTTATATTTCCATCTTATGTCTGCAACTTATTTCAGACCACAAGTTTCAAAAGTCTTTATTTCTTTAGTAAATCGTTGTTACCAAACTCTAAAATGCCAACCTCAACAAAGGGAACAACCAAAAAGAAACACACAACAGAATGGAACAAGGCATCTCATAAACTATACTATAAACAAAAATCACCAAAGTGGGACCATTTCCAAGAAAAACAAAATTATTACCAAAAATCAAAAGCAGATTATGCCTCATGAAAAGCTGATTAAGGTAGCTATGCAAGTGGGTATTTGCTATGTACCAAATGGTGAAAGTTCCAAAGAACCAACACAAGAAATCACCAGAAGAAAAGGGGAACTTTTAAATTCCAAGATAGAAGATGGTAATTAACAAGAAATAAAAGAAAGCTTATAACTTTGATTACTGGTAATGAAATGTCTTCATAGTTTTCAATTGTACTAAAGAATTTAACAGTACCTAATGAGGATGGGATCTGATCAGCAGACTTGCTATTTTCATGCTTCTTTACTAATTTCTTGTTTGAACAAAGGAAACATCCCATTTCTTCTTCTTCTTCTTCTTCTTCTTCTTCTTCTTCTTCTGCCTACGTATTTTTTCTCAGAGAAACAGAAGTGAGAGACAACCCTTTGAGAAAAGGGAAAGCAAGAAAAGGCCGACCAAACAGGATTTCTGACAGTGTGGAGAGAGATAGAGAGAGTAAATTCGGACAAATGCCTCTATGGGTATATACCTTTTTGTTTGGAAATCATTTTGCTTAACTGCCCTTTGTTTCTTTGTTTTTATTAAATAGATCCAATATTCTCTATTAAGTGAAATAAAGTTAATATTTCTAATAATGAAGTTCATTATTTGCAAATGTTTGTTAGGCTATCATTATTTGAAATATTGATAAAATGTTGAAAAGCTTGTTTGAAGAGTGTTTCAAGTGAAGTAATGATTTTACTCACAAGTATCTAACTTCTATCTAAATAAAATTCATGTTCAATCGCAATTGAACTTCCAAATAACATTACTTTAAATATTCCTTTTTTATATCAACCAATTATTGTCTAAAAGCCTGCCAATTTTTTAGGAGAAAAAAGTTAAAGTTGTGACAAAATTGCAACTCTTACGTTTGTCATGTTTATGATTCAGATTATAAATTCTTTAATTTGAATCTCCCAAAGTATTGAAAATTATAATAAAAGTATAATTGTACAAATATTATTCAAATTTTAGATTATGTCATTACTGATGCAAATGAGTGACGAGAATTTTATCTTTACAAATCTGCGAAACTTTTTCTTAAGCTGATCAATTTACTGATCACTATGGTCACTCAGATCTTGTTGACACTATTGGAGCATGTTAAGAAGTCATCTTCTAATTCGTTGATCTATTAAGTTGAGACTGCTCTGTGTATAGTATTTTAGACTCATACTTCATCGTTGTCTGATTCTTGCTATTTTTAAATGCATAGGTCAAATAAAATTTTATAGTTGTTGGATATGAAAATTATATATCAAATAAAATAATATAATTGAGGGGGAGAATTTTTAACATATTAGTATAACTTTGTATCATATTTGTAACAAAATCAATTTGATGCATAATGAGATAAAACAATTTAAATGTATACTAAAAAATCTAGCAAGACATGAAATAATTTTATATGAGAGAAAAATCTTTTAAAGTCGGTCATAACTTGATTATTGCATAAAAACGAGAACAATTGTTTAACTCTATCAAATATCAAATAATATATTGACTAAACAAATACTATAATACATTTATAATTTATATATTGTTCGTAACAAAGTTAAATTTAAGGCGTACATGCTTAATGAGATACAATAGTTTAAATGTATACTCAAACATCTAGTAAGACAAGAAATAATGTAATATGAGTAAAAACTTTTAAGATCGATCACAAATTTATAGTTGCATAAAAAGGTCATATTCAAAGGCCAAATAACATATTGACTAAACAAATACTATAACACCTTTTATAATATAATAGCAAAAGCAAAACATGATGATCCAAAAGATAAAGTTAATAGTATACACAAAATAGATAAAACAATTTATAACTTGAGTCATGTTTTTCAAGAAAAAATGGTATTTAGAAGGAAAAACACATGTTATCATCAGACCAAATACATACTGAAATGAGCTAGACAAAAGTTATCATAAATTCATAATTTTGTTATTGAAATGGTTGGCGTAAAATTGAGTAACTCGAGAGAAGGGCGTAAAGGTACAAAAAAACATGAGAAGTTGGGAGTGCATACTTCAAAATAGTTCAATGAATTAAAAGAATAGTAATAAGCTAAAAGTTAGAGGGTAGAAATCGTAAATATGTAGTACTACAATCCGTTTGAGTTTTAATTCTTTTTGTCGTCCTTTAATTAATATTTTTAAAAATTGGTCCGCGGAAATCACTCAGTCACTACTCAAGTGACAAATTGATAATTGTGGAACCATGTCAAAATGACAAATTTAACCTTGTAATTTCTTTTTCATTAGTTAAATGGAGGATAAATTGGTCTTTCTAATCTCTGGTTTTATGAAGAAGTAAGCCCCGAATTCGCAATTTTTGTCTTGAATAAATTTCCCCTTTAAGCAAATGGAATTTGAATAATCCTTTTGCTTAGCTCAATGAAAGATAAATAGTTATTTGTAGGAAAGTCTCCATTAGGCGGCAAATCGCGGCTTGGGAAGAGTTTCTTAATAAATTATTCGATTATTATTTTACTTATTTATTTTTATTCTTTTAAAAACTATTCACATTTATTGTCTTCTAAACTTTACTCTTTGTCAACAATTTATCCTACACCCTCTATCATAAATTTTCTTAAGACCGTTGCAGATGATGAAAAAAATTAACCATATTGCATTATGCAAATTTTAAATGGGATTCACGTTGAACAATAGGCATTTCAAATGATCTTAATTTATGCGTCATAAACATTTATGAAAAATTAGTTTGGAAGTTAAAGTATGATTAGCCATTGGTAGTAATACTGCCAGAGAAAATATTTATATTATTGCGGATGCATATCAAAAAATTTACCATATACTTTTTCGACCAAAAAATTGCATAACATTGACTTTATTGTTATAAATAGTTTGTACATTGGATGCTACATTGGATGCCCATGTTTTGAATAGCATAGTTTGTACATTGGATGCTACATTGGATGTCCATGTTGTGAATAACTTAAAGATTAAATCTCTTACTTTATGCATCATCTTTATTTTTTATGCCTATAAAAGGCTATGTAATTGCAATGGAAAGATACACCAAAGTGAAAGAAGAAAAGACTTCTTCCTTCTTTCCATCTCTTCTTATTTACATTTTACTGCATTGCTTTTATTTTATAACACGTTATCAGCACGAAGCTCTAATTTTATTCTTAACTCCCGCTAAGTTGAGCCATATTTTATTAAGGTATGTATCATTATAATCATTTTATTTATGGCAGTACATATCATATGTTCATTGTTTGCAGATTACTTGTGCTCTTGGGCATCTTAAATATTTTAAGTACATTGCAGTGATAAAATAACTATTTTCTTCCGTGCTCAACTCTTAGACGACCTCAAAGTCATCAAACTAGCTATGCACTAATGACATACTTATAATATTCATGGCCTTCCTGGATCAAAACATATCTTTAAGGCATTTTGAAGAACTGTGAGAAATGAATTGACAAGCAATAATTTTATAGTTTAATTACTTTATATTTATTGGAACATATAAATAATGTTAGTCACGTTCAATTCTATTAACACATATATATCAATAATATAAAGTGAAATGAAACAAGTATGTAATTTCTACTTTATGGCAAGAATAAAATGAAATAGTAGATTGTTAACATGATATAACTCTATTTTCATTTCTTTTACCTTAATCGTTTTGTTTTCATTAATTGTTTATTATTATAATTATTTCTCTAACTTATTCATCTTTTATGATAGTTTTCACTATGTCAAATTTATCAAAACTTGAATTTGTGGCACTTGACATCACCGGGAGGAATTATTTATCATAGGTCATTGATGCTAAAATTCACCTTGACACTAAAGGTCTTGAAAATACTATTATACAAGGAAATGAAGCATCAAATCAGGATAAAGCGAAAGCCATGATTTTCCTTCGTCATCATCTACATGAAGGGTTAAAACTGAATATTTAACCGTAAAAGATCCACTTGAATTATGGATTAATTTGAAGGATCAGTATGACCACCTAAAACTTACGGTGTTACCGAAAGCTCGGTAGGAGTGGAAACATTTAAGGCTGCAAGACTTTAAAACCGTAAGTGAGTATAATTTTGTTGTCTTTAAAGTAAGTTCTCTATTAAAATTATATGGAGACACTATCACACATGAGGACTTATTAGAAAAAATATTTTCTACTTTTCACGCTTCAAATGTGGTGCTACAACAATAATACCGTGAAAAAGGTTTTAAGAAATATTCTGAGTTAATCACATGCCTACTTGTGGCAGAGCAGAATAATACTCTATTAATGAAAAATCATGAAGCCCGTCCCACTGGGTCAGCTCCATTTCCGGAAGTGAATGTTGTAGCAGCATATGATAAATTTGAAAGAAAACAAAATAATTACTATGGTCGTGGACATGGTCATAAACGTGGACGTGGCAGGGGGCGAAATAATTATCGTCATTATGGTGGAAATAAATTGGAGAACAATAAGGGTTCTCAAATTAATCATTCAAAAGGTAAAACTAGTATGTGTCACCGATGTGGTATGAATGGTCATTGGGCACACATTTGTCGTACGCCAGATCATTTTGTCAAACTTTATCAAGCCTCCCTCAAGAAAAAAGAAAATAATGTGGAGGCACACTTGACCTTTCAAAATAATGATGATGAAGCAGGTCCCTCAAACAAATATGATTCTAAGGCACATCTTGCATATAAAGATGGTGATTTTGGAGGCCTAACAAATATTACTCATTTAGAAGCTGGAGACTTCTTTGAGGATATTGACTGAAGAACTAATCATCTTACTGGAGAATGAAGCTATAAAAGTTGTTATTTTTATGTTTGCAACTAGTTTATTTTTCTTGAGTGTATTTTCCTAATGCATCATGTGTTGCTAGTTTCTACATTCCTAATGTATTTCTTAATATTTTTTTTGTTTGTCTTTCATATTTCTTATGATGTATTTTCTTTTTATGAAGAATATGAAAATTCCCCAGTCTTCAGTTGGACTCAAGATTAATAAAGATGATATATGTCTTCTGGATAGTGCTACAACACACACTATTTTAAAAGATAAGAGATATTTCTCTTATTTGGTAATGAAAGAAGCGAATGTTAATACAATATCCGGTAGTACAAGATTAATTGAAGGTTCTGGAAGAGCTAATTTATTACTACCAGGAGGAACAAATTTGGCTATTGATGAAGCACTATATTGTAGTAAATCTCAAAGAAACTTATTAAGTTTTAAAGATATTCGACAAAATGGCTATCATATTGAGACTACAAATGATGAAAAGATTGAATATATTTATATTACTATAATAATGTCCGGTAAGAAATATGTGCTTGAAATGTTACATGCTCTTTCCTCTGGCTTATACTACACAAGTATTAGCAGAATTGAAACACATACCGTAGTAGACGAGAAGTTTACTAATCAAGATAATTTTATTATTTGGCATGACCGGTTGGGCCATCCTGGTTCTAATATGATGCGTAAAATAATTGAGAATTCACATGGACATGCAATGAAGAATCAGAAGATTCTTCAATTTAAGGAATTCTCTTGTGTTGCATGTTCTCAAGGAAAATTAATTATTAGACCATCAACTATTAAAGTTAGGATGGAATCTCCTGCATTTCTGGAATGTATACAGGGTGATATATGTGGGCTCATTCACTCTCCATGTGGACCATTCAAATATTATATGATTTTGGTAGATGCATCTACAAGATGGTCACATGTGTGCTTAATATCAACTCGCAATATGGCATTTGCGAGATTGTTGGCTCAAATAATAAAGCTAAGAGCACAATTTCCAGATTATGCAATTAAGACAATTCGTCTTGATAATGCTGGTGAGTTTACATCCCAAGCCTTTAATGATTATTGTATTTCAACTGGGATAACAATTGAGCATCCGGTTGCTCATGTTCATACACAAAATGGTCTAGCAGAATCATTGATCAAATGCCTCCAATTTATCGCTAGACCAATGCTTATGAGAACAAAACTTCCCATTTCAGTATGGGGTCATGCTATTTTGCACGCAGCAGCACTTGTGCGCATAAGGCCCACAAGTTATCATAAAATCTCCCCATTGATATTGGCTTTTGGTCAGGAGCTAAATATTTCCCATCTTAGGATCTTTGGTTGTGCGATATATGTTGCAATTGCTCCACCACAACGCACAAAGATGGGTCCTCAAAGAAGGTTGAGGATATATGCTGGATATGAATCTCCTTCTATTATAAAATATCTAGAGCCGATGATTGGAGATTTATTTACGGCAAGATTTTCTGATTGCCATTTTGATGAATCAGTATATCCAACATTAGGGGGAGAAAATAAGCAGCTGAAAAAGAAGATAGATTGGAATGTATTATCACTGTCTCATTTAGGTCCTCGAACAAATCAATGTGAACAAGAGGTTCAAAAGATTATTCATTTGCAAAATATTGCAAATCAATTGCCAGATGTATTCACTGACCTACCAAGGGTGACTAAGTCACATATTCCAGCTGCTAATGCTCCAATTCGAGTTGATATCCTGGAAGGATAATTAATTAAAGCAAATGAGTCTAATCCATGCTTGAAACGTGGTAGAACAATCGGTTCTAAAGATAAAAATCCTCGAAGAAGAAAATGAGCAAGTGATCAAAGTGAACATAACACAGAGGTAGTGGCTCAAGAAGAGCCCCAAGACGTAACAAATGATAAGACCTTAGGGGAGGTCCAGGTACCTAAAAATAATGAGAATGAAGAGATATCAATAAGTTACGTCTCAACCGGGAAAAGATGGAACCGGAATAATATTTTTATCGATGTTGAAATAATGCAACAAGATGAGGATCTAGAACCAAAATCTGTCAATGAATGTAGACAGAGAAATGATTGGCCAAAATGGAAAGACGCAATCCAGGCAGAGTTAACTTCACTTGGAAAACTTGAAGTCTTCGGACCCATAGTTCAAACACCTGAAGGCATAAAGCCAGTAGGGTATAAATGGGTTTTTGTGCGAAAACGAAATGATAAAAATGAAGTCGTTAGATATAAAGCATGACTTGTGGCACAAGGGTTTTCCCAAAGGCCTGGAATTGATTATATAGAGACATATTCTCCTGTAGTGGATGATATCACCTTCAGGTATCTCATAAATATGGCAGTGCAAGAAAAACTTGATATGCATCTAATGGATGTTGTTACAGCCTATTTGTATGGATCATTAGACAACGAAATTTTTATGAATATACCTGAGGGATTTAAAGTACCAGAAGCATATAAAAGTTTTCAAGAAACTTGTTCAATAAAGCTTCAGAAATCTTTATACGGATTGAAACAATCAGGTCGTATGTGGTACAATCGCATGAGTGAATACCTATTGAAAGAAGGGTACAAGAATGATCCAATTTGTCCTTGTGTCTTTATAAAAAGGTCTGGATCTGAATTTGTTATAATCGTCGTATATGTTGATGATTTAAATATCATTGGAACTCCTGGGGAGCTTCCAAAAATAGTAGACTATTTGAAGAAAGAATTTGAAATGAAAGATCTTGGAAAGACAAAATTTTGTCTTGGTCTACAAATTGAGTATATGAAAGATGGAATATTTGTCCATCAATCAACATACACCGAAAAGATTTTAAAGTGATTCTATATGGATAAAGCACATCCATTGAGTACCCCGATGGTTGTGAGATCACTTGATATAAAGAAAAATCCATTCCGACCTCATCAAAATGATGAAGAGCTTCTTGGTATCGAAGTATCATATCTTAGTACAATTGGGGCATTAATGTATCTTGCCAATAATTTCCAACCAGATATAGCTTTCTTAGTAAGCTTATTGGCAAGATTTAGTTCTTCGCCAACACAAAGACACTGGAATGGTATTAAACATATATTCAGATACCTCCAAGGGACCATTGATATGGGTTTATTTTATTCAAATGAATCCAAGCCATCATTGATTGGTTATGCAGATGCAGGATATTTGTCTGATCCACACAAAGGTCGATCTCAAACATGCTATTTATTTACAAGTGGAGGTACAACCATATTATAGCGTTCGATAAAACAAACTATGGTTGCTACTTCTTCAAATCATGCAGAGATAATAGCCATTCACGAAGCAAGTCGAGAATGCATTTGGTTGAGATCGATAACTCAACACATTCAGCAAACATGTGGTCTTTCTTCGAAGGAGAATATTCCAACAATATTATATGAAGACAATGATGCATGCATAACTCAATTGAAAGGAGGATATATCAAAGGAGATAGAACAAAATACATTTCACCGAAATTTTTTTTCACTCATGATCTTCAGAAGAATGGTGAAATAGATGTACAACAAGTTCGTTCAAGTGATAATTTGGCTGATCTGTTCACTAAGGCATTACCAACATCAATATTTGAAAAGCTGATATATAAGATTGGAATGTGTCGTCTTCGAGACATTAAGTGATTTTTTATCAGGGGGAGTAACTACACGCTGCACTCTTTTCCTTAACCAAGGTTTTGTCCCACTGGGTTTTCTTATTAAGGTTTTTAATGAGGCAGCAAGCAATGCATATTATAAATAATTATATACATCCCAATATTTTTTTTTGTAAGTTCTTAATGAGGCACATTATCTTACATGGACATCCAAGGGGGAGTGTTATAAATAATTAGTACATTGGATGCTATATTAGATGCCCATGTTGTGAATAACATAGTTTGTAAATTGGATGCTACATTGGATGCCCATGTTGTGAATAGCTTAAAGATTAAATCTCCTACTTTATGTCCATCATCTTTACTTTTTATGCCTATAAAAGGCTATGTAATTGCAATGGAAAGATATACCAAAGTGAAAGAAGAAAAGACTTCTTCCTTCTTTCTATCTCTTCTTATTTACATTTTACTGCATTGCTTTTATTTTATAACATTTACTAATTTGTTTGTCTTTAAAATGAGCCTAAGGTGAAAAAATCAAAAGGTAACGTTTATCGTTTTCTATCTAGAATTCTCCAACTTAATTTTTGGAGGGAATCTAGGGTATTTGTCGCAGGAGTGAAGCGTGGTCCACCTAATATATCACCAAGGTTTCAGGCAACGAGTACTTTTTCAATTAAAAAATTTGCAGTTTGATAATTAACAATTATAATTGTGATGATATTGTCTTATGGGTACTGAAATATGTGACTCTTTTTTTTATTCCTTTTGACAATATCTTTACTTTCTCCCTGAATTATTGATCCCAACAACAGGAAAAGTAATGATTAGAAAATTAAAATTGTAAAGAAACAAAAGTGAGGGAAGTTTTTTTAATTCTTTAAAAGGAATAAGAATACTGTCATGATGGATGAGAAATTTGGGCTCAAAGAGGTTATTGGACTGTCCGAAGATGCAATAATTGGGCCAACTATGACAACTATACTATCACCACAAAGGTTTTTGGGCTATATTTGGGATCCGGATTGACGAGTCGGGAACATTGTAATGAATATCATTTTTCCTTCGATGTACAATATTTTCCAAGTGCCTTTAAATAAGTTTCATAGTTAGCTTTCTATCCCCCGAGGGTGTCGAAGAACAGAAACAGTCACAATTATCTTCCTTAAAGCTCTTTCTATCTTCTTCTTTCCCCCTTTCTATCTTTTTCTCTTCAAGGAAAAGCATTAAATATACACTACTAATTTCTCAGTATGGCATTGTTAGAAATATCCGTTTAAGGGATGATTACCCATTAAAAAAAATAGGAGGAAGTGTCTTTTCCTTATTTTTTTCTTGAAGGAGGTTATTGTTGTCTACTCTATTTTTCTACCATTCCTTACTATTTTGGTGCCTTCAGAGAATTGCTTTTATTTCTGAATTAGTTATACTTTATGTGGTTTTCTTCTAGCTCAACTGGAGATTTGCTTCATACTTCATGAACTATGTTGCTTACGTTGTTGTTTAATTTATAAATGAACTTGTGACTTCTTGAAAAAAATTCAGTTGCCTAAATTGGTAAACTTTGCAAGTACTAGAAACTTTTGTCAAATGTGGACTTAACAAATGTAGGCAAAATTTGCAAAAGACTGTTTCTCAAATCTTAGATCCTTCCTTTCAATCAAACGAAGGGAAAATCCTCTTTTAACTACTATTTTCAAGTTTATGCAAGCTGCATTTGCATCTCTTCCTTCTTAAAGTGCAGGGTTGAAAGTGGTTACATATTTTTGGCATTAATTCTTAATTTTGATAATTTTTTCTATATATTTGGCATAACCTATAGGTTTCTGCATCTAATGTTATGCTGCCAAAGCTTATTTCTTAAAACCTGGAATTGGTTATTTCTTGCTTTACAATTTCTTTATCTGCATTTCTTTGTCCTATGATTGGTCATATCATGTATCTCTTGTTTTAATCGTCCCCATGCTTTTGGTCCTTCTTTTTCTATAGAAAAGTATTCTGTATTTATTTATTCAACCTTTTATCCTTTCTATATACTAAGAACTCTCTCTTTTAGTTTTACTTTCAACTTTACAGCTTTACATGTTTCTACGTTATACATTAGTGAGAAATATTCTAAATTTTTGTCCTTTGAGACATAAAATATAAAAGCATTCTTACATGGTTGTCGCTGAGATGGATTTTTTTAATCCATAATTACTTATTGATCTTGTTACAAGAAATGGTTGCAGATCTAGATGGAACCATTGCTCAATGCAAGATTAATCAGGGTAGGAGCTTGTGTTCAAGAGAAACTACAGTAAATAGAGAATAGAAAGAACTTCCTCTCTTACAGAAATTCTTGAAGTAGTCAGCCCCTCTACGTAGTGAACCTGATTCTGTTAAATGGAATAGAAGTACATATGGTTTTTTCTCAGTTGATGAAGTTCTGCTATCTGTTCTTTTCAAAAGGTACTGACTCATCTGGAACGAAAACTTGGAGGTGTATTTGGAAGAGCAAAGCAGCACCAAAGTTAATTTTCTTGAAGTGGACTATATGTCATAATGACCTAACTCGAGCAAACCTCCCACATGTTGGTGAAATCATATGCTTAAGATGTTATGCGTGCTTAGAGAAAGCTGAAGCCCATTTTTTCTTCCATGTACCAATTTTTTAGCTTTATTACATGTTCTTGGATGTATAGAAGTAACCATAGCTAGATGGGAAAGAAAGTAAGAACATCTTAGAAATGTATGGAATACAATTCTGACCTGCATTTCTTAAGTGTAGTTTAATATGCAATAAAACTATATATTTACCTACCAAAAGAAAATCATGAAACTCTTAAGAGTAAGTTGAGCAAGTGATTATATTTTTTCAGGGAAGTTGACCCATCACATGTTTCCTGCACTTTGTTGTTGTAAACTTCCAATTTTATTGGTTCTGATCACCATAAGAGATTAGAAATTCTCTCCCATTTGCAATGTGAATATTTCGTTAATCCTTTCTACGTTAAAGTAGTTCTACAATTTGGTGTCTTTTGTTGGGCAAAAGAAAGCAAATAACCATCCCACTTTGGAAAAGAAATATGCATATCTACACAGAAATAACACAAAATCCGAACAGTTCTAAAATCGTATTCATAATTTGCAACGTTGGGTTGGGCCCGCATGCGCGGGCCTGCTTTATCTAGTAGTAAAAGAGATCAAAACACAGAGGATATACACTCCCTGTGATAATGTGTCACAAGCAAATATAACCACTCCCTCATACCGAATCTCTTTGAAAATTAATTTTTCACCCCAGTAATCCTCATAAATCTTCCTATACAAACTAAATGGGTCCAAATTTGGACAAACACAACCATTGATGAGCACGATGAACAACGAGATCCACACAGCTCGACATCTTGCAGAGGGCAACCTTAAGGCGAACAAGAGATGATACGACCCTTGCAGTAGTGCAGGCCCATTAGGAGACATCGGGAATATTCTCTCGAATATTCCCTATAACTTGTCTTTTAGAGCTCAGCAAGATTGGGTTCCTTATATATAGAACATGAAACAACTTTGTAAGGACACTTTTTTCGGCTAATCTATAATACTTACTGTAAACTTGCTTACATAGAGGATTGAGAAGATTATTGTTAAAAGTCTTTTTTGGTCTAAACGAGATAAAGAATTCTTATCATTATTCGCTTTATCTATCTTTCATTTTAGAGATTATTATACTTAGCTAAGATTTACCCCTTCAACTTCTTTGATTAATTTGTTCAAAAAGGTTTCAATATCTTTTGAGTCAAAAAATTCAGCGCCGTCTGTGGGGATTTCTATAGCTGAGACCTTAGTTTCGTCTAGATTCTTGAAAGAAATAATCACCTCATTTCAGTCTCACAAAGGCCAACAATGGCAGGAAAGGGAGAAGCAAGGCTAAAGGAAATAGTAGGTGTCACAAAAAACCTCCTGAATTCCCTCAATGAAGCCAGTGGAGAAGACAACAAAAATGTAACACCAAGTGCTACACCTGAGGGAGAGATCTCACTCCCCCCATTCGAGGGTTTAACTATCTCGCGCGAGAGGGAAACCTCAACATCCGCAGCAGGAGAAACACCACCGGCTGTGAGAAGGCTATTAAAAGAATGGTTGACAAACACCTTGAGCAACATACTCGAGAAATCCGTTCAGAGGGATATCGAAGATACATTACCCGCAAAAACCGCAGCTGTCACCGAGGAGCCAAAAACTACACAAACAGGTAACACCCGTACTGTCGCTGATATAGGCAACGATGCACTTGCAGCCATCTTAAAGAAAATGTAAGAGATGGAAAATGAGAACAAAATACTCCGCGACCAGATGAAAGAGCATCAGGAAAGGGTTGATAAAATACCAGGCGCTCCGAAATTGCTACCAAAACGTGGCGCGGGTCGATTTATCGAACAGCCATACAGCAAAGGGGCAGCTCCCCACTCTATTCTAAAAACCTTCAAATTACCGCCATATATAAAAATATATGATGGCACCACAGACTCGGAGGATCACTTGATCCATTACGTTACTGTAGTAAAAGGTAACGATCTATCAAAAGAACAGGTGCCATCAGTACTGCTGAAAAAGTTTAGCGAAACTCTGACAGGAGGAGCTTTGACATAGTATTCCCAACTACCAGCAAGATCGAAATCAACGTTCGAAGAATTGGTAGATAAGTTCGTCACCGCTCACACGGGAGCGAAAAAGGCAGAGGGCAGGGTAAATGATATCTTCGCCGTCAGGCAAACGACAGGCGAGGGGCTTCGGGATTTCCTAGCCCGATTCAATAGGGTAAGGATGAGCCTACCGAACGTGTCAGAAGGGATAGCGGTAGCAGCCTTTCAAAATGGGTTGAATAGAAATGGGTCAAAAGCCACCAAGAAGCTGCTAAGTAGACTCATGAAGTACCCCCCCTCCCACCACGTGGGAAGAGATCCATAATGCCTATTGCGCCGAAGTGAATGTAGACGAGGATGACCTGAACGACCCGATCCAGCGACTAACCTCGGTCCAAACTGAGACAAGGAGAGATCGTCGCAACGACGATCGAAGGGATCAACTACCGCATTTCAACCGAGAAAGGCACCATCCCTATGTCTGAACATCCAACCCACCTCCTCCACAATATAGCCCCAACATATTGCACCACCCTGAAGCGAAAGAGGTATGCCTCCACTGTTATCTGCTCATAACTTTTGTGTTTCTTCTTCAGAAATAGTGTACGCACTGGAAAAGCTCGACACAAAAGTGCAGTGGCCACAAAAGATGAAATTGGATCCGAGCACTAGGAGATCGAACCTTCTGTGTGATTTCCACCAGGAAAGGGGACAAAAAACTGAGAACTGCATAGGTTTGCGATAGAAAGTGGTAAGAATGTTAAACCAGGGTTACCTGAAAGAACTGCTGAGCGACCGAGGACGGGCCAACTTCGCTCGTGGACGCGATCAACCTCAGGGACCTCCAAAACCACCATCAACAGCTCGTACCATACAAATGATCATTGGTGGCAGCGATGATACGATGATCAACCATGTGAAGTTCACCACCACACACAAACTCAAACGGACAGTCGCCTACGAACAGTATGACGACCTCGAAGATTATATTATCTTCGATAAGTCGGATATTAACGGTTTGTCTTTTCCTCACTATAATGCTTCGGTTATAGCTTTACACATCGCGGATACCGACGTAAAAAGAATAATGGTGGATGATGGAAGCGGCGTGTGTATTATTCACCCACGAGTTCTCATGCAGATGAGGCTCGAGGATAAAACAGTATAGCATTGCATAACACTGACGAGTTTTAATAATGCAGTGGAACGAACCTCTGGAGAGATAGTGCTACCCATCCTAGCAGGAAGAGTCACCCTGGAGATGATGTTCCACGTTATGAACCGGGAAACAGCCTACAATGCCATCATAGGGCGCCCATGGATACACGCCATGCGAGCCGTCCCGTCAAGTTTCTATTAAGTAATCAAATTTCCCACCCCATGGGGGATATTTAGCATCCAAGGAGAGCAACGTACCGCCCAGGAATGCTACCGGAATGCCCAAGACTGCACACACACCAAACAACTAAAAGGGGCAAGTGCAGAAGCGTAGAAATCAACCATATCAACCAAACCCGGCGTACAAATAGAGGCCATCAAAGACCCGGATGTCGTAGAAGCTTGCAAGGCAATTGTAGAAGACCTCGATCCCGTCCAACTAGACAACACCGACAGCACGAAAAAGTCTTATATCAGACACAACCTCTCAGAACCAGGTAAATATCGTGAGTTTTTAACTAATAATGCCGATTTGTTTGCCTTTTCCCATTCAGATATGCCAGGCATCCCAAGGGATATCACCATACATAGGTTGAATGTCGATCCTCTTTACCCGCCAGTACGACAAATGAGGAGAAAGTTCAACGCCGCCATCAATGAGGCGGTCAGCGAAGAGGTTGATAAATTACACGCTAATGGCTCCATCCAAGAGTCAAAATATCCCCAATGGGTCGCCAATGTGGTCATTGTCAAAAAGAAAAACGGGAAATGGCGGATGTGTGTCAACTTCACCGACTTAAACAAAGCATGCCTGAAAGATTCCTTTCCATTACCACACATCGACCAGCTCATCGATGCAATGGCGGGACACGAACTACTAAGCTTCTTAGATGCTTACTCTGGTTACAACCAAATTCTGATGGCTGAAGAAGACCAAGAAAAGACCATTTTCATCACTCACTGAGGAACGTACTGCTACAAGGTAATGCCGTTCGGACTCAAGAACGTAGGGGCGACATATCAAATGTTAGTCACCAAGATGTTCAAAGAACAACTCAGTAAGACCATGGAGGTTTACATCGACGACATGCTGGTAAAGTCGAAAAAGAAAGAGGATCACATTGACCATCTGAAGGAAGCCTTTGAGTTATTGAGGGAATACGGGATGAAGCTGAATCCCGAAAAATGCGCCTTCGACATAACTTCAGGAAAGTTCCTTAGTTTTCTAGTGTCACAAAGGGGTATCGAGGTCAACTCGGATCAGATCAGGGCCATCGAAGGAATACCGGAGATATTGACCAGCAAGAAGCAGGTGCAGAAATTAACAAGACGAATAGCCGCCTTGTCAAGGTTCATTTCACGATCATCAGACAGATGCCATAAATTCTTCAATGTGCTAAGGAAAGACCACGAACTTTAGTGGAATGTAGAATGAATCAACGCCTTAGGGAAGCTGAAAGCGTATCTATCCTCGCCACCACTGCTCATCAAGGCAGACCCGGGGGAATGCCTACTAGTATACCTAGCAGTCTCCAAAGTCACAGTAAGTGCAGTCTTGATCCGCAAAAACAAAGATACACAATCTCCGATTTACTATATCAGCAAAACCTTAATTGATGCCGAAACAAGGTACCCTAACCTTGAAAAACTAGCTTTGGCATTAGTCGTAACTTTACGAAAGCTTAGACCATATTTTCAATGTCACCCTATAAAAGTGATGACAACCTTCCCCCTGAGGGGCATCCTACACAAACCCAAATTATCGGGTAGACTAGCCAAATGAGCCATAGAATTAAGCGAGAACGACATAACATACCAACCACAAACTGCCATTAAGTCGCCGGTGCTCGCCAATTTCGTCGCTGATTTCAGCGCAAAAATATTGCCTGAAGTAGAGTAGGAGGCACTCCGCACTTCCGCATATTCCGACCTCTGGGTCCTCTACACTGACAGCACATCTAATGCGTCGGGATCATGACTGGGACTCTCCTCGAGGTTCCTACAGGCAAAGTAATTCGCCAGTCTATACGATGCCCCGAGATGACTAACAACGAGGCCAAGTATGAAGCTGTGATTGCAGGATTGAAATTAGCCCTCAAATACGGCCCGCGATGACTCGTCCTCCATTGCGACCCTCAACTCATAGTGAACCAAGTCACCGGGACTTTCCAAATCAAAGAACAGAGACTACAAAAGTACCAGTCAGAAATTCACAAACTGCTGCCAGAGTTTGATGAATGCCGCCTCGACCAAATACCTAGGGCACAGAATATCGAAGCAGACAGACTCGCCAAGCTAGCGGCAGCCACCAAAAATAACAATAAGGAAAACGTGATCACCCTTCTCCGTTCCGCAATAGACCAAGTCGAGGTACATTCTATAAACCTAACTTGGGACTGGCGCAACCGTCTCCTAACATATTTGTAGGATGGAACGCTCTCACAAGATAAAAAAGAATCCAAAAAGCTTCGAATACAGGCAGCCAGATACAGCCTCGTAAACTGTGATCTCTACAAGAGAACGTTTGGCGGCCCCCTTGCCAAATGTCTTGGGCCAAATCAAACAAGGCGAGTACTGGAAGAAGTACATGAGGGGCACTGCGGCTCCCACACGGTAAATCGCGCCCTCGTCCGATGCCTCATCCGCGCCAGATACTACTGGCCCACCATGAAAAAAGAAGCCGCGAACTACGTCAGGAAGTGTGAATAGTGTCAAAAGTACGCCCCTATGATACACCAAGCAGGGGAGCTCTTCTATTCCGTCACTTCGCCATGGCCATTCCTAAAGTGGGGGATGGATATTGTCGGACCACTCCCAGCAAGATGAGGTAAGGTACGTTTCATTTTGGTTTTAAATGATTACTTTTCTAAATGGGTGGAAGCAGGTGCATACACTCAGATACGTGAGCAAGAGGTCATCGCGTTCATATGGAAAAATATAATATGCCGTTTTGCCATCCCCAAAGAAATCAGCTGCGAGAACGGACCTTAGTTCATCGGCAAGAAAACAACCGAGTTTTTCGAAAAATGGCACATCAAAATAATACTTTCCACGCTATACCATCCCGCTGGCAATGTTCAAGACGAATCCTCCAATAAATTAATACTGAATATATTGAAAAAGAAGCTCGAGGATGCCAAAGGTCTATGGCCTGAACTACTACCAGAAGTATTATGGTCATACCGCACTACACCAAAAACCAGTACAGGCGAGGCACCATATTCACTAGTATACGGATCAGCCGAGGCGCGAGACGTAGAAGGTTGAGAGCGTTGACTTGAATCCTCTACCCTCAATGAGGCCACTTGTCCATTCAACATAGATAACTCCGCCTCCAACTCCTTAACACGCTCTTCAAGCCGCGTGACCTTAAGCTTAGAGGCCTCCTTTTTCTCGGTCAGCTCTGACCTATAAACATGAAGGGTATTCTCCAAGGCTGTCGTGCCAGAAATAGCTACCGCCAGCTTATCAGCATTGACGTTCAGTTCGCCTTTAAGCCCCTCAATCTCCACCGCTCCAGGAACCTGGCGGAGTCAGAAACGATATGTTCAGTTTTGAAAATGAAATACTTATGCCAAAACTTACGACTTGCTCAGTCATCAGTCCCAACCACCAGCCCTTTTGTGCCATGATGCCTCAGATGCACCATAGTACCCCATGTGGAATCTAGGCGAGAATAGGTGCAAAAGGTGGTGGATAGAAATATCGCATTCCGCCAACTCCGCATACTTGGTCAACAACAGAAGTATCTTGATCGTATATGGCAAAAGTTGTACCAGGCAAACTTGGTAGAACCTGCAGAACTCTTCCGCTAATGGGAGGAGGGGAAATGAGTAACCGATCACGAAAGGGTACTCGTAGAAAGCGCAGTACCCAGGTCTATGGACCTCTACAAAATCCCTCCCCGCTGGAACAATATCAATATGAGCGGGAATGTCGTACTTTGTACAAAGAACGTCGATGTGAATTTACTCCGTCTTAGAGAATACGGGGGTAGGAGTAGAAGGGGGATCTTGAGGAAGTCACTTCAAGACATGGGGTGTCTCGGCAGTAACTCCTCCACCGTGGGAAGACTGTCACCTTCTTCTACCACCATACCCTCACCACCTGAAGGGGGCACCATGGACAACGGGGCAGCCTCAAAAACCCCTTCACGAGATCGATGTGATCTTGGCATGCTTTCATTAAAAAAGGTAGTGACACAGCCAAAAAAAGAGGAAGAAGAGGAGGTTGAGAATGAAGAGTGTGAGAGGAAGATGAAGAGTGTGAGAGGAAGATGCAGAAGGGTGTTAAGACAAACTCGGAGAAACAAGGAGGGATAATCAGAAATGAATTGGCCAAGAATTTTTGAAAAAACAAACCCTCCACCTATTTATAGGATTGGGTGGCGCCAGAATCGAAGCGGAAGGCCACAGAGTTGCACCAAAATCGAAGCGACAAACCATCAATCCCCCACCTCAAAAACACGCGTAATGATGATGCACGTGAAGATGATGTCTTTTCCCGATAAAATACATTACTTGGTGTCTTTCTAAGCACGTTGAGCGCCTACCATTGGTTTGGCCGTAATGCTTCGTAGGGTCAAATTTCTCCGTAAGAACGCATGGTGTCCGCTCATCGAGGACGCACCAAGTTGCAACGTCGACAAGCGGAGGGACTAACTATATGGGTCCAAATTTGGACAAACACGACCGTTGATGAGCACGACGAACGACGAGATCCACACAACTCGACATCTTGTAGAGGGCAACCTTAAGGCGAACAAGAGACGGTACGACCCTTGCAGTAGTGCAGGCCCATTAGGGGACATCGGGAATATTCTCTCGAATAATCCTATAGCTTGTCTTTTAGAGCTCAACAAGGTTGGGTTCTTTATATATAGAGCATGAAACAACTTTGTAAGGACACTTTTTTCGGCTAATCTATAATACTTACGATAAACTTGCTTACATAGAGGATTGAGAAGATTATTGTTAAAAGTCTTTTTTGGTCTAAATGAGATAAGGAATTCTTATCATTATTCTCTTTATCTATCTTTCATTCTAGAGATTATTATACTTAGCTAAGATTTACCCCTTCAACTTCTTTGATTAATTTATTCAAAAAAGTTTTGATATCTTTTGAGTCAAACATACCTAATAAATCGAGTGAATTCCAAAACGACAAAGAATAAATATTTTTTCTACGAGTTCTAATTTTGAATTTAAACTTGAAAATTCAACTAATGCTATTGCTAATAGACGACTATGTCTATCTTGTCAGAACAGGTCTCAGAAAGACCTCGACCAGGAAAACCAAAAAAATTCAATAAGGAGCAACCCCCTTAAGTACCCCATCAAATAAATCACCTATTCATAACCCTATGATACTCATAATCAAATGGAGTGATGAAACTTGATCAACTTTCCCCATCCTCTTCAAACTATAACCCTTCAAATAATTCCAATGATCCTTATACCTAAAGAATCTCAAAGAAGAATAGTTCTTAACATGTATTTCTATTGTTCAAGTTACAAGTATTTATAGTACAAGGTATATGCATTTATAAAGATATAACTGAACCTATATCAGATAGAATTTACAGATATATGCAGTTACAAAGACATAATTGAATCTATTTCAGATTTGAATTAGAATTCTGTTGGATAAGATTATCTTTAATACTCCCCCTCAAGATTGAGGATCCATCCAAGAGACCAATCTTGGACCTGTTGTAACGAACCTGCTACACCCTGTGTTTCTATATGTGAAAGTACGCCATAAGTAAAGTGATGTAAGCTCAAAAAGGATGAAATTCTTATATAAGGCTAAGGAAGGTTTATCGAAGTATTAGGTAAGTTAGGATGAATGAGACTTTTTAATCACGATTTAAACACATTTAAAGTCATGATATGACTATATATGATGTACGTATATGAAATATAAAGTTTGGAAAAAAAACAGATTTAAGTTGCGAAAAAAACAGACTAAGGATCTGCCTTGCAATGAAGCATTTTGTGCAATATATTTTATGTGCTATATGAGGTCTTTTTGGGACATATTATATACCAAAATGAAGGTCTTGGAACCTAGTTTCCAATGGTCCAAACTATTTGTTCATGCAACATCAGAGCAGAGAAATATTAATTTTTAAAGTAGGATCACCAAGTCACGTTGCCGCACTTCGGAGAAACTGGCAGGTTTATAGGCTAAGTTACGATGCAGTTTTCTCCCAATATATTGGAAGTTACATGGATATATTTATATAGAATTAAAGCCCTATGTGTTTATTTCTAATATTGTAAATCGTTTATCAATACGATATCGGAATAGAGAGATACAAGTGTTCGAAGTGGCACTGCTCAAGCTGCCAAGCAGGCAGCTTACCCACCTGCTTGGAAAATTGAGGCAGTGGTCTTATCCCCTTATATCTTGTCAACAATACGCTTACACGTTAGCAACAATTTGCAAGCTGTTGTCTGAATTTGGAGTCTCAAATATGAGGGGGCTTATCACATCATCCTATTTACAGTATGTTGTGTCCTCTTTCCTTCTGGTTTTTTGGTCATTAATTTTTTTCCTTTTCATAAATCAGAATAATTCTGAGCATCATTGATGATGCTTATTTGTAGGCTATGATGATATAACTTTTTGAGTTATCCGGATTTCGGGCAATTGGATCCCATCCTCATTTATGATATATCCTTAGAGTTGATTTCCTCTGATTCTCTTTGACTTAAACAAACATCTATTGGATGTGACATTTCAATATAATGGAGCAAATAGGTTTTTTAATTTATGAACATTTAGAGGGTGTATTCATTCCTAGTTAAAATTCGTCTTTGGGGCTGAAATTTTTAGTTTTAAAAAAAGGATGAAAAGTCAAACTTGGAAATGGGTTTTAGGTTTGGTGTATATTAACTATTGCCTCTATTTGGATTGCTGCTAGTTTTGTGGTTCACTCCACTGTGGATGCTTGGCGGGGCAAACCAAGATGTGTTGTAACCAGCGTAATGAGTATTGCGATGAAATAGGTCCTAATGGAGTTAATTGGGATTCATTTAGCTCACCCAACTAGATTGTGATTGGGGTGGTTGTTGAAATTGTGTTGAGCTTGGTTAAGTCATAAGGACGAGATCATACAGGTATGTTAAGGCTATCCCTTCTTTCCTTTTTGGCATGATCTATATGATACAACGAAATGAGCAAGCATGCAAGTTTTAGAAATGATTCTATTCTTAGAAGTACTAAGATTGCCTATGTTCCTGATTCCCCATATGTCCTACTACCATATTGTTTATTCATGGGTCTTATAATATTCCAAGAGATCATATTGACTTACTTCATTATGCATTGCATTCATTTATATATGTGCATTCACCCATGACTCAGACGGTGTTATATACGCATATATATGTATATGGGATATGGGAAAAAGTTATGACGTTATATACGTACCACCACCTGATCAACTGGTATACGTTGATGATGTTTCCCACAGTGGCCGAAATGATATGATGGTATGCCCTCAGAGGCTTGATGATGATATGTACGTATAGACCTATGCATTACATAACATTTACATGCATATACATTACATTATAAATATTTCATAATTTACAGATCTAACCGGATATACAGGTTGAGTCATTTACTCCATGTTTCTTTCATGTCATTTATATACTTATTTATATGCTTTACATACTCGGAACATTATTTGTACTAACGTCCCTTCTGCTTGGGGACGTTGCATTTCATGCCCGCATGTAATGACCCGGCCGGTCATTTTATGAGTTACCGCTCTGTTTCCCCCATTTCTACTTTTTATGTCTTGTTAAGCTGTATTATGTGGTATTGGGGTGGTTGGTTTGGATTCGGAGTGGTTTTATAGAGAAATGAGACACATAGTATCTTTTGAGTAAGCTTAAGTTGAAAAAGTCAATAAGATATTGACTTATGTGAAAAAAGGTCTCGGATGTGAATTCTGATGGTTTGTATTCTTATTTATATGAATTACATACTCGGAACATTATTTGTACTAACGTCCCTTCTGCTTGGGGACGTTGCATTTCATGCCCGCATGTAATGACCCGGCCGGTCATTTTATGAGTTACCGCTCCG
The DNA here is from genome assembly GCF_000715075.1 of Nicotiana tabacum. NCBI lineage: Eukaryota > Viridiplantae > Streptophyta > Magnoliopsida > Solanales > Solanaceae > Nicotiana > Nicotiana tabacum. The sequence goes on along the minus strand of NC_134090.1, from coordinate 70,711,367 downwards.
TTTCCCCCATTTCTACTTTTTATGTCTTGTTAAGCTGTATTATGTGGTATTGGGGTGGTTGGTTTGGATTCGGAGTGGTTTTATAGAGAAATGAGACACATAGTATCTTTTGAGTAAGCTTAAGTTGAAAAAGTCAATAAGATATTGACTTATGTGAAAAAAGGTCTCGGATGTGAATTCTGATGGTTTGGATAGCTTCGTTAGGTGATTTGGAACTTAGGAGCATGATCGGAATATATTTTGGAGGTTCGGGGTTGATTTAGGCTTGAATTGGCGAAATTGGAATTTTGGCATTTTCCGATTGGTAGTGGAGATTTTGATATCGGGGTCAGAATGGAATTCCGGAAATTGGAATAGGTCTGTTGTGTCATTTGGGACGTGTGCGCAAAATTTTAGGTGATTCGGATGAGGTTTGATAGACTTTTTGATCGATTGTGGAATTTGAAAGTTTCTAAGTTCTTAGGCTTAGATCCGAGGTTGATTCGATGTTTTAGTGTTGTTTTGAGTGATTCTAAGGTTCGACTAAGTTTGAATGATGTTATGAGATGTGTTGGCATGTTTTATTGAGGTCCCGAGGGCCTCGGGATGAGTTCAGATGGTTGACGGATTGATTTTGGCACTTAAAGAATGCTGGTGTGCTGCTGTTCTGTGATTTCCGCAGATGCGGACGAGTGGCCGTAGGTGCAGAATGGTCGTCTTAGGTGCGAAGTTTGGGTTGGTTGAGGTTCAATGGAGATACGGAAGAGTTACCACACATGCGTGCCCGCAGGTGCGGCTGATTGGGCACAGGTGCAAAAAAGGAGAAGTTAATGAGAAATCGCAGGTGTGCACCTGGGACCGCAAGTGCGGGTCTGTAGGTGCGAGTAAAATTACCGCAGGTGCGGTACCGCTGGGTAGAACATATAAATAGATGCCTTCGCGAATTTTTGGCTTATTTCATCAATTTCTCATTTGGGTTGGAGCTTGTGGGAGCAATTTGAATAAGGAATTCAAGGGAATTTCGTGGAGGTAAGATTCTTGGAACTAAAACTCGTTTCTATGGTGATATTTTACTGATTAGAGATGGAATTTATGAAAATTAGTGGTTAAAATAGGGGGTTTAGGGTTTGAAATTGAAGACTTTGATTTAGGGATTTGAGGGGTCGTTTGTGGTCGAATTTTGATATATTTGGTATGTATGAACTCATGAGAATATAAGGATTCTAGTTTCGTGATTTTTATTAGAATTCAAGATGTGAGACCGGGAGTCGGGTTTAGCTAATTTCGGGATTTTTGAGTTAATTCGATTATTTTTGCTTAGGATTTGTTCCTTTAGCATGTATTAATGGTATGAATCTGGTTTTGGTTAGATTCAGAGCATTTGGAGGCCGATTCAAGAGGCAAGGGCATCGCGAGCTAAAGTTTGGACTGGACTGATGTAAGTAATGATTGTAAATGTTGTCCTGAGGGTATGAAACCCCGGATTTCACTTCGTGGTGCTACTTTGAGGTGACACACCCGCTAGATGACGAGTGTGGGGTTGTGCAAAGTTGGGGATTGTGACTTGGTCCGTCCCGTACGACTGTTAAGTCGCGTATTTGATTGAAAACTGTTTGATATCATTGTGTTTTGGAAAGTATTACCATGTTTTGGGCTGAATGCCATATTTGGGCCTCGTGCCAACTGTTTTGGGACCCTTCGGGGCTTTTTACTACTATTCCTCACTGTCTTGACTTAATATATCTACTCAGTCATGCTGTACTCTACTGTTTTCATAACTCAGTCGTATCTACTCTGTTTTGATATTTTAAATGATATTTTGGGCTGAGCATCATGTTTTACCATTGCCCGAGTGGCTTGAGAGGTTTCTGACTGAGTGAGACCGAGGGCCTGTGTTTGTGAAGATATTATGGGATCGGGCTGCACGCAGCAGCATGTTGTACTGATTCGTGATATATGAGAGGCCGAGGGCCTGACTTGTTATGCCATGAGATGGCTTGTGATAGCGTTTGGGCTGTAGGAGCCCCTCCGGAGTTTGAACACCCCCAGTGAGCGCGGGTACCTAGTGTGAGTGATGTGATCTTTCCCGAGGGGCTGATTATGAGTGATTGTGAGGTAGCCCAAGGGGTTGGATCTATTGATATTTTGCCGAGGGGCGGTTGTGGTACATGTTTTTCCCGAGGGGCTATTAACGTTTCTATCCTTTTACTCACTATTTTCATCACCCGTTTAAAACTATTGAAATATGTTTTAAAAAGGTTTTACTGAATTGAGTTGTTTTTACGAGTGTTATTGATTTACTGTATTGTTCTGCACATATACTATTTTGTTGTAGTGCTATGACATGAAATTACCTGTTTTCTTACTGCTCAGCTGCTTTTACTTTTATTACTTACTGAGTTGGTGTACTACCTTACTCCCTAGACCTTGTGTGCAGATCTAGAAGTCTTGGGACGCGATAGTGAGTGATCAGTCTTCCGGTAGGTTTCCTGAGGTGACTAGGTAGCTGTTTGGCGTTCGCAGCCCAGTACTTCTCCTTCCTATGTTATTCAAATTGTCTTAGTATTTTATTTTTGGAGTATGTTGTCCTTTCTGTTCCTAGACGAGTTGTAGTTGATCATGGTTGGTGACACCTCGATGTCGGGCTTGTGTTATATTTCTGCAATGCTTATTTTAACTTATATTATGGGATTTTAGTTAAATTAATGGCTTAAAATGACTTATTATGAATTTTTGGTTGGTTTTGGGGTTTGTGTCGGTTGGCCTAGTTTCACGTTAGGCTCCATCATGACCGGGTTAGTTTTAGGGTCATGACACCGTAGGTGTAGACAATCAGCTTGACGTTCTCTCATAGTAGACGAGATTGGCATTTATCGAAGGATCGGTAAGACTCCACCTCATTCGAAGTGCAGCCGAGTCTATGAGTCATCATGTCAGAGTTTTACTATATACTTATGGGTCAGCCGGTACCCTATCCCATTTGATGTTAAATAATCTTAGGGGCTTTGTAGACACAGTTTTATTATGTACAGTATGTCAGAGTTGACGGCCCATATGTATTCATGTTTTATGAACGATGGTTCATTAATATAACATTTGCCCACCTATAATTGTACATTATGAGTTGTGTCCATGTTGGCCCATGATGGTCGAATGATCATGAGTTACAGAGTGGTTCGCTCGGGCCAGTACAGCACCGGGTGCCAGCCACGCCTCCTAAGGTTAGGGCGTGACAAAGTGGTATTAGAGCCGGTCGTGTCCTTGGAAGTTTACAAAGTCGTGCCTAGTAGAGTCTCACTTATGGGTGTGTTGCGCGCCACATTTATAATTGAGAGGCTATAAGGCATTTAGGAAATGTTACTGTTCTTTTGTTTCGAGATCGTGCCATAGAGCTCAGTCGTAAGAAGTCAGTATGAAATTGTTGCGAGATTTTGAATGCACCAGAGGTGCAGGTATCACAGCAGAGCTTTAAGGTGTAGATGTAATTTCTACTTATGTGGAAGGAGGTTATGAAAGAAACATAAGATAAGGTGCGAGAGTGAAAGGTAAGTAAGGTGAAAGTGAAAGAGATACGAGATACTCAAGTACAAAAGATTGTGAATAGTCTAGACATTAGATAGAGGTTAGGTTTTAGTTTAGTTTCAAAGGAGAGAACAGTCGCATAGGTGCATTTACAAGGTCAGAGACAGTTACGAGATTGAAAGGATTCCGACCACAAGTCGTGGTGTGGGAAAGAGGCCTAAAGGGGGGAATGCCCTAGCCTTTGGAATTATTTATAGAACAGTTGCCTAGATGGTAAGAAGAATAGTAAAGTATTCATAAGAGCTATAAGTTATGATAATGGTAAGTGCATCAGTCAATATTCGAGGACGAATGTTCCAAAGGGGGAAATGATGTTATATCCCATGTTTCTATATGTGAAAGTACACCATAAATAAAGTGATGTAAGCTCAAAAAGGATGAAATCCTTCTACAAGGATAAGGAAGGTTTATCGAACTATTAGGTAGGTGAGGATGAATGAGACTTTTTAATCATGATTTAAATGCGTTTAAATTCATGATATGGCTATATATGATGTATGAATATGAAATAGAATGTTTGGGAAAAATCAGATTTAAGTTGCAGAAAAAAAACCGACTAAGCATTTGCCTTGCAATGAAGTATTTTGTGTAATATATTTTATGTGTTATATGAGGTCTTTTTGGGACATATTATATACCAAAATGAATGTCTTGGAACCTAGTTTCCAAAGGTCTAAACCATTTATTCATATGACATCGGAGCAGAGAAATATGGATTTTTAAAGTAGGGTCGCCAAGTCACGTTGCCGCACTTCGAAGAAACTGGCAGGTTTATAGGTCAAGTTGCGATGCCTTTTTCTCCAAATATATTGGGAGTTAAATGGATATCTTTATATGAAATTAAAGCCATATGTGCCTTGTTTCCAACGCCGCAAATTATATATTAATACAATATTGGAATAGAGAGATACAAGTGTCCGAAGTGACACTGCTCAAGCTGCCAAGCAGGCAGCTTACCCACCTGCTTGGAAAATTGAGGTGGTGGGTTGTCTTGCTTACACGTTGGCAGTAATTTGCTTACACGTTAGCAGCAATTTGCAAGATGTTGTCTAAATTTGGAGTCTCAAATATGAGGGGGCGTATCAGATTATCCTATTCACAGTATGTTGTGTCCTCTTTCCTTCTGGTTTCTTGGTCATTAATTTTTTTCCTTTTCATAAATCAGAATCATTCTGAGCATCATTGATGATGCTTATCTGTAGGCTATGATGATATAACTTTTTGAGTTATCCGGATTTTGGGCAATTGGATCCCATTCTCATTTATGAAATATACTTAGAGTTGATTTCCTCTGATTCTCTTTAACTTAAACAAACATCTATTGGATGTGACATTTCAATATATTGGAGCAAATAGGTTTTTTAATCAATGAACATTTAGAGGGTGCATTCATTCCCAGTTAAAATTCGTCTCTAGGGTTGAAATTTTTAGTTTTAAAAAAAAGGATGAAAAGTCAAACTTGGAGATGGGTTTTAGGTTTGGTGTATATATTAACTATTGCCTCTATTTGGATTGCTACTAGTTTTGTGGTTCAGTCCGTTGTGGATGCTTGGCGGGGCAAACCAAGATGTGTTGTAACCAGCGTAATGAGTTTTGGGACGAAATAGGTCCTAATGGAGTTGATTGGGATTCATTTAGCTCCCCCAACTAGATTGTGATTGGGGTGGTGGTTGAAGTTGTGTTGAGCTTGGTTAAGTAATAAAGAAGATATCATACAGGTATGTTAAGGCTATCCCTTCTTTCTTTTTTGGCATGATCCATATGATACAACGAAACGAGCAAGCACGCAAGTATCAGAAAAGATTTTATTCTTAGAAGTACTAAGATTGCCTATGTTCCTAATTACCCATATGTCCTACTACTATATTGTCTACTCATGCGTCTTATAATATTCCAAGAGATCATATTGACATACTTCATTATGTATTGCATTCATTTATAAATGTGCATTCATCCATGACTCAGACGGTGTTATATACGCGTATATATGTATATATATGTATATGGGATATGGGAAAAGGTTATGGCATTATATACGCACCACCACCTGATCAGCTGGTATACGTTGATGATGTTGCCCACAGTAGCCGAAATGATATGATGGATGCCCTCAGAGGATTGATGATGATATGTACGTACAGACCTAGGCATTACATGACATTTACACGCATATGCATGACATTATAAATATTTCATAATTTACAAATCTATCCAGATATACAGGTTGAGTCATTTACTCCATGTTGCTTTCATGTCCTTTATATTCTTATTTACATTTATTATATACTCAGAATATTATTCGTATTGACGTCCCTTTTGTCTGGGGATACTGTGTTTCATGCCCGCAGGTGTAGACAATCAGTTTGATGATCCCTCATAGTATACAAGATTGGTATTCAATGAAGGATCGGTAAGACTCCACCTCATTCGGAGTGAAGCGGAGTCTATGAGTCTTCATGTCAGAGTTTTACTACATATTTATGGGTCAGCCGGTACCTTGTCCCATTTGATGTCAAATAATCTTAGAGGCTTTGTAGAAACAAGTTTATTATGTACAGTATGTCAGAGGCCTTGACGGTCCATATGTATTCATGTTTTATGAACGATGGTTCATTAATATAACATTTTCCCACCTATAATTGTATATTATGAGTTGTGTCCATGTTGGCCCATGATAGTTACGGACAAAATGAATGAGTTACAGAGTAGTTCGCTCGGGCCAGTACGGCACCGGGTGCCAGCCACGCCTCCCAAAGTTGGGGTATGACAGACCCGGCCGGTCATTTTGAGTGTTGTATCCCTATTCACAATTTACTGCATATTGTATACTCAATTGTTGATATGTGACTTGTCGGGGTAGTTGGTTTGGTTCCGGGGATATTTCGGAATAAATTGGGACACTTAGTCCCAAAGTTGGAAGCTTAAGTTGAAAGAGTTGATCGGATGTTGACTTATGATTAAATGGCTCCAGAATGGAGTTTTGATGGGTTCGATAGATCCATTGGGTGGTTTTGGACTTAAGAGTGGGTCTGAAAAGTGATTTGGATGTTCATAGTTGATTTTGACTTGAAATGGCAAAAGTTGGAAAATTAGAATTTTTGGAAATTGAGAAGTTTGACCGAGAGTTAACTTTATGATTAACGGTCTAGAATTTTGGTTCTGAATGTTGGAATAGGTCCTTTGTATCATTTGTGACTTGTGTGCAAAATTTGAGGTCAATCGGACTTGATTTGATAGGTTTCGGCATCGAATGTAGAAGTTGAAATTTCTTAGTTTTTGTTAGGCTTGAATTGGGGTGCAATTCGTATTTTTGATGTTGTTTGATGTGATTTGAGGCCTCAACTAAGTTTGTATAATGTCTTTTGACTTACTAGTATATTGGGTTGAGGTCTCGGGGGCCTCGAGTTTGATTCGAATGGGAATCAGATGGAATTATGGACTTAGAAGTGCTGAAGTTGGGATTTATTGGTGTGACCGCACCTGCGATGGATTTGGTTGCAGGTGCGGGCCTGAAGAAGTTGGCTTGTGGTCGCAGGTGCGGGCCTGAAGAAGTTGGCTTGTTCCGCATCTGTGAGCTCGCAGATACGGCAGGGTCTCCGCAGATGCGGATTATTGGAGTCAAGGCTAGGTCCACAGAAGCGAACTATTTTTCGCAGATGCGGTCCAACAGGTACAAAGTTGGGACCACAGGTGCACGAGGTTGGCTGTTAAGTGAGTTTCGCAGAAGCGAAATTTTCTCCACAAAAGTGGGAGCGCAGATGCGAGCATAGGCTTGGTAGGTGCGGAAATGCCTGGGCAGTGTTTAAATTCGAGGATTCCGAGATTTTTAATCATTTTGAACTTTGCAAGCTCAGATTAAGGCGATTTTTGAGAAGGGTTTCAAGTGATTTCTTGAGATAAGCCACTTCTGATCATTTTTATGCAATAATATTGATTACCCATTATATTTCCCAACTAGTTTATGTGTTTTTTAGGTGGAATTTTGGTAGTCTTGGGATAGGGATTAAAGAGTTAAATTTGGGGATTTGAGTGACTATTTGGTGTCGGAATTAGGTATAGTTAGACTCATGGTTGAATGGGTGTTCGAATTTTGTGACTTTTCTTGGGTTCCGAGACACGAGCCTAGGGTTGACTTTTGAGTTGATATTTTGACTTTTCATTAAGAACTTAGCATTTTCATATGGAATTGATTCATATAGCTTGAGTTGATTGTATCGAATTGTTTGTGGCTAGATTCGAGGCGTTCAGAGGCCGAATCGCAAGGCAAGGGCTTTTTGGAGTAGAGGTTTGCACGGTCTGAGGTAAGTAACACTTCTAGACTTGGTTTTGAGGGTATGAATCCTTGAATTATGTGTTATGTGGTTGATCTTGAGGTGACACACATGCCAGGTGATGAGCGTGTGGGTGTGCACTATAGGAATTGTGACTCGGTCGATTCCGTGGAATTGTGTAGTTGAATAATATTGTTGTTATCCGTATATTCTCTATGTGTTAGAGAAATTGAGGTGCGATTTATGTTAGAAATCATGCTTAGGCTATATGCTGGTACTTTTAGGACCCATAGAGGTCGTATTACTGTTAAATTACTTGCTTAATTTGCATTTATGTACTCAGTCACATCTATCATTCACATATCATATCTTAGTCTCTGTTTCCATTTATTGATACTTCTTATCATCATTATTTGGGATAATTGTCATGAAAGTGTGAGCCTGAAATGATGGGTTTTCAATATCTTAGCCTTATGTTTTGATGATCTAACAAACTTACTGTCAAGAACCAGATAGGGAACCTAACACACTTGGCATACATTGCTAATCAACAGACTCCAGTCATTGTGAATTGTTGCAACTATAGAAGATAGAGAACCAACTCAGGGACCTGATCACTTGTGTGTCCCTCACAGCAGTACGAAAGTCAACTGTGTATAGCTAGAAAGTGACTGCCACAGAAATAGTGCACATAGTGCAGCACAATTTTGCAGTCATTTGTCCTTTGACCAACCAAGTGCTTACATCATTCAAATGATGTCATCAAAGGTGTATTAACAAGAATATTACAACAAAACATCACTTGAACACTTGAGAATTCTCTTCAAGCATTCAAGCCTTCTGAGACAGCGAATTTAGTTCTCAAGAGCCTCAAGAACAAAGTAAAACACTACTACAGACCAGTTCCTAAATCTAGTATTTTGTTGTCCTTAGTTGAGTTGTAACTTTGTAATTGTTCTTCATTGTAATTCCTAAATTGCTTTGCTAGAAGCGTTGCTTAGGAACCCCTTTGTAAAACCATAAACCCTTTTTGTTTGTGTCGTGACTAGAGTTAGTCATGAGTTGAAGTCTTTGTAATAGGTGTATTGCAAAGTGGCTTGTAATAGGTGTATTATGAGTTAGTGAGGGATTAAGAGTTTAATTCCTAGATTGCATAGGTTGTAATCTAAAAGTTGCTCATAGTGAAGTTGAAATCCTACCAGTATAGGTCGTGATTTTTTTATCCTCTTGAGCAGGGATTTTTTTACGTAAAACTCCCTGTCTTATTTGCTTACTGTTTTATTAGTATTCTCAGTGGAAACTCATAGAGGACCTGGTACTCTATAGTTTGATGGACTCATATAAACTATCATGAGAGACTGAAGAGATTGATGACCGAGTTAGGCCGATGGCCTGATTGTAAGGATATTTTTGGGATCAGGGTGCACGCCGCATGAGGGTTTATTGATTCATGCCATGAATGGATTATTATAGTGCTTGGGCAGGATCCACCCCTCTGGAGTCTGACATATCAGTAGTGAGGGCAAGTACCTACTAAGCGCGAATGCGGAGTGCGAGTGTCGAGCGATTGGGAAGATTGAGTGACCGTAAGGATGGAGTAAAAGTGAGGAATGAGTGACTGTGAGGATGGAGTGAATGTGAGGACTGAGTGATTGATACTTTGAGAATATGCATACGATTTCATCATTGTTTTGTATTACAGTTGGCATACATAACTGACATGTAGATATCGAGACGTATCATTTCTCATTTTAGTTACACTCGACATTTCTTACCTGTTTGAGCTTTAACTGTTGAGCTTGAAAGCATGTCTACATTTCTGTAATTTGACTATACCTGTGAATCTCGTCACTGCTTTCAGCCTAAAGGTTAGACCTGTTACTTATTGAGTTTGTTGTACTCACGCTACATCATATACTTCATGTGTAGATCCATGTACTTTTGGGTACGATGGTTGCTGACTTTGGAGTTTTTCTATCAGTTCGGAGATCCTTGAGGTAGCTACCTTGGTGTCCGTAGACCTTGACTCTCCTCCTATATCTTTTAGTTTTTATTATACTGTTCTTTCTTCCTAGGCAATGTTTCAGACTATGCTATTGTATAGTTGCTCATGTACTCAGTGACACCCACATTTTGGGGAGTTGTATAATGAGTCGTGGTATTTTTCATATCAGATATTGTAAAAGATTTTTACTCTTAAGTTTCATTTATTATGTTTTCAAATTTAAAAATGCGTGGTTTATTGTGAATGTCGGCATGCCTAGCATTGCGATAGGCGCCATCACGACATGTGAGATTTGGGTCGTGACAAGTTGGTATCAAAGCCTAGGTTACATAGGTCTTACGAGTCATGAGCAGGTTTAGTAGAGTTGTCACACCTCCTTTTTTACCCGGAAGGGGCATAAGGGAGTTTTTCCAATTAAAGTGACGTAATCAAAACGGGATTATTTATCCAAATTCAGAGTCTCCACTTGGGATAATTTATGGTATCCCAAGTCACCAGTTTAAAATCCCGAATCAAGGAAGTTTGACTCTTATTTATGTCTGCAAACACAGAAGATCGGGTAAGGAATTCTGTTAACCCAGGAGAAGGTGTTAGGCATTCGTGGGTTTTGTGGTTTTAGCACGTTCACTTTAATCATACCTGGCTTAATCAATTTGTCTAATTACATGTTTAAGAACCTATGTGCATTTTACCTTTCTTAATTAAGAAATTATCCTAAAACGAGTCACGCGTACGTGTACTCATTTTGTTTGGCGCGTCAAGAATCATGTCACGCGTACGTGTCCACAATTAATCACGCTTTATTATTATTAAGAAAGTTTGGCCGAAATTGCCTGAACGCATACCTTGATTTTATTTTTAGAATCATAATTATGTCACGCGAACGTGTACACAATCACGATAGTAGATTAAGTCACGCCTAAAGCATTTTCTACTAATATTCATTTTAGAAATCGTAATCGTGCCCCACGAACGTGTACATAAGGCCCCTAATGTCCCCTATTAGTTCTAAGCTTCAAACACCTCAAAAAAAAACCCATCATTGAAGTACTGCAAATTATTGAATTCAAATGCTAAAAAATGACACATACTACTGCAAATTAAAACATGTGATTCTGATAAATTCTTAATGGTGCCTTAAAGATAAAATGAAGGTAAATGTCATGAAGAAACAATTTATGCCAAGGTGTCAGTCATGAAGATCCAGTGCATATGTGAACAATTTCCAAACCATTGTGTTGCCATTTACATGAGTAGATTAACCCTCTAATTCAAGAAGAATCCAACTGAAATACAATGCCTTTAGTTAAATTGAGGTGAGCTTGCTTTATCAGTCTTTACTTCATGGTGTTTTCACAAAAGTGTATAAAGAGGCTAAAAGTGATCTATAGTTGACAATACAGTATGAGTGAATATAAAGTTAATGAATTTGAACACATTTGACAAAATCATCAGCACTTAAGATTTCCACAACACACATAAAATGAAAGGGAAAAGAGAAGCAAACAGGTGTATTTAAAAGGAAACCATGAAAACAGTACCACTTTCAGAAAAAGGCGTCTGACTTATTGCCTTGAATAGCTGCCAACATTTTTCAAATTTAAGTACTCCCTCAGTTTCATATTAGATGAGGTACTTTCCTTTTTAGTCTGTTCCAAAACAAATGACACATTTCTAAATTTGAAAATAATTCAATTTTAAACTCTTCATTTTACTTATTTACTCTTAATGAGAAGCTTTTATAGCCACACAAATGTCATGACCCCACAAACCTTTCGCCCCTTAAGCTTTTAAGACCACAAGTTTCAAAAGTCTTCTTCTTTTTTCTTAAACTCCATGCCGAATCAAACTACCTCATCTAATATGAAACGGAGGGAGTACATATAAAGCCTCCAACGAACAACATTGCCGGAACATTAAAGCCCAGCCGGATCTTTTCCATAAATGGCCAAAATTATAGTAAATCAACAAATGACTAGAGCTCGACCGAGAAATACATCAACAACTCTAGCAAGACCTCTACTGATCGGGACTCAAAACCTCGTCGGAAAAAGCTCGCCAAAAAATTCGATTCGACTCCGATCAAAAATACTATTGTTTTGTGAGGAAAATGGGTTGTTTTGGGTATGTTTTGGATGGAGAAAAGGGTTTTGTAAGGGAAGGGAGGTGATGCGATTTTCTGAAGAGGAGGTCGTTGTGCTTCCAGAAGATGTACTTAAAGATTCACGGTCCTTCTCCGTCAGTTTAATGTGCAAACTTACTACGTTCACCCACCCATCATCACTCTTGGCCGTTCTTTTGAAGAGTTCTACTGGTCTCATTCTCTTAGGGTGGGTGGAGATGGTGGAGAAAGGTGGTGGGTTTCGACTGTCTGGGCTTGGATGGAGGGGAAGTGTGACGACCCGGCCGGTCGTCTTAAGAATTAATGCCCCGATCCCCTATTAACTGCTTTCCCCAAGTTTATTTCTGCTAATGAGATTTGCCGGGTTGCTCGGTTTTGAGTTTTGAGGAGTTTTGGGACACTTAGTCCCTAAATGAGAGCTTAAGTGTTAGAAAGTTGACCGAAGTTGGAACAGTGGGGAGACAGTCTCGGAATGGAAATCCGATAGTTCCGTTAGCTCCGTTAGGTGAATTTGGGGCTGGGAGCGTGTTCGGAATGTGTTTTGGAGGTCCGTAGCTAATTTAGGCTTGAAATGCCGAAGTTTGAATTTTTGAAGTTTTCGGTCCGATAGTGAGATTTTGATCCGAGGGTCGGAATGGAATTTCGGAAGTTTCAGTAGCTCCGTCATGTCATTTGGGATGTGTGTGCAAAATTTCAGGTCATTCGGACGAGATTTGATACAGTTTTTGATCGAAAACATAATTTAAGAGATTTTTGGAGTTCTTAGGCTTGAATCCTATGTGAAATTGGTGATTTGATGTTTTTATAAGCATTACGAAGTGTTGATCAAGTTTGAGCGATGTCATGGGATGTGTTGGTATAATTGGTTTGAAGTTCCGGGAGTTCTTGGTAGGTTACGGGATGTTTTAGTGCAAAAATCATAACTGTAGCAGGTCTACAGGGGTTGCAGGCCCCAGATCGCGTGAGTTTTGGTGCGGCCCGCAGTAGCTGGAAACCTGAGGGATACCTATAAATACGAGGTTTTGGGTTTTATTTAATATTTTGACCTAGAGAGCTCGGATTTTGGCTATTTTTCGAAGGTTTTTCAAGAAATTCATCGGGGTGAGTGATTTTAACTCAGATTTGGCTAGAATACATGGATCTAACACTAAATTCATCATTTAATTCATGATTTGAGAGGGAATTTGGGAAGAAAATTGTGAAACCTTTCAAAAATGTAAAATGATGATTTAAAGGACCAAATAGTGTCGGAATTGTATAATATTCGTATGGTTAGACTCGTGAGAGTGCGAGGTTTCTGGGAATATAAATTTTTACCGATTCCGAGACGTGGGCCCGAGAGGCATTTTGGTCATTTTCCATAATTTCCCGTATTAGCTTTGAATTAAAACATAGGATCATTTGTTTGAGATGATATTTACGATATGCAATTGAATTGATTAGATTTGGGCCATTTGGAGTCGGATACTCGTGGCAAAAGCGTGGTTTCTAGTTGATTTTGAGCCGGTTCGAGGTAAGTGGCTTGTCTAACCTTGTGTGGGGGACCTTTCCCCTTAGGATGTGCTATATTTGATAATTGAAATGCCCTGTACGTGAGGTGACGAGCGCGTACTTGAGCTAATTGTTGAAAATCCGGTTTTTCCTTAAGTATTTCAATTGAGTTCTTTTTCTTGTTTTATTCTACTTGTGAATTTAGCATGTTGCTAGTCTAGAAAGGCATGTTTAGTTGACTTAATTGCCTATTTGCTTAAATTGCCTGAATTGCATTACGTGAAGCATGTTAGGCTAGAAGTAAATGTTTACTTGGTACGAAATTAGCGTTTAATTTAATATTCTTGTGTTGCTGCTCTGTGTTTTAAATTGGGACTACGGGTTAGATTCCCGGGAGATTCCCCTTGCACATTTACTTTGGGACTACGGGTTAGATTCCCGGGAGATTCCCCCTGCACATTTACTTTGGGACTACGGGTTAGATTCCCGGGAGATCCCCCGCACATATATTGAGGATACCAAGAGATCCTCGGGATACCAAGAGATCCCTAGTACATGTCGAGGATACTAAGAGATCCTCGGGATACTTAGAGATCCCCAGTTACTTTCCTTATAGTTTGTTTTCATCACTATTTCTGTTTTTGTACTCTTATTATCCTGCATAGATTCTTACTGTAGGTTCTCAATTTCACTGCTTATCTTATCCTGCCATCTTTATATTTTATTTAACCTCAGTAGGGCCCTAACCTTCCTCGTCACTACCCAACCGAGGTTAGGCTTGGCACTTACTGAGTACCGTTGTGGTGTACTCACGCCTCTTCTGCGCATGTTTTTCATGTGCAAATCCAGGTACCTCTACTCAGGCACACTATCAGTGAGGCAGGAAGACTACAGAGACTTCGAGGTAGATCTGCTGCGTCCACAGGCTGATGAGTCTCCCTCTTTATTCTATCCTTAGTACTTAGTTCTCTTTCCTTCCGTTTGTTAGATATTCTGGAGTTTGGAGCCTCACTATACATTTCTGTAGCCTGTGTTTTCCCGTGAGTTTCTGGGTTTTGGGATTGTTTTAGTCTTGAGATATTGAGTCGTATATGCCGAGCGGCATTCAGTACAATTTCCTTTTTAGATAATTAAATATGGTATTCTATTTTTTCGCAATTATTATGTTTCCGCAAGTATTAGGCTTACCTGGTCATGGAGACTAGGTGCCGTCATGACATGTTCACGGTTGGTGAACTAGGGTCGTGACAGGAAGTGGCATTAGGGACTATGTATTATTGAATTAAAATTGAGCTAAAAATTAAAATTCATATACTATAGATACAAATCCAATTCTTCTTGTAAAATAGTATAAAGCACCTATAAAAATGTAAAATCACTCCTAATTAATTAAAATAAACTATTAAAGATAAACCTAAAATGAAATTGTATTTGGTATTTTTTCAATATTATGTAAAAATAAAAACTGTAACGACCCGGCTGATCGTTTCCTGTGCTACCGTTCTGTTTCCCCCATTTCTGCTTCTTTATGCTTTGTTTATCCGTATTATGTGGTATCGGGTTAGTCGGTTCGAATCCGGAATGGTTTTGGTAGGGTTTGAGACACTTAGTCTCTTTTGAGTAGGCTTGAGTTGAAAAAAGTCAACCAAATGTTGACTTATGTGAAAAAGGGCTCGGATGTGATTTCCGATGGTTAGGATAGCTTCAGGAGGTGATGTGGGACTTAGGAGCATGATCGGAATGTGTTTTGGAGGTTCGGAGTAGATTTAGGCTTGAATTGGCGAAATTGGAATTTTGGTGTTTTCCGGTTGATAGGTAAGATTTTGATATAGGGGCCGGAATGGAATTCCAGAAGTTGGAGTAGGTCTAATGTGTCATTTGTGACGTGTGTGCAAAATTTCAGGTCATTCGGACGAGGTTTGATAGACTTTTTGATCGAAAGCGGAATTTAGAAATTTTTGGAATTCTTAGGCTTGAATCCGATGTAATTTGGTGTTTGGATGTCATTTTGAGCGTTCCGAAGGTTGGAACAAGTTTGAATGAGGTTATGGGATATGTTGGCATGTTTGGTTGAGGTCCCAGGGCCTCGGGTGAGTTTCGGGTGGTTGAACGGATCATTCCATGTTGGAGGAGATTGCAGAAAATTTGTTGTTAGTGTTGCAAACAGTTGTGCTTCGCATTCGCGAGTGGACCCTCGCCTTCGTGAAGGGCTGGGATGTGAGGCAGGGGTGTTGGCCTTCGCGTTCGCGATGAGGGTTCCGCATTTGCAAAGGGCTAGGTCTTTGTTCAACACGTTCGCGATGGTGATGTCGCGTTCGCGAAGGTTTGAGTTGCTGAGGCATCGCGTTCGCGAGGGGTCGTCGCGTTCGCGTAAGAGGATTTTTGGTCAACGGTATTTTTGTGCTTCGTGAATGCAAGGCTTTGACCGCTTTCGCGAAGAAGGATTTCAAATTACTGGGCAGAATGTTTAAAAGGCCATTTTCGCGACTTTTGGCCTAAGTTCACCATTTTTGACTCGGTTTTGGAGCTTTTTGAGAGAGATTGAAGAGGGAGGTAAGAATTATGGACTAAATACTCGATCCTATTATGATTTCTACCTAATTAAACATGAAATTTGGGGGATTTGAAGCCTAAATTGGGGAGTTAGGGCTTGGAAACTTGAGACCTTAATCTAGAGATTTGAGAGGCCATCTTGTGGTCGGATTTTGGTATTCTTGGTATGTATGAACTCATGGGAGGATAACGATTCCGTTGATATGATTTTCACCAAATTTCGAGACGTGGTCCCGGGGGTCGGGTTGGACCAATTTCGGGATTTTTGGTATAATTTGATTATTTTCGTATGGGCTTCATTCCTTTAGCATATTCTAATGTTATGATTCTGATTTTGGGTAGATTCGGCGCGAGTTGAGGCCGAGGCGAGAGGCAAAGGCGCCGCGGAGTAGTATTTCATCCGGTTTGAGGTAAGTAACCATTGTAAATCTGGAACTGAGGGTATAAAACCCCGGTATTTCGTATTGTTTTGATAAATGAGGTGACACACATGCTAGGTGACGAGCGTGTGGGCGTGCACCAGTAGGGATTGTGACTTGATCCATCCCGTAGCGACTATTAAGGCGCGTATTTGATTTTAAATCTTATGATATCACGTATTTTAGAGATTGATACTATATTATGGGTTTTATCCCATGTTTGGGGTATTGTGCCGACCTGTTGAGACCTTTAGGGGTATTTTTACTATTTTCCTCGCTCTATTTGTTTGAAAGCATATCCCCAGTCATGTTTACCTGTTTATTGTTTAGACCTGCTTTTTATCACTCTACTTTTCAAAATGTGAAAACTGTTTAGGATGAATTCCACTATTATGCCCGAGTGGCTGTAAGGTTAATGACTGAGAGAGGTTGAGGACCTAATGGTGAGGAATATATATATACGGGCTGCACACCGCAGCAATGTTATATGTATATATATTATGGATCGGGCTGCACGCCGCAGCGATACTTATATGGATCGGTCTGCACGCCGCAACGATATATATGTTGGATCAGGCTGCGTGCCGCAGCGATATGACGTTTGGGCTGTAGGAGCCCCTCCGGAGTCTGTACACCCCCAGTGAGCGTAGTCGACTATAAACTATGGATCGGGCTGCACGCTGCATCGATTATTGTGAGTATTACTATTATGAGGGTATTTGAGCTTGAGTGCTGAGTGTGAGTACTGAGTGACGAGAGCTGAGTCACGAGTGATTGAGAGGCTTGCCTGAGAGGCTATATTTATGAGTGATACCTTGCCCGAGAGGCCCTTTTATGATATTTTTGCTTATTTCACTCTTCTTTTATAATGAGCCTCTGTTGAAAAACTGCTAAGCAAATGATTTCAAAGTATTTCAATTCAAACTGAAGCTTACGAAGTAATTGGCTTTTAAACTGTTGAGTTTGACTTGATATTCTATTGTATACTCTTATATATGTTTTTTAACTGCTCGTCACTACACTCAAACCTTATTTACTCTAGTTACTTACTGAGTTGACGTACTCACGTTACTCCCTGCACCTTGTGTGCAGATCCAGATGCCCGAGCGGCAAAGTGAGTTTCCCCAGCATTATCAGAGCTTACCGGAGACTGAAAGGTAGTTGCACGACGTCCGCAGCCCTGCTTTCCTCCTTCTTATCTTAGGTTTCTGCATTTTTAGACTTATTATGTATTAGTCAGTCAGACTGGGTTGTATTTAGAGGCTCTTAACTTGTGACACCGGATTGTTGGGCTGTGTTGCTATAATTTTGTACTGTTTTCCACACATTTAAGTGTTTTATATATTTCTTATGAAAGTTCGAGACTTAACCAGTTTTAAAAAATAGTTTTGTAAAAAGAATGTATGGTGGTTACTTGTTTGGGTTGGCTTGCCTAGTATTGTGATAGGCACCATTACGACCGGGGTATTTGGGATCGTGACAAAAACTCTAGTAAAATAGTATGACTACAGAACATTAATGAAACTATTTTTTTTTTAATTTTTATTTTTTGTAATAAAATAAAGGCAAAATACATAAGTTTCCGCCTGACCTATTGCCCAAATCCCCTTTACACACTTTCTATGGACAATAATAATATTACACACGCAACCTTTTTAAACTGTATCTAGTACACACCTCTTTTGACCAGGTCCCGTAAAAAGTTCATTCGTGTATTTCACATGTTTGAATTTTGTTTATAAAATTAAAAATAAAATTATAAAATATAAAATTACAAATATGCCCTCATCTTCTTCAACTCATACCTGCAACACTATTATACCTGCAACACCATTATAGAGCAGGTTTTAAAATGGAGACAACCAAGAACATTCTACCAAAATATTCCTTGCCATCGAATATGGTCATTAAGCTATAAGACAACTTTTTGAAATCATTACTCCCATTTGATTTAAAATTACAGATGCAAAACCAAATCGAGGAGGAAATTCAATCAAAAGTTGACGGAGTTGCATTACTAGTTAGGTTTCTCCAGTGAAGTCAACACGGCCGGCTCAATCTGACCCACCCACTCTTTAGGTTCGCTTTCTTCAAAGAACACCACTGGTTCACCTCGCCGGTCACTCGAAACGCCAACACCAGTGTAATTTCCTCGCTCGATATCCCTTTTCCCTCACATCCAGTTCTTTCTTCCTGTTGTCGAGCTAGAACTCGAACTACCTATTCTCTTGTGTGTCTACCAGAATTTATCCGACGACGTTGAGTCCAATGTATCATTTTGGCTTCCGTTCTTCCATAAAGTCGTCGGCGGCAGAGTAGAACATGGAGTACCTTGCTTATATGCTCCTGATGCTTTCAATTCCACGTCCTTTATCTACACCACAAATTAGGGAAGTGAGTTCAGAGGATGAAGATGGAGAAGAAGGGGTTGTGACCCAATTAAATAAAATTTGAACACGTGGCACTTTAATAAATGATATAATAGAAAAAAATCAAATTTCGCGCTTCTTTTGTGTGTAAACACGCGAGTCAGAAATGGTATGTACTAGATACACTTTAGAAAAGTTGTGTGTGTAATATTATTATTATCCATAGAAAGTGTGTAAAGGGGATTTGGGTCATTGGTCAGGTGGGTACTTATGTATTTTGCCTAAAATAAAGCAAAAGAGTCAAAACTAGTTAAAATAACTATATTAGGCCTAAACTAAACATTTAAATGCTAAAATGTGTAAAACTTTAGGGAGGGTCAAAAATTACATGTCTACAGCTGCCCCTCTTTGACTGGAAACACGAAGTATTTTCAGACAAAAAACGATGAGACAGATTTTTTGACCCGAGCCTTATTTAGAGAGACCAAAAGCTAAAAGAAAAGAGAATGTGACTAAGCCCTGGTATTTGAGCTGCCTACATATCCTTGTCTATAAACGAATCAGGCCACGTGTAGTTTAGAAGTAGGAACAGTGATGGAGTATACCGAGGTGGAGAATGAATTGAGGTGCCATTCCGTCGAGGTTCTGGTCCGCAGTCATGTTATTACATCAAAATAAAAAAATAAAAAAAAGACTAACTAAGCCTGTCAACTATGAGTTACAAGATTCATATCTATAAGTCTTTTGAAGTTTGATCTTGATTCTTGAATGGTTCTTCATGCAGACTTTAGATTTGAACCTTGACGCTTGCTAGCTGCAGGTGCTAGTTCATTCTTCTTCAACTTTTTCGGATTAAGACCGCACCTGTAGTGCTCGTAACTTCAGCCATGTCTTGAGCAGTTCACATCTTTTTCTACTTCTGCATTCAGATTCACTTTTTTTTTCTTTTCTCTTTTTTTATGGATTGAGACTACTTCTGTTGGTCATCTCGGACTATTGACTCGCATTCTTGCCGCGAGCTTCTGCTACTTCGAACTTGAATTGAACTCTGAAATGACTTCCCTTGTTCTTCATGTGGATGCCTGCTACTGACTTGAAACTTGAAATAATTCCGAAAAAAAATTCCTAATTCTCCAGGTGGGTGCCTGCAATCAAAACAACAAAACAGACAAAATTTTCTGCCCCTGTTTGAACTCGGAAGATTTGTGAGTTGTTAGCAAAACTGTAAACCACTTATGCTATTGATGCAATAATGAGAGTAAATTAAAGACTCGACTAGGATGTGCATCTCCTGTGAGTAAAAACAAAGAAACTTTAACTAGCAAATACGTCTGCTAAAAATAAAACCTGAATGACCTAAGCTAGGAAGTGCGTCTCCTAGGGGTGAAATCTCAATTTAGGAAGTGCGTCTCCTAAAAGAATAACCTGAAAGACCTTGATTGGGAAGTGCGTCTTCTAGGGGTGAACTCTCAATTTAGGAAGTGTGTCTCCTAAAAAAATAGCTTGAAAGACCTTGATTAGGAAGTGCGTCTCCTACGGGTGAAACTTGAATGAACCAAACTAGGAAGTGCATCTCCTAAAAGTATATCCTAAAAAGAACCAGACTAGGAAGTGCGTCTCCTAAAATGATATCCTAAAAACACCAGACTAGGAAGTGCGTCTCTTAGGGGTGAAACTTCAATAACTCAAACTAGGAAATGAAATGAATCAAACTAGGAAGTGCGCCTCCTAGGGTAAAATATCAATTTAGGAAGTGTGTCTCCTAAAAGTGTATCCTGAAAGACCCGGACTAGGAAGTGCGTCTCTAGGGGTAAAACTTCAATGACTCAAACTAGGAAGTGTGTCTCCTAGGAATGAACTTAAATGACTCAAACTAGGAAGTGCGTCTCCTAGGGGTGAAATCTGAATTTAGGAAGTGCGTCTCCTAAAGGTATATCCTGAAAAACCCGGACTAGGAAGTGCATCTCCTAGGGGTGAAAATTGAATGAATCAAACTAGGAAGTGCATCTCATAGGGCTGAACTTAAGTGACCTAAACTAGGAAGTGCGTCTCCTAAGGGTGAAATCTCAATTTAGAAAGTGCATCTCCTAAAGGTATATCCTTAAAAACTCGGACTAGGAAATGCGTCTCCTAGGGGTGAAACTTGAATGAACCAAACTTGGAAGAGTGTCTCCTAGGGTTGAACTTAAGTGACCTAAACTAGGAAGTGCGTCTCCTAGGGGTGAAATCTCAATTTAGGAAGTGTGTCTCCTAAAGGTATATCTTGAAAAACCCAGACTAGGAAGTGCGTATCGTAGGGGTGAAACTTGAATGAACCAAACTAGGAAGTGCATCTCATAAGGCTGAACTTAAATGTCCTAAACTAGGAAGTGCGTCTCCTAGGGGTGAAATCTCAATTTTGTAAGTGCGTCTCCTAAAGGTATATCATAAAAAACCCAGACTAGGAAGTGCGTCTCCTAGGGGTGAAACTTGAATGAATCAACTAGGAAGTGCGTCTCCTAGGGCTGAACTTAAATAACCCAAACTAAGAAGTGTGTCTTCTAGGGGTGAAATCTCAATTTAGGAAGTGTGTCTCCTAAACAAAATATAACCTGAAAAACCCAGACTAGGAAGTGTGTCTCCTAGGGGTGAAACTTCGATGACTCAAACTAGGAAGTACGTCTCCTAGGAATGAATTTAAATGACCCATACTAGGAAGTGCATCTCCTAAGGGTGAAATCTCAATTTAGGAAGTGCATCTCCCAAAACAAAATATAACTTGAAAGATCCAGACTAGGAAGTGCATCTCCTAGGGGTGAAACCTTTAAACTAAAATTAGGAAGTGTGTCTCCTAGATTTGATATTGAACTTGAGGATAACTATAAACGAAGCTTGACTTAACTAAAAATTGACCCTATTCTCCATGTGAGACCCCTGAACTTAAGAAAAACTAAGACCAACATCTTAAGGAAACTAAAATATGACCCTATTCTCCCGGCTGGACCCCTGATCTAAAGGAATGCTAAAGATCAACAACTTAAGAAAAATTAAAAACTCACTATATTCTCCAGGTGGGATCCCTGATCTTAAGGAAACTAAAGACTATCAACTTAAGAAAATTAAAACTGGCCCTATTTTCCAGGCGGGACCCCTGAACATAAGAAAACTAAATATTTTTCACAACTAGGGGGATGTCTAGGAGGCATGGTTTTTCTCAACTAGAGCAAATTCTCGGGAGATGATGACCTTCTCAACTAGGGGGGTGCCTAGGAGGTAAAAAAAACATTCTCAAACAGCCTTTGTGCTGACAAAATTGGGCATGACACTTGAAAGGTTCAAGCTTCCAAGCTTTAATTTGGACACAGTCTTCGTCCCTGTTTCAAACAAAGAAAACTTATGAGTTTAAACATGGTGGTTGATTTGTGGCCTTGACTTTGAGGGTGATTTCTCCTTCACTTCCCATGATAACTTTGATTTCAACTTGAAAGACCTTGCTTGTTTATTGACTAACCACTTTCTCTGTCGCCCTTGTCACAGAAAATACCTCTGATCCATTCAAACCCAATACCCTCTATCTGTTGTATTGTGCTCATGAATTGACATATGCCGAACTTTTGCATTTCACATGAATCCCAAAGCACTTTGAATGTTACTAACTCAGCGCGCATACTGTTCTTTCCTGACTTATGACACTTTGATGTGCTAGCCAGATTCCGTTTTGTGCAAGTGGAAAGCTGGTAGCAAATTTTGAAGTCATTTCTCACTTGTTCTAACCAAACAGATTCAAGGAGAGGAAGTAAACAAAACAAAAGGAACAGAGTAAGAGACAATGGAAAGAGATGATACCTAACGAGAAAATTACAAAGTAGAAACTTATCAGATGGGGATACCCACTCTAATGACCATGACATGCACCTTTGGATTAAGTGGCCTAATCTGTCAAACAAGTCTAATGTTCAACTCTTGTTATACCTCTTCACCATGAAACTGGGCTACAATGCTCCGATTATCCTATCTAACTCTCTATCCTTATCCGACTTGTAGTGCCCGAAGGGTTTTCACCATCAAGCCTCTCTCATTTTGTTCTTTCTCTCAACTTACCATCGCCTTATGGTGCCTGTGAAGGTTTTCACCGATAAGACTCTCATTTTGTTCTTTTCTTTTTATTTCATCTGATTATGTAGATGACAAGGCATTGACCATAGTAAAAACATCATATGCTCCTGGCATGTCTAGCTCGACACTCTCAAAGATTATCTGGGAGGTCTTTTTTGGACTATAATGTGGATTTTGGATAGGGTTAGAAAGAAAGGATATCATAAAGGCTCAAAATAACAAAGACAACAGGGTTTATTTACAACTTTTGGAATTCATTATAAAAATTTTGCCCTAATTTCCAAAACAAGAGAATTTGATTCTTTTTTTTATGGAGTTATTAAGAAAGACTTCTCCACTCTCGACTTCGTGGGATTATGAAATATTTTATTTGGTGTGACCGAACCTTAAGGCTGCCTACATATCTTGTGGTGACAAGAATCAGGTCGAACGTAGTTCAAAAAGATACTTTTGTTACTATTTTTCTTTCTCTTTTTTCTTCTCTTTTTTTTCTTTTTCCTTCTTTTTTTCTTTATCTCCATTTTTTCCTTTTTTTGAATTTTTCTTTTGGAATGAACTTTCTAAAACAAACCTATGGGTACATGAATTTTTTTCTTCTCTTATTTTTCCTTTTTTTATGTAATGACTCTAACTCGATTCCAAAAGAGGGGAGGTCAAGAAAATTAGCATAGGCTTAAAAGGGATACCGAATTATATAAAGTGTTTGGGTAGCTGAAAGAGGGCCTCCCAATCCCTGAAAATGCCAAATACAACATTTCTGCAGCTCCGGCATTGATATCACTGATATGCTTTCCACTTTTTTAGTGCCTTGTCAAGTACAGAACTTTCATTGGGTGATTTCTTCTTCACGATGGATAGCCTCCGTCTGTTTGGAGCAAACTCCCTTGGCTTTATCTTGTAAATTGAGGTGCACTTGAACTCAAAACTGCTCACTTCAAATTGTCTAGGATGCACTCTCCTTTAACGAATTCTTGTCATCCTATTAACTTCCCAAATTATATGCCCCAGTTTCACATAGTTCGGGCTTTAAATGATCTCAACATGTCCAAATCTGTACTTATTTCCCTCAAACGTCCCTATCATCTTCAAAATTATTTCATTGCTTCATAATTAAACTAACTTTTAAGACCAGGCCTAGAATTATGCATGCATGTCATTTCACTAGAGCCAGCATGAAAAGGACTATAAAAAGAAAAGGTAACTAAACAAAAACTGACTAGAATAATAGAAAATAGGAAATTGCATTAGACAGATGGTGAAAGGGTTTGAACAACAAAACAAGTTAAATTGGGGTTACAACCCTGGAACAAAACGATAACACCAAATGAGTTACTACGACTAAAGGAACTATGCAAAATGAAAGGATAGAAGGGTTTGAGTTACAAGACAATATCCGGATTACAACCCTGAAATAATCCGGACAACAGAAATGATAACAAAATAAACCACCAAGGCTTCTCCCCGGCTAGCTAAGAAAGGAGCATATTTCCAATTACTAAGATCGGCATCGTAGCCACTGAGTTCTACATCAATATTATCAAGACCATTACCAACTTCAATGTCATTAACTTTAGTCAGCAAGTTCCCAAGAGGATTCACATACTCTCTGTCACTGTCCTTGATCACAATTATCCCTTCTTGAATCATTCTTTCTATTTCCCTTTTCAAAGCACGACAATCTTCAATGCTATACCCTTGGACATTAGAGTGGTACATGCACCGTACAGTAGGATCAAAACCTTTTGCATATGGGTCTGGAGTATAGCCGAG
Organism: Nicotiana tabacum; assembly: GCF_000715075.1. Taxonomy (NCBI): domain Eukaryota; kingdom Viridiplantae; phylum Streptophyta; class Magnoliopsida; order Solanales; family Solanaceae; genus Nicotiana; species Nicotiana tabacum. Next base: position 70,686,711 of record NC_134090.1, on the reverse strand, counting down.
GAGCGGCTCAATCAAGCCACAATGTTTTAACCTTTCAAATAGGCTTGTGTAGGATTCTCCGATCTACGTGAAACTATTTATTTGCCTTTGTTCCCCTCCATGCCCCAATTTTCTAGGGTTGTTGGATGCTCAAAAATGTTTTGAAGGCAAAAGTGCATTATGCGGTGCTGGCGCTCGCCATAAGGATTAACCCAATGGTTGGACAGATGACCAGACGTTGTCGGAGTATAATACTGGGGTGGATTATGTGGAGCTCGGGGATAGGTTTGGGGTTGGAGTTGAGGTTAAGTATATTGGTGAGGCGGACCTGTTGGGCCATGTCCTGATCCCGAGACAACCATGGCAACATCATCATGTTCCTTCTGACCCAGCAAGCTTCCTATGTCGTTCTGAATTACTTGTGTTGTGGATTTTAAAGCAGAATAGCTCATGATCTTGCTCGACTTTAGCCCATCTTCTACCATTTCTCCCATTTTTACCACATCATTAAAAGGCTTACCCACAGTCGAGATCAAATGCCCCAAGTAAGTTGGCTCTTGAGCTTGAAGAAAGTACTCGACCATCTCGTTTTCTTCCATCGGGGGATTGACTCGGGTAGCTTGCTCTCTCCATCTGAGTCTGTATTCCCTAAAGCTTTCATTAGGCTTCTTTTCTATATTGGTGAGGGACATGCAATCTAGGATGATTTTTATATTGTACTGAAAGTGCAGGGAAAAGGCTTGAGCCATATCGTTCCATGTGTACCACCTGCTAGCATCTTGGCGGGTATACCACTCCAGAGCTGCCCCACTCAGACTCTGACTAAAATACGCCATCAATTATTTGTCTTTCCCACTAGCACCTCTCATCTTACTACAGTAGCCTCTCAAATGGGCCACAGGATCTCCACGTCCATCATAAAAGTCAAACTTTGGCATCTTAAACCCAACAGGCAGTTGGATGTCAGGAAACAAGCACAAGTATTTGTAAGACACGCTCATCTGGCTCCCTATTCCTTGCATGTTTCTTAAAGACTACTCTAAAATTTTCACCTTCATGGATATCTCATCTTGCTCCACTATCTTAGCAGGTTTTTCAGTTTCACCGGCAATCTCAAAATGAGGAGCGTGGGAGTATGGATCCAAGACCTAGAAAGTTGGTTCTGGAGCATAGTGTTGGGCATCAGGGACTTTGAACACAGTCTCGCTAAAGGATCGAGGAAAAGTAGCTGGTGGAGGAGCTACAAAAACATGAGTGGTCAAAGGAGCAGGATATGAGGTGGTTTTGGCGGGTGGAGTGTAAAAAGGTTGTGGGAAGATATCAGCAGCAGTAGGAAGCTGGATTTGTGACAGTGGTGGAATGGTGACGAGGTTTTCAGTGTAGTTAGCGGGAACTAATGGTGGAGGACGCCCACTAGTCCAGGCTCGGTATATTTCGGCCATCTGTCCTTTCAACCTCAGGATCTCTTCTTTCAACTCAGATTATGATTCAACAATTCCCTTAGATGGACCAACAACACTTGTGTCCAAGTCTTTGCTAACCATGGCTACCTTGCTCTATGACCTTGTATTGTATGGAAGAGTTACCAGTTTAAGAACCACAAATCAACCATCCTTATGCTATAATGAAGATAACAAAGAGGAACAAAATGAAGTCATCATGTTAGCGTTAGGGCATTTAACAGCTAAAAATATCACATTGTGTGCAATGCACCTAGCAACAATTAACTGTTCAAGAATGACTTCGAGGGTCACAAGGTCACTTGGCATCATCCCAATTTGTTCATTTCAATCTTCTCTTTTCTTTTCTAGCACTTCTTGGCTTGCTCATTTTCCTTTCTCTTTTTTTCTTTCTAATTGTCACTTATTTCTTTCCTCTCATTTCACACATCCCATAGTTTCACCACTTTTTTTTTCTTTTTTCCCTTTTAATTTTTTTTAAAAAAATGATTCGACCGAACCCTATGTAGGTTGCCTACGTATTATGTTCCACATGAATCAGACCAAGTGTAGTTCTGGAAAATCAAGAATAGACTAAATAAACTAACGTTTTCTTTTTCTTTTCTTTTTTTGTTTTTTAACCTTAATGACTACTCTGACAAGAAAAAAAGAAGAAAATCTCTCTTTTTTTAGACTTAATGTTCTATAATCTATTCTAAACTCTATCTTAAACAACCATATATTTTTCCTTTTCTTTTTTTGAAATAGATACTCTATGAGAAATTATTAAGGAAAAAAACCGTACAAGAAAAAAATATTTTTTTAATTCTTTTTTTAGGAAGAAAATCTAAAGAATAAACCAAAGAAAAATAGTTTGAATTTTCATTTGATATCTTGAAGAAAGATTTTGAAACGAGAAATAAAAAAGATAAAAAAAATATTTTTGGATTTTAGTTTTTGATTACCTAAGGGAGAAACTCAAAAGATAAAGTATGTTTTTTTTTCTTCTATGTATAATGTCCTAAAGTTCTAGTGAAAATAAAAGAATATATTTTTTGTTTTTTTATATATTTCCCAAAGAAGAACCTCAAAAGAAATTTTTTTTTTGAATTTTTGAAATTAATTTCTTAAAGAAAACTTCTAAAGAGATATTAAAAGAAAATTCTCTTCTTCTTTTTTTTTTGAATTTTTAGTATTAATATACTAAAGGAAATATAAAAGCAATTTTTATTTTGAGTTCTAGATATTAATTTCCTAAGGAAAACCACCTCAAAAGAATTTTTTTAAATTTCTAGAATTAGTATTCTAAAGAAAACTTCTAACGGAAATATAAAAATGCAAAATCTCTTTTTTTGGATTTTGATTTAAAACACATTTTTTCAAATACAAAATAGGAAATACAATAACAAAAGACTCGACAAACTTAACTAGACTATGACAAACTCTAACATCACCTAAAAGACTCGACATTACTGTACAAAACTAGAAGGTAAAAGACGACATAAAAAGAAAAATAGACTCAAAACATAAAAAAATCTCCTTAAGCAACTCCTGAATGAGCGATCCTGACTAGATGGTCCTTGAGTATCTGTCATGCTCAAACTCCGGTAAATAGATCCACACATGTATGAAAAAATTAAGACCAAATAAAGTTAAAAACCTAGACACTATGTGAGACAATAACACTTCCTGTTGGCCACATGCAAGACATGATTGAGGCTATTTTGGCAAAACGGCCTACGTGGCCAAAAGTGGCTAGACATGCAAATTCGACAAGGACGGACCTTTATGTAAAGTGACACCTAACTGTGGATTGAAGACTCTCCAGACACAATTAAACAAACCACTTTGAGAAAATAGCCCTATTTTGCAAAACAGCCGATGTGGCCAAAAGTGGCTAGAGATGCAAGATTTCTGTCACGAACCCAAATTCCACTAAGGGTCGTGATGGTGCCGGACGCCACTGTCAGGAAAGCCAACTATCATTTACTAGCAATTTCTCATTTTAATTATTTGAAATAATTTCCTTTAAACAAATAAAAAATAATAATAATCTCCACTAAATAAATGAGGATATCTTTACAAAATTTAACTACTGAAATAAAATCCCGTGATTATCCTAGAACACGGTGTCACAAGTACATGAGCATTTACTAGTGAATGAAATAAAATACAGTGAGTGTCCGAAATACAAGTGGACAGAAATGAAAATACAATACAATACTTTGAAGGATACTCTGCTGACCGCGGGGCGTCTCGATAATGCAGCTCACCTAAGTTTCTGTACCAACCATGCCACTATGACACTAAACCACTAGCCATACATAAACCTGTGCAACAAAAATGTACAGCAAGTGTAGTATGAGTACGAAAACAACATGTACTCAGCGAGTATCCCGTCTAATCTCGAAGAAGTAGAGACGAGAGGTCGACTTCGACACTTACTAGTGATCCATTAGTAATATATTATTAATGCGAATAATCATGGATTTATTAAGAATGGCAGTAATTTCAAATAAGTCACGAACATGTAAAAGTTTCTCTTTATATTAAAAGTCTCCGGATTCACAATTTATAAATTTTCAATTATCTCAAGTCGGGGAGAGAAAAATATCAATATCAATAAATCTCAAGGCAAGCATGCGCAAATCATGCCGAGGTCGTACGACCCGATCCAACATAAATGTAAAATGTCACTGCCGAGGGTCGAACGATGCGAACCATAGATGCATCTATTACCCCGCTCGCGAATCATCCATGCGACACGGTCAACATAAAATAAACAAACACCCTGCTCGCGAATCATACTTGCGACGCAGGTACACATAGAATCACATATTCAAACAGTTAATCAAGACTTCATCGGGGAACAACTATCCAAGGAAAATCCAATTCTCTTTTTACAATTCAAGAAAATGAAGTCCAATCTTTTTAGAAATTCACTTACTAATCCGATGTGATTTAAGCAATTCAAACATCAATAGGATTACAAATAATTCAAAGTATAGCATGCTTTTGGGTCCTAGACTACCCGGACAATAGCATAATGGTAGCTACGCACGGACTCTCGTCACCTCGTGCGTACGTAGCCCCCACAAATAGGATCACATAACCAATTAACTCACCTATGGGGACAATTTCCTCTTACAAGGTTATAAAGGAGACTCACCTCGCTCCGAAGATCCATAACCGGCATTTCCATACCCTTCCGAAGACCCGAATCGATGCTAAATGCTCCCAAGCTAGCCAATAATTATGAAAATCCATTAATATATGCTCAAATACTCATTACAGTCCAATTTATAACAATTCCTAACCCCGATCGAAAAGTTGACAAAAATGCCCTCGGGCCACGTGCCTGAATTCCAAAATTTTTTGAAGGATAAGTTTATCCATAACCTCGCGAACTCAAATATATAATTTACTCTAAATTTCATACCCAAAAGTCAAATTCCAAGAATATCAATTTTCTAGGTTTTCCCTCAAACCTCAAGTTTCTACCAATTTCATGCTCAAATCCGTACATAATCAATATATTTAACTAAAGATAGGTGGGGATAGCTTACCTTATCGTTGATGATGAAAATCCCCTCTTGAAACCCTCCAAGAATTGCCCAAGCCAAGAAAATATGAGAGAAAATGGCCAAATCCTAATTTTTAAAACACACACTGCCTCCAGCCCTTTCCGCACCTGCGTCTCTTGACTGCTTCTGCGGTCTCGCAGGTGTGAACCAAACGCTGCTTCTGCGGTCCAGGGCTCCCAGCCCATTCCGCTTCTGTGTCCTCTCCTCTGTAGATGTGGTCCTGCATCTGCGGTCCCAACCTAGCCGTCCATTCCCGCTTCTGCGGCATGAAGGCCGCTTCTGCGGCTCCGCACCTGCAGCCCTAGCCTCGCAGGTGCGGTTACACCAGCAACCAGCAACTTCAGCCTTCTCCAAAATTCTATTTTCGATCTGTTAACCACCCAGAATCCACCCGAGGCCCCCGGGATCCCACCAATCATACCAACCAGTCCCAAAACACAATACGGACCTGCTCGAGGCCTCAGATCACATCAAACAACATCGAAATCATGAATCACACCCCAATTCAAGCTTAATGAACTTTAGAACTTCAAACTTCTACATTCGATGTCGAAACCTATCAAATAACGTTTGATTGATCTCAAATTTTGCACACAAGTCACATTCGACATTATGGACCTACGCCAACTTTCGGAATTGTATTCCGTTCCCGATATCAAAAAGTTCACTTCCGGTCAAATTCCTCAAAAACCTTCAAATTTCTATCTTTATCCAAATTATTCCAAAATGACCCACGGATCTCTGAATTCACTTCCGATCGCGCTCCCAACAATAGAATCACCATACAGAGCTATTCCCAGACTCGGAATCCCAAACAGACATTGGTAACACTGAAATGTACTTCAACCCAAACTTATGAAATTTTTCCAAAAATGCTAACTTCCACAATAGGTGCTGAAACGTTCTTGGGTCTTCCAAAACCCGATCAGGACATATGCATAAGTCCGAAATCATCATACGAACCTGCTGGAACCTTCGAATCCCGATTTCAAGGTCGTTTACTCAAAAATCCCATCTTAGTCAATTCTTTCAACTTAAAGCTTCCGAAATGAGAATTCTCTTTCCCAATCAACTCCGAACTTCCCGAAATTCAATTCCGACGATGAGTACAGTTGTAATACCTGAAGTGAAGCTGCTCATGGCCTCAAACTGCTGAACGATGCGCTAGAGCTCAAAACGACCGGTCGGGTCGTTACATTCTCTCCCACTTAAACATACGATCGTCCTCGAACTTGCTAAGAACTGCACTGGAGTTGTCCGAAATCACTGTTTAACACCTCGTGCACCTACCCGTGCTACTACAACCCAGTTGAGCACATTGGCTCGATCAATTCTGAAGATATTCCCTTTTATTCAAGCAAATAAGCTTAGAGCCCAATTCCAACATCCGGAATTCTCTGCCTGGCCTGCTTCTAATACATGAACACCGTATCAATCACTACACGAGGTACCAGAACATGACTGCATGCCTTTGTTGAATCCTTACCATGCACCACATCATTCATAGGACCATAATTACATTCTCTGACCATAATAGCCGACATTCCCCGAATCTGATGCTCATAATGCACCTCATGATATACATATGTCTTTTTCCAACTCTCGCAATACTGCCACGACGGAAGAGATGTGTGGAAATTCATAACCAACTGTCGAATCAACAAATCATTGGTTCTATACTCCTAACAGGAACCATCACCTCATTTTGAACCAAATAATGGTCTCTGCTCCTTAATATACTTCATAAAATCAGATTGCAATTATCCTGAATCCAATGATCTTGCCTCACCCAGTACGAACTGCTCAAGCAATAAGCCACCCCGGACATGATCAAAAGTCTCAGACGATGCCACAATGTGACAATAGGCTACCAATTCGAACGCGATACAAAAGGAAAATGAACTCTGAAAAGGAAATCCAATTACCCCGCTCGTGAATCATACATGTGACGCGATCAACATAACTTAACATACACCCCGCTCGCGAATCATACATGCAAAGCGTGCACAAAAAAATAGGAGTTTTCTTCAGAAAAATAGGAAATAAAATGCATAAAAATAGATATAGGGAACTGTACTCGACATCTCACTATTGCGGCGCGCAACCCGATCCAAACAACATACCCATGGCGGCGTGCCACCCAATCTACACATAAAATTCACATAAGGAAATACACACCGAGCTAGATTGCTCACTATAACAAAATATTGAATATCGGTCACAAGCACGCTAAGTGCATAATACCATCCCTAGGGAGACAAATAATGCCATAAGCTACAAAACTCAAGCACAACTGAGGTGCGATATACGATCTGAATCTCGAGAGCCATCCTGCTCATATAACATCATCTCTACGCAGAACCTCAACACATAAGAAATTCACCAAGACGTCTCACAACTCATACGGCGCAATATATCATTACATGAAATAGCTGACGACGAAATAGTACCCCGACTACTCTTCCACAAGGAGCGCATTGCTGAAATGAACACATCTGGCCTGATATAGAGCCCATATTCACATTTAGATCCATCCACAGACCTTAAGCTGATTCTGATCGCACTGAACTAGGCTAATAACCTTTCAAAGGTTCGTAATAACTCCCCTTTTTCTAATAACAAACAAGAACAACCATCATAACCGGAGTAATCCTCCACAGTCCGCAACCCAATAAACTGAGCGCCCTCCAAGCATTAGTTCTCAATTTAACAACATCACCATAATCTTCATACTTGGTTTAACTCTTCAATCAATCAAATGGCTATATGCCATACTAATACAACCTTTCCGGGGGGGCATGCTCCCACAACCTTTCGTAACAAATAATAGGTCTGTACATCCAAACCACCAGCTGCACTAACGCTGAAAAGCGATCAAGAATCCTTAACCAGTATGCAAAGCCTTTTTCACAAAACACCGATCTTAGGTGACGTTGAAGACAATACCAACTTACTTTAAACATCGAAACTCCTTTCCCGCTCATTCGAGCTCGTGACATCCTTGCCAACACCAAACTGCAACCTTGATCCTCACTTCAAATTCCATACCACTCACTGCACCCAACATGCCAATATACGATAGAACACGATTTTCATCATAACTCCGGAACCATTAATAGATTAACACTTCATCATATAAAAGCTTTCCACTTAACTCACTTCAGGAGAACCATAGCAACACACAGGTGAATTCTCATAATCGTAGAATATGCAAATCTCTAAGTAGTGGTCTAAGCCACCATAGCACTTCCGGGATCCGCCTACTCATGACAGGCCATAGCAAAAGAATATTTCTAAATAACATCAATTACGGTGGCCGACAAGCCTCACATGCACTGTCACAATCACTTGTATAACTTGATCACGCTGAAGGAACTAATCACTACCAGCAATATGCCAATTCAACTATGGCTAACCGACCTATCTTCTTTCCAATTTATCCTTGATTGCCTTAGAAATAATAATAACTCCATTCAACACATAACACACTCCATATGCACTCATCCCGAGTGACCTTGAATTACGAGACCATGCTATCTCAAATCCCATGAACCATTTCATACCTCCCAAATGCTACATTGCAAGTCAAAACATCATAGAATATTTTGGGCCTCTTCTCATAAGCTGCTACAAAGCTTGATTCTTAACCGTACCTATAGGCTCGAAATCATTAGCCACCACACTTTACCCCTTTGAATCCACTAGGACCGTTGTTGAGAGCCACCTGCTCTGACTTGGCCCCGAATATAATCAACTCTATGAATCTTCTAACACATGAATACTATCTTGACGAAGCACTCGATCGAATCACTTCCCTTGAAACCCGCATCCATACAAGGCATAAACCCTGAATCCTTCCCTAAGTATGAACATGAGCCAATAAGGCCAACCATAGCACACCTTTAACAATTTCTTTGATCAAACTACTACTTATGTTCCTTTCCCGTAGCTGAAATAACCCATCAATATGCTAATAACCAGAAACCTCGCAAGTAGTTAACCATGCAACCCAATCATAGGCGGTGGGACTCTCCAACTTGACTTGAAGCCACTTATTACACAACTCTGTAATTCACCAGGATTCTTTATCTCTTATTGACATAACCTTGTGCAATCAGCCGCCAAAATTCTCGGAATTTTTCTATAAAACCCTTTTTTTATATTCCGAATCATCAACCACATTCGCACGACCGATCACTTTGCTGTATAACCACCAAAAATTCTTCGCAGAAGCCTCGCTAACCACGTGACCGCTAACCTGCTCACAGGGAATAACCTCATGTGGAAATCACTTCTTGACATCTTCCAACGTTGCTGCACGGGGTACAATCACTACGACATCAATAACCCATCCTAAGTCCGAGCTCACTCTCTAGCTGCACAAGTCCATTCACCCCACGTGGACATCAATTAAATGTGCGGCAATATCCTTCCAATTCAAAGTCATGTTGTATCCTTCTTCATTTCAAGTAGCTCCTTTCCGTTATATCAAATCTTCTGCCACATAATAGTCCATACTTCAAATTAATCCGTAGACCCCAATCACCATTCACTAAAATTCCCAAATCATTCCAAACTCTCCTTTAGGTGCGTAGTCATCCTACCACAATGCCCATATGCAACTCCGCCACTCTCCCACTTTAGTGGAACTCACCCCTTTAATCGACTACTCGACCTTCGCTTCTTATACCTGGCCTTCTAGAAATTTTAACCACCGCCTGACAGTCCCAACATGTCCTTCCTCATCCGTTGTTGCTCGGTTATTGCCTTAAATAAAATCTATTTTTGTAACACTTGAACCCACAAATCGCTACTAACTTTAAACCTTTCCGAATATCATCATTTTTTTTCTCGAGCCGTCAACATTAGAAACACTAATTCAATCCTGAACCACCGCACCCAGCGATATCTAACAGTCATTTCTCCAATATTGTTTCACAATATCTTACCCCAAAGGAGAATTGCAGAAGACCATAACACCGGCGAACTTAACACATTCAATCGCGGACGACGACACCATATCGCAGATGAAAATCCCATCGCGCTTGAAATCACCAAGTCTTGTTACTCTATCACTCCAAATCTGGACATCTCTAGGCCAATTGCTTTTCCTCTGCCTAAAATGAAATACCGAATTTCAGAATCATGCACTGAGATAACTCCCTTCCAAATATTTCACTGCCCCAACATATAGGCAAGAACTTTACCAACACGCTCATACTGTGCGACAACCGATCATGAGCAATCGTAGAAATCTGTGCATAGACTCAAAACTCTCGGGAATACTGTTACTGAGCTGAAATGACAAGATAACTTTCCGCAAGGCGATGACAATAGCCCAAATCAACTACACCGGGAGAAACATCCCGCTCCACGTCGGTAGTACCATTACAGTTCTTCAATTCTCGATTTATAACAAGTTGTACACGTCGCGTAAGATTGAATAGGAAGGAAATAAAGGCATAAGTCTCAAGGAATTAAACCGCACGATGAGGAATTAAGAAGGGAAATGCTTCTAACAGCCCTGTAGCCTCTCGAAGATAAGTACAGACGTCTCCGTACCAATCCGCGAGACTGTACTAGACTTGTTCATGACTCGTGAGACCTAAGGGAACCTAGTGCTCTGATACCATGTTGTCACAATACAAATTCCACTAAGGGTCGTGATGGCGCCGGACGCAACTGTCAGGCAAGCCAACTACCATTTACTAGTAATTTCTCATTTTAATTATTTTGAAATAATTCCCTTTAAACAAATAAAAATAATAATAATCTCTACTGAATAAATGAAGATGTCTTTATAAAATTTAACTGCTGAAATAAAATCCCGTGATCATCCCAGAACCCGGTGTCACAAGTACATGAGCATTTACTAGTGAATGAAATAAAATACAGTGACTGTTCGGAATACAAGTAGACAGAAATGAAAATACAATACAATACTCTGAAGGAGACTCTGCTGACTGCGGGGCGTCTTGATAATGCAGCTCACTTAAGTCTCCGTACCAACCATGCCACTAAGCCACTAGCCACACATAAACCTGTGCAACAAAAATGCACAGCAAGTATAGTATGAGTACGAAAATAACGTGTACCCAGCGAGTATCCCGTATAATCTCGAAGAAATAGAGACGAGAGGTCTACTTCGACACTTACTAGTGGTCCATTAGTAATATATTATTAATGCGAATAATCATAGATTTATTAAGAACGGCAGTAATTTCAAATAAGTCACGAATAGATAAAAGTTCCTCTTTATATTAAAAGACTCTGGATTCACAATTTATAAATTTTCAATTATCTCAAGCCGGGGAGAGAAAAATATCAATATCAATAAATCTCAAGGCAAACATGCGCAAATCATGCCGAGGTCGTACAGCCCGATCCAACATAAATGTAAAATGTGCACTGCCGAGGGTCGAACGACGCAAACCATAGATGCATCTATTACCCCGCTCGCGAATCATCTATGCGACACGGTCAACATAAAATAAACAAACACCCTGCTCGCGAATAATACTTGCGATGCAGGTACACATAGAATCACATATTCAAACAGTTAATCAAGACTTCATCAGGGAACAACTATCTAAGGAAAATCCAATTCTCTTTTTACAATTCAAGAAAATGAAGCTCGATCTTTTTAGAAATTCACTTACTAATCCGATGCGATTTAAGCAATTCAAACCGTCAATAGGATTACAAATATTTTCAAGTACAACATGTTTTTGCGTCCTAGACTACCCGGACAATAGCATAATAGTAGCTACGCACGGACTCTCGTCACCTCGTGCGTACGTAGCCCCCATAAATAGGAGCACATAACCAATTAACTTACCTATGGGGACAATTCCCTCTTACAAGGTTAGAAAGGAGACTCACCTCACTCCGAAGATCCATAACTAGCATTTCTACGCCCTCCGAAGACATGAATCGATGCTAAATGCTCCCAAGATACCCTATAATTATGCAAATCCATTAATATATGCTCAATTACTCATTACAATCCAATTTATAACAATTCCTAACCCCGATCGACAAGTTGACAAAAATGCCCTCTGGCCACATGCTCGAATTCCAAAAAATTTTGAAGGATAAGTTTACACATAACCTCACGAACTCAAATATATAATTTACTCTAAATTTCATACCCAAAATCATGGTCAAATTCCAAGAATATCAATTTTCTAGGTTTTCCCTCAAACCCCAAGTTTCTACCAATTTCATGCTCAAATTCGTACATAAATCAATGTATTTAACTCAAGATAGGTGGGAATAGCTTACCTTATCGTTGATGATGAAAATCCCCTCTTGAAACCCTCCAAGAATCGCCCAAGCCAAGAAAATATGAGATAAAATGGCAAAATCCCGATTTTTAAAACACTCACTGCCTCCAGCCCTTTCCGCGTTTGCGGTCTCTTGACTGCTTCTGTGGTCTCGCAGGTGTGAACCAAATGCTGCTTCTGCGGTCCAGGGCTCCCAGCCCATTCTTCTTCTGCGTCTTCTCCTCCGCAGATGTGGTCCCGCGAATTTATTCAATCCGGAACTAAACTTCTAGGCGGACAACCACTAGTACCACCAGCTAGGGCCATGAGAGGTCGGGGCCACAGTAGAGGCTGAGGTACAACACGTACAACAACTAGAGCAGAACCTATAGACCCACTAGTTGCTCCAGCTCAGGAGAAGGTTCCAGATGTGGTTAAGCCAGTAGGGCCAGTTCAAGGCACTAGTTGTGCCCATTGTCATTCCAGGCCTTCAGGAGGCTTTGGCTCACATATTGACTGTTTTCACTAGCTTTGCTTAGGCGGTTTCTGTTCAGACCGCGCTAGCCACTTCTCAGGTTGGGGGAGGTACTCAGACTACCGCCGCCCGTACTCCTGAGTAGTGGTACAAGGTAGGGGTGGGCATATATCGCGTAAAACCGATAACCCGAACCGTTAATTCTTTATTGGGTTATCGGTATTGGGTTATTGGGTTAACGGTTCGGTAACGGGTTAATTTTTTTTTTATTGGGTTATCGATTCGGGCTCGGTTTACATTTTTGTTATTGGGTAAAAACCGATAACCCAATAAGAATGATGTAATTTACTAATTTACCCTTAAGTATATACTAGGGTTATTTATTTTCCTAATTCCCTCTTCACTCTTCAGTCTTCAGTCGTTTGTCTCAGTTCTCATTCTTATTTCCGTCGCAGCCCCCAAGAGTCAAGACGTAAAACTCACCACCAGTTCTCCGCCAGACATCAGTAGATACTGCACAGAAGTGGGAGCGTGCTTTTGTTAAGAAACAACAAAAGTTGGCAGTTTACACGTTCTGGCAGTTTGATTTCTTTGTTTTATATATTGCAAATTTTTTTAGTTGTTTTATCTTATCGGGTAAACCGATAACCGAACCGATAACGATATATAACCGATTAACCGATAACCGATAACCAATATCTTATCGGTTTGGTTATCGGGTTATGATATTTGTAAACCGATAACCGATAGGCAAAACCGATAATGTTCAAAACCGAACCAAACCGACCGATGCCCACCCTTAGTACAAGGACTTCAGACATCGGGGGTACCACCAGCCCAATCGGGTGTAGTTTCTCAGGTCCAGGTGGGTCCCATTATGATAATGAGGAGCAAAAGAGACTATAGAGATTTGGGAGGCTCAGGCCTCCATCATTCAGTGGGGTTGAGTCAGATGATGCTCAGGAGTTCTTGGATAGGTGCTAGCGGATTCTTCGTACGGCAAGGATTTTGGAGACTAGTGGGGTCTAAATTACTAATTTTTAGCTATTGGGGGCTGTCTTCAGATGGTGGGACGCCTATAAAAGGAGCAGGCCAGTTGATGCAACACCACTTTCATGGTATGAGTTCTCCGTTCTCTTCTTGGAGAAGTTTGTGCCACAGACCCGCAAGGAGGAGCTGCATAAGTAGTTCGAGCAGCTACGCCAGGAGGGCATATCTGTGACCTAGTATGAGATTAGATTTTCAGGGTTGGCTCGTCACATAGTTTAATTAGTTCCCACTGAGAGGGACATGATTAGGAGGTTCATTGATGGCCTCAACTATCAGTTGCGTTTTGTTTTGACTCGGGAGAATGCATTAGGTTCTAGGTTTGATGAAGTGGTTGATATTGCTCGGCGGCTGAAGTTGGTTCACAGTCAGGGGCATGAGGAGAGGGAGGCCAAGAGGCCTCGTGATTCGGGTGGTTTCAGCGGTGTTCCTTCTGGGGGCAGTCCTACCACAGTAGGGGTCATCCTTATAGGCCCGCTCAGATGGCTCGTCCAGTTCATCGTGGTGCATCAGCTAGCCATGGTTCATACAGTGCTCGTCCGAGTTAGTCATCTCTTAGTGCTCTCGGAGCTCAGAGTTCATCACGTGCTTCATCAATTTAGGGTTCATCTGTGCCAGGTTCTTCTAGCAGTTATTCTGGTACCTAGGCCCGATTCAGTCCCAACCACCACCACTGAGGAGTTGCTTCAAGTGCGATGAGTTTGGGCATATATGGAGACAATGTCCCCATCGCTCAGGAGGTCTAGTTTAGCAAAGGGGTTAGGCTATGACTTCTACACTAGTTACTTCAACACCCGCTCAGCTAGCTCGGGGTGGGGCTTAGGCAGCTAAAGGTCACCCTAAAGGGGGAGGCCGATCAGGCGGTAGCCAGGCTCGATTCTATACTATTCCTGCTAGGTCGGAGGCTATTGCTTTAGATGCAGTGATCACAAGTATTATTTTAGTGTGCCACAGAGATGCTTCCACATTATTTGACCCTGGTTCTACTTATTCCTATGTATTATCCTATTTTACTCATTATTTGGATATGCCTCGCGAGTCCTTAGTCTCATATGTTCATGTATCTATACCGGTACCATTATTGTGGATCGTGTGTATCAGTTATGTGTCGTGACTATTGGGATACTGGAGACTAGAGTTGATCTCTTATTGCTTCGTATGGTTGATTTCAATGTGATTTTGGATATGGATTGGTTGTCTCCATGTTATGCTATTCTGGATTTTCACGCTAAGACCGTGACGTTGGTGATGCCGGGGTTGCCAAGGATCGAGTGGAAAGGTTCTCTAGATTATGTTTCCAGCAGGGTGATTTCATATTTGAAGGCCCAACAGATGGTTGGGAAGGGGTGTCTATCATATTTGGCAGTTGAAGGAATTGAAAGAGCAGCTTCAAGAGCTCCTTGATAAGGAGTTTATTCGGCCTAGTGTGTCGCCTTAGGGTATACCGGTTCTATTTTTGAAGAAGAAGGATTGTACTTTGTGGGTGTGTATCGATTATAGGTAGTTGAACAAAGTTAGAATCAAGAACAAGTATCATTTGCCGCGCATTGACGATATATTTGACCAACTTTAGGGAGCAAGGGTGTTCTCTAAGATTGATTTGAGGTTTGGGTATCATCAGTTGAAGAGTCAAGACATGGATATTCTAAAGACGACATTCAGGACTCGCTATTGTCACTATGAGTTCCTTATGATGTCTTTTGGGTTGACCAACACCCCAACAACATTCAAGCATCTAATGAACAATGTATTTTAGCCATATCTTGATTCGTTTTTCATAGTATTCATTGATGATATCCTGGTGTAGTCACATAGCCAGGAGGAGCATACACAATATTTAAGAATTGTACTTTAGAAGCTGAGGGAAGATAAGCTTTATGCTAAGTTCTCCAAGTGTGAGTTTGGCTTAGTTCGGTGGCGTTCTTGGGGCACATGGTGTCTAGTGATGGGATTAAGGTAGATCCAAAGAAGATAGATGCGGTTCAGAGTTGGCCCAAACTGTCTTCAGTTATGGATATATAGAGTTGTCTCAGCTTGGCCGGATATTATCGTCGCTTTGTGGAGGGTTTGTCATCTATTACAATGCCATTGACCAAATTGACCTAGAAAGGTTCTCCATTCAGGTGGTCGGATGAGTGTGGGGAGAGTTTTCAGAAGCTCAAGACTGCCTTGACCACAGCTCCAGTTCTAGTTTTGCCTTCAGCGTCAGGCTCTTATACTATGTATTGTGATGCTTCTCGAATCGATATTGGGTGTCTGTTAATGCATGAGTGTAGAGTGATTGCTTATGCTTCACGTCATTTGAAGCCCCATGAGAAGAACTACCATGTTCATGATTTAGAGTTGGCGGCCATCGTTCATGCCTTGAAGAGTTGGAGCAGCTAAAGGACTATGATATTGCTATTTTATATCATCCCAGGAAGGCCAATGTGGTGGCCGATGCTTTGAGTAGGAAGGCGGTAAGTATGGGTAGCTTTGCTTTTATTCCTGTTAGTGAGAGGCCGTTTGCATCAGATGTTCAGCCTTGGCCAATCAGTTCATGAGATTGGATGTTCGGAGCCCAGTCGGGTTCTATCTTGTGTGGATTCTTGGTCTTCCTTATATGATCACATCCGAGAATGCTGATATGATGATCCCCATTTGCTTGTCCTTAGGGACACGGTTTAGCACGGTGATGTAAGAAGGTTACTATTGGGGATGATTGGGTGTTGAGGATGCATGGTCGGATTTGTGTGCTAATGTGGATGGGCTACGTGAGGTGATTCTTGAGAAGGCCCACAGTTCGCGGTATTCCATTCATCCGGGTGCCGCAAAGATGTATCAGGACTTGAGGCGGCATTATTGGTGGAGGAGGATGAAGAAAAACATAGTGGGGTTTGTAGCTTGGTGCAAAGATGGGATCGCATGTGCGCAAGGTTGGTTGTTAAGTGAGTTATGCAAAAGCGAAGTTTTCTCCGCAAAAGCGGGAGTGCTTTTGTGAGCCCAAGCTCAGTAGGTGCAAAAATGCCTGGGCAGTGTTTAAATTCGAGGGTTCCGAGATTTTTAATCATTTTGGACTTTGCAAGCTCGGATTAAGGAGATTTTTGAGAGGGTTTTCGAGTGATTTCTTAAGTTAAGCCACTTCTGATCATATTTATGCAATAATATTGATTACCCATTGAATTTCCCACCTAGTTTATGTATTTTAGAGGTGAAATTTTGGGAGTTTTGGGCTAGGGATTGGAGAGTTAAATTTGGGGATTTGAGTGACGATTTAGTGTCGAAATTTGGCAAATTTGGTATGGTTGGACTCATGGTTGAATGGGTGTTCGGATTTTGTAACTTTTGTTGAGTTCTGAAACGCGGGCCTGGGGTTGACTTTTGAGTTGAGTTTTTGACTTTTGATTAAATAGCATTTTCATATGGAACTGATTCCTATAGATTGAGTTGATTGTATCGAATTGTTTGTGGCTAGATTCGAGGCGTTCGGAGACGGATTCACGAGTCAAGGGCTTGTTGGAGAAGATGTTTGCATGATCTTAGGTAAGTAACACTTCTAAACTTGGTTTCGAGGGTATGAATCCCTAAATTATGTGTTATGAGGTTGATGTTGAGGTAATTGATAGAAACTAAGCGTCCACAAAATATATAAAGAACCAGATTCTCTATAAGTTCCCATTGTAAGCAACAGACTATAAAACCAACCAGTATAGGGAATCAGGTTCTCTAATTGTTCTCACAGTAGCTTGGCAGTAAATGAAGAACATAGAGGATTTTTACATGGAAAAATCCCAACTCAAGGGACAAAAACCACGACCTACACTTGTAGGCTTTCAACTTCACTAACTTGTAATCTTACTATTACAAGCCACTTTGTAATGACTTTATTACAAAGACTTCAACTTAACTAACTTGTGATACTCTTACCACAAGCCATTTTGTCACTCTCTAGTTACAAAGACTTTAACTTAACTAACTTGTGACACTCTTACCACAAGCCACTTCGTCACTCTACTTACAAAGACTTTAACTTATGACTAACTCTAGTCACAACACAAACTTAGAGGGTTTGTGATTTTGGGTTTCCTAAAACACATGTTCTAAGAAAGCAAGATAGGAGTTACAAATGAAGAACAAATAACAAAGACTCAACAAACCTAAGGACTTAAGATATCTTCAATCTTGGATCCGGTCCTTGAGGCTGCAACAGCTTTGTTCTTGAGAGAGGTTATGGCAAGCACTTGAGAGAATATCTTCTTTTGATTTTGCAAGTGTTCAACTGAATGTATTGTGCCTTGCATCAGGTTTATACTACAAAAGACATCACCATGGTGATGTCAATTCACAATGGTGATGTCAATTCTTGGTTAGTACATGCCTCTTCCCAATGGGAAGTGACTGTTGCACTGTCGCATGTACAGTTGCAGGTAGTCACTTTCTGTAGTTGTTTTCCATCTGTATAGTTGACTTATACTTCTTCCAGGGGAACACCAAGGGATCAGGTCCCTAATCTGGTTCTTGTGAATCTAAAGGCACACTGCCCAGATTATCTTGAGTTGATTAATTTGAATGATTGTACCGGGCATGCTTCAAGTCCTTTGTCTAGTTCTCTCGTGAAGTAAGTTGTTTTACCTTCCTTGATTGTATTTATATGTGTGTGACATTACTTATAATGATGTAAGCAAGGTAGGTAAAAAGCCTTCCACAAAAAGTTGACTGTTGCACTGTTCTTGTACAGTAGCGTGTGCAGGCAGCAACTTTCCTGCTGGAGAGTTGACTTCATACAGTCTCCTCAGGAACTGGTAGGAACATGTTCCCTCAACTGTTCCTTCCACTCTGAAGAGTTGAGTTATATCCCACGTTGAATCCTAACCTAGAACTTTGTGATCTCAAGGTTTTGTAAATGTATAATAGGTTCCTTATCTGGTTCTGGATGATAAGTTTGTTAGATCATCAAAACATAAAGTAAAGTACTTATGCCCAAGGTACTTGTAACCTATCAATTTCCCCATTTTTGATGATGACAAACTTAGAATTGATATTCCCCCTAAGAACCAGATCTCCACATTGTTCCCCCTACGAATCAGCCATATTCCCCATGAGAACCAAACCTAAGGAGCCGATCCCCCTTTTTTATGAATGACAAATCCAGAATTATTCCCCCTGAGAATCAAATTTCTTACATGTACTGATCACATCTGGTCTATACCCAATTCGTTGAAAAGGTTTGTCATCATCAAAACATGACATAGTGTAATTTAGAGCAATTTCCCTCTTTTGATGATGATAAACCCAAAATTAATATTCTCCTTGAGAACCAGATTCCTCACATGTTTCCCTGGGATCAGACCTATGTTGACACCTCTATAACTTCCCCCTTTTGGCATCATCAAAAAGAATAACAGAAGAAGCGCAGCCAAAAAGAAGTTCAGCAACATTAACTCATGTCACTTGGGCAACACAACATAGACATAACAAGAACAACAAGTGAATGTTATTACACAAAATAGAGTGATTGCCCATAGTAGAGTAATTATAATAAAAGCACAGTAGTTTCAACAATATATGATATGACAATTTAAACAACTAAAGTACCAATATTATCAAATAGAGGAATCAAAAGAAGATAAGAATTCAAGGGAATTTGGAAGGAGTGAAAGACATGGATCACTGGCAAGAGCAAAAGTAAGGGGTTAAGGCTTTGATGAGCTTGTCCATTCGTTCATTTACTCTCCTTTGATCAATGATCATCTGCTCTCTCAGTTATTTCATCTGTTTCCTCAATCTTTCATTCTCACCCTTTAACTTAGCATTCTATTCTGCCGAGGGTCTACGAGGACCTGGTGCTCAACCAATCTGAGTAGGCAGAACCATCAATCAGATCACCAAGAATCTCCCAAAGCTTCTTCTCATCAAGAACAAACTCAGTTCCATACACATATAGCATCAGAGTGTCACATAAAACATAGAAGTTTTTACTTCTTCTTCATAAACGTTGGGACTTCGAGGAACAAAGAGGTGATTCTATTTTTCGAACTCAACAATGTCAAGAAGTTCCTCTATTTTTCAGCAATATCAGAGTCAACACTCTACCTAACAGCACGTTTTGAGACTTCAGAGTCTTCTACCTCTCCAAGCCTGATAACTCAACCTTTTGCTTCTGTAAGGAACCAGGTTCCTTACTTACACTACCCTTTCTATCCCTGAGCAGCCATGTCTCCTTTCTTTTTTTTTTGTTTAATCTGTTTACCCTTATCATCTGCTGCATCTTTCTCAGTCAACTTTCTTTTCTCCAATTTTTTTTACTTCATTCTCTCTTTCACAATTACATCAGTAGGTCACACCGCTTCATCATCAATCAGCCTACTTTTCATCAATCCTTTTTACTGGATCGGAAGTTCGTTTAAACACAGAACTCAAAGAGAAAAAGATCATCATTAAAATTGACTTCATGAGAAGGACTTGAGGGATCAGGTTCCTCATTTAGTCCTCACATTTACCAATTTCTACATCCTTCAAGACTTCCATAAATCCAGCAACAACATCAGCCTCACGCTCTAGAATATTAGATCTACCTTGTTCCCTTTCAGTTAAACTTCCATTAAAATCTACCAAAGACTTCTTGGGGTTTTGATTCTGATGGAGTTAGGATTTTGGAAAGTGAGAGAGTTGGGTTCACTTCTGGAATATTTAGAAAGAATGATTCTTTTGAGACAAGGTTGAATTTGGTTTTGAAGAAAAGAATCGGTTTTAGTTGGGTGTAAGATAAAGAAGTGCCTTTTTGGGGCAACGGGTCAGTTCAGAAAAGGTTTAACATTTTGGAATTTAAAAGTTAGGAGGAGAGACAGGAGAAAGGCGGAAACAAATTAATGACATGACACTTCAGCAGCTTAAGAAGGCATATAATTATTGAAGAGACTACTAACCTGAGTCATAGGAACCAGGTTCCTTGACGATTTTTGAAAATTTTGAGCAAAGACTCCTAGAAGTGCAATGTCACTCTTACTTGTTTTTGTCCTGAAACTGCCATATGTGTATACCTGTAACAGTATAGATTTGAGTTGGATGTCACCAAAACACACTTTTTAGTATTGTACCTTTCCTTCTTAACATAGCCAATCATCAAGGGACCAGGTCCTTAGTTGAGCTTGATCAACCCCAACTCCAGACGATTTTTTTCAAAATGTTACCTGCTCAGCGCCTTGGTGAAGATGTCTGCTACCTGGTCCTCCGTCTTCTAGAACTTATCCCTCAAAAAATGATGTCGTACATTAATGCGCTTTGTCCTCTTGTGTTGTATCGGGTTCAAGCTGTAAATACACCAAAGTCTTCAAGATGTTACTTGATCTATACTATTTGAGCCCAACAAGAAGCAACAACCACGTATTCAGCTTCAGTAGTAGGAAGAGCCACACAGTTTGTTTCTTTGTACCCCATGAGATCAAGCATGACCCCAGAAAGTGTGCCGTTCCAGATATGCTATTTCTATCCACTAGATATTCAACGTAATCGGTATTAGCATATCCAACCAATTCAATGTTATCTCCCAAGGGATAGTAGAGAACAAGTCCTACATCCTTCTAAGATATCTTAGGATTCTCTTGGCAACTTTCAGATGAAATTCCTTTGGATTGGATTGAAACCCGGCACACAAACCCACACTAAAAATAATATCTGGTCTGCTACAGAAGTGACCCTATGATTTATAAGGGAGCCAGGTTCATCCATTCTAGACAAGTAGTTGTGGCGATGGGAGTGTCAATGATTTTTGATGTCACCATGTCAAATCTCTTCAACAACTTCTTGATGTACTTCTGTTGTCTTATCATTTTTCCCTTGGGAGTTTGCTTCACTTGTAAATCTAAGAAGAAATTTAGTTCCCCCATCATACTCATTTCTAACTCACTTCCCATGAGTTTTGCAAATTCTTCTCATTGAGAGTCAACTGTTGCTCCAAAGATGATGCCATCAACATAATCTGCACAATGAGTAGGTTCCTTCCTTATTTCTTCAGAAAAAGAGTGTTGTCAATTTTCCCTCTTATAAAGCCATTTTCTAGAAGGAATTTTGACAACCTTTCACACCAAGCACGGGGAGCTTGGATCCTATAATAGTTTTGTTAGCAGGTCGTGGAACCAGGTTCCACACACTGTTCCTCTCAAGTTGACGGAGCTTTTCTTGCATAGCTGTAATCCAGTCAGCATCTTTCAATGCTTCCTTGATATTCTTAGGCTCTATTTGAGAGACAAAGGCTAAGAAGGCAAGTGAGTTTCTTGTCTTTGATCTGGTTTGAATTTCTCAGCAGTTGGAGTTCCATGTACAATATCCACAACTCTGTTTTCTACTTCAGATATTGTGATTGAGGTACCAAGTTCCTCTATGTCGGCTGGAGTCTCATCTTCAGTTCTGAGGAACAAGGTCCATGTAAATCTGGAGTAATCATCCATAATGACGAAAATATGTACCTCTTTCCTTCTCTACTTGGCATCCTCATAGGTCCACATAGATCCATATGGAGGAGATCAAGTGGCCTTGAGATGGTAACTTCTTTTTTGGATATGAAAAAGGATCTGACTTGCTTTCCTTTTACACATGCATCACACACCCTGT
Organism: Nicotiana tabacum; assembly: GCF_000715075.1. Lineage (NCBI taxonomy): Eukaryota > Viridiplantae > Streptophyta > Magnoliopsida > Solanales > Solanaceae > Nicotiana > Nicotiana tabacum. The sequence continues at coordinate 70,664,333 of NC_134090.1, read as the reverse complement.
GATCCTTGAAGCTTGACTTGAGCAGACCACGAACCAAGTCCTTCTTGACTAATTTGTTCAGCAGTGTGAAACTTGCATGACCCAACCTTCTATGCCATAGCTTAACATTATCATTAACAGCACTCAGACAACTAAGATCCCTTTGTCACAGATTTGGGAAATACCCAGCAAGCTATACTTCAACCCCTTCACGAAGTACGCATTTTTAATAGAGTGGGGAAGAGACTTCCCGATCCTTCCAACTCCCAAAATGTATCCTTTCTTGCCATTTTCAATGGATACACTCCCTCCTTGTAGGGCCTTGAGTGAGAGGACATCATTTATTCTTCTAATTTTATGCTTAGAGCAGCCAGTATCCATGTACCATTTTTGCTTTTGATTGCTACCTCTCACTTCAGCCTGCACACTAAATCAATGATTAGACTTAGGAACCCAAGCCATCTTGGGTCCCTTATAATGATAGAACGAGTGGATCAAACTTCTTTTTGCCCATGCAAGCAGCACGTATTTTCTTTTCTGGGAACCAGGTTCCTCATCAGTACGCCTCTTTTCAACAAAAACTTTATATTTCTGCAAAGACTGAATTTTGACTTTACAAGAGTCCTTGTAATGACCAGTTTGACCACAGTGAGTGCACAACCTATTATCAGCCACAGTTACATACTTGCTATGGGGATTATAGGAGGTTTTATCCTTTTGGAACCCGATTCTTTGCATGTTTCCACCATTACTCCTGTACATAGACGTTATTACATTAGAGGACCAGGTCCATTTAAGTGACTTATCAAGATTATTTTTAACCCTTTTTAAAACCTCCTGAAGTTGTCTATTCTTTTCAAGCTCAGCAACAAGACTTGTTTTAACTTTCTTAATCTCACTCTCAAGCTCAAGCTTAACCTCACTAGACACTTCTTTACCCTTAGTGTTGTCCATCCATTTTTTTGTTTGTATTTTTAACAAGATATGTTCTCTAGTTACTTCTTCCACTTGTTCTTTCAAGTCTACAATGGAAACTACCATATCATCCCTCTCTTGTTCTATGTCACCAATTTCTTCTATTAAAGCATTTTTCTCATTAATGAGGCTATGATAGGCATCAATCAACACATTTTCCAAGGACATTAATTTTTTCTTACAGTAAGTTTTTAAATTTCTTTGAACATCAAGAAAACTTACCTCATCTTCCTCCTTGTCCTCGTCATCATCAGATTTAGACATGAGTGCAAAGATTGACTCATATTCATTGTCAACAACCATTATAGATGCATCTCCTTGGTCATCCTCACCTTCAGATTCACTAGAGGAATCTCCGCAGTCAGCCAAAGCTTGCTTCACCATGTTGTTAGCAGCATCTCTTCTTTTGAATTTCCTGTCAGGGACCGGGTTCCTCTTAGCTACCTTATCAGTGTTGGTTTTGTAATGATCTTGCTTATGAAGAGGTCAATCTTTAATAAATTATCCAGGCTTTCCATACTTATGATAGCAATCATTTCTTTTGAAATTCCTGCTGGAACTTCCTTTCTTTGGGATCCCACCATTTTTACGAACCGTCTTCTGAAATCTTTGTGGTCTATTGGTTGATTGACTTTCCTTGAAGTTTGGTGGAGCAGCCATGTAGATAATTTCTAGGTGTTAACCTTTTAGAAAGAACTCGCTCTGATACCAATTGATAGAAACTAAGCGTCCACCAGACTGTATAGAGAACCAGATTCTCTATAAGTTCCCACTGTAAGCAACAGACTGTAAAACCAACCAGTATAGGGAATCAGGTTCTCTAATTGTTCCCACAGCAGCTCGACAGTAAATAAAGAACACAAAGGATTTTTACGTGGAAAAATCCCACTCAAGAGGACAAAAACTACGACCTACACTTTTAGGCTTTCAACTTCACTAACTTGTAATCTCACTATTACAAGCCACTTTGTAATGAATCTATTACAAAATCTTCAACTTAACTAACTTGTGATACTCTTACCATAAGCCACTTTGTCACTCTCTAGTTACAAAGACTTTAACTTAACTAACTTGTGATACTCTTACCACAAGCCACTTTGTCACTCTCTAGTTATAAATACTTTAACTTAACTAACTTGTGATACTCTTATCATAAGCCACTTTGTCACTCTCTAGTTACAAAAACTTTAACTTATGACTAACTCTAGTCACAACACAAACTTAGAGGGTCTGTGATTTTAGGTTTCCTAAAACACAGCTTCTAAGAAAGCAAGATAGGAGTTACAAATGAAGAACAAATAACAAAGACTCAACAAACCTAAGGACTTAAGATATCTTCAATCTTGGATCTGGTCCTTGAGGTTCCAGCAGCTTTGTTCTTGAGAGAGGTTATGGCAAGCACTTGAGAGAATATCTTCTTTTGATTTTGCAAGTGTTCAACTGAATGTATTGTGCCTTGCATCACGTTTATACTACAAAAGACATCACCATGGTGATGTCAATTCACAATGGTGATGTCAATTCTTGGTTAGTACATGCCTCTTCCCAATGGGAAGTGACTGCTACACTGTCTGATGCATTGTCGCATGTACAGTTCACTTTCTACAGTTGCTTTCCAGTTATATAGTTGACTTATACTTTTGTTAGGGGAACACCAAGGGATCAAGTCCCTAATCTGGTTCTTGTGAATCTAAAGGCACACTGCCCAGATTATCTTGAGTTGATTAATTTGAATGATTGTACCAGGCATGCTTCAAGTCCTTTATCTGGTTCTCTCATGAAGTAAGTTATTTTACCTTCCTTGATTGTATTTATACGTGTGTGACATCACTTACAATGATGTAAGCAAGGTAGGTAAAAATCCTTCCACAAAAAATTGACTGTTGCACTGTTCCTGTACAGTAGCGTGTGCAGGCAGCAACTTTCCTGCTGGAGAGTTGACTTCATACAGTCTCCTTGGGAACTGGTAGGGACATGTTCCCTCAACTATTCCTTCCACTCTGAAGAGTTGAGTTATGTCCCACGCTAGATCACAACCTGGAACTTTGTGATCACAAGGTCTTGTAAATGTGTAACATGTTCCTTATCTGGTTCTGGATGGTAAGTTTGTTAGATCATCAAAATATAAAGTAAAGTACTTATGCCCAAGCTACTGGTAACCTATCAGTAATACACATGCTAGGTGATGGGCGTGTGGGCATGCACCATAGGAATTGTGACTCTGTTGATTCTGTGGAACTGTGTAGTTGAATAATCTTGTTGTTATCTGTATATTCTTCATGTGTCAGAGAAATTGAGTTGTGATTCATGTTAGAAAGCATGCGTAAGCTATATGTTGGTACTGTTGGGACCCACAAAGGTCGTATTGCTGTTAAATTACTTGCTTAATTTACAATTATGTACTCGGTCACATCTATCATTCGCATATCATATCTCAGTATCTGTTGCCATTTATTGACACTTCATATCATCATTATTTTGGGTGATTTGTATGACACTGTGAGCCCGAGAGACTGGAGGGATTGATGACTGAGTGAGGCCGAGAGCCTGATTGTGAGGATATTTATAGGATCGGATTGCACGCCGCAATAGACTTTATTGAATTATGCAATGATTGGCTTATTATAGTGCTTGGGCAGGATCTACCCCTCTGAAGTCTGAATTATAAGCAGTGATCGCAGATACCTACTAAGTGCGAGTGCCGAGAGTGAGTGTCGAGCGATTGGGAGGATTGAGTGACCGTGAGGATGGAGTGACTGTGAGGATGGAGTGAATGGGAGGACTGAGTGATTGATACTTTGAGAGTATGCATACGATTTCACCGTTGTTTTGTATTACGGTTGGCATAACTGGCATGTTAATATCGAGAAGTATCATTTCTCATTTCAATTACACTTGACATATCTTATTTGTTTGAGCTTTAACTATTGAACTTGAAAGCATGTCTATATTTCTATAATTAGACTGTACATATGAAGCTCGTCACTCCCTTTAGCCCAAAGGTTAGACTTGTTACTTATTAAGTTAGTTATACTCACTCTACACCCTACACTTTGTGTGCAAATCCAGATACTCCTGGGTACGATGGTTGCTAACTTTGGAGCTTTTCTATCAGTTCAGAGATCCTCGAGGTAGGTGCTTTGGCATCCGCAGACCTTGACTCTCCTCCTTTATCTTTTAGTTTTGATTATACTGTTCTATCTTCCTAGGCAGTGTTTTAGACTATTATTGTATGGATGATCATGTACTCAATGACACCTGGATTTTTGGGAGTTGTGTAATGAGTCGCGGTATTTTTCATATCAGGTATTCTAAAAGATTTTTACTCATAAGTTTCATTTATTATGGTTTCAAATTTAAAAATGCGTAGTTTATTGTGAATGTCAGCTTACATAGTATTGTGATAGGTGCCATCACGATATGTGAAATTTAGGTCGTGACACTTGTTGAGCTGAAACTGATGCTTGGACAAGGGCTTACTAAAAAGATTAGTTATTTGATTTTTTGAAGAGATGTGAGATATTCAAAGAGCACCTTTTTGAACTAAATCTCTGACAAAATGGATGTCAATTTCCAGATGCTTCATTTTAGAGTGAAGAACGAGATTTTGACATGTATACATGGTAGATATATTATCACAATATATTTTGGAAGGTGGTATCCAGTATCCAAGTTCTTGAAGAAGAGATTTAACCCATTGAAATTCAGCAGTTATTGCAGTAACCGCCGTGTACTCGACTTTTGTGGATGACCTAACAACTGTCTTTTGCCTCTTTCAACTCCAACTAATTAGAACATGACCAAAATACAGAAAGTATCCCGAAGTTGTTGTTCTATCAGATGGATCACCAGCCCAGTCAGCACCAGAAAATGCATGAAACTTCAAGAAGGATAGTGGAGTAATATGGAGACCAAAGGCAATGGTACAATTGAGATATCGTAGCAAACATTTAAGATCCAGCCAATAGTGATGATTAAGACAATGCATAAACTGTGAGAGTTTGTTAACCGTGAAACCTATATAAAGCCTTGTAAGATTTAACTATTGCAAACCTCCAACTAGATGGTGATAACGAGTGGTATCAATAGCTTCTTTGATGGAACATGACTTGAGTAGAGGAGATGTAGTGGAAATGAGTTGATACTTCTTTAGCACCCTCCATTTTGGCATGTTGAAGAAGCTTCAGGATATAATGATGTTGAGAAAGGAAAATACCCTTAGATGTTTTATGAACATTAACACCAAGAAAGAGAGACAAATCATGGGGGTCCTTTAATGAAAACTATGCTCCAAGAGCTCGAATAAATCGCTAAATTAAGGAGGGGTTGTTACTTGTCACAATAAGAGCATCCACATACACCACGAAATAGCAACAAGTCATACATTGACAATATATGAATAGACAGTGATCATTTTGGGATTGACAGAAGCCAAATATCAAAGTAAATGAACATAAGTCTTGATACCAAGCCCTAGGGGCTTGCTTGAACCTGTAAAGAGCCTTGACTAATTTACATACATGGTGTGGTTTGGCATGATCACTGAATCTCGGTGGTTGTTTCATGAAAACATTTTCTTCTAGAGGTCCATGTAAGAAGGCGTTGTTCACATCTAATTGAATCAGAGGCCATGATTGTATAACAGCTAAATTAAGAACCACACAAATTATGACTGGCTTAACCACTGGGCTGAATGCAGAGGCGGATCTAGGATTTCAAAAGTGCGGGTGCCAGGTGTCATTGACTTTCATGTTCACTAGCTAGAGATGGAAATTGAATTGTAATTTAGTCCATAAGTCTTGGGTTATTTGGTTTACAAGCTTTTTAGTTCATAAATAAACCATTTGATCATCGAACTAAAATGAGTTTAGTACAGTTTTCATCTAGTTTCTATCGATTCAAATTATATTGAATAAAATAAAAAATATATATCAAAATAGAAGCAAATTTCTTAAAAATTAAATTTCACCCTTTCAATTCAAACATAATATACTTAAATCAAAGCAATAAGCAAATTGCAATTTATTTATAATTTTATTAAAACAAACAAGAAAAATAACTTCAATGAGGGAAATGCACCCCTTCCATGAACAACACAAACAAAGGGATAAGGGTTAAAATTAAGGGGGAAATAACATTATAAGAGGGATAAGAACAAAAAAAAGAGTAAAATTCCATTCAAATACAATTTTGGATACATTGGGTAGGAAAAAAGAAGCAAATATATAATGAAACAAATGGAGCTGATAGGATTAAGAAAGAGAAAAATTACATAGCTCAAGAAAATAAAAGAAATTAAAGAAGAAAACAAAGAAAAGAGAAGGAAACAAGAAAAAGCTGATTCAGTTGTGGGAATATAAAAGAATTAAGGGAAGAAGAAAAGGAAATCTGAGACCCACCTGAGTTGTAGTTCGTAGAGGATAATTAAAAACATAAAACAATATTATGCATTTAGTAAGTTTCGAACTCAAGTCGCGAATACAAAACTGCGACGCCTAACCATGGCACCCGGCGACCTGTTTAAGAAACAGGGTGCCACTAGCTTAATATAACTAATTTTTTGGAAAAAATATATGTAAGTATATGAAATTTAGCCGAGCGCCCGGATGGCGTGCCACCCCCACCTCCCTATGTGGATCTGCCCCTGGTTGAATGTCTCACCAAAATCAATTCCAGGTCGCTGGTTATATCCCTTCACAACCAGTCGAGCCTTATACTTTTGAAGTGAGTCATCTGCATTTCTTTTGACCCTGAAAATCTACTTACAGCCAACTGAATTCTTATTAGAATTAGGAGGGACAAGAACTCAAGCACCATTTTTAATTAATGCATTGAATTCATCTGACATGGCATAGTGCCACTCTCGATGTGATAGAGCTTGCACAACTGTCTTTGGTTCTAGTACTTCAGGTAAAGGATTTTTAGTGACGTGGTGTATAGTTTTAGGTTTGTGGATGTTATTTTAACGAGTGATCATGTGATGAGTATTTTGCAGTGAAGAGGAAGGAGTGTTGTTTTGTGGGCTAAGCTCAACTCAAAGATGCTAAATAAGGGCATTCATTAGAATTTCAATGCGCATTGAGCGAGTAGTTAGTTCATGTCTTTTTGTATGTGTTGATACCCAATTTTTTCCCTATTTTTCATATACAAAATACTTTCAAAATAACATATGTACGCATATATAAGCATGCCCAAGTATTTTAGTATTTTTTCCAATTTTTAAAAAGATTTTTTTTAATCAATTTATTACTCATTTAGCAGTATAAAAACCAATAATTATTCCCAAAATTATTATTTTGGTGGATAATTTGTTTTATTTCCCATATTTATACCAAAATATAGTTAAGCTAATTTTTATATATTTTCACAAATTTATTTGATATTTTTAAAACTAAATTGCATATAATTGCAATTCTAACCTACTTTAAGATTTAATAGCATTTTTATAATTATAAAATTGGTTCCAACATTTTTAAATCAATATTTATATATTATTAACTAATCCAGTACTCTTAATTTACTTTCAAAATCATTTTACTATTTTTATAAAATAAAAAAGAAAAAACTGGCTATTTAAAACCTGGCCCATTTTTATTTCAATCATAGCCAAATTGACCCCCTCCTAATTGACCCAATTTTGAAACCCAATTGGACCGGCCCAATTCTAATCTAACCCGACCCCCGACCCAACCAATTAACCCGTTTGGCCCTTTCTTTCAATCCAGGACGTTGATCATTTAGATCAACGACCACGATTACCCCTTACCTTTTTTAATTCACTAACCCTACCCTAATCCCCTCATTTCCATCTCTCAGCCGCCTTTGAATACTCTCCCTCTCTCAAACTCTCTCAAAGGTTTCTGAAACCCTAGCCTCTCTCACCCTCCTTCAACCGCAATCTCACCGGAACCCATGGCTTCTCAGGTCATGGATGGCCTGTACTCACCCTCCTCCACCATTAAACCCTGGGTGTTCGAAGTTTCGAGGTCCGACCTCGATGGTTTCCTTTCATATCTCTACAGATCCAAGGTTCTATGGCCTCTCCGGCCTGGCTCCGGCATATTCAAGCATCATAAGCCTATTTCTGACCTCTCCGACTCAAGACCGGACCTCTTCCAAGCCTTTCTCGTTTCGAGGGTTTCTCTAAAACTCTAATCTATTCAAGGTTTTTATCTGATTGTTTTCTTATATCTATGTTATGTCTGTGCTCTACTTGAGTTCTTAAACATTTTCCCTAATTTTCTTTCAAAAATTACTTCTCTTCGATTTAGAGTCTCTGAAAGGTTTTAAAATGTTTTCTGACTCCTCTTCTTCTTCTCTTTGTGTGAATCTGTCTATGCTATGTTTTTATGTTCTCTTTTCTACCTCGCATGTCCTTCTCCTGTGTTCTTATGTTCGCCTTATTTTGCATGTCCTTCTAATGTGCTCCATTCTTTCTTCTACTGGTTTTTATATCATGCTTTCACATGTTTATCTTATGTATTCATTTACCCCTATGTTCCTCTACTATATTTTCTACTAAGCTTTTAGGTCTTTAGTTGCCTTATTCTGGATTTTGTTTGAGTTCTTTGTTAAACATGTCTCCTCTAATATTCTCTTAAGTGTTATACTATCTCGTTTCTCTTCTGAAACTTGTTTAAGTTCCAAGCTTTCATAAAATGTGTTCTTTATGCTTCAAATCAGTTCTTCATTCTATTTGCCTTGAACCTGCTATTTTATCTGTTTGTTTTCACATGAATCCCTGAAAGAGACCTCTGAGCCTGTTTCAGTTATTTGTCTTCTCTTCTCTGTATCTGACTCGAGTTGAAAACCCTGGGATTTGGGGGGTTTTTTGGCGAGTTTGGTTTTGTGTTCTGTACTAGGGTTCTATTTGGGACCCTGGACACTCTCAAACCTATTCTGAGTCTATGTACTGGATTTGAGCCTCTTTGTTATGGCCCGAAACTCTTCTATACTAGGCTTTTCGCATGATAGTTCTTTCTTGTTCGATATGTCTGTATGCTTTATATATGAGGAATTTTGCCTTCAAAAGGTTTTGTCAACTTGTGATTGATTCGGAATTCCTCTTAATAAGGTTTGATTGATTGTTACTGATTTTCCTTAAGTAAAACCCTTTCCTCATTTTTCCTGACTTGGTTCATTCGAACAAAGCCTGCAATTTTGATTTTACTGGCTGTTGAGTGATCGCCTTTCCTTATTTGCACAAACCATGTACCACTGGACTTTTGCCTTAAATAACTTATGTGTATTTACCCTTCTTGTGCTACTTTTGAAAAGATTTTGATCAAACTCTTTCCTTAATTATCTTGCCCGTTTGAAATCAGAATCCCTTAATTGAAGGGAGACCTTATGTGATTGATTTCGAAACTATTTTCTTACCTTTTCTTACTGGCTTTCTGCACTATAAAGGGCATGACCCTTCTGCACTCTTGCACAATTCCAATTCAATACTCTTTAAGACCTTGAGTTCAATACTCTGAAAACACTTATTGAACACTTTCAATTTCAATACTCCTACATTCTCAATTCAACACTCTACTCTCTTCTGAAATATTCTGGCTGTGTGTTTGCAATTTGGCTTTACTACTATTGTTCTCTTCTTATTTCCCTAAAACTGGTACGTTCTAATTTAACTTTCAGCGTCATCCCTATGTGTTTGCTTTATAGTTTCAACAATCTTGTCTACTTTGCTATTTATGTTCTGTATTGAATATGTTGTCTCTTTACATCTGTTGCTATGTGAATTGCCCATACCCTTATTCCCTTCTATGTGTTTGAGTTAAAGTTCAAAGTATGGCAACATCCAAATTGTTTCTCATGTCTGGACTTGATCCTTTAATGGATCCTACTCCCAAACAATGTGGCTAACAGGCTGGATGGGGTGTGCCAGCACTTCCAGTTGTTAGGTATGACTACCAGCCTGTCTTGGCTTTCCCCAAAATCCCCTCTATGCACTTGTACTCTCTCTTATATTCTAAGTTCTGCCCCCCTCCTATGAGCCTTGCTTTGGGACCTTGAGCTCCCTCTGAACTTGGACATTTGAGGGCTGGCCCTTCCACACTGCACTATAATCCATTTCTGCAATATATTTTGGTGTAAGCACTGCCCAGAGTCCACTTGAGATTCTTAGGGAACTCTGACACATCCCGAATAGGAGAAAGGCTTTGGAATTTGATCTTTGGAGTTGGTTTACTTCATGCTTCAGTCTGAAGTCTGAATCAGGCTCTCCTTGGTTGGGATTTTTAGCTTTCTGATGTAATTTTATTTTATTTTTCTTTATTCATTCTAGGCTGTAATAATTTGTAATAACTTATGGATTTTTAGTGAAAAGGGGAGGGTCGCCCATGTATGCATAAGGGTAGATATCATGTTCATAGGTATTTACTGCTGCAATCATGTCCTGTTTTCACTTCTGCATTTTTCATATAGAAATCATATTTACAAGTCCTGCACTTCTGCGTTTTTCATATAGAAACCATGCCTACAGGTTCTACATTTCATATAGAAATCTTGTCTATAGGTTCTGCATTTCATACGTAGATACCATGTCTATAGCCTCTACATTTCATACATAGATACCATGTCTATAGCTTCTGCATTTCATACATAGAGACCATGTCTATAGGTTTATGTGTTTCTGTCTATCACATAGAGAACATGTCTATAGAGTTTCCTGAATTCTGCATATGCATCTATCACTAGGCAAACGCATTTATAGGCTTAAATAAGAAAAATCAGCGTTTTAAACACCATGCCTATAGGATTTCTGCATTTTCGTAAAGGTTAAACTCAATAACACTTAGAAAGCATGTCTATAGGAGTAACCAACTGATCTGAATCATTTACAAGTCTAAAATCAGTAGTAACGTTACTTGATGTCTGCAGAACTTATGTTTTCTATAATCAACAGGCCTTCTTCTTGTAAAAATTCAGTACACTTCTGCATTATTAGATGCCATGCCTGTAGGTTTCACTTAGGCGAGCTATAAGGTAAAATTAGCTAATTGAATCAGACTCTGTTAATTCCAACCAACAGGCAGGTCTGATTCCAGTTTCTTATCTGAAATGCGTAATAGACCAGTCTGCCTCCTTAACGTTTAAGTTTAATTCATACCATAACCAGTGTCTGCAAGACATGCTAAATAATCTGTCTTTAAGTAAGGAGGCCCATCTGAGCCTTTTAAATTGTTATGTGTTTCCCATAATCTGCCTTATGTGTTTTTGTTTGTCGCTTTAGAATTTTATCCTTTTAAACTACACAAAACCCATATTTCCCTTTCCTTTAGGACTAGTAGTCCCAAATGCCTCCGGGACTGATAGGATTGGGGCAGGTACTAGCATGTAATAAGTAACGAAACCATTCCGCGTTTAAATACCTCAACGGGGTAGGAAAGGGTAGATATGGATATGATGACTGGTGCGCTAATACCACATGTAACCCCTTTTCTGAGGAGTGATTACCGGGTATTGCATTTATGTGATCCATATTATTTATAAACCTAGGACCCCCCCCCCCTTCCCTTTACTTGTTTATTTTATCACTTTCAAAATTTCAAATTCCTTTTTCTCAAATTTCAACTTCCTTGTTTCTTCAAACTTTAACTTATTTGCAATCACAGTGTGACAACCCCTCATATTTGAAACCCTTAATTGCTTATTTATTGCTTGTACTTAAGTCATAATTGTAGCATGGCCGGGAACCACACTAGTGGATCTTAAGGGTTGCCTAACACCTTCCCCTCGAGATAATTTCTAGCACTTACCCATACTCTGGTTTTTTCTAAACAAATTCTTCCTAGTGTCCTAATGCACTTAATCATTAGGTGGTGACTCTTCAAATCAAAAACCTCAATTCCCAAAAGGGAATGAGTTATCCTCCCAAATGTCATAAACCCAATTTTGCGAGAAAAAGGAGGCGCGACAGCGTGGCAACTCTGCTGGGAATTTCTTTAAAGCTTTTACCATTTCATGCTATTTGTGACTTTATGCTTCCTTGAATGTCTTTAATGCCTTTAAGTATTTATTTTGCTCTCCTACTTCGAAAACTGACTTGGCTCTTCGTTTCTTCTCTTTATTTCTCTTAATGCTTTCTTTTACCGCTTTCCTTTAATATTGTTGTAATTTTGAGCAATTATTGTAATTGTTACCTTATGAATGTGCAAATACATGACAATTTGTTTAATTATTGTAAATGCATATTCAACATCATATTTCACTCGTGCCAAACAAAATACCATAGCAATGCTTATAATGAGTGGTTGCTCCCTTCCGATATTATTACCCCCTAAATTTGGCAAAGGCGTATTTGCGGTAAAACCAGTCGATCAACGGTGTAGTCGACGGTTTCGTGCCTTTCCCTCTTGAGTTGTCCGCTCAAGAGTACCAGTCTAATACCCTATAGAAACCCTACTTTGTTTAATTGTGCATGCATCACTGTCAAAACCTAGCTGAGTCAGTTATGTTGTCCACATAATGACTCTTTAAGATAGCCTTGTCCAAAGTCCACTGGGTTTTCTTGGAACCCAAACAACATTACCACGTTCTGTGCATTTATTTGGAGAACTAAATGTTGCTTATGCCAATTATTGATAGTTAAATAGTCGAGTCCGACGGGGGTAAGGGCCTAACGCTTTTGTTTTGCATAAATGAGGCACGAAGTCCCCAGATTCGGCATGGTCACCAACATCCACCCGAAATTGCTAAATTGGTGGGAAGACCTGCATTCCAGTGATCAGGCCCTTGTCTGAAAATACTTGGGAAATTTACCTTCCCTTCTGGAAATCCAACCCAACAACAAAATTATTGAAGTTGCCACCCTGTTCTGGGTTTGCGATAGGTTTGTGTTTCGCTTCGGGGAGATTGAGATGACACCCTACTAGAGGAAATAGGAGGACTGGCTAGTATACCATGGGAGACTCCAAGTTTGTTAATGCCAGAGAATCGCAAAGGTAGAGGTTTTCTCAAAATTATGGGTCTAAAGAAGAATCCGGATTTAACTTGCCTGAAGGAGTCGTACATTCCCTTTGATTATTTATACGAGAGGTATGGTTACAGCAAATCCTACCGTACCTATCCTGATGAGTTCGCCCTTACATCATTAGGACATATCCATCGAAGGGTCTTCGTCTTTATGTTTTACTTTTTGGGGATGATAGTATTTCCTGTGAAGAAGGCTAGGATCCATACCAGACTAGCCATGGTAACCAAGACCTTAATGAAGGGAATTGGCGGGCAACCATTCAGCATAGTGCCCATGATTATTGCAGAGATGTACCGAGCCCTAGAAAAATGTCAACAGGAGCCCCACACTTCGAGGGCTGCAACTTGCTACTCCAACTCTGGCTCATGGAGCATCTTCAAAGGGGTGAATATCGGCAAGAGATTCAGCGTAGAGACTGGGACGATCATATAGCCTTCCATCAACCAAGGCGAATGAACTACATGCCCAACATGTTTGCTCAGCCAGGAGATGCCAAGGGGTGGGTGGAGCTATTTGAAAATCTAATTGAGGATCAAGTACAATGGATGTTCGAGTGGTTCCTTATTGAAGAGTTTATCGCCCGATCCAAGGACGCTCCATTTTTTATACTGATCGGTTTGAGAGGAACCTACCCTTATGTCCCTCTCCGAGTTATGAGACAGGCTGGTAGGAAACAGGTTATACCAAGGGTCGACAAGATGAGTCACTTCCGGGCCGACTTCCAAGCTGATGACAGTCCTTATAAGTGCCAAGCTCAGCATATGTGGCATTGCAAATCATCATTGGGAGAGATACTATCGAGCCAGACAGATACCATGCTGGTTGCACCCCATACTATTCAGGATGGTTGGAGGACAATCACAATGGTTTGGGCCAACCTGGGTTTGTTCGAGGTCACAGAATCATCGATGAAAGGACAGAAGCACAAGTCAAATACAACCAACTGCGCAAGAGGATTCGGGAATATGAAAGCGAGCACCGGGAGATACAAAAAGCCAACCAAAAACTGATTGAAGAATGGAAAGACATGGTTGTCAGTGCCAACAAGCGATTAGGATACTTTGAGCGGGGTTTAGTGGAGCTAGAAGAAAGTTTCTCAAAAGGATCGAGGACTGCCAGAATGCTGAGGGAAATGAAGGTGGACACCTGGACAGAGCCTACTTGCTGCTGGGACTTCGTGAGCTGGTGAAGCTGTTCGATGGAGCCAAAGATGTCAAGTCTGGGGAAGGTCCTTCTGGGACCAAGTAGTTAGGATTCCTTTTCTTTTGCTTTAAATGTAATAAGGCTAACGGTCAGTAGTGACATTTTATCTTCTGCTATTTTCGTATTGTTTTTGGCATTCGTCTTATTTTTATCAATAAAATAAGGCATTTAGCATTATTAGTTCTCCAAATCAACTTGTCGCTAGGCCTACCTCGGGCACAACAAGGCTCCCAAATTAGGACACGGTTTATATTCTCGCACTATGTGTTTAAATATCGCAACATCTTTTCCTTATAATCCGCACTAACTTGCTACCTTTTTGTTTTTACTTGTGTTTTATTCCCCTCCCCAAAGGTTAGTTCGTGCACTCTGGCATCGTCATCATACTCCACAAGATCCAAGGGCCCTCCACCCACTCCTCCTCCTAATCCCGTCAGAAACAGGAACAAGGAAAAAATGGAAGATTTGAGCAACATTAGAAAGGAAAACTCGGTTGAACAGGTAGAAATCACTCAGGGTACTCATGTCTCCAAAGAAGGTGCATCTCAACTCGAGCAGAAACTGCTAAAATTTCAGGAGGAACTTGATCAAGTCCGGAATTTGGCAAGCTTGTCGTTTTCCCTCATCACCCTAGATGTCAACTTTCCTAACACTCAAAACCCCACACCTCCACAAAACATCTTGAAACCACAAAACTATCCCGCTCCCCATTACCACTGTAACACTTGCCACACTTCCAACAACACCTCGCTACTCATCCCTAAACCACTGAACTCCGCAAATGATCATCTCCACACTCACCATAACACCCCCATCCATGGGAAACCATGCCACCCTCCACCCAACCTGTCTTAAGCACACCCGAGTCTGATGATAAAGGCTCCCTTATCAGAAACCTGGCCGTAGAACTCAAGAAGTTGACTAGCCGAGTTCAGGGTGTTGAAGGAAGCAAGGGAATCGAGGGATTGAACTACGAAGACCAATGCATACAACCAGATGTCGAATTGCACGAGTGGTACAAACCTCCTAAGTTCGAAATGTTTGATGGTACAAGGGATCCCAGAATCCATTTAAGGACATACTGTGACAAGCTGGTCGGAGTAGGGAAGGACGAAAAGATTCGCATGAAGCTTTTTATGAGAAGTCTGAAAGGAGATGCTTTGTCTTGGTACATTAGCCAAGACCCGAAGAAGTGGTCGAATTGGGTAAGTATGGCATCCGATTTCATGGATAGGTTCAGGTTCAACACGGAGAATACGCCAGATGTGTTCTACATCTAGAACCTAAAGAAGAAAACCACGGAGACTTTCTGCGCGTATGCCACCGGTGGAGATCAGAAGCTGCTAAGGTCGGACCAGCTTTAGAAGAAGGACAAATGAACAGGTTTTTCGTCCGAGCTCAAGACCCACAGTACTATGAAAGGTTGATGCTGATTGAAAGCCAGAAATTTTCCGACATCATCAAGCTGGGGGAGAGGATTGAGGAAGGTATCAAAAGTGGCATGGTCACAAACCTTGAAGCTTTGCAGGCTACCAACAAGGCTCTACAGTCTAGTGGCACGTCCAAGAAAAGGGACGTAAGTGCCGTGATGGTTGCACAGAGAACAAAATCTCCAATCAAATACCGAACCTACCCAATACCTCCACTCACATATCAACCTACCCCAAATTACCAAGCACCCTCGCCCTCCTACCAAGCTCCACCACCTACTTACCAATCACCTCCACCACCCACATATCAACCTACTTCACCCAGATACTCCCAACCCGCACACGTCTACCAAGCCTTACAACACCCAACAAGCCCACTATCAATCACCTCCCCCTAGCCAAAACTTTCCTAGACCCCGACCAAATTTCGATCGCAGACCTCCCAAAACCGCCATTGCCGAACCAATTGACCAGTTGTATGAAAGGCTCAAAGCTGATGATTATATCACCCATATCCATGCCATAAACCCCGAAAACACCTCCCAATGGGTCAACCCAAACAAAACTTGTGCATACCATTCCGGCATGAAAAGGCATACCATTGATGAGTGCTGCTCTCTGAAGGATAAGATCCAAGCTTTGATTGACAACAAGATCATCATTGCAAAAGAGCCTGCCCCGAACATCCGCAGCAACCCTTTACCAGACCATAAGGGTGGAGGCGTTCACATGATTGAGATAGAGGATGATTGGGACCCCAAAGGATCGATCAAATTAATCGCAGAAGGTGACGAGCCAAAGAAATCAACAGTCACCCTTAACCCGATTGTGGTTGAGATTCAGCCTTCTAGGGACGCCGAGGTGAATATGTTTGTACCACTTGAATTTGAAGCGTCACCCCCTACAAAGACACCAACACCAATTGAGGTCGAGTTTGGGCCCCCAAAGGCACCTGTACCATTTGAGGTTGCTGTATTACCTTCCAAAGCAAGGGTGCCCATTCCGGTAGCAATGACAGCCATAACACCGTTCCACACAAAAGCCATACCATGGGATTACACAAAAAAGGAAAGGGAAAACCAAGTTCGAAGAAGCAGTTGCGGCATAGGGTATGACAAGGACCGGCAGGGTTTATACTCCAGAACACTTGGCTGAGTTGAGTAAGCAGGCATCTGGATGGCCAGCCATTACTGAAGCTGGGCCCGACGACCTCTGGAGGAAGATACAGGCCAAAGAGTATTCAGTCATTGATCAGTTGAACAACACACTAGCCCAGATCTCTATCTTAGCTCTGCTATAAAGCTCTGACGCACATAACAATGCCTTATTGAAGGTACTGAGTGAGGCGTATGTACCAAGCAACATCACCGGAGGAGAAATGGCAAATATGGTGGGACAGGTATTGGAGAGTCACAAAATCACTTTTCATGAAGATGAGTTGCCACCAGAAGGGCTGAGCCACAACAAGGCGTTGCATATCACCTTGCAATGCGAGGATTATTTTATCACCAGGGTCCTGATCGATGGAGGGTCCAGCCTTAACATTTGTCCGCTGGTAACACTCAGAACATTAGAGAAAGGGCTGCATGAGATCAAAGACGGGGTCATTAATGTCAAAGCATTCGACGGTTCCCAAAGGTCCACTATTGGGGAAATCAGCCTATGTTTACAAATAGGGCCTACTTGGTTTGATGTCAACTTTCAAGTAATAGACGTGCCGGCATCTTATAACTTGCTCTTGGGATGACCATGGATTCATGCCGCTGGAGCTGTAGCATCAACCCTACATCAGGCAGTGAAATTTGAGTGGAATCATCAAGAGGGGATCATCCATGGTGATGGTATCAATCCCATATACAATCGCCAGACCATCCCAGCAATCGGAGGAATAAGGAAGATAGGCGGAGAAACCTATCACCACATCGAGCGAGTCAACGCCGTTCACTAGGATAAATGGTGGGACAACAAAATCGAAAGCATATTGAACTGGTGCGGATATGTGTCAGGCAAGGGACTAGGCAATAAACTATAAGGGATCGCTAAGCCTCTCAAGCTGAAGAAACATGGTACCACCTTTGGTCTGGGATACGAGTACACCTGGAAAAAGTTCAATGAATGGTCGCCGTCATGGCACGGGCCTTATTATCCACTAGAGCACCCGATACCATCAACCTGCAGATTTTCCAGCCAGCTGATGTTATATATGGGTCAAAAGAAGAGGAAGAACTGGCAGCGATGAGGGATTTGTTTTTGGAAGAGGATGACATGGATTGTTGTATCATTTTCGAGGAGGAGGGGGAGGAAGGCCCTTACATACAAGTCATGAGCCGAGGAGCGGGCCTCAACAATTGGTCCATCAGAACCAGTAGAGCCCGGAAAGCCTCGGGGTAGCAAGGCTGAACAAGCATCATGCACTATTTTTTCATTTTTACTAGTTGACTTTCTTTTTGCCTTTTAATTTCGCAATAAGATCTTCAATGTTCAAAATAGTTATGGAATTTTTCAAAGCATTTCGATTTTTCTTATGAATCTTACTCTTATTACTTTCTCTCATTTACTTTATTCACAATATTACTATTACTTATCTTGATGAACCAACAACTGTGACATGTAACGAGACAATGCGACAAATGGACTTAGAGGAAGATGATGTACCAAAAGAGGTTGTTAAAGAGGTTGAGGATTTTGAGAACAGACCTAAGTCCAACCTAGACGAGACCGAGATTGTTAACCTGGGAGATGCAGAAAATATCAAAGAAACTCGGATTAGCGTTCATTTGTCACCGGCAAAAAAGGAAGAATACACAGAATTTCTGAAGGAATATGAGGACATATTCGCCTGGTCGTATGATGACATGACTGGTTTGAGTACATGTATTGTGGCGCACAAGCTGCCAACTGATCCGACATGCCCACCAGTAAAGCAGAAGATCAGGAAGTTCAAGCCTGACATGAGTTTGAAAATCAAGGAAGAAGTCACCAAGCAAGTCAAAGCTAAGGTTCTCATTGTAGTAGAGTATCCTACATGGTTAGCCAACATCGTGCCAGTACCAAAGAAGGACGAGAAGGTCAGAGTCTGTGTCGACTACCGAGACCTCAACCGAACCAGTCCCAAAGACTACTTCCCCTTGCCAAACATAAACATTCTAATTGACAAATGCGCCAAACACGAGTTGCAGTCGTTTGTTGATTGATTTGCTGGGTATCATCAGATCTGGATGGATGAAGAAGATGCTGAGAAAATAGCCTTCATTACGCCGTGGGAATATATTGTTACAAAATGATGCCATTTGGATTAAAGAATGCTGGGGCCACCTACTTGAGGGCCATGACTACCATTTTCCATGATATGATACATAAGGAGATCAATGAATATGTAGATGACATCACATCAAGTCCAAGAAAGCCACTGATTACATAATAGATTTGAGGAAGTTCTTCAATAGACTAAGAAGGTACAATTTGAAGCTGAATCTCGCAAAATGTGCATTCGGGGTTCCTGCCAGAAAACTACTTGGGTTCATTGTGAGTCGCCGAGGAATAGAACTGGATCTGTCAAAGGTTAAAGCCATTTAAGAGTTGCCACCGCCAAAGAACAAGAAGGACGTAAGGAGTTTCTTGGGGAGACTTAACTACAACAGCCGGTTCATAGCTCAATCTACTATCATCTGTGAGCCAATCTTTAAGATGTTGAAGAAGGACGCCGCTGCCAAATGGACTGATGACTGTCAAAAAGCCTTTGACAGAATCAAGGAGTACCTGTCCACACCACCAATCTTGGTCCCGCCCGAGCCGGGCAGACCTTTATTGCTCTACCTTGCAGTATTGGATGGAGCATTTGGTTGTGTTCTGGGACAACATGATGAAATGGGAAGGAAGGAGCAGGCCATCTATTATCTCAGCAAGAAGTTTACCCTATACGAGGCCTGGTATTCTCTATTGGAACGCACCTATTATGCTCTAACTTGTGTAGCTTAGAAGTTAAGGCACTATTTCTGTGCCCATACTACGTATCTCATATCAAGGATAGATCCGTTGAAGTATATCTTTTAGAAGCCCATGCCCACTAGCAACCTAGCCAAGTGGCAAATCCTGCTGAGTGAATTCGACATTGTCTAACATGACTCAAAAAGCGATCAAGGGACAGGCTTTGGCAGATCATCTTGCCGAGAATCCTGTGGACGGAGAATATGAATCCTTAAAGACGTATTTTCCTGACGAGGAGGTATCCTTCATAGGAGAAGACATTGCAGAATCCTATGATGGTTGGAGAATGTTTTTCGACGAAGCGGAAAATTTCAAAGGAGTTGGCATAGGAGCAGTTCTAGTATCAGAAACTGGTCAGCATTATCCGGTGTCCGCTAAACTCAGGTTTCCGTGCACCAACAATATGGCCGAGTACGAAGCCTACATCTTGGGACTCAAGATGGCCATTGACATGAACATCCAAGAGTTGCTAGTAATCGGGGATTCATACTTGCTTATACATCAGGTCCAAGAATAATGGGCAACCAAGAACTCCAAGATACTCCCTTATCTGTATCATGTACAGGAGTTGAGAAAAAGATTCACAAAGACAGAATTCCAGCATGTTCCCAGAGTCCAGAATGAGTTTGCCAATGCGTTGGCTACCCTGTCCTCTATGATACAACATCCAGATAAGAACTTCATTGATCCTATTCCGATGAAGATTCATGATCAGCCAGCCTACTGTGCTCATGTTGAGGAAGAAGCAGACGAAAAACCATGGTTTCATGATATCAAGGAATACCTGGCAAAAGGAGAATACCCATAGCTTCCCAACACCACTCAGAAGTGCACACTTCGAAGGTATCTAACAATTTCTTCCACAGCGGAGGAATCCTGTATAGGAGGACTCCTGATTTGGGATTATTAAGGTATGTCGACGTAAGGGAAGCATCCAGGCTACTAGAGGAAATCCATGCTGGGACCTACGGTCCACATATGAACGATTTTATCTTAGCCAAGAAGATACTCCGGGCTGGTTATTTTTGTATGACTATGGAAACGGACTGCGTCCAGTATGTCCGAAAGTGCCATCGCTGTCAGATACATGCAGACATGATAAAGGTGCCCCCTAATGAGCTTAATGCAACAAGCTCATCATGGTCGTTCGCTGCTTGGGGAATGGATGTCATCGGGCCTATCGAGCCCACCACATCAAACGGGCAGAGGTTCATTCTAGTGGCAATTGATTATTTCACCAAATGGGTTGAAGCAGCATCATACAAAGCAGTGACTAAGAAAGTTGTGGCAGACTTTGTCCGTGACCGCATCATTTGTCGATTCGGGATCCCAGAATCAATCATTACTAATAATGGTTCCAATCTCAACATTGACTTGATGAAGGCCATGTGTGAAACCTTCAAGATCAAACACAAGAATTCTACAACTTACAGACCTCAGATGAACGGAGCCATAGAAGCTGCCAACAAGAATATCAAGAAGATACTAAGGAAAATGATAGAGAAGCATAAGCAGTGGCACGAGAAGCTCTCATTTGCTTTATTGGGATACCGCACCACAGTCCGCACATCAACTGGGGCAACTCCCTACATGTTGGTATATGGTACAGAAGCAATCATACCCGCTGAGGTAGAAATTCCTTCCTTAAGGATCATACAAGAAGCAGAGCTCGACGATGCAGAATGGGTGAAGAGTCGTTACGAGCAACTAGCTCTTATAGACGGAAAGAGAATGAATGCAGTTTTCCACAGTCAGCTCTATCAAAACAGAATGTCCAGAGCCTTCAACAAAAGAGTCAAGCCGAGACAATTCGCACCGGGGCAGCTGGTATTAAAGAAAAATTTTCCGCATCAAGAGGAAGCCAAAGGGAAATTCTCTCCCAATTAAAAGGGTCCGTACATGGTTCACCGGGTTCTGACAGGAGGAGCCCTTATACTTGCAAAAATGGACGGAGAAGTTTGGCCAAAGCCGATCAATTCAGACGCAGTCAAGCGATACTATGTGTAACCTTTATGCTTTCTTTTATGATGTAATTTGAACTACGCCTGACCTGATTCCCATTTAAGAGGGGATACGTAGGCAGCCCTATGGGTTCGGTCATAATTCAATAAAATTTCCATTTTCCCCGTTATTGGAAACTGGGGCAGAATTTTGAGGAGGATCCTCAAAATTTCGAAGTCGATTCCAGCCATTTATCATTAACAGCCGTCAGGAGCAGCAACACGGTAAACTGGGGCAGAATTTTGAGGAGGGCCCTCAAAATTCTGGAGCAAGCAAAGTTGCAATGTTTTGAACCACGTCGCAGTCGTCGGTTCATCTAAAGAAAATTATTCTTAATTATGCACTTATATTATGCTTTTACTAAATCATGCATGTCTGTAACCAAAATTTCTTTGTTTAGCAACGCTACCCCAATGATACACACAGTATTACCGAAATAGAGTCGAGCAGGTCAAGCAAAGTCAGCGGGGATACGAATTAACCTTTCCCCTTTACAAAACTCACGATTTTTCTTTGGATGCAGGCACCTGAGTTGGAAAATCATCGAATATACTATACACTCATACTGATCAGGAATACAACTCTCAGAACCGTCACCTACTCATAATTGTTATACGCACACAATATCCCCAGCAACCACAATATCGAAATCAGATATCAGCTAAGAAAACTCTACTGCCACCTGCCTTTTATTTCTTGCATAAGGCTACCATTCTGCCTTCCGAGACTAAGCATTGTCTCCATCTGCATTCTTTGCATTGCACAAGGCTACCATTCTGCCTTCCGAGACTAAGCACAGTCTCCATCTGCATTCTTTGCATTGCATAAGGCTACCATTCTGCCTTCTGAGACTAAGCTCTGTCTCCATCTGCATTCTTTGCATTGCATAAGGCTACCATTCTACCTTCCGAGGTTAAGCTCTACCTCCATATGCATTTCGTTTGCATTGCATGAGGCTACCATTCTGCCTTCCGAGGTTAAGCTCTACCTCCATCTGCATTTCGCCGCATTGCATAAGGCTATCATTCTGCCTTCCGAGACTAAGCTCTGTCTCCATCTGCATTCTCCGCATTGCATAAGGCTACCATTCTGCCTTCCGAGGTTAAGCTCTACCTCCATCTGCATTTCGCTGCATTGCATAAGGCTACCATTCTGCCTTTCGAGACTAAGCCCTGTCTCCACTTGCATGGCTGAAATATCGCCATTTTATTTATGTCTCGCATGGCTGAAAGATCGCCACCTTTACCTACATCTTGCACGGCTGAAATATCGCCACTTTTATTTTTCTTGCATGGCTGAAATATCGCCACTTTCTATCTTGCATCGGCTGGAATACCGCCACCTCGTTTACATTTTTTGCATGGCTAAAATATCGCCACTTTCTATTTACATCTTGCATCGGCTGAAATACCGCCACCGCATTTACATTTTTTGCATTGGCTGAAAGATCGCCTCCTTCTACATCTCATGGGCTGAAAGATCGCCAAATTATCCGAAGGCATCATTGTTCGGAGGCACCATTTTCATAGCCCGAGAACACCATGCCATGGATTGAGGACCCCATTTTATATTTTCCAAATCATTATTCAAAGGCATCATAGCTCGAAGGCATCATCTTCATAGCCCGAGAGCATAATTTCATGGCCTGAGAATCCTTTATTATACGCTTCATGGCCCAAGACGTCATGGTCTGAGGACGTCATCTTAACCGTCCAAAGACAGCATTCATGGTCCAATGGGAACTTGCATCACGTTTAAATCTTGCACCATATACATTTGTATTGTTCATTCGCAGGTAAACCAGCTATCAACGACCGTCTTAGCAGGAGCAATCCCTATCTAGTTCCCGCAACCCGGATTAGACCTTAACTATCCTTCCTGACCTGAATACCGCGTCCGTTCTTGTAAAACCTCTGTCAGCATATTCCGTCGATGGATCCTGAACTACATATGGACTGATTCCTGTAAGACCAGGGATATGTAAGCAGCTCAGGAACCAGAGCATGGTCAAATTCTTCAAACCATCTCGTTCGGTCAAAATTGGCCATCATATCTTTATCCGACAACTCTTTCATCCTTCCCGGGTAAAGAAGGGCAGCTGTTGATACCCAATTTTTTTCCTATGTATTTTTCATATAAAAAATACTTTTAAAATAACATATGTACACATATATAAGCATGCCCAAGTGTTTTAGTATTTTTTTTCCCAATTTTTAAAGATTTTTTTATTAATTTAATGTTCATTTTAGCAGTATAAAAACCAATAATTATTCCCAAAATTATCATTTTGGTGGATAATTTATTTTATTTCCCACATTTACACCAAAATATAGTTAATTTAATTTTTTATATATTTTTACAAATTTATTTGGTATTTTTAAAGCTAAATTGCATATAATTGCAAAGTCTAGCCTACTTTAAGATTTAATAGCACTTTTATAATTATAAAATTGGTTCTAATATTTTTAAATCAATATTTATATATTATTAAACTAATCCAGTGCTCTTAATTTACTTTCAAAATCATTTTACTATTTATTTATAAAATAAAAGGGGGAAACTGGCTATTTAAAACCTGGCCCATTTTTATTTCAATCATAGCCAAATTGACCCCCCCTAATTGACCCAATTTTGAAACCCAATTGGATCGGCCCAATTCTAATCTAACCCGACCCCCCACCCAACCAATTAACCCATCTGGCCCTTTCTTTCAATCCAGGTCGTTGATCATTTAGATTAACGGCCACGATTACGGCTTACCTTTTTTAATTCACTAACCCTACCCTAATCCCCTCATTTCCATCTCTCAACTGCCTTTGAATACTCTCCCTCTCTCAAACTCTCTCGAAGGTTCCTGAAACCCTAGTCTCTCTCACCCCCTTCAACCGCAATCTCACCGGAACCCATGGCTTCTCAGGCCATGGATGGCCTGTACTCACCCTCCTCCACCATTAAACTTGGGTGTTCGAAGTTTCTAGGTCTGACCTCGATGGTGTCCTTTCATATCTCTACAGATCTAAGGTTTTATGGCCTCTCCGGCCTGGCTCCGGCATATTCAAGCATCAGAAGCCTATTTCTGACCTCTCCGACTCAAGATCGGACCTTCTTCCAAGTCTTTCTCGTTTCTAGGGTTTCTCTGAAACCCTAAGCTATTCGAGGTTTTTCTCTGGTTGTTTTCTTATATCTATGCTATGTCTGTGCTCTACTTGAGTTTTTTAAACGTTTTCCCTAATTTTCTTTCAAAAATTACTTCTATTTGATTTAGGGTCTCTGAAAAGGTTTTAAAATATTTTCTGACTCCTCTTCTTCTTCTCTTTGTGTGAATCTGTCTATGCTATGTTTTTATGTTCTCTTTTCTACCTCGCATGTTCTTCTCATGTGTTCTTATGTTCGCCTAATTTTGCTTGTCCTTCTATTGTGCTCCGTTCTTTCTTCTACTGGTTTATATATCATGCTTTCACATGTTTATCTTATGTGTTCGTTTACCCCTATGTTCCTCTACTATATTTTCTACTAAGCTTTTAGGTCTTTAGTTGCCTTCTTCTAGATTTTGTTTGAATTCTTTGTTAAACATGTCTCCTCTACTGTTCTCTTAAGTGCTATACTATCTCGTTTCTCTTCTGAAACTTGTTTAAGTTCCAAGCTTTCTTAAAACATGTTCTTTATGCTTCAAATTAGTTCTTCATTCTATTTGCCTTTAACCTGTTATTTTATCTGTTTGTTTTCACATGAATCCCTGAAAGAGACCTCTAAGCCTGATTCAGTTATTTGTTTTCTCTTCTCTGTATCTGACTCGAGTTGAAAACCCTAGGATTTGGGGGTTTTTTGGCGAGTTTGGTCTTGTGTTCTGGACTAGGGTTCTATTTGGGACCTTGGACACTCTCAAACTCATTCTGAGTCTATGTACTAGATTTGAGCCTCTTTGTTATGACCCGGAACTCTTCTATAATAGGCTTTTTCGCATGATAGTTCTTTCTTGTTCGATATGTCTGTATGCTTTATATATGAGGAATTTTGCCTTCAAAAGGTTTTGTCAACTTGTGATTGATTCGGAATTCCTCTTAATAAGGTTTGATTGATTGTTACTGATTTTCCTTAAGTAAAACCCTTTCCTCATTTTTCCTGACTTGGTTCATTCGAACAAAGCCTGCAATTTTGATTTTACTGGCTGTTGAGTGATCGCCTTTCCTTATTTGCACAAACCATGTACCACTGGACTTTTGCCTTAAATAACTTCTGTGTATTTACCCTTCTTGTGCTACTTTGGAAAAGATTTTGATCAAACTCTTTCCTTAATTATCTTGCCCGTTTGAAATCAGAATCCCTTAATTGAAGGGAGACCTTATGTGATTGATTTCGAAACTATTTTCTTACCTTTTCTTACTTGCTTTCTGCACTATAAAGGGCACGACCCTTCTGCACTTTTACACACTTCCAATTCAATACTCTTTAAGACCTTGAGTTCAATACTCTGAAAACACTTATTGAACACTTTCAATTTCAATACTCCTACATTCTCAATTCAACACTCTACTCTCTTCTGAAATCTTCTAGCTGTGTGTTTGCAATTTGGCTTTACTACTGCTCTTCTCTTCTTATTTTCCTGAAACTGGTACGTTCTAATTTATCTTTCAGCTTCATCCCTATGTGTTTGCTTTACAGTTTCAACAATCTTGTCTACTTTGCTGTTTATGTTCTGTATTGAATATGTTGTCTCTTTGCATCTGTTGTTGTATGAATTCCCCATACCCTTATTCTCTTCTATGTGTTTGAGTTAAAGTTCAAAGCATGGGAACATCCAAATTGTTGCTCATGTCTGGACTTGATCCTTTAATGGATCCTAACTCCCAAACAATGTGTCTAACAGGCTGGTTGGGGTGTGCCAGCACTTCCAGTTGTTGGGTATGACCACCAGCATGTCTTGGCTTTCCCAAAAATCCCCTCTATTCACTTGCACTCTCTCTTAGATTCTAAGTTTTGCCCCCCTCCTATGAGCCTTGCTTTAGGACCTTGAGCTCCCTCTGAACTTGGACATTTGAGGACTTGCCCTTCCACGCTGCACTATAATCCATTTCTGCAATATATTTGGGTGTAAGCACTGCCCGGAGTCCATTTGAGACTCTTAGGGAACTCTGACACATCCCGAATAGGAGAAAGGCTTTGGAATTTGATCTTTGGAATTGGTTTACTTCATGCTTCAAACAGAAGTCTGAATCAGGCTCTCCTTGGTTGGGATTTTTAGCTTTCTGATGTAATTTTATTTTACTTTTCTTTATTCATTCTGGGCTGTAATAATTTGTAATAACTTATGGGGTTTTAGTGAAAAGGGGAGGGTCACTCATGTATGCATAAGGGTAGATATCATGTTCATAGGTATTTACTGCTGCAATCATGTCCTGTTTTCACTTCTGCATTTTTCATATAGAAATCATGTTTGCAAGTCCTGCACTTCTCCGTTTTTCATATAGAAACCATGCCTACAGGTTTTGCATTTCATATAGAAATCCTGTCTATAGGTTCTGCATTTCATACGTAGATACCATGTCTATAGCCTCTACATTTCATACATAGATACCATGTCTATAGCTTCTGCATTTCATACATAGAGACCATGTCTATAGGTTTATGTGTTTCTGTCTATCACATAGAGAACATGTCTATAGAGTTTCCTGAATTCTGCATATGCATCTATCACTAGGCAAACGCATTTATAGGCTTAAATAAGAAAAATCAGCGTTTTAAACACCATGCCTATAGGATTTCTGCATTTTCGTAAAGGTTAAATTCAATAACGCTTAGAAAGCATGTCTATAGGAGTAACCAACTGATCTGAATCGTTTACAAGTCTAAAATTAGTAGTAATGTTACTTGATGTCTGCAGAACTTATGTTTTCTATAATCAACAGGCCTTCTTCTTGTAAAAAATCAGTACACTTCTGCATTATTAGATGTCATGCCTGTAGGTTTCACTTAGGCGAGCTATAAGGTAAAATTAGCTAATTGAATCAGACTCTGTTAATTCCAACCAACAGGCAGGTCTGATTCCGATTTCTTATCTGAAATGTGTAATAGACCAGTCTGCCTCCTTAACGTTTAAGTTTAATTCAAACCATAACCAATATCTGCAAGACATGCTAAACAATATGTCTTTAAGTGAGGAGGTCCATATGAGCCTTTTAAATTGTTATGTGTTTCCCATAATCTGCCTTATGTGTTTTTGTTTGTCGCTTTAGAATTTTATCCTTTTAAACCACACAAAACCCACATTTTCCTTCCCTTTAGGACTAGTAGTCCCAAATGCCTCCGGGACTGATAGGATTGGGGCGGGTACTAGCATGCAATAAGTAACGAAATCATTTCGCATTTAAATACCTCAACAAGGTGGAAAAGGGTAGATATGGATATGATGACCGGTGCGTTAATACCACGTGTAACCCCTTTACTGAGGAGTGATTATCGGGTATTGCATTAATGTGATCCATATTATTTATAAACCTAGGACCCCCCCCCCCTTCCCTTTACTTATTTATTTTATCACTTTCAAAATTTCAAATTTCAACTTCCTTGTTTCTTCAAACTTTAACTTATTTGCAATCACAATGTGACAACCCCTCATATTTGAAACCCTTAATTGCTTATTTATTGCTTGTACTTAAGTCACAATTTTAGCATGGCCGGGAACCACACTAGTGGATCTTGAGGGGTGCCTAACACCTTCCCCTTGAGATCATTTCTAGCCCTTACCCAAACTCTAGTTTTTTCTAAACAAATTCTTCCTAGTGTCCTAATGCACTTAATCATTAGGTGGCGACTCTTCAAATAAAAAAAAACAATTCCCAAAAGGGAACGAGTTGTCCTCCTAAATGTCATAAACCCGATTTCGCGAGAAAAAGGGAGCGCGACAGTATGATGAGATCTCGTTCCAACAATTTTTCCGTGAAGGCTCTCTTTTATTTTAAGAATGGAACCTCAGGGGGAGATATCGGAATAAAGTACCTTGCCACTGGATTCCACAGTTTTTGTAAAGAGAGGTAGACTTGTGTAGCCCCTCTATGAGTATAAGACCTAATTAAAGGTGGTTGGCACCTATATACCACTTCAAACGCTCTTTGTTTGGTTTCCGAATGATAAGTGGTATTGTACCACTATTCTGCCCATGGTAACCGAATATTTCCCGTACTTCTTCAGTAAATTTTCCTACTTTATTATGCCGATTCCTCTCTCCGTGTAGTTTATGTTAGAAGGAAGGCAAAAGCTGACAAAGAATAAGGGACTGACTTCTTTCTTGACAAGGATCTTGAATAAAACGCACATGCTCCAAGGACTTCACGGAATTAGGAGTCACACAGGTGGGTATACCAAGAGAAATGCGGGTAAGCGATGATGGGAGTGTTGTTAAGGGCATCTCTAACTTTTACCCCATTTTCGGTCCCCAAAATGGGGATTTCCCCATTTTGGGGACAACTTACTCCAACCATTCCCCCATTTTTCCCATTTTGGGGACAAGTTACTCCAACCATTCCCCTATTTTTTCCCCCAAATTTTTTTATATTCTTCTCTCACTTCTATATTATATTATTATCTTTCATTTCAATTTTATTTTTAAATTTTCATTAAACAAATTCCATTTTTTATTTTTATTAATTTGTAATTTCCATTAAAAAAATTCCATAAAATTTTAAAAAATATAATATGTAAGCAATTATTATAGATTAACTAATAATTCAACTAAAAGTGAAATCATTGCGATACAAGATTAATTAAATACATATTACATAACGATAAAATACTCGAAATACTACATAAATATTCAACTTCAATCTCTAATAAAATTAACATACAATTTTACATGAAAATAATAAATGCACGAAAATTAATTTATCAAAATTATACGCCAAAGTTAAGATATAAAATTAATATTATAAAGATATTACATAAACATAATTAGGTATATATAAAGAAATAAATTAAAAGAGTTAAATAATAAAATAATAATAAAATATGAATAGTAATGGGGAAGATGAATAGTGTACCCCATATTTGAGCGAACACTATTCATCCCCATTTTGGGGACAAAAATAGGGGAGGGCTGGAGCTTCATTACCCCAAAAATTGCCCCCATTATGGGGAAATGGGGTAAGGTTGGAGATGGCCTAAGGGCATCTACAACCTTTACCCCATTTTTGATCCCTAAAATGGGGATTTCCCTATTTTTGATCACCAAAATGGGGATTTCCCCATTTTTTATCTCCAAAATGGGGATTTTGGGGACAACTTACTTCAACCATTCCCCCATTTTATTCCCCAAACTTTTTTATATTTATCTAATTTTTCTATATTATATTATTATCTTTCATTTCAATTTCATTTTTGAATTTCCACTAAACAAATTCCATCTTTTATTTTTATTAATTTGTAATTTCCATAATTAAAATAATTTCATAAAATTTTAAATAATATAATTTGTAAGCAATTATTATAGATTAACTAAGAATTCAAATAAAAGTGAAATCATTGCGATACAAAATTAATTAAATACATATTACATAACGATAAAATTCATTCGAAATACTAGATAAATATTCAACTTTAACCTCTAGTATTCTCCCATAAATGATCTATTAATGCATTACGAAGTGCAAAATGAGCATCTTTGTCCTTAATTCTTCTATGTCGAAATAAAAATTCTTGAAATCGTTGATTTTCATCTACTGCCATTTTTACATAAAAATAATAAATGCACGAAAATTAATTTATCAAAATTATACACCAAAGTTAAGATATAATATTAATATTATAAAGATATTACATAAACATAATTAGGTATATATAAAGATAAATTAAAAGATTAAATAATAAAATAATAATAAAAAAATGATGAATAATAATGGGGGAAATGAATAGTGTACCCCATATTTGAGGGAACACTATTCATCCCCCATTTTGGGGACAAAAATGGGAGAGGGTTGGAGCTAAATTCCCCCAAATATTTTCCCCATTATGGGGGATGGGGGCAAGGTTGGAGATGGCCTAAAAAGGAGGATCACTATTTGTCATCGACGGGCTTGAATCAGAAGGTAACGGTGATTGTGCAATAGATTGACTAGCAGATAGTTTGAAAGGGAATTAGAGTAAGAGATGAATCAGTAGAAGGAATAGAATACCAATTAGAATTAAAAAGTGAATCTAAAGAATGACGAGATTGATATGAAAAGATATGTTCGAGAAAGACCTCATGACATGAGGTAAAGTACATCTTAGATTAAAATCATAACATAAATAGGCACTTTGATGCAAGAAGTAACCAAGAAAGACATAGGGGACTGATTTGAGATCAAATTTGGATTTGGTATAAGGACGAACGCAAGGATAACAGAGGCATCCAAAGACACGCAAGGATTCATAATTGGGAGAACGACTAAAAAGCTTTTGATAAGGAGAGGAGAATGGAAGAACTGGTGTAGGAAGAAGGGAGGTAAACTATTTGCAGTAATGTGAGGCCAGTTTCTACTAAATGACGATGACGACGTTCAGCAGCCCCATTGTGTTGTAGAGTGTGAGGTGGCATTTGCAGGTAATTTATTCCACAAGATTGAAAAATATTTTTTGAGTGCAATATATTCCCCATCCCCGTAAGTGTAAATTGATTTTATGGTGACATCAAAGGTATTCTCAACGAGTTTTTGGAATGTTGGGAAAATATTATACACATCAGATTTTGCTTTCAAAGGAAAGGACCATATGTACTTTGTGTAATGATCCACAAATATGATATAATAACGAAACCCTTCAATTGATTGCACTGGGGCAAGACTGCATAAATCAAAATATAACAGTTCAAGAGGTCTACTGCTAGTCTGCTACTTAGAGAAGAAACGCCAAACTATTGACGATGATTTTTATTGCGTTAGCATGGAATACAAAGAGATGCTTTAATAGAAGATACATGTAATTGAAACTTGAACAAATAAAATTAAAATCCTAGCGCTAGGATGGCCAAGGCGTTGATTCTAGGAGGCTGATGAAACTCGAATGTTGAAGCAGACAGGATTATGAGAAAATAAAGATGACAGAAGCTTGTATAAGGATTGATCAAGTTGGCCTTTGAATAGAATCTCCTCAGTGAATTGATCCTTCACAAAGAAAATAGTCAGAAAAGAATTCAACTGACATTTGGTTAGAGTTACAAAACTGAGTATGAATAGCATGTTAATAAAGTTTATTCGAAGTTATAATGAAGTATTATAGGAACCTGTAACGATTCGACCGGTCATTTTGAGCATTTACACTTCGCTCGGCAATTTAAGGGCGTGAGTAGTTCTGTATGATGTATTATACGTATGTGAATCGTTGGTTTTGGTTTTCAGGTTATTTGGAATCGATTTGGAAGAATGAATTTCATTGTTGAAGCTTTAAGTTGGAAGAGTTGACCAAGTTTGTCTTTTTGTGAATTTGACCTCAGAACGGAGTTTTATGGTTCCGTTACGTCCGGACGGTGATTTTAGACTCGGACATATGTCAGGATTTGCAATTGGATATTTTTAGAAGGATTCAGCACTAATTGGCGAAGATTGAAATTTAAAGGTTTGGAAAAGTTTATAAATTTGACTGAGATTTGACTTTAAGGATATAGGATTGTGGTTCCGGAAATTTGAATAACTTTATTATGTTATTTGGGACTTGTGTGCAAATTTTGGGTCATTCCGGGTCGATCTTATATGTTTCGGCGCGAGTTTTGGAAATTGAAAGTTCAAATCATTTAAGTTTGATTCGAGGTGCGATTGATCGTTTGGATGTTGTTATGCATGATTTGAGGCCTTGAGTAGGTCTGTGTTAAGTTACGAGACTTGTTGGAAAGTTTGGACATGGTCCCGAGGGGCTCAGCGTGTTTCGGATTAATTTCGGGCTATTTTTCTTCATGTTTCCATGCTGGTGTGTTCTGGTTTCTAGTGCCTCGATTGGCTTACGCGATCGCGAAGTATGTGATGCGATCGCATTGTGGAAAAAACTTGGAGTTGGAAGATTCTAAATCGCGGTCGCGATTGGAGGACCGCGATCGCGTACCATAGTGTAGGCAGCGTTCGCAGAGTGTTAAGGATGGGTAGCTGGGAATTTGGAATTTCTTATACGCGTTTGCTTAAGAGGTAACACGTTTGTGAAGGCTAGAAACCTGTGTGCTTCGCGTTTGCCTGGTTCAATTCACGATCGCGTAAAGTTTTTATGGAGGCAGTGTTGCTCGTTTATCGCGATCACTAAAGGTTGTGCGCGATCGCGTAGTATATTTTCAGGGCAGTGCATTTTCTTCTTTGCGATCGCAAGGGTATTTCCGCGATCTCAGCTCATATATTTGTCCAGTGATTATAAAGTACTCTATTTCGCGAGTTTCGGCCATTTTTACGAATTTGGAGCTATAGAGCTCGGATTGAGACGATTCTTGAAGTAATTTTCACCATGTGGATTGGGGTAAGTGTTCTCAACTTATTTTTGATTTTATGTTATAAATCTATCTTCGTTTTTGGCATTTGATTGAGGGTTTCAAGAGAGGAATTTGAGGGGGTTTTGCCTAAAGTTTCATAGAGTGAATATTTTTAGTTTTGAACATCGATTCAGAGTCGGATTTGAATGAGACTAGTATGGTTGGGCTCGTAATTGAATAGGTTGTCAGATTTTGTGAGTTTTGTCAAGTTCCGAGGTGCGGGTTGGGGTTGGACTTTTGGGTTGATTTTGGGCTTTTGATTGAAGATTCGACCTTTGTGAGCACGTGGTTTTTGCCCTATAGGAATTTACTCCCATAAAATACAAGAAAAATAATGTTTTCCATTTTTTACAATTTTGTGGGATTTTGTGCTAATTGTTTGCATTTTTATGCATGTTTATTTTTGTTAAAATCATGAAAATGCCAAAAACACCATGCATTGATTAGGTTTCATTTTTTATATTTTTAGGATTAATTAGTAAATTAGTTGTTTTATTTAAAAATGAAAATCACAAAAATTGGCTTACTTTTGCATTTTTAACTTTTTAATTTTTAGATTAGTTATTTCCTCTTTTAATCTAGGATTAATTAATTTTTATAAATATTATAGTAGATAATTAGCTTAATTTTGAAGATTAATTTAATTTAGGTTTTAATTAATTAAAGAAGAAGGAAGAGAAAAGCAATTGAAAAAGGAAAAAAAAGAGAATTAGAAAAGAGGTTGTGTTTAATTGGACTCAAACCAATTTTTTGGCCCAATCCGCCCCAGGCCCAACCTGGTAACCCGGTCCAGCTTTTTACAAAAGACACTGTTTTGAGCTGCATCATCTCAGTCGTTGGATGTCAATGATCCAACGGCCCGGAACTCAAGCCACCCCTAATATAAAATTATCCTAACCTAAGCTCCCCCCCCCTCATTTCGAACCCCAGTCAGTTCCCCTCACCCAAACACTAATTCAACCTAGCCGCCCCAAAGTCCCAAACCCCCACCGGCCGGCGGTGCGACCCAATCGACCCCAAGTTCTTACCACATAATCACCACCCACCCCTATTTCCTAATCCACCACCATATTTCCCAAAATCCCCATCAAATGCTCTTAGAGCCGGATCTAACAAAAAACAGAAAAGATTGAGTTTGTTTCTCTTTTAACCGTTTGTTGGTTTTACAAGGCTCGTATTGGCTAAAGATTCATGCTAGTCGATTGTTCTTGGCAAGAACAACCGATTAGCGTTCATTTTGGGTCATCCAGGAGTTATTCGAACCCCTTTTGTTCGGTCGGTGCTTCTTAAAGCTTTCTTCCACATTTGTTTAGGTAATAACCAATACCCCTTTCTATTTTCCTTAATTTTCGTGCTTTAGCATATCTAGGTTTTGAGTTTTTCACTTTGCATGATTCCAGTTTTAAATTGTTCTGTTAATTTCAGTGTTTATTTAAGGTTGTTTGAATCGCCATCTCAGTAGCTTAACAATTAGTTTAATTGTATTTGTTAATAAATTATTGTCTTTCGAGTGTTTCTTTTAGAGTCCGTTTTTCGTTTAATTCAGAGGATGTTTGCTTAAGTTTTCAATTGAATTCATTCTTGATTATGGTTTGGGATTCAGTTTGGGCTTGTTAGTACAGAAGCCCAAGGGTAGGTTTGAGCATGTTTGGCTATATAGCCCAATTGCTGGTATTTTTCTTAAAGGTAAATAACAGAAAGTCAAAGGGTATTTAGGGGATTTAGATTGAAAGAATCTTTCATAACCACCTAGGAAGGTTCTACGAAAATGGGAAAAGAGGCTGATTTAACAAATAGGTTTAAAGTTTGGGGTTTGAAATGAACAAAAGGGAATTGAAGAGAAGTAATAATGAGTGAATAAAATCAGGTGCATCAGCCCTAGAATCTTTCTATATAAGGCCTGTTTCACTCATTCTTTAAGGGGATAGCATAGAAGAAGTACCCAAACAACTGAAACATCTTCCTTCAAAAAGAATACAGACTTCTCAGCATTATTCTCTGCACTTAGAACACTCAAAAACACACACACTGATAGGATTGTTTAGATTTAGAAAAAAACACTAAAAGGGATCCCAAATACTATTCCATTGGTCAGCTGATGTTTATTCTTTCTGGGTTTTCAAAAGAGCTTCATTACTTTGCTGGTTTTGGGCTCTAAACATAGACTGAGCTGGTTGAATTGTTGCTGATCACTATTGTGCCGCTGTTGGTCTCCTGGTTTGTTCATCCGGCTAAATTTTCTTTTGTTTCTATTGCTATATCCAGGTATATTCGTTGAGCTTTGAAATAACAAGCTGAAGCTTTAATATGTTTGAGTGGGAAATGAACTTCCAGATCTCTTATTTGGTGTTATCATTTGCCATTATGTTTGGGTTTGTAATTATTAGTTTCAATTCTGATTAGGTGTTAACATTAATGTGTTGTTCTTTAGTATCTTTTCTTTACAAAATCTAAGTATTCAAAGTTCTTATTAATACAGATGATCAGTTGTAGTTTACTAAGCTTGTGATGGGAAGTCGTTAATAGCATAATGTATGTGTATTTGTCAGTTGAATCACCTTGGGTTCCAACACTGTTAGATTAATGGCAGGTTTAGGTCTAGGATAATGCATGAATTCAGAAAGTGAGTCTTTGCATCGATCTAGTAAGTGTGGTGATTGTAATGTAAGCAACTACATTAAGTGATAATAATCTTTTCTTTATTAGCATATTGTTTATCTTGCTTTATTCTGAGTTTAAGCTCAAGGTGGTTTACGAGCAAATAATTTTTAATTTCTTTTGTTATTACCAATAGTGTTGGAATAATGACACGGATGTCTAGCCTTTGATTTTGTTGGATTCCTAATATTCTGAGTTACATCTTAATTCAGAGGAAGAGGAGTCTCAACTGGGCTTGATATTGGTCCAGGCGAGGCAGCCTGGTCAAGTTCTGACCTAAGGCATTTTGTTTGATTTCTCATTTTCCATCTTTGGGCTCAATCTCGAGCCCAGCCTCACTCAATGTATATTTCCCCAAACCAGCTTACTTCGAGTAGTGTAGTAGGCCTATTGTTGGCCCAAGTTTGTATAATTCAGGACCTAACCCCCCTACTCGAACGTATCTATAATTGGTATGCCGCATTACAACTTAGAACCAGTTTAAATATGAGCCCTTTCAATTCGTTGTCTGTAGCACAATTTCTTAAATAAGTGAGGCATGCCATCCCATCATGTAGTCTATGACCCTCATATAATTTTATAACTTAGATGTTAAAAATGAACTTCGTAGTTTACTTTAGGCGTGTTAATTAGATAATTATTGCGGTTATTATTAAAATTCGGGTGTACATTTCATGTGACCCGGTTCTAATTTCCAACAAGGTTAAATAGAACGTGTCATGAATCACGGGTGTATTTCATATAGCGTGGATTGCGATTTGTTTTAAATAACCTTGAAATAATTCGTTAAATAAATAAAAGCGGCTTTAAAGTTTAAAAATGCACGTAGGTTTAAAATGTGTAATTAATCAAATAATTAGGCCAATTATAATAGTTGAGCGACCGTGCTAGAACACGGAACTCGGGAATGCCTAACACCTTCTCCCGGGTTAACAGAATTCCTTACTCGAATTTCTGTGTTCCGCAGACCACAAATAAGAGTCAAACTTTCCTTGATTTGGGATTCTAAATCAGTGACTTGGGACACCATAAATTATCCCAAATGGCGACTCTGAATAAATAAATTAATCATGTTTTGATTGTCACTTAAATTGGAAAAAAACTCCCTTATACCCCTCCGGGGGTGGAAAAAGGAGGTGTGACAGCTTTGGCGACTCTGCTGGGGATTATACCCAGAATCTCCGGTTCAGGGTTCAAGAATTCGAGCTTAGAATGATTGTTATATTTGGCTTTTATTTATTATCTGATTTTTATTACATGTTTGGGCCTAATGTGCTAAATGCCGCTTTTTACCGCTTTGATATTATTTGAATTGTATATAAACTGTTGTGAAACCCTTCTCTTCTAATCTTCTGGAAGGTGCACGCTGCACTTCATGTAGCTTCTCTTCTGTTAGAGTCATATCCCAATTTTCGAACGAGGTTCGAACAAATTGACCTGTTGCGCGCCTTGCAAGCCCGTGTCCGCTTGAATCGATCCAAATGCGTTGTCGGAGTCCTGCGGTGTCGCGCCAGTCTCTAGAGCTGCCATACTATTTTCGATGTGATTTTTGGGGTAGTCGTTCTCGATTTTGCTTACCGGGCCAGACATTATCTTGAAATCAAAAGATCTTGGGCAAGAAAAAGTGTGAAAGATAACGTGTGTTTGTGTGACAAAACCAGCAGAAAAATAATCACTATTATTTTTATCCCCACGGTGGGCGCCAAACTATTTACCGTGAAAATGGTAATAATAATTAAATTTGTAAATGGGATTCTAAAAATACGTGATCTATTCTTGAGCTAGTTGTTAAAGCAGTTTATGCTAAGAATGTTAAGTTTAACAATGGAGCTCGAGTTAAAAAAGAGACAGTAACCAAACCGAAGGGGGGCTATTGCCCGGGTGCATAGATGGTCGATGGGACCTTGGGTCGGCATTAGTATCGATCTCGAACTATTGGGGGCAGTCGAGAATGGGATAACAGGCAGGGATATGATCGGTCAAGGCTCTATGTTACCAATATTGAGCAAAGTAGTGAAGAACAAATAAGAGAATAATAAATGCTAAAGCGGCCCCGGGCTAGTGAGAGCGAACAACTTAGAAGAAAAGAGAGAGAGAGAGAGAGAGGGGGGGAGAGAGAGAGAGAGAGAGATTATTGCACTTGTGGAGAGAATGGAGCAACATCAGCCACCTACAAAATGGTATGGGTTCCCCTTATATAGGTGAGGGAACACGGTATGGTACAGAATGCATTAAATGTAAAGATACGGGGATGTGACGGCTAGACAAGACATTAGAGCCTATTGATTCTAGCTGCTTGCATCGGGAGTCCCCCGTCTTTGTAACTCTTGATGGGCCACGGACAGATCCCTTAACCTCGGAGCCACTACAGGGTCGCGGATGATCCTCGAGATAAGGAGCCCGATCATGATCCCATAGCCTCGAGATGCTGTCATGACATTTTGAATATACCTTAATGGCAGGAAATGAATTCCCCTGACTTCACCACATACAGATAGTCTCCGTGTTTCCTAGAACAAAGTAATAGGAAACAATATTGAATCGTCTTCTCGAGGTCATTATTTCCATGACGTCAATCGTCTAAGAGCATTAATTGCCATGTCCCAGGGAACTGTGTAGGGCCACCGTCAAATGCAATAACCGAGAAACACACGAACTACCGTAGGCTCGTCTCTTCTGCTTCCCCAGCGATTCCTATAAATGCTCCGGTTGCTAGATACTCCCCATCTTCACCCTTTCTTCAGGCTCGTAAATCAGAATTTTTCTATTTGATACCTTTACATATTTCCCTCTCTTCACAGAAAGGTTTTACCATTTTTCATGGACAGGACTTCTAGGACGGTCCCTCGACGAAATGATACTGCATCATCGTCCGGATTGTCTGAGGGGGAAAAAATTGGTTCCTACTTTAGAGCAATGGACCCCTCCCGATATTGACACGTCGAATAATTTCGACATCGAGACTACTTCGTCCACACCATGTCGATGTGAGCACATATCTCAATATTTTAGCATCGTGACCGATGCTAACAAAGTGAAGGAGGACTACCGATAGAGCAAGGTAGTGAAGGTACAGATTCCTGACCCCAGCAACAACATTACTGACTTCAAGGCTGGATTTCTTTACATATATACTTACCCATTCACCCTGGGTCCTGATAAATCTGTCGAATTTTCTCCTTTGGAAATCGATCCGGTTATCCTTGACTTCTGTTCAGGTGACCCTCGGTCAGATCTACCCATCCTTTTGGAGGATCGTGTTGATGCTCAGGCACTTCACCGAAGGGGTTACAGGCGAGGTTTTTACCTTTAGACATTTGATCAGATTGTACCGCCCTCGGCTGTATCGAGGCCTAATCAAGCTTCGACAGCGGTCCAAAAAATCTTTCTTCACAAGTGTTGATGAGGGAAAGGATTGGGGATAGATGAGCAGGTTTATTCGAGTGAGGACCTCGGATATCATCGACATAAGTGAACTTCCCTCTAGCCACTTCTCAATTCCCCTTTTGTTTGTCACGATAACCCCTTTGGGCTCTCCCCAACCACTGTTTGGCATCCCGAGGTTGTCCCAGATTTGGCGAGATGGATCAGGCATTTGGATGAAAGGTTCCTGTATCATCTTCGATCTTGGACCGTCATGGCTAAGAAGCGTTGGGTGGCTAAGAATCACGGTGAGGTTTCTTTACTGCTCATGCTCCGTATTTTGTGTTCTCTTCTGAGCTCTAAGCAACAACGTATCGTGTTTATTATGTTAGTGCAGGACTTGGTGAGAATATGCAGATGAGGCCACCCCCTGATGGTGAAGTGGAGGCCTTGGGCCTGATATGAACAAGAAAAGGAAAGACAGGGCGGCCACTGCTCGTCCTGATGGAATTGCTGCCCTAACCTCCGGGTTGAGCCCTGATGTTGAGGAGGAGGACGATGATGGAAGTCCATTGAGGAGGAGAACGAGGTAAAGCATGAGAGATGTAAAGGCGCCCCGGTTAGAGGCTGCGGAGTCTGGGATGGCTGGGTCCTGCAGGGCTAAGGAGCCAGGGGTCCTCGAAGAGGACATTGATGTAGCTTCGAATCATGCAGCCGGATTTGATGTAGTTTCTGTTAGCAGGACCGTTGGTCCTTATGGGTTGGGGTTCGGGGCTTTCTAAAAACATGGGTCGCTATTTGGAAAAATTGGCGACCCGAACGATCCTATTCAGAACTTTCCAGTCTCATCAGGAGAGATGAGGGATGCTGAAAGTATGATCGGTGCCACAGTTGGTACTCCTTTCAGAGGGGGAGGCTTCATTGCCAACATTTTTGATGGCGTAGTCAACAGAGCTAATCTCAATGTCTCTTGAGCCATCAAAGCGGCGGAGAAGTCCCTACAACAGGTGATAACTTTTCCTTGCGTGTTTCATTTTGCTCTCGGGCATTATTCGTCATCTTCCTTAACTTTGTCGTTGCACCACAGTGTAAAGAGATGTATGATCATGACATCATTCGTCTTCGTGGGGAATTTTCTTGC
This sequence comes from Nicotiana tabacum, assembly GCF_000715075.1. Classification (NCBI taxonomy): domain Eukaryota; kingdom Viridiplantae; phylum Streptophyta; class Magnoliopsida; order Solanales; family Solanaceae; genus Nicotiana; species Nicotiana tabacum. The sequence continues at coordinate 70,624,140 of NC_134090.1, read as the reverse complement.
CACGAGAAGGAGCGTAATAACATTGCTTCGAAATTACAAGACTCAGAGGCTCGTGGCACCTGGGGAGATAAAGAGTTGGGGGAGCTTCGGGCCTCTTTGGAGGCGGCGCTTCGGGAGAAGACCACTCTTGCTACTCAGGTATTCTGCCTTGCTCATACCTGCTCTTTTACTCCGTATCCACACATGTTTTGTATTCACATATTCATCGTCTTACCTTTCATTATAGGTCGAGCAGAGCAGCTCGCGGATTAATCAATTAGAAGCGGAGGTCTCCGGGCTGAGGGAGCGGAGCGAGACTGTGAACAGGGAATTGGCGACATCCTGGGGCCTTCTCTCGGACGCTCGCAGGGAGATTTCTACTTTGGCCGCGGCTAAGTCTGAGGCCGAACGAGATGCTACTGCTTATAAGGAGGATGCAGCCACAGCGCATGCAATGGTTCGTGACATATCCCTGACGGCTGAGCAGAAACTGATCTGAGCTGTCAAGCATGCCAAAGCGAAGGCGAAGAGGGAGGTTCTGGAAGAACTTGAGGCCAGAGGCTTCGAGCTGTCTGCCGACCTGGAGGAGGCTAGCGTGACGGATGGAAGGTTGGGGCTCTTGATTGCCCCCGATGGGGGTGAAGATGATAGCGGCGAGGAGTAGTCTCCGAGCCCCTTTTTTGTATGCCTTCTTTTTTGTTCCATGTGTTCTCCCTCCTAAGAGACGAATAGTAAAAGGCGTTTTTCCTTTTTGTCAACATATGAAAGGAGATTTTATTCTGGTAGTCCTTCTTGTTGCTTTCCCTCTTTTTTCGAGCATCGGCCTTTTGGAGCCTTTTTGTAGGACGGACTGGGGGCCCCGAGACCAGCCATGTCCCGAGGTTGAGTCAATAGCCCCTCCGAACCGATATTTGCGACGTCGGGGATCTCCTGAGGTCCCTTGATTTTATGAGTTATGTGGGAACCTGAGGTGATTCTGCTAGTGCACTCCCCAAGGATAAGGTGACGTTAACGCGGCCAGAATTAATTGGCCTTCTTGGGCAATTGAGCAGTTGTTGTCTGGCCCCTATATATTTGTCTATCCGCCCTTCAAGCGGCGGTTTTGCAATCTTTGATAAGCCTATCTCGTTTGCAGAGCCTGGCGCTTTTTGCGAGTCCTTCCACCTCTTTGCTCCAGGAAGTTTTTGCCTGGATCTTACTCTTCTTCTTCTTATTTTGCCGTAGTCATGGTCGCTGCTTCGACACCTGATCCTCGGATGAAGGGCAGTCTTTCTCGTGCTCCACCTTCGATCGGCGCCAGTGGCTCACCCCCGATGCCGGGAGAACGAGGCCCGGGGTGTGCTGCTCTGAAAAGGGTCGCCACATCGGGGAAGCCTCCTAATGTTCCGGGCCATCGGGAGCACGTGTCGAGGATTATTTCATTGGTGAGGGAGGAGAAACTCGGGGTGATCAGGAGAGAGTGCGGATGGTGGGAAGGCGTGATTCTACAAGTACCTTCCCCCAAGGAGAGCGTCATGACGTATGTTGAGGGGTTTCTTGAGCTTGTATACACATGTTCTCACGCCGGGTTCCCCGGACCGGGTCGTGCTTGATTTCTGTAGAAGGTATCAAGTAACGTTGGCGCAGGTTCATCCCTTTCTCTAGAGGATAGTGTAGTCGATGAGATATTTTACTGATAAAGCCAGGATAGAGTTTACCCTTAGTCACCTAAAGGTTGTACTGTCCATTACATTACTGGGGCCTAGTTGCTCTTCAGCGTAGGTCCACTCGAGCTTCTACGATTGGCAGTGAGGAGGATAAGGACCATGGATGGATGAGTTAGTTCGTTTGAGTCCGGACAGCCGACATTATCCCCGGAGAATTCTTACCGTTTCCTGAGAAATGGAACTCCGCACGTAAGCACTCTGTTCGAACTGTCTTTATCTTCATATGAGGTTGGCCCCCAAATGATGTCTTTATGTCCTTTGTTTATAGCAACTCATTGGTTGCCCGGTAAGGTCCCTGATCTAGCCGAATGGTCTCGTAAGCTGGCAGCTTACTGGGCTCACGATAGGCGCTGGTGGCGAGATATTTCAAAAGGGAGATGGGAGGTGAAGCATTATGGTAGGTGCCTGGCGTCCCCCCCCCCCTTTACGGCTTCCTTTTTGCTAATTCGCCTTATTCCTCTATCGTAGGTGTCGGGAGTTCATTCGAGGTGGGACTAGGTTCCCTGAGGGAGGAGGAGAGATTGTTGGCCCAGGAATCAAGGAGTGCTAGCAAAAGGAAAGGTGTTTCATGGTACGGGAAGGCTTGCGGTGAGGCGCCTTCTCCACAGTGGTTGAGGGGAAGCGATTCAGTCGGCCGGCAAGCTTCCGGGATTGATGCACCATTGGACGTTGCTTCGGCCCTCGATGAGGCTTATCGTCTTGGCCTTGTGGTGAGTTTTTGGCCGTGGTAGGGATGTTCTGGCCTCGTGCTCCTTTATTTTCACTTTACTCACCTGGCTTATCTTCTTCAGGCTTTTGATAGGCTCAAAGCCGAGCTACTTCTTTGCGAGGCCTCATTGCGGGGGGCTCGAGAAAGGGAAAATCCCTCAAACTTCTCTGTGCGACAAAGGAAAATGAGCTATTTTCTTTACGGCGTGGGGCAGACTGAAGTCGTGCCTAGGAGGCCCTTTTGGAGAAACATGTATTATGCATTCTGCACTGGCCTGTATTCCCATTTTTATCTTGTTGTCTTTGATGTGTTGCTGTTTCAGTTGAAGGACAAGGCGGATGAGCTGGGACAACTCTGGGGCGAGGTCGGCAAAGCCAATCGTGAATTCACTGAGATGCAAGCGCGTGTTAGTGCCCATTCTGAGGCCAAAGAGAGGGCGCAGGCCGCGACATCCGTTCTTGAGGCGCAAATTCAGTCTGCTCGTGCGAATGATTCCACTCGGGCGAAGATGATCGCGAGACTCTCATCCAAGCTATCAAGGGAAAAAACCGAGGTGGTGAACGTCCAAGCCGAGGTTGTAATGAATAATACCATGGCGGAGCAAAAAATGGCGGCTCATTCAAGGAGTGTTGCTGCCGCTAAGGCTGAGCTGAAGAAGGCCCTCGATAGTGCAAACAATAGCAGGGAGTATGAGAGGTGTAGGTCATAGAGGGAGACCCTCGAGGAGATTCATGCTAGAGGCTTCGATCTTTCGGAGGAGATCGGACAAGCCAAAGGAGAGGAGTTTGATGCCAAGTTCCTGATATCCGATGATGAGGATGAGGAGGAGGAGACCGTCGGACCATAGCTGTCGGAAAAAAGGGGGAACAAATATTCCCTGCCTTCTTTGTTGTGTATATATAGCTTTCATTATATGATGCAAGCCGAGATTGCCCTTCGTCATCAATATGCAGTAATAAGAGGGGAAACCCCGCAACTTGTATCTTCTGTATTTCTGCTTGTTGAAGTTTCCATTGGGTCGATTCGATCCTGGATTTGCCCTTAGGATTGCATGCTTTGACTTTCTTTGGGTCCAGTCTCCCAGTCAGGATCCGACTCGATCCTAATATACCCTCGAGTTTTGCATTTGTTTGGGCTGGCGATGATGGTTTTTATTTCCTGCCCTTGGGCGTTTGGTTGTTTCAATCAACTTCGGGTCTAGTCTCTGAGTCGTGTTGCGACTCGAGCTTTAATTGACCCCAAAGTATTTTCGGACTGACGATAGTGTCCCTCATGTCGTGCCCTTAGGCAGGTTGCAGTTTTCGGGTCTAGTCTCCGAGTCGCGTTGTGATTTGAGCTTTAATCGACCCTTAAATTTCATTAAGTTTTTGGCCGGCGACAGTGGCACTTATGCCGTTCCCTTAGGCATGTTGCAATTTTTGGGTCCACTCTCTGAGTTGCGTTGCGATTCGAGTTGTAGTTGACCCTTAAATTTCCTTGAGTTTCTGGCCGGCGACAGTGGCACTTATGCCGTTTGGTCATTGAGACCTTTTAGTATGTGGCCTGTAGGCTTGCATAATTAACTATTTTGGATCCGGTCTCCGAATTGGGTTACGATTCGAGCTCATTTTAATCATCAAGTTGTCAATTTTCAAGCTGGCGACAATGGCTCTTACGCTATTTGGTCGTAGAGACCTTTCAATATGAGGCCCATAGGCTTGCTTAGCTGGCGACAATGGCTCTTACACTGTTTATGCCCGTGGGCTTTTTTGTAGGCTTTGTTTTCGCTCGTTAAGGTCTTTTTATAGTATTTTTTCCCGACCCGTCGTCGGTTCCAGAGGAACCTCGATTTCAAGTCGTTGTCGGCGATGTTTTGAGCACCTCGTAAGGTTCATAGCTCGTAGGTCGAGTAGATCGACGCTTTTGCGTTTTGGAACCGACATGGTCGGAGCTCGTTTTTGCCTGTTGAGGGAAGCCTGTTTTAACCGGTTCTTTCCGAAGTATATTCGGAGTAGTGGCCTATAATTTTTAGCAATAGTTGGGCATCTCCGAGTTGCGTTATTTTGGATGTATCAGCCGTTTTGACCGTAGTCATATGCATTTGGCCATAGCCATTTTTGATCCCCAAGCGATAGTTTAGGCGTCTACATCGAGGGTATGCCCTTTAGGGATTCTTACAAATGCGATGTATAGCCTAAACTTCGGGGTTTTCATGTGTTGAGGTCTTATAGTTTTGTCATGCCTGTTGAGGTCTTATAGTTTGTCATGCCTATTGAGGTCTTACAGTTTGTGTAATGTAGAATAGACTTGGTTACGCCGAGGCTGCCCGCTAGGAGTCTTACAGTTTCGGGTTTTCCAGCGTATGGCGAATAACAGTAGTCTCCAAGTCATCGAGTTTGTTTAAGCTTGAAGACCGCTTCTCATGAGCTCGGAGTTCCGACCCTGGGGTCATGTGGGCGCTGAATCATTTAAGTCTCCGAGTATCTCGGGACGTATTTGGCAGAGAGGCCTTCGCCTTGAATATGCCGAAATAGCCTTTTTCGAAGTATGAAATACCGAAAAGATATTCTTCATTATTTGGCGTAGATATAGGTCGTGAATACATATTGTCTCGTTACTGCGAGCTCGACCCGCGTGGGTACGGCTCCCCTGATCATCTGATCCGTTTACATGATTCCGTTTTGAAACTTAGCCTCCCATTTATTGGCCCTTCCGAAGGGACAGTGCCCTTAAGAGAAGGTCATCGCACGTCGTCTGACTATAGAAGAAAGGACTACGATCTCGTTGGATCCCTTTCAGGAGAGTAGCTACTCTGTTAATAATCTTGCTGGCGAAACCTTCTTTAGGTTGGAAGCCCAGTCAAGGGAAGAGAGCTTGGCAGGTCCTGCAGAGGCCCCGGATCTCCGAGTGGAGTTCAGAACTTTTGAATGCCTCGGCTGATTGCCTACATATAGGTTAGTGAAAGAAAGGAAACAACAAAGGAGCGTAGTAGTTCTTCCTTGTTGCGGGATGAACAGGCGACGTTTCAAGGCATGAGCCCTGATACAGCTTTCTGCTATGTTTAACCAGGTTTGGCCGAAGATGTGGTTCTGCTTACCCTTTGATCCCTTCCAGGGCGGAGGCATTAATGTCGGCGATGGGTCATGTGGTGAGGGATTTCCTCTCGTCGCGTGTAGCTCCTTGTCGAATGCTTTAGTCCCACCTCTATCGGGGAGTTTCATCCCTTTGGCGAAGTGGGTTCAAAGTCGCCTCTAGGGGGTATGCCCGTTGTCATTTGAATGGAACGCCTGTGTTTCACGGGCTCGACGTTCTAGTCCGAGCTTAGGCGGGCTATATAGAGGGAGCAACCTTCCTGATTGTTGTGGCGATCGGCATCTGGAATCCATCAAAGATTCGAGGTGTGGGGGTGATTTGGTTCGTTAGTCTGAACTGCCCTATTGGCTTTGGCCTGACACCGTTGGTATAGTTGATCGAACCACCTGTACTCATGAACACATGCTTTACTTAAAATAGGTTAAATGAGGGAGGGGGTTACCAACACGTTAATACGAGGCCGAGGCGAAGTCTCAGCGTCCTTTTCCTTGGATGCAAGGGTGTCCTTTGGGAATATTCCCCGGACTCATCTTTTACCAGCGATGAGCACTTTCACTCTGCATTTTACGGATCTTTGAAGGGTGCCACCGCCCTTTTACTGTCGTGGCAATACGACGTGGCTTGTCAGCTTCGTTTTTTCCCGATCTCCTTCCTCTCTGGGAGCTGGATTTGAGCCTGACCGCTCGATGATACTTGATAGCGACCTCTATTGAATAACACAGTTATCGTTCTTTTGAGTCAGTAACCACGCACGCCCTGCAGTTCCTCAGTCGGGCCATAGTTCTCTTGAAGGGGTTTTGGTCGAATAGGTCCGAGCCGCCTGGTGTTCTTGGTTTTGCTTATGGTGATCACGATGTTTGGTATGGCAATGTTGAAATCGTACTCGGCTGGGTGGGGTTTCCCTGCCAACTGTGCCTTGTTGAATCTGGTTCCATTGGAGGTTCCTCGAGGGTGCTGTCCTCGGGCTATTTCCCTATTGTTGCGAGGTAGGTTGCATCTCGAGTCATTCCTTCCATTCGCAGCACACGGATTATACCTCCATCCGTTTGGCATCAGCTTCTTTGTCGGTAGTCTGCTTGGATATACCAAACCCGAGGAGGTTCCCAGACGGTTGTCCACGGGAGACAGTTGCTGTAAGAGCTTCCACGAACCTGATTCGATCCTTTCTAAGAGATTCCCAAGCATCCTCACAACGGCGGGGTCGGCTACCGATCTGCCGCTACTTTATCTCTCGGGTACTAGCTTGACGTTAGGAAATGTTTCCGGTGTTACTGTGTTGGGAGTCTCCGGGCGACTTTGCAGCCAAGCGATATCCAACTATCGTGCCTGCAACATTTCAAAAATAACATGAAGACTAACTTCCTGTTCTACCCGGGCTGGGGTTTTTTGAGCTTCCTGTTGGTCAACACGTTGTATGCTATCATTGGTGCGCGAGGCTTCGTTGACCTATTGCACACCTTGCAATCCCGCGTCTGCTTGAATCGATCCAAATGCATTATCGGAGTCCTACGGTGTCGTGCAAGCCTCTGGAGCTGCCATATTGTTTTCGCTATGCTTTTCGAGGTAGTCATTCTCGATTTTGCTTACCGAGCCAGACATTATCCTGAAATCAAAAGATCTTGGGCAAAAAAAGTGTGAAAGATAACGTGCATTTGTGTGACGAAACCAGCAAGAAAATAATCACTATTATTTTTAGCCCCACGGTGGGCGCCAAACTGTTTACCGTGAAAATGGTAACAACAATTAAATTTGTAAATGGGATTCTAAAAATACGTGATCTATTCTCGAGCTAGTTGTTAAAGTATTTTATGCTAAGAATGTTAAGTTTAACGATGGAGCTTGAGTTAAAAAGAGGCAGTAACCAAACTAAAGGGGGGCTGTTACCCGGGTGCATAGATGGTCGATGGGACCTCGGGGTCGGCATTAGTATCAATCTCGAACTATCAGGGGCAGCTGGGCATGAGATAACAGGCAGGGATATGATCGAGCAAGGCTCTATGTTACCAATATTGAGCAAAGTAGTGAAGAACAAATAAGAGAATGATAAATGCTAAAGCGGCCTCGAGCCAGTGAGAGCGAACAACTTAGAAGAAAAGAGAGAGAGAGAGAGAGAGAGAGAGATTATTGCACTTGTGGAGAGAATGGAGCAACATCTACCCCCTACAAAATGGTATGGGTTCCCCTTATATAGGCGAGGGAACATGGTATGGTACAGAATGCATTAAATGTAAAGATACGGGGATGGGACGGCTAGAGAAGACACTAGAGCCTATTGATTCTAGCTGCTTTCCTCGGGAGTCCCCCATCTTCGTAACTCTTGTTGGGCCGCGGATAGATCCCTTAACCTCGGAGCCACTGCAGGTCTGTGGATGATCCTCGAGATAGGGAGCCCGATCATGATCCCACAGCCTTGAGATGCTGTCATGACATTCTTAATATACCTTAATGGCGGGAAATGAATGAACCTTTCACGGTCCTCGAGGAAATCCCGTTAGAACTCCACATGTGGTGGAATGATTTAGGGGAAGTCAGCCAAGATACTGTGATAAAAGATTTGGGTGGTCTTGTTGGTCTTCTGAATATTAAGCCAATGAAGGATATAATTGAGTCTTTAATACCCTTTTGGGACCCAGCGCATAATGTGTTCCATTTTCCTGATTTTGAGCTAACCCCTACGCTTGAGGAAATAGCGGGCTACGCTGGTTTTAGTGGGAATCTCATAAATCAATACCCAGTGGCACCTAGAACGGTGACTCCTCATAAGTTTCTGGATCTTCTAAGCTTCAATCAGGAAGTTAAAGATGGAAATTTGGCTGAGGGATTCTACATATTCTACTTCGTGTACCGACGTTACAGGAATCCCTACGGGTTTAAGATTCCAGATACCGGACTTACTCATTCGGGAAACAAAGATAAGTGGTAAGCTCGGCGGGGACTGACTTTTATAGTGGCATTCCTAGACGTTTTAATTTGCCCAAGAAAGGATGGAAACATAGAATTGGGGATTGTGGGAATAACTGAATTCATGACTAAAAAGGCTAATGGCACCATTGTACCGATGATCCTAGCGGAGATTTATCGAGCTCTAACTCTTTGCCGAGAAGGAGGAAAGTTTTTTGAGGGGTGCAATATGTTTCTACAACTTAGGATGGAGGAACACCTCTACCACCGCCCGGGGTACATGAACTACGGTATGATCGGTCTTAAATGCATTGAAAACATGAAAACCGGGTGGAGGGCCATGAGTTTTCGGAAGGTACGGAAGCATGGTTCACACATTTGAGCTCCCTGACTGCAAGAAAAATTAAGTGGACATTCGGGTGGCCCTCGGTCAGTGAAGTCATTTACATGTCAGCCGAAGTATGTTTTCTTCTATTGATGGGTCTCCGGAGCATTCAGCCTTATGCCCCACACAGAATTCTACGCCAACTAGGCAGGTACTAGACTATCCCGCATGATGAGGATTTGAGTCGGCAGGTCATCGAACTAGGACCAAAAGTTATTTTCCGGGAAGAAAAGGTGCGTCAAATTTGGCTTAAATGTAGGTTCCTAGAGCCAAAGACTCGGGTACGAGATCTATCCAAAGGCGAGTTAGCGCCTAGTTACAAAACTTGTTATGGTAAAAGGTCTCAAGTCCATCAAGAGCCCGAATGGCCTACCAAAAGGCCCCATGTCCAACAATTCACTGATGGGGCACAGGAGCAATGGGATTGGTTGGCAAAAGAGGCAAGCTACAGAGCCACAATAAGCAAATTGGAGGGGCAAATCCGAGATCTTAAATGTGACAAAAGTGTACAGGCCGCTGCTGATGAAGGGGAGAAGAAGAAATTGGCCCAAGAAAACAAGGCCCTTCGAGCACAAATCCAAAAAATGAAGATAGCTGCTGAGAATTAGGAAAGGAGCCGAAAGGATGAAAGACTTATAAATGGTCTTAGGAGGAAAATGGTTGAGTGCGAGGATGATTTGGAAAAATTTAAGGGTAATCTAGCGAGAGCTCAGGCACAGTTAGCGAAGAACGCATAGGGACGAGCAGAGTTTGTCCGGCAAGTAAAGAAGAAATATGAGGGAGAAGCCACCAATTTGAAGAAAAAACTAACTACCCTCGAGAACGAGATGGCCAAACAAACAAAGAGCTTCAAAGCAGAAAGAGAACACTGCTACTCCCTGATGTCGCAGCTAGAATAAGACCTGCAGTAGCTTCAAGAGCAAAATCATACAGCCGAATAAGTTTTGGAGGCCAAGTCTCAGCAGATCGGACGGTTGCTACAAGAGAAGGGTATTATTAGAGAAAGGGTTAGGAGCATTGCGGACTACATTGTAATGAAGTGAAATGAATATGAAGACATGACCAGGTCCATGTTCTTCTCTTCAATTATGATTTTTGTCTGACAGATCACAGATGACCTATTTCGCCTTCAAGAAGATATCGTGCATAGGATCGCGATGAGACCGACTGATGTCATACGAGCCCCTGGAGCAGTAATTAAGGCACTTATGTATTCATAATTTTTATTCGAGTCCGTATTTGCATCTTTCTTCCGGAGTCTATTAGTCCATTTTCGAGTCTGTTTTTCTATTGGAGTCTGTTAGTCCACCTTTCGAGTCTGTTAGTTTTTATGATTAAATTCTGTCGGAGAAGTCGTTGTAACCAGGATGTTTTGCTTTTATTTTATTTTATGAAAATTGAAAACCCAAAAAAATGTATCTTTCTTTTATTTTACACTTATCCCCAGAACTACTCTTGGTCTGATTCATGCAGCGTCATGATACGTAGGCAATCCCCATAGGATTCGATCATAACCGTGAAATGAAAAGAAAAAAAGAGAGAGATGAAAAGAAAAACTGTGGGAAAGAAATAATGGCAAAACAGAGAGGGAAAAATGAGAGAATAAAATAATAAAGACAAGAATCAAGCAAAGAAAAGCAAGAATGAAAAAAGAGAGAGAAGGAAATTGCAAAATGAAAATTAGTGAAAGTCGGGATGACGCAAGCAGTCGTTCAAATGCATAATAGAAATGGTTAACTGCTTATGTGCATTGCATCCCCAACGTGTGGTTGCCTATCTTCTAAGCTCTTAATCGCTAACAAGTTTTCTTGTTGTCATCAAGTCCAGGCAGGTGGTTAGTTTGTTTGGCATTCTGAAAACTCACACGTACAACACCGGGTCCAAAGACAAGTTGATCATGGCTGGCAAAGAATTGGATGCAAGTGTTATCGATCCGTCAAGGGAGGGGGGAAGAGTCTGATGTTAATCTGAAAGAGGAGTTACATAAGTTGAAACACCAGATGGCAGAGATGTACAAGGCATAGATGAAAGGGCATCCACCACCATCATACCCCGCCAACCCTGCTTTCGTCCCGCCACTGGATCAATCCCAAGAACCTCCCACTGTTGATTCATCTCCAGACTTCCCCCATTACCACCATTGTCAAGGCACCACTTCCTAAACCACACAAGCACCACCAGCTAAACCAATCCCATACCCCCTCCACCAGCCACCCCTGTTTTTGTAGCACCTCCACCCGCTACACTCCATCGATCCTCCAGTGAGCCCTTATTCCAGACTCAAGAAAACCAATACTATCCCTCGCAGCCTACTTTCAAGGCCCTAGATTATTACTCCTACACTCCCTATTTCGACCTCCTTATTGAGATTGAGAAACTGCCTAAAACCCTAGAGCAGGAGGAGATGTTCAAAAAGGTAAGAAGCCTAGAACAATCATTCAGAAACATGAAGGGATTGGGAGGCCAGGTGAGCGTAGCCTACAAAGATTTGTGTATGTTTCCTGATGTGCAGTTGCCTGTGGAATTCAAGATGCCTAAATTTGATCTATATGACGGGCACGGAGACCCGGTGGCCCACTTGAGGGGTTTCTGCAGTAAAATAAGAGGAGCTTATGGGAAAGATGAGCTATTGATGGCATAGTTTAGACATAGTCTGAGTGGCGCGGCATTGGAGTGGTACACTCGTCAGGATCATAGCAGATAGTATACCTGGGATGATTTGGCCCAAGCATTCACTCGTCATTTCCAGTACAACATCGAGATTGTTTTAGATCGTTTGTCTTTGACTAAGATTGAGAAGAATCCTAGTGAAAGTTTCAGGGAATACGGTTTTTGCTAGATAGAACAAGCGGCAAGAGTTAACCCCTCGATGGAGGAAAGTAAAATGGTGGAATACTTTCTGCAGGCTCTGGAGCCTACTTACTTTGGCCATCTGATATCGGTCATAGGCAAATCTTTCAATGAGGTAGTGAAGATGGGCGGCATGGTGGAAGAAGGGATTAAATCGAGCAAAATCATGAGCTACTCGGCCATCAAGGCAACTACTCAAGCCATTCAGAATGGTACTGGAGGAGTGATTGGAAAGAAGAAGAAAGAAGATGTGGCAACAATTGATTTAGGATCGTGGTTTGGACCGAGGGGCCCGCCACACCATTATACCCAGCCTCGACCCCATCACCGAACCTACACCCAAACCCCATATAATCCTACCCAGGTCCACAAAATGCTTACCCACCCCCTCGAGCCTACCAAAACCCTATCGGCCCAAGTTTACGGCCCAATCCAGCGTTTAAAAATGAGAGGTTGCAGCGGAAGAAAACTTTCACCCCATTGGGGGAGTCTTATACCATTTTATTCGAGATATTAAGGCAGTTGGATATGCTGAGGCCAATTGAGTCGAAATTGCCAAACCCTCCTCCAAAGAATCTTGATTACTCCATGAGTTGTGCATATTGTTCTGGTACTCCGGGGCATGATACGGAGAAGTGCTGGCACTTGAAAAATTCCATCCAGGAGCTCATCAAAACAAACCGAATTAAAGTCCAGACTCTAGAGGCACCCAACATCAATTAGAACCCATTGCCAACCCATGAGGAAACAAACATGATCGAGATAGTACACAAGGAGGGGAACCCAAGAAGCCCTCACAATCTGTTATGATGATTCGGTCTAGCAAGATCAAGCCAGTCAAAAACCAACGGTCGAAGGATCGGTGAACAAGTTGAGCATGACAAATGGTGAGCCATCTGCGGTAGTTGAGAAATGATACCCAAGTGATGTTATAGCAAAGCAAGAAAAGTCAAAAGTGGTTGTGCCAGGGTTGGCAAATAAGCCTATCATAATTGTAGAGGGTGCTCGTATAAAACTTGTCGTCATCAAGCCTATAATCCAGTTGCTAGTAGTCAACACCAAGGCTATCCCATGGAACTATGAACGGGTAATAGTGACCTATAAGGGAAAGGAAGTGAAAAAAGAAGTCAATGAGGCCCAGGGATTAACTCGTTCAGGGATATGCTTTGCCCCAGAAGAGTTAAGGAAAGCTAAAACATCCAGAGATAACCCAGTTCTAGTAAAGAAAGCAGTCACTGAAGAAGAGGCGGAGGAGTTTTTGAGAAAAATGAAGGTACAAGATTACTCCATCGTGGAGCAGCTGAGAAAGACACTCGCTCAGATTTCCTTGCTATCATTGTTGATCCATTCAGATGAGCATCGTCGGGCCCTGATGAAAATTCTGAACGAAGCTCATGTCCCCGACAAAATTTCAGCGAACCAGCTGGAGAAGATCGCCAACAAAATATTTGAAGTGAACAGGGTCACTTTCTCTGATGATGAGTTGCATGTGGAAGGTACTGAACACAACAAAGCTCTCTATCTCACGGTAAAATGTGAAGATTCTGTGGTCACTAGGGTGTTAGCTGACAATGGTTCCAGTGAAAACATCTGCCCTCTCTCTACTCTGAATAAGTTAAAAGTTGATGATGAGAGGATTCACAAGAACAGCATATGCGTCCGGGGTTTTAACGGTGGAGGAAAAGACTCAGTTAGTGATATAGTGCTTGAATTGACAATAGGACCGGTGGAATTCACCATGGAGTTCCAGGTACTGGACATAGCCGTCTCTTACAATTTGTTGTTAGGTCGGCCTTAGATACATGCTGCCAAAGCAGTCCTGTCCACTTTGCACCAGATGGTCAAGTTCAAATGGGACAGGTAGGAGATCGTCATGCATTATTGAGGCTAGAGATGACAAAGGGCCTTGGGTCTATCAAGTTTTTGAAACAGTATCGGTCGAGAAAGTTCCAGAAGGGAAATGTGTTCCAACTCCAAAGATAGCCTCTACATCCGTCATGGTGGCCTCTGAAATGCTTAAAAGGGCTTTGTGCCAGGTAAAGGTCTGGGTGCATCCTTGCAAGGTATCATACAGCTAGTGTCCCTCCCTAAAAATTTGGGTATGTTCGGTCTTGGATTCAAACCCACAGCGGCAGATGTGAGAAGGGCTAAAAGGTTGAAACAGAAGGCGTGGGCACTTCCGAAGCATATCCCGCGTCTCTCCAGGTCTTTTGTCAAGTCCGATGCCAGGAAACGCCCAGTGACAACAGTTTCGAGTTCTGTGGTTGACATTGATGAAGAGTTAATTGGAAGGTTCCAGAGGTTGTTTGATGATGTGAACATGGTAGAAGTTGGAGAAGGTTCTAGGAAAGCGGACGTGCAGTTCGTCGGACCGAATGTAAAGATTAACAATTGAAAGGCTACTCCTCTCCCTACTTGGAAGGAGTCTTGGTAGTTTGTTTTGTTTTCCTTTCTATTTGGGTCATTCCTGGGTTGTGACCCAGATTTTTATTTTCCGCTTGTTGATGTACGAATCTTGTTATCCTTTATTTTCAATAAAATGCAATTTCCCTTTTCCATCATTCCTGATAGTTTTATTTTTGTTTTCTTTTCTTCTCTGTACAGTTCTTTTTATGCTGGTTTCAATGACATGACATGCATGAGGAATCTCCGCCCAAGTCTTAAAAGTCAATCTAATTCTGAAAAAATAATCCAAGAAATAAAGTGTGATAATGAATCAGAATATGATGAGGATGAGGCCTTTGAAGAGATTAGTAAGGAACTAAATCATTTTGAAGAAAACCCCAAGCCTAATCTGAATGATACGGAAGCAATCAATCTAGGGGATCCAGATAATGTCAGAGAAACTAAGATAAGTGTCCATCTTAAACCGCAAATCAAGGAAGAAATAATTAAAGTATTGTTGGAATATAAGGATATTTTTGCATGGTCGTATGATGATATGCCAGGCTTGAGTACCGATTTGGTGGTCCATAAATTGCCAATTGATCCAGCATTCCCTCCCGTCAAGCAAAAGTTGAGAAAGTTCAAAACTGACATGAGTGTGAAGATTAAAGAAGAAGTCACAAAGCAGCTTGATGCAAAGGTCATTCGAGTCACGTGGTATCCCACGTGGTTAGCCAATATTGTGTTTGTGCCAAAGAAATATGGTAAGACCAGAGTGTGTGTTGATTACCGTGACCTCAACAAAGCAAGTCCAAAAGGACAATTTTCCACTGCCAAATATCTACATTTTGATTGATAATTGTACCAAGCATGAGATTGGGTCTTTTGTGGACTGCTATGTGGGGTATCATCAGATTTTAATGGATGAGGAAGATGTAGAAAAGACGGCATTCATCACGCCGTGGGGAACATACTGCTATAGGGTCATGCCTTTTGGTTTGAAAAACGCTGGGGCAACTTACATGAGGGCAATGACTACCATATTCCATAACATGATACACAAGGAGATTGAGGTTTACGTGGATGATGTGATCATAAAGTCCAAGAAGCAGTCTGACCACGTCAAAGATTTGAGAAAGTTATTTCAGAGGCTCTGCAGGTACAATTTTAAGCTCAATCCTACAAAGTGTGCATTTGGTGTTCCATCTGGGAAACTATTGGGTTTTATAGTCAATCAGTGGAGCATTGAGTTGGATTCGTCAAAGATCAAAGCTATCTAGAAGTTACCACCGCCAAAGAACAAGACCGAGGTGATGAGTTTGTTCGGGTGCTTAAACTACATCAGTAGGTTTATTGCTCAACTCACGACAACTTGTGAGCCCATCTTTAAGTTGTTAAAGAAGGATGATGCGGTCAAATGGACTGATGAGTGCCAGGAGGCATTCGATAAAATCAAGGGATACTTGTCAAACCCACATGTGTTGGTCCCGCCGGAACCCGGGATACCTTTGATTCTTTATTTGACAGTCCTGGATAATTCATTTGGTTGTGTGTTGGGTCAGCATGACATCACTGGCAGGAAAGAGCAAGACATCTATTATATCGGCAAGAAGTTCACATCTTATGAGGTTAAGTATACTCCCCTTGATAGGATATGTTGTCCCCTGACTTGGGTAGCACAAAAATTGAAGCATTATTTGTCGTCCTACACTACTTACCTCATTTCTCACCTAGATCATTTAAAGTATATCTTTCAGAAGCCAATGCCCACAGGGAGACTTGCGAAGTGGCAGATTTTGCTCACAGAGTTCGACAATATCTATGTGACTCGGACCGTGATGAAAGCCCAAACATTGGTCGATCATTTGGCCGAGAACCCGGTCGATGAAGAATATGAACCATTGAGAACTTATTTTCCTGATGAGGAGGTGATTCATATTGACGAGGCGGAGCAGCTTGAAAAACCAGGTTGGAAACTTTTCATTGATGGGGCCGCTAACATGAAAGGTGTCGGAATAGGGGTCGTGCTTATTTCTGAAACAGGGCATCACTACCCTGTTACGGCTCAGCTTTGCTTCTATTGTACCAACAACATGGCTGAGTACGAGGCATGCATTTTGGGGTTGAGTCTATCTGTAGACATGGGAGTTCAGTAAGTCTTGAGCTTGGGAGACTCGGATCTTTTGGTGCACCAGATTCAAGGAGACTCGGGATTTAAAGCTTATACCGTATCGTCAATGTCTGCACGATATTTGTCAATGGTTTCGATCAATAGAATTCAAGCACATTCCAAGGATCCATATTGAGGTTGTCAATGCTTTGGCCACCTTGGCGTCAATGTTGCACCATCCGGACAAAGCTTATGTTGACCCTCTGCACATTCAAGTTCTTGATCAGCATGCCTACTATAATGTGGTTGAGGAAGAACTTGATGGTGAACCATGGTTTCATGACATCATGGAGTATATCAGGATGGAGGTATATCCGGTACAAGCCACAGGTGATCAAAAGAGAACAATTCAGCATTTGGCTAGTGGATTTTTCTTAAGCGGGGGAGTCTTGTACAAAAGAACTCTAGATCTTGGGCTGTTGATATGCATCGATGCTAAGCAAGCCACGACTATCATGATCGAGGTATATTCCGGAGTTTGCGGGCCACATATGAGCGGGTATGTTCTAGCAAAGAAGATTCTTCGAGCAGGGTATTATTGGCTCACCATGGAACGATATTGTATCAGCTTTGTGCGCAAGTGTCATCAATGCAAGGTACATGGAGACTTGATTCTTCCCCGCTATCTGAGTTGCACACAATGTTCGCACCGTGGCCCTTTGTTGCTTGGTGCATGGATGTCATTGAACCAATTGAGCCTGCAGCATCAAACGGGCATAGGTTCATTCTGGTGGCTATTGATTATTTCACTAAGTGGGTTGAAGCTAAGACTTTCAAATTTGTGACCAAGAAGGCAGTGGTCGATTTTGTTCATTCAAATATCATTTGTCGGTTTGGAATCCCAAAGGTGATCATCACAGATAATGGTGCTAATCTTAACAGTCATTGGATGAAACAAGCATGTTAACAGTTCAAGATTACGCATCGAAATTCCATCATGTATCATCCCAAGGCGAATGGAGCAGTCGAGGTAGCCAACAAGAACATAAAGAAGATACTTCGGAAAATGGTGCAAGATTCCAGGCAATGGCATGAAAAGTTGCCCTTTGCTTTGCTGGGTTATCGCACTGTTGTTCGCACTTCAGTAGGTGCAACTCCTTATTTATTGGTGTATGGTACTGAAGCAGTGATACCCGCAGAAGTTGAAATTCCATCTCTTCGAATTATTGCTGAAGCCGAAATTGATGATGATGAGTAGGTCAAAGCCCGTTTGGAGCAATTAAGTCTGATTGACGAGAAAAGATTGGTGGCAGTGTGTCATGGCCAGTTGTATCAAAAAAGAATGTCAAGAGCATACAAAAAAAAGGTGCGTCCCCGAAAATTTGAAGTGGGTCAGGAAGTATTGAAACGTATCTTTCCACATCAGGCTGAAGCAAAAGGCAAGTTCGCCCCAAATTGGCAGGGGTCATTTATTGTAATAAGAGCGTTGTCCAATGGTGCTTTATATTTAACAGATATAGAAGGCAAATGTGTAGATATGGCTATCAATTCTGATGCGGTCAAAAGATATTATGTATGATTTTTTTGGTTTAAATTGCGTTTGTTTATACTTGGCATGTTTTGAAGATTGGAATGACAAAGGCATTTTATTCTGTTATCTAAACACTTTATCCTTTGGTACCCCTTTGAGCCTTATTTATTTTCTTTCATACCCCTCTTTTGGAATCAGTAGCAAAATTCAGAGATATGAACGCAAAAGGTAAGTAAAGAAGAAAAAGAGAAGAAGATAAGAGAAAAGAGAAAGAAAAGAATGAAAAAAAAGTGAAAAAAAAAAAGAAAAAGAGAAAAAAAAAAAGAAAAGATAAGGAAAAGAGAGAAAAGTAACAACAACAAAGCAATTCATATGACATGAACTACGTTCGACCTGATTCCTTTTAAGGATACGTAGGCAGCCTCACGGTTCGGTCCCATCAAAATAAAAATTCAAAAGTCCCCAAGCAAAGAAACTGGGGCAGAAAGTTGTGGTTGTTGTAAGAGATCTGATTCCGAAAGTTGTAATTTTGAACCCGTTCAAGCTGTTTTGAGCCTTTGTGACATCCTTTCTTTCTAACCATATCCAAAAGCCCACATTACGGTCCAAAGAAAGACCTTTCGATCAGTCTTCGAGAGATTCTAAGTCGATAAAGTAGATGTGTGATTCATATCAAGGGCAACACTCCGGTCTAAGCAGTAAAAATAAAAAATGAGAGAGTCTTATCGGTGAAAACCCTCACAGGCACCATAAGGCGATGGAAAGTCGGGAGAAATTAAAAAATGAGAGAGTCTAACTTGTGAAAACCTTCACGGGCATTGTAAGACAACGGTGAGTTGAGAGATGAATAAATAAGAGAGGTTTGCTGGTGAAAACCCTTCAGGGCACCGCAAGCCGAATAAGGTTGTTGACTTTGCAAAGGAATCGGATTATGGGGACCCCAAGCATAAAGTGTGAAGACTGAAAGAGGATTGACTGAATGGACTAGGCTGATTAATCCGAAGTGCATATCATGACCATTGATGCCAGCAGCCTCACTCAGATAAGTCATTTTTCCCTTTCTTCCTCAAACAGTCTTTCTGTTTTGATTTTCTTCTTTATTCATAATTCTTGAAGTCATTGCATTTCATTTCCTTTTGGGTCTACTCCTCTAAAGTTTTTTCCAATGTTAGCCTTGTTTAAGAAAGTAAGAAAGGATTTAAAAGCTTACTACCAACTTCAAAAATTGCACAAAGCAAAGTGCGGCCAAAGCATACCAGAAATAGCATGATGCAAAAGTGAAAAATAAGGTGTTAATGAAAGTTCAGGAGGTCGAGTAGTTTGTGAATTTTGTGGAAGATACAGAGTTTCAAATTGGAAGGACAGAAATGTAAAACAACGGGTTGGGTGTAGAGCATTTGGGTCATTCAGGGTCCTGTGGTTGAAATTCAATCAGAAAGGCAAACAATTCTTGGCCAGTTCAAGGCGGCCAGTCAAAGCAAAGCACGGCAGCGAAAGGGCCACCTTCAGCAAGAATGTCGCAAACTAACCACCACATTTTCAAACTGACAAGATTTTTCTTTGATTGAAACAGGGGCAGGAAATTTCATTTGTTTCAGAGAAACCCTCCGTGAGGAAAGTAAGTGCTAGACAGGCTCGGCAGTAAGTTCCAATACCCTCCTGGATAACAGGATTTAGTAAGTTTTGAGACCCTCGCAAATGACAAGGTCTGACGAGAGGTCTACTTTTAGGAAGTATAATTTGGCATTTAAAATTTTTCACTCTTGAGATGAGGCTTGGTTTGAAATTTGCAGGATAAAGGAATTTAGTTTAGAATTTATTTTGATAACAAGAATCGATTAACACTCACAGATGCTCCCAAATCAAACTAGGGCAGAAAAATTTCTTTTGTTTTGTCTGTTTTGTTGTAATCAGGCGCCCAATTGGAGAATAAGGGAAGACAACATGAGTTTCAAGAAGAGGACAATTTAGGTTCAGCAATCAGGCACCCCCTGAAGAACAAGGAAAGACAGTTCAAAGGAAAAGCAGTCTCAAGAGAAAGCAGTCAGGGTCAAGCAATCAGGCGCCCACTAAGAGAACAAAGGGAAGACGGCACAAGTTCAAAAGAAAGCGGGTCAAGTTCAGCAATCAGGCGCCCACCTGGTAAACAAGGGAAAATGGTTCAAGTTTCGAGGGAAAACAGTTTCAAGTAGTAAGAGAAGATGGTTCGAGTGTCTACAGTCAGGCGCCCACCTGGAAAACAAGGAAAAACAATTCAAGTTTCAGAGGAAAGGAAGACGGGTCAAGATCAGCAATCAGGCGCCCACCTGGAAAGCAAGGGAAATGGTTCAAGTTTCAAGGGAATACAGCTCAAGTGTTGGAAATCAAACACCCATCTGGAGAACAAGGGAAAGCAAGTCAAGTTTCAAAGAAAAACAGTGCAAGTGTTAGAAATCAGGCACCCACCTAGAGAAAAAGGGGAAATAGGTCAAGTTTTTAGGAAAAGCAATTCAAGTTTTGGCAATCAGGGGCCCACCCGGAGAGCAAGGGAATATAGTTAAAGTTTTGGCAATCAGGCGCTCACCTGGAGATCAAGGGAATACAGTTCAAGTTTTGGCAATCAGGAGCCTACCTGGAGAGCAAGGGAATACAGTTCAAGTTTCGAAGGAAGACAGTTCGAGTATTCGCAATCAGGCACCCACCTGGAGAACAAGGCAGGCAGTCCAAGTTTCGAAGGAAGACAGTTCGAGTATTGACAATCAGGCGCCTACCTGGAGAATAAGGAAATTCACTTCAGAATGCAATTCAAGTCAGCAACAAAGGAAGCTCACCTGGAGAGTACAAGTCAACAGAGCAGCAAAAACTGCAAGATCAAGTTTGAAGATACGTAGATAGGATTCTTGTAATTCATAGATCATAGTTTAGTCTAGTTTTTATTTTTGTCTTCATGTAATAAGGAGTTCAGCAAGCAGTAGTAGCAGCAGCAACAGTGAAATTACAGCTTCCTGGTAGTCCCAGCTACCGAAACTTCCCGAACTCCACTGACATGATTCCTTTATAGACAAGGATATGTAGGCAACTCGGAAGCAAGGTACGATCAAATCTTTCCAAAAATGCTT
Organism: Nicotiana tabacum; assembly: GCF_000715075.1. Lineage (NCBI taxonomy): Eukaryota > Viridiplantae > Streptophyta > Magnoliopsida > Solanales > Solanaceae > Nicotiana > Nicotiana tabacum. The sequence goes on along the minus strand of NC_134090.1, from coordinate 70,603,414 downwards.
CCCACAGAGTATTCAAATGGGCAAAAATCGCTCGTATCCGCTCACTTTATCTTTGCACGAAAACTCTTCGTGTTTCCGAGCAAAGAGGGGCAGCTGTGAGCACGTAATTTTTGCCCTATAGGAATTACTCCCATAAAATACAAGAAAAATAATTTTTTCCATTTTTTACAACTTTGTGGGATTTCGTGGGAATTTGTGCTAATTGTTTGCATTTCTATGCATGTTTATTTTTGTTAAAATCATGAAAATACCAAAAATACCATGCATTGCATTTAGGTTTCATTTATTATTTTTAGAATTAATTAGTAAATTAGTTGTTTTATTTAAAAATAAAAATCACAAAAATTGGCTTACTTTTGCATTTTTAGATTAGTCATTTCCTCTTTTAATCTAGGATTAATTAATTTTGTAAATATTATAGTAGATAATTAGCTTAATTTTGTAGATTAATTTAATTTAGGAATTTAATTTAGGTTTTAATTAATTAAAGAAGAAGGAATAGAAAAACAATTGAAAAAGGGGGGAAAAGAGAATTAGAAAAGAGGTTGTGTTTAATTGGACCCAAACCAATGTTTTGGCCCAATCCGCCCGAGGCCCAACCTGGTAACCCGGTCCAGCTTTTCTTATTAACCAAACGACATCGTTTTGAGCTACATCATCTCAGTCGTTGGATTTCAATGATCCAACGGCCCGGAACTCAAGCCACCCCTAATATAAAACTTTCCTAACCTAAGCTCCCCCCCCCCATTTCGAACTCCAGTCAGTTCCCCTCACCCAAACACTAATTTAATCTAGCCGCCCCAAAATCCCGAACCCACACCGGCCGGCGGTGCAACCCAATCGACCCCAAGTTTATACCACATAATCACCATCCACCCCTATTTCCTAATCCACCACCATACTTTCCAAAATCCCCATCAAATGCTCTTAGAGCTGGATCTAACAAAAAACAGAAAAGATCGAGTTTGTTTCTCTTTTAACCGTTCGTTGATTTTACAAGGCTCATGTTGGCTCGAGATCCATGCTAGTCGATTGTTCTTGGAAAGAACAACCGATTAGCATTCATTTTGGGTCATCCCAGAGTTATTCGAACCCCTTCTGTTCGGTCAGTGCTTGTCAAAGCTTTCTTCCATATTTGTTTAGGTAATAACCAATACCCCTTTCTATTTTCCTTAATTTTCGTGCTTTAGCATATCTAGGGTTTGATTTTTTCGCTTTGCATGATTCAAGTTTTAAATTGTTCTGTTAATTTCAATGTTTATTTAAGGTTGTTTGAATCTCCATCTCAGTAGCTAAACAATTAGTTTAATTGCATTTGTTAATAAATTATTGTCTTTCAAGTGTTTCTTTTAAAGTCCTTTTTTCGTTTAAATTCAGAGGATGTTTGATTAAGTTTTTGATTGAATTCATTCCTGATTATGGTTTGGGATTCAGTTTGGGCTTGTTAGTACAGAAGCCCAAGGGTAGGTTTGAGCATGTTTGGCTATATAGCCCAATTGCTGGTATTTTTCTGAAAAGGTAAATAACAGAAAGTCAAAGGGTATTTAGATAATTTGGATTGAAAGAATCTTTCATAACCACCTAGGAAGGTTTTAGGAAAGTGGGAAACGAGGCTGATTTAACAAATAAGTTTAAAGTTTGGGGTTTGAAATGAACAAAAGGGAATTGAAGAGAGGTAATAATGAATGAATAAAATCAGGTGTTGCTGCCCTAGAATCTTTCTATATAAGGCATGGTTCACTCATTTTTTTAGGGGGATAGCATAGAATTAATACCTAAACAACTGAAACATCTTCCTTCAAAAAGAATACAGACTTCTCATCATTATTCTCTGCACTTAGAACACTCAAAAAAACACACACATTGATAGGATTTTTCAGAATTAGAAAAAAAAACACTAAAAAGGGATCCCAAATACTGTTTCACTGGTGAGCTGATATTTATTCTTTCTGGATTTTCAAAAGAGTTTCATTACTTTGCTGGTTTTGGGCTCTAAACATAGACTGAGCTGTTTGTATTGTTGCTGATCACTATTGTGCTGCTGTTGGTCTTCTGGTTTGTTCATCCGGCTAAATTTTCTTTTGTTTCTGTTACTGTATCCAGGTATATTCTTTGAGCTTTGAAATAACAAGTTGAAGCTTTAATATGTTTGAGTGGGAAATGAACTTCCAAATCTCTTACTTGGTGTTATCATTTGCCATTATGTTTGAGTTTGTAATTATTGGTTTCAATTCTGATTAGGTGTTAACATTAATGTGTTGTTCTTTAGTATCTTTTCTTTACAAAATCTAAGTATTCAAAGTTCTTATTAATACAGATGATCAGTTGTAGTTTACTAAGCTTGTGATGGGAAGTCGTTAATAGCATAATGTATGTGTATTTGTCAGTTGAATCACCTTGAATTCCAACACTGTTAGATTAATGGCAGGTTTAGGTCTAGGGTAATGCATGAATTCAGAAAGTGAGTCTTTGCTATATCGATCTAGTAAGTATGGTGATTGTAATGTAAGCAACTGCATTAAGTGATAATAATCTTTTATTTATTAGCATATTGTTTGTCTTGCTTTATTCTGAGTTTAAGCTCAAGGTGGTTTACGAGCAAATAATGTTTAATTTCTTTTGTTATTACCAATAGTGTTGGGTTTATGACACGGATGTCTAGCCTTTGATTTTGTTGGATTCCTAATACTCTGAGTTACATCTTAATTCAGAGGAAGAGGAACCTCAACTGGGCTTGATATTGGTCCAGGCGAGGCAGCCTGGTCAAGTTCTAACCTAAGGCATTTTGTTTGATTGCTCATTTTCCATCTTCGGGCTCAATCTCGAGCCCAGCCTCCCTCGATGTATATTTTCCAAAACCAGCTTACTTCGAGTAGTGTAGTGGGCATGTTGTTGGCCCAGGTTTGTATAATTCAGGACCTAAACCCCCCCCCCCCTCGAATGTATCTATAATTGGTATTCGCATCACAACTTAGAACCAGTTTAAATTTGAGCCCCTTCAATTCGTTGTCTTTAGCATAATTTCTTAAATAAGTGAGGCATGCCATCTGATCACGTAGTCTATGGCCCTCATATAATTTTATAATTTAGATGTTAAAAATGAACTTCGTAGTTTACTTTAGGCGTGTTAATTAGATAATTATCGCGGTTATTATTAAAATCTAGGTGTACATTTCATGTGACCCGGTTCTAATTTCCAACAAGGTTAAATAGAACGTGTCATGAATCACGGGTGCATTTCATGTAGCGTGGCTTGCGATGTGTTTTAAATAACCTTGAAATAATTCCTTAAATAAATAAAGGCGGTTTTAAAGTAAAAAATGCATGTAGGTTTAAAATGTGTAATTAATCAGATAATTAGGCCAATTATAATAGTTGAGCGACCGTACTAGAACCATGGAACCCGGGAATGCCTAACACTTCTCCCGAGTTAACAGAATTCCTTACCCGGATTTCTATGTTTCGCAGACCACAAATAAGAGTCAAACTTTCCTCGATTCGGGATTCTAAAGCGATGACTTGGGACACCATAAATTATCCCAAGTGGCGACTTTGAATAAATAAATTAATCCCATTTCGATTGTCACTTAAATTGGAAAAAACTCCCTTATACCCCTCCGGGGGTGGAAAAAGGAGGTATGACAACCTTTATCGATTAGGTTTGTTTTCTTTGGAATTATTTGATGTATTTGAGTTGCTTTTGGTTAGTTTCGAGCCGTTCGGAGGTCAGTACGTGTGTGATGGCATTTTTGGAGTATCGTTTGGCTTGCTCAGTATTATGATTTGGATTGTTCGAGGTAAGTAACACTTCTAAACTTGGTGCTAAGGGTATGAAACCTCAAATTATGTGTTATATGATTGTTGTTGAGATGACGCGCATGCTAGGTGATGGGCGTGTGGGCGTGCACCGTGTAAATTGTGATTTAGTCGATTCCATAGAACTGTGTTGCTATTTTATCTAAAATTTTTTACTGTACTCTATGTGTTAGAGCACTTGAGCTGTAATTGATGCTAGAAATCATGCTTAGGCTATGTGCCTATATTTTTGGGACCCATAGAGGTCGTATTACTGTTGAATTACTTGTTTAAATTTTCAATTGTGAACTCAGTCACATCTATCATTTGCATATCATATCTCAGTCTCTATTACCATCCATTGATACAACATATCATCATGACGGGCTGATTATGACATTGTGAGCCCGAGAGACTGGAGAGATTAATGATTGAGTGAAGCCAAGGGCCTGATTGTGAGTGATAATTAAGGGGATCGGGCTACACGCGGCAACATATTTTTATTTACTTATGCCTGCATCTAGCTTATTATAGCGCTTGGGCTGAAGGAGCCCCTCCGGAGTCTGTACCCTTACAGTGAGCGCAGTGGATATTATATTGGGATGGAGTTCCTTGGGCATGGAGTTGCCCTATATATTTACATTTGGGGTGGTGTTCCCTGGGAAGGGAGTTGCCCTATATATTCATATTTCGGAATGCATGAAGTTGTCCTATACATTTATATTTGGGCTGGATCTGCCTAGGTTGGATCTACCTGTTCAGTACTGAGTGACTGAGTGTGTTGAGTGATTGAGCGTGATGAGTGAAAAGTATGATATGGTGAGGTTGAGTACTCTAAGAATGTGAGTACATGAGTTCATCACTGATATGCATTGCATTTGACATGCGTACATGAGATACATGCATAAAGATGCATTTTCTTCTGCTACCCGATTTTTGGTGACATTCATGATTCCACCTGTATATTGACATATAGTCATAGAGATGTATTTCTCTCATACTATCTGAAAAATGAAACATTTTATTTATTGTTGAAAGGTTTTTGGGAAGAATCACAGTTTTCAAACTTACTTATATATTTTTGAGGTTTTCGGTGAAAGATTTGGGATCTACTATTATACTTGAAAAGCATGACTACTTTCCGTAATTGTAAACAAGCCGAGTTATTTCTTGTACCATCTTTATTATACTATTATGAACTGTTGTTGGTTGTTGGAGTTGGACTCTGACCCTTGTACCAGCTCGTCACTACTTTTAACTTAAGGTTAGGTTTATTACTTATTGAGTACATGAGGTCGGTTGTACTCATACTACAATTCTGCACCTTGCGTGTAGATCTTGGATGTTGATATTGATGCATATGGCGGGAGCTGGATCGGAAGATGTACCTGCATTCCAGATATGGCTATCACTTGTCCTTAGTAGCATTAGATTCGAATTATGTTCATTTATATTTCGAACAGATGTTGTAATTATTTCAATTCAGTCTTGTAAAAATCTAAATCTTAGAAGCTCATGATTTGTACTAGGAGTCCTTGGGAATTCTTTATATGATAGTTCAGTTGTATTGTCATTTCTTCTCTTAATAAAAATCATTTGTACTGGTTTATGGTTAACTGGCTTACCAGCGGTTGGGTTAGGTTCCATCACGACTAGTTGGATTTTGGGTCGTGACAGAACCCTAAGAGTGGGTCTTGAAAATGATAGTTTGGGCAAAAAAGAAGATAAATAGTACTGAATTGATATAAATAGAATTGTTTTGAGTTTCTAATAATTCGAATAGAATTGATAACTTAATTGATGAACGAATTGAAGTGGGAATCATCATTTGGATAAAAAGCAACACTAGTTCTCGAAATGGGTGTTCTTGAACTTAGGATTTTGTTGGAGATGATAATGAATGGTGACTTGATGATGTTGGGTAATTAACGTAGTACATATCATTAATGGCTCCAAATGAATATTAAATGACAAAAATAAAATTGAATAGGCTAATGGGTGAACCTATTGGATAATTTGGGATGGTTGAAGACTCGTTACCGACTTGTGAAGCCTAAATGAATATTTATAAAAAAATTCGGGTTTATTTTGATTTAGTTGGCATATGTATTGGTAGATGTCGAATTGTTGGCCACATTTGAGAATTTTAATCAACTGGAGCATTGTAGTATTATTTGGAGCTGGAAGTTTGATGTAAGTTGATTAAGACTTACCCTTCTTGATGGATTCTCTCTAAAAAATATTTTGAGTTGATACATGATAATATTTGTAAATGCATCCGTAATTGTAGGGACAAGTGGAAAGGATGTCACCATATGTTTCTAATTTTATGTCGCTTATGAATTGTCATGTGATTTTATAAATTCTTGTTTTCAGAAGTTGTTAGCAAAATGATACTTAAGAAAAATATTATGCTTTTTATTAAACTTATATGTTGATAAGAGTATCATATGTTTTGAGTGTTGAAGATGTGTTTTCATAAAGAAAAAAAAACACGTCTTTTGAAATTTAAATAATGAAGTGCCATTTGTTGTATCTTTAAATGATTGATGTTATATTGCTAAAGACATTAACATGAAAAATGTTATCCATTTGATTTTGATCAAATGGTTTGGATTGGCAATGAAAATTATGATTTGGATGAAAAGTAGTTCCTTTGAGGCGATTAGGCTATGAATCTATTTTTGATATGTTAAATATTTTAGGAGTTACTAGTGGTGACCATCAAGATTGGTTCAAATGTTGAGTTCGTTACCACGGAACCACATGTGTTGGTGTAGGTACATATTCCAAGGCTAAGCCAAGGTTTATGGGATAAGTCTCCTATTGTGCGGGCAAATGATCATTACTTAAAGTAATGGGGTTAAGTCAACACGTACGACACTACGGAAAGTCGCCCAGACAAGTTGGGTTAAATACTTGTTGCTAGGTTAATCACCTAGTAGTTGTTTATTATGTCAATGTCGGTAATACTCCTAATAAAAGATAACAATTTTCTTAGTTTAGGTCTAAGGAGCCAAAAGAGATGAAATAGTTTATGTGATTTTTATTAAAATCTTGGATTGATATAATTTTTTTAAAAACTTATATCATGGTTTACATTTTATTTGCCTTTTCGTTTAAAATGGTAATAAGCATGATTTATATAATTGTTTATCATTTTATATCAAATATTGATTGCATAGTTTTTTTCGTATAATTTTATCCCAGGAACTTGAGTCAGAGAGAAATTATGACACTTATTGAGTGTTGTGGTGTACTCAGCCTAAAGGGGCTCCACTTACTTGACATGTTTCAGGATGAAGTATGATACGTGGCATGTGAACAGGGTTAAGATGACTCTCTTTCCGAGGTATATGGTGAGGCACCACTCCTATTTTGTAGTAGTTATCATGTTATTTTCTTAATTTATGTTAGTCACTGTTAGCCCAAGTATTTAGTTCTATTCTTTGGTATAGAGGCTCCATAGATAGTTGTGAAGAGTTGTAGTAATGGGATTGTGCACGACATACATAAAAAAGATATTTTTACTTAGTCTCATTATTATGATTATGAGATGCTACATGTATTGTTGCATTGGAAAAATATTCCATCATTTAACTTTAAAATATATATGACTTTCAAAGAGCATCCGAAATTAAATTGGTTTTCATATATATGGTTTGGGTGTATCATATTAATATTAGGGACAGCTGAAGTATATACGGGGCCTAAAGCCAAAGTTTAATATCAGTCCTAAATTTTAAAAATAAAGTTATAAGATATATTTTTATTTGAAGTTTATTTTTGTATTAAAAGTACTAAATATTATTTTTTTAAATGGCACAAGCCTTACTACATAGAGCCGGCCTTGCATCATATGATTTGGTTGGTTCGAGTCACATAGTGTGTCGGTCACGTACAATTGAGTCATGAGAGGATGGGAGTGGAAAGGTTAAACGTGAGTTTTGTAAAAGTAAAAAGGCCTAAGAAAAATATTTTAAAAAATATTTCAACCAACCAAAACATACACTGAGACGAACACCCTAAAAAAACCCTTGATTTGATTTGGGTCCTCTGGGATTGTGATTCAAGGCATGGATAATTCGCGTCCGAACTTGCTGGAGGAAGCGCTAGTGGAGGATGGCATCGGCAGTGTAAAGATCCAAAAACGCGGGCGAGTGGTGGTGGTGGAGGACTGTGTTGAGACCAGCGCCGCTTTCGTGCTCCACCATTTCCTTAAGCGCTCTCTACAACCTGACTCTTCCGACGTCGTCGTTTTCATCGCCTTTGCCCACCCTTTCTCTCACTATGAACGCATTCTCCGCAAAATGGTCAGTCTCTCTCTCTCTCCCCATGGCATGGTTGTGTTTATTTATTTGTATGAGAAAATACTTACCGGTTTACGCGGATAATTAATTTATATTTTTACCTCAATTTATCACTTAATTATTGTAAATTAACATACTTTGCTGCATTCAGAGAGTTGGGTAACCGTTTTCCATATTGTAGGTCTATGTCTAATTTGTAGAGAGTCTAGTTTACTCTTTTTTGTTTTTCCTCTCCTATACGTTTATAAAAAAAAGAGTAGAATTAAAATGAGATGTGTGTATTACTCTGTTATGTTTCGGAGGCAGCTTTTCAAAATCATTTTAGGAAGAGGAGTTATGGAATTAGAATTTGGTACTTGATGTGTTTGGAAGTTGGAACCTCAGTGATGGAGTTTAGCAACAGCAAGTGTGATGTTTTTATGGGTGGTGGTGAAAAACAATGGGTATAATAGCCCTAGATAAATTCCTGCGGATGGTCTTATATACTCTATGCTGGATTTTATATATCTCTAACATCCTTTCATACCTCTAACCGGATTTTTGAATTCACGTGGACTTGAAATGCGGTTTTTTAAGTGTGAGAAGGGGTTTCCATAGATGAGGTTGGAGATTAAAGAGATATGTGCACAGACTTGTCATTTTTATCAAATTGTTGTTGACATTTAAGACACAATACCAGTAGATGCACCAAATGAAGAGGATCACACGGATAGGGCGGCAACACACGAAGGGAAGTTAACAGGCATAGTTCTAAGGACCCAAAAAAAAAAAAGGGAAACACTGAGAGTCCAAATAATATTAATTGTAAAATTTGTTGATCTCAAATTCCAATGCAGAGAACATGCACATTGCTAGTTGTTATTTTATTCTAGATGCCTTTGCTGGTGGTTTGAGAATTGGCTAGAAAGAACTGAACTTTGATATGGCAAATATGATGATAGAAGAAAGCTTATAGGTACGGTCTGGGTTTATGTTGTTTCCTACCTTTTAGGCATAAATGTTAAGCTGCTGCATTTCCGGGAACTTGTTTGAGCTTTGTCTTGTAAGAATGCCGTAATCGTCCAAGGTCCATTCGAGATTGCTATTTCTGTAAAGTTTACCCTTTCATCCTCCTAGTGAAAATGAATGTTTTCAGTAAAAGCTTGAGGAAATTTTCAAATTTGTTGGAGTGTCTATTAGCTGGTACAATGAATTCTGAGAATATTTATCATTTCATTTATGTAAAGCTTGAGGAAATTTTCAAATTTGTTGGAGTGTCTATTAGCTGGTACTATGAATTCTGAGAATATTTATCATTTCCTCTATTGATCTATCAAACAATGCACAATCTGTTGTCAATTCATGTAAAATAGTCGTACTGGTTTCGGTTCTCAGTTCTTCCATGTTTTGTCTCAGCAACAGTTGTGTGCAGCTAAATTTAATTAAGCAAACTTCCTAATGGACTGGGGCTGTACTCAAATTTGCTTGACATCTAGCATCATCCTTTACTGGAGGATATATGTTCCGGAGTTTTTAAAATTCCAAGTTCTTGTTTTTCATTTCAGTAATTTTAATGGATATTTAATCCTGCATACTTGTAAAGCATCTCGGTCCTTTTTCCTCTTCCCTGAACAGGGTTGCAACTTAGCTGTGCAGAGGAAGAATCAGAGGTTCTTATTTCTTGACATGCTTATGCTGGAGTGTCCAGGTGAAGATGTCAAGCAGCATAGATTAAGTTTAATGAAATTATTGTTTGCAATTTTCTTCTAATCTTGATTTGCCCATGTCTTGACAGTAGGTTTTTTGTGTATACGTTTAACGAGAATTTTAGGTACCATTAAAGAGGAGATCAAAGGACCTAAGTTCAAGTGATTATAAAAAAAGGACCTAAATTCAAGTGATTTAGTTTTTAAAATGTTTTGGTGCTGCTTGTCCATTTTGAAAACTTGATTCTTAGGAATTTGGGAACTCAGGCATCTCTATGGAATAAATAGAAAAAAGTGGTTCTAAATTGCACTCAGAAGAGTTCATTATAACGTCACATATACACTGCCCTACTTTTTTGTGTCGAAACAATCTGTTCTTGATGTGAATGATCTTAATCTACTGAACTGTCTATCTTTATTTGCCCCTCTTAGTTTGATGCACTCAATTCATAATCAGACAGAAATGGAGGGGAAGCAAAAGAAGATGGATTGCTTACATTGTACGGGGAAATTGAGAAAGCAGTAGAGATATATTCGTCACTTGAAGGCAGTAGAACCATTACAATTATGATTGATGACGTCTCCCTTATGGAAGTGGCAGCTAATGGTTCATCAAATCACGTGTTGGATTTTCTGCACTACTGCTACACTTTGAAAGAAAAATGTGTGAGCAACTGTATCCACTTTTACTTCGTGTCTAATTTATACAATAATGCGAGCTACAACTTATAAAAATAAAAAAAAAGTTGTATGGGGGGACGTTCTTAATATTCTTTTCATCCAGGGCTGTTCCCTTGTTACTCTTAATCATGAGGATATCTATTCCAGTGCAAATACGCTGCCATTGATCTTGCAACTGGAGTACCTCGCGGATGTGATAATCAAGGCAGAACCTTTGGCAACTGGTTTAGCAAGTGACGTGCATGGGCAGGTTAAACTTTATTTTTTCCCTTTCCCTATATTCATTTTGCGCTCTTGTTCTTTCCTCTTTTTCCCTTTTGTTATCCACAGTACACTACTCCCCCCCCCCCCCCCACACACACACACAAAAAAGGAAAGAAAAGATTATCCAGTGCTCTTAAAAAGACGAGATGACATTTGTTTGTGTTCTGAAAATTGACAATCCTTACAAAATAACCTGGTCGGTCAGTTGTATGGTCCTAATGATCAGTTTACGAACTTCAACCTTTGAACAGCTAAAAGGAAATCTGGAAATTGTAAGAACCTTCTCTGTTTTACCTAGAATTGCTGCAGTATGTGTGGTGGCGTTTTGTTGAAGAGCATTATTATTTTTATGATTACTTGCATTAACCGAGATCACTTAAAAACATTTAGATCATGGAATAAGCATGCACTTGATATTTGAATTCCTAATTTTGTGTAACTTACGTTGTCTCCATTACTGAGTCCATTGTTAATTCATTTTTTGCTCTTTTTGTCTTTTTTCCGTTCAGCTGACCCTTTTAAATAAGGGAAGTGCTTGTGACTTGGGAAGCTCAAATTCTAAGGTTCGCAATTTTCACTTTAGGGTCAAGGAAAATAATGTAGACTACTTCTACCCGGGAACTCAGACTTGAAAAGATGTCCTGTTCATTGAATTTGAACGTTGGCCAACATATCAAGACCGGGGGATTAAGTAATTGATGTGCTAAAGCACTGGCCGAAAATCTAAGGTGATTTAAACCTTCTTTCATCCTTTTGCCGATTGGTTAGCATATGCTAAAGTAAATTATATACCAGCTATGGAAGACCAAGAAGCGAGGAGCAAGCTATATTTATCCGTGATCGATGGCAATTGGCAAAGCCTCCTGACGTGGTTATCTTGCTAGAAAGGCATTTAAAACTTAGTAGAAAACAAATTTTACCTTGCAGTTTTGCCCTTCTTGTCCTTGTATGCTGATGCCCCAATTCAAGTTTAGAGAGTTACTCCTGAGGTTTATTGATAAGAATTCAGTTGCTTTGTGTTATGTTGAACTGCCTCTTTTCTTACTTCACTAGTTGGAGTAGCCCGAGTTGTGCCGGGGCCCAATTCCCAGAAAATAGCCAGTTATGTTGATAATTTAAAATTAATTGAAACCCCATGATTTATTAAACCAGTACATACAATATAATAAATCTTAATAATGCTATTATATTCGACTTGTTGCACAAGTGATATCGTTTAATGAATTGGTTCAAGTCGGCCTCTTGTTTAAGTTTGTATTCTACAAAGATCAATAGCAAAAATAAGAAAATGTTATAGAGAAAACGTTATAGTTTGTGTTTGCTTACTTCTAGCCAAGAAACTTGGCATGTCCACAAAATTTATTCGTGCAGTACGTCAAGCTTTGTCGAGACAAAATTCTGGTTCTTTACGCCATTTCAATGGACTCTACTCAGTTTGGAAGTTCTTCATTTCTCTTAGAAATTACTGCACGACTCTTTGGTGATTTTCATATGCTATGTGAATGTGATTAACTATGGTCTTTGTTTAAGTGTGCAAGTGAAAACGAGATAAAGTTTTATGTAAATTCCCAATTATTGAATTTATGTATTGTTGACTTCAAAATACTTTATACATTATTCAATCACTTCAACGTCAAATATATACCAGATAAGTCTTTTTTTTTTTTTTACCAAGAAAGAGGGAAACAAACGTATGGCACAAATTGTTAGCGTAAAAATTCTTTATGCTGGCAAATACATGATGCAAAATCCTTAGACAAATTATTATTATTATATATAAAAAAAGGAATTTTATTCCAGAAAACCATACTTATCAAGTTGTTCATTTTCTTGTTCCAACGCTCGTCCTTGGCTTTAACACAACACAAGATTTGGCCCCATATTGTGATCATCGTTTGTCGAGGTGAGGTGAAGATGGAACTTCAGCAGCAAAAAGACCTTGATCATCACTCAAATTGCTTCTTTATAGTTCGATAGGGTTCCAAGTAACTTAGTTCAGGGCGTCCTCTTGATATTGCTATTATTCCAGCATCCCCAATTTGGTGGCAGCCACTAGGAGCAACACCAAAAAAAAACTTCATCCCCTAGTTTGGTAATCAAATAGAGGTTAATATATCAATATTCAGGTAGTTAAGTAGCCAGCCTTTGAATTTAAACTGTCTGCTGTAGAAGAATATAATATAATAATGAAAGACAAGTTGTGGACCAACTTGGTTATTACTATGTCTTCAATATTTCGTTGTGGATTTTATTACTATTATATAGTCATATATCTCGATTTGTTTACTGAGACATGGCAGCGTTTAGTGGTTTGACGTACATTTAAGGAGATTACTGTTAGACCCCTGACAAAGCTGATCGGCAAGCGGCACGGCAGTGGCGAGGATTTTGGCATGATGGCCTTGCCATTGGCCTATGTGAAGGGGAAAATCAACATGCAAGACAATGCGGGGGTGTTGTCAATGGCAACAAACTGTTGCTAAGACAAGTGAGACGGACTACACTTGTATTTGAGGGCTAAGGTGTGACGGACTACACCAAAGCAAGAGTGGGCTGCGTACAAGCAAGGCCAAGACCTTGACGGAACTAGGCGGGCTGGATGGGAGCTTGACAAGGCAAAACGGGAAAGACCTCGGCGCTAAAGTGAGGCAGCTTAGTGCCAAGGCATTGGCATTGACAATGTGATGTTGCCATGACTTAGGTGAGCGGGCTGGCACCTAAGTTAATTGTGGGCAAACGACTTGGCAAAGGGAAGGGCATCAAGGCTTGGTGACTTGATGTTAAAATCAGCATTGACAACGGGCAGACTTGATCAAGTAGGGGCGACTTGACAAGGACAAACAATTGTGGCAGCGGATTGGCGTGCGGCTAAGTCAAAGGTGACGAGCTGTGGCGATGGCATTGAGCGGAAGCAGTGTCAAAGGCTAAGGCTGGGCGCAAAGTCAGCCTTAGGCGTGCAGCAGCTGGCCAAGAAACACGCACATGCAGCGCACATGGAGTGGTTTTCAAGTGTGTTGTGCACATGCCATGCAGTTGGCGGTTACAACTACCCATGTCCAAGAGTTGCTGATTATAGGCTGAGTCTTTGCACGTTTTTGGGGCATGTTAGAGACATGTTCCCCACGTTTTGATCATGGGGATCATTTCCTATCAGTTGGGGGATGTCAACTGAACATAGGAAACACTTTTGGGGCTGACTACATTATATATATGTGTGCTAGCAGCCTTAAAAACGAGCTAAGTACCTAGGGAGGGAAATGTCTGAAAGATAGGCATAGGGTTGTCTATTTTGTGGCTTGAGCATGGCAAAATATGTGTCATTGCCTTGCCAAACGAGTGGCAGCACGAGTAGCCTTAGGCAGGGGCTTTTATAGGGCGGATTCGTGCATGAGTAGGCCATTTTTGTGAGTTGGTGCCTGCCAAGGGTGGCAGCACCTTGCCTAACTCGAGATTTTCCTTTGTAATTGATTTATTACAACTGGTTGGGAAAGGGTTCCCGTAAATCTGTGTTGCCTTTGTTTATTTTGTTGCCTTAAATTGATTCTAAGTGTTAAACCTCGGAACCGAACGGAAATTGGGTAAGGCTGAGGTCAAGTGGGGACTTGACTGCCGCACATCGGGCAGCATTTTCGGCGGACAGAAAACGCCCCTGTGACAATTGGTATCAGAGCAGGCCAGGTTTGGTTTGGTTTGGTTCGTGACGAGGTCGAGATGGCCATGGACAAGACTTCAAGGCAGTGGGTCAGTGTTCTTGTTCGTGGAAGGGACTGTCTTGACTTAGAAATTCAGAAAAGGCAAGGAAGGCAGTGATGCAGAAATTTCGAGTTTTTGGGTGCCAAAAATCAGTGTGGGTTCTTTCAAATCAGTCAGTTGGCGTGCTGGTTTTGCTGTGGGAACGACGGACAAGAAATGCAATGAGAAACAAAAACGTTGCACTTGAGGGCAAGGACAACGTAATTCTCAAAAGGGGTGCTGAACTTGTGATGTCTTTGCAAATGGCAGCATGTGTTGGAATCTATTCGACGAGGGCGTCGAATTCAACTGGTTGGGGTGGTTTGTTAGACCCCTGACAAAGCTGATCGGCAAGCGGCACGGCAGTGGCGAGGATTTTGGCATGATGGCCTTGCCATTGGCCTATGTGAAGGGGAAAATCAACATGCAAGACAATGCGGGGGTGTTGTCAATGGCAACAAACTGTTGCTAAGACAAGTGAGACGGACTACACTTGTATTTGAGGGCTAAGGTGTGACGGACTACACCAAAGCAAGAGTGGGCTGCGTACAAGCAAGGCCAAGACCTTGACGGAACTAGGCGGGCTGGATGGGAGCTTGACAAGCCAAAATGGGAAAGACCTCGGCGCTAAAGTGAGGCAGCTTAGTGCCAAGGCATTGGCATTGGCAATGTGATGTTGTCATGACTTAGGTGAGCGGGCTGGCACCTAAGTTAATTGTGGGCAAACGACTTGGCAAAGGGAAGGGCATCAAGGCTTGGTGACTTGATGTTAAAATCAGCATTGACAACGGGCAGACTTGATCAAGTAGGGGCGACTTGACAAGGACAAACAACTGTGGCAGCGGATTGGCGTGCGGCTAAGTCAAAGGTGACGAGCTGTGGCGATGGCATTGAGCGGAAGCAGTGTCAAAGGCTAAGGCTGGGCGCAAAGTCAGCCTTAGGCGTGCAGCAGCTGGCCAAGAAACACGCACATGCAGCGCACATGGAGTGGTTTTCAAGTGTGTTGTGCACATGCCATGCAGTTGGCGGTTACAACTACCCATGTCCAAGAGTTGCTGATTATAGGCTGAGTCTTTGCACGTTTTTGGGGCATGTTAGAGACATGTTCCCCACGTTTTGATCATGGGGATCATTTCCTATCAGTTGGGATTGGGGGATGGCAACTGAACATAGGAAACACTTTTGGGGCTGACTACATTATATATATGTGTGCTAGCAGCCTTTAAAACGAGCTAAGTACCTAGGGAGGGAAATGTCTGAAAGATAGGCATAGGGTTGTCTATTTTGTGGCTTGAGCATGGCAAAATATGTGCCATTGCCTTGCCAAACGAGTGGCATCACGAGTAGCCTTAGGCAGGGGCTTTTATAGGGCGGATTCGTGCATGAGTAGGCCATTTTGTGAGTTGGTGCCTGCCAAGGGTGGCAGCACCTTACCTAACTCGAGATTTTCCTTTGTAATTGATTTATTACAACTGGTTGGGAAAGGGTTCCCGTAAATCTGTGTTGCCTTTGTTTATTTTGTTGCCTTAAATTGATTCTAAGTGTTAAACCTCGGAACCGAACGGAAATTGGGTAAGGCTGAGGTCAAGTGGGGACTTGACTGCCGCACATCGGGCATCATTTTCGGCGGACAGAAAACGCCCCTGTGACAATTACCATGTCCAAAAGGATAAATGCAAGTATAGATTTATATGACAATTGAAGAAGAAAGTAATGCAAGCAATGGAGAGGCTGTCCCCAATCTTATCAGCACAACAATTAATTGAGAAAGAAAAAGTCACATACCTATCACAGACCCCAAGGCTAAGATCTGTAAATTTTTACTTCTCATCAACAGCTATAATTCCCATATTTCCAAGTCCTTTTATATTGTTGAACTGAAAATCTTGACTTTTTTCCTTTGCCCTAAAATTACTAAAAAATATTATTAGTAGAAAGTGTAAACTAACCAGTTCACGGAAGAACCCAGCGGTAGACAAACGATTTCAATCTGTTTTTTCCTTACTTTGAGCAAGAAACAAAGGTCGTACGGAATATCAAAAGAAAACCAAAAAGATTTGAAGATAAGAAGGAAGGAGTGAGAAAGTAGGAGGAGAGCTATCCTTTGAGATGGTAAACATTATCAATTTTAAGGCTCTTGACTTTTCCATGGGCTATGATGAAATGACAGAGAAACACTTGATAGCCGGGCAAGCATGTTGATAATAGAGACAGGTGAAGAAACCAACTGTTGCTTTCTAATATAACTAGTTGGATTAGCCCGGGCCCAATTACTATAGGCAATTTCAAATGCTAACTACTTAAGATGATCTTATGATAGCTAAACACAACTAATAGGAAGGAGGGTGCAGTTATACCTAGCAGTGGTCACATTGAGCAGAATTTATAGTACTAACATAACTCTATTAAGGTATGTCACTACTAAATTGTTGAGAGGATGAATGCTGGTGAGGAGAGGAAAACATACTCCACCAGTATCAGATTGGAAAGTAATTTGACTGGGCAGGCAAACTTTCTCAAACCAGTGGCACACCCTGTTAGTAATAGATAAAAAAAAAGGAATGTCCAATCAAGATAATAAATTTAATAATAGTAGTAAGTTGAGGAATGTCCAATCTTGCTATTCCTGCCTCTTGGCTGCTGTTATTACAAGTATCCTTTTCAAAATTAGATTAGGAGAATTCAAAGGGAAAACAAATTTTTGCACATGATGTGTTTCTTTAGGAGTGCAAAGATGATCATGTAGTTCTACCTGCAAAAACATTATGGCAAAACTGTGGGAACACAAATGTAACAGACCAAAATTTGGATTTTAAACAGCAGTTAACAAGACTGATAGAAGAATTTGGCATGTCAGCTTGTTTAGTATCTTCACCTCCCTCCTCTTCCCCGGCCATGCCCATTTCCACTTCCTCTTCCTCCACCACGACCACCTTTTCCACCGTTAGCATAATGTTTTACTTGCATGTTCGCTGGAAGGGGTTGTATCCGATCTAAACACTTCCTAAAGCTAAAATCATCCACAGAAATATCCTCCCTAACAACAAAGAAGCAGTGACATTTAACTGTGGCTGAAATCGGATTTGGAAAGCGCGGACTCCTATACGAATCTTCTTCTCTGGTTCTGAATGGCCCTTCTTAAGTAAGTCAAGTAGCACCATGTGCTCATACTGTGACACCAAACCACAAAATGTAAGTGACCAAGATCATCATATCAAGCGATCAGATGTAAGTAATAAATGTAACATCCAAATATCTCATAATGCTAAGATTTAGTCCCAAAATGGCAATCCATGAAAGCTGAATCGTAGTTCCAACAGAGAATCCTTATGAAATCGACTTTCTTGTACAGTAATTAACTAATAACACCCCTCTTAACATTATGACTAATACAAATCATATACATTTCTGAGCAAGTATTTGACGTTGATATCAGTACACAGATTATCATTCCGATTGCAATTAAATAATCCCAAAATGAGCAACATCTTCTTTATTAGGCCATGGAAGGATTACCAAGATAATCAGAGGCACACAAATGATTATCCCAGTAACGTTAATATTCATAGGTAGTTGTTTGTTGTCAAACAAACATATCCTAAAACGGTGTACAAGCAAATACCTCGAGATGTTAAAGCCTTTAGACTAAAGTCAGCTTTTAGAAGGTAAATTATTATTATAATACCTAAGCAATTCATATTAGTCAGCAGCCGCTCGTAAAGTATTCCTTGATGCTAAGAACACGGAGCAATTTGACGTCAATATCAAATGACGATATAATGCAATTTGATGCTTAAACGAAATTTACATTCAGAATCTTAAATGTAAAAGATCCTAAAATGCCCCATATATCTGAAGTCCATTCAGCTATTACAGTAGATAATCAACTAAATCGGACAACATAAGAACAGTGTAAAACCCATCTATTGTTTTACACTGTAATTAAGACACAAAGCACCAGCTCATTTTGTGAAATATGCTGAATAAGTGACATCTTTACAAATAGGATATTGACAAACAATGCACAGTTTACCTTGCTGAGATTAAGTTTGAGAGTCCAGGAATGAATGAGTTTGCAGGAATATGATTTCACAAGTTAATTACAAAATTTATGTACACTAACAGAGTAAGAAAAAAAGAAAAGGTAAATTATTTTTTCCTATCTTAGAAGCCAGCTGGATATGACTGATCAGTTGTGCATATTTACTATGTCTAGAGTTATGCAATCCAGATATAGACAGGTGAAACGACGACCAACATCTCAGGAGCATACTCCTTAGCGATGGGTAGTATTGCTGAGAACAGCAGAGCAAACACAAAACAGAAGTTGAAATTGTTAAAGGCATTCCTCAAATAAAATGATGGCCCTTCAGTACAGTAGAAATGACTTTCACCACCCTCTAAAACATTGTACACAAGCAAGCTGGTAACAAAGGATGTCCACCGCTTATAGTAGCAGCAGTCAACAAGAAGTGAGAGTACTTAGAACAATTTGTACAAGAAGTCGAGTCATCAGGCAGCACATATATGTGTTCCGGCGAGGGAAAAAAGCATGCCAGCAGCACTAAACCGGGCAAAGCTAATAGGTGCAAGTCTCAGCATACCTGGATGAGCTGATTTCGATGATTGCCCAGCTGCAACAAGGTAACTTGCTGTTTAGATTTTTATTTCCAAAAAACGAGAAAGTCTTAGTATTAATAAAGAAGTTAAATCAGCAATGAGTAACCTGAATATTGATATAGTCCTCTGTGTCATCAATATATTCCTGCAACTGGATAAAGAAACCAGTATCACTATTTAGTTCGAAATGAATTCATTATTTCGTTTTTATGTATCTTTAATGGCAGCAAGTTCCTGCATGCTCTATGCACTTTCTTACTGTTATCAACTTGTTCATCGTGCTTTCAATTTGCACAAAGTAAGCCTGCAGAAGTATGCAGTTTTTCAGCACATGTATGTCGTGATTATTTCCAAAAGTTCTGATAATACTAACTTCAAGCAACATATCAACTTCAAACGACTCATCTCCTCAAGTGAAACAGAAAACTTGACCCTTTCATTTGATAAAAGCAAATGCTCTTCATCCCCATCTACATATTTCACCTGCATTGGACTCAAAACTTGTTTCATACACTTACCCGTCAAAGGATCAAACAAAATCTATACGAAAAGGAGCCAGAAAATCAATTACATAATGCTGTCCAGTCTCAGAGTTGTACCCAATTACACGACCAGAGTACCAATCAGCATCTAATGGCCAATACACCTATCAACAAAGACTCTACAATTAGTCTCTTAAACTGATAATAACAAAAGTACGCAGCACATTCTAATCATTCTAAGTTTGATCAATCCATACCTTACATTGTAGTCCAATAAATTTCTTGGGATCAACTCCTTCAAAACTCAACCTGTAAACCGCACAAACCCAAACACTTTCATATATGATAACACATACATACGAAGCATAAAATTGAACAGAGGAAAAAAAAGTACCAAACCTATTTCTTGGTGTGAATTGACCCTGAGCTTTTGCTACTCAAATGATTCTCCAAAACAGAATTTTCTTTTCGCTTCTTTTTTTTTGTTTTGATAAAGGTAACCGTATATTCATCAACACAAAGCTTGTGTTGGAAATCACAATTACAAAAAAAGGAAGAGACCTATTTACATTTGTCCAAGATTCTTCTTACAAGGACTCTAATAAAGTCTCAGTTTCATCTACGCAAAATTTTTTACACCAAAAATAAAAGGACAAAATACAGTTGAACTTAATTTTCTGTAAAGAACTCCTCCTATCTTCAAAGCACCTATCATTTCTTTCCTTCCAGACATTCCACCAAATGCAAGCTGGTATAGCCCTCCACCATCTCTTCTTCCTTCCCCAGCCACCTACATTGTTCCAGCACCTCAAAAGATCACAAGTAGTCCCGGGCATAACCCAAGTTGTATTCACCAATGCAAGGAATAACTGCCACAACTGAGATGTAATAACACAATGTAGAAAAAGGTGGCTGTTGTCTTCTTGCTCCGCTTGGCATAGAAACATCTAGAGCTCAATAATAGTCCTCTTCTTTACAGATTCTCATGGGTAAGACAGTCCTTCTTGGCTACTAGCCATGTAAAACAAGATACTTTAAAAGGAACTTTTACTTTCCAGATAAGTTTCCAAGGCCAGAAGCATTGTTGTTGTCCAGGATTGCATAGAAGCTTGTAAGCCCCCTTGACTGAGAAACACCTGTCGTTGTTCCCTTTCCAGATGATAGAGTCCTCTGCTTCAGATGTTCCTTTGAAAACCTCCAGAGCATTGAAAAATTCAGTCACTCTTACAATCTCCCAATCATTTAGTGCTCTTCTGAAGTTAAGATTCCATCCCTGTTGACTCCAAACTTCCTGTATTGTTGACTCAGGTTCTACCACCAGACTATGTAGATCAGGGAAGTTGTCTCTAAGTGGCCCATGTCCCAGCCAGTTGTCATCCCAGAATGATAATTTCCTGCCGTTTCCAATAATGAACCCTATGTTTACTGCAAATTCCTCCCACTGGTTTCTAATTACCCTCCAGTTGCTAACCCCATAAGCTGTCCTTACAGGATTTGTACACCAATTGTTCAGTTGTCCATATTTCTGAGTGATCAACATTCCTCCATAAAGCTTGGTTTTCAAAGTTGTAATGTTGTTACCCCTAAAGTTAGAATCTTTAGGGTCATTATTACTGTGATTGGTATCAATTTTATTTTTACAAGCACTATTTCGAGTTTCTCTCAAACAAAACTCATTCAACATGACACTATCATCCACCCCCAAATTTGCCAGCTCCGAACTACCCACCTTCCTCCTCTTCTTCTCCTTCTTCTTATTATTATGCTTCACAACCACTACTTCATCATCTTCTCCCTCGTTGTCCCTCTCACTCTTGACACACATATTCACTACTCCTACTTCTTAATTCCCCACCTTCCTCTTCTCCTTGTTCTTTATAACCACTTTGTCTTCTTCGCCCTCAGTTTACCCCTGGTCTTCACTATTGTCATTCGAAAAATTGGCTAATTTCTGCTTCTCCTTATTCATTATAACCATTTCCTCATCTTCGCCCTTGTCTTCACAGTCCCCATTCGACCGAGAAGCTAGCTTTGATTTAAACAGTGGATTTTTTCAGAGACTCCTAGTGTTTTAACAGGAGGAAGCGAGAGCGGAACACATGGATATCAGAAAAGTCCCAATCAGGCTTGTTGATGAAACAGGCTGGTCAAGTGTCGCTTCTAATATAAGAGAATATGTGTTTCAACTACTATGAAGTGAACCTTATCGTGGTGTACAATCAGTAGGTTCAGATGCGAATAGGGTTTAACATTTTTGTGTTTAATTAAAATTCGACCTTTTAAAGGCTAGTCTTTTTGCTGTATTATGACCTTCAAAACCAGCTGAGCATGACCTATTCCAAGAGAACCGTGGTGGCCTACTCAAACGCAAGGCAGTTGGTATGTTTCGCGCATAAATGCCTCAAGTTTCATTTCCTAGAGCCTAGAGGTGTGGGGAAATCCTTTTTATCCGAGTCTCTATATGGCTACCTGTTGCCTGAATAGATTTTTGTTATGCTTAAGCCCAAGTCCACAAGCAAAGTTGTCGACTTAAAGGAATTTGCTTGTGATTCCTAATTAAGATTAATTGATTGAAAGCGGCTAACAAACATAAAATACAGTGTACACAACTTAAACTCTTTATAAATAAGTAATTATGTGTTTGAATAAGAGCAAAATTGATGATAAGCACATTTAACATAGTCGAAAGACATCAACCTCTTATATATTGATGTGAAACAAAACTATCATTTCGAGTGATAGAGGATAGAACTGAAGCAACCTCAAATGTACCAACAAGATTTATAGGAGCATCGTAGAGAAGCACACTTGCTACTATCTTCTGAATTTCTCACAAATAACAGCTCCAATTAGCCTAAGATAGCTCAACTATATTAGCTCGGTTTTCTGACTGTCGCTTCCTTTTCACTGCTTTCTTAGAAGAATCCTTCACAGCAGAAGCTCCATCATCATCATCAGAACTTTCGCCGCTGCTGCTATCAGAATCTTCATCCTCATCACTTCTGTCTTCAGATTCTGTATCATTATCACTGGTAGCCAGATTGATTACGGGTTGGTAACCTGCTATTGCGGATTCAGCAGCTGACACAGCCTCCTGTGTGTGAAGTTCCGCGACACCCAACATTAAGTCCATCTCTATGTATTCAGATTCTTCCCCGGTAAGAGCTTCAATATCATATTTCTGAGGGTTGTTCATAGCAGCAAGCTCCAGGTTTTTATTATCTTCAGAAAGGACTCCCAAGAAATCCTTGATCTTTGATAGAACTTGGCTTTTGGGTACAGAAGAAATGTCAGGCTTCTTATCAGAAAGTTCAGGTTTCAAATTTTGGGATTGTATTCCGGCATCTCTATTGCAGAAGAGGAGTTTTGATTCCAAGGGCGAGGCTTCAGCCTCCAAATGAAGCAGATCTTTGTTGTTTGACTGCATGGGCTAAATCTTTTCAGTTAAACTCAAGCGTAGAAAGTAGCCTGCAAATCAGAACCAAGGGCAACCACTTGATGATCTCCTATATGTACAACAGAACGCCAAAGATGTGCTGCATTTGAATTAGATTTTCTGATTGTCAGAAAACGGGTTGGAATAGTGAATATCCAAACTTCAAAAGTGTAGAAATGGGAAAACAGCTACTATTTGATGATGCAAGTCAACAAAAGCATACGAATAGTGAGAAGCCAAAATTTGCATATATAAATAACCAAAAACTCAATAGTAATAGTAACATATTAGCAAATATTTCATTGAATACACTGTTTAAGAGAGAAATTAACTGTAATTGTAATTATAGAGAGAAGTAAATATGCAATTACTTGTATACAAAAACTGAAAAAATAAAATAAAAGATAGAAACAGAAGAAGAAAGACGTGTAGAAAAGAGAGAAAACATAGGTGAAGGAACACAAAGAAAGAGCAGCTATGCCGGAAATCAGTTGCTGCCGGAAAGAAGAAGAAAGTCTTACTGCCGGAAGAAGAAAAAGGAAAGAAAGAAGGACTTGATGCCGGAAAAAGACGCGGAAAACAGAGCCGGAAAGAGAAAGAAAAAAAAAAGAAAGAAGAGAAATCAGTACCTGAAAGTCGAAGAATAGCTGCCGCTGTGGTGACTGCTGACTGCTGAAAGGGGAAGAAATGGTCGGAAGAGAAGAAAACCCTAATGTTTAATTTAACTCTCTTATTATTATTATTATTTTACTTAATAATAATAACAATGAACACAACTTGAAAAGGTGGGTCCTTTAAAAAATCAACACACATATGGCTGTCATTGGACTCGTCATAGAAATATATCAACTGAACTATTAGGGTTAATAGCATTTTGGTCCCTCAATTATTGATTAATTTTTGTTTGAACCTTGTGATATATGATTGTGCATATTTAACCTTCAATCAATTGAAATGTGTTCTAGGTGCTTCTCTCTCTCTCGGGCGCACATTAGCTGAGATAACCTGCGCCATCATCGGAGATGGGAGGAAGAGGGAGGCCTAGGAAGAACCAAAGCAAAACGTCAGTCATTGAACGTGAATCCAAAGAAATCAGTACAAGGGACCAAGGAAAACAACATGCAAAAGGAAAAATGCAAGAGGAGGAAGAAGATCTAGACAGTGATAGCGAGCTCAACTGGCCAGATCTGAGCTGTAATCGAGTAAAATCAGCTGGCCCTACGAGTCCAGTCAGTCAAGGGGCTCCAAAATTGCACACATCATCGGTCATCACTAGTGGAGCGAGCATGAGCAAAGCAAATTCTAATGTAACAGTAACCACCAGCCCTATAACGAAGCAGAGCAATGGAACAGTACCAATACGAGCTGAGGAAGAGAAGACTAGACAAAGTACTGGAAGGTCATGGGCAGGACTGCTTCAGGACAACAAATTCGCTGCAAAAGAGATGGATCTAACATATATACCACCGGAGATGCAAGAGGGTGAAGTAGTAGTACAAATTCTGGAAGAAGGCATAGTTGAGGGACAGCAAACATGGAATCGAGCAATAATCATGTACGTGGTTGGAAACACTCCAACTATAGGAGCAATTGAACGGTTTGTTGCTGGTCAATGGGGGAAAATCAGGAAGCCTAAGGTATTACTACACAATGATGGCTATTTTATAATTCTGATGCAAAATCTAGAAGAAAGAGATGAGGTATTGATGAATGGGCCTTATACTTTGAATAGTAGACCAGTAATTTTAAAGCCATGGACGGAGGATTTTAATTTCAGTGAAGAGGTGCTAAAAACTATTCCTCTATGGGTTAAGTTCCCAAACCTTTGAGCTATTGGAGCAACAAAGCCCTGAGCAAGATTGGGAGTGGATTGGGGAAACCCCTTCATGCTGATGCTTGCACAACTGTGACTGATAGGACCTCATATGCTCGGATTTTAGTTGAAATGGACATCACAAGGAAGCTACCAGGAACAATCAAACTGACTGATCCTAAAGGCAAGGTGATCCAGCAGTTGGTACAGTATGAATGAAAGCCTCTATATTGCCAAACCTGCTGCCAAATAGGCCACTCATGTCACAATCAACAAATGCAGAAATAAGAGGGGGGACAGCAAAATTATAGAACACAGAACCAGGAACAGGTGTGAAAAGCTGTGAGGAAACTTGATCCAAAGACTGATAATATAGATGCAAGAGGAAGATTTCTGGAGCAAATAGAGGAGGATGAAGGAAAGACCCAAAATAACAGCCCAAATGAAGAACAATGGCAACTGGCCAGAGGGAAATCTGCATCAAATAAGAATGTGGATGGGAGAAATGAGATTGGAGTCAATATAGGTAATGCCTTTAAAGCTCTGGTGGATACTGCACAAAAGATAGCCCAAATGACAGAAAATCAAGATCAAGGTAGAGAGTTGCCTAGAGATAGGGGCAAGGGGGGTAATATGAATCCAAGATCCATAAAACAATGAACATTATATCCTGGAATGTTAGAGGACTGAATAAGGGGTATAAACAAAAAGAACTAAAAAAATTTATTAGTGGAAACAAGGTGGTGTTAATAGCTGTGTTAGAGAATAGAGTAAAGGAATAGAAGGCAGAAGCTGTAATTAAGAAAGTGTTTAATAGTTGGAGGTGGATAACAAACTATAATGTTGCTCCAGGTGGAAGAATATGGGTTGTATGGGACCAGACAAAGGTAGAATTTGGAAGATATGATATACACAAGCAATACATAGCAGGGCAGGTAACAGAACTCCAGAATGGCAACAAATTTAACTCTGGAGCCATTTATGGTATGCATACTATTCAAGATAGGAAAGCATTATGGGAAGATATGTAAAAAGTCATAGCTGGTATTGATGGACCGTGGGTGTTAATGGGGGACTATTGTCACACCTCCTTTTTCCGCACCGCAATGGGTGAAGGGAGTTTTTTCCAATTAAAGGACAATCGAAACGGGATTTGTGTGTTTATTTCAGAGTCGCCACTTGGGAGATTTAGAGTGTCCCAAGTCACCAATTTTAATCCCGAATCGAGGAAAAGAATGACTCTGTATTACAGTCTGCGAACCAGAAATCCGGATAAGGAATTCTGTTAACCCGGGAGAAGGTATTAGGCATTCCCGAGTTCCGTGGTTCTAGCACGGTCGCTCAACTATTATATTTGGCTTATTTATCTTATTTTTTAAATAATTAAGAACTTATATGCAAATTTAGCTTTTAAACCGCTTTTATCATTATTCCTCTTATTATTTTATACAAGAATTGCAACGTTGTAAAAACGCATCTCGAACCACGTCACAACCAGTGTACACGTGATTTGTTGACTCTGCCAAGATTGGGATTTGGGTTACATAAATGCACACCCATGTTTAAGAAAATACCCTTATTAAATATGCGCCAAAATACTACGCGTTATTATACTATTAGGTAGGACTGTGAAATTTACTAAATGGCCCATCCCGGAATCTAAGTATTTTTTTAAAAAAATAAATAAGATTGGAGGACCCTGCAAATTTTGTATTGTTTATATTTATTTATTTTTAGCGAAATCCTCCCTTATTTTATGAATATCTTAAAATGACTACATTTCTTTTTATTAAACTTGTCTATAAATACAAAAATCAATTTTTTACATACTTAAAATAACGTATTAAATACTAGTTTAAGACAAATATTTAACGAAATGAAATATCACTAAAAATGTAATTATAAAAACAATATGGAATTGTCAAATAATATTTTAAAAGAAACTAATTATCCCATCTAGATTAAATTCACATTGTTAGATGACTTGAGCTATTGAAATTAATTATTTACAATTACGGAGAATTAGAAACAATCTTGATTACTAATGCGTATTTCTAAAATTTAATTAATTTAACCTTAACTAACCTTGTTTTAATTCAAATCATGTTATAATACTTGATTCGCAAAATCAAAAAAAATTCCTGTTTCACCTAAATTTAGCTACATGATTTTGATTAACTTAAGGTTAGCGATATTAAAACCCTTATAAATAAGGAACTTAATCAATTTTGCCAAACTGATTTAATAAAGTCATTTTTTACGTTATTTTCTTCTCGCTCTAATTATTAGACAGTTTAATCAGTAATGAACAGGCTTAAATATATACTACCTAATAATCAGGTTTAGGCATTGTTTAATATACGCTACAACATGTCTAGTTATGCCAAATGACAGTGATTTACGGAATAATAATACATGAAATAATCTAAATACAATTTTAAAAAAAATTAAAACTAAATTAGAAATTTAACATTCCATTCTTCATTTCAGCTTACAAAATGCCAAAATTACAGTTGTGTACCTGATATTGCCAATATAAGAAGAAGAAAGTCAGCCACGTAGTACGTAACACAGCAACAACAATAATAACCAGCAATCCAGTCAACAGAAATCCCAGTGACAGATTTGAAAATCACAATAAAATCCAGAAACACCGACAACAAACAACGGACAGAAACCAAGGGAATTTTCAGATTTGAAAGGCTAATTAATGTTTAACCCTTAATTTCTAAACCCGTATATCAGAATATTTACCAGGTGTATGCTACTATCTCTTCTAATTTCCAGCTCCTTTTTTATTTGTATTTTTTTTTTGAAAGTTTTAATATTTTTTGGAATTTTTCTTTCTCTCTTAAATATTCAGCTCCTTTTTTTTTTTCTCTCTCCCTATCTGTCTTCCCCTTTCTTTTTTTTTCAAATCTGATCAAACCTCTCCCTTTTATCCCCATCTTTCAACATTTTTAAAACATAAAAACCCATTATCTTCTCACTCAACCCCCTTTTAATCCCACTATCTAATGTTTGTCCCCCACCTTATTAAACAAATACCCCATTATATCTTGTCCCCCATGCTTATATTAAACAAATGCATTAATCCCCACCATTATATCTTGTCCCCCCATTATTAATTACTTTAATATTATCTTAATTTTAATGGAAAGAACACTCAAAATAAATAATTATTCAGAATTTAAATTCCAAAAATACCCCTCTGCCCTTACCGAAATTAGCCATTTACCCCTGAACGTACTGCAAATTACCAAACTACCCCCATCAGTTATAACCAATTTACTTAATCAATTTCAACCAAAATATAGCAAATATGGCCAATTTCTAACAATGTTCAACAACAAATTCAAACTAAATGATGAACAACAAAGAAACAACTAAAATTATCTTGATTGAACAACATTTTTAACAACAAACAAACCTACTTTCAGATTCAACAACAACAACAACAAACAAGTATATTCAGATTTCTAAATTCGATAATCATTTGAACTTAAAATTAAATCTAACAACATTACAACCAACAATTTCTATATTAAAACTAAACAAGATCATGAAGCAAACTGAAGAAATAATCATAAATGATAAACAACAAACAAGAAAATCAAACTTATACTAATTTCGGATTCAAGAACAATCAAACAAAATATGGACATAAATGAAAAGATTCAACAACAATAACAAGCAAGTTTTATTCAAATTCGAATTAAACTTGTATTAAGCTTAAACAAAACAAACAAACTTATTCAAATCACTAAACTTCAAATAATCAATTGATCTTTTAAAATTAAATCCAACAAAATTATAACAAAGATACGTGATTCAAAAAAAATTAAAACATAACTTCACATTAAATCACTGAATTAAAAACGAACTTCAAACAAAATGAACACGAATTAAATTTATTTTAAACAACAAACAACGGATTTAAGCGATTTAAACTAAATCTAACAATATTAAAATTAAACTAACAATTCCTTTTTACAAAAAATAAATAAAATTAACATGAAATAAACTAAAAAAAACAATTAATTAAATTTCCATTTGAATCTGAAAATTAAATCAACAAAACACATGAACAAACTAAAAATTTAATTCAACGATAAACATAAACAAAACAAGAATCAAATATTTATCGATTTTAGATCCGAGAATATCAAAACAAAATACGGACAGAAACAAATCTTAAACCCACTAACCGGAAATGACCAACGACGAACGGAAACGGAAAACTCGGACAGAAAACTCGACGTACCGGATCTCGACTCAACGAAAAACCCACCTTCTCTTTTATCCTTGACGAACTTTGCCGGACTTTAACCGGACTGCCTTGCTTTTCCTCCGTGTGTGTGCGATGGTGAGCAGCAACAACAGGTTCATGGAGTCGCCAGCAGCAGTACGCAGCAGTGAAGCATCTGAAGCAGACGCAGCAACAGCAGACGCAGAAACGGCATGGCCATGGCAGTCGGAACTGAGGCAGCAGCAACGCAGCTGAAGCAGTGGTGAAGCAGCAGCATGACGGGCTGGTTGGAGAAGAGAACGGAGCAGCAGCGCGAGCTGAAAAGGCAACCATGGTCGTTTGGGACGATGGTGATGGCAACTATAGTTGTTTGTACGTTGGGCTTCAATGGCGGAAGGGGAGGGTCGTTGGTGGTTGAAGCTGGGGTGGTGACGACGTGAGGGGTCTGTTTGGACGTGAGGATGGAGGGGAAAGGGCAGCCATGGATGTGTGTTTTTGGAGTTTGAAGAAGAAGAAAGAAAATGAGGGGGGGTGGCGGATGGTTAGTGTTAGGGTTTTCTTTTTTTTTTTTTGGTTTTTTTTTTGTTTTGTGTAAGATAGGGAGGTGTTGGGTATTTGGGTTATTGTACCGGGTCGACCCAGTTTAAAATGGACCGGGTCATTAGGAAGGTTGGGCATTTGTTTGGGCCTGGGGTTGAACTTTGAAGAAGTGGCCCAATCCGATTTTTCTTTGTATTTTTGCTCTCTTTTCTTTTACTTCCTAATTAATAAAACTAAAATTCTAAATTAAATTACAAACTAAATTATCTTATTAAAAAAAAGCTAATTAACTCTAAAAAAATTATCGCACATTTAAATAGCAATTAACGACTAAAATCGCACAATTTAGACGTTTAAATGCTAAACATACAACGTACATTTATTTTTATGATTTTCTCATTTTTGTAAACAAATTTAAATAAATACTAAAATGTAAATGCAACATATTTTAATATTTTTATTAATTTAAACAAATAAACATGCGCGGACAAATACAAATAATTATACAAAAATACCACAAAAATACAAAAATTGCACACAAAGGAAAATTGTTTTATTTTGAATTTTTTGGGAGTGATTCTCATATAGGGCAAAAATCACATGCTCACAGCTGCCCCTCTTTGTCCGAAAACACGAAGGGTTTTCGTGCAAAGATAAAGTGAGCGGATACGAGCGATTTTTGCCCGTTCGAGTACTCCGTGTGAAGCACTTTTTGAAAGATCTGACCGAACCTCTGCTTCAAAGGTTTCCTACATATCCTGGGCTGAACAGGAATCAGGTCAATGTAGTTCGGGAAGTTTTGGTAGCTGGGACTACCATGGGACTGTAATGTTACTGCTGTTGCATGCTACTTTTACTGTTTGCTGACCTCCTTATTATACCATGCTTAAAAGAAAAATCAAGAAGTTAGGTTAGACTACGGATTACAAGATATTATCTGTCTTCCCCTTGCTCTGGTTTCCTTGCTTTCTTGTCGGCTTGTGTTTCCTCTGGTGCCTTTCTTTCGAAAACTGCTGGGGATGACACTGGCCTTTTGCCTTTTGAGTATAAGTTTTATTATTCCGTTCTGTCTGCTGGGGACGCTGCTTTCTGCATTAAAGCTTGTTATGCTGAGGATTTTTGTTGTAACCCTCCTCATTACTGCCTTCTGCTTGATCTTGACATGTATTCCTCTGTTCTGCAGGCGGGCTCCTGACTTCAATCTTAACTTTTGAAAGATGACACAACCTCAATTCTCCAGGCGGGATCCTGACTTCAACAATATAACAACCTCCGTTCTGCAGGCAGGATTCTGACTTCAACAACAACTTAAATGTAACACCTCCATTCTCCAGGCGGGCTCCTGACTTCAACAAATCCTTAAAAATAACACCTCCATTCTCCAGGCGGGCTCCTGACTTCTTCAATCCTTAAAAATAACACCTCCGTTCTCCAGGCGGGCTCCTGACTTCAATAACTTCTTAAATTTTATCACCTCCATTCTCCAGGCGGGCTCCTGACTTCAACAACTCCTTAAAAATAACACCTCCATTCTCCAGGCGGGCTCCTGACTTTTCAACTAAAAAAACAAAATATAACAACCTCTGTTCTCCAGGCGGGCTCCTGACTTCTTCAACTTTCTCAAAAATTTCATTACCTCCATTCTCCAGGCGGGCTCCTGACTTCTTCAACTTAAAATTTAACAACCTCTGTTCTACAGGCGGGCTCCTGACTTCTTCAATATATCAACCTCCGTTCTCCAGGCGGGCTCCTGACTTCAACAACTTCTTAAATTCTATCACCTCTATTCTCCAAGCGGGCTCCTGACTTCTTCAACTTCTTACATTTTATCATTTCCATTCTCTAGGCGGGCTCCTGACTTCAATCACTTCTCATAATTTTATCACCTCCATTCTCCAGGCGGGCTCCTGACTTCTTCAACTTAAAATATATCAACCTCCGTTCTCCAGGCGGGCTCCTGACTTCTTCAACTTCATAAATTCTATCACCTCTATTCTCCAGGCGGGCTCCTGACTTCAATCACTTCTCAAAAATTCTATCACCTCCATTCTCCAGGCGGGCTCCTGACTTCTTCAACTTAAAATATATCAACCTCCGTTCTCCAGGCGGGCTCCTAACTTCTTCAACTTCTTAAATTCTATCACCTCTATTCTCCAGGCGGGCTCCTGACTTCAACAACTTCTTAAATTCTATCACCTCTATTCTCCAGGCGGGCTCCTGACTTCTTCAACTGCTTCCTTCAAAATTGGTGTTTTATTCCTCTGAAAATTGCTGGGGATAACACCGATATTTTATTTCATCAATGTGTCATTTTCCTTCCTTAAAGACTATTTCCTTTAAAGCTGGTGCTTTCACTTCCCTGAAACCTGCCGGGAATAACACTGCTGGGGAATTATCTTTCTCCTTTTAACAATGGTGGGGATGATACTGATTATCTTGCTTCTTCCAAGATTGTTTTTCTCTTAAAACTTGTATCTCCCTTCTCGTTTACTGCTGGGGATTTTTTCTTCCTTCAAATACTTGTGTTATTTTTTCTCTTTCCCAAATGACTATCTGATTTTAAGAAAATTTTCTTAATGAGAGAAAATTTTCTGCCCCAGTTTGATGATCTTCTGTGTGACCCTGTCTTCCTGCGGTCAATAATATTTCTTTTCCCTGTTTCAAATCAAAGAAAAAAATTATTAGTTTAAAATGGAGACGAGTGGTCATGCCACTTCTGCTGAGGATGGTTTTTCCTTTTTCTTTTCCTTTCATTGCTATAAAACTTGCTAGGGAGAATATTGATTGATGGGGCTGATATTCCTGCTGGGATGGTTGTCGTTCCTCTTCCTTCCCCGCTCCGTGTCGTCCGACCATTGTGGAGCTTGGTCGAGAATCTGTCGGAGTTGTCCCTATATCTCGCAAATCTGCTGAGGATCATCTTGAAATTTGATCCATAACTTCCCTTGGAAATTTGGGCCTCTTAAGATCTAGACTCATTCATAATTTGGTCTTGCGACAAACTTCTTTTCGCTTTGTCGCCTTATCTTTGGCTTGGTGTTTTCGCATTTTGCCTTGCACCATTTTGGCAATTGGCAGTAAACTCTGAAAATCCTTTTAAAAAATAAACTACTGGGGAAATAAAATCTTTTAAACCAAGAAATGAAAGAGTGATAATTTTAAAGATAGAAAAAGAAGTCTTTCTGAATAAACGCTGGGGAAAAAGAAAAGAACAGAACTTATCTGAATGATATAACCAATCCCAACGATCATGTCGTGCATTCCGGATTGATCAACCCAGTCTATTTGTATCAATCAATTTTTCGGATGGCCTCATCTTGCTGGGGATAAATAAATACTCAACTTTTGACAAAGGTGGACCTTCTCCGCCAATCTCGCCTTGTCGCCTCATAGTGCCCTTCGAGGGGTTTTCACTAATAAGACTCTCTCATTTCTCTTAACTCATGTCGCCTCATGGTGCCTGTGAAGGTTTTCACCAATAAGACTCTCTCATTTTATTTTATTTTTAAGTTGGGGACTGGAGCATTTGTCGATATGACGCTCTTTGTTGGGGATTCTTTCGGCTATCAGTTCATTTCCAGTTTATGATCCTCTTCTCTGCTGGGGATCAGAGTGTTGTTCCCGACTTCCACATGCATGAACTTGGAACTTCTCGGATACTGATCGGAAGGTCTTTTTTGGACATCAATAGGTATTTTTGTGTGGGGTTAAAAGAAAAAGCTATCAAAAAGCTCAGAATAATATTGACGGGTAAAACATTACAACTCTTGGAATCAAACTTTTTTTCCCAAAATTATAAACACAACTTCTGCCCCAATTTTTCTTGCTTGGGGATTCTTATTTTTTGTTACACTATGACCGAGCCGTGAGGCGCCTACGTATCCTTCTTTAAGGAATCAGGTCAAACGTAGTTCCCACCTCCTTTGTTTTTCTTGTGATCTTGCTTTTGTCTTTATTATTATTTTTCTCTCTTTTTATCTTTTATTTTTAATTACTGACTCCAAAAGAGGGATATGAAAGAATAAATAAGGCTCAAAAGGGTAAGCAAAGGTTAAGGTGTTTGGATAGAAGAAAGAATTGCCTCCGTCATTTCATTCTCCGATAAATGCCAACCACAAACAAATGACAATTACAATCAAAAGAGATCATACATAATATCTTTTAACTGCGCCAGAATTGATAGTCATGTCGACGCATTTCCCTTCGATATCTGTTAAACATAAAGCGCCATTGGACAACACTCTGGTTACAATGAATGGTCCTTGCCAATTCGGGGCAAACTTGCCCTTTGCTTCTGCTTGGTGTGGCAGGATTCGTTTCAACACTTGTTGCCCCACTTCAAATTTTCTGGGGCGCACCCTCTTGTTGTAGTCTCTTGCCATTCTCCTTTGATATAACTGGCCATGACACACAGCTGCCAATCTTTTTTCATCAATCAAGCTCAACTGTCCAAACGAGTTTTGACCCACTCATCATCATCAATCTCAGCCTCGGCGACAATCCGAAGGGATGGAATTTCCACTTCCGCCGGTATTACTGCTTTAGTTTCATATACCAACAAATAAGGGGTTGCACCTACTGAGGTCCGGACGGTAGTGCGATAACCCAACAATGCAAATGGTAATTTTTCATGCCATTGCCTGGATCCTTCTACCATCTTTCTCAGTATCTTCTTGATGTTCTTGTTGGCCGCTTCAACAGCTCCATTTGCCTTGGGACGATAAGGTGTGGAATTACGGTGTGTAATCTTAAATTGTTCACATACTTCTCTCATCAAATTGCTGTTAAGATTAGCACCATTGTCCGTGATTATCACTTTCGGGATCCCAAATCTACAGATGATATGGGAATGGACAAAATCCACTACTGCCTTCTTAGTTACTGACTTGAAAGTTTTGGCTTCAACCCACTTAGTAAAATAGTCGACGGCCACCAGAATGAACCTGTGACCGTTCGAAGCTGCCGGCTCAATAGTCCCAATGACATCCATGCCCCATGCCACAAATGGCCATGGTGCTGACATTGTGTGCAATTCCGTTGGTGGAGAATGAATCAGATCTCCGTGTATTTGACACTGATGGCATTTTCGTACGAAACTGATACAATCATGCTCCATAATGAGCCAATAATACCCTGCTCGAAGAATTTTCTTCGCCAATATATATCCGCTCATATGTGGCCCACAAACTCCAGCATGTACCTCGGTCATAACTGTCGTGGCTTGACTGGCATCTATACATCTCAACAATCCCAAATCTGGGGTTCTTTTGTACAACACTCCCCCCTGAGGAAGAAACCATTTGACAATCGCCGAATGGCTCTTTTTTGATCTTCGGTGACCTGCTCTGGGTATATCCCCATCCTGAGGTACTCTTTGACGTCATAAAACCATGGCTTGCCATCCACTTCTTCCTCTATCATGTTGCAATAGGCATGCTGATCACGAACCTAGATGTGCAACGGGTCAACATGAATTTTGTCTAGGTGATGCAACATTGATGCTAAAGTGGCCAATGCATCGGCAACCTCATTGTGAACTCTTGGGATGTGTATGAACTCCACTAATCAAAATCGCTTGCTCAGATCGTGCAAACATTGTCGATATGGTATGAGCTTCAAATCCCGTGTTTCCTATTCACCCTGAATTTGATGCACCAGGAGGTCCGAGTCCCCTAAGACCAAAATGTCCTGGACATCCATGTCTGCCGCTAATCGCAAACCCAAAATGCATGCCTCATACTCAGCCATGTTGTTGGTACAATAGAAACGCAGTTGAGCTGTAACAGGATAATGATGTCCTGTTTCAGAAATAAGCACTACTCCTATTCCAACTCCCTTCGCATTTGCGGCTCCATCAAAGAAAAGCTTCCAACCTGGTTCCTCAGGTAAGTTCAACTCATCTATATTCATTACTTCCTCGTCAGGAAAATACGTCCTCAATGGCTCGTATTCTTCATCAACAGGATTCTCAGCCAAGTGATCTGCCAACGCTTGGGCCTTCATGGCTGTCCTCATCACATAGACGATGTCAAACTCCGTGAGTAATATTTGTCATTTTGCTAACCTTCCTGTGGGCATAGGCTTCTGGAAAATATACTTTAACGGATCCAACCGGGAAATGAGATAAGTAGTATATGAGGATAAATAATGTTTCAATTTCTGGGCCACCCAGGTTAGGGCGCAGCATGTCTTCTCGAGTTGAGTGTACTTAACCTCACATACTGTAAACTTCTTGCTGAGATAATAGATGGCTTGCTCTTTTCTTCCTGTAATGTCGTGTTGCCCCAACACGCAACCAAAAGAATTCTCCAAGACCGTTAGATAAAGAATTAACGGTCTTCCCGGCTCAGGGGGAACCAATACAAGTGGATTTGATAAATATTCTTTGATCTGGTCGAATGCCTCCTGGTATTCCGCCATCCATCCTATTGCAACATCCTTCTTCTACAGCCAAAAAATGGGTTCATAGGTTGCTTTGAGTTGAGCAATAAATCTGCTGATGTAATTCAATCTTCCCAACAGACTCATTACTTCTGTCTTGTTCTTTGGCGGTGGCAACTCTTGGATAGATTTGATCTTTGATGGATCCAGTTCAATACCTTGCCGACTGACAATGAATCCCAAAAGCTTTCCAGATGGAACACCAAATGCACATTTGGCCGGGTTGAGCTTAA
Source organism: Nicotiana tabacum (assembly GCF_000715075.1). NCBI lineage: Eukaryota > Viridiplantae > Streptophyta > Magnoliopsida > Solanales > Solanaceae > Nicotiana > Nicotiana tabacum. The sequence goes on along the minus strand of NC_134090.1, from coordinate 70,567,133 downwards.
TATCATACCTTCGAAGTCTTTGGAAGAACTTCCTTAAGTCTGCTACATGATCTTCCTGATGCTTGTTTTTTATGATCACATCGTCTACGTACACCTCAATTTCTTTGTGAATCATGTCATGAAACACAATGGTCATTGCTCTCATGTACGTTGCCCCAGCATTCTTCAAACCAAATGGCATTACCCGGTAACAATAAGTTCCCCACAACGTAATGAAGGCTGTCTTTTCCGCATCTTCCTCATCCATCAGAATCTGATGATACCCAGCATAGCAATCCACAAAAGATCTGATCTCACGTCCGGCACAATTGTCGATCAAGATATGGATATTGGGTAAAGGAAAGTTGTCTTTAGGACTTTCCCTATTCAGATTGCGGTAATCGACACACACCCTGATCTTTCCATCTTTCTTTGGTACCGGCACCACATTAGCCAACCAATCAGGATATCGAGTGACACGAATAACCTTTGCTTGCTGCTGCTTGGTTACTTCTTCTTTAATCTTCACACTCATATCCGTTTTGAACTTCCTTACTTTTTGATTGACGGGAGGGCATGCCGGGTCAGTGGGCAATTTATGAACCACTAAATCTGTGCTTAACCCTGCATGTCATCATATGACCATGCAAAAACATCTTTGAACTCAATAAGTGTTTTGATCAATTCCTCCCTGATATTTGGTGTAATGTGGATGCTTATTTTAGTTTCTCTGATATCGCCGGCATCCCCTAAATTGATGGCTTCTGTGTCAGTTAAGTTGGGTTTGTATTTTTCTTCAAACTGGCTCAATTCCCTGTTTATCTCCTCGAATGCTTCATCCTCATTGTATTCCGATTCATTATCATAATCGACCTCTTGTATGTTTAGCTCGGAATCAGATTGATCTTTTAGACTAGGTTGAAGATCCGTTGTGCATGCCATGTTATTAGAACCAGTATGAAAAGAATTGTTCAGAAAAAGAAACGAAAGAAACAAAATTAAAATAATAGAAAATAAGATAAGAGATAAAGAGAAAAAAAACTTTTCGTTTTATTTATGGGATAACAAGGTTTCACACTGTATTTGATATAATAAAAAGAAGTCTGGATTACAACCCTGGAATAATCCAGAAAACAGAAAAGGAAAATCAGAATCAACTACCAAGACTCCCTCCAAGTAGGAAGAGGAGTAGCCATCCAATTGTTGACCTTGACTTTGGGACCCACAAACTGTATGTCTGACTTACTGGAGCCCTCTCCAGCTTCTATCATGTTGACGTCGGTAAACACTCTTCCAAAGCATTCATTCAAATCTCCATTTGGCCCCATCAGAGGTCCAAGAACTTCCGGGATTGACAACTTTCCGCACCCTGCTTTGACAAATGATCTGGACAGGCGTGAGACTGGTTTAGGAAGGACCCAAACTCTTTTCTTCAATTTTTGGGCTCGCTTCACATCCGTTGCGGTAGGCTTGAATCCTAACCCAAAAGTTTCCAGGTTCTTGGGCAAAGAAACTGGCTGGATCATTCCCTGCAAATCAACCCCCAGACCTTTCCCTAGTACAAACCCATTATTCAACATTTTTGCTGCTATCATGAAGGCTGCGACTGTGATTCTGGGAAGTGGAAGGCCCTCGCTCTCAGGAATTTTGTCTACCGAGACTGCATCAAAAACCTGATAAACCCACGGGCCCTTATTATCGTCGGTTTCTATGAAGGGCACAATAGCATCACTGATGGCATGTGTGCCATCATCCCCGTGTATCATAATTTCTTGTCTATCCCATTCAAATTTGACCACTTGATGCAGTGTAGAAGGCACTGCCTTAGCTGCATGGATCCATGGTCGCCCCAACAAAAGATTGTACGACACTGCCACATCTATTACTTGAAATTCCATGGTGAACTCGACTGGGCCAATGGTTAGTTCCAGTACGATATCACCTACTGTGTTAATGCCGCCCCCATCAAAACCTCGGACACAGACACTGTTCTGGCGGATCCTGTCATCAGCAACCTTCAGCTTGTTGAGAGTGGCCAAAGGACAGATATTGGCACTTGACCCATTATCAATTAATGCTCGAGTGACCGCCGATTCTTCGCATTTTACCGTCAGATAAAGTGTTTTGTTGTGCTCAATACCCTCTACCGGTAACTCATCATCAGAGAATGTCACTCGGTTTACTTCAAAGATCTTGTGCGCTATCTTCTCCAAATGGTTCACTGAGAGTTTGTCCGGGACATAGGCCTCGTTCAGAATCTTCATTAAGGCCTGACAGTGATCGCTTGAATGGATTAACAAGGATAGCAATGAAATCTGGGCTAGGGTCTTTCTCAATTGTTCTATAATTGAGTAATCCTGCGCCTTCATCTTCTTCAAAAATTCCTCTGCTTCTTCCTCTGTCACAGGTTTCTTTATTGTTTCAGGATTGACCCTTCTCAACTCTGCGGGAGCAAAACACCTTCCCGATCGAGTTAACCCTTGTGCCTCGCATATGTCTTCTACAACCTCCTTTCCCTTATGCGTTACCGTCACTTGACTGTAGCTCCACGGCACAGCCTTCTCACTTGTTATCGGCAACTGTACGACTGGCTTGATAACAACTGGTCCCACATGGACCCCTTTTACTACCAACCTTGGTTTGTTTGCTACTCCCTACAACACTGCTTTGACCGACTCTGGCCTCTTCGCAGTAATAGATGGCCCTTTCCCTGCTATCACAAAGGGCTTGTCATATACCTTTCCCGACTGTATCACTGCCTTTCCACTGGTTGACTCTTCATTAGTACTGGCGCGAATCATCATTACCGTTTGTGAGGGTGTTTTTGGTTTCCCTCCCTCGTGCACTAATTCGATCATGTGGGCTTCATGGTGCACCGGTAACGGATTTTCAATGATGTTGGGGGGCCCTGGTGCCTGAACCTCGATCCTATTTGTGTCAATAAGATCTTGTATGGCAATCTTCAACTTCCAATATTTCTCAGTATCGTGCCCGGGAGCACCCGAACAATATTCGCACCTTACAGAATGGTCCAGATTTCTGGGAAGGGGATTTGGCAATTTGGTTTCAACAGGACTTAGTAGGCCTATCTGCTTCAACTTGTGAAACAGAGTAGTATAGGTTTCTCCCAACTGAGTGAATGTTCTTGGCTTATGCATCCTTTCGTTCCTGAAAGCCTGATTTCTGCGGAAACTTAGCCCTGAAGGATTCCTGTAGGCCCTCAGTGGCGGATATGTGTTTTGGGGAGGTAGATATGTATGTTGGGGAGCAGGTACACGCCATTGCGGATGAGCCGAAGGCTGGGTGTAAGTTTGGGCGTGATGTATGGAAAAATGTTGTTCTTGTGGTGGGTAGTAGGGTTGTGGAGGGTTGTATGGATTGTGTGGGTAGTTTAGATGATGGGGTTTGGGTTGGTAATGAGGGGAAGGGCCTTTAGATCTGGACCAATTGCCCGCCTCTACTGTTGTGACCTCCTCTCTCCTTTTCTTTCCGAGCGCACCTCCCGTGCCGCTCTGAATGGCCTGAGTTGTTGCCTTAATTGCCGAGTAACTCAGGATCTTATTGGACTTAAGTCCCTCTTCTATCATACCTCCCATTTTCACCACTTCATTGAATGATTTGCCAACTGACGTCACCAAGTGACCGAAGTAAGTCGGCTCTAGAGTTTGTAGAAAGTAATCTACCATTTCTCCCTCTCTCATTGGAGGATCAACTCTGACTGTCTGTTCTCTCCATCGGAACCCGAATTCCCTGAAGCTTTCTCCGAATTTCTTCTCAAGCTTTAGCAATGTGAGACGGTCTGAGACTATCTCAAGGTTGTATTGGAAGTGTCCTGCGAAAGCCTGTGCCAAGTCATCCCAGGTGTACCACCTGCTCGGATCTTGTCTTGTATACCACTCCAGTGCCGATCCGCTCAAACTCTGGCCAAAGTAAACTATCAGTAGCTCATATTTGCCCCCTGCTCCCCTCATTTTGCTACAAAAACCCCGTAGATATGCCATAGGATCGCCATGCCCTTCGTATAAATCGAACTTGGGCATTTTGAACCCTGCTGGTAATTGAACGTCAGGGAAAAGGCATAGATCATTGTAGGCCATGCTGACCTGGTTGCCTAACCTGTGTATGTTCCTGAAGGACTGCTCCAGGCTTTTAAATTTCCGCATCACCTCGTCCTGCTCTGGGCTCTTAGCCGGCTTTTCAATCTCTGCCGGGACCTCAAAGTGGGGATTATAGGTATGTAGCTCGGGTGCTTTGAATGTGAGTTCAGGGTGTAATATTGTGTGTCATGAGCCTGAAACAGCGGCTCACTGGATGATCTATGCAATGGGGTTGGGGGAGGTGCCACAAAGACGGGAACATTTGGTGGAGGAGGGTTTTGACTGGGTGGTGGAGCTTGGGGATCATAAGCCTTTCTTCCCTGATAATAGTGATGGCTTGGGAAACTTGTTGAAGGACCGGGAGAGGGATATTCTGACGTGTGTCCTGGTTGGAGAGTAAGAGTAACAGGTAGTTCCTGCCCTTTTTGGGCTCTAGCCAAGGCTATCTACATTTCATTCATTTCCGACCTCATTTTTTCCATTTTTTCCATGGCTTCCTTCAGCATCTGATGTGCCATCTTTTCCGACTCAACACTGTTGTCTGATCCAGTCATGCATTCTGGTATATGACCTTTCGATCTTGTTTGATAATGGTACGGTGCCAGTACGCTCTAACAACTAACTGATATGATTGGTAAAACAACAAACTTGTCAGTGTTAGAGTCTTAACAAATATTGTAATTGCACGTTGGGGGATGCAATGCTCTTAGGCAGTTAATCATTTCTAACATGCTTTTGCTCTGACCGCATGCATCATCCCGGCTTATTTTGTTCTGACAGATATATATATATATATATATATATATATATATATATATATATATATATATTTATTTATATATATATTTATTTATTTTTCTTTTCTTTTTTTTCATAATTACAGTCGAATCCTATAGAGATTGCCTACGTATCGTGACCCCGCACGAATCAGACCAAGCGTAGTTCGTGCAATAAGTAAAATGAAGACTCAATTTTAACTTTTATTATTCAAATATGCTATTACAAGCCATCATTAAAAAAAACAATCAAAATTACAGACTCCATACTTTTCTTTTTAAGAACGTTTGAAGAGAACATAATGGTAGACAACAGACTCAAACAAGTGCAAGATTGAGCTAGGGATACATTAAAGCTTTGAATTTTGGTGCCCGCGAGGCATCGTTCGGCCTTTCCGCGGGCTTTGGTGCCAGTCCTCTTTGCAAGCTTTTTAGTTCCTCCATGATCCGGTGGACATAACCCATGAACTGAGGCAAAAAGGATATCACGGGGCATCTCTTCACATGTTAGGCACTTCGTGGTGATATAGCGCCCTATCTCATTGATCCTACCCCTGATTCTATCCCTCTCTATGCACAGCTGTTCTATCCGTTGATTCTTTAGTCCCAATATTCGAGTATTGTCAATGAGCTGATCTTGGAACCTCTCTATTTGTTCTTCCATCCGGGCTATCGACTCATAGCAGCGTTCTCTATCTATTCTAGCATCCCGGGTTTGTTTAAGGACCCGATCATTGAGAATGGAGTTTATCTCTCTCAATGTCGCAACACTCATTTCATAGTCCCTTTTTACTTTCCATAGGTGTTCTCTCCGTGCTGCTGTAACTTTGGCCCACCTGACCTGCATTCTTGTTATACAAGCCTTAGATCTCTCCAAGTCTTCGCGGCTTTTGTTGACCTGACTCCTCAACTCTGCTATCAACCTTTCACTGGACCGAATTTTCTGTTGGTCGTCGGCATTCTTTCTGTTTTGGCGGATTCGGGCTCTCAAGGCCTTGTTCTCTTGAATCAACTTGCTTTTCTCTCCTGTATTAGCATCAATTTGCAGGCTGCTTTGGTATTTTAGCCCCTCAATTTGTTGTTTTAACTTGCCAATCTCGTCCCGATATTCCTTCTCTTTTGCTAGCCAACCCCATTGTGCTCGCGATGATTCTGCGAAGTCTTGGACGTGAGCTCTCTTAGTTGGTCTCTGGTGCTCAAGCTCTCTTCTGTACCATGTGAGGTATTTTGGCGATACTTCACCTTTGGCCCGGTCTTGTACACGAGTATCTACTTTCAGGGTTTGGCATTCATTCCAGATTCTCCGAACGACTGCTTCAGGGAACTGCCCACCAGGCCCGATTTCGATTACCTGGCCACTGAGATCCTCTTCCTTTGGGACTATTTGGTATCGCCCCAACTGTCTCAAAACTCTGTATGGTGCGTAAGGCTGGATACTTTGGAGGCCCATCAACAACAAATGAGATTCGGTGGCTGACATGTGTATGATTTCATCTATGGGTAGCCATTTAAATGCCCATTCTATATGGTTTGCTGAGAGTGAACGCAACAAAGTGACCCACTCGGCGACCCCTTCTGGCAGGCTAAACCCATTGACCCTTGTGGAAAACTCTTCTATACAAGTCTTTTGTAACGACTCATATTTCAGGAACTGTGGGCGATGACATAGGTGTTCTATCATCCACATTTGCAGTAGTACATTGCAACCCTCAAAGAAACCTCCTCCGATTTTGCAAACAGTGAGAGCGCGAAAGATGTCTGCTATAATCATTGGCGCCAGAGTGCTGTTGTTCTGCTTGAGCAAAGTGTTGACGACCCCAGCGACTTGTATGTTAATTTTCGCGTCTTTTCTAGGGAATATCAGAAGGCCCAGAAAGGCTACCATGAAAGCAATACACCTATGTCCTTCCCATTTCAGCTGGTTTTCCCCGCTGCAAATCTTTCCCTCAGGATTGTTGAACCCTCCAAAATGACTGTATCTGTCGTACAAGAATGCAAAACTACAAAAACCTTCAGATAATTCTGGGTTGTGTATAACTCTGCGGATCTTCACGGTGTCTAAAAATTTGTGTATGATCACGGTCCTTGGTGCAATAAGATATTGCTCTCTCATAGGGACTTTGGGACTCCCGATGTACCCTGCCAGCTCTTCCAGTGTCGGTGTGAGCTCAAAATCTGAGAAATGAAATACATTGTGTGCTGGGTCCCAGAATGAGATTAGCGCCCTTATAATGTCCCCTCTTGGAACAATATCCAGTAACCCAACTAAGTTTCCTAAGTACATCTTGACTGTATCTCGCCCTGATTCTTCTAAGTCATTCCACCACATGCGTAAGCCTGAAGGGATCCCATTTACAATGGCCTCAGATGAATTCCTACTCGTGCTCATTCTGCACATTTATTAAGGGATTTAGACAAAAAGCAAAATCTTTATTTGACTCAAAAACTAATTTTCCTATTTCCTAATTTTGAGGAAAAGAAAAATTGATTCTTTAAATACGGCCTTTTAACTCTTCAGGGATGAAGATTTTAAGGCTGTAGGGATTTTACCAGCCGAAAGGTAAAAAAAAACAAAAGTGGCTGCTTATGCAAAGTCAGCCTTCCAGTGCCCCTTTAGGGAATGTTCGGCTATTTTTGCAACATGGCATAGCCTGACTCCTTATTATTTATTTTTTGGCATTTTTGTAGATAAATAAACAAATAAAAAATCATTTTAAAAAAAACAAAACTTTTTTTTTCATGGTAATACAAACTATTTTTTTAAAAAAAAATAAAAATAAAAATAATATAGACAATTAATTCTCTACACTGTTACTTCGTCCCTTTTTTTTCACAATTTCAAAATTTCTGATTTTCCAAAGCCGGTCAGCATGCAAGTCTAAAGCAAATAAATGCATAAAGCAAACAGGATGCAGCAGGATGGTCTTTACATTTCAGGTTGCTAGTCCTAGACGGACCCAACCCCTGTGTTGAGTCCCCTAAGTCAGATGCAACGTGATGCAAATAAGCGTTTTCCTACTAGGGATCCGGCATGAAGTCATGTCACACCTCCTTTTTTCGCACCGCGAGGGATGAAGGGAGTTTTCTCCAATTAAAGGACAATCGAAACGAGATTTGTTTGTTTATTTTAGAGTCGCCACTTGGGAGATTTAGGGTGTCCCAAGTCACCAATTTTAATCCCGAATCGAGGAAAAGAATGACTCTGTATTATAGTTTGCGAACCAGAAATCCGGATAAGGAATTCTGTTAACCCGGGAGAAGGTATTAGGCATTCCCGAGTTCCGTGGTTCTAGCACGGTCGCTCAACTATTATATTTGGCTTATTTATCTGATTTTTTAAATAATTAAGAACTTATATGCAAATTTAGCTTTTAAACCGCTTTTATCATTATTCCTCTTATTATTTTATACAAGAATTGCAACGTTGTGAAAACGCATCTCGAACCACGTCACAACCAGTGTACACGTGATTTGTTGACTCTGCCAAGATTGGGATTTGGGTTACATAAATGCACACCCATGTTTAAGAAAATACCCTTATTAAATATGCGCCAAAATACTACGCGTTATTATACTATTAGGTAGGACTGTGAAATTTACTAAATGGCCCATCCCGGAATCTAAGTATTTTTTTTAAAAAATAAATAAGATTGGATGACCCTGCAAATTTTGTATTGTTTATATTTATTTATTTTTAGCGAAATCCTCCCTTATTTTATGAATATCTTAAAATGACTACATTTCTTTTTATTAAACTTGTCTATAAATACAAAAATTAATTTTTTACATACTTAAAATAACGTATTAAATACTAGTTTAAGACAAATATTTAACGAAATGAAATATCACTAAAAATGTAATTATAAAAACAATATGGAATTGTCAAATAATATTTTAAAAGAAACTAATTATTCCATCTAGATTAAATTCACATTGTTAGATGACTTGAGCTATTGAAATTAATTATTTATAATTACGGAGAATTAGAAACAATCTTGATTACTAATGTGTATTTCTAAAATTTAATTAATTTAACCTTAACTAACCTTGTTTTAATTCAAATCATGTTATAATACTTGATTCGCAAAATCAAAAAAAATTCCTGTTTCACCTAAATTTAGCTACATGATTTTGATTAACTTAAGGTTAGCGATATTAAAACCCTTATAAATAAGGAACTTAATCAATTTTGCCAAACTGATTTAATAAAGTCATTTTTTACGTTATTTTCTTCTCGCTCTAATTATTAGACAGTTTAATCAGTAATGAACAGGCTTAAATATATACTACCTAATAATCAGGTTTAGGCATTGTTTAATATACGCTACAACATGTCTAGTTATGCCAAATGACAGTGATTTACGGAATAATAATACATGAAATAATCTAAATACAATTTTAAAAAAAATAAAACTAAATTAGAAATTTAACATTCCATTCTTCATTTCAGCTTACAAAATGCCAAAATTACAGTTGTGTACCTGATATTGCCAATATAAGAAGAAGAAAGTCAGCCACGTAGTACGTAACACAGCAACAACAATAATAACCAGCAATCCAGTCAACAGAAATCCCAGTGACAGATTTGAAAATCAAAATAAAATCCAGAAACACCGACAACAAACAACGGACAGAAACCAAGAGAATTTTCAGATTTGAAAGGCTAATTAATGTTTAACCCTTAATTTCTAAACCTGTATATCAGAATATTTACCAGGTGTGTGCTACTCTCTCTTCTAATTTCCAGCTCCTTTTTTATTTGTATTTTTTTTGAAAGTTTTAATATTTTTCGGAATTTTTCTTTCTCTCTTAAATATTCAGCTCCTTTTTTTTTCTCTCTCTCCCTATCTGTTTTCCCCTCTTTTTTTTTTTCAAATCTGATCAAGCCTCTCCCTTTTATCCCCATCTTTCAACATTTTTAAAACATAAAAACCCATTATCTTCTCACTCAACCCACTTTTAATCCCACTATCTAATGTTTTGTCCCCCACCTTATTAAACAAATACCCCATTATATCTTGTCCCCCATGCTTATATTAAACAAATGCATTAATCCCCACCATTATATCTTGTCCCCCCATTATTAATTACTTTAATATTATCTTAATTTTAATGGAAAGAACACTCAAAATAAATAATTATTCAGAATTTAAATTCCAAAAATACCCCTCTGCCCTTACCGAAATTAGCCTTTTACCCCTAAACGTACTGCAAATTACCAAACTACCCCCATCAGCTATAACCAATTTACTTAATCAATTTCAACCAAAATATAGCAAATATGACCAATTTCTAACAATGTTCAACAACAAATTCAAACTAAATGTTGAATAACAAAGAAACAACTAAAATTATCTTGATTGAACAACATTTTTAACAACAAACAAACCTACTTTCAGATTCAACAACAACAACAACAAACAAGTATATTCCGATTTCTAAATTCAATAATCATTTGAACTTAAAATTAAATCTAACAACATTACAACCAACAATTTCTATATTAAAACTAAACAAGATCATGAAGCAAACTGAAGAAATAATCATAAATGATAAACAACAAACAAGAAAATCAAACTTATACTAATTTCGGATTCAAGAACAATCAAACAAAGTATGGACATAAATGAAAAGATTCAACAACAATAACAAGCAAGTTTTATTCAAATTCGAATTAAACTTGTATTAAGCTTAAACAAAACAAACAAACTTATTCAAATCACTAAACTTCAAATAATCAATTGATCTTTTAAAATTAAATCCAACAAAATTTTAACAAAGATACATGATTCAAAAAAAATTAAAACATAACTTCACATTAAATCACTGAATTAAAAACGAACTTCAAACAAAATGAACACGAATTAAATCTATTTTAAACAACAAACAACGGATTTAAGCGATTTAAACTAAATCTAACAATATTAAAATTAAACTAACAATTCCTTTTTACAAAAAATAAATAAAATTAACATGAAATAAACTAAAAAAAACAATTAATTAAATTTCCATTTGAATCTGAAAATTAAATCAACAAAACACATGAACAAACTAAAAAATTAATTCAACGATAAACATAAACAAAACAAGAATCGAACATTTATCGATTTTAGATCCGAGAATATCAAAACAAAATACGGACAGAAACAAATCTTAAACCCACTAACCGGAAATGACCAACGACGAACGAAAACGGAAAACTCGGACAGAAAACTCGACGTACCGGATCTCGACTCAACGAAAAACCCACCTTTTCTTTTATCCTTGAAGAACTTTGTCGAACTTTAACCAGACTGCCGTGCTTTTCCTCCGTGTGTGTGCGATGGTGAGCAGCAACAGCAGGTTCATGGAGTCGCCAACAGCAGTACGCAGCAGTGAAGCATCTGAAGCAGACGCAGCAACAACAGACGCAGAAACGGCATGGCCATGGCAGTCAGAACTAAGGCAGCAGCAACGCAGCTGAAGTAGTGGTGAAGCAGCAGCATGACGGGCTGGTCGGAGAAGAGAACGGAGCAGCAGCGCGAGCTGAAAAGGCAACCATGGTCGTTTGGGACGATGGTGATGGCAACTATGGTTGTTTGTACGTTGGGCTTCAATGGCGGAAGGGGAGGGTCGTTGGTGGTTGAAGCTGGGGTGGTGACGACGTGAGGGGTCTGTTTGGATGTGAGGATGGAGGGGAAAGGGCAGCCATGGATGTGTGTTTTTGGAGTTTGAAGAAGAAGAAAGAAAATTAGGGGGGTGGCGGATGGTTAGTGTTAGGGTTTTCTTTTCTTTTTTTTTTGGTTTTGTGTAAGATAGGGAGGTGTTGGGTATTTGGCTTATTGGACCGGGTCGACCCGGTTTAAAATGGACCGGGTCATGGGAAAGGTTGGGCATTTGTTTGGGCCTGGGGTTGAACTTTGAAGAAATGGCCCAATCCGATTTTTCTTTGTATTTTTGCTCTCTTTTCTTTTACTTCCTAATTAATAAAACTAAAATTCTAAATTAAATTACAAACTAAATTATCTTATAAAAAAACTAATTAACTCTAAAAAAAGTATCGCACATTTAAATAGCAATTAACGACTAAAATCGCACAATTTAGACGTTTAAATGATAAACATGCAACGTACATTTATTTTTATGATTTTCTCATTTTTGTAAACAAACTTAAATAAATACTAAAATGGAAATGCAACATATTTTAATATTTTTATTAATTAAACAAATAAACATGCACGGACAAATACAAATAATTATACAAAAATACCACAAAAATACAAAAATTGCACACAAAGGAAAATTATTTTATTTTGAATTTTTTGGGAGTGATTCTCATATAGGGCAAAAATCACGTGCTCACAACTATAACACTATTTTATCTAGTGATGACAGGATACAAGGAACCCCAGTACAGGAGTTCTAAGTGAAAGATTTCAAAGAGTTCATTTGGGAGGCTGGACTAACTGAATTGAGAACAGTTGGAAGGAAATACACTTGGACAAACAATCATGTCCATGGTAAGATTGACATAATACTTGTCAATGCTACATGGATCCAGATATGGCCTATAATGGAGGGGAGGGTGATGCAACCTGGTTTTTCTGATCATTGCCTTATGAGATAACAATTGATATTGAACAGCAGAATGGGAAGAGACCTTTCAAGTTTTTCAATTGCTTGACTCAACATAAAGACTTTGAGGAAACTGTACACAAATGTTGGACAAACAGGAGAGGTGGCACAACAATGAACAAAGTATGGATGAAACTCAAGGACTTAAAGACTAAATTGAAGCAAATGAATAGTCAAGATCTCAGCAATACAGAGCAAAGAATATTGATAGCAAGAGCTAAATTGGAAGGGATCCAGGAACAAATGGTTGGACCTAGAAATAGCAATGAAAGTGTAGCTCAAGAAAAAGAGGCAAAGATAGAGTTGGCTAAATGGCTTGATATTGAGGAAAGTATAATGAAGCAGAAATCAAGAATTAAATGGCTTAACCTAGGGGACTCAAATACAGCATATTTCCATGCATGTGTCAAGAACAGACAAGCAACTAATCATATTGGAAGATTGATAGATAGTGCAGGGTAACTACTTGTGAATGCTAATGATGTGGAAGCAGAGATACTCAAATTCTACAAGTAGCTACTTGGAACAACAATAACTAAATTACCAGCAGTAAATACAGAAGTGATGCAGCAAGGCTACAGCCTAAGGAGACAACAACAAATGAATTTAATACGACCAGTAACTGATGATGAAATCAAGCAAGCACTACAGGGGATTGATGACAACAAAGCACCAGGATGTGATGGATACAATGCATTCTTTTTTAAGAAAGCATGGCATATTATAGGGAAAGAGGTGACTCAAGCTGTAATGGAGTTTTTTGAGGAATCAATAATTTCTAAAGCAATCAACTGTACAACTATTACCTTAATCCCAAAAGTGAAAAACCCCAGTAATATCAAAAAAAATCAAACCTATCTCATGTTGCACTGTGTTATATAAGATTATATCCAAGGTACTAACATCTAGACTGCAAGAAGTCATGCCAGAATTGATCGACAATTGTCAAACAACTTTTGTGCCAGGAAGATTGATCACAAAGAATATCATAATGAGCCATGAATTGGTTAAAGGTTATGGGAGGAAGAATATATCACCTAGGTGTATGATGAAGATTGACATGCAAAAGGCCTACTACTCTGTGGAATGGGTATTTGTTGAACATGTGATGAGGCTATTGGGACTTCCAGAAAAGTATGTAAGGTGGGTAATGGTATGTATCAGCATTGTTTCATATTCAGTTATTGTCAATGGAACGCCAACTAAACCATTTGAGGCAAGAGGAGGATTAAGACAGGGAGATCCCCTTTCATCATTGCTTATTGTAATTGCAATGGAGTACCTAAGTAGGCTAATGAAGCAGCTGGGAAACAACAAAGATTTTAGATTTCATCCAAGGTGTGCCAAAATGAAACTAATACAATTGGGATTTGCGGATGATTTGCTATTATTTTGCAAGGGAGATGTGCAATTAGTCGTGGCATTACACAAGCAATTTCAGAAATTTTCTGCAGCTTCTGGATTAGTGGCAAACACAAGTAAGAGCAATGTATATTTTGGAGGGGTAGAAAGCAGGACACAACTGAAAATAATGGAAGTACTAGGATACTCTAAAGGTGATCTACCTTTTAGATACCTTGGTGTTCCCTTGAGTACAAAAAGATTGTCGGCAATTCAATGCGAGCCTTTGATTGATAAAATGCTTAATAGGATTCAATGCTGGACAACTAAGTTTCTATCTTATGCAGGGAGAGCAACACTGATTAAAAGTGTGTTAGGAACAATTCAAAATTTTTGGGCTCAAGTATTCATTTTACCAAAGAAAATTATACAATTCATTGAGGCAATCTGCAGAAGGTTCTTATGGTTGGGCAGTGCTGAACCAACAAAGAAAACTCTGATAGCTTGGGATAAACTGTGTGCACCTAAGGTAGCAGGGGGTTTAAATTTCACAAATATAGAACTATGGAATAAAGCTGCTATCTGCAAGTTGCTTTGGAATGTTTGCAAGATGAAAGAAAAATTGTGGGTGCAGTGAGTGCATACATATTACATTAAAAATAACAATATATGGGATACTGAACCAAAGAATGCTTCCTGGGTGATCCAGAAAATATTCAAAGCTAAGGAACAATTTCAAGAGGCTGGATACTTAGAGAATGATGTGAGGCACAATGACAGTTTTTCCACAAGAAAGATGTACAAAGCACTACAAGGGAATTTCAAAAGGTGACATGGAGAAGCTTAGTATGCAACAACAAGGGAATGCCAAAGTGGATCTTTATCCTAAGATTAGCTATACAAGACAGACTAGCTACTAAAGAGACTTGCAAGATGGGGCTCAATAGATGAAACTTTGTGTACAATGTGCCGCAGGAGCAATGAAACAGTGCAGCATTTATTTTTTGATTGTGATTACTCAAAAGAGATATGGCAAAAACTACTACACTGGCAAGGGGTCATGAGAAGGGGAAAGCAGTGGAAGGAAGAAGTTCAATGGGCAAAGAAGAAAGCAGCAGGAAAGAGTGCAGAAGCAGAGATTTACACAATGGTCTTGGCAGCAACAATCTATCATATTTGGCAAGCTAGGAACAATACTATTTTCCAGAAGAAACAGACTAATGCACAGAGTATAGTGAAACTGATTATTCAGGATGTTCATATAAGAGCTCAGAATTGTAAAAAACTGGATACTTATCTAAGCAATATGAATTGGTATCCAGTATGATCTAAGTAATGAATACAGTAGGAGTAGAGAAGCAATCTCATGCTGGGGCTCCATGTCCAGCAAAAGATGTCTGTAGTTGGTTTTTGTAAGCTGTAAATATTTACTTGGTAATAAAATTCTTTAATTACCAAAAAAAATAATTGAAATGTGTTCTTTTGATCTCTTTGCTTGTAAATATTCACAAATTTACCATAATTATTAGTAACTAGTAAATTTCGGAAGAACGCAAATGACTTCAAGAAAATAATTTCTTTTTGTGAGTTATATTGAAAAAATAAAATATCGTGAGAAATAATGAATTACATTTATATATGAATAAATCAGGCGTACTAATATCTTACCAATGATAATTTAGCCAAGTAGAACAATGAAAGAAAAAGTACATATATTTGCTTTTAAATCCTTTTTGAATGAGAATTTACGGTAGAATCCAAATAAAATTATCGTCCATCACACAATGTCACTATTCAATACTTCTAGGTTACTATCACATTTGAAAATTCTAATTTCACATTTATTTCGTGAATATAACAAAAGAAAAAAATCTATTGATTGGAGAGAAAATAAAGAAAAATGGTCAATTACCAAAACAAAAAAAGGAAAATCAAAAGTTTAATAAGAGGAAAGAAAAAGTAGAGTTTCTTTTATTATTACATATCGTTTAATAGTCAATTTAATTTGAATATTTTACTCATCAATTTGCTCTAAAAAAATGCTCCAGGTAAAATTGGTTAGATTTCAATTAGAGTTTTCTATTAATATTTTACTTTAGTTCTTTTAATTTTAGGATAATATAAGGCAAAAGAAATTATCTTCTATTATTTTAGAATATTAACCACTGCTAGAAACTTATTGTAGCAGATATATTTGGTTGAATTTCTCAAATAGTAATTCTATTATATATATTCTTATAAATAAATTTATATGCTTTTGAGTAAATGGTTTTTAGGTGGATATTTAGTTTTATTTGATTTTATTTCTTTTATCTGAAATTTAATTTTTATACATGTAATATAAGATCTATAAAAGAAAAACAAAGTTAATCAAAGTAGAAAAATGAATTAATTAAAGTAGGAAAAAAATATAAAAACAAACAATGCCAAATTTGCATGTTCAAATAGAATTGACTAAAATAATTCATGTTGTACTTTTGATTTTCTTTATTTTATTTGAAGTCTAATTTTTATACACGTGATGTAAGATGTGATTTTTTTATCCCAAAATTCTCAAAGTTTTTTTTAAGGAAACAAATAATTAAAGTAGAAAAAAATATAAGAACAAACAATGCCAAATTTCCGTGTTAAGACAGAATCGAACAAAAAACATTCATGTTGTAGTTTTAAATTTCACTCTTCTATTGTTCTTTATTACACTCAAAAAAAGTTAGAATTTTATCACAATATTATAATACCAATTAAATCTTTTTCTGTCTTCTAGCTACTACTAATAGAAGTGTATGATAAATATATTTTAAATTCTTCACATTCCATTCACCAAAAGGTTTTACTATAACTACGCATTACTCACTTTTTTTTTATAGAGACAAAAGCTTCGCTCACTAAATAAAAAATCAAGCAAGAAAAAGAGATGGGAAAGGAAAAAGAAAAAAGAGGAAAATAAGAAACTAATTAATATTCCTTTCTATTTCTTGTGAAATTAGACTTGAGTGGAGCCTATTTTCTATTTCCTTACAAGAAAATTCAGCTCAATCGAAACTCCTCTCAAAATGTTAATTTTGAAACAACTCTAACAATATCTTCGAGATTTAAGCAATCCAAACCCAATAAAACTAACCTTCAAAGACAACCAAACCTAAAAGTCATAAACAATAAAATTACAATATATATAACACTAGAGGCTAACATGATAAGCACAATAGATATTTTAATTTTCAACAATTCAAGGAGAAAAAGGCCTTAAACAGAAAGCAAAATATTTCCAAGTTCCAACTAACATCAATGAGAATAGGAAAACGAAAATATAGAAAGCACAAAAAAAAAGTAGAAGGCAAAAAGCTGGTGGCAGCGATTAAAAAAAAATTAATCTTTGAGACGCGTCTTCACAGGCTTCGACTTTTTCTCAGCTAAAGTTTTATTACCGGAAGGCTTCTACTCCGATATTGACTTCTTCTCATACTTTTGCCTACCTTAAGGGCTTTAGAATTTATAGAGAGATTGGAAAAAACAATTCTAAGAAAATGAAAACATAGAAGGAAGAGAATGGGATTTGTGGAAATAAATAAATAGAGTAATAATGAAGAAAATGAAAACGGAAGAAAGAGGGATTTGAGGAAAAGGAATAAATGTAGTAATATGAGGATGAAGAAAACGGAAGAAAGAGAGATTAAATGGGATTTGATGAATAGAAATAAATAGAGTAATAGTGAGGATAAAAATATATTTTTTGAAATTTTTTTGACAGAAAATAAGAAAAAAGATAAATTGTCATGTTGATTAAAGAGGCCTGCCACATCATCTTTTCTATTCCCAACTTTATATTTATATATAGATATAGATTGTTTTGCCACTTAATTACCCTTATTTTATGTTAAGCATATGTTGTTAGTCCACGTATGACGATATAATATATTTCTTTCTTAAAAGTACTAAAACATACATGTTAATTAATTTATATCTATATTTATCTATCTATATTTATGTTAAAAGTATGAATGCCTTTAGCAAAATATAATTCACCTTTTTTATTCTTTAAAAATAAATTTTGCATTGGATAAAATTATAATTTAAGCTACTTTCCTAATATTTAGGAATTTAGAATCAACTCAATTTATTTTATTAGACCTTTCCTTATTAAACTAGGTAAAAATTCTAATATTTTGGACTTTAAAATCCATTAGCATTTTACCTTATATAAATTGTGCTAAATGAAAACAAATCCATATAAATAATATTTAGACGCTTAACATGATGAGAATATTTTATTACATCATCACCAAAGAGAAAACATAAAAATATATTCATGGAAAGTACATGAAGCACGTTAAATTGCTGAAAGCAAAGCAATAAAATATGCATTTTAAAATTCTTATTGTAGTTATACAAAATAATTAATTCATATACAATTAAGCTTAAAAAATAATTAATTCATGTACAATTAATCTATTGTGTTATCTGAATTTTTTTGAAGAATTGTAATAAAACTATAGCTAATTAACTCTATTTGTGTCTCTTCGAATGAATTTGAGAATAACTTTTCAAAAATATCTTTATAAAAACTCTTAAATCTTTAAGAGCTATATGTTCTTACTGAAACTAAAAAGGAAATATGGCAACATGTGAAATTGAACTAATATATTATGACATTAGAACAAAGTTTGAAGTGAATTTGAAGCAAAAAAAATTCGTTTATTAAGTTAGTTACTATATAGGATCAATAATCATCAATTAGGAGCTTACATTTCTATTTTATAATTTAAACATAAGTTTTGAATAATATTTGTGTAACCTTTTAATTAATATTACTCATTAAGATAGGGAACACGCGCAAATTTCGTACACTTAAACTAGTTAAATATCAAATATACTTAGTCAAATATTATAAGAAACAAAATAAAAAACTAATAATAAATTACACGGTTACACCCGAATACAAAAATATCCAACACAAATATAACATGTTATTCGCATTCTAAGAAATCCTACACAAATGTAATGATGTTATTTCCTATTTTCTTAAATAAATATATATTTAAAGCCCTTATATAATGAAAATTATGCATCAAAATGAACTAAATAAATTTATAATAATTTGAAACAGAATAAATATTACTATTTCTTTTACTTATGTGTTGACCCGTATAAAAGTTATTACTAATAATTATTATATCTTATAAGTAATTTGTGGGCCATTTCCCATTTAAAAGACACATACTTGAAAAGTGTTATCATCTTTTAATCAAATGTGTGAATAAATCTTTTTTAAACAAAAATATTTATCATTTTTCTTAAATCTTAGAAATTTTATACATACATAATTTTAGCATTTGTATTTAATATTGATTGTAAGCTAGAAATTTGTGTTTTAGCTACATTTTGCACTCTAATTACTATATTTTTATTCGTGCTTGAGCTCAAATGACGATGATTTGCACTTATGACGTATACTATGCCTCGTAAGAGATGATTCCGAGTTAAAAAGTGATTTTGGAGCTAAGTTGATGATTTAGAGCTATAAAGTTTGAGTAAAAGTCCAAAAAATTAAATCGGGATCGAGTTCGGGGGTCGAGGACCAAGTCCATATGTTAAAAGTTGAGAAGAAATTCTACTCTAAAAATATTGGGCACCGCGAGGTGTGGCGCTACAGTGCAAGTGGAGGTCGGCCCGACAAAAACCCACTCTCTGAACTTCTCCACAAGCGCGGCGCATGGTATGCCACATGGGGTGTTGCGCTTGTGCATTTCGGTAGTTCAATTTTTCGTCTTCGGCTTGGAAAGGGTAATTTCGTTCGAATCCATTTATAAATGGTATAAATACACTAAAAATATGATTTTGAGAGAACTTTTGACCTACGAATGATTGGAAAAGCATTGGAGACTCCAACAAACAAGAATCTCATCTTCTATGAGCTCAATATCCGAATTTGGATTGAATTCATGTTTACTTACTTAAATTTATCTATGATGATTTCTCCTACTGTTATGGAGTAGTTTCCTTTATGATTTTGATAGACATGGTATATTGATGATTCTTGATACTTGCTTAAATTTATCTGCATCTTATGCTCTAGTTTAAATTTGTGATCCATCTGTGTAATTGAAAGAGCCTCTTAAGTTGTTAGTTGCTAGAAAATAGGGAAACATTCATGAGAAGTTATCCTTTAGACTAAAACCATCATTATATTCGTAGCAATGATTCAGAATACTTCAATTGGATTATTTATGGGAATAAATGTTTAATCGAAGAGGAACTTTAACTTCAAGTATAATCTGATTATCTAATGAATTCGTGAAAATCGGTAGTAATTTTGAAGTGAACTAATTCAAGAATTGGATCCTGAGTTAGTTATCTTGCACATGTCTAGTCAATGGGCCTTACTTCTCCCACTAATATTTTGTGTTGCTCAACTCTTGTTTTTCGTGCTCGATTTATAATTTCTTTAATTTTAGTAGTTAATTGTGGTTGATAATTATTCATATCAAAGTGTTAATCATCCTAGGTAGCAGTTAATTGGGAATTATTCAAATATTATTTAAATCCAATCTCTGTAGAGACAATAATTAAACTATACTATTTTTTGGCTAACGAGCATAAATATTTTATGGTATTTTGCGATCGTCAAATATACCTAAATAGTTACAGATATCTTATGTGTTTTTTTCAAAACTAAGCATTTACTCCCCGAGTACGATGGAAATCTCTCTTAAGTTTTTCATAGTATAGCGGTGTAGAAGTTCCCGTTTGCTAAAAGAAAAAGAAAAAAAGTTTGAATTTAAAAACAAATAATATATATATATATATATATATATATATATATAATTGAGGGACTGGAGATGTGCAATTTTTATAGCATAAGGAGTGCAAGTGTTTGATTCTAAACTATAATCTATAATTGAGTGACATCGCAAGTATGCCTGGTGTAATTTACCCTACATTTAAACTATAAGGGGATAATTAAATTTGTTATTTTCATATCAACACTTACCCATGTAATTTATTTTTACGTTGTGACTTGCTAAACTCAAATCCAACAAGAATGAGCAGAGACCCTGTAAACATTCTGAACAACTAACCAGTATAAGTTTACTTATAACTGTTCTATCTTTATTTTACTTAATAAATTATAATTACCGAATGATATAAATCCATTAGTTTCTATGGATGCAAAGTATAGTGTCAACATTTTCATCATGTTAAGATTCTACATCTCCGTACCTTTTAGGTTCTTCTCCGCCTTGCATCCCTCGCTTTTATTCTTAATTTTATACATTTTAAAAAGACACTTTCATTCATTGCCAGGAAAATAAACTTTCCAAAAATTGCAGAGGGAAGGGAGAATTTAGGGCACCGTTAGAGTAGAGAAGATACTATTACATCAGCCTTCACGAATAGACATTAAACCCTAGGCAATAGAAAAAGAAGAGAAAAAGGAGATATGTTGGGAAAAGAAGAAGAAGAAAGATTCATGGGCTTAATGGGCTGTAATGTTCATTTGATATACGTTAAAATAACCAATTTTCGGACCGGTCATTCAAAAATAGCCAGCATTTGCAAAGTCATTGAAAAATAACTACTATTTTGCTGCAACAGGGACCGGTCCAACATAATATACTGGATATCGGTGCACCTGTGTATGAACTTCCAGCATATTATGTTGTAACTCCAACACGCGGAAAGTTCCAGCATAATATACTTGATATTGAAGCACCTGTGTATGAACTTCCAGCATATTATACTGGACCGATATATTACACTGGAACTCCAGTATATTATACTGAATTTCCAGTATACTTATGCTAGAACTCCATTATAATATACTGAAGTTCCAGTATACTTATGCTGGAACTCCAATATATTATGCTGGAGTATTATCCGGATTTTGAACAGTATTTTCGTTCAGATTTATCTTTACAATAAAAATGGTTAAATTTCGATTACTTTTGAAACTGTGGCTATTTTTGAATGACCACTTATAAATTTGGCTATTTTTGAATTTCTCATCTGATATACCTATGGAAAAAGGGTTAAGGTTCATCAATGGGTCAATAGAGGCCCATTCGAATATATAGCCCAATATAATGTAGGAAAAATAACATTATATAGTCATTCTCAAAATAATAGCTAACTATATATATACACACACAAATTTTTATATATTTTTTCGGCTACCAAATGTGAATAGTTGTTGGCGCAGGTTAAAAGCGAAAAAACCCTATTTTTTCAATAAAAAATTAGTCCAACATTAATCATCATTTTAATTAAACTAGTCTTAGGTACAGACTTTGCGTGTGTTTCCCAATAAGTAGATACTTATAAAAAAAATTACATAAGTAGTATTAGACGATAATCTTGAGTTATAATAAAAATAAAATATATTATAAATTTCTAAAAAAATATATATGTTGATCCCAAATCCAGCCCAATGAAAGTCCTCATAAATTTATAAGATTATCTTATTAAAATTATTGTTATTTTTATGCCTTAATACCCAAAAAAAAAAACAAGTAAAACTATTACTTTTATCACGATGAGGTTTGCTTATAGGCTAATAGCTCCTACAAAAAAGAGTTGATAAGTAAAAATTTAAACTTTAAAAATGACTAATATTAAGTTAATAATTTATAATAATAAATTAATATGAAAAATATAGAAAGCTATCATTTTTTAAAATATTTGCAAAAAGAAAGAAAAATAATTAATAATAACTCATTTAGAATATATTTTATCTTTTAATGTTTTATCCTTATTGTTTGAATTTTGTATACATTAATAACAAAATAAATATTGATTGTATGTTGTTTTACAATTTGAGTAATTCTACAAATTTAGAATAGATGATATTTGCAGGTCGAAATAATTATGGAGCATAGTTTCAAATATTATACAAAAGTTTAATAAATAAAGTTTTAGTTGATTTTAAAGTTTCAAATATTAAAAAAAATTAAAATGAAATGTATTATAGTTATCGTACATAATTCAAATAAGTAAATAATTTATTTAAGCTAAAATTTTAATTGATTTAAAATTGTAAATATTAGAATTTCCTACATAATTCAAATAAAGATTTGTTTAATAATTAAAATTTTAGTTGATTTAAAAATTTTAAATATTAAATAAACAATTAAATTATAATTTTATCCAACGATTAAGTTAAGAGTATTTCACCTATTTTTCAACTACAATGAGCTCTATAATTATGTTTTTCATTATTTTTCCAAATAATTGTCCCACATTATTTTAAAACTTGAATCTTAAATTTTACATGGCTCTCATGATTTTTAAATGGATAGAATGGCTTAAAGTTATAGATAGTAAAAAATATGAACTACACTTAATGACATAAGTATATTTTCAAGTAAATAATTATATAAATTGATGTATCGTTTAAATTTTTTATTTGGAGAAAAGTGTACTACAGCGAATAGAGCTTAGAAATACTTTATCAAATGCACATCCTAATTTTTATCTACGTAGAATATGAGAAAAAATATAAATAAATTATTTGAATTATATAAGGTAAACTTAATTGATTTTGATGTCCTAAATATTAGGATTCCCTATGTAGTCTTTCAAATATGGGAAACTTTAATAAGTAAGTTTTAGTTGACTTTAAAGTCCTAAATATTAGGAAAATATTAAATGACTATTTTGTTATGTGTTAACTTTATTTTAAAAGGATAATAAAGACGAACAATATTTTGCTAGTGACATTCGTGCTTAATGTACGCGCGATGCACGTCTATCTCAATGAGTAAATATTTATTAAAAAATTATATTTAAGTTATAAAATAAAAGTAAAAATTCATGTGACAATCTTGGAGGGTCTGAAAGTTTTTCTTTTCAATATTTCAAAAGGAAATTACGGTCATTTAACGAGATTGAACAAAATAATTTGGTTAAATTGTATAAGAAGCAAATTAGTCTACTCAACGATCACAATATAGTTTGGTGAAATACAAGTTGAAAGATAGTGATTACAATAGTATAAGATAAAATCCTAATTGATTTAAAATCTTAAATACTAAGATTTTCTATACCGTTTAAATAAGAAAATTCTTTTCACAATAGAAGCAAGAATTTAATAAACAAAATTGTAGGTCAAATAGACCAAAATTCACAAAAAACGTATTAGTTTTTTAATATATTCATCATCGTTGAGGCTATATGGTTTAGAAAAGGCCGAGGCACAAACTATTAACTCGATTGCATGTTCCGATAGTCAATTGGCTTATATGCTAATATGTTGTCGTAATACTTTAGCCCTTTATTGTTCGTGCAAGGCGAGTACCCATTTCATGGTGTATATAATTCTTTTCCTAATATTTTTTATTTTATTTTTATGGTTCAAATAAAAAAAAGATTGAGGCAAAATCTTAATGTATTAAAATCATGGGACTTCCAAGGTATTTTAAATAAGGAAAACTTTATAAATCAAATTCTAGTTGATTTTAAAATCCTAAGTAACTAAAATTATAATTTTATCCAATGTAAAATTTATTCTTAAAAGAAAATAACCGAACAACATTTCAATAAGTAGCTTGGTGCTTTTAAATATTGCATTTACGTCACCATTGAACAATGCTTCTAATCGTTTTAACCGCGTGCGCGACATTTTAGTCTCTATATGAATTGTTCAAATGCGTGTAGCTTAATTCCTTAGAATTTGCTTATTTGTTCCCTAAAAAATAGAACATATTTATAATGCTCGCTGTAATTCGTCATGTGATGCTACTTTTGCTCCCCTATTTCACAGGACACGTTTAATCTGTTTCTTAATAGCAGATCTTGGCCATAATCTCATGTCCTCTACTTTGCTTACATTTCCTGAGAAAAAAAAAAAAAGGAACAAGAGAGAAATACATTTAGTTTTTCCTTCACTGATAAACTGAGAAAAGCCAGAATGTTAGTCCTCCAAATTGAATTTTTCTTGGGGTAAGCTAAGGTACGTCAATGCATCAATGTACGATACGTGATTTCTTTTCTTTTTCATCTGCTTAATCAGAGCCTTTGAGCCAAAAGCTATGTATGTGATGCTACTTCTTAATTCTTATTACTATGTTCATGTAAAAAGATTTGTGTTTACATAGGCTAGCTAGCTAGGATAAACACTGAAAAAAGTAATGAACGGGGTTACTTCTTTTCCTTTTATTAAAGTTTCTTGCACTACCATAAGATAAGTAGATATTTATCATCCAATAATGTTAAATTTCGAATGTTGGATTATGCCTATGCCTTTTAACAGGTGTTGGCCAATAGGAGGGTTTGGATGATGAAGGGTACTTATTTGTATAGAATAGAAGGTATGTATGTACTCAAATACTACGTCAGTTTGTGTAGCACAGGTTTTAACCAAATCAAGAAAGCACAACTTTTTTGGTCAGGATCTGGAATAACAAATTTTGCTAGATTTCCTTGAAATTGTTGTTTGGGTTCTTAACAATCAGGAGATTCTTCTGGCAAAACTTGATTTTTGGTATGGAAGAAAGAATGCCAAAAGATTTCAACAATACCCAAACTTTCTTATACCTTATATCTTGTGCTGTAGTATAAAATTTCCATTTATTAAATTAAATTAAATTTATTAAACTCTTATTACTTTTTCTATAGACCGTACGTTTTCCTGTTAGGGATTTCAATGCTGCTTTCAGCTGGTGGCCTATCAAATCTTTGAGAGGTAACTCTAAGCCTTGGAAATATAATATTTCCTCAGAGATGTTTTCTTGCATTGTCGCTACCAGTGTTTTACTGTCCATATTACACTTCATTTTATGGTCTGCCAAAGAGTGAAAAACTTGAGAATAAACAGCCACAGAACCTTATCCCCTAGTGATAGCACATTATTTCACTAACAGGTGAGGTTCTGGACATCTTAATAGCCTGTTTGGCCAAAAGTGTTTTTTGTTTTGTTTTGCCAAAAGCACTTTTGGCCAAAAATTGAGGTGTTTGGCCAAGCTTTTGGAAGGAAAAAAAATGCTTTTGAGGAGAAGCAGAAGCAGTTTTTGAGAAGCAGAAAAAAACAGCTTCTCTCCAAAAGCACTTTTGAGAAAAATACACTTAGAAACAATTTTTTAAAGCTTGGCCAAATACTAATTGCTGCTCAGAAGTGCTTTTCAAACTAATTAGCCAAACACAAACTGCTTATCACCAAGAGTACTTATGAGAAAAGAACTTCTCAAAATAAGCTGATTTTTGCAGCTTGGCCAAACGGGCTATATCCTTCCTCCCCGTATAGGAAACAGTAATTATGTACTGACAATCTCGAAAAGCCAAAAGATAATTAAGAAAACAAACCAAAAACCTACTTTCCTCCTAGTGATGTTGCCCTTCGAACAAGAGTTAATTCTGAGAAATAGGTCTGTACTTTACTTCAGTTTTGTGTGGAACCCTTCAGAAACTAAAGTCAACTGTTTCAAAGAACTAAACATCCTCGAGTATAAAATGAGATGTGGATAAAAGTAATATGAAAATGAAACACAAACAGTACACGAGGGACTTTGGAAAAGCAGTTTTGAGCACACCAGAAAACACAGCACATTGAAGCATTTTATTAGGGGATCCCAACATCTACAAGTCCAAATATAAGTATCTTCAAACCGACTATATAACAAAGATGTCTTCATAGGACTCCCCAATTAATATGATCTCCAATAAGCAATTATTACAAGACAGCAATACCTCAACTAAATAAATTTTAGCTTTGGAACCAAACTGCTTCCTCCCTACCTTTGGCGATCAAAGCTAAAGCTTCTTGAACTCATTTTCACATGTACCATCTAAGCATAACGGCAGGGGTCAGGAATCATCATTGCTTTTATTTTTGTCTGCATCCTGACGCACAAATTGCCCTCGCACACGCGGCCTCTGTTCTGCGAGTCTCTTTCTACTTTGGTACCGGACCTAAAATATATGGAAAGATAATCCAGATAAGTTTTGCTCTGTCATTTATTGACTGTTCAATTGCTTCAACACCAAGAAATGCTAAACAGTTTGAATCAAAGTTTAAATGGTAAAAAACTTATCATTTCACTGATTAGACGTAGCAGGCAAAGTTGCATCGTTGACTTCATGTGAAAATTTTTGAATGCAAGAATGTACTATGATAAAAAGGAAAAATAAAGAAAAAAGTAATGGGAATAGGTATGCTGAAAGGCATAAAAAGAAGCTTAAGTGGGATTTCGACAAACTACAGAATCTGGTTAGATCTAAGCAGGACTTCAATCATGTATTGCAATCATAGAAATGATCCAGTCACAATTACCTTTTTCTCAAAGCACCTCTCCTTCCTCTTTTGCCGGAATTTAATCAAAGCAGCCACTCTTTGAGCCGAGTGATCACTTCTGCTTGCACTTCCACTCACGCTGCCAATTTCACATTTTTCACCCGCTTCATTTTCAGCAACCAAATTTGTTCCTTCAGCAATTAGAGCAGTGCTGCTACCATTTTGGCCACTGCTTCCATTTTGCCCATTGCTTCCATTGTTACTTCCTGATGCACTTCCATAATTAGCAGCGTCTCCTTCAACAGGAGTTCCTACCATGTCAGATGTTCCGAAATTTGGAGCAGCTCCAACAGCATTTCTCATGGTCGAATCATCAGTGTCAAGCAGCTGTTGTTGCTGCTTCAGGTCAAGTACATGGTGGTGATGGTGATGGTAGTGATGATGGTGGTGCTGAACTTGGACCTGCTGCTGCATCGCCCTTGCTTGGGCCAGGGCTGCCTTTGCAGCATCTTGTTTTCCTGGAACCATAGGTTGAAGAGAAGAATTATGACCATGTTGCACTGGTTGAAATGCGGAACAGGTATGGGCATTGACTGCAGGTTTGGTTATTGGCTTGTCAGTTAATGTTTCTTGTTTGACAAAGAAATTATTTGTCGAGGAGCCCATGTCATTGTTGTTACTACTTCCATTTGAGCGCTGGTTAGGGGTACTGCTTGACTTTGAACGCAAGTTATTCAGTGATTCTGTTTTTGCAACTTCTGAGCTATTATTAACTGGTGAACAGCTGCCCACATTCCCAGTTGGAGCCTGATTAGCATTTGAAGCAGGAGCATTATACCTGCATGTGAAGAGATTCAATTAGCAACTGTAGTTTCTTCAGGATATTGAGTTTTAGTAACAGTTGAATCACATGCCTAGAGAATGCTGAAAGGTCTGAATGCCTGAGTATATTGCGCTCTTGCACACTGGTCCCAATTTCTCCAACATCTCGAAGCTGCTTCAAACTAAGTTCAAGAGAAGGCATGCCTTTACTGTCATAGGTGGCTATTTCTTTGATGTTTGTGATCTTGGAAGGATCTTTCGGAACTTCATTGGCCATACTTTCTACCAGAGGAGTACCGGTTTTGGTGTGATCACCCCTATAACCAACATCCATGTCTTTCAGGTCATCTTCCCATGTTTCCTTGTTGTGCTTGAGGTTTCTGACCATTTTCTCACTATCCTTGGGGTCTAATTCCAAACGTTTGTCCTTCATAGGAGCTGCTAAATCATCCATAGCTTTACCTGATCGGCCTTCAAGCTCTGGAACACTAGTGACACCTATGTTCAAATCTTTACCCATTCTAGCATTTCCTGAGATGTAAGCCACAACATAGATATATATAATGGATTGAATGATAAACGCAATAGCAAAAGTAAACAGCATAAAAAGAATTTGATCTGAGATTTTTTGTTATTCCCATGGGGCTTGGAAGAGCCACACCTACCAAGTTCATCCTTCTCATTGCGGCACTCTCTGGGGGCAGTTGCAGGCACCCAGGTAGCACTAAGTGCTTCTGGCCTTGAATGGACAACCTGGGCACAAGTACTATCAGGGGGATCGGCCAATTCATTCCATGGTGACATGGGTTGGGGGCTGTCAACTTCTATGGCCCTTTTGGACCACGAACTCTGCTAAAAAAAAAGGAATAATAATAAGAAGATTTATAATGGACGAAAGCTACTGCAAACCTATCTGCATTCCTAACATCAGAAGTTGGATCTGGGATGTTGGGAGTTTACGATTCCGGAGTTTGCTACAATAACTTAGACAGAATATACACACATGACCATACAATTCAATTTCTGATGCCCATAAATATGCAAAATGAATTATCTTGTTCATGGTCTGTGTGTCAATTAGGCAGGTCAAACTAAATTTGGTGCGTTAAAGGCTTAAAGCTGGTTTAGACAATGAATGCGTCATGATCCAAGCTAAAAGTTTACTCGAGTCAAAGATAGGTTGGGTCAATTTCGACTAAACAATGGGTCAAAACGAACCAACCACCCAAGTCAAAACCATTACAATGAGAGAAAGTGTGTGAACAGAGAGATACAGCCACAAACCAAAACAAATGTTTTTCTTATGTTTAAAGAGTAAAAGTAAGTGGACACGTTGACAAAAATACCCCTAACTAACCAAATAAATTTAACTTCTATTTGTTGACAAAGTTTTCTTATTGATCGATTCTGACGTATTAGGCGTCCAAGTTAACCCAATGATTTGGATGAGTCAATTTTTGAGTTGTCCCAAATTGAACCAACCATGAATATATTACTCATTTAGCCAAACAAAGAATATTTTGGTGATTTTTATTTATATGCAAATGTGTTCTAAGTTTCTAATTTAAATTTAATATTTAGTTGTCCAATGTTAAATTTCTAATTTTATATTCCTAGTTAGCATTTTCACCAAAATTTGCCTAACAATTAATGCTTTGTTTTATTAGCTGTGTATTTTTCAATAAGCTAAATTCCTTGATTGCTACTCAAACTTGGCATGATTTGTAAGTTAGACATCTTAAATTTCCTAGTGACCATGTAAACACCTTTACCTTGACAAAGGTGCCCATGTCTATAAGACCAAATGCATGAAATACACTTGCTACTGACTGACACGGCAAGCGAACTAATTATTTAACGACAGGTGTAATTTGAAAGAAAAAATAAGAAGTGTAACTAAGAAAAAGAGAGAAAGACAAAGACAAAACCTATTACCCACGCCCATAAGTCCCCTCCCTTTCCCCACCGCTAGGCCATCCTCCTTCTTTTTCATTATTTCTTCTCATATAATCATCCTCTACTCCTCACCACCATATCCCTCTTTTGTTTCTCCGATGAAAAATGATGTCAGCAGCCGAATTAAGTTAAAAGGCGCTAAACAACTCTTCGGCGGAGCATCTTTCCAATGCAACCCACCGCAAGAATCAGGCAGAAATTAGCGAGCAACCTGTTCTTCCTTCATTTAGATCTGGGTTTCAACTTTAAGTTTGAAATTGATGTTTTTGAGATTTCTATAGGTCTTCCTGTATGAATCTAAAGTGATTTCTAGTTCTGGTTTCAGCTTTAAGCTTGAAATTCGATGTTGTGTTGGGTTCTGTCAAAACTCCTTAACTTTCTGCTTCTCCTTCTTCTTCTTCTTCTCACTTTTGTCGTTGTTGTTGGTGTACCGGTAAAAGTAGCGTCGGATAAAATATGAAAGGAGGAAGTTATCTGCACAAGCGGAGAAGTTCGGCGCCAACTACCATTTTTTATTAGTCTAGGTTGGAATGGCCATTTTTTTAGAGAGCCGTAGATGGTAGGAGATATCGAAATCGTAGGATTGTTTTCAGATATAAACTGAAACATAAGCATATAAAATGAAAAATAAGGATAAATAGGGCGCTATTTCCACATCTCAACTAGTTTTAAAAGAATCTCACGAGCTCAAATGGACTTTCATGCTAAGTTGCTTGGACTAGGGTGCAGGTATCCAATACGGGTACGGATCAGAGAGTCGGATTCAGGAAAATCTAAATTTTAACATTCGGGGGTGCGGATCCAAGTATGGATTCGGGTGCTGCGATTCGGCTAAGAAAATTCAAAATTATAAAAATAGAGCTATAAAGATATTCTAAATTTTGAGTTACTGTCTACCAGAAGTCAGAAACTTAGAACACAACCCTTTGAATTCTTGGTTTCTTTGTGTCTGGCCTGAAATATGAAGCAGTGAATATGAGATAAAAGGGCTATAATATTGAAGGTATGCTATTTTTCATGTCTTAAAAGTGTTTTATCTTTTATTTTGAGAAACCAAAATCTCAATTCCCCCCACAAATTTGTCCATCGACACCGGTTAAAGTATCTGAAGTTGGTTGACCGAATACCAAACGTGCACCCGTCCCAGTGTCGTATCAAGACGGGTTCGGCTTCAAAAATGAAGAGTCTGCGCAACTTAGCTTTCACGCACACACTTTGCCATGTCAGACACTTGTATTCAAGGGGCACATATATGCCAAGTAGAGGTGTAAATACGGTTAGTTGGAGTGTCAAACTTACAAATCATGGCAAGTTTGAGCGGCTATCATGGAATTAACCTTTTCTTCTTTTTTTGTTTTTTTATAACTGTAGTGTCCGGGCCAGCTTGCGCGTACCTCGACTAATTCCCCATGATACCTCCCACCAACAAAGGAATTAACCTTTTCACTGCCACCTTTTAGGCTTTTTCAAGAGAGGCTGAATCTTATAAATTAATCCACTTAGCCATTTTTTGTCAAGATGCACCGCCCAACACCTTAGTGCATTTGCTTAAGTGATGCGAATCGCGAGGCCTGCAAGCCTTCTTCAAAGCTTAAGCGGTCCATCTTTGATACCATTGCTTTTATAGGCATCTACATGCAGAGGTTTCTACGCAACACATAAATGAATTATTTGTTTTTTCATAAAATGTGAAAAGATTTTTAATCTTTCAATTCATTATAACTATAGTATAATAGGAACATTTTATTAAGCATATCTTTTAAGGGGATATCGTAATAGGTAAGTACAAGTTCTATCAAATTGAAGGAAAGGCTCACGTGCGCAACCCAATAAATAAAAGATAAAGGGATAGAATCAGCCTTTCTTGGTCAAGCTTATAACGAAGATAGGGGGTGGGAATCTATGCAAAAGAATAAGTGGTAGTGCAATTACTTAAACTAGATTGGAGGTAACTGTCAGATACCCTATAGTTTTTTCCTCAAAGAAAATGGGAATCTTAGAGATCAAGACCATGCTTCATTTGGATTATGCATGAGCCAATCCATTTTTTTCTGATTTAGTCATTTTCATTAGTCACAATCACTCTTAGGCTGAGCTGCTATCTCAATAAAACTGATTTTTTCTATGACCGAGAAATTTGTATGGTGCCAACCCTTAGGACCAACTGCAGCCTTTGAAACTCGAGGAAATGGCCCCTCCTTTCTACCCTTCTCCACTCAAATACCAAGCTTAGTTCGCATGGTGCAGGGCTTGAACATGTGACCTAAGTCACAAGTTCAATAAAACAGACAACTTTGACAATTTGATGAACTGTATATGATCACTTTTCTATATAATCAGAAACAGTTAACATTATCCAAAACAATCATGCCAGAGATCTCAGTAAATAAGCCAGCATAAATTGGCTGACCACATCATTCTACAGAGCTATTTAGAAGTACTAGGGCAATCATATATAAAAATGTATATATCTGGACAATTTTCCAGACCCCACTTGTGGGATTTCACTGGGCTTGTTGTTGTTGTTTGCTTATCTATCGCATTAAGTCTAGAAATGTTCGTTAAGCAAATGACCACTTAAAAGCACTTTTGTATAAGGAATGTTATGTGGGCTATTAGAGAAATATTAATCTGCACGCGCTGCTTGGAGAAGGGGGTAAAGTAGCCTATTGGCCATGAGAGAAATAAGTTATTGAAAAAACCTGGTGGGTGGGATTGTGCGGGAGCAATGACTACCAAGATTTTGAAGCTGCTATTTGTATGATACAATGTATTAATGAATTGGTCATGCCATCAAGATACCCAGAATTTTGAGAAAGACACGAAATTTCAACGAAATGTCTGACAACTAAAAATTATTAACTTCCTTTTACTTGAATTATTCCAACTTAAGATACTATTTGAAAAGAAGAACAAACTGTGTTGTCCCCCTCCTTTTCCTATGGGGGAAATGCAAAGAGACATAAGAGACCACTGATAGAAGAGAGTCATGCCAAACTATAGCCGTGAAGAAAGAATACCTGGGTGCCACTTCCATTGTCGCTTCCGTCCCGGTCATCCAGATCAAAGCTCCCATTCTCAGCTTCATCATTGCTGTCAGTGTTATTCAACGATCCTTCAATACTTTTAGATTTCGTAGACTTCTGAGTCTGTATGCCACTTTCACTTCCGCTTCCACTTGACTGAGGAGAGGATGAGAAATCAATGCAAAATGGGTTACTCAATGTGCACTTCCTGCTAGTGTCTTTCTAAAACAACATGAAGAGAAGAGGTCTACAAGAATGACAGGTTAAAAAGTTCCAGTTTCAAATGGAGTCAAATAAGGTGCTTCCAAACCAAGGATCAGTGCCGAGGTTTAGGAGGGCATTCCATAAAGTTCCAGTTACAAATGAAGATGACTGCATAAACTTACACTATGGCATTTCCTCCAAACATGCTGCCAGAGATTTTTTAGCTCATTCTTTCGAATAGGCTTCACTAAAAAGTCAACCGCACCCTTTGACAAACACTTAAAGACGATACCCATAGAGTCATTAGCAGACATCACTGCACACAAAACTCATCAGGTGTAGCACTTAAAAGTATCATATTGTCAAAATATTAAGCAACATTTGAATATTAGTAAGCAAAATAAATATGTGGGAATGATACTCACTAATCACCGGAACATTCTTGCGAGTTTTGTGATTCATAATCTTTGACAAAAGACCAATGCCTGACAAATACGGCATGGCTACTTCCGTCAGAACTAGATCAACATGGTTAGCAAGATCTCCTAGAATCCTCCATGCTTCAAGGGCGTTTCCAACAGCTGTAACTGCCATTATTTCATCGTAATAGATTTGATAAGAATATCAACAAGACCAAGAACAAATCAAGAATATAAAAAATAAGCAAGTCCTGATTCTCTCTCAAACAATTTTGAGCTTCAAAAATCGGAAGAGATATCCACGAAAAGAAATATTATCTGAGAACTAGAATTTCGACCTCTAATATGTACCCTCTTATGCATATTTAGCTGCTTCACTTTGCAAGCACGCCAACTTACTTGGCAAGTAAACATATAAGAAAAGAGAGTAATGGAAGCAAATGATGGTTGGGGCTCAAGTGCTCCTTTCAGAGCATCAAGTAAAGAAGCATAAAAGAGATGCATAATGTCTTCTTAGGTTTCTGAATAAAAAAGATGCACATATTTGTTCTTAAGTAAAGCTGCACATATATAGATTACTTGTACATATAGTAGGAAATTACTCCATCCAGATCCTTTGACAAGGGGGATTTTGAAGGACAAGTATTATAATTATAGTGTAGCTTCCACCGAGGGAAGATAACCTTCAAACTATGATGCATATAACAACCGTTAGTACTACTACACCTCAATCATGAGCAAATTGCGATTGATTATATGAATCATCACTGGCCATATCGCTTTATTTCAGCTCAGCTCAAACCAATATTATACAAAATAAAATAGAAAAAAGAATAAAAAGTACCACAAGTTCCTTATGTTTTCTACTGGCAATTAAATTTCAGACAAGATTAAAGGACTTCTAGAAAACACGAGACCTAAAGCGGATGCATTAACATGACCAAAACATACTTCGAACTAATTAGTATCACCTATATGGATCTTTTTCTTCCATTATGCTCTATTTTTCGTACCTATGAACCGGTGCATCTAAGGAGGTCGACACAGGATATAACCAGTCCATCTCAAACAACATTTGCTCATTTTATCCTTTATATGCATCACTTGCATCTTATACCAAATGTAATCACTTTTAATCTTGCATAATTTTGTATGACCGCACACCAATATCACCAAACTAATTTTGCTTGATATCTTTAGCGGCCCAACATTCACTCCAGAGTTATACTGGTCTTATAATCGTTTCATAGAAGTGAAACGTATCCTTCTATCACATAAAACTCCGGTAACACTTCTCTATTTCAACCATCTTATTTTGATTTTATGTGTAACATTTTCATCCCCCTTACCATTCTCTTGAAGACTACATGCAATTGATGCACCTTCTCCTAAAATCCACTACACAATCCTCATAATCTAAGTTGATCGGACTCATCAGTTTCGATGTCGCACGTGTCGACATGTCACCGGCACTGGTGTGAGCGTGGAATCCGTACTGGATCTGGTCAATGGATATTGGGTACTTTGACCAAAAGCTAGGGAGGATTTCGAGACAAGATACAATTTGATTTTTGAAATCAAGACAAAAGTTAGAGTAACTTTGACATATGCCATAGTTGGGGAAAGCCTTGAATGATCCTGCAGTTCATACTTCTTCTTTCCCTATTTTTCTTTTTTTTTGCGAGAGAGAAGAAGAGAGCTTCAAAGAGGGACTCGAGACAGATGAGCGTTCAATGAAGGGAATCCGAAAATTTCAGGGGTATAGAGTTCAAAAATGAGACTTGCGTTTATCCATTAAAAAATAGTGAAAGCTTGACACATTGCTAAGTCTTCAAGAGATCTATTCCTATAAGAATTAGAGTTCTAATGCAAAATTATATTGTAAATGAAAGATAACTATGCAAAGGTTATTTCTTATAGTATTAATATGTCTCGTAGTTTAGGCAATACTTTTATAATTCTATTTTTTGATAATTGAATTATTTTTAACCGAATCCTCACACTTGTATCCCCGAATCTTAAATTTAGATCATGAAGGATCAGATCTCTAGATTTGCACCTGTATCGTACACCCCCACCTGAGTCCGAGCAACTTAGCTTACGACTATATATTCTGGAAACCACATTCAAAAGGGTTCTCATGTGCTGAAACAGATGCTATTATTCCCTTCAGGGTTCACTCACAAGCTCGATTCCTTGGCCCTGGATAACTACTTGGATAGTAATGTCCTTTTGTTAAATGATTCTCTTAGATGTTGCTTAAGGGGAAATGTCTCATTTCCCAACAATTGATAATGTTTCCCATAATGCAATAGATGCTCTCTTTGCAAAGAGGAAGAAGATGTCAACACCTTATTCCTTCACTGCAGAATCTCTAATCGACAACAACAACAACAAAAAACCAAGTGTAATCCCATAAGTGAAGTCTGGAGAGGGTATATGTACGCAGAGTCACAGATCTTACCCCTACCTTATAAAGATAGAGAGGATATTTCTGAAAGGCCCTCGGCTTAGGGAACAGTGAAAATAAAGCAACCAAGCAACAAACAATAGTAACAATAATGTAATATGGTAACAGACGTAAATGACACATCATGTAATAATACTGAACCATGAATAAGAAAATACAATATTCCTAGTACTACGGGAAAGCCCAGGAGAAAGACACTGCTAACTATCAACATTCAACCTTAATCCTCAACCTCCACACCTTCTTATCGTGAGTCATATCATCGGTAAGCTTAAGCAATGACATGTCATGCCTAATTACCTCTCCTCAATACTTCTTAGGCCTACCCCTACCCTTCCTCGAACCTGCCATGGTCAACCTCTCACACCTCCTGACCGGAGCATCTATGTTTCTCCTCTTCACATGCTCGAACCATCTCTGCCTCGATTCCCGCAATTTGTCCTCCACAGAGGCCAATCCCACATTGTCCCTAATAACTTCATTCGTAATCTTGTCTTTCTTGGTATGTCCACACATCCATCTCAACATCCTCATTTCAACTACTTTCATCTTATGGACATGGGACTTCTTGATAGGCCAACACTCAACCCTATACAACATAGTCGGTCTAACCATCACTCCGTAGAACTTGCCCTTAAGTCTAGGTGGCACATTCTTATCACATAAAACCTCTGAAGCGAGCCTCAATTTCATCCACCGCCCTCCAATTTGATGAGTAACATCATCATCAATCTCCCTGTTGCCTTGAATAATAGACCCAAAATACTTGAAACTATCTCTTTCAAGGATGACTTGAGTATCTATCCTCACTTCCATTTCTGCTTCGTGCATCACATCACTGAACTTGCACTCCAATTACTCTGTTTTCGACCAACTCAACTTGAAACGTTTAGACTCGAGTGTCTGTCTCCAAACTTCCAGCCTAGCGTTAACTCTGCCTCGCGTCTCGTCGATCCGAACTATGTCATCAGCAAATAGCATACACCATGGCACCTCCCCTTGTATGTGTCCCGTCAGCACATCCAACGCCAGGGCAAACAAAAATGAGCTAAGAGTCGATCCCTGATGCAACCCCATCTCCACTGGGAAATGATCCGAGACTCCTCCCGCAGTCCTTACCTGAGTTTTCGCACCCTCGTACATGAAGAATCTCTCATCGAATATGGAATTTCATTCTGAATATTTGAAGGTGCATGCCAAGATCTACAGACTTCCTCTTTGCTTGACACAAGAAAGGCTTGACTAATTTCTCTTCTAAACCTGGAATTTAATTGTACATCCTTGTTTAGCTTTTGATTCAACAAGACAAGGGCATATTTGTTAAGAGTCAGGTGCTATGATTGACTTTCTCAATTTACAACATTTTTTTTACTATCGGGTTGATCGGGCTCAACATCGTAATTCTTAAAACAAAGTGCCTTCAAGACATATATTGAAAGAATGGGTGCACTAGGAGGGGAGAAAATTCTAGTAGGTGAAACAAATGATAAATATGAAGGTTTCAAGAAGTTGAACGCACACCTCACCAAAAGTTAGCTAATATTTTTTTCAATTGGTCAAGAACTCCTTTGAAATTGAGCCTCAAGGAAACCCAAAATTTTCCAATAAGATGAAAAGTTATAAAGTCATTAGATGGTCAAGAACTCCCTTTGAAACTGAGCCTCAAGGAAACCCAAAGTTTTCAAATAAGTTGAAAAGCAATAAAGTCATTACATGATGATAGTGCTTTACATAAGAGAGAATGTTTTGAACGAGAACAAACAATTTTATAGGAGAAGAGAGAGAAAGAAAAAAAGATTAGAGTGTGTCCAACTTCTCTCTTGAATTCTGGTTTGGTCTTTTTCGTCTGGCAAGAAGTTCGTTTTGGCATCTGATTATAGATTTATGTTTTTCATCAATCATTTTTTCAACCACGGACATTTGGACAAATGGGTGGAAAGGAGAAGGAACTACATCAGAAAATTGTCGATTAGCACAAGGATACTTTTATGGACTTATGGGCCTTACTAATGATGATCACAACAACCAAGAGCGCCAATAACAAGTATAACAGATGGAGTCAAACTAGCCACACAAATGCTCTGTGATACAGAACTTCATGTTCGTGAGAGCTTAGCTATTGTGCAAGACAGAGGAATCAGAGAAACAAAATTATCATCTCTGAATTCTCTTATGACACAGGCCGGGTAGATTTTGCAGGAAATAAACAAATTAGAAGGCAAAACTTCTTAAGAGTAAGCACTAGGAATTTCTGCGCATGCGGTTAAAGCAAGAAGATGGCCCGGGGAAGGGTTAAGGACAGAATAGGAACACAATACAAACACTACAAGACAGAACATTGAATAAGCACCAGGAATTTATGCGCATGCAGTTAAAGCAAGAAGATGGCTCAGGGAAAAGTTAAGGTTAGAATAGGAACACAATACAAACACCACAAGACAAAACATGGAAGCTCTTCGTAGATATTAGATAGTTGCTTAGTATTAATTCCCAAAAAGAAGAATGCCAAAGAACCTGTAGATATTAGATCCATTAGTATAATTAAAAGCCTTTACAAGATAGTTGCCAAACTACTTACAGAAAGAGAGATCCCCAAGTTAGTCTCCAGAACACAAATGGCTTTTTGAGAGGAAGACAGATTATGGGTGCAGCCTTAATAGCAAATGGGCGAATTGATTTTAGAAAGGAGGAAGAACCAAGGGATTATGTGTAAGATCATCAAGAAGGCGTATAAAAATTAGGACTTTTAATAGATCTTCTTGTAAACCCAGCATTCTTGTATTCAGTTGTTTACAATCATGTTGTATTTCAATTTTCACATTCTTCTGAGTATAATAGATAGTTGGTATACTAGATTCTTCCGGTGATGGTACAATGCATACTAATCTACTTCACTGTAGTATAAACCAAAAAAGCATAGTCAAAGACTAGGATTCTGTCTTTTGACTGAAAAACTAAACTTACATAAAATACTTGACAACTCCTGCATGAAATTTAAAAAAAAAAAAAAGCAGCAGTGCTAATGACACAAAAGTTTTTTCAAAGCACTGCGGAATCTCCGAAACTAAACTTACTGTCTTGCTACCCTTTGAAAGAACTTTTTTTTTAATAACTTTGGTGTTGGGGCCAACTTGTGCGCACCTTGACTGATTCCACAGAATACCTCCTACATTCCACTAGCATAGGTGCCGGTAACTATGTCCATCAAGGCTTGAATAGATGGAAAGAAACCCCCTACCTAGTGTTTTTATCGCCGTTGGGATTTGAACCTGAAAGCCCTTTGAAAGAACTTTGCTACTATAACTTTCAAAGAAAAAAATATTGACACAACATACACCTTCTTATAACTGTTATACGTCAACCCAAAGAAACAGTAACTGACTTTTTCTAAATTGCATCGTGAAGTTCATTCGACGTCACCTTGTGACTCGAACATTAGAAATCCAAAAAGCTAGATATCATGTGATGCATGGAGCTGGATCAGAGAGAGAATTGCCAACTGGAGGAACAGAAAAAAAATCTTCGTTCTCTTTCATCTGAAATCATAATGATAGAATCTCCCAAACACTAAACTACTTGTTAAACCAAGGCTGCGCTCTACTTCATCCATGTGATAATTTTTAGACTGGATGGACAAGGCAATATGGTAATCTGATAAGACAAGAATCCAAATTTCCAGGAAATCACCAGATGCATGAAGATGAATTAGCTGGATAGTTTCATCAAATAATTCACTACAGGAATGTGGTAAAGCATGCCCTCTATAAAATAAGCAGATGACCGGATAAGGATTGGGTCTGGACAGGGACTGGGATAAGTTGCATAAAATAATAAACTTATTATGTTGTTCAAAAACTATCACAAATATAATAATAATTCTCATATATTTTCCGGTTATTGGTTATTGTTATCGTTTTTCATCTATTTTCTAGTTCTTATGATGCTGTCATTATTTCTATGATTTTCTGTTGATGGTACTGATATATTGTCGAGGGTCTATCAGAAACATCCTCTCTACTACCCCAGGGTAGGGGTAAGGTCTGCGTACACACTACCCTCCCCGACACCACTTGTGGGATTTTATTGGGTTGTTGTTGTTGCTCTCTCATCTGACGTTACAAGAGTATGACCTCCAATACGCTACATTATTTGGTATCAAATCGGGTTGTATTTCTTATTAAATCTACAAGATAATCCGGAATTTCTTATTCCTTACATTGTCAGTTCAAACTAAATTTTACAGCAAGAAAATAATATCTTAAGTAAGATTGTTCAGTAACTCCATCCAGGAAACATTGACAGCTCAAAATATCAGGAAAGGAAAGGAAAAGGAAGTATATTTAGTTTCACTTGATGTTTGAGTAAAATTTCAAGTGTATGTTTTAGAAACGTAAAATTTAATGTATCTTAGAAGCCAAGAAACTTCATAAAACCCTTAACTCAAGACTAACAGCTGTAACATCAAAGTTCAGCACGAGAGTGGCCTGAAACATAAAAATTCATAACAGGAAAAGAGATGGCAACACCAAGTTTCTGGTACAAAGCTAATATCAACTTATGCATATGTTATGTGTGCACACACACCAAACACTGGATAGAAGAAAAGTTGCCTCTGCTGAGGTACTCATGACAGTTTTAGGAAAAGCAAGCAATAAGAACAAACCTTCATAGCTGCAGTTTCGAAGCAATGCACTAACAACATGACGAGTTGAATCATCATTTTCCACCAGCAAAACCTTGAGGGATCTAATTGGAAGAAAACGGTCCCACCTAACCAAAGGCCCTTGAGGCTGTTGCTGCTGTGTTTGTAGAACAGACTGTACATGTACCAAATCCCTCTGTGTTTCATTCCCACCTTCGACATCCTCATTAATCCTTGACTCATCTTCCTCTGAAAGCCCCTGTCCTTCACCAGTAATTCCATCCCTCACTCCATTCTGGCCATCCTGTATGCTATGACAATTGAGTTCCACCAACCCTTTAGTTGGGGGACCATTTGAGTCCATCCGAATTCCTCTCATCAACCAGATTCAAAAAGTCCAATGATGAATAAGGCAGCGGATTGAGTCGGTGCAAAAACGTCTAATTTAGAAGAAAAGTTGCACATAACGTTGTCTTCAAGTACCAACCTTTCAATGAAACGGCTCTTCAACAAGTCCTTAACCAAAATGCATGAATGTCAACATTTTATTATAAACAACTGATAAATGGAACATACACGGGGATAAATAATCAAATATCCAACTAATGCTATTTACATTACACAAAATAAGCATGTTTCTTAAACTGTGAAAAAACAGTTACAAAATGGAACCCCAAAGAAAACCTACATCAAGTAGGCTCAACCTTATGCACCCAACAACAACCTCCTCTCCCGGTTTCCCCTGCCTACATTATCATCAGAATAAGCTCATCTTTAATTGATAGAGAAAACTTTCTAATGTATATCCTCGAACTTGGGCCTAATCATGAATCACAAGCTTCTTATTTTTACAACAACTATGCCTAAGTGCTAAACAAGGTGGGGTAGACTATATGAATTGTGATTTTTATTTTTACAAAACCAACTATGCCTAAGTCCCAAATAAGTTGGGGTCGACAACATGAATCCTCACTGACCACATTACTCCTTAGAACTCACCTCATGTAAATATTATACACATAGAAGCTTCATATAATTATTATTAATATTTGAGATGGATCTATAAACAGAACAATATTTTATAAAATAAATAATTATCGATCACAAGCTTCCATTGAATTGTAAAAGCAACTAATTACGTTTCTTCTCCATTAGGCAGCAAAAAGTGAACTCAACTGAACAGCAACATAAAACTTAACTGTGCTGGGTTGAAATCTCGGTGCTTTCCGTTCACATGAGAGTCAAAGCATCAAGCTAAAATCAAGATCTTATATACAAAAACAACTTTCTCTATAGGAAACAATGCATCTCATCTTCCAACAAAACTCACAAAAACTCAATATACAAATCCATTACTCAAATCCAAGCTTTAGTCCATATTCCAATTTTAAAAAGAAATAGAAACGAAACCCCAAACATAGAAGGAAAAAAAAAGAGAGAACAAATCAAAGTCAACAATTTTTCAGAGAATAAACACTGCAAATCCTCCAGAAAATTACCTTATGGACCTCATTAATGAGAAAGAGAAGCTTCCACTGATACTGTCTACTACTGCAATTGGTTCACAAAACAAAAGGGACGAACAAATTTGTGTATAAAGTCCAAATTCAATATTTCATCCCACTATTGTAGACTCATTTTCTTCGAATTTCTTCTTCTTCTAGGGTTTGCTTTTTATGGGGGAAAAATATAAATTTGTTAAGGGGATTTTTGGAGGTCTTTTACTGGTTGAGAAACGGCGATAGGCTAAAGCAAAAGATGAGAGAGAAATTTAGAAGGTAAGATATTATATTCGTGATGACGTGGCTGTGTAAGAGGCCAGGCGAGGTGCCACGTCGGAGTGAATTGTTTGACGTGGAGGTAAATCTAAATACGGGCGCTGAATTGAGTAGGGCGGATCTATTTGATTTCTCTCGGATCCGATATAGGGACACGTGGCTTCCTGTGTGATTAGTTTTATATATTTGGGGGTATTTTTTTTACTGGAGGGAGAGGAAGTCGTTTTCGAGAAAACTTAGCTGGACCCCACATTGGCTGTTTTTGAACTAAAGACGGAGTATGTCATTATGAAATGACGGTTTTGTCCTTGTATACCGAGTTTCTTGTCCTCGCTTCCCAATTTTAATTGGATAATGTCCGAGTCAGCAAAAAAATATCTAGAGGTTTTGTTGCAGCCCCATATTAGCATGAGCGTGTTTTCCTTTTTTTTTTTTTTTTTGGTTTTCCTGGGTAAATGAGCGTTCCACAAATTCACTAGCAAGTGAATGAGATCATCTTTTTCCTTTTATAGAAATATATTTTGTGATCAAACGATGACTTATTGTCTTAAAAAAAAATTCAAAAGATAATCGTACCAAACACACCTTAAGTCCTACTTGTAAAGATTTTTACAATTTGCAAATTCGATTTTCATTGTCCCTATTTTTTTCCCTCCTTACATAGTTATTATTAACAAACTGTATTTGTAAACTAATTCTGGAAAAAAT
The DNA here is from genome assembly GCF_000715075.1 of Nicotiana tabacum. Lineage (NCBI taxonomy): Eukaryota > Viridiplantae > Streptophyta > Magnoliopsida > Solanales > Solanaceae > Nicotiana > Nicotiana tabacum. Next base: position 70,524,079 of record NC_134090.1, on the reverse strand, counting down.
AGAATAACATATCGACAGAAAATGTAAATGAAACAAAAGTTAATCAGAGCCCACTGAATTCACAGCGTTTCCTTAAGGAATTTAATCCTCTTCTAGTACTCAAGGTTTGGATTATTTCCTACTAGGATAGAACGAATTACACACTGATGTAGTGGTACTTCAAACCCCAGTGTTTCAGCGAACACAAAGTTCGGTAGCAAATCACACTTACTGTTGTTTTCTTTGAAAATAAAACAATGCAGAAGAAAGGAGGAGAACTCAGAAAATCGTATGGAAATTCTGAGAGAATGGAGTTGTATTTATAGCCAATGTTGGGCTGAAAACTAAAGAGATGCAACTTTTCAGAATGACTATTTATTCAAAATGGCCATAGCATAAATGCCATAACATAAATGACTATTTACTCAATAATAAACCGGGAATTCAAGAGGAAGGTTAATTTTCAGTTACAAAACTGAAAAGTGGAAAACTGACAATGTGCTTAATATTAATATTCGTTTTTAATATTAATATTCTGTTATTAAAACGGATATTTAATAACATTTCTGTTAATATTTTACTATTAACAAATAAATTTGGTCCAAAAAATTAATCAATCAATAAATCGATCATTTGACCAAATCCGAAGCCGAGCAGAGCGAGCGACGACGGCGACGGCGCGAGGCTTGCTTTCTTCTCAACTCTTTAAGAGCTAGAATAAGAGCAATTGCTTATATACCCATCAAAAACCTCTTCCTCTTCCAATATGGGACAATGTCCCTTTGTCAAGGGAGGGAAACTTAAACTTTCACTTAAAATATTTATTTTCCTCCATTTCCTATTCACCCTATTTTAAGCATTAATATAGCTTAAAACCTCAACAACCCCCACATGAATGGGGAACAACTATATCACGGAAATATGCATGAAAAACTTTGTGATTCGCAAGCAATGATTTATTGCATCTGGATAAGTAGCCCTTTGAACTTTCTGTAGTGAACTTATGTCGGATATACTCGCTCAACCGGTAGATTTGATATCTTTGAACCGTCGATATTTAGTGTATACCTAGACAACCATAAGTCACACAACCAACCCTTAACCGTCTTTAGTTCTCATTGTTGTGTTCGTTTCAGCCATGAATAATGCCTGGTTTCATAAGTGCATAGAGAACTGGCCTTACAAAATTCTCCTTGAAGCGGCTAACACTTCACACTTACATAGGTAATTCCTAAATGTGCCATCCTATAGATACACTATTTGATATACCCTGTATCAAATTTAGAAATCATTAAAAAGCCTTAATGCTTTATCCTTGGTACTAAACATTGTCTCATCACGAGAATGGACCAAAATTTTAGTTGACAATGTTGAACCATCATTAATGACTTTGTTTGATCTCCTTGAACCTAGATCTTGGGATCTTCAGTCTTCTAGGTAGAGTTACCGTTACAATGACTTATTCTCGGCCATAGTCCCATTCCCCTTGATGATTTCTCAACTAGCTCTCTAGTTAGTTGTTTACCGTGAAATGATAACAACAATTAAATTTGTAAATGAGATTCTAAAAATACGTGATCTATTCCCGAGAGAAGTTGATGCTAAGAATGCTAAGTATAATGATGAAAAGCGAGCTAAAATGAGGCAGTAATCAAACTAAAGGGGCCTGTTGCCCAGATGCAAAGCTAGTCGACGGGGGCCTTGGGGCCAAGGTTCGAGCCGAGCTTGGGCTACCGAGGGCAGTCGGGAATGGGGTAACAGGCAGAGATATGATCGAGCAAGGCTCTATACTGCCAATATTGAATGCTATAGTGAAGAACAAGTAAAATAATGATAAATGCTAAAACGGCCTCGGGCTAGTGAGAGAGAACAACTTAGAAGAAAAAAGAGAGAGATATTATTGCACTTGTGGAGAAATGGTGCAACATCAGTCCTTTACAAAATGGTATGGGTTCCCCTTATATAGGCGAGGGAACACGGTATGGTACAGAGTGCATTAAATGTAAAGATGCAGGGATGGGACGACTAGACGTGATGCCTCAACATAGGCTCCAGATAAGCCGGGCCTGTCAGACGTAGCCATGTGCCTAGGGGACTTGCCCCTCTATCCTAGATTCGTTCCTTGTTTCCTCCGAGTCGGGCTTCGACGAGCCCTGAGGCCGAGAACTCGATCGCGGCCTCCCACCCTCAGGGTCCCAAGACATGCTTCTGAAATGTCTTGATAGCAAGAAATCAAGTCTTCTGATTTCGCCGCGTACAGATAGTCTCCGCATTTCCCATAATGAAGTGATGGGAAATGATTCTGACACTTGACTCCTCGAGCTTCTTTCGGCGATGCCATATCGATGATGTGACCCCTAGCGTAAGCTTCGCGGTGATGGGACATCCACAGGCTCGTGCTTTTCGACCTCATTTATTGCACTCCCTGATTCTTACTTCCCAAGGTGCAGGTACCATCGTCGGTTCGATTTTCTATGGACGCATCAACTGCGCTCGTCATTCAGTCTTCGGGTACCCGGGGGTCCCTCTTGATCTTGATGTAGATAACCCTTTTAGAATGTATAAGATTGACTTCTGCTGAGGAGTTTACATATATTTGGGCGCTTCCTCAGACCTTCGTAGAGCTTTCGTGATTGGAGCTTCTTGTGTTTATTCCTCTTTTCAGAAAGAGGGGATCACGAGACCAGGTGTTTGCCTTGCGTCGAGTGTCAGCGTTTAAAGCTTACTGAGGTCCGACTTCTTTGGGCCGGAGGTTCTTGATGTATAGTGCTGCCTCGAGCTTGGAGATAATATGAATGGCCCCTCGAGTCTTGACTCCTCGTTGAAGGGTGCTTTCTGGATCAGGTACCGATCCGTCGATTTGTTTCGAGGTTGTTGGCTTCCCGGGGCTTGCCTCGAGCAGGCAAATTGTCGCTGCTTCTGGCATATATGTGGGGCGGCTTCAGTTCCTTCGCAAGACTTTACTATTTTCAAATAGCCGCCTTTCTGCTTTGGCACGGGGTACTTCATCTTTTTAGGCGCAAAAAGTGTTGGTGCGCGCCCTTGCCTTGACCTATTAGTTTCACCATAGTCATGGAAACCACTTGGGGGCCGATCCGTCAGGGGATGGGGGGGCGCTGCTCCTGATGCTCAGGAACTGAGGGATTTTGCTCTAGAGACAGTGTCCTAGATAAGAGAGGAACACTTGAAAATGGCGAGGACGTACTATGGGTGGAGCGAGGGGATAACACTGCAGGTGCTTTCCCCAGATGAGGGCATCGCGGACTCCACTGATGGATTTTTGAGCGTATACCTATACCTTTTTACATTTGCCCCCCTGATAGGGTTGTGCTTGATTTTTGCTCGAAGTATCGGGTCACCCTGGCACAGATTCATCCGTCATTTTGGCGAACGACATTGATGATAAGATTCTTCGCGGAGAAAGCTGGGCTTGAATTCACGCTTGACCATCTTGTCAGGCTATATCAGCCCTTTTATCATCAAGGCCTGCTAACTCTGAGGTGTCGTTCGTCCACGCCCTTTGTTGTTGATAACGAGGAAGGCGGGGATCGAGAGTGGGCTAGTTGGTTTATCCGAGTCCGGACGACCGATATTATCCCTGTGGAGTTTTTGCCATTTCCAGAAGGGTGGAATCATGCACGTGAGCGAGGCATTTGGCGCTTTCAAATTCCGCATATAGCGAAAACCAACTGAGTAATAATGTTGTATCCCTTATTGCAGCAACTTCGTGGATGCCAATTGAAGTCCATGATCTGCCCGGCTGGGTCCGAAGGCTGGTGACCCATTCGTCCTGCGGCGAGCGCAGGTGGCGAGTTGTGCTTCATACCAAATGGGGGCGTAATACCAAGGTATGTGCATATGCCGCATTTGTCTTGCCTTCGTATACCCGAGGTAATACTTTCCTCTTTCATTTGCACTGGATTTGCCGTTTGCAGATATCAGGTGGTTCCTTGGGATGAGGCAATATTTTTCTGAAGAGGGGAAGGAATCGTTGGCCTCCGGCCCGAGGGACGATGGCAATAAGAGGGATTGGCACCCGTGGCACGACGGAGCCTTTAGCGGTGCTTGTCGGGCTCACACTTACGAGGAAGGGGCGTCACCCGAGTCTTCTGCTCCCAGAGTGCCTGACTCCCGGCTGGTGGTTCCTTTGAGCGAACATGTCGTGCCCGAGGTCGGTTCTTCTGGGGCTGCAGGGGCAGGATCAACATGAGTGTTTTCTGACTTCGAGGAAGTCCGTCGGCTTCACTTTGTGGTGAGTTTATGCACAATTTCCCTGTATCCCGTGTCCTCCTCCCTCTATTGAACCTTTCTTGTGCAGGCCTGTGATAGGCTTAGGTCTGAGCTACTCTGTTAAGGGGCCAAGCTCCAGAAAATTCTGGATAAGGGCGAATCCCTTAGGCTCCTTAGAAAGGAGAAGGAAGTTGAGCTGCAGCATTGGCAATATGAGGCGTATCGAAGCTCGAACTATGAGAGTTATTTGATGGAGTAGGTAACTTCCTGTAGTACGTGCTTCGCTCATTTCTAACCTCAAGGCTAACTCCCTTTTGCTATATCAGTTGCAGAAAAAGGCGGAGGCCTTGGAGTTCCTCAAAGGCGACGTCAACCGCGTCAGAGTTGCTTGCGAGGAGCTAAGGGCTCAAGTGCAGGCTCGAGCTTTAGAGGAGATGAGCGCCTCGGCTAAGGTAGCCTTCGAGGTCCAACTCGGTTTGACTCATGACAATGCCAAAGTTCAAGCGGATATGCTTGGGAAACTCGAGTCTGATCTCTCGAAGGTCAGAGCCGAGATAATTGATGCCCGAGAAAAAATGGCATTAAGCCGAACTAGGGCTGATCGTGAGATGGCGATTCGTACGAAAGATGCTGTTGATGCCCAAGCTGAGCTGAGGCGAGCCCCCGACAGGGAGAAGAGGATCGAGGAATATGTTCGTTGTAGATCCCGGAAAGAGGTACTCGAGGAGGTCGGTGCAAGGGGCATCATTTTCTCGGAGGAATTGGCTCGAGCAAGGGCGGACGAGCGTGACGCTCTGTCACTTCTTGTTGACGTTGCGGAGGGCGAATTTGTCAAACTGTAGCCCTTTAGTGCAGAGTGTAGATTTTGCCATTTTGTCGCTTTGTCTCTGATATATGTAGGGCATGCCTGTAGGTGGAGAATGAGCTTTTTCGTGCATGTAATATATAAGAAGAAACTTGAATCTTTATTTTCCTTGTACCTTTTTTCTGTTATTGCTTTTGATCGGGCAGGTTGGTTTTAGTGTTTGGCGAGATCTTCATATGTCCAAAAGGGATCGGTCAGACCCGGGGGCTCTTTAAGTGCGATCATTGGCATGAACAGGTGATGTGGCCTCCGTGCTTGGCCCGACTGTTTAGGCTTAGTTTCCGAGTCGGACTCCGACTTGAGCCTTCTTGTCCTCGAATTTTTTGTGCCCGTGCGGGCAGGTAGTAGTTGTTTTTATCTCTTGCCCTTGGGCATTTGCCGTTCTAATTGTTTTGGGTCCAGTCTCGGAGTCGTATTGTGACTCGAGCTTCAATTGACCCTCAAGCTCTTTCCTGCCTGCATGGGCGGATGATGATGGCCCTTTGTGCTCTGGGTCAAAGTGACCGTACGGGCGCGTGGCCCAGAGGTTTACTCGGCCGGCGATGGTGGCACTTATGCCATGCCCTTAGGCATATTGCAGCTTCTGGGTCCAGTCTTTGAGTCGTGTTGCAATTCGAGCTGTAATCGACCCTTAAATTTCCTTGATTTCCTGGCCGGTGATAGTGGCACTTATGCCGTGCCCTTAGGCATATTGCAATTCTAGGTCCAGTCTCCGAGTCGCGTTGTGATTCGAGCTGTAATCGACCCTTAAATTCCCTTGGGTTTCTGGCTGGCGACAGTGGCACTTATGCCGTTTGGTCGTTAAGACCTTTTAGTATGTGGCTTAGAGGCTTGCTAGTTAACTATTTTGGATCCGGTCTCCGAATCGAGTTACGATTCGAGCTCATTTTAATCCTCAAGTTGTCAATTTTCAAGCTGGCGACAATGGCTCTTATGCTGTTTGGTCGTAGAGACCTTTCAATATGAGGCCCGTAGTCTTGCTTAGCTGGCGACAATGGCTCATATGCTGTTTTTGCTTGTGGGCTTTTTGTAGGCTTTGTTTCCGCTTATTAAGGTCTTTTTATAGTATTTTTGCCTGACCCGTCGTCGGTTCTAGAGGAACCTCGATTTCAAGTCGTTGTCGGCGATGTTTCGAGCACCTCATAAGGTTCATAGCTCGTAGGTCGAGTAGATCGACGCTCTTACGTTTCGAAGCCGATATGGTCGGAGCTCATTTTTGCATGTTGAGGGAAGCCTGTTTTTACCGGTTCTTTCCGAAGTATATTCGGAGTAGTGGCCTACGATTTTTACCGACAATCGGGCGTCCCTAAGTCACGTTATTTTGGCTATATCAGCCCTTTTGACCGTAGTCATATGCGTTTGGCCGTAGCCTTTTTTGATCCCAAGTGATAGTTTAGGCGTCTACATCGAGGGTATGCCCTTTAGGGATTCTTACAAATGCGATGTATAGCCTAAACTTCGGGATTTTCATACATGTTGAGGTCTTACAGTTTGTCATGCCTATTAAGGTCTTACAGTTTGTGTAGAATAGATCTGGTTATGCCGAGTCTGCCCGCTAGGGTCTTACAGTTTCGGATTTTCTAGTGCATGGCGATTGACGATAGTCTCTGAGTCATCGAGTTTGTTTAACCTTGAAGACCGCTTCTCGTGAACTCGGAGTTGCATTGTGAGGGCTTTGTGAGCCCGGGGTTCCGACCCTGGGGTCGTGTAGGCATTTGAACCGTTTAAGTCTCTGAGTATCTCGGGACGTATTCGGCGGAGAGGCCTTTGCCGTGAATATACCGAAATAGCCTTTTTCGAAGCGTGAAATGCCGAAAAGATATCCTTTATCGGTTGGAGTAAACATAGTTTGTAAATACATATTGTCCCGTTGATGCGAGCTCGGCCCGCATGGGTGCGGCTCCTCGGGCTGCTTGGCCCGGTGCATTGCCTCCCGTCGAAGCCTCGTTCGTCATTTTTCCAAGGCTGGGCTGACTGCAAAAGGGAGTCTCGTAGGCCCTTCAAATTCTTCTTTAAGGAGTGTGCGGACGTCGCCTCGTTGGAGAATCTTGCCGGCAAGAAACCTTTTTCGAGAAAAAAACCCGATTGAGGGAAAAAGAGTGCGACGTTCTCTCGAGGGCTCCTATGGGGTTTCATGATCGGATGAGCATCGACACATTCCAGTTGCTCGGGAGCTGCTCGCCTTCCATGGTGCCAAGCTTATAGGAGCCTTTGCCAACTATCCCAAGGACACAGTACGACCCTTCCCAATTCTGGCCTAGCTTCCCTTCATTGGGGTTTCGGGTGTTGAGAGTAACCTTCCTTAGGACCAAGTCTCCGATACTGAAATATCGGAGGTTCGTTCTCCTATTATAGTATCTTTCGATTTTCTGCTTCTGGGCGGCCATCCAAACCAATGATAACTAGGGATTTTGACGCATTTCATGCTCCTTCTTGCTTACGCTTTGATTATAAATTCATACAAAATAGTCCCAAAAGGCTCATAAGTTGTGCTTGATTGCAGGTTTGATCAACAAAGTGACGAGATGTCAAAGATCGACTCAAAAGGAGTGAAACCGGCACAAGTAATAAAGACAAGACAAAATTCAGGAGAAACAGGCCTAGTGCGGCCGCACTACACTTTGTGCGGTCCACACTAGGGAGACTCAGAGGGTTGGTTTTTCAAGCATTAAAGCAGTACGGCCGCAGTAGATATTGTGCGACCCGCATTGAAGGCACCGCGGCCGCACTACTAGTCTGTGCGGTCCGCAGAACCAAAGTTCATAGAGATGCCAAGTTCTGAAGATCAAGTCTGTGCGGTCCGCGGTCATGTTTGTGCGGACCGCACTAGATGCCTTCGCGGCCGCAGTCTATTCTGTGCGGTCCGCGGAGCCTGGGTTCAGAGAGTTGAATTTGCAGAGTCAAGAGCCTAGTGCGGCCGCACACCATTTTGTGCGGTCCGTACTGACCCCGCAGGGGCATTTTTGTCTAGTTTTTCTAGCTCAGTATAAATAGAACCTTTTTCCATTTTTAGGGTATCAGATATTATCAGACATTATCTGACTTCAGCTGCGCTCGTGAGAAGACCTTTTGTAGCCATTTTGGGCATTTTTACTTAGTTTTTATCATTGAATCTTTGTATTTACCTTAGCAATTAATTAATATATCTTTATCTTCATCTATTTCTCTGTTTTTCTCTTCAAGCATAAGTAGCTAGACCCATTAGCTAGGGTTGTGGCTCAATCCTAGTGTGAGTAATTAATGGGTGTTATGATTTAAGGTTAGATTGACTATTGGGTGTTTGTTATTTGAGTTAATTTCATGGTTTAATCTATGAATTAGTGGTTGCAAACTCTAGTTTATGCTAAGTTGACTTGAGTTCTTCTTGAGAAAGAGAGCCTAAGTCTCCGAAATTGACCCAACAAGGAATTGGGATGAACTCAAGAGAATTGATAGTCCCAATTAAAGGGTTAAACCTCGAGAGAGTAATACCCGACTGGAACCCCAGTTGCTTGAGCAAATTTACCTACCCTATTGGTCTTGAGAAAGTCAATTGGGCAAAATCACTCTCTCTACCGAGAGGTGTGAGAGTTGGTAAAATTGTGCAACAGTTATAGCATATTCCCCAATTATGTCAATCGTGCTTTAGGTTCAATTACCCGTTAATTGGCCACCTAGGAGGATGCCACTATCCTAATGCCTTTTAAACTATTAGATACAACTTGTAGCAATTTACTCGTAGTTAATTTAGTAGCAATTGTAATTTGTAGTTTGATAATAGTAGAATATAAAGAAAACCCAAAAATGATTAGAAGTGATATTTGGAACAAATACGCAATTCCAATCTAAATAGATACTCGACTCCATTCCTAGCTCTCTGTGGAAATCGATCCCGACCTACAAATCAGGTAAAAGCTATTGCAACCCTCTCTTCCTACTTTTTAGTAGTGTGGAGTAGGTTGCGATCACTTTTTGGCACCGTTGCCAGGGAGCTAACGGTTTTGGCTATCTATTTAGTTAGTTTTGTGTATTGTTATTCTTTCGTTCTTTGTTACTTACTTGTTTGTGTCACTACTCAGGTACCAACATGGCTTTAAACAACGCTAATGACCCTCTTGGAAACGTGATAGCGGGGGAGGAGGTAGATGATCTTGAGCAAGATGAGATGCCTCTTGCACCTCAAGGACAACGTAGAGGCCGCAATGCCAATGCAAATCCAAATGACAATATTCTAGACCCTCCTCCGTCACTTCCAAGAGTGGCTCCCAGAGTACTTCCGAACCAGGGTTATGCAAGTGCTATTGTCCCACCCAAAATCCGGGCGGGCAACTTTCTGATAACCAATGTGATGTTGACCTTACTTGAGCAGTGTGGGTACTTTACGGTCACTACGAATCAAAATGCCTACAAACATCTTAAGGGGTTCGTAGATACATGTTGGGGGAGCAAGCAGACGAATGTATCCGAGGATGCACTGAGATTGAGACTTTTCCTGTTCTCACTTCGGGGGAAGGCATTAGACTGGTTCGAGAGACTCCCCAACCATTCCATCACAACTTGGGATGAGTTGGCGGATAAGTTTATTGCCAAATTCTTCTCTTCTAGTCATATGACAACACTTCGAGATGAAATATTAGCCTTCAAGCAATAGACAATGGAACCTTTGCATGAGATTTGGGAGCGGTATAGGACAATGGTGAAGGAGTGCCCAAATAATGATATGACCGAGGCCATGATCTAACAAACCTTCTACCGGGGAATACATACTACAAATCAATGCATTGTTAACCAATTGGTCGGGGGCAATTTTATGAAGCTTTCTTATGATGAGGTATGTGATGTACTTGATGAAATGACAGACACTTCTTCAGCATGGCAGAGTAGAGCAGATGTGCCTCAAGGTGACCCTACGGTTATCTATTTGCACAAAGCATTACATGATCACGGGCAAACGATAGCTTATCTTACTACTACTATGAACCAATTGGCTAAGGCGCAGTTGCAACAAGTTTAGAATCCTCGTCAAATGAATGTCATGAAGGGTGTTAGTATGCTTGTCAACAAGAGAAGGCAAAGGAGGCAACAAAATCAAGGGAATTCTAAGCAATATGATGATACATGTGATGGGTTTCAAAATGATGGTTATGATGATCAAAGTGAAGAGGTACAATATGTCAACAACTATCAAGGTAATAGAGGCAACTCTTCAAACCAGCAATTGTGACCCCAAGGAAATTGGGGCAATCAACAACAAGGTGGTGGTAATTGGAACAACAACAACTAAAACAAAAATTGGGGTAATCAAAACAACAACCAAGGCAATTGGAATGGAAATAACAACAATTGGGGCAACAATAACAATCAAGCCGGGTGGAACAACAATGGAAACTAAGGCAACCGGGGGCAAGGCTTTCAAAAGCTCCCAATGTACCAACAACCGAACAATCCACCCCCTTTCCCTTCTCAAGGTCCTAGTTCTTTTGGTAATGATATGGGTAGAATTAAAATGATGTTCGAGCAGATGATGAATAGGAATACGGATTCTGATGCACAGTTAGCTTCTCACAACACCTGTATCCGAAACTTGGAGGTGCAATTAGGCCAAATTTCTCGGTCATTGAATACTCGCCCAAAGGGTGCTCTACCAAGTGATATGGTAGTGAATCCAAAGGGTGGGAACAATCATGTTATGGCGGTCACAACAATAAGTGGGAGAGGCGGTGATATGAATACCTCTAAGCAAAAGTAAGTCGCGGATAATGATGTTGAGTTGCAAGATGACGAAGTCCCTTTGGTAGTTGAAGATGTGGTTGATGAAAATGTGAACAATGAAGTGAGGATTGATATTCAAGAAGTCGAGGTGGAAATCCAAAATGATGTGAACCCGTCTAGGGAACACATAATTGATATGCCAGAGCCGGTTGTGCCAAAAGCCAAGGCTCCTTTGCCAATGCCACCTCCACCTTATCCTCAAAGGATCGTGAAGCAGAAGAATGATAATCAATTTAAAAAGTTCATTGACATGATGAAGAACTTATCTATTAATGTGCCTTTGGTGGAGGCACTTGAACAAATGCCGGGTTATGCAAAATTCATGAAAGACTTGGTTACAAAGAAGCGTTCTATGGATTGTGAATCTATAAAGATGACTCACCAAGTTAGTGCTATAGTGCATTCAATGACCCCGAAGCTTGAAGATCCCGGTGCTTTCACCATTCCTTGCACCATTGGGAGTGCGGATTTTGCCAAGGCTCTATGTGACTTGGGAGCTAGTATCAATTTAATGCCCTACTCGGTTTTCAAAACTTTGGGTATCGGATAACCTAGGCCAACCTCAATGAGACTTCAAATGGCGGATCGATCGATGAAGCGACCTTTCAGCATTATTGATGACGTGCTTGTCCGAGTGGACAAATTCATTTTGCTGGCCGACTTTGTGATTTTGGATTGTGAGGTGGACTATGAATTTCCTATTATCTTCGGAAAGCCTTGCCTTGCAACGGGAAAGACATTGGTTGATGTTGAAGCGAGTGAGCTCACTTTCCGAGTGGGAGATGAAAAGGTCGTTTTCCATGTTTGCAAGTCTATGAAGCAACCCAATAGCACTGAGGTGTGCTTATTTGTAGACCTTGTCACAGCTGTGATTGTGGATGATACCAGTGCTATGATCAACGTGGAGGATCCTCTTGAGGACATGCTATTAAATCTTGATGTCAATGAGGATGCAAGTAGAGTGGAGAATGCCTTACATGGATTGGCTCTTATTCTTATGAGACTAGAAAATTGTCTTTTGATCTTGAAAACCGAAAAACTCCACCAACAAAACCATCAATTGAGGAGCCACCGGTGTTGGAGTTGAAACCACTTCCTCCACACCTCAGGTATGAATTCTTGGGCTCAAACTCTACTTTACCAGTTATTCTTTCTTCTTGCCTTACTAACATGCAGGTTGAGGCCACTTTGGCGGTGCTTCAAAAGCGGAAAAGGGCAATTGGATGGACTCTAGCTGACATTCGGGGAATAAGCCCCGCATTTTGTATGCACAAAATTATCTTGGAGGATGATGCAAAGCCTTTATTGGAGCATCAAAGAAGATTGAACGAGGCTATGCAAGAAGTGGTGAAGAAAGAAGTGATCAAATGGTTGGATGTCGGGGTTGTGTACCCCATTTCTGTAGCTCATGGACTTCTCCGGTGCAATGTGTACCGAAGAAGGGTAGTATGACTGTGGTGACCAATGACAACAATGAACTTATTCCTACTCGGACAGTTACAGGTTGGAGGGTGTGCATGGACTACCGGAAGCTAAACAAGGTGACCCGAAAGGACCATTTCCCATTGTCATTCCTTGATCAAATTCTTGATAGTCTCGTGGGGCATGCTTTTTATTGCTTTTTGGATGGGTACCGGGATATAATTAAATCTTAATTGCCCCGGAGGACCAAGAGAAGATCACATTTACTTGTCCGTATGGAACCTTCGCTTTCTCTCGAATGCCGTTCGGATTGTGTAATGCTCCGGCGACATTCCAAAGATGCATGATGGCTATTTTCACCGACATGGTAAAAGATATATTGGAGGTATTCATGGATGATTTCAGTGTGGTTGATGATTCCTTTGAAGAATGTTTGAGAAATTTGGATAGGGTATTGGCCCGATGTGAAGACACAAACCTCGTACTCAATTGGGAAAAATGCCATTTCATGGTTGAAGAGGGTATAGTGTTGGGTCACAAAATTTCAAAGCGAGGGATTGAAGGTGACAAAGCCAAGATAGAGGTGATTTCAAGGCTTCCTCTCCCTACTTCTGTCAAAGGGGTGTGGAGTTTTCTTGGGCACGTGGGGTTCTACCGAATGTTTATAAAAGATTTTTCAAAGGTGGTAAACCCCTTGTGCAAGATACTAGAAAAGGATGCAAAGTTTGTGTTCGATGAGGGATGTATGCAAGCATTTGAGCTTCTCAAGCTTAAGTTGACCACTACCCCAATCATTACCGAACCAAATTGGAGCTTGACTTTTGAGCTCATGTGTGACGCAAGTGACATTGCGGTTGGGGCTGTCTTGGGTCAAAAGGTTAACAAGATGTTTCATCTGGTGTACTACGCAAGCAAGACCATGAATGAGGCTCAACGAAACTACACGGTTACCGAAAAAGATTTGTTGGCTATAGTATTTGCAATGGAAAAGTTTCGGCTGTATCTTATGGAGGCCAAGGTCATAGTACACACCGATCATGCCGCTCTTAGGTACTTGATGACAAAGAAAGATTCTAAGGCAAGATTGATGCGATGGGTGTTACTACTTCAAGAGTTTGATCTAGAAATTATGGACCAGAAAGGTAGTGAGAACCAAGTGGCGAACCACTTGTCCCGTTTGGAGGAGGAGGGGAGGCCTTGTGGTGGCCTTGAGATAAATGATTCATTTCTCGATGAACAACTCCTTGCGGTGTCAATGAATGATATGCCATGGTTTGCCGATGTTGCCAATTACCTTGTGACTAGAATAATCCCGTGTGAGCTCTCTTCTAACCAAAGGAAGAAGCTCAAGCGGGATAGTTTGGATTTTTATTGGGATGATCCATACATGTTCAAGATTTGCACGGATGGTGTGATTCGTAGATGTGTCCCGGAGGAAGAACAATTGAGTATCTTAGAGGCTTGCCATTCTTCACCCTATGGTGGCCATCACAGTGGGGTGAGGATGGCCTCTAAAGTTCTTAGTTGTGGGTTCTATTGGCCAACCTTATTCAAAGATGCGGGTGATTTTGTGAAGAGGTGTGACGATTGCCAAAGAGCGGATGGAATTTCAAAAAGGGATGAGATGCCTCTCAATACCATTCTTGAAGTGGATATCTTTGATGTTTGGGGCATCGATTTCATAGGTCCATTTGTTAGTTCTTGTGGGAAAACTTACATTCTCGTGGCGGTTGACTATGTCTCAAAATGGGTTGAAACCGTGGCTTTGCCTAACAATGAAGCCCGGAGTGTTGTTGCATTTCTTAAAAAGAGCATTTTCACAAGGTTTGGCACTCCTCGTGCGATTATTAGTGATGGGGGATCTCATTTTTGCAATAAATCTTTCGACACGTTGCTTTCCAAGTACAATGTCAATCATAAGGTTTCGAACCCTTATCATCCTCAAGCTAGTAGTCAAGTGGAAGTCTCCTACAGGGAAATCAAGAGTATCTTGTCAAAGACGGTCAATGCTAATAGGACCGATTGGTCGAAGAAGTTGGATGACGCTCTATGGGCTTATCGAACAGCTTACAAAACTCTAATTGGGATGTCTTCGTATCAGTTGGTGTTTGGGAAAGCATGCCATCTTTCGGTTGAGTTAGAGCACAAGGCCATGTGGGCTTTGAGGAAGTTGAATCTTGAATGGGATGTTGCAGCCAATCTTCGTGTAGAGCAGCTCAATAAACTCGATGAATTTAGATTCCATGCCTATTCCAGTTCGTCCTTGTATAAGGACAAGATGAAGTACCTTCATGAAAAATATGCTCATGGAAAGGAGTTCAACGTAGGTGATTTGGTTCTCTTGTTCAACTCCCGGTTACGTCTGTTTCCGGGGAAGCTCAAATCCAAATGGAGTGGACTGTTTAAGTTGTGTTTGTGACCCCTTTTGGTGCTCTTGATTTGAAAAACAAAAATGGTGAAGTCTTTAGAGTTAATGGGAACCGGGTCAAGCATTATCTTGGAAAGTTTGATGATAGCCACGTGGTGGCGCTCCTTCATCTCAAGTGATGTGGTGGTAACATGCGTCGTGCCGCGATGTTAAATCAGGCGCTTCTTGGGAGGCAACCCATGTCTTTTTCTTCTTGTCGTTTTCTTTGATTTTCTTTGTAGTATATGATTGATTTTTGGGCTAATTGATTGTGAGATGTTTCAAGATTGTGTTGATGCAGTGTAAGGCATGATGGAAAAAAATGCACAGGTCTCTGAAGTTTCCAGTACGGCCGCAGTACATTATGTACGGACCGCACTGGTGTGGGTAAGATGAAGCTTCTCTGAAGTTTGCCACCGCGGCCGCACTACATTTTGTATGGTTCGTGGTGGACCTTTGCGGCCGCAGTCCATTTTGTGAGGACCGCAGAAGGTTGCCTTCTCAAGCTTGTGCTAAACAAGGCAGTGCAGACCGCGGTCCATTTTGTGCGGTCCGCACAGGTAGGTAAGGCTAGGCCCCATGTGCTTTTCTATAAATAAACCCTGAGGCTCCCCTTTTACCCTTTTCGCGAATTTGAATCTCAGAGTTATAATCACTGTTCACTTCCCTCATTTGCTCGGAAATTAATTGCTGGAACTTAGTTACTTCAATACATCTCATAATCTGGTACATTAATCCTTCTTTTACTTATTTAATTTTGGTAATTTCCTTTAATTTTTGTTCTTCTTAGCTTTTAGCTCTTCTTCCTCCCGTATTTTCTTAAATTGTTAGGTTAGGTTTGTTAGCTTTTTGATCCTTATATACCTTGTTAGTTTAGTAGACTAGGTAAACACTTAGGGACATAAATTAGGGACCAAATTGACCTTAATAGCAAAATCTGTTAAACCCTAACTCAGTGCCAAGTCCGGGCACGTAGTGCGGATCGCGGTCGCTTATGTGCGATCCGCGGTGCCCTAGTACGGTCCGCAGTACCACTTTGTGCGGACCGTACTGATGAACATCTGAAAGATAACCCTTGGGCAGTGCGGCCGCACTACATTTTGTGCGGTCCGCACTGGCTTAGTGCGGCTGCGGTACCATTTTGTGCGGGCCGCACTGGTCAGATTCAGAGGATGGGTAGTCTGAACCCCATCCCAGTGTGGACCGCAATCGTCTTTGTGCGGACCGCACTGGCCCCTATGCGTCCGCACTCCATTTTTGTGCGGTTCGCACTGGGCAATTTCTGCAACCTGTCTGCAACACTGGAAGTCTATTCTGAAATTCTTTCTGCTCCAAGTTTCTCACTTCTTCTGTTGATACTAACAATGTTATATGATTGTGTGTGCAGACCATAGTTAAACAAAGAGGAAAAGACTCAAACAATCTAGCAGAGGTGCTTCCTCCCGGGGAGGGAATCAGAAGATGGTTAAACTCACTCTCCAGGCTCGTCAAAAAATAAAGAAGATAGGTAATTAAGGCAGCTGATAGAGCCTGTGATCAGTCGGGGAGTGAGTATGTGCCCTCCCAAGATATTTCTTCAGACTTAGTACCAACACATTTCCACCCAAGTTTCAGATTGATAGATGACACCCCTCCTTCATCACCCATTGCCCAAGCACCAGGGCATGTTTCTACTGAGTCGTTTGAGGGCTCAGCAGTCGGCAGTGGTGAATACTCCACCTCCCCCACAACTTCATTATCCGGGGAGGGTGCAAGCAGAGGTGAGGAGGAGGTACAGGGAGATGAGGAGGCAGCTGGAGGTGGTGAGCCTCAGGTGGGAGGTATTGCCAAAACAAGAAAACCTGATGTCTGGGAGGATAGGTTCGTGAGCAAGGTGGCATACTACAAATTTTGGGAGTGGTGGCCGGTGAGAAAGTTGATACCAGAGCGGAGTTTCATTGACAATGATCTACCACCCCACAACCCCAATGTGCAGAGACAGTTCAGAACTAGAGTGGGTTGGGAGCACTTCTTAGATAACTGTGTGGACGCCAACGAGCATTTGGTCAAAGAGTTTTATTGTAATGTAGCCCACATCAAAAACGGCTCCAAGGTGACCAAAGTTCGTAATTTGAAAGTTTTGTTCGATGGGAAGTCAATTAATGAATACTTGGGCTTCGAAAAGGAGGATGAAACTCTATCTATGGCGAAGATGGAATTAGGCGAGGAGGTTTGTCCATGGTTAGCTCAGTACCTGGCAATCCCAAGTACCGTTCCTGATTGGTTGATAGTTGGGGTCAAAATATTGCGGAGGACCCTAAACTTTGAGGCGAGGGGTTGGGAGATCTTTGTTTGCAGCCGGCTAGACCCGACCACTCATGATCAGACCCTTCCTCTCCACCGGGCTGTTTTGGTTGCTTCCATTATGGCGGGGTACCCCATCAACATGGGGAATGTGATGTCCAGAGTTATCACTATTGTGGGAGCAGAGCATGACCGGAACTACCCTTTCCCCAGCTTCCTCACCGAGTACTTCACATATCTAAAGGTGGAGCCGAGGCCATATGACATCAAGGTCAAGGCGACAACCCCATTTTCCTGGTATAGCTTGAAGGGGAATGACAACCCCAAGGACAAGAACTATAAAGCCCCTGATTCTGCCCCAACTGGCCAGTCTGAAGAGCCAGTTGTGGTAGAGGTCCCTGCTGAGCCTACCTCCATTTCTGCTGACATGCCTCCCAAACCCTCCACATCTTCTTCCATTCCTCCTGGCCCTTCCACATCAGTAGGCCCGGAGATCCCATCTACCCTGGCCCATCCCATCACTGCCCACCAGCTGAGCCAGGCCCTGTTGAGTATAAACAACTGGATGCAGACTGCCTCATCCAAGTTGTCCACATTGACTACCACGGTAGAGGCTCAGTCGGCTCCTCCAGCCCTTCAGGTGCCCCAGTCGATAGAGGATGCTTTGAAAGAGATACTTGAGAACCAGAAGAAAATCCTCACTACTCAGGTGACACTGACCAAGGCAGTTGATTCACACAGAAAAGCTCTCAAGGAGCTTGCTCGGGAGCACAAGAAGCTTAGAAAGACATGGGCCTCTTAGGAGTCCGTGAACGAGCTGCAGGCAGACATAGATAGACTGAAGGCAGACCAGCTGCCTTTGGACCTGTTACTTGATGATCCAGTCCCAACAGCTCATCCACAGCCGGAGCAGACCTAGAGGCCTCCGAATAAGAGGAAGATCCCTAGAGCAGATGATGCCATCATCCAGTTGGCGGACTCACCGGAGGCTTCCTCTAGTCAGCCACAGGATGTACCAGTTCCACAACCTGTCGAGGTCTAGGCCCAGGTTCCAGTAGTAGCAGAGTAGACCACCGAGAACCAGTCTAAGGTTCTCGAGCACATAGAGGACCTAGGGACCACCTATGATCCTATGCAGACAGACACAACTTAGGGAGTCTTCTATATCCTTTTTCTATTGTTTTTGGTGCTTATTTATACTAGTTGGCATTGGGGACAATCCCAGCTTTTATTTGAGGGGGTGAGCCCTACACATTTATGGATGACTGTATATATTGATATCTTTATGCTTTCTTGATTTTTCATTTGGTATGTATATAATTTTATATTTAGTTACTTTTATCGCATTATTTTTATCTTTCCTTGGGTCTGTATATAAAGTTACATCATATTGTATATATTCATCCCCCGTTGTATATTCAAACTCCCTATTGTATATATTCATTCTATTTTCCGCAAAAAAATTTCATTTTTAGCTTCTTATTTATGTTCGTAGTTTTTTTTTGTTTTGGACGTTTTTAATAAGCCTTTGGTTTTCTTAATGTCACGGTTCTTTCCAAAGATGGAGTGTTGTGTGAACCGGGTGGCTCTTCCCAATGATGGATGGCGTGACAACCTTCTTAAGGGTTTGAGTCCATTTTTGTTTTTGTTATTAGTAGTTTGTAGCTAAGGGTACCTCAAGCAAAGCTTCACTTGGGCCTAGCACATTTGCCTTTGATCCCATGGTCAAAGACAAAATGTTGTGTTTAGGATGGTAAAAGTCGTGACCTTGAGGCTCTTGTATTGACCGATAATCATCAAGTGGTTTTTCGGGACCATTGTGTGCTCAAATCGTATCTAAGGTTGTTGTGGGCCCCCGACCCTATGCTTTTAGCGATCCTTTAGCTTGTGTGGTGAGAAATTGAATTGCAAATCCAAGTCCCGAGCCATTGGTCTAGAACTTGCCCCAAATATTTGTTGAGGCGAAATCCTAAGTGAATTTTTACTTGAGACGTGATTATAGGCTCTCCTTGATCCAAATGATAGTTTGAACAAATTCCATAGCCTACCAATGATATGATCCCTAGTTAACCCTTTTGAGCCTTTGACCTTTTCATTCAAGAACCATGATACAAGCCTATACCCATTCTAAAAGATACGCTCTCTTGGCACCCGATCTTTTCTTGAGCACATGACAAAAGTATAAGTTTGGGGGGAGAGACGAGGATGGCAACAAAGTGGTAAAAGGCACAAAAATGAAGAAAAAGAAAGACAATGAAAAAGAAAGAAAAGCAAAAGACAAAAAAAAATGCTCAATGTGAAAAAGAATAAAAAGGTATTCAAGAAAAGCAAAAGAATGAAAGGTGTGGAAGGTGAAAAAGGAGAAACGGTTGAATTGCATAAGAAAGAGTGACAACGTGTCTCTCTAACCCCTTAGAAAGAAGTGAAATGACTCAAAGAGTCAAGAAAATGTATGCCAAATGAATCAAAAGAAGTGCTTAAAGGAAGATGGAACCCACTTAGATCAAAACATTTCCTATCCTGAACCAAAAGACTTCACAATGACTTTACAAAAGCCCTATAGGAACTTAAGTTGAATGAAGCTTACATTAGTGGATACTTACATAAGGGGCAAGCATATGGTACTTAGAGTCGGACTTGCGACTTTTTCTTGAGAGAGATGAATGAATTTCCATTAACCTCGATTTGTGTGCTAATATTCAAAAAGGTGAGGTTTGCTTAGGGAGAGTTGAGGATGTGTGAGTTTGGGTTCAACAATGACCAAAGAAATTGAGAGAGTTATTTGATGTGTTGAGTCAACTCTTGATGCTCTTGTGTCACACTTGATCCATGGTTTTTCAAAAGTTAAATGTTGTTAATGATTCATTTGTATTGAGGGCAATTGTTAGTCCCAATTGATGCTAGTTGAGGTTACTGTAGGATAGCTGAAAATTCTTGGATTTTCCCTTAAGGGGTGGGTATTATTTTGTTTGCTTGAGGACAAGCAAAAGCTTAAGTTTGGGGGAGTTGATAACTAGGGATTTTGACGCATTTCATGCTCCTTCTTGCTTATGCTTTGATTATAAATTCATACAAAATAGTCCCAAAAGGCTCATAAGTTATACTTGATTGCAGGTTTGATCAACAAAGTGACGAGATGTCAAAGATCGGCTCAAAAGGAGTGAAACCGACACAAGTACCAAAGACAAGACAAAACTCAGGAGAAATAGGCCTAGTGCGGCCGCACTACACTTTGTGCAGTCCACACTAGGGAGACTTAGAGAGTTGGTTTTTCGAGCATTAAAGCAGTGCGACCACAGTAGATATTGTGCGACCCGCACTGAAGGCACCGCAGCCACACTACCAGTATGTGCGGTCCGCAGAACCAAAGTTTAGAGAGATGCCAAGTTCTGAAGATCAAGCCTGTGCGGTCCGCGGTCATGTTTGTGCAGACAGCACTAGATGCCTCCGCAGCCGCAGTCTATTCTATGCGGTCCATGGAGCCTGGGTTCAGAGAGTTGAATTTGTAGAGTCAAGAGCCTAGTGCGGCCGCACTGACCCCGCTGGGGAATTTTTGTCCAGTTTTTCTAGCTTAGTATAAATAGAACCTTTTTCCATTTTTTGGGTATCAGATATTATCAGACATTATCTGACTTCAGCTGCACTCGTGAGAAGACCTTTTGTAGCCATTTTGGGCATTTTTACTTAGTTTTTATCATTGAATCTTTGTATTTACCTTAGCAATTAATTAATATGTCTTTATCTTCATCTATTTCTCTGTTTTTCTCTTCAAGCATAAGTAGCTAGACCCATTAGCTAGGGTTGTGGCTCAACCCTAGTGTGGGTAATTGATAGGTGTTATGATTTAAGGTTAGATTAACTATGGGTGTTTATTATTTGAGTCAATTTCATGGTTTAATCTATGAATTAGTGGTTGCAAATACTAGTTTGTGCTAAGTTGACTTGAGTTCTTCTTGAGAAAGAGAGCCTAAGTCTCCGAAATTGACCCAACAAGGAATTGGGATGGACTCAAGAGAATTGATAGTCCCAATTAAAGGGTTAAACCTAGAGAGAGTAATACCCGACTGGAACCCCAGTTGCTTGAGAAAATTTGTCTACCCTATTGGTCTTGAGAAAGTCAATTGGGCAAAATCACTCTCTCTACCGAGAGGTGTGAGAGTGGGTAAAATTATGCAACGGTTATAGCATATTCCCCAATTATGTCAATCGTGCTTTAGGTTCAATTACCCGTTAATTGGCCACCTAGGAGGATGCCACTACCCTAATGCCTTTTAAACTATTAGATACAACTTGTAGCAATTTACTCGTAGTTAATTTAGTAGCAATTGTAATTTGTAGTTTGATAATAGTAGAATATAAAGAAAACCCAAAAATGATTAGAAGTGATATTTGGAACAAATACGCAATTCCAATCTAAATAGATACTCGACTCCATTCCTAGCTCTCTATGGAAATCGATCCCAACCTACAAATCGGGTAGAAGCTATTTCGACCCTCTTTCCCTACTTTTTAGTAGTGTGGAGTAGGCTGCGATCAACCAGCGAGGCCTCCCATCTTTCATCGAGTAGTTCGAGGGCCGTTGCCATGGCCTCGTGGTTTGATTCTTTGCTAGCATTTGATCACAGCCAACTCGACGCTACACTAAGGTAGGAAGAGCGGGTCGCAATAACGTTTACCGGAAAAGAGGTCTGGGATCGAATTTCCACAGGGAGCTAGTAGTGGAGTTGTATTTTCTGTCTAGCCTAGAGTTGCGGTTGTGCTTCTAATGTCATTTCAAACATTTTTTGAGTTTTTATATTTATAACTACTATTATAAAACTAAGGATTAAAGCTAAATTATGCTAAGAGAATATTGCTAAGTTGTAATTAATTGGAAGAAGGGCACTAGGGTCGTAGCATTACCTAGGTGGCTAATTGACGGGTAGATGTGACTAAGGATAGATTGACATATTTGGGGATTATGCTATAACAGTTGCACAATTGCACCCACTCTCACACCTCTCGGTAGAGAGAGTGATTTTGCCCAATTGACTCTCTCGAGACCAATTGGGTAGGCCAGTGAGACCAAGCAACTAGGGTTCAAGTAGGGTGATTACTCTCTCGAGATTTAACTCGTTAATTGGGACTACCATTTCTCATAGGTCCATCCCAATTTCTTGTTGGGTCAATTTTGGGGTCATAAACTCTCTTTCTCAAGAAGAGTTAAACCCACGAAGCTTGAATCAGTGTTTGCAACCACCAATTCTTGAATAAAAACATAAAATCAACCCAAATAGCAAACACCCAATATCAATCTAACCCTAGATGGCAACACCCATCAATTGCCCATACTAGGGTTGAGCCACAACCCTAGCTAATGGGTTTTGCAGCACATAATTAAAGAAGAAACTGAAGAAATAGATGAAGAACTAAACATATTAATTAATTACTAAGAAGAAACTACAATAATCTATTGTTAATGGGAAGCAAAAGTGCCAAAAATGGCTACAATATCGGTCTCACGAGCTCAGCTGCGTTTCTAGATACAAAACTTGACCTAAAAATGGTATAATGTCCTATTTATACTAGGCTAGAAAAACTGGACAAAAATACCCCTGCGGGGTCAGTGCAGGCCGCACAAAAGCAACCGCGGTCGCACTGGCTCTTTTGACTTCAACTTTAAGCTCTTTGAACTAGAGGACGCGGACCGCGTAAAAGAGTAGTGCGGCTGCGGAGGGGCTCTGGCGCAAACCGTGCGGTGATGACCGCGGCCCGCATGGCAGGGTTTTTGCAAAAATGATGGTTCTCTGAATCTCTGGACGCGGACCACACAAATAAGTAGTGCGGCCGCGTAGCCTTACAGCAGACCGCAAAAATCCTACCGCGGCCACGTGAACTTCAGCCTGAATAACCATGGCTCTGAACCTCCTAGTGCGACCGCAGTCACTATTACGAGGTCCGCACTAGGCCTTCTCCTCTTGAATTTCTTGGTCTTTCATACTTGAGCAAGTTTCACTCCTTTTTGAGTCGATCTTGGACATTTTGTCACTTTATCGCTCAAACCTGCCATCAAGCACAACCTGTGAGCCTTTTGGGACTATTTTGTAGCAATTTATACTAAAGGCATAAGTAAGTAGGGGCATAAAACACGTAAAAATCCTAACTTATCAACTTCCCCAAACTTAAACCTTTGCTTATCCTCAAGCAAACAAAATAAAGACTCACCCCTTAAAGGAAAATCCAAGTAATTCCAGCTATCCTAAAGTAACCTCAACAAGCATCAATTGGAACTAACAATTGTCCTCAATACGAATGCATCATTAACACATTTAAACTTTGAAAACTATGGATCAAGTGTGACACAAGAGCATAAAGAGTTGACACATTTCATCAAAGAACTTCTCTCAATTACTTTGGTCATTGTAGAACCCAAACTCTCACATCCTCAACTCTCCCCAAACGAACCTCACCTTTTAAGTATTGACACATAAACCGAGGTTAATGGAATTTCACTCATCTCTCTCAAGAATAAGGTCACAAGTCCGGCTCTAAGTACCATATGCTTGCCCCTTATGTAAGTATCCACTAATGTAGGCTCCCTTCAACTCAAGATCAAACAGGGATTTTGTGGAGTCATTGTGAAGGCTTTTGGGTAAGGGTAGGACTTATTTTTATTCAAGTGGGTTCAATCTTCCCTTAAGCACTTCTTTTGATTCATTTTGGCACAACTCTCTTGACTCTTTTGAGTATTTCACTTCTTTACACGGGGTTAGAGAGATACATTGTCACTCTTTCTTATGCAATTCAAAACATTTCTCCTTTTTCTACTTTTTTCCACACCTTTTTCACTTTTGTTTTCCTTGAATCCCTTTTTATTCTTGTTCACATTGGACTTTCTTTTTGTCTTTTTCTTTTCTTTCTTTTTCATTGCCTTCCTTTTCTTTTGCTTTTGTACCTTTTTACCACTTTGCTTCCTTCCTTGTCTCTCCCCCCAAACTTAGACATTTGCCATTACTCAAGGGAAGATTTGGGTGCCAAGAGAGGATAATCATTTAGAACGGGTATAGGCTTGTAGCATTGGTTCTTAAAGGAAAAGGTTTAAGGCTCAAAAGGGTTAACTAAGGATCATCTCATTGGTAGGCTATGGAATTGTTCAACTTAATATTTGGATCAAGGAGAGTCTATAATCACTTCTCAAGTCAAATTTCACCTAGGATTTCGCCTCAACAAACATTCAGGGCAAGTTCTAGACCATTGGCTCGGGACTTGGACTCACATTTCGATTCCTCACCACACACTCTAGGGGATTGCTAAAGACATCGAGTCGAGGGCCCACAACGACCTTAGTTACGATTCAAGCACACAATGGTCCGAAAAGACCACATGATGATTGTTTGGTCAACACAAGAGTCTCAAAGTCACGACTTTCACCATCCTGAACACAACATTATGTCTTTGACCATGAGATCAAAGGCAAATGTGCTAGGCCCAAGTGAAGCTTTTCTTGAGGTACCCTTAACTACAACTATCAAAAACAAAAGAAAAATCAAAGAAACGGACTCAAACCCTTAAAAAGGTTGTCACGCCATCTATCATTGGAAAGAGCCACCCGGTTTGCACAATACTCCACCCTTGGAAAGAACCGTGACATTAAGAAAACCAAGGGCTTATTGGAAGCGTCAAAAACAAAACAAGAGGCTACAAGCCTAACTACAAAGCTAAAAATGAATTTTTTTGCGAAAATAGAAAAAATAGAATGAATATGTACAATAGGGGAGTAGAATATACAATAAGGGATGAATATATACAGAAATGTAACTTTATATACAGACCAAAAGAGAGAATAAAAAGTAGAAAGTACGATAAAAGTAGCTAAATGTAAAGTTATATACAACCCAAAATAGAAAATCAACAAAAACATAGACTAAGAATCTATATATACAGTCCTCCAGATAAAAGTAGGGTGCACCCCCACAAATAAAAGCTGGCATTGTCCTCAATTCCAACTAACAAATAATCATCAAAAACAAAGTAAAGGATATAGGAGCTCCCTAGGCCTGGGCCGTTTGCCTGGGATCATCAGTGGTCCCCAAGTCCTCTGTATGTACGGGAACCTCAAACTGGTTGCCGATCTCTAGCTGCTCAGCTGCTGGGACTAGGGCCTGCTCCTGGACCGGCTGGATGATAGGTGCATCACTGGAGGGGGTCTCCTGTGGGTCTGCTAGCTCAATAACTGCACCAACTGAACTGGGGAGCTTCCTCTTCTTCCTTGGAGGCCTGGGTGCCTGCTCTTGCTCCTACTGTAGCTGTGGCACTGGTGCTGGGGCTGGATCCCCGAATAGCAAGTCTAAAGGCATCTGGCCTGCCTTTACCTTATCAACATCCTCTCTCAGCGCCTTCATAGACTCCTTGGAAGCTCGTGTTTTGCGCAGCTTCTTGTGCTCCCTGGGAAGCTCCCTAAGGGCCTTGCCATGTGAATCCACTGCCTTAGTCAAGGCAGCCTGAGAATCGAGGATCTTTTGTTGGTTGGCAAGAATCTCCTTAAGTGCATCCTCGATAGGTTGGGGCACCTGCACTGGCTGGGGTGCCGACTGAGTCGTAATGGTAGAAGTCAAGGTGGACAACTTGGATGAAGCAGTCGCCATACAGTTTTTCAAGCTATAAAGTGTCTGACTCAATTGGTGGGCGGTGATAGGATGGGCCAGGGAAGATGGAATCCTTGGGCCAGCTGAAGTAGAGGGACCATCAGTAGTGGAAGGTCCGGGAGGCATGTCAACAACTATGGAAGTAGGTTCAGTGGAGGGCTCTACCGCAACCGGCTCTTCAGACTGGCCGGTTGGGGAAGAAGCAGGCAACTTGTAATTTTTGTCCTTGGGGTTGTCTGACCCCTTCAAACTGTACCAGGAGAACGGAGCCACAGGTTTGACCTTGATATCAAACGGTCTCTTCTCCACCTCCAAGTCCCGGAAATACATAGTGAGGGTGCTGGGAAAAGGGTAGTTTCGGTCATGCTCAACCCCCACTGCAAAAATGACGCGAGATATCACATTGCCCACGTTGAGAGGATATCCCGCCATAATAGAAGCAATAAAAACCGCCCGAGCAAGTGGAATAGTCTGATCATGGGTAGTTGGGTCGAGCCGACTACACACAAAGGTCAACCACCCTCTAGCCTCGAAGTTGAAAGTTCTCCGAAGTATTTTGGCCCCTGCTTGTAACCACTCTGGAACCGTACCCGGGATTGCCAGGTATGAAGCTAACCATGGACGAACCTCCTCGTCCATTGCTAACTTTTCATTGTAAAGGGACTCATCTTCATCATTGAACCTCAAGTATTCATTTAGTGCCTTCCCGGTGAATACCACATTTTTGTTTCTCACTTTGGTCACCTTAGTGCCCTTCAAGATATGGGCCACATTGCTATAGAACTTCTTGACCATATGCTCATTCTCCTTCACACAATTGTCTTTAAAGAACTCCTAACCCACTCGAGCCTGAAACTGTCTATGCACATTGGGGTGTTGGGGTAGAAGGTCTTTGTCAATGAAGCTCCTCTCAAGAATCAACTTCCGTGACGGCCACCATTCCCTAAACTTGTGGAACGCCACCTGGCTGACAAATCGATCTTCCCAAACTTCAGGTTTTCTAGTTCGTTCAACACCCCCAACCTGGGGCACACCACTGTCCGGTACCTCATCATCACTATTAGTCCCACCTTCTGCACTCTCCCCAGATACTGAAGCTGTGGGGGAGGTGGAGGATTCACCGCTGCCTGCTGCTGAGCCATCAAATGACTCAGAAGGTACACGTCGTGGAGCTTGGGCAGTAGGTGAAGCTGGGACTAAGGGATCTGGCCCTGAGTCAGAAGAGAGGTCTTGAGAGGGTACATACTCACTCCCCGATTGGTCATCATCTCTAACAACTTGTTTCCTTATTTTCAGTTTAGGTCGGGGAGTGAGTTTAACTTGTTTTCCTTTTCCTCCTCGGGAGGAGTCACCTCGGCCGGGTTGTTTGGCACCTCTTCCTCGTTGTTTTACCATTGTGTGCAAGCAAACGCATCTAACATTGTTAGTTTAAGCACAAGCAGTGAAGCAGGTGAATGAATTAAAGTTGCAGACAACAAAAAAATTGTTGCAGACACTGCTGCAGAACCAGTCACCGCGGACCGCGCTAAGGCGATCGCGGGCCGCACTGAACAATTCCCCAGAAAAAGACTTCTCTGAATCTCCCGCCGCGGTACGCACAAAATGGGGTCGCGGCCGCGGTGAGCCAGTGCGGACCGCACAATGTGCAACGCGGCCGCGCTAGAAGCAAGTTATGTTTCAGTCAAGTTGGGCACCGCGGCCCGTGCAAAAGGGTAATGCGGACTGCGTTAGGGCACCGCGGACCGCGCTAAGGCGACCGCGGGCCGCGTGAGACAGATTTACGGGAGCTAGGTTAGGGTTTCATGCTTTGTCCATTTTTGTTCAATTGAGAACTACTTGTCCCTCCTCAGTTACCCAATCCTTAATCATGTTCAGCACACGAAAACTAACAAGAAATCTAAACTACACTAGTAATTCAAAGAAGAATGGGAAGAAAAAGAGAAGTTACAACTACTGGGCAACAAATAAGATGAAAATAAGAAATTAATTACTGACAAATGCATGAAATGTTACCAGGATTAGGAAGAATGAATGCAATCTATCCAAGCAAGCAAGAATTTCGGTCTTGGAAGAAGGATGAACAGTAGTATTAGGTCTCTGAGTTTTCAAATTTTGAAAACGGTACAATGAGACCCTTGACCTCTATTTATAGACAACCGTGGGGCCCTTACTCATCTACCAGAGTGGCCGCACAAAAGCAACTGCGGATCGCGCTGGGTTTGTTTGTATGACCCTTCAGTAAGTAGCCTATGCGGACCGCACAAAAATGGAATGCGGCCGCGTAGGTCCACCGCGGACCGCACTAATAAGACCGTGACCGCGGTGGAAACTTCAGAGAGTATCTTATTCAGCTCATGCCAGTGCGGACCGCACAAAGTGCACCGCGGCCGCACTAGCAAACTTCAGAGACTGCAATATTTCTACTTTGTTTTGCACTGCTTCAACACAATTCCTGCAACATCTCACAAACAATTAGCTCAAAAATCCTAAGCTATAAAGAAAGTCAAAGAGAAAAAAAAAGACATGGGTTGCCTCCGAAGAAGCACCTGATTTAACATCGCGGCACAACGCATGTTACCAGCACATCACTTTAGATGGAGAAGTGCCACCACGTGGCCATCATCAAATTTTCCAAGATAATGCTTGACCCGATGTCCATTGACTCTGAATACTTCACCATTCTTGTTCCTTAGATCAAGAGCACCAAATGGGGTCACGAACACAACTTCAAACGGCCCACTCCACTTTGACTTGAGCTTACCCAGAAACCGACGTAACCGGGAATTGAACAAGAGCACCATATCTCCAACCTTGAACTCCTTACCCCGAGCATATTTGTTGTGAAGGTATTTCATTTTGTCCTTGTACAAGGACGAGCTGGAGTAGGCATGGAATCTAAACTCATCAAGCTCATTAAGTTGCTCAACCCGCAGATTTGCCGCAACATCCCAGTCTAAGTTCAACTTCCTCAAAGCCCACATGGCCTTGTGCTCTAATTACACCGGAAGATGAAAAGCTTTTCCAAACACCAACCGATACAGTGACATACCAATCGGAGTTTTGTAAGCCGTCTGATAAGCCCAAAGAGCATCATCCAACTTTTTCGACCAATTGGCCCTATTAGCATTGACCGTTTTAGACAAGATACTCTTAGTTTCTCTATTGGAGACTTCCACTTGTCCACTAGCTTGGGGATGATATGGGGTCGAAACCTTATG
Organism: Nicotiana tabacum; assembly: GCF_000715075.1. Classification (NCBI taxonomy): domain Eukaryota; kingdom Viridiplantae; phylum Streptophyta; class Magnoliopsida; order Solanales; family Solanaceae; genus Nicotiana; species Nicotiana tabacum. Next base: position 70,495,300 of record NC_134090.1, on the reverse strand, counting down.
ATTGACACCGTACTTAGAAAGCAACGTGCCGAAAGCCTTGTTACAAAAGTGAGACCCCCCCATCACTAATGATAGCATGAGGAGTGCCAAACCTTGTGAAAATACTCTTTTTAAAAAATGCCACAACATTCCGGGCTTCATTGTTGGGCAAAGCCACAACTTCAACCCATTTTAAGACATAGTCCACCGCCACGAGAATGTAAGTGTTCCCACAAGAGCTCACAAAAGGACCCATGAAATCGATGCCCCAAACATCAAAAATATCCACTTCGAGAATTGTATTGAGGGGCATCTCATCCCTTTTTGAAATTCCGCCGGCTCTTTGGCACTCATCACATCTCTTCACCAATTTGCCCGCATCTTTGAACAAGGTGGGCCAATAATATCCGCAACTAAGCACTTTAGAAGCCATTCTCGCCCCGTCATGATGGCAACCATAGGGTGAAGAATGGCAAGCCTCTAGGATACTCAATTGTTCCTCCTCCGGGATATATCTACGAATCACACCATCCGTGCAAATCTTGAACAAGTATGGCTCATCCCAATAGAAATTCAAACTATCCCGCTTGAGATTTTTCCTTTGGTTAGAAGAGAGCTCACACGTGATTATTCCGGTCACAAGGTAATTGGCAACATCGGCAAACCATTGCATATCCTTCATTGACACCGCAAAGAGTTGTTCATCGGGAAATGAATCATTGATCTCAAGGCCGTCACAAGGCCTCCCCTCAGCCTCTAAATGGGACAAGTGGTCCACCACTTGATTCTCACTACCCTTCCGGTCAACAATTTCTAAATCAAACTCTTGAAAAAGTAACACCCATCTGATCGATCTCGCCTTGGAGTCTTTATTGGTCATCAAATACCTAAGGGTGGCGTGATTGGTGTGCACTATAACTTTGGCCCCCATAAGGTAAGGTCGAAACTTTTCCATAGCAAACAGAATAGCCAACAATTCTTTCTTGGTGACTGTATAATTTCTTTGAGCCTCATTCATGGTTTTGCATGTGTAGTACACCGGATGAAACATCTTGTTGACTCTTTTGCCCAGAACAGCCCCAACCGCAACGTCACTAGCATCACACATGAGCTCAAAAAGTAAGCTCCAATTTGGGCCGGTAATGATAGGGGTAGAAGTCAACTTGAGCTTGAGAAGCTCGAATGCTTGCATACAACTCTCATCGAACAAGAACTTGGCATCTTTCTCTAGCAACTTGCATAATGGATGTACCACTTTAGAAAAATCCTTTATGAACCTCCGGTAGAAACCCGCATGCCCAAGGAAACTCCTCACCCCTTTGACAGAAGTAGGGGGAGGGAGCCTTGAAATAACCTCAATCTTGGCCTTATCAACTTCAATTCCTCGCTTTGAGATCTTGTGACCCAACACTATACCTTCCTCTACCATAAAATGACACTTTTTCCAATTGAAAACAAGGTTGGTGTCTTCACATCGGGCCAACACTTATCCAAGTTTACCAAGCACTCCTCAAAAGAATCCCCAACCACGCTGAAATCATCCATGAAGACCTCTAAGATATCCTCCACCATGTCGGTGAAAATAGCCATCGTGCAACGTTGGAAGGTCGCTGGAGCATTACACAATCCAAATGGCATTCTAGAGAAAGTGAATGTGCAATAAAGACATGTAAAGGTGGTCTTCTCTTGGTCCTCCGGGGCAATTAGAATTTGATTGTACCCCGAGTAACCATCCAGAAAGCAATAGAAAGCCCGTCCTGCAAGACGATCAAGCATTTGGTCAAGGAATGGCAATGGGAAATGATCTTTTCTAGTCACCTTGTTCAGCTTCCGGTAATCCATACAAACTCTCCACCCGGTGACCGTTCTAGTGGGAATGAGCTCATTGTTGTCATTGGTCACCACGGTCATACCACCCTTCTTCGGCACACACTACACCGGAGAAGTCCACGAACTATTAGAAATAGGATAAACCACCCCAGCATCTAGACACTTGATAACCTTTTTCTTCACCACCTCTTGCATCGCCTCATTTAATCTTCTTTGATGATCTAAGGAAGGCTTTGCATCCTCCTCCAAGATGATTTTGTGCATGAAAAATGCTGGGCTTATTCCCCGAATTCCGCTTTTGAAGAACCGCCAAAGTGGCCTCAACCTGCATGTTAGTAAGGCAAGAATAAAGAATAACAGGTAAAGTAGAATTTGATCCCAAGAATACATACCTGAGGTGTGGAGGAAGTGGTTTCAACTCCAACATCGATGGCTCCTCAATCGATGGCTTTATTGGTGGAGTTTTGCGGTTTTCAAGATCTAAAGATAGCCTTCTAGGCTCATAAGAATATGAACCCATACCATGCAATGCGTTCACGCACTCCACTCTACTAGCATCATCATTGACATCCATATTAAGAAGCACGGCCTCAAGGGGATCTTCGACATGGATCATGGAACATGTGTCATCCACTATCACAGCTGTGACAATGTCCACAAATGAACACACCTCCATGCTATTGGGTTGTCTCATTGATTTGCAAACATGGAATACCACCTTCTCATCCCCCACCCGAAAAGTCAACTCACCCGCTTCAACATCAACCAATGCCTTCCACGTAGCTAGGAAAGGCCTACCAAGAATAATCGGCACTTCAAAGTCCACCTTACAATCCAATATGACAAAGTCGGCCGGCAATATAAACTTATCCACTCGTACAAGCACATCATCAATAATGCCTAACGGTCGCTTCATCGATCGATCCGTCATTTGAAGTCTCATTGAGGTAAGTCGAGGTTGTCCAATTCCCAAAGTCTTGAAGACCGAGTAAGGTATCAAATTTATGCTAGCCCCCAAGTCATAAAGGGCCTTGGCAAAATCCGCACTTCCGATAGTACAAGGGATAGTAAAAGCTCCGGGGTCCTCAAGCTTGGGTGCCATTGAATGCACTATGGCACTCACTTGATGAGTCATTTTAATTGTTTCACACTCCATTGACCTTTTCTTTGTTACCAAATCTTTCATGAACTTAGCGTACCCCGGCATTTGCTCAAGTGCCTCTACCAAGGGCACATTGATTGTGAGGCTCTTCATCATGTCAATTAATTTTTTGAATTAATTGTCACTCTTTTGATTTGCTAACCTTTGAGGATAAGGTGGAGGTGGCCTAGGCAAAGGTGCCTTGTCCTTTTGTACAACTGGCTCGGGTATGTCAATCACGTGTTCCCTAGACGGGTTCGCGGCATCTTGAGTCTCTACCTCGGCTTCATCATCAATATCAATCCACACATCATTGTTCACATTTTGATTAACCACATCATCAACAATCAAAGGTACATCATCATCCCGCAACTCAACATCTTCATCCATAACTTGCTTTTGCATTGAGGCATTCACATCACCGCCTCTCCCACTTCTTGTTGTAACCGCCATCATATGATTATTATTCCCACCCTTCGGGTTCACCACCGTATCACTTGGTAGAGCACCCTAGGATGAGTATTCAATGCTTGAGAGATTTGGTCTAATTGCACCTCCAAGTTCCGGATAGATGTGTTATGCGAAGCTAATTGGGCCTCGGAATCTTGGTTCTTTTTCATCATTTGCTCGAACATGCTTTCAATTCTCCCCATATCACTTCCGGATGAATTCGGACCTTGAGAAGGAAAGGGGGGTGGATTGTTCGGTTGTTGGTACATGGGGGGCCTTTGAAAGCCTTGCCCCCGGTTGCCTTGGTTCCCACTATTGTTCCACCCTCCTTGATTGTTGTTGTTTCCCCAATTATTGTTATTACCATTCCAATTCCCTTGGTTGCTTTAATTACCCCAATTGTTGTTTTGGTTGTTGTTATTCCAATTACCTCCGCCTTGTTGTTGATTGCCCCAATTTCCTTGAGGACGCCATTGTTAATTCGAAGAGTTGCCTCTATTCCCTTGGTAGTTATTGACATATTGGACCTCTTCGCTTTGATCATCATAGCACTCATTTGGATAACCACCACCATCATTGTTGTTGTCATATTGTTCATAATTACCTTGAGGTTGTTGTCCTCTTTGCCTCCTTTTCAACATAGAAACACCTTCCATCGCATTGACTTGGCGTGGGTTTTGGACTTGTTGTAATTGCGCCTTTGCCAATTGATTCATAGTTGTTGCAAGCTCGATGATGGCTTGGCCATGATCGTGCAATTCCTTGTGCAAATGGATGACCGTGGGGTCACCTTGGGGCACATTCACTCGGCTTTGCCATGCCGAAGAGGTGTCGGCCATTTCATCAAGTACATCACATGCCTCTTGGTAAGAAAATTTCATAAAGTTCCCTCCGACTAATTGGTTAACAATGCATTGATTCATGGTGTTGATGCCCCGATAAAAGGTTTTGTTGAATCATAGCCTCGGTCATGTCATTATTAGGTCACTCTTTCACCATTGTTCTATATCTTTCCCATATCTCGTGCAAAGGTTTCGTTGGCTCTTGCTTGAAAGCTAGAATTTCATCCCGAAGAGCTGCCATATGACTTGGAGAAAAGAACTTGGCAATAAATTTGTCCGCCAATTCATCCCATGTTGTAATAGAATGATTGGGGAGCCTTTCTAACCAATCCAATGCTTTACCCCGAAGAGAGAACGAGAAAAGCCTCAATCTCAATGCATCCTCGGACACGTTTGTCTGCTTGCTACCCTAGCATGTATCCACGAACCCCTTCAAGTGTTTGTAGGTGTTTCGATTGGAGGCCCCCGTGAAATATCCTCTTTGCTCGAGCAAGGTCAACATAACATTTGTGATTTGAAAGTTCCTCGCCCGGATTCGGGGAGGAACAATAGCACTGGCGTATCCTTGATTTGGTAAAACTTTGGGAGCCACTCTCGGCGGTGCCGTAGGAGGGTCTGGAATATTGTTGTTCTCATTTGCATTTACATTGGCATTTCGGCCTCTCCGTGGAACTTGAGGTAAGACCTCATCTTGTTCTAGATACTCTACCTCCTCCCCCGCTATCACATTGCCGAGAGGGTCATTTGCATTAAGAGCCATTGCACCTTTTTGATTGACACAAATAAAATTAGTAAATAAGAAGGAAAGAGAAGCAAAACACAAAACTAAATAAACAGATAGTCAACACCGTAAGCTCCCCGGCAACGGCGCCAAAAAGTGATCACAACCAACTCGATGCTACACTAAGGTAGGAAGAGCGGGTCACAATAGCTTTTACCCGAATAGAGTTCCGGGATCGAATTTCCACAGGGAGCTAGTAGTGGAGTTGTATTTTCTGTCTAGCCTAGAGTTGCGGTTGTGCTTCTAATGTCACTTCAAACATTTTTTGAGTTTTTATATTTATAACTACTATTATAAAACTAAGGATTAAAGCTAAATTATGCTAAGAGAATATTGCTAAGTTGTAATTAATGGGAAGAAGGGCACTAGGGTCGTAGCATCACCTAGGTGGCTAATTGACGGGTAGATGTGACTAAGGATAGATTGACATATTTGGGGATTATGCTATAACAGTTGCACAATTGCACCCACTCTCACACCTCTCGGTAGAGAGAGTGATTTTGCCCAATTGACTCTCTCGAGACCAATTGGGTAGGCCAGTGAGACCAAACAACTAGGGTTCAAGTAGGGTGATTACTCTCTCGAGATTTAACCCGTTAATTGGGACTACCATTTCTCATGGGTCCATCACAATTCCTTGTTGGGTCAATTTTGGGGTCATAGACTCTCTTTCTCAAGAAGAGTTACCCACGAAGCTTGAATCAGTGTTTGCAACCACCAATTCTTGAATAAAAACATAAAATCAACCCAAATAGCAAACACCCAATATCAATCTAACCCTAGATGGCAACACCCATCAATTTCCCACACTAGGGTTGAGCCACAACCCTAGCTAATGGGTTTATCTACACATAATTAAAGAAGAAACTAAAGAAATAGATGAAGAACTAAACATATTAATTAATTACTAAGAAGAAACTACAATAATCTATTGTTAATGGGAAGCAAAAGTGCCAAAAATGGCTACAATATCGATCTCACGAGCTCAGCTGCGTTTCTGAATACAAAACTTGACCTAAAAATGGCAAAATGTCCTATTTATGCTAGGCTGGAAAAACTAGACAAAAATACCCATGCGGGATCAGTGCAGGCCGTACTGGCTCTTTTAACTTCAACTTTAAGCTCTTTAAACTGAGGATGCGGACCGCGTAAAAGAGTAGTGCGGCCGTGGAGGGGCTCTGACGCAGACCGCGCGGTGACGACCGTGGCCCGCATGGCAGGGTCTTGGCAAAAATGATGGTTCTCTAAATCTCTGGACGCGGACCGCACAAATAAGTAGTGCGGCCGTGTAGCCTTACAACGGACCGCGAAAATCCTACCGCGGTCGCGTGAACTTCATCCTGAATAACCATGTCTCTAAACCTCCCAGTGCGGCCGCAGTCACTTTTGCGGGGTCCGCACTAGGCCTTCTCCTCTTGAATTTCTTGGTCTTTGATACTTGAGCAGGTTTCACTCCTTTTTGAGCCGATCTTGGACATTTCATCACTTTATCGCTCAAACCTGCAATCAAGCACAACCTGTGAGCCTTTTTGGGACTATTTTGTAGCAATTTATACTAAAAGCATAAGTAAGTAGGGGCATAAAACACGTTAAAATCCTAACTTATCAGCGTTCTAGAATCTGGCGCTTGGTTCCCCGACCTCTACTGGTATTAGTGTTTCAGCACCATACACTAGAGAGAAAGGTGTCTCCCCTATGCTTGATTTTGGAGTTGTCCGATATGCCCACAGTACCTCGGGCAGCGTTTTTCGCCATTTTCCCTTGGCGCTTTCTAATTTCTTCTTCAGGTTTTGAATGATGGTTTTATTTGTGGATTCGTCCTGGCCTTCTCACACGGGTGGTATGGCGTTGAAAGGATCCTTTTGATTTTGTTGTCCTCAAGGAACTGTGTTACCTTGCTCCCGATGAATTGCCTCCTGCTCTCGCATGTTATTTCGGATGGGATCCTGAACTGGCATATGACGTGTTCCCATATAAAGTTGATGACTTCCTTCTCTCTTATTTTTTCGAAGGACTGCGCTTCTACCCATTTCAAAAAGTAATTAGTCATAAATAGAATGAATCTAGCTTTACCTGGTGCTGTTGGCAAAGGGCCGACGATGTCCATTCCCTATTTCATAAATGGCCATGGTGATAAAACGGAATGTAGCTATTCACCGGGTTAGTGGATCATGGGGGCAAATCTCTGACACTTGTCGCACCTTCGGACAAACTCCTTGGCGTCCCTTTCCATGCTATCCCAGTAGTAGCCTGCTCTGATTACCTTTCGGACTAGGGAGTCTGCCCCGGAGTGGTTTCCGCAGGTGCCCTCGTGGATCTCTCGGAGCACATAATACGTGTCGCCCGGTCCCAAGCATACTGCCAGGGGGCCATCAAAAGTTCTCTTGTACAAGGCCCCATTTTCGTCGAGCGAGAACCGGGCCGCTTTGGTTCGCAAGGCCCTTGATTCTTTTGAATCGGCGGGCAGTTTCCCGTCCTTTAGATAAACGATGTATTTGTTTCTCCAATCCCATGTCAGGCTGGTGGAGTTAATTTCCGCGTGACCTTCCTTGACCACAGACTTGATTAATTGGACAACAGCTCCGGGGAGCAGGTCTTCCTCATCAGGCTGACGATCCCAGGTTTGCCAGGGCATCGGCCTCGCTATTCTGCTCTCGGGGTACATGGACTAAGGTCCATTCTTTGAAGCAGTGCAACGTGATTTAGATCTTATCCAGATACCTCTGCATCCTGTCTTCCCGGGCTTCGTATCTCCCATTCACTTGACTTACCACGAGGAGCGAATCGCATTTTGCCTCGATAACCTCGGCTCCCAAGCCCTTGACCAACTCCAAACCTGCAATCATAGCCTCATACTCGACTTCATTGTTAGTTAGCTTTGTGGTTTTTATGGACTGTCAAATTATGCCACCGACGGGCGACTTTAGGACTATACCGAGTCCGGATCCTCTGACGTTTGTGGCAACATTTGTGAACAGGGACCATACCCCAGAGGACGTGCCTAATTTTAGTAAAAGTTCCTTCTCTACCTCGAGGACTAGGGATGGAAAAATCGGCCACGAAATCCGCCAGGATTTGGGATTTAATGGCCGTTAGAGATTGATACTTGATATCATACTCTCCGAGTTCAATGGCCCATTTGTCCAGTCGACCCGACAACTCTGGTTTGTGCAGTACGCTCCGGAGAGGATAAGTCGATAGGACACAAATGCGGTGGCACTAAAAGTAAGGCTTCAGCTTGCGCGAGGCGCTTATTAGTACGAGCGCCAATTTTTCTAGATGGGGGTACCAGGTTTCGGCGTCCCCCAAGGTTCGACTTACATAATACACAGGAAATTGCGTACCTTGCTCTTCTCGGACTAATACACCGCTCACCGCTATTTCGGACACGCCCAGGTACAGGTACATCGTTTCATCCTCCTTGGGCGTGTGCAACAAAGGCGGGCTAGACAGGTACCGTTTCAATTCTTCTACGGCGTATTGGCATTCCGGAGTCCATTTGAAGTTGCTCTTTCTTTTGAGTAGGGTGAAGAAGTGGTGGCTCTTGTCTGACGACCTTGATATGAATCTGCCCAGGACTGTGATTTGCCCGGTCAGCCGTTGGACGGCTTTCACGTTGTTCACCACTGTGATTTCTTCGATGGCCCTTATTTTGTCGGGGTTGATCTCGACTCCCCTGTTTGAGACCATGAAGCCCAGCAATTTTCCCGAGCCTACTCCGAAGGCACACTTTTCGGGATTGAGCTTCAAAAAATAACTTTTGAGGATGTTGAAAGTTTCCTGCAAATGGGTCGGATGGTCCTCTGCACGCAGGGATTTAACTAGCATATCATCAATGTATACTTCCATCGATTTACCTATTTGATGCTCGAACATTTTATTAACTAGGCATTGGTATGTCACTCCTGCATTTTTTAGCCCGAACGGCATCACGTTATAGCAATATGTACCATATTTCATAATGAACAAGGTCTTTTCCCTATCCTCGGGGTTCATCTGGATCTGATTGTACCCCGAGTAGGCATCGAGGAAGGTGAGGGTCTCGTGGCCGGCCGTGGTATCGATCAGACGATCGATATTAGGCAGTGGGAAGGAATCTTTGGGGCATGCTTTGTTTAAATATTTATAATCTACACACATCTTTAGCTTATTCCCCTTTTTTGGCACTACCACTACGTTAGCTAGCCTTTCGGGATACTTTACCTCCCTGATGGATCCGATTTTAAGAAGTTTTGCCACCTCTTCATTGATGAAGGCGTGTTTTACCTCGGACTGCAGTTTCCTTTTCTGCTTCACTAGTTTGAATTTGGGATCGACGCTCAGCCAGTGAGAGGTTATTTTCGGTAGGATACCTATCATATATAGGTGGGACCAGGCAAAATAGTCGATATTGTTACTAAGAAATTGAATAAACCCTATCCTGAGTTCGGGGGTCAGCCCTGTTCCCAGGTATACCTTGTGATCCGGGAGGTTCTCGATCAGCACGGTCTGCTCCAGCTCTTCGACTGTTGACTTGGTTGCATCCGATTCTTCGGGGGTGACGAAAGTTTGGGGAGCGAAGAAATCTTCCTCTTCGTCTCCAAGAGTCTGCAGGTTTCTCTCCTCGTTAGAGGCCGAGTTTATGAGGGTTGGCGTTTCATGGTGGACCGCAAACATTTCCCTTGCTGCCCGCTGTTCTCCATGTATCATCGTGATGCCGTCCCTTGTGGGGAACCTTATCACCTGGTGCAAGGTCGAGGGCACTGCCCTTATATTGTGTATCCAAGGCCTGCCAAGCAACGCGTTGTATCTTATGTCGCCGTCGATGACCTAAAACTCGGTGTTCTGGGTTGTGCCAGACGTGTTGATTGGGAGGGTGATTTCTCCTTTCGTTGCTTCTCCGATCATGTTGAAACCATGGAGGATTCGAGGGATGGGAACAACTTGATCGAGCAACCCCAGTTGTTTTCCTACTTCTGACCTGATTATGTTGGCCGAACTGCCTGGGTCCACAAGCACGCACTTTATCCTTGTGTTGTTTAAGAGAAACGAGATCACCAGCGCATCGTTATGCGGTTCCCCCATGGCCTCAAGATCCTCTTCGCTGAATATGAGGGTTTCTTTGGATAAGCGTTTTTGGGCCGGTCCCTCTTCTGTAGCCGATGTTTTCGTTCGTTTGGACTTGGGTCCTTGGAGATCGTTAGTTCCTCCGATAATCATGTGGACACTATGCTGGAGACCCTCCATTTCGCTCGGATTGAACCCGGGGGTGCACCGGACTCTAGGTTGGTCGTGTCCTCTTCTCCATCGCTTTTGGGGTTTCGACTTCTCATTTCACTAGCCGAGCCAGGAGTCTTGCCCTGAAAGTGAAAATTCTAGGCAAGAAGAAGTGTGAAAGATAACTCGCATTTTTGCAGCGAAACCAGCAAGAAAATAATTATTTTTAGCCCCACGATGGGTGTCAAACTGTTTATCGTGAAAATGGTAACAACAATTAAATTTGTAAATAGGATTCTAAAAATACGTGATATATTCCCGAGCTAGTTTTTAGAGCAGTTGATGCTAAGAATGCTAAGTATAATGATGAAAAGCGAGCTAAAACGAGGCAATAATCAAACCAAAGGGGCATGTTGCCCGGATGCAAAACTTGTCGACGGGGGCCTCTGGGCCAAGGTTCGAGCCGAGCTTGGGCTATCGAGGGCAATTGGGAATGGGGTAACATGCAGAGATATGATCGAGCAAGGCTCTATGCTGCCAATATTGAACGATATAGTGAAGAACAAGTGAAAGAATGATAAATGCTAAAACGGCCTCGGACCAGTGAAAGCGAACAACTTAGAAGAAAAGAGAGAGAGAGATATTATTGCACTTATGGAGAAATGGAGAAACATCAGTCCCTTACAAAATGGTATTGGTTCCCCTTATATAGGCGATGTAACACGCTATAGTACAAAGTGCATTAAATGTAAAGATGCGGGGATGGGACGGCTAGACGTGATTTCTCAGCATAGGCTCCGGATAGGCCGGGCCTGTCAACGTAGCCATGTGCCTAGGGGGCTTCCCCCTCTATCCTGGCTTCGTTCCTTGTTTCCTCCGAGTCGGGCTTCGACAAGCCCTGAGGCCGAGAACTCGGTCACGACCTCCCGCCCTCGGGGTCCCGGGGCATGCTTCCGAAATGTCTTGATAGCGAGAAATCAAGTCTTCTGATTTCGCCGCATACATTAGCCCTTTTGTAAGTGGATCCGACACATTATTGCTTGACTTTACATAGTCAATCATTATAATTCTTCTAGAGAGTAATTGCCTAACGGTTTTATGTCTTCGTCATATATGACAAGATTTATCATTATACATAACGCTCCCAGCCCTTCCAATTTCCGCTTGACTATCACAATCTATGCACATTATTCCCAACGATTTGGGCCAAAATGGAATGTCTTCCAAGAAATTTCGGAGCCATTCAACTTCTTTACTAGTTTTATCTAAGGCTATAAATTCAGCCTTTACTGTAGAGCGGACAATACAAGTTTGTTTGGATAACTTCCAAGATACCGCTCCTCCACCAATAGTGAAATCATATCCACTTGTGGACTTAGAATCAATTGAACCGGTGATCCAATTTGCATCACAATATCCCTCAATCGCTGCATGATATTTACTGTAGTGCAAAGCAAAGCCCTGGGTATGTTCTAAATATCCCAAAACTCGTTTTATTGCCATCCAATGAGATTAAACTGGATTGCTCGTGTATCGACTCAATTTACTTATAGCACAAGCTATATCTGGTCGTGTACAATTCATGATATACATTAAGCATCCCAACGCACGAGCATAATCCAATTGTGACATGCTTTGGCCTTTGTTCTTTGTTAATGCAAGATTCACGTCAATTGGAGTATTTGCAACTTTAAACCCTAAGTGCTTGAATTTTTCAAGTACTGTCTTAATATAATGAGATTGTGACAATGCCAGACATTGAGGAGTCTTATGGATCTTAATCCCCAGAATTAAATCAGCAACACCCAAGTTCTTCATATCAAACTTGCTAATTAGCATACGCTTAGTAGCATTTATGTTGACAATGTCATTACTCATTATCAGCATATCGTCCACATATAAGCAAACAATGACTATGTGATTTGTAACATTTTTAATGTACACACGTTTATCGCATTCATTTATCTTAAAACCATTTGACAACATTCTTTGATCAAATTTCGTATGCCATTGTTTGGGTGCTTGCTTTAGTCCGTAAAGGGACTTAACAAGTCTACATACCTTCTTTTATTTACCTGGAACCACAAACCCTTCAGCTAATGCTACTAACATCCGTATGGACGTAATTCTTGTAACTAGAGAGTATGTATCAAATCTGAAGCTGAAGCTGAGCCGAGCGAGCGGCGACGACGGCGGCGCGAGGCTTGCCTTCTTCTCAACCCTTTAAGAGCTAGAAGAAGAGCAATTGCTTATATACCCATCAAAAACCTCTTTCTCTTCCAATATGGGACAATGTCCCTTTGTCAATTGGGAGGGGGGAGGGGAAGGGGGGGGGGAGACTTAAAAATTTCATTTCCCTCAATTTCCCATTCACCCTCTTTTAATCATTAATATAGCTTAAAAACCCAATAGTTGTCCTAACTCATATTTACAACAACAATAACAAACGCAATGAGTTCTCACAAGTGGGATTTGAAGAGAGTGAGATGTACGTAGTCTTACCCCTATTGTGAAAAAGTAGAAAAGATCTTTCCAAAAGGCTCTCGGCTAAATAAAAGATTAAAAAAAAGTGAGTCCTAATTGCTATGTAAAAGGAAAATTGTAGAAAGAGTATAACAATTGTGGAAAAATAGGTGCCTTTTTCTTTACACATCACCAAGCATTAATCTGAATTATGTTAACATTGTGATGAAATTAAAATTATTTAACTCATACAGCAAAAGTACAACAGTATGATCTTGTAGTACTCTTCAACTCATTATTGAGATAATTAAATTTATTATATAAAGTGGTCACTCCAATGTAACTTACTTTTTCTTTGTCCTCTCGCCTCTCCTTAGCCTCCATGGGACCCTCGTCACCCAAAGGATTAAAGAGCTGATTGTGGATTATGACATAGTGATAATTATCATGTGATTAACAGGAGGGAGGGGAAAAGTTAATCGAAAGAAGATTAGTGCAGATTGTACTAAAAATAATTACATATTTTTTTGGTCAAAATTAAAAAAAATAAAATAATTTCAACCAAGTATAGATATTTACAACCGCTAGTTATGTGGACTCTCGGACTAGGCCACAAAGCTAAGTACTAAGGAGGCTTTTGCTTTTATACCCGATTTTGGGGTCACAATTGAACTTATACCTACTTGGTAAAAAAAATTGCAAGTCTACCCATTTTACGATCAACTTCAGACTTATCGGGTGTGAAGTTAAAAAAATTAATCTGAAGTGAAAAGATTGCACTTCAGATGCACTTACGACCAAATAGGTCTCAAGTGTAACCAATGGTTTCATGCACTTAAGGCCAATAAGTCTGAAGTGAAAAATTACATTTCAGATGCACTTAAGACTAAAAGGTCTGAAGTTCAACAAACGTTTGCCTACACTTAAGACCAATAAATCTGAAGTGAAAATTGCACTTCAGATGCAGTTAAGGCCAAATAGGTCTCAAGTGTAACCAATGGTTTCATGCACTTATGACCAATAAGTCTAAAGTGAAAAATTACACTTCAAATGCACTTAAGACCAAAAAGTTTGAAGTGCAACAAACATTTTCCTACACTTAAGACCAGTAAGTCTGAAGTGAATAATTAAGGCCAAATATCATGAATAATTAAGGCCAAATATCATGCACTTAAGACCAGTAAGTCTTAAGGCCAAAAGATCTAAAGTGGAACTAATGTTTTCATACACTTAAGGCCAAATAGGCTTGAAGTGTAAATTACCCAGAAACAGAATTTGTTTTTCGAATTTTAACAATCAAATATACGATTTAATACCTAAATCTACTCCAAAATCCAAATGAGCTCAAATTTAAAACATAACCTCCAGATATCATCAAGAACAAACCCCAATCATCAATTTGTCAAAATAACAATAAATCTAACTAAACTAGTTTGCAATTAAGAAAAAAGAAAAAGAAACACTAAGCAATAGTAAAAAATAAAGCGTCACAATAACTCGCCACTGTAAAATATCATAAAATACCTTAAAATATATTCACAAACACCGTATAAAATCGTTGTCGCCCGAAGAAGAAGAAGAAAGAGGAGAAAAATGTTTGAAATTGTTTAAAAAGTTGGTGCAAGTTAAAAAAAATTTAAAAAGTAGGTACAAGTTAAATGGGACGACCAAGTAGGACGCCCAGTACAATTTTTACAAGTACTACCTATCTAATTACATCAACAACAAAATTGAAATTTTGTACTTTGGGAGGGGGAAAAATCAATCTTTCTACTAGTAGTTGTAATGAATGTGTTTCTAAGTTCTAAGGATAAAAGTGAATCGACTCCAACTGGAAAAAAAAATCAATAACAATGTTAAAAATGCTCTCAAGCAAGAATTCACTACCACCCTTGTTCATACCACCCAAGCCACCTGATACCTCATTCCATTATCCTCTTCAACTCCACAATCATTCAAAGAGATTTCTTTCATACCACCAGACACCAATATGATTATTGATTCGACTGAATATGCTATGCAACCATCCAAACCTCTTCCCCCATCTTATCTTCATACCCTACTCTCTCATAATATCTCAACTCCAATTTCTTCCTCAAATAATTCGGTTGCTTTTCCACAGGTTCTCACCGCGGAATTGGATGCACCCATTGACCCTAATATCTTCATTCCACTTTCCCTGAATGAGAAGGAAAGAATTTATAAGCCATGGCAGCATGCGGTGATTGTCTAGCTATATGGTCAGAAAATTGGACATCAATTACTGAGGCAAAAAATATATGCTTTATGGAAACCTACGGAGAATATACCACTTGTTGATCTAGGCTCTGACTTTTACTTGATTAAATTTCAGAAAGAGGCGAATAAGATTCATGCTACAAATGATGAACCTTGGTTTATTCTTAATCATTTTTCTGTTAGGCCATGAGAACCAAAGTTCATGCCATCTGAAACCACCATTAACTACTCTGCTATTTGGCTACGTCTGCCTGAGTTGCCAATTGAGTTTTATGATTTTCATATATTGAAGAAATTGGGTAATAAGGTTGGAACATTACTAACCATTGATAATTGCACTTCCTCCACAATAAGGGGACGGTATGCTAGGTTGTGTGTCCAGGTTCCCTTGGATTAACCACTTTGCACTCATATTTTTATTGGCCATCATAAACAAACTATTGTATATGAAGGGCTTAATTTGTTTTGTGTCAAGTGTGGTAGGATGGGACATAATCAGTTGGTATGTTCTTACAAAACAACTCCTAGTTCGAATGAGACCACTACTGCTAACCCAACCATAAATTCTAATTTAATTATTAAGTCTGCATCACCCAATAATGAATGGAAGGTTGTTACTTTTCCTACTAATTCGGCTAGGAAGATTAACAATGGCAAAGGAAACCTACGCAGATCAGGTATGTCTTTGGATAGGAATACTACTCCTAATACTTTGCCTTTTAATAAACTGTTTCTTAATAACTCTAATCACTCTTATAATTTACACAAAAATGAAATGCCTACTGGTGAAGCAATTCCTGTTACTACTGCTAATCCATTTAATGCACTGGAGTTAGAGGGCACTATTAATGCTAATCCTCCTAATGCTGACCTAAAAATTTCCCCAAACAAACAAACTCTTACTCAAGCACACCTCACCCTCCCTATCTCCACGGCCCAATCACACTTGGTCCACTTTCCACCACAACCTATCACCATGCATGCAATATGCCACGACCCACTCCCTCATATGCAAGACCTAACCCCTCCCTTACCCATTAGACGGTCAGCTTCATTTAATGATACCCAACAAAAGCCACAAACAACACACAAGCAAGACAAAGGCATTATTCAATCACCACCTTCGAATTCTTCAAACCCTAGGCTAGTCTCCATGCAGGAACACAATCATGAGATATCACTACCATAGCTCATTCTTATTCAAAGACACAACCTTCCACTCCATCAATCAAACCGCCTACATCCTCCATTCATACTTCTCTGGTTTTAGCTATACTATCGTCTCCCACATCAGTCTTATCTCCTTTAAACACTGCCCCAGCTACTCCCACTAAAGTATACAATGATTGCCAACAACTTCAACTACCTAAGAAGGTCACAACCCCACCCACACAGACAGAACATCCATCTACTTCATTCACAGAACCCACTCTTATTTCCTCCCTCCCACTTGATAATGGAGCCCAACACCATAATCTACACAGCCCAGTCACCACAAGCTCCATTAACTCTAGCATCTTGGCTAGAAACGAGCCTCCAGAACTATGCCTTAACCTTCACTATAGAGGTCAATCACCAAGAGGTGACCATCCGCATAAACAACCCAAGAGATCTTGCACAGATAATATCGGAGGGCATGCAACTAGGGACAGAGTTATTTGCACGATACCATTGGTCCATGATGCAAGCTCCACACCTCTCCCCATATCAACCTCTAAACCTTCCAATTCCGGTATGGGACCCTACTCATCTTCACCCACATCTAATTCGTATGCCTTTTTATCCATCCCCTACCCTATCAACTCCATGGATATAACCATATGCGAATCCACAACCCCTTCTGCCTCTCTTGGAACCTCCAATACCACCAACACCAGCCCCATCTCTAGTCAACTCACCCCGCCCAATACCAATCACTAAGAACAAGACGATAATTTATAGGCGGAACTCGACACAGCAATCGTTTACAATAGGGAAACTCGTCCAATATATGCATGGCTTGATGGGATCAAAGTGTTTGTGCAAAAGGAAAAATATGAAAGAAAAATATTCGTAAGGTGTCCCCCAACCCTAAGGAGAGTCTCTTTTCGGCTAAGGCCTACCACCAATCCAGAGGTGGGAAAATATGCAATGCTCTTACTCCCAACCTTTCTCCTATGTTTGGGGGAGAGCAGGAGTAATTGGATAAATCGAAGCATAAGTCCTACGGCTGATCTAGAAGATACTCATATGAATTTTATCATATGGAATTGTAGGGGAGCACTCTCCACTGAGTTTAGACTTAATTTTAGGTCTCTACTTGACTATAATAGTCCAGCGTTAGTTGTCCTTTTGGAAACACACTGTCAAACACATCAAAGTGTGAAGGATGATTTTAATTTTGATGGTATGATTGAGATGGCTGCCACAGGCCATTCTGGAGGAATTGCTATTTTGTGGTTGGCTAATGCATTAGATGTTCATCCAGTTGCCACCACTACACAAGAAATTCACTGCCATGTCCAGGTAAAACCTTTACCTTTTAAATTTTTATTTACTGCTATCTATTCCAGTAATGAATTAGTTAATAGACAGTTGTTATGGGATAATCTCATGTCTGTACACGATAATTGTCATGGACCTTGGTTAATTGGAGGTGATTTTAATGAAATCACTCATGCAACTGATAAATTTGGTGGACTTCCTATAAATAACTCACGCTCTAATAAATTTTTAGACTGCCTTAATTATTGTCACATGACTGATTTAGGTTTTAAGGGTAGTCGATATACTTGGACTAATGGAAGACATAAGAAGTATACTATCCTTGAACGTATTGATCGTATAGTTTCTAATTATGATTGGATTAATCAATACTCTAACGCTCTTGTTACACCCCTTCCCCGTACACACTCGGATCATTGTCCCATTAAATTAGAACTTCATCACTGCCCATTACCTAGGACAAAATTATTTAGGTTTGAAACTATTTGGACTAGTCATCCTGATTTTAATTATGTGGTTAAACAAGCTTGGCTGGATAATGTCATATTGCTTCCTGCAATTGATAATTTCACAACAATAGTACAACAATGGAACAAATCTACCTTTGGTAATATTTTTAAGCAAAAAAAGAATATTCTTGCTAGATTAAATGGGATTCGGGCTTCTATCCACTTTCCAAATAGTAAGTTCTTACAAAATTTGGAAAAAGACATAATGTTGGATTTTAATAGAATTCTTAGGTTAGAGGAAGAGTTTTGGAAACTAAAATCATGTATTGACTGGCTTAATAATGGGGATGCCAATACCAAATTTTTCCACCTCACTACTATTAATCGTAGAAGGCACAATAGAATCACAGCTCTTCAAGACCAGGGGAAATTGGATAACACACCCTACAAAAATTCTTGATCACATTTTCCTTTATTATCAAAATCTATTTACCACGTAGAAAACTATCTCAATTTCAAAATCAACACTACTTCCTTCAAATATATTAACACAAGCTGACCATGATTCCCTAATACAACCTCTACAGAAATTTGAAATTCTGAATGCTATAAAGTCTTTCAAGCCTATGAAAGCACCTGGTCCTGATGGACTCCATCCCCTTTTTACCAAAATTATTGGGACACTATTGGAGAATATGTGACACAGTTCTGTCACAAGGTGTTCACTGACTATAAAATTGACCACAAAATAAATTCTACCTTTATCTGTCTTATTCCTAAAAATAATAACGCCTCCACGGTTGCTCAATATAGACCTATTAATCTTTGTAATACTATTTATAAAATAATCACAAAAATAATGATTAACAGATTAAAGCCGATATTGGAACACATCATACATCCTACACAATCTAGTTTTCAACAAAATAAAAGAGCTGAGGATAATGCTATCATAGTTCAAGAAGTTATCAATAAATTTCAAAAAATGTAAGGGAATAAACTCAGTATGCTTCTTAAGATTTATCGAGAAAAGGCGTTTGACAAATTAGAATGGTCTTTTATTCGTAATACTTTAGTTAGTTTAAATTTTCCAGCTAAGTTTATTAAGTTAATTATGTCTTGTATTACCACCACTACTACCTCTATATTAATCAATGGTAGTCCAACTGATGCCTTTCAGCCCACAAGGGGTATAAGATAGGGTGATCCTTTGTCACCCTATCTGTTTATCCTTTGTCTTGAAATGTTGTCCAGAAAAATCAATAATGCTGTTGATTATCAGGCTTGGAAACCCATATCATTAGCAAAAAAGGGCCTTCATTATCTCATTTATTCTTCGCAGACGATATTACCCTCACCTCACAAATTACAACTAGTACATGTCAATCAATGGTGAGTACTATGACACAATTTACTAATCAATCTGGCCAATCTATTAACTTTGAGAAATCAAAAATCTACTTCTCCAAAAATTGTTAACCCAATATTAGAAATATAATTTTGCAACTTTTTCATATGAAAGAGGGTCGTAGTTTTGGAAAGTACTTGGGTTTCCCAATTTTTACAACCAAGCCTGCAAAATCTGACTATCAATTCTTACTTGATAATTTCAAAACAAAATTGGCTGGCTGAAAAACTAATTTTCTTTATCGAGCGGGAAGACTAACATTAATAAAATCCACCCTTATCCATCTTCCAAATCACTTGATGCAATATATAAAACTGCCTAGTTATATTCTAAGTCACCTTAATAAATACCAAAGGAATTTCCTACGGGGCACAACTGTACAAAGGAAAAAATTACATCTCCTTAAGTGGTCCACAATCACGAAACCTTTGGAAGTTGGGGGTTTAGGTATACAAAGTCTTGATACTAAGAATAAGTCACTCCATGCAAGTCTTGCATGGAGAATGTTCAATGATCCACAACAGTTATGTGCACAAGTTCTTTTACACAATTATGTACGGCCAAAGCCACTACCAAGCTACAATAGCTCTACTATATGGCGTAATATTATTAACGGCTGGAAATATTGTAGATTAGGTTATAAATGGAATATTGCAACGGGACAACATGTTAAGTTTTGGACTGACCCCTGGCTCAAGCATAATTTCATACTTAGAGACTATATTCATGGCCCTATGCCTCAATTTGAGGAAAATAAATTAGTATCTAATTATTACTTTAATAATAGATGGAACCTAGAACATACCCTTTGAATTACCTTTACATATAATTTCTTTTATTAACAATATTTATATGCCAATAGAATCCACCAACTATGACAAAATTTACTGGAACTTAACGGATAATGGAATCTTCTCAGTTAATTCTATATACAGCTGTTTAACCACCATTAATACACCCACTGATACATGTCTGCTTAACTCCTACAAGTGGATTTGGAAACTTCTCATTCCCCCTAAAATATCTTTTTTCATTTGGCTATTATGTCATAACAGACTCCCAACAGCTGTGTATCTCTCACAAGTAGGTATTACTAACTCAACAACTTGTCCACAATGTCACCAACATAATGAAACAATTCCTCATTTATTTCAAACTTGTGCTTTTACCATGCTTCTTTGGAAATCTCTTAGAATATCACCTCCCACTAGCACATTAGCTGTTCCTCAAATGAGCTTATGCCTTGGGTGTACCAACTTATACATACACCTTTGCCTTCTACACCATACAATATCCCTTCTACAATTATAATTCCTTTTTCATTATGGGAAATATGGCTTAAAAGGAATAAGTTTGTTTATGAACAAAAAGTAAACGACTTAAATATGCCTTCTTTGTTCGTAAAGGTAGCTGAATATTACTTTTTAACAAATCAATCTAGTAAGAAGAGATCAAAGTCTCCTATCTATATCAAATGGCATCCACCTGATTATATGTATTACAAATTAAATATTGATGGATCTTGCTGCCCGGCTCTATGCACTTATGGAATTGGTGGAGTTATCCGCAACCACAAAAGTAACTGGATCATAGGCTTTGCAGGGTCTGTCAAAGAAGGCACCTCTATACAAATAGAACTCCTTGCACTCCTCAAAGATTTACAAATTGCTATCCAACAAAGGCTCTTACCCATCATCATTGAGACGGATGCACAAGCAATAATTGGTATGTTAAAGTCACCAGCAATGAGCTTTATTAATATTATTAATGATTGCAGGTCCTTGCTCCGACTGTTGGATAGTCCATCCGTACAAGTTATCTACAGAGAACAGAATTGTGTAGCAGATAAATTAGCTAAATATGGTGCAACACATGTACAAGAGCAATGCCTACTCTTTGGAACACCCCCACCTTTTGTTATGTCTTGTTATGAACAAGATCACCAGGGTTACACAATCTCTCTCTGGATCATATGGTTTAGCTAGTGTGTGTAATAGTACAACTCCCTTAGTAGCTTCTACTTCCAATACTAGTGTTGTTCCCAAGTAGTGGGAAACAAACAATCTAGCTCTGTCTTTGTACAACGGATGCCGTGTATGCATCCAAGACTCTAAACTTATGTAAATATTTGTTATGTTATAATATTACCTATCTTTCCAACCAAAAAAAAGAGAGGATAAAAGTACTTTAAAAGCCCGTACAGTACATTAAGCGAGGTAAGTACCCAACACATGAGTAATTCTGTTATGTTTATAAATTCAATTTTACATATAAATGTTTTCAAATATTAAGTTTATAATGTTCAACAAAATTGAGAACTAAAATTAGAACTAGACAATTCCGTGGAGTTTTCAGTGCAAAAGGACATTTTTGGGTAAAAATAAGTATGCGAACATCTATCACAACCAGAAAGAGCATCTAACTAGATTTACAATTTTATGTATATTAATAAAGAAGTTTAAAGAATTGGAACTAGAAATTATTCTCAAAACTAATTGATTCAATTTTACATAAACTAATTATTAGGAGAAATATAGAGTCCATTACTCAAATGGTTACTCAACTATCACAAATTATCTGCTAAGGTCACATTTCTTTCTTTTATAACAACAAAGTCACTTAACTATGTCTATAGCACTCAAAAGTTCACTCAACTAGATTTTTCAAATTTTGGATTGCCAAATACCCATTTTACCCCCTAAATTATAAATATCTATCTTCTTTTTATTTTTTTTAACTTCTTAATATTATGATTTTTTCCCTTTTAATTTATATTATGGACTTAGTTATACAATAAATAAATTTTATTTATAAATTAAAAAATAAAAAGTATTTAAGCATATATAATGCTGGAATAACAAAATAATGAGCATAGTAAAAAAAATTAATTAGAATAATTTGTTCGTAATAATTTTAGTATTAATAACAAGAATTCAAAAATTTATTTATACAATCGAGAATGAAAGAAAATAAAAGTTGTAAAGTATATATTCCATGCACGTACTATAAAAATAATTACTTAAATAAAAGTAATTTTATAATATACATTATATATTCTTGAAAATTATGCTCAATTATATTATTATTCTGTCATTATATGAGCTGAAAACTAAATTTTTTATTTTTTATTTTATAAATAAAATATATTTATTCTATAGGTAAGTCCACAATGTAGATTAAAAAGAGAAAAAAATTATAATATTTAAAAGTTTTAATTTTTTTGTTGATAATTTAGAGGGTAAAATAGATATTTGACAATCAAAAATTTGGAAAATCTAGTTGAGTGACCTTCTAAGTGCTATAAGCATAGTTAAGTGACTTTGTTAATACAAACGAAAGAAAAATATCTTTAGCAGATAATTTGGGATAATTGAGTGACCATTTGAGTAATGGACTCAAGAAATATGACATCTATTGGCATCCTTCATTCTCCAATATTCCTTTAGCTTGAGCTTCACTGAAATTGCAATTGGAGGAGTATTATAGCCTGTTTGGCCAAGCTTCTTTTTGGCCAAAAGTGTTTTTTTTTTTTGCCAAAAGCACTTTTGGCCAAAAATTGAGCTGTTTGGCCAAGTTTTTGGAAGGAAAAAAGTAATTTTGAGGAGAAGCAGAAGCAGCTTTGGAGAAGCAGAAAAAAGTAGCTTCTCTCCAAAAGCACTTTTTAGAGAAGCACTTTTGAGAAAAATACACTTAGAAGCAGTTTTTTAAAGCTTGCCCAAATACTAATTGCTACTCAGAAGTGTTTTTCAAATTAATTAGCCAAACACAAATTGTTTCTCACCAAAAGTACTTTTGAGAAAAACACTTTTGAAAAAAACACTTCTCAAAATAAGCTGATTTTTGCAGTTTGGCCAAACATGCTATTAGACTCACCATGTGATAAAGAAAAAATGTAGTCCATATGAAATTTAGTTCAAACGAAACTTCATTTGAACATTTCTATACTGATAGCCTGTTTGGTCAAGCTTCTTTTGGCCAAAAGTGCTTTTTTTTTTTTGCCAAAAGCACTTTTGGTCAAAAATTGAGGTGTTTGGCCAAGCTTTTGAAAGGAAAAAAACGTGCTTTCGAGGAGAAACATAAGTAGTTTTGGAGAAGCAGAAAAAAGTAGCTTCTTTCCAAAAGCACTTTTTTGAGAAGCACTTTTGAGAAAAATACACTCAGAAGCAGTTTTTTAAAGCTTGATCAAACACTAATTGCTGCTTAGAAGTGCTTTTCAAACTAATTAGCCAAAAACAAACTGCTTCTCACCAAAAGTACTTTTGAGAAAATCACTTTTGAAAAAAAAAACACTTCTCAAAATAAGCTGATTTTTGCAGCTAGGCCAAACGGGCTATAAGTTATGGCCATTTTGTTTGGACCATGCAAAATAATCAATAATGGACATAGGCAGTGGCGCAGCCACACTATGCTGGGGATGGTTGATAAAGCGATCAACTTTCGTCGAAAAATTATATTGCATATATAAGTCGAACACCATTTTATATAGTTATATATAATATTTGAATACCCTTAATATAGTTGAGTGAGATAGTCCAACAATCTAGAGTGTTCAAAATGATATGTTGTTCACGGGTTCAAAGTTATCTGCCTATTTTGTTTCCCAAAAATCGGAGATCCAGTGTGTATAATGTCTATTTGAATCTTTTTCAATCTAATTTTTTCTAAATAATAACTCTTAAAACTTAAGATTTATATAAAGACAAACAACTAATCTTAAAAGTAGTTTTTAATAAAAAGCTATTTCTTAAATAAAATATATAATTTAAAAATCAAACTCTCCAAAAATTTCTTCAAAAAATCTATCCATAGATACAGATTACAAACCCTTTCGACTCTCTCTTTTCTTTAATTTTATGTTTGCTTTTATTAGTAAAATTTCTATTGTTGTCTTTTTTATATTAATTTTGATATATTAAATTATTGTTCGATTACAAGTATTTTTATTATTTAACTAAATATTGTGTAGTTTAATTAAAAACTTTGGTACGCCATTCATCAGAAAAAAATTCATTGACTTGTTTAAAGTTTGAACAGAATTCCTAGGTACGCCATTTGGACATAGGATCTATAACTATTACAATACAAAACAACCACCCAAAAAAAGTTTCTGTATACGACGATAGAGAATTTAAGTCTTCGTTATTCTTTTGTCAGGTTTTATGCGTTGGATATACAAGTCCCAACCCTAGTTCGTCCTAAATTATTTGACTTTATGATATCAAACTATGTTGGGCTATGACATGGGTAGTAACAATCAATATGATCAACAAGAGAGTCTGGTATTTAAGTGGAAAAAAGTTAAGTGATGAGTTTATTAATTGTCTAACAAATTTTGAACCATACCAATAAAAAGATTTCGATGGAAGTTGATTATATATATACTTTCTATTTCTATGGGGGTTTCTTTTTGTCTCGTTTTAATATAAACCAGAAAATGAAAAAGGTAGACATACGACATATTCTTCATATATCTATGTTGTGCGAAATGTATGTTTGAACCCCATTGATTAACCAGTTGAATCTTTACCTGTGGCTACATTATCTTATTCTTGTCCTTGAAAAAAAGGGGCCATTTTGCATCTATCGGCATGTTTTCTGGCCAATATTTTATCCCCCTCAATAGCATATATAATCCTCGGTGTTTGTTTTAAAAGCAAAAAGTCATGTTGGCATCTTTCAGCATGTTTAATGGCTTAGGTTTAGTTCCTTTTTCCCTTTCCTATCTCTCAACCTAAGTTTCCATAGAAAGTGTTGAGATTCTTTCTTTAGGAATCAAGAACTAAGATAAAGCGTGGGGGTTTGGTCCCCTAGCTTAGTAAAGATACACATAGTTGGTTTGGGTAGATATATATAGCATCTGAAATCTGAAGTTGATTAGTTGCTTTTGGGTATTTCACGTGATATACTGTTGAAAAGAAACTATGCCATTTTTGTACCAGGCAATTCTCTAAAATCTTAGAATCCATTGTTAAAGTAGTGGGTGCACATAAATTCTTCCTTAAATTTACTCATATTTCTTAAATTTATTATCATCGTTCATATTTTGTTGCTCCTGTTTCTTTGTTAAGCCCAACGAGTAAGTTAGGAATTTCCTCAAGGGTATTCAAATTTAAAAGAAGCGAAAAAATTCCCAAAAAAGGGTGTTTAATATGTGTTACACCTCTAAAACATAATAACATTTTACTTATATACACAATGTAATTTTTTGACGAACCACCCTTATGACCATGTGGCTTCGCCGCTGGTTAAACCTACTCATATTCCTAAGAGTTGTTTGTTTGGATATTATATTTTAGTTAATTAATTATAATTTTTTTCACTTTTTATGAAATCGCAATATTTTAACAAAGCAATATGTATTTTAAGATGTCTAGTAATAAAATATTTGATATTTCTCAGATAAATGGTTGTTTTTTTACCTGATATAAAGCTTATTTACCTGTTCATAGAAAAATACTGCTTTAAGTTTTTATAATTAACCTATATTTTGAAACAAAAAAATCTAATTATGTAAATACCCTTGCACTACACGATAGGGCAATTGCACTATATTATATTTTTACAAACAAACAGATCTCATGAATTTATTATGACGTGCAAACACTACTCTATCAAAATTTTAGTAATTACACATGCAGCCTAGTTATTAATTACATTATGGTGTCCAAACACAACCTCTTTATTTGGCGTGGGAGAGTGGGGAGAGAGCTAATCACGTTAGAAGTGATCTTTTCCTCTTTGAATGATATATGTCATGTTTTAAGCTTTTGTCTCTCTCTTGATTAATATTGTAGAAGCGGATCCAAGATTTTAACTTGACTTATTTAACGGTAAACTTACTAAACCTTTAAATTTATGAGTTTAGATCCAAGATCTATTATATTAGGATTTCGTAAGGTGAGAAACATTTTTCAATTTACATCTTCAAAACTTATGTTCCAGGAAAAAGCCATTTTAATTTGTCCAATGAGTCATCATAAAGAATTTTATAACAAGAAAATAAATAAATAATTAATAATTAATAATAATAATAATAATAAGAGGAGGAGGAGGAGGAGAATCATGCGAAACAATTAGCCTTGCAATAAATGACGAACGGATCATATAGAATCGCATGGTTCAATTACTGCTTCGGGCTTCGAGGTGTTTGAATGGGCGTTTAATCTAGTCAAATATATATATATATAAATATATATATATATATAGGCGGATCCAGGATTTGAGCCTTATGGGTTCCTACCATAATTTCAAATTAATATGCAATAATAACTGGGTTCACAATCAGATATTTACTAATATTTGGTGAATTTTTTAATATAAATACAGGATTTACGCAAGAGTTACTGGGTTTCCGGGAACCCGTAATCTATGCACTAGGTCCGCCCCCTATATATATATATGGAAATTGACAATTGGGAAAAGATGAAAATCATAGTAGGATATGAAGTACCAAAATCAAACCTTGGACTGGTGGTGATCTCCTCTCCTATCTAGGAATAAGAATGACAAAATGCAAAAAGCACAGATACAGAATATCCAGATGGCCAAAAACATGTGAAGACTTGAAACAACTGGTGGAGAGGCAAAGAATCATTGCTTTTCGTCCAATATCACAACTTTGACAATCCGTAAGAATAAAATTCTCACTTGGCACTTTTTTCTTTTTTCTTTTTAAATTTCTTCCCTTTCCCTTTCTCTGCTCTTTCCTCGTCGCTGTACTCAAGACAAAAGGACAATAGCTAATTTGTAGGCAAGTTTCCCTTTTAATTTATTTGTTATTTCGAGAATTATATGCATGGATTGCCTAAGGGATGAATAATAATGAAGGAAACAATACGTGGTATATTATATTAATAATAATGTGGAGATTGTTACGCAATGAATAATGATAGGTTACAAGTACCTTGTTTTATGTTTTGATGATCTAACAAACTTACTGTTAAGAACGAGTTAAGGAAGCAGTTACATATTCTCAAGACCTTAAGATCAAAAGGTTCCAGCTTGGGATATGCTTCAACTCTTCAGATTCACATGAACAACAGAGGAAACAGATAACTATCGTTTTCCGAGGAAACTGCACAAGTCAACTGCCCCAGCTGTAAAGTTGTTGCTTGCACATGCTACAGTGCAGAAACAGTGCACCAGTCAACTTTATGGGGAGTGTCTTTTACCTACCTTGATTACATCATCCCAAGTGATATCACAAATGTATTATTAACATCAAGGAAGGCAAAAACAAATCACTTGAACACTTAGAGAATTCACCCAAGCACTTCAACAGTAATTAAGCTTCCGATCAACAATCTCAAGTGTATCAAGAACAAAGAACAACACTACTACGGACCAGTTCCTCATATCAAGTGATTGTATGTCCTTAGTTAAGTTGTAACTTTGTTAATATTCTTACTTGTAAATCCTACTTAGCTTATTTAGAAGTGGTGTGTAGGAAATTCTTGTAAATCATAAACCCCCGTGTTTGTGTCTTGGCTAGAGTTAGTCAAGTTGTGAAGTCTTTGTAATAGAGGTATTACAAAGTGGCTTGTAATAGGTGTGTTACAAGTTAGTGAGGGATTAAGAGGTTAATTCCTAGATTGTAATCTAAAAGTTGCTCAGTAGTGAAGTTGAAATCTTACAAGGGTAGGCCGGAGTTTTTAATCCCGTTGAACTGGAAATTTTTCACGTAAAATTCCTCTTGCCATTTACTTATTGTAGTGTGCGTATGTTCTGTTGAACCTGATGGAGAATCTGGTTCTCTATAAAGTTTGGTGGACCCTTAAATTCTATTAATTGGTATCAGAGCAGGTTCTATCTATCAGGTTAATACCTAGAAAGGATCCTCATGGCTGCTCCTCCAAACTTCGAAGAAGGTCAGTCTACTTATAGACCACCAAGGTTCAACGGACAATATTATGGATGGTGGAAGATCAGAGTGCACGACTTCATTATGGTTGAAGATTCAGAACTATGTGATGTTATCTGTGATGGATCCTTTGTTCCTACCAAGAACTTGGCGACCCAGTTGTAGCCATTCCCAAGACAAGGAATGGATTCAATGACGCTGATCGAAAGTCCATAGAAAATAATTTTCGAGCAAAATAATTCTTGTTTGTGGCATTGGTCCTGATGAATATAACAGGATATCAACAAGTCAATCAGCAAAAAAAATCTAGGAGGCTCTTTAGACAGCTCACGAAGGAACAACACAGGTTAAACAATCCAAGATAGACATGCTCACAACTGAATACGAGCTCTTTAGGATGAAAGATGATGAATCTATCCAAGATATGCATACACGGTTCACCTCTATTATTAATGAGCTTCAATCTCTTGGTGAAATTATTCCAAGAAATAAGCTTGTCAGAAAAATCCTCAGTGTACTGCCCAGTTCTTGGGAAAGCAAAGTGAACACCATAATGGAGGCGAAGGACTTGTAGGAGCTAACCGTTGATGAGCTTTGCCGACAATCTGAAAACATATGAAATGAAGAAGAAGAAGGACAGTGAAAGAAGAGAGCCCAAAAGGAGAAGAACCTGGTCCTCAAGACAGACAACAACGGTTCAAGTGATGAGGATAATGATATGACTTACTTGACAAGAAGATTCCAGAAGATGGTTCACAAGAATGGAGGCATTCCAAAAAGGGGAAGTCCTAGCAAGCCAAAAAATTATGACCTCTATCATAAATGTGGCAAGCCAGGACACTTCATCAAGGATTGCCCTCTCCTAAAGCAAGATCAGTACAAAAACAACTTTCACAAAGCAGCCAAGAGGAACCCAGTTCTTGATAAACGCTTCAAAAGGAAAAATGCCACTGAAAATGTTGTAAAGCAAGCTCTTGCTGCATGGGGAGACTCTTCCAGTGAATCTGAAGAAGAAAATGATCATGGTGATAGTTCAATGATGGTAGTGGAAAGTGAAGCAACTGAGTATGATTCAATCTTTGCCTTGATGGCTCAGTCTGATGATGATGAAGATGGCGATGATGATGAGGTAAATGTTCTGGATGTTTAGAGAAATTTGAAATCTTATTCTCCTAAACAACTCATATCATTGGCAAATGTGTTAATTGATGCTTATAACAGTCTTATAAATGATAAATATGCTTTAGCTGTGGAGTTAGGAGAGGTAGAACAGACTAGAGACGACCTAGTAGTCGTTGTAGTTGATTTAAAGGAAACAATTGAGAACCCGAAGAAAGATAAGGATGCCTTAGATGAAAAGATTGCAAATATAGAACATGAAAGAGATGATCTAATGGTTGTTGTGGTAGACCTAAAAGAGACCATTGAGTGTGTAAGAAAAGAAAAAGAAGTCTATGCTGAGAGAGTTGCTAACATTGAGCATGAGAGAGATGACCTATTAGTGGAGGTGAAGGAAACTATTGGGGAACTTAAGATGGAAAGCAGGACTGAAAATTCTCAAAAGATAAGGAATTTGTAAGTGAAGCAGACATTAAACTTGAAAGTGAGTTAAATTCAGTGAAGTCTAGTCTGCGTGCTGAGCTTGAGAAAAACAAACAACTTAAGGAAGAACTAGGTATAGTGAAGAGTGATCTTGAAAAATCATTCAAGTGAACCTGGTCCTCTGATGCTATTACTACCATGTACACCAACAATATAATGGGGAAAACAGGCAGGGAATTGGGTTCCAAAGGGAAATATTCCCTACAACCCTTATTGCAAGTACGTTACTGCACCTGACAATTGGCTTTGCACTCATTGCGGTAACACCAGGCACTTTAAAGAAAACTATAAGGCCAGGTTTCAGTCACAGCAAAAAAATAAAGTTTTTGCTGAAAAAGTAACTACTGGTAGAGAACTTGGTCCCTCATATAAAAAACACATGATGCCTTCTTGGACCAAAAGATCCCCCATTCACCCCTTTCCTCATTTCAAGGGGCCTAAACTCGTTTGGGTTTCTAACTCCTGATTTTCTTGTGCAGAGAACAGTGAAAGGAAACATCCTACAATGGTACATGGATAATGGCTACTCAAAGCATATGACTGGAAGTACAAATGATTTCCTTTCACTTAAGGCCCTGCAAGGAGGGAGTGTATCCTTTGAAAATGGCAAGAAATGATACATTCTGGGAGTTGGAAGGATTGGAAAGTCTCTATCACACTCAATAAAAAATGTGTACTACGTGAACAGGTTGAAGTACATCTTGCTAAGTGTTTCCCAGATTTGTGACAAGGGAAACAAGGTGGAATTTGTGTTAAAAATTTGCACTATTACAAATCTAGTGACTGGTGAGGTGGTGTTAGTGGACAAGAGATACAAGAACATTTATGTTTCTGATTTTGAGTCCCTGCAAAGTGGTGATCTCAGCTGTCTAAGAGTCATTAATGATGATGCTAAATTATGGCATAAAAAGCAAGGGCATGCAAGCTTTTCATTACTGAACTAAATAGTCCAGAAGGACCTGGTTCGCGGTTTGCCCAAGTCAAGCTTCAAGAAACATAAAGTTTGCGATTCTTGTGCAAAAGGAAAGCATGTCAGATCTTCATTCAAGCCCAAAAAGGAAGTCAGTACCTCAAGGCCACTTGATCTTCTTCATATGGATCTATGTGGACCTATGTGGGTACCAAACAGAGAAGGAAAAAGATATATCTTTGTAATAGTGGATGACTACTCCAGATTCACTTGGACCCTATTCCTCAGAACCAAGGATGAGACTTTTTCAAGTATTTGTTGCCTTTGTCAAGAAGATCCAAGTAAAGATGGGCACAAATGTGGCTTACATCAGGTCAGACCATGGGACAGAGTTTGATAATGCCAGTTTTGTTGAATTCTATGTTGAAAATGGCATTACTCATAACCTCTCAGCTCCAAGAACACCGCAGCAAAATGGTATTGTGGGAAGGAAAAACAGGACTCTTGAAGACATGAAGAGGACAATGCTAATTGATAGCGGGATCGCAAAATATTTCTAAGTAGAAGCAGTTAATGTTGCATGCTATTTAATAAACAGATGCATGATCAAGTCCCTTCTAAACAAAAAAACACCTTATGAGTTGCTGATGGAAGAAAGCCTAAATTGACTCATTTGAGGACATTTGGCTGCAAATGTTATGCTCTCAACTATATCAAGGAACCGTTTGGAAAATTTGATGCCAAAAGTGATGAAGAAATCTTTCTGGAATACTCGTCCCAAAGCAAAGCTTACAAAGTATACAACAAAAGAACTCAATAAGTTGAGGAGAGTGTATATGTGATCTTTGATGAGTCTCACCTCTCTTTGAGAAGGACATGTATGTTGATCAAGATGAAGAACCCTTATCTATTCCAGGAGAAGTTATTGACATAGCAATGGAAAGGCAGACATGATGAGTCATGTAAAGAAGTCCAGTGATGATAATGCAAGTACACCTACATCTATTGGAGAGGAACCTGGTCCCACGATCACAATAACTGAAGCTGAAAATAGAGTTATTGATGCAATCCAAGCCATGCAAGAGGAGCTGCTGAAGAGGCTTGACATGGAATCATCAAAGACTAGACATTGTGTTTAGCGTGGGTCCTTGTGCAAGATTTCAATCAAATCCAAAGGAATCTCATCTGAAGGCCGCCAAGAGAATGCTGAGATATCTCAAGGGAACGAAGGACCTGGTTCTCTATTATCCCTCAGGTGACAACCTTGATCTTATTGGGTATGCTAATACTGATTATGCAGGATATCTGGTGAACAAGAAAAGCCCATCTGGAATGGCACACTTTCTGGTTTCTTGTCTCATCTCATGGGGCACAAGGAAGCAAGACTCGGTGGCATTCTCAATCGCTAAAGCAGAATATATAGCGGCTGCTTCTTGCTATGATCAATTGCTGTGGATCAAGCAACAGTTGCAAGACCTTGGAGTATACTCAGTCTGTGTGCCCCTCTTATGTGACAATACAAGTGCACTCAATATGGCCAAAAATCCAGTCCAACACAAGAGGACCAAGCACATTGATTTTTTGAAGCACTAAAGATCAGATTGCAGACATCTCCACCAAAGCTCTAAGTAGAGAACATTCTGCTAGAAATCACCTGGCACTAGGGTTGATAAAACCTAACTGAGGACCTGGTCCCTCAATGATTGGCTATGAAAGGAATAGATAGTAAGATTGGCTAAAAGTGTTTTCTGGCAAAGTCTAACTCATTTCTATACCGTCACAGGTAGATATGCATGATGATTATAGAGAAACTGATGGAGTGCATGCTGGTAAAAGGGGTTAAGCTTACACTTGCAAGACCTATCAGGGAACCCGGTCCTCTCGGCTCAGGTTTGTAGCTTCTCAGTTCTCTCATACACAACTTAGAACGGATAAAAACAATGCCACATCATTAGTGTGTCAGTTTCTTTACTCTGCATCTCTTCAACCAAAATGTCTCACCTGCTATTGAACGACTCGACTCCCCAAAATAAAACTGCTGCCTTTTCTTAACAGGTCCCTCATCTCTCATAAATGTATCTATCAAAATCATAACTCCTTATATCAGACCTCAAACTCTTCACTTCCCTTCCTTTTTTCTCATACCACTAATCTTTCCAGTAAACTTCACCATGTCTGAGAATCAAGAAAATTCCGGTGTTCTCAACAATACCCCCATCGAGTCCACACCAGTTGAAACTTCAATAGTAGACTTCTCACCCAACACCACCACCAGTCCAAACCCTAGAACAGAGTCTCCCTCAAACACAGTTTCCTCACCTACCCACTCAGGTTCTGGTTCTCATCGGAGTTGAAAAATCTCGACTCCGAAAAAGTCCGTGGTCACCAGTTCTCCTCCAGTCTCGCTGGAAAAACAAGGTGAACATGGTAATTTGGTCGAAGAAGGAAATTAGGAAACCTCCAGTCTCATTATGAAAGAGAACACATGTGCAAACCAAGAGGCTAGTCCTAACAATGCTGACTCACCTAAGACAGGGGTTGAATCTACAGGTAACACTCATCTTCCTACTGAAATTTCCATGGAACCACAAGAAAAGGAGGCAATAGAAAACATGCTCTCCATAGATGCTGAAGGTGTTTTTGTTGAGGAAGGTGTATGGGGGTCTGAGCCTCAGATGGAAGAGCTTCAGGACATAATAGATGGGAGAGAGCTTGTGCCAACTAAAACATCGGCACATGATGATACTTCTAGGGTCCCTAAAGATGGACCTGATCCCCCCACGAAGGATCTAGTATCCTAATGATGGACCTGATCGACACCCAAGTTAGTATTGATCCTGCTCCTTCTCCCCACTTTTATGTTGAACCCCTATCTATGGTGGTGCCTGAGATGCGGTTTGATAGTGAAGAAGACGTAGATGATATGGTGATTGCTAGTTTTATTAGGGCTAGGAGAAAGCCAGTTGCAGCTCCAGAGCCAAACCCTAAGCGACCAACTACTCGGTTACAGAAAAAGGAAGCTCTAGAGTCTACTCTCAAGAAAAGTCAAAGGAGTCAAAGAAGTAAAAAGCTGGTAAAAGATGGAAAAGCTGTATATGAAAAGGTCATCCCCGTGGTTAATATGGATGAGGAAGAAGAATAGGAACCTAGTTCCTTGACTCACAAGCCCTTGAAGCAGAAGTACTCTCACTCTCAATCCAAAAGAAACACTTCTACAAGTGTTGAAAGTCCAACCAAGAGTACTGTTGCTCTTCCTAGTGAAAAGTTTGTGGAGAAATCTGGTGATAAGATAGTGAAAGAGAGTGGTGAAGAGTTTGATTATGAAGAAATGGAAATTCTGGTGAACATATGCATGAAAAGTCAGTGGAGAAGGGAAAGTCTATTCGCAAGTCAGTGAAAAGAAAAGTGGATGATGATAAGGAACCTGGTACCTTCAAGAAAGCAAAAGTTGGCGACTCTTTGAGTTTTGAGAAAGAGAAGTTGAGAAATCAGAAGGTGCTGTGGGGCCGCACATTTGCCCCTGACATTGTAGAGCTTGCTGGGATGAGACAGTTAGTGGAAATTTGTGATTTCCAACAATGGACTCATTTGTTTTCAAATGTTGTTCAAAAAGTATATGAGAAGGAGGTGTGGAGTTTGTATGCCGACCTCTTGACAGTTAAAAATAATTACATCTGTGTGTTGGTAAATGGGGTGGACATAGTGTTAGACTCTGCCGTGTTGGGGTCAATTCTGGGTGTTCCTGCTGAAGGGTTGTCGTCTGTTCAAGGTGCCTGCACGTCAAATTTTAGAAATTCCATTGTCAAGGATAAGGCAATCCAGTAGGGGGAACAGGTGCATAAGAAGACATTTCTTCCAATATATCAGTTGGCTTTTGAGATGGTTAACAAAGTGCTGCTTCCCCGCGCTGAGAGGAGATCTATTACGTCCAAAGCTGACCTGGTCCTTATGGAAGCCTTGGATGGTTTTACCGCTATTAATCTACTTGGGATAATGATTGAGCATATGCAAAAGGTAGGAAACTTTAAGGATGACAACAATGGGCTACCTTATGGGTTTCTTCTCACAAAGGTCTTCGAGTACTTCAAAGTGCCTCTAGGACAAGCCAAAGTGGGCAATAAAAAGCAAACCTTCTCCAAGACCACTCTTGAGGAGTGTGAATGTATTGATAAGGTCGGAGGAGTTGGAATCACCTCTACTATCTCTCAACTGATAAATTCTTAGAATAGTACCACATGGGAGATCCGGAAGTTGAAGCTAGGAATGCGATCCTTAAGAGTCAGCTCAGTCAGCTATAAGAGGCACCTGGTTCCAGTAGTTCTCACAGCTCAGAGGTTGCCCACCTGACGAAGCAGAATGCTGAGCTCCGAAAATAGGTGGAGGACCTGAAAGAAAGATTGCTCAATGAGAAAATGTCCGCAAATGCTCGCATGGATCTTATCCTCAAAATCCTTGCTCCCTCTTCAAAGCCCTCATCCTCTAGTGTCCTTTTCAGTGTCCAGTTTCCAGTGTCAGTCTCTTATGAATGTTTCTGATGATGCATTTTGTTATTGGTACTTGTTTTTGTTGTGTTTTTAAATTATGGATGGTAACATTTAATCTCCTCCCGTTTGAAATATCCAAAGTGTTTTGTGGATGCTTTTTCCTTTTACCGTGTCTGATACTGTTATTTTGTCTCTGTTTTCTATCATGTTGTGTGCACACAAGTGGCATGTGATAACCACGCTACACTTCTTTTTGCTACTTACTTAGAATTCTTCTTTTTATGATGCCAAAAGGGGGAAGATTTAATAATTGAATAATATCAGATGTACACCAATTAAGGGGGAATACAGATTCAGGGGGAGTCTTAATATTTTTTTGATTCTCTGTCTGGTTCTGTGTGGCTTTTTCTGGGATTTTCAATTATAAGTTTGTCATCATCAAAAAGGAAAAAATTGATAGGTTACAAATACCTTGTTTTATGTTTTGATGATCTAACAAACTTACTGTCAAGAACCATATAAGGAACCAGTTACATATTCTCAAGACCTTAAGATCAAAAGGTTCTAGCTTGGGATATGCTTCAACTCTTCAGAGTCAGAGGAATAACAGAGGGAGCAAATAACTATCGTTTCTTGAGAAAACTGCACAAGTCAACTGCCCCAGCTGTAAAGTTGCTGCCTGCACACGCTACAGTGCAGAAACAATGCAGTAGTCAACTTTATGGGGAGTGTCTTTTACCTACCTTGATTACATCATCCCAAGTGATGTCACAACTGTATTATTAACATCAAGGAAGGTAAAAACAAATCACTTGAACACTTAGAGAATTTACCCAAGCACTTTAACAGTGATTAAGCTTCCGATCAACAATTCTCAAGTGTATCAAGAATAAAGAACAACACTACTACGGACCAGTTCCTCATATCAAGTGATTGTATGTCCTTAGTTGAGTTCTAACTTTGTTAATGTTCTTACTTGTAAATCCTACTTAGCTTATTTAGAAGCGGTGTGTAGGAAACTCTTGTAAATCATAAACCCCCGTGTTTGTGTCTTGCTAGAGTTAGTCAAGTTGTGAAATCTTTGTAATAGAGGTACTAAAAAGTGGCTTGTAATAGGTGTGTTACAAGTTAGTGAGGGATTAAGAGGTTAATTCCTAGGTGGCATAGGTTGTAATCTAAAAGTTGCTCAAAAGTGAAGTTGAAATCCTACAAGGGTAGGTCATGGTTTTTAATCCCGTTGAGTTGGGAATTTTTCACGTAAAATTCCTTTTTCCATTTACTTACTGTAGTGTGCGTGTGTTCTGTTGAACCTGATAGAGAACCCGTTTCTCTATAGAGTTTGGTGAACCCTTAAAATCTATCAAATAATGATACAGAAAGTATTATGTAAGAATCTTACAAGATATTTTGTCTTTAAATACATTTATTCTCGTGTGTGCAATCAATTTTTGGTAGTTTAAGGAAGCTTTTCTAAATTGTCAAATAAATATCGAAGGTTATTAACCGCTGCAATTATAAATATAACTTCCGCGAATTATAATTTAAAAACAAAATATTTTTTCCATATAACTAGTAAAACGGATAGTTATTTTCTATTTATATAGGGAAAACTTTTTAATTCTGGATAAAATAAATGGTTAAATATGGATAACTGGCCGTTTATTCTCCATGAGGGCTTCATAAATAAAATTAATTCTATTTATATAAAACAATGCCAGTCTTCACTTGACACTAGAATCTACAAGAATTGTAAAATTTAAATACACAATAGAGTATACACAACGAAATATTAATATGAACGTACTTTCAGCCATAATTGTTCAAATATGGTAGAAAATTACCTTTGATCGAGCTTGTAGCCAAAATTTTAGGAACCTTATAGTCTACGCCTATCACATAAGAGATGCTAGATAATGGATTCACCGCCTTTATATATGTAGGCCATGGACTCTTAGGCAAGAATCCTAGAGATTTCTCAATGATGAGTGCATATTGCAGTTTTTATTTGGTTATATTTCGGGTGGTTCTTAGATTTTTGGTGAGTAATTTGGTTAGAATTTTATTAGAAAACTCACATTTATATTTTGTTGATGTGTAGGCAAGTTCTAAGTGTAAATATGAGAGAAAAAAGGTAAAAAAAGGTCCAAATATATACAAAGATATCAAATGAGAATGTTTGATGATTGAATATGATATTTGAGAAGTCAAATGATGACAAAGGATTAATATTCAAGCACTAGTAGTGAGATTTAGAGGTCGAAGTCAAAGTTACTCTCTAGAAACACATGATCTAGCTTTAACAAATGATATATCCTAATATACAAGGAGTTTTATCATTATTCTTGTAAAGAAATGTAGATCTTTAAGTCTAGTTTCCAGTAATTCAAACGACTTGTCGTTTTGACTCTCCTACACAAAGTTATGGTATTTTTACTGGACACTGCCATAAATGCGCAAGCTTCCAGGTGTGCGACATCGCACATTTGCCTGTGGGAAATTTAATACAGATATTTTTATAATTTTTGGGCATTCTCCTTGACCTATATAAAGCCTAATCTCATCCTAAACTTTGGAATAACTTTTGGAGATAAGAAGGTAAGGAAACAACAGAGACTTTGAATACTTCATCCGAATCATACAATACCAAAGTTTGTTTGAATTCGTGGGTAGTAATATTTTCTTGTCCTCTTAATACTCTTGTATTATGGAGTAGATTTTCTTAGGGTTATTGACAGATGTTGTGACTCGATTATTATTCGAGGATTTGATTTCTATTAGTTGCTTGAATACGTTGAACGAGTTTCGAATTGATTTGCAAGGTTAATTGTGGTTTTACTTCAATTGGAATAGAATTGGTGTTGTTATTTTCATTGTGTTATCTTATTTGGTAAATTTCACGACTCTCGTAGGTAATCGAAAAAGCTTGTAGAGTTATCAATTGACCTTATATAGAGAAATATTAGAGAGACGTTCTTCATTAGATCATTCATTCAACATATTCTTTTATATGTTTATAGGACTTGTCATTAGGTTATTTAACGGAATTCTCATTCATTCGAAAGAAGAATTTGAATCTTAAAGACAATCTAAGCAGCTATTGAAATCGAGAGAGTCAATAGAACTTAAGAGTTGAACTTACAATAGAGTTATATCCCGAATAATAGTCGAACACATGTCTTGTTAATGCCCTTATTTCTCTCACTGATATTCAATTTTTGCTATCTAGCTACCCAATTTTCAATAATTATTCATAGTTGATAATCTTAGTTGTACTCTTAATTCGTTGATAATAAAAAATCAAAGGTTTATTTTTCTTAATAGTGTTAAGTTGAAGATTTATTGGAACATTATTTAAATCAGTCAATGTGGAGATGATTTAATAACTATACTATCTTTGACTAACGAGCCTAAGTTTTATACACTGATTTTTCCCTCGTAACTCAATAAAATAATTTAACCCTAGGGACTCTTAATAAATTGGTTCTTCCCATCAAGAAAACTATATGATTCATTTGCATAATTATAGATATTATCTGATTAATTAGTATTTGGGAGACATGATAAATATTTATTACCTAATATGTGAGCCACATTAAATGTAAAGATACGCTAATATCTAACAATAATAACTCCAACAACACCTTCAATATTAAAGTGCCCATAGGTTAATGTATAGTATGCCATAAATTCAACTTTTATAGTGAAAGTGCCGATCTACTTGACACTTCTCCAACACAGTGCACCTACAACACGAAGGAAAATGTATCCTAAGTTGGATTTACCAATGTCTTTGCATCCACACAAATCAGAGCCTCAATATCCAATGACCTCTTATGAGTCAAAATATTTGTATGTGATTTTAAAAACCTTAGTTCCTTGCAAATATCTCAAAACTATTTTACTAGATTTTCAAGGTCAAGACCATAGTTGCTTTAATATCATCAAGAGTATCCGTATTGCAAAAGCAATATCAGGTATAATGTAGACTTGTACATATATAAGGCTCCCAATAAGTGAAGCATAAATAATGCCCATTTTAGTTATTTTCAATGCTTTTTGTGGATATTGATTTAATAAGAATTTATCACCTTTAATTATGGGTGCTTCTATAAGTGAACAATTTCTCATTCCAAATCTTTCAGAATTCTTTCAATTTAGGCCTTTGAGACAATCCAAATAACCTTCGGGATGTACCTCTATGACAATGATAAAAGAGGCTTCACCTATATCCTTTATTTTAAAATTTTGGATAAGAAATTATTTAATCTCATTCAATAATCCCATTATTACTATTTACAAGCAAAATATCATTCACATATAAGACTAGAAAAATATATTTTCTCCCACTTATCTTAAGGTATATAGATTAATCAACGATATTCTTTGTAAATCCTAATAAAGACACAATGTTATTGAATTTGATATACCGTTGGTGAAAAGCCTGCTTTAGCTCATAAATAAGTTTATTCAACTTGTAAATAAGATAATTTTTATCGTTACCACAAAATTCTTTAGGCCGACACATCTATACCTCTTCTTCAAGATCCCATTCAAGAAAATTATTTCACATCCATTTGATGTAGCTCTAAATTAAAATAAGCTACTAATGCCATGATTATTCTTAATGAATCACTCTTTGATACTGGATAGAAGGTTTTATGATAATCAATGCCTTCTATTTTAGTGAAATATTTTGTTCAATGTTAACAGGTGAGTCTATTTTGGTTTTAAGAACCCATTCAGATCCCACAGTAAAGGCTCCATTTGCTAATTCAATGAGATCCAAAACTTTATTTTTAGCCATTGATTTTAACTCTTCTTTCAGGGCATCATACTAAAGTATGGAGTTTTCTCTACTCATGGCTTGTGAAAATGATCATGAGTCATCTTTTAGTCCAATATCGTAATTAGACTCTTGGATATATACAACGTAGTCATCAGAAATAATTGACTTTCTCTTACTCCTATTGGTTCAGACGTTTCTTGAATAGATTCAAGTAAAAAAGGTTGATCTTCATGTGGTTCCTCAAATGGTGGTGCTTTTTGAACTTATTTTTTAAATAATTCATGAAAAATTGTCTGATCAATATTTAAGTATCCAATGTATAAATGTACCAAAAGCGGTTTCGTAATTTCTTTTAGTTCTATCTTTTGAGTCAAATTACTCCCACTTACTTCACGATCCATAAGAAAATAACATTTCTAGCATCAACAATTTTAGGAGAACGAGAAGGATATTAAAACCTAAATCATTTAGAGTTAACTGCATAACCTATAAAGTAACTGCTTTTCATTCTCTCGTCCAACTTCGTTAATTGTAGGTTTTAAACCCTTACCTCAGTTGGACATCCCAAACGTGCAAATGGTTTAAACTAGATTTTCTTCTTTTTTCATAATATAAAAGGTATCTTAGGAACAACTTTGGATGGAACCCTATTTAAAATATATACATCAACTTTTAATGCTTCACTGCATAAGAATAAAAGTAAACTTGATCTGTTAATCAGGCTTCTTATCATGTCTATTAATATTCGATTCATTCTTTCTATCATAATATTTTGTTGTGGTGTTCCTGTTATTGTATATTGAGCGACTATAACTTTGCTTTAAGGAACTCAATAATAGGCCCTTAACTTATTCCCTATTTATGTACCTACCATAATATTTTCCGCTTATGTCAGATCTTATAATTTTGATCTAAGGGTAACGACCCGACCGATCGTTTTGAGAATTAGCATCCCATTTGATGGCTTAAGATCTCGGGAAAATTCGTATTAAGTACTATGACGTGTGTGTGTAGTCGAGTTTGGATTTCAGATGATTTGGGATTGATTTGGAAAAAGGGTTCTTGCTTTAGAAGCTTAAGTAAAAGAGTTGATCGGAGTTTGATTTTTGTGAAAATGACTCCGGAATGGAACTTAATGATTCCATAGTTTTGTATGGTGATTTTGGACTTAGGTGTGCATCCGGATTTTGATTTGGATGACCGTAGATTGATTTGATGTATTTTGGCAAAAATTAGAAAGTTGAAGGTTTGGAAGGTTGAGAGGTTTGACCGGGAGTTGACTTTGGTGATATTGGGGCCATAATTCGATTTTGGGGGTTGGTATAGCTCCGTTGTGTCTTTTGGAACTTGCACACAAAATTTGACATTATTCCGGGTTAATTTCATATGTTTTGGTGTGAGTTGTAGAAGTTGAAAGCTCATAAGTTCATTAAGTTCGATTTGAGGTGCGATTCATAGTTTTGATTTTATTTGATATGATTTGAGGCCTCGAGCAGGTTTGCGTGATGTTATAGAACTTGTTGGCATGTTTCGACGGGGTCCCAGGGCCCTCGGGTGTATTTCGGATGGGCTACGGGCCCTTTTTTCATGCTTTAGAGTTGCTGGTTCTATCATCTGATTTTTCTTCATTGCATTTGCGTCAATGGAATTGCGTTCGCGTAGTGTAATTTGGAGGCAAGCGGTATTGTTTTTCACGTTCATGAATAAGAGCTCGCGTTCGCATAGCTTAGAAGACTATTTCCTTCACGTTCGCATGTAGTGGTCCGTGATCTCGAGAACAGGTAAGGCGGGAAGGCACCAGGCATTTTTTCTATTTACATTCACGAGTATACAGACGCGTTCGCGTAAAGTCTAAAGACCTTGGTCACAGCGTTTGCGACCCTTATATCGCGTTCGGGAATCACGTTTTGGGTAGCTGAAGGTTTTACTCTTCGCGATCGCGATGTTGGTTCCGCGATCACGATGTATAATTCACTGGGCATAAGAACTCTAATTCGAGGGTTTGGCCATTTTTATCATATCTTGAGTTGTAGGCCTCGGATTTGAGCGATTTTTTAGGAGTTCTTCATGTGTTGGATTGGGGTAAGTGCTCTTTACCCGGATTTAATTTATTTCATGATTCAATCTTTATTTTTATCATTAAATTAGTGGTTTGAGCTGGGAAAGAATGGGAATTTTTAGAAAAATCTTTCAAAATGTAAAATGAGGATTTGATATCAGAATTTGGTAATTCTTGTATGGTTCGACTCGTTATCGAATGGGTATTCGGATTTTTGGGTCGGGTTCCGAGGTGCGGGCCCGAGGTTGAATTTTTAAGTTGAATTAAAGATTAAAACTTTATTATCCGAAATTATTTCCTATGAGTTTTATTTATGATTTGAAGTTATTTTGGTTATATTTGAGTCGTCCGGAGGTTGTTTCACATGCAAAGTCATTTTAGAGTATCAGTATAACTTCGTTGAGTTAAGTATCTTGCCTAACCTTATGTGGGAGAACTACCCCTTAAGATTTGAGTCATTTGTGCTAATTGGGTCATGTGAAGGCTGTGTACGAGAGATGACGAGTACATACTCGGGCTTATTTGTAGGAATTTGACCAATTTAGGCTCTTATGTTCTTATGTCCATTAAAAATGAAATTTTCTTATCATGTTAAATCCTCCACTTACTAAATTAACCTTTACATGTCTTATTTAGAGTTGATCGATTCATGTTCTACGCTTGTTGCCAATAAACTCTTATGTGCCTTAATTAAATTTGTCTCCTCTCTTATTGCCATGCTATCATTTCCAAAATTGCTTACCCTTAATTGAATTTATTATTATATTTTTTGTAATTGCTTAACCTTAATTAAATTTATTATTATCTTTTTCTTAATTGCTTAACCTTAGTTGAAGTTATTATTATCTCTTCCTTAACTGCTCAAACTTAATGGAAGTTTTGTTATCCCTTTCATTGTTGAGTTATCCTTATTTGGAATCATTGATTTATGTTATCTCTCTTATCGTCGAGTTGTACTTAGCTGGAATCATTGTTGCACATTATCTCTCCCCTTGTTGAGCCATTCTTGTTGAGACCATTATTCCTTGCCGTGTCTTTCTTTATGAGCTCGTTCTTCCATTTCTTTGTGTTCTGAAGTTCTTGTGTTGATTTACTTGCCGTACTCTCGTGTAATTGTTGTTGTTGTTTTTGTTGTTGTTGTTGTTGTTGTTGTACTTAGTGTTGTTGAGCCGATGGCAATGCGTGATTATGGTATTGAAACTATTTTGAGGAAGTGTTTTGGCATGTGAGCACATGTTGTGAAAGTCATTTTATTGTGTTGTTTTGTTTTGGCACACGTGGTATTGTTGAGAGGATTGTCTGGGTATTCGCACATGAGTTGTCCGTGTTGTTGTTATTATTCATATTTTTACATGCGACGTGACAAGGCGTGCTATACATATGGGTTTTCACATGTGGAGAGACAATGTGGGAATATTATTATGCGCATGTGGAGAGACAAGGTGGGAATATTATTATGCGCATGTGGAGAGACAAGGCGGGCATTTACTTTATTGTTGCGCACGTGGCGAGACAAGGTGGACTATGTCGGGGAATGATTTGTGATGACTTGTGATGGCCTGGAGGCATTTTTATTGTTGATATTTGTGTAGTGGTGTGCCTACCTTGTGTGAGTTATACCTTGTACATTTTGTGGTGATCATTTCTTATGTACCATTCATTATCTCTACTCTTACTTGTTGACTTGAATTGTAGTAGAACACTTGCACAAGCATACACGTCATGAATCACCCACATCGATTTAAGAAGATGAATTCTGAAGTTATTGACCATTTACATGTACTCTCGTTTATTTCCCTTCGATGTGAGAGTTGTTGTTTTGGCACATGAGTTGTCCGTTTGGTCATGAATTATTATTATTGTTGGCATGTGAGTTGTCCGTGCGGATATTTGATATTATCACCCCCTTGGCACATGAGTCGTCCGTGTGGTTATGAATTGTAATGTGGGCACAAAATGCCAAGTGATTAGGGTTCACGAATCAGGACCTGTGAAGTGTGACTAAGCGGTGAAGTACCTCAGGAAAATCTTTGAACAAATCCTATGTGGAAGCGGTTGCTCTTATTGAATTGTTACTTGTTCCTTTTACTTGATTTCACGAACCTAAACTTTGTTCAGCTTACTCTATG
The DNA here is from genome assembly GCF_000715075.1 of Nicotiana tabacum. Taxonomy (NCBI): domain Eukaryota; kingdom Viridiplantae; phylum Streptophyta; class Magnoliopsida; order Solanales; family Solanaceae; genus Nicotiana; species Nicotiana tabacum. The sequence continues at coordinate 70,451,209 of NC_134090.1, read as the reverse complement.
GTATTATTACCTGTTGCCCCTTGTTGCTAATCGTTGTTTCTAGGGCTTTATTGCGAGTATATTGACATTGTTTTCCTATTAGTTTCACATTTATACTTGTACAAGTTATTTAGTCTAGTAGGTGTCTTGATTGTCCCTCGTCACTACTTCACCGAGGTTAGTGTTGATACTTACTGGGTACCATTGTTGTGATGACCCAAAATGTCATCTTTAAATTAAATAATTATCTCAGTATTTTAAGACCTTGAAAAAAAGCAGTATCGATAATTCATCGACTTGTGTGCGCAGTCTGTATAATTTTCCGGAATGTTTTTATGTGAAAATGGATTAAATTGTGAACTAGAGACTTAAAACACATTTTGAGCAAACAAACCCGAATAAAAGTTTTGACCATACCGGCAATTCTGTATCGTAATTTGGGACTTGATCATATGCCCGAAATCGAATTCGGAGGTCCCTAGATCAAATTATCGCCATTTAACGGAATCTAGAAATCTAAGGCTAAAGATTTCTTAAGTTTGACTGGAGATTTGACTTTTGAGAAAAAGACCCCGGAATAAAATTTTGATGATTCCAATAGTTTCGTATGATGATTTTGGACTTAGGCACATGTTCGGATTTGGATTTGGAAGTCTGTAGGATAATTCGGCGCATTTTGGCAAAAGTTGGAAAATAGAAGATTTTTTGGAAAGTTTGACCGAGGATTGACTTTTTGATATCGGGGTCAGAATCCAGTTCTGAAAATTTTCATAGCTTCGTTATATCATTTATGACTTGTGTGCAAAATTTGAAGTCAATCGGATTTGATAGGTTTTTGCATCGAATATAGAAGTTGGACGTTCCTAGTTTCATTAGGCTTGAATTGGGCTGTAATTCGCGGTTTTAGCGTTATTTGATTTGAGGTTTCGACTAATTTCGTATGATGTTTTAGGACTGGTTGATGCATTTTGTCGAGGTCCCGAGGGCCTCGGGTGGATTTCGAAAGGTTAACGGATATAAAAAAAGTTGCTGAATTTTTCTCTTTGGACAGCTGCTGATTTTTTCTACAGCATATGAACAGTAACCGTGAACAGTGTCTGTGAACAGTACCCATGAATAGTGTGAGAACAGTACCATGAATAGTATCCATGAACAGTGTATGTGAACAGTACCGCCGCGCGTGGACAGTAACCGCGAAAAATCTGGACAGAATGTTAAGTTTCGTCCCATTTTCCATTTTTACCAAATTGGAGCTCGGGGAGAGGCGATTTTCGGGAGATTTTCAGAGAAAACAACGGGGTAGGTATTCTTAACTTAATTTTGGTTAGATTACCCGAATCTATTACTAGTTTTGGCATTAAATCTGTGAATTCAGTTGGAAGAGTTTGAAAACCCTCTCGGATAGATTTGAGGATTTGAGAGTCGAAATATTATCGAAATTTAGTAATTTTGGTATGGTTAGACTCGGGGTTGGATGAGATTTCATATTTCGCAACTTTCGTCGAATTCCAAGACGCATGCCCCACGAGCGAATTTTTAGTGCAATTTCGAATTTTTAATGGAAAATGTAGAATTCCATGTGGAATTAATTTCTACAATTTTATTGACTGAATCAAATTATTGTGGCTAGATTCGAGACATTTGGAGGTCGATTTGAGATGAAAAGGCATTGCGGAGTAGGATTTTGCGCGAATTGAGGTAAGTAACGGTTATAAATCTGGTCCCGAGGGTATGAAACCCCGGACATTGTGCCGTATGAAGATTTTCGAGGTGACGCACATGCTAGGTGATGGGCGTGTGGGTGTGCGCTGTAGGGATTGTGACTTTGTCCGTCCCGCGAGATTGTGGAATTAATTGGCCTACTGTTTAATACATGTTCCCTCCGTTTTCATAGAAATTGACTGTACTTCATGTTAGAAATCATGTTTAGGCCTTATGTGATCACTGTTAAGACCTGCGAGGTCGTGTACTTGCTGAATTAGCTGCTAATTGTTATTTTGTACTCAGTCATAACTTTTCTTGCTTATTATGCCTCAGTCTCTTGCTGTTCATTGTTGATTCATGACATTACCTCTTTTTGGGCTGTTTATATGATTTTTTTGAGAGCCCGAGAGTTTGGAGAGATTGATGACTGAGTGACGCCGAGGGCCTAGTTGTGAGGTTATTGATATTATAGCACGTGAGTTGTCTGTGAGGATCCAGATACTATATTATTATAGCACGTGAGTTGTCCATGCAACACGTGAGTTGTCCGTGCGGATCCAGATACTATATTATTATAGCACGTGAGTTGTCCGTGCAGTTTATAGCACTTGGGCTAAAGGAGCCCCTCTGGAGTCTGTACACCTCCAGTGAGCGCAGGTACCTACTGAGTGAGAGTGCCAAGTACTGAGTGATTGGGAGGAATGAGTGAACATGATGAATGAGTGATTGCGAGGTTGGAGTGAATGGGAGGACAGAGTGACTGTTATCCTGAGAAAATACATTTACTTCATTACTGTTGCATCGCAGATATCATATCACTGTTTTGAAAATTATTGAAAGATATTATTTACTGCTCAGTCAAATTTGATATCTGGTTTATTGAGTACGTACTGATGTGACTTACACTGTTAAATTGAAAGTAAGACTACTCTTATTTGAAAGTTGTTGAGATAACTGTATTTGCATAGCTCGTCACTACTTCTCAGTTCCTTATTTATTTTTGTTACTTACTGAGTTGGTGTACTCACGTTACCCCTTGTACCTCGTGTACAGATCTAGACACTTTTGGTCACGGCGATTGCTGATTGAGGAGTCAGACTCAGGAGACTATTGAGGTAGCTGCATGGCGTTCACTGACCTTGACTCTCCTTTCCTTTCATATTCTACTATTCTATATTTTCAAATAGTATTTTATCAGTCGGATGTCGTTATTATTTAGATGCTCATGCACTTAGTGACACCGGGTTTTGGGGATGAGTTGTTTAGTACTTTTGGAGTTATATTCTATTCTAAAAGATTTTATTTAACATTAACTGATTTTCGCCTTTATTTAAAAGTTCTATTGTGTTGAGATGTTGAGTTGAGGCTTGCCTAGTACCATGATAGGCTCCATCACGACAGGTGAGATTTTGGGTCGTGACAAGTTGGTATTAGAGCACTAGATTACATAGGTCTCACGAGTCATAAGCAGGTTTAGTAGAGTCTTGCGGACCGGTACGGAGACGTCTGTACTTATCTTCGAGAGGCTGCAGAACCCTTTAGGAAATTCCACAATTTTAAATTCTTATCGTGTGACATTGATTAAACTTGAAGCATAATTCTTTGAATTCCTTCCATGCATTTGTGTGCACACATGAGTGCTCGGTATCTGCTGTCCATCGACAGCTTGCGATTCCCTGGATGAGGTGCGAGACGTGATTTCTGTGTGTGATGTTAGGCCAGTCTGGAGGACTTGAGGCCAGGTTTTGTCTGTGGCTTGATTACTGAGATTTCGATTGTGTGAGCACGTGCATTTGGGACTTATATGTCCATTTGTGTCCTTACTGGTGGGATTTGTGATTGGATGTCTAGGAGGTGAGTATGATTTGATTGCGAGATGTGTTCAAATTGTTGCAAATGTGACATGAAGAGTTTGCTAAGGATGTAGCAAGGATTATTAGGTGTTTGACTTCTGTCTTGAGTTGGCATATGGCCTCGAGCTATGGGTGTATTGAAGGACCTCTCGTGTAGTTTAGTTGTGGAGCGGAGTAAATCTTCATGTTGTGTTATGAGTTCAAACTCAGAGGGAGGCTAAGTGATTGTGTAATAGTTATGATTATTGAGGAGTATAAAGAGATACCAGTTTGAGGCTAAGCAAGTGGATTATCTCCTGCGGGATGTTCTGAAGTTGTGTGATCCTATGTTGTTGGTTGGCAGTCTTCTTTTACCAGTGAAATATACGTGTTGCAATTTGAGTTTAGATCGCTTATGAGAGTGGGCTTGACTGTTACGAGGGTGAATGCGAGATTTGCAAATGGTTTGAGGAATTAGATGGGTTGTGTTGCATTAGCTTATGAAGGATTTAGCTTAATCTTATCTAGTTGGGGCAGTTCACCCAGTTATTGCGGCTCGGGCCGATGACAGGCATACCTTGTCTTTTGAGACTTTGTTGAGGTTGGATAAGTTTACCTAGCTATTTTCAGTCCATTTTAGTGGTACACCTTCTGAGGACCCACATGATTTTCTAAATCGCTGCTATGAAGTATCGTAGAACATGGGAATAGTTGAAAGCAATGAGAGTTGATTTTACTGTGTTTTAGATGACGGGTTCGTCCAAGAGATGGTGGAAAGATTACGTATTTACTAGACCCGCTATGGTTCTGTCTGAAGATGCAGACACATTGAGAAGATCACCCAGTGAATCATGTAGGGTTGCAATGGGCCTTGGCATCTGGTTGATTTATATGAGTTACAAAGGTCAATATTGTGGATTATTGGACGTTGTGACCCATGACTTCGTGCCAAATGGGGATGTCTACTATCAATGAATGGATCGAATGGTCATATGTTATATCAGTCTTGACATAAAATGTGTATATATATGGTACTGAAAGGCTCCACAATAATTTACACATTTTTAACGCCTAAGACATGCAGGGGATAAGGTTAGGACATGCGGTATGTCTGCCTCCTTAATAATCCAATACTTCAGTTTCAAAGGAGTTAGAAAAAAAACAACTTTACATTTACAGAAGGTTTGCTCAGTGTGGAAGTCAATGTTGTAGATTTTGGGGTGCTTTAGAGAAAGTACAGTGGTTGACGATCTTCTGAACTATGTAGTTCGTGCCAAGATTTCTCTTGATGGAGCTATACTTTTGTGATTATTGTGCATAATTAGGGGAAAGAGTTACCCCAAAGAAGAATCGAAGAGTATATGAATAAATAGGTTAGCTCAACAGTGTTGAGTCAACATAGCAAAAGAAGAAATTAGTCGCTGGTGTTTGTGGCAAGCCTATGAAGAGGGCAGACTAGCTAATACAACACCACCTACTCGGCTCAGTTCTCAGAAATGTTTTTGAAGGAGTTTGTCTCCCGAATTCTCTGTAATATGTGGTATATGTGGTCTGAACGGTTGTGCCAGGTCACCATGACATTGTTAGAATATGTCATCAGGTTCAATAAGTTAGCCTTCATACTCCTACTTTGGTTCCTAAGCTAGAGAGTGAGTCCACAAACTCATTAAAGGACTCAATTATGATCTTGAAATTTTGTACAACTCGGGAAGGTACAGGCTGATGCTTCATCTCGACTAGTGGTAGAAATTGCCAAAATGTTAGAATGTGTTCTGGATGAGGAAAAGAGGAAGCTAAGGATACCAATAGGTCTCGAGGTTTTAAAGGATTCAGCGGATTCTACTCTACAACTACAAATCATTATGACAGGGGTTCGGGTAGCCGGCCAACCTAGTCAATATATCTGATTACTCAGGGTTCTCCAGTAAGTTCTTTTAATGCACTACCGACACGAGCTTCGTATAATGGTTGTTCCAGTTATTTAGCATAGACTCAGTATGAGCAGTTGAACCCTCAAAGGGTCTGTTATGAATATGGTAGTACTAGGCACATCATGGGAAAATTGTCCTAGACTTGGGAGAAACATATTTTATAAAAGCACTCAGGCTACGTACCCCATTGCAGTTACTACTCAACTTAAATGACCAGCCAGAGGTAGGGGTCAAGATGTTAGAGGTGGAGGTGAGACTCCTAGAGGTGGAGACCGAGCTGTTGATATATTTTCTATGGTATGGCTGAGGTCGCAACACCAGATGGTGTCGTTATATGTACGGTCTCGAATTATTATAAAGTAACAATTTTGTTAACTTGATTCAGTTCTAAGTATCGAGGCAAGTCCTCTTATTGTGCTCCACTTATGAGTGAACTTCGTAATTCTGAAATCTACTTATGTGAATACTCCTGTTGGGAAATTTGATGGAGATAGTTATGTCTATCATTATGTATTGTGATTTTGTTAAACGGAAATAATTCAAAAGAAGAAAATGGAATGTTCCAATTTGGCACGATGTGCATATTACTTGTGGTACAGAGTTGAGGATGAGATCCTTGTGTTTTATATAATGTGAAATATTTAAATCGGGCTACAAGCTGCGGTAGATGTTATATAAGGACGAGGTCCTTGTGGTGAAAGAAAAAAAAATTGTGTTTAAATACTCCCTTTGTGAAATTAAAATTTGTACTATAGTACTTATAGGGAGTCATGCCTATTAGACTCATTTGAAAATTCTTGTATGAATATCTTTGTGCACAATTTGCCAGATTTGTATTGTAATTATTGAGTTTTAGACTACGAGGTGAGTGCTCGGGGGATGTAAATTGTTACTCGTTAATTCGGGTAAGTAATTATGAGATCTTCATGCCTCGTTTTTAGTAAACTGGAGGTTTGAAACGAGATTTTATTAACATGAGGTTAATTGGTGATGTTGTAATCTATTATGAACAACTATTAAGACCAGAGATGTGGTTATGGTCATACATATGATGTGTTTCATGTCAAGATATCATTGTGATAATGCCATGCTTCTAATGCGAAGATTAGTGCTATTAATATATACTTTGTGGTGCTTTGTTGGGTTGTGGACATGTTGTTTTGGTGTTACTCTGGCAGGTGGATAGGCCCAATTACAGGGGAGACTCTACCGAAATTTCTGAAAAATTTGGGAGTTAGAAAAATTCGGGATATTGAGATGTGCAAAGAAATAGATAAGTTACATTATGTGTTTGAAGACGGACTCTACCTCTCATTTAATGACGAATGACCCTAAGTGGGGGAGAATGTAACACCCCGTATTTGATGGGTGCGTAGGCACAAGTTGCTATAGCCAGTCGTGTGTTGATGTAAAAATCGGACCTTTCTGGTAATGATTGGAGTGTAAGAAATTTGGTCTTAAAGTTTACAAATATGGATAAAGGAAATAATCTCGATTGAAATGGTGTTGTCGGACTTATGTTGAATGCGGTAATGTGGGATCAATTGTGAATATTTGTGTAGAAGTAAAATCATTAATTTGGTAACCTCAACATAATTCTTAGTACGTTCGAGGACGAACGTTTGTTTTAGAGGGGGAGAATGTGATGACCCAAAATATCATCTTTAAATTAAATAATTATCTCAATATTTTAAGACCTTGAAAAAAGTGGTATCGATAATTCATCGACTTGCCTGCGCAGTCTGTATAATTTTTCGGAATGTTTTTATGTGAAAAATGGATTAAATTGTGAACTAGAGCCTTAAAACTCAACTGAGTTGACTTCGGTCAACATTTTGAGCAAACGAACCCGGATAAAAGTTTTGACCATTCTGGCAATTGCGTATCGTGATTTGGGGCTTGGTTATATGCCCGAAATCGAATTCGGAGGTCCCTAGATCAAATTATCGCCATTTAACGGAATCTAGAAATCTAAGGCTAAAGATTTCTTAAATTTGACCGGAGATTTGACTTTTGAGAAAAAGATCCCGGAATGGAATTTTGATGATTCCAATAGTTTCGTATGGTGATTTTGGACTTAGGCACATGTTCGGATTTGGATTTGGAAGTCTGTAGGATAATTCAGCGCATTTTGGCGAAAGTTGGAAAATAGAAGATATTTTGGAAAGTTTAACCGAGGGTTGACTTTTTGATATCGGGGTCAGAATCCAGTTCTAAAAATTTTCATAGCTTCCTTATATCATTTATGACTTGTGTGCAAAATTTGAAGTCAATCGGATTTGATTTGATAGGTTTTTGCATCGAATATAAAAGTTGGACGTTCCTAGTTTCATTAGGCTTGAATTGGGTTGTGATTCACGATTTTAGCGTTATTTGATTCTATTTGAGGTTTTGACTAAGTTCGTATGATGTTTAGGACTGGTTGATGCATTTTGTCGAGGGCCTCGGGTGGATTTCGGATGGTTAATGGATATAAAAAAAAGCTACTGAATTTTTCTCTTTGGACAGTTGCTGATTTTTTCTACAGCATGTGAATGGTACCCGTGAATAGTGTCTGTGAACAGTACCCATGAATAGTGTCTGCGAACAGTACGACGAACAATACCCGTACGTGAACAGTAACCGTGGAAAATCTGGACAGAATGTTAAGTTTCTTCCCATTTTCCATTTTTATCAAATTGGAGCTCGGGGAGAGGCGATTTTCGGAGAAAACAATGGGGTAAGTGTTCTTAACTTAATTTTGGTTAGACTACCCGAATCTATTACTAGTTTTGGCATTAAATCTGTGAATTTAGTTGGAAGAGTTTGAAAACCCTCTCGAATAGATTTGAGGGTCGAAATATTATCGAAATTTAGTAATTTTGGTATGGTTAGACTCGGGTTTGGATGAGATTTCATATTTCACAACTTTCGTCGAATTCCGAGATGCGGGCCCCACAGGCGAATTTTTAGTGCAATTTCGGATTTTTAATGGAAATGTAGAATTCCATGTGGAATTAATTCCAATAATTTTTATTGACTAAATCGAATTATTGTGGCTAGATTCGAGGCATTTGGAGGTCGACTTGAGAGAAAAAGGCATTGCGGAGTAGGATTTTGCGCGAATTAAGGTAAGTAACGGTTATAAATCTGGTCCTGAGTGTATGAAACCTCGGACATTGTGTCGTATGACTATTTTCGAGGTGACGCACATGTTAGGTGATGGGCGGGCACTATAGGGATTGTGACTTTGTCCATCCCGCGAGATTGTGGAATTAATTGGCCTACTATTTAATACATGTTCCCTCTGTTTTCATAGAAATTGAATGTACTTCATGTTAGAAATCATGTTTAGGCCTTATGTGATCACTGTTGAGACCTGCGAGGTCGTGTACTTGCTGAATTAGCTGCTAATTGTTGTTTTGTACTCAGTCATAACTTTTCTTGCTTATTATGACTCAGTCTCTTCCTGTTCATTGTTGATACATGACATTACCTATGTTTGGGCTGTTTATATGATTTTTTTGAGAGCCTGAGAGACTGGAGAGATTGATGACTAAGTGAAGCCGATGGCCTAGTTGTGAGGTTATTAATATTATAGCACGTGAGTTGTCCGTGCGGGTCCAGATATTATATTATAGCATGTGATTTGTCCGTGCAGCACGTGAATTGTCAGTGAGGATCCAGATACTATATTATTATAGCACGTGAGTTGTCCGTATAGCACGTGAGTTGTCCGTGCGGATCCAGATACTATATTATTATAGCACGTGAGTTGTCCGTGTAGCACGTGAGTTGTCTGTTGCGACCAAAAACACTCACTCAAGTGCACGTGATCGTCAAGTAATAGTATAGTGAGTAGAGTATCGTTCCCATGAAGACTTATGATTAACTGTTGACTAATTCAAACTCAATTAATTTTTCTATCCAGGAGGTTTTTCACAAAATAGAGATGTAATTGTTTTACTATCTAAACTACCAAGCAATAATCTAACTAGAGCAATTAACCAAATAAATAACAATTTCGAGTAACAAACAGTTGGCGAGGATATTCCAGGGTCACATGCTAGTTAACAATCGTGTTATGTTCTTAGCTTAAAATGACTAATCGATTTACCTGGATTGTTGATTGACAGGGTTAATGTTACTCATAAGAATCTGTCGAGTTCTTACTCGCCTATTCAAGTTAACTCAATGCCTATATGTCTATGGAATTAAGATTAACAAGAATGCATTTACAATTCCTGTATTTCAACCAAGCAAGGCAATTGGGTATATGTCTATCCCAATTGCTAATCCATTCCCCGAGGCCCGAGTTCAAGAACTTGCCCTATTTAATTCTATATGCAATCTAAAGTTCCCACTTTCGAGTTCAACTAAAGATTCGTAAATAGTATTTCACTGTTAGCTACTCAGCAAAATAATTAAAAGCAGAATTAAATAAACAACCCAATATGATAAACCGACTTTGTCAAATTGAACTTCAAACAACAACATTCATGTTTCACCTATGACCCTAGAACAATGGGTTTTAGCTACTCATGCTAGTGTTCATCACAAATAGATTCAATTTCATCCCAAATAGCAAAAACCAAGAGAAGAAAAGAAGAACTTGATGGTCAAATCTCCTCCTTGCCTCTTGTCTCTCTATTTCTTGCACTAGACTATGAAAAACCTCCCCCTCTTCCTTGGGCGAGCTTGACTTTATATAGGTTAAGTGAGTTTTCCTCCAGATTTCCAATTTTGCCCCTAAATAACTCTTCCCGGATTTTGGACTAGCGCGACCATGCATCTGGCCGCGCTAATTTGCTGAGATTATGTCATGGACGCGCTAAAAGTAGCGCGGTCGCGCACCTGGGCGCGCATGTCCAGTTCTGTGTTTCATCACTTTTGTTCCTCGTCTTCAAGCGTACTCAGCTCTGAGGGGTCTTTCTTGCTCCAAAATGGTTCCAATCACAACTGTTTAAGGCATCACCTAGGCTCCTCATCCAGCAATATATACAATTCACAATTAGAGCCTTCTTTTCATCAATTAACCTTATTATGATATTGGAATATAATCAAGTGGGAGCATAAACAATCGCCAAATTACCTAGATTTAACCTATTATCAACACCCCACACTTACTTCATTGGTAGTCCTCGAGCAATCAAACTATACATTCTAAAGGTTCCTTCACTCAACCATTTTCCTTAACGCCCTACACCCAGAACAATTTACATACATTACGCCTAGAAGTGAACAATCCTATCCTCAAAAGTCGACTCTTCAAGTGCCATGCAATATTCATACTTCCTCAACGTACTCTACACAGAAGTCAAGACTTGCTTTTCCGTCACGAATCATATGCCCTCACAATCACATCAACGAAAATTGAATTCAATCCACACATTCACATCATATGCATATGTCAAAGAAATCACTCACCCTCACAAAAGAAGTCACATGCATGCAATTGGTACCATAAGCTTGCCCTTAATGTAAATCTCTACTAATGTAGGCTTGCTCGACCCAAAATCAATTAGGACTTTTTCCTGGTTGTAATGTGGGCTAAGGGACGGGTAGGATATATTTCGGAATATGGACTAACCCTCCTAAGCACTTTAACACATCACATGAGCAACTTTAGCGCAAATTCTTCAACCCACTTCACTTCCATAAACAATATCACCCTACAAATACTCCCTTCTTCTTTATGCACTATATTAATTCATACCCACTAGCTGGAACAAGACACAATGTATTCCTCTCTCTTTTTTTCCCCAGTTTATTCTTCTTTTCACTCAATTTCCGATAGTGGTGTATTAGTTTACAAAACAAGTGCACCTTTCTTCCTTTTATTGGTTCCACTCAAAAGCCACCCCACACTTAGTTCCTTCTTACTTCTTTTAGCGCTCATCTCACAATTAAAGTGCTTTAAGAGGTAAAATGGTCAACACAATGTCAATTAAGAACAAAAAGGGTATAGGCTCATAATGCGGGTGCCAAACAAAAGTCCATAGGCTCAAAAGGGTTAACTAGGGACAAATTTTATTTGTGACAAGAAATTAAGCTCAAAAAGATCAAAGAAACCCTAAAATCATTTTTCAAACCGAGCATCACCTAAAATTCCGCTTCAACTCACATACAGGACAAGTTCTAGACACAAGTACAATACATGGACTACACAAAAACCTCACCACACATGACATAAGACTCATTCCAGATCAGCTCATCAAGACGCTTCGTTACGAGCATTCAATTCAGCAACAAACATACAAATTAAGGCACTTTAGTGAGATTCAACAAATAAGACTAAGCGTTAGACTCTAGGGTCTATTGTGTTCAGGTGTGTCAACGCTATGGGTTCTCTTTTAATTCTCTAGCTCGTAGCCCATTAACCTAATCTACAAAATAAAAAGAAAATTACCTATACCCGATTCAAGTTAAACCCTTGGAAAAGAACCGTGACCTAAAGAAAAACTAAAAGGCAGTTGCTACACTATCTAAGAAAAAAAATAAAAAAATCTTTTTGGTGTTTTTTCTAGACTAACTTCCCTCAAGAAAATTGTCTACAGGATCCGTCATCAGGAGGAGTCTACGTATTTGCCCCCTTTTTTTTTCCGACTCAGTCCCTCAAGAACCCCGTCGACAGGGATCCATTGTCGGGACGATCCATATATCTATTTTAGACTAACGATTCCTACTTCAACATCAAAATTATCAAAGTAAAATGAAATAAAACAAAACCAACAGTCAATTGATACAATCACATACATACAATGAAGGAATCCCCACCCTACACTTAAAAATGAAGACATGTCCCCATGGCATAAAATTTGAAAGAGCAGTGAGGTAAAGGAACTTCCCCGAAGGCTCACTCCTGGTTGGAGACGGTGTCTGGGTTGACATGGCACGCACGACCCAGAGCTCGTAGCCAGCCCATGAATTGCTTTTCCGACTTCACTTGTCGGTCAACTACTGCGTCTACTCGAGTGCCCAAATCAGTCATGGAGGTGCGCAAACTAGCCATCTCCGCCTCCATCACAGTAAAACGGGACACCCAGGCAGCTCCTGAAGATGTTGCCGTCCCAGATGGTCCTGCTACTGCCACATTTTGCTCCTGATCCTGCGGTGCTGTCCCCATGTTCTCCTCAGCATCCTCACCATCATGAGAATCATCAGAGCTACTACTCACAGACCGTCCACCTCTCGCCTCCTCCTCTACTACTCCCGGCTCCTTGCCCGTGGTCACCTTATCAACACGGAATTGGCCTTCCCTTTTCACCAACCCATCCACAGCTAGATTTTTAGGCACTTGAGCATCCCTGCATAGTTGAGTAACTAAAGAAGGGAAAAAGAACCCATACCTTTTGACTTGGCTGCGGACGAATATCTCTTCATGCATCACTATGGCCACGTCGAAGTCATGACCATTTACAAAGCACCAAATCAACGCATCGCGGGGCCCATTGACCTCTGTAGTATTGTTAGACGGAATCAAGCGGTTGTTTATGAGGTACAACCAGCACTTCCCTTCAAAGGTGAGTGTTGAGGAGTGAAACTTCTCCCTATAGTCCATCCAGACCACTTCTTTCCCGGGTGCACAAATTGTCTCAAAGAATCACGCCCATTTTTCGTTCGTTGGGTTGCGGTCGTATTCATAGAAGTCATCATAACCAACCGGAGGTAGAGGCAGCTGGTAGGTCGTCCGTATCGCCTCAACAGAAGCATTCACTGCCCTTCGGCGCACCGTGACTACTCCATTATCATGCTACACCACATTCGCATAAAATTCCCGCACAACCATTGCATTGCCCTCACCGGGCTCATTGATGAATGTGTGCAACCCCCGCTTCACCAACTCCTCGTACATGTGAGGGCAGTGTCTCTGGAGCTGTTTGACGTTAATACCTCTCTCCAGAATTGGCATTTTACGAGCCTTTTCCGCAAATCGGGCCTGAGCATTGGCCAAAACAAAATTGGAACTATCAAAGAAGCGTGCAGGTGCAGCCCCTCGTGACCTAGATGAACCAGTTTGGCTGCTCGACGAGGCCTCTATGGCGCGTCGTTTCCTAGATAGAGTCATGATGCCTGCAAAATGGAGACACATTAGCACAGCCCAACATAAATTTTGTGACTCAATGCGTTTACTCAGACTTCACACGCATAAGGGGTCACAAACTATATAATCACGATCATTGGGACCTTTCCACAAACACCTTGTGGGCATTAGGCCTTCACAACCCCTTTTTAAACGTTTTAGAACAAGAATCACCCACTGACACTCACCAACATCACATATCAAGTGGGATTCCACCCCACACTTATCATCCACCAACACTACAACATCTTGCACCAATTTCTCTACAAAATCTAAGTACAACTACTACAACATAGGCATAAGAATACAACCAAAAAATCTAAAAAAATAGAGAGAGAAATAAAAAAGAAGAAAGAAATTAGGGCTCATACCTGTGGTGAAGGAGAATGGGGAAGATGCTAGTGAACTCGGGGGGGGGGGTCGTGAGATGCGGGTGGGTTTTGGGATTTCGGAGTGTTTGGAGGAAGGTTTTGTTTGTGTTTGAGTTGGAATGGGGGAGGGGTTTTCTTTTGTTGAATGGGGGGTTTAGGTACGGGGGGGGGGGGGGGTAGGCGTTTATTAGATGGGCGAAAGGGGTAATTGAGTCTAAAGAATAAACAAAATAAAACAAAATGAAAAACTGAAAATACACTTGAAAACGCCAGATTTTTTTACGGAACTAGCACACCCAGATGCGCGAGCGCGCTAGATTTAGCGCGTCCAATACAGAACCCAAGAGCTACTAGCGCGCCCAGATGCGCGTTCGGTAGCGCGGTCGCGCTAGTAGCACGTTCAACAGCGTGATCAGGTGCGCGGCCAAGGCAGAAACTTTGCAGTTTAGCGCGTCCAGTAGCGCGGGCGCGCACCTGGGCGATTTTTTTCTTCAACTTTTCACCTGCTCTTACCCCGTTCGATGGCCTTATCACCTGCCCTTTGTCACCTGCATTAGTTAGCTCTTCCTAAAACACAATATTAACACTACTACTATCGTTGGGTTGCCTCCCAACCAGAGCCTTATTTAACGTCGTGGCACGACGGTTACAACAATTCAATGGGTTGCCTCCCATCTAGCGCCTGATTTAACGTTGCGGCACGACTCAACACGTTCTCAAGCATCTGTCAAGTCCACCGAGGTCTTGTGACGTGCAAAGTCACCACCCCAGTAATGTTTTATCCTTTGACCATTCACCAAGAAAGTACCAGTTGAACTCATATCCCGCAACTCCACAGCTCCATGAGGCTTCACACTTACCACAACAAAAGGGCATGACCAACGAGATTTAAGCTTTCCTGGGAAAAGCTTCAACCTTGAATTGAACAAAAGAACTTCTTGCCTGGCTCAAACTCTCGATGTTGGATGTGCTTGTCATGCCACCTCTTAGTCTTCTCTTTATACAATTTGGCATTTTCATATGCGTGTAAACGAAACTCATCAAGCTCGTTGAGTTGCAGCAACCTCTTCTCGCCAGCCAAATCCCCATCCATATTCAGCTTTTTAATTGCCCAATAGGCATTGTGTTCAAGTTTGACGAGCAAGTGACATGCCTTCCCATAAACTAACTCATATGGAGAAGTACCTATGAAAGTTTTGTATGCAGTTCGATATGCCCACAATGCGTCGTCTAACTTCCCTGCCCAGTCTTTTCTATTTGCACTCACTATTTTCTCAAGAATCCGCTTTACATCTCTGTTTGACACTTCCACTTGACCGCTCGTCTGGGGGTGATAGGCAGTGGAAACTTTGTGCTTGACTCCGTACTTTGCAAGAACATTATTCAGCAGTTTGTTGCAGAAATGCGTTCCTCCATCACTGATCAACACTCTTGGATTTCCAAAGCGTGTGAAGATGTGCTTCTTAACAAAGCTTACCACCACCTTTGCATCATTAGTGGGAAGAGCAATGGCCTCCACCCACTTATACACATAATCGACTGCCACCAAGATGTACCTATGACAATTGGAGTACAGAAACGGTCCCATGAAGTCAATTCCCTAAACATCAAAAAGCTCCACTACCAGAATGTTTTGCAGCGGCATCACGTGCTTCTTTGTGATCGTTCCAGTTCTTTGGCACCTGTCACACATTTTAACAAAGGTGTGTGCATCCCTAAACAATTTTGGCCAATAGAAACCTGATTGTAGCACTTTCTGGGCGGTCTTGTCTCCTCCATGATGACCTCCGTATGGCGAGGCGTGATAGCTATGAAGTATGGCATTCATCTCCTCCTCAGGAACACATCTTCGCGCCAACTGATCTGCATAGAGCCTGTATAAGAATGGCTCATCCCACATGTAAAGCCTCACATCATGCAAGAACCTTCTTCTATTATCGGGTGTCAATTCTGGTGGTGTCACCCCGCTTGCAATAAAGTTCACATAACCTGCATACCACGGGGCTGTGCTTGAGGTGATTGCCAATAACTACTCATTAGGGAATGTTTCTTTGATTGCACCCCCTTCAGCTACATGGTTCTGATTTTCTAATCTGGACAAGTGATCAACCACTTGATTCTCTGTTCCTTTGCGATCTCGAATCTCTAGGTTAAACTCTTGCAAGAGGAGGACCCACCGAATCAGTCTCGGCTTGGCGTCTTTCTTCTCAAATAGGTATCTGATAGCTGAATGATCTGTGTAGACGATGACTTTGGTCCCTACTAGATATGACCTGAACTTGTCAAATTCCCACACCACGGCAAGCAACTCTTTTTCAGTGACTGTGTAGTTCATTTGAGCTGGATTCAGAGTTTTGCTCGCATAGTAGATGGAGTGGAAAATTTTATTTCTCCTTTGCCCCAAAACAACTCCAATAGCCAAGTCACTCGCATCGCACATCAACTCAAATGGCTGCTCCCAATCCGGAGCAATTACGATTGGTACAGTCACCAACCTTCCTTTCAGCTCCTCAAATGCCTTCAGACAGGCAACATTAAATTTGAAGGCGACATCCTTCTCAAGCAACCTGCACAAGGGAGAGGAAATTTTCGAGAAATCTTTAATGAAACGATGATAAAAACCTGCATGGCCCAAGAAACTGTGAATGCCTTTGACAGATATCGGTGGGGGCAATTTTTCAGTCACTTCCACCTTTGCCTTGTCCACCTGCAAACCATCTTTGGATACCTTGTGCCCCAAAACTATGCCTTCACGTACCATGAAATGGCACTTTTCCTAGTTTAGCACCAAGTTAGTTTCTTCACACCTAGCAAGTACTTTATCAAGGTTCATCAAGCAGTTATCAAAAGAACATCCAAACACAGAAAAATCATCCATGAACACTTCCACAAACCTCTCAACCATGTCAGTAAAAATGGCCATCATACACCTTTGAAAAGTCGTAGGTACATTACAAAGACCGAAGGGCATTCTCTTGAATGCATACGTGCCATAGGGACACGTAAATGTGGTCTTATCTTGGTCATCTACGGCTATAACAATCTGATTATACCCTGAGTAACCATCCAAGAAGCAGTAGTACTCCTGGCCAGCTAATCTATCAAGCATTTGGTCAATAAAGGGGAGGGGAAAGTGGTCCTTCCGGGTGGCATTGTTCAATTTTCTATAATCAATGCAAATTCTCCACCCGGTGACAGTTCTTGTAGGGATTAAATCTTTATTCTCATTAAATACTACAATCATCCCCCCTTTCTTGGGTACACATTGAATTGGGCTTACCTCATTTGCTGTCTGAGATAGGAAATACAATACCTGTATCAAGCCACTTAATCACTTCTTTTCTTACCACCTCTTTCATGATTGGATTGAGTCGGTGTTGTTGCTCTACACTAGGCTTGTGTCCGTCCTCCATGAGGATTTTGTACATGCAAAAGTCTGGGCTAATGCCCTTAATGTCAGACATCGTCCACCCAAGTGCTCGCTTGTGCTCACATAGCACTCTTAACAGCTTTTCTTCCTGCAATTTAGATAAGTCAGAAGAAACAATAACGGGTAAAGTGTCAGAGTCACCCAAATAAGCATATTGCAGGTGAGGTGGAAGAGGTTTAAGCTCCAATTTTGGGGCTTCCTCAATTGACAACTTTGGAGGAGGTCCCTCTGGCCTATTCAAAGGCTCAAAGGGGTGTATCCCTTTCATGTACGCACAAGATGTATCTAGGATGTGTATCATCTCCTCAACCTCCTCGTCAGCCCCCAGGCTATCAAGCAACATAAGTGCTTTCTCTAGAGAATCATCTAGATATATACTCGGATAATGAATCTGCTCATCAACCTCAACAACAGATATCATTAAGAGCTCCTCATAGTGGCGGGGAAGTTGGATTGCTTTGTAGACATTAAAAACTGCTTCCTCGTCATCTACCCTCAAAATCATCTTTCCCTCTCTCACTTTGATAATTGCATCACCAGTAGCTAAGAGAGGTCGCCCCAATATGATTGGAACCAGTTCATCAGCCTCATAATCGAGGATAATGAAATCAGCAGGGAAGATGAATTTCCCAATCTGCAACAACACATCTTCAATCACCCCTTCAGGGTGTGCTATCGATCTATCAGCCAGCTACAACATCACAGTAGTGGGCCTTGGAGCTCTCAGGCCCAATTGTTTGAACAAAGACAGGGGCATTAGATTTATGCTCGCCCCCAAATCGCAAAGAGCATGACCCACATCAATATTATCAATGCGCACAGGAATCGTGAAGCTGCCAGGATCCTTAAGCTTTTGAGGGAGCTTATTTTGGACCCTTGAAGTGCACTCCTCAGTAAGTTCCACCGTCTCAAATTCAGTTAATCTTCTCTTGTGAGACACTATATCTTTTATTACTTTGGAATTTCACGAAGCACATCCACAAGTGGGATATTCAATTGACATGGCTCAACATAGAGAGAAATTTTGTGAACATGCGATCATCATTCTCTTTCTACAATCTTTGGGGGAAAGGTGGTGGTGGCCTTGGGGCCTCCACTGGCTCTGGAATTTTAGCAGCATTCTTTGGCTCGTGAGTCACTTTAGGGATCAACTCCTCCTCAGGTATGGGCTTGTCTTTCTTTTTCTTTGGCACTTCCTCTAGCTCCCTCCCGTTTCTAAGAATAACTGCATTCACTTGAGGGTTCTTTTCTGTATCACTAGGGAGAGCGCCTACAGGTCTAGTGTTTTGATTTGTTGCTAACTGCCCCATTTGCCTCTCAAGATTTCTTAAGTCGGTCCTGAGTTGCTGATTGTCAATCAACAACTTCTTTAACAAATTAGTGGTACTTTCTTCCATTTGTTGGGGTGGTCTCTGAGGCTGATTGAAACTCCTTTGGGGTCTACGCTGATTCTGATTCTACTGATTTCCACCCCATGAGAAGTTGGGATGATTCCTCCAATTTGGATTGTAAGAATTCCCTTATTGTGCATGCTGATTCGGTGGACCTCTATTTTGTTGCCCCACATAATAGATGGATTCTGGATTTGTGGGGAACATATCACTCATATGACTGTCGCCACAGAGTTCACAGCAAATAGTCATTTGTTGTACATGTTGCATTGTTTGTGGTTGTTGCATTGTCATCCTAGTCATCTGATTGGCCAGCTTTGCAATATCGGCTCTCATGGCTGACACTTCGTCGAGCTCAAGTAACCCAGCTAATTTTTGCTTAACTGCCTTTCGTGAATCACTATCACCTTGCCAGTTATTATCATTAGCAGTGAAGTTATTCAGCAAGATTTGGATTTCACTGTACGGTCTGGCCATGCAACTACCCCCACAAGCTGATCAAGATTCATCTTTGAAGCATCATCTAACCCATCTACAAAAGTGTGACCTAATACCTCGTCCGTCTGGCAATGATGAGGACAGTCTCTGAGCATCTTCTTGTACCTTTCCCATGCTTGACGAAGTGTCTCACCAGCTCGTTGTTCAAACCCAAGAATTTGACTCCTCAATATCTTTGTTTTCTTAGTGGGGAAAAACTTGATTAAGAATTTCCTTGCCAGATCATCCCAAGTGCGGATTGAATTCGCTGGCTCCTTATTCAACCACTCCTTAGCTTCCCCGATCTGTGAAAAGGGGAAAAGTGTTAGCCTGACATAGTCCTTGGAAACGTTCGGATAATTGTAAGTGTCCGTAATTTCCAAGAAATTCTGAATGTGCCTCTGCGGGTCTTCATGAGGTAAGCCCACAAATAGCCCTGTGGATTGGATCAGCTGCACTATGTATTGTTTTAGCTCAAAGTGCCCAGTGATATCAGGCTTCACAATAGCCTAAGTCATATTAGCCAGACTGGGCCTTGCGGCTTCGATCACCGCGCGTTCCTCATTACCTGCCATCTCAATTGGTTGTGGTTGAACTATGATGTCCAACTCTCTTTCAATTCTAGTTCTGGCGTCCACCTCCCTCCTCAATCTGTGAAGTGTTCATTCAATTTCGGGAACAAGAGGAAGGAGATTGTTTGCGCTTCTACTTCTTCGCATTCAAGAAAAGGAAACCTGTATTGGCACAAACAAAGTGAACTGAAAATTAAAACTTGAATAAATTAATAATAAAAGCTCAACTCAGTCAAGTAGATAATTTCTAAGTCCCCGGCAACGGCACCAAAAACTTGTTGCAACCAAAAACACTCACGCAAGTACACGTGATTGTCAAGTAATAGAGTAGTGAGTAGAGTATCGTTCCCACAAAGACTTATGATTAACTGTTGACTAATTCAAACTCAATTAATTTTTCTATCCAAGAGGTTTTTCACAAAATAGAGATGTAATTGTTTTACTACCTAAACTACCAAGCAATAATCTAACTAGAGCAATTAACCAAATAAATAACAATTTTGAGTAACAAACAGTAGGCGAGGATATTCCAGGGTCACAGGCTAGTTAACAATCGTGTTATGTTCTTAGCTTAAAATGACTAATCGATTTACCTGGATTGTTGATTGACAGGGTTAATGTTACTCATAAGAATCTGTCAAGTTCTTACTCGCCTATTCAAGTTAACTCAATGCCTATATGTCTATGGAATTAAGATTAACAAGAATGCATTTACAATTCCTATATTTCAACCAAGCAAGGCAATTGGGTATATGTCTATCCCAATTGCTAATCCATTCCCCGAGGCCCGAGTTCAAGAACTTGCCCTATTTAATTCTATATGCAATCTAAAGTTCCCACTTTCGAGTTCAACTAAAGATTCGTAAATAGTATTTCACTGTTAGCTACTCAGCAAAATAATTAAAAGCAGAATTAAATAAACAACCCAATATGATAAACCGACTTTGTCAAACTGAACTTCAAACAACAACATTCATGTTTCACCTATGACCCTAGAACAATGTGTTTTAGCTACTCATGCTAGTGTTCATCACAAATAGATTCAATTTCATCCCAAATAGCAAAAACCAAGAGAAGAAAAGAAGAACTTGATGGTCAAATCTCCTCCTTGCCTCTTGTCTCTCTATTTCTTACACTAGACTATGAAAAACCTCCCCTCTTCCTTGGGCGAGCTTGACTTTATATAGGTTAAGTGAGTTTTCCTCCAGATTTCCAATTCTTCCCCTAAATAAATCTTCCCGAATTTTGGACTAGCGCGACCGCGCACCTGGACGCGCATCTGGCTGCGCTAATTGGCTGAGATTCTGTCATGGACGCACTAAAAGTAGCGCGGTCGCGCACCTGGGTGCGCATGTCCAGTTTTGTGTTTCATCACTTCTGTTCCTCGTCTTCAAGCGTACTCAGCTCTAAGGGGTCTTTCTTGCTCCAAAATGGTTCCAATCACAATTGTTTAAGGCATCACCTAGGCTCCTCATCCTGTAATATATACAATTCATAATTAGAGCCTATTTTTCATCAATTAACCATATTATGATATTGGAATATAATCAAGTGGGAGCATAAACAATCGCCAAATTACCTAGATTTAACCAATTATCAACACCCCACACTTACTTCATTGGGCTGAAGGAGCCCCTCTGGAGTCTGTACACCCCCAGTGAGTGTAGGTACCTACTGAGTGCGAGTGCCAAGTACTTAGTGACTAGGAGGAATGAGTGAACGTGAGGAATGAGTGATTGTGAGGTTGGAGTGAATGGGAGGACAGAGTGACTATTATTTTGAGAAAATACATTTACTTCATTACTGTTGCATCGCAGATGCCATATCATTGTTTTGAAAATTATTGAAAGATATTATTTACTACTTAGTCAAATTTGATATCTGGTTTATCGAGTACGTACTGATGTGACTTACATTGTTAAATTGAAAGTAAGACTACTCTTATTTGAAAGTTGTTGAGATAACTGTATTTGCATAGCTCGTCACTTCTTCTCAGTTCCTTATTTATTTCTGTTACTTACTGAGTTAGTGTACTCACGTTACCTCATGTACCTCGTGTACAGATCTAGACACTTCTGGTCACGGCAGTTGCTGATTGAGGAGTCAGACTCAGGAGACTATTGAGGTAGCTGCATGGCGTTCGCTGACCTTGACTCTCCTTTCCTTTCATATTCTATTGTTCTATATTTTCTGACAGTGTTTTATCAGTCGGATGTTGTTATCATTTAGATACTCATGCACTCAGTAACATCGGGTTTTAGGGATGGATTGTTTAGTACTTTTGGAGTTATATTCTATTCTAAAAGATTTTATTTAATATTAACTGATTTCCGCCTTTATTTAAAAGTTTTATTGTGTTGAGATGTTGAGTTGAGGCTTGCCTAGTACCACAATAGGCGCCATCACGACAGGTGAGATTTTGGGTTGTGACAGCTATTCATGCTACTCTTTCTGCACATTTTGAGCAGATCCAGGCACCTCGAATGTTTGTTGATCATTAGCTAGCTGATCGGGCATTACTGTGGAGACTCAAGTTAAACCTGTCGTTGTGTTCGCAGGCCTCAGAGTCCCCTTCTAAAATTTTACTTGTACTGTTTATTTCTATTCTGGAATAGTTGTACTTAGGGATTTTCTAGTAAACTGAGTAGAGCTTATGACTTGTACTACTGGTTTTGGGTATTGTATTGCACTTGGAATTTATTGGTTTACCATAGAAATTTCAGTTTCATGCTTACTAGTGGTTTCTAGTGAAATGTCTTTAATTCAGTAAGTGTTAGGCTTACCTAGTATTATTGACTAGGTGCCATCATGACATCCTACGAAGAGAAATGGGGATCGTGACAAGTTGGTATAAGAGATATAGGTTCGTAGGTGCTACGAGTCATAATCGAGTTTAGTAGAGTCTTGCGGATCGATACAGAGATGTATGTGTTTATCTTCGAGAGGCTACGAAACTATTAGGACAATTTCACTTCTTTCATTCCTATCGTGTGAGTTTTTGATCTTGGAGTTTGAGCCTTTGTCATTCCAATCATTCACAGATGGTGAGGACACGAGCTGCAATTACCGATGACGCTGCCCCCAGAGCTGGTGTTGCTAGGGGCTGGGGCAGAGGTAGAGGCTGAGTAGGAGCACATGCTGTAGCTAGAGCACCTGTCAAAAAACAATTGAGGAGCCGCTAGTAGCTCCGGTTGGGGGACAGGTACCGGAGGCGCCTGTTGTTACCCCGGGACTTCAGGAGACTTTAGCACAATTCCTGAGTATGTTTGGTGCATTGGATCAGGCGGGGTTGATTCTATTTGCACCAGCTACTTCGCAGATCGGGGGAGGAGCTCAGACTCTTGCTGCCTGTACTCCAAAGTAGCGAGTCTACAATGGTCAGATTCCAGGGGTTATGCCAGCACAACCTGGTGTTCCAGTTCAGCCTGGGGTCAGGGCAGCAACATTTGAGGAGGAACATCTTAGACTTGCGAGGTTCAAGAAGTATTACCCTCATACTTTCAGTGGTTTGGCTTCAATGGATGCACATGGTTTTCTAGAAGAGTGTCACTATGATGACCCAAAAGATCATCACTCGTTTTGAAAGTAAATTCTGTATTACGAGGCCTTAAAACCTCTTTTTGTCATACCATGATTTGCGTGCGCAGTCCGGGCGCATTTCCGGAAAGCTTTTATGTGAAATCTAAGTAAAATAAGGAAATTAGTATTTAAAATTGATTAAAATTGACTTTGGTCAATATTCTTGGTAAACGGACCTGGACCCATGATCGGATGGTCCTGTAGGGTCCGTAGTAAAATATGAGACTTGGGCGTATGCTCGGAATCGAATTCCGAGGTCCCAAGCCCGAGAAAAGAATTTTTAAAGTAAATTATTTGCTGGAAAATATAAAGATTTTTAGAAGTGAAATGATGCATTTTCTTGATGGTATTGAGCCTGTATTTTTGTTTCGGAGCTCGGTACATGTTTAAAATAATAATTTAGCCGAATATGTGAAGTTTGGTAAATCAGAGTTCGTTTGGTATAAATTGGACCTTTAGTTGAGAAAATGAAAATTTCAATGTTCTTTAGTAATTTTATGAATTTGAGGTTGAATTCGTAGTTGTTGATGTTATTTTGATGATTTGATCGCACGAGCAAGTCCTTATGATATTTTTAGACTTGCGTGCATGATTGGTTTGGAGCCCCGAGGGCTCGGGTGAGTTTTGGATAAGCTACGGAGTGAATTTAGACTTAGGAAAAATTATTGCAGGTTGCAGATCTGGAACTAGCCTCTGATTTCGCAATTGCGAGGTCATGGATCGCAATTGCAAAGGCTGTCAGCTTGGTAATTGCGAAGGGCGGATCACAATTGCAAAATTTTGCCCTGTCCAACTTGCTCGCATTTCTTCGCAAATGTGAAGCCCTCAGTAAATCCCAACAGTCGCAAATGCGACACTTTCTTCGCAAATGCGAAGGTTACAGGAATTTTTAGGGGTCGCAAATACGATATTTTCTTCATAATTGTGAAGATAGCAGATTTTCAATAGGTTCTCAATTGCAAACCCCTGGTCGCAATTGCGACATCTGCACCTGATAAGTGGGATTTTAGACAGGATTTCATCCATTTTTCAAACTCTTTCAAACCCTAAACTCCCTTGGGCGATTTTTCAAAGAAAGATTCTTCTCCAAATCATTAGTAAGTAATTTCTAACTTATTTTCTTCAATCTATAACCTCTTTTTACATGATTTCATTTCAAAATCAAGGGTTTTTCATGGGAAATTGGGTGTTTTTGGGTAGAAGTTAGGATTTTCAAAATTTGGGGATTTGGACCTAGATTTAAGGTCCGATTTCAAAACTAATTACATATTTGAGTTCAAGAGTGAATGAGTGATCGGGTTTTGGTTCAAACTTCGGGTTTTGGCCAAGCGGGTCTGCGGTCGATTTTTGACTTTTTGGAGAAATCAATGGGAAATCTATTTTCATGCATTAGAATTGGTTTATTTAGCATATATTAATGTTATTAAGTAAATTGTGACTAGATACAAGCGAATTGGAAGTGGAACCGAGGGGTAAAGCAGTAGTTGAGGCTTAATTTGTCTGTGGAATTGAGGTAAGTGTTTGGCCTAACCTTAGCTTAAGGGAATAGGAGTTGTGGTGCTATGTGCTAAGTGTTGAGTACGACGTATAGGTGTGGTGACGAGTATCTATACGTTGGTGTCAAGCATGCCCGTGAGTCTTATACTATGATGGTTGTGACTCTGTTATGTATTGTCCATGCTTAATATGATGATTATAAATGTTGAACAAGGCTTATGAAAGTATTCTTGGTAATTGACCATTGTTGAGTGTTGGCTCAAGTTGAGACTTATGTTGTGAAGGGATGGTGGAAACGAGATGAGATATATTGTTGATTCCCTTGTCGGGATGTTATTGTTCATGATATTGTTTCCCTTATCGGGATGTTATCGTTTATGATATTGTTTCCCTTGCCGGGATGTTATTGCTTATGATATTGTTCCCTTGTCGGGATATTATTTTTATACTATTGTTCCCTTGCCAGGATTCTTTTGTGATTGGTTTTGATTTGTATATTGGTATCGGGTTTCACGCCACAACAATATTATATAGGATCAGGTTGCACGCCGCAACAAGGAGTAATAAGGGTGGACAGGTGGGGTCGGGTGTTGATATTCATTTTTTTCGTGTATATTTTTTAAATGCAAAATACTTTCAAAATAGCATATATATGCATATATAAGTATGTCCCAATGTTTTATTAATTTTCTTAATTTTAAATATTTTTTAACCAATTTATTCCTCTATTTTATTCATAAAAAACCCAATAATAATTCCCAAAGTTATCAATCTTGGTGATTCATTTATTGGATTCTCATATTTATACTAAAATATAGTCAAGATATTTTTTTGCGTATTTTTACAAATTTATTTAGTATTTTTAAAGCTAAATTGCATATAATTGCAATATTAGCCTCTTTTAGATTTAATTTCGTTTATATTTATAAAAAATTAAGTCGAGTATTTTTAAATTGATAATTATGTATTACAAATCATTTTAGTACCTTCAATTTATTTTCAAGAATTAATTTACTATTTTTTATAAATATAAAAAGGAAAAGTGGCTATTGCAATTATTGCCCAAATTGTGTTTCAATTATAACCCAAAACAGGCCCCCAATTTTCCAACCCAATTTCAATTTCAACCCGACCCCTGACTCAATCTAAATAACCCAACCCGGATCCCCTACCTAACCCTTTCAATCCTGACCGTTGATCATTTAGTTCAACGGCCAATATCGGCCCTTTCCATTTTTAACCTCAAACGACCCCTTACCCCACCTCATTTCACACCAAACGCCGCCCTTGAATCCCTTTCCCTCTCAACTCTCTCTGCAATCCCTCATGAACCCTAGCTGCCGCCACCTAACCCAACCCTAATACCTCCCAAATCTATGGCTTCCAAGGTCATCGGAGACCTGTATCAACCTCTCATGGCTTCTACGTATTCGATTCTTATGGTCTCAAGGCTACATCTTGAAAGAGATTGGTTCAAACCCTATTCGATTTCAGTTCATGACTGTTCTCCGGTCAACCATGGCTATTCAAGTCAGACTCTTAACTCTCCTGCTTAGATCGATGGTTTTCAAAGCCTTTCTCATCACTTGGGGTTCTTCTGAAACCCTAACCTCTAAGGTTCTTTCGATTTTTTTTATCTGTTTCAAATCTATGTTTGCTCTGAACTGCTAAGCATTTTTCTCGAAGTTTCTTTTAAAACTCTTCCTTCAAAACCCCTTATCTTTTCCGATTAGGGTTCTTATTAGTTTATTTCAAAACTTTTCTCTGATTTTTGACATGTTTTGTTGTGTTTCCTTATATCTTTCTTCTACTTGAGTTTGCATGTTAAAAGCCCTAATTTCTTTTGACTGTTTATTAGATGAATGTTTGTTTGCCTGAGTTTCTATCCGATTTGTTTGTTTATCCTCTTTCAAAAACTATTCTATTGTTGAAAATCCTATGGTTTTGGGTCTGAGGATGTTCGTTTAAGTGCATAACTCGATTTTGAAGTTCTTTATCTCAAAATCTCTTATTTCTCTGTGTGATTCTTCTGACTCTGGTTTTCTATCATCTCTAAAAATCAATTATGCTCGAAACCCTAATTTTTAAGAGGGCTTTTCTTCACTTGCTACTGTGAGATCTTCACATGCTTTGATATTCTATATTTTCTTCACTACTTGACCTACTGGGCTATCATGTTTTGAATGTTGCTATCCACTAAATTTTGTGCTACTATTGTATGCTATTTCCTTCTGCCAACAGGCTTGGCCTTGCATGTATAGTGTTTATGCACCCTATTTATATGCTAAGTTTCCTTCTTTGTTTAACCTTCAACTTGTGACTGATTTTGAACTTTTCCTTTGTGAAATTCTGATTTCACTCGCCTGTTAGGGTTAATTGATTTTCTTTTCCTGTTTTGCCTTGCTGAATTCTTTCCAAAATTAGTGTATCTCTGTACCTAGACTTGATGGCCTACTTAATGTTTTACTACTTCTTTTATGGCAACTGTCAACCAGCTTATAAATTGATTTCTTTCATTATTTTTGAACATGTCACTACCCGTTAAGCAAAGTGATCCCTTAATTAAAGGCAATCATTTGTATAATTGATTATGAATCATGATTGTTTTCATGTTTGTAGCTTATTACCCTCTATTACTCGTTTTCAAAAAGCTATAAAAACCATGTACTTCTTTTCTTTCAAAAACACGAACACAAGGCATAAACACTTGAGTTCAAACATACACTCCACCAAATCTCTCTTTTCTCTGTTACTACTATATTGCTGCCTTACCTAGCCGGCTAAAAGCCAAGGCTAGGCTGTGGGGAAACTTGCTTATTTTCTGCATTTGCATTTCTTACTGGTATGTTCTAATTAAGTTTTCTACACCAACAACAATACGCTTATTTACTTTTTCTTGCATTCTTGTCTGCCTACTATTTGTATTTAGCCCAGTACCATTGTTTAGCATGCTGTAATTCCCTTTCTCCTGTTCTGAATCAATGTATCATGACCTGTGAATTCTAAATCCCTACCCCAATGTGTTTAACACTTGTGGTTGGTTTGGGTCATGACAACATTGGAAATTGTTGTGCATGACCCAAACTTGATCCTCTTAGGATCATAACCTCCATGTTTCTCTTATATGTTGTGTGTTCTGGTTGATTGACAGGCATGTCAGCACTTTCTATTGATATACATGCCCAAAGTTAACCCATGCCTAAGTGTATAAGATCCTTGCAATGGATTCCCAATCCCCCGCCCCCTTTGTGTGAAGTTATTGGCTCCCTGAAATGTTAATGGCTGTCTCCTATCACCCTTTCCCTCTACTTTATTCCCTAATCTCTTAGAACTCTATTTTTGCACTTTCACTATATTCTTAGACTTAAGTTCTGCCCCTCTTGTGAGCCTTGCCTTGGGACCCATGAGCTCCCTCTGAACTTGGACACATGAGGGCTGGCATTTTCATACTGCACTCATCTCCATTCTGGTTATGTAACTTGGGTGTGAGCACTTCCGGGGTCCTACTGATGCCCTTAAGGAACTTTGACACACTTAAGTCTGAGAAAGGCTTTGGATCAATGGCATTTTGAGGTGTTTTATTCCATAACTCAAAGAGGAAGTCAAGAATCAGGCTTCCTCTGGTTGTAACTTTTCTTTGTACTTTTCTGATGTGATTTAGTATTCCTGGTTTGTAATAATTTGTAATGAACATTTGGGACTGGCTAGTGAAAAGGGTTGGGTAATTATGCATGCTCAAGGGTAGAAAATATGCCTATAGGACTGCTTTTTTACATGTTCAATTCGCATTTAGAAAACATGCCTATAGGACTGCTTTTAATTCTGCATATTCACATCACATTTAGAAACCATGTCTATAGGACTTACTTGTTCAAATTCACATCTAGATAGCCTGCCTATAGGAATTATCTAAAATTATGCATGTTTGTCACCGTTTAGATATCATGTTTTTAGGGCCCAATTGGTTATAACCCAGCCGCTTGTTAAAATCAGCATAATGAATAGAAATCATGCTTATAGGAATTCCCAAGTGAAAACCTGCATGTTTCCATTGTCTACTAGATATTATGTGTATAGGGGTTTGACATTATTCAGATACTATGTATGCAAAGGTTTAAAATCGGCAATTATGTCTACAAGGGTCTAAAATCAGTAATCCTAGATACCATGTTCATAGGAGTAAAAATCAGCGATAGTGGATACTGTCATCTGCAGAAACTGAAACTAGTCTAACTTAAAATTCGTCCATTCTGAATCTTTTTTTTTTACAATTTGATTCCCTTATTTTAACGAGGTTTAGCAAGCATGCCTATAGGATTTCCAACAATTATCTTTGAGTTATCACTGTTTTACCACCTTCTGAATTAAGTAGTCCTAGATACCATGTTCATAGGAGTAAAAATCAGCGATAGTGGATACTGTCATCTGCAGAAACTGAAACTAGTCTAACTTAAAATTCGTCCATTCTGAATCATTTTTTAACAATCTGATTCCCTTATTTTAACGAGGTTTAGCAAGCATGCCTATAGGATTTCCAACAATTCTCTTTGAGTTATCACTGTTTTACCACCTTCTGAATTAAGTAGATATCATGCTTATAGGACCCCGTCTAAATACTTAGGCAAGCCTCAAAGTAATGACTGTAAAATTGAGTCCACCTTTATTAATTGTTACAACCAGCAGGTAGACCTGATTTGGACTTCTTATCTGAGTTATGTAATAAACAAATATGCTTCAATAATCAAACTCCCCTCGTCTTTAGTATTTTAATCAGACCTATAAAGTATGTACAAGTCATACTAGTTATGTTCTTTTGTTCAAGGAGGTATATTTGAGCCTTTATCTGTTTATATGTTTCTCCAACATGCAGTATGTGTTTTTTATATGTCGCCTTAGATTTTTATCCTTTGAAACCAATCAGCCTAACATCCCACCCTTTACTACTAGTAGTCCTAAGTGCCTCCGGGACCGATAGAAATGGGACGGGTAATAGTATACAATAGTAATCGAGACCAATCCGCACTTTAATACCTTAATGGGGTGGGAAGGGTAGATATGGATATGATGACTGGTGCGCTAATGCCACATGTAACCCCTCTTTTAAGGAGTGATTACCGGGTATTACATTAACGTGTTCCATATTAAATATAAACCTAGGATCCCCTTTTCTTTTATTTGAAAACTCTTCTTTTAATTGTTCTTTCTTTTTTATGTGTTTAAATCCCCTAATATTTGAGCCCGTACTTGTATAGTTGCTAAATTCACAATAACTGTCTGGCCGGGAACCACACTAGTGGATCTTGAGGGGTGCCTAACACCTTCCCCTTGGAATAACTTCAAGCCCTTACCTGATCTCTGGTTATTCAAATGACTTAGAATTGAACCCCATTGGTGTCCTAATGCACCTTAAATCATTAGGTGGTGACTCTTCAAAAATGTAAAACCCAGTTCCTAAAAGGAACGAGTTGTCCCATACCAAATGTTATAAACCTAATTTCGCGAGAAAAAGGGGGCACGACAGCATGACGACTCTGTTGGGGACTTTAGGTTTTTACTATTTCAGACTGTTATTGTGAATTTATACCTCTTTATATGGCAATTACTTGTTTAATTTCTTTAAGCATTCAATTCCCTTTTCAATTGCAAAACTGACGTGTCTTCTTTGTTTCTTTCCTTTACTACTGCTTTAAATTATGAAACTGCTGTATTTACTGCTTTCTTAACGTGCAAATACGTGTTGACATGCTTTTAATTATTGCATAATCATGCTCAACATCATACTCCACTCGTTCCCAAACAAATACCATAACAACGCTTATAATGAGTGATTGCGCTCTTCCTATATTATTACCCCCTAAATCCGGAAAAGGCATATTTGCAGTAAAACCAGTCGATCAACGGTGTAGTCGACGGTTTCGTACCTTTTCCCCTTGAGTTTTCCGCTCAAGGTTACCAGTCTAAAACCTTATAGAAACCTCACTCTGTTTAAACTATGCATGCATCATGGTCAAACCTAGCCGAGTCAGTTATGTTGTCCGCATAATGACTCTTTAAGATAGCCTTGTCCAAAGTCCAGTGGGTTTCCCTAAACCCAAACGGACATCCCCACGTTCTGTGCATTTATTTGGAGAACTAAATGCTTCATGCTAATTGCTGGTATTAAATAGTCGAGTCTGGTGAGGGTAAGGGCCTAACCTTATTTGTCTTGCAGAAATAAGGCACGAAGTCCCTAGATTCGGCATGGTCACCAACATCCACCCAAGACTGCTAAGCTAGTGGAATGATCTTCACTCCAGTGATCAAACTCTTGTTCGAAAATATTTGGGAAATCTGCCTTCTCTCCTAGAGATCCAACCCAACAACAAGATCATAGAGCTGCTACTTTGTTCTAGGACTATGAGAGGGTTGTATTTGGCTTTGGAGACATTGAGATGACACCCTTGCTAGAAGAGATAGGAGGATTGGCCGGTATAGCATGGGAAACTCCGGGTTTGTTAATGCCTGAGAACCGCAAGGGCAGGGGCTTCCTCAAAATGATGGGTTTGAAGAACAACCCAGAACTGACATGCTTGAAAGGATCCTACATCCCTTTTGATTATTTGTATGAGAGGTACGGGCACAACAAATCCTATCGTACCTATCCTGATGAGTTCGCCATCACATCATTAGGGCATATTCACCGAAGGGTCTTTGTATTCATGTTTTGTTTCCTCAGGTTAATCGTGTTTCCCATGAAGAAAACAATAATCCATACCAGGCTGGCTATGGTAACCAGGACCTTAATGGAGGGAATTGGTGGACAACCATTCAGCATTGTGCCCATGATCATTGCAGAAATGTATCGAGCCCTAGAGAAGTGTCAACAGGGAGCCAAACACTTCGAAGGCTACAATTTGTTACTTCAGCTCTGGCTCATGGAGCATCTCCAAAGGGGTGAATACCGACAAGAGATCCAACAAAGAGACTGGGATGATCATATTGCTTTCCATCATCCGAAGCGAATGAATTACATGCCCAATATGTTCGTCCAGCTAGAAGATGCCAAAGGATGGGTAGAGTCATTTGACAATCTAACTGAGGACCAGGTACAGTGGATGTTTGAGTGGTTTCCGACCGAGGAATTCATCGCCCGATCCAAAGATGCACCTTTCATGTTACTGATCGGTCTGCGAGGAACATACCCTTATGCCCCCCTACGGGTTATGAGGCAAGCTGGTAAGAAGCAGGTTATACCCAGGTTCGACAAGATGAGTCATTTCTAGGCTGATTTTCAGGCTGATAATAGTCCTTATAAGTGCCAAGCTCAGCATATGTGGCACTACAAGATAGTCATGGTGAGAGATACCATCGAGACAGACAGATACCATGCTGGTTGCGCTCCCTACTATTCAGGCTAGTTGGAAGACAATCACGATGGTTTGGGCTAGCCAGGGTTTGCTAGGGGCCACAAGATCATAGATGAAAGGGCCGAGGCACAGGTCAAATACAACCAACTATGCAAGAGGATCCGGGAGTGCGAAAGCGAGCACCGTGAGATACAAGAAGCCAACCAGAAGTTAATTGAGGAGTGGAAAGACATAGCTGTCAGTGCCAACAAGCGACTGGGATACTTGGAGCGGGGCATAGTGGAATTGGAAAGGAAGTTTCTCAAGAGGGTCGAACACTGCCAAAATGCTGAAGGAAATGAAGGCGGACATCTAGCCAGAGCCTACCTATTGCTGGGACTTCGCGAGTTGGGAAAGCTGTAAGACGAAGCCAAAGATGCCGAATCTGAGGAAGGTCATTCTGGGACCAAGTAGATATGAGTTTAGTCTTTTCGCTTTATAAAATATAATAAGGCCAATGACTAGTAGTGACATTTATTTCCTGTTTATTTAGTGTCGATTTGGGATTCGTCTTATTTTCTATCAATAAAATGAGGCATTTAGCATTCTAAGTTCTCCAAATCAATTTGTCGTTAGGCCTACCTCGGGCACAAAGAGGTCCCCAAATTAGGACACGATTTACATTCCCGCATTATGTGTTTAAATATTGCAATACTTCCTATAATCCTCACTAACTTGTTACCTTTTTGTTTTTTACTTTTTGTTTTTTATGCCCCTCCCCAAAGGTTAGTTCGTGCACTCTGGAAACATCATCTTATTCCACGAGATCCAAGGGCCCTCCACCCACTCCTCCTCTTAGTCCTGTCAAAAACAAGAACAAAGGGAAGATGGAAGATTTGAATAATGTCATAAAAGAGAACTCAACTGAACAGGTAGAGGTCACTCATGGTCACGGTACTCAGGTTTCCAAACAAAATGCATCCCAACTAGAACAAAAGTTGCTGAAGTTCCAGGAAGAACTTGATCAGGTTCGAAATCTGGCAAATCTGTCATTTTTCCCTCACCACTCCAGCTATCAATTTCCCAAATGCTTAGAACCCTACATCTCCAAAACATGGGATAAAGCAACAAAACCATCCCACTCCTCACCATCACTACAACACCTGCCATACCTCAAACAACACCCTGATGCTCATCCTAGAACTCCAAAACTCCACAAATGACCACTTCCACACCCACCATAACACCCCCATCTATGTGGAGACTATGCCACACTCCACCCAACCCACCTCAAGCACACCCGAGTCTGATGACAAGGATTTTCTCATCAGAAACCTGGCTGAAGAAATCAAGAAATTGACTAGCCGAATTCAAGGCATTGAAGGAAGTAAGGGAATTGAAGGGCTGAACTATGAAGTTCTTTGCATACAGCCTGATGTCAAACTGCCCGAAGGGTACAAACCTCCGAAGTTCGAAATGTTTGATGGTACAGGGGATCCAAGGGTCCATTTGAGAACTTACTGTGACAAGCTGGTTGGAGTAGGGAAATATGAAAGAATTTGCATAAAGCTATTCATGAGGAGTTTGAAGGGAGATGCTTTGTCTTTGTACATTAACCAAGATCTGAAGAAGTGGTCAAATTGGGTAGGCATGGCGTCCGACTTTGTGGACAGGTTCAGGTTCAACACAAAGAATGCGCCAGACATGTTCTATATTCAGAATCTAAAGAAGAAGCCCATAGAAATATTCAATGAGTATGCTACTTGCTGGAGGTCCGAAGCTGCTAAAGTCAGACCTGCCTTAGAAGAGGAACAAATGAACAAATTCTTCATCCGGGCTTAGGACCTACAGTATTATGAACGACTAATGATGATCGAGAGCCACAAATTTTCTGACATTATCAAGTTGGGTGAACAGATCAAAGAAGGCATCAAAAGTGGTATAGTTACAAACTTCGAGGCCTTGCAAGCTACAAATAAGGCCTTACAGTCCGGTGGTGTGTCCAAGAAAAGGGACGTAGGGGCCATAATGGTTGCACAAAGAACCAAATCTCCCATCAAATACCAAACCTACCCAATGCCTCCACTCACATATCAGCCTACCCCGAATTACCAAGCACCCTCACCCTCTTACCAAACTCCGCCACTCGCTTATCAATCACCTCCACCTCCCACATATCAGCCTACTTCACCCAGATATTCCCAACCTGCATATGTTTACCAAGCCTACAATGCTCAACCATCCCACTATCAACCCCCTCCTGCACGCCAAAACTTCTCTAGACCTCGACCAAATTTTGACCGCAGACCTCTGAAACAATATGTAGCCATTGCTAAACCTATTGACCAGTTCTATGAAAGACTCAAAGCTGTTGGTTATGTCACCCTCATCTCTGCTACAACTCCTGAGAACCCTTCTCAATGGGTTAACCCAAACAAATCATGTGCATACCATTTCGGCATGAAGGGACACACCATCGAGGAATGTCGTTCTTTGAAGGACAAGATCCAGACTTTAATTGACAACAAAATTATTGTGGCAAATGAACCCGCTCCGAATGTCCGCAATAACCCGTTGCCAGACCACAAGGGTGGAGGCGTTCACATGATTGAAATAAAGGATGATTGGGATCCCGAGGGATCGATCAGTTTGATCACAGAAGGTGATGACCCAAAGAAGCTAATAGTTACTCTTAATCCGATCGTGGTCCAAATTAAGCCCTTTGGGGACGCTGAGGTAAATATGTTCGTTCCACTTGAGTTTGAAACAATGTCATCTACAAAGACACCAGCACCAATTGAGGTCAAATTCGTGTCTCCAGCAAATGCACCCACACCGTTTGAAGTTGCAGTTTTACCACCCAAGGCACATGCTCTGTTTGGAGTAAAGATATCCACGCCGATTCCAGTGGCGATGTCAACCATGATGCCATACCATACAAAGGCTATACTATAGGACTATACAGTCGAGGCAAGAAGGAAAGGCAAAAGTAGGTTCGAAGAAACTATTGTCGTACAAGGTATGACGAGAACTGGTAGAGTTTATACCCCTGAACATCTGGCTGAGTCAATGAATCCCTTTCCCTCTCAACTCTCTCTGCAATCCCTCATGAACCCTAGCCGCCGCCACCTAACCTAACCTTAATACCTCCCAAATCTATGGCTTCCAAGGTCATCGGAGACCTGTATCAACCCCCCACGGCTTCTACGTGTTCGATTCTTATGGTCTCAAGGATAGATCTTGAAAGAGCTTGGTCCAGACCATATCCAATTTTAGTTCATGACTGTTCTCCGATCAGCCATGGCTATTCGAGTCAGACTCTTGACTCTCCTGCTTAGATCGATGGTTTTCAAAGCCTTTCTCATCACTTGGGGTTCTTCTGAAACCATAACCTCTAAGGTTCTTTCGATTTCTTTTCGATCTATTTCAGATCTATGTTTTCTCTGAACTGCTAAGCGTTTTTCTCGAAGTTTCTTTTAAAACTCTGCCTTCAAAACCCCTTATCTTTTCCGATTAGGGTTATTGTTAGTTTATTTCAAAACTTTTCTCTGATTTTTGACATGTTCTGCTGCGTTTCCTTATATCTTTCTTCTACTTGAGTTTGCATGTTAAAAGCCCTAATTTCTTATGACTGTTTATTAGACGAATGTTTGTTTGCCTAAGTTTCTGTCCGATTTGTTTGTTTATCCTCTTTCAAAAACTCTTCTATTGTTGAAAATCCTATGGTTTTGGGTCTGAGGATGTTCGTTTAAGTGCATAACTCGATTTGAAGTTCTTTATCTCAAAATCTCTTATTTCTCTGTGTGATTCTTCTGACTCTGGTTTTCTATCATCTCTAAAAATCGATTATGCTCGAAACCCTAATTTTCAAGAGGGGTTTTCTTCACCTACTACTGTGAGATCTTCACATGCTTTGATATTCTATGTTTTCTTCACTACTTGACCTACTGGGCTATCATGTTTCGAATGTTGCTATCCACTGAATTTTGTGTTATTATTGTATGCTATTTCTTTCTGCCAACAAGCTTGGCCTTGCATGTATAGTGTTTATGCACCCTATTTATATGCTAAGTTTCCTTCTTCGTTTGACCTTCAACTTGTGACTGATTTCGAACTTTTCCTTTGTGAAATTCTGGTTTCACTCGCCTGTTAGGGTCAATTGATTTGCTTTTCCTATTTTTCCTTGCTGAATTCTTTCCAAATTAGTGTATCTATGTACCTAGACTCAATGGCCTACTTAATGTTTTACTACTTCTTTTATGGAAACTGTCAACCTGCTTATAAATTGATTTCTTTCCTTATTTTTTAACCTGTCACTACCCGTTAAGCAAAGTGATCCCTTAATTAAAGGCAATCACTTGTATAATTGATTCTGAATCATGATTGTTTCCATGTTTGTAGCTTATTACCCTCTCTTACTCGTTTTCAAAAATCTATAAATACCATGTACTTCTTTTCTTTCAAAAACATGAACACAAGGCATAAACACTTGAGTTCAAACACACACTCCACCAAATCTCTCTTTTCTCTGTTACTACTATATTGTTCCCTTACCTAGCCGGCTGAAAGCTAAGGCTAGGCTGTGGGGAAACTTGCTTATTTTCTGCATTTGCATTTCTTACTGGTATGTTCTAATTAAGTTTTCTACACCAACAACAATATGCTTATTTACTGTTTCTTGCATTCTTGTCTCCCTACTGTTTGTATAGCATGTTGTAATTCCCTTTCTCCCATTCTGAATCAATGTATCATGACCTGTGAATTCTAAATCCCTAACCCAATGTGTTTAATACTTGTGGTTGGTTTGGGGTATGACAGCATTGGAAATTATTGTGCATGACCCAAACTTAATCCTCTTAGGATCATAACCTCCTTGTTTCTCTTATATGTTGTGTGTTCTGGTTGATTTATAGGCATGTCAGCACTTCCTATTGTTGTACATTCCCAAAGTTAACCCATTCCTAAGTGTATAAGCTCTTTGCAATGGATTCCCAATCCTCTGCCCCCTTTGTGTGAAGTTATTGGCTCCCTGAAATGTTAATAGTTGTCTCCTATCACCCTTTCCCTCTCCTTTATTCCCTCATCTCTTATAACTCTGTTTCTGCACTTTCACTCTCTTCTTAGACTTAAGTTCTGCCCCCCTTATGTGAGCCTTGCCTTGGGACCCATGAACTCCCTTTAAACTTGGACACATCAGAGCTGGCATTTCCACACTGCACTCATCTCGATTCTGGTTATGTAACATGGGTGTGAGCACTGCCCGGGGTCCTATTGAGGCCCTTAGGGAGCTCTGACAGACTTAAGTCTGAGAAAGGCTTTGGATCAATGGCATTTTGAGGTGGTTTATTCCATAACTCAAAGAGGAAGTCAAGAATCAGGCTTCCTCTGATTGTAACTTTTCTTTGTACTTTTCTGATGTGATTCAGTATTCCTGGTTTGTAATAATTTGTAATGAACATTTGGGACAGGCTAGTGAAAAGGGTTGGGTAATTATGCATGCTCAAGGGTAGAAAATATGCCTATAAGACTGCTTTTTCTACATGTTCAATTCACATTTAGAAAACATGCCTATATGGGTGCTTTTAATTCTACATATTCACATCACATTTAGAACACAGTGTCTATAGGACCTACTTGTTCAACTTCACATCTAGATAGCCAACCTATAGGAATTATCTAAAATTCTGCATGTTTGTCGCCGTTTAGATATCATGT
Source organism: Nicotiana tabacum (assembly GCF_000715075.1). NCBI lineage: Eukaryota > Viridiplantae > Streptophyta > Magnoliopsida > Solanales > Solanaceae > Nicotiana > Nicotiana tabacum. The sequence goes on along the minus strand of NC_134090.1, from coordinate 70,413,344 downwards.
TTTTTAGGGCCCAATTGGTTATAACCCAGCCGCCTGTTAAAATCAGCATAATGAATAGAAATCATCCTTATAGGAATTCCCAAGGGAAAACCCGCTTGTTTCTATTATCTACTAGATATTATGCCTATAGGGGTTTGACCTTATTCAGATATTATGTATGCAAAGGTTTAAAATCGGCAATTATGTCTACAAGGGTCTAAAATAAGTAATCCTAGATACCATGTTCATAGGAGTAAAAATCAGTGATAGTGGATACTATCATCTGTAGAAACTGAAACTAGTCTAACTTAAAATTCATCCATTCTGAATCTTTTTTTAATAATCTGATTCCCTTATTTTAACGAGGTTTAGCAAGCATACCTATAGGATTTCAAACAATTCGCTTTGAGTTATTACTATTTCACCACCTTTTGAATTAAGTAGATATCATGCCTATAGGACCCCGTCTAAATACTTAGGCAAGCCTTAGAGTAATGACTATAAAATTGAGTCTGCCTTTGTTAATTGTTACAACCAGAAGGCATGCCTGATTCGGACTTCTTATCTGAGTTTTGTAATAAATAAATCTGCTTCAATAATCAAACTCCCCTCATCTTTAGTATTTTAATCAGACCTAAAAAGTATGTGCAAGTCATGCTAATTATGTGCTTTTGTTCAAGGAGGTATATTTGAGCCTTTATCTGTTTATATGCTTCAAGGAGGTATATATGTGTTTTTATATGTCGCCTTAGATTTTTATCCTTTGAAATCAATCAGCCTAATATCCCACCCTTTAGGACTAGTAGTCCTAAGTGCCTCCGGGATTGATAGGAATGGGACGGGTAATAGCATGCAATAGTAATCGAGACCAATCTGCGCTTTAATACCTTAATGGGATAGGAAGGGTAGATATGGATATGATGATCGGTGTGCTAATTCCACGTGTAACCCCTCTTTTGAGGAGTGATTACCGGGTATTGCATTGACGTGATCCATATTAAATATAAACCTAGGATCCCCTTTCATTTTATTTGCAAACTCTTTTTTTTTAACTCTTCTTTTAATTGTTCTTTCTTTTTCACGTGTTTAAATCCCCTAATAATTGAGCACGTACTTGTATATTTGCTAAATTCACAATAATTGTCTATCCGGGAACCACACTAGTGGATCCTGAGGGGTGCCTAACACCTTCCCCTTGGGATAACTTCAAGCTCTTACCCGATCTCTGGTTATTCAAATGACTTAGAATTGAACTCCATTAGTATCCTAATGCACCTTAAATCATTAGGTGGCGACTCTTCAAAAATGCAAAACCCAGTTCCTGAAAGGAACGAGTTGTCCCATACCAAATGTCATAAACCCGATTTCGTGAAAAAAAGGGGGCGCGACATCGGGTTGCACTCCGCAACATCATTTTATGATTGGGATCGAGTTGTACGCCGCAACAGTATTATATTATTGGGATCGGGTTGCATGCCGCAATAGTATTATATGATTGGGATCGTGTTGCATGCCCAACAAGAAATAATAAAAGTGAATATTGATTCTTATGGTGAGAACGAGAGTAAAAGCACGAAGGGTGATGTCGTACACTTGTTATTGTTTCCCTTATTCTTGCTGATATGAAATTATGGTGTCCTTTGTGCTTCTCTACTGAAATTCGGTTAGTATCTACTATTCCCTGCAGCATGTTCCCCCTTCCCATCTTTAACTGCTAGTTTCTATTATCATTATTTGACGTATATGATTTAACTGCGCAGGTTTATTTGGTAGTATTGCCCTAGCGTCATCACTACTTTGCCGAGGTTAGGCTCGACACTTACCAGCACATGGGGTCGATTGTGCTGATACTACACTCTGCACTGTGTGCAGATTCCGGTACTGGTGCTTTTGGACCATAGCGAGGTTGCTGCCTTCAGTCCAACGGAGACCCGAGGTAGTCCTGCAGACATCCGCAGGCCTTGGCATCCCCTTCTATCATGTTTCCTTCTGTTCTTACTTATTTCAGAGATAGACATGTATAATTCTTTGTTCAGACCCTATTTGTAGTATTCTTAGATAGTCCGTGACATTGTGACACCAGTTCTGGGTGGAGTTGTATTTTGGATTTCGTACCAGTATTTAGTTAAGTTGTTGAATTTTTTCTTCCGCACTTTTTATTCTGCTATTGATCATATGTTAACTTGTGAAGTTGCTAAAAGATAAGGAAAAGGGGTAATAAAATCTGTAATTGTCGACTTGCCTAGCTTTCACTAGTACGCGCCATCACGACTCCTGAGGGTGGGAAATTTGGGTCGTGACAACCACTGTATTCTTCACACTATGGGTATTGTAGAGGCAAGTGGGGTTGCTTTTACTATGTTCCAACTTAAGGGAATGGCATATCAGTGGTGGAGCATACGAGTTGGGTAGCCCTACTGATGCAGCTTCACTTTTATGGGCTCAATTTTCAGAGATGTTCTTGAGAGAGTTTGTTCCTCAGACCCTTCGGGATGCATGTCGCATAGAGTTTGAGCAACTGCGCTAGGGCACTATGTCAGTATCAGAGTATGCCATTAGATTCAATGATTTGTCCAATCATGCATCTGCTTTGGTTTCTATAGTTAGAGAGCAAGTCCACAGGTTTATCGAGGGGCTTAGTCATGATATCTGATTTAGTATGGCTCAGGAGTTGGACAGGATGTTTCATTTGATAGAGATCTCTCGCAGATTAAAGGGCATATGGGATCAGGTGGGAGAGGTCAGGGAGGCTAAGAGGCCTCGAAGACCGAGAGGATCTACTGGTACCTATTTTGGGCGTAGGATACGACATGGTAGAGGTTTTGTGGGTCAGCTAGTTCAGTTTGCACTTCAGGCTTTACACGAAATTTTAGGTACCCATAGGTCTTAGGGTACCCGCACCGGACAGGTTCCACAGCCACGCCAGTGGAGAGGTTGCTTTGAGTGTGGAGATACTAGCCACATGGTGAGAGATTTTCCTAAACTCTAGATAGAGGTGTCAGAATGGGGTATTCAGGCTATCAGTTCTGCTCTAGTTGCTGATATCCCTGCACATCCAGCTTGGGGTGCAAGTCAGGCGAGTAGAGGAAGCCCAAGAGGGGGAGGCTCGACCCGTTGATGTGATTTCTATGGTAGGGCTGAGGCCGCTGCACCAGATTGTATCATTACAGGTATGGTTCCGATTGTTATAGAGAAACAACATTCGTATTTTGTTTCGGTTCTGCTTATCGGGGTGAGTCCTCCTATTTTGCTTCACATATGGGTAAGTTTCATGATTTTGTATTCTGCTTATGTTTACCTTTGTTGGGAGATTCTATAGTGGTAGCCCATGTCTATCATTTTGTTTTATTCATTATTGAGAGCTATGAAACTAGAAATGACTTTTTGTTACCCATTACGGTAGGTTTTGATGTGATTTCTGGGTGGTTGGTTACGATTTGTGATTTAGATGTTGTACCGGTGTGAGGATCCGATATGTGTTGTGATTTTTTAGCGAAATTGAATTAATGGAAGGCTCTGGTTGGTATGATGTATATTTTATTTATAATTCGAAGCTGAGGATGATATCCTCGCATTTTCATGCAGTTTGATATGTTTGAATCGAGTTGTGTGCCACGGTGGAGTTATATTAGGATGAAACCCCTGTGAATAGTTCATATGTTTTGATCCTTCCTTCTGGAATTGATTTGTAGTATGATAATGATAGAGAGTTATGCATGTCGGGCTTGTTCGATAGTTCTCTCATGTTTTCTCTTTGCATACTCAGTCATTTTCATGTTGTGCTTATTAGGTTTTAGCTTGCAAGGTGTGTTCCTAGATGGTGTCAAGTTTGAATTGATGATTTGAGTGAATAGTCATAGTATCTTCGTGTTTCTTGCATCGTTTTCAGTGTCGTGGAGGTTTGGAACAGAGCTCTAGCCGATATGAGATTAATTATCGGTGTTGGATTTGATTATGGGCAGTTATTGTGACCAAAGATGTTGTTATGGGCATATGTGTGATGTGTTACGTCGGGTGGTTGTACCTTGTGGGGGTAGGCATAAGTTGTTGCAACTGGTTGAGGATGATACTGTGTGTTGATGTAGGAATCGGGTCCTTTGGAAATAATTGGATGGTGAGAAATTTGGTTCTAAGGTTATCAGTGTGGGTAGAAGGAATAATTTTCAGTTAGGATGGTGTATTCAGATCTATGTGGATCGGGATAAAGTGGGGTCACCAGCAAGTATATGTATGGTCAAGTTCATTCACTGATTTGAGGACTTCAAAATAGTTCTTGGCACGTTCGAGGACAAACGTTTGTTTAAAATGGGGAGAATATAACGATCCGACGGGTCGTTTTGAGAATTACCATCTTGTTTGGTGGCTTAATGTCTCGAGAAGCTTCAGATTATGTATTATGATGTGCGTGTGTGGTCGAGTTCGAATTTCGGATGATTTGGGATTGATTTGGAAGAAGGGTTCTTGCTTTAGAAGCATAAATGAAAAGAGTTGACCGGATTTTGACTTTTGTGCAAACGACTCCGGAGTGGTGTTTTAATGATTCCTATAGCTTTGTATCGTGATTTTGGACTTAGGCGTGCGTCCAGATTTGAATTTGGAGGTATGTAGATTGATTTGATGTATTTTGGAAAAAATTGAAAAGTTGAAGGTTTGGAAGATTGAGAGGTTTGATCGGGAGTTGATTTTGGTGATATCGGGGTCGGAATTTGATTTCGGAGGTTAGTATAGCTCCTTTATGTCTTTTGGAACTTTTATGCAAATTTGATGTCATTTCGGGTTGATTTGATATGTTTCGGCGCGAGTTGTAGAAAATGAAAGTTCATAAGTTCATTAAGTTCAATTTGAGGTACGATTCATAGTTTTGATGTTGTTTGTTGTGATTTGAGGCCTCGAGCAGGTCCTCATAATGTTATGGAACTTGTTGGTATATTTCGATGGGTTCCTGAGGGCCTCTCATGTGTTTCAGATGGGCTATGGGCCATTTTTTCATGCTTTAGAGTTACTGGTTCTGTCATCTCTTTTTTTTATCATGTTCGCGTAAACGGCATTATGTTCGCGTAGTGTAATTTGGAGATAGGCAATATTGTTCTTTGCGTTCGCGAATAAGAGCTCACGATCGTGTAGCTTGGAAGACTTTTACCTTTGCGTTCACACGCAGTGATCCACGATCCTGAGAAGAGGTAAGGCGCGGAGGCACCAGGCATTGTTTCTCTTTGTGTTCGCGAGTACACAGACGCGTTCCCGTAGGGTCTGAAGACCTTGGTCACCACGTTCGCGACCCTTATGTCGCATTCGCAAAGCGAGATTTGGGCAGCTGATGGTTTTACTCTTCGCGATCGCGATGTTGGTTCCACAATCGCGATGTATAATTCACTGGGCAGAAATATAAGAACTCTAATTCGAGGGTTTGGCCATTTCTATATATCTTGAGTTGCAGGCTTCAGATTTGAGCGATTTTCTAGGGGTTCTTCACGTGTTGGAATGGGGTAAGTGTTCTTTACCCGGATTTCATTTCGTTTCATGATTAAATTTTTATTTTTATCATTAAATTAGTGGTTTGAGTTGGGGAAGAATGGGAATTTTTGGAAAAATCTTTCAAAATGTAAAATGAGGATTTGAAGGGTGATTTGATATCAGAATTTGGTAATTTTTATATGGTTGGACTCATTATCGAATGAGTGTTCAATTTTTTGTAATTTTGGTCCGGTCCGAGGTGCGGGTCCGGGTTGACTTTTTAGTTTTAATCAAAGATTGAAGCTTTATTATCTAGAATTGTTTCCTACGAGTTTTATTTATGATTTAAAGTTATTTTGGCTAGATTTTAACCGCCCGGAGGTTGTTTCACACGAGAAGGTCATTTTAGAGTATCAGCTAGTTTCTTTGAGGTAAGTATCTTGCCTAACTTTGTGTGGGAAAACTACCCTTTAGGATTTGAGTCATTTGTGCTAACTGGATCATGTGAAGACCATGTACGCGAGGTGACGAGTACGTACTAGGGCTTAATTGTGGAAATTTGACCATTTTAGGCTCTTTGGTTCTTATTTCCATTAAAAATTAAGTTGTCTTATCATGTTAAATCCTCCACTTACAAAATTCAACCTTACGTGTCTTATTTGGAGTTGATCGATTCATGTTCTACCCTTGTTGCCAATAAACTCTTATGTGTCTTAATTAAAGTTGTCGTCTCTATTATTGCCATGTTATTCTTTCCATAATTGCTTACCCTTAATTGATTTATTATTATCGTTTCTATAATTGCTTAACCTTACTCGAATTTATTATTATCTTTTCCGTAACCTTACTTGGATTTATTATGAGTTGTCCGTGTTATTGTTACTATTAATATTTGCACATGCGGTGTGACAAGGCGGGTTATATATATGAGTTTGTGTATGTGGAGAGACAAGGTGGGATTATTATTATGCACGTGTGGAAAGACAAGGTGCACATTTACTTTATTGTTACGCACGTGGCGAGACAAGGTGGGCTATGTCGGGAAATGATTTGTGATGGCCTGGGGGCCTTGTTATTGTTAATATTTGTGTAGTGGTGTGCCTACCTTGTGTGAGTTATACCTTGTACATTTTTGTGATGATCGTTTCTTATGTGTCATTCATTGTCTCTACTCTTAATTTAAGAAGATGATCCTGATATTATTGACAATTTAGATGTACTCTCATTTACTTGCCTTCGGTGTGAGAGTTATTTTATTGGCACGTGAGTTGTCTGTGTGGTCATGAGTCATTGTTATTGTTGGCACATGAGTTATCCATGTGGATATTTGATATTGTCACCCCCCTTGGCACGTGAATCGTCTGTGTGGTTATGAATTGTAATATGGGCATGAGATGCCAAGTGATTAGGGTTCGCGAATTAGGACTCATGAAGTGTGACTAAGAGGTGAAGTACCTCGGGGAAATATTTGAACAAATCTTGTGTGGAAGCGGTTGCTCTTATTGAATTGTTACTTGTTCCCTCTACTTGATCGGACCTAAACTGTGTTCAGCTTACTCTATAATATTATTACCTGTTGCATCATGTTGCTAATCATTGCTTCTAGGACTTTATTACGAGTATTGTTTTTTTAACTTTACCATGTTTAGCTTTATATTGACATTGTTTTCCTGTTAGTTTCACATTCATACTTGTACATGTTATTTAGTCTAGTAGGTGTCTTGATTGTCCCTCGTTACTACTTCACCAAGGTTAGTCTTGATACTTACTGGGTACCGTTGTGGTGTACTCATGCTACGCTTTCTGCATATTTTGTGCAGATCCAGGTACCTCAGATGTTTGGTGATCATTAGCTAGTTGATCGGGCCTTGCTATGGAGACTCAAGGTAAACCTGTCGTTGCGTTCGCAAGCCTCGGAGTCACCTTCTGAAATTTTACTTGTACTGTTTATTTCTATTTTGGAACAATTGTACTTAGGGATTTTCTATAAGCTCAGTAGAGCTTATGACTTATACTACTGATTTTGGTTATTGTATTGCACTTGAGATTATTGGTTTACTATAGAAATTTCAGTTTCATGCTTACTAGTGGTTTTTGGTTAAATTTTATCTTTAATTCAATAAGTGTTAGGCATAACTAGTATTAGTGACTAGGTTCCATCACGACATCCTACGGAGAAAAATTGGGCCCCTGACACTAAGCTTCAATTTCTTTACTTATATTTTGCTAACTTTTAAAGCATGAAGTGCTTCTGATTTGTTAAACAAAAAATAAAGATACATATATCTTGAATAGCATAAAAAAATATATTTCACCATTCACGCAAGGGGTAGGAAAAGGTTCACATATATTTGTATGTATGATATCAAGCAATTGAGAACTCCTTTTGGCACTTATAGTAGATTTGTTGGTCTGCTTGCCTTTTACGCCATTCACACAATCCTAAATTCGAAAAAAATCAAGAGTTTTTAGATCTTCATCATTAGCTAATCTTTTGACTCTATCAATAGAGATGTGTCATAATCTCTTGTGTTAAACATTTGATGAGTTCTTATTAATAATACATTGCTTAGCCCCAATTTCTTTACCATGCAAAGTTAAATTATTGCATTCAAATGTGGGGTTTAGCTCAAGTTTATATAATTTTCTATTTAAATTTTCAAAATCAATAACTTTATTATCTTTCAAAAGTTTCACTAAAGGATAATAAAAATTAAAATCATATCTACTAACTGATAGTCCTGAAAAAGAAATTAAATTTCTAGAAAAATATGATACATAAAAAGTGGTTTTCAAGTCTAATTGAATTTTTTTCTTTGAAATGAGCCTATAAGTCCTCATGTCTTCCAAACGTGAACGCATCCTATTGCCATAATAGGTGTATTGTTAACTTCCCATCGATGTCTTGAAAGTTAAAAAATCCATGCATGATTTTGGCAATATAAATTTTAGAACCAGAATTAATCCACCATGTTTTATCAAAAATTTCAGTAAAGCTAAATCCATAACATACAAAGATACAATTACCTTTCTTCTCAAGTCATTCCTTGTATTCAGGCAATATTTCTTCTAGTGTCTTCTTTCTGCAGAAACGACAAATATTTTTGTCAAAGTATCTTTCTTCTTTATGGGAACACTTATGATTTTATTTGCATTTCTCTTATCATGAGTTACCAAATTAATACTTTCAAGTGTCTAATGCTTCACCCTCTTTTATTCTTGAATACACATGATGAAGGACTCATTAATTGATCATTTATCTTTATGTTTGTTGCAAGAAATATTGAACGGATTATATTCCGTTGGAAGAAAATTGAGAACAAAATGTACAAGGAATGATTTAGACATATCAACCTCAAGAGATTTGAGTTTAGCAGCAATGTCTCTCATCTCCATAGTATGCTCACTCGTCATACAACTTATGTCAAAATTTATACTTGAGAGTCTCTTCAGAAGGGTGTTGACTAATGCCTTGTCAGAGCTTACGAACTGTTCATTAATTGCCTTAATTTAAGCTTTGAACTTATCGCTATTAAATATAGAACTCCTAATGCTTTGACTTATATAGGTTTGTGTGAGCATTAGACTTAGGCAATTAGATCGTTCTCGCCTCTCATAATTAGCTACTTGATTCAATAGGAATTAGTGGTTCGTCCACACAGAGTGCCAGGTCCAAATCCAAGCACCCTAAAGTTAGAAGGAGTCTCTCCTTTTATTTCAGTATAATTTTAACCGAAAGTATTGGAATTCAAGCATTCTAATTTGTAACGACTCGACCGGTCATTTTGAGCATTTACACTTCGCTCGATGGTTTGAAGGCATGGGAAGCTCTGTATGATGTATTATGACTTGTGTAAATCACCGGTTTAGGTTTTAAGTTATTCAGAATCGATTTGGAAGAATAAATTTCATGATTAAAGCTTTAAGTTAGAAGAGTTGACCAAGTTTGACTTTTGTGAATTTAAACCCGAAACGGAGTATTGATGGTTCCATTAGGTCCGGATGGTGATTTTGAACTTGGGCATATGCCCGAATTTGCATTTGGATATTTCTAGAAGGATTCGACACAAATTGCCCGGGTTGATTGGAAGTTGATTTTGATGATATCGGGTTCGGATTGTGGTTTCGGGTATTGGAATAGCTTCGTTATGTCATTTAAGATTTGTGTGCAAAAATTTGAGTTCATTCCCGGTTAATTTTATATGTTTCGACGCGAGTTTTGGAAGTTGAGAGTTTAAAGTTCATTCAAGTTTAAATTGAGGTGTGATTCATTGTTTCAATGTTGTGTGTGATTTTAAGCCTGGAGTAGGTCCATATTATATTATGTGACTTGTTATTATATTCAGACGGGGTCCCGAGGGGTCCGGGTGAGTTTCAGACGAGGTTCAGACCATTTTTCATTCTTATGTTGTTGCTGGTAGCTGGTGGTAGTGATGTTGTGCACCTGCGGTTGAATTTGTGTAGGTGTGATGGTCCCACAAGCGACAAAGGAGTCGCAGGAGCAGATGTGGATCGTGGATCAAGGCTCTGCAGATGCGTGAAATGGGACGCACCTGCGGAAGCGCAGAATTGCAGAAGTGGTGCATTGGGTCGCAAGGGCGAGGAAGTTCGCAAGTGCGATGGCAATGCCACATCTGCGGGCGCGTAAATGCAAAGTGCTAATCCGCATATGCGGTGCCAAATAGGTTCTGAGGTTCTCGTAGAAGCGAGATTGATACCACAGAAGCGATGGTCGCAGATGCGACAATGTAACCGCATATGCGGAAATGCTGGGCAGAACTATATTTTCGAAGTCTTGGTTTTTATTTCACATTTTGGGATTTTGGAGCTCTATTTGGGCGACTTTGGAAAGAAAATTCACCATGTGACTTGGGGTAATCATTCTTGACTCACTTGTGATTATATTTCATGAGTATATCCTCGTTTTTGGCATTTGGTTGATGATTTTAAAAGAGAAATTGGGGGTTTTGCCTAAAGTTTTATAGGGTGAATTTTTGAGTTTTGAACGTCGATTCGGAGTCGAATTTGAGTGAAACTAGTATGGTTGGAATCATAATTGAATGGGTTGTTGGATTTTATGAGTTTTGTCGGGTTCCAAAGTGCGAGTCTGGGTTTGACTTTTTGATTGATTTTGGGCTTTTGATTGAAGATTTGACCTCTACCAATTGGGTTTATTTCCTGTGGCATTAATTGATGTATTTGAGTTTCTTTTGGCTAGTATCAAGTTATTCGGAGGTCGATACGTGCGGATGGCATTTTTCGAGCATTGTTTGGCTTACTCGGTATTGGATTTAGCTTGTTCGAGGTAAGTAACACTTCTAAACTTGGTGTTGAGGGTATGAAACCCTGAATTACGTGTTATGTGATTGATTTTGAGGTGACGCGCATGCTAGGTGACGGGCGTGTGGGCATGCACCGTGTGAATTATGATTTAGTTGATTCCATTGAATTGTGTAGCTATTTTATCTGAACATTTTTACTGTACTCTATGTGTCAGAGCACTTGAGCTTTAATTTATGTTAGAAATCATGTTTAGGCTATATGGTGGTACTATTGGGACCCATAGTAGTCATTCTTTGCTATTGAGTTATTTGTTTAATTGAAGTTATGTACTCAATCGCATTCATCATTACATATCATATCTTAGTCTTTGTTATCGTATATTGTCCATCTCATATCATTGATTAGGGATGCTTAGCATAAGTGTTGTGAGCCCGAGAGACTGGAAGAATTGATGACCGAGTGAGGCCGAGGGTCTGTTGTGAGTGATATTTATGGGAACGGGTTGTTTGCCGCAACAGGCTTTATTGATTCATGCCAAGATTTGGCTTATTATAGCACTTGGGCTGGATCGGCCCCTCCGGAGTCTGCACATCCACATTGGGCACAGTTTCTATTTATTTTTGGGCTGGATCTTCCCTAGATTCATTTGCATTGTGCTAGATCTGCCTTAGATTTATTTATGTTTTGGCTGGATCTTCCATGTACAGTACTGAGTGACTGAGAGTGCTGAGTGTTTCACATGATGAGTGAGAATATGAGACAATGGGATTGAGTACTCTAAGAGTATGAGTACATGAGTTCATCACTGAGGTGCATTGCATTTGACATGCGTACTTGAGATACAGGAACAGAGATGCATTTCCTTTCGCTACTCGGTTTTGGTGACATTCATGATTTCACCTGCATATTGACATGTAGGCATAGAGATTTACTTTCCTCATGCTATTTTAAAAATGAAACATTTTATTTATTGTTGAAAGGTTTTTGGGAAAAATATAATTTTCAAACTTACTCATATGTTTTTGGTGTTTTCGGTGAAAGATTTTGGATTTACTGTTATACTTGAAAAGCATGCTTATTTTCAAAACGAGTTGAGCATCTTCTCTCTGAGTTATTTTCTTGTACCATTTTTATTATATTATTATGAACTGTGGCTGGTTATTGGAGTTGAACTCTGACCCTTATCCTAGCTAGTCACTACTTTCAACCTAAGGTTATATTTGTTACTTATAGAGTACATGGGGTCAGTTGTACTCATACTACACTTCTGCACCTTGCGTGCAGATGTTGGATGTTGATGTTGTTGTGTACTGCGGGAGCTGAATTTGAAGATGTACCTACGTTCCAGTTATGACTAGCACTTGTCCTTGGTAGCACTATATTCGAATTCTGTTCATTAATATTTCAAACAGATGTTGTCATTATTTCAATTCAATTTTGCAAAAATCTAAATCTTATAAACTCATGATTTGTACTATCAGTCCTTGAGAAATTCTTTGTATAAAAATAGTTGTATTATCATTTCTTCTCTTAATAAATCTTATTAAATTGGATAGATTTTGATTGTCTTGCCTAGCGGGTTGCATTAGGTGCCATCACGACTAGCTGGACTTTGGGTCGTGACAAGTTGGTATCAGAGCTCTAGGTTCATAGGTTCTACGAGTCATGAGCAAGTGTCTAGTAGAGTCTTGCGGATCGGTATGATGACGTCCATACCTATCTTCAATAGGCTATAGGGCATTTAGGATAAACTTCCCATCTTTCTTTCCTTATTGTGCGACATTGATTCAGCTCGAAGGATAACTCTTTAAATTCCTTCCACGTGTTTGTATGCGCATGTGAGCGCTCGATATCAGCTGTACATCGACGGTTTGTGATTCCATGGATGAGGTGCGAGATATGATTTATGTGTGTTGATAATGGGCCAATCTGGAGGACTTGAGGGTGGGTTCTGACTATAGCTTGAGCATGGGGATTTTGGTTGTATGAGCATGTGCTTTTGGACTTATAAGTCCGGTAGTGTCACGATCCAAACTGGAGGGCCATGACTAGCACCCGGCCATACTTGCCGAGCACCAACGTACATTTTATCTAACCTTCTTTATTATCTTTTAGGGTTGACGAGATCAATATAAATGGTAGACATGGATCATGGACAACCAACAATAAAATATGATGGCATGAACATACATAACATGGGATGACCAGACAATCAAGAAACTACATATAAGGTACGAGCTACCACGCTACCATGAAAGATTATACAACAAAAACCAGTCGACAAGGCATACCAAACAATACATGAGTCGACCCCTGTCTATGAGCCTCTAAAAGAACATAAGTGCTGCAACATGGCCGGAACAGGGCCCCGACATACCCATAATGTCTATAACAAAAATGCATACCAAGACCACGGCAAGTCCGGAGAAGGGATCTCGCCAATCACTACTGAATTGGACAGCCTACTGTGGTGGGGGAGCTACACCTGCCTGTCTATCAGGGCCTGTAGCACGACATGCAGCGTCTACAAACAAAAGGACGTCAATATGAATAAAGTACTGAGTATGTAATACAGGGAACCATAAATACGAATAGTAATGTAAGCAGGGATAGAGAATATAGAACCTATACCATCTGAGTACCTATGAGGGCTACTGACATGAAATACATGATACATATATATAAATACATAAACTTTTAAATCATACGCCTTTGTGGGCATCATCATCATCATATCGTACCCGGCCGTAATAGGCTCGGTAAAAAAAATGTACCTGGACATCATAAGGCTCGGTAGCATCGTACCCGGCCACGTGGAGCTCGGTAAAACCCAACTGATCAGTGGTTGCACAATAGGTGTCGTACCCGGCCGACTATAGCACAGCTCAATAGAGTAAAATAGATACATATATATAATGCATGCTCGACTCATGGAATCACATTCTAAACCTTTCGGAGTGACGTAAGGTCGGTATCCTCTATACACGTTATTAGGACTAAATCTTCACTATGAACTTTATAAGAATCAGGAAGTACCAACAACATTGATAACATAAGAATAAGAGAAGCAACATTAATGTCAATCGTTCCATAAGAGGGAAAACAATGTAAGTACTGCTAGCTTCTAAGAGTAGAGTATCTTTGGAAGCTCGTTCATTACATTATGTACAATCGGAGTTGTACAAAAGAAGGAAAGGGATAGACTCACATACCTTGTATATACTGCCCCAATCTCAAGCTATGCAATTGTCACAACTCTTTAGTCTACAATAAGAGAAACGATACTATCGTTATTATTTAAGCGTCATAACTATTATGTATCGACCACAACCTATTTTACGATGAAACGGACAGCACCTCCACTATATATATGACTTCACACAATTCAAAACAATCACCAAACAGCCCAAACAACATCAATAATAATCATATTGAGCCTCCCAAAACAGTCCACGCACAACCTAATCACTTCATACATGCGACGGCCACTATAGTCGTGTCAAACGACCCGGAAATGTTACGAAGAACTATCACCCCACAACCCTACATATATATATGGTGTTTCTCCACACCCTTCCACCTCCAAAACTCCGCAAAACAGTAGTAAACCACGCAGCCCAACAGCAACACAAAACAGTCCACAAAACAGTTCGCTACAAGTGAATAACTCGAACTCACGGCTTCCGATCACCGTCCCGTGAGTTCTTACATGTATAGAACGAATTACCATGAATTCACAGCAGAACAAAATGTATGAAAGAGGGCAGTAACTTACCTTACTTGTTGGATAACTCAGCCCTTCCCTTGGTTCTTCAAACTCTAGGTTTTATCTTCAATTAGAACTTGAAAGAGAGGGAAAATCGATTAGGGTTTGTGTGGGATTTTTGGGGAGGAGTTGCAGGGGTTTAATTTGGTTTTGAAGGTCTGAAATAAGGGTGAAATAACTGAGTTTATAATCCCTTAAAAGTACTCTCTTGGCCGACTTTGGGACTTTTACTTTTGTCCTCTCATTTTGGCAAGTAGGTGATGCACCTACTTGTCACCTACCAATCTGCGCAGACTTGCGAAAAATACAAATATCTCTATACTTCAAGATCGTATTGACAAAAGGTTTAATGCGTTGAAAACTAGACTCATAGATCTTTAATTTAGTGGGTAGATCACCCCGTAATTCCTTGTAAATTGGGAGAAAAGCTTAGAAACATTTGACCTAATGTTTAAGTAAAATTATGAACCTAAGTTGCGACAACGTTTGTCGACTTTTGTTTCATAACTCATTTGACTACAAGACTTATGATACGGATATTATATGATTCAAATACCTTAATACATGACCTCTTGAGTGTATTAAGAACCTCTAGTTTTACCTGAAAATACGAGTTACAACATCCTTGATTCGTTTAACTTCTAATACTTGTTAATCACCCTTATACACCCTTGTATCACTTAAGACCAATAGGATTAACTTCTTATCATCTCAAAGGTAATTCCTTCTTGGATTTATGTTAACTAATATATGGCACGAACTAACGCGTGTGGATATGGGTTGTAACACCCTTCCCCCTTAGGAACATTCGTCCTCGAATGTAAGGGTTCATGGGGAGTTTAAATCATCGTGGATTCCAACCAAGTTTCTCCCATAAATAGAGGACGAACTTGCAAGCAGTTAACTCATTGTATGGCCTTACAAGAGTATGCAAAGCATCATAGATATGTACATTATCTTCATATCACTATTTTGTATTAAGAAAGAGTATTCTCAAGTTATTGCTTACCTCATAGAGCCATTTCACCTTCCAATGTATCATGTGTTCCACCAACATCCTTGTTATCTTCATTATGGAATAGGTACGGGTATTTAGACTTCATCTCCTCTTCTTCTTCCCATGTCATCTCTTCCATATTCTTGTTCCTCCACAATACTTTGACGGAAGCTACATCTTTTGTTCTCAGCTTGCGGACTTGTCGATCTAATATAGCTACTGCACTTCTTCATATGATAGGTCCTATGTAACTTGTACATCTTTGATATGGACGACTCAAGAAGGGTCTCCAATACATTTCCTCAACATAGATACATGAAATACCGGGTGGACAAATTCCAATTCATATGGCAATTCTAACTCATAAGAAACCTGTCCAATTCGTCGAAGAATTTTATATGGCCCGATATACCTTGGACTCAACTTACCTTTCTTCCCAAAACACATAATACCCTTCATTAGTGAGATCCTCAGGAAAACCCACTCACTAACCTCAAACTCCAGATCACAACGTCGGACATCGGAATAAGATTTTTGCCTGCTTTGTGTCGTCCTCAATCGCTCATGTATCACTTTCACCTTCTCAATGGCTTGGTGAATCAAATTTGGCCCATATAATTCTGTTTCACCGACTTCGAACCATCCAACTAGTGATCTACATCTCCTCCTGTATAGTGCCTCGTATGGTGCCATTTTAATACTGGAATGGTAGCTATTATTGTAGGCGAATTCTATGAGTGGAAGATGGTCATCCCAATTTCCCTTAAAATCTAGAACACATGCTCGTAGCATATCTTACAGTGTCTGAATGGTACGTTCAGCCTGTCCGTCAGTCGGCGGATGAAATGCAGTGCTGAGATTCACTTGTGTGCCTAAACCCTTCTGAAAAAACCTCCAAAAGTTAGCTATAAATTGAGCTCCTCGGTCTGATTAGATACCGGCACACCATGAAGCCTAACAATCTCCTTGATATACAACTTCGCATAATCTTCAGCCGTGTAAGTTGTCTTAACTGGCAGAAAATGGGCACATTTTGTAAGTCGATCAATTATCACCCAGATGGAGTCAAACTTATGATAAGAGTGAGGTAATCCAATAATGAAGTCCATATTAATCACCTTCCATTTCCAGGTCGAAATCTCTATATTCTGAAGCAATCCACTGGGTTTCTAATGTTCTATCTTTACTTGTTGACAATTGGGACACTGGGCAACAAATTCTGCAATAGACTTCTTCATGTTATCCCACCAATACTTCTCCTTGACATCATGATACATCTTTGTCGATCCGGGATGGATGGAATATCAGGATTGATGAATCTCATTCATAATCTTCTCTCGCAACCCTGCCACATTAGGCACACATAATCGGCCCTGGTATCTCAGTGACCCATCTCTTCCGATCTCAAAATCCATACTTTTACACTACTGAATGCTCTCTCTTAATCGTACTAAGATAGGATCTTCATATTGTCGTTCTTTTACCTCAGCTACCAAAGATAATTCTAATGTATTTTGTACAGTAACACCTCCGTCATCAGAGTCTAACAATCTGATTCTCATATTGGCTAGTTGATGAAGCTCTTTAGTCAACCCCCATCTACCTGCCTCAATATGTATTAAGCTTCCCATTGATTTACGGCTGAGAGCATCTGCCATAACATTGGCTTTACCAGGATGATACAATATCTCGACGTCGTAGTCTTTCAGTAATTCAAGCCACCTACGCTGCCTCAAATTCAACTCTTTCTGCTTGAAGATGTATTGTAAACTCTTGTGATCTGTGTAGATGTCAACATGGACGTTGTATAAGTAGTGCCGCCATATCTTCAAAGCATATATTACTGCTTCCAATTCCAAATCATGGGTTGGATAATTCGTTTCATGCTTATTCAATTATCTTGATGCATAAGTAATCACCTTCCCACGCTGCATCAATACGCACCCCAAACCTATACCTGAGGCATCACAATATACCACATAACCTTCTGTTCCTTCAGGGAGAGTGAGCACTGGTGCGAATGTCAATCGATTCTTCAGCTCCTAAAAACTACGTTCATAAGTGTCAGACCACTGGAACTTGGTAGCTTTCTGTGTTAACTTAGTCAATGGTGATGATATAGAGGAAAATCCTTCTACAAACCGCCTATAATATCCCGTTAGCCCTAGGAAGCTGCGGACTTCTGATGGTGTTGTAGGTCTCGGCCAATTCTTTACTGCATTGATCTTCTGAGTGTCGACACTAATACCCTCGTCAGATATCACATGGACAAGGAACGCTACTGAGTTCAACCAAAATTAACATTTGTAGAGCTTAGCATATAACTTACGATCCTGAAGCGTCTGTAATACTATCCGCAAGTGGCCCTCATGTTCCGCCTCCGAACGAGAATACACTAGAATGTCATCAATGAATACAATCACAAACACATCAAGATAGGGCATAAATACAGTATTCATGAGATCCATTAAAGCTGCTGGGGAATTTATTAGCCTAAACGACATCACCAAGAACTCAAAGTGCTCGTATCTTGTCCGGAATGGCGTCTTTGGAATATCCTTCTCCTTAACCCTCACCTGATGATACCCTAAACGTAAATCAATCTTGGAGAAATACTTGGCACCCTGGAGTTGGTCAAACAGGTCATCAATTCTTGGAAGTGGATACTTGTTCATTATAGTAAACTTATTCAACTGTCGATAGTCGATACACATCCATAATGACCCATCTTTCTTCCGCACGAATAGGACTGGTGCACCCCAAGGTGAAGTGCTAGGCCTAATGAAAACCTTATCCAGCAAGTCCTTCAACTACACCTTCAACTCTGCAACTCTGCCGGGGCCATTATGTATGGAGGGATAGAGATCGGTTGAGTGTCAGGAAACACATCAATGCTAAACACAATCTCCCTTTCAGGAGGAAGGCCTGGGAGTTCATCTGGGAAAACATCTGGAAATTTGTTGACCACGGGGATTGATTGTAGAGTAGGCGGCTTCGCCTCCGCATCCCTAACGCGAACGAGATGATAAATGTAACCTTTTGAGATCATTTTCCTTGCCTTAAGATACGAAATAAACCTACCTTTTGGTGTAGCCATGTTCCCTTTCCATTCAATGACGGGTTCACCAAGAAATTGAAACATAACCATCTTCATACGACAGTCAACATTTGCATAGCATGAGGCCAACCAGTCCATTCCTATTATCACATCAAAATCAACCATTTCCAACTCAAATAAATTTGCCGAGGTTTGACGACTATAAATCATCACAGTGCAACCTCTATATACCCTTCTAGCAATCATAGAATCTCCTATCGGAGTAGATACCGCAAGGGGTTTACTTATCAATTCAAGTTCAATGCCAAACTTATTAGCCACAAAGGGTGTAACATATGATAATGTAGATCCCGGATCAATCAGTGTGTATACATCATAAGAAAACACAGACAATATACTTGTAACAACATCTGGAGATAACTCGAGATCCTGTCGACCTACTAGAGCATAGGTTCGATTTTGAGCACCACTCGAACTCGGCACTACACCTCTACCTCTATCACGACCTGTCGACTGCTGAAAACCCCGTGCTGGAGGTCGAACTGATGAGGAAGAACCTGATACAGATCCAAATGGCTGAGCCATACCATCACCTCCTTTTTTAGGACAATCCCGTATCATATGGCCAGGCTGTCTGCAAGAATAACACGCATCAGAACCTCGACGACACAGTCCAAAGTGGGCCTTGCTGCACTGATCACAACGTTGTGTTGGGGGTCTCGTCTGACTAGTATCCCTGTGATGTTGCGGGTCTGATGCCCGCGAACTCTAACCTGGACCAGAATAGGTAAATCGATCATATCGAGGCCTCTAAAACTGTAGAGGAGCACTAGCTACAGGTGGCGTTGAACTCCTGGAAGACTGGGGCCTGACGTTGCCTCTGAAGTCATCAGAATACCCTGCAAATATCGCCCTCTTATGATGGCCCCTATCCTGCTCCCTATCAGCCCTCTGCTGGCGCTTATAATCTTCTAGGGTCTGGGCATAAGCCTGAATACGGGAAATATCCATGCCCTCCACCAAGGAGGCCGTCGTATACTCATTTATTAGATGTGGTCCCAACCCATTCACGAACAGATGCACCCTATCACTCATCTCGGCCACAATATGGGGAGCATACCTTGCCAAAGAATCAAACTACATACTATACTCTCGCACACTCATATTACCTTGTCGAAGTTTCAAGAACTTATCAGCTCTAGCTCGTCGTATCTCAACTGGCAAGTAGTGACGAAGAAAGGCCTCAAAAAATTCCTTCCACATAGCTGGAGGAGCATTCGAACCCCTGGATCTCTCCCAACTATCATACCAGAAAACCGCTAAATCTCGTAACCGATAAGAAACCAACTCTACTGCCTCCGTATCGCTAGCATGCATAACCTGCAGTGTACGATGAACCTGGTCAATAAAAATCTGTGGGTCCTCCTTGGGGTCTGATCCGGTAAATACTGGAGGGTCTAAATTAATAAAATCACAAACTCTCGTACTAATTGGTTTATCAGCAGCACCTGTATTCTGCCTCTGAGCTTGAGCAGCTACCAAGCTAGTCAACAACTGCAAAGCACTCCGCATATCCTGGTCTGTAGTTCCATACGGAGGAACTAGAGGTGTTGGGTGCCTCCTAATATCCTATGGAGGAGACGGAGTAGATGAGGTATGAGAAGGAATCTCACTCTGAGCCTCACTTTGTCCTGCTCTGGCTTGTGGCACCTGACTGGTACCCTCTCCCGCTGTTGTATCAAGCTGTCTACTAATCGGTTGCTTCCTAGTCGAAGGCATCACTGAAAGAAAACAAGGTAAATATTAGAGACGAACACTTACGACTCAACTCTATGCACGATCTAGATTCATGAAGAAGGTAACAACCCTAGATGTCATGTAGCCTCCTGATTATAAATGTAAAGCGCTACACATCCATAATCATGACTCTACTAGACATGGCTCATAGACAACCCCTAGGACACACTTGCTCTAATACCAAGTTTGTCACGATCCAAACTGGAGGGCCATGACTAGCACCCGACCATACTTGTCGAGCACCAACGTACATTTTATCTAACCTTCTTTATTATCTTTTAGGGTTGACGAGATCAATATAAATGGTAGACATGGATCATGGACAACCAACAATAAAATATGATGGCATGAACATACATAACATGGGATGACCAGACAATCAAGAAACTAGATATAAGGTACGAGCTACCACGCTACCATGAAAGATTATACAACAAAAACCAGCCAACAAGGCATACCAAACTATACATGAGTCGACCCTTGTCTATGAGCCTCTAAAGGAACATAAGTGCTGCAACATAGTCGGAACAAGGCCCCGACATACCCATAATGTCTATAACAAAAATGCATACCAAGACCACGGCAAGTCCAGAGAAGGGATCTCGCCAATCACTGCTGAACTGGACAGCCTACTGTGGTGGGGAGTTGCACATGTCTGTCTATCAGGGCCTGCAGCACGACATGCAGTGTCCACAAACAAAAGGACGTCAATACGAATAAAGTACTGAGTGTAAGGCAGGGAACCATAAATACGAATAGTAATGTAAGCAGGGATAGAGAATATAGAACCTATACCATCTGAGTACCTTTAAGGGCTACTGACATGAAATGCATGATACATATATATAAATACATAAACTTTTAAATCATACGCCTATGTGGGCATCATCATCATCATATTGTACCCGGCCGTAATAGGCTCGGTAAAAAAAACGTTCCCGACCATTATAAGGCTCGGTAGTATCGTACCCGTCCACGTGGAGCTCGGTAAAACCCAACTAATCAGTAGTTGCACAATAGGTGTCGTACCCGGCCGACTATAGCACGGCTCGGTAGAGTAAAATAGATACATATATATAATGCATGCTCGACTCATGGAATCACATTCTAAACCTTTCGGAGTGACGTAAGGTCGGTATCCTCTATACACGTTATTAGGACTAACTCTTCACTATGAACCTTATATAAGAATCAGGAAGTACCAACAACATTGATAACATAAGAATAAGAGAAGCAACATTAACGTCAATCGTTCCATAAGAGGGAAAACAATGTAAGTACTGCTAGCTTCTAAGAGTAGAGTATCTTTGGAAGCTCGTTCATTACATTATGTACAATCGGAGTTGTGCAAAAGAAGGAAAGGGATAGTCTCACATACCTTGTATATACTGCCCTAATCTCAAGCTATGCAATTGTCACAACTCCTTAGTCTACAATAAGAGAAACGATACTATCGTTATCATTTAAGCGTCATAACTATTATGTATCGACCACAACCTATTTTACGATGAAACGGACAGCACCTCCACTATATATATGACTTCACACAATTCAAAACAATCACCAAACAGCCCAAACAACATCAATAATAATCATATTGAGCCTCCCAAAATAGTCCACGCACAATCTAATCACTTCATAAATGCGACGACCACCGTAGTCGTGTCAAACGACCCGGAAATGTTACGAATAACTATCACCCCACAACCCTACATATATATATGGTGTTTCTCCACACCCTTCCACCTCCAAAACTCCGCAAAATAATAGTAAACCATGCAGCCCAACAACAACACAAAACAGTCCACAAAATAGTCCGCTACAAGTGAATAACTCGAACTCACGGCTTTCGATCACCGTCCCGTGAGTTCTTACATGTATAGAACGAATTACCATGAATTCAAAGCAGAACAAAATGTATGAAAGAGGGTAGTAACTTACCTTACTTGTTGGATAACTCATCCCTTCCCTTGGTTCTTCAAACTGTAGGTTTTATCTTCAATTAGAACTTGAAAAAGAGGGAAAATCGATTAGGGTTTGTGTAGGATTTTTGGGAAGGAGTTGCAGGGGTTTAATTTGGTTTTGAAGGTCTGAAATAAGGGTGAAATAACTGAGTTTATAATCCCTTAAAATTACTCTCTTGGCCGACTTTGGGACTTTTACTTTTGTCCTCTCATTTGGCAAGTAGGTGATGCACCTACTTGTCACCTACCAATCTGCGCAGACTTGCGAAAATACGAATATCTCTATACTTAGAGATTGTATTGACAAACGGTTTAATGCGTTGAAAACTATACTCATAGATCTTTAATTTAGTTGGTAGAGCACCCCGTAATTCCTTGTAAATTGGGAGAAAAGTTTAGAAACATTTGACCTAATGTTTAAGTAAAATTATGAACCTAAGTTGTGACAACGTTTGTCGACTTTTGTTTCATAACTCGTTTGACTTTAAGACTTATGATACGGATATTATATGATTCAAATACCTTAATACATGACCTATTGAGTGTATTAAGAACCTCTAGTTTTACCTGAAAATACGAGTTACAACATCCTTGATTTGTTTAACTTCTAATACTTGTTAATCACCCTTATACACCCTTATATCACTTAAGACCAATAGAATTAACTTCTTATCATCTCAAAGGTAATTCCTTCTTGGATTTATGTTAACTAATATATGGCATGAACTAACGCATGTGGATATGGGTTGTAACAGGTAGCATCCCTATTAGTGAGATTTGTGGCTCAATAAGTGGTTGAATAGCTATATGATAAGTATGATGTAACTACGGGATGTGATCATATGGATTGAATGTGATGAGAAGAGTTTACTTGAGATATAAAAAGGACTATTGGGTGCTTGATTTCTGTCTTGATGTGACATATAGTCTCGAGTTATGAGTGTATTGGAGGGTCTTTCATGTTGTTTAACTATGGAACGAATTAGATTCTCATGTCTTGTCGATGAGTTCAGACTCGGAAAGATAAAGTAATTGCTTAGTAGTTGTAACTGTTAAAGGGTATAGAGAGACATCAGTTTGAGGCTCTATAGGTGGGTTATAACCTGCGAGGTGATCTACAAATGCTTTCTTTTCTACCAGTGGGTTATATTTGTATGAATTGAGTTTGGATCAGTTGTAATAGTCGACCTGACCATCACGATGATGAATACGAGATTTGTAGATGATTTGAGGTAATGTGTGGGTTGTGTTATGTGAGTTTATGAAGGATTTAGCTGAATCTCACTGCGATATTATGGTTGTAATAAAGTATGGGCATTGTGAGTTATTGAGTGTTTTGATCTATGGCTTTGAGACAAGTAGGGGAGTCTACTATCGACGAGTTGATTGTGCGGTTATGTGTTGTGTTGGTTTCTGTTTGAGGTATACTTGTGAATCAGTTTTGACTTGCAGAACTTGAGTTCGAGGATGACTCACTTAAGGGAATTTCTGAATGCAGGTTGTATTACACCTTATGGGTATATGGAAATCATGGAATGAATTGAGTTGTTATTTGTAATGGAGGTATTGCGCATGGTAGGGATTTGTTCGGTTGCATTAAGGCAGGGATTACTTCTTTGGGGTGTTGTTGTGCTAATTAAACATAGGTCGTCCGGCCCGTTTGGGCGGTGTAATTGATATTTGAGCAGAGTGGATTACTCTCTAGGAGGTTCTAAAGATTTTAAGATTCATATGTGGCATTTGAGGATTTTCGGTTTTGTATATGGCTAAGAGCTGAGATTTGCGTTGGATGGTGTCGGGACTTGCGATATTCTTGTATCACTATGGATTTTACATTTCAATATCAGGAATGTGAGGCTAACGGATTTATATTAACAGAAGATCTCTTCAGAGTATGTGTCTCGATTGTGGTACTTTTGGTGCGCTTAAGAGGGAATACGACAGCTTGTGGGGCTTAGAGCGGTGTGTTTTTTATGCTAGGATCTCTTGCGGTGGGCCTTGGGTAAATATCATGATGTTCTGGCAAGGGGAATAGTCAACTGGAGGGTAATTCGAAAGGAACTCGGAGAAATAGGAAAGCTTGGTAGTAGGTTGGATCAGCATAGTAATGGATATGATTGGTTCTTTAGGTACTTATGATTCGGTGAGTCTTTACAGGTGTTTTGTGGCAATACTCTTGGGTTTGGCGACCTGCGTGGCTTGGTGGAGTTAGAGAGATTCAGTTCTGATGGCTTGGTTATATGCAAATGGGTTTTGAAGAGTTCTTGATGATTTTCTACCATGGTTTGAGATGGATATTCTTATCAGCATGAGGAGCATGTTGAGTATTGTGATTTTCTACTGGATGGGATCAAATGGAAGGTTTCCAACTGACCGATATGTATTCTGCTAGCAACTCAGAGTTGATTATGAGACTCTCGTACTTTTTATATGATGGTATGATAGATGCGGTGTGTTCTGTAGGATTGAGATTTGCATGTGCAAGGTCACGGTTCATCTTTGGATGGAAGGTCATGAATTCTTACACAACATGGACGGTTTCAGATGTCTAGATAAATGATATTACTACTAGGTATTTCCTGAGAAGGGTGCGCATTTTAGAAGGTGCACTATGTTTTGACTTACGGATGCTTCATTGGTATTACGGTACTTGCCTAATTGATCGACTGCTGACATTCAGATTTTTCTATGTGGCACGGAAGAATTATAGAAGTATTTCTCATGGGATGATCATGTGTAAGAGATGTGTTAGACATTTGGGCGGTGCAGTTGAGATTAGATATGGCAATTTGTATGTTATATGGATTTGGAGACTGGGAGTTCTTGGGAGCAGATTGTTTCGTGGTTGTGGACTGTGAAAATATGGCCAAAGCTAGCCAGAGGATGGTATGTGTCATGGTTAGGTCATTGTGGACTTTCGGAGGGTTATTTATCCATTTGTGGATGACCAGAGTTGATTTGGGGACCATTGGTAGGCCCAATGAGGATGTGTATTCTATACCGAGTCGTATTGGTTGACTCCGTACTTTTATTGTTGAGGGATGTGTCATTCGGTTAGAGTTGAGCTTATTTCTAATATGTTCTATGAGTTATACTTCTATTCTAGGGGGTGGAGGTTGTGATTCATTGGTTATATGCACACATGGTGCGGTTCTATTTGAGCCTTATAGAGGAATTTAAGCGAGATGGGTATTAGGGTGTTGAATGGTTGATTGCACCTTGGTTATGGTCCTTTCGGGTTATGGTATTGTGTTATTTTCTTCTCCGTGATTACGGTCATGCACCTTGGGTACTTGATGTCGAATTGCGCGTGGTTGTTGATTTTGAGCATTTAGGGCTTGAGGTATTTCATACGGACCAGTGTTTGGAAGGGGTCGCGCATTGCAGCCGGGTTATGTCGGGATATGATCCTTTGTGTTAGATTCATGTGTCTTTGTTCTACTAGGTATGATGGGTTCATAGCATTACAATTGTGGTGGTGCTTGTTGAGTTTGCGGGACGGTTCTCTCTTTTGAGTCATTTTCTATTTTCGGGTACCTTTGAATTGTTGCTTATTGGTGCATGATTGCACAAGGTGTGATTCTAGGTAGTAATTAAGTTGCATGTCACTAGAATAGTTGTGCTTGATGAGATAAAGTCATTGGACCTAGAATGGGTGCTATCAGATCTGATTGCAGTATATTTGGAAGGATAATATCAGAAGTCAACTTAGAAATTGGCTATAGTTCTTGTCGAAGGAAGGAGAGCTCCATGATTTGTTGATATAATGAGTGGTTGTGTGTTTCTGCATGTTTATTTTATCATTGGTAGAGTACAAAAGTTCAAAACAATATTTTAGTTGATATGAGGTTTGCTACCGGTGTCGAGTTGGTTATCGAGTAGCTATTGTGGTCGGAAGTAATTGCTATGAGTATTTGAGTTATGTGGTATATCATGTGATTGTATCTTGGGTTATGGTTATGGCTTGATGCAGCGTGTTCAGACTTATACAGTATGTAGATGCAAGATTCGGGTCTTATAGGTAATTTCGGATGTTGGAAATTAGATTCTAAGGTTTATGGGCTAAGGTTGGATTAAATATCTTCAGTTAGGTTGTGTCGTCCGGCTTATATGGATTAAGGTGACATGGTATAACCCCTAGGTATGTGCATGGTAAGGTTACATGGCGGTTTGATGGCTTTGGAACGACTCTTGGCACGTTCGAGGACGAATGTTTAAGTGGGGGAGAATGTAACGATCCGACCAGTAGTTTTGAGAATTTGCACTTCACTCGGTGGTTTGAGGACATGAGTAGCTCCGTATGATATATTATGACTTGTGTGTATCGTCGGTTTTGGTTTTCAGGTTATTCAGAATCGATTTGGAAGAATGAATTTCATGATTAAAGCTTTAAGTTGGAAGAGTTGACCAAGTTTGACTTTTGTGAATTTAAACTCGATACGGAGTTTTGATAGTTCCGTTAGGTCCGGGTGGTATTTTGGACTTGGGCGTATGCCCGGATTTGCATTTGGATATTTCTAGAAGGATTCGGCACAAATTGGCAAAAGTTGAAAATTTAAAGGTTTGAAAAGTTTATAAGTTTGACCGGAAGTTGATTTTGATGATATCGGGTTCAGATTGTGGTTCCGGGTATTTGAATAGCTTCGTTATGTCATTTGAGACTTCTGTGCAAAATTTTAGTTCAATCCGGGTTGTGTGTGATTTGAGACTTCTGTGCAAACTTGTGTGTGATTTGAGGCCTCAAGTAGATCCGTATTATTTTATGGGACTTGTTAGTATATTCGAACGGGGTCCCGAGGGCCCCGGGTGAGTTCCGGACAAGGTTTGGACCATTTTTCATTCTTATGTTGTTGCTGGTATGCGCACCTACGGTTGAATTTGCGCAGGTGCGATGGTCGCAGAAGCGACAAAGGAGTCACGAGAGCGGATGTGGAGCTGGGAGCAGGGCTCCGTAGATGCAAGAAATGGGATGCACCTGCGGAAGCGCATAAGCGATGTGTTGGGTCGCAGGAGACGAAGTTCGCAGGTGTGAAGGTAGTGCCGCATCTGCGGGTGCGCAAATGCAAAGTGTTATTCCGTAGAAGCGAGATTGATACCGCAAAAGCGGTGGTCGTAGATGAGACAATATGACCGCATATGCGAAAATGCTAGGCAGAACTATATTTTCGAAGTCTTAGTTCTTATTTCACATTTTGGGATTTTGGAGCTCGGTTTGGGTGACTTTGGAGAGAAAATTCACCATGTGTCTTGGGGTAATCATTCTTGACTCACTTGTGATTATATTTCATGAATATATCCTCATTTTTGGCATTTGGTTGATGATTTTAAAATAGAAATTAGGGGTTTTGCCTAAAGTTTCATATGGTGAATTTTTGAATTTTGAACTTTGATTCGAAGTTGGATTTGAGTGAAACTAGTATGGTTGGACTAGTAATTGAATGAGTTATCGAATTTTGTGAGTTTTGTCGGGTCCGAGGTGCGGGCTCGGGTTTGACTTTTTGGTTGATTTTGGGCTTTTGATTGAAGATTCGACCTTTATCGATTGGGTTTGTTTCCTGTAGCATTATTTGATGTATTTGAGTTGCTTTTGGCTAGTTTCGAGCCGTTCGGAGGTCGGTACGCGCGGGATGGCATATTTGGAGCATTATTTGGCTTACTCGGTATTGGATTTGGCTTGTTCGAGGTAAGTAACACTTCTAAACTTGGTGTTGAGAGTATGAAACCCCGAATTACGTGTTATGTGATTGATGTTGAGGTGACACACATGCTAGGTGATGGGCGTGTGAGCATGCACCGTGTGAATTGTGATTTAATCGATTCCATGAAACTATGTAGCTTATCTTATCTAAACATTTTTACTGTACTCTATGTGTCAAAGCACTTGAGCTGTAATTTATGCTAGTTGGGATCAACACACTGTAAGTGCAAACAAAACACGATAAGTAATGAATACCAACTTGAATTACACTCTTAATACAAGCAAAGTATATTTTTGGTTACCGATGAGTTAAAAAAATCCTTTTATTGATTATAGGATATATTGAATCTCCATTAAAATACAAATGGGCAAAACTATACGCCATGAAAAAAAATAAGGTTTCCAAGTGCCGAGCTTATTAAGTTGTAATTCTCTTTACGTGGAGATCTATATGTACCATAGGATTTTTTAAATTCAAATTCAATCCTAAAAAACAATTGAGGACCCAGAAAAGCATAAGCATATTGTGAATCAAAACGAAAAAAATAAAATAGAGACAAGGATTTGCAAGTTAGTTTGATTCTAGATTTTGCGGATATGATGATGACGATAAGGAGGACTAGAAAAATTAAAATTAATTCTGTAAGCTTACACTTGAAAATTTTCAGAGAGGAGAACAATAAATCTGAAGAAACAAAGTCAAAAGCTTCAATCGCAGCTTGAAAACAGACTACAGACGACAAAGAAGAAAGCATGAAAACAGAGAAGCAAACAAAAGCTATTCATTTAACAAAGACCCGTTGGGAGGCATCTTGCCAGTAGGTCCAAAGGTAGCAGCATAGTTCTAGCACACAGAGATATGATATGACGGAACATGCAAAAACTATTTTCTCTCTAGTCTAACACTAAAATGTATCCACTATTATGATACCGCTATCACACGACGTACTAAGGTAAATATACAGCTCCGGTGACCTTGCAAAAAATATCATACAACTGTTACAGTTGCCTTAGCATAATACAATTATACAACCGCGAGGGAGAAAGAGAAGGGATGGAGAACCCCGTTATATATCCTGCTTTTAAATAGAATGCATGAAAAGAATGAACCTATAACACTAGTACACCTACCGACAAGACACAGAATATCATGCTGCTGCAGACTTCTTATCCTCATCGTCATAGATATTCAAAGCCTGAAGCAACTTCGGCCACGACTCTGGAATTCCTCCAGGGAGATCAAACTCCAACAGCTTACCCCGCCTGCGATAAAAGTCCTCCACTGGTCGGCTCTGCAGGAACAACATAATACCCCCAGCATTTGATTAGTGCATATGACTGTAGACAGGAAGTAAACTGAGACGAAAGCATATCAGGATATGAAACAACAGCATAAAATAAAAAGGAAACAAACACAAGAAACACAACTCCAGGAAGAGGAACCACTGCACAAAAGAAATGAATATCAGGACAAACAAACATCTTTGGCCACTTCAAAAGAACTGTGCACAAGAGCAGCTCCAACACAGTCAACCAATTAAACCTCAATTCCAAACTAGTTAGCATCGGCTAAAAGAAAGAAGATCGAAATGGAATAAAGGATATCTGAATGCCACGCTTGACTCATAAAAATATCAATGCCACACTTGACTGCACACGGATATCAAAAAGAGTGATTATCTTTTGATTTGACATTTACAGGAAAAAGTTAAATCAAGCAACTGCTGCAATCAACTGCTTATATAGTTGTCCTCTACATATACAACTCATAATTTCTCTCACTAATAAATTTTTTTTTAGAGTTGTAGTGACAATTTTTTGTTGTTTATGCAAGTGTCACAAAGTTTATAGTGATAAAAGGAATATTAGTAGGGGTCTATTCACCACTCAACTACATGAAGAGAACACAGTTTATAGCGATAAAAAGGATAATAGTTGGGGTTTTTATTAACCACTCTACATCATGAGAAATGAGAAATAAGAGAGAAAAGATGAAGTAGAGCAATACCGTTTCATGGTAGATGCGGAGGCGTTCCTTCACAACATCTTCGGTGTCATCAGACCGCGTAATAAGTTTGTTTTCACAATGCGAAGGAGGGAGTAGGGGAGGCATGTACATTCTAGTTTTGTCGTCATCAGCCTTGATATCAATGCATGCAACATTGTAATTACCTCCACACTCGCTACAAATCCTTCTTCCCAAGCACTTAGCAATCAATGCATCTTCCCGGAGCTTCAAATTAATCACCAAGTCGATGTCCGTTACTCCTTCTAAGATTTCCTAAACAACCAAACAACACATGAAGAATTGGATTCAGAAGATATACTTTGTATCTTTACCGGGAGATGAAATTGATCATAACAATTTCAGTGCACAAAATAGCTAAGCTAGTAACCAGAGGAGCAGACAACCATGGACTACTTACACTGCTGATAATTCTTGGCTGGACCTTTACACAGATCAGATCTGTTTCATCTCTAGGTCCAACAATAGGGGAAACAGAACCTCCAACTATAGGAACCAAGGACTGCAGAGCGCTTCAATTGTACTACAAGGTCGGACTGAACTAAAAAAACAATTTTACAAGGGAAAAGGTGCTAAAGTGGTAGGTGAAGTCAACAAGGTCCAGAATATAAAAATAGCCTTGCTTGAACACTTGACGACAAAAATTCAGCTTTTGCTCATTGGATCCCAGTTTGTTAACAGAATTTCAAAAGCAGTCACTAATTCTGGTGGCAACAAAGATATTGTGACGACCCGGCCAGTCGTCTCATGAGTTGTCGCTCCGGTCCCCCCATTTCGGTTCTATATGTGATCGGGTTGGTTGGCTCGGGTTCGGAAAGGATTTGGTAAGATTTGAGACACTTAGTCTCTTTTGAGTAAGCTTAAGTTGGAAAAGTCAACCGGATGTTGACTTATGTGTTAGAGGGCTCGGATGTGAGTTCCGATGGTTCGGATAGCTTCGAGAGGTGATTTGGGACTTAGGAGTGTGATCGGAATGTGTTTTGGAAGTTCGGAGTAGATTTAGGCTTGAATTGGCGAAATTGGATTTTTGGCGATTTTCGGTTGATAGGTGAGATTTTCATATAGGGGTCGGAATGGAATTCCGAGAGTTGCAGTAGTTCCGTTGTGTCATTTGGGATGTGTGTGCAAAATTTCAGGTCACTCGGACGTGGTTTGGTTGGGCTTTTGATCAAAAGCGCAATTTAGAATATTTTGGAATTCTTAGGCTTGAATACGATGCGAATTTGGTGTTTTGATGTTTTGAGCGTTCCGAAGGTTGGAACAAGTTTGAATGAAGTTATGGGATATGTTGGCATGTTTGGTTGAGGTCCCGGGGGCCTCGGGTGGTCAATCGGACCATTTCATATTGTTTGGAATTGCAGAAAAACTGTTGTGTGTTGCAAAGAATTTAGACCTTCGCGTTCGCGAGTGGGTCCTCGCGTTCGCGAAGGATTAGTTGGTGAAGGCTGGGAATTAAGCCTTCGCGTTCGCGAGGAAGGCTCCGCGTTCGCGAAGGGCTAGGTGATTGATAATCGCGTTCGCATGAAGTGGACCGCGTTCGCGTAGAGGAATTGGGCAGCTGAGCTTCAGGGTATTTTATTCATCGCGTTCGCGAGTGAGGTAACGCGATCGCGAAGGGTCAGGCGGAAGAAGCATCGCATTCGCGATGGGCAGGTCGCAATCGCGAAGAGTAATTTTTGGTCAAAGTTGGTTTGTGCTTCGCGAACGCGAGGCGTTGACCACGTTCGCGAAGAAGGAAATAAGGCCTGGACAGAATGTTTAAATAGTCGTCTTGTCCGCGATTTTGGGGTTTATTTCCACCATTTTTGAGCGTTTTTGGAGCTTTTTGAAGAGGATTGAAGAGGGATTCAAGGGCAATCACTTGGAGAGGTAAGATTCATGGACTTAATACTCGATTCTAATGTGAAATCTACCTAATTAATCATGGAAATTAAGCCTAAAATTGAAGAAACTAGGGCTTGAAATTGGAGACCTAGAATTTGGGATTTGAGGGGTCATTTGTGGTTGGATTTTGATGCTTTTGGTATGAATGAACTCGGGGAGTGATGAGGAATCCATTGATGTGATTTTTACCGGAATCCGAAACGTGGGCCCGGGGGTCGGGTTAGGCCAATTTCGGGATTTGTGTTGTAAATTGATTATTTTCGCTTGGGCTTCGTTCCCTTAGCATATTTTGACGCCGTGATTCTGATTTTGGATAGATTCGACGCGAGTGGAGGCCGATTCGAGAGACAAAGGCGTCACGGGCTAGAGTTTGCACCGGATTGAGGTGAGTAATGATTGTAAATGATGCCCTGAGGGTATGAAACCCCAAATTGCACATCGTTGTGCTATATTGAGGTGATGCACATGCTTGATGACGAGCGTGGGGTCGTGCACTGCTGGGGATTATGACTTAGTCCGTCCCGAACGACTATTTTACCGCGTATTTGACTGAAATCTATTTGCTATCATCATGTTTTGGGCTGAATGCCATATATGGGCCTCGTGCCAACTATTTGAACCCTTAGGGGATTTTTATTGATATTTCCTCACTGTTTTGACTTTATACTTGAACTCAGTCATGCTATATTCTATAGTTTTTCATAACTCAGCCATATTTACTCTGCTTTAACACTTAAATGATATTTTGAATGATATGTTGGGCTGAGCACTATGTTTTACTGTTGCCCGAGTGGCTTGTGAGGATTTTGACTAAGTAAGGCCGAGAGCCTATGTTGTGAGGAAACACCAAATTATGATTATGAGGTCGAGGGCCTGAGATATGTACGCCACGAGATGGCTTGTTGATATGAGGCCGAGAGCCTAGTGATGATGCCACGAGATGGCTTGATATTGCACTTGGGCCGTAAGGGGCCCTCCAGGAGTCAGCACACCCCCAGTGAGCGCGGGTACCCATTGTGATGTGAGAGATAGCCCGAGGGGCTGGTGTTGTTCTATGATCTTGCCCGAGGGGCGATCTTTTATGTGTTTATCTTTCTTATTGCCTGTCATTTATCTGCTTAATTGTTAAAAAGGCATTTCATGAAGTTTAAACTGAACTAAATAACTTTACATATCTTCACTGATTTACTTGCTTTTACTGCTTCATTATAGCCTGTAATGTGCCTTACGTGATTTCTTGTTTTCAGTCTTTATTTATGATTATTACTCATTGAGTTAGAGTACTCACTTTACTCCCTGCACCCCGTGTGCAGATTTAGGCGTTGCTGATCCTGCTAGCGAGAGTTGAGAGCTCCCGACAGACTTTGAAGTTCACGAGGTAGCTGCTTGGCGTCCGCAGTCCCGTGTTTCTCCCCCTTTATCTCATTTCCTTTCCTTGATTAGTGACTCTGTAGTAGCTTGGTAGACCTTTCTTGTATTATCCGGATTGGTAGATGCTCATGACTAGTGACACCCCGGTATCGGGCTGTGTTGGATTTTATTTCCGCAAACTGTAATGTTCACTACTTACTTTTGGATTATTTATTACGTTTTAGACTTAATTCTTATTATTTAATTGCTTAAAACTGGAATGTGGAAAGTGTCGGCTGGCCTTGTCTTCACGAGAGGCGCCATCACGACCAGGTTCGGGTTTAGGGTCGTGACAGATATGACCGGTGACCTCAGGAGCTTTGGCCAAAAATAACAAAAATTCCAGAGAGTGATGGGTCCAAATCTAAGCATCAAGATGAAAGAGATTGAGAAGATATACAAGTCTATGACACTACATGTAGTTGCCTTGATACAGGGTCAATTTTTCGCAAATGACACTATACGGTAGTAACCTGACACTCAAGCTACTTCAGCCCTCTTTTCACTCACTATGTAATACTTAGGATTATTTCAGACTTATGAAACGTAAGCAACACACACAATTACGGGTAAAACCCAAACTTTTACTATTCTCGCAGAATATATACAAAGGAATCTCTGTTGGATGGCTCACATATGATCTGATCCCCCATAACAACAAAATACAACACATATATATAGGGGCTGCTACTGGCAGATTACAAAGGCCAGATTACTAAGGGGCAAATGCAAAGGGACAGCTTTTACAAGTGGGCCATATAAGTACTATAATCATTATGAGCACTTATCCATGTTTGCTGGAGCACTTAGCCATGTTTGCTGGAGCATTCAGCCATGTTTGCTGGAGCACTCATCCCTTAATGGGACCTTCCACGAAATGGCCATCATCAGCACTACCCTACTGTCACATGTCTTGCACACTTGTCTCACAACTCTGCCCACACTTTGCCTTTAGCCTGCCTAGCCTTGTCTTCGGACCATGCCTCGCGCACATTTGCTTATGACAACGTTCTCGTCACAGCCATGCCATCCCACTGTTCCGTACACATGCCTTAGTCAAGTGCCATGTGTTTATCTTCCTTTGCCATAGCCGTCGCCCACAACCAAGGTTGTCTTGCCATCACTGAAGACACCTTGTCTAGCTGACCTGCCCAAGTCCGTGCGCAACTTAGACACACTCCCAACTCCATACATTGCTTTGTCAAAACTTCCACGAACCATGCCAAGGGGCAATGTACAAGCCCTTGACATTGTTTCTTCCCGGCATCCGTCATGTCTCAACATTAGGAGCTAACAAAGCCAGGAAGAACCTTATCAAAAAAAAAAATACAACTAGGACGAAAAGAAGGGGTTGCAGCTCCGACAAAGTCATATTAATGCTTATATTGGGAGCTTTTGGTCCCAAGAAAAAGAAAAATGAAGATAATCCTAGAAAATGATTGGAGGTGAGGCTAGGCCAGACTGACCATCTAGGCTCAGCTAGAGGCTTATCGATGAAACATCCAAAAAGCACAGGCATATTTGGAACTATAGCCCATTGATAAGATGCAGGGCACATACATAACTCAGGTTTGGTCTTTACACACCAGGAAATAATATTTATCTACCCATTTGACACACCAGAACAGTCAAGTCCACCCCAACATCACCGCAAAATAGTGGATCGTAGTTTACACATATCTTGAAAGCACAGGCATTTTGGGAACTATTGCCCATTGACAACATGCAGGGCGCAAACATAAATCAGTTTTGGTCACGAAATAATATTTATCTACCCATTGACTCACCAAAACAGTCGAGTTAACCCCAACATCACCACAAAATAGTGGATCTTAGTTTACACATATTTTGAAAGGGAAATGGTAGTGTCACAAGAAAAATTCTGACATCTGCCATACCAGGTACAAGAAGTCAATGATCAAGAATGTTTATCAACGAGATACGAGATGTCGAATCTGAAAATGAGATGAACTGTAGAACAAAAAAGAAGAGAGGAGCCGACAGACATATCTCCTGGTCCCAGCATCCTAATTTTACTCTGACATTTAAGACTTCAGAGCCTGGGGTTTTACTAGTAAGTGGACAGTTATGGCGGTCCATACATAATTTGAGAGATAAAGGGTCGATTGACATATGACACGAATTTCTGAATAGGGTGAAAATAACAAGAGCTGGAACGATTAAGAATTACATCAATGACTGTGTATATGCATACAGTATATAAGCAACAAACACTATTCACATAGATACATTTATATGCAGTCATCGATTGAAAAGGAATAAAACAGGCAGCCTGGGGATTCAAGCTCCAAGCTCTGATCATGAGATATTTGTTTATCCAATGAGCAAGTTGATTTTGGACAAAAAACAAGTGATCAAGTAATCTCAGTTCACAATACTGACAGTAAAGCACATATATATATGGTTGAGAAAAACCAGCAAATGAACAGGTTTAGGAATTGAGAATGTATCTCTCATGGAGAAGATAGTGAAATCTGGGTACAACAAAGTTGCTCTCACTTCAGACCTATGTTGCTTGGACTCGGGTATGGGTATCTAATACGGGTGCGGATCTAAAGGTCGGATTGTTCATCACATAAATTTTAGGATTCTAGGTATGGATCCAAGTGCTGGAATACGCCAGTAAACGCATATTACGACATATAAAGAGTGTGTGTGTGTATATTTATATATATATAGATGTAGTCAAAGCACCTAAGGTAAGTTGACCAAATCCAGTGTGGATCCTACACCCACGCCCATGTCGTGTCGACATGGGTGCGGCGGGGATTTTGAAGAGTCGGAGAAACATAGCTTTAGACTCATGGTAAAGAAAGAGCAAGATAGGGGAAATGACTGACCAATAAAGCAATAGGGGATTAGGACTGACTAAACATAAACTCACGAAGACATTTAAAAAAACTTAAACTCATGAAGAAAACTTTAACCAAGAAGAATTTTCTGTTGCTGATTTTACTCTCAGACTAACGGAAAACAACAGCTTCAAACACATAAGGAAACCCTCACGTTGCTAGTATTGATAATACTACATTAAAAAAACAAAGTTAATCAACCCAAAACAGTTGGGAACTCAAAAGTCAGCTGAAACCATCATCTTGCTTGGACCTGCAATGAGTTCTCTCTAAACTCGTGAAGAGACTCCAGCAAGCAGCCCTAGTACAACAAGCCTTATATCATTAGTGAAGACATTGAGTTGACTTCGCATGAAAGAATGCCAAAAGATAACCATGCTCTGGTCCTAGCTCTACCTTATTTCAATAGTGAAGAAAGGAGAGGGGTTTATAACCAGTACATAAAATCCAGAAACTCAACAAAGATGCAGCTTTCATCCCTATATCTGAATTAGAATCTCCCTACATATCCATGCTTAAACGTTTCTGTTTATCTTCATTTGCATGAGTTGACATTTTTAGTTATGGGACATGAAAAATATCCAAGATTTTCTCTCAACAGATTCAAGTACAGCAGCGAACAATACGACAGTACACCATATTGCTTTGCAGCTCTAATAGCAGCTAGGTGACTACATCCTCAATTAGTTCATCCCTCTACCTTCTGATAAGCTGTTTCCTTGGTATGAAGTTATTGACAACTTCAACAATCTAGAAGTTGTTCAAATCCCACAAATATTGGTGCAGCAGTCAGTCACAGATAACATAATAATAAATAAAGCAACGAAGAAATAGAAGATGGATTAAGCAACAATAGCAAAGTTCTACAAAATATAGCAGTTTAGCCTCTAATCAAAACAAAGGAAGAAAACTCTAAAGGTGTAACTCTTTTAATCAGTAACATGAAACAGTAAGCCTGTAACCCCTTTAAAACAGACACATAATTCTAACAGAAAATGCAATCATTCAACCACCAAGCTATTAAATCAACAAAAAGCGCCATAAAAGTGCTCACTATCCATAATTGCACTAACGCAAGGGCATTTAGTTCTGAGATTATATTTGGCCTTTGCTCTCATACAAGGTGGAGAAACAGAGAATAAAACCATGACTGAAAGGCTATATTTTTTAAAGAGAAAACATTGGAACATATCCCCAATGCTGTTTGTGCCATCCTTATTACAAAAAAATAGTTCTCTAGGCCTGGAGGACAAATTATTAATTCTATAAAGTTGTCAAAATAACCAGCTAATGCACATAATTAGCAAGAATAGTGACAGAAAATTTTTATGCCAGTGAAACAATCATAATAGTCACACAATTTTAGGCTTGACGTTAAGAAGGTAGGAAAGTATAAGGCAGTTCTGAGAAGAGGTTAATGTGTTATAAAGACTACCAGTAATGAAAAAATCTGGTATGCACATAGTTAAAACTTTTTAAGGACATTACTTACATGACTGACATAAGAATAAGAAGCAAGCTCTAGAAGTTTGTAGTAGCAACTAAGAGAACATATAAGATGATATACATGTTTGCTCAAACAAGCCACAAATATTGACAATTAATTACATAAAGCTGAAATATAATAACTTGTGAAAATGTGTTGCAAGGACCCTCGTCCAGATATCAGGTTTCACTAGAAGAACCCAGGAAACAACTAATAAGATATGCTTAATGCAGATATTTGCTCTTATCTCCATAGATTTCATCTATAAGAGCAATAAGCACTGGTTAAAATGTCTGCAAAAGGCTTATATAGTTCAGAGTTTTGCTCTTTGCAGAAACTTAGACATAAAATAAAAAAAAAACATATTTCGTGTAAGATCAAGCACCATCTACATTCTACTCTAATTACCCCAACTTCAAAGAGCTGCATTCTTTAAAATTTCGCACTATTGAAATACCATGTCAAGCTTTCTTGTTGCTTTACAACTTTTGTACTTTATTCGTTCAAACAGCAGATTCAACTTGGTCTGAGAAGCAACGTTTCAGGTTCAGCCATAACCAGTAACACATCCTTGCCTATATAGAACATTCATACATTTCCTCTATGCAAGCATCTGTGGATGCCAGACAGTGAAAAGAAAGTATGGCCTATTAAAGTAGATAGATGTGCGAGATCTTAACCCAGTTAACGCTTGTAAACATAAATGTTAACAATACACATATAAATAAGAAGTATCATAAGAAAAGGATTTCATTCGGAGATAGATGTACGAGATCTTAACCTTTATCCAGCAACTGCAAATATCAATCTGGACATAGGTTAATGTATCTTTGCAATTATTACAAAATAACTGGCTCACCGCCTGATGTATAGTTCGAGGAAATCCATCAAGTATAAATCCTGCTTCACCCTTAGCTTCTCCAGCTTCAAGTCGCTTAGACAGCAAATCTATTATAATTTCATCTGAGATTAATTTCCCTTGGTTGACAATATCGACAAGCTGAAAAAGAAGGAACAAAGTAAATAAAGAAAATTAGTCAATAGAACAATTTTAGAGGGGAAAAGAGGATAGTGAAGCAAATAAAGAGCAGAATCAACCAAAAGCTGATATATGTAGTTTCATATTTTCACATACTATATAAGCATAGGAATCTGATTTGCCTTACTACAGAAGTAACTCATTCAATACAATAGATTGAAGAAGCACCAAAAGCATAGATCTGTCACTCTCTTATTTGTTTATCAGACAAAATGATATTCATTTATTTTATTGGAAAATATGACAGAATTCATGAGAAAGCAATATAATACTCCTGTGACCAGTATTGTTTTCTTTGACTTTGAAGATTTTTTATCTGTTGACGATTTTCTTTTAATGATTATATCGTCCAAGGTCAGGGAAACAAATGCTAAAAAATGATGTTAAGCAAAGACCTAAAATATACAGCTGAATGTAAGAACTACTACATATTTATCTCTCACGCCACTGACATGGGAAACTTGCAACTTCCTGCTTTATTATTTAGTTATTACCTCACTCTAAAAGATGCCATAAACCCTGTTGTAACTTTCTCATCTGCTCATGGTTGCCATATTATTACACAAAAGTGGCTTCTGATTTTACCATTGAGTAAGTTTGAAATTAAATCAAACTTTCTAAAACAAGTCAAAGATAAAAGGTCGGGGGTGCAGCGGAGGAGGACGCGAAAAGTTTCACCATTGAACCTGGTATATAGGTTGAGGTTCCCAATGCTGATTTTTGATCCATGATCTTACTTAGGTAGATGAGTTACTTTTATAAGCTCTGGCGTCTTAGCCTGCAGACTTATTGGAATTACATTTTTTCTTTTAAACTAGACTTTTGATAAAGCCGTGTATGGTTTGTTTATTTAGTAGCCAGTTTCTTGAATCCTACACTAGATTACATACAAAAATATTTAGAAGGAAAAATTTATTCGCATTGACTGCTTTTCTGCAGTCGGGGGAAGAAGATTCTAGACTGATGAATCCGACAGCAATTAAACCATAAGCAGATCTCATCTAATGTAGGCCTTGTAGGAATCCTTCATTTTATTACAAAATACAGTTATCAAAACCACAGGTCCAACTTCATAAATAGTTTCCTAAATCCTTCAGGCAAAAGATGGAAACTTCTTCATCACTTAACCCCCCCCCCCCCCCAAACACACACACACATTCTTCAGGCAAAAGATGGACACTTTTCCACACCATCACTTAAACATTAAGTATACACACACTCGCACTATAAAGATTAAACCTTTTAAGCAGGAATCTGGATATTTCCAAAAACAGAAGCCAAGAAAGTTGTATTATACAAGTTAATTCAATTTCCCCCTTCTCATCTTGCAAAATCTTGGGGCTAAAATTTTATAAGAAAGCTATAAAATTACATGAGAATTAGACCTGAGAAGCGAGGGGGCCATGAGAGGAGAGTTCGTGACGAACGAGATCACCAGTAGCTATATGAGGTACGCCAAGAAGCTTTGAAAGTCGAGCTGCATACGTCCCTTTTCCCACACCTGGACAACCCAGAAACACCCATTGCACATTTCTGCCCTTCTCTTTAAAACTACTTGCCGGAGAACCCGCCGGCAAATTCGCCGGCGACGGCGGTACTTTAAGGTCAGTTTTAGAAGGTTTATTATAACATAAACCCCGGTGGGTTAAATTGGTGACTCTACTACATCGCCATCTTACCACTGCGTGGCTCCAAACCGTCATAATTAATTAATGAATAAAGCCCAACAGGAATTAGAGAGCGAGAGATTTTCAGAAAAATGCAGAATCTTTGAGAGAATATTGGGATATTTTTTCTTCCTGCCTTTATGGGGTTAATAATTGAATTGAATTGAATTTGATATACAGCAAAGAGTTGGGGTCTGAAAGACTTTGGAGAAATGAAACACGTGGGTGAAAAAATGAGAAAGGGAAATCTGTGTTTGAGAATAGTATATGCCGACCATGAAAATGTGATAATTACGTCACCTTTTATTTAGGCGTTTGTAAAGTTTCAATTTCAACAGTCACAGCACGCAGAGGGCAGGAGATCTACAAACGGATGTTTTCCCAGATTTAGTGTTGCGTTCACGTTACCTTGGAACTACGATACCGAGAGTAACATCAATCATGTAATGTGGCCTTATTACTTTTTAGTGTGTTTTAAAATAAAATAAAATAAAAGTTCTAATCTATATATATAAATATAAAATTGGGCAATAGGAAAGTGAGGTGGCACCTCCATGAAACATATTTATCTTTTTTCTCCTTTTTTGGGATTTTCCATCATTTATTTAATTTATTTTACATTAAAAAATTATCTTCATAACTCACACTTCTTTATCTTCATAACCTACATTTTTAATAATCTCAATTATCCTCATGCCTTTCATATTCATAACCTTTAAACATAAATGTCAAGAAACTTTTCTGGACTTATGTAAGCGCATATTCCAACGTACTTGCAAGATTCAAATGTTGATGTATAATTTTACTCGCTTCAAAATTAGTAATGTTTACTTCCATCTCCAAAATTAGATCTTTAAGAAAAGTTATATGTGTGTGTATAAGAGTCGAGACAAATGAAGACTTTCGACTATGCGAGCGAGAATATAAAGACAGTGCCTTATGAAGACAGTGGAAGAGAAAGAAGAATGAAGTAGAGTTGGTTCCACGGGGCACAATGAATGTGATCATAAGGAGAAAATTAAGAATTTAGGGTTGATAAAATTTGAGAGGAGAGAGTGAGAGAAAGGATGAATTTGTTGAGAAATTAACGAAGAGCATAAAGAAAAGAAAAAGGATGGGAAGAGTTGGAAAATAATTGGGATGTTTCTTTTTGTCGTCATTATAGGATATACATTAATTATTGTTTTCCCTTTTCGTTCAATTCATTTTCCTTTTCCATTTATTTTTTGAATTATGAGTAAGTTAAGAATTTTTCCTTTTCAGTGGTTTATTATCCATGTAATTGTCATTCATGATTTATGTTTTGCAAATCTTGCTAATTTGAATGAATCAACGCTATCGTGTCCGCTTAAAAATTATAAGGTAAGTTACCTTAGGTAACGTTTTTTTTATATATATGAACTTTAAAATAACGTTTATTTTTTTAATATCTTTGTTCCCTTTTCTTTTATTGTTTTCAAATTTAAGATACCCTAGAATTAAAATGGGTCAAGATGAAAGTATAACGACTGAAAAATTGCTTCTATATTAAAGTGAGGGATTAACGCCATTCCATTTCCTTTTACCAAAAAAAATAAATATTAGCCACCATCAGTAATTTTACATCATTATTTTCATCAGTTTTTATAATTTGTCTTTAGTTCAAATATGCTAATTTAAATAGGTTGTTCCATAATTAAACAAAAATATTTTCTCACAGTTTTTCAGTCAAAGAAATATTGAAAGTATCATTAAGAGATGATAGATTCATAAAAAAATATTTGATTCGTATTTTTCCTACGTTGAAAATATGATGTTCTAAATCAGTTCGCTATATTTTGGTTGTATAAACAATCTTATACATCTTATGTATTTATATAGTTTTGGCTTCAAGAGAGATGACATGGCACTGCAGTCCCCTCTTTTGAATATATAAACGAAAAATAAATAGAATTGTCTGATTAATTAAATGGGACCATGGGAGGATAGATAAATAGAAGTAACTGAAAAAAGAAAAAAAAGAAGAAGAACCAAAGGAGTTAATACATATAAGGGTGGTGAATATTTAAAAATGGTAAGAATAGCTGACAAGAGAAATAATACAAATTTTGAAATTTGATAGATAATAATGAGGAGAAATAAAGGAGTTATTTATCTGGTTGAAAGTGAAATCGATGTAGCGAAAGAGAGAGAAATTAAAGGAACAAAAAAAAACTAAAATACAAAATATTGGGAATGCCGTGAAGGGAGAAGAAAAAAGGAAACGCTCTAAGTTTTCATCCTTCAAAATTTTTAAATTAGTATTTGTTCTTTTTTTATTATTCTTTTATTCTTCTGTTTTCTTATTCATGTTCACATACTTTATGTGAGTTGTTTGCATATTTAGTAGTAAAAATTTCTCATATATGATTTTAAGACCGTGCAAAGTACGGGCAAATATACTAGTTAATTTCAATGACAGGTTTTTCCAGCAAGATAAATATTACTTATGACTTATTCTGATCACAAGTTTTAAAAACTGTTATAGTTATACAAATTTCAAAAGAATTACTTTTTTAAAAGGAAACAAGGCCAAACTCATCTCTCTGCTATTCGAAAAGATGTAGTGGGTGTTTGGACGTAAGAATTGTAAAATTCCAAAAAAAAAAAGTGGAAAAAAAATAATTCAAGTGAAAATTGTATTTGAAAATTAGAGTTGTGTTTGGACATGAATATAATTTTGGGTTATTTTTGAAATTTTTTGAGTGATCTGAGTAAATTTTGAAAAATAACTTTTTGGAGTTTTAAAAATTTTCGAAAATTTTTAAAATTCATGTTAAGTGAAATTTGAAAAATTTATGGCCAAACATTGATTTCAAAAAAAAAGTAAAAAAAAAAGTGAAAAAATTCTTATGTCCAAACGAGCTTTTATATTTGTCAAACTTTGTAAGAGCCTGTTTGGATTGGTTTTTAAGCTGGTCAAACCAGCTTTTAAGTCATTTTTTAGCTTATTGAGGTGCTTGGCAAACTTAAAATCTGCTTAAAGGTCAAATACTTTTAAGCCAAAAGTGATAAGTTGGTAATCCCAACTTCTTCTTTTTTTTAGCTTAAAAGTCACCCCTCTTTGACCAAGTATTTTACATTGTTATCCCTGATACTTATGTATAATTCCAAAATACCCCAGTCTTTTCTTTTTCTCCTTTCCTCCGCCATTTCCAATTTCTGCCTTCCAAATTCCATATTCTTTTCTTTTTCTCCTTTCCTCCCCCATTTCCAATCTCTGCCATCCAAATAAGTAAGCTCTCTTTTCTTGTTCTTTGTAGAGTTATCTATTTCTTTTCTCGTGGTGGGTGGCTTTGGGTCGGGAAGAATGATGCTTTTAATTGAGATAAAAATTAATTTATATTTGAATTAAGTTCAAATTAATTTTAGTTAATAACCTGCGTTTCTTCCGGTAAGCATAAATACCTCTTACTTTCAAGAAAATAGAGCTTAGCAATCAACTTGATTTGAGAATCTACACCTATTCATTTGTTTTGACCCCATGAAAAAAGAAAGAAAGAAAAGATAGTACGAATTGATTTAGTCTTGATAGTTTCAGGGGCATTTAAGTAATTTTAACGGAAAAAGTGCTTATGAGCACATTTTTTCCAAACACATCAACTGCTTCAGCACCTTTATCCAAACATATAACTGCTTATTTAAAAATTAAGTTCAAGTACATAAAAAGTACTTTAAAGCACTTGATGCTTAAAAGCTACTTAAATTAAGTCAATCCAAACGGGCTCTAAATCAAAGATGGAATTCAGCTTAGAATAAGTCCTAATAGTGGAAAGCATTGAAATGTGAGAGAAAGAGAATGCGAGAAATTTTTAGAATGGAGCAAAAAAATGAATAGCTCAATGGTTAACACGTGTACAACCTTTATTTATAGATAAGTCCAGTTTGTCCAGCTGACAACAAACTGCCCAACCAATGCCGCTAACTCCTACTAATAGACTAACGTATACAACTAACTACAATTGTATAGCGAACTACCACTAACACTTCTATCTGGAAAATTACAATGAAATACAATATGTACAAATCTCAACCAACTTGCCAAGAAGAGTAGAGTGCTTGATCCATGTGAGGAACTTAGTGAAAAAGTCGGCTAACTACTTATATGTGAAAACATGGTGTAAAAAACCAACCCTTTTTATAACTTGTCATTTACAAAGAAAAGACTGGGATTGGAAGGAATAATGATACCATCAGCTCTTCAAGCAATCTTGCCAGCCAAACTAGTTCACCAACAACTATTCTGGCTAACATGTGTTCCACCTCCTTTTTACCTACACCCCGAGAAAAGAAGGGTATAAGGGAGTTTTTTCCAACTTAAAGTGACAATTAAAACGGGATTATTTATTTATTAAATTCAGAGTCGCCACTTGGGATAATTTTATGGTGTCCCAAGTCACCGGTTCAAATCCCGAATCGAGGAAAAGATTGACTCTGTTTTACAGTCCGCGAACACAAAAATTCGGGTAAGGAATTCTGTTAACCCGGGAGAAGGTGTTAGACATTCCCGGATTCCGTGGTTCTAGCACGATCGC
Organism: Nicotiana tabacum; assembly: GCF_000715075.1. Taxonomy (NCBI): domain Eukaryota; kingdom Viridiplantae; phylum Streptophyta; class Magnoliopsida; order Solanales; family Solanaceae; genus Nicotiana; species Nicotiana tabacum. The sequence continues at coordinate 70,368,410 of NC_134090.1, read as the reverse complement.
TCAACTGTTACAATTGGCCTATTATCTGATTCTAATACATGTTTTAACCTATGGTACAACTTTAACTTTATAGCCGCTTTTATTCATTTTTAGGAAGATTGCAACGTCATTTAAAATATGTCTTGAACCACGTCACATAAATGCACCCGTAGTCCGCAACACATTTTATATAATATTGTTGAGATTTGGATTTGGGTCACATAAATGCGCACCCGAGTTTAGGAAGGTAAATTAATAAAATAACGCGCCTAAAGCAACTACGCGTTTGCAACTTTGCGAGGGTCACGAAAAATTCGCTAAATGGTACGCCTCAGTTTCTAAAGGATTAAGATTAATCAAGTGAGGGCCATAAATTGTATGTTTGGCTAGTAGGGCACACCTCAAATTAACTATAAGGATCTACCAATTAAATAAGGCTTAAGGAAATTAGCTACTTCTACACTAAAGTTGAATTTAAATCGTTAATCTAAAGGCCTGAGCTAGATGAAATCCAATTCATTTTTCATTTCAAAATCTGAGCCTAGCTTGAAGCCCACTAACCCATTGCTACGACAAACGCAGAGGCACAATTGGGCTCGCCATGAAGCCCAGAGTAAGAACTTAGCGCAGAAACGGAATCCTAGTGCGCATGGACCCATGCCGATAGCCAACATAATGCTTCATTACTATATTTGAGAAAATCCTACATTGTTCATACAATGTCAAATCTGAACCAAACGCTGACATATATTAAGCACATGTAAATCACATTCTAAGGTCAGTATATGTATTCCATGGTAAAGTATAATTTCCGATTATGACAATAAGTCTTTGCACTAATTGCCCATCATTTAATAACCAAACTCGACGATTACAAACTCCTACAACACCTAATTCAGACATGATGCATTTAGCAAGACTGCACCGACTCGAAACCTTTCTAAGAAGACGAAGGACCAAAGTGATGAACTGATTTAAATCTAGAGGTTTTCAAATCTAAATTCGGATTCAGATTCGTTTGAAAATTCCATTTAAAATGCAAAAGCTCAATATATGAACGAAACAGAACTACTTAACAAATTATGCAATCGTCGAAACAAATTTCGAGCTACACAGGAACAAACTTGAACATGATTAATGAGAAACAAACCCAAACCAAACCGTTAGAACAAAGGTCTGAATTGACATGAACTCAAACCATGGCTGTAAATAAAATAACCCAAGAGCCAAACAGTTTCAGCTAATCAAACTGAAAACTCTAGTCCTTAATTAATACATGTTCTATCTAAACCACCCTTGAACCTCTTATATTCAAACAAGTTCAAATCCAACATTTGACACTAATTGCATATCAGGGAATGGGATATTCAGAACAAGCTAGACTAAAGCAGAAATAGGAATATGGCAAAGGCAACAGTAATTACAACAAAAACTACTGCGTTTCATTCAGCTTCAACTTGGTTTATATCCCTTTACACAAAAACTCAACCAAGCTCACTTCCAACCATAGTTTCAGAAGGGTACCTAAAATTCAAAAGAGAAGCAAAAGAAATGAGGAATTAGCAAGAACAGTACCAGTAAAAGTCAGTTCTGATCTCCAGCAGTGGAACAGTAGACTCAAAACCAGACAACTTCCCAAAATAAGCTTTGAAATCTCAAAAAACTCAGACCATTTTTTCACTCGAATGCTGGAATTTATGGTTTTCAAGAATTCTAGCTAATGAGAATGATCAGAAATCCAGCAGACAAACTAAATTTTGAGCAATTTCCAACCAAACATGTAGGTAATTTAAAGTATTTTTCGAAGTTTTAGCCCTTTCAATTTTCAACAGTTTTTCGGTCTCTCCATCATGCCTTGTTCAAGAAGAAAGTGTGCCTTTATAGGCAAGCTTTTAGGGATGCAACAGTGCAATTAGTTTTGCACCCTAATCCCTTTCTAATTTTCGTTTTTGCTTAGAAAACCTTCTTCAATTTTTGCTTTCGCTCAGAAATCCTTAGTGTAAAATTCAAAATTTCAGTTTAGTCCCCACCCCAGCTTCCAAGAAGCTTCCTAATTCAGTTAAGAGAGATCCCTTTACCCAATTTCCCTAAACTACCCTTTTAAACTTCTTTTTACTTCAGAAACCAAATGGGTCAAATTGATCTTATGACTTAAGCCCCAAACGAATGGGCTGTTCTTGGGATCGGTCAAATAAACCGAGGTCCCAAGAATTCCATCCAACCCATGAGTGTGCTGAGACCCCAAAACCCTGACCCAAACAATTAGTACTCAAACGAAGGCCCCAAAAAAAACTCAATCAATTAATACTCCATTCGTTTCAATTTATGTAAACCTATTTCCTTTTTAGTCCGTGCCAAAAAGAATGACCTCTTTCCTTATTTGGAAACAATTTACCTTTATGCAATATTTTATAGCCACACAAAATATATGTGCTTCATTTTACACCACAAGTTCAAAAGTCTTCTCTCTTTTCTTAAACTTTGTGCCCAGTCAAATGGGTTCACATAAATTGAAACGGAGGGAGTACTAATTAAGATAGAAAACCGAATTAGTTCTAACCCTTTAACAAAAATTATCCAATATTAACTCATGGCTATTGCTTAATGAATTTAAACTAATTAGAGACAAAAATAGAGGGAAAAGAAAATAAAAATAAAAAAAGGAGATGGAAGAGAAGCATTCCGGAAAAGACGTGGACAAGGAATACCTGAGGTCAGAGACAAACGGGTTTGAAAGGCTTGTCCGGCAACTTTCGATTTGACCCAAAACTGGTATTAGTCGATTGTTCTCTTTGAGAACATATGAACAATGTCACATCTCCTTTTTCCGCACCCGATAGGGTGCACGAGAGTTTTTTCCAATTAAAGGACAATCGAAATGAGATTTGTTTATTTATTTCAGAGTCGCCACTTGGGAGATTTAGGGTGTCCCAAGTCACCAATTTAATCCCGAATCGAGGAAAAGAATGACTCCATATTACAGTCTGCGTACCAGAAATCCGGATAAGGAATTCTGTTAACCCTGGAGAAGGTGTTAAGCATTCCCAAGTTCCGTAGTTCTAACACGGTCGCTCAACTGTTATATTCGGCTTGATTATCTGATTTCATACAAATATGAACTTATGTGCCAATTGTGTCTTTTAACCGCTTTTATCATTTACTGTTATTTTTATCAAGAATTGCAACATTCATGGAAAACACACCTCGAATCACGTTACAATCAATGTACCCGTGGTTAGAGCTACATTTCAACTCTGTTGAGATTGGGATTTGGGTCACATAAATGTGCACCCGAGTTTAGGAAAATAACATTATTAAATACGCGCCTAAAGCAACTAGCTTATTGTTATTTTGGGAAAAAGCCATGAAATTCGCTAAACAGCCTGTCCCGAATTCTAAGTATTTTACTATATACATTTAGAGGGCCCCGCAGCTTGTGCATTTTTTGTTTGTTGAGGCTCATCTCATTCATTATTTTTTAAAAGGAATTTGCAGCGTCATGGAAATGCACCTCAGACCACGCCACAATCAATGTACCCGTGATTAGAGACACATTTCGACTCCGTTGGGATTTGGATTTGGGTCACATAAATGTGCACCCGAGTTTAAGAAGGTAAGGTTTATTAAGGCGCGTCCTAAAATGACTAGCGTATCATTATTTTGGGAAGGCCATGGAATTTTGCTAGACGGTCCATCCCGAAGTCTAAGCAAATTTTAAAACAAATATTTACTGAGGGCCCCGCGATTTTTGTATTTTTTTTTTCGGCGAGGCTCATCTCATTTTTATTTTTAAGGATAAACCTACAACAACTACATTTTTCTATTGAGTCCGTCTCTAAAATAAAAGAAAAACTCTTAATTAATTACATGCTGAAAAACGTAACTTATTAGTTATTAGTTTACGGCTAATGCGAAATGAAAATTGCGATCGAGTTTGTACAAAGAAAACGGTTTGCATTCTATATTCTATTATTCAACAAAAACTGAAACACGGGGTTGACGCACAATAATATCGAAGCAGATTATTTTTAGATGAAGAAACTAGACATATGCAACCTTGTTTATTGACGGGCATGCACATGAGGTTCAGTTAGTGATTCCTTACATACTTGACGTTAAAAAAGAACGAAACAATTGAAACCGAACCTATCTAACTTAGCGTGATATTGTTGTATGTATGACTACACGATTTTTCCCTTTTTGCTATACCCAGATTGCCTAGCATGCCTTCGAAATATACGTTATATACTGATGAGTTAAGGCGAAGCACATGTGATTACTGCATTCATTTCAACAGACCCTATATAAAACCATTGTTGGCCCAGCATCATTACTATCTAGCTGGCCTCTTTCTGACTAACATACCACGATAGATTACCATACCAAACTCCTTATGGACTAAAACTATTGCATTACATAGTTTGAAAACCAAACTTTTCGTGTTAAGCACACAAATATTCTACACTACAAACAGCAGGACAATGGTAGCATATTACGTACTAGCGATGCACAAAATGGCTCAAGTACAATCAATAAAAAAAGGAATTTCAGTTTATAGCTTCAGCTTCTGCAAGTGTGTACTCATGCTTCAAATGTCAACTTCAAACATGGAATTACATCGATTAAGTATGTGTACCTGGATTCAGATAACCAAACAAAAGAAAAGGAAGGGTGTCAGCAGCAAGCAACCAAGCAGCAGTCACAGCAGTAACAGATAGCAACAGCAGTTCCACAACAATTATGAAGCCCACAAGTGATCAAACACCAAGCAAACAATCCCCGAAACAGAGTAGTAAAACAGCCGAGAAAACCAGAATGTTCAATGCAATAGCAACAACAATCCAATGATCACAAACAGCTCGGCAAATAACCAACAACCATTGGCAAAGACAGCTCGACCAACTTAAACTCTTATGCAGTTTTCAGACAGTGTTTGGTTACAGTATTCTGGAATTTTCTTTGTGTTTCTTTCTTTCAGTTTTTTCCAACTTAAAACCTCTCTGAAGACTAAAAAATGTCCAGCCCTTTCTTAGCTAAAAATAGCTCTATTTATATCCTAAAAGAGAACCCCCTCAAGTCTGCCTAGAATTTCCAGCCTAAGGTCTGCCCATCCCCTTCATTCCCCATGCCTAAGCATTTTCTTGATGCAAGTCATTTGGTTCCCCACGCCTGGCCTATTGCTCTATTCAAGAGTCATGGGTTTAGTTAAGTATTAATCTCCCATACTCTTATGTTTTGTCCCCACTAATACTAGATTAATAGTATTTCTGATTAAACAATTGATAGCCCATTAATCCTGAATATTTAATCAGTCTTTGCCCAACCAAGATTACCCAAAAAGCCCTTGATGACGTTAGGTCAGTCCTAACAAACAGGTCGTTCACAACTCTGAAGAGAACCCCTCCCACAGCTAACAAACAGACCTATAATCAGTCCAACACAACCCTTCAACTAAATCAGCCAGTAAGAGTTAGGTCGTTCACCATTTTAATACTGTGAAACAAACGACAACATGTGTCGAGTCGACTTTGCGAGTTATAACGTATACTAATTAGTCGCTAATCAACTAAACTCAAGACAGAACAAACTGAGTGATTCAGGCATTTTTCGGATAATAATGGAACTTTACGACACTTAATTATGTGACGACCTTACTCAGGTAGACTATACGAACTATTATACGTAACGATTAATCGACTAACAACATTGAATAAACAGGGCACCAATTTTATTTCAAAACTCGGGTCATTTAACATGGAATTCACAAAACTTAACTAATCGACAACGTCAATCGAAGCGAATAGACATCTTATAACACACAATTAACACTTAAGAAAAGAAATCGACCAAACAAAAGGGTCTTGAAGATGGACAAAAAAATAGTCAAAAATCTAGAACAAATCCATGAACATATGCATAACACCTACACAAAAGGAAGGAAAAGACGATTACATCGGAAACTTACCTCAAAACGAAACAGGTCTGGTTTTTAGGGTTCTTGAACTCAGATTTGGGATTTGAAAAGTTCTGCTTGTATTTGACCAGAACCAAAGCTGATTAGGCCTGAGGGATGTTAGGGGAGTGACTAGGGTGAATTTGGGACTCATCCGGTGACTTAAGGTTTTGGCTCGAATCTTTGATCGAAGATTCGAGCACCCTGGAGGTGATTCGAAGTTAAGTGGTTAGGGATTTGTGTTCAGGGTGGCTCGTAGGTCCCGTGGTGTAACTATGGTAGCCACCGGCATCCTGGCTGCCGGATTTATGTTGAAAGGGCACCAGGGCGGCTGCTAGGGTTTCGGGGGTTTGGGGTCCTTTCTGAGAGAGACGAAGGAACGGGGTGGGGCTTAGGTAGGGGGGCGGGGTAAAAGGGTTAGGTTTATATATGCATTGATGGTTTAGATCCTGGCCGTTGGATCAAGTGAGATCTATGGCCAGGATCTATTCACTTGGGAAGAACGACGTCGTTTAGGTGTGTGGTGGGTGAGACCGGGTGGGGGAATGGATCGGGTCAAATTTTGACGGGTCTAGGGGAAGGCCTGGATCCGTTGGATCAATGTGGATGAGTGGCTCAGATTGAGTTTGCCTAAACGGCATCGTTCTGACTTGGCTGGGGCTGCATTGGGCCGTTTGATTGCAACAAATCAACGGCGCAGATTGAGGCGCAGATACGTCGTCGTTTGAGCTATGACTGGGCAGCCTGGTTTGGGCTGGGTCAATTTTAATTGGTCTGGGCCTGATATTAGTTTCATTTCTTTGGCCCAAACAGATTTTCTTCACTCTTTTCTTTTCTTCAATTTACCAAAATTGAACTAAACTCCAAATAAATTGTAAAATTAAAAATACAATTACACACATATTGGTTAACAGCTTACAGTAATTAATGCACAGTTTCAACATTAATTAAAATCACTCAATGACAAAAGACACTTAGGATTTTCTCTTTTTTCTTTTTAGAGTAATTCCCGCGAAGCAAAAATCACGTGCTTACAAACAATACTAATTTCAAGCCCAATCAGTCATAGAAAACTTGAAAGCTTGAAAGATTTTCTTCTCTTCATTTTTTAGATTTGAAACTGACCTGATTCGGCGAGGATTTGGGGAGAAATGGTGATGGATTAGGACTCAGGGATGGGTCATGGTTGCATGGTTGGATTTTGGTGGTGGTTTGCGCTCCGCCGCCGGCCGGAGATGGTTAAGAAATTCAGGGCGGCGGGTCTTAGGGTTAGAAATGGGAGAGATAAAGTGAAGGGGTGATTGGAACTGACTTGTCTTTGAGGGAATTTGGACAGTCTTAAACGACAATGGAGAGGAATTTTAGGCCGTTGGATGAGGCGAGATGAAAGGCCAAGATTTGTTAAAGCTATATTGAACTCAAAACGACGCCGTTCTACTCCTATATTGCGTCGTTTCTAGGGTCTTGGGGGATGAAGGCTTTGGGCCGGGTATGGGTGTGGAGCTGGGTCAGATTCGAGCGGGTAACGAGCAAAATAACGCTTGGGCCTAAGAATTTTAAATGAAGGCCCAAAATTCAGACATTTACTACTTCCTTTCTTTTCCCTTTCAATTTCTTTTCATTCCTTTTTTCTTTTCAAAATAAGACTTAAAACCTTGAATAAATCTTAAAACTAAATTAACCTATCAAAAATATTAATTACTCAAGCATGGTATTTACAAAAATTAATTAACTCCTAATTTAAAAAGAAACACTACAAAATTCGAAATTAAAGAGCAAAAATGCAACATGAACTATTTTTTGTGATTTTTTTATTTTTGTAAAATAAACTAATTTACTAATTAATCTAAAAAAATGTAAGATTAAGTTCTGAATGCAAATGCAATGGATTAACTAAAATAAACGTGCACAGACAAATGCAAACAATTAACAAAAATGCTACAAAATCTACGAAATCGCAAATAATGGGAAAAATTTATTTTGCTTGAATTTATGGGAGTAATTCATATAGGGAAAAAATCACGTGCTCACAGCTGCCCCTCTTTGCTCGGAAACACAGAGAGTTTTCGTGCAAAGATAAAGTGAGCGGATACGAGCGATTTTTGCTCATCTGAATACTCTGCGGGAAGCGTTTTTGAAAGATTTGACCGCACCCTACTTCCGAGGTTGCCTACATATCCTTGGCTATAAAGGAATCATGTCAGTGTAGTTCGGGCAGTTTTGGTAGCTGAGACTACCATGAAGCTGTAATTTCACTATTGTTGCTACTGCTTACTGAACCCTTTATTACACCATAAAAAAACAAAAAAAAGCTAGACTAAACTATGATCTATGCATTACAAAAATCCTATCTATATCTTCAAACTTGATCATGTGATCCATGTTGCCTTGTTGACTTGTATTCTCCAGGTGAAGTTCCTTTGTTGCTGACTTGAATTGTAGTCTGAGATGTCGTCCCTTTTCTCCAGGTGGATGCCTGATTGCTGAACTTTGAACTGTATTCCCGTGCTCTCCAGGTAGGCGCCTGACTGCTGAACTTAAAATGTATTCCCGTGCTCTCCAGGTGGGCGCTTGATTACCAAACTTTGACTATATTCATGTGCTCTTCAGGTGGGCGCCTGATTGCCAAAACTTTAACTATATTCCCGTGCTCTCTAGGTGGGCGTCTGATTGCCAAAACTTGAATTGTATTCCCGTGCTCTCTAGGTGGGCGTCTGATTGCGAAACTTGAACTGTATTCCCGTGCTCTCCAGGTGGGCGCCTGATTGCCAAAACTTGAACTATATTCCCGTGCTCTCCAGGTGGGCGCCTGATTACCAAACTTGAACTGTATTCTCGTGCTCTCCAGGTGGGCACCTGATTACCAAACTTGAACTGTATTCCCGTGCTCTCCAAGTGGACGTCTGATTACCAAACTTGAACTGTATTCCCGTGCTCTCCAGGTGGGCGCCTAATTACCAAACTTGAACTGTATTCCCGTTCTCTCCAGGTGGGCGCCTGACTACCAAACTTGAACTGTATTCCCGTGCTCTCCAGGTGGGCAACTGAATACTAAACTTGAACTCTATTCCCATGCTCTCCAATTGGGTGCCTGATTACCAAACTTGAACTGTATTCCCGTGCTCTCCAGGTGGGCGCCTAATTACCAAACTTGAACTGTATTCCCATGCTCTCCATGTGGGCACCTGATTGCCAAAACTTGAACTGTTCATCTGAAATTGCTGCCTTTGAACCTGATTACAACAAAACAAACAAGACAAAAGAAATTTTCCTGCCCCAGTTTTGGTGTTGGGCGCACTATGAGTGTTAGTTGAATCGTGTCACCAAATATCTATATGAATTTGAAAGCTAAATCTCATTATCCGGGAGGGTCCTGAGAACTCCTAGTTAAATGACAGCTTTAAATCTAAATTATATCTTCTAAAGGTATGATTCCCACTAAACCTTGTTATCTAAGAGGGTCTTAAAACTACATCCAATTATCTAGGAGGGTCATGAAAATCAAAAATCAAGTCTTATCTAAATTATATCTTCTGAAGGTGTGACTTCCGCTAAATCTTGTTATCTAAGAAGGTCTTAAAACTACATCCCATTATCCAGAGGGTCTTGAAAACTCCTAATTGAATCCTATCTCAAGCATGAAAACTTTGAAGCCAATTTATATTCCTTTGGAGTACATATATGCTGGATTTTGCTACTCATGATTGTTTTGAATTTTAAACTAGGTCCCATTTTCCAGGAGGGTCCTGAGAACTTCAAATTAAATCCCATTATCTAGGCGGGTCCTGGGAGTTTATGGTCGAACATGTCTGGTGCTTGCCTTTCCAATGGAGGGTTTCTCCGAGACAATCGAAACTTTCTGCCCCTGTTTCAATCAAAGAAAAATTCCGTTAGTTTTAAAATGTGGTGGTTAAATGATGGCATTCTTGCTGAAGGTCTCTCCACTGCCGTGCTTTGTTTTGACTGGCATCTCCAAACTGGCCCTGAACTGCTTGACTTTCTGACTGACTTTCAAACCACATGACCGACCCGAGTGTTCTATACCCAAACCGTTGTTTTACACCCTGAACCCTTTATCTGAACCTTTGCATCTCCCATGAAATTACTAAATCAATCCGCCGATGGAACTTTCACTGGCACTTTATATCCCACTTTACATCATACTATCTTTGGTATGTTCTGGCCACACTGTGCTTTGCAATTTTTGAAGTTGGTAGTGAGCTTTGAAATCCTTTCTTATTTGCCCGACCAAGACTGACATTGAAACATCTTAGAGAAATGAAACCCAGAAGAAATGAAATGCAATGACCTTGAGAGTTAAGGATAAAGAAAATCCAAAACTGGATGACTTGCTAAAAAGGAAAAAAGGAAAGAGACTTATGTGAGTGGAACAGCTCATAACAATGATCATGACATGCATTTCGGATTAATCGGCCCAGTCTGTCCAGCCAATCATCTTTCAATTGCCATATTTTGTTTCCTCTGATTTCTTCACCAAAACCTTGACCTTGTTCGGCCTGCGGTGCCCTGAAGGGTTTTCACCAACAAACCTCTCTCATTTGTTCATCTCTCAACTCACTTTCGCCTTACGGTGCCCATGAGGGTTTTCACCAATAAAACTCTCTCATTTTTTATTTCTCTCAGCTCCCGTCGCCTTATGGTGCCCGTGAGGGTTTTCACCAATAAGACTTTCTCATTTTCATTATTTTTTCCTGCTTGGACCAGAGTGTTGCCCCTAATATGAATCACCTCCACTTGCTCGACTTGGCATTTCTCGAAGACTGATCAAAAGGTCTTTCTTTGGACCGTAACGTGGGCTTTTGGATAGGGTTAGAAAGAAAGGGTATCAAAGGCTCAAAACAATTCAAATGGGTTCAAAATTACAACTTTTGGAATCAGATTTCTTGCAACAACCACAACTTCCGCCCCAGTTTCTTTGCTTGGGGATTTTTGGGATTTTATTTTGATGGGACATAATCGTGAGGCTGCCTACGTATCCTTAAAAGAAATCAGGGCGAACGTAGTTCATGACATAGACGTTGCTTTGTTGTTGTGACTTTTCTTTTCTTTTCCCTTTCTTCTTCTTTTTCTCTTTTTCTTTTCTTTTTTTTCCCACTCTTTTCTTTCTCTTTTCATTCTTTTCCCTTACTTATCTTTTGCTCTCGCATTTCTGAATTTTGCCACTTATTCCAAAAGAGGGGTATGAAAGGAAATAAATAAGGCTCGAAAGGGGTAACAAAGGATAAAGTATTTAGATAGCAGAACAAAATGCCTTCGTCATTCCAATCTTCAAAATATTCCAAGTACAAACAAATACAATTTAACCCAAAGAAAATCATACATAATATCTCTTGACTGCATTGGAATTGATGGCCATTTCTACACACTTGCCTTCTATGTTTGTTAAATACAAAGCACCATTGGACAACACTCTAGTTACGACGAACGGCCCCTGCCAGTTTGGGGCGAACTTGCCTTTTGCTTCAACCTGATGAGGAAGAATGTGTTTCAATACTAACTGACCCACTTCAAACTTCCGTGGACGCACCTTCTTATTAGATGCTCTTGTCATTCTCTGTTGATACAATTGGTCATGACATACTGCTGCTAATCTTTTCTCATCAATCAAACTCAGTTGCTCCATGAGGGTTTTGACCCATTCATCATCATCAATTCCGGCCTCAGCAACAATCCGAAGGGACGGGATTTCAACTTCTGCGGGTATCACTGCTTCCGTGTCATATACCAACAAATAAGGAGTTGCCCCTACTGAAGTACGAATAGTAGTGTGATAACCCAACAATGCAAAAGGCAGCTTCTCATGCCATTGCCTAGAACCTTCCACCATTTTCTGAAGTATCTTCTTTATGTTCTTGTTGGCTGCCTCGACTGCTCCATTCACCTTGGGGCGATATGGGGTGGAATTGCGATGCGTAATCTTAAACTGTTGACACACCTATTTCATCAAATGATTATTGAGATTAGCACCATTATCTATGATGATCACCTTTGGGATCCTGAACCGACAAATGATATTTGAGTGCACAAAATCGACCACTGCTTTCTTGGTCACAAACTTGAAAGTTTTAGCTTCAACCCACTTGGTGAAATAATCAATGGCCACCAGAATAAACCTGTGCCCATTGGATGTTGCTGGCTCGATTGGTCCAATGACATCCATGCTCCATGCAACAAAAGGCCATGGTGCAGACATTGTGTGTAATTTAAATGGTGGAGAATGAATCAAATCTCCGTGCACTTGGCACTGATGACACTTGCGTACGAAACTGATACAATCTTGCTCCATAGTGAGCCAATAATAACCTGCTCGGAGAATCTTCTTTTCTAGCACGTACCCACTCATATGCGGTCCACAACTCCAGAATGTACTTCGGTCATGATAGTTGTAGCCTATCTAGCATCTATACATCTCAACAATCCAAGATCTGGAGTTCTTTTGTACAAAATCCCTTCGCTGAAGAAAAATTTGCTTGCCAACCGCCGAATTGTTCTCTTTTGATCACATGTGGCTTGTACTGGATACACCCTCATCCTGATATATTCCTTGATATCATGAAACCAAGGCTCACCATCAAGTTCTTCTTCCACCACATTACAGTAAGCATGCTGATCATGGACCTGAATATGCAAAGGGTCCACATAAGCTTTATTTGGATGATGTAACATTGATGCTAAGGTAGCCAAAGCATCGACAACCTCGTTATGGATCCTTGGAATATGCCTGAACTCTACTGATCGAAAGCGTTGACAAAGATCATGCAAACATTGCCGGTACAGTATGAGTTTTAAATCCAGTGTTTCGCATTCCCCTTGGATTTGGTTTACTAGAAGGTCCGAGTCTCCCAAGACCAAGACTTCCTGGACACCCATGTCTGCAGCCAACCTCAAACCTAAAATGCATGCCTCTTACTCATCCATGTTGTTAGTACAGTAGAAATGAAGTTGAGCCGTAACAGGGTAGTGATGCCCTATTTCAGAAATAAGTACAGCCCCTATCCCGACGCCTTTCATGTTAGCAGCTCCATCAAAGAAAAGTTTCCAACCTGGCTCTCCAATTGATTCCAACTCATCAATATGCATTACCTCTTCATCAGGGAAATAAGTCTTCAAAGGTTCGTATTCTTCATCCACTGGGTTCTCAGCCAAATCATCAGCCAATTCCTGGGCTTTCATCGCGGTCCTAGTCACATAGACGATGTCAAATTCTGTGAGCAAGATCTGCCACTTTGCGAGACTCCCTGTAGCTATAGGCTTCTGAAAGATATACTTTAACGGATCCAAACGAGAGATGAGGTAAGTAGTGTAAGATGATAAATAGTGCTTCAACTTCTGTGCTACCCAAGTTAGGGCACAACATGTCATCTCAAGGTGAGTGTACTTAACCTCGTAAGATGTGAACTTCTTGCTGAGATAATAGATGGCATGCTCCTTCCTGCCGGTGATGTCATGCTGACCCAGCACACAACCAAATGAGTTGTTCAAAACCGTCAAATACAGAATCAAAGGTCTCCCTGGTTCAGGTGGCACCAACACAGGTGGGTTCAACAAGTACCCTTTTATCTTATCAAATGCTTCTTGACACTCGTTTGTCCACTTGACCGCAACATCCTTCTTCAACAGTTTGAAGATAGGCTCACAAGTTGTCGTAAGCTGAGCAATAAACCTGCTGATGTAATTCAACCTTCCTAATAAACTCATCACCTCAGTTTTGTTCCTTAAGGGTGGCAATTCTTGGATAGCTTTAATCTTTGACGGGTCCAATTCAATACCTCGACGACTGACTATGAATCCCAACAATTTTCCAGATGGCACACCAAACGCGCATTTTGCAGGATTGAGCTTAAGATTGTATCTGCGAAGCCTTTGGAAGAATTTTCTCAAATCTTTGACATGATCAGACTGCTTTCTAGACTTTATGATTACATCATCCACATAGACCTTGATCTCCTTGTGTATCATGTCGTGGAATATGGTTGTCATTGCCCTCATGTAAGTTGCCCCAGCATTTTTCAAACCGAAAGGCATGACCCTGTAGCAGTATGTTCCCAATGGCGTGATGAATGTCATCTTTTCTGCATCTTCCTCATCTATTAAGATTTGATGATAGCCCGCATAGCAGTCCACAAAAGACCCAATCTCATGCTTGGTGCAATTGTCAATCAGAATATGGATATTTGGCAGTGGGAAGTTGTCCTTGGGACTTGCCTTGTTGAGATCACGGTAATCAACACACACCCTGGTCTTGCCATCCTTCTTTGGCACAGGTACTACATTGGCTAACCAAGTGGGATACCGAGTGACCCGAATGACTTTTGCATCGAACTGCTTGGTGACCTCTTCTTTGATCTTCACACTCATATCAGTTTTAAATTTCCTCAGCTTCTGCTTGACAGGAGGGAATGTCGGGTCAGTGGACAATTTGTGAACCACCAAGTTAGTGCTTAAACTCGGTATGTCGTCATATGACTATGTAAAGACGTCTTTGTACTCAAGTAACGCTTTAATTATCTCCTCCCTGAGTTGAGGTTCAAGATGGACACTTATCTTAGTTTCTCTGATATTATCTGGGTCCCCTAAATTGATTGCTTCTGTATCACTCAGGTTAGGCTTGGGTTTTTCTTCAAAATGGCTTAATTCTTAACTAATCTCTTCAAAGGCCTCATCCTCATCATATTCCGATTCATCATCACACTCTATTTCTTGAATTACTATTTCGGAATTAGATTGGCTTTTAAGACTAGGCCAAAGATTCCTCATGCATGTCATGTCATTGAAACCAGCATAAAAAGAATTGTACAAGGAAGAAAATAAAACTATCAAGAATGAAGAAAAAGGGAAATTGCATTTCATTGAAATTAAAAGATAACAAGGTTTATACATCCAAACGGACGGAACATAGAATCTGAATTACAACCCTGGAATAATCCAGATAAACTAAAAGAAAATCAAAGCAAACTACCAAAACTCCTTCCTGGTGGGGAGAGGAGTAGCTTCCCGATTGTTAATCTTTGCATTGGGCCCAACAAATTGCACATCTGCCTTGCTAGAACCCTCTCCAGCTTCCACCATGTTCACATCATCGATTAACTTCTCGAACCTTTTAATCAACTCCTTATCAGGACCAACCACAGAACTGGGAACTATTGTTACTGGGCGTTTCTTGGTGCCAGGCCTCACAAATGATCTGGAGAGACATGGGATGGGCTTTGGGAGGACCCATGCCCTCTGTTTCAACTTTCTGGCTCTTTTTATGTCCGCAACTATGGGCTTGAACCCCAAACCAAATGTATCCAAGTTTTTGGAGAGAGACACCGGTTGTACGATACCTTGCAGAGATGCACCCAAACCCTCGCCTGGTACAAAACCATTTTTCAACATTTCAACGGCTACCATGACTGATGCAGCAGCTACCCTCGAAATTGGGACTCACTTCCCTTCTGGAATTTTCTCTACCGACACGATGTCAAAAACCTGGTATACCCAAGGACCCTTATCGTCTTCAACCTCAATGAACGGAACAATGGCATCATCGGGAGCACACAAATTATCCTCACCGTGCACAACGATTTCCTATCTATCCCATTCAAACTTTACCATCTGATATAGTGTAGACGGGACTGCTTTGGCAGCATGAATCTAGGGTCAACCCAACAGCAGATTGTAAGAAACAGCCACATCTAGCACCTGGAATTCCATGGTAAATTCAACTGGTCCGATTGTCAGCTCGAGCACTATGTCACTGACTGAATCTTTCCTTCCACTATCGAATCCCCGAACGTAGATACTGTTCTTGTGAATTCTTTCATCATCCACTTTCAACTTGTTCAGAGTGGAGAGAGGGAAAATATTCGCACTGTAACCATTGTCGACCAGTACCCGAGTAACCACGGAATCTTCGCATTTCATCATAAGATAGAGGGCTCTAGTGTGCTCAAAACCCTCCACGGGCAACTCATCATCAGAAAAAGTGACTCTGTTTACCTCAAAAATCTTGTTGGCTATCTTTTCCAAGTGGTTTACTGAGATTTTGTCGGACACGTGGGCCTCATTCAAGATTTTCATCAAGGCCCGACAGTGCTCGTCTGAATGGATTAACAATGACAATAATGAAATCTGAGTAGGCGTCTATCTCAACTGCTCCACAATGGAATAGTCTTGCACTTTCATCTTTCTCAAAAACTTTTCTACCTTTTCTTCGGTCACAACTTTCTTCACTAGCACTGGGTTATCTTTGGAGGTTTTAGCTTTTCTTAGCTCCTCAAGGGCAAAGCATCTCCCCGACTGAGTCAGTCCGTGAGTCTCATAGACTTCTTCTTTAACTTCTTTGCCTTTGTAAGTCACTGTCACCCGCTCATAATTCCAAGGGACGACCTTGTTGTTGACTATCGGAAACTGGGTTATCGGCTTGATAATGACAGGATCTGTGCGGTCACCCTCCACAATTACAACAGGCTTGTTCGCCACTCCTGGCACAACCACTTTTGCTCTTTCTTGTTTTACTGCAACATCACTTGAGGTCCCCTTCTTGACTACCGCAGAGGGTTTACTGTTTGCCCCACTCAATCAGATCACTGATTTCTCGCTTGTTAACTTTTCAATTGGCCTGGCTTCACTGGACCGAATCATCATGACAGTCTGCGAAGGCTTCTTAGGCTCCCCTCCCTTATGCACTATCTCGATCATATTTGTCTTATGATGGGCCGGCAATGGGTTCTGGTTGATATTGGGTGCCTCCTGAGCTTGGACTTCAATCCGATTGGTATCAATAAGCTCTTGAATGGCTGTTTTCAATTGCCAGCATTTCTCTGTGTCGTGCCCCGGGGCACCAGAATAGTATTCGCAACTTACAGAATGATCAAGATTTCTCGGGGGAAGGATTTGGCAGTTTTGTCTCGATCAGCCTCAGCATATCCAATTGTCTCAGCCTATGGAACAAACTAGTATAGGACTCTCCCAATGGAGTGGAGGCTTTCCTCTTCTATAACCTCTCGTTCTTAAATGCTTGATTGGGCCGGAAACCTGATCTAGGAGGGTTTCGGTAGGCTCGTGGGGGTGGATAAGCATTTTGTGGAGCTAGGTATGTATTTTGTGGGATCGGCGCACGCCATTGTGTGTGGGTAAGAGGTTGGCTGTATGTTTGGGCATGGTGGACAGAAAAATGGGGGTCTGGTGGTGGGTAGTAGTGTTAGGGTGTATTATATGGGGTGTGGGGGTAGGTTTGGTGGTGGGGATGAGGCTGATGATAGTGGTGAGGTGAACCCCTGGGTCCGAACCAAGCTCCTGAATCAATCGTTGCTACATCCTCTTTCTTCTTCTTTCCAATTACTCCCCTAGTTCCGCTTTGAATGGCCTGGGTGGTTGCCTTAATAGCCGAATAACTCATGATTTTGTTTGTCTTGAGCCCTTCTTCTACCATACCGCCCATCTTTACCACTTCATTGAAGGACTTGCCTATAGCTAATACCAGATGACCGTAATAAGTAGGTTCTAAGGCCTGCAGAAAATAATCCACCATTTCACTTTCTTTCATTGGCGGGTCAACCCTTGCTGCATGTTCTCTCCACCTAAAACCATACTCCTTGAAACTCTCATTGTGCTTTTTCTCAAGTTTCGTCAAAGACAGACAATCCGGAATAATCTCAAGATTGTACTAGAAGTGACAAGCAAATGCCTGGGTTAGATCATCCCATGTGTACCATCTTCCGTGATCCTGCCGAGTATACCATTCCAGCACTGAACCACTCAAACTCTAACTGAAATATGCCATTAGCAGCTCGTCTATCCCGCCAGCTCCCCTCATTTTGCTACAAAAACCTCTCAAATGCGCCACTGGATCACCGTGCCCATCATACATATCAAACTTGGGCATCTTAAACCCTGCCGGTAATTACACATCTGGAAACAGACATAGGTCTTTGTAGGCCACACTTACTTGACCTCCCAACCCCCGCAAGTCTCTGAATGACTGTTCCAGGCTTTTAACTTTCCTGAACATCTCCTCCTATTCGGGATTTTAGATGGTTTTTCGGCTTTCGCAGAGAGGTCAAAATGAGGAGTGTAAGAATAGGGTTATGGACCC
Source organism: Nicotiana tabacum (assembly GCF_000715075.1). Taxonomy (NCBI): domain Eukaryota; kingdom Viridiplantae; phylum Streptophyta; class Magnoliopsida; order Solanales; family Solanaceae; genus Nicotiana; species Nicotiana tabacum. The sequence goes on along the minus strand of NC_134090.1, from coordinate 70,350,378 downwards.
TTAAAAGTGGGCTCCGGTGGGTAATACTGGTTGTCGTGAGTTTGGAACAGAGGCTCACTGGAGGATCGGTATAGTGCAGCAGGTGGGGGTGCCACAAAAATAGGAGTAATTGGTGGAGGAGGGTACACGACTTGTTTGGGTGGTGGAGCTTGTGATGTATGGGAGGAGGTGTTGTAGCATTGTTGGTAGAGGGGAAAGGCTGGAGATGAGTTCACAGTGGGAGGTTCATGGGGCTGAGCCAATGGCGGGATAAAAGTAGGGTTGGCTGGGTAAATTGGCGGTGGGTGCCCTTTTGCCCATGCTTGGTACATTTCAGTCATCTGCTGCTTCAGCTTATACAACTCATCGTTCAGATTAACCTCCGATTTTTCCACCTCTTTTGACGGATCGACAATACTTGCCTCAAGTTCCTGGCTGGCCATGTTCAGCTTGTTTTTGGACCGGGTGTTATAGGAGTGAGTTGCTAGAATGCTAATCAAACTAACCACCTGCCTGAACTAGAACTTCATCAATAACAAACTTGTTAGAGATGAGGGCTTTAACAGATAGGCAATCGCACATTTGAGGAGTGAATGCACCTAAGCAGTTAACCGTTTCTATTAAGCATTTAATCGGTTGTTTGCGTCATCCCGGCTTTTCCTTATTTCCATTTGCAACTTCTCTTTTCTCTCTTTTTTCTTTTTCATTCTTGTCTTTCCTTGCTTGATCTCTCTTTGTTTTTATTCTCTCATGTCTCTTTCTTGTTTTGCCATCGTTTCCTTCTCACGTTTTCTTATTTTCTCTCTCTTTTCCTTTTCTTTTCTATCTTATTTTTCCTCTCTTTTTCTTTTCCCCTTTTTCATTTTGGTTACGGTTGAATCCTATGAAAATTGCATATGTATCATGACCCCGCATGAATCAGACCAAGCATAGTTCTGGTGGAGAAGTGTAAAAATAAAATATTTTAGGATTTTCAAATCTTCATAAAAAGAAAATGCTTTGATTGCAACGACTCAAAAATGAAAAGACTCCAAAAGACACTAACAGACTTTGATGAAAAGATGAAAATACAGACTCAAACTAACAAACTCCAACAGAAAGATAAAAATACAGGCTCGAAAACAGACTACATCAATGCCTCAACTGCTCCTAGGGCCCGCAAGACATCATTTGGTCTCACCACGGGCCTACGCGCTAAACCCCCGTGGAGGTGGTAGAGATCTTCTATTATCTGGCGGACAAAGGTCATCACGGTGGCAAAGAATATGGATCTAGTCATATCCTCACAGCTACTGCACTTCATCGCGATGTAGCCGACAATCCTTCTGACTCTCTCTCTTATGACACCCTTTTCTTGCAACAAATGCCCAATCTGCTGGGCCCTGGCTTCCAAAGTTTGTTCGGCTACATGATTCTGTTCTTGAAGTTGTTGCAAATCTCTTTCCAACTGTGCCATCACTGCGTAATAGTGTTCCCTTTCTGCTTTAAAGTCTTTTGCCTGGTTGATCATCTTGTTCTCAAAGATGGTGACCCTTTTCTTCAACCCCACAACCTCATTGTCATATTTCTCTTTTAATTGCTTAACCAAGCGCTCTCGTTCCTCCGCATTTTTAGCCAGCTTTATTCGAGCCCTTGCTAATTCGCCCTCTGCCTTGTTCAAATCGAAGCCATACTTACTCACCTTCTGCCTAAGGTTCTTTATAAGTTTTTCATATCTTGCACTTCTAGCGGGATTTTCAGCTGCTATTTTCATTTCCCGAATCTGGGCTCGAAGGGCCTTATTTTCTTTGGCCAACTTTTTCTTTTCACCCTCATCCGCAGCGGCTTGCAAACCATTCTCAAATTGAAGGTCCTTGACTTGCTTTTCCAGCTTGCTTATGGTAGCCCTATACTCATTTTCTTTGGCCAACCAATCCCATTATGCTTGTGACGCCTCGACAAATTCTTGAAGATGGGGTCTTTCGGCCGGCCTTCCAGACTCAATTTCCCTTTTATACCAAGCAAGGTATCCGTGTGAAACTTCACCTTTGGATAGATCACGCACACAGGTATTTGTTGTCAAGTATTGGCACTCACTCCAGATTTGGCGAGCTGCTGCTTCATGGAATTGACCATCAGGACCAATCTCGACTGACTGAGCACTAAGATCTTCATCTTTTGGAACTATTTGACATCTCCCCAACTGTCTCAAAACCTGGTATGGAGCATAAGGCTGGATACTTCTGAGACCTATCAGGAGGAAGTGAGGTCCGGTAGCTGGCATGTATACGATTTCATCTATAGGAAGCCACCCGAATGTCCATTCTATTTGGTCTGCAGTGATGGAACAGAGATGTGATATCCATTCTGTGACCCCTTATGGCAGACTAAACCCGTCGACCCTTGTATAAAATTCCTCTATGCAAGGTTTCTCTGTCGACCCATAACTCATAAATTGAGGACGATGGCATAGATGTTCAATCATCCACATCTGCAGCAACAAGTTGCACCCCTCAAAAAAGTCTCCTTCGGCTTTGCAGGCTGTGAGAGCGCAGAAGATTTCAGCTACTATTATGGGTGCGAGGGTGCTTTTGGCCTGAGTAAGCAAAGTGCTGACGATCCCAGCTATCTGTATATCGATATTTTCATCTTTCCTAGGAAACACCAGAAGTCCCAAGAAGACCACCATAAAAGCAAAACACTTGTGTTCTTCCCATTTGAGGCGATTCCCTTCGCTACAAATTTTGTTTTCTGGATTGTTAACCCCCCCCCCCTATATGACCGTATCTCTGGTACATAAACTTCGGAGTCGAAAAATCGGCTGCCAAATCTGGGTTGTGGACCCCCTGCTTATCTTTAAGGAATCTACGAATCTGTGTATAGCGACAACTCCCAGAGCAACCAGATACTTGTGTCTTAAAGGAATCTCGGTGCTCCCAATATATCCGGCTATTTCTTTCAAAGTTGGGGTGAGTTCAAAATCTGAGAAGTGAAACACATTGTGGGCCGGGTCCCAAAACGTAACCAACGCTTTTATGATGTCTTCTCTAGGCCAGATCTTCAACAACCCGGTGAGACCTCCCAAATATAGATTGACCTTATCTTGCCCTGATTTACCCAGATCTTCCCACCACATACACAGCTCTAAAGGGATCTTGTTCATGACTGTTATTGGCAAATTTTGACTCGTACTCATTCTGCACATTTATTAGGGTGGTTAAGCAAAATCGTGACTCATTTAACTCAAGAAAATTTAATTTTTTTTCAAATTGTCATTTCAAAAATAAAACCCGGCTTTGCAAACACAGCCTCTCAGCACTTCTGGGGAGAAGATTTTAAGGTTGTGCTTGCTAACTGGCCAAAAATTCGACAAAGAGATCAAAGGTGGTTGTTCTTGCAAAAATAGCCTTCCGACATCCTTTTGGGGACATTAGGTTATTTTAGACAAAAATGGCATCACCCTTCTTATTTAAAATAACATAAATTTTTTGTTCTTTTGTGCTATTTTGCAAAAGGAAAGTTGGACCCGACGGGAATTGCCTACGTATCCCACATCCGATGAGAATCAAACTGGCATAGTTCGGACAATTTTGACAAAACAAAAACCAACTCTTTTTTTCTAACTTTTTTTTTTCAAAATTTTGGCAGAGTTTTAGTATATTTTGGACATTGGTTTTTCAAAAACAGACAATTATCTCTCTCAGTCCTCACATTGACTTTTCTTTTCTCAACTTTTCCCTATAAGCCAGTCAACATGCAAATCCGAAGCAAATGAATGTACAAGTAGCAAGTAGGATGCATCAGGGTGGTCTTTTTCATTTCGGATACACCTGTCCTAGACAGACCCAACCCATGTGTTGAGTTTCCAAAGTCAAATGCACATGATGCAAACAAACGTTCCTACTAGGGATCCGGCATGAGGCTGAGTTATTCTAGGTTCACAACCTGGGTATGTGTTCTAGACTGTGTACCCGAGTGGACAACTCGAGCCGAGGAGGGGGCTACAAACCGGGAACTAAAAGGTCGTCCGGCTTAGTAACTTGTCCGAGTCTCTTTCTTATTTCAAGGTATGACACTAACAGAATAAGGAGTCTCGACCAGCGAGCACATCCCCGAAGATGAGAAGAGAAGGGTTCATAGCAGTTTATATACAGTTCAGATAATATCAAAGCGGTAAAAGCAACATTTAGCACATTAGGCCCAAACATGTAATAAAATCAGACAACAGATAAAGCCAAATATAACAATTCACCTAAGCTCGAATTCTGAACCCTGAACCAGAGATTCTGGGTTCGATCCCCAACAGAGTCGCCAGAGCTATCACACCTCCTTTTTTACACCTACACCCCGCAAAGGGCGTAAAGGAGGGAGTTTTTTCAACTTAACGTGACAATCGAAACGGGATTATTTATTTATTAAATTTAGAGTCGCCACTTGGGATAATTTTATGGTGTCCCAAGTCACCGGTTTAAATCCCGAATCGAAGAAAAGATTGACTCTGTTTTACAGTCCGCGAACATAGAAATCCGGGTAAGGGATTCTGTTAACCCGGGAGAAGGTGTTAGGCATTCCTGGATTCCGTGGTTCTAGCACGATCGCTCAACTGTTACAATTGGCCTATTATCTGATTCTAATACATGTTTTAACCTATGGTACAACTTTAACTTTATAGCCGCTTTTATTCATTTTTAGGAAGATTGCAACGTCATTTAAAATATGTCTTTAACCGCGTCATATAAATACACCCGTAGTCCGCAACACATTTTATATAACATTGTTGAGATTTGGATTAGGGTCACATAAATGTGCACCCGAGTTTAGGAAGGTAAATTATTAAAATAACGCGCCTAAAGCAACTACGCGTTTGCAATTTTGCGAGGGCCACGAAAAATTCGCTAAATGGTACGCCTCGGTTTCTAAAGGATTAAGATTAATCAAGTGAGGGCCATAAATTGTATGTTTGGCTAGTAGGACACACCTCAAATTAACTATAAGGATCTACCAATTAAATAAGGCTTAAGCAAATTAGCTACTTCTAGACTAAAGTTGAATTTAAATTGTTAATCTAAAGGCCCAAGCTAGATGAGATCCAATCCATTTTTCATTTCAAAGTCTGAGCCTAGCTTGAAGCCCACTAACCCATTGCTACGACAAACGCAGAGGCACAATTGGGCTCGCCATGAAGCCCAGAGTAAGAACTTAGCGCAGAAACGGAATCCTGGTGCGCATGGACCCATGCCGATAGCCAACATAATGCTTCATTACTATATTTGAGAAAATCCTACATTGTTCATACAATGTCAAATCTGAACCAAACGCTGACATACATTAAGCACGTGTAAATCACATTCTGAGGTCAGTATATGTATTCCATGGTAAAGTATAATTTCCGATTATTACAATAAGTCTTTGCACCAATTGCCCATCATTTAATATCCAAAATCGACGATTACAAACTCCTGCAACACCTAATTCAAACATGATGCATTTAGCAAGACTGCACCGACTCGAAACCTTTCTAAGAAGAGGAAAGACCAAAGTGATGAACTGATTTAAATCTAGAGATTTTCAAATCTAAATTCGGATTCAGATTCGTTTGAAAATTCCATTTAAAATGCAAAAGCTCAATATATGAATGAAACAGAACTACTTAACAAATTATGCAATCGTCGAAACAAATTTCGAGCTACACAGGAACAAACTTGAACATGATTAATGAGAAACAAACCCAAACTAAACCGTTAGAACAAAGGTTTGAATTGACATGCACTCACAGCATGGCTGTAAAAAAAACAACCCAAGAGCCAAACAGTTTCAGCTAATCAAACTGAAAACCCCAGTCCTTAATTAATACATGTTCTATCTAAAGCACCCTTGAACCTCTTATATTCAAACAAGCTCAAATCCAGCATTTGACATCAATTGCATATCAGGGAATGGGATATTCAGAACAAGCTAGACTAAAGCAGAAATAAGAATATGGCAAAGGCAACAGTAATTACAACAAAAACTACTGTGTTTCATTCAGCTTCAACTTGGTTTATAGCCCTTTACACAAAAACTCAACCAAGCTCACTTCCAACCATAGTTTCAGAAGGGTACCTAGAATTCAAAAAAGAAGCAAAAGAAATGAGGAATTAGCAAGAACAGCAGTAGCAAAAGTCAGTTCTGATCTCCAGCAGTGGAGCAGTAGACTCAAAACCAGACAGCTTCCCAAAATAAGCTTTGAAATCCCAAAAAACTCAGACCATTTTTTCACTCGAATACTGGAATTTATGGTTTTCAAGAATTCTAGCTAATGGGAATGATCAGAAATCGAGCAGACAAACCAAATTTTGAGCAATTTCCAACCAAACATGCAGGGAATTTAAAGGATTTTTCAGAGTTTTAGCCCTTTCAATTTTCAACAGTTTTTTGGTCTCTCCATCCTGCCTTGTTCAAGAAGAAAGTGTGCCTTTATAGGCAAGCTTTTAGGGCTGCAGCAGTGCAATTAGTTTTGCACCCTAATACCTTTCTAATTTTTGTTTTTGCTTAGAAAACCTTCTTCAATTTTTGCTTTCGCTCAGAAATCCTTAGTGTAATCAGAACTTCAGTTTAGTCCCCACCCCAGCTTCCAAGAAGCTTCCTAATTCAGTTAAGAGAGATCCCCTTACCCAATTTCCCAAAACTACCCTTTTAAACTTCTGTTTTTACTTTAGAAACTAAATGGGTCAAATTGATCCTATGACTTAAGCCCCAAACGAATGGGCTGTTCTTGGGATGGGTCAAATAAATCGAGGTCCCAAGAATTCCATCCAACCCATGAGTGTTCTGAGACCCCAAAACAAACGATTAGCACTCAAATGAAGGCCCAAAAAAACTCAATCAATTAATACTAATTAAGATAGAAAACCGAATTAGTTCTAACCCTTTAACAAAACTTATCCAATATTAACTCATGGCTACAGCTTAATGAATTTAAATTAATTAGAGACAAAAACAGAGGGAAAAGAAAAAAGGAGATGGAAGAGAAGCATTCCGGAAAAGACATGGACAAGGAATACCCGAGGTTAGAGACAAACGGGCTTGAAAGGCTTGTCCGACAACTTCCGATTTGACCCAAAACTGGTATTAATCGACTGTTCTCTTTGAGAAAATACGAACAATACTAATTTCAAGCCCAATAGTTCATGGAAAACTTGAAAGCTTGAAAGATTTTCTTCTCTTCATTTTTTAGATTTGAAACTGATTCGATTCGGCGAGGATTTGGGGAGAAATGGTGATGGATTAAGACTCAGGGATGAGTCGTGGTTGCATGGTTGGATTTTGGTGGTGGTTTGAGCTCCGCCGCCGGCCGGAGATGGTGAAGAAATTCAGGGCAGCGGGTGTTAGCGTTAGAAATGGGGGAGATTAAGTGAAGGGGTAATTGGAATTGACTTGTCTCTGAGGGAATTTGAACAGTCTTAAACGACAACGGAGAGGCATTTTTGGCCGTTGGATGAGACGAGATGAAAGGCCAAGATTTGTTAAAGCTATATTGAACTCAAAACGACGTCGTTCTACTCCTATACTGCGTCGTTTCTAGGGTCTTGGGGGCTGAAGGCTTTGGGCCGGGTATGGGTGTGGAGTTGGGTCAAATTCGAGCGGGTAACGAGCAAAATAACGCTTGGGCCTGAGAATTTTACTTGAAGGCCCAAAATTCAGACATTTACTACTTCCTTTCTTTTCCCTTTCAATTTCTTTTCATTCCTTTTTTCTTTTCAAAATAAGACTTAAAACCTAGAATAAATCTTAAAACTAAATTAACCTATCAAAAATATTAATTACTCAAGCATGGTATTTACAAAAATTAATTAATTCCTAATTTAAAAGGAAAACCTACAAAATTCGAAATTAAAGAGTAAAAATGCAACATGAACTATTGTTTTGTGATTTTTTTCATTTTTGTAAAATAAACTAATTTACTAATTAATCTAAAAAATGTAAGATTAAGTCCTGAATGCAAATGCAATGGATTAAATAAAATAAACGTGCACAGACAAATGCAAACAATTAACAAAAATGCTACAAAATCTATGAAATCGCAAATAATGGGAAAATTTTATTTTGCTTGAATTTATGGGAGTAATTCATATAGGGCAAAAATCACGTGCTCACAACATGTATCTGGTTCTACTAATGACAAAACTATAGTTGATTGTTTTTTGGACTTCCAACTGATACGACAGTTACCCAACATCACTATATAAACACTAACTGATTTTCTAGACTCAAGGCGAGCTGTCCAAGTTGAATCACAAAAAACACTAATTCCGTAATATGCCCGGTGGAAAAAAAATCTCCAAATTGGGATCACCATTTAAGTATCTTAACAAATGGATTGCAGCTTTCAAGTGAGATTCCCTAGAATTTTACATATGCTGACTTAGATTTTGGATATTGTACGCTATGTCAAGTCTTGTTATAGTAAGATAGCGTTTGGACATAGATTTAGTTGAAACTTGAAAAAATAATTTTTGAAGTAGTTTTGAAAAATAATTTTTGGAAGTTAAAATTATGTTTGGACATGCATTTTATTTGAAATTGTTTTGAAGTTTTGTGAGTGGGAGAACAATTTTCATCCAAAATCTACCCTAAACTAGATTTTGGGAACTTGAAAAATAATTTCAGAAATTTTTCAAAAATAGATCATTAATCTATGAACATACAATGTTTTCAAAAAAGATTTGAAAAAACACTACCAAAATGTTTGGCCAAACGGGGCCTAAGAAAGTTCAATTTCCCAATCAATTTCAAATAATGAGTTGGGTTTGGCAACATAGCTCTTTCATCTGAAGGATCAGGAGAAGAGGACAAAAGAGTATACTGTAGGCATTCATATTTTTTCAGCATGTCACGCCCCAACCTAGGTGAGGTGGACATGCACTTAATATTTTACGTACGTGAGCGACCTATTCTGTAAAACTAGTAAACGTACCACATTTTGCAACACCTACAATAAGAAAATTCCAAACACACTATATATATACACACACACGGGGGCCTGTAATACCTCATCCAACACAGACATCTGTCTAGTATATGGTAACTGACCACAAGTACACATACGTCTACAAAAGCCTCTAAGTACATCTGACAAACATAACATAGTTGGGACAAGCCCATGATCTACCCATAAGACTATATATAAATCAAAACATAAGGACCTCTAGGATCGGATGCACTCCAGATGATACGGAGTCTACCGATCAACAATTGAAACTGAAATTATTTATTCTGGGGTCCGTCAAACTGCCTACCTGAACTTGTAGCATGAAATGCAACATCCATGACCAAAGGGATGTCAGTACGATATAATGTACCGTGTATGTTACGCAACTGAATAATCATAAATAAGTACTGTAATCAAATAAAAGAATGCCGAAAGAAGATAACTGGATAAAACAGGAGTCAAATAACTTGGAGATTAGAGGGTTTTTGATTCCCAATTGTGAATCAAAAACGACATTATTTACATGTGTATGAAATGGAATAAAAGGGTTTGTAAAAAATTACCAAGATGAAGAGAAACAAAATTATCTTTGCAAGTTTTTGAAAACTTAAAATTCAAACCATCTTTTGCTTTACAAATCTCCAAAGGCCTCTTCTCCGAAAGAGTTTGCATAAGGAAACAGGAAATTTGGTAAAAATGATACGACAATCAAGTTGAAATGAATGAACAGAGATTAGGTTATATTTAAAACTAGGCCAATAAAGGACCTTTTTAAAAGTAAATTTGGGACTAAGAACTACATCACCAATCAATTCCACATTTACCTTATATCCATTTGGTAATGAAACTAGAAAGGGATAAACTAAAGTTTTAGTATTGGTTAACTAGGATTTTATGTGATTTGTGGCTGCAGAATCTAGATTTATGAATTTACTATTTGGTTTTAAACATTCATATAAGTGATACTATGCTCAGTAGAAGTATAACAAGCCACAATACCTATAAAGTTAACAACTCCACCAGTCATGTTGATTCTTCTAGGACTCTCTCCTACGGTTCTAGTTTGGAAGTTCTTCAATAGATTAAGTAGTTGTCTATCATTGTTCCTTGGTTAGGCCGTGCAAATTTTGTCCTTGGTCCTAGAAACTCCCTTTTTTTTCTCCAACATTCACTCCATCACTTGGTGCTCCGAACACATTTGCTTTAATTTTCTTGCTTTATTGAATATGTTAAAGGTTTGTGTGTTATTAAACCTGTTGAGACTCTATGGATATCTATGAAGCTTGTAATATTTATCTCTAATGTGTCCAGGTATTTTAAAATTATTGCAAAGTAGACGACGCATGTTTGGATTATAATTTCCCCTTATGCCATTATTTCCAGTTGTGTTGTGATTGTAATTCGTTTTAAAAGAGCTATTTTCCGGTGCAATCGCATTTTGGGCAGTAGACTCCATCACAATCTGATTTTGAGGTTTTATCGCTCTCTGTTTTTCCTCCTGAATAAGAATTAAAAAGGCTTGTGCTAGGCTAGACAGTGGATTCATAGTCAAAATATTTCCCTTTATTACTGTGTATACTTCGTTCAAACCCATAAGGAATTGAATTAATCTCATGCCTTGCTCAGCCTTCTGCATATTTTCAGGAGCACCACAGGTACACTGAAAATGGCACTGAGCATGTGCATTCAAGGCGTTCAGCTTTTCTCGTAGCCTTGCCATTTTAGTGTAATATCCAATAATATTGAGAGCTTCTTGACTCAAATCATTAATTTCTTTCTGCTATTGGTACAGTTTTGCATATTCATTTTGAATATACCTATCTTTTAGTTCTTACGGAGTTCTTTAGCATCATTAACATATTGCAAACTATCTGCCAGATCCTTCAAAAGGGAATTTAACATCCACGAGGTTGCCATATCGTCAATGTTCCCACTGATAGTACCAGTTTTTGAAACTAATTTCTTGCACTTTACAATTATGGATCCTATTTTGCTCTTTAGAGATAGAGCTTTGAGTACTTCTCTTCTCCATGATCTGTATCCAGATCCATCAAAAGGCACTGACACCAACATAGCACCCGCACTCTTCGATGGATGCATATTCGTCGACTCCATCACATCATCATCTCCAGCCATGATTTGATACAAATTGTGCTAAATGTGAACTTTAATTAAAAAAATTGAACAATAATTCACGAATTTACGGAAAAACTCAAACTCGCAAAATACGATCTTAGATATCCAATCGAATGAAAACATAACAAAATTAGTACAAACTGACAAAGAGTTTGAATGAATATCAGAGCCTTAGCGCTGATACCATGTCAAACTTTGCAAATCACACACATAATTGAGCTTAGACTAAGACCTAAAGGCGGAAGCAAAGAAATGTGAGAAAAAGAGAATAAGAGAAACTTTCAAAATGGAGCAAAAATAATGAATAGCTCAATGATTAATATGTGCACAACCCTTATTAATAGAAGGCTCCAACTTATTCACCCGGCAACCAACTGCTCAGCCAATGCCACTGACTTCTACTAACAGACTAATTGACACAACTAACTACAACTGTACAACTAACACTCTAACTAAAAAATTACAATTAAATATAAACTATATAAATCTCAATAATATTTGTCCTCCCTTATACTACTCGAACAAAAAAGCCCCTACATTTACCTAAAGGTCCAATATACCCCTCTTCGCTAACTTCCATTTAACGTGGAAAAAAGTTATGCATGTGAAAAATTGTCAGAAACTCAATTATCTTCTTGCCTTATTTGGGTCAAATTTATTCATTTACTATTCGATTTGAAGCGATTTACCCTTCTACTATTCGAATATAAGCAATCCGTTTTCTTTTTCTTATATTTTTTGGTTTTATTTACAAAAATAAGCAGGTAAATAAAAATAGTAAAAGCTATTGGTTTCACACTAGTTGTCTTTCTATAGCCTTATTTTTTTTTTTTTAAGAAAATTAATTTTTTGGGTGTTAAATTTATTTTGTTATACATCAAATTTCATTGTCTGATCTCATCCAAAAAAAAGGATATGATTTTCTCTAATTTTTTCATCTTTGTTCTATGTGCACAACATATTTATTTTATTTACTTATAAGAATTTATTTTAATTAACATAACTATTATGTTCTTTTAGTCATTTTTTTCATCTCCCCATTTTCTTCTCTCTTTTTTCCGTCACCATTCACCAAGATCATTGTGCCATTCGAATTTGGCGTTTTGTTGTTCAAAATCTAGTTTTTCAACTCTCTTTAATTCCTCACAATATCGAGGTTCTTCTTTATAACTTGATTGTTTGAAACTTGACTTAATTTATTATCCAATTTTTGAAGATTTAAACTTATACATAATGTTTTTGTATTTGATGTAATAAACTTGTATGTTTAGCATTATCTTTTAAAACAAAATTTAATTTTTTTTTGGAAAAAAGTACTTTTTGGTTATTATAAAGTTCAATAATTATAAAATGATTAATTCCTAATTTGAATGAGGAATTTTCCGCTCACACTTCCCTCAAGAAAATTCAATGATATGATATTATCTTTTGCTTTCTTTCGAAACATCAGCGAGGTTAAAACTGCACAATTTCGAACAGTAAAAGGATAAAATTACTCCAAATTAAATAGTAAAGGGATAAATTAACCCAAATGAAGAAAACAGATAATTGAGTTGAGAGGGGTATTTTGGGACCTTTAGGTAATAGTAGGACTTTTTTTGTTCCAATAGAATAACGAAGGGTGATGTAAATCTTTTCGAATAATAGGGGGGGATAAATTTGGGCCCTTTCTCTTCTTAAAATACATATCCAATCAAAATAACCAAAGCGTATATAAACTGATTTAAGCACCATTAGTATATAAAAAAAACTATATTTCTTCCGTGAAGAAAGATAGTTGAAAGACATTATAAATAAGGGGATTGATATAGAAGAAGAATTCATTTCATTTGATGTAACCTCTGGTTGTTTAAAGATTAGCACATACAAATGAAAAAGAATTTTACGTTTACTCTCAGTATCTCTTTCTTCTCGTTGAGGTTAATTACGCTTGAGCTAGTGCAAATCTCAAATAGGAATTCCAAGTCAAAAGAATTTTGTCTTTTTATAATCATTCTTGATTCTGAAAGCAAAGATATGAAACACGTGCAGAAAGTGGTGAAGTAGATGGCAATCACAGTCCCATTGGCGACACTCTTTTTTTGCATTCTCTATGGTCCTAATATTTTTACATTATTACAATTCTACACAAGTGAATCCGTTAAAACATAGACTACGATACGATGTTTTCTTTATATAACCGGCTCGTCAATTATTATTTTAACATTTTCTTCCTAATAGAATATGCATGTCCTGCCAAATACCTTCATTTAAAACGAAAGAAAGCTAACGAATGAACTTAGCTTACAAATAGGGATAATTGTAAATGAGAATAAGGGCCAAAAAAAGAAGGGAAAAACCTCATCAATTTACTAAAAGCAATATACCGTATTTCAATCATAAGAAACATCACTGCCCATTACACAAAATAGAATTTCAATGGTTTAAGATAACATCAATTCTCAGATTTGGAGATCTGGAGAACATTTTGCCAACACCTCCTATTCTACCCTGCCATCTTCCTCGGACATGCCATCCCCTCCATGCCTGTAAATAAATTTAATACAAAGTTGAGATATGACTGCATTTTCTAGAAAGTACGACCAATCTAAAGTGCAATAGAACTGAATTTTCAACACAATTCTTCAGCGGGATAACAAGAACAATAAAGAGTCGAGCAACAGGAATAACTAGAGTACATATGTTTTTTTCACATAAATGGAACCGCTCATCAGCTGTCGTAGGTCATCACTAATTACTATATTCTTGGTTACTTTGCCCTCGTCTTGTATAACACAAACTTGATGTAGTAGAGTGGGAGCACTTCCCCAAGCGCAGTGATCTCATTGATGCCAAAGCACAATCATTAAAAGAATAAAGGAAGGTCTCCTTCCTTCTCATTATCAAAAAAGGAAGGTCTCCTCTTTCTCTTACTAGAGTGATGAAAACCTTTCCGCTTTGTATCCAGTTTGACATGGTATGTCAGTGAGTCAGTCTTTAGATGATTATCATTTTATTTATTTAATTATTTTGATAGAGTGTCGTTAAATGTATATGATAATGGAGCTTTCATGTATAATCATCACAGCAAGAAGAACAGTGACAGCCTAAGTCCTGCTCATTCTCAATTCGTGTAGGACTCTGTTTGTTCATTCCTGGAACTGATGCCCTAACTTAGTTTAGAAAGGGGCTACAAATATGCTGAAATGGTAGCACACTAGTCTATTGATATATGAATAGGTAGCTAAAACTTCAATCCTCCAGCTGATGAAAGTCTAACAAGGGTGCCTGGAAATTGGTAGTTCTTTACGTACATCACCAGTGAACAAGAATCCATCATCGACCAACAGGTCCTCAAGTTATGGACGCTTGCTGTCTAATGAAGTTTGATCTTTCCATCACAAATTTGACCTTCTCTGACCAAAGAAGAGCTAGCTACAGACCAACTTTTACCGTACCATACAGAAATATAGTTAGCTTGTTCTTACCTTCTGATTAGTTAAGAACCACAGTACTACAATTAGACACTTTTCTTTTTTGAGCAAGCATAAGACATATCAACTCAACTCAAGCACTCAACAATCTAGTTACCTGTTAAATATGACCTGATTGTTCACATAAAAAAGCAGCTAGTTCAATATGTAGCTGAGGGAAACATAGAACACATAATATGCCTCATTTCTTTGAAGAAAAGGATGACACCTAAATATAGTTGGATGTTTCTTCTATAGTCCGTTTTGGTGTAATCTATCAAAATTTCTTTTACGCAGACAATTCACACGTTTAAATATAGAGTTCTCTATAAGTAGCATAAAAATATAAAATCCACACTTGATGGGAAACATGGGTAAAATTTCTTTCAGCCCACCAGCTCAAAGGTACTCTCTAGTCTACTTTTGCTACAAAATGACATCTATGCAATTAGCACCAGCCTTAGTGGAAGAAATAAGGTTGTCATTCTTTAACCTTACCGACCAGTCACAAGTGATGTATCTTATAACAGCCACATCTAAAACTAAATAAACCATCCAGGACTAACATTCTAGTTCTCAAACGCTTACCGCCAGGAAGTTGTAAGGTTCCGAGCTTTTCTGTCCAACTGAAGGTTTTCCAAGGCAGATGAAGCACGACTTACATCTTCTGCAAGTTCATCGTTGTCATATCTCCAATTGTATTCATCCTTCCTGTACCCAGGTATTGACGAACCTGCTCTTCTATCTAACCATCTCAACCATATGAAAAAGGTTACGTATTTATCCAGGAACTAATATAAATAAAGCAGGTAGACTACTAACCAGATGACTGGGCAGCAGGACCTGGCCTGTGGAATGAGATGGTCCCAAGTCAAAATCTTAAATCCAAGAAAGAAAAATAACTAAACAAATTAACACAACAAAAGATACTATAATAGAGTCATATATGTAAACCTTCCCAATGGAGGTAAGCCCCCAGCAACTGAAGATGAAGAAGGCCTCCTCATGTTCCTTGTTTCTACATTGGAAAGAGATTCAGCATCTGCTATTGTCAATCTCCTCCCAGCACCCCTTCCTTGAGATAAGTTCTGCAAAATAGATTTTAAAAGCTTGACTTTAAAGCTAATTCCTACTAGATAGAATTGTATAGTTACCACAGCCAATTTGAATGCAGGAAAATGTAAACTGCAAATGCTATAACCATCATCTAATGGAATTGCATAGGCATTTTAAAGCCTCTAACTGAAACCTGGAACAGGAGACTGTTAACCACAAGAAAACGCAATGTAGATCCAAAACCAGAACAATAATCATTTTCTACCAGTGCAAGTTACATTTACTAACATTGACACACTTGTGTACACTTGGAAATTTTTAAACCAGCAATACCCAGAGCATAAAAAGCTTTTTACTAAGTCAATCGCATGCGAGGAAGGTTAAAGGTTCAAACACATGCCCCTGGTATTGATTGCACAAGTGGATATACCTCATGGAACAAAGACAAGAAAGAAGTGTTTGAAGCAGAACAAAGAAACAAATTGTGCAGAACAAATAAGCTTAGTGTGATTCATTATCCTATTGGTCAGTATCACTAGTAAATCATAAGAACTATCCCAATTGGGTCTTGATACTTTCAGACTGTAGGACCACCTATTTGGCAACATGACAATAACTTCATAATTTTTGTTTTCATCCTCCTCTATTATTTGCTTTATGAGACCTCTGCCGTAAAATTCTGTGGTTCTACATGTTTCCAGGCTGGCAACCTACTCCCACCCCCCCACCCCAAAACCCCAAAACCAAAGATCACATTTGGTCATAGTTCTTCATTAGTAAACAATTTATCAATCTATAGAAGAAAAAAGTACAAGGAGATTTAGTAACCACATGGCGGGAGGCCCACAACTGCATTAGGATGTTGAGACAACTAGTAACAAACTGAACAACATCTCCGTTACAGAATTCATCTTTCTCAACTTTTTTTTCTTATCAAGGATGATAATATTGTGTCCCCAACATACAAGTTTCTAGCTTAGGATTACAAATTTTAATCTTCCCACTTTCCTTTTTTTTCCTTCTTTTCTCTAATTGTAGTTTTAAAATAAACATAAAACGTCAACAGTACCATAAGCAACTGATGGATATATATCTAGAAGTTATCTAATATAAGCAGTTTTATCGAACCTCATACTTCAAAAATCCTTCGAGAACATCCAAAAGCAATGGACCACTATCCCCATTCCTGTTAAGATCATATCCATTCTTGCTGCTAAATTCTTTTAGCTCTGATTTCCAAGAATCCTTTGGCTGCAAACAAGTGACCTTTTGTAAATTGAAGTAATAATTGACATTTAAAATCATTCAGGAAAGCTGTATATTATTACCAAATTACACTCTGGCAAATAAACTTTAAGTGTGTGGTTTAGTTGAGCCCAGTCAAAATATTCACATATCAGTGCAGTTAGTAGCCTTCCTGCATGCAGAAAAGAAAAAATAGGTATCAAGGATCAGGAAAGGAAAATATATAAAATATTAACTCTTCTTTAAATACTTAAACACCTATCTCTGTGCACTGATTATAGAACTACAAGACCTGATGTGGTCAGAGGCACTTTACCATACAAGTAATATTGGTGTTCAGTGAGAAAATATCAGTGTACTATATAAAAACTCTCAAGTAACTATAGATGTTCTCCACTTTAAGGTGATTATGCAAGAGAAGTTGAAACCAAGTGCACAATCTACAACACTGTCATCAATGAATATAAAAAAATACAAACTTAGCATGACCATTAAAGCATTTGACCAAGCAATCAAGTATGATATCCTCATACTCGTGCAAAAGATGCTAGTTTCTGCATCATAATGAACGAAGAAGTCAATAATAGACTTAGGACAGAAATGAGCTAGGGAGATGCTTATGTCCTTTTCTATGACAACTAAAAACCAAAGCAGGGAAAGACCTCGTCCAAGAGCCAGAAAAAAAATGGAAAGAGAGAATGCACAGATTTACTTATTTATATTTGTTCTTTTACAAGTGCACACAGTTCCCTGACTCAAAATACTAAAGTCGATACAGTTGACTATTCATCACTTAATCTCTTTTCTGTATAGGGTAAAATTGACTATTTATATCCATACTTATCAAATACTATTTCATTTTTTTAATAAAAAACATAGACTATTTATCACTTAATAGATCTAGGAATTGACAATATTCAACTTAATAAAATATCAATTGCAAGCAGAATTACTCCAAGTATCCAAAAGAACTAGTCATCTTTTGACTAGGGACATTGATTAAGAGAAGAGATAAATATGTAATTGTTTCATATTGGTCATAGCACCTTGAGGTGGTGGCGTAGTGATTAATGAAGTGGGTGCTAACCTCGGAGATCAAGGTTCAGATCCCAGCAAAAAATAGATGATTTCTTCCCATCTACCTAAGCGTTGGCGGGGAGAGCTACCCGGTATCTGTGCTGGTGAGAGGTTGTAGGTACCCGATGATATAACAAAGGTGCGAAAGCTGGCCCGGACACCAGAACTATTAAAAAAAATGGTCGGGAGCATGAAGGACTATATCTCGACTTTTGTGTCTTTTTAACTTGTTTTTTGTTGTTAGTTAATAGAATAGTTCTGCTTATATAAAAATAAAAATGAGCATAGAGACAGATGAGAGTAAGTGTTATGTTCCAAAATGTGTGCATTAACAAATTCAACTTGTGCAACCATGATAAGTTAGATTATCGCTTTATGACGTGGAATCAAAAACCCAACCTTCACGCCCATAAGTTTGTAAAGAGACTCAAGAACCAAATTCATTCTAACAGTAAATAGACTCAAGAACCAAATTCATTCCAAGTCCCGTTGCAGTTGGAAGATAAAAAGTTCACAAGGTTCAAATTGAGGTCACAACATCATGAAGAATTCAAATATATTTTATCTATAACTTTTCCTGATAAATGATTTTTTTTTGAAAGGTTAACTAGTATTGATGTCAAAACCAGCACTAAGAAAGTGTTGTAATTACATCCAAAAGGGAGTTCCTGGATGAATGATACTCTCTAGAATTTTTCGAAGGGTTCGAAAAAGGAGCATTTAGTCCTATGTATTTCAAATCTACAGGTCAGATCCTATGCACCCATCTAGTTATACCAAAAATAATTTGACTTCTATAAAGAAACTGATAGTATATGTATTTAAGACATAACCTAGAATTTGTTTCAAATGACACAGAAGAGATGTTATTCGAATTTTCAAATTCAAAATCTGCTGTCCTTAAATAGTTACATTCAAATGCTTCCAACCAAAGTCCAAAAAAATCTGATGGCTTCCTTCTCAGCTGGTTCTAGATGATTTTCATAAGGTTCGATGATCTTATTAACCACAAGATACAAACTTCATGTAGCATCAAGTTCCAGGTTATAGTGTTTCACAAAAGATTAAAATTCAGAACCATAATTCTTAGAAAGTAACCTGAAAGAAACATAAATCATTGGCAACAGAAAGTGTTTTTGCATCTCCAATTCAGATTTAGGTTGGACTTGATTTGATCAGGTAGGCAGGTTCTCACAATAGATTCTAAAAGACTAGTGCAGATATCTTGATTGAACAGTTAAACAGCATACATATAAGTACATAGAACAAACTCAATCCATCACAATATTTTGACAGTTGCATGGGCACAACAATACTCTCCAGAGTACACACGATACTGAACACTCAGCTTTCAGATATATATAACTGAAGTTTAATAAATTTTCCATACAACAAGTTAGTAGCCGTCCTCCTACACCAAAGAATTTGGCAAGGATTCATAAAGGGTTAAAAAACCAAAAAGATTAAAACAAGTAACTGAGAACCTGAAGGGGAATTATGGAGTTGTTTTGCGCGCTCATTGCAGCTACCCAGTAGTGCAGGAGGCAAGGCTTCATCCTTCTCAATTGCCCTATCCTCCTCTTCTATCGCCTCAAAAACGCTTGCTCTAAGTTCAGCCTAAGAAATGTAGCCACGTAAATTGTGTAAATATATTGTGGATCAACCAGGATTGCACTGTATATCAACAAAAGAGAATCTGAAGAAGGTTCACATGTGACAACGATGTTTTGTTTCAATAAACAAGATCATCAGGTTTTATTTGCTAATAAATAATTTCTCTTTACCATAAAACGACAAAAGATTCTGTATTAATACAAATCCAACATGGTAAAAGTAGCTAACATTTGTTTTCAGCTTTTTTCTGATACACTTCCTCTGTCATAGTAGTAACAAGTAGCTCGTATGAGTGAAAAGCAAGTCAAACTTTTTATGGGCCATGTTTTCAGGCATACATTGAAACCGCTGGTTTCAATTTGAGTTTCTTAAATATTTTTATAAGCTGCTCACATGACCATTAGGAAATTCTACTTCAATATTTTTTGTGTACTCTACTTAGCCATTCCGCTATGAACTTTTGCCAGGATCAACTAATAAGTCATATATTAGATTGTAAACCTCTTTTGATTATTATTTTTTGTATCATTCATCTTACCAGTAACACTGTAATTTCCTTATCATTAATTTATAACTACAAGTACTTATATGGCTTTCTAATTAGCAGAGAAACACAATTATGCATTCATTTCTCTTGGTTTTCTAGAAGCATATACAAGTTGCTGCTTCATGCAATCTTATCTTACAGTTTATGCTAATAGAATTTTAGATGACATTCCCAAAATTATATCATTCATTGTTATTTCCTTTTGCTGCTCTCAATCAATGTCTCGATCCTTCACAATTCATCAGCATAAATTTCTCATTTCATAGTCCAAAGAGTTTCAAAATTTTAACCCCTAAATCACCCTCAAGTCTACTAGGTTTACTGTTGTCTGTTCTCATATTAATTTTCACATCATGCAACTATCCGGACTTTTCTCTACTTGTCCTGTTTTCCCTGGGTTGCGAGGGGCGGCCCGTTCGTCCAGGAAGGGGAAGGCATGGTGGGGAATGAACCTTACACGTCTAGGATACAAGGTAGCAATTCTAGCGGTAGGTTGCCCTTTAATCCTCATTGTCCTGCATATGCCAATCTTTATCCTAGACGTTTGAGCCTTTTTTAAGGTTTAACCTCTTCAAAGCCATTAATTTGCACTCGTTCAAGATACACCCTTGACTGAGCAGCGGAGGCAAAACACTAGGTGATTTCTTCTTGTCTGTCCAAGTCTTGACTGACATAATTACCTAGTACCTGAGCTGGTGGGAGTTAGCAAATACCCGATGGAATTATTCGAGGTGCGCACAAGCTGTCCCCGATACCACAGTTATAAAAAATTAATAAAGAGATTTAGTCACCCCTAACTGAGCACAATAATATCCTATTCTTTTGCTCCCAACTTTGGGATTTAGATCCCTCAGTGATTCATCTGCCTGAGCCCCAATAAACCTAAAAGGTAGGGTGAGCATCAAAGGACATATGCTCTTTCTAGATAAGTTATGCATAATTTGTTCAACGAAAATGCAAGTGAAGGAAAAAAGCATGCATGCTTCAACCCGTCAAAATTTTAATATTTAGCTCCTTGAAGATGCATAAAACAGTTAAAGCAATTAAGTTAAAAACAAGGTATTCATTTCTACACATTAAATCACTTAAACTATGCTTTGCATTACCCAGATATTGTATAAGCTGGTGACACCTTCTTGTGTTCCCTTATACACAACTTTTTGCAACCAAAAATTTTAAAGTTAAGACTTAAAATTCACAAAGATTCAATTTTTCAGTTTCTATTTTCTAGCCAAGAAACGATGGAAATTAGCTATTCATGACCCCAATTTTCAGAACAGGAAAAATTAGATATAATGAATCAAGAAATATCTAATTACAGCTTCGTCGGCAAGCCCAAGCCATACCCAGAAAAGAAAAATGTACAAAATTTGGAAGCACATAACACGTAACCACTCGATCTGATTGAGAAGAAAATTCGCAAAAAAAGAAAAATGAAAATGCAGAAGAGAAGAATTGTTTGTTCATACTCGGATCTTGGCAAGGACGCCTTTCTTCTCTAGGGTTCGGGTGACGAGGGTTTTGAGGTCCATCATTTCTCTTGTATAATCGTCCATTTTCAACTCTGTACGGAAACTAGAATTAGAGATGTTTGATATTTTTCAGATGGTTTCTCTTCTCATTGAAGGGCCTGTGCGATTATTGCAGATTGTTTTTGAAATGAGATGTTTAATAAAGTTGATGACTTGATGGGGATGGGGGTCGTATGAAAGTGACATTACGGTTTTTGTAAATTAAGACTAGACTAGATCCTAATGTTGACGGTAGGTCTAAATAAAGTAAAAGAAACTTCGAGCGGTTCTATGTTTGAGTTGTTCAAAACACTACGAGACAACATGAGTGAATGATATGCCTTATCCTGAAGGCTAATATAACATGAGTGATGGTAATTTGAACGAAACTTGTTAAACGTTTGCATTTTATTTTATCCCCTTTATGGATTGTAATGTGCCTGTTTTCTAATGACAAAATTACATAATAATACACTCCACTCCACAAGTTGACCTTCCATTATTTTAGCTCACTTACAAGTTTGTAAATGTGTAGCCAAATATCAATAAGCTTAGATCTCAATTTTTTTCTAGTTTTTTTATTCTCTATATCTTCAAGCGTGAAATATTTCCATTCTCCTTTTTCCTCAAGTTTCTACATACCTATCACAACTACGAAAATTCACAAACAGACGCGAGAAATCTAAAATCTCATCTTCTTTAATGTTAATCTTGTTAGTTTTTTAATATGATTTTATGGGAAATTTGGAGTGTGTATTGTTTGAACTTATTAAAATTAGTCTAAGTAGACTGTATACAAAGTTTGAAGTCATTTAGTGGAGATTTGGAATAGTCTTAATCAAGAATTGCAAGTGAAAACCGTACAAAAAATTCGTCAGAGATGCTTATACACTTTTATACAATATTATACACTTTGATACAAAGAAGTATATTATATATATAGTTGTATAAAAGTGTATAAAAATGTATAAGCACAGTAGTGAAAATGTTAGTGATACACCATGTATATAGGTGTAGCAGTTGAAGAAGAAGAAGAAGAAGAAGAAGAAGAAGAAGAAGAAGAAGAAGAAGAAGAAGAAGAAGAAGAAGAAATATGAGAAATCCACCAAATACCTGTAAATAATGTATCAACCTTGTATAAAATAATGTATAAGAGGTGTTTATACACTATTATACATTACTTATACAATATTATACACTATTATACAAATGAACTCTATTAATGGAGTTTCACTGGTTCTTCTTCTTCTTTGGGCATCTTCTAAAATTCAACTCAAATCTACCTCAAATCTGCTCCAAATCACTTTAAATTTGAGTTTTGAACTCCCGTCACCCCTTGACGATCCCAATCAATTGGGCCAACACCCAATCCAAACAACTAACAAAATCGAAAAATCTAATTTCTGAAATTGAAGCTCCGAATGACCCTTTAATGGTGACTCCAAAAATAATAATTCTCTTAAGTGGTATTTTTTCTTCTCATCTTAATAGTGATTATCAATTTTGAATCTAGAAGGAGAATTGAAGAATATATATAATGGTAGAGAAATTTTGGGGTGCAAAGTCGTGAAAGAGGAAGAAGAAGAATGAAGAAAAGAAAAAAATAGGGTAGGCTAATTGGTGAAAAATAATTTTCAGATTATGTACAACCTGGGCCATATCAGGTAAGGGCTTCAAATGTGGACCATTTTTTGATGGACTGTTGGGCCAAGTGACAAGGAGCGTAATTTCCCCTTTTCTAATTGAGCACCCAACAACCCTCTATTTTAAGAAGTGCCAACTATTATGAGTTCGGAACCTAAATGTTATATTTTTGAACTCAAAATATATAAATAAGTGGAAAAAAATTTAGTAATTAAAATATATAAAACACAGTTTTGAACCACGCTTTAAGGTAAAACTCATTTCAAAACTGCGTTTTATCTAAGTTTTGCATTCAAAACTACCAGCTTTAAAAGAAGAAGATTATATGAGTTGAAAAGGCTGCAAGCCAAAGACTTTATTACTTTTTAGCATTCAGTGAGAGTTTCGAGTAGGCTTTATATATAGGACTAGAATATATAACAAAATTGTAAAATATTAAGAAGAATTTTCTCTATCTATATTTTAGTCTAAAAGAAAAATTAAGTTGGTGCTTGAAGTTCTAGTGACATGTCGGGCTATTAGGGAGTTGTATTTTTTTCTTGAGATTTGAGAGAAAGAGAAAAGAGTTGGTTATGGAGTTTGGAGAGGAGTTAAGTACTCATCTCACCTTATGGAAGTTTGGAACTCAGAGATAATCTATCTATATATATCTATATCTATTTATAATATATTAAAAGTACGAAAGTCCTTAGCGAAATGTTATTTGCAATTTTTTACTCTTTAAAATTATCTTTCACATTAAACAAAATAATTATTTAATTATTTTTTTAATATTTAGGACTTTAAAATCCACTAGATTTTGATTATTATATATTTCCTTATTGAATTAGATCCTAATATTTAAGAAATTCACGTGACTAATTTACCTCAAATAAGGAAAGGATTCCCTTTGTTTTAAAACAGTATTATCCAAATATTCTATGTTAGTCTATGTAATATGTATACACGAACTTCATTTTACGTAGTTACTATAAATTTGATAATTAAGCATAAAATAATATGCTTTATAATATAACAACGCATATTATATTTATAATACATGTCTTTAGTTTTAATATTATTACGAAATTATAGTTAATTAATATATATTTTCATCTTTTTATCACTTAATCGTGATAAATTAGTATAGTTTAGTCTTTGTATATTGATAGATAATTTTTTTTTTTAAATATATTCACCTTGATTGAGAACTTCTTTGTGGAACTATTTGCCCTTATTGAGTTCAATATTCTTCATTTTCAGCAGTTACACTTTAATTTTATAATTCAAACATAATTTAAATAAAATATTTATATAGTTTTTTTTTTTAAACTTTTTACTCATTAGACAAGGTACACGCGCAAGGCGCGTACCCTAAAACTAGTTATTATAAAAACACGAATAATCTATGCTAAATGTTGAACGACTAAAATATCCCTCAAACATTGATCGACTTTTATGCCCTTAAATATGAATATAATTTAAGAATATAATCGTAAATCACCTAAGGCTTGAACTCTTTTTCGATTTAAATTAAACCACTCATACGCTTGGGTCAAATACTGTTGGGACATCTTGAACATAACCTACTAAGGCTACAAAATTGATTGTCTAATACTGATTGAATTTTATATTGTATCCGGAGTATTCTAAGTTTTTCCATATATTTTACCCTTAATAAACTTTGTCCTTTCCTGATTATATTGAAACATATATATTTTCTCATGACCAAAAAAACGTGTATTCGCATTTTTCTAACCTATTCAAAGTTGGGAAGCACATAACTTTGAATTAATTGACTAAGAATTTCAATTGTTTCGGGTTTAAAGTGTTAGAATATACTATAAGCCATGCGTATTGTTATAGTATACTTTATGAACAATTATTTATTTACTTGTTTAAATTCAATAAAGTTTCATTTTAAATAGATCATGTGTTGGTTTGTGCGTCTATTGCTTACATAGTAGATGATTTAGTGTATAGAGTTTAGCTTATACACGGAAGATTAAATCATCGGTTCTTGTAAGACATAAAAGTTAATGTTCACAATCTCATGATGGAATTGGACAAATCATCGGAATGATTGTAGCACAAGATTAAATATAATTTATCTTGATTATGGGAATGATTTAATTCCAACTTCTTGTGCTAGTACATTTTGTATGTATTGAACGGATCAAGTAGAGATGAGTATTTTATACTGACTTTATAAAATAATTTCTCTAGTCCATTTAATGTACTTATACTCTTAATCCTGATATAATTATTATTAGTTGTGTATGTCACTTGTTGTTTTGATTTATTAAAAGGCGAGATTCTTTCGCGAGTCAATAAGCCTGGTAAATTGGATAACAATAATATACATTGGCGAAGTAATAATTAGTTGATGGAATCCATGTCTCGATTTTGAGATTGATGATACTCCTTTATGAAAGCTTATAAGTTTTCATGTGTAAACCCGGCCGGTGGATTTTGTATCCGATACATGAAATAAGTTAAGTGTAATTCTAAAGGAAGTAATCAATAAATTAAATAGTCAGTAATTTAATTTGATTGATTAGTATCTGAATCTTAACATGAGGAGTTAAATAAGGTTTTATGGAAGAATTTCGAAATTGAACTAAGGAGTGCAATTACGAATTTTTAGTGGAATAATTCGTAATTTATTATGATGGAAATTGGTTTCAGAATTTCGAAATTAATATCATAATAGGAAGCCTTGTTAATTAAATTATGTGGTCCCTACTGTGCCTAAATAATAGAAAATAGTGGAAATTATTACTTAGTGGGAAAGAAAACGTGGAAACCGTCCCTTTGTGGGAGAAGAAAACCTAACAGGTTTTGAAAACGGTTTTGATCTAAAAAAACGCAACTATATATATGGATATAAGGGCTGGACGTTTTTTGACATGATTCTGACTGCAGTTTCTACTAGAATTTTGCCCACCCAAAATTCTCTATTTTCGGTTATTGTTTGGATAACACAGTAGAAGACTGTGGAAATCTGCTGGTGTGTTTTCAACTGAGGAACTGGAGAACGACATAGATTTGTTGTGTTTACGCTTCAAGAGGTAATCCTAAAATCTCCATACATGCTAGTTGTTTAGATTACACGTGAATAAGATTCTGTTATTGCTTCCGCTGTGGTATATATTCCTACAATTGGTATCAGAGCTTACTCACGTCTAATTAAATAATTAGGATAAACCATAAGGATTAATATCATGTTCTATATGCAAGTTTTGAATTACATGCAAAGTTTGTTTTTCTGAAAACCTGCATTGTTTTTTGGTGTGATTATTTGTTATGGGTTATGTTGATTATTCTGAAAACTTGATGTATCCTTTTAATATTGGTGATGTTGAGTTAGAATAATCTGAAAGTTGAATTTTATCATGTAAAACAGAAAAACAAGTTTTGTTGAATTAGGGCAGAAAATCGGAGGTCAAAAAGTTGACGGACTCCGATTGACCTGAAACTTGGCAGGTCCATGCGAAATGGCCCAGTGAGCAATACACATGGATTTTCATGACTGAAGTCGTTTTTTGGGCTTTCGGGGTCGTTTAGATGGTGTTTTTGCTGTTTTTCTAAAATTCTGAATTTTTTTTAGTTGTTCCCTTGGTCCCCGGGCTTAAAAAATCAGTGATATAATGTTTTTACACGTTGACGTAGGTCTTCTTCCATATCGGATAAAAATATTATGAATAATTACTATGTTATACTAGTCATTGATTATTTGTATTTACTCTCCATCTGAGTATGCATGTTGGTTCAATGGGACTAATATATGTTAAATGTTGATATTCACTTGGCTTAAATTAACAATTTACTCTCCATCTGAGTATGACCTATTTAAGTTTATGGAGTGAAAATCTGTCATTATATATGTATATTGCAAGAATAACTTCTTTCCCATCGAAATTTGTTGTTTAAGGTGCATAGATTGTATATATATAATGTGTTTTGAATTTTAATGTTCATAATACAAACTGATTTGATCTATTTAAATATTTAATGTCTCCCAGATTAACAATGACTGCTTTCAATCCCCGTACTGCCATTCTTACCCAAAACAAACTTGAGGGTCCAAATTATGTTGATTGGAAACGAAATTTGGATATTGTTCTAATTGCTGAAGAGTACAAATTTGTGCTCGATGAGGTGTGTCCAGAAAAACCTGGAGATGATGCCACAGATGATGAATAAAAGGCTTACCAGAAATGGATTAAGACTGATGAGATGGCGCGGTGTTACATTTTGGCATCCATGTCGAATGTTCTGCAACATCAGCATCAGTCGATGGAGTCTGCTTATGACATTCTGGAAAATCTCAAAGAAATGTTCGGAGATCAGAATCGTGCGGCTAAGCTGGCTGCCATGAAAGCCCTTCTGAATACCAAAATGGTTGAAGTTTCATCGGTCAGGGACCATGTTCTGAAGATGATGAGTCTTCTGAATGAACTGGAGGTCCTTGGAGCTAACATTGATAAGGACACGCAGGTTGAAATGATCCTGCAGACTTTGCCTGACAGTTTTCAGCAATTTCGCCTGAATTATAACATGAACAAAATGGATTTGTCCCTTGCGAAATTGTTGAATGAGCTGCAGTCGGCAGAGACTATTATCAAGTCCCAAGCTCCTCCCGTGGCATTGAATTTTGAGGCAGGTTCTTCTTCTAAGCCGAGAGGCGGGCAGAAAAAGAAAAAGGCTCAAAAACCCTCTGTTGGTGGCGCGACTGCTGGTGTGAAAAAGGCTAAGGGCAAGTGTTACCACTGCAAGCAGCCCGGGCATCATAAGAAGCAGTGTCCAACTTATCTGGCCAAGCTGAAAAATAAACCAGGTGATTTACATCTACTTGTCGTTGAAACATTTTTAGCGGCTGTTTCTACCATGTCATGGTGTGTAGATTCGGGAGCCACTAATCATATCTGCACTTATTTGCAGGGGTTTTAGGTAACGCGACGGCTAAGTAAAGGAGAAATCAATGTTTATCAAGCAGACGGTTCAGCAGCCCCAGCTTTAGCATTAGGAAATATTAGTATTTCGTTTGGTAGTGGTAGAGTTTTAGCTTTAAAAGACACATTATATGTATCTTCCGTTAGAAGGAATTTAATTTCGGTTTCTAGCGCTATGAGAGATGGTTATGATTTTAATTGTCATGACATTGATAAATGTGTTATTACTCATAATAAGCGTTATCTCTCTTCGGCTACATTGATTAATGGTCTTTTTGTTGTTGACTCTATCTCTAAACCGTTACCACCTAAAGAACAATGGTCTTTTTGTTGTTGACTCTATCTCTAAACCGTTACCACCTAAAGAACTGAATAATGTTGATTTACCAAGTAAGAGAAAACGTTCTTCTGAATTGAGTGAAACATATTTATGGCACTTGCGTTTGGGTCATATAAATTTGAACAGAATTTCCAGGTTGGTCAAGGATGGACCTTTAAGTTCATTGAAAGTGGAGGCACTACCAACTTGTGAATCTTGTTTAGAAGGAAAAATGACAAAACGAAATTTCCCCTCAAAAGGAAATCGGGCAAGTGATAAATTAGAGTTAATTCATTTTGATTTGTGTGGTCCAATGAATGTCAAAGCAAGAGGTAGTTTTGAGTATTTTGTGACTTTCACAGACGATTACTCAAAATATGGATATATTTATTTGTTGCGTCGAAAGTCTGAATGTTTTGAAAAGTTCAAAGAATTCAAGACTGAGACTGAAAAGCGACATAATAAACATATCAAGACACTACGATCTGATCGTGGTAGGGAGTACCTCTCTACGGACTTCATTGATTTTTTATCAGAATGTGGAATTACATCTGAATTATCTGCACCTGGAACTCCACAACAAAATGGTGTAGCTGAAAGAAGAAATAGGACTCTTATGAAAATGGTTAGATCAATGATGAGTTATTCCGATTTGCCTTCGTCTTTTTGGGGACATGCCTTAGAAACAACGAATTATGTTCTGAACTTAGTTCTTTCAAAGTTAGTACCCTTGACCCCTACAGAATTGTGGTCTGGGCGCAAGCCTAGTCTGCGGCATATTCGAGTTTGGGGTTGTCCGGTACATGTGCTAAAGGGGAAAACGGATAAATTGGAGGCAAGAACGGATGTATGTGTGTTTATAGGTTATCCAAAAGGGACGAAAGGTGGTTTATTCTATTGTCCTAAAGAGAAAAAGGTAATTGTTAGCACAAATGCCAAGTTTCTAGAAGAGGACTATTTGATGAACCATATTCCTAGAAGTAAACTCGTTTTACAGGAACTTAGTAAAGGAATGGAAACTCAGTCATCTGAAAATCAAAATGACCATATCCAAACCCCGGAAGTCGATTTTGACATACCATTGCACTTTAGTAGTGGGAGAAATGTCAATAGACTTAATGTCCCACAAGAACAAGTGCCCGCAGTCATACTACCACAAAGTAGTGGGAGTCATGTTGAGCAGACTGCACAACAGGAAGAAGTCGTTGATATCCCTGT
Organism: Nicotiana tabacum; assembly: GCF_000715075.1. NCBI lineage: Eukaryota > Viridiplantae > Streptophyta > Magnoliopsida > Solanales > Solanaceae > Nicotiana > Nicotiana tabacum. The sequence continues at coordinate 70,320,696 of NC_134090.1, read as the reverse complement.
GGATAGCATGGAGACTCAGGTTCCTGATGATGTTGTGGTTCAACCACAAAATCAAAGTGATGTAGTTGCAACTGATGTAGTGCGTAGTCGTAGTGGGAGAGAAATAAGACAGCCAATTCATTACACGCTCTTGGGAGAATCATATGATAGGATCCCTGAGGAGCCTACCTTCGAACTTGTCAATTACGACCAAGCACTACATGATAAAGATGCCGATAAGTGGGTTGCTGCTATGAAATCAGAGATGGAGTCTATGTACTCTAATCAGGTCTGGGATCTTGTAGAACCAACTAATGGGGTTAAACCCATTGGATGCAAATAGATCTATAAGAAAAAGAGAGGTGTAGACGGAAAAGTACAAACTTTTAAAGCAAGGCTTGTAGCGAAAGGGTTTACTCAGAAAGAAGGGATCGACTATGAGGAAACCTTCTCGCCGGTAGCCATGCTTAAGTCTATAAGGATTCTCTTATCCATTGTTGCTCATTATGATTATGAGATTTGGCAAATGGATGTCAAGACAGCTTTCCTTAATGGAAGTCTTGATGAGTGCATCTATATGATGCAACCAGACGGTTTTATGGAAAGTGGCAAAGAGCACATGTTGTGTAAGCTTAAAAGGTCCATTTATGGACTAAAACAGGCATCTAGGGCATGGAACACTTGTTTTGATAAGGCGATTAAAACTTTTGGTTTTGATCAGTGTCTTAACGAATCTTGTGTATACAAAAAGTGGGATGGGGACAAAGTGGCATTTTTGATCTTATATGTAGATGACATACTGCTCATAGGAAATAATGTGGGCATGTTGAATTCAGTTAAGCAGTGGTTGTCCACACATTTTGATATGAAAGATTTGGGAGAAGCGGCTCATATCCTTGGGATCAAACTCTTGCGAGATCGCAAGAAAAGGATATTAGGCTTGTCCCAAGGTCTTTATATTGATACAATACTCTCCAGGTTTAGCATGCATGATTCCAAGAAAGGATTTCTTCCTTTCAGACATGGAATTTCTCTATCTAAAGATCAGTCTCCTAAGACTGATGAAGAGATAGAAAAGATGAAGGCGGTCCCTTATGCATCAGCTGTGGAGAGCCTCATGTATGCTATGTTATGCACTAGGCCTGATATCTGCTTTGCCGTTGGCGTTGTTAGCAGATTTCAATCTAATCCTGGGAAAGAGCATTGGACGGCGGTTAAACATATAATCATGTACCTGAAAAGGACTAGGGATTACATGTTGATCTACCATTCGGATGACCTGGTACCTATTGGGTATACTGATTCGGATTTCCAATCAGATAGAGATTCTAGAAAGTCTACCTCAGGTAATGTGTTTACTCTTGGAGGTGGAGCCATAAGTTGGAGGAGTATCAAGCAAACTTGTGTTGCTGATTCCACCATGGAAGTCGAATATGTGGCAGCCTCTGAGGCAGCCAAAGAGGCAGTTTGGCTCGGTAACTTCCTGAGAGAGTTGGGTGTGGTTCCTTCGATTCAAGCGCCAATTACGCTTTACTGTGATAATAGTGGTGCGGTTGCAAATTCAAAGGAGCCACGAAGCCATAAGAGGGCAAAGCACATTGAGCGTAAATATCATTTAATTCGTGATATAGTGCAGAGAGGGGATGTAGTGGTCACCAAGATTGCGTCAGAGAACAACTTGGCAGATCCGTTTACTAAGAGCTTACCACAGAAGACTTTTGATAAGCATGTAGAAGGAATGGGTGTCAAAATTGTAGACGCATGGTTATTAGTCTAAGTGGGAGATTGTTAGAATATACTATAAGCCATGCGTATTGTTATAGTATACTTTATGAACAATTATTTATTTACTTGTTTAAATTCAATAAAGTTTCATTTTAAATAGATCATGTGTTGGTTTGTGCGTCCATTGCTTACATAGTAGATGATTTAGTGTATAGAGTTTAGCTTATACACGGAAGATTAAATCATCGGTTCTTGTAAGACATAAAAGTTAATGTTCACAATCTAATGATGGAATTGGACAAATCATCGGAATGATTGTAGCACAAGATTAAATATAATTTATCTTGATTATGGGAATGGTTTAATTCCAACTTCTTGTGCTAGTACATTTTGTATGTATTGAACGGATCAAGTAGAGATGAGTATTTTATACTGACTTTATAAAATAATTTCTCTAGTCCATTTAATGTACTTATACTCTTAATCCTGATATAATTATTATTAGTTGTGTATGTCACTTGTTATTTTGATTTATTAAAAGGCGAGATTCTTTCGCGAGTCAATAAGCCTGGTAAATTGGATAACAATAATATACATTGGCGAAGTAATAATTAGTTGATGGAATCCATGTCTCGATTTTGAGATTGATGATACTTCTTTATGAAAGCTTATAAGTTTTCATGTGTAAACCCGGCCGGTGAATTTTGTATCCGACACATGAAATAAGTTAAGTGTAGGTCTAAAGGAAGTAATCAATAAATTAAATAGTCAGTAATTTAATTTGATTGATTAGTATCTGAATCTTAACATGATGAGTTAAATAAGGTTTTATGGAAGAATTTCGAAATTGAACTAAGGAGTGCAATTACGAATTTTTAGTGGAATAATTCGTAATTTATTATGATGGAAATTGGTTTCAGAATTTCGAAATTAATATCATAATAGGAAGCCTTGTTAATTAAATTATGTGGTCCCTACTGTGCCTAAATAATAGAAAATAGTGGAAATTATTACTTAGTGGGAAAGAAAACGTGGAAACCGTCCCTTAGTGGGAGAAGGAAACCTAACAGGTTTTGAAAACGGTTTTGACCTAAAAAACGCAGCTATATATATGGATATAAGGGCTGGACGTTTTTTGACATGATTCTGACTGCGGTTTCTACTAGAATTTTGCCCACCCAAAATTCTCTATTTTCGGTTATTGTTTGGGTAACACAGTAGAAGACTGTGGAAATCTGCTGGTGTGTTTTCAACTGAGGAACTGGAGAACGACATAGATTTGTTGTGTTTACGCTTCAAGAGGTAATCTTAAAATCTCCATACGTGCTAGTTGTTTAGATTACACGTGAATAAGATTCTGTTATTGCTTCCGCTGTGGTATATATTCCTACAATAAAGTTCTTTTAATGAAGAAAATTCTAAATAGGCTCTTAAGTCTTAATTAATTTTCATATCTTATTTGTAAGCTTAGAACCAATAATTTTGACAAGTTACCCCAGAGTTTCTTGAGCTTATAACCCAAATGTTTGATATCTCGACAATAGGAATTTATTAATATAAAGGGAACACAACTGACATAATTAGGATTAAGAGTTAAAATTATAAAAAACAAGACTTATCAAGATAAAGTAACAAGAGGACACAATAAACAATAGAAGAGTTATAATTGACCAAGAAAAAAAACTTATTCTTCAAGCTTCCATGGTTGCTGGTTAAAATTCGATTAGAATTGGAGTGTTGTTATAGCTGTGTTGGTTTTAATGGTACTTTCAAATTCCTTCAGCCAGATTGTTTTGATTCTTATTCTTCTATTAGTCAAAATTTTGGTTCTTGTAATTTTCTTTTCTGTACCTTTTTGTTTTTTGCTACTATTTGCTATTCGTTCTATAAGTGAAGAATAATGAAATTCAACTTTATGCTACGTGAAAAATTATTCTCGATGTTAACAGTTTTTTGATATATATGGCATAAAATTCACTATCGCACAACAAGCTACCAACAATAATAATTAATACTGCAAGTTCTTTCAAATGTTCCATTTTGACCTGATTGATGTAATTCTTAATATGAAACTACCTTTATATTACATATAAGTGTATATTAAAACTAAGAACGTCGTGTTCCGTAGATAGTATTAGGGCAACAAATAATGTGTGGAAAAAAGATGCACATAACTAACGTGTGAAAGATTATAATTGCAACAATTTATAGATGTCGCGTAATCAAATATAATCAATTTAATCGTTAAGGTTCAACTAATGTAATCATTGAATCGCTATAACACTAATAATTGTTGCATTCTATAAGATTTTACAACTTTAACCATGATTCTACAATATTTAGTTTCAGTTTTCTTTGATTGTGTTAAAACTTTTGTAAATGAGTTGGTTTGAATTATATATTATTATTATTATTATTATTTTTACTTTAGGAATTGCTTATATGTACTTTGTACATATTCCACAATAATAATCACTTTTAGAAGATATATGAAATTGGATGTCATGTGCTTCCTAATATGTAACGCAAAATATATTCGTGCAAAGCACTAACATATAGACTGATTATTATAAAAATTCGAATGTTAAAACGCTAAATGTTGAACGATCAAAATATCCTTAAAATATTGATTGATTTTTATGTCCTTTAAAAACTAAAGTACAAATAAGTTTACATCGGATAAAATTGTAATTACATGTAAATTTAATAATATGATTGCACTACAACTCTAAATTCAGCAAAAACTATGATCTCGAACAGTAACTTCTAGCCAACTTCAAATCTATTTTTGGGATTTTGAACCAAATAGATCTCTTTATTAATTTTACCCCATAAGAACTACGTACCCTTCAAAATACTCAACAAATGGTCGAATTAGCTAAAAACAAGATAATTCAATAGCGAACGTCCTCATAGATTTACTACTTTTTGACGTTACTATTTGCCTACTGTGTAGACTAAAATATCTAAATGGATCCCAATTAGTCGAATTGTACAAGTAAGGCATTTAATATTTAGACTAAAAGTATTACCTGGTGAGAAAATAATGATTTTAGAGGTGAACCATCAAGTACTACTAATAGTTCCAAATTTAGGGAGAATATGGACTATAAATACAAACCTGATAGAATAATATTTATGACATCAAACGGAAATAATTCAGCTAACAAAAAATATGAGAACAAAAATAGATTCAACATTCAGTAATTTCTTACTTCATTTCGAAAATTGAGAAAAGTATATAATAAGAGAATTTGGTCATTCATTTTGAACAATTGGGTGTCAAGCCCAATAATGACAGTAATGTTAAAGGTTGCTTAAGAAATGAAGTATTTATATCATCAAATAAAAATTTGTGCAAAAATACATGATGGACAAAGTAATCTTAGCTAGCACAATATGTCGATCAGTCAAATGAGATATTGACTGTCAAGTTCCCTAATGAAAGTAAAATATATTTTAATTTTGACTTCGCTTAAGATGATACTAGCAACTATTACTAGGACGAATATTTAAATACTTAGCAACACATAACCTTTCACTACAGAAGTTCCTTATCATAGATAATAACTTAACAATCGAATGAGTAAAGTGACACCTTCTTGACATAATAACATGAAAAACGTCTTTTATATGAAATTATAGGAAGAAATTTCTTTTCAATTTATCTTTTAATTATAGCTAGAGATATACGTGCAAAGCACGTAAATAGAGGCTAGTTATTATAAAAGCACGAATATTTTATGCTAAATGTTGAACGACAAAAATATCCCTGAAATATTAATTGACTTTTATGCCCTTAAACAAATAAAATATATGTTTAATGAAACAAGTTAATCGTGGACGTAGTTGTAATACTCAAAATATATATTATTTGAAAGATACAATTCTTTTTCATTTAAGCTACAGCTTTAGTACTACTTACTTTTTCGATTTAAACTACAACTCTACAATTTTAGTTCTACTTATAATATGAATCAAATATGCAGCACCGACCGTAAACTCCTATAAACATGGTTAAATCGTGCGCTTGTGCTATAATAACATGTCGTCCTAAACCTCAAAATATACTAAGAGTAAGAATACTTTCTCTTGTGTAATTGATCACATGAATAGCATATACATATTGAGGTTTAACTTCTTCTTCTTTTGTCTAAAGTCATTTGTTTTCTGATGAAGTCGTTTTGTTTTACGTCTGCAGTACATTTATTGACATATCTTTCTATGTTTTTTTTTTTTCGTGTAATAAGGTACACCATCATTCATTCAATTGTAGGTTTGATTTATGAAATTAATTGTAGTATTTAATTAAGCATATTAAGAACATGGCTAATTACTTTTCTTCTTGGTTATTAAAGCACGAATCTTCAAATCGAGATATAGACTGATCAAAATAATTTAAAAATATTGATTGATTTTTATACTTGTGAGTAACTCTTTTTACATGATTTAGTTCTATTTTATTTCTCTAACAAATGTTACTATTAGAATACCTATGCAATTAAATTTTTAATATCTTTCGTACAAATTATATGATATTTGACTTAAAATATTTGTGCAACACATGAGTATAAAGACTAGTACTATATTAAAAGCACGAAGGCCCTTAGCGAAATGTCGTTTACCCTTTTTATCCTTTAAAAAAAGATTTCACATTAGATAAATTTGTAATTTTAAGTTGTTTTCCTAAATTTTAGGACTTTATGTATCAACTAAAATTTATTTATTAAACCTTTCCTTATTAAACTAAGTAGCAAATCCTAATATTATTAAATTTTTTACCTTATATGAATGTCCTTATTTGACGTCTATTATTAAAGCTTTAAAACTTTAGATGAACGTCCTTATTAATTTGACGTCTATCGATAGTAAAGCTTTAAAACAATATTAAACTATAAGATTTTCTTATTATTCAGAACTTTAAGAAATTATGCGTTAGCAATATTTTCTAGGAGTCAAAAGCACAATAATTCCGGAAGCACAAAAACGAATTAAAATTGACAGATTAATGAACAATGATATCGGAAGCACTAAAACGAATCAAAATTGACATACTAATGATTTCTAACTATTAAATAGAAAAATTTATTGAACAAAGTTCTAATTGTAGTTAAAATTTAAAAATTAGGATGAACTAATATTAAGAATTTGATAATAAAAATTAATTTATTTTCTCTAATGCTGAGAATAAATAATTAAGTTTTTGAATTAACTAATGCAAAAGAGTTCAAGTTAATATTTTTTTAAAATTCACTATATAAGTAAGTTTATTTGTCAAGATGACAAAGTTCTTTAAGGTATATAAACTAATTTTTGTAGGAAGAGCACTAATGGTGAAAGAAGTTAAAAAAAAGTCAAATTGATAAAAATAGGAATTTGAAGTAATAAAGATGAAATAGTATAAGACCAAATATATTATAAACGAGTTATCATTTTTTGATAATGTCTCACTATATTATTTTTTAAATTAAGTTAGTTGATGTAAAATATTATTCAACATTAGTTATTCTTTAAACTTTATATTGTCATTATTAATATTTAGGAGGTATAATGTCAACTTTCATCCCAAATTTTTAGAAGACCAAAAGATTTAATTTTAATTTTGAAATGTTCATATAAGTCCTTTTTTTAAATCACAAATAAGGTATTCGAAAAACTTTTATGGTATATGATATTTTTATTTATTGAATTAGCTAAATGAGAACAATATTTATTATGTTCTTAAAAGTCCTTTAACTTTTATTTTATAATTTTATATAACTCAAATAAATTTTATTCAGTCACAATTCAAAAAGTGGTAAATCTTTTAAAAAGATATTCTTGTTGGAAATACATATATAGCAGCCACATAAAGTTCTAATTCATGGCTAAAAAAGGAAAACCGAATTTAAATTCAATCCACTATTTATCAAGATCTAATGATTTGAATTAATTTCCTTACGAAAATATGTTGGTATAATTGTAATTTCTAACATTCGAATGTAGTAAATTTTATTTGACAGAAAAGTTGAAAAAAATTCAATAAGTACATATTTGACTATCTGTAGGACTACAATCTGAGGTCAAATTACCTATTAATTTCATGTCTAGAAACCTCTTTTCCTCTTTTTCGGTTTAAAACTTTCAATTATCTACACATGTATTACTATTTCAATATTTTGTTTGTTCGTAAGCTCATGGTTAGTCATTAATTGTTGGATAGGCTTTTGAAAGTTAATTAGTTCTCTTTCCGATAGATTTTTATAGAAAAATTCGATTTTCTTCTATTATATTTTTGTATTTGATATTATTTATCTAATAAATATAGTATTCATATGATTTTAGAACGAGATTAGGAGGAATGAATTTTTTAGTCTTTTAATTTTTTTTAATGTGCGTGTATTTCATAGTTCTTGTAAATGTTTTATTGGCATGATAACATAATCCTATTAATTTATGATATAAGCTTTAATTATTGATTTAAACTTCATGTTGCTTAGTATATTTATGTTCGTCTGTAACTTTATTTACATATTTGATATTTATTTATATATTGTTCTCATGCTTGTTTTGATTGTACAAACTTTTCTGAGATCAGAATAAGTAGACGACTCAAAAGAAGGGAATAAAATAGCGAGAATAACCCTAAATTTTTTAGGACGACTCACATATTTGATATTTATCTATTCATTTTTTCTTATACAAAAACTCTAATCTTACAGATTGTTTTCTAAATTTTTGCCCCCTTGAAATTACAACAATTGAAAATGTAATACAAGCTAAGGTTATTATATATGGAAATTATCACAAATATATCAATGCTAAATTGATAGGAAAAAAATATAAAATCGGGATGAAGCATTTGTAGTCAAATACATTATTCTTGTACACATATTTATTTGACGCGAGACACACGTGCAACGCATGTACACTAAACTAGTAATAATAATAAAAGTAAGCCATTCAATAGAAACCCTATGGTACTAAAGGCAGAGAGAGAACAGTAATCTGTTCAGGATAATTAATTAAGTTAAGATCTGGTTTTGGATTAGTTGTGTAAAGAAATAAGCTTGTAATTATATGTACACTAATAATGCTTTGTCATAGATAGTGTGATATGAGGACACACATCACTTTCATTATATATATAACTAACTTCTTGCATTAGAAGAGTCCTGACACAGAAAATAATTCTCATTTTTCAGCCTCTTCCTTGATCATAATGACAACGTAGAAATCGTAAAAGCTTTCAAGGAAAATGCTCATACAAAAGTCATAAACTTTCTGTCATTGATTAAATCATAGTAACATATACAAATTAACTTCAGTAATACGTAATTACAAACCAAAAGATGTAGTAATTGCTTATTTGAAAAACCATCACGAAAGGGCTGTCGAAATATTATTAAGACTGAAAAAAAAAAGTTGGCTCATGTAATTGTGAATAACTTCTCGGATAACTCCCAATTCTCAAAAAGATCCCACCTCTCATAATTAGCAATTCAATCTCCAAACTCTTGTTCGCAGTGATTTGAACTTTCATTCGCTCCCGAAAAAATCCGTTTATCACATCTCATAATCAAATAAATGAACTTAATTTTATTACTACTAGGATTAAAAGAACATGGACTTTTTTATTTTGTTCAGTTATTATATTAAATATGAATTGAACATCCACCGTAAATCTGAAAAAGAATGCCTGAAGTACAGTTCTGACAGATATTAAAACTTTTAAAGCAGAAATCCACTTGAGGCCTCCTTGCCTTTTAAGTTAATTGTAACATCAAGCTAAATCCATAGGAAAATTTTAAAAATAACTTTGTCAAAATACTAACTGTTCCTTCAGATTTAGCTTGCATTATGATGAAGAACATAAGAAGTAAATAATACGGATAGAATAATTAGATACTATATATTTCCAAATCACAACGTAATAATAGGCATTTAAATATTATCCTTTTAACATCCAAATAATACTATGATTTTAGTACCTGTGGGAACAAAGATATCTGATCCACAGGGACGACACAGTAAAATTGACATGAATAGAACCCAATATCATTCGCAATTTTTCTCTTCTTCCTTTCTTTTTTGCGGAATTGAAACTCTAACCTGGAGAAGAGGATACATCAAAGAAGGTTGCGTGTTAATTAAGTAGGAAAACAGTTAAGACAAAAAAGAGGAGGGAGAAAGAGAACACAGGGGAAAGAGAAAAAGTAACCAAGATAAAATATTGTTCCTCAGTTTTAACTTTTAACACATCCTTAGATGTCTATGAGGAGCACGACCGAAATCTTATCAATGATGATAGAGCTTTAAATAAGAAATCTTAGTTGCCAAAAAAGTAAATTATTTATCTTCCATGAATTAAAGTTATTGCATGTTTGACATAAGTGATGCTTCCATTCTCAAGATTGATCACCTTGCCCGATTATGCTCTCTTCAGCTTCCTTTTTTTAACTCTTTGGGAATATATTAGAACCTGTCAATTACATGATGTAGCCGAGCAAGATATTCGTTCAATAATTAAGATGACTTTACTACAAATAGATAAGTATAACATGGTGTACAATGAGTTAATATCAAGTATGTATTAGTAGAAAATTAGAAAGAAAAAACATATATATATATATTTTTTTATTATTATGCATGCCTGCAAAAAAAAGGATCCAGTTTTCCTGCCAGTGTTTAATGAGAATTGGAATGGAAAAGAAAGAACTAATAACTATAATAAAATTAAAATTGCGCATAGTTATATCTTCCCTTGTACTAACAAATGGAATCTTTGAATCTTTTTATTTAAAGTAACTATTGTGACATATATACATTCATTTCTTGTTCATTTTCTACAAGTTACAGTGTTATTTGAACTATGAAAAATGATCTTGTTAATGAAATAAATGATATGTTTATACTTTCCAACAATGCTAGTTTGCAACTGCAATTGATGAAACTATAGAACCAAATGATCAATACCAATTGAAGATTTTTAACACACCTTAAATCATATTGGGTAATCACCTTACAAATTATCTTTTGTTACAAATACCTACTGTTTAACAACCTTACAGATTATCTGTAAAAAAAAAGAAAGTAAAATCAGTTACACTACTTGAAATATTCAAATCCTAATGAGGTATTATGTAATGGTGTACAATTAATATGTCATGACTTTTAAGACATACCGAGCCGAAGGTTTTTCGGAAACAACCTCTCTACTCCTTCGGGTAGAGGTAAGGTCTGCATGCACACTATACTCCCCAGACCCTACTTGTGGGATTTTACTGGGTCGTTGTTGTTGTTGTTGAATTTTAAGACATACCATAAGTACTAATATTGTCCGGGTGATTTCAAAGTAAACCTGTAGTTATCATAGAACACCATATTAGCATCAGAAGATGAAATGTACTTGTTCCTTTAGAAAGGAAAAAAAATCCAATATGAATATTGTTTCGCTATAACCATAAGAACACAAAAGAGCTTCTGAGAACATGCACCTTATAGTTGATGGTTGATGAGGGGTATCATATGCATCAAAATTACCAGAGGCAACACAAAAACCGACACATCTTGACATATTCGACATTTTTCTGAGCTATTTCTCTGCAACCATTTTGCATAAAGCCACAGTGCACGTAGAATTGAAATATAAGTCAGAGCTAGACATATATGATGGAGAAAACTCAAATTCATTCTTCAAAATAACTGTGAGCACCTAATTTTTGACAATATTTAATTTTTATTTTTGTCACTTCTTTTATGTAAATATTTTAGGGGGTTTTAACATACAAATTTTTAGCTTTGTTATACTTTTTATTATAGGTTAAAAATACAAAATTTTAGAAGGTGAATTATTACTATTAATATTATTTTATTTTTATTCTTATTTTTAAATAATAATAAAAAATCCGAAAAATATTAATTTTTTTTTAAAATTTTCGGGAGAGATTTAAAAAAATAAGAAAAAGGGAAGTATGGAATTAAAAAAAGAAGAAGTAAAAGTAGGTGGAATTCTCTTTTAAAAAAGTAAAAGAAAGTGAAAAATTAAAAAAATAAAAGTAAAGTTTTGTGAAAATTTTTAAAAATAAAAAGTAAAAGAAAGTTGGAATTAAAAAATAATATAAAGGTAGCTGAAAATTTAAAAAAATTTAAATTAAAATAAAGTAGAATTTTTTAAAGAAAAGTAAAAGAAAGTGAATTGTTTTTTTAAGAAAAGTAAAATAAGTGGAATTCTCTTTTAAAAAAGTAAAAAAAGTGGGATTTTAAATAAGATAAAAGTAATTAAAGTTGGAATTTAAAAAATAAAAGTAAAGAAAGGTGGTAATTCTTTTTATAAAAAAAAGAAAAGCAAAATGTAAGTGGGATTTCTTTTAAATAAAAAAATTAAAAAATTAAAAATAAAATCTGATTTTTTTTGAAAATTCTCCTATAAATAGAAGAGAAATATTTGAAGAAAAGAAGAGAAGAGAAGAGGGAAGAATATTGAGAGAAAACAAATTTTCTTCTTCTATGCTAAAGAGAATTTCTACTAGTTTTATTCTTTCTACCTATTTCTTTCAACAAAAAAAAACATATAGTCATTCATTACCTTGTTTAAAAAAAAAATACCTCAAAAACAGGAGCTAAATCACACCAAAAATCAAATCCAAAAGCTTCAAACTCAATTTAAAAGATAGTCCAAAATACTAGCCCGAAGAGGTCGAAGTCGAGTTCGGTTCGAAAGGTTTCCGCTCGTTGCCTCTGATTGTGGTTCATTTGCACATTAAATTTGATGGTTGTTTGCTCAATATGTATTGAATAAGATCTTCATCTATAAAAGGTTCATTCTTTTCTTAACCAATGTTTCCATTATTTTTCTTTTACCGTATTTCCTTTTGATTTGTATATTATATTTTGGTTATCTACCAACTTGAAACATATGAACAAAAAAAAAAAAAAAATGAAGGAAGAGCATCAAGAAATAGAATTCGTGAAAGACATAATGAGTTTCTTCAATGAGATTGTAGTTCATAGGAAAAAATAGAAAAATGTATTCAAAATGGAGAGAGAACGATGTAATAGCTTGGATCCAAATTAGAGGATGTTAAGTCAATAGCAAATTTGATACCGACATGGGTGATTAGGTCCATAATAACTCAAATCATATATTTCTTCAATAATAATTCCATATTCATAAATCATGACCTTGCAATAATCTCAAAGTAGTTTTAGGAAGAAACATAATCATGAATATTTGTAGTTTGCTTTAAATTGAATACAATCCTTTTAGAATAATCGAGGCGCGCCATGCCAAATAAAATCTCAAAACTCATGGCCCTCATTTAATTAATTTTAATCCTTAGAAATCGAGGCGTGCCATTTAGTTGAATTTTCCATGGCTCTCGCAAACTTGAAAGTGCATAGTTGCTTTAGGCGCGCTATTTTTTTTTAAAAAAAAATTAATTTCCTAAACTCGGGTGTGCATTTTATGTGATCCAAATCCAAATCTCAACAACGTTAGATAAAATGTGTCGTGGACCGCGGGTGCATTTCATGTGACGTGGTTCAATACGTGTTATATATGACGTTGAATTTTTCCAAAAAAAAAAATTTAATTAAAAGCGACTAATAAGTTAAAAATATACCATAGGTTGAAACATGTTTTAAAAATCAGATAATAGGCCAGTTGTAATAGTTTAAGCGACCGTGCTAGAACCACGGAATCCGGGAATGCCTAACACCTTCTCCCGGGTTAACAGAATTCCCTACTCAGAATTTCTGGTTCGCAGACTTCAAAAGGAAAGTCGAAATTTCCTCGATTTGAGATTTAAAATAAATCGGTGACTTGGGACACCAAATAAACTATCCCAAGAGGCGACTCTGAATTGAATAATTAATCCCATTTCGAATAATGTCACTTAAATTGGAAAAACTCCCTTATATACCTTCGGGTGTGTAAAAAGGAGGTGTGACAGCTCTGGCGACTCTGCTGGGGATCCAAACCCAGAACTTCGGTTCAGGGTTCAAGAATTCGAGCTTAGAATAACTGTTATAGTTGGCTTGTTTTATCTGATTTTTACATGTTGAGCCTAATGTGCTAAATGCCGCTTTTACCGCTTTGATATTGTTTGGACTGTATATAAATTGCTACGAAACCCTCCTCTCTCTTTGTCTTCTAAATCATCTGGGAAGTGTGCACTTCGTGTGACTTCTTTTCTGTTAGAGTCTTATCCCAATTTTAGAACGAGGTTCGGACAAGTTGCAAAGCCGGTGAAGCTTCTGTATTCCCGGTACGCTGCCCCCCTCGGCTCGAGCTGTCCGCTCGGGTAAGCCAGGTCTAGAACAATAAACCCAGGTTTTTAAACCTAGTATAACAAGCCTCATGCCGGATCCCTAGTAGGAACGTTTGTTTGCATCATGTGCATTTGACCTTGGAGACTCAATACAGGGGTTGGGTCTGTCTAGGACAGGTGTACCCAAATGAAAAAAACCATCCTGATGCATCTTACGTGCTACTTGCGCATCTGTTTGTTTCGGCTTGCATGTTGACCGGCTTCTAGAACAGAGGAAGAAAATGAAAAAAAAAATCAAAAAATCAAAATAATAATAATAATAATATTGGAGTGAGAGGTAGGTATTTAGAAAATTCTGAAACTCTGCCGAAATTCCGAAAAAAAAGAAAGAAGTCATCTCCAAATGAGCCAAAGTTTTCAACTGCCATGTTCTGTCAAAACTGGCGAACTACGCGGGTCTGACTCTCACCGGATGTGAGATACGTAGGCAAACCTCATCGGTTCCGGCCCATAATTTTCAAAAAAAAAATCCAAAAATATTTTCCTTTACTTCCTCTCTAGAAAAGTCTTTTTTTTAAACCCCAATTTTCAAAAAATCCAAAAAAAAAAATATTTTCCATTACTTGTTTCTTTAGAAACTAATTGTTTTTTTTAAAAAAAATATATACAAAAATATTTTCTTTTACTGCTTCTTTAGACCCTAATTGTTATTAAAAAATATTTTCTTTTAATATTTTCCAAAAATCCAAAAATATTTTCATTCTTCTTTCAAAATTGAAAAGAAAATTCAAAATTCAAAAATATTTCATTTTTTAGAAGTATTTCTTTCATAATTCAAAATAAAATTCCAAAAATATTTTTCTTTCTTCTTTAGAAGTTTTTTTTTCTATCGAAATTCCAAAAAAAAAACAGTAAAAGTCTAAATTAAAAAAAAAAATCTTTCTTTCGAAATTCCCCCCAAAAAAATTGAAATCAAAAATATTTTCTTGCTTCTTTATAAGTCTTTCTTGCGGAAATTAAAATATTCCAAAAAAAAAGAGTTAGTTTATTTACTTTATTTTTGGTCTTCCCGAACTACGTTAGTTTGATTCACGCGGCGTCGTGATACATAGACAATCCTTATCGGATCCGGTCACGATTTTTGTAAATAACTCAAATAAGAGAGGGATGTGAAAAAGAGAGCCAAAGAAAAACCAAAAGAAAAACGAAAAAAAAGGGCAAGGAAAGAGAGGAAAGAAAAGAGTGGAAAATGGGAATAAGAGGAGAAGTACAAAAGCCAAAAGTGGAAAGAAAAAGAAAATTGGGAAAATAAGCAGAGCCGGGATGAAACATGCAGCCGTTGCGAAACATGTAGAAACACATTTAACTGTATAGGTGCATCACACCCCAACGTGCGATTTCCTATGTGTTAATTGCTTCAAACTAACTGGTTTGTTGTCTACTATTGTAAAGGTTCTATAGTAAGGTGGTTGGTTTTGTGGTAGTCTGGCTTCACATTCATACTTCACAAGGTCAAAAACAAGGAAATTCCTCTGCCAACAGTTCCTATTCTAGAGGATAGTCCGATCTTGGCCATCCCAACTTCTGAGTCAGCAACGACTGAGGAAAATAGAATTCTGCGTCTCCGCATGATGAAAATGTGGGACGCCTGGGCCAATGGAAAAGAACCGCCAAGTGCGATCCCTGGATTCCCTGAGCTTTTTCCCAGGGCAAGTGGGACCTCCAACATCCCCATAAGTTATCCAAATACCCCACTGGGATATCCTACCATTTCAGCCCACTTTGCTGGAACACCTTCTGAGTCTCGCCCCCCAGGTGTTAGCTTCAAGTGTGGCTTCAAACATATTCATCGCGCCACCTTGTTCAGCTACGGCACAACCTGCTTTACCCAGGCCTAACTTTGATTCATCTTCCTTCACATTTCAAGCACCATCTTTCTAAGTGGAACCTCCTCAGTTTCCTACTTATACTTACCCTCAACCACCCCAATTTGAGTTCACTGCGGGGCAAGAAAAGACCACCAAAACTCCTGAGCAAGAAGAGATTGTGAGGAAGATGAGGAGTATGGAACAGAGTCTCAAAAGCATACAAGGCTTGAGTGGATAGAAAAGTGTATCCTATGCCGACTTATGCATGTTCCCTCATGTGCACTTACCATTGAGATTCAAAACCCCAAAATTTGAGAAGTACGATGGGCATGGTGATCCTATTGCTCATATCAAGAGATATTGCAATCAGTTGCGAGGAGCCGGTGGAAAGGAAGAACTACTCATGGCCTATTTCGGAGAAAGTCTGGTTTGCATCGCATCTGAGTGGTACATGGACCAGGATATATCCCGCTGGTACATCTGGGATGATCTTGCTAGATATTTCGTCAGGCAGTTCCAGTACAACATTGATATTGCTTCAGATAGGAACTCATTGACAAACTTGAAAAAGAAATCCTCAGAAAGCTTCCAAGAGTACGCAGTTAAATGGCGTGAGCAGACATCCAGGGTAAAGCCTCCGATGGATGAGGTTGAAATGGTCACAGTTTTCCTTCAAGCTCAGGAAGCTGACTACTTCCAAAATATGATGTCCGCAATGGGTAAACCGTTCGCTGAAGCTATCAAGATTGGCGAAATGGTTGAAAATGGGCTGAAAACGGGTCGAATTCCAAGCCAATCCGCTATCAGAGCTACCTCTCAAGCCATTCAGGGTGGGTCTGGAGGAATAGCAAAGGGAAAGAAAAAGGAAGAAACATCCATGGTAGTGTCGGGTGCAAGGAGAAACTGTACTCCCAGATCCCTTTTCTCAGAAAGGACCCCGCAGCACTATTACCCTCACCAAGACTTGGCCTATACTCCTCAGCCATACTCGGTCATGAATGCTTAGCCTTATGTCCGGCCACAACAACAAGCCAACAGAAATCAAGCTCTATTTCCTAGAAACCAACCTCCTTACCAAACCAACTACAACCCCCGTCCTCCACAAAATAATTTCCACCCTCATGAACCGCCCAAGAGGCCAAATTTCACACCAATTGGCGAAACCTACTCCAGCCTGTTACCAAAGCTTGTTCAAATGGGTCTGCTACAGCCTGTTCCTCAAACCAGGCAAAACCCAGCATCACCCGCTTACAAAGCCGGTACCCGATGCGTCTATCACTCAGGGGCAGAAGGGCATGACACGGATGATTGTTGGATTCTGAAGAGAGCCGTGGAGAACTTGATAGAACAAAGGAAGATAGTGCCGAGGGATGAAGATGTTCCTAATGTGACCAACAACCCACTGCCAACCCACAACAACGGGCCGATAATTGGAATGATTTGTGAGGATAAGGAATTTGACCCAACATTGAAGGCCATCATTGCCATTGCTGACGAAGAAAATAAACCAAAAGCTGCCCCGAAGCAAGATAAAGGGGAGAAAAGGAAAGAAACCACCCCTCCAAAGTCAGAGAAGAAAATTGAAGTTGAGACCGAGGCAACGCCTCCCAAAGATGTTGTTCTCTACGTCCCTCAAGGCCGTAAAGAAAAGCAGATGACATTGAGTCCTCCCAGGAGATTCGAGCTGAACAAAACAACCCAGATGTATGTGCCCAAGGGGGCTTATGTGATGCGGGGGCCAATTAAGCCATCGAGGCTGAATGAGCCCGTGATTATTGGACGCGCGCCACAGAAGCCCATGAAAGATCCTACTGCTGTGCCCTGGAACTACAACAAAACGGTGGTGACCTATAAGGGCAAAGAAATCCCAGGAGAAGTTCAAGAAAATAACCCTGTTGAAAAGTATTCAAATTTGGAAGAGGTGAACAACGCTACTAGAAAGCGCTTCCCACTTAAGAAACCCGTGAGTGCCGAAGAAGCGAAGACTTTCTTTCAAAACATGAAAATGGCAGATTATGAGGTGATTGACCAGCTTCGAAAATTTCCCGAACAAGTCTCCTTGTTGGCTTTGTTGATGAACTCCGCCGAACATCAGAAGATATTGATCAAGACCCTTAACGAAGCATATGTGCCTGTTAACACTTCTGTAGAGCAGTTGGATAGAATGACAGAAAGATTTTTCGCAATCAACCAGATCACTTTCAGCAAAAATGATTTGCCCTCAGAAGGGGCCGCACATAACAAAGCCCTGCACCTAACAGTCAAATGAAAAGGGCACTACGTGAAAAGGGTTATGTTGGACGGAGGCTCTGAAGTAGACATTTGCCCACTTTCAACTCTACATCACATGGAAATCGGGACCGAAATAATCCGACCCAACAATGTCTACGTACGTGCCTTCGATGGCATCAAAAGGGACACAATTGGAGAGATCGATCTAATTCTGACCATCAGGCCAGTAGACTTTGAAGTAACCTTCCAGGTTCTAGACATGGACACATCCTACAACTTTCTTTTGGGGAGTCCATGGATTCATGCAGCGGGGGCTGTACCATCTACTCTTCATCAGATGGTGAAGTTCGAGCATGAGGATCAAGAGATCGTGGTCCACGGAGAAGATGAGCAATCAATTTATCGGGACCCATCAGTCCCATGTCTTGAAGCAAGAGAGGGGAGTGAGCACATAGTTTATCAGGCTTTTGAAATTGTGGTTGCAGACCAGTACAAAGAAGGAAACCCTTGCCCCCAACCCTTCCTTTCTAATGCATCAATCATGGTGGCCAAAGAAATGATCCGACATGGCTTCAAACTGGGGAAGGGACTTGGGAAATCATTGCAAGGGATAGTTGAACTTATCACCCTGCCCACCAGTGAAAAGTTCTTCGGGGTAGGCTTCCGACCCACTCCAGCTGATATAAGATGGGCAGATGATAGAAAGAATGATGGTTGGGTCTTGCCTCAGCCGGTTCCGCATCTGTACAGAACATTTGTCAAGCCAAAATACCAGAAGAAAGAAAAAGATGAGGCCTTTACTGCCGAAGAGATTGAAGAGATCTGTGGGGCAATGAGGAAGATACTATATGGAACCCACATGGTCCAGCCAGGGGAGGGCTCAAGCACCGCTGAGGTGCTGTATATGGGATCCAATGCCAAGTTGCAGAATTGGAAGGCTACGCCATTCCCAATCAGGCGGGAGTCCCGGTAGACCTGTCCTGCCATTTTTTCTGCATCGCGAGTTATGTCAGGGTGTAACTCGGATGTTTTTCTTTAGTTTCTTGTCTTTTAATTTCCAATGTAAACCCTGTTATCTTCAAATTCAAAGAAATGAAATCATATTTCATCGTCCATCCTTCTTTATTCTTTCTGATTTTGTTATTTTTTCTCTTTTTTCTTTCAACTCTAATAATGTGGCTTTAAATAATATGACATGCTTGCGGACTTCATGCCCAGATCCAAACACGCTGTCTAACTGCGAAATAATGAACCAAGAACCGGAATATGATGAAGAAGAGGCTTTTAAGGAAATAAATCGAGAATTGGAACAATTTGATAATAAACCTAAGCCAAACTTAAATGAAACTGAGCCGGTTAATTTGGGTAGCTCTGAAGAAGTCAAAGAAACCAAGATAAGCATTTATACAGATGAAAGAACCAGGGACGCATTGATCCAACTTTTGTTTGTATTCAAAGATGTGTTTGTTTGGTCATACGATGACATGCCAAGATTAAGTGTCGATTTAGTGGTCCATAAGTTGCCAACCTACCCCGATTATTCCCCTATCCAGCAAAAACAGAGGAAGTTCAAAATTGATATCAGTGACAAGATTAAAGAAGAGGTCACAAAACAGTTAAAGGCGGGAGTGATCCGAGTGGTCCGATACACCACATGGCTGGCTAATATAGTTCCCGTGCCAAAGAAAGATGGGAAAACTCGGGTGTGCGTTGACTACCGAGATCTGAACAAAGCAAGCCCCAAGGACAATTTCCCTTTGCCAAACATCCACATCCTTGTTGATAACTACACCAAACATGAAATACAGTCTTTTGTGGATTGTTACGCAGGATACCACCAGGTGTTGATGGTTGAAGAAGATGCAGAAAAGACAGCTTTTACCACACCTTGAGACACTTACTGTTATAGAGTCATGCCATTTGGTCTGAAAAATGCCGGGGCAACCTACATGAGGGCCATAACTGCCATTTTTCATGATATGATGTACCAAGAGATAGAGGTGTATGTGGACGATGTAATCATCAAATCCAAAACCTAGGACGACCACGTTCGGGACTTGAGAAAATTCTTTGAGCGGTTGCGCAAATATGATTTGAAGCTGAACCCAGCCAAATGTGCATTTGGGGTACCATCCGGCAAACTCTTGGGATTCATAGTCAATCGGAGGGACATCGAGTTAGATCCAACAAAGATAAAGTCTATTTGGGATTTGCCTCCTCCAAGAACCAAGAAAGATGTTATGTGTTTGTTGGGAAGATTGAATTACATCAGTCGTTTCATTGCTCAGTTGACCTCCACGTGTGAACCCAAATTTAAGTTGTTAAAGAAAGATGAGGCAATCAAATGGACAGTTGAATGTCAAGAAGCTTTTGATAAAATCAAGGAATATCTGTCAAATCCGCCAGTCTTGGTCCCACCTGAGCCAGGAGGCCTCTGTTCTTGTACCTGACCGTCTTGGAAAATTCTTTTGGTTGTGTCCTCGGGCAACATGACGTGACCGGAAAGAAGGAGCATGCCATTTACTATCTGAGCAAGAAGTTTACTAGTTATGAAGCCAAGTACACTTTATTGGAAAGAACTTGCTGTGCTTTGACATTGATCGCTCAGAAGCTGAGGCATTATTTGCAAGCTTACACCACCTACCTCATAACCAGGTTGGATCCTTTAAAGTACATATTTCAGAAACCAATGCCCACTGGGAGATTAGCAAAGTGGCAGATCTTGCTCACGGAGTTTGACATAGTCTGTGTCACTCGCACGACAATGAAAGCCCAGACATTAGCGGATCATTTAGCTGAGAACCCGATTGATGATGAGTACCAACCTTTGAGAACTTACTTCCCAGATGAAGAAGTAAATTCAGTTGAGGCAATATCTAAAGACACTCATGCTTGGAAAATGTTCTTTGATGGGGCGGTAAACGCAAAAGGTGTTGGAATTGGGGCAATTTTGATCTCACCCACTGGTCAGCACTATCCAGCCACAGCTCGGCTTCGGTTCTTCTGTACAAACAACACCGCCGAGTATGAAGCTTGCATTATGGGTATAAACATGGCAATCGACCAAAATGTCGAAGAGTTGTTGATCATGGGACTCAGATCTGATTATCCGGCAAGCCCAAGGAGAATGGGAAACCCGAGATGTTAAGCTTATCCCTTACAAGAAGCATGTGGAAGACCTCAGCAAGCGATTCAAGTCAATAGAGTTCAGGTACATTCCTCGTTGTCACAACGAATTAGCCGACGCACTTGCTACTTTGGCCTTAATACTACCGTATCCGGGCAATGCTCACAAAGATCCCTTGGAAATTCAAATCTGGGAAAGGCATGGTTATTGTAATACAATTGAAGTAGCACCAAATACCCAACCATGGTACCATGACATCAAAAAGTTTTTGAAAACTCAAGAATACCCCGAGCAAGCCAGTGGAGACCAAAAGAGAACCATTAGACGGCACGCGAGTGGTTTCTTTTTGAGTGGGGATGTCTTGTACAAGAGAACTCCGGACCTCAATTTGTTAAGATGTGTTGACGCAGAAGAGGCTGGAAGAATCATGCATGAGGTACACGCGGGAGTATGCGGGCCCCACATGAATGAGTATGTTTTAGCAAAGAAAATCCTTCGAGCGGGTTATTACTGGATGACCATGGAAAAGGACTGTTTTAGTTTCGTTCGGAAGTGTCATCAGTGTCAGGTACACAGTGATTTGATTTATGCACCTCCCACAGAACTGCATCCCATGTCTGCACCTTGGCCATTTGTTGCCTGGGGCATGGACGTCATTGGGCCAATCGAGCCAAAAGCCTCAAATGGACACAGATTCATACTAGTTGCCATTGACTACTTTACAAAATGGGTTGAAGCAATCACTCTCAAGTCTGTCACCAAGAAAGCTGTGGTAGATTTCGTGCACTCCAATCTTATCTGCCGTTTTGGCATTCCTGCAACTATTATCACAAACAATGCTGCAAACTTGAATAGTCATTTGATGGGGGAGATATGTAAGCAATTCAAGATAATGCACCGGAACTCTACTCCTTATCGGCCTAAAGGCAATGGTGCCGTTGAAGCAGCAAACAAAAACATCAAAAAGATTTTGAGAAAGATGATTCAAAGTTCCAGGCAGTGGCATGAAAAGTTGTCGTTTGCATTGTTGGGATATCGCACTACTGTGCGCACATCAATTGGAGCCACTCCGTATCTTTTGGTTTATGGCACGGAAGCCGTAATACCTGCCGAGGTTGAAATCCCCTCTCTCCGAATCATTGTTGAAGCCGAAATTGAAGACAGTGAGTGGGTTAAAACCCGTCTGGAACAATTAACATTGATCGATGAAAAGCGAATGGCTGCGGTCTGCCACGGGCAGTTGGACCAACAAAGAATGGCTCGTGCCTATAACAAGAAAGTGCGGCCTAGAAGTTTTGAAGTGGGGCAACTCGTTTTAAGGCGTATTCTTCCCCATCACCAGGAAGCAAAAGGAAAATTCGCTCCTAATTGGAAGGGCCCATACGTCATCAGAAAGATATTGCCGAGAGGAGCATTGTATCTGGGCGATATCGAAGGAAATGATCCTGAAGTAGTTGTAAATGCGGATGCAGTCAAAAAGTACTATGTTTAGTCTTTCTGTAACAACAACATTGTCCGATTGGGAGGACGAAGGCTTTTATTCTCGCTACCTAAACACTATCTACCCTTTGCAAACCCATTTGTGCCGGTTACTCTTCTTTAATTGCCCTCTTTGGAACTTGAAAATGTTATTGAAAAAAAAGAAGAAGATGTTTTCCTGAACTACGTTCGACTTGATTCCGAAAGGATACGTAGGCAGCCTCTCTATGGGGTTCAGTCACACCAAAATAAAAATCCAAATTCCCTCAAAAGTGAAACTAGGGCAGATGTTGTAATGGTCCTGCGATAATCCCGCTTGAATGGTTCCAAAGTTGTAATTCGATCCAAATCATTTTTACCCAAATCCTTTCAAGTCCTTCCGATCAATCGGTGAGAATGTTCAAGGATCAGAGAATACAACTACTTGGATCCGATGCAATAAAAATGAGAGAAATAAAATGAGAGAGTCTTATTGGTGAAAACCCACACGGACACCATAAGGCGACGGTGAGCAGAAAAATTGAAAATGAGAGAGCCTGGTTAGTGGAAACTCGTAAAGAGTACTATCAGGCGACGGTGAGAAGAGAAATGAGAGATGTCGATTGGCGAAAACCCGCAAAGGGCGCCGTCGATCGAAAAGAAGACACCCCCCACCACTGAAAGAGTCCTGGCCAGGTTTCTCAATTTAGAGATGTGGTTCACAATGAGTTGGATAGTTGTGCATATCGGGTATCCAGTCCAAGAAGCATGTCATGTCTATTGAAGTCTGCATGCACCCCAGATAAGTCTTTCTTTCCCCCAAAAGGGACGCTTCTCCTTAAATTCATTTTTTCTTGTCCTTTCTTACTTTTTCTTGAATCCCTTTCGGTCTAACTCTGTTCCGAAACTAATACAAAGAAAAGGTGGCAAGATTGGTTTTACAGAGTTTTGTTTAATAAAAGCCAAGTCCAAAGAAAAGTACCCAGCCTCAGTGGGTGCATCAAGTCGATCCCAACTGGCCATGATAGCCGATGCTCTGAAATCAGAGTTATTGAAAATGAAAAGAAATCCAAAGTCAAAAGCCCCTAGAAGCAGATTAAAATGAAAGGGCCAAAGCCCTATACGGGTGAGCCGTCATGATAAATTTTGAAAAGTTGAGTTCCTCGGTTTTAGAAAAGAGACCAATCTTTAAGAAAAGCCAGCAAGCGGCAGAGGTTCTCGCCAAAAGAGTTGGGCCGAGATCAAGCGATCAAAAACAATGAAGGCCACAAAACCGACCACTGTTTCAAACTAACAATTGTTCTTTGTTTGAAAATTGAAACAGGTGCAATCCAAAGCAACAGTGCAAGAAGCAGGTGTAACCAAAATGGAAAAAGAAATGTGCAAGCGCTAGAAATAGCTTAGCAACAATAATCAACCCAAAAGGGAAGTCTCCTCCAAATTCTTTCCTGCATTTTTTTTACTAAAAAATGAATTGAAAGAAAATAGATAAGAAGAAAATAAAAAAAAGGTAGTTTAGAAGCCCCAAAATCAATCTTTTACCTTTTTGCCAACATTAGGGCTCCAATCCCTGAGTTGAGATTTTAGACGTAGGTCCTTCGTTCCCTAGTCGCATTTTGCCAACTTTAGGGCTCCAATCCCTAGTTGAGATTTTTAGACATAGGGCCTTCATTCCCTAGTCACCTTTTTGCCGACATTAGGGCTCCAATCCGTAAGTTGAGATTTTTAGACATAGGGCCTCCATTTCCTAGTTGCATTTTGCCAACATTATGGCTCCAATCCCTAAGTTGAGATTTTAGACATAGGGCCTCCGTTCCCTAGTCGTCTTTATTGCCAGCATTAGGGCTCCAATCCCTGAGTTGAGATTTTTTAGACATAGGGCCTCCATTCCCTAGTCGCCTTTTGCCAACATTAGGGCTTCAATCCCTAAGTTGAGATTTTTTTAGACATAAGGCCTCCATCCCCTAGTCGCCTTTTGCCAACGTTAGGGCTCCAATCCCTAAGTTGAGATTTTAGACATAGGGTCTCCATTCCCTAGTCGTCTTTATTGCCAACATTAGGGCTCCAATCCCTGAGTTGAGATTTTTAGACATAGGGCCTCCATTCCCTAGTCGTCTTTTACCAACATTAGGGCTCCAATCCCTGAGTTGAGATTTTTAGACAGAGGGCCTCCATTCCCTAGTCGCATTTTTTGCCAACATTAGGGCTCCAATCCCTAAGTTGAGATTTTTAGACATAGGACCTTCATTCCCTAGTCGCCTTTTTGCCGACATTAGGGCTCCAATCCCTAAGTTGAGATTTTTAGACATAGGGCCTCCATTCCCTAGTCGCCTTTTGTCAACATTAGGGCTCCAATCCCTGAGTTGAGATTTTTAGACATAGGGCCTCCATTCCCTAGTCGCCTTTTGCCAACTTTAGGGCTCCAATCCCTAGTTGAGATTTTAGACATAGGGTCTCCATTCCCTAGTCGCCTTTCTTTTCCAACATTAGGGCTCCAATCCCTGAGTTGAGATTTTTAGACATAGGGCCTCCATTGCCTAGTCGCCTTTTTGCCAACATAGGATATCCACTCCCTAGTCGAGGTTATTTTAGATATAGGGCTCCATTCCCTAATCTCCTCCTCCTAAAGACACGCAATCCTTATTTTACCGCTTTCAAAAAAAAAAAAAGAGTTTAGATTTTAGTTACAAATAACTTACGAAATTTTCCTAGTGAAAACTGGGGCAGAAAAATTTCGTTCGTTTGTTTGTTTTGGTGTCTGAGCAGGTTTGGCCTCGAGGCACAAGGTCTGAGACAACCAAAAGAATGAGTCTCAATCCAAAATAAAGAAAAGAAGAAAAGGAGCAAAAATAAATGAACTCAAAATGTTGATGTGGAGAAAGATGTGGTCTGTTCAAGATATGATTGAAGTCACAAGCTTCGCATGTCCCGCCTTGATCCAAAAAGCTGAAGAAGAATGAACCAGCAGTTGCAGCTAACGAACATCAAGATTCAAATCAGAGTCTGCAGGAAGAACCAGTCAAGATCAAAGACAAGTTTCACAAGACAAGTTTCACAAGACTCATAGATAGGAATCTTGTAACTCATAGCTGATAGGCTTGTTTAGTTTCTCTTTGATTTTTGATATAATAACAGGATCGCGAACCGGAGCCTCGACGGAACATCACTCGACTCCTCAACTCATCATTCCATCATTTTTCTTGAACTACACGCGACCTGATTCCCTTATAACCCGGGATATGTAGGTTGTCCAAAACCAAGACTCGGTTGCACCCTTTCTCTTTTCTCTTATCCTTATTTCTTCTCTTTTGAATAAAGATATGTTCAAAAATTAGTCACATGACTCACCTTATCTTTGCTTGAAAACTCTTCATGTTTCCAAGCAAAGAAGGGCAGCTGTGAGCACCTAATTTTTGACAATATTTAATTTTTTTGTCACTTTTTCTATGTAAATATTTTAGGGGGTTTTAACATACAAAATTTTAGCTTTGTTATACTTTTTATTATAGGTTAAAAATACAAAATTTTAGAAGGTGAATTATTACTATTAATATTATTTTATTTTTTTCTTATTTTTAAATAATAATAAAAAAACTGAAAAATATTAATTTTTTTAAAATTTTCGGGAGAGATTTTAAAAAATAAGAAAAAGGGAAGTATGAACTTAAAAAAAAAGAAGTAAAAGTAGGTGGAATTCTCTTTTAAAAAAGTAAAAGAAAGTGAAAAATTAAAAAAATAAACGTAAAGTTTTGTGGAAATTTTTAAAAATAAAAAGTAAAAGAAAGTTGGAACTAAAAAATAATATAAAGGTAGCTGAAAATTTAAAAAAATTTAAATTAAAATAAAGTAGAATTTTTTAAAGAAAAGTAAAAGAAAGTGGATTGTTTTTTTAAGAAAAGTAAAATAAGTGGAATTCTCTTTTAAAAAAGTAAAAAAAAGTGAGATTTTAAATAAGATAAAAGTAATTAAAGTTGGAATTTAAAAAATAAAAGTAAAGAAAGGTGGTAATTCTTTTTATAAAAAAAAGAAAAGCAAAATGTAAGTGAGATTTCTTTTAAATAAAAAAATAAAAAAATTAAAAAAAAAATCTGATTTTTTTTGTAAATTCTCCTATAAATAGAAGAGAAATATTTGAAGAAAAGAAGAGAAGAGGGAAGGATATTGAGAGAAAACAAATTTTCTTCTTCTATGCTAAAAAGAATTTCTACTAGTTTTATTCTTTCTACCTATTTCTTTCAAAAAAAAAAAAAACATATAGTCATTCATTACCTTGATTAAAAAAAAAATACCTCAAAAACAGGAGCTAAATCACACCAAAAATCAAATCCAAAAGCTTCAAACTCAATTTAAAAGATAGCCCAAAATACTAGCCCGAAGAGGTCGAAGTCGAGTTCGGTTCGAAAGGTTTCCGCTCGTTGCCTCTGATTGTGGTTCATTTGCACATTAAATTTGATGGTTGTTTGCTCCATATGTATTGAATAAGATCTTCATCTATAAAAGGTTCATTCTTTTCTTAACCAATGTTTCCATTATTTTTCTTTCACCGTATTTTCTTTTGATTTGTATATTATATTTTGGTTATCTACCAACTTGAAAGATATGAACAAAAAAAATATGAAGGAAGAGCATCAAGAAATAGAATTCGTGAAAGACAGAATGAGTTTCTTCAATGAGATTGTAGTTCATAGGAAAAGATAGAAAAATGTATTCAAAATGGAGAGAGAACGATGTAATAGCTTGGATCCAAATTAAAGGATGTTAAGTCAATAGCAAATTTGATACCGACATGGGTGATTAGGTCCATAATAACTCAAATCATATATTTCTTCAATAATAATTCCATATTCATAAATCATGACCTTGCAATAATCTCAAAGTAGTTTTAGGAAGAAACATAATCATGAATATTTGTAGTTTGCTTTAAATTGAATACAATCCTTTTAGAATAATCGAGGCGCGCCATGCCAAATAAAATCTCAAAACTCATGGCCCTCATTTAATTAATTTTAATCATTAGAAATCGAGGCGTGCCATTTAGTTGAATTTTCCATGGCCCTCGCAAACTTAAAAGTGCGTAGTTGCTTTAGACGCGCTATTTTTTTAAAAAAAAATTAATTTCCTAAACTCGGGTGTGCATTTTATGTGACCAAAATCAAAAACTCAACAACGTTAGATAAAATGTGTCGTGGACCGCGGGTGCATTTCATGTGACGTGGTTCAATACGTGTTTTATATGACGTTGAATTTTTCCAAAAAAAATTTAATCAAATGCGGCTAATAAGTTAAAAATATACCATAGGTTGAAACATGTTTTAAAAATCAGATAATAGGCCAATTGTAATAGTTTAAGCGACCGTGCTAGAACCATGGAATCCGGGAATGCCTAACACCTTCTCCCGGGTTAACAGAATTCCCTACTCAGAATTTCTGGTTCGCAGACTTCAAAAGGAAAGTCGAAATTTCCTCAATTTGGGATTTAAAATAAATCGGTGACTTGGAACACCAAATAAACTATCCCAAGAGGCGACTCTGAATTGAATAATTAATCCCATTTCGAATAATGTCACTTAAATTGGAAAAACTCCTTTATATACATTCGGGTGTGTAAAAAGAAGGTGTGACAATAACTAAAAGAAAGCAAATTCTAAGGGGTTAGGAATAGAGAGCCAAGAGTGGAAAATACCTTCATTCCGACATCCCCAATTGCATTTAGCAAGACATACTTATTCACTTTGTTACTAATGGTAGTCTTTTGAACACCATTTTGTTAGTGTTATCACTGCGAATGGTACAACTCATCTCAAAATACTTTTGTTATTACACTATACAAATACATGGTAAATTATTTAAACTTATTAAGAGAAACAACAGTACCGGATCTTGTACTCCACACATACTACTAATATCAAAAGCTAAAGGTGGAATTCATTTTTGATTCATCATTCACTGCTGCTTCTATGACCAAAATTTCGTCTTTACTAAGGGGGAAAAAAAGAAGAAGAAGAAAAGCGGAAACTGGGCCAGCAAAATGCAATAAACAGATGCAGAAACAACTGAAAACTCAAATAAAGTTAGATAAACGGGTATATTTACTTACATGCATGTGTTGATCTCTCTGCTACCATGTTATATGTCCTCCAACCAAATGTGGTGACTCAGATCATTAGTTGTTGTAACATCCTCTTGAATCACTAAAAGAAAACACTTATTTTTCGTCTTCAGAGAGAATAAACAGATGCACAGAAAAATCAAACACAAAAGTAAGAAGACCCATGATAAATCAAATCAAAAATCCATAAAGGATAGACGAAAAATTCGAAGAGGAAAATCCCCAAATAAGAATACATACCTTTGAATAAACGAAAGAGTTTGAGAGCAACATAAGCTGATGCGATGAGCGAGATTTAAAGTAAAATTTTGGTCAGGCGTTGAAGTCTAGATGGGACTGGCATGGACGAGAAAAGTAGAAGAGAAGCTTTGGGGAAATGACGTTTACCAAGTGGGAGGGAAAAAGCTTTACACGTGTTTCTGGAACATGTAGGATTGACTCAAATTACCACTTTACCCCTATAGAACTTACAACTCCCAACTCTGACTGCCTCTTGTACAGCTACATATTGCAGGTGTTCGTCCTTTCAAACTCTCATTTCTAATATAAAAACAAATATGTAGTAATGTAGGAATATAGATATCTAGTCCTATTTGCATGGAAAATTTTATTTTGTGAGTTGTACGTGGACTCAGATTTTTGTACACAAAATAAAACTTTTCCTATTTGCACATAGTTTATCTATTCGAAAAGAGTGCGGTTTATATTTTTCTTTTATTTTGGTGGAAAAAAGCATACGGGTAAATGCATCTGAACTTTTCCGGCTTCTGACTTCTGAGGGAAGCTTTAAGATATATTTAATGCATCTCCGTGCAAAATTGCACCTATTTATTTCGTTTACTGTTCCCTTCCATAAGAAAAATTTGCTATCCATGAACTAATTAAGAACTTGTTGAGTTGCTCTACTTGTTGGTCCTTTTGATATGGGTATTTTGTCGATGGATGGTATATTTTTAGCCGTTCCTAAAAATAATAGTCAATAAATATAATACTCCCTCTGTTTCAATTTAAATAAGGTAGTTTGACTCGACACAGAGTTTTAAAAAAAAAGAAAATTTTTGAAATTTATGATTTTAAAAGTTTAAGGGGTAAAAGCTTTGTGGGGCCATGATATTTGTGTGATTATAAAAACTTCTCAATTAAGGATAAAATAGGCAAAATGGAGAGTTTAAAGTTCAATTATTTCCAAATTTGGAAATGTATTATTTATTTTGGAAAAAATTAAAAAGGAAAGTATCTCATCTAATTTGAAACGGAAGGAGTATATTTTTTGTTTATATGTGCATTATATACAAAAAAATTATAAATATTTTATACATTTTCGGTTAGTGAATAAATCATTTTTCTGCTGATATCAAGTTGAATACTTATGATTCTTTGCGGAAAATTCATGCAATTAATTTGATCCCCATTTGCCCACTGCAGTGTCTCTCAAAAATAAGAAAGCGGAAGCCGAAAGCTAAATTTAGAAAACGTGGTTTTGAAACGTGTTTTATTTTAACGGACATTAAGGTAAAACGTGGTTCAAAATTGCATTTTATATATTTTGGTCACTAAGGTTTTTTCATTTATTTATGTATTTTGAGTCCAAAAATATACTCCCTCCGGTCCAAAATAAGTGATTTTTTAATTTTTTTCTTGTAGTCCAAAATAAGTGATTTTTCCAGATTTCAAGAATGAATTAATTATTTTTTTTCCTACATTGTCCTTGGAGTAATTAATGTTGGAGTATGTTAGGAGTGTTTATGTGAAGAGATAGTAAATGTTAATATGGTCAGTTTCATTGCTAATTAATTAATATTAATTTGTAAATTTTGTCAAAACAACAAAAAAATCACTTATTTTGAACTATTAGGTTCCAATCGAACTCCAACTATTATATGCGAGATTCAGCTTTTTGACACAGAGAAATGGTGATCGTGCTTCAGCTGGTGCACATGCATGGGATTTTGGATTAATAGCTTGGGTTGTCATACTCTTGTTAGATTCTCGAACTGTCTAATTGGCAGTATGAGTTGAAACCAATGTTTAAGTTGGATATGCTTTATTTGACTGATTTCATCTTCTTGTGGTAACGTTGATTCCAAATTGAATCTTTTCTAATTTCTGTCATTTTTCAAAAGATAAGATTTTGGTCATTAAATTTCTAAAAAGGGCTCTTAGTGTCTTTTTCTCTAGTAAATATAAAATAGCTAGGGACCAACCCAATAACTAATTAACCCGGCCCAAGAGACTCTCAATCTGGTGACCCGACTCCACCTCTCTCGTTAACGCCTAAAAATCCCAACTTTAACCAACCTCCCAACAGATTTTATTGTACCTTGTTGAAGAATGGTTCTTTGACACTTTCGCAAAAAGATCCGTTCTTTAACGTTATTTAGCAAAAATCCATTCCCTGGCAATAAAGATCGCTTCTTTTTATAATTATGGATTTTGGCTTAATTAGCCGTGCTTCAATTGAATCTTTTCTTCAACCCTACTGTAAGATCTGTTTCAGAAAGGTGAAAACAAGTTGATTTTGGGTTCTGATTGTTACATGTTTTGTTAATCTTATTTAGATTTTGACTTTTAAGATCTATTCAGTAATTCTAGTTCTATGCTATTTTCCTGAGTATCTGCTTTGTTTTCTTTGAAAACCTTCTCTAGTATTGACAAGATCTGAATTTCTTTTCTTACACTTAGCTTTTCATTATTCTAACGTAATCAAGAACATATATTTAAGATCTGTTTTGTTGAAGATCGGTTCTTTTGCAAAAAAATCCGTTTTTTTGGCAATTCTGGGATTTTGCTTGATTAGCCTATCATGTTCTTCGATTGATTTTTTCTTCAATTTGCTGTAAGATTATTCTCTTTTTTTGTGTTTTTCTTTTTGGATTTCTGTTGTGACTTCTAAGTTCTATGCTATTTTCCTAAGCATCGGTTTTACTTTCTTTGAAAACCATTTCTAGTATTGATAAGATCTGAATTTCTTTCTTTGTGCTCATGAAGATTATTACACTTAACTTTTCTTACTATAGCGTAAACAATTACAGATTTTTATTGTATCTTGTTGTAGTTGAGAAACTCATATTTTCTTCTTTGAAAATTGGTGCATATCTGATATAATGAGAATATTTCCCTTGACTTTCTAATGCTATAAGTTTGAACATACTAAACATACAACTCAATGACCATATTATGCTTATGGGTCATGATAAAGCTGAAAGTTTAAGCTGTTTACTAATTTCTGTAAATAGGTATGAAAAAATCAAAATCAGTTTTCTCCATTAAGGTTGGTTTTCCTCATCTGCTGCTTGTCTTTCCTTTCCGCTTGTACCTGATGAGTTGCCTTGCTCCTTCAAGAAATTTTCCTTTTGCTCCTTCAAGAAATTTTCCTCGTGCTCCTTCCAGAAGTTTCTTTTTTCTTCCTTTAGAACCTTTACTGGGTCTCTGGATTTACCAAAAATATGATGAATCTCCATTGACATATATAGAAATACTCAGAGTAGTATATTGTGGACCTAGTAGAAAACTATATCATTCTGTGCTTATACAAGAATACAATAAAATCATAGCATATGTTATTTTAATCTTAAAAAAAAACTGCAGAACAACAAAGAATATTTTCCTTTGTATTAAAAAAAGAATAGTGTCTTTTTTTTTTTGGATTACATTAGAATATTTAACCAAATGGAGCTTGTGTTGAGTGCCACTTCCTTCCCAAACAGAAATTCTCCTTATTTAGTCCAGCTGCTTTAAAACCCTTGTAGGTAGTAGGGAAAAGGGGCATGAAGTAAGCTGGGATGCTGGCCAAGATGCTGTTAATTAGGGTCAACCTGCCACGGGGAGATGTTATTTCTGCCACCTATGGAGAGAGATATTGTCCTTTTTCTTCACTATCCAAGTCTTGTCCTCAAACTTCAAATCTTCTGGTATTTTTCAATGTAGTCAATAAATCTGTTACTGTTCTTTTTTCTGCTAATTAGTAACGTTCCTCCTTTACTGTTTGTGGTAATTCTTTATACCATAAACCTACACTACCTTGCATTGTTCCATGCAGAATCCTTGTGCTCTTTAAACATCCACTTCTTCCTTAAGATGTTTTATTTAGTTCTAATTTAGAATACGAACCAATTAAGGACAAAGAGCAATAACCTTACCTCAAGAATTATATATGAAATTTGATAAAGTACAAAAGGCAATAACAAAGTCTAGAATTTCAGTACAAAGAAGAATAAGTTATGCAGGTAGTAGAACATTAAGAATAGGATATAAAACCTTAAGGGATAGAACAAGGTTTTTGATCTAACTAAAAATAATATCATTGAAGTACATTGAACCATCTTACTTCTTCTTTTCGTAGACCAGCATGAAGATTCTTCTATCTGAATGGTCGTGGAAAAAGAAATGTTTGCCCAAGCTGAAAGATAAAAAATGTTGAGTTATTAGTCCAGGACATGGTGCTTTCGGGATACTGTTACACTGTCTGCATAATAGAGGTGTCATTGATAACTTGAGAGTTCAATGTTGGTAGTTAGCAAAGTATAGTGTTGCGACTAATTTTTTTTTAAGTTCTGGAAAACATCCAATTGAAAAAAACAATTCTTTTCCAAAAGTTTTTCAGTGAAACAGTTGTCCATAGATTCGTTGTTTTTCAAAAGTACTTGGAAGTGTTAAGAAAGCTTATACGTTGCTTGTGCTGTTTGGGGTGTACATGTATATGTCATTATGTTTCCTCTCCTGCAAAATTCAAATGTTAGTATGCCTTTTGTCTCTGTTATTTTTTTAAAAAAAATTTCTGTTGAGAGAGTTTTACCTCTTCAACTGCTTCAACCAGGGCTTTGATCAGTCTTTTATCTTCATCTCTACTAGTACACTACAAACAAAGTTTGAAAGAAGTTGTTAGATTCAGAGTAAGTCAATATTACTCAAAGCTTAAAAAGCAGATACTTGCGGATTTTTCCGCTCCCTTAATGTCTTCTTCAAAAATCCTCTGGAACTCAGTCCATTTAAGTTTTATTAGCGTATCCTGCTAGGGGCTAATAAGAGGAATTGCTGTTTGAGTTAGAGCAAAGAAGGAACCAAAGAATTCTAAAGAAATAAAGCAGAAACGTGCAACAAGAGGAAGAAGAAACCGGTCTTAGATGGAGTACGTGTAAAGTTTGGGTCTGTTTTGGCTGTTGGGGTTTGTCTTGGCTGTTTTGCAGACCTCTAAATGGAAAATCTTACCAGTGCTGGTCTAAATGCGGGAAAAGATGACTAAACAGGTTGCTGAAGAGGAGGCTCTTCATGAATGTGAATGGCAGGTATGCATGAAAGCAGAACTATATAGCATGTGTAAACAACCTATCTATCACATTTGCCCTTGAAAAAAATTCCCAGGAACAAAATTTTGGTTTTTCTTTTTGTATCTTCTTTTTGGTCAACTGTTTGATTGCATTAAATTGATTTATACCTGAACTGTTCTAGTGGATAGGCAACCTTAAGCACTAGCAGAATCTTCTCTGGAAAGGTCGTTTGAGATTGATCACGAATGTCAAACCCCATTTTCAGGGACTTAGTGTTGTCAGCAAGTTCACGCCTCCACTGATCAACCCGGTTCACCATATCCTTTCCAGTTGTTAAGTTCCATACCCGTTGCAGTAGTAGTCTGAAAATGCATAATATATATATATATGTTAGTCAAAAACTCCCTAACATTTACAATTAGGAAAGCTCTGATTATGCCATTACAGTAGAATTTTTGCAGCGTTCCCTTGATGATGAAGTTGTCTGGAACAGTGACATTAGCCAGAAACTTGTCTATCCTGTAAGCACAAATGTTTGAATATTCAACAACAGATCTAGAACTGAAGCAAAAATGGGTACCCATTTGTAAAAATAAATAAATATGAAATGGTAACAGAAAGGGATTGTAAAAATCAAGATTATAAACGGATCTAGCTTAAATACAAATGGGTATTGTTAAAAAACAAGATATAAATACATTTTGCATTGTCTTGTTAACGTAGATGGGTAAAAACACAATTATGGTTAACCCAAAGGGATTGTAAAAATCAAAATTATGAACAGAACTAGCTTAGCACAAATGGGTATCGTTAAAAAACAAAATTATGAACAGAACTAGCTTAACACAAATGGGTATTGTTAAGAGATAGTAAGATATAAACACATTCAGCAAGTCTGTAAACGTAAATGGGTATATACTATATACTAACAACAAAATTATAAAATGGTAACATAATTTGGCAAGCAAATTTAGAAAGAGAATAACCTGTTGACAATGTTCCTTTCGTAAAAGTAAAAATGTTCACGATCGATGTGGTAGTAAACAGGAATATCCAAATCCATTTGGGGAGCAGCAGTTAGGGCAATGGCACAGGGTAGGGTCTTTTCCCAGATATTCTCTTTGGGAACGATGGAGTTTCTCGGGTCCCCCAACACGGTACCTTTATAGTGGTGCCCACGGAAAGTACCTGTTGGCCGTATTCACCCGTTCCTTAGGGTGTATATTTCAACGAAAATATCGCTCACTCTTTTTCATTTCTTATGTTTATAATATTGACCTAAAATATAGAATTCCTCTCTAAAAATTTGTGTTAAAATCAGTCACTACATATTTGTATGGCTGGTCCTAGTTTAAGGTCTGAGTAGTAACTTCTCTAGCAGGCTAAACCACATTGATTAATTTCTCACTTCTTGCAAAGGATAAAGATAAAGTAAAGATTTCAAGATTTTGTGCTTTTAACGTGAAAAGCGCTTTGTGGAGATATTAGTTACTCTTTGTATGGAAATTTTATGTTTTCAGCTAAAAGAAAAGATCATATGTACTATTGAGTGTGCAATGGGCTTAAAGTTAAACAGGAGTTGTATAATAGGGGGTATTTGCATCTATACCCGTTTTTTGGGTCACGTTTTAACTTGTGCACGCTTTGCAAAAAAAATTGTAAGCGTACCTACTTTTTTGCGTAACTTCAGCATACGAGGCTGAAGTACCAAAGACAATTATGCAAAACTTCAGCATTCTAGTAGACGGGCCTGAAGTAGCAAAGGCAGTGCTGAAGTTTTTTTTTCCTGGATAAGATGCTGAAGTTATTTAGTTCATTTGTAAAAACTTAAGCACTAAAATAGCTGAAGTTTTTTTTGTCCTGGATTAATTAGTTTTGTCATAAAGCTTTTTCAAAAACTTCAGCAGAAGATGCTGAAGTTATTTAGTTCATTTGTTAAAACTTCAGTACTATATAAGCTGAAGTAACATTTTGTAGGAAGAGTGGAATATAAACTTTATTTCTTTCGTTATTAGTAGTCTTATTGCTATTTTCCACGAATGTTCTTTCGGATACAACCAACGAAAAGTTCTACCAATGTGGTTGCCAGAATTCTGATTACTGTGTCCCCTTTTCACAGTTTCGTCACACTACTAGAAATCCGGAAAAAAGCGACAACAAAAAGCGATCAAAGTTGGTCGCTTACAGGTCAAAAAGTGCCAAAAAGTGTCCAAACTGGCTTGGTCGCTATTTTGCTGGTCCCTTTACCTTAGAGACCAAAATTGGTCGCTATGGTAAAAAGACCAAATATTCCGGGTTTTTTAAATATAGAGACCAACTTTGGTCACTTTAGTATTTTAATAATATAATTTAAATTACTTTTTTTAATTTATTATTAATCAAAATATAGCGACCAACTTTGGTCTGTAAACCAAATATTATATTTTAAAATCTGAAAAATAGCGGCCAAAGTTGGTCGTTTTTTTTTTAATTTTTTTAAACATAGGCGACCAAAATTGGTCGCTAATTGCAAGAATTTAATTATTTTTTAAACATATTTTTTAGAAATTATTTTTTTAATAGAATAGCGACCAAAGTTGGTCGCTTTTTAAGAAATCTGGGCTAATTAGCGGCCAACCTTGGTCGCTATTGCCCAGAAAATATTTTTTTAATAAGAAAAGCGACCAACAAACGACCAAAGTTGGTCGCTTTTTTTGGAATAATTTTGGCAGAAACTGTCTGTTTTGGCAGCTATACCACCTGCCAGCATACCAAATTTCCTATTACAACACAACAACAACAACACAACAACAACAACAACATTAAACCAACAAAGTATAAAGTTTAATAGAACTAACACATTAAACTAACAAAATTAAGTTAACGCTTATTACAAGCCCATTCGAAAACTGGTTCTATTGTCTAGTTCAAAGTATATAAAGTACTCAAGGAGTGTTCTTTCAGCATCCTCGTCCGAAAGTTGGTTGCCTCGCCCGACTCATTGGGAGTCTGACTGCGTATGAATTCCTCCACGTCATCAGTGAAGCGAACCTATAAGAAAAATTATATTGAATTAGTATTTCAAAATTTATATAAAAGTAAATCAAAATACTTAATGAAAAGTAAAAAACTTACATGTATAGTTGAGGCTCGGCCCTCGACCCACCTTTCTGGATCAGTCTCTTTCTTCTTCTTTACAATACGAGTCTCATTGAATAACTCATCTTGCTTCATTGGCATCATAAAGCTGTCTGGTGGCTTTGGTGATTATCCTCGTGGTACTATTACTCGGGATGAACTTGGATACAGAGAATAACTTGGATACAGTACCTGACAAGGTGTGTCTTTGATCAATTGTTGTTCTCATTAGCGACAATGATGATGAGAAGACAATGACATGTGTTTCAAACAGTGATGGTGTAGGTAGGAATTTAACATTTCCTAAGCAGATAAAAGAAGATGTTATAGAGGAATTCTCTACTTCATTTTCCAAGAGGAAAAGAAGTTTAATTGAGAGTGACAAGGTTGATGGTAATGAAAAGTTGTTCGTTGCTCATGACAATTCACATAAAACGGGGATCATAAGACTCTGTGATGACAAAGACGAAAGGAAGTTTTATTCTCAACATTCTTCCAAGTCTGATCCGTACAAGCTTAATGAGATTGGTGATATTTCTTCGGATTCAGAAAATGAGTTGAGTGACAAAAGTAAGGAAATGCTAATCAAAAGAATTAAAGGTAAAACGTTTTTCTTGGAAGAGAAGGATGCTGAACTTTGCATGAACGTGATATGTGCACTTTATAGGCAACAGATTTCTCCAAACTTCTCTTGATTAGCATTTCCATAGTTTAATTCTTTTGATTAGCATTTCCATACTTTTGTCACTCAAATCATTAGCTGAATCCGAAGAAATATCACCAATCCCATTAAGCTTTTACGGATCAGACTTGGAAGAAAGTTGAGAATAAAACTTCCTTTCGTCTTTGTCATAACAAAAGAATTAAAGGTAAAACGTTTTTCTTGGAAGAGAAGGTGCTGAACTCTGCATGAACGTGATATGTGCACTTTATAGGCAACAGATTTCTCCAAACTTCTCTTGATTAGCATTTCCATACTTTAATTCTTTTGATTAGCATTTCCATACTTTTGTCACTCAAATCATTGTCTGAATTCGAAGAAATATCACCAATCCCATTAAGCTTTTACGGATCAGACTTGGAAGAAAGTTGAGAATAAAACTTCCTTTCGTCTTTGTCATCAAAAAAGAATTAAAGGTAAAACGTTTTTCTTGGAAGAGAAGGTGCTGAACTCTGCATGAACGTGATATGTGCACTTTATAGGCAACAAATTTCTCCAAACTTCTCTTGATTAACATTTCCATACTTTAATTCTTTTGATTAGCATTTCCATACTTTTGTCACTCAAATCTCACAAAGTCTTATGATCCTCGTTTTATGGGAACTGCCATGAGCAATGGACAACTTTCCATTACCATCAACCTTGTCACTCTCAATTAAACTTCTTTTCCTTTTGGAAAATGAAGTAGAGAATTCCTCTATAACCTCTTCTTTTATCTGCTTAGGAAATGTTAAATTCCTACCTATACCATCACTGTTTGAAACACATGCCATTGCATTCTCATCATCATAGTCGCTAATGAGAACAACAATTAAAGACCCACTCTGCCAGGTACTGTATCTAAGTTATTCTTGGTGAAAGTTCCATTGCATGTCTAATAAAGTCATCAACCCCTTCTACAAAATCCTCCCGCAATCCTAAATTTCAATTCATATCCACAAAAGTTCAATTCATATCCTAAAGGCTCAATTCATATCCTAAAAGTTCAATTCATACACAAAAATTTCAATTCATATCCTAAAGGTTCAATTCATATCCTAAAAGTTCAATTCACTAAAGGTTCAACTCATATCCACAAAAGTTCAATTCATATCCTAAAATTTCAATTTATAAACTAAAATTCCAATAAACGAAAAGTCCAATTCATATCCTAAAGGTTCAATTCATATCCTAAAGGTTCAACTCATATCCACAAAAGTTCAATTCATATCTTAAAATTTCAATTTATAAACTAAAATTTCAATACATAAACTAAAAGTCCAATGCATATTCTAAAGGTTCAATTTATATCCTAAAGGTTCAACTCATATCCACAAAAGTTCAATTCATATCCTAAAATTTTAATTTATAAACTAAAATTCCAATTCACATCCTAAAGGTTCAATTCATATCCTAAAGATGCAACTCATATCCACAAAAGTTCAATTCATATCTTAAAATTTCAATTTATAAACTAAAATTTCAATACATAAACTAAAAGTCCAATTCATATCCTAAAGGCTCAATTCATATCCTAAAAGTTCAATTCATACACAAAAATTTCAATTCATATGCTAAAGGTTCAATTCATATCCTAAAGGTTCAACTCATATCCACAAAAGTCCAATTCATATTCTAAAGGTTCAACTCATATCCACA
This sequence comes from Nicotiana tabacum, assembly GCF_000715075.1. NCBI lineage: Eukaryota > Viridiplantae > Streptophyta > Magnoliopsida > Solanales > Solanaceae > Nicotiana > Nicotiana tabacum. The sequence goes on along the minus strand of NC_134090.1, from coordinate 70,281,204 downwards.
AAAGTTCAATTCATATCCTAAAATTTCAATTTATAAACTAAAATTTCAATACATAAACTAAAATTCCAATTTATATCCTAAAGGTTCAATTCATATCCTAAAGGTGCAACTCATATCCACAAAAGTTCAATTCATGTCCTAAAATTTCAATTTATAAACTAAAATTCCAATACATAAACTAAAAGTCCAATTCATATCCTAAAGGCTCAATTCATATCCTACAAGTTCAATTCATACACAAATATTTCAATTCATATCCTAAAGGTTCAATTCATATCCTAAAGATTCAACTCATATCCACAAAAGTTCAATTCATATTCTAAAACTTCAATTTATAAACTAAAATTCCAATACATAAACTAAACCCTAGATTCTAACTAAACTATCAAGACAATACAAAGTATAATTTAAATCTAACTACACTAAATTCAACACTAATTAAACTAATTAGTTAATAATTAACAAAGCTAAGTAAAACAAGACCTAAACCCTAATCCTCAATAAAAACAATGTTCAAAGAATTTAAACACTAATTCATATCCTTAAACTATAATATTGATATAATTGAAACAAAAACTAGAAATAACAAAGATTCAAGGTTATAATTCAAACCTAGGTTTTTTTTAGGTGGAGAAGGAGAGAAAGGGGCAGCGGCAGCTCAGGCGGTCACAGTGGTGGCGCGGGGTGGGGGGATTGATTTATGTGAGGGAAATAGAGAAGGGCAGGGGAATGTGTTGAGAGAGAATTTGGGAAAATTTTGGGAAGAAAATAAAAGAATGGGAGGGGGAAACCCGTTTTTGAGTCTGGATTTACAAAAAAGCAACCAACATTGGTCGCTATTTTGGTAGCTAATTAAGTTTGACTGTTTGACCAAAATAGCGACCAAAGTTGGTCGCTATTTCTATAAAAAAATTAAATAACTTTTTTTCTTTCTATTTTTGTTTTTAAATATTATAAGCTATAAAAAATCTTATTAGCTATAAATATTTATTTTATTTAACTACAATTATTATAAATAATTAAAAACTATAAGCATAATCTTTAATTTTTTTTTTATATTAACTAGGTAATTACTTTTAATAGATTCATCACTAGTTTATAAGTCGATGAATCAATTATAATAGATTAATTGATATAAGTCGAGACGTTTTGTTTTAAATATTCAACGATGCATCTGAGTAGGTTATAAGTCAATGATGAATTATATTTATTTATATTTTATAATTTTTTTAAATAATAATATAATTATTAAAATTTTATAACTGGGTCCCAGATTAGCGACCAAAGTTGGTCTCTATCTGCTTCCCCTTTCGTGAGCGACCAACTTTGGTCGCTAATTTTAAATTATATTTATTTATATTTTATAATTTTTTTTAAATAATAATATAATTATTAAAATTTTATAAGTGGGTCCCACTTTAGCGACCAAAGTTGGTCGCTAATTTCAGTATTTCTTTGACCAAGCAAGTCTGACTAGTCCGGTCAACATTTTGACCACATTATCGACCAAAAAGCGACCAACCTTGGTCGCTAATGTATTTAGAATAATTATTTAATTATTTTCTCCAATTTAGCGACCAACTTTGGTCGCTTTTCTTGACAGACCAATTTTGGTCGCTTTTTTCCGGATTTCTAGTAATGCGCGGCCTGAGCGCGTCCGCGCTACCACAATATTACAATCCACAGCACAAAATCTCAAATTGTTAGTGCCTTTCAGTTGTTAATAGAAGAAGAAGAAGAAAATGAAGGAGGAGAAGGAGGAGGAGAAAGAGGTTGAAATTGTTTAAAAATTTGGTACAAATTAAAACTTTTTAAATAAATAGGTATAGGTTAAATGGGGAAGACCAAATAGGACGTCCCGTGCAATTTTTACGTATAATAGTTTTGCCTGCTGTACATGTTAAATTACGGAAATATCTCATCTAAATACTTAAAAACTATTGACGATAAAATTTATTTCTTAATTATATTTTCAAGACGGAAGATTAGGACGAATTGGTGAATGGTGATAAAGGTCCACATTAACAGTGTAATGTGTCTATACTCTCGTGGAATGCACTTTGACGAGAATGGACCCACACGATCAAATTGGTTATTTGGAGACCGGAGGAGCCTTTAGGAAACGAAGAAGAAAGTAACAAATAACAATAACATACCCGGTATAATTTTATATAATAAGGTCTGAGAAGGATAGTGTGTCTGTAGATCTTATCCGTATCGTTATAAAAGCGGAGAGGTTTTCAATAGCTTCCCGGCTCAAGAAAAGCATAAGCACAACAATAATGACAAGAAAATACGGTAATCTAGAAGCTATAAAAAGAAGCAGCAGGAACAACAACATAGTAATAAGATGACCGAAAAGAAAAAACAACTTGCAGTAATAGAAATCTAAGAATACGAATAGTAGAATATGTACTAATACTACTGGTATAGAAAAGAAGAATGCTCGACTATCCACTATCCTCCTACCCTCTCCTCGACCTCTACACCCTCCTATTAAAGGTCCTCCTCACTGGGGCATCTCGACCTCTCCTCTTCACATGTCTGAACCATCTCAACACCTCCCTTCCTGCATCTTGTCTCGAATATCTTCATTCTTGATCATATATCTCCTAGTATGCCCACACATCCATCTCAACATCCTCATTTCCGCTATTGAGAGTTCTTGATTGGCCATTATTCCGCGCCATGCAACATAATCGGTCTAACAACCACTCTGTAGGACCTCGGTGTCACTTTCTTATCACATAGGACACCAGATGTGAGCCTCAATTTCATCCATCTCGCTCCAATACAATGTATGTCATCCTTACCAATCTCCCCATTACCTTAAATTATTGATCCAAGATACTTGAAACTTTCTCTTTTGGGGATGACTTGCGTATCAAACCTCACTTTCACTTCCGCCTCATGAGTAACATTACCGAACTTATACTCCAAGTATTTTATTTTAGTCCTGCTCAACCTGAAACATTTAGACTCTAGATTCTGTCGTAAACCTCTAGCCTAGCGTTAACTCCGTCTTGCATATTTTCAATTATAATTATATCATTTGCAAATAACATGCACCACGTTATCTCCTCTTGAATGTGTCATTTCAATTCATCCATCACCAAAGCAAATAAAAATGGACTAAGAGTTGATCCCTGGAGCAACCCCTTCAGTACCGAAAAGTGTCCCTAGTCTCCTCCCGCTGTCCTTACCCAAGTCTGAGCTCCATCATACATATCTTTGATCGCTCTAGTGTAGGCTATAGGAATGCCTTTTGCCTCCAAACATCTCCATATAACTTCCCTTGGGACTTTGTCGTAAGTTTTTTGTAGGTCAATGAACACCATATGCAAGTACCTTTCCTCTCCCTATACTGCTCCACCAATCTCCTTACAAGGAGAATGGCTTCTGTTGCCGATCGCCCCAGCATGAATCATGACTGGTTCTCGAAAATAGATATGCTTCTCCTTACCCTCATCTATCAGCCTCTCTCAAACTTTTATAGTGTGGCTTAATACCCCGCTAGTTGTTGCAATTTTGAAGATTACCCTTGTTTTTGTACAACAGAATAGTTGTACTCCACCTCCATTCTATGGGCTTTTGCCATCGTAAATATGACATTGAACAACCCAGTTAGTCACTCCAAACTTGTCCTTCCCCACTCTTAAAAAACTCTACAGGGATCTCGTCTGGCCCAGTCACTCTTCACCTGCTCATCTTACACAAAGTCCATTCGACCTTCGTAACCTTAATACGCCTACAATACCCAAAATCTCGACGACTCTCGGAGTGCTCGGAATCACCTAGCATAATATTCATGTCTTTATTTTCATTCAAAAGTTTATGAAAGTATGTCTACCATCTTTGTCTAATATGTACCTCTTCCACCAATACTTTGCCTTCTTCATCATTGATGCACTTCACTTGGTCCAGGTCACGGGCCTTCCTCTCCCCCGCCTTGGCTAGCCTGTATAAATTTTTATCCCCACATTTCTCCATAAGTTTTGCATACAGGCGTTCAAACATTGCTGTTCGCCATCGTGATCACTAACTTCGCCTCCTTCTTTTTTGTCTTATAGCTATCCATGTTCGTCCTCTTATTCTCCTTGTCTTTCTCTCCACCAACTTTAGATATGCTGCCTTCTTTACTTCCACTTTCCTTTAGACCTTTTCATTCCACCATCAGTCTCCTCTCTGTCCACCAGAGTAACTTTTCAAGATCCCTAGCACCGCTCTAGCTGCTTTTCTAATGCAATCCGCTGTCCTAGTTCACCTGTAACTCGCGTCTCCACTCCTCCTCCAGTCGCCCATTTCCATCAACCTTTTCTCCAACACTTGGGATTTGTCCTTAGTAAAGGCTCCCCACTTGATCTTAGGTTGACCATGCACAACCCTCATTTTCCTCTTTCTCTTAATGTCAAAGTCCATTACCAAGAGCTTATGATGACTTGTGAGATTTTCACTCGGAATAACCTTACAATCCATACATAAACCTCTATCGCCCTTCGTAAAGAGTAGGTAATCAATTTGGGTCTTGGCCACCGTATTTTGGAAGGGGATCAAGGCTCATCCTTCTTCAGAAAGCTCTAGTTAGCTATCAACAAATAAAAAGCTTTGGCAAAATCTAATAGCGAAGTTCCTCCATCATTTCTATCTCTACAATTGTTGGGCCCAAACGCACACGCAAATATACACAGTCGACAAGTAATAAAGTGATAAGAAATTATCGTTCCAATGGGGATTTATGATCAACTACTGCCTTAGCTGAACTAGTTACGAGTTATTTGCTCAAGAGATTTTGAGGAAGATGATTGTGGTTTTTACTAACTAAATTATTACGAAACTAATAAGCAAATAAGAGAATAAAATCGCAAGTAGAGCAAATAAACACGTAGGAGTGAATTCAATATGATGGGGATATTTCGGGGTTATGGGATTAATGTCTCTCCTATTGCGTTTTTTCCGGTTGATTCAACTGCTTAATCTATCTAATTTTTTGGTTAACAGAGTTTATTATGCTCGCAAAGTTCTTTCAACGATTCGCTCATCTATTCAAGTCAACCTAATACTATATGTCTATAGAATCAGAATTAATGAGAATACATGATATTTCCTTCAAAAATAACCAAATAAGGCAACTAGAATATGTCTATCCTAATCGCGAATCTATTTTCCGATGCCCGGATTCATAAACTTACTCTACTCAATCTTGTATGCAATCTATAATTCCCACTTTCGAGTTCAACTATAAATTCGTAGATAATATCCTATTATTAGCTATGCAACATAATAATTAAGTGCAAGAATGAATAAACAAGCTAATATGATAATTCAAGCAAAATAATCAACCGTCAAACAACAATAGTCAAGTACAACCCATAACCCTAGAATAATGAGGTTCTTAGCCACTCATGTTCATGACAATAATTAATATGTTATTTTTAAACATAAAATCTATGAATACTAGATGAAAGATGGAAGAATTGATGAATTTCGTGCTTCATTTGTGTTTCTATGCCTTTGCCGCCCTCAAAATTGACCACCACTAATCACATTTAGAGGGTATTTATAGGTTAGGGCTGGAATCCCCAAGTCCAAAATCAAGTAGAGAATGTTCAATGCGCTGAGTGGGAAAGTCTGTAGCATCTCCTGGAGCTCGCCTCGCCTAGGCTACTGCGCGTTGCATCTCGCTTGGGACTAGGCGTTGCCTGGCTTGGCGCCTGGTTCTGGGCCTTGTCCAATTTTTGCCTTTTCGTGCTCTTTTTTATGTATCTTTGACATTCTTGGGTGCAACCTTCATGCGTTTTCATCCTTCAACGATCCTACACATAAAAATGACATAATTAAGCTCAAACGTCACATAATCAATCATTAAAACACTAAAATGTAAGGTGATCAATGCACTAAAAATATACATTTATAGCCAAACATCAAAAATCAATACCCCCATGCGCATCGTCATACCCCATTGTGCTTGCTCCGATGTGGTCGTTGAAAATTTTCTCCTATGAATAACTTTTCGGTGTGTGGAATACTAAGAACGACCTCGTCCAAATCATCCCAGAAATGCCTTTTTACCACCCCATAGAAGCCCCATTGAGGTGCGTTTTCACTTACTACATTACATGAAAGCCCTCCAATAACTAGCTTAATAACCATAAACCTATTGCTCACCCTCCCAACCTCTACCACTTTCTCTCTAAGTTCCTCCCTACCAAAATGCCTACTCCATTCTTACCCCTCAAGCCTCCCGAGTACCACAACTTAAATCCGTTTACATCACGCGCTTTAGTTCCCACCCATCTAGTTTCCCGGACACAAACAATGTTGATCTTCCTCTTTGCGAGAATCTTCTCTAACTTTAAAAATTGTTCTGTTAAAGTTCTTATGTTCCAAGACCCAACTCTCAACCTAGAGGGTCCCTTGCCCCTATTACCACCCTTGCCCCTGCCCGCTCCCATCCGCTCCACCTCCCGTCCCACCCAAGAACATGACCTACTTTACCATCATTCACCAATGCCTCTATAAACTATAAACTATGATATACTAAGCTAAACTATAACAAGTAGCGAATCTAAAGTAAATAAATGAAAGCTGATACAAATCAAATCAACTTATTAAATATAAAGACAGGCAAGCAAACATGAACAAGAGGAACATATATAACAAATCAAGAGAGATAATATGCTAGAACTAAGAGTGGCTAATTAAACTAACACAAGGAAGAGGAGTGTCATGCCCCAAAACCTTGGTGAGGCGGACCGGCAATCGGTGCCTTAACTTGATCAAGTGAACCCTGCTCTATGAATCTGAAAAAATTATGAAAACATCTGAAAGGAAAACATATAATATGTGATTTTCATTAAAAAATTTCTGATAATAAAACCGCGAAATCTTTTTCCTTTAAAACACAAGCTTTGCAAAAGCTAAGTAAAGCTGAGCCCAAAATATAACTGAGGACATAGCATGGGTGACTTTTGTTTATGAAAACTCTAAGATCATCTATAACTATAAAAATGGTGGGACAGGGCCTGACCTACCCAGACAATTGTACACCAAAAAGGAACTAGACTCGGCCTCAGATAACAATCTGCAGTTGACTATAGAAATTGATATCTAGCTGGAGGGTCTGCTGCTCCGAACGGCTTGAGTCTCAACCTTTAGCTCGACTACAAAGAATCGATCCGTCTGTTATAAGCTTCAATCTTGGCTGCCGAACCCTATAACTTTCTTCACTTCATTCTCCCGGAAGAGCCCTTTCGATTTGCTTGAAGATATTTGATGATAGAAAGAAAAACTTGAGAGGGAAGCTTAGTTCGTCCAAGAGAAATATTTAAAACGAAATTCCCAAAGTTTCAGCTTATAAAACATAAAGTTTGGCCGACTTAACCTTGGAGGTTTCACGTGTCCTGCATGCACTTAGGCACTGCGCAGGTCCGTAGTAAAAACCATATAACGCTTTGTACTGAGGTTGGATTGACGAACGATTTAATTGGTTGGAAACTAGATTCAGATTCCTTTAATTGCGTAGGTAATGAACCCCATGAACTTTTATACCTAGGAGAGATACGTGTTTGAAATTGGGCCATGCGCGAACTTATTTAAAATTTTGGTCTGTGACGTAACCCCGGAAGTACGAGATATTACATCATCTCTCCCTTGAGATCATTTATCCTCTAATGAGAGTCATAACTAAAGAAAAGGCTAACTCTAGGATTTTCTAAAAGTTTCGGTAGAATTTCCTCTGTGAATAGAACTATCTCAAAGCCTGTCAGCTAGCCAAAAGCATATATATGCCTCTCACGTCACAATGCACAACACACTGAAAATGAGCAAAAAATATTACGTGGCCCTTTTTGGCCATACAAATTAATAAATAGCTTACCTTCAACTTCTTTTCTCACTATTCTTCGCCATACTCGAAACATACCACAGTTGAAACACAGGCATTGGTACATAAGCACGATATATACACGAAACCCGAATACGAATTTAACTTTAGACATAAGCACGACTTGGTGTGTAAAACATAAGAATGATGGGACATAGACATGGATGATGTAGAATATGAATAGCATCTTGACTCTTAGATCATGAACATAGAGCGTAAATCTCGAGCGTAGGCGTGCCATGAATACGTCGACTTTGAGTAGGGTACATCTGACATAAGTAACATAGGGTAACTTAAACGTATCTCTTTTGGAACTGAAACATAGCGTTGCCTTGAATCTTATCTTACTCATTCCGAAACTTAGATACAGATACCTTGCTTTTCGTATCATCTTTAAGCTTCCGTATAACATTGTTTTGAACATTATTCATAACTCTGATTTCTCTAAATAAGCACGATAGGCGACAAATCATCGACACATTCGTTCCTATAGTTGCACGGAATCCTGAATGTACTGTCATCACAGGCCCTTTGGCCAACTTTTTTACGATGCTTTGAACGTATATTATGAGCATGGGGTAAACTTTCTTTTCTTCTCAATTCGCGTAACGTTCTTCCTAACATTATTCTTATATACTCTTATGGGGTTGTGATATTTATGGAGCCTGGGTGTATGTAACATCATACTGAACCTTTGCGAAAATCCTCCTCAAAGCTTATAGATAGATAGAACACATGATTATGCATTGGTACTTTTGGTTCCATCTCCCTCTTAGTTCAAAAGCTGACATTTTATAAAGACTACCTCAAATGTTAAACATGCCCCTTTGCCATACACTTTTCTTCAAAACGCGCATTAACAACAATAGCATCAAGTACATCCATGATACGGCCAAACATAAGAATAAAATTGTTAAAGGATTTGTAGTGAGAACCCCATCGAGTATCACCAGCTCTAGCAAGTCCTAGTTCTTGAGTCAAGACCCTACCGGTTTCTAGCTCACTTTTACGTAATGTTTCTCCAATTTCTTCTACTTGAGACTCACGAAGTTCATCTCTGCGCTTGAAAAAAGCTCCTACCATATTCAGTATATCGAAAACTAATAATAAGAGTTCTTGCACTTCATCACATCTTCTAGAAATTGCAACAAGAGTTAATTGAAGTTGATGAACAAAATAATGAATTGAATAAGCACCTTTACTTTCTCGTTGCATCAAGATTTTAAGTCCATTTATATATCCTTGCATATTGCTTGCTCCATCATAACATTGTCCACGTATATGAAATGGACTTAAAGAATGTCGAGCAAGTAAACCCGTGATTTCATTCTTTAGGGATGAAGCAGCAGTATCACGAACATGAACAATACCAATAAACCTCTCCATCACACTTCCCCTTCTGTCAACATAGCACAAAACAATAGCCATTTGCTCCTTACACGATACATCACGAGATTCATCAACTACGATGGAAAAGTAATCACCATTTAAATCCTCAATGATACATTTAATTGTTTCCATTTTACATGCAGTGATATTATCCTTTTGAATTTATGGATAAGTTAATTGCTTATTCTTTGGAGCTCTTTTAAGTGCATCACCAACATCTTTACATCATTTAGCATGCCATTTAAGAAGTTCAATAAAATTACCTATATAAACAGATGATTCATCTTCACGATGTCCAGAAATGATAGTTCTTGGTTCAAAAGATATCTTATCACATCAACGACAACTTCTAAACGAGTCCGATATTCTATCTTTTGTTGATAAGATTGTTTAGCAAATGCACTTTGAATTGATTGTTTTTGTTTCAACAAAACGTTAGCACTCTTGACTGATTATGAATACTACTTGGTCCACCAATATGCATATCAAATCTGTTCTTCTTATTCCAACTTGCAAACTCTATACTTGAAAATACATTCTCTCTCCCTTGATTGATGCATTCATCTTGAAACAAATAACAATAAAAGCAAAAAGCTGCATCTTTTGTTACACTATACTCCAAGCAATCGTACTCATCAAAACATTGAGGATTAAAATGACACATTTTACCATAAAAATTTCTTTGAGGAAAGTTATGATTTCGAGGTCGAAAAAGACCTCTTTGATATATTCTCTTCTTATTGCATCACGATCATTTGGACGATATTTTCGAATAGGTAATCTTTCCCCAGGATTAGTTTCTAAGGAACTCAAATCAACCCTTTCATTTTGACGATGTTGCTGTGGCTCATTTGCTTGTTCCTCCAAGTTAACTAAATCTTGAGATGTTGAACTTAGCTTTGGGAGCTTGGAAGACTCCTTAGGAAAAAATCTCTCCATTGAAATTTATGCTAAATTATAAATTTAAGTATCAATTTAGATAGAAGCCTAAATAATACCATTGTATAAAAGAATAGAAAGAAACAAATATGGGAGAAAGATTGATACGTATTTTTTGATTTCCTATTATCTTCTTCTACAAAAATTAATTAATTAAGGATCATAATCAAACTTTTCAACTTCATTAACAATAGCCCATGTCACATTTTATTATAACTTCTTTCAGTTTCTTAGTAAGAATGGGTGAGGGTATTCTGCCTAAATAGTAGACACATATAATAAATAAGAGAATACTAAAGATCCGAAATAATGATAAATTAGAAGGCAATTAAAGATCTATCACTTACAAATTAAAGTTATGGTAATCCCACAATTTAACCTCTAAAATTAATCAAACACATCAAACAAAAATAAATTATAAATAAAGAAAATCATCACAATTATGATCATGAACAAATAAAAGAAATAAAACCCCAAACTGTTAAGCACAAAAAAGAATATCTTCAAGCAATGAATTTTGAATAAAAGTACAACTAACCTTATTGTTAAGCACATATAATTTATACGGTGGAGTAGTTTTTGTGAAATTACTTCTCCTTATTGTTCAATATTTCTATCCATTGGCATGTCGCCGCTAATAGTAATGTTTTACTCATAATTCAATAATTTCTCCGAGAAAATCAACCAAGACAAATAACCAATAAAGTGCATTCAGAAGTTGAAAGAAAAATAAGCTCTATAAAAAATAAGTTGCACAAAAAGATCTGGACAGGCAAAAGAGAGAAACAAACCTGAAGTAATAACGATAATAGGCTTGCTCCAGGAATAGTGAGTTGTTTGAAAAATATGCACCCACAACCTCGTTATTCTATTAGCTCTATTTCCCAAAAAAAAAGTCTTAAGGTTTTAAATAGTCTTCACTAATCCTATGTCAGAATGGTTTAAGATTTTAATTTGTTAGGAAAAGGTCAAATAATTATTTTAGTCTACGAGCCAAGGGGCTTAATTAATAACTGTGCAAAGTTTTAAAAAATCTTTTTTTATATAGGTTGTGGGCTTCGAGAACCCGCGACCTGTTACAAGTAAGAAGCCTAACCAACAAGCCACTAGACTGTTTTGTTTTAAGTGGTGTCCTCTTTATTATTTCTACTAATATTTTTGCTTGAGTTATTTTATATATATATATATATATATATATATATATATATATATATATATATATATAATAAAAACTTTCGACCAAGCAGTGTCCCGTGACACCACTTAGGTCAACGTAAATCCGCTCCTGCAAGTTGTCACCCAACCACTACTATCTATTTGACTGGGAAAATCAAATCGTACTTATAATTTTTACTAGATTTAGTGTACGCGCTTTGTGCGTGTACCCTATATAAAAAATATAAACTTTTTTAAAAAATAACATAAATAATACTCAGATGTATCTCTGTTATAAAACAAAGATTAACAAAAAAATTACAAGTTCCTAAAAATAATAAATGTCAATCGTATGTTTAGGGTTTGTATCAAGTGTAGTGGTTCTTTCTTCCAGTTTATTTTTATTAATTGCTTCATTGTGCAAAATTATTATGGAGTAATGTTTGATTAAAAGATAAAGAGGTTGTTCGATTTTACGTATGATATGAGACCTTGCTAGGTATATGTGCTTTTATGTCATATTAATTTTTTAAAAATTTGAGTTTGATAGATTATTGACAATTGAAAATATTTTATTCATATTTTACTTAATTTATGGGAGCACTAACTTGTATCCTGCAATTGCAACTTGACAAATACTAATTGTTTTTATAAATAATATCTCCATCATATCTTGCTCTACATATAATGCCTTTCTAAAGTACTTTATATTACACATGATGGATTACATAATATAATCAATTTTATTCCTATTAAGTGAGATAAAATTATACATCTTTTATTAAAAATAACTTTCTTATGTTATATGTGTAAGACGTATACTAAGATTGTACTTATTATATTGACTAATTAGATGAATGTTAAGACGAATTAATTTATCCTGCTTATAAGCTTAGTCAAAAATATTCTTATTCATTGCTTGATTTGTATTGTAATTGATTAGATTAAAAGTAATAGCATATAAGACTAAATTTAAAATATAAAAAATAAATAATTAAAATAAGAAAAAATCTCGGATACATGATTAAGATGAGAATAGATAAGCCATAAAATATACAGTAATGCATTAATAAATCACAACAAAATAATATTCTTGGAACCAAAAAAGAAAATGTAAGAAACAACTTACGATTTTTTTTAAAAAAGAAAGAAAGTCACGTACACACACAAAAAGTGAACAACAATTAAATGGGAAGTCAAATAGTATTTGGTTCAAAGTCCATACAATTAGGTTGCCTAATTTTGGTAAAATCTTATTTGATTTTGAAATTCTAAATTTTAGACCTTTTTACATAGTTTAAATAAGGGAGTATTTAATATACAAAATATAATTAATTTTGAAGCCTAAAGTTTAGGCACATAATTTAAATTACTATTTTCTCCAATATAAAATATATTTTTAAAGGATAAAAAAAACGAGCGACATTTCGCTAAAGGCCTTCATGTTTTTAATATAGTATAGATATAGATGACTCTAGGAATTGAAAGTGTTCCATCCAAAGATTTACATGTTAATGAAGCGTACAAAATAATGTGTTTTTCCTATGCTATTATTTTTTTTTACAAATATGTTATATTACATAGCTCGAATAAGGAAGGATTTGATACATAAAATTTAAGTGATTTTGAAGTCCTAAATTTTAGGAAATTAATTAAATAACTATTTCTAAATATTAGAAAAATAATTAAATTACTATTTTGTCCAGTGTAAATTTAAATTTTTAGGGTAAAAAAGATAAAAGATATTTCGCTAAAGGCCTTCGTGCTTTTAATATAGTATATAGATTGAAATCATCAATGCACTTCTCATAGCGAAGACATAATCTTATGTCTTGTATATTCTTTACAATTTCAATCATCATCTTTTTATCACACTACCATACTAAGCTTACGATACTTAGTCGTCGTCTACATATATCCAAGACTTGTCAAATATTCTTCTAATAACAACTCACTAACATCTTATTCTTTTATTCAACTCTGAACAACTTATGCAGGCGTAATGCTGATTCTAACCTTTTACCATCATTCGACCCTATTTTCAGGTCGTATACTAACTCTTCTTAACTGTAGGCATGAATTATACTAGGACATATACCTATCTTTTATAAGAGAAATTAGAATGCCTAACCCCGAGCCTTCTAAACATTCAAGAAATCATGTCAGGCTATACACACTCGGGGCGAACAACATATACATAATATGGTAGTGTAACAACCCAGCCGAACGTTTCATGAGTTACCGCTCCGTTTTCCTCATTTCTGCTTCTTATTGCCTTGTTCAGTTGTATTTTGTATTACCGGGTTGGTTGGTTCGGGTTCGGAGAGGTTTTGGTAAGGTTTGAGATACTTAGTCTCTTTTGGAGGAAGCTTAAGTTGGAAAAGTCAACCGGATGTTGACTTATGTGTTAAAGGGCTCGGATGTGAGTTCCGATGGTTCGGACAATTTCGGGAGGTGATTTGGGACTTAGGAGTGTGATCGGAATGTGTTTTGGAGGTCCGGAGTAGATTTAGGCTTGAATTGGCGAAATTGGAATTTTGGTGTTTTCCGGTTGATAGGTGAGATTTTGATATAGGGGTCGGAATGGAATTTCAGGAGTTGCAGTAGTTCCGTTGTATCATTTGGGATGTATGTGCAAAATTTCAGGTCATTCGGACGTGGTTTGGTAGACTTTTTGATCAAAAGCATAATTTAGAAGATTTTGGAATTCTTAGGCTTGAATCCGATGCGAATTTGGTGTTTTGATGTTGTTTTGAGCGTTCCGAAGGTTGGAACAAGTTTGAATGATGTTATGAGGTATGTTGACATGTTTGGTTGAGGTTCCGGGGGCCTCGGGTGAGTTTCGGGTGGTCAATCGGACCATTTCAAATTGTTGAAAGTTGCAGAAACTACTCTGTGTGTGTGTGTTGCAGACATTTAGCCTTCGCGTTCGCAAGTGGGCCCTCACATTCGCGAAGGGCTAGGCTGGGAGGCTGTGAAGTTGGCCTTCGCATTGGCGAAGGAGGTCCCGCGATCGCGAAGAGTTGAGGCTCGAGGTCATCGCGTTCACGAGGTTATGCCCCGTTCACGTAGAGGAAAGTTCAGCAGTTGGGTTCAGGTTGGTTTGTTCTTCGCGTTCGCAGATGGGGAGTCGCGTTCGCGGTGAGTAAGGGAGCTAATTCTTCGCGTTCGCGAGCTGGGAGTCGCGATCGCAATGAAGAAAATTTTGGTCAACGTCAGTTTGTGCTTCGCGAACGCGAGGCTTTGACCGCGTTCGCGAAGAAGGATTTGAATGCCTCTGCAGAATGTTTAAATAGCCATTGTCCGCGATTTTGGGGCTAACTTTCACTATTTTTTGGCGATTTTGAAGCTTTTTGAAGAGGATTGAAGAAGGATTCAAGGGGGAACACTTGGAGGTAAGATTTATGGACTTAATACTCGATTCTAATGTGAATTCTACCTAATTAATCATGGAATTTAAGCATAATATTGAAGAACTAGGGCTTGTAATTGGAGACCTAAAATTTGGGATTTGAGGGATCATTTGAGGTTGGATTTTGGTGATTTTGATGTGAATGAACTCGGGGAGTGATAAGGAGTCTATTGATGTAATTTTTATCCGAATCAGAGACGTGGGCCCGGGGGTCGGGTTTGGCCAATTTCGGGATTTGTGTTGTAATTTGATTTCTTTCGAGTGGGCTTTATTCCCTTAGCATATTTTGATGGTTTTGCACTGATTTTGGTTAGATTTGGAGCATTCGGAAGCCGATTCGAAGGGCAAAGGCATCACGAGCTAGAGATTTGAACCGGATAGAGGTGAGTAATGATTGTAAATGTTGTCCTGAGGGTATGAAACCCCAGATTACACATTGTTGTGCTATATTGAGGTGACACACACACTAGATGACGAGCGTGGGATCGCGCACCATTGGGGATTGTGACTTAGTCCATCCCAAATGACTGTTTTACCGCGTATTTGATTGAAAACTATTTGCTATCATTATGTTTTGGGCTGAATGCCATATTTGGGCCTCGTGCCAACTATTTGTACCCTTAGGGGATTTTTACTGATAATTCCTCATTATTTTGACTTTTTACTTGTAGTCAATCATGCTATATTCTACTGTTTTCATAACTCAGCCATTTTTACTCTATTTTAACACATTAAATGATATTCTAAATGATAATTTGGGCTGAGCATCATGTTTTACTATTGCCCAAGTAGCTTATGAGATTCTGACTGAGTAAGGCCACAGGCTTGTGTTGTGAGGATACACTGAATATGATTATGAGGCCGAGGGCCTGAGATTTTACGCCACGAGGTGGCTTGTTGATAGAAGGCCGAGAGCCTATTGATTATGCCACGAGATGACTTGATATTGCACTTGGGCCGTAAGGGCCTCCGGGAGTCTGATACACCCCTAGTGAGCGCGGGTACCCATTGTGATATGAGATATAGCCTGGGGGGTTGGTGTTGTTCCATGATATTGCCCGATGGGCGGATTCTGTTGACATTGTGCCCGAGGGACGAATTTTATGTGTTTTATCTGTTTCTAACTGCCTGTCATTTACTCGTTTAACTGTTAAAAACTTATTTTAAAGAATCTTAAACTGAACTAAGATATTTTTAAGAGGTTTCATTGTTTTTATTGCACTTACTGGTTTTACTCTGCCTCTGTATAGTATGTACACCCCGATAACTGGTGACACCCCAATGTCGGGCTATGTCTATTCTGCAATTGTACTGTTTCACCTTATTTTGGGATTATCATTATGTTAAAGACTTAATTTGTATTATTTTGACTGCTTAAAATGAATTGGAAGTGTGTCGGCTGACCTTGTCTTTACGAGAGGCGCCATCACGACCGGGTTTGGGTTTAGGGTCGTGACAAGTTGGTATCCGAGCCTAGGTTACATAGGTCTCACATGTCATGAGCAGGTTTAGTAGAGTCTCACAGATTGGTGCGGAGACGTCTGTATTTATCCTCGAGAGGCTGCAGAACCGTTAGGAAAAACTTCATATTCTTGAAATTCTTGTCGTGAGAATCTGTTGATCCGAGTACTAAACTTCTATTATTCTATTCTCTCACAGATGGTGAGGATACGCGCTACCGGTCAGGATGGACGACCACTAGTACCACTAGCTGTGGCCACTAGAGGCCGATGACGTGGTCATGGTCACGGTAGGGACAAGGCTATGGCCCGCACAGCAGCTAGGGCAACACCTACAAATCCACCAGCCGCCCCAGTTCAGGATTAGGTCCCAGTTATGGGCGCTCCAGCAACACCAGCTCAGACACCAATTGTGCCCATTGTGATTCCGGGTCTTCAGGAGGCCTTGGCTCAGATTCTATCAGTATGCACTGGCCTAGCTCAGGCTGTCTCAATTACTACAGCTGCAGCTACTTCTCAGGCCGGGGGAGGCACTCAAAATCCCGCTGCTCGCACACCTGAGCAGGTAGTGCAGGGCCTTCAGACACTGGGGGCACATCCAGCCCATCCGGTTGCAACTGCTCAGGACTATGTAGCTCCTGCCATGCCAGAGGACGAGCATCATAGGTTGGAGAAGGTTGGAGAAGTTTTGGTAAGGTTTGAGACACTTAGTCTCTTTTGGAGGAAGCTTAAATTGAAAAAGTCAACCGGATGTTGACTTATGTGTTAAAGGGCTCGGATGTGAGTTTTGATAGTTCGGACATCTTCGGGAGGTGATTTGGGACTTAGGAGCGTGATCAGAATGTGTTTTGGAGGTCCAGAGTAAATTTAGGCTTGAATTAGCGAAATTGAAATTTTGGCATTTTCCGGTTGATAGGTGAGATTTTGATATAGGGGTCGTAATGGAATTCCGGGAGTTACAGTAGTTCCGTTGTGTCATTTGGGATATGTGTGCAAAATTTCAGGTCATTCGGATGTGGTTTGGTAGACATTTTGATCAAAAGCGTAATTTAGAAAATTTTGGAATTCTTAGGCTTGAATCCGATGCGAATTTGGTGTTTTGATGTTGTTTTGAGCGTTCCGAAGGTTGGAACAAGTTTGAATGATGTTATGAGGTATGTTGACATGTTTGGTTGAGGTTCCGGGGGCCTCGGGTGAGTTTCGGGTGGTCAATCGGACCATTTCAAATTGTTGAAAGTTGCAGAAACTACTCTGTGTGTGTGTGTTGCAGACATTTAGCCTTCGCGTTCGCAAGTGGGCCCTCACATTCACGAAGGGTTAGGCTGGGAGGCTGTGAAGTTAGCCTTCGCGTTTGCGAAGGAGGTCCTGGGATCGTGAAGGGTTGAGGCTCAAGGTCATCGCATTCGCGTAGAGGAAAGTTGAGCAGCTGGGTTCAAGTTGGTTTGTTCTTCGCATTTGTGGATGGGGAGTTGCGTTCTCGGTGAGTAAGGGAGCTAAGTCTTCACGTTTACAAGCTGGGAGTCGCGATCGCGATGAAGGAAATTTTGGTCAACGTCAGTTTGTGCTTCTCGAACGCGAGGCTTTGACCGCGTCCGCGAAGAAGGAATTGAATGTCTGGCAGAATGTTTAAATAGCCATTGTCCGCGTTTTTGGGGATAACTTTCACCATTTTTGGGCGATTTTTGAAGAGGATTGAAGAGGTATTCAAGGGGGAACACTTGGAGGTAAGATTTATGGACTTAATACTCGATTATAATCTGAATTCTACCTAATTAATCATGGAATTTAAGCCTAATATTGAAGAACTAGGGCTTGTAATTGGAGACCTAAAATTTGGGATTTGAGGGATCATTTGAGGTTGGATTTTGATATGAATGAACTCGGGGAGTGATAAGGAGTCTATTGATGTAATTTTTATCCGAATTCGAGACGTGGGCCTGGAGGTCGGGTTTGGCCAATTTCGGGATTTGTGTTGTAATTTGATTTCTTTCGAGTGGGCTTTGTTCCCTTAGATTATTTTGATGGTTTTACACTGATTTTGGTTAGATTTGGAGCATCCGGAGGCCGATTCGAGGGGCAAAGGCATCGCGAGCTAGAGATTTGTACCAGATAGAGGTGAGTAATGATTGTAAATGTTATCCGGAAGGTATGAAACCCCGGACTACACATTGTTGTGCTATATTGAGGTGACAGACACGCTAGATGACGAGCGTGGGGTCGCACATAGTTGGGGATTGTGACTTAGTCCATCCTAAATGACTATTTTACCTTGTATTTGATTGAAAACTATTTGCTATCATCATGTTTTGGGCTGAATGCCATATTTGAGCCTCGTGCCAACTATTTGGACCTTTAGGGGATTTTTACTAATAATTCCTCACTATTTTGACTTTTTACTTGTACTCAGTCATGCTATATTCTACTGTTTTCATAACTCAGCCATGTTTACTCTATTTTAACACATTAAATGATATTCTAAATGATAATTTAGGCTGAGCATCATATTTTAATGTTGCCCGAGCGGCTTATGAGATTCTGACTGAGTAAGGCTAAGGGCCTGTGTTATGAGGATACACTAATTATGATTATGAGGCCGAGGCCTGAGATTGTACGCCACGAGGTAGCTTGTTGATATGAGGCTGAGAGCTATTGATTATGCCACGAGATGGCTTGATATTGCGCTTGGGTTGTATGGGGCCCCTCCAAGAGTTTGTACACATCCAATGAGTGCGGTTACCCATTGTGATATGAGATATAGCCCAATGGGCTGGTGTTGTTCCATGATATTGCCCGAGGGGCGGATTATATTGACATTGTGCCTGAGGGGCGAATTTTATGTGTTTTATCTGTTTCTAGCTGCCTGTCATTTACTTGTTTAACTGTTAAAAAGGTATTTTAAAGAAGTTTAAACTGAGCTAAGATGTTTTTAAGAGGTTTCATTGTTTTTACTGCACTTACTGGTTTTACTCTGCTTCTATATAGTATGTTGTTGTGTTTTTACGTGATTTCTTATCGCTCAGTCTTCATTTATTATTGTTACTCACTGAGTTGGAGTACTCACTTTACTCTCTGCACCCTGTGTGCAGATTCAGACGCTTCAGGTCCTACTAGCGAGTGCTGATTTCTTCCTGCTCAAGCGGATTCGGAGATTCACTAGGTAGCTGCTTAACATTCGCAGCCCAGTGCTTCTCCCCCTATCTTATTTTCTCTTGTTTCAGTTCTATAATAGACTATGTAGACTCTTCCTGTTTTAATCGGTTAGTAGATGCTCATGACTGGTGACACCCCAATGTCGGGCTATGTCTATTCCGCAATTGTACTGTTTTACCTTATTTTGGGATTATTATTATGTTAAAGACTTAATATGTATTATTTTGACTACTTAAAATGAATTGGGAGTGTGTTGGCTGGCCTTGTCTTCACGAGAGGCACCATCACGACCGGATCTGGGTTTAGGATCGTGACATATAGAGAACTATCAACATACCCGTGACGATGTCTGGCAATGTCACTGAACTTTTACATTCTATTATATCCTGCCGATGGGTCTGACCTTCGCTCATTCCTACTACTTTATCGCTACCTGTGTCTTGGTCTGCTGGTATCTTAGGACCATGGCCTACGGGAGGTACTGCTGACAATACTGATGTTGACCTTGAGGGCTGAGTCATAACACTTCTGCCCCTTTGTCTAAATTCTGGGCAATTATTCTTTTTGTGGCCCACAACACCACATCGATAAAATGCGAGTCCGGAACCAAAATGTGGTTCTTTTGGACAAGTAGCACCTTAATAGGTGTAAAAAAAAGATGATATTTTTATATATAGTGCCCAAATACTGGGCGCTATACATTAACGTTAACTGTGCCGTTAATGTATAACGCCCAGTATTTGGGCATTATACATAAAAAGCTGACACGCCCAGGTATAGCACCCAAATACCCGGCGCTATACCCCTTTTTAAAAAATGACCCGTCTTCTTTATCACGATGATTCTGCTTCTTGTTCCTCAATATTTTATCTCTTCTTCTTCTTGGTCCCCCACTCCCATACCCGCTGCCCCACTATTTTAATTTTTTTTTGGGCCCCCCTTCACATAAAGGTGAAGAATGTAGGTCCCACATTCGAGTAGAGCTTAGTATTATTGTTGATTCACACTTCCGGAGTCAAAATTTTAATCTATTTGCTTTTCAAAAATTCTAAATCGAGGTATTTCAGTTTATTTTAAGTTGAAACTTTTATAATAATGCATATTATTTGATTTGTATGTGTTCTATTTCGGTTTGTATTTTTTTTCGAAACTAGTATGTTAAATTTATCCGAATTTAATATTAGTGTATTATAAAAAAATATAAATTTGTCTGTTAATATCCTGATTTATATATATATGTTTTCATGCCGTTTTGTGTTTTATTTGCAATTAAAATTTATTTGTTGTTTATGTTTAGTTTAGATTATTTTTTAGCGTAGTAAAATCTAGACCTTTTTAGCGTAGTAAAATGTAGACCCTTTTAGCATAGTAAAATTTAGAGTGTTGCAGCGTAGTAATGTGTAGTATTTTAGCTTAGAATTCCTTTTGTTTAAGTATCTTATACTGGTTGAAAATGCAAACTTTGTACAATTAAGTTAATAATTGTATCAACACACATAATTACTAATATTAATTTGGTGCCACTGGGCCTCAAAATATCGAGCCCGGAACCCATAGGTATATATATATATATATATATAATTTGTACAATTAAGTTATTAAAAATATGAATTTAAATTATAAAAAAAATACATAATTATTAATGATAGTTTGGTGCCACTGGGCCTCAAAATATCGAGCCCGGAACCCATAGGTATATATATATATATATATATAATTTGTACATATATATATAATTTGTACAATTAAGTTATTAAAAAATATGAATTTACAGTTGATGACATGGACGCGACTATACATCCCGGCCTACGGACGTTGGATCTATTAGCCCTACAGCCCCAGCATAGATCCGAGTATATATGGGATGGACAATTGCTTACGCAGACTTTCTAGGCCAGGAGAGTGGATCTATTGTGGGAGTTTTTGAGTCCACCCCGCGTGGTCCATTACCTGGAGGAGATGGGATTATATATGATTATTAGGATTGGCCGGATACAGCTCGACTAGGCTTTGATCACGGCCTTGATTGAACGGTGGCAACCGGAGACGCACACTTTCTATCTGCCCATCGGCGAGGCCACCATCACACTCCAAGACGCTGAGATTTTATATGGCCTGTCCGCTGATGGCTTGCCAGTTTTCCTGCCTGCGACCATGAGACATTATTCGCGACAGTCTTAGTGGGACATGCTGCACATGCTCATGGGTTTCAGGCCGGAGTACGAGACTGTAGCGTCTGGGTTCAGTCGTATGCAGTTGGTCCCCATTAGAGACCACCTAGAGCAGATCCATCATACTATCACCGACGAGTCAGCGGAGGTGGATGTACAGCGATATACGAGGCTGCTGTTGCTCCTTCTACTTGGGGGGGTCTTGTTCCCGAACACTTCGGGGAACCTAGTGAGCCTCCGTTTTCTGCATCATATTGGCCGGTTCGAGGATACAACCATGTACAGTTGGGGTGGTGCTGTCATCTCATATTTGTACAGGCAGATGTGCTGGGCTTGCATCGGCACACAGAGAGACGTTGGTGGCTTTCTGCCGCTTCTATAGGTGACAACATATTCAAATAATATGTCCATTAGTTACAATTTTACCTAGTTATAATTAATCTTATACTTTACGTCAACTTTGTATGTTAGGTTTGGGTCTGGGAGCGATTTCTGCAGTTTCGGCCACCTACCACAGCTACCGGCTAATGTAGAAATTCCGCAACTCCCTCTAGCCTATAGGTGGGTCCGGTATCGGTCAGGCAAAAACTGCTCTAGAATAACCATCCGATGACTGGGGGTTATCTCTACTATGCACAACCTCGTTTTTTGGAACGTCTTCGACCTTCACGTACATCTCCAGCATTGTGATTACAAGAAATTCCCGGCATTCGTCCGGAGTCCTCAGAAAATTACTCAAAGTTTCATCATCGTCGATGTTAAACTCCGAGTAAAAAGCAACCCCTTGCGGAGTGACAAAATATGGATATCTTCCAGTTACTTTAAGTATCACTGAACGTTTCCTCACACTCATTTTTTTGCATAACAACGATATCAATTTATCGTACTCCATTGTAAGTGGCAATTTAACATGACACTGAGCAGGTAAACTGTAGCCCACAGAGTTATTCTCCATCACAACCTTACCCCCCCCAATATAATGAAACTCTTATTCTACGCTCTTAAGACATAATGAAAAAATGCTGGAGAATTTAATAACAATAAACGTTTCAACAAGAGTTAAATTTTTTTTTGAATGAATTTCTATACAATCCTAACCTCTTTATATAGGAAATGGCTAGCCGGAATTTTTTTTTTATATATAGCGCCCAAAAAGTGGGAACTATACGCTTTTGAATTATTGAAGTCAAGAATTATTGGTGGGGCCAGGAAAAAGGAGTATAGAATCCAAATACTGGACGCTATGCATAAAGTTTTATATATAGCGCCGGGTATTTGGGCGCTATACCTGGGCGTGCTAGCTTTTTATGTATAGTGCCCAAATACTGGGCGCTATACAATAATAGCACAATTAGCATTAATGTATAACGCCCAGTATTTGGGCACTATATATAAAAATGTCATCTTTTTTTTATACCTATTAAGGTGCTACTTGTCCAAAAGAACCACATTTTGGTTCCGAACTCGATAAAATGCATTTGAACCATATTGACATACCCCTAAATATTTCTTACCACATCAATTACAACGAGATCGAGACGACCTCCTTTGTTCATACTACTCTGAATCTATGGGCCTAGTGACTTAGAACTCTGACCATGTTCTGGTATCTTCTAGAGAGACTGTTAGAACCACCTATCTCTTTTCGGATGATAATCCTCTCATTTACCCTGGTTCTTTCTGCTCAAGGGGCAATCAACCCTATCTCGGGTCCTGCAATTGTTTGTCCCATGTACGACTGCCGCGAGGATATTCCCTGCTCACAATAATAAAATCCCTTGTCTCCTATAATAATTGCTGAAATGGTGCTCCCCACACATAACACAACCTGACTGGTTGATATAATCAATTCTCTCCTACATTCTTACTTCTAAAACTGTTCTGCTCGAAATCGGAATAACATTAATAGAAAGGGAAACATGAGCATATCCCCTCGAACCCAAAGCTTTAGATGCACTTAGGGCTCAGTCAAGCCTTCCCACGAGTCCCTTTGCAACTTGATTCATTCTTGATGGCTCCATCTGATAGTAAGATATCATCAGAATTCAACTTTACCTCTTCTTTTCCCTTTAGAGATGAGAGAATTCAACAAAAATGAAATAATGCATGAATCTAAATGACCTCTTATAGCATAGCTCTATTGCACGATCTAGAGTATAAAAGAAAGGTAACTACTCCTAAATGTTCGTGTAGCCTCTTCCTTATAGATGTAATGGGAAAAACACGGATAAAAAGGACTCTACTAGATACAACTTCATAAACTCATCGGGACACAAAAATCTATTGTTTTGATACCAAGTTTGTCATGCCCCAAAATCTTGGTGAGGCAGACCAACACTTAGTGCTTTAACTTGATCGAGCGAACCCTACTCGATGATTTTGAAAACTTTTGAAAACATTTGAAAGGAAAACTTATAATATGTAATTTCCATAAAATTTTTTTTGATAATAAACTGCAAAATGTTTTGTTCTTTAAATCACAAGATTTGCAAAAGCTAAGTAAAGTTGAGCCCAAAATATAACTGAGTACATAACATGAATGACTTTGGTCTATGAAGCCTCTGAAATCATCTATAATTGTAAAAGTGGCGGGACAGGCCCCGATCTGGCCAAACAACTGTACACCAAGAAGGAACCAGACTCACCCCCAGATAGAGTGAGGCTCACCATTGAAGCTGAATATACAAACGGATGTCTATCTGGGGGTTCTGTTGCTTTGAATGTCTTGATTCTCAACCTTTATCTCAACTACAAAAAATTGATCAGCCCGCTATAAGCTTCAATTTTGGCTGCCGAACACTAGAACTTTCTTCACCTAGTTATCTCGGAAGAACCCCTTTGATTTGCTTGAAGGTCTTTGATGATGGAAAGAAAACTTTGAGAGGGCTACTTAGTTCGTCCAAGGGAAATGTTACAAATGAATTCTCAAAGTTTCACCTTAAAAAACATGAAGTTTGGCCGATTTATCCTTGGAGGTTCGACTTGTTCCACATGCACTTTGGCACTACGCAGGTAGGTAATAAACGCATATAACTCTTTGTACTGAGATCAGATTAACAAACATATTAGTGCATTAGAAACTAAATTCGAATAACTTTAATTGGGTAGGCAATTCACCCCATAACTCTTTATATCCCGGGAGATATACTTGTTTGAAGTTGGGCCATGTGCGAGCTTATTTGAAATTTTAGTCTGTGACGTAATCGTCAACTCAACTTTATGCTAGGGCTATCCTTCGCTCTTAAATCACTTATAATACACCTCCTATACTTAGTGGGCGTTTGGACATAAGAATTGTAAAATTCCCAAAAAAATTAAATTTTTTTAAGTGAAAATGGTATTTGAAAGTTAGAGTTGTGTTTGGACATGAATATATTTTTGGGTTGTTTTTGAAGTTTTGTGAGTAATCTGAGTGAAGATTTTTAAAAATAGTTTTTTGGAGTTTTTCAAATTTTCAAAAAATTGCAAAATTCATCTTCAAGTGAAAATTGGAAACTTATGGCCAAACACTAATTACGAAAAAGAGTAAAAAATTTCGAAAATGGTAAAAAATTTTCGAAAAAAATGAAAATTCTTATGTCCAAAGGAGCTCTTATTACTATGCCAATGAAATATGGTACTAGTTCATCGACTCTTTTGCGTACAAAAATATTATTTCTAACTGTAATTGTCACACTTTAAAGTGTACGATCCATATGTCACCTCATTCAAGCCGAACTTTGCCGAAACTCCTTTTCAACTTCCTTAACCTCCAACCTATGTTCAACACTTAAATATACTTAATCCTAGGTCTCTAAGCTTGGATACAACCTTGATCTCCCGAGTTCAGATAAGTTTATCTATGTCGCACGAGTGAACCATAATTCGAAAGTACGAGGTATTACAAGGAAGGTCGGCAGGTGGACAAGAGATACCAACTCCCGAGAGATAAAACCTGGTTAGTAGTTTGTGGAGTACAAGACGCAGCTGCAACACTAGATGGAACTGATTTCCCGCTTCCCACGTGCTGTCACGGGCCCATCGGAACTGTCTGTTAATGCTATCGCGTGTGCCCGACACGCACCTCCAACAGTCGCTACTAAGTTCCTGAAACAAACAAAGAAACACCACGGGCCAAGAAAAGAGAATAAAGGTCACTGGTTTGTGTCTCCGCTATGGGACAATGATGGAGAAGAAGAAGAAAGCATAGCAGTGGGGTCGCGAGACAGAGGAAGACAGAGCAGGAGAAGAAGAGGGGTTGGAGAATGAGGAAATTGCAGAAGAACCACGAGAGAGACGGAGGAAGAAAGGAGAAGAAGAAAATAGGCACACAACAGGAGGGGGAGAAGAAGATAGGAAAAACAAAGAGAAAGTGAGACAGAGAAAGGGGAGGCTCAAGGTACCTATATGGGTCCAAATTTGACCGACAACGACGAGTACGACGATTGACGGAGTCTCCTCGAATTGATGCCCTAAGGGAGACGACCCTGAGACAAACCAGAGATAGGACGACCCTTGTAATAATGTACAAACCATCAGGGGACATCGGGAATATTCCTTCGAATATTTCTTGTATTTTATCTTTTACAGTTTAGAAGAATTTCTCTCCTAGTATAAAAGGAGGACAATAACTTTGTAATCGGGGGGCACTTTAGAGAGATTATGATTCTTGTGTGAAAAGAAACTTAAGGACCGTCTTCTCTTTATCTGTTATTCTTTCTAGAAATTATTATATTCAGCTAAGATTTACCCCTTCATCTTTGATTGATTTGTTCAAAAAGGTTTTAATATCTTTTGAGTCAAACAATTTGGCGCCGTCTGTGGGGATTTCTATAGCTGAAATCGTAGTTTTCATCTAGATTCTTGAAAGAAATAATCACCTTTCTTCAGCTCCATAAAAGCCAACGATGGCGGGAAAGGGAGAAGCGGGGCTAAAGGCAATAGAGGGTGTCACAAACAACCTCCTGAATTCCCTCAACGAAGCCGGAGGAGAAGACAGTGAGAATGCAACACCAAGTGTTACACTTGAAGGAGAGATCTCACCTCCTCCGCACGGGGATCTAACGATCTTGCGCGAGAGGGGAACCTCAACATCCGCAGCAGGAGAAGCGCCACCGGCTGTCAAAAGGCTACTAGAAGAATGGTTGACGAGTACCTTGAGCAACATGCTTGAGAAACCCATTAAGGAAGGTGTCGAAGACGCGCTACCCACATAAACCATAGCTGCTGCCGCTACACGAACAGGTAACACCCGTACTGTTACTGATACAGGAAATGACGCACTCATGACCGTCTTAAAGAAAATGGAAGAGATGGAAAATGAGAACAAAACACTCCGCGACCAATGAAGGAACATCAGGAGATGGTTGATAAAATATCGGGTGCTCCGAAGTTGTTACCAAAATGCGATGTGGGCCGATTCGTCGAACAACCATACAGCGAAGGAGCAACTCCCTATTCTATTCCAAAGACCTTCAAAATGCCTCCATATTTGAAAATATACGATGGGACCACAGACCCGGAGGATCACTTAATCCATTACGTTACCATAGTAAAAGGTAATGATCTATCAAAAGAACAGGTACCGTCTGTGCTACTGAAAAAGTTCGGCGAAACTCTGACGAGGGGAGCATTGACATGGTACTCCCAACTATGAGCACGATCGATATCGACGCTCGAATAGATGGCAGATAAGTTTGTCACCGCTCACGTGGGAGCAAAAAAGGTCGAAGTTAGGGTCAATGATATCTTCGTCGTCAGGCAAATTACGGGCGAGGGAATTCGGTATTTCCTAGCCCGATTCAACAGAGTAAGCATGAGCCTACTGAACGTGTCAGAAGGGATGGAAGTAGCAGCCTTTCAAAATGGTTTAAAAAGAAACAGATCAAAAACGACCAAAAAACTACTCAGTACACTCATGAAGTACCCCTACCACTTGGGAAGAGATCCACAACGCCTATTGCGCCTAAGTGAGGGTAGACGAGGACGACCTGAATGGCCCACTTCAGCGATTAACATCAGTCCAGACCGAGACAAGGAGAGACCGACGTAATGATGGGCGAAGGGATCAACTGCTATGTTTCAATCGAGAAAGGCATCAGCCCTATATCTAACATCCAATCCGTCTCCTCCACGACACGCGGATGTCGTGCCCCAACACACTGCGCCCCTCCGAAACGAAAGAGGTATGCCTCTATTGCTATCTGCTCATAATTTTTGTGTTTCCCTTTTAGAGATAGTGTACGCACTGGAAAAGTTTGGTACGAAGGTGCAGTGGCCGCAAAAGATGAAATCGGATCTGAGCACCAGGAGGTCGAACGTCTTGTGTGAATTCCATCAGGAGAGAGGACACAAGACCGAAGACTGCATAGGTCTGCGACAAGAAGTAATGAGGATATTAAACCAGGGATACCTGAAAGAACTGCTGAGCGATAAAGGACGAGCCAACTTCGCTCGTGGGCGCGACCAACCTCAAGGACCTCCAAAGCCACCATCACCAGCTCATACCATACAGATGATCATTGGCGGTGGCGATGATACGGTAATCAACCACATGAAATTTAACACCACACATAAACTCAAACGGACAGTTGCCCACGAACGGTATGACGACCTCGAAGACAGTATCATCTTCGATAAGTCAAATACCGACGGTTTGTCTTTCCCTCACTATGATGCTTTGGTTATAACTTTACGCATCGCAGATACCGATATAAAAAGAATAATGGTGGATGACAGAAGCAGCGCGTGTATTGTTCACCCACGAGTTCTCGTGCAAATGAGACTCGAGGATAAAATAATACCGCGTTGCATAACACTAACGGGTTTTAATCATGTAGTGGAGCGAATATCTGGAGAAATAGTGCTACCCGTCCTGGCAAGAGGGGTCACCCTAGAAACGACATTCCACATCATGAATCAGGAAACAGCCTACAACGCCATTATAGGTCGTCCATGGGTACACACCATGCGGGCCGTCCCATCAAGTTTTTACCAAGTAATCAAATTTCCACCTATGAGGGATATGCAACATTCGAGGCGAGCCACGAACCGCCCAGGAATGCTACCGGATCGCCCAAGATTGCACATACATCAAATAACTAAAAGGGGTAAGTGAGGAGGCATAGAAATCAGCCATGTCGGGAACTAGACCCGACGTACAAGTAGAAGCCATCAAAGACCCGAACAATGTAGAAGCTTGCAAGGCAACTGTAGAGGATCTCAATCCCGTCCAGTTGGACAATATCGACAATATAAAAAAGGCTTATAATGGACACAATCTCTCGGAACTAGGTAAATATCGTGAGTTTTTAACTAAAAATGTCGATTTGTTTGCCTTTTCCCACTCAGATATGCCAGGAATCCTAAGGGAGATCGCCACACACAGGCTGAATGTCGATCCACTTCATCTGCCGGTACAACAAATAAGGAGAAAGTTCAATGCCGCCATCAATGAGGCGGTCAGTCAGGAGGTTGATAAATTACTCGCTAACGGTTCCATCAGAGAGTCAAAATACCCCCAATGGGTCGCCAATGTGGTAATGGTCAAAAAGAAGAATGGGGAATGGGGGATGTGTGTCAACTTCACCGATCTGAACAAAGTATGCCCGAAGGACTCCTTTCCGTTGCCCCATATCGACCAGCTCATCGATGCGACATCCAGGCACGAGCTATTGAGTTTCTTGGATGCCTACTCGTGTTATAATCAAATTCTAATGGCTGAAGAAGATCAAGAAAAGAAAACCTTCGTCACTCACCGAGGGACATATTTCTATAAGGTAATGCCGTTCAGACTCAAGAATGCAGGGGCCACATATCAAAGACTAGTTACCAAGATGTTCAAAGAATAGCTCGGCAAGACCATGGAGGTTTACTTCGATGACATGCTAGTAAAGTCGACAAAGAAAGAGGACCATATTGGCCATCTGAAGGAGGCCTTCGAGATATTAAGGCAATACGGAATGAAGCTGAATCCCGAAAAATGTGCCTTCGGCGTAACTTCGGGAAAGTTCCTTGGTTTCCTAGCGTCACAAAGAGGTATCGAGGTCAATCCGGATCAGATCAGGGCCATCGATGCAATACCAAAGATACTGACCAACAAAAAGCAGGTGCGGAAACTGACAGGACGAGTACCGCCCTGTCAAGGTTCATTTCACGGTCCTCGGTAGATGTCACAAATTCTTCAACGTGCTAAGGAAATACCATAGACTGCAATGGAATGAAGAATGTGTCGACGCCCTAAGAAAACTGAAAGCGTATATCTTTGCCACCACTACTCGTCAAAGCGGACCCGGGAGAATGTCTACTTTTGTATCTAGCAATTTCTGAAGTTGCGGTAAGCGTTGTCTTGGTCCATGAAAATGAAGGTACGCAATCTCCGATATACTATATTAGCAAGACCTTAATCGATGCCGAAACAAGGTATACTCACCTTGAAAAATTAGCTTTGGCATTAGTCGTAGCTTCACGAAAGCTTAGACCGTATTTTCAATGTCACCCTATAAAGGTGGTGACAACCTTCCCCCTCAGAGGTATCCTACACAAACCCGAACTATTGGGTAGACTGGCCAAATGGGCCATAGAATTAAGCAAGCACGACATAATATACCAAGCCCGAACTGCCATTAAGTCGCAGGTGCTCACCGATTTTGTCGCTGATTTTAGCACAGAAATATTGCCTGAAGTAGATCCGCGCTTCCACGCATGCCGACCTCTGGGTCCTCTACACCGATGTCGCCTCTAACGCCTCGGGATCGGGACTAGGACTCGTCCTCGAAGTCCCTACAGGCGAAGTAATTCGCCAGTCCATACGATGTTCCGAGATGACTAACAACGAGGCTGAGTACGAAGCCGTGATTGCAGGTTTGAAGTTAGCCCTCAAATATGGCGCCCGACGGCTCGTCCTCCATTGTGGGTCCCAACTCGTGGTGAACCAAGCCACTGGGACTTTCCAAATCAAAGAACAGAGACTACAGAAGTACCAGTCGGAAATTCACAAACTACTACCGGAGTTCGATGAATGTTGCCTTGACCAGATACCCATGGCATAGAATATCAAAGCAGATGGACTCGCCAAACTAGCTGCGGCCACCAAAAATATCAACAAGGAAAACGTGGTCACCCTCCTCCATTCTACAATAGACCACATCGAGATACATTCTGTATACTTAACTTGGGACTGGCGTAACCGCCTCGTAGCATATTTGCAGGATGGAACGCTCCCGCAAGATAAAAAAGAAGCCAAAAACTCCGGGTATAAACATCCCAATACAGCTTCATAAACGGTGATCTCTACAAAAGAACGTTCGGCGACCCCCTAGCCAAATGTCTTGGGCAAAATCAGACAAGGCGAGTACTGGAAGAAGTACACGAAGGGCACTACGGTGCCCACATGGGAAACTGCGCCCTCGTCTGATGCCTCATCCGTGCCGGATACTACTGGCCCACTATGAAAAAAGAAGCCGCAGACTATGTCAGAAGATGTGAACATTGTCAGAAATATGCCCCTATGATAAATCAAGTAGGGTAACTCCTTCATTCCGTCACTTCACCATGATAATTCATAAAGTGGGGAATGGACATAGTCGGCCCCTCCCAGCAGGACGAGGTAAGGTACACTTCCTTTTGGTTTTAACTGATTACTTTTCTAAATGGGTGGAAGCCGGTGCATATACTCAGATACGTGAGCAAGAGGTCATCGCGTTCATATGGAAAAACATAATTTGCTGTTTTGGCATTCCCAAAGAAATTAGCTGCGACAACGGGCCTCAGTTCGTCGAAAAGAGAACAATTGAGTTCTTCGAAAAATGGCACATCAAATGAATACTCTCCACGCCATATCACCCTGCCGCCAATGGTCAAACCGAATCCTCTAACAAAGTAATACTTAATATATTGAAAAAGAAGCTTGAGGATGCTAAAGGGCTATGGCCTGAACTACTACCGAAAGTATTATGGGCATACCACACTACGCCAAAAACCAGCACAGGCGAGACGCCATATTCACTGGTTTACGAGACTGACGTAGTTATACCCGTCGAGGTCGGAGAACCCAGTATGAGATACTCCAACGAGAGCGGACCAAGCAATGACGAAAGTAGGCTACAAGATCTGGATGAAGTCGAAGAACGGAGAGACATGGACCACATAAGAATGGTAGCACAGAAGTAGCAAGTAGAAAGATACTACAACAAGAAGGCCAAGGTTCGACCGCTCAAAGTTGGAGATTACGTCCTCAAGGCTAAAACACAAGCAGCGAAAGACCCTAATAAGGGAAAACTGGGAACAAACTGGGACAGACCATACAAAATCAAGGCCGCAGCAAATAAAGGAGCATTCTAGTTAGAAATAATGGAGGGAAAACTACTCCAAAACAACTGGAATGTCTCCCATATCAAGTACTTCCACTTCTAAAAGAAGGCGTCACCTAAGTCGTACTCTTTTTTCCTTACCCGGGTTTTTCCCAATCGGGTTTTCCCGGAGAAGTCTTTAATGAGGCGGCAAGGGAGACGACTCGAGGATTGAAGTGCTGTTCATTAACCCGACCCGTCGACATGATCTCCGGAGCGAAGTAATGAAGGGACTAGATATAGATAATCATCTCCATTGTATGTATAGGGTCATGTGATTCTCACAAGAATTTAATCAAATCTCCATTGTATGTGCAGAGTCGACATGTGATCCTTACAAGTATAAAATCAAACATCCATTGCATGAATAAAGTCGACATGTCTTCCTACGAGAATACGATCAAATCTCCAACAAGAAATGGCCAAGGCCATTGACAAAAAAATGAGTTCGACCTCATACGAACTGCGACGGGATCCTACTTCGACGACAGTTCGAAGCAACATCCCAATGGCCAAGGCCATCGACAAAAATATGAGCGACCTCATTCGAACTACGACGGGATCCTACTTTGACGACATTTCGAAGTAACATCCCAATGGCCAAGGCCATTGACAAAAAAGTGAGTTCGACCTCATTCAAACTACTACGGGATCCTACTTCGATGACAGTTCGAAGCAACATCCCAATGGCCAAGGCCATTGACAAAAAAATGAGTTCGACCTCATTCGAACTATGACGAGATCCTACTTCGACGACAGTTTGAAGCAACATCCCAGTGGCCAAGGCCATCCACAAAAAAATGAGTTCGACCTCATTCGAACTATGACGGTATCTTACTTCGACGACAGTTTGAAGCAACATCCCAATGGCTAAGGCTATCGACAAAAAAATGAGTTCGACTCCATACGAACTACGACGGGATCCTACTTGGACGACAGTTTGAAGCAACATCCCAATGGCCAAGGCCATCCACAAAAAATGAGTTCGATCTCATTCGAACCACGACGGGATCCTACTTCGACGACAGTTCAAAGTAACATCCCAATGGCTAAGGCCATCGATAAGAACATGAGTTTGACCTCGTTCGAACTACGACGGGACACTACTTCGACGACAGTCCGAAGCAACATCCCAATGGCCAAAGCCATCGACTTAATAACTTAATAACTCAACAGTTATCCCGGATATCATAAACATTGCAAAGAAGAGCAAATCCACAAAATATATTTTACATTGCATCAAAATGTTATTTACACTTGTCTTTACAAACGGGCTCAAGTATGCCCCCGGCAAAAACCCCAAAACAAAAACAAATACAAATAAAGACCACGCATCATCCCCGGTGGGGTAAGCATTTTCATACCACGAGTCCGAAGCAAGACGGTTTGCATCATTAGAGTTGATGTCATCCCCGTCAGGTGTGAGGGGGTCGTACCCACATGCCTCGCGAGCTGCATGAGCTTCGGTGTGCACGGCCTGAAGCTCCATCTCAGTAGCCCTTCCCTCGGCGTGAAAAGCCTTATACACGTCAAGCCGAGCCTCAGCATGGACTCACAACTCATATAAACGACGGGGCACGACCGGATCGGCTGAGGCACGAGACGTAGAAGGCTGAGAACGTCGACTTGCATCCTCCGCCCTCAGCAAGGCCACTTGTCCATTTAACGCAGCCAGCTCCACCTCCAGTTCTTTGACACGCCGTTCGAGCCCCGCAACCTTACGACTAGAGGCCTCCTTCTCTTCAACCAGCTCCGACCTGCAAATGCGGAGGGCATTCTCCAAAGATGCGATTCCAAAAAGAGCTGCTGCCAACTTATTAGTACCAACGCTCAACTCGCCCTTAAGCCCCTCTACCTCCACTGCCTTCGCACTCAACTCATAAAGGCCCGTCCTTCTCCTCTCCCTACACTCTCGCTCAATCTCCATGACGAGGGTCTGACAAAAAGGGGGAGAAGTTAGAAAGAAAATGCAGAACGACGATCACCACACAAACCCAACGACGAAAAAGGAAAGGAAAGGCACCTACCTGCAAGGCCATACTGGTGACCTTCTGAGATAGCTCCGCGTCGCTCATCGCCCTAAGCACCTCGTTTTCAGGGGAAACACATAGAGTAACTAGAGCAGATGCCACTTGCTCGTAGTTCAACAACAAGTTGTAGTCCCCCGAGACGACTATGTGACGATCAGACCCTTCCGTTCTGACCTCCACATGAGTATGGCAACCTACGAACTCGTTGACATCCTTTGGGTCGACATCTGAACCTGAGCCATCACCCTCAACACAATGTCCTCCGACGTTGGATGACGTACCACCCTCAGCAGAGCGTACTGAGCCAGCTCCCGGGTAAAGTCCTTCCACTTGGGAAGATCTCCCCGATAAAATGGCGTCAGCCATAAATACGGGCACGGGAGCC
Source organism: Nicotiana tabacum (assembly GCF_000715075.1). Taxonomy (NCBI): domain Eukaryota; kingdom Viridiplantae; phylum Streptophyta; class Magnoliopsida; order Solanales; family Solanaceae; genus Nicotiana; species Nicotiana tabacum. Next base: position 70,246,903 of record NC_134090.1, on the reverse strand, counting down.
ATCTTCGATGCCCTACTTCTATCAGTGTCCATGGCCACGCCCTTCCCAAGTTCCAGCCTCCTCCTTTTTCTCGATAACGGCTCGTCCCCATTAGAAAATTCGTCCAAGGGATGTGGAGCTGGTACCGAAGAAGCCTCCTTCTTCACGACCACAACTCGAGAGGGACGTTCTAATTGAATAGGTTGAGGACGACCCTCTCGAACAAACTCACTAAAAACAAACTACGTGTCTATGGCAGCAACGGCCTGTCGAAATGCAAGGACTGTCGCCCTTTGCCTGGAAGCTCCTCAACCTGTCATAAAGAAGGGTCGTATTAATAAACAAGATCATACGGCCAACGAAGTGGTAAGGAAAATATTTATACAAGAGACTTTAGGGCCGTAACGCTTCGCGAAGGCGGGCCAATCTCGAGTCTCTGCTGCATGATGTAACAGGCGGGCTACCCAATCCCTGATATCTGCAATAGGGCGAGGCGGATGTCCCATAGCTGCAAACGGGAAGCAAACAAATTTTATAATGAATATAGATGAAATAAGAGTAAAACGAGTGGCGACACTTACGAGTCTCATTCCATCGCTCCGGGAACCTGGCGGAGTCAGAAACGACATGTTCGGTTTTGAAAAAGAAATACTTATGCCAAAACTTGCGACTTGCCCGATCATCTGTCCCGACCACTAGCCCTTTCGTACTACGGAGCTTCAAATACACCATGGTACCCCTGTGGAAGCCAGGGGTGAACAGGTGCAAAAGGTGGTGGATAGAAACGTTACATTCCGCCAACTCTGCATACTTGGTCAGCAACAGAAGTATCTTGATCGTATACGGCGAATGTTACGCCGGACAAACTTGGTAGAACCTAAAGAATTCTTCCGCTAAGGGGAAGAGAGGAAAAGTATAGCCAATCATGAAAGGGTACTCATAGAAAGCGCAGTACCCAGGTCTGTGGGCGTCTACATAATCTCTCCCCGTCAGAACCATATCTACATGAACGGGAATGCCGTACTTCACACGAAGAGCATCAATATGAATTTGCTCCGTCTCAAAGAATATGGGGTCTGGAGTAGGAGGGGGATCTTTGAGGAAGTCACTTTGAGATAAGGGATGCCTCGACAGTAGCTCCTCCACCGTAGGAAGGCTGTCACCCTCTTCCACCACCGTATCTCCACTGCCAGAAGGGGGTGCCGTGGACAATGGGGTGGCCTCAGGAACCTCTTCACGAGAACGACGAGACCTTGGCATAATATCGTTCGAAGGAGTATCAACACAAAAAGAAAAAGGAGGAAGAAGTTTCCAATGAAGAACGTAAGAAGAAACAGAGAAGTATGAAGGCAAGCTCAGAAGAATGAAAGAGGGTATAAAAAGTGGAATGGCCAAAAACTTTCGAAAAAACAAACCCTTCACCTATTTATAAGGTTGGGTGGCACCAGCATCGAAGTGGAGAGCCACAAAGTAGCGCTAAAACCGAAGCATCAAGCCATCAACTCCTGCCTAAAAAACATGCATGATGATGACACACGTGAAGATGACATCATTTCCCGGTAAAGTATATTACTCGGTGTCTTGCCAAGTACGCCAACCTTCCCCCATTGGCCATTTCGTAACGTCACAACGGCTCAAATTTCTCCAAAGGAACGCATGGTGTCCGCTCATCGAGCACGCACTCAGTTGCGACCTCAACAAGCGGAGGGACTAACTGCATAAGTCCAAATTTGACCGACCATGACCGACGACGAGTACATTGATTGATGGAGTCTCCTCGAATTGACGCCCTGAGGGAGACGACCCTGAGACAAACCAGAGAGAGGATGACCCTTGTAATAATGTATGGCCATCAGGGGACATTGGGAATATTCCTTGTATTTTGTCTTTTACAGTTTAGAACTCTCACAGTATAAAAGGAGGATAAAAACCTTGTAATCGGTATTCCAACTCGGGAGACATTGCTATTTTATGAACAAAAAGAAACCTCGTGATCTATCTTCTCCTTATATATCGATCTTTCTAGAGATTATTATCATCAACTAAGATTTACCCCTTCATCTTAGATTGATTTGCTCAAAAATGTTTTGATATTTTTCGAGTCAAACAGTACCTGGAGTCGCCGGATGACCAACGGCAATGCGCAGAGAATTGGGGGAAAAGTGGGCGTTAACAGAGGGGGAGTGCGAAGAGAGAGAGAGAGTATAGATAGAGTAAGTGCTGTTGGTCGGATCACCTTCAACTAAAAAGTGAAGAAAGGAAGTATGAAATTATTAATCTATATCTATTTGTAATATCAATTATTTATATCTATCTATATTTATATTCTATACCTATTTATCTATCCAAATAATTTAGGCTAAATATTGAACGATTAAAATATCCCTAAAATATTGATAGACTTTTATGACCTTAAATATTTTTATAATATAAGGATATAATTGTCACCTAAGACTGAAGTTCTTTTTCGATATAAACTACACATAATACCCTTAAGATATTTAGCGTCAAACCACACAAAGAAAGGAAACAACGGGAAATAGCGCATGTTAAGATAAAGATTTGTATTAGGATAAGGGCTTAACTCATGCTAATAATATGCATGACATGGAAGCTGTAATTCTATTCCTTTTTGGACATACAAGATACACCTCTTATCCTTCATTCTTCAAGTAGTAGAAAATATTATATTGGGTATGAAACGTGAAAAAATTAATAATGAGGGTAGAGAATTTTTTTTAAAAGGCTTACAAACCAAATTGTTGCAGCGATACATATCTTGTTCTCTAGAAGCCTTAAAACCCCACTAATGATATTTCATGTTCTTTCTCCTTCAATTCAGTTGATATTTTAATGATCTTCTACAATTTCAACCCTTAGTTCCTTGTTCTATCAAATAAATAAAATAGAGCAAACCAAAATTCTAAGACAAAAATCACCAAATCTTTCGGTCTTCATGATCTTGAAGCTAATCAGAAGTTATAAGCATCCTAAATTCAGCGGAAAATTTGTTGCTTCATATTTCCGTTTGCCTGTAAAATGGTACAGTTGAATTTATAATATGGTTTATAGACAATCGAATCGATCTCAAAATGATAAATAAATTAAATAAAATGCAAGACTTAACGTTGAAATCGAGATAAGACAACAAATAACTTGGTTCCGGGAGCAGAGCTTCCGAAGGCAGTAATAAGAATATTAATAGACAGGAAATAAAGTGCTACAAATTTAGTGCTATACAATATTATTTCTTCACCTCACAAAATATTACTACGTACAATATTGTTATGAAACATCTAATAATTCACTAAGCTCCATACTAAAATACATGCATGATAGTATATATGAGTGCTAAAAATAAATCAAGTAAGCTATCAGAGAAATGAAGATTGCAGATTTCAAAATTAATAGCTCATCAACGACTATGAAGGTAAAAAATTTCAAAATATTATAAAATAATTATACTGCTTTATTGAGTGTGTAAAACCTGACAAATTAATTTGTGTACTTTTTTCTTTTCTTTTCTTTTTTAAATTTTTATGTACACATGATACATAAATGGTAGATTCAATGTACGGATAGCAATATTTACAAACAAAGGTGATCATTAATATTTTTTTTTGCCAAAAAAGGCTACATTAAAGTAAATGTGGAAAATAAATTGCTAATTGCAGCAGTTGTAGAACAATTATGAAAACTCTTTCACTTTCTCTATATATATGATTTTCTCATGAATTAAGCTTGATGTTTCTTCATATAAATAATTGACTTAACCCTTACATTCCATTAATAATGTGCAACGCACATTTATAGAAACTAGTTATTATAAAAGCACAAATAATTTATACTAAATATTATGTGACAAAAATATCCTTGAAATATTAGCGGACTTTCATGTCCCTCAATATTAAATATTTCTCCAACAGAAATTATTCCAGACAGAATTATAATAACTAGAATTTATATTCAATAGACACTAGGATTTATATTCTTCTATGAAGTTATTTACTATTAGGATTCAATATTATTTATATGCTTATAGACATGTTTAGTATCATAGTAAGAAAGTTTGTACTAGATTATTTATGGGGTTAGAAAGAAAAAATTGTGGCGATTAAATTTAAGGAAGACAACAATATCAGTACCATGAAGTTGTTTGAACTTCGGTAATATTTTCACTTCCAGCAATATTTCAGTGCTTAATTCCTTCTTTCCTTACGGCTGTGTTTGGTTTTTGGTTCTATGTATTTTATTTTTTATCGGATGTAGGTGAATATAAATTTGTGTTACTACATATGTGTTGGCGAAACTTTGCTTATCTTCTCTGTTGAAACTTGAATTATATAAATATATATTGGGTGTATGTGAGCATAAACATGCATAAATATATTACTTTTTATAAGTTTTATGTGCACAACTTTGAAAGAGATGATTATTCATCAAAAGACAACATATGGACAAATTAATATGAGAAAGTATCGTCTGTTGTAAATGAAGATGTACGTTTTGTATGTCTTAAGGTATAATTGATCAATAGTAACTGATGACGTTAAGCTAGAGGGTCTTTGAATTTACGTGAAAGTGAAACTCCAATACGTAATGTATCAATTTCATCACGTTAGTCATCTTTTTACCAATTTTAATATAATAACTTTGAAAATATATCTATTCAAAATAAATTTTATCCTTTTGTAATGCTAAAACTTCATTAATTGAGTTGGTTTGAATTATACGTATATTCTTTCTTATTTTTATTTTATTTTAAGGAACTAATAATTAGAGTTCATTCATATTTAATAACAAGTAGTTAACGCACTTGAAAATTTATTACTTTTGATATGTATTTAATATTTAGAATAAAATATTTCGAGCGAAGCACGTAAATAGAGTCTAGTACTATATTAAAAGTACGAATACCATTAGCGAAATATCGTTCGTCTTTTTTACCATTTAAAAATAAATTTTACATTAGACAAAATCGTAATGATAATATTTTCCTTCTATTTAGGATTTTGAAATTAGTTAAAAATTTTATCAAAAATTTGTTTCTTATTGAACTATGTAAGAATTCCTAATATTTAAGAATTCAAACAGAGTAAGATTTACTTAATTAAAGGGAAATTTTCGTTCATATACCATATAAGAAACTATATTACCAAATATGTTCATAATTTGTATATTACCCGCTATGCTAATAGTATTTCTACACAATATAGACAATTCATTAAATAAGGAATCATTGTAGTTGTAGGCTTCCTTATTTAGGCGCGCTAATATTGGAGAATTAAATATTCTTCCAGATATTTTACAACGCAAATCACGCATTAATATTTCCTTTCTCTGTATATTTCCATACGTTGTTTGTTTGGATTGGAATTTTTATACGTTGTTTGATTGGAATTTGTTTTTACAGAGAAAGGAATTTTCATACGTTGTTTGTTTGAATTGGATGTTGTTGCAAAGAATTGAGAATTCTCTCTACGTCTCTCTCTATCTCTCAATCCCAAATTTCAGTAATATAAAGCAAAGGAAAAGAGAGCAGCAATTCCACCATTGACAGCCATTAAAAAGCTTTGAAGCTATGGATTCGAATTTGGATTTTCAAAAATCATTATTTGTTTGGATTGAGTGTTGTTGAAAATAATTGAGAATATGGGTTGGAGCTTATATCTCAATTTTGAGGGGTTTTGGTGAAGATTAAACTTGGTTTTGGCTGAATTTCAGATTGAAACTCGAAGAAGAAGAAGAAGAAGAAGAAGAAGAAGAAGAAGAAGAAGAAGAAGAAGAAGAAGAAGAAGAAAACATGACATACATTATATTGCAGAAATTGTAGAAAAATTATAGACTGTTGTTTATTTATTTTTCTTTTATTCATTTAACTATTGTATGAAAGTTGAACAACATTGTATAAAAATTGTATTTAAGTGGTATTATATGGGTGTTCGTGTATACATGGAGACGAAAAAGGAAAACAAAAACTTAGGATCATATCCGCTATGTATAACTGTTCGCGATTTCAATATGGAATTGAGTATCACCAATGAGAACACAGTTGCAGGTTTGTGCTATTACATTTTCTATGAAATTCTGGTTGTATATCAATGTCCTACACTTTATCTACATTTTATCTACAAATAAACTACATGTCAGAGTAAAATATATATATCAGTATGGATTTTCACAATTTCTACAAACTTTTTACATTTATTCTACAATAAAACTACATATCATTTGAAAAATTAATATGAAATACAGAATTTCAATGTTTTTCTCATTTTTTCTACAATGTTTCTACAATTTCTGCAATATAATATATGTCATGTCTTCTTCTTCTTCTTCTTCTTCTTCTTCTTCTTCTTCTTCTTCTTCTTCTTCTTCTTCTTCTTCTTCTTCGAGTTTCAATCTGAAATTCAGCCAAAACCAAGTTTAATCTTCTTCTTCTTCTTCTTCTTCTTCTTCTTCTTCTTCTTCTTCTTCTTCTTCTTCTTCTTCTTCTTCTTCTTCTTCTTCTTCTTCTTCTTCTTCTTCTTCTTCTTCTTCTTCTTCGAGTTTCAATCTGAAATTCAGCCAAAACCAAGTTTAACTTCACCAAAACCCCTCAAAATTGAGATATAAACTCCAACCATATTCCTAATTATTTTCAACAACACCCAATCGAGTCCGTCTTGCTAAAGAAGTTCGGGGAAACACTCTCGAAAGGGGCCATGATGTGGTATCACAACCTAGCTCCTAACTCTATAGACTCATTTGCTATGCTGGCAGATTCTTTCATAAAGACACATGCCGGTGCCATCAACGTAGCAACAAGGAAATTCAACGTCTTCAAGATCAAGCAGAGGGAGAACGAGATGCAGTGAGAGTTCGTATCTCACTTTCAAATGGAACGAATGGAACTACCACCAGTCTCCGACCACTGGGCAATACAGGCCTTCACTCAAGGTCCGAATGAATGAAGCTTGGTGGCTTCGAAGTAGCTAAAACAGAATCTGGTCGAATATGTCGTCGTGACCTGGTCGGACGTTCACAACCGATATCAATCGAAAATTAGGATCGAGGACGACTAACTAGGAGCCCCCTCGGGCTCGGTATACCCAAGCAGGCTTCTGACGAAGGAGCCAAAGCCAAACAAGGAAAGGTACTAGCCATACACCGAAGATAGGAGAAATACCGCAAGGCGCAACATACCCCACAATGATCGAAGGGTGGACCGAGGCCAGAACCCTCGGGGAATCGTCAACAGAGCTGGATTCGATAGGTACACAGGGCTGACAGAGGCACCTCGCTTGTCGGAATACAACTTCAACGTCGACATATCAGACATCATGTTCACCATCAGTATAATCAGAGACACCAGGTGGCCAAGGCCTGTACAATCAGACCCTTCACAAAGGAACCATAATTTAGTATGTGAATTTCACAACACGCACGGGCATAGGACCGAAGATTGCCGACAACTCCGGGAAGAAGTGGCCCGATTACTCAGCAAAGGTCACCTCTGAGAATTCCTCAGCGACCGGGCCAAAAATCAATTCCGGGAAAGAGAGGCAATCAAAAAGAGCAAAACAGATAAGCCGCAACACGTCATCCATACAATCTTTTGAGGTGTCGGCGCCCTGTGGGAACCCTCTTCTAGGAGAACAAAAACATCCCTCAAAAGGGATAAGCAAACTTGAGGCTCTATCCCAGCCCCACAATGGCACACTGGTAACTTCTTTTCTTATGAACACATTTCAAATTAAATATGCACTTGTGGGTCCAGGTAGCTCGGCCAATATTATCAGATCGAAGGTGACAGGGCATCTCGGACTGTTTGACCAAATTATGATCGCCTTTCGAAGTCCTCAACAGACTCAACATGGTGAACAAAACAATGAAAGGGAAAATCGCCATACCAGTCAATGTGGCCGGCGCAACCCAAAACACCAATATCTATACTATCAAAGGGGCTGAAGGATAAACAAAGAGTGAAATAGCGACCACGAGGCATGTTCTCGGCTGTACTCGAATGAGCAAAGCAGCGGACCGTACCGCGTCCTCATCACAAGCGACTGAAACATATCAGGGTTCAAAACACTGACGGCATATCCTACAATAAGGTATGACCGTCTCCTTTTTCTTTCAATTACATTCTACACTAACTTGAATGCATGTATCCGATTGAAGCGGCAAAAGCACTTTCCAACTCGAAGGCCTTAGGTTTCAAAAAGCATGCATTGCACTCTTTTCCTTCGACCGGGTTTTTATCCCATTGGTTTTACCGATAAGGTTTTTAACGAGGCAACATCCATATGCTACCTAAGGAAGACTCAACAAGTATTCAAGGCTTCTTTTGCAATCATCCTCGAATACTGGGGGGCATCCCCCGGATGGACACCTATTCGAAGAAGCCACGATACGCCAAATGAGGTCTCGATAGAAAATAATGTACCGGGCCAAATGGTCAAACAAACCGTGTCCGCATAGAAAAATCGAGCCCCTAACGGCAAAGGCATGTATACTTGTACCAACTAATCAAAAAATACTTCCCAAAAGCATTTTGCGTTTCAAGGAAGCTCGACATTTTTTGCAAAAAATGGCCCAGAGCCAAAAAACGTCACGAATACTCAGAGACTGGCATCAACAACTCGAAACAGTACGACCCCCGGGTCGGAGCTTTAAACTCGTAAGTCCTCAATGAGGCAATAACGAGATCACAAAACAACTCCAAATCCAAAAAACGTCCCGAATACTCGGGGACTAGCATCGAAAACTCAAAGCCACATGACCTCCGGGTCGGAAACTCCAAAATCGTAAGCCCTCAAAGAGGCAATACCAAGTTTGAAAGTAATGGCTCCCAAGCAGAGAAATCTTCGATGACTCACGGACTGCCGTCAATAGCCATCTCCATCGACTTATCAAAACCCGAGGCCATAAGACCACATGCGGGAAGCCTCGGTCTCTTAAGACCTATATAAGGCAACAACTATATCTGTAAGACCTCATGCAAGGCATGAACCATACTTGTACCAAGTATCCGAAACTATAAGACCTCAAAGGCATGTAAAACTTGTAAGACCTTACTAAAGGCATAAACCTGATCTCAAAGTTTAGGCTATATATAGAACTTGTAAGACCCCTAAAAAGGCATACCCTCGATATAGACGTCGAAACTACTTCACTCGGGACTTAAAGGCTCCGGCCAAACACAAATGACTACAGTCACAAGGTTGTACCAGCCAAACTAACACGACTCGGGGATGCCCGACCATCACCATAAAATCACAGGCCTTTAATTACTTCGAATATACTTCGAAAAGAACAGGTTAAACAGGCTACCCTTTACATAGGCAAAGGAGCTTTGACCATGTCAGCTCCTAAACAATGGCTTTGAGATACTCAGCCTCCGAGTCAAACCTCCCGAGGTGCTCGATCATCGCCATATAACGACTCACAATCGAGGTTTTTTTATTAAACTGTCGAATAGTCAGGCAAACACTATTTCAAAAAATCCTTATCGAGGGAAAAATAAAACCTACACAAAAGGTCGTATCGACCAAAGACGTAAGAGTCACTGTCGCCAGCCCACGTAAAAGGTCGTACCGACCCAACACATAAGAGTCTAAGGGCCAGCTTGAAGTTCAAAAACTTGAGGGTCGAATGAGCTTGAGTCGAAATCTGATTTGGTGACTGAACCCAAAACAGTTAACTAAATATGCCTAAGAGCAAAATCATAAGAGCCACTGTCGCCAGCACTAAAATCGAAGGTCGCACTAACCAAATACGTAAGAGCCACTGTCGCCAGTGCTAAAATCGAAGGTCGCACCGACCCGGTGCGTAAGAGCCTAAGGGCCAGGTTGCAATTCCAAAACTTGAGAGTCGAATGAGCTCGAGTCGATACCCAAATCAAAGACTGAACCCAAAACAGTTGACCAGACACGCCTAAGAACACAAACATAGGAGCTCGAACGTCGGATCATGCTAAAAGGTCGTATCGACCAAACGCGTAAGAGCCCACGGGCCAGCTTAATGAGCCTCAGGGCCATACCATGAATTTAAGGATTCCTCCTAAAACCAGTTCATCTTGAAAAAATCAAGGCAAAAAGAAATGCAGGAGAAATGAAACTGCGAAGCTTTCCTTTTATACATATATGTGGAAAAATACAAGCTCCATTTACAACATACTTCGAAAGTACTATGTACAGAATCGGAAAAGGAAATCCACGTCCCCTTTGGGGACTATGGCCCGTCGGCCTCATCCTCGCTATCCTCGGCATCGGACAGAAGTGACTTAGTACCACGTTCGTCCGCTCTCGCCCGCTTCACCTCTTCCGAGAGGTCAAATCCCCTAGCATGGATCTCCTTGAAGGTTTCCCTTCGAGACTTACACCGAGCATATTCCTTGCTCTTGCCCTCGCGGTCAAGAGTCCTTCTCAGCTCAGCTCAGTTTGAGCATCGGCAACGTCCTTCAAATAGGCTGCTACTTTCTGGTCAGCCTTAGTTCGACTCATTACAACTTCAGCCCCAGGCATCCATAACCTCGGCCTTTATCTTCAAAAGCTCAGACTCGAGCTTCATAATCATATCTGTTCGAACCAAGCTATTATCACAAGCTAAGCGAAGTTGAACCTCAAGGGCGGAAGATTTAACCAGAGCACCCTTCTCCGACGAAGCTTGAGCGTCCGCCTGAGCCTTTAACTCATCATACTCGCACTTGACTTGACCAACTTTGTTTCGAAGGTGCTCCAGGTCCTCCGTCTTTTTCTGCAACTGAAATAAATGAAACATGAGCCTCAGGAGCTAGAAGAAGGAACACACACTCCCTCGGAACAAAAACTCCCTGCCCCTTTAGGTAGCTCTCATAATTCAAGCTCTGACTCGCCTCATACCGTAAGCGTGCCAACTCGACATCCATTTTGTCGCAAAGGAGCTTAATGGATTTCTCCCCATACAAAGCCTTCCGCATCCTGGCCTCACGACAAAGCAGCTCGGACTTAAGCTTGTAAAAGGCCCGCAAAAGAAAACTCAATAAGAAAGGGAAGACACGAAACTCAAAGGGCCTGTACCAAAACTCACCACAGAGTGAAGCCGTTGAGTTTCCTCGAAGGTCGAGCGCACATATGCTAGTATGGCTCCCTAGCCCTAAAAGAGCCGACCCCAGTTGGGATACGATCTCTCGATGTACGATCTCGGGTTTTGAGTATCCTTCAAAGTACCTTCGATGGAAAAAGGAGATGGCATCGAAGGAGAAACCACCTTTCTAAAATCAGAAATCGCGGGGTGAAGCAGGCTCAAACAAAACATCCTCTCTGAGCCCCGAGTCTGGGCTAGTCTTTCTTGGAGCACTGTCACCCTGCAAAGGCATTTCTTGCTTGTTGTTAACATTCTTTAGCCCAAAAGCTGGCAATATTTCTTCCTTTCCTAAAGGGCACGACCTCGCTTTGAGGGACTCCCCAATGCCTACGATGACAGAGTTAGTATGCAGAAAGAAAAAGTGCCCTTCCGAGAGAAAAAGGGGGGGGGGAGCGAATCACATAGCACTTACCGTGGTGTTTTGCCTCCCACCTATCCTTAGATAAAGCTCGCCACTTATGCTTATTGTAAGTCGAGTGGGTTACCAACTTCCGAACCCAATCTGGGAGATCAGGAACCTCGCCCGACATCCACGAAATCGCTACAAAAAAGAAGAGAAGGCACATTTATGAAGCCAGCCTTCACCATAAACAAAACTAAGAAGGCACGAGCGTACCACTTGCTTGTAAAATTCCATTCCTCAGGAAATGGCAGAAACTCAACTGGAATAATATCGATAGTCCATATCCGGACGAATCACCTAATCTCCGTATTTTTCGTCGTCAACAACGAAAGGCGTTGTGGATCAGCATCGCAGGGTTAATAGGCCTCAATGATGAAAGGGCCGATACAGCCTGATAAGGTGATTAAGAGTGAATACAAAACATGCGTCTTCCACAAAGAACCTCTTCATCATGACGGGTGAATCTGCGCCAAGGTAACCTAGTACTTTCGACAGAAGTCGAGCACAACCCCATCAACGGGGCCCAGCATAAAAGGGTACGTGTATAAGTTCAAAAATCCCTCAGCATGGTCCATGACGCTCTCCTTGGGGAAGGTACCCGCAATGCCACTATTTCTCCCCATCCACAGTCCTTTCTTACCAACTCGAGGTGCTCCTCTCCTATTAAATAAATGAACTTTGAAGCATATTCCCGATAACCTCGAATGTTGGGGGTCTTTTCTGACGGGAGATTCCCTCGCGAAGCAAAGTGCCCAGAGGCAGAGCTCCCTTCCCCTTGCCAAGCGGGTTCGGGCATAGCAGCCATGGCTATGGTAAAACAAAGAAAGGGGGAATGAAGACTTGGACAAAAGCTTTGAGTTAAAGGAAAATTGGTGCAAGAAAGGAGAACTCTATGAAATAGGATAACTATTCAGAAAAGCGGAATCTCCAAAAAGGCGAAAACAAACCTATATATGGGAAAAACGACGACCACCTACCTACCTCAAAGGTCGATTAATAATATTGGCTAAAGTTTTTATCGCTTTGGAAAGATATGCTAGCGGAATTGCCTCGGTCACCTCGTAACCGTATCATAAACTCGACGCCACCATACGACATTTCGGGGTTGAAGACCCCATATCAACCAAGTCCCGAGATGGTACCCAATCTCGAGGACCTCCATAAAATAAAAGATAGGCTCTAGAAAGCCATTGGCATCATTACAAGTCCCGAGATGTTACCCGATCTCAAGAACCTCCACCGAAAAGAAGATAGGCTCCAGGAAGCCATCAGCATCATTGCAAGTCCCGAGATGGTACCCGATCTCGAGGGCTTCTCTCAAGAAGAAAACAAGTGCTAAAACTCTACTCATATGGGTTTGGCTTCGAGGTACCATCTAAACTCGGGTAAACCCTTATCCGAGATCTATCTACAATGCCTTGAGGCTATCTACACTAAATTCAAAACAAGTTTCCAGGTGGCTCGAGTTTGAGAAAACCCCCTATCGGGGACTGTTCTTGAAAGCCTAAAGGCAGTCTCTATTCTCGGGCTTCCGAGCAAATCCCCCTTCGAAGATTACTGCAGGGTCTAAAAGCTAAGTCTCATTCTGAGAGTTCGAAGCCTTATTCTCATACAACTCGAAGTCAGGGTCCCGACAACCTAAGTTTATCAATCCAATCCGAGCTCGGTCCAAGGAACGACAAAGGGTTTTGTGGGGAGCCGCGCCAATAAATCAAAAGTCAGAAAAAATACTCACACTCGGGCTCAGTATTTGCACCAATCAGTGGAGTCATGTATTCAGATTCTTCACAAACTTTGATAAAGGAAAATATAGCATACATCAGAGACAAATTGAAGAAACATCTTTATATTCATAAGCTCGTGATTACAAAAGCCTACAAAGGGTCCTTACATATGATTACAGAAGCCCACGGAGGGTCCTTACACAGAAACAAGGAAGCAAAAATGTACACATATAGTAAAAGCCAAGAGCCTACTCTATTCTCGGGGGTACATCCTCGGTGTCAGTATCTTCGATCACTACCTCCTCGGGGGTCTCATCTCGGTCCTCTAGAATGCTATCTCTAAGGGCGAAGATGAAGACGAGGAAAGTGATAGAGAAGAGGAAAGTGACGCGGAAGAAGCAAAAATGGATGAAGAAGTGGCTGGGTAAAAAATCTGGCTAGTATGGATTTCGCCAACACTACTATTGTGAAGCTACTTCTTGAGACGTTACATCGGTGCGGGATGCAACAGTTAGTAGATAGTACCACCTGACTCCGCGGAAAGTAGAAGGAGTGAGGCACCGCACCAGGTAGTCGGGGGAGGTGAGCAGCGGTGTAAAGTCCGAACACCCTCCTGAGCAGCTGTGTAGAGTCCAAACATTTTCCTGAGTTGGAAGAAATTGGCCCCCATATCTCCTCATCTCGAGCCAAGAAGAAGAAGAACAACAACAACAACATGTTGGTGTAATCTCGCTCGGTAAAGAAGAGCCCCGAAAAAAGCCATGGCATAACTGATAAGATCGTCGCCATGCAACTTTGAGGCCATGGGCCTCAAACATGGGAAATGACAATGGATGATGATGGAAAGAAGAAACGGGTGAAAGGCTGATTGAAGAACATTGGAATGAAGAATTGATTTCAGGAAGCTCCCATTTATAGAAAGGGTGGCAGCGTAACCAACGGCGCCATCAGTGTCTTTGAAAGACGTACCGGCAGACGCAATCAATGCATTTTCAGGAGCTGAACCGGCGGCGACATTATCGCTTTGAAGAATAAGAATTGGAAGTGCATTAAATGGTTTTGGAAAGATAAAATGATGGGACATCTCGGTTATCACGGAGGCCTGCATCATCAGTATGACGTCATCGCGGGAAATACGAAGAGATGGATATCAAAATCGTTTCTTATCGTTCTACTCTAAGAAACGCGGGGACTATCTGTCATACCTCCTTTTTCTACCCCGGAAAGGTATATAGGGGAGTTTTTCCAATTAAAGTGACAATAATCGAAATAGTCATTTATTTATTCAGAGTCGCCACTTGGGATAAACCGGTTTAAAATCCCGAATCGAGGAAGTTTGACTCTTGTTTATGATCTGCAAACACAGAAATCCGGGTAAGAAATTCTGTTAACCCGGGAGAAGGTGTTAGGCATTCTCGGGTTCCGTAGTTTTAGAACGGTCGCTCAACTATTATTATTGGTCTAACTATCTAATTAATTACATATTGTGCATATTTAGCTTTTTACCGCTTTTAATTATTTATGGAATTATTCTGGAACAAGTTACGATTGTCGTACACTTGTTTATTTGGTACACATTGCGAATCGTGTCACGAGAACCGTACTCATGATTTACAACATGTTTAAATTATTAACATTATTAGTTGTTGTGGCCGGGTCATATCAAATGTGCACCCGGATTTGGAAATTAGTAGCACAACTATGTCATGGGAAACGTATCCGTAGCTATGATGATTTTATTATATCTCACCTAATGAACACTACAAGTGTTCATGATTTTCCTAAACCTAATTTGGGATTATTGTGAGGCCAAGAGTTATGCATTCTTCTGACTTAGCACTACTCATAGCCTATTCTTATTCCTTGCCAAGAAAGAAAAAACTCCAATTTTTTATCTACCCAACTAAAAGCATTTATTCAAGAACCAAGAATAAATACATCAAAATCGAAATAAAAACTAATTAAAACAATTTAAATAAGAAACCAAGACATGCTACTCAAACAACGTAGAACCACAAATCAACCAACACGCGCACCAAGCCATCATAACAAAATGAAACGAGAATAAAAATTGAGAAATTGATCTTTTATTGATGAACAAAGCTAAAAATTGCAAATCAATCAAGCTAAACAAAGCAACAACCCTTGGACCGAAACACCAAAATTACAAACTGAAACCTCGAATCGACACCGGAAAGCTCGAAACCCAAATTAACCTCAGAAACTAATGCAGAAAACGTACAGTTATCCCCCATAAACAGTATCCTATCTTCCAAATCAGTAACCTCAACCCACCTCTACATATCTCCATCCAGCTTATAAACTTTAAACTTAACTGTCCTTTCACTTATGTAACAATCAAATTCCTCATAAAACTCAACATTCTCAGTATATCCAAGATCATCTTCTAAACCAATACTCAAATACTTATCAACCATCAATAATTCCCTGCACAACTCCACAAGAAACTTCTTATCCCCACCAAACACAGGCTAGCCAACAACGGTCAATTCCGGCGCTGGCCCATCACTCAACTTAACAAGCACTACCTTCCCAGTATTATCAACAACATAAAAGTTGCCATATTTAAGAACAACATCATCGTACGACAATGATGAGTCATCAACAACAGACCACTTCGTATCACCAGATCTACACATCACCAATTTCCCAGAAGCATGAATTGTCAGAAACAAAAACCCATCTTCTTCCAAACGAATATCAAATTCACCTGAGTTTTGTAGAATAAATGAGCTGCATATGGCTTTTCGTGAGCGGGGTGGGGGCTTTTTGGTCTTGGCTGCTTAGGCCTTGAAATCTGAAGGAGAAGAAGTGAGCTCTAGGTTAGATTTCCGAATAAAGAAGAACGACTCCAGCCAGGAAACGACCGGATTTGGTGATTGCCGGTGTTAGTTCCGGCGAGTGAAGGAGATGAAGCGGGGTGTTGTTTTTGAAGAAGGGGTCTGATGTTTTAAGCGTCAATACCACACAGGGGGGGGGGGTGATTTGTGTGGTACCCAATTTTCACTTAACTGAACTATAAAAGAACCTGGTTCTTCTAGGTGTTCCAACTACTACTATTTGCGGAATAATAAACACATAAAATAAAGAACATAGAGATTTTTACGTGGAAAACACCTGGCTCAAAAGGTGAAAAAACCACGACCTACTACTCAGTAGGATTTTCCCAAACTTCCACTAAAATCACTGAGCGAAAACAACATTTACAAAATCTCTTTGTAAACCTAATGATTAACTCTAATCCGTTGTGGCACACAACATCAACTGTTGCGACAACTTCAAGTTAACTCTAACTTGAACACTCTAGGTACCTAATACAATTGCTTCTATGAAAGCTGAAAGGTACAATGTAAAATCACCTACTACAATTGAAGTAGAATAAAAGATAGACACATGGAGCTATTTCTTCTATCTTGTTCAAGTAGCTTCAGGATTGCACACTCAAATCACACATAAAGTGCTTGCAAAATCTCCTTGCTCTTTTGCTCTCAATTTAAGTTTAACTTCTGCTTATGTGCATTTCCTATAAAAGAGAACAACATTGACATTTAATAGGTTAGTAATCTTAGTTTGACTGGGATTCAATTGCTACTCTTCTATCGTAGAAGAGTTCATGATTATCTCAAACTCTAACACTATCTTCATCCTAAACTGTGTTCTCTTCATGTAAGGAGTCTTTCTCTCCTTATCCAATATGCAACCTTTTCGATCAGATTAGGAGATATTACTTCTTGATCAGTTAGACTTATCTCCTTCACGTGCATCTCATATGTACAGGTTGATCATGACTGTGCTTCTCAAGATAGACCTGGTCCATGTTTGAGTTCTTTTGTCAATCTTCAAAACTTCACATGTTCTTGGGCCAACAAATTGCCCCTTTTTGATGATGACAAACTCTGTGCTTTTTACTTATTTGGATCCTATAAGAACTCAGCTTAACCATCAATACAAAGTTTAGAAAATTCACTTTTCATCAAGGACCAGGTTAATTAGGTTATAAATACCACTTTTTTCAGAACGTGTAAAGCACACTATCTCTTCCCCCTTTTGGCATCATCGAAAAGTTGCATTCAAAGTGTGAGTCCCAAATTTTAATAAGTACTCATGGCCACTAAGGCAACTGCAAGTGCAATCATGGTTTAATCATCAGTAATCAAGCAAACATATTTAACTATCAAGGAAAGATTAACATTGAATAAGAGCAAAACAGTAGTTATCATTGATAGAGATATATTGCCACCACAATCCACAATAAGAAAGAAAAAACATTTAAAACATGAGCAAAAAGATAGAAAAATCCCTAATCTGGGTCACTGAAGGTACTGACAGGTTCAGAAGACAAAAGCTAGGATTCCTAAGGCTTGTAGGAGCTAGAGGGTTGGTTTTGGGCTTGGAGAAGATTCAGCATATTATGAAGAATTCCATCATTCTTCTCTTTTTCTTTGGTAAGCTCAGTTATGAGAGCATCCCTCTTAGATTCCACCTCTGCTACACGAGCCTTGAGCCTAGCTATCTCAACATCCTTGGCTTCACATTCCTAAACCAGAGCCCTAACTTTGCTATTGATATGAGTCTTCTTGGAAGAACCAGGTTTATTTGGGATGGCACTGACTAAGTAGTCACAAGCAATCAGAGTGTTAATGCCAAAGTGATCCTTGTTTGAGGCCATTTCCCATTTCTTCAGAGGCACATTGAACCTATCCAGAATCGTGGTTAGAATAAAGCCATATGGGGTAGCATGAGCCTTGGAGCCATTGATGACCCTGTCTAGCAGCTTGATGATGAAGGTAGGCCAATATTTGCCTTCCACTTTCCAGGCACTCCATAAGAACCAGGTCCATATAATTGGCAATGTGCCTTCTCTTCTATTTGGGCAATAGGCACTTATTGACAAATTCAAACAAGACCTGGTGCTGAGGCCTCATTTCACTTTTCTGAATAGCCCTGGCTTTATTCACATCCTCAGCATCACAGAACCTTCTGGTAATTTCAAGGGCAGTAGGAAGGGAGTCCAGACAAGGTCGTCTTTTCCTTGTATAATCATCAAACCCTTCAGAGGGTATATTAAGGATTTCTCCAAGTTTTCTGCATCAAAGGACACTTGAACCCCTTTCACCAGGCTGCTAACCTTGCCATCCTGAACCTCTGCATTTGCCATAAACTCAATTATTGCATTCCTTGCTAGCCTACCATCCATATGAAGGACCATGTCCTTCCACCCTGAGCAGCTAAGGCATCCACTAGTCTCATCATTCCTGGCTCCACCAGGTCTTTCAGTAGTCTACCCTTCAAAATCTTTCTTTTGCCAAACATGGCAAGCTTGTCTTTTTCACCATCAAAATTATTTTCTACTTCTTCTCCACTCCATTCCTCATCTTTAGAAATTTTCACTTGTTTTCCTTTCACAACAGACCTTGTCCTCTTGGCTAGTGAAGGTTCAGCAGCCTCAGACACAGCGGAAGACTTCTTGGAAGAAGTCTTGGGATTTTTGGGCTTGGGGGTCTGAACCTCCACTAGTTGAACTTCCTCTTGATGTACCTGTTCCATCTCCTCAACCTCCACATCCTCGGAGGACTCTGTAATCTTCCTTTTTGCTTTAGCCAGCCTTTTTTTCTTACTCTCAGCTAGAGCTTTCTGTAGATCACTCTCACTCTGCCTCACCCTACTTCTTATAGCTCTACCCTTTGGCAATGAATTCAGTAGTTGTTGGGGGTGAAGCCTTTCTTTTATTGGAGGTCTTAGGAATACCAGGTGCCTTTGGTGTGGGAGTTCTGCATTTCTTTGGGTCATAGCTTGCCCCAACCTTTTTCAGCAGGTCTGCTAGGGTCTCTTCAGTAGATGAACCAGGTTCATCTCCCTGTGTGCTCAGATTAACCAACCCCTCAACAACTTCCCCAGAACTACTTCCCCCTAACTTCTTGCCACTCTTTTCTACCCTTTCTTGTTCAACCCCACAAATAACAGGCACATGCAAATTAGTAGTGGGTGAATTATCAACCACTCTTTTCCCATTTACCCTCTCTTCATCACATGCACCCTCTCTCTCTTTTTCTTTTTTTCAGAATTCTTTTTAACTCCACTCCTTTGTGACCTTGGTAATTCTACATCCTTAATAGACCCAACCAGAACAAACCTAGTTTTTAGATATTCAGACACAGAAGAAATGACTTTAGAAGGGGATTCTTGAGTCTTTTTAGAGTCAGAAGACCCAGGTCTTTCCCCCTCAGTAGTGGATTTATATGATTCAGAATCAGAGTGGGAGTCAGAGTTTTGGTCCTGGCTTGCCTTCAACTTCTCATTTAATTTATTCCTCAGAGCCCTAGATGCTACTATTTTTCGAGCAAGCGTTGTCACCCTTCTCAGCCTGGGTTTGGGAGATGTACTAGGTGGAGGAGGTGTAGATGAATTAGAGGGAGTGGGTGGTGGAGAAGTTCTAGGATTGTCTTGTGGGTTGGTCATGGTCGTTGGTTTCTTGAGAGAATTCGTGAATTAGAATTTTGGAGAAGAGGGCAAGTAAAAGTGAAGAGGGATTTTGAAGGTTTGGAATTATGGAGATGGCAGAAGAATGATGTGTATTTAAAGAGAAATAAGCATTTAATGGGTACCGACAACTTTAGTAGTGGTCAATTAGAGGTCTAATCTACCTGAAACTTCAGGTTTGAATGATCGGTTTATCTTCCATATATTTTAGGCAATTTCTCCGATTTAGAGTTCTAGGCAGACAGAACTGGTTCAAGCAAACTAATAGAATTTTCTAGGAATTGAACAATTTTAGGACTTCTGCTCATGATTTAAATATTTATATTTCTAATTGTGCAGAGTATAGAAAACATACCTTAGCCTTCAGTTGAACCCATACTAATTAACCAAGTTCTTCATTTAGAATTCTCTCGAACATGCCTCAATTTATCATAATAGAGAAAATTTTGTAAAAGATCAGCGAGTCATATTAACACATGTCACAGGAGTATACTAATTAAAGTATGAAGCTGAGTAAGAATTAATCTAGATATTTACACAAGTACAGAGTTCCTAGCCAAAAAAAATTCATTTTTTTTCATTTTTTTCATTGTGCATTCTGAGCTGGACCTATTAGGTAATCTTAATCATCCCTAATTCCAACCTGTTCCTCTTAAAGTTTTCTCTACTTAGTACTTTAGTGAAGATGACAACAATTTGTTTATCAGTAGCACAAAATTCTATGGAGATCAATCCTTTCTCATAGTTATCTCTTAAGAAGTGGTGTATAACATCTATGTGCTTAGTCCTCTTATGATGAACATGGTTCTTTGTCATACTTATAGCACTAGTGTTATCACAGAATATAGGAATGCAACCAACTTCAATGCCAAAATCTACCAGCTATTGTTTGATCCATAGCAATTGAGCACAACAGGAGGCAGCGACAACATATTCAGCCTCAGCAGTGGATAAGGCCACTGAATTTTGCTTTTTAGTGGCCCATGATACAAGAAATGAACCAAGAAAATGAATCATACCTGAGGTGCTTTTCCTATCCACAATGAAACCTGCATAATCAGCATCAGCATATCCTACTAGATTGAAATTACTACCTTTAGGGTACCAAACACACAAATCAGTAGTGCCTTTCAAATATCTCAGTATCCTCTTGACAGCAGTCAAGTGAGACTCTTTTGGATTAGCCTAAAAGGGAGCACAAAGCCCTACACTGAAAACTATGTCAGGTCTGCTGGCAGTAAGATACAAAAGTGAATCAATCATACCCCTATACAACTTCTGA
Source organism: Nicotiana tabacum (assembly GCF_000715075.1). Classification (NCBI taxonomy): domain Eukaryota; kingdom Viridiplantae; phylum Streptophyta; class Magnoliopsida; order Solanales; family Solanaceae; genus Nicotiana; species Nicotiana tabacum. Next base: position 70,225,905 of record NC_134090.1, on the reverse strand, counting down.
TCAACAGATGAACCAGGTTCATCTATGTCTAATTTAGTGGCAGTTGCAATGGGGGTGTCTATTTCCTTTGATTCATCCATTTTAAACTTTTTGATCAGCTATTTTGTATATTTCTGCTGATGGATCATGGTTCCATTTGGGCTTTGTTTGATCTGTAAGCCTAAGAAAAAGTTAAGCTCACCCATCATACTCATTTCAAACTTACTCCCCATTAATTTGGCAAAATCCTTGCTTAGTTTGTCAGTGGTGGCCCCAAAGATTATGTCGTCAACATATATTTATACCACAAGGAGATCCTTACCTTTTTCCCTCAAGAATAGAGTACTGTCAATTTTACCTCTTTTGTAGCCATGTTCAAGAAAAAATTTGGACAATCATTCATACCATGCTCTAGGAGCCTACTTGAGTCCATAGAGAGCCTTGTCTAATTTGTACACATGCTCAGGACATTCCTTGCTCTCAAACCCTGGAGGTTGTTTCATGAACACTTCTTCTTTTAGATAGACATTCAGAAAGGCACTTTTGACATCCATCTGATGAAGAGTGAATTCCATGTGTGCTGCAAAGTCTATGAGGAGTCTTATTGCCTCTAGTCTTGCAACTGGAGCAAAAGTCTCATCATAATCTATACCTTCCTCTTGGCTATAACCTTGGACCACCAGTCTTGCCTTGTTTCTTGTAACTGTTCCATCTTTATCAAGTTTGTTTCTGAAGACCCATTTTGTGCCAATAACTAATCTGTCCTTGGGTCTTGGAACAAGATGCCAAACTTGACTTCTCTCGAACTGATTGAGTTCATCTTGCATTGCATTTGCCCAATCTGCATCCTACAAAGCCTCAACAACATTTTTAGGTTAAATAAGAGATAGGAAAGCATCAAAAGCACACAGATTCTTTAATTGTGATCTAGTTTTGACTCCAAAGGTTGGATCGGTAATTATGTTCTCAATAAGATGAGAACTTTGATACTTGTGAGGTTTCACAACCAACTGATTTCTGCTAGATGTTTCTCCCATGTTCTGTTGCTGAGGAACAGGGTCATTAACAGGTTCCTTTAGGGGATTTGTTTCAGTTCCTCTTTGATCAGTTCCCCCTGTCAGGTTGCCCTAGATGGAAGATCCTGTTCCATCTCCTGTTCCTTCTTTTGGTGCTACTTTAGTTTGTGCTGAGACTTCAATCAAGTCTTTTACCAGCCTAATAACTTCATCTTCATGTTCCTGTCTCTTAGAAAGAATGTTAGTTTCATCAAACACTACATGCACACTTTCTTCTACACACAAAGTTCTTTTATTGAACACTTTATATGCTTTGCTATGTGAAAAATATCCCAAGAATACTCCCTCATCACTTCTGGGATCAAACTTACCTAGGGAGTCCTTTCCATTATTGTGCACAAAGCACTTGCATCCAAATGCCCTAAGATGGGATATATTTGGTTTTCTCCCTTTAAGTAACTCATAGGGAGTCTTCTCTACAAGAGTTCTAGTCATGCATCTATTGATGATATAACATGCAGTGTTTACAACCTCTGCCCAGAAGCTGTGGGGCAGTTTACTAGAAAGAAGTATAGTCCTAGCCATATCTTCAAGAGTCATGTTCTTTCTTTCAACTACTCCATTTTGTTGAGGAGTCCTAGGGGCAGAGAAGTCATGATCTATACCATGCTCATCACAAAATTCCGCAAACTTAGCATTTTCAAATTCAGTTCTATGATCAGACCTAATGGATGTAAGTTGATTACCTAGTTGTTTCTGAGTCTTTCTAACAAAAGCAGTAAACATGTCAAATGCTTCATCTTTAGTTGTTAATAATTGTACCCAAGTAAACTTAGAATAATCATCAACAAGTATCGTCACATATTTCTTACCACCTCTGCTTAATGTTCTCATTGGACCACAAAGATCCATATGAACCAGTTCCAACGTCCTGGTTGTGCTTACCATTTTCTTGTTTTAAAGGATGATCTTACCTGCTTCCCCCTTGCACATGCCTTACAAACTTTGTCTTCCTTGAACTTGATGTTAGGTAGCCCTATCACCAAGTCCTTGGAGACTAATTTGTTGAGTTGATTCAGACTTGCATGACCAAGTCTTTTGTGCCACAGGAGGGGATCATTATCCAACACACTTAAACAAGTGAGGTCATTTTCTGAAAGAGTAGACAAATCTACAATGTCAATATTGTTAACTCTTTTTCCCTGAAAAACAATTTTGTCAGTGGTAATGTTAATCACAAAGCATTTGGTAGAGGTGAATGCTACAAGGTTACCTCTATCACACAGTTATGATTCACTCATTAGGCTATATTTCAACCATCTATCAAGTAGACATTCTCAATGGAGTGTGAGTCTGTCTTACCTACCTTTCCAACCCCAATAATCTCACCTTTCTTCCCATTTCCAAATGAGACATTACCTCATTTTATGTCCTCAAGTGAAAGGAACTGGTTCATGCTTCCAGTCATATGTTTTGAGTAGCCACTATACATGTACCATATTTGGCTATTTCCCTTCACTTGGGCCTGCAAAAAGAAATCAGGGGTTAGTCTTAGGAGCCCAAACTAGTTTGGGTCCCTTTCTATAGGTAAAGGGGTAAATCAGATTCCTCTTAGCCCACCCAAGCCGCCTATTTTTCTCTTGAACAAAGGCTTTATTCTTTTTACTGGCCTTTTTTTTGCATTACATTCATTTTTGTAATGGCCAGTCTTGCCATAGTGTGTGAAAATTTTGTTTTCAGGAAGAGTGGGGTACTTGCTTTTAGGGTCCCACTTAGGTGCTTGAGTCCCATAGCCAAGTCCTCTCTTGTTGATACTGTGATGTTCTTGCATCCAAGAGAGTGCATCAGAAGCCTTATTCCATTTGCAAGTTATGTCTAGTTCATGCTTTACCTTCCCTAGGTTTTCTTTTAAGACTCTTATCTGCTCATCCTTCCTGTACAACTCATCCTTCATTTTTCCTAAGTTTTCTTCTAAGGTGAGATGTGTGTGATCAGCTTTCTTCTTATCTGTTCCTAATTTTAGTTTTAAATTCTCAGACCTAAGTTCTAGGACACAGGTGTCAAGTTCAAGAACCTGGTTCTTCAACCCAGCATTTTTACTATCACTCTTATTAGCCCTAGATTTTAGATTTTTGCACTTGGCTTTTAAAATCACACACTCCCTAGACAGATATTCCTTTTCATTGTTAATTATCTCAGACTCATAAATGAAGTCTAGAAATAGTTTAGACAACCTTTCTTTAGACAAAAATTTAATTTTGTCTTTGAGATGAAGGACACTTACCTCTTGTTCATCATCTGATTCTCCGATGGCCATATGTGCTTGTTCATCTCCAGCTTCATCTTCTGAGTCCTCATATGATGTTTCTCCCCAAGCAGCAACCATAGACTTTGTTGATCCTTTGTTCCTTTTGGGTTGAACCTGTTCCTTCTTCCTGTTCTTTCGTTCAGCCCTTTCCTGCTTCCATTCAATTTCCCACTGAGGACAGTTCTTGATCATGTGATCAGTCTTACCACATTTGTAGCAACCCTCGTTGGTCTGTTTCTCAGGAGACCTTGGTTTGTTGAATCTTGTACCTCTTGAAGAACCCTTTCCTCTTATTAAGTACTGTTTGAAATCTCTTGTGATCATGGCCATTTCATCATCCTCCAGATCTGCACCTTCAACTATTTTGAGAGCCAGACTTCTTTCCTTCTTGGGTGCATCTATTTTCATGGGTTTCCTTCTCAGTTTATAGGCAGTGAGGTTTCCAATCAGTTCATCCAGCTTGAGGGTAGCAATGTTCTTTGATTCCTGAATAGCAGTAATTTTGCTTTCCCAAGTCACTGGTAAGACTCTTGTCAAGATTTTCTCAACCTTGTCTTCTTCAAGGATAATTCTCCCAAGAGATTTAAGTTCATTTGTTAGTGTTGTGAACCTTGTGTACATCTCTTGGATAGTTTCTCCTTCCTTCATAGTGAAATTCTCATATTGAGAATATAGCAGTGTTCCTCTTGATCTCTTTACTTGAGGAGTTCCTTCATGAGACACTTGTAAAGTGTCCCATATTTACTTGGAAGTGGTACAACTTTGAATCCTGTTGTACTCGTCTGGACCCAGTCCACACACAAGCCATTTCTTGGTCTTGGCATTCTTCTCCTATTTCTTTAAGTCTTCATAAGTGCAGTCAGCTCTTGTCTTTGGCACGCCCACTCCTTCAACATTCTTCTTTGTAGTTGACAGGGGACCATCAATGACTATGTCCCAGAGTTCATAGTCTTTTCCGATGATGTGATCTCTCATCCTGTTCTTCCACCAAGAATAATACTGACCATTAAAGAGTGGAGGCCTAGCAGGGGATTGCCCTTCCCAGTTTCCAGGTGGTGCACTCATCTTGATCTTTTCCTAAGGTGTTAACCTCTTCAAGGATAACCTGCTTTGATACCAATTGATATTTTAAACGTCCATACCACACAAAAGGGGGAGGTGATTTGTGTGGTACCCAATTTTTGCTTAACTGAACTATAGAAGAATGTGGTTTTTCTAGGTGTTCCAACTGCTACTGTTTGCGGAATAATAAACACATAAAATAAAGAACACATAGATTTCTACATGGAAAACACCTGGCTCAAAAGGTGAAAAAATCACGACCTACTACTCAATAGGATTTTCCCAAACTTCCACTAAAATCACTGAGCCAAAACAACATTTACAAAAACTCTTTGTAAACCTAAGGATTAACTCTAATCCCGTTGTGGCACACAACCTCAACTGTTGCGACAACTTCAAGTTAACTCTAACTTGAACACTCTAGGTACCTAAAACAATTGCTTCTATGAAAGCTGAAAGGTACAATGTAAAATCACCTACTACAATTGAAGTAGAATAAAAGATAGACACATGGAGCTAGTTCTTCTATCTTGTTCAAGTAGCTTCAGGATTGTACACTCAAATCACACATAAATTGCTTGCAAAATCGCCTTGCTCTTTTGCTCTCAATTTAAGTTTAACTTCTGCTTATGTGTATTACCTGTAAAAGAGAACAACACTGACATTTAATAGGTTAGTAATTAGAGTTTGACTGGGATTCAATTGCTACTCTTCTATCGTAGAAGAGTTCATGATGATCTCAAACTCTATCACTATCTTCATCCTAAACTGTGTTCTCTTCATGTAAGGAGTCTTTCTCTCCTTATCCAATATGCAACCTTTTTTATCAGATCAAGAGATATTACTTCTTGATCAGTTAGACTTATCTCCTTCACGTGCATCTCATATGTACAGGTAGATCATGACTGTGCTTCTCAAGATGGACCTGGTCCATGTTTGAGTTCTTTTGTCAATCTTCAAAATTTCACCTGTTCTTGGGCCAACAGGGTCTCCAGTGTTCTGTGTGGGGAACTAATTGGTTCTGTTCGCTGGTCGATGTTGAATAAGCTGAAGGGTCTAATTCCCTTCTTTTTTGGATTATGCCGCTGCTCTTAGATGTGTTGAAGATGGTGCGACTATCCTTGAAGGTGAGAAGCGGAAGTGGCGATGGGGAAAAGGTTGGAATGTGGTGTTAGTCGCCGATGGAGCTTAGGGTGTGGAGGCTGTCGTTAGTGGTCTGTGTGGAGAGGAAGATTTCCTTGTTTTTGGGGTCCATCCCATCCAAACGGCTGAAGCTTCAAAATGTTAGAGATGATAGCCTAGGTTTTTTTATAGAAAATGGCTGATCCCTTTAGACTAGGTTAGGGGTCCTTTTTTAATGTCTTTCTAGGATATTAGGGGTATTGGACTTGGGTTATTATGGGCTAGATCCGAATTGGGCCAAATTTGGCTAAATATACCTTTAAAAGTGGCCCTTCAACTCTAGTAGACTAAAAATATTAGCTCCTAAAATAACAACTACAAAATTATGAAATCATTTCTATTTAATTAAAGTAAAATTAGAAATTAAAAGTGAAACTGGTTTATATCAATTACCTAAATAAAAGAGAAATTTTTTGTAATTTTTATTTGACAAAATAAAGTAAAAGAATCAAAACTAATTGAAATAGCGATATTAGGCCTAAACTAAATATTTATATGCTAAAATATGTAAAATCTTGGGGAGGGTCAAAAATTACATGTCTATAACTGCCCCTATTTGACTGGAAACACGAAGAGTTTTCAGACAAAGAATGACGAGACAGGTTTTTTGACCTGACCCTTATTTAGAGAGACCAAAAACTAAGAGAAAGGAGAATGTGATCGAGCCCTGGTATCTGAGCTGCCTACATATCCTTGGCTATAAAGGAATCAGGCCACATGTAGTTCAGAAGTAGGAACAGTGATGGAGTATACCGAGGTGGAGAGACGATTGAAGTGTCGTCGAGTTTCTGGTCCGCGGTTCCTGCCATTATGTCAAAATCAAAAATGAAAAAGACTAACTAATTCTATCAGCTATGAGTTACAAGATTTATATCTATAAGTCTTCTGAAGCTTGATCTTGAGTATTGAATGGTTCTTCATGCAGACTTTCGATTTTAACCTTGATTCTTGCTAGCTGCAGCTGCTGGTTCATTCTTCCATGGCTTTTTCGGATCAAGACCGGACACGCAGTGCTTGTGACTTTAACCTTGTCTTGAGCAACTCATATCTTTCATCTGCTTCTGCATTTGGATTCACTTCCCTCTTTTTTCCTTTTCTTTCTTTTTTTCTTGGATTGAGACTTCTTCTTTGGTTATCTCAAACCCCCGTGCCTCGAGATAAAAATCTTATTCTTCAAGAAACTTGTTCTACCTCCAATTTGAAACTTGAAATGAATTCTAAAATGACTTCCCCCATTCTCCTGGTGAGTGCCTGCTACTGACTGGAAACTTGAAATAAATTCCTTTGTTTTCCAGGTGAGCACCTGATGCTTAAACTTGAAATGTATTCCCTTATTTTCCAAGTGGGCTCCTGATACTAAAACTTGAAATAAATTCCCTTGTTTTCCAGGTGGGCACCTGTAACTTAAACTTGAAATAAATTCCCTTATTTTCCAGGTGGGCGCCTGATGCCAAAACTTGAAATGAATTCCCTTGTTATCCAGGTGGGCGCCTGATGCCAAAACTTGAAATGTATTCCCTTATTTTCCAGATGGGTGCCTGATGCTGAAAACTAAAAATGAATTCCCTTGTTATGCAGGTGGGCGCGTAATGCTAAAAACTGAAAATGAATTCCCTTGTTATCCAGGTGGGCACCTGATGCTGAAAATTGAAAACGAATTCCCTTGTTATCTAGGTGAGGGCCTGATGCTGAACTTTGAAATGAATTTCCTTATTCTCTAGGTGGGCACCTATCATTACAACAAAACAGACAAAACAAAAGAAACTTTTCTACCCCAGTTTGATACTGGGAACATTTGTGAGTGTTAACCGAATCATGTTATCCAAAAGAGCTATAAGAATCTAAAATCTAAATCCCATTATCCAGGAGGGCCCCAAAAATTAAAATTAAATCTCATTATCTATGAAGGTCTTAAAAACTTAAAACTAAACCCCATTATCCAGGAGGGTCCTGAGGACTTAAAATTAAATCCCATTATCCAGGAGGGCCCTGGCAACTTGAACTTAAATCCCATTATCCAAGAGGGTCCTGGGAACTTAAAATTAAATCCCATTATCCAGGAGGGTCCTGAAAACTTTAAATTAAATCTCATTATCCAGGAGGGTCCTGAGAACTTACAGTTGAATCTATCTGGCACACGCTTTCCTAACAGAGGGTTCCTCCAGAACACGAAATTTCCTGCCACTGTTTCAAATAAAGAAAACTTGTGAGTTCAAACATGGTTGCTGGTTTGTGGCCTTGACTTTGAGGGCGATTTCTCCTTCACTTCCCATGATAACTTTGATTTCGACTCGAAAGACCTTGCTTGTTTATTGACTAACCACTTTCTCTGTCACCCTTATCATAGAAAATACCTCTAATCCGTTCAAACCCAACACCCTCTATCTGTTGCATTATTAAATTGACATATACCAAACCTTTGTATTTCACATGAATCCCAAAGCACGTTGATTGTTACCAACTCAGTGCGCTTGTTGTTCTTTCCTGACGCATGCCACTTTGATGTGCTAGCCAAATTGCATTTTGTGCAATTGGAAAGCTGGTGGCAAATTTTGAAGTCATTTCTCACTTGTTCTGACCAAATAGACTCAGAAAGAGGAAGTAAACAAGAAAAAAGGAACATAGTAAAGGACAATGGAAAGAGATGATTCCTAACAAGAAAACTACAAAGTAGAAACTTATCAGATGTGTGTTTACTATGAAAATGGTAACAATAATTAAATTTGTAAATGAGATTCTAAAAGTACGTGATCTATTTTTGAGCTAGTTTTTAGAGCAGATGATGCTAAGAACATGAAGTTCAATGATGAAATGCAAGCTAAGATGAGGCAGTAATCAAATCGAGGGGCCTGTTGCCCTGATGTTGTACTGGCCGATGAGGGACCTCGGGGTCGATGTTCGGGTTGAGCTCGACATATCAGGGGCAATCAAGAATGGGATAACAGTTGAGATATGATTAATTAAGGTTCTTTATGGCCAATACCAAACGAAAGGATGAAGAACAAGTAAGGAAGCGATAAATATTAAGGTGACCTTAGGCCAGTGAAAACGAGCAAGTTAGAAAGAAAAGAGAGAGAGAGATATTATTGCACTTGTGGAGAAATGGAGAAACATCAGCCCCTTACAAGGTAGTGCGAGTCCCCTTTATATAGGAGGAGAACTCGGCTACAAGTACATGAGCATTAATTACAAAGTATGGAGATGGGACAGCTTGACGCGATGCCTTAGCATAGGCTTTGGATAGGTCGGCCCTATCAGACTTAGTCGTGTGCCTTGGAGCTTCCCCTTATGTCCTGGCTACGATATCCATCTTCTCTGAGTCGGGACTCGATGAGCCTCGATGAGCCTCGAGGTCGGGAACTCAATCGTGGCTTCCCTTCCTCGGGGTCTGAAGGTGTTCTTCCGAAATGACTTGACAGCGAGAAATCAAGTCCTCTAATTTCACCGCATACAGATAGTCTCCGCATTTCCCAGAACGAAGTGATGGGAAATGATTTTGACATTTGACTCCTCGAGCTTCTTATAGTGACGTTATATCGATGATGCAATTCCTGGCGCGAGCTTTGTGGTAATCGGGGCACCCACGAGCTTGTGTATTTTCGACTTCATTCAATGCACTCCCGATTCCTACTCTTCAAGGTGAAGGTGCCGCCATCAATTTGTTTTTTCAAGGATGCATTAACTGCATCCGTCGGTTAAATGGGGGTGTATTGGCATTGTTTTTCCTATCCCAGTGCTTTCATTGGCTCATTTGCCGATCTCTTCTTACCATCTTCCTCTATCCTTGAAGATCATGCTTGTGGCTCATAGCCTCAAGACCGTTTGTCAAGCATGATTATGCCACCTCGTTGCTGCTGTGGTCGTTGACATGGTTACCATGGCTGCTACTATTGGCTCGAGATGATGACATACGAAGGCCATCTTTCCTTGTTTGCAAAAAGCTCTTCAGATTACATATCGCTGCTCAAAAGGGGCTCGGATTATACACTGCTGCCCACCTTCATACTCTGGCTTGACGTGGTGCTCTGCCTCGAGTTGGGGGCTTGCACGGCTAGATATTCCAAGAAGTGGATTCTAAGTAGCCGTTCAAGTGGGACCGAGGCTTGTTCGGTCCGCTGTCTCTCCAAGGTTCTCTTGGCCAACGAGGGTCCTCGAGCTTTGGAGAGCTATGGTGTTTTTTCATCCCTCCCTGCTATCGCCTTATCCCTTAGCGATATCAGTGTGGAAGGCCGGGATGAAACTTCCAAGGATGTGCATCCAGAGGCACCTGTTGTAAGAGGCAGACCTTTGAAGGTGGACTGGTCTTCGGGCTTTTACTTCGCGTGTGCATCCCTTTGTTTCTTCCTCTATGCATAGAGATCCTCCGCAGGCTTTTGTAATTGTATGTAATGACCCCTCGAGGGTTGCTGTTCACGGATCTTTATGAATATGAATATACCCCATTGACTTCTGCTTTCGATTCTTGCCTTGTAATCACGTGCTCTCGTGCCCTTCGAGGCCCTTTGAATGCCTTCCTTTACTGTTGACCGCTGATATCTAACTCGGGTGCGAGCGTTCTTTCCAATCCTCTGTTGATCGATGACACTTTTTTTAGAGCCCCTCATCGTACCTCGGACCAAGCCTAAATAGGCCTGATAGGTTCAGGCTGTCGGGCTCTCCGAATTGCAAGGAGATAACATGCTGAGTTTCGGAGCTTTTCGAGAATGTTATTCTGAACGGAGGTTAGCTTTGGGTACCTGGGGGTCCCCTTTGATCTTGATGCAAATAGCTTTTTAAAGTGTATAGGATAGACTTCTATTGAGGAGTTGTCTGTACTCAGGCGCTGCCTCGAGCCTTTGTGGAGCTTTCGTGATCGGAGCTTCGCGTGCTTATTTCTCTTTTTAGAAAAGGAAACCATGAGGCCGAATACCATCTCTAGTCGAGCGATGGCGTTGAAAGCTTCCCAAAGTCCGACTTCTTTTTGGTGGGGATCCTCGAGGTAGAATGCTGCCTCAAAATTGGAGATAATATGGCCGACTTCTTGAGTCCTGGCTTCTCATTGAAGGATGCTTCCGGGATCGGGTATCACCCCATCGATCTATATCGAGGCTGTTGGCTTCTCGGGGCTCACTCCGGGTAGGCAAGTCGTCGTTGCTTCTTGCATATATGTGGGAAGGCTTCGGCTTCTTCGAAAGACCTCACTATTTTAGATAGCTGCCCTTCCGCTTTGGCATAGGGTTCTTCATTTCTTCGGGCGCAAAAAAGCATTGGCGCACGTCCTCGCTCTGATCTGCTAGTCTTACCATAGTCATGGCAACCACTTTGTGGTCGGCCCGACAGGGAGTGGGGAGTGCTGCTTCCGGCGCTCAGGAACCGCGGGAGTTCGCTCTGAAGACAGTGTGTTTGATAAGAGAGGAACATCTGGAGATGGTGAGGAGATACTGTGGATGGAGCGAGGGGATAACGCTGCAGGTGCTTTCCCCGATGAGAGTATTACGGACTCCACTGATGGATTCTTGAGCGTATACCTATATCCTTTCACATTTGGCCTCCTTGATAGGGTCGTGCTTGATTTTTGCTTGAAGTGTCGGGTTACTTTGGCGTAGATACATCCGTCATTTTGGCGAGTGGTGTTGATGATGAGGTTATTTGCGCAGAAGGCTTGGCTTGAATTCACGCTTAACCACCTCGTCAGGCTATACCGGCCCTTTCATCACCAAGGCCTGCTAACCTGAGGTGCCGTTCGTCCATGCCCTTTGTTGTCGATGATGAAGGAGATGGGGATCGAGAGTGGGCTAGTTGGTTTATCTAGGTCTGGATGGCCAACATTATCCTTGTAGAGCTTTTGCCATTTCCCGAGGGGTGGAATTATGTACATGAGCGGAGCATCTGGTGCTTTTTTAGATTTTGCCTATAGCAAAAATCAGTTGAGTAATCGTGTTTTTTCCCTTTTTGCAGCAACTTCATAGACACCGAGTGAAGTCCTTGACCTGCCCAGCTGGGAACGGTGGTTGGTGACCCATTCGACCTGCGATGAGCATCAGTGGCGAGCTGTATTTCGTATCAAATGCAGAGCAAAATACCAAGGTATGCGTGCACGCTGCCTTTGCCTTGGCCCTCGTATACTTGAGGTAACATTTCCCTCCTTTCTTTTGTACTGGCTTTGTCGTTTGCAGGTATCAGGCGATTCTTCGGGATGAGGCAGTGCTCTTCCAAAGGGGAGAAGGAGGCGTCGGTCTCCAAGCTGAGGGACGACGGCGATAAACGGGATTGACACCCGCGGTGTAATAAAGCTTTTAGTGGCGCTGAACGGGCCTGTGTCTTCGAGGAGAGGGCATTGTCTGAGCCTGCTGTTCCTAGAGTATCTGATTCTTGGGTGGCGGTTCCTCTGAGTGAATATGCTTTGCCCGAGGTTGGTTCTCCTAGGGACAAAGAGGCAGTATCAACAGGAGTGTGCTCTCACTTCGAGGAAGTCCGTCGGCTTCACTTTGTAGTGAGCTTAGGCGCAGTTTTCCAATATTTCGTATCCTCTTTCCTTTATTGAGTTTTCCTTGAGCAGGCCTATGATAGGCTTATGTCTGAGCTGCTCCATCAAGGGGCCAGGCTTCAGAAAATTTTGGACGAACGCGAGTCCCTTAGGCTTCTTAGCAAGGAGAAGGAGGTTGAGTTGCTGCATTAGCAATATGAGGCGTACCGGAGCTCGAATTATGAGAGCTATTTGATGGAGCAGATAACCTCTTGTAGCATGTGCTTTGCTCCTTTTTGACCTTAAGGTTAACCCCTTTTTGTTATATTAGCTACAGAAAAATACGGAGGCCTTGGAGTACCTCAAGGGCGACATCGACCACGTCAGGGTTGGGTTCAAGTGGATATTATTGGGAAGCTTGAATCTGATCTCTCAAAGATCAGGGCTGAGATACTTGATACCCGGGATGAAGCGGTACTAAGCCAACCCAAGGCTGATCAGGAGATGGCGATTCGCATGAAGGGTGCTGCTGATGCCAAGCCGAGCTTAGGCGACCCCTCGATCGGGAGAAGAGGATCGAGGAATGTGTTTATTGCAGATCCTGAAGAGAGGTACTGGAGGAGATTGGTGCAAGGGGCTTCATTCTCTCGGAGGAATTGGCTCGAGCAAAGGTGGACGAGCATGATGCTCGGTCACTTCTCGTTGATGTTGCGGAGGGCGAATTTGGCAAGCTATAGCCCTTTGGAGCGGACTGTAGATTTTGCCGTTTTTCCGCTTTGTATTTGATACTTGTAAAGCATGTTTATAGATGGAGGGTGCGGCATTTTTGCGTATGTAAGATAAGAGGAAACTTGAAGCTTTATTTCTTCTCCATCTCCTTCTATATTGCTTTTGACCAGGCGGGCTGGTTTCGGTGTTTGGCGGGATCCTAGTAGGTCCGGAACCGATCAGGCAGACCTGGAGGCTTTTAAGTACGATCCTTGATGTGAGTAGGTATTGGGGCCTCTGTGTTTTACCTAGATTTTAGGCTTAGTCTCCGAGTCAGGCCCTGACTCGAGCTTGCCCGACCTACAGTCTTCTGTGCCCGTGCATGCAGATAGTGATTGTTCTTATTTCTTGCCCTTGGGCATTTGCCATTTCAACTATTTTGGGCCCAGTCTCCGAGTCACATTGCGATTCAAGCTTTAATTGACCCTCAAGTTCTTTCCTGCCTGCATGGACAGACGACGATGGCCTTTTGTGCTTCGGGTCGAAATGATCTTACAGGTGCATGGCCCAGAGGCTCACTCGGCAAGCGACAGTGGCATTTATGTCGTGCCCTTAGGCATATTGCAATATAACCATTTCGGGTCCATTCTCTGAGTCGTATTGTGACTCGAGCTTTAATTGACCCTTAGGTTCTTTCCTGCATGCATGGGTGGGCGACGATGGCCTTTTGTGCTTCGGGTCAAAGTGACCTTAAAGGTGCATGGCCCGGAGGCTCACTCGATCGGTGATAGTGGAATTTATGTCATGCCCTAAGGCATATTGTAGTTTAACCATTTCGGGTTCAGTCTTTGAGTCGCGTTGCGACTCGAGCTTTAATTGACCCTTAGGTTCTTTCGATTTTCAGACCGGCGATAGTGCCTCTTACGCCATTTTGGTCGTTGAGACCTTTTAATATGTGTCCCGAAGGCTTGTATAGTTAACTATTTTGGATCCGGTCTCCGAATTGGGTTACGATTCGAGCTCATTTTAATCCTCAAGTTGTCAATTTTCAAGCTGGCGACAATGGCTCTTATGCTGTTTGGTCGTAGAGACCTTTTAGTATGCAGCCCATAGGCTCGTTTGGCTGGCAATAATGGCTCTTATACTGTTCTGCCCGTAGGCTTTTTGTAGGCTTTGTTTTCCGCTCGTTAAGGTCTTTTGAAATAATTTTGCCTGACCCGTCGTCAGTTCTGGAAGAACCTTAATTTCAAGTCGTTATTGGCGATGTTCGAGCAACTCGAAAGTGTTTTAGCTCGTAGGTCGAGTAGATCGACGCCTTGTGATTTGGAGCTGACATGGTCGAAGCTCGTTTTTTGCCTGTTGAGGGAAGCCTATTTTAACAAGTTCTTTCCAAAGTATATTCGATGTAGTGGCCTGCAATTTTTGTTTAGCGGCGATCGGGCGTCCCTGAATCGTGTTAATTTGGCTGTATCAGCCATTTTGACCGTAGTCATATATGTTTGGCCGGAGCCATTTTTGATTCTGAGTGATAGTTTAGGCGTCTACACCGAGGGTATGCCCTTTCAGGATTCTTACAAATGCGACGTATAGCCTAAACTTCGGGATTTTTGAGTTTCATGCCTGTTGAGGTCTTACAATTTTTCATGCCTATTGAGGTCTTACAGTTTGTCATGCCTGTTGAGGCCTTACAGTTTGTCATGCCAATTGAGGTCTTACAGTTTGTATTTCTTTGTAGAATAGGTCTTGTTACACCAGGTCTGCCCGCTCGGGGTCTTACAGTTTCAGGTTTTCCAGTGCTTTGTGATTGGCGACAGTCTTAGAGTTATTGAGTTTGCTTGGGCTCGAAGGCCGCTGTTTATGAGCTCGGAGTTACCTTGCTGGGGCTTCATGAGCCTGGAGTTCCGACCCTGGGGTCGTGCAGGTGCCATATTGTTGACGCTAAGTTCCCGAGCATTTCGGGATGCATTCGGTGGGAGGGTTCCTGCCGAGAGTACACTGCGATTTCCTTGTTTGGAGAATAAGATACCGAAAAGATATCCTTTTGTTGCTTGGCGTAAACACACATTGTTTCATTGTCGTGATCTCGGCCCGCGCTGGTGCAGCTCCTCAGACCATTCGATCTGGTATATGATTCACTATCGAAACTCAGTCTGACGTTTCCCGGTCCTTCTGAGGGGATGGTGCCCTTAAAAGAAGATCATTGCTCGTCGTTTGACTGCCGAAAAAAGCCTGTGATCTTGTCTGATCCTCCTCTGGGGGTACGTTTCTCCGCTAATAATCTTGCTGGCGAGAACCTCTTTGCGGCGGAAGTCTGATCGAGGGAAGAGAGCGCGGCGGGACCTGCTGAGGCCTTGGGATTTCCGGGTGGAGTTAGATTCTGAATGTCCCGGCCGGTTGTCTGCATACAGGTTAGTAAAAAAATAACAAAGGAGTGAAGTGGTTCTTCCTCACCGCGGGATATACAGGCGACGTTTCGAGATTTGGTATGTTCTTGCCCTTTCGAGGTGTGAGCCCTAATATAGCCCTCTGCTATGTTTAATCAGGCTTGGCCGAAGATGCGGTTGGTTTACCCTTTAATTCTTCTGAGGGTGGAGGTATTGATGCCGGCGATGCGACATATGATGGGGAATTTCCCTTTGTCGCGTATTGCTCCCTGTCGACTATTTTAATTCCGCCCCTTGCGTGGGATTTCATCCTTTTGGCGAGGTGGGGTCGACGCTGTCTTCGGGCGGTATGCCCGCGGCCACCTGAATAAGACGTTCGTACCTTGCACCTTCTTTGGCGGTACAGATCCCGACATCTTAGCTCGAGCTTAGACGGGTTGTATCGAGAGAATGTTCTTCCTGCTTTCTGTGGTGATCGTCGCTTGGAATCCGTCAGGGATTCGAGATGCGTGAGAGATTTGGTCCGTTAGTCTGGACCGACCTATTGACTTTAGTCTTACATCATTGGTGTGCTTGATCGAACCACCTGAATTCATGAACACATGTTTTATTTGGAATAGATCAAATGAGGGAGAGGGTTACCAATGCGTCAGTGTGAGGCCGAGGCGAAGTCTCGATGTCCTTTTCTCTGGATGTAAGGGTGTCCTCTGGAATATTTCCCTGGACCCGTTTTTCCCTGGCGACGAACATTTTTACTCTCTATTTTACGAGTCCTTGGAGGGCGTCGCCGTTCCTCCACCGTCGTGGTAATATGTCGCGGCTTGTTTGCTTCATTCTTCCTGGTCGCCTTCCTCCCTTGGGGCTGGATTCGAGCCTGATCGCTCGATGGTACTCGGTGGTGATTTTTATCGAGTAGCACGACTGTTGTCCTCCTGAGCTGGGGGCCATTTTTGATCCCGCGGTCGCGCGCGCCTGGTGGTCCCTATGCCGGGTTGTAGTTCCTTTAAAGGGGACTTGGTTGAATAGGTCTGAGTCATTTGGCGTCCCTAGTTTCTCTTATGGTGATCACGATGTTTGGTATAGCAATGCGGAAACCGTATTCTGCTGGGCGGGATGCCCCTTCTGACCATGCCTCGTCGAACCTGGCTCCACTGAAGGTTCCTCGAGGATGTTTCCCTCGAGCCATTACCCGATCATTGCGAGGTAGGTTACATCTTGTGGCGTTCCTCCTATCCACGACGCATGGATGGTACCTCCACCTATTTGGCATTAGCTTCTTTTTCGGGAGCCTGCTTGGGTATACCGAGCCCGAAGAGGCTCCCGGATGGTCGTCCACGACCCTGATTCGTGGCTGGTGCCGAGTACGGGCATCCGACCAGATCTTGGCTGGGTATCTGATCAAGGTTCATTTGAAACATCTTGGATTCATCAGACATGGTTCGTTTAAGCTTCGGGCGAAGTCCTGTGTTGCCCAGTCATACGAAACCGGGAGCGATCTCATTCGTTCTATCAGGGAATGAGGCACGACTTCCTGTGACGTTTCATTCTTTCTTCGTTCTTCGTCAGATGTGTCAGGCTCTCCCATTTCTACTTCAATGACATCGGCATGTGCCTCTGCGGAGGAATCTGCTGGAACGGTAAGCGAGTTTGTGAGGTTCGGCGCTAGGCTGCGGTACCACATCATGGTTCTTTTTAAGAGTGTTTCCCGGGACCTCTTCAACGGGACGGGCTCGAACTCATCATCTAGAAGGTCACTGCCTTTTCCCGCGTACGTGTAAGAGGTGGTGCACTCGCCGGGATCTGAGGTCCTATTATACTTAGGGAGTTCGTGCATTCCAGATTTCCGTGAAACGGGTTCCGGGGCCGCTTCCTCGGGGGACAACTATTGCGTGAACCTCCACGAACCTGACTCGATCCTTTTGGAGAGATCCCCAATCATCTTCGCTATGGAAGGGTCTATTATCGATCCGTTGTTGCTTGATCTTTCGGGTACTCATTCAGCGCGGGGAGCTGTTTCCGATGCTATTGTGCTGGGAGTCTTCGGATGGCTCTGCACCTGAGCGATAGCCAATTGCTGTGCCTGCAACATTTCAAAATTATCGTGAAGACTAACTTCCTGTGTTTCCCGAGCTGGGGTTTGTTAGGGTTCCTGTTGGTCGATATGCTGTATGCTCCCATCGGTGTGCGAGGCTTCGTCGACCTGCTGCGCGCCTTGCGAACCCGTGTCCGCTGGAATCGGCCCAGATGCGTTATCGGGGTTCTGCGGCATCGCGCCAACCATTGGAACAATCACACCATTTTCGCCATGATTTTCGGGGTAGTCGTTCTCGACTTTGTTTATCGAGCCAGACATTTCAACCTGAAATCAAAGGATCTTGGACAAGAAAAGTGTGAGAGATAATGTGCGTTTGTGCAGTGAAACCAGCAAGAAAATAATCACCATTATTTTTAGCCCCACGGTGGGCCCCAAACTGTTTACCATGAAAATGGTAACAACAATTAAATTTGTAAATGAGATTCTAAAAATACGTGATCTATTCTCGAGCTAGTTGTTAGAGCAGATGATGCTAAGAACGTGAAGTTCAATGATGAAATGCAAGCTAAAACGAGGCAGTAATCAAACCGAGGGGCCTGTTGCCCTGATGCAGGACTGGTCGATGAGGGACCTCGGGGTTGATGTTCGGGTCGAGCTCGAGCTATCAGGGGCAATCAGGAATGGGATAATAGTTGATATATGATTAAATAAGTCTCTTTATGGTCAATACCGAACGAAATGATGAAGAACAAGTAAGAAAGAGATAAATATTAAGGTGACCTCGGGCCAGTGAAAATGAGCAAGTTAGAAAGAAAAGAGAGAGAGAGAGAGACAACCACAACAACCCAGTATAATCCCACAAGTGGGGTCTGGGGAGGGTAATATGTACACAGACCTTACCCCTACCCCGAGGGACAGAGAGACTGTTTCCAGGAGACCCTCGGCTCAAGAAAGCACCAAGTGACGATATATTAGTACTATCAATAGAATCATAATAAAATAACATAAAATACATAACATAACATAAAATAACAAAATAACAGCAATATAAGAAATATAGGAAATACGAGTAAGATGGAAGGTATACTAATATCCAGCATATAAAGCCCTGCATCAGCAGATGATCAGTAACATCCTAAGCCTAACTCCTAACTGACTAGTCTCACTCTAGTGCGTTGTAGAAATATTCACAACTTCCCCCTAACCTACAACCATAATGCTCGACCTCCACAATTTCCTGTCAAGGGCCATGTCCTCAGTAATCCTAAGTCGCGCCAAGTCCTGCCTGATCACCTCTCCCCAATACTTATTAGGTCTCCCTCTACCTCTCCTCATGCCCACTAGGAGTGTCAATGGTTCGGTTCGGTCGGTTATTTTGTAAATTTTGTACAATACCAATTTTTCGATTATTCATTATGTATAACCAAAATTAGACTTTTCGAAACCGTCCCAATTATATCGGTTTCTCTTTGGTATCGGTACGGTTCGGTTAATTTTCGGTATTTTTTAAAAATGTCATGTAAAAGTCACTAGTAGAACTAGAATGCAATAACATCCATACTTTTATAGGACTTAGCAAAACTCTCTAGATATTTTTACATTTTAAAGGGCGATGAATTAAGAAAATATGAAAGATGGCTAGAGTATAGATCCATCAACTACTCTACAATAGCGTAAAAGAAACTAAATAAATTAATATAAAGAAAATATAAATCACACGAGTGGAAAAATATTAATTAAACAGGGATTGGTACTGAAAAAATAAAGTCTATAGAAGATTAAATATTCAAAAAGATAAACTTAGATCATACGAAAGGAAATATAATCAATACATTGTAGTTTGCGACTCATAATCGCTATAATGTCTTGTGTCTTGCTAGTGAATATGCTGAAAATAATTTATTTTCAGTGGGAGTGGCATAATAGGTTTGAGAATTATAATTTTGCGTTTATTATTTGTTGGCTTGTAATTGTTTTCATAATTCCAAAATCCAAGGAAAAATTTAATGTTTTATTATTTTTAAACTTAATAATAAATATATTTTTCACATGTAAATTTATTCGGTACGGTTCGGTATTTTTTTGATTTATTTTTATAAAATAAAAAACCTACCCTAATTATCGGTACAGTTATAGATTTATATAAAATCTACAGTTTTATTAAAATAAACCTAAAAATCGGTTCGGTACGGTACAGTTCAGTCGGTTTAGTCGGTTTTTAAATATCCACTGACACCCCTAATGCCCACCACCGCCAGTCGCTCACACCTTCTCACCGGTGCATTAGTGCTCCTCCTCTGAATGTGCCCGAACCATCTAAGTCTTGCTTCCCGCATCTTGTCCTCCATGGGGGCCACACCCACCCACTCTCGAATATCTTTATTCCTAATCTTATCCATCCTTGTATGCCCGCACATCCACCTCAACATCCTCATCCCTGCTACTTGCATCTTCTGGATGTGTGAGTTCTTAGCCGGCCAACACTCGGTCTCATACAACATGGCAGGTCTAACCACTGCTCTATAAAACTTACCTTTTAGTAACAGTGGCACTTTCTTGTCACACAGGACTCCCATCGCTAACCTCTACTTCATCCACCCTACCCCTATACGGTGTGTGACATCCTTGTTGATCTCCCCGATCCCCTGAATAACTGACCCAAGGTACTTGAAACTACCCCTCTTAGGGATGACTTGAGAGTCAAGCCTCACTTCCACTCCCGCGTCCGTCGGCTCGACCCCAAATTTGTAGTCGAGGTATTCTGTCTTCGTCCTACTCATGTCATTATGGCACCTCCCCTTGAATATTATGCGTTATGGCATCCATCACCAGGGCAAATAGGAAAATGCTCGGAGTCGCCTTAGTGCAATCCCGTAACAACCGGAAAATGCTCGGAGTCGCCTCCTACTGTCCTAACCCGAGTCTTAGCTCCATCATACATGTCTTTAATCACCCTAATGTAGGCAACTGGGACCCCTTTAACCTCTAAGCAGCTCCATAAGACCTCCCTAGGGACCCTATCGTACGCTTTCTCTAGATTGATAAACACCATGTGGAGATCCTTCTTCATATCCCTGTATTGTTCCACCATCCTCCTAATAAGGTGGATAGCTTCTGTGGTAGATCGCCCCGGCATGAACCCGAACTGGTTGTCTGAAATAGACACCGTCCTTCGCACTCTTATTTCTACCACTCTCTCCCAGACTTTCATGGTATGACTCAGTAATTTGATACCCCTATAGTTGTTATATCTCTGGATATCGCCTTTGTTCTTATACAACAGAACCATTGTACTCCACCTCCACTCTTCAGGCATCCTATCAGTCTTGAATAAAACATTAAACAACCCAGTAAGTCATTCCAAGCTTGCTCTACCCACACACCTCTAAAGTTCAACCCGAATTTCGTCTGGACCGGTAGCTCTGCCCCTCCTCATCTTATGCATTGCCTCCATGACCTCATCGACCTCAATGTCCCTACAATAACTTAATTCATGGGGGCTGTCGGCATTCCTCAATTCACCTAGTACAATATCCTGATCCCCTTCTTCATTTAGAAGTTTATGAAAGTAGGTCTGCCATCTCCTCTTAATCTGGTCATCCCTCATCAAAACATTGCCGTCATCATCTTTTATGCACCTTACTTGGTCCAGATCCCTAGCCGTCCTCTCTCTCACCTTAGTGAGTCAAAATAACTTCTTCTCCCCACCTTTGTTCCCTAGTTCCTCATATAGACGAGCAAAAGCTACCATCTTTGCTCCATTACTGCCATCTTCGCCTCCTTCCCAGCAACCTTATATCTCTCACTGTTCGCTCTCTTCTCCTCCTTGCTAGTGCTCTCTACTAACCGCAGGTAAGCCGCCTTCTTCGCTTCTACTTTACCTTGGACAATTGCATTCCACCACCAGCCTCCTTTGTGGCCATCGGTGTGTCCTGAAGATATCCCTAACACCTCTCTCGCCGCCATCCTTATATAGTCTACCATCATCGACCACATCGTGTTTGCGTCCCCACTACTTCTCCAAGCTCCCATTGCCGATAACCTTCCTACCAACTCCTGAGCTTTATCCTTAGTTAAAAGAGAGAGAGAGAGAGAGAGAGAGAGAGAGAGATGTTATTGTACTTGTGGAGAAATGGAGCAACATCAGCCCCTTACAAGGTAGTGTGAGTCCCCTTTATATAAGAGGGGAACTCGGCTAGAAGGACGTGGGCATTAATTACAAAGTATGGATATGGGACGGCTTGATGCGATGCCTCTGGATAGGCCGGCCCTGTCAGACTTAGCCATGTGCCTTGGGAGCTTCCCCCTCTATCCTGGCTTCGATCTCCGTCTTCTCTGAGTCGGGCCTCGACAAGCCCCGAGGTCGGGAACTCGGTCGTGGCTTCCCGTCCTCGGGGTCTCGGGGCGTTCTTCTGAAATGACTTGACCGCGAGAAATCAAGTCTCAAGTCCTCTGATTTCGTGCGTTTAATGTGGATACCAACTCTAATGACCATGACATGCACCTTTGGATTAAGTGGCCTAATCGGTCAAGCAAGTCTAATGTTCAACTCTCGTTGTACCTTTGAGTTGTGAAACTGGTCTTCCATGCTCCGATTATCCTATTTGATTCACGGTCCTTATTCGACTTGTAGTGCCCGAAGGGTTTTCACTATCAAGCTTCTCTCATTTTGTTCTTTCTCTTAACTTACTGTCGCCTAATGGTGCCTGTGAAGGTTTTCACTAATAGGACTCTCTCATTTTTTTCTTTTCTTCTTTTTCCCCTCTGATTCTGCAGATGACAAGGCATTAACCACGATAGAAATATCATATGCTCCTGGCATGTCTGACTCGACACTCTCAAAGATTATCTGATAGGTCTTTTTAAGACTGTAATATGGCTTTTGGACAAGGTTAGAAAGAAATGATATCATAAAGGCTCAAAATAACTAAGACAACGGGGTTAATTTATTTACAACTTTTGGAATCCATTCTAAAAACTTTGCCCCAATTTCTAAAAAAAGGGAATTTGATTCTTTTTTTTCTTTTTCTTTTGAGATGGAATTTCTAAGAAAGACTGCCCCACTCTCGACTTCGCGGGATTATGGAATATTTTATTTGGTGCGACCGAACCGTAAGGATGCCTACGTATCTTGTGGTGACAAAAATCAGGTCGAACGTAGTTCACAGGGATGCTTTCTTTTCGTTGCTATTCTTCTTCTTTTTTCTCTTTTTTTCCTTTTCTTTTTCTTCTTTTTCTATTTTCTCTTTTGATTTTTTTTCCTTTTTGACTTTTCTTTTAGAATGAACTTTCTAAAACAAACCTATGGGGACATTATTTTTTTTTCTTTTCTTTTTATGACTCTGACTTGATTCCAAAAGAGGGGAGGTCAAGAAAATTCGCACAAGCTCAAAAGGGGTACCGAATGGTATAAAGTATTTGGGTAGTTGAAAGAGGGCCTCCCAATCTCTGAAAATGCCAAGTACAATACCTGCAACTTGAGGATAAATATTGAAGATCATGCACAATATTTTTTTTGCAGCTTCGGCATTGATATCATTGATATGCCTTCAACTTTTTAGTGCCTTGTCAAGTACAAAACTCTCGTTGGGTGATTCCCTATTCACAATGGATATCCTCTGTCAATTCATAGCAAACTCTCTTGACTTTATCTTGTAAATTGAGGCGCACTTGAACTCAAAGTTGCTCGCTTCAAATTGTCTGGGATGCATTCTCCTTTAACGAATTCTTGTCATCCCATTAACTTCTCAAGTTATCTTCCCCAGTTTCGCACAGTTCGGGCTTCAAAAGATCTCAAAATGTCAAAATCTATACTTATTTCCCTCAAACGTCCCTATCATCTTCAAAATTGTTTCATTGATTCATAATTAGACTAACTTTTAAAACCAGGCCGAGAATTATGTGTGCATGTCATATCACTAGAGCCAGTATGAAAAGAACTATAAAAGAAAAAGGAAACTAAACAAAAACTGACTAGAATAACAGAACACAAGAAATTGCTTTAGACAGACGGTAAAAGGGTTTAAACAATAAAACAAGTAAAATAAGCTGGGGTTACAATCCTAGAACAAAACTAGACAACACTAAACGAGCTACTACGACTAAACAAACTAGGCAAAATAAAAGGATAGAAGTGTTTGAGTCACAAGACAATATCCAAATTACAACCCTGAAACAACCCGGACAATAGAAATGACAACAAAATAAACCACCAGAACTCCTCCCTGACTAGCCAAAAAAAGTGTCTTCCCAATCACCAAACTCAACATCTTAGCCACTGAGTTCCACATCAATGTCACTGGGACCTTTACCAACTTCAATCATATTGTCTTTACCAAGTGGCTCATTGACTCCTTTGGCCAACCCTTCGTCATTGCAAACCATCCCAACAATTTGTGCGTTGTCATATACCTGTAGAGGATTATGTGTGACACTTGGGGTATTCACTGCCTTTGACCACAATTATTCCTTCTTGAATCATTCTTTCTATTTCCCTTTTCAAAGCATGACAATCTTCAACATTGTGCCCCTGGGCATAGGAATGCTATTCACACCTTTTAGCAGGGTCAAAGCTTCTCGCACGTAGGTCTATATAATTTGGAGGAATAGGTGCAATCATGTCGTAATGCTTTAATTTTTTAAACAAGCTTGCATATGAACTCTCTTATTGATGTAAAATTATCTTTTAGCCTTTGTTCCCTTCTACACCCTTGGCTTGAATGTGGGTTATATGACACTTAAAAATTTTGTGGAGGCTGGTGGGGATTTTGCGGTGCTCGTGTTCGCCTTTTGGAGTGACCTAGTGGTTAGACAGATGGCCGAACGTTATTCGGAGGATAATACTGGGGTGGATTATGTGGAGCTCGGGGATATTCATGGGGTCGGTATTAAGGCTGAAAGCGTTTAGCAGGAATGCCCACTGGATCCTATCGTTGGCGGGGCTCAGAAACATCTTTTCTATAAATCGGGGGACTGACCCGAGCAACTTGTTCATTCCATCTGAGCCAAAACTTCCCTCAAGTTTCATTTCCATGTGAGATAGGGAGGAGCGGTCTGGGATAATTTCTTCATTGTGCTGATAATGCCGAACAAAATCTTGAGCCATGTCACCCCCTGTATGCCACTTACTGACATCTTGACGAGTATGCCATTCCAAGGCTGCTCCACTCAGGCTCTTATTGAAATGCGCCATCAACAGTTCATCTTTCCCGCCAACACCTCTCATTTCACTGCAATAACCCCTTAGACGGGCTACTGGATTTCCATGCCCGCTATACAAGTTAAACTTTGGTATTTTAAATCCTGTGGGAAAGTGAATGTCAGGGAACATACACATATCCTTGAAGGCAATACTCTTCTGACCTTCCAACCCTTGCATGTTTCTTAAAGACTGCTCTAAGATTTTCACATTCCTGGATATCTCATCTTACTACACTGTCTTAGTCGGCTTTTCAGTTTCCCCGGGAGGCTCAAAATAAGGAGTGTGAGAGAATGGATCCGAGACCTTGAAATTTGGTTCTGGAGCACCATGTTAGGCATCGGGGATTTTGAACACAGTCTCGCTAGAGGATCGAGGAAAGGTAGCTGGTGGATGAGCTACAAAAACATGAGTGGTCAAAAGAGGGGATATGAAGTGGTTTTGGCCGGTGGAGTGTGAAAAGGTTGTGGGGAGATATCAACAGCAGTGGGAATCTGGATTTGTGACAGTGGCGGAATCGTGACAAGACTTTCAAGGTAGTTAGTGAGAAATAATGGTGGAGGATGCCTACTAATCCAGGCTTGGTATATTTCGGCCATCTGTCCTTTCAACCTTAAGACCTCTTCTTTCAACTCAGATTCTGACTCAACAATCTCCTTAGACTGATCAATAACACCCGTGTCCAAGTCTTTGCTAGCCATGGCTACCTTGATCTTTGACCTTGTGTTGTATGGATGAGTTACTTAAGAACCACAAACCAACCACCATTCCGCTCAATGAAGATAACAAAAGGAACAAAATAGGTTCATCCTGTTAGCATTAGGGCATTTAACAGCTAAAAATATCACATTGTGTGCAATGCACCTAGCAACAATTAACGATTCTAGAATGACTTCGAGGGTCACAAGGTCACTTGGCATCATCCCAATTTTGTTCATTTTCAATCTTCTCTTTTCTTTCTTTTCTAGCACTTATTGGCTTGCTCATTTTCCTTCCTTTTTTTTTCTTCTAATATCACCTTTTTCTTTCCTCTCATTTCTCATATCCCATAATTTCACCTTCTTTTTTTTCGGTTTCCTTCTTTTTTTTCTCTCCTTTTCTTTTAATAAAAAAATAATTCGATCGAACCCTATGTAGGTTGTCTACGTATCATGACGCCACATGAATCAGATCTTTGCGTAGTTCGGGAAAAGTAATGGATAAATTAAACTAAAAAAAGTAAAAATCTTTTTGAATTATTCATTACAACACTTTTTTTTGTTTTCAAATACAAAACCTGAAATATGATAACGAGAGACTCAACTCAATTATACTACGACAAACTCCGATACCAACTAAAAGAATCATTACTATTGGACATGACTATAAAGTACAAGACATCATAAAAAGAAACAGACTCAAAACATAAAAAATCTCCTTAAGCAATTCCTGGATGCAATGGTCCTGACCAGATGATCCTGTGGTGTCTGCCATGCTCAAACTCCGGTAAGTATATCCACACCTGTATGAGAGAACTGAACCAACACTATGTGAGACAATAACACTCCCTGCTGGACGCATGCAAGACATGATTGAGGCTATTTTTGCAAAGTGGCTTATGTGGCCAAAAGGTGGCTAGAAGTGCAAACTCGACAAAAGTGACCTCTAAGACATGGAAAAATTACTTTGCAGAAATGACCCATTTTATAGAAATGGTCTATGTGGACAAAAATGGCTAACCATGCAAATTCGACACAGTGGATCTTAAATAGAGAAAACATCTTGTCGTGGACTTCGAACTCTAAAACATGGGTCACTGAATCACTTTTGCAAAAATGACTCCATTTTGCAAGAATGATTGATGTGGTCTAAAGCGGCTAGAAATCACTTTGCAAAAATAGCCCTATTTTGCAAAATGACCGGTGTGGCCAAAAGTGGCTAGACATGCAAGATTTGGTTAGGACCCTCGAAGCCAAGAACTTAAGGCTCGCTAGGAAGACCGGACTCTACGTGGGTTGCCTACGTATCCCGCCCCGAGAGATGAGAATCAGGTTCGCGTAGTTCGGGAAGATTGAATACGAGCGAGAATTAAAAAAAATTAATTTAGAGAAAATATAGTTTTTGTCTTTTGTTTCAAAAAATGATGAAACATGTAAACTCTTTTTGGATTTTCTTTTTCCTCTTTTTTTTTTTGATTTTTTTTTTTTTGGGAAAATGATGGGAAAGTGCAAAATCTTTTTGGATTTTTCATGTTTTTATTGTCTTTTTCTTAAAAAAATGTGAAAGAAAAACATAATTGGCCCTACTTGCTTTATTATTTTACACTTCACCCTCTTTTTTCATTTATCCTCAACCTTCATTGGTCCGCCAAAGGACCCTTTTTACCCTTGAAGATTGCAACATGTAGCACATAAAATGCATCAGGATGGTCTTTTATTTTTTGGGTACACCTGTCCTAAACGGACCCAACTCCTATGTTGAGTCCCCAAAGTCAAATGCACATGATGCAAACAAGCGTTCCTACTAGGGATCTGGCATGAGGCTGTATTATTCTAGGTTTAAAAACCTGGGTGTATTGTTCTAGACCTGGCTTACCTGAGAGGACAACTCGAGCCAGGGGAGGGCTGCGTACCGGGAATGAAAAAGCCATCCGGCTTTGTAACTTGTCCGAACCTCGTTCTAATTTAGGGTATGACACTAATAGAAAAGAAGTCACGCAAGCGTGCACTTCCCAGAAGATTAGAAGAGAGGGGTTTTGCAACAGTTTATATATAGTTTAAATAAAATCAAAGCCGTAAAAAGCGGCATTTAGCACATTAGGCCCAAACATGTAATAAAAATCAGATAATAAATAAAAGCTAAATATAACAATTATTCTAAGCTCGAATTCTTGAACCCTGAACCAGAAGTTCTGGGTTCTTGTCCCCAGCGGAATCGCCAGAGCTGTCACACCTCCTTTTTCTACCCCGAAAAGGTATATAGGAGAGTTTTTCAAATTAAAGTGACAATAATCGAAATGATCATTTATTTATTCAGAGTCGCCACTTGGGATAATTTATGGTGTCCCAAGTCACCGGTTTAAAATCTCGAATCGAGGAAGTTTGACTCTTGTTTATGATCTGCGAACACATAAATCCGGGTAAGGAATTCTGTTAACCCAAGAGAAGGTGTTAGGCATTCTCGGATTCCGTGGTTTTAGCACGGTTGCTCAACTATTATTATTGGACTAATTATCTGATGAATTACATGTTTTATACTTATTGTGCATTTAACTTTTGACCGCTTTTAATTATTTATGAAATTATTCTGGAACAAGTTACGATTGTCATACACTTATTTATTTGGTACACAATGCGAATCGTGTTACGGGAACCGTACCCACGATTTACAACATGTTTAAATTATTAACATTATTAGTTGTTGTGGCTGGGTCACATGAAATGTGCACCCGGATTTGAAAATTAGTATCACAACTACGTCACGAAAATCGTACCCGTATCTATGATAATTTTATTATAACTCACCTAAAGCACACTACAAGTGTTCATGATTTTCCTAAAACTAATTTGGGATTATTGTGAGGCCAAGAGCTAAACAAAGCAACAATAGACCACTTCGTATCACCGGATATATACATCACCAATTTCTTAGAAACATGAATTGTTAGTAACAAAAACCCATCTTCTTCCAAACGAATAGCAAATTCGGATGGCTTTTTGTGAAAGGGGGGGGGGGGGGGGGGAATTTGGGAAAATTGCAGAGAAATTTGAAGGAGAAGAAGTAGAAGAAGATGGAGTGCATACAAAGAAGAACGACTCCAGCCATGAAACGACCGGATTTGGTGACTACCGGTGTTAGTTCCGGCGAGTGAAGGAGACGAAGTGGGGTATTGTTTTTGAAGAAGGGGTCGACGGTGTTCTGAGTGGGGAACCGATTGGTTCTGTTCGCTGGTCGATGTTGAAGAAGCTGAAGGGTCTAATTCCCTTATTTTTTGGAGTATGTCGCTGCTCTTAGATGTGTTGAGGATGGTGCGACTATCCTTGAAGGTGAGAAGCGGAAGTGACGATGGGGAAAAGGTTGGAATGGGGTGTTAGTCGCCGATGGAGCTTAGGGTGTGGAGGCTGTCGTTAGTGGTCTGTGTGGAGAGGAAGATGAGTCCTTGTTTTTGGGGTCCGTCCCATCCAAACGGCTGAAGCTTCAAAATGTTAGAGATGATAGCCTAGGTTTTTTTTAGAAAACGGCTGATCCCTTTAGACTAGGTTAGGGGTTCTTATTTAATGTCTTTCTAGAGTTTTAGGGGTATTGAACTTGGATTATTATGGGCTAGATTCGAATTGGGCTAAATTTGGCCAAATATACCTTTAAAAGTGGCCCTTTAACTCTAGTAGACTAAAAATATTAGCTCCTAAAATAACAACTACAAAATTATGAAATTATTTCTAATTAATTAAAGTAAAATTAAAAATTAAAAGTGAAACTGTTTTATATCAATTAGCTAAATAAAAGAGAATATTTTTGTAATTTTTATTTTTATGACAAAATAAAGTAAAAGAATCAAAATTAATTGAAATAGCGATAGGCCTAAACTAAATATTTATATGCTAAAATATGTAAAATCTTGGGGAGGGTCAAAAATTACATGTCTACACTATATGTATGCGGTAAAATCGGAGGGTCTAATTTTCCATCATTACGACGCCTCGTAAGCATACCTCGAAGGCTCAAGACAACGGTCGAGCTTTATCCCTCGAGGACCATCGACGCCCGATCTCGGGGCGGTATAGACCAACGGTTACAGAGAGAAGGTGGAGAGTTCCCAAGGCGCATGAATAGGGCTGGCAGAGTCTAGTGGACTAGTCCAAAAACGAATCAAGGCATTACTAGCTATACCATCTCCATATCTTTATAATTAATGCTTTTTTGTACTTTGTTGGGATTCCCCCCATATATAAAGGAGATCCTTGTCATTTTGTAAACATCTGTTGCTCAATATAAAACACACAAGAACATTCTCTTTGCTCTCTAACATATTCTCTTGATCTCATTGCTTCATTTATTGCTTATATTTATTGTGTTCTATTTATTGTTCATCATTTATTGCTTATTATTGGCCATAAAGAGCCGTCATTGATTTATTACTACTGTTAGTCACCCATCGATTACCCTCGATAGTTCCCACCCAAGCTTCAAACTCGACCCCGAGACCCTCGAATAGGCAAGCTCGAGGCCCCGATTATTAATCATTCGGTTTGGTTATCACCTTGCTTCGAGCTCTTATCTCGTTTCTAAGTCTTTCACATAGCATCAACTGCTTAACAACTAGCATAAAAATAGATCACGTATTTTTAGAACCACTAAATCAAATTTAATTGTTATTACCATTTTCACGGTAAACAGTTTGGCGCCTACCGTGGGGCTAAAAATAATAGTGATTATTTTTTTGCTGGTTTAACTACATAACGCAAGTTACCTTTAACACTTTTTCTTGCCCAAGATCTTTTGATTTCAGGTCAAAATGTCTTACTTAGTATCGCATAGAGAAAAATAAAGTAAAATAAACGTAAATGTACCATAAAGGTAGAAAACAAAACAATTGCTCTAATACCAAGTAAGGCAATGAAAAAATCCAAAGAAGTGAAGATAGCCAATGATATGGACATTTTACTTGCATACGCATAAATAACATTTTACAAATATATTCACAATATATATGATTTTTTTTATAGTAGTGTTTCCTATAGTGAAATATACTATGAAATAATTAAATATTTGAAGGTGGTATCTGCCAAAAAATATTATTGTTGGGTGTCAATATAGATATCAGTTTTAGTATTTTCTTAAATTAAAGTAACTTGTGCTATCATAACTACATATATCCAAAATTTGATGATTTATAGTCTTGCCTTTGTCATTTTGATCCATAATTCTTCTAATACTTTTATTGTTATTAATTTTCATAGATTATCTATCTATATTTACATGTAAAAATAAATATTCAGTCAAAAAAATATCAAAGTTTTATTTTAATTTTGATAATATAGTATTCACAAATCACACGAGTATTATATAATTTGGTATACACGTGCAGACGCACGTGGAGAGAAACTAGTTATTATAAAAAATGAAAACTTCAAAAGTTAAAAGTTGAATTACTAAAATGTCCTTCTAAATAATCAAAATATCCTATTTAAAAGATAATAAAGAGGGAGAAAAATTAATATCTTTAAATTGGTTTTTTTAAAAAAAAATGTTGTCCCCTTTTGATTAATGAAGGGTCTAAACGTTAACAACCTCTAATGGGTATGTGTCTTTTCACCTGACGGAAGAATCAGTCTAATTTTATGTATCTTTGTTTACAATTTCTCTAAATACCCTAAACTAAAGAAAATTAAATTATGTAAAAATCTTTTTAAAAACCCAAGTACCTATAAACGGAAAAAGAAACGCTACATTCATACGAAGGGATGCCTTAAAAACATAATGGCTAAACAAGACCCCAAGCCCACCTTCATACGCCATTTTCTTCTTCCCCAAAATTTTCAAACTTGATGTTAATGTCAGCTTTGAGCCAATTTTTGTAATTATGAGTGAGGATGCAGAACGATGAGCCTGGATTTGGCTGATTAAGAATCAGCGCAATCAACCTGTGATTGAAGTGGTATGGAAAGTTAAATTGTGCAATTGTATGGCGTAACAACAGGTAGCAAATTTCTAAACGATATTGAAGATCATTTTTTGATGTGCAAAATTTCAACACCACTTGCATTATATGATTTATTGGAGAAAAGAGTACTTAAAATGGGAACACGTTTTAAAAGAAGCCTCCAAATAATTCTATTTCAGTACATGTTCAATTGATCGACAGAATTTTAACTCTTGAAAAAGTTATAATTGAGCTATGTCTCTTTTCGGAGTTAAAATTCTTTTTTTAACTCACAAAAGGGAGTAAAATTTTTATCAGCACTATGTATACAAAAGAAAGGAAAGTTGTGAATCTTAAGAAAAGAAACTAGGATGACAAAATGGTTAAAAGAAAACAGTTAATCACCCATATTATCTACTAAGAAATGAGTTGTATAATGAACTTATTAAAAACGGATCAAATATGGATAAAAACCATATTATCCACTTAGAAAATGAATAATCAATGAGTCTAACTTTTACATTTGTAAAACCTCAAATTGGGGGTTCCTCCAGTTAGGGAGACTAAGAATTCTCCCAAAAGTGATCATATACAAAAAGTCATGGATAATATGGTTACTCATATTATCCGCCGATTAACTCATTTTTTATCCGTATTAAATACGGACGGGTCGGATAATTTATCTATTTTTTTCATTACACATTTTAAACTCGAACCATATCCGATCCGGCCTGCCCGTTTGCCTCTCCTACATGAAATCAAGTTAAATTTAGCTTTATTGATGATTGTGTACTGAAGGCGTTGAAGCACTAGATTAACATAGTACTTCGAGTAATTTGAGAGAGTAGAGAAATAATAAACACAGGTACTTTTCAATGAAGGTGTTAAGAAGTGGTCGACACAGATGCCCTAGGGATTTAATTATTTGCGTACACTAGAACCAGAACCTTGTGTTATTACATGAATGATAATATATATTACTAATCACTTGCTTTTTCTGTTATAGATTTGCTTGATAACAACGTGGTGTGAAATTGTGATAGATAACAAAGTTGCAGTAATTGATAAAAGTCACTTCTTTTTCCTCTTTAGGAGCAGTTGATCAGATGACGTTTTCTTCTATTAAGATACTTAAAAATACTTCCATTAATTCATCATTGTCATGACTACTTTGTTCAACACCAAAAAGGGTAACGTTGATTATACTTTTGAGGCAGTATTTATTATATTACAAATTATCTGTTGGAGAGCTCACAACACTATTATAACTATTCACGGATTTATTTTTTTTGGTAATTAATGAATTTTATTTACCAATTGTAATATGTACAACATACAAAAAAAATGAAATCTCAGAACGATTTGGACACGAAGCCCCAAATCTGCGTGCAACATCATAGCCTATCAAACTAGAGGGAACAAGCAAACAGATTATACTATGGATAGAAATTAAGACCTGCTAACTTCCCCTGCAACCGTGCTATTTTAACTCCTCTATAGTGAATCTCCTGAATCACTTGTCTACTAGCATATCCGCAGGTCTAGATCTCTGTTGAAACAATCTCAAATTCCTTTCATTCCAAACACAATAAAGGCAGGCTGCTAGAGTCATTCTGAATAGCATCATACCAGTAGACTTCCCCTGCATATGCCTAGCAGCCCATGTAATCGCAACTTGCCACAATGTCGGCACCTTCGTGACTCCTTGCCATTTCAATAATTTAGACCAGACATTTGCAGAATATTGGCATTGAAAAAATAGATGATCAATGGACTCATCTGCTGCATTACACAGAGGGCAACTCAAATCATCAATGTGGCACCATTGTGCCAATCTAGTCTTGGTAAATAGCCTCTTGTGGATGCCTAGAAACAAAATAAAATTCCACCTAGGAGGACTATGATTGTTCCATATCAATCTCCACCATTCAACTCTTGGGTAATCTCCTCTGAGTTTGCAGTAAATCTCCTTAACAGATAGCGTAGTTAACTGAAGCACATCATCTTCTTGATAGCCTGCTTCTCCAAAGGTCTCTTTAGCTTTTATGATCTTCCTTATCACCCACAAGGCCTGGTTTGCTTGCACCTCCCATATCCTCCTTAATGTAGTAAGCATGAACCCTTTTCATCCATAACTTGTCCTTCTTTTTGCACAAATTCCATAAGAGCTTGCCAATGGCAGCTTTATTCCACGTTTGTACATCCAGAAGACCAAGTCAACCTGCAGTTTTGGGACAGCACAATCTTTCTCAAGCGATCAAAGCTTTCCTTGATATCTCAGCGCCCCCAGTCCACAAGAATCTCCTGCACAATGATTCTATCAGTTGCACCACCTTTTTTGGTAGTATGAACACTTGGGACCAGAAAATTTGAACAGAGAATAGGACAAATTTTATCAGTTGTAGTCTTCCAACATAGACAAAAATCTAGCAGTCTAAGAGGTATTTTTGTGTAGTATCTTATCCAACAGAGGCTTATATTGTATCACAGCAGTCCTTTTTGTACTCAGAGGGATTCCAAGGTATTTAAAAATGTAGTTCTCCCTTTGTAAAGCCCAGGGTATGTAGGATAGTACTTTCATCTGGAGTGCCCACCCCTCCAAAATAAATGAAGCTCTTGTCAATATTTGCAACTACACCTGAAGCATAGGAGAAAACTTGGAAGCAGCCATATATCATTTGGACAGACATTGGGTCACCTCTACAAAAGAGTAGAAGATCATCAACAAACCCTAGATGAGTGATGTTTAGCTTTGCACATTTAGGGTGAAAATTGAAATTTGGCTGCTTCTTCAAGGTCTTCAATTGTCTATTCAAATACTTCATAGCTAGGAGAAATAGGAAAGAGGAGAGGGGGTCCCCTTGTCTCAACCCTTTCCTTGCCTGGAAAGTGTGGTTGGTACACCATTGATGATGATTGAGTAAGACACTGTGCTAATACGGACCATTAACCAATGTACAAACAGCTCACGAAAATTCAGGCATTTAAGAATTTGTTCAAGATAAGGCCATTCAACCGAATTATACGCTTTCCTCATATCAATTTTCAGCATACACCTGGGTGAAATTCCCTTCCTCCCATACCCCTTGACTAGTTCATGGCTCATAATTATATTATCCGTAATGACTCTACCAGGAACAAAAGCAGATTGACTAGCATCTACTAGCATGTCTATTACTGGTTGCATTCTAGAAGTCAATTTTTTTTTATATAATCTTGTA
This sequence comes from Nicotiana tabacum, assembly GCF_000715075.1. NCBI lineage: Eukaryota > Viridiplantae > Streptophyta > Magnoliopsida > Solanales > Solanaceae > Nicotiana > Nicotiana tabacum. The sequence goes on along the minus strand of NC_134090.1, from coordinate 70,191,745 downwards.
CAAAATGGTGCAGCAAGAGATAGCCGAAATTCATAAATTCTTGAAGGGTTTTGTAGTTTTGGGATAAGGGTAATAGTAGTGCAGTTTATAGGTTGGTAGATGTACCCTGAAGTGAAGAATTCAAAGACAACATTGGTAACATCTTCACTTATGACCGACCAAGCTTTCTTGAAGAAATGGGCATTATACCCATCACATCCTGGCGCCTTAAGATCATCAATACTCCATAGAGCTTTAGTTACTTCCTCCCTAGTGAATGGTGCAATAAGTGATAATTGTTGTTGCCTATACAATATCCTTCCCTCTCTCATTACATGGGGATTTATAGCTAGCAACTGTTCTGCTGCAGATCCAAGTAGTGTTTTGTAGAAGTTGGTGATTTCTTCAGTGATAGCCTCTTGGTCTTGCAGCATAATTCCATCTACATTAATCAATCTCTTGATCTTATTTTGGGAGATTCTGTTCTTCATATTTGCAAAAAAGAAAGCAGTGTTAGAATCACCAAGTTGTAACCATTGCACTCTTGATTTTTGCCTGACAATACTCTCCTCAATGGTATCCCACTTTTCCAATTGCTTTTTGATCTCACTTTCCTGGACAAATACTTTTGGACTATGATTAGCAACTCTCATTACTTCCTGAATCTCTCCAAGTTGCTGCCTCAAAACTCTTACTTTAGTACCAACACCTCAAAACTCTTTGGTATTTAGTTGCTTAAGGCCAGTCTTTACTTCCTTTAATTTTTTCCATACACTATGCATGAGCCCCCCCCCCCACACTAACGAGCTTGTGCCAAGCATTAGTAACCACTTCCAAGAAATCGCCATGTGCAGCTATACAATTTAAGCATCTGAAAGTTCTTGATCCTTTTTGTAAAGCTTCATCCAGTTTAATACATAGTGGAGAGTGATCAGAGCAATTTGGGTCCAAAATTATCACCTCTACATGTGGAAATAATAGCATCCATTCAACATTTACTACTTCCCTGTCTATTTTGCTGAATACATGACTATTTGTCCTAGTAAACTCTCTCCCAACTGATCTTATCTCAGTCATACCATGTCCGGTAGGTATTCATTAAAATCCCTGATCTCTGCTTCCTGTACTGGGGTTCCACCTTGTCTATCCTCTACAGACAGTACACTATTAAAATCATCCATAGCTAACCAGGGTCCCTATTGGATATGCTGTAATAATCGTAAATCAACCCATAACTTCTTTCTGTCCTCAATGGTATGCAAACCATATATAGTAGTGAAGTTGAAGTCCATATTCGACCTTGGAACATGTACCCTACCATGAATGTATTGTTTAGACTTGCTAACAATACTATATGCGATGTATTCAGGGTCCCAGAGAATCCAAATCCTGCCCTTCCTGCTATACTCATAATTATGATACCATTTCCATCCCCTATTGAATTTCTCAATTATTTTCTTTACTCTATGCTCTAAAACTGCAATAAGAACAACATTATTATTTCTTATAAACGACTTGAACTTTTTTTGTTTATAAATCTTGTTCAAGCCCCTCACATTCCAAGTTAGTAAATTCATACTGGAATAAAAAGTGAAGTTGACCATATCACTCCCATGGTTACGCTGTCCCATATCCTTCAAAGCATCACATCTTGATATCATTTGATGGTTGGTAGTTTTAGCTAAAAGGCTAAAACCATTTGCAACACTCACATTGGCTACCTTAGTTTGTTGCAGCCCTTTTGCAGCAGATTTCCCTTTTACATTTCTCCATTGGTCATCTTGCATTTGTGTTGGTTTTGATGTACTCTAGATCTTCCCTGACTTCTCCCCTTCCTCTCCAGTTCCAGCAGGTAGGACACCCTCATGAGTTCCAGTAGTTGCTGTTTTTTCAGCCAGACTTGCTTAGGTTTAGCAGCATTTGCTTTAGGAATTGTTGCTTGCGGTTTTTCTGCACTGGTTTGCAGCTATGCCCAACTTATAAGTGTTGGGTTTTAGTTTTAATGATGAAAAATAATATAATTGCTTTTAGTATAGGGACTCAAGGAATTCAACCAAGATCGAAGTACAAAAAGAGAAGCAATCAAAGATGAAGGAAGAAATCAATCAAAGATTGATTGAAGCATTCAAAGGAATCGAAGTGTAAAAAGAAAAGCAATCAAAGCTGAAGGAGGAAATCAATCAGTGATTGGTTGAAGCATTCAAAAGGATTGATTGAACAAATCAAAGGAAAGGAATCAACGTTAAAAAGGAAAAGAAGTACTGAAGATCCGGCAAGATAATCAATCAGAAGCTATTATTGGAAGAACCCATATTTAAAGAGCAAATCTGGCAGCTATCAACACTTAAAGATGGAAAGCTGTCAAAGTCTACACATCAAGGAAGAGTAACGAGAATTAACCTTATTCTTAGAAAGAATTAATTTCTTCCAAGGATCAAAACTCTTGGGCTGACAAATTTCTTCAGTTTCTACGCTCTCCTAAAAAGTATTTATGTGCAACCTTAGACTTGGAGATATATACTTTGATCGATCCATCTACCCTCCTTTTGTTATACTCCAAACAAATATTGTAGTTTCATTAGATCTGCTGTGTAACTAAGTGAGAGAAGAAAAAGAAATAAACACAGGCGAGACATTATATCAAGAAATGAGAAGAGAGATATAGAGACTAAGTTATTGGTGTAAAGCTACGCCATTCAATCTGTACTCACGAAACAACGATCGCTGAAAGAGAACACCCTTGCAACCCAAGGGGACTCAACTAGGATTCACATTGAATCCGAACAAGTATAAAAATCTCGATTTCTTTACTTCTTGTATTTAAACCCTGCATTTATTATTATTATTATTATTATTATTATTATTATTATTATTATTATTATTATTATTATTATTATTATTATTATTATTCTTATTAAGTTGTTGTTGTTGATCTAGTCCACTATTGATAAATATTGTTAAAAATAAGCAATTCACCCTCCTCAGGTACTTTCAATTGGTATCAGAGCAAGGCTCACATTTTTCTTTTGCTTAACAGCTTGTGAGAAAAGATCATGGAAAATCAAGTTATTATCGGAGCACTCTTCTAAGAAGGAACATCGCAAGTGATGCCACCGTATTTCAATGGACAATATTTTTCTCACTAAACTGTGTTTATAGAAATATACGCAAAGTCTTATGATGTCAAGGTCTGGCGAGTTATCAAAAAGGGGAACTACCCTCTACCGACTGCTACTCAACCACCTGCTGATCCTGAAGATATAGATGAATACACAGATGAGAAAATGGCAGTTGTGCAAGTTAATGCTAAAGCAAGGAATCTGCTTTATAATACTATAAGTTGAGAAGAATATGAGAATATCTCCAGTTGTGATACAACCAAAGAGATGTGGGACAAACTTGAAGTTACTTATGAAGGAACTAGTAAAGTGGAAGAAACCCATATCAACATGTTGGTTCATGACTACGAACTTTTTCAGATGAAAGAAGGAGAATCCATTGAAGAGATGTTTGCTAGATTTAGCAAAATCATTAGCGATCTAAACGCTTTTGGCAAACTATACTTAAGTGGTGATCAAGTTAGGAAAATCCTGAGAAGTCTACCCACCACTTGGTATACAAAAGTGGTTACACTTGAATCAAAGGATTTGAACAAATTATCATACGATGAACTTTGCGGAGAACTTATAGCTTTCGAGAAAACTCACCTCAAGAAAACAAGCCAGGAAGAAAAGCAGAAAACAATTCCTTTCAAGGCTACAATTGAAAGAGCAGACAATGAAATCGATGATGACCCTGAAACTCTTCAAGAAGAAATTGCCATGGTATCAAGGAATATGGATGGTTTAATAAGGAGATACAGGATACCACCTAGGCGAACTAGGCAATATAACGAACAAGGCAAAAATGATGGTAAATGCTATGAGTTTGAAAGATTTGGGCATGTTCAAGCTGAATGTCCTGATCTTAAAAGAAAGGTTTCCAGAGGTTTAACAAAAACAAATCATTTGGAAGCTGGAGTGATGAAGACAGTTTAGAACACAAAGAGATAGCAAATTTATGCTTCATTACAATCTGGAAAACGACACGAACAAACTCTCAAGGTGCTGGACAGATGAGGACACTTTAGATGACGAGTTCAAAGATGACAATGGGAACTACTTCATGGCACGAGGTGAAGCAAGCGAGGTAAGATCTTATAATTGTGAAAGATGTAATGAATTGCAGGATATTCTTGACTTTACTTTGAAAGAGTCTCAAAAAATGATGAATGAACTAAAGAGACTAAACAGACAAAGTAAAGACTAGGAACTCAAGCTTGAAGTATGCGAAATTGAAAAAGAAGTACTTTAAGAAGAGTTTCAGGAATTGCAAATACAACTCAATGGCATGCGTAAATCCACCTGTCATAGTTCTGTCAAGTTGAACTAGGCGAATTACAAGTCAACTGGAGAAGGACAAGTCAGAACTGAGTCCACTAGTACTAACACAAATAGAAGATCCAAGAATGGATCAGGACCTACGTGTAACTACTGTAACAAACATCTTAGGGTATATTTGGAGATACTAACCAATAAGGACTCAAGCAAGCTTTGGTACCTAAAAGGAAGTAATAATTATATTTTGCAGGAACACCACAAAAAGAGTCGCAAAGGAAAATGGTACTTAGATAGTGTGTGTTCCAGTCACATGACATGTGACAAAACCTGTTTAAAGAAGTTACAAAAATAGATGGAGGAAGTGTCAAATTTGGTGATGACTCAAAAGCAAAAATAGTCGATACCGGAATAGTTCCTTTCAATAATAACTGTGATATCACTGAGGGTTATCTTGTTGATGGACTTAATTACAATCTTCTAAGTATAAATCCTCCCAGGAAAAAAGGTGTGGAAATATCTATATTCTTGATGGTTTTGAAAATATAGATGGTCATATTTGTTTAGCATCCATATCTGATGACCCATGGTTATGGCATAAGAAATTTTGTCATGCAAGCATGCATCTGATAGAGAAACTTTTCAAGCATGATTTAATTATTAGTTTGCCTAAACTGAATTTCTTTAGAAATCATATATGTGATGCATGCCAGATTGATAAACAAACCAGAAACTCTTTCAAAAACAAAGATATTCTATCTAATTCAAAGCCTTTGCAATTGCTTCATATGGACTTATTTGGACCTACTCAAACTGCTAGCATAAAAGGAAAACGATATGCTTTTGTTATTGTTGATAATTACTCACGCTTTACTTGGGGTAATTTTTCTATCTCACAAAGATGAAGCATTGAATTTTCTTGAGATATTCTATAAAAGAGTTGAAAGAGAAAAGGGGTATCTTATTACAACAATTCAAAATGATCATGGAGGAGAATTTGAAAGCAGAGCATTTGAAGATTTATGCAATGATCAAGGATACACCTACAATTTCTCTTCCCCAAGGTCACCCTAACAGAATGGAGTTGTTGAGCAGAAAAATAGGACTCTGCAAGAAATAGCAAGAACTATGATACTAGAATATTTATTGCCAAATCACTTCTGGGTAGAAGGAGTAAGTACAACGTGTCACATTCTCAACTGGTTCCTCATAAGACCTATGCTGAAGAAGACTCCTTATGAACTTTGGAAAGGTAAACGACCCAATATAAGTTACTTTCATCCATTTGAAAGCAAATGTTTCATCCACAATAATGGTAAGGACAATCTTGGAAAATTTGATCCAAGAAGTGATGAAGGTATTTTTGTAGGTTACTCATTAAATAATACATCCTTTAGAGTTTATAATAAATGCACACTATGTGTAGAAGAATCAGTACATGTTATCTTTGATCAAAGATAATACTACGGCCGAGAAAGGAATTATTGCAGGTGATGAAGATCAAATTCAAGAATTTCAAGAGACAAGCAAATCTCAAGAGTCGACTAATAAACCTAATGGTGTCATGGAGTCAACTAATGAGATTAGTAGCTGTCAACCGAAATCTCCGAAGGAGTCAACTACTCATACAAGTATAATTCGTCCAAATGAATGGAGAAGTGAACCAGAATATCCTCAAAAGTTTATCATCGGAGACCGAAGCGAAGGAATGAAAACCAGGGGAGCTCTCAAGAAGAAAATAAATATAGCACTGATTTTCTAGATTGAACCAAAGAGAATAGAGGAAGCTCTGAAAGACTCAAGCTAGTTATAAGCAATGCAGGAAGAGCTCGATCAATTTGACAAAAATTAAGTGTGGAAACTGCTGCTAAGCCTGAAAACGCTACTGTAATTGGAACAAAATGGCTTTTTAGAGGTAAGCTAAATGATGATGGAAAGGTTGTGAGAAACAAAGCCAGATTAGTAGCTTAAGGATACCCACAACAAGAAGGAGACGAAACCTTTTCCCCAGTAGCTCAACTGGAATCAATACAAATTCTTCTTGCATACGTATCCTTTAGAAGATTTAGGCTCTTTTAGATAGATGTCAAAAGTGCATTTTTAAATGGTTTCATTGAGGAGGAAATATATGTAAAACAACCTCCTGGATTTGAAGATTCAAAGTTTCCCTACCATATGTATAAATTGACCAAGGCATTGTATGGACTCAAACAAGCTCCACAAACGTGGTACGAAAGACTCAACTCATTTCTTCTTGATCACGAATATACAAGAGATAAAGTAGACACTACTCTTTTCATTAAAAGATCATCAGAAGGTAATCTCATTATTTAAGTTTACATTGATGATATTATTTTTGGTAGTGCTAATCCTCTTCTGTGCAAGGAATTTTCAAATCTTATGCAAAGTGAGTTTGAAATGAGTATGATGGGAGAGCCAACTTTCTTTCTTGGACTTCAAATTCAACAATCTGAAGAAGGAACGTTTATATGTCAGACAAAATACACAAAGGAGTTAATTCAGAAGTTCGATACGAGTAGTGCTAAAGCTATTGGCACACCAATGAGTCCTTCAACGAATCTTGACAAATATGAATAGGGAAATCCTGTAGATGAAACTAAATATCGTGGAATGATTGGCTCCCTTATTTATATAACTGCTAGTCGACCAGATATTATGTTTAGTATTTATAAATATGCCAGGTTTCAGTCAACTCCTAAAGAATCACATCTGGCTGCAGTAAAGAGAATTATTCGTTATCTCATTGGAACTATTTCCCACGGATTATGGTATCCACGCTCTACCAATTTTAAACTAGAAGGTTTTTTAGATGTTGATCTTGCAAGTGATAAGGAAGATAGAAAAAGCACCAGCAGAACATGTTAATTGTTTTGAAAAGCACTGATATCTTGGAACAATAAAAAGCAAGGATCAGTTGGACTATCCATAACTAAGGCTGAGTATATCTCCATTGGACAATGATGTGTACGATTATTATGGATGTCTCATCAATTGGGTGACTATGAATTTTTTTTGAACCCATTCCAATTTTCTGTGATAACTCTAGTGCCATATGCCTTTCAAAAAATCATGTGCATCACTCTAGGGCTAAGCATATAGACATCAAGCATCATTTCATTAGAGATCATGTTCTTAAGGGAAATATAGAATTATCTTTTGTTGGTACTACTGATCAATTAACATATATTTTCACTGAGCCTTTACTTGAAGAAAGATTTTTCTTTTTAAGAGAATTATTTGGTAGTATTTCCATAGATCATTAATATTAGGACCGATGTGATATTGTTATATCTTGTATGCCTGATGTTTAAACTTTGTCTTTTCATAGTCATTAATAGCGCCTCCGAATTCCTCCTCTTTTCCTCTCCTTTCCCATCAGTTGCAGCTTTCAAGAAAGGAAAACCAATCATCATGCCTATTCAACTAACACCCTTTCCTTTCTTGTACCCAACCGTCAGAACTACATTTTTCATCTCTGAAACCCTATTTCAATCCCCATAGTTCCCATCGCCTAGAAACCCTCTTAGAAACCCTTCAATCTCTCTCCAAACCATTTAATCCATGGCTAAACACTCTAAAAATCCCTCAGCCTCTACTAGGAAAAGTACTCGTTCTAGAGAAAAACCTTCTTCCTAGCCTCCTGAACAAAGTAGACCTAGGTGCGACCACTCAGAATGTTTTGCCTCCTCTCAGGCAGAACTCTCAGATCATTCTCATCCTCTAGGAGAAAAAACCCTAGGAAAAAGGCCTTTTGAAGAACCTCTTGAATTATTTACTCCAAAGAAATCCAAAGTAGATCTTTCAAGTTCCTTAGAATCTGACCTCAATTTCTGGGATTTTCCAAACAGTGATTTTTTCATTGATCTAAAAGACAAGCCAATCGCTCATGGCAGAGTAGTCGACCTTGATGACATGGAAGCCCTGAACTATAAGGTAAAGAATCTGTTTGTTTATCAGATTGGTCAAAACTCCTCTCTGTTCCCCCTCCTAAAGTTTATGAACCTTTGGTGAGAATGTTTTATGCCAATTTTTGCTCTAGTTAGTCTGACAAGTTGGAATCCTTAGTGTTAGGAAAGCGCACCGTTCTTGATTGTGCCATGTTGACTCAATTTTTCAGTGTCAGTATTCTGGTTTTTCCATGCTTTTAACAAAATTCCTGGCCTGATGACTTTGAAATCACCTTTGATCAAGCAAAATGTTGTATTGCTGAGTGTTCATCTGAATCCCTCCCTAACCAGTTAGGTCCAAGTAATGTTAGCTTTGAAACTCGTGTTCTAGCCTACATTGTTGCAACTACTCTTCTCCCTCATATTGGCTCTTTCTCCACCTTCTCTCAACGAGATACCTTTCTTGTTTACTGCCTTGTGACCAAACTCAAGATCAAACTGTTCTCCTGGGTCATAAACTTTATGATTGAAAATACTGATGATCCCACCACTCTGCCCTATGGCATGGCCATCACTCACAATTTGGAAACTCACAATATCTTTATCTCTGAATATCCTGTCATTTCTGTGTCAAAATCTTATAATTCTAGGGCGTTTGCTAGTATGGGTATGTGTGTGTGAAGGGCTCCTAGGTTAAGAAATAGGAAGGTGAAGTCAAGCATGTTCAACCCGATCCCAAGACCAAAGCCTATGTTTCCCATCACAGTGTTAGTAATCCTGACCTTGCTGAGAAACTGACTGCCATTGACAACCAGCTGAACACCATCAAAGATCTCCTTGCTGCTACTCAGTCCACTGTTGGGGACACATATGCAATCTCCAAAGAGACAGGGTCTGATGTTTCAAAGATAAGGGTTGCAATTCTCAGATTTAGGAAAAACGTAGTCAAGGCATTCAAGGAAGTACACGCCAGGCTTGATGGAGTGACAGTCTCAACTAATGCTAGCTTTGAAAAACTGAAGGAGGCGATTTTCAACACTTTTACTTATTTATTGGGTCGTTAGCATGGAAGTTTCAAACTATTTTTTTGCTGTGGTGTTTTGGACTGGATAACCAGTCGTTGGATGATTTTTTTTTTTGCTTTGTTTTTCTATAACTCTGTATGCCTCTCATGCATCTTATGCTATATATTCTGCTTTAGTATCTGGTGTATTCTTGTTTTTATCCCCTCTTTGCAAATGTCAAAAGGGGGAGAAGGCTATACATATATTCATGCAGGTACATCCATTGCAGGGGGAGTCGACTATAGATCCTGAAGTCGACTAAAAGAATTAGTCTCAACGACACTTATTGATGGGGAGTCAACTGTACTCATTAAGGGGGAGTAAAATACAGGGAAGTTAACTGGTGTTATATATATATATATATATATATTATTTTTTGTCATCATAAAAAAGGGAGAGATTGTTAGGTTTTAATTTTAATGATGAAAAATAATATAATTTTTTTTGATATAGGGACTCAAGGAAATCAACCAAGATCAAAGTGCAAAAAGAGAAGCAATCAAAGCTGAAGGAAGAAATCAATTAGAGATTTATTGAACCATTCAAAAGAATCAAAGTGCAAAAAAGAAGCAATCAAAGCTGAAGGAAGAAATCAATCAGAGATTGATTGAAGCATTCAAAGGGACTGATTAAAGAAATCAAATGAAAGGAATCACCGTTAAAAGGAAAAGAAGCACTGAAGATCCGGCTAGATAATCAATCAGAAGCTATTATTGGAAGGACCCAGATTTAAGGAGCAAATCCGGCAACTATCAAGACTTAAAGATGGAAAGCTGTTAAAGTCCACACATCAAGGAAGAGTAACGGGAATTAACCTTATTCTTGAAAAGAATCAATTTCTTTCAAGGATTAAAACTCTTGGGTTTGCAAATCTCTTCAGTTTCTACGGCCTCCTACAAAGTATTTATACGCAACCTTAGACTTGGAGACATATACTTTGATCAAACCATCTACCATCTTTTTGTTCTACTCCAAACAAGCATTATAGTTTCGTTAGATCTGCTGTGTAACTAAGTGAGAGAAGAAAAATAGATAAACACTAGTGAGACATTGTATCAAGAAAAGAGAAGAGAGATATAGAGACTAAGTTATTGGGGGTAAAGCTATGCCATTCAATATATACTCACAAAACAATGAACACTGAAAGGGAACACCCTTGCAACCCAAGGGGATTGGACTAGGATTCACATTGAATCCGAACTAGTATAAAAATCTCGGTGTGTTTACTTCCTGCATTTAAATTCTGTATTTATTATTATTATCTTATCCTTACCTCAAGTCGACTAATTGTTGATCTAGTCAACTATTGATAAATATTGTTAAAAATAAGCAATTCACCCACCCTCTTGTACTTTCGATAAGCATATGTGACAATATTCCATAACCCAATGGTACACAACCTCTTGCTCCAACAGCCTTCCATTTGGGTCCATCACCTTAACTACATGAGGCAGTTCCCTTGTCACATCCCCTTCAACAAGAATCCTAGCATACGAAATTCGTTCCACATTTGTTGTGCACTCATCAACGTACAGAGGAATACCTAAACCACTTCTAATCCTACTAAGGGAGTCCATGCCCCAGCAACTCAAGAAAATATTTGGAAGTTTAGCCCATAGTGGAACAGTTTGTAAAACTTCAGTAGTAAAATCAAAATCAGCAGACCATGGTTTTATGATCATTGGTTTGTTGTTGATGGTATATGGCCCTGAATAGAGAACCACATCTCTATCCTCAATATAAGTAAATTTTACTAGGAAAGCATATCCATGCATAATATGAATAAGGAGACATAGAGTCAAATAAGGCAAAAGCATAACAACCGGCTTTGCCATTGGTGCAACAAAGCAGTAGTAGAGTTTTGCTAGTGTCAAGATCTGTTAATCAGTGACAATGGAATTTTATATATTTCCACTAAATCACATTAGAACCTGGTCAATTTTCCACAAACCCCAGAATACTTCCAGTGACAACTATAAGAAATATGCATACAACAATTGAAGACATGACACTTCCTTTAGAAAGATATATAACACATAATATATATTGTTACCTGTTAAGCATATTGTCAAGCGCTTTAGCTACATCAAAGTTCTCCTTTGTTTAAACAAAATATTATTAGGTACTCTATTCTTTATAGCTACCAAAATAAGAATGCATCAGAGAACTCATACAATGATAAGAACACAGATTGTAGGATAAAATGTAAGTAAAGAGCAACTATTGCATTAGTTTTGACAATCAGCTAATATTGTCACAACCCCAATTTCCCTCCGTAGAATGTCGTGACGGCACTTAGTCTCTAAGATTAGGTAAGCCTAACACTCACTGAACTAATAGAAAAATTCAACCATCAAATAATAAATATGAGATGAAAATCTTTATAAAAAACTCACAATTCCCAAAACCAGTAGTACAAGTTATAAGCTCTACTGAGTTTATTAGAAAAATTTCTAAATACTACTGTTCGGGATAAAATAAAACAGTACAATTAAAATATCAAAAGGTAACTCCGAGGCCTGCGAACGCGATGGCAGGTTTACCTTGAGCCTCCACAGCAATACTCGACCAGCTAGCTAATAATCAACAACAACCGTGGCACCTGGATCTGCAAAAAATGTGTAGAAGCGTAGTATGAGTATATTATAATGGTACCCAATAAGTATCAAGACTAACCTCGGTGGAGTAATGACGAGGGACAGTCAAGACACCTACCAAACTAAACAACCTGAAAGAGTATAAAGGTTGAGAATATAAAACTAAGCAAGATAACGAATACAAAACAATACTTGCAATGATACGCTGGTAACAACAATTTCTAACAGGAAGCATCCAAGTAATAATGCTATAGAGTAAGATGGACACAGTCTAGGTTGGGTGAAACCAAATAAAGGAAAAACCAGCAACAACTCAATAAGAGCAACCACTTTTACACTAGATCTGTTTAAGCATTTCCACGAGGCACCGAACCTCATAATCACAGCTCACGGGTCCCAATTATTGGACCCTAATCACTTGGCATCTTGTGCCCACGTTACAATTCATAACAACACGGACGATTCACGTGCCAAGAGAACAACTCTCACATAGAAGGCAAGTAGAGAAGAGTACATGTAATGGTCAATAACGTCAGGATCCATCTTCTTAATCCGAAATGGGTGATTCATCTACGTGTATGCTTGTGCAAGTATTCTACCACAATTCATGTCAAAAAATAAGAGTAGAGACAATGAATATGTCACGACCCCGGTTCGCCCTTCGTGAACAATCGTGACGGTACCTAGTCTTTACGACTAGGTAAGCCTAACAATATGAAAATAAACTAATTTGCGGAAGAAATAATTAAAAGCCGAAATAGTTAAATAAAACAGTATTTTAAAGTGCCACTCGACATATACAATATCAACTCTCGAAAATCTAATAACATTTCCCAAAACCCGAAATCTCATGATCACAAGCCTTTGAATGTCTACAAGCATCTAACTTCAGAATATCTAACAAAAAAACGAAAGTACAGAAGGGCTAATACAAAAAAAGAAAGAGTAGAAAGGGACTCTTCAGTCTGCGGACGCGACATATATACCTCAGAGTCTCTACAAGCATCTCGTCTCATGAGTGATAAGTCTGAATGGAGGTACCTGGATCTGCACATGAAAAGCATGCACAGAAAGGGCATGAGTACACCACAGCGGTACTCAGTAAGTGCCAAGCCTAACCTCGGTCGGGTAGTGACGAGGAAGGTCAGGGCCCTACTAAGGTTAAATAAAAGATAAGGTTTAATAGTGTAGAACAAAATAGTATAAATAAGTACAACAGTGAAAGTAACACAGGATATAAAGGACATCAACAACTACTACAGAGGCAAAGTAAACATAGAAAGAAATACAACTCAACACAAAGATAACAACCAGGATCTCCCAGGATACCGTCCTATAGTCCAAAATATAAATATCCAGTGGATCTCCCGAGATACCGTCCCGTATTCCAACTCATAATGCGAGGGGATCTCCCGGAATACCGATCCGTAGCCCAAATGTAAATACTCAGTACAGGGGGAATCTACCGGGTGCAGTCCCGTAGTTCCAATGTAAATGTGCAGGGGGATCTCCCAGAATACCATTACGTAGTCCCAAAGTAAATATACAGGGGGATCTCCCAGGATACCGTCCCTTAGTCCCAAAGTAAACACACAACAACAACAGGAAGAGTACACAGTTCAATTCAAGTTCCATACCAAGGTAAAACAGGTAATTCTAACCTAGCATGCTGCATGTAATCCAAATAAGGTAGTTTGAGCAAGTAAGACAATTAAGTTAATTAGACATGCTTTCCTAAGCTAACAACACGCTTAAATTGCAAGTAGTATAAACAGGAAAAGAAACATACTAGTAAATACTTAATGAAAACCGGATTTTCAACAATTAGCACAAGTACGCACTCGTCACCTCACGTACAAGGCATTTCAATTATCAATAATACCAAATTCTAAGGGGAAGGTCCCCCACACAAGGTTAGACAAACCACTTACCTCGAACCAGCTCAAAATCAACCCGAAATCACGTTCTTGCCACGAGTACTCGACTCCAAATGGCCCAAATTTATTCAATTCAATTGCATAATGTAAATAACACTACAAGTAACTGATTCAACAAACAAATTCTAGCTAATACGCGAAATTAGGTAAAATGACCAAAATGTCCCTCGGGCCCACGTCTCGGAATCAGGTGAAATTTACATTTTCAGAATCCTCATACTCTCACGAGTTCATTTATATCAAAATTATCCAAATCCAAGGTCAAATTCCCAATCAAAATTTGAATTCTAGGTCTAAGAACTTTCTTCCAATTTTCCCAAATTTTCACCTTCAATCCGAAATTAAATGACAAAACTAACAATAGATTAATGGAATACAACTAGAAAGGGTTAAAGAATTGTTACCCAATGATTTCCTCTTCAAATTCCTCCCAAAATTGCCCTCTCCCGAGCTCCAATTTGATTTTTCCAAGTTTTGAACTAAACCCTCGATTATGTCCCTTTTCTGACTAGTGAAACCGCATCTGCGGTCCCGCTTCTGTGAAGACCCTTTCGCATCTGCGACATTTCATTAAAGGGGGACTTCCGCACCTGCGACTGCTCTACCTCAGATGCGGTGCCCTGATCGCATCTGCAGTAAATTGCCTTTTGCCTCAAACCGCTTCTGCGGTCCCCAAGCCGCAGGTGAGGTTATGGCAGCAACCTTGAAGCTTCATCTGCAACTCACAACTCCAAACCTTTCCGTCAAACATCCGAAATTATCCCGAGGCCCCCGGGACCTCAACCAAAAGCACGAACAAGTCCTATGCCACTATTCAAACTTATACCAATCCTTAAAACACCTAAAACAACATCAAAACATCGAATTAACCATGGATTCGAGCCTAAGAACTCCAAAAACTCCCAAATTATGCTTTCGATCAAAAAGTCTATCAGACCTCGTCTAAATGACCTGAAATTTCATACACACGTCACATTCAACACTACGGAGCTACCCTAAGTTAGCTTCAAAAATTCAACTTTCGGCATTTCAAGCCTAAATTAGTTACGGACCTCCAAAACATAATCTGAACACGCCCCTAAACCCGAAATCACCTAACGGAGCTAACAAAACCATCGGGATTCCATTCCGAGGCTATCTTTACACTGTTCCGACTACGGTCAAATTTTCAAAACTTAAGCTCTCATTTAGGGACTAAGTGTCCCAAAACTCTCCAAAACTCCAAATAAACCCTTCCGGCAACTCACAATAGCAGAAACAAATACGGAAAAAGCAGTTAATAGGGAATCGGGGCGTAAATTCTTAAAACGATTGGCCGGGTCGTTACAGAATGGCACATATGAAATGATCATCACGAAATATACAATGTAAATAAGACAGTAATGAAGTGGACACAACGACAAGCACAACAAGATTGACTACATAGAACTAGACAAATATTGCAACACAGAGGAAGACAATTAAAAGTATGCTGAGGAAAACAATAATCAAAGAGATGTACAAAAGAATGGGAAAATCACAACAAGATCCCTATTGAGGTACCGCCTCGTAGTCTCAAATCATAAAATGAATCACAAATTTTCCTTATATCATAGCGGGAGCATTTATATTTAGTTTTTGACAATTAGTTTTCCTGAAATAGCATCCTGCATTTTAGCCCACCTTATCACACCGCATGGCTTCTAGTAGTTCCCCTACTAGCCACGTGTTTCAAGCTCACCTTATCTCATCGCATGCATTTCAACACCAAGATCTTATACCACCGCATGCGTATAAATAATAACAACAACACGTTAGAAACCTCATGCAACACAATAACAATTGCACAGAAGAAACCTCGTGCAAACACAATAACAACCGCATGGTAAAAATCTCGTGGAAACCACTTAAACATTCTCTATAGAATAACACGTGTGCCAAAACATAACAACTCAAATAAATGATTTTCACAATATGTGACCACATGCCATAATATTTCCTCAAAACAGTTTCAATATCACAACCACGTATAGCTCTCGGCTCAACAACACTGGATACAACAAAAACAACGACAATAATATGAGAATACGACAAATAAATCAACTCAGTAAATTCAGAACACAAAGAAACGGAAGAACGAGCTCACAAAGAAAGATACAACATGAATAGCTCAACAAGAAGGAGATAATATGTAGCAATAATTCCACAAAAGTATAATTCGACGATAAGAGAGATAACATGAATCAATGATTCCAAATAAAGATAAGCCAACGATGATAAGGGATATCAAAACTTCATTTAGGGTTGAGCAAATTACGGAAAAGATACAACAAATTCAATTAAGGATAGACAATTACAGAAGGATAATAATAACTTCAGTTAAGGATAGTCAATTACAGAAAAGATAATAATAACTTCATTAAGGATAAACAATTAGGGAAAAGATAACATAGAAATAAAAGAGGGAACAATTTCAGTTAAGGCGAATAAGAGTTTAATTGGCAACAAGGGTTGATCATGAAGCCATTAATTCCAAATAAGACACGTAAGGATGAATTTAATAAGTGGAAAATTTAACTTGACAAAACAACTTCATATATAATGAACATGAGAACCTAAGGACCCTAGACGATCAAATTTTCACAAATAAGTCTGAGCACGTACTCGTCACCTCGCGTACACGGCCTTCACATGACACAATTAGCACAAATATCTCAAATCCTAAGGGGTAGTTCCCTCCCCCCCCCCACAAAGTTAGGCAAGATACTTACCTCAAAAGAGCTAGACTGATAGTCTAAAATGACCTTCACGAGTGAAACAACCTCCGAACGGCTCAAATCTAGCCAAAATAACTTCAAATCATAAATAAAACTCATAGGAAACAATTTAGGATAATAAATCTTCAATCTTTAGCAAAAACTAAAAAGTCAACCTCCGAGCCCGCACCTCAAAATCCGATAAAATTTACAAAACGCGAACACCCATTCCAATACGAGTTCAGCCATACCAAAATTATTAATTTTCGACATCAATTCGTCCTTCAAATCATCATTTTATATTATGAAAGATTTTTACAAAATTTTCTATTTTTCTCAACTCAAGCCACTAATTTAATAATAAAAATAAAAATAGAACACGAAATATAATTAAATTCCAGATGAAGAACACTTATTCCAATGGTTTGCTTGAAAAACTCACGAAAAATCGCTCAAATTCGAAGTTTACAACTCAAGATATGATAAAAATGGCCAAAACCTCGATTTTGAAAAATATATTCAACTGCCCAGGTAACATGTATCGCGATCGCGAAGAAGAAATCATCAACTGCCCAGAGAAACATTACGCCAACGTGGAGGCAAAATTTTCCAAGATACGTGATCTCGGGCTCCTATTCGCGAACGCGGAGAACAATATTGCCTGCCTCCAAATTACACTACGAGAACACGAAGGCATTGACGCAAACGTGATGAAGGAAACCAGATGACAGAATGAGTAACTCTAAAGCATTACGAAGTGGCCCGTAGCCCATCCGAAACATACCCGAGGCCCTCGGGACCCCATCAAAACATGCCAACAAGTTCCATAATGTAACGCATACCTACTCGAGGCCTCAAATCACATCAAACAACGTCGGAACTACGAATCACACCTCGAATCGAACTTAAGAAATTCCAAATCTTCCAACTTCCAAACTCGTGCCGAAACATACCAAATCAAGCCTGAATGATGTCAAATTTTGCATGCAAGTCCCAAATGATATAACGGAGCTAATCCAACTCTCAGAATTGCAATCCGAGCCAATATCACCAAAGTCGACCCTCGTTCAAACCTCTCAACCTTCCAAAACTTCAACTTTCCAATTTTTGCCAAAATTCTTCAAATTACCCTACGGACCTCCAAATCCAAATACGGACGCACGCCAAAGTCCAAAATCACATACAAAGCTATTGGAATCATCAAAACTCCATTTCAGAGTCGTCTACAGAAAAGTCAAAACTCCAGTCAGCTCTTACCGCTTAAGCTTCTAAAACAAGAATCCTTCTTCCAAATTGATCCCGAATCATCCGAAAACTGAACTCGACCATACATGCATGTCATAACACATAATACGAAGCTGCTCGAAACCTTAAGCTGCCGAACGAGACAAAAATTCTCTAAATGACCGACCGAATCGTTACAAATATTTATAGCTTAAATATTTCCAATCAACTATGAGACAAATGAGATTATTTTATGAAATTTATATACCAAATACAAATCTGTGCTTGTTCCTTAGCCAAATCTATTGAAAGGATTAGATAATTTTCATTAATAAATTGCAGTAAGAGCAATAAAACTTAAGTGATTCTTACCACATCTAATATGTGTAGACCAGAGTAAATCACTTTGTAAAGTTGACAGTCATCTGAACTTATTTATAGCTTCAAGATAATCAAATTGTAAGCCAATAACATTACTTTGTGAAATGTATATGCTAAATATAGATCTCTCTTTCATTGCAATCAGAAGCAGAAAAAGAAAAACTTTTCGATTAATCAGTTTTATGATACTAACTATTAAATCCAACTATGAATGTATAATTATCGCTTCATATTACAATTCGTTTCGCTAATATGAACTATTTATATAAAGAACCTTATAAATATCATTAGGTACTTTATTCATAAAATTGCATCAAACACAGTAACATAATATGCTAGATCAATTAGTGGTTAATAGTTCTTTTTACTATAAAAATGTAAATAAAGAACATGCAATGCCTTATCAGTGACAATCAACTAAACATATTTATAGCTTAAAAGATTATGAACCTCTAATACTCAATATTATTTTATGAAACTATATACTAAATACAGATATGTGCTCTTTCCTTAATCAATTATATTAGTAGAAAAGATTAATTAGTTTCAAATTTTTATGTAAATACTTGTAAGAGTAGTGAAATTAAGAGATTATTACTGAATGTGATAAGTGGAGAGCAGAAGCCAAATCACTTTGTAAAGTTGAAGAGGGCAAGGGAGTGAGTCGGGAACTAATTCAATTTTGGAATTTGGCAGATATAATCCTAGTGAGGCAAAGCAGCTTCAATTGACAACTTAACGCAACTACATTCATAACTCTTGTAATTGCCTTTGATCTAGCCAGCCTATACCCACTCACCTTATCAGTCGTTAATTGAAACATGGAAAACCTAAGCTAATTGGTCCCGTTGAGGAACATACTGTACTTTCGTAATTTTGGACTATTTGCTTGAAACAAATAAGTTTAATCAAACTTATCCCTGTAATAAATCTTTATGAAATCCAACTAATAAAGCTTCTTGAATGAGATTCTAATGTCTAACCTTGTTGAAACAAGGATTTTCATTTTATTGTTCCAATGTAAAACTCTATCTGCTTTCACGAAATCTTCTTTCCATAACTTCATAAACATGATTTATTACAGGGAAAAGGGCCAAAATTGTCCCTATACTATCGAAAATTAGTTACGTTTATACCCGTTTTTACTTTCGGTCCAAATATAGGCCTGCCGTTAAGAAAGTAGACAAAATCGTCCCTAACCCTAACGGTTGTCCATGACTCAGCAACTAAAATGACACGGTGGACTCCATGTCACTATTTATTTTCCATCTGTAATAATAAATAACTAAACTCACTAAAATTAGTCTTCTCCTTCTCTAACAATATACCACCATTGCTGCAAATTCAAGGTTCTTATCTTGCTCCACAAAATTATTTCATAAATTTCCATCATTACCAGTCAGTGTTTGAACCACAACTCCAACCGTCTTCCACCAAGAAAATATCCCATCTTCTCTCCACCTAGAAAATCATCAGCAATCACTCATCGGAAATACCCACCAAAAGCTTCAACAGAAACCATCTCTTTAAATACTACCAGCCACTCATCAAAAAATTACCTTTCTTTTCTTCCATCTCTCGCTCCTCTTTACTGGTCATAACTGGCTAGTGACACTCCTTTTCTACAAAAAGAAGAAGAGCTAGATCCAGAAGAAAAAAATCCTCCATAAAAACTCATTTACCGGTGACCTCATGTTTCTTTTTAAAATTCCACCCAAAGAAAAAATCTTTTTTTGCTAAGAAAATTCTTTACTACTTGAACATATCTAAACTAGTAAAATCTTGATGGAACAATCTTTTTCGCAAACAAAGAAGAATCAACTGGGTGAGAATCGTTTCGGGAATTTTTGATCTGTTTTGGACTGAATAGACCAAAGAATCTAACATTGGAATGCTAAAACTATTCAAAGCTGCAACTTGTTATTTAAATTAGAATTAGTTAAATCTTTGTGCCTTGAATCTTGAAAGTTAGAGAAGAAGAAGATTAATTTTAGTGGGTTTAATTATTTATTATTACAAAAGAAAAAATAAATAGTGACATGGAGTCCACCGTGTCATTTTAGTTGCTGAGTCATGGACAACCGTTAGGATTAGGGATGATTTTATCTACTTTCTTAACGGTATGCCTATATTTGGACCGAAAGTAAAAACAGGTATAAACGTGACTAATTTTCGATAGTATAGAGACAATCTTGGCCTTTTCCCCTTTATTATAAGTGGAAAATTAAAGAAAATGTATATGCAAAGTCCAATCCGCACTAACGTACTAACCAATCCTCTCCCAAGATTAGTAGTGATATTATTTTTGGTCTCTTTTCCAACAGCAAAGTATCCCAATACCCCAAAAAAACCATACATCAAAAATATGAAAGCCATCGACAAACCCAATTTTTTTTTTTTTTCAAATTTGTCCTTATCTTTCATCTCTGATTCCAAAAGGTAAAATCGTTCCAACACCTTTTAAAGCATAAATAGATACACCAAGACCGCGTTGGAAAAAAAACCTAAACCCACCAAATACTTCAAAAACATGTCTCTTTTTAAGAAAGATTAAAACATCCTCAACCATAACTACCACCATAGTACCTGAATGAACATCGGCAAATATACTCAAAGAGGTTAAGTGAGTAATTGTGGGGATTGAATTCAACCCAAATTGAAATGGGAAACAACTCCAAATATGTCAGTTTTTTCTGGACGAATGACAAAAAATGATGGACGAATAATCTAATCAGTTTAAACAATTTATATGCAGCAACTATTCCGAAAATCAAGAAAACAAGAAACTAAAACTCACCTTATAACTGAACAATCAAGGCGAATAAACTGTCCAGGAAGAGAGCTGACTAAAAGAGACTAGAGAATTGGAAGAGGAGGTGAGCAGCGGTGGAAATTTTGAGGAAGAAACAGAGTGTAGAGACTGTGGAAATCGGGAGGAAACAAAGTGTAGATGATATTCGTTTGAGCGGTGTAAAGTAACGTGTCAAAACTAAAGTAGGGTTAACACATGATTCATGCCAAATATTTGTAATTTTTTCAAAATACCCCGCTCGACCCAAGTTACTCAAATTGTCGCTTATTAATAAGAGGAAAATACTTGTTCTTGCTTTCGTGGAAAGTCGATGTCGATGTAAACATTTGGGTACGTACCTGAGAACTGAGATTACCTTTTTTTTTTCATTTCGAATTTAAATTTCATTTATTAAATATAAGACAAATTATACAAAAGTTTTAAGTAGATACACTAAGCATATATGGATGAGTAAGCTAGAAATGAGAGTGATAGTCGTGACATATTAAAGTCTATCGAGTTTTATACTAATAGTGTAATTATTTTCTTTAGACTTTAGCGAATAAGATTTAAATTCTTTTCTTCTTATTTGAACATTTTGGAATCAGAATGCGCAGCCACTCTTACAAAAAGCATGAAACTTGATTTTCCAGTGGTGGTGGCATTTTCGATTTAGTTTTTAGGTACCAAATAATCATTTTCTTGGAAGTTTCATGATACTTAGGTTTCAAGCAGGAGATTGACCAAGTTAAACTTAACATAACATATCATTGAGTGACCAGCAAGAGACGTGGTAAGACCACTTTGAATCAAAGGCCTCGGTTACCAAATTCTCGTTAGGGAGCGCTTTCCCTTAAATGATCTTACAAAACATGAATTCAAATTAGTCAGACCAAAGAATACCACATATTATATGGTTAAACTAATAAAATAACATTAAGTGCCTCTAATTTAGTAAAACTAGCTGCCCATAATGATTAAGGGCGAAGCTAAAGTTTCGGATGCAGGTTCGACCGAATCCAATTGCTTTGGTCAAAATTTTACATTTGTCTTAAAAAATTTATTAAATATGTACAAATTATTAATTTAAAATTCAATAATTTAGAAGAAATAGAATCCTGAACCCATTAATTTCAAATCGTAGCTCCGCCTCTAATGATCATGAGTTCTCTCTTTATCAAAGCATCACCACAAATTTTCTATAAACAAAGTATTCATTAAAAGCAGATTTTCGCGTCTAGGGTAAGATTGTGACTTGTGTCAAAATAATCTTCGGTACTTGCAAATTTTTTTGACAATTTTTCGTGGTATATATCAAAAAGATATTCTTTTTTTAATTTCTGAAGGATTCTGTCGATAAATCCAGGGGCGAAGCCATACTCTGGTAAGACTGGTCAATTGACCACCAATCGTTGCAAATTACACTACGTATATGGTAAAATATTATGGTTGGACTCATAATTGAATGAGTTGTCGGATTTTGTGAGTTTTGTTGGGTTCCGAGGCGCGGGCCCCGGTTCAACTTTTGGGTCGATTTTGAGATTTTGATTAAAGATTCGACCTTTATCGATTGAGTTTGTTTCCTTTGGCATTATTTGATGTATTTGAGTTGCTTTTGGCTAGTTTCGAGCCGTTCAGAGGTTGGTACGCGCGAGATGACATTTTTGGAGCATCGCTGGGCTTGTTCGAGGTAAGTAACACTTCTAAACTTGGTGCTGACGGTATGAACCCCTGAATATATGTGTTATGTGTTTGGTGTTGAGGTGGCGCACATGCTAAGTGACGGGCGTGCACCGTGTGAATTGTGACTCCATTATTTCTGTGGTACTGTGTAGTTACTTGATCTTATGTGTAACCATGAAATCTCTACGTACTAGAGTGATTGAGTTGTGATCCATGTTAGAAACCATGTCTAGGCCACATGCTTATTCTGTTGGGATCCACTGAGGTCATTTTTGCTGTTGAGTTGTTTGCTTACATTGCAATTACATACTCAGTCATACGCATTCAATTGCATATCATATCTCAGTCTCTATTACCATTTATTGATACATCACATCATTTTTTTGGGCTGATTTTCTTGACATTGTGAGCCCGAGAGACTGGAGAGATTGATGATTGAGTGAGGCCGAGGGCCTGATTGGGAAGATATTTATGGGATCGGGCTGCACGTCGCAACAAGTATTATTGATTTATGATGGGAGCGGGCTGCATGCCACAACAGAGGTTATCGATTTACGCCATGATTGGCTTATTATAGCACTTGGGATGAAGGAGCCTCCCGGAATCTGTATACACCCTCAGTGAGCACAGGTACCTACTGAGTACGAGTGCCGAGTGACTGGGAGGATTGAGTGACTATAAGCGCCAAGTGATTGTGAGGATATGAGTGATTGGGAGGACTGAGTGCATTGATTCACCGAGAGTGCATATAGTTTCATCATTATATTGTATTACACTTGGCATGCATACATTGACATGTAGACATAGAGATGTACTTTCCTCATGCTATTTGATCATGAAACATCTTACCTGTTGCTGGAAGTTTTTGAAAAAAATCACAGTTTTCAAACTTACTCATATTTTTGGTGTTTTCGATGAAAGATTTGGGATTTACTATTATACTTGAAAAGCATGCCTATTTTCAGAAACTATGAACGAGCTGAGCATCATATCTCTGAGTTATTTCTTGTAACATTTTATTTATATTGTTATGAAATGTTACTAGTTGTTTGAGTTGGACTCTGATCCTTGTCCCAGCTCGTCACTACTTTCAACCTAAGGTTAGATTTGTTACTTATTGAGCACATATGGTCGGTTATACTCATACTACACTTCTGCATCTTGAGTGCAAATGTTGGATGCTGATGTTACTGTGTATGGCGGGAGCTGAATTTGAAGATGTACCTGCGCTCCGGTCATAGCTGCCTATTGTCCTTGGTAGCTTTAGAATATTTAATTTGTTCATGCATATTTCAAATGGATGATGTATTTATTTCATACCAGCTTTGTAACCTCTAAATCTTAGAAACTCATGATTTGTACTACCGGTCCTTGGGAAATGTATTAAGGTTAAGTTATTTTATTATTTATTTATCTCAATAAATCTCATTAAATTGGATAGTTGTTAATTGGCTTACATGGCGGGTTGGGTTAGGTGCCATCACGACTAGTTGAATTTTGGATCGTGACAAGTTAGTATCAGAGCTGTAGGTTCATAGGTTTTACGAGTCATGAGCAAATATTTGGTAGAGTCTTACAGATCGGTATGATGACGTTTATATCTATCTTCGAGAGGCTACAGAGCATTTAGGATAAACTTTCCATCTTTCTTTCCTTATCTTGCGGCATTGATTCAACTTGAAGCGTAACTCTTTGAATTCCTTCCACGCACCCGTTTGCACATGTGAGCGCTCTGTATCATCTATGCATCGATGACTTGTGATTCCAAAGATGAGGTGCGAGATATGATTTCTGTGTGCTGATGATGGGCCAGTCTGAAGGACTTGAGGCTGGGTTTTGATTATAGCTTGAGCACGAGGATTTTGGTTGTGTGAGCATTTACTTTTGGGCTTATATTTTTGGTAGTTTTCCTCTGTGTGGAATTTGAGGCTCAATGAGTGGTTGGATGGATATATGATGAGTAATGTGTAGCTGCGGGAAGTGTTCAGATGGTTTGAATGTGACAAAAAAAAGTTTGCTTGAGATGTAAAAAGGACTATTGGGTGCTTTATTTTTGTCTTGATGTGACGTATAGTCTCGAGTTATGAGTGTATTGGAGTATCTTTCATGTTGTTTAATTGTGGAAAGAATTAGGTTCTCTACCTTGTTGGTGAGTTCAGACTCAGGAAGATTAAGTGATTGCGTAGTAGTTGTGGTTGTGAAAGGGTATAAAGATATGTCACTTTGAGGCTAAGCAGGTGAGTTATAACCTGCAAGGTAATCTATGGATGTGTAATTTTTATGATATTGTGTGGAGGCTTTCTTTTCTACCAGTGGGTTATATTTGTGCGATTTGAGTTTGGATCGGTTCTAATAGTTGACCTAACCATCATGGGGATGAATGCGAGATTTATAGATGATTTGAGGTATTAGATGGTTTGTGTTACATGAGCTTATGAAGGATTGAGTTGAATTTTGATGTGGTATTATAGTAGTAATAATGTATGGGTATTAGGAGTTATTGAGTGTTTTGTTCTATGGCTTTGAGCCAAGTGGGGGAGTCTACTAACGACGATTTGATTACATAGTCACTTGTTGTATTTGTTTCGATATGAGGCATACTTGTGGATCGATTATGACTTACTGAAGCTGGTTTTGAGGATGACTTAAGCAAGGAAATTTCTGGATGCATGATGTATTATAGTTTATGGGTAGATGGAAATCATGGAATGATTGAGTTGTTATTCGTGGTAGATGTGATGGGCTAAGGAAAAAAGGGATTCACTCAGTTACTTAGAGGTGTAGATTACCTTTTTGGGTGTTATTGAACTAGTGGGGCACATGCCGTTCGACCCATCTGGGCGGTGCAATTGAGATTTGAGCAGAATGGATGACTCTTGAGAAGGATCTAAGGGATTCAGGAGTTATATGTAGCAATTGGGAATTTTCAAGATTTGTATATGCCTAGAATCTTAGATTTACATTAGATGGTGTCGAGACTCCCGGTATTTCTATATCATTATGGATTATACCTTTTAGTATCAGGAAGATGAAGGAAACGACTTTAGATTCACATGAGGCCTCTTTAGAGTACGTGTCTCGATTGTGGTACTTTTGGGGTGCTTAAGGGGGAATACGACGACTTATAGGCCTTAGAGTGGTATGATTTTATTCTAGCATCTCGTGGAGTGAGTTTGATTGAGGATCATGGTATTATAGCGAGGAGAAGTATCAACTTAAAGGTAATTCAGAAGAAACTTAGAGAAGTAGGGCAACTTGGTAGTAGGTTAGATCAGCATGGTAATGGATGTGATCGATTCTTTGGGTACTTATGATGTGGCGAGTCTCTACAGGTGTTTTTTGGCAATTCCCTTGGGTTATTGGTGACCTGTGTGGCTTGGTTGAGTTAGGAAGATTCAGTTCTGATGGTTTGGTTATGTGTAAATGGGTTTCGAAGAGTTCTCGATGGTTTCTACCATGGTTTGAGGAAGGTATTTCCTATAAGCGTGAGGAGTCTATTGAGTATTGAGATTCTCTACTGGATGGGATCATGTGAAAGGCTCCTGCCTAATCGAGTATGTAGTTGGATAGTGACCCTGAGTTGATCATGAGATTCTCATCCTTTTCATATGATGGCATGATAAATGCGGTGTGTTATGTAGGATTGATATTTGCATGTGCAAGGTCATGGTTCAGTTTTGAAGAGAAGGTCATGAATTCTTAGACAACATAGAGGATTTCAGTTGTCTAGATGAATGCTATTACTACTTAGTATTACCTGAGAAGGGTGCGCATTTCAGAAGGTATATTGTGTTGTGACTTATGGATGCTTCATTGGTATTAGGGTACTTGCCTGATTGATCGACTACTAATATTTAGATTTTACTATGTGGCAAAAAAGAATTATAGAAGTATTCCTCGTGGGATGATATTGTATGAGTGATGTGTTGGACATTCGGGCGATGAAGTTGGGATCATATATGGTGATTCATGTGTTCTATGGATAGGGAGACTGAGAGTTCTCAGAATTAGATTGTTTCATAGTTGTGGACTATGGAAATGGGCCAAAGCTAGCCAGATGATAGTATATGCTATGGTTAAGTCATTGTGGACTTTCAGAGGGTTATTTATCTATTTGTAGATGACTAGAGTTGATTTGGGGCCCATTGGTAGGCACAATAACGATGTGTATTTTACACCGGGCCAGATTGCTTGACTCCATACTGCTATTATTGAGGGATGTGCCATTCAGTTAGAGTTGAGCTTATTTGTGTCCTCATATGTTCTATGAGTTACTCTTCCATGCCACGAAGGGTTGTGGTTTGTTGGTTATATGCACACACGGTGCGGTTCTATTGGGGCCTTACAGCAGAATTGGAACGAGATGGATATTTGGGTGTTGAATGATTCATTGCTCATTGGCTATGTTCTTTCGGGTTTGTATGGCATTGTGTCATTTGCTTTTTCTTGGTTATGGTCATTCACCTTGGGTACTTGATGTCGAATTGCACATGGTTATTGACTTTGAGCATGGTGGCTAAGGTATTCCATATGGAACAATGTTTGGATGGGGTCACTCATTGTAGCGGAGTTACGTTGAGATACGGTCCTTTGTGATAGATTCGTGTGTTTTGGTTCTACGGTGTGTGATGGGTTCTTAGCATTGATTCGTGGTGGTACTTGTTGAACTTGCGGGGCGGTTCTCTCATTTGAGTCATTTTCTATGTTTGAGTACACTTGAATTGTTGTGTGTTGGTGAATGGATTGTACGGTTTGTGGCTTAAGGTTGTATTGGTGTGGCATGTTAGTAGGGTGGCTGTAATTGATAAGATGAGGTCATCGGACCTAGAATGGGTGCTATCAGATCTGATTGCGGTATATTTGGAAGGACAATTTCAGAAGTGTCAAGACCCTAAAACTGACTCGTTCATGATGGCACCTATCGTGAAAGTAGGCCAGCTGATTCCCGAATTAACCATCATTCAATAAAAGTCATTGTTTTAGTCTTTAATTAATCAAATATCTCATAATGTACGTCTAAATGAGCAGTGCGAAATAAATACACAAGCCCGACATCGGGGTGTCACACGTCACGAGCATCTACTAAGGTCTGGATACAACTGAGAGTCTGAAAATATACTAAAACAATCTAAGGAAGACAAGAGGGAGAAGAGTAGGGCTGCGAACGTCGGGCAGCTACCTTGCTAACTCCGATGACTCTACCACTGAGCAATCAACACCTACTATCGGGTTTAGAAATACCTGAATCTGCACACAAGGTGCATGGAGTAATGTGAGTACGCCAACTCAGTAAGTAATAAAAGTAAATGAAAGCTGAGCAGTAAGAAAACACGTAAGCCACGTCATAATGCTACAACAAATGCAGTACATTTCCAAAACTACCGAAATCATTTACTTCGTAAATCAAGCTCAGTTTCAGTAAAACCTTTTAAAACAACTTTCAATAGTTTCAAATGAGTAATAAAAATAGTGAGTAAAAATGATAGAAACGCAAACAACCCCTCGGGCAAAGCATATACCATAAACCGCCCCTCGGGCATAATATCAACAGAACTAGCTCCTCGGGCTACCTCACAATCACTAGTAATCAGCCCCTCGGGCATAACATGAATCAAGAACCGCCCCTCGGGCAAAACATGGATCAAGAACAGCCCCTCAGGAAACAATATGAAACAACAACAGCCCCTCGGGCTACATCATATCACTCACACTGGGTACCCGCGCTCACTGGGGGTGTACAGACTCTGGGAGGGGATCCTTACAGCTCAAGCGCAATAACAAGACATCTCGTGGAATAATCAAACATGCACTCGACCTCATAACAACAAGCCACCTCGTGAAATAAATCAATCAGGCCCTCGGCCTCACAATATCATGAATCAATAACAACCTGCTGCGGCGTGCAGCCCGATCCCATAATATCCTCACAACACACGCCCTTGGCCTCGCTCAGTCAGAAACCTCTCAAGCCACTCGGGCAACAGTAAAACATGATGCTCAGCCTAAAATATCATTTAAAGTTTCAAAAACGAGTAAATATTGCCGAGTTATGAAAATAGTAGAATACAGCATGACTGAGTACAAATATGAAGTCAAAACAGTGAGGAATAATAGTAAAAATCCCCCTAAGGGTCCAAAACAGTTGGCACGAAGGCCAAATATGAAATCCAGCCCAAAACATAGTAATAATTTCCAAAACACAATGATATCAAACAATTTTCAATCAAAAATATGCGACTTAAAAGTCATACGGGACGGACTAAGTTACAATCCCCAACGGTGCACGAACCCACGCTCATCATCTAGCGTGTGCGTCACCTCAAAGTAGCACAACGATGTGAAATTCGGGGTTTCATACCCTCAGGACAAACATTTATAATCATTACTTACCTCAAACCGGTTCAAACTCTAGCCCGCGATGCCTTTGCCTCTCGAATCGGCCTCCCAATGCTCCAAATCTAACCAAAATCAGTATATTATCATCAATATACGCTAAAGGAACAAAGCCCAAGCGAAAATAATCAAATTAACCCGAGAATCCCAAAATTGCTCAAATTCGGCCCCTGGGTCCACGTCTCGGAATCCAACCAAAGTCTCAAAATCCAACAACCCATTCAATTACGAGACTATCCATACTAGTTTCACTCAATTCCGACTTCGAATTAGCTTTAAAATCCCAAAAATTCATTTTATGAAGTTCCACAATTTTCCCCAAATTTACATCCCAAATCTCTACTCAAATGATGAATCCAACGTTATAATCATGTATTTTAGCCAAAATTGAGTTAGAATCACTTACCTCGATGGTTTTCCTGAAAATCCGTCGAAAAATCGCCAAAGCCCGAGCTCTCTAGGTCAAAATATGAAATAAAACCCCAAATCTCGTATTTATAGTGCACCTTTTAGATCCCCATCACCACTGACCACGGTAACCACCGCTGACCACGGTAAAACCACCACTGACCGCGGTCCAACACCGTTGACCGCGGTAAATCCACTGCTACAGCAGAAAATGTTGACTTCAGTGACATGCTTCAGTATTTTGTCCATACCTTTCTCATGAAAACTAGACATAAAGGTCTACAATTTTTGTTTTTGAATCATCTCAAAATTCCTTGTAGATCAAAAGATATAGGCTTCCAAAGTCAGACCAGTGAACCTGCGTATTCATCCTCACCGCGGACCGCGGACCATTTTCCACCTCAGCAGTAATCTCACCGCCTCAGTGGTAAGACTTCTGCCTCGAGCAAAGATTTAAGCATCATAACCATTTTCTAAGTTCCGGTAATGCCCGGACTCGCTCAAAACTCAACCGAAACACACCCGAGGCCCTCGGGACCTCAACCCAAACATACCAGCACCTCCCATAACATCATTAAAACTTAGTCGAGCCATTGAATCACTCAAATCAAATCCAAAACACAAATCAACTTCGGACTCAAGCTTAAGAACTTAGGAACATTCAAATTCCATAAACGATGCCGAAACCTATCAATTCAACTCCGAATGACCTGAAATTTTGCACACACGTCACAAATGACACTACAAACCTACTCAAATTTCCGGAATTCCATTCCAACCCCGATATCAAGATTTCCACTACCAACCGAAAAAGCTAAAATTCCAATTTCACCAATTCAAACCTAAATCTATCACGGGCCTCCAAATTACGATCCGAACACGCTTCTAAGTCCCAAATCACCCAGCGGAGCTAATACAATCATAAAAATTCAAATCCGAGATCGAGTACTAAAACTCAAAGACTTGGTCAAACCTCTCAAATTTTAAGCTTTACTGAGAACCATTCTTCCATACATTTCTGTTTCACCTGAAAGCCAAAATCGACGATTTACATAAGTCATAATACATCATACGAGGCTAGTCATGCGCGAGAACCGACGAGCAAAATGCAAATTCTCAAAACGACCGATCGGGTCGTTACATCCTCCCCTACTTAAACGTACGTTCGTCCTCGAACGTGTCCAAAGTTGTTCTGAAAACCATCAAATCGCTGTATAACCTTACCATGCACATACCCGGGGTTGATCCCACGTCAACCTATCTCATATAGGTCCGATAACAAAATGCAACTGAAATTTCACAATCCAACCTAGCCCATAAACCTTAGAACCACATTTCCATGTCTGAAATCATCTACAAGATCAGAATTTCAAATCTATACTATGAATAAGCCCGAACAAGTTGTAACAAACCATACCTGCAACCTCAGATGCAATTACATGATATACCACATAGCTTAAACTCTCGTAGCGATAACTTCTGATCACAGCAATTGCTCAGAACAACTGAATATCGATAATAAACCCCTTATTAAATAAAGCCTCATTCCAACACTTTCGTATACTACCACTGATAAATGAAACACGTAGAAAGTCATGACCATTCCTCAGATCAACTATTCGTGAAGACTCTTCTCCTTTGGCAAGGACCATAGCAAATTTTTGAGTCGAACATCGATATTATCCTTCCAACATGCTAAAATCGAATCCGTTTGTATTCATTCTAGATCCCAACGATCTCATCTAATCCAACACAAATACTCTGGTGACATGGCACATCAACAAAATCTAAAGCCACAACTCGTTCAATCGACGCACCAATAAGCAACAATCCGACCGTACTCAAATCATGAAAAATGACTCAAATGAGAGAGCTGTACCGTAATCTCACCAGTACCACCACACACAATGCTGAGAACTCGACACACGTCGTAGAACCAAAACACATGAATCAAACCCGCTGGATTATACCTCCACATAGCTTCACTCCAATGCGCGACCTCTTCCAAACGCTGGTCCACACGAAACACCTCAAGTCACTATGCTCAAATCGACAACCACGCGCAATTTGATGTCTATAACCAAAATCAAATCATCATAACCACGGCGAAGCAATTGACAAAACATTACACAAACCCGAAAGGACACAACCGATATGCCATCCACCAAGCAATACCCAATACTTTCCCGCTCGAATTCCACTGAGAGACCCTAACAAAACCGCACCACATGTGCCTATAACTAACAAATCCCAACACCTCAAAACATGGAAAGGTAACTCATAGATCTCCCAGATCACTAATAAGCTCAATAACAATTGAATCAGCACATCTCCCAACAATACAACTCGGAGTCAACCAAGCCTACTCGAGTTAGAACACACATCCATATTGGCCTACCAATGAACCCCTTCTCAAGGAGTCCTTGAAGCTACTCTTTCAACTCCTTTAACTCCGCCGGCGCCATATGATACGGAGCCTGGCATAAAATAAATACCGAAATCAACAACCCTATCCGGCAACATGCCCGGCAGCAGGAAACACATCCAGAGAATCCCTCACTACCGGAACTGAATCAATGGTAGGAGTCTCTGCACTAACATCCATCACGAAGGCCAAATAAGACAACCCTTCCTAGCCATCCGCTGGGTCCTAGCGCAACATCCCAGTATAACACAATACGGAGACAACCAGCCTATGCCCAATATCACATCAAAATCTAGCATACTAAGCAACAAGGATCCACTCGAGTCTCCAAACCTCCAATAGTTACCACACAAGATCGATATACGCGGCCCACAACAACGGCCTAACCTGTTTATGAGAACTCCCAGCCTCCAAATCCATATAGCAGATGAATCACTATATCCGATCCCAACTCCACCATCCAAATATACAACACACCTCTAATACCCAATCATCCCATGTGAGGTACTCTTATAATTCTTCTATGCCACCAAGCAAACTCGAATATCAGCAGTCGATCAAATAAGAGAGTACCACAATACTAATGAAGTATCCTCAACTCAAACACATCGCCCTTTCTAAAACGTATACTCTTATCATGCGAATCCAAAGCCATTACCTTCATCTTTATGATACTGATATATAGAACCCCATAATTGATATAGAAATGCCACAAGTCTTGACACCATCCAATGGAAACCTCAGTTTCTAGCCAAATATACAACCTGAAGATCTCCAATTATTACATGTAAGATATTGAACCCACTAGAACCATTCCCGAGAGTCATTCTCTCTACTCAAACCGCCATTACACCAATCAAACGGACCAGATGACCTGTGCTCCAATAGCATTCTGACACCGCAGAATGTAACCTCACCTTAATAAAATCAAGAAACTTCATGTTGTATGCACTGTACATTCTTTACCAATAACAACTCAAGTCATTCCGTGATTCTCACAGACCCATAAAGCATAACATAGCCTGTATTGAAATTTCCTTTACTCGAGCCATCCTTGGTCTCAACCTCCGAAAGCCATAACTGATTCACCAGTACGCCTCCAACTAGAACCAACATAGCACATAACCGTGCAATCAACTAATCAATGGCAGACTCCCCCACTTGGCGCAAAGCCATTGACCAAAACACACAATAACTCATAATGCATATGCTCTATTACTGCCATAATACCATTGTAAGGTTAAACTCAATTCTTCATAAAGCTCATGCAACACAGACCATCTAGTACTTCAAATCTTCTGCAAATCTCACATTCACCCTCGTAATAGTCAAGCCGACTCTCTTAAGCGACCCCAAATTCAAATTGCATACATATATTTCACTAGTAAAAGAGATCTTCCAGAAAACAACGCAAGGCTCATATGAACTTCAGAACACTCCGAAGAAGATAACCCACCTGCTTTGCCTCAAACTAATAGCTCTTCATACCCTTCCACCGTTATAAACATTACGCAATCACTTAATCTTTCTGAGTCTGAACTCATATCGTAACATGAAATCTACTCCACTCCCCAATTAGAAAACATGAAAAGATTCTTTACACTCCCATAACTCGGGGCTATACATCAAATCAAGATGGAAATCATGCACCAAATAGTTCTTTTTGTCCTCAAGAAGACCCTTCTCGTCTCATTCAATTCATATGAACACATCTCGCAGTCACATCACACTCATCACGTAGCTATCTAGTCATCACTCTCACTAATAGGGACATTATCGGACATACAAATCCAAAAGCACATATTCACACCATCAACACCTCAGAGCTCAAGCTATAGGCAAAATCCGTTCGCAAGTCCTCCAGACTTGCGCAAAATCAACACACAGAGATCATATCTCACCCCTCGATCAGGGAATCACAAGCCATCGATGCACATCTGTAACTAAGCACTCATGCGCGTATACGAACGTGTGGATGAAAATCAAAGAGTTACATTTCAAGCTGAATCAAGGACGCACGATAAGAGTTCAAGAATATGAAGTTTTTCCTAAAGGTTATGTAGCCTCCCGAGGATAAGTAACGACATCTCTGTACCGATCTGCGAGACTCTACTAAACCTGCTCATGACTCGTGAGACCTATGTAACCTAGGCTCTGATACCAACTTGTCATGACCCTAAAATTGACCTGGTCGTGATGGCACCTATCACGAAACTAGGTTAGCCGACACAGTTACTGAATTAACCATCATTCAATAAAAGTCATTGTTTTAGTCTTTAATTAATCAAATATCTCATAATGTAAGACTAAATGAACAGTGCAGAATAAATACACAAGCCCGACATAGGGGTGTCACAAGTCACGAGCATCTAGTAAGGTCTGAATACAACAGAGAGTTTGACAATATACTAATACAATCTAAGGAAGACAAGAGGGAGATGAGCAGGGGCTGCGAACGTCGGGCAACTACATTGCTAACTCCGATCACTCTGCTACTGAGCAATCAAAACCCACTACCGAGTTCAGAAATACCTGAATATGCGCACAAGGTGTAGGGAGTAATGTGAGTACGCCAACTCAGTAAGTGATAAAAGTAAATGAAAGATGAGTAGTAAGAAAACACGTAAGCCATGTCATAACGCTACAGCAAATGAAGTACATTTCCAGAACATCACAGAAATCATTTACTTCGTAAATCAAGCTCAGTTTCAGTAAAACCTTTTAAAACAACTTTCAATAGTTTCAAACGAGTGATAAAACGGTGAGTAAAAATGATAGAAACATAAACAGCCTCTTGGGCAAAACATGTACCATAAA
Organism: Nicotiana tabacum; assembly: GCF_000715075.1. Taxonomy (NCBI): domain Eukaryota; kingdom Viridiplantae; phylum Streptophyta; class Magnoliopsida; order Solanales; family Solanaceae; genus Nicotiana; species Nicotiana tabacum. The sequence continues at coordinate 70,157,027 of NC_134090.1, read as the reverse complement.
CCGCCCCTCGGGCATAATATCAACAGAACTAGCCCCTCAGGTATACCATTAATCAATAAGTCTCTCGGGCAAAACATGGATCAAGAACATCTCCTCGGGCAACAATATGAAACAACAACAACCCCTCGGCTACATCATATCACTCACACTGGGTACCCGCGCTCACTAGGGGTGTACAGACTCCGGGAGGGGCTCCTTACAGCCCAATCATAATAACATGCCATCTCGTGGCATAATCAAACAGCACTCAGCCTCATAACAACAAGCCACCTCGTGGCATAAATCAATCAGGCCCTCGACCTCACATAACAACAAGCCACCTCGTAGAATAAATCAATCAGGCCCTCGGCCACACAATATCATAAATGAATAACAACCTGCTGTGGCGTGCAGCCCGATCCCATAATATCCTCATAACACAGGCCCTCGACCTCACTCAGTCAGAAACCTCTCAAGCCACTCGGGCAATAGTAAAACATGATGCTCAGCCCAAAATATCATTTAAAATATCAAAACCAGTAAATATGGCTGAGTTATGAAAATAGTAGAATACAACATGACTGAGTACAAATAAGAAGTCAAAATAGTGATGAATAGTAGTAAAAATCCCCCTAAGGGTCCAAAACAGTTGGCACGAAGCACAAATATGGCATTCAGCCCAAAACATAGTAATAATTTCAAATAACAATGATATCAAACAGTTTTCAATCAAATACACGACTTAACAGTCATACAGGATAGACTAAGTCACAATCCTCAACGGTGCACGACCCCATGCTCGTCATCTAGCATGTGCATCACCTCAAAGTAGCACAACGATATGAAATCCGGGGTTTTATACACTCAGGACAAACATTTACAATCATTACTTACCTCAAACCGGTCCAAACTCTAGCTCGTGATGCCTTTGCCTCTCGAATCGGCCTCCCAATGCTCCAAATCTAACCAAAATCAGTATATTATCATCAATATATGCTAAAGGAACAAAGCCCAAGCAAAAATAATCAAATTAACTCAAGAATCCCGAAATTGCTCAAATTCGCCCCTAGGCCCACGTCTCGGAATCCGACCAAAGTCATAAAATCCGACAACCCATTCAATTATGAGACTATCCATACTAGTTTTACTCAATTCCGACTTCGAATCGGCTTTCAAATCCCAAAATTTCATTTTATGAAGTTCCACAATTTTCCCCAAATTTACATCTCAAATCACTACTCAAATGATGAATCCAATGTTATAATCATGTATTTTAGCCAAAATTGAGTTAGAACCACTTACCCCGATGATTTTCTTGAAAATCCCTCGAAAAATCGTCAAAGCCCGAGCTCTCTAGGCCAAAATATGAAATAAAATCCCAAATCTCGTATTTATAGTGCACCTTTCGGATCCTCATCACCGCTGACCACGGTAAAACCACCGCTGACCGCGGTCCATCACCGTTGACCGCAGTAAATCCACCGCTACAGTGGAAAATGTTGACTGCAGTGACATGCTTCAGTATTTTAGCCATAACTTTCTCTACAGTTGTCCAAATTATGATTTTTTTAGCTTTCTGAAAACGAGACACTAAGCCTACAACTTTCATTTCTGAATCTTCTCAAAATTCCCTGTAGATCAAACGATATAGGCTTACGAAGTCAGACCAGTGAACCTACGAATTCTTCCTCACTGCACCCCGCGGACCATTTTCCGCCTCAGCGGTAATCCCACCTCCTCAGCGGAAAAACTTCTGCCTTAGTGGTAAAACTTCTGCCCCCAGCAAATATTTAAGCATCATAACTATTTTCTAAGTTTTGGTAATGCCCGGAGTCGCTCAAAACACATCCGAAACACACCTTAGGCCCTCGGGACCTCAAGCCAAACATATCAACACTTCCCATAACATTATTAAAACTTAGTCGAACCTTCGAATCACTCAAATCAACACCAAAACACCAAATCATCTTCGGATTCAAGCTTAAGAACTTAGGAACTTTCAAATTCCATAAACGATGCTGAAACATATCAATTCAACTCCGAATGACCTGAAATTTTGCACACATGTCACAAATGACACTACTGACCTACTCAAATTTCTGGAATTCCATTTTGACCCCGATATCAAGATTTCCACTACCAACCGAAAAGCGCCAAAATTTCAATTTCGCCAATTCAAGCCTAAATCTATCACGGGCCTCCAAAATATGTTCCAAACATGCTCCTACATCCCAAATCAGCCAACGGAGCTAATCCAATCATAAAAATTCAAATCCGAGATCGAGTAGAAAAAGTCAAAAACATGGTCAAACCTTTCAAATTTTAAGCCTTACTGAGAACCATTCTTCCATATCTATTTTGTTCTACGTGAAAACCAAAACCGACGATTTACATAAGTCATAATACATCATACGAGGCTAGTCATGCCTGAGAACCGATGAGTGAAATGCAAATGCTCAAAACGACCGGTCGGGTCGTTACATCCTCCCCCACTTAAACATACGTTCATCCTCAAACGTGTCCAAAGTGTTTCCAAAAACCATCCAATCATTGTGTAACCTTACCATGCACATACCCGAGAATGATCCCACGTCACCCTATCTCATATAGGTCCAATAACATAATAGAACTGAAATTTCACAATCCAACCTAGCCCATAAACCTTAGAACCACATTTCCACTTCTGAAATCATATACAAGATCAAAATTTCACATCTATACTCTGAATAAGCCCGAACAAGCTATAACAAACAATACCTGCAACTTCAGATGCAATTACATGATATACCACATAGCTCAAACTCTCGTAGCGATAACTTCTGATCACATCAGTTGCTCAGAAAAATCGAATATCGATAATAAACCCCTTATAAAATAAAGCCTCATTCCAACACTTCTGTATATTGCCACTGATAAATGAAACACGTATAAAGTCATGACCATTCCTCAGATCAAAAATTCTTGAAGTTTCTTATCCTTTGGCAAGGACTATAGCAAATTTCTGAGCCGAACATTGATATTATCCTTCCAACACACTGAAACCGAATCCGTTTGTATTCATTCTACATCCCAACGATCTAATCTAATCCAACACAACTACTCTAGTGACATGGCACATGAACACAATCTAAAGCCACAACTCGTTCAACCGCGCACCAATAAGCAACGATCCGAACGTACTCAAATCATGAAAAATGACTCAAATGAGAGAGTTGTACCGTAATCTCACCAGTACCACCACACACAATGTTAAGAACTCGACACACGTCGTAGAAACAGAACACATGAATCTAACCCGTAGGATCATACCTCCACATAGCTTCGGTCCAATGCGCGACCTCATCCAAACACCGGTCCACACGAAACACCTCAAGTCACTATGCTCAAATCGACAACCATGCGTAATTTGATGTCTAGAACCAAAAGCAAATCATCATAACCACGGCGAAGCAATTGACATAATATTACACAAACCCAAAAGGACACAACCGATATGCCATCCGCCGAGCAATACCCAATACTTTTCCCGCTCGACTTCCACTGAGAGACCCCAACAAAACCACACCACATGCACCTATAACCAACAAATCCTAATGCCTCGCAACACGGAAACTCATAGATCTCCCCAGATCACTAATAAGCTCAATAACAATCGAATCAGCACATCCCTCAACAATACAACTCGGAGTCAACCAAGATGACTCGAGTTGGAATATACATCCATATTGGCCTACCAATGAACCCCTTATCAAGGAGTCCCTGAAGCTGCTCCTTCAACTCCTTTAACTCCGTTGGGGCCATACGATACGGTGTCTGGTACCAAATCAATACCGAAATCAACAACCCTGTCTGGCGACATGCTCGGTAGTAGGAAACACATCCGGAGAATCCCTTACCACCAGAACTGAATCAATAGTAGGAGTCTATGCACTGACATCCATCACGAAGGCCAAATAAGAAAGACAACCCTTCCCAGCCATCTTCTGGGTCATCCAAAATGACACTACCCTACTGGGAACATAATCTGTCGAACCTCGCCACTCAATCCGTGGCATTCCCGACATATCCAATGTCACAGTCCTATCACAACAACCCAGAATAACATGACATGGAGACATCCAATCTATTCCCAATATCACATCAAAATCTAGCATACTAAGCAACAAGGATCCACTCGGGTCTCTAAACCTCCAATAGTTACTACACAAGACCGATATACGCGGCCCACAACAACGACCTAACCTATTTATGAGAACTCCTAGCCGCCAAATCCATATTGCACACAAATCACCATATCTGATCCCAACTCTACCATCCGAATATACAACACACCTCTAATACCCAATCATCCCATGAGAGGTACTCCTATAATTCTTCTGTGCTACCAGGCAAACATGATTATCAGCAGTCGATCAAACAAGAGAGTGCCAGAATACTAATGAAGTATCCTCAACTCAAACACATCGCCCTTTCTAAAATGTGTACTCTCATCAAGCCATACCAGTTAGTATTTTCATTTACCTAGTCATCAGAAACTGTCCATGTTGCCTAAGAATTTATGCCCCCTTCCTTTCAGAATTGAATCGTGACCTTACACATGCATATTTCAACCCTACAAAACATACCACATATACCATGCCATCCTATGATAAATATGAGAACTTCATAATCCACAATGAGCCACAACAACTCCGTAGTCAACTAGCCAAGAACTTTCCATTGATTCCATCTAGAAGGAAATCACTATACATTCCATGCTCCTTACGCTAATAGAAAATACACATCTCTAACAGTGGTAGAAACCATCAAGAACTCTCCGAATTCCATTTGCACAAAACTAAACCGTCAGGACTGGATCCTTCTCACATCAACCAAGCTACGCAGGCCACCAAAACCCAAGAGCATTGCCGCGAAACACCTGTAGAAACTCATTACCTTGTAAGCACCCAAAGAACTAATCAGAACCCTTACCATGCCAATCCGACCAACTACCAAGCTATCCTATTTATCCAAGTTCCTTCTAAATTACCTTCAAATTGATATTTCTCCTTACCATAATACCATAATTCCTCCACCTAGACTCACCACATGAGACCCAAGCATAAAACCACACCGCTTAAGGCTTATAAGCTGCTGGATACTCTCTTAAATATTCCCAAAAGCACCATATTTAGAATACCTACCCTGAAGAGATTTCCTGTGAATCCAAAGCCATTACCTTCACCTTCATGATACTGATATATAGAACCCCATAATTGATATAGAAATGCCACAAGTCTTGACACCATCCAATGGAAACCTTAGTTTCTAGCCAAATATACAGCCTGAAGATTTCCAATTATTACATGTAAGATCTTGAACCCACTAGAACCATTCCCGAGAGTCATTCTCTCTACTCAAACCGCCATTACACCAATCAAACGGACCGGACGACCTGTGCTCTAATAGCATTCTGACACCGCATAATGTAACCTCACCTTAATACAACCAAGCAACTTCATGTTGTATGCACTGTACATTCTTTACCAATAACAACTTAGGCCATTCCGTGATTCTCATACACCCATAACGCATAACATAACGTGTAATGAAATTTCCTTTACTCGAGCCATCCTCGGTCTCAACCTCCGAAAGCCATAACTGATTCACCAGTACGCCTCCAACTGGAACCAACATAGCACATAACCGTGCAATCAACTAATCAATAGCATACTCCCCCACTTGGCACAAAGCTATTGACCAAAACACACAATAACTTATAATGCATATGCTCTATTACTGCCATAATACCATAGTGAGATTAAACTCAATCCTTCATAAAGCTCGTGCAACACAGATTATCTTGTACTTCAAATCTTCTGCAAATCTCGCATTCACCCTCATAATAGTCAATCTAACTCTCTTAAGCGACCCCAAATTCAAATTGCATACATATATTTCACTAGTAAAAGAGATCTTCCAGCAAACAACGTAAGGCTCATACGAACTTCAGAACACTCCGAAGGAGATAACCCACTTGCTTCGCCTCAAACTAATAGCTCTTCATACGCTTCCACCGTCATAAACATTACGCAATCACTTAATCTTCATGAGTTTGAACTCATATCGTAACATAAAATCTACTCCACTCCCCAATTAGAAAACATGAAATGATTCTTCACACTCTCATAACTCGGGGCTATACATCAAATCAATATGGAAATCAAGCACCAAATAGTTCTTTCTGTCCTCAAGTAGACCCTTCTCGTCTCATTCAATTCATATGAACACATCTCGAAGTCACATCACACTCATCACGAAGCTATCCAGTTATCACTCCTACTAATAGGGACACTATCAGACATACAAATCCAAAAGCACTTGCTCACACAATCAACACCTCAGAGCTCAAGCTATAGGCAAAATCCACCCTCAATTCCTCCAGAATGGCCCAACATCAACACACAGAGATCAAATCTCGCCCCTCGATCAGGGAATCACAAGTCATCGATGCACATTTGATACTGAGCGCTCACGCGCGCATACGAATGCATGGAAGGAATTCAAAGAGATACATTTCAAGCTGGATCAAGGACGCACGATAAGAATTCAAGAATATGAAGTTTTTCCTAAAGGTTTTGCAGCCTCCCGAGGATAAGTAAAGATGTCTCTGTACTGATCCGCGAGACTCTACTAAACCTGCTCATGACTCGTGAGACCTATGTAACCTAGGCTCTAATACCAACTTGTCACGACCCTAAAACTGCGACCCGGTCGTGATGGCGCCTATCGTGAAACTAGGCCAGCCGACACAATTCCCGAATTAACCATCATTCAATAAAAGTCATTATTTTAATCCTTTAATTAATCAAATATCTCATAATGTAAGTCTAAATAAATAGTGCGGAATAAATACACAAGCCCGACATCGGGGTGTCAAAAGTCACGAACATCTACTAAGGTCTAAATTCAACGAAGAGTCTGAAAATATACTAAAAACAATCTAAGGAAGACAAGAGGGAGAAGAGTAGGGCTGCGAACGTCGGGCAACTACCTTGCTAACTCTGATGACTCTGCCACTGAGCAATCAACACCCGCTACCGAGTTCAGAAATACCTGAATCTGCACACAAGGTGCAGGGAGTAATGTGAGTACGCCAACTCAGTAAGTGATAAAAGTAAATGGAAGCTGAGCAGTAAGAAAACACGTAAGCCATGTTGTCACGCCCCTTTTTTTTTCCTATTTGCATCGGAAAATCGGGTTCATGACATTTGGGTATAAGACAACTCATTCTTTTTGGGAACTGGGTTTTGCATTTGAAGAGTTACCACCTAATGATTTAAGGAGCATGAGGACACCTATAAGGTTCACTTCTAAGTTTGCTTGATAACCAGAGATAGGGTAAGGGCTTAAAATTATCCTAAGGGGAAGGTGTTAGGCACATCTCAGGATCCACTAGTGTGGTTCCCGGCCAGATAGTTTTGTGAATTTGTACAAATAGCAAATAGACAAGTATAGGCTCAAATACTAGGGTATTTAGGTTTAAACACATAAGAGTTTGAAAGAACAATTAAAGGCGAACTTTGGAAAAAAAGAGTCACATTTTTACAGATACCTGGGAATATAAAAGGAAAGGAACAGGGGAGGGGGGTCCTAGGTTTATTTATAATATGGATCATATTAATGCGATACCCAGTATGACACTCCTCAAAAGAGGGGATACACGTGGTATTAGCGCATCGGTCATCATATCCATATCTACTCTTCCCACCCCATTAAGGTATTTAAAGCGCGGATTGGTCTCGACCACTATTTCATACTATTACCCATCCCACTCCTATCAGTCCCGGAGGATCTTAGGACTACTATTCCTAAAGGGGAGGGATATTAGGCTGAATTTTATGTTTCAAAGGTGAAAAAGCTAAGGCGACATGCAAAAACACATAGGACTGCATATTAGGGAAATATGTAAACAACTAAAAGGCTCGTGTATGCCTCCTCAAACAAAGCACATAAATAGCATGACTTAAACACAATTAGGGTCTGAATTTAAAGTGCTAAGGCAAGGAGAATCTTAATTGTTGAGGCAGACCAGTTTATTACATAACTCAGATAAGAAGTCTGAATTAGGCCTACATGCTGGTTGTAGCAGTTACTGATTAACAAAGGCGGATTCTGTTTTTATTGCCGTTATCACCTAAGGCTTGCCTAAGTGTTCGGGTGAGATCCTATAAACATGATATCTATTGCTGATTCAGAAGGTAGCAAAACAGTAACAGTTCTGCAACAAACGATTTGAGATCCTATAGACATGTTTTCTAAACCGCGTTGAATAAAGGAGTAAGGCTGTTTAAAACTAATTCAGAACAATACCAGTTAGGCTGATTTTAAACTAGACTGATATTGCTAATTTTAATTCCTATAGGCATGATATCTAGCCGAACGTGAAATGAAGCAGGCAGTATTTACTTAAAATTCCTATAAGCATGATTTCTATAAAGGTACTGATTTTAATGATGTCGAATGGTAACCACTTTGATCCTAAGAGCATGGTGTCTAAGTGTGGTAATAAACATGCAAAATTGAAGACAAACCCTATAGGCATGTTATCTAAATGTAGAGTTAGACATGCAGAATTTAAACCAGCCCTATAGACAGGTTCTCTAAATACAGAGTTAAACATGCAAAAATAGGTCCTATAGGCATATTCTCTAGATGTAGAACAAGAAGAATTTAAAACAATAGATCTTATAGGCATGTCATCTAATTGCAGAGTTAAACATGCAGAATTTAAAACAACAGATCTTATAGACATGATATCTACCCTTAAGCATGCACAATTACCCAGCACTTTTCACTAGCCAACCCCAATGTTTATTACAAATTATTACAAACTGAATAATGAATTACATCAGAAAAGTGTAAAAGAAGAAGTTGCAACCTAAGGAAGCCTGATTCTTGACATCCTCTCTGAGTTATGGAATAAACCACCTCAAATGCCATTTGTTCCAAAGTCTTTCTTAGACTTGAGTGTGTCAAAGTTCCCTAAGGGTCTCAAGGGACCCCGGACAGTGCTTACACCCAAGTTTGCATAACCAGATAGAGATAGGTGCAGTGTGGAAGGGCCATCCCTTATGTGTCCAAGTTCAGAGGGAGCTCATGGGTCCCAAGGCAAGGATCACACAAGAGGGGCAGAACCTAAGTCTAAGAGTATAGTGGAAGTGCATGAGCAGAGATTTTGTTTAAAACTGGGTTGAGGATAGTAAGGTGTAAGGGTAATTTGAAAACAGTAATAGTAAAGCTAACAATACACATAATCAACATTTTATACAAAGGGGTCAGGGGTTTAGGAATATATTGCAAGGAGCATATGACCCTAAGAGGGGTCAGGTTTGGAAATGCATAGCAATAGCTGGTGCTGGCATGCCCATAAACCAACCAGAGAACACAACACATAGAGGGGATAAAAAGCATATGACCCCAGAGAGGGTCATGTTTGGGTCATGCATAGCAATGTCTAATGCTGACCTTCCCTCAAACCAACCAAAGAACATAAACACATAGGGGATATGGGGATTAGGGATTCATAAGTGATAATAAGTGACTGAAAGAGTTCATACATAAGAAATATACATTAATTCAAAAGAGGAAGGGGCAGATTACAGCATGCTTGGTAATGTAACTGGATTAAACACAAGCAGAAAACAGGAAAGAGTGAAGGAAATAGTAAAGAAACATATTGTTGTTGATGCCGGAAGATTAATTAGAACATACCAGTAAAGAAGCAAATGCAGAAAGAAAAATAAGCAAATTTCCAAAGCCTAGCCTTAGCTTTCAGCTGGCTAGACAATGCAGCAACACAAGTAGTAATAGAGAAAAAAGAGAGAGCTTTGATTAAAGTATGTGTTCTGAACTCAAGTGGTTCATGTCTATCTGAAAGATGAGAAAGTGCAGGGTATTTATAGCTTCTGAAAACGAGTGAGAAGTAAGGTAACAAGTAAAATTTTAATACAAATATAGAAACAATCAACAGTCAGAATCAATTACACAAGTGACTCCCTTTAATTAAGGAGTCATTGTTTAACGGGTAATGACAGATTCAAAATAAGGAAAGAAGATCAATTTAGAGACAAACTGATTATTGCCATAAAAGGAGTAGTAAAAGCATTGAGTAAGTAATCAAGTCTAAGTACAGAAATATGCTTATTTTGGGAAAATATTCAGTAAGGCAAAATAAGGAAAGGGATCAATTAACTTTAACAGGCGAGTGAAATTGGAGTTCATAAAAGAAAGTTTTTGAAATCAGTCACACGATTGAGATCAATCAAAAAAGAAACATGCTTATGCACTTCAGTATATAAATAAAGTGAACAGGGTCATCAGACATGCGAGGCCAAGAACATTGGCAAAAGAGATAATCATAAGTTTGCAGTAGTGGCAGAAATAAGCTAGGGTTCAGTAGTAAAGCAAATATTCGAAGCATAGTAATCAAGTAGGTCAAGTCACATTGAATTCAACAGTGAAGAAAACAGATTATCAGAAACATGCAAAGGTTTCAGAGTAGCAGGTGAGGAAACCTTTTGAAAAGTTAGGGTTTACGACAAAAGTTTTTGAGCACGTGATTTTTGTTTCCACGACAAATTACTCCAAAAGAAATCGAAAAATGAAATAAATTGTCTTGGTGTACAATTTTGAGAATTCGCGTGGTATTTTTGATAGTTATTTGTAGTCCTTGTCTTTGATTGTTTATTTTTATTAATTAAAAATACAAAAAATATGTTGCGTGTAAAATTAGGATCTTATTCTACTATTAGGAATTAATTAAATCGTATTTGATTTTGTTTAAATGAATGAAAATCACAAAAAATATTATCTTTGGTAATTTTGTCATTTTTATCGTTAAAATTTGATTTTGTTTAATTAATATATGATATTGTGTGTTAATTATTGCTAAAAATAAATTAATGTCCGTGTGATATAATTTTAATTTTTATAATTTATCTTTAGTATTTTTGTAAATTCGGAATTTAAATTAGGAATTAAAAAGGAAAAGAACAAAAAATAGAAAAGGAATTCGGACTGGGCCACTTCCTTTTGGGCCAAAATCAGGCCCAAATGAGACCTATACCCGGTCCAAACCTTCAGCTCTCAAAGACGCCTCAAACGACGTCGTTTCGAGACCGGCGAATCTTGACCGTTCATCCATCCTCATCCAACGGTCCACGATTGCGCCCCGTAACCCGACCTGCTTACCCGGGTCGACCCAGCCCCTCATTAAAACCAAATGACCCCGTTTCTACACCAAACGACCCCGTCCCGTCCCTCACCAATTAATCCAAGCCGTTAAGATCATTTGATCTAACGGCTCAAATTAATTTCCACGTTCCATATACCCAAACCCCCCAAACCCCTCTTACCCGTCCCATTCCCAAACACCCTTCCCCTCCCGTCTCTGAACCAAAACGAAACCCTCAAGAACCCTAGCGCCGCCCTTCCATCCCCTCACCATAAGCCCGACGGCAACGATGCCGGTGACCACCAAATTAACACCCCTAGTGCACCTCGACCCCCTGGACACGGATCTGCAAACCGTTTGGTTCGAACTCAACTTGTACTAACCAACCCCAGACTAACACCCAATAATCCCCTTTACTTCCTCGTCCTTAATCCCTAACCAGATTGGCTCGAACATGAGCAAAACCCGTCGACTGAAGGATCTAGGGTTTCAGCGTTTTGAGGCACGTCAAAGCTTCAAGATCGGTTGGCTTCTATTCAGTATTGTAGGCCTATTTCTCACGAAATAGACATATAATACTGACTAGGACTCAAATTCGAAAGAACATACTGTTAAAATCCGAGGAAAGAACAATAAGTTTCTCCTTAATTTCCTTTGTTTCCTTCTTAGTTTTTGTTTGGTCTGTTTCGAATTGTATCATTGTTTTGATTTATTTTTGTCATATGTTCAGTACTTCTCTCTTTCTCATCAGACTGTTTGCTGGGTCTGAGTTCTATATGTTAGAAGATATGACATTGGTTCAGACTTGTCTTCTATATGTGATATGTGGTTTCTTTGTTCTTTGATATTCATCAATCCTTGTTAAGTTCAGTATTATCGTAGAATTTCCTTCATTCTATTTAGCTCAATTTGGAATTATGAATTAATCATTCCCATAATGTGCCACTGTTGATTTGAAATTTGACCTGGTGTGTGTGCTGATTAGTGGTAATGCTGTTGTTGATTTTTTTTTCTGTTTAAGCATTGATGAACTTTGTTTTCAGTTCTTAGATTCAGCTTCAATGTTTCTGCTAAGCTTTTGTTGTTAGTGTGATTTTGTTTTGAAGTTTCAACCCAGAATTTAGGTGTTTGAATTGGCTATAGCTGCAGTTTAATATAGATTTCAGAGTTCAATTTGAATTGATATAGAATTGTTGTCCCTGTTTATTTATTTTGGACAGCATGTGCATTGTAGTTCTTTAATGGATTAAAGTTAACTTGACAGCATGTGCTATCAGGACATATTCATGCTGCCCATACTTGTTTAGTTTAATAAAGGAAAAACCATTTTAATAGTGAAAAGAGGGGTGTCAGGGGAATCTAATGGGAATACTTTTGTTTTTAAACTGTGAGTGGAAAAACAGAAAGGAGAACATGGGGGGTTCAGTTTTTTTAAATGGGTTTTAACAGGCTGGGAATGAAGTTGAGTTTGGGCTATAAAAGGGGAAGGGTTTCAAAGGAATAAAGGGGGAGAAAAATTAGAACCTAAGGGAGATGATCTTAGAACAAGGGGGAGAGCTCATTTCTGGACTTCAATCCTAGGCAGACAATAAACAAAAAACCTATGTCTGCTCTATTGAAGCTGAAAATTCTGCTGTCCTTCACCTCTTTTTTTGTTTTGAAATCAGCATTAACCTGCTATTGTTCTATTGAAACTTAGGCTTCTTTCTTTGAGTGTCCGAAAATCAGAAACTGTTGTTCCACTGTTGTTTCAGATTCACCTATTTCTAACATTGGTATTTTCGGGTTTCATCTGAGCCTCCTGAGTCTGTTTTGTTTGGATATTGGGTACTGTTTCATTGAGTTATTGCTGGTTGGTTCACTGGGGTTTATTCTGCCTTGTTGTTACTGCTGCTGTTGGCTATTGTTATTTGCTGAACATCTACTGCTGGTTCCACTGATCTTCATCTCCTTTCTTTGCTCTTCCAAATACCAGGTACACAAACTGAATACACTGGTACATCTTGTAAGCTAGTCGAAGCATAAATGCGAGAAATGGGAAAGATTTGAAGCGATAGTTTAGTGTAGTTTTTTATTGTCTGCATTTAAACATTCTATGCACTGCCTATGTAAACTCTGTTTACACATTGAACCTCATTTATATGTTAGCTAGTTGCACGAACTAGAATCAGTTGGTTGTCGTTTATGTATAACATGGGCTTTATCCTATAGCAGTTTAAGTCGCAAACTACTCCCCCATAGGCTTTTAGCTTAAATGGACTGACAGTGTAATTGTAGCATTCTGCTAGTTCAATTGGGTCGATTAAACAACATGTTCCAAATACGTATCAGGCCTTAGGCGATTACTCAATAGTTCAAACTATTTTAGTTAACAACTTGTTCATCTGAATTCGTAAAAAATGGGTTTCATTAGGTACCACTTTCATTTCGGATTCTTAAAGTTCAAACATGTGTAGAATCATTCAGCTAAGCCCAAAATCTAAATGAGGATGGCACAGGTCCAATTTTACCCCTTATACATCGGACTTGGGCCCATAATGGTTAATCAACTGCTCTTATTGTATCGTTTTCAGATTTAACGACTCACTTTCGATACTCAACTATAATAACTCGTGAGCATGTAAATAAGTTAGAACTCTTTTTCTTTCATTATAGAGACGAACGAAAAAAAATAGAAAACATAGTCACTATAGGTCGATCCTTTTGATAATGAGACGAGCCTCGCCAAATAAAAATGCAAATTGCGGGGCCCTCAATAATTCGTCATAATAAATACTTAGAATTTGGGATGGGCCGTTTTAGCGAATTTCACTGTCTTCCTCAAAGATAATAACGCGTTAGACACTTTAGGTGAGATTTTAATTAAATTACATGCTTAAATTCGGGTGCACATTTATGTGACCCAAATCCAAATCTCAACGGAGTCGAAATGTATTTACAACCACGGGCGCATTGATTGTGACGTGGTTCGAAATGCATTTTCACGACGTTGCAATTCCATAAAAAAAATAATAATAATAAAAGCGGTTTAAACCTAATAAAAGCACACAAGTTATAACATGTATTAAAATCAGATATTTAGCCATTATAACAATTTAAGCGACCGTTCTAGAACCACGGGATTCGGGGGTGCCTAACACCTTTCCTCGGATCAACAGAATTTCTTACTTAGAATTTCTGGTTCGCAGACTTCATTTGGAAAGTCGAAAATTTCCTCGATTTGGGATTCAAGATAAACCGGTGACTTGGGACACCAAAAGCCAAACCTTTCCCAAGTGGCGACTCTGAATTAAATAAATAATTCCATTTCGAATAATGTCACTTAAATTGGAAAAACTCCCTTATATACCTTCGGGTGTGTAAAAAAGAGGTGTGACAGCTCTAACGACTCTGCTGGGGAATAGAACCCAGAATCTCTGGTTCAGGGTTCAAGAATTCGAGCTTAAAATAATTGTTATATTTGGCTTTATTATCTGATCTTTATTACATGTTTGGGCATAACATGCTAAATGTTGTCGTTTACCCTTTGATATTATCTGAACTGTATAAACTGTGCCGAAATCCTTCTCTTCTCTTCTTAAAAAAAAACATAAAAAAAAACGAAAAGAGAAATAAGAAGAAAATTCCAAAAAAGGGGGTTAGTTTAGAATCCCCAATATCAACCTATTTTTCGCCAACATTAGGGCTCCAATTCCTGAGTTGAGATTTTAGACATAGGGCCTCCATTCCCTAGTCACCTTTACCAATATTAGGGCTCCAATCCCTAAGTTGTGATTTTAGACATAGGGCCTCCATTCCCTAGTCGCCTTTATCAATATTAGGGCTCCAATCCCTAAGTTGAGATTTTAGACATAGGGCCTCCATTCCCTAGTCGCCTTTTTCCAACATTAGGGCTCCAATCCCTAAGTTGAGATTTTAGACATAGGGCCTCCATTCCCAAGTCGCCTTTACCAATATTAGGGCTCCAATCCCTAAGTGGAGATTTTATACATAGGGCCTCCATTCCCTAGTCGTCTTTGCCAACATTAGGGCTCCAATCCCTAAGTTGAGATTTTAGACATAGGGCCTCCATTCCCTAATCGCCTTTGCCAATATTAGGGCTCCAATCCCTAAGTTGAGATTTTAGACATAGGGCCTCCATTCCCTAGTCACATTTGCCAACATTAGGGCTCCAATCCCTGAGTTGAGCGATTTTCTTTTAGCCGATATTAGGGCTCCAATCCCTGAGTTGAGCGATTTTCTTTTAGCCGACATTAGGGCTCCAATCCCTGAGTTGAGCAATTTTCTTTTAGCCGACATTAGGGCTCCAATCCTTGAGTTGAGCAATTTTTCTTTAGCCGACATTAGGGCTCCAATCCCTGAGTTGAACAATTTTCTTTTAGCCGACATTAGGGCTCCAATCCCTGAGTTGACCAATTTTCCTTTAGCCGACATTAGGGCTCCAATCCCTAAGTTGAACAATTTTCTTTTAGCCGACATTAGGGCTCCAATCCCTGAGTTGAGTGAGTTTCCTTTAGCTGACATTAGGGCTCCAATCCCTTAGTTGAGCAAGTTTCTTTTAGCCGACATTAGGGATCCAATCCCTGAGTTGAGCAAGTTTTCTTTAGCCGACATTTGGGCTCCAATCCCAGAGTCGAGCGGTTTTCCCTTTTTAGCCAATATTAGGGCTCCAATCCCTGAGTTAAGCATTTTGCCTTTTGCAAACATTAGGGCTCCAATCCCTGAGTTGCGCCTTTTAGACTTGAGGTTTCCAATCCCCTCATCAATTCTGTAGATTTTTATGGCAATTAACTCACGAAATTTTCCTAGTGAAACTGGGGCAGAAAAATTTCGTTCGTTTGTTTGTTTTGTTGTCTGAGCAGGCTTGACCTCGAGGCACCGGGATCGAGATGACCTACGAAGTGAGTCTCAATCCAGAATAAATAAAGGAAGAAAAGAACAAAAAGAAGATGTTCCCAAATATTGGAGCAAACAAAGTGCAGATCGCTCAAAATCTGATTGAAGTCACGAGCTCCACCAATCCCGCTTCACTCAATGCAGCAGAAATAAACAAGCGCCTACAACTTGCGAGCATCAAGATTCAGATCGAAGTCTACAAGCAGTATCAGCTAAGACTCAAGATCAAGTTGCGAAAGAATTATAGATAGGAATCTTGTAACTAGTAGTTGATAGGCATAGCTAGCTTAGTTTTAATTCTCCTTTGGTGTAATAAGGAGGTCGGTAATGCAGTAGTAACAACATGCAACAACAGTAACAGCAGCATTGCAGTCCCATGGTAGTCTCATCTACCAAAACTTCCCGAACTACATTAACCTGATTCCCCTTTAGCCAGGGATATGTAGGAAACCTTTGAAGTAAAGGTTCGGTTAAATCTTTTTCAAAAAAAAAAAAGAAAAAAGCTTCACACGGAGTACTCGGATGGGCAAAAATCGCTCACTTTATCTTTGCACGAAAACCCTTCGTGTTTTCGGACAAAGAGGGGCAGCTGTAAGCACGTGATTTTGCCCTATATGAGAATTACTCCAAAAAAAATTCAAAATAAAACAATTTTCCTTTGTACCAATTTTTGAATTTTCGTGGCATTTTTTTATTTGTATTTTTGTATGTGCATGTTTATTTGTTATAAAAATATGTCGCATTTGCATTTAATATTTAATTTTACAGTTGGGAGTAATTAAGTTTGTTTTACAAATAAAAAATCATAAAAATATGTATTTTTAGCATTTAACGTCCAAATTGTGTGATTTTATTGTTAATTGCTATTTAATTGTGTGTTAATTGTTATTAGGAGTTAATTAGTATTTTGAGATAATTTTGGGTTTTATAATTTAATCTTAGCATTTTTAGCTTTATTAATTAGGAAATTGAATAAATAGAAAAGAACAAAAATAAAGAAAATCGGAATTGGGCCTCTTCTTCAATTTTGAACCTAGGCCCAAAACACCTCTACCCAAACTAAATAACCCCTTATCCAACCCAAAAAACCACTGGGTCGACCCGACCCGGTCCGCCCCATAACCCAAACACTCCCCTTCCCATTTTTTTTTCATTTTTCTAAACCTAAAACCTAAAACTATCCGCCCCCTCTCTCTTCCTCTCCATCTTCTCCAAAGCCCATCCATGGCTGCCCCTCAAGCTCACTCTAAAAATCCCCCTTCTTCGTCCGCCATTGGAGACCAAATGACCCCCATTACTGCTGTGTCTTCTTCTTCTTCGACGTCTTCACGTCGTTCGGCACCACCATGGCCACCTCTTCTCGTCTTCGTCTTCTCCATGGCGAGCTCAAGCTCGTCCATGGCTACCATCCTCCATTTCTTTCAACGCACACACATACACACACACACACAACCCCGTTATTTCCGCTGCTTTCGAACCAGCCATGAACAACCTCTAGTAACATCGTCCCCCAACCCCCAGCACGTCTAGTAACGACCCTACTGCTTCGTCCAGCATCTGCCCCACGACCTGAAACAGTCGTCCCCCAGCTTCATCTCCTCGTCGTCAACCCGTCGTCTCCAAAACATCCCTGCTGCTTCATCTTCTCGACGACCATGGCTGCTACTGCCCGTCCAGTTGAGCAGCATTTGTTGCTGTTGCTTCGTTCTTTTTCTTGTCGAAACAAACGAACCAGCACCGCCACTGCTGCGTTCCTACTCGTCGAGTTATTTTTCGGGAAGATTCGAGTTATGTTGGTTTCAAAGTTTCCAGGCAGATTTGTTTTCGTTCGAGTTCGTCGTTGTTTCTGATCCGGTTAGTTGGTTTAAGTTTCAGTTCTGTCCGTATCTTGTTTGATATTTTCGGATTTGAAATCAGTATATGTTTGATTCATTTCTTGATTATTTCTTCAGTGTGTTTTTATGCATTTGTTCTTGTTTAGTTTTAATATGGAAGTGTGTTGGTTATAATGTTGTTAGATTTAATTTGAAGATCAATTGATTTTTTTGAGTTTAGTATTCTTGTTTGTTATTGTTGTTGAATCTGAAAGTAGGTTTGTTGTTAAAAGAAAAAAATAAAATAAAAATATTGTTCAGTCAAAGTAATTCCAGTTTGTTTCTTTGCTGTTCATCATTTAGTTTGAATTTGTTGTTTGAATTTGTTTAGGAATTGGTTATACCTGTTGTATTTTGTTTAGAATTGATTAGGCGGATTGGATATAGTTGATGGGGTAGAATGGTAAATTGCAGTATTTTCAGGGGTAAAATGGTAATTTCAGTAAGATCAAAGGGGTATTTTTGGAATTGAAAATTTGAACAATTATTTAATCTGAGTGCTTCGTCCACTAGGCATTAACAATATTAAAATAGTACATGGTGGGGGACAAGACATAATGGAGTGGGAATAATGCATTTGTTTAATATAATGGGGGACAAGACAAAAAATAGTGAGGAATAACTCTTTAGTTTAATATAGTGGGGGACAAGACACAAAATAGTGGAGAATAATTCATTTGTTTAAGGTAGTGGGGAACAAAGCATGCAATTATGGGAATATTTTGGGGAGTGGTTCAAGACAAGAGTCTTGTTATAAATAGAGTGATTCTGTGACACAAAAAGAGGATATAAAAAAAGAGGGAGACTTTGAAGAAGAAAAAAGAAAGTTGAGAGAGTTGAATGAATTTTGAGAAATTAGAATTTGAGAGCAAAAGAGAAAAACAAGTTGAACTTTTACTTGAATAATTTCCGTTTGCCTTTTCTTGAGTGTTATTCAAAATCAGTAAACTACTGCATCTTGTATCCGTCGATCTTCTGCTTTGACTGCGATTGCATTCTGGTACTGCTGGTTTTTCAATCTGTTACTGGGTTATTCTACTGGTCGTTACTGGTTTTGCTGTGTTGCTGAACCTGTTGTTGCTGTGTATTTACACTACTGCTGCTTCTACTGATCTTCATCTTCTTTCCTTGCTTTCCAAATACCAGGTACACAAACTGATACACTGGTTCATCTTGTAAGCTACTCGAAGCATGAATGCAAAAATCGGAAAGAATTGAAGCTGTAGTTTAATGTATTCTTTTCTCTCTTTTACTGTCTGTATTTAGAACATTCTATGCGCTGCCCATGTAAACTCTTTAAATGACTCACTTTCGAAAACTCAACTATAATAACTCGTGAGCATGTAAATAAGTTAGAATTCTTTTTCTTTCATTATAGAGACAAACGAAATAGAAAACATAGTCACTATAGGTCGACCCTTTTTAAAAATAATGAGACGAGCCTCGCCAAATAAAAACGCAAATTGTGGGGCCCTCAATAATTGGTCATAATAAAATACTTAGAATTTGGGATGGGCCGTTTAGCGAATTTTTACGGCCTTCCTCAAAGATAATAACGCGTTAGACTTTTTAGGCGCGATTTTTAATTAAATTACATTCTTCAATTCGGGTGCGCATTTATGTGACCCAAATCCAAATCTCAACGGAGTCGGAATGTATTAACAACCACGGGCGCATTGATTGTGACGTGGTTCGAAATGCATTTTCACGATGTTGCAATTCCATAAAAAATAAATAATAATAAAAGCGGTTTAAACCTAATAAAAGCACACAAGTTATAACATGTATTAAAATCAGATATTTAACCATTATAACAATTTAAGCGACCGTGCTAGAACCACGGGATTCAGGGGTGCCTAACACGTTTCCTCGGGTCAACAGAATTCCTTACTTAGAATTTCTGGTTCGCAGACTCCATTTGGAAAGTCGAATATTTTCCTCGAATTGGGATTCAAGATAAACCGGTGACTTGGGACACCAAAAGCCAAACCTTTCCCAAGTGGCGACTCTGAATTAAATAAATAATCCTATTTCGAATATTGTCACTTAAATTGGAAAAATTTCGTCACGCATTTATCCTTCGGGGTAGGCGCGCAAAAAGGAGGTGTGACAGCTCTGGCGACTCTGCTGGGGAATAGAACCCAAAATCTCTGGTTCAGGGTTCAAGAATTCGAGCTTAGAATAATTGTTATATTTAGCTTTATTATCTGATCTTTATTACATGTTTGGGCATAACGTGCTAAATGTTGTCTTTTACCTCTTTGATATTATCTGAACTGTATATAAACTGTGCCGAAATCCTTCTCTTCTTACCTCCGGGGAGGAGCTTGCTGGTCAAGACTCCCTATTCTGTTAGTGTCATACCCTGAAATAAGAAAGAGGCCGGACAAGTTACAAAGCCGGACGATCTCGCGGGTCCCCGGTACGTAGCCCCCTCCTCGACTCGAGTTGTCCGCTCGGGTACACAGTCTAGAACATATACCCAGGATGAACCTAGTATAACAAAACCTCATGCCGGATCCCTAGCAGGAACGCTTATTTGCATCATGTTGCATTTGACATAGGGGACTCAACACAGGGGTTGAGTTCGTCTAGGACAAGAAACCCGAAATAAAAAAAAGACCATCCTGTTGCATCCTGTTTGTTTTGCACATTTATTTGCTTCAGATCTGCATGCTGACCGGTTTCTAAAATCAAGAAATATTTTGAAAAGAGGAAAAGAAAATAGCAGTGTAGGGAGATAACTACTTATTTTTAGAAAAATAAAACCAATGTCCAAGTAGTGTCAAAACCCCGCCGAGATTTGTTTTTTTTAAAAAAAAATGAAAACAAAATTTGTCTTTTAGTTTGATTTATTAAAAAAAACAAATATATATAATAAAAAATATTTCCTTTTAATTGCTCTCAAAATCCAAAAAAAGAGTATTTGTTTAAAAATTAAAAAAAAAGAAGGTAAAATTCAAAATTCAAAAAAATATTTTTTCTTTTGTAGTATCTCTTTCATAAATTCAGACTAATAGTCCAAATACTTCCTTAGAAGATTTTTCGAAATTTCAAAAAAAAAGAAGTGAAAAGAAGTTAAAATTCAAAGAAAAATATTTCTTTAGTCGTCGTTTCTTTTCAAAAATAAAAAATAAAAAAATAAAAAAAAACAAATAAAAAAAATATCGAAATCCAAAAATATTTTCTCCGTTTCTTTGTAAGTATTTTATTCAGAAAAAAGGTTTAGTTTATTTCCTCTATGCCAGATCGGTCCGAACTACGCCGGTTTGATTCTCCCATGATGTGAGATACGTAGGCAACCCTCATCGGGTCCAACCTCCCCTTTTTCAGAAATAGCCGAAATATCAGAATTTTAATTTCATCATAAATAAATCGAGTGATGCTGTTTTTGTCAAAAATAGCCAAATGTTCCCGAAAGGGATGGCGGAAGGCTGACTTTGCATAAACGGCCACTTTCGATCATCCTTTAGAGTTTGGGTCGATTAACCCGCACAACCTTAAAATCTTCATCCCCGAAGTGCTGAAAGGCCGTGTTCGAAAATCGGATCCCTCTTTTCTAAAAAAAAATAGTCAAATCATTTTTGAGTCAAATCATTTTTGCTTAAATCATCTAAATAAATGTGCAAGATGAGCACAATGCAAAATGAACGCTTTTCGATAATGACTAAAATCCCTGTCAAGTTGCGGCTATGGTGGAATGATCTAGGTGGTGAAGGGCAAGATGAGGTCAAGAAATATCTGAAAGGTCTCACGGGTTTATTGGAAATCCAGCCTCGGGGAGATATCATAAGAGCTTTGGTCACCTACTGGGACCCAGCACACAATGTCTTCCACTTCTCCGATTTTGAACACACCCCGACTCTGGAAGAAATAGTCGGGTACATCGGAAATGCTGAAGTTCCATTAAGGCAAAAATACCTGGTTGCCCCAAGAGCTGTCACTGTGCATTGTTTTCTAGATTCATTAAAGATACCCAGGATGGTCCATAACCCAGATTTGGCCGTAGGTTTCTGTAATCCGCGCTTCATATATGACAGATATGGTCATGTAGGAGGATTCAACAATCCGGTTAACAAGCTATGCAGCAAAGGTAACCGTCAGAAGTGGGATGAGCATAGACGAGTGGCTTTCATGATAACATTTTTGGGCCTTTTGGTGTATCCGAGGAAAGACAGAAACATTGATTTGAAAATATCCGGGGTCGTTAGTACTTTGCTCACTCAGAATGAAAGCACTCTCGCGCCTATGGTAGTATCTGATATCTTTCGAGCTCTCACAGCCTGCAAAGCCAGGGGGAATTTCTTCGAGGGGTGTAATTTACTGCTACAAATATGGATGACTGAACATCTATGCCATCGTTCCGAGCTTTTGAGTCATGGTTCCTCAAAAAAAACTTGCATAGAAGAGTTTTACACGAGAACCAAAGGGGTCAGTCTACCCGAAGGAGTTACGGCATGGAGTCATTCTTTCAGACTCTCACTGCCAGCCAAATACAATGGACACTGGGATGGTTGCCTGTTGATGAGGTCATGTATATGCCGGCGGCTAGAACCCACTTTCTATTGATGGGACTTAAGAGCATTCAGCCTTACGCGCCCTATCGAGTTTTGAGACAACGCGGGAGATGCCAGATAGTACCACACGAGGAAGATCTTAGTGCTCAAGCAATTGAGATTAGCCCTGACGGACAATTTCCTGAAACAAAAGTCCGCCAGATCTGGAATGAATGCCAATGTTTCAAAGCAGATACTTGTGTGCAGGATCGGGCCAAAAGTGAAGTAGCGCCAGGGTACCTTGCATGGTACATAAGATAACTTGAACATGAAAGGCCGGCTAAAAGACCCCATATCTTGAATTTTACCGAGTCATCACAAAAGCAATGGGATTGGTTAGCAAAAGAAAAAGGCTATCGTGCTGAAATCAGTAAATTGAAACGACAAATTGAAGGTCTAAAATATGAGCACAACGTGCAAGTTGCTACTGGTCTGGGAGAAAAGAACAGGTTGGCCTAGGAAAACGAGGCGCTTAAGGCCTAAATCCAGCAAATAAGGATAGCCGCTGATAACCAACAAAGAAGCCGGTCGGATGAGCGACTGATAAAAGGTTTTAAAATGGAAATTAGTGAGCGCCGGAGTAATTTGGAGAATTTTGAGAATACCATAGCAGGACTCGAGGCACACTGGGCAAAAAGAACAGGGGAGCGCAACCGGTACCTGCAACAGTTGAAAAGGGATCACAAGCAAACCATTGCCAATTTGAAGAGAAAGGTGGTCACTCTTGAGGACAGAGCAGCTGAGCAAGCCCGAACCTTTGAAGCTGAAAATAGACGTTGCTATGATCTACTGGCCCAGATGGAAGTAGAAATTCAGCAGGGGCAAAATCAATATCTCCAGGATTCTCGGGTTTTGAAGGCCCGTAATGATCAAATAGAGCGCCTACTCATAGAAAAGAAGCAAACCAGGGATAAGATTAAGACCATTTCCCATGCCATCATCAGGAGGTGTCTACGATGCGAAGATATGACCAGCATTACCTTTTTATCGGCAGTGATGATTTATGTCAAGCAGACCATGTATGAGCTGGAACAACTTGAAAGGGACCTCACACCTAAGCCCGCGGCAAGGCCGAACGATGCCCCGCTGGCGCCAATTCTTGAAACTTTAATGTATTTATAGGTCGAGTCTGTATTTTCCGTCTTGGCATCTTTTGTTTGTCTTTTCGCATCAAGGTGTATCAGTAGTTGTTTGAGTTTGTATTTATTTCAAGTCTGTTATTCTCCCTTTTTAAAAAATGTTAGTTTGTAATAGATTGTTTCAGTAATAAAAAAAATGCTTCTTTATTTTTACACTTGTTTGTCTTGAACTACGTAATGATCTGATTCACGCGGCATCGTGATACGTAGGCAATCCTCATCGGATCCGGTCACATTTTTAACTTCAAATAATAAAAAATAAAAAAATATAAAAAAATAAAATAAAAAATAATAATAATAAATAAAGGGGAGCATAAAGAGAAGCCGGAATGACGCATGTCATCGATGCAAACACGTAGAAATTCACTTAACTATATAGGTGCATCATACCCCAACGTGAGATTACCTATCTGTTATTTGTTTCAAACTAACCGTTTGCTTGCTGCTAAGTCCAGGTTTTTAGAAAGGTGGTTTGGTTTGGTAGAGGTATGACCTCACATTCATACTATACGAGGTCGAAAGGAAGTGTTCAGTTGCCCGTCACTAAGTCGAGAGGAAGTATTCACACTTACTTCACGAGATCAAAGGGAAGTGTAGAGATGTCTTCAGAAATTCCTTTGCCGACAATTCATGTCTCCGAGGAGAGTTCAATCTCGGCCATCCCAACTTCCGAATCAGCAACTGCTGAAGAAAACAGAATCTTGCAACTTCGCATGTTGGAAATGTTGGATGACTGGAACAATGGAAAAGAGCCGCCGAGTGTAATCCCTGGATTCCTCGAGTTGTTCTCTAGGACAAGTGGGACTTCCAACGTCCCCATAAGTTATCCAACTACCTCATTCGGGTACCCTACCATTTCAGCCCACTCCGCTGGATCACCCTCTGATTCTTATCCCCGGATGTCAACGACAGATGTGGCTACAAACATATTCACCGCACCGCCCTGTCCAATCATGGCACAACCCGCTACACACATGCCTAATTTTGACTCTTCCTCATTCACATTTCAAGCACCATCCTTCTCACTGGAACCAACTAGGTTTACCACCAGCACTCACCCTCAACAGCCTCAATACGAGCTTACGCCTGGGCAAGACCAAAATCCAAAAGCTTTTGAACAAGATGAAATGGCAAAAAGAATGAGGAGCCTCGAGCAGAGTTTAAAAAATATGCAAGGTTTAAGCGGGCAGAAGAGTGTTTCCTATACTGATCTGTGCATGTTCCCTCACGTGCACCTGCCCGTAGGTTTCAAAACAACGAAATTTGAGAAATATGATGGTCATGGCGATCCCATTGCTCACCTCAAAAAGTATTGCAACCAATTGCGTGGGGCTGGCGGCAAAGAAGAATTGTTGATGACATACTTCAGAGAAAGTTTGGTGGGAATAGCCTCAGAATGGTATATGGATCAGGACATATATCGATGGCACATTTGGGACGATCTCGCCAGAGATTTTGTAAGGCACTTTTAGTATAATATTGACATCGCGCCAGACAGGAATTCTTTGTCAAACTTGAAGAAGAAACCCTCAGAAAGCTTTAGAGAATATGCCATTAAATGGCGCGAGCAAGCATCAAGGGTAAAACCTCCCATGGATGAAATAGAAATGGTCACAACTTTCCTCCAGGCTCAAGAATCAGATTACTTCCAAAACATGATGTCGGCCATGGGAAAGCCTTTCGCAGAAGCGATTAAGATCGGGGAAATGGTAGAGAATGGTTTGAAAATGGGTAGAATCTTGAGTCAGGCAGCCATAAGGGCAACCTCCCAAGCCGTCCAAGGCGGGTCCGGAGGAATGGAAAGAGGGAAGAAAAAGGAAAAGACGTCCATGGCGGCGTCAGAAGCAAGAGAATATCGTAATCCCAGGCCCCGTTTTCCAAAAAAACCCCGCAACATTACTACCCCCACCAAAATGTGGCCTATGCCCCTCAACCCTACATGGTCATGAATACTCAGCCTTATGTCCAGCCACCGCAACAAGCCAATCAGAGCCAAGCTCCACCTCCCAGAAATCAGCCTCCTTACCGAAACCACTATAATCCACAACTACCCTAAAATAACTTCCGTCCTCAAGAACCACCTAGAAGATGAACTTTCACACCCATTGGTGAACCGTATTCTACCCTATTCCCAAAACTAGTCCAGATGGGTTTCCTGCAACCAGTCCCTCAGACAAGGCACAATCCAGCATCACCTGCTTACAAAGTCGGTGTCAATTGTGCTTATCATTCGGGAGTAGAAGGGCATTATACCAATGATTGTTCGACTTTAAGAAGGGTGGTAGAGAACTTAATAGAACAGGGAAAGATAGTATTAAGGGACGAGGAGGTCCCAAATGTGATCAACAATCCGTTGCCCGCTCACAATAATGGGGCGTTGATTGGGATGATCTGTGAGGACAAGGAGTTTGATCCTGCCCTGAAAGCTATAATCGCCATTGTCTATGCAGAGAGAAAGCCTAAAGCAGCCCCGAAGCAAGAGAAAGGGGAAAAGAAGACTAATACTGTCAAGACTGAACTCGAGAAGAAGGCAGAGATAAAAATGGAGACGATGTTGCCGTCGAAGAATGAAGTTCTCTATATTCCACAAGGTCGATCAGAGAAGCCACAAAGATTCGAAATCAAAAGTGCAATACCAATGTACGTGTTGAAAGGGGCCTATGTGGTCCGGGGAATGATTAAACCGCCTCGGCTGAATGAGCCAGTGGTTATCGGACGCGTACCACAGAAGCCAATGACAGACCCGTCTACGGTACCGTAGAATTATCAACGAACATTGGTTACATACAAAGGCAAAGAAATCACGGGGGAACTTCCAGAAAATACTTCTGTTGGAAAATATTCAGACACTCAAGAAGTAAACAACGCCACACGGAAGCGCTTCCCACCCAAGAAGCCTGTAAGCGCTGAAGAAGTAGAGGCTTTCTTCCAAAAGATGAAAATGCCTGACTATGAAGTGGTGGATCAGTTGCGCAAGCACCCTGAGCAAGTGTCTATGCTATCTTTGCTAATGAGGTCTGCCGAACATCAGAAGATCTTGCTCAAAACCCTGAACGAAGCGTATATACCGGCTGAGACTTCAGTTGAACAACTTGAAAGAATGACGGAAAGGTTCTTTGCAGTTAATCAAGTTTCTTTTAGCAAGAACGATTTATCTCCGTAAGGGGCGGCTCACAACAAGGCTTTACATCTGACGGTCAAGTGTGAAGACTACTACGTCAAGCGAGTAATGTTGGATGGAGGATCGAGTGTCGACATTTGTCCGCTCTCTACGCTGCAAAGAATGGAAGTTGGGACCGGAAGGATTCACCCCAATAATGTATGTGTAAGAGCTTTTGATGGCATCAAGAGGGACACCCTCGGGGAAATAGACTTGATATTGACTATAGGGCCTTGGAGTTCGAAATAACTTTCCAGGTACTGGATATGGACACATCTTACAACTTTCTCCTCAGAAGACCTTGGATTCATGTTGCAGGGGCTGTACCCTCCACTCTCCACCAAATGGTGAAGTTTGAATATGAAGATCGGGAAATTGTGGTCCACGGAGAAGACGAACAGTCTATTTATCGGGACCCATCCATCCCATATCTTGAAGCAAGAGAAGGGAGTGAGCACACAGTTTATCAGGCTTTTGAAGTTGTGCTGGCAGAGCAGTATGAAAAAGGGAGCCCTTTCCCCCAACCTTTCTTGTCCAACGCTTCAATCATGGTTGATAAAGAAATGATCCGACAGGGATTCAAGCCGAGAAAAGGGCTTGGAAAATCGCTGCAAGGAATAACTGAACCTATCACCTTGCCTTCCACTAAGAAACTCTTTGGGATAGGCTTCCAACCCAATCCAAAAGATGAAGATTGGGAAAAGAAGAGAAAAAATGAGGGATGGAAGTTGCCTCGACCATTGCCACATTTGTACGAAATTTTCGTCAGACCAAAGTATATTGAAGAAGAAGATGACGAGGCCTTTACGGCCGAAGAGATTGAAGAAATATGTGGGGCAATGAGAGAAATGCTTTACGAAGCTCACATGGTTCAGCTGGGAGAAGGCACAAGCACCGCTGAGGTGCTATACATGGGGCCAAATGCTATGCTTCAAAATTGGGAGGCCACACCGTTCCCAGTTAGGCAGGAGTTCGGGTAGACCTATCCTGCCAACTTTCCTACATCACGAGTTATCCCAGGGTGTAACTCGGATGTTTTTCTTTAGTTTCCTATTTTAACTTCCTGAATTATAAACCATGTTATCTTTCCAATTCCAAGGAATAAAATCAGTATTTCATCATTTTTCCTTTATTCTTTCTGATTTTTGCTATTTTTCTTTTATCTTTTCCTTTCAGTTTTAATAATGCGGCTTTAAATAATATGGCATGCTTGCAGACTTCACGCCCAGATCCAAACGAGCTGTTTAACTGTGAAATAATGAACCAAGAACCGGAATATGACGAAGAAGAGGATTTTAGGGAAATAAATCGAGAATTGGAACACTTTGAGAATAAACCTAAGCCGAATTTGAATGACACCGAACCAGTTAATTTGGGAACTCCTAAAGAAATCCGAGAAACCAAAATAATCATTCACACAGATGAGAAAACACGAGATGCAATAATTCAACTCCTTTTTGAGTTTAAAGACGTGTTTGCTTGGTCATACGATGATATGCCAGGATTAGGTGTTGATCTAGTAGTGCATAAATTGCCAATCTACCCTGATTGTCCTCCAGTTCAACAAAAGCAGAGGAAGTTCAAGACTGATATCAGTGATAAGATCAAATAAGAGATCACAAAGCAGTTGAAAACAAGAGTAATTCGGGTAGTTCAGTATACTATGTGGTTGGCTAATGTAGTTCCGGTACCGAAGAAAGATGGGAAGACTCGGGTGTGTGTGGATTATCAAGATTTGAATAGGGCAAGTCCCAAAGACAATTTCCCGTTGCCTAACATCCACATCCTTGTTGATAACTGTGCCAAACATGAGATACAGTCTTTCGTAGATTGTTACGCCGGATATCATCAGGTGTTGATGGATGAAAAAGATGCCGAGAAGACCACCTTCACTACACCTTGGGGTACTTACTGTTATCAGGTTATGCCATTCAGTTTAAAGAATGCCGGGGCTACTTACATGAGAGCCATGACTGCCATTTTTCATGATATGATGCATCAAGAGATAGAGGTGTATGTAGACGATGTGATAATCAAGTCCAGAACTCAAGACGATCATGTCCGAGACTTGAGGAAATTCTTTGAGAGGTTGAGAAAGTACGACCTGAAGCTGAATCCGGCTAAGTGCGCCTTCGGAGTCCCATCGGGCAAGCTTCTGGGTTTCATAGTAAGCAGGAGAGGTATCGAGTTGGATCCAACAAAAATAAAGTCTATCCGAGATCTACCTCCTCCAAGAATGAAGAAAGATGTGATGAGTCTATTGGGCAGGTTAAACTATATCAGTCGATTCATTGCCCAACTGACTAGCACGTGTGAGCCCATATTCAAGCTATTGAGGAAGGATGCAGCAATCAAATGGACGACTGAGTGTCAAGAGGCTTTTGACAAGATCAAAGAATATCTTTCAAATCCTCCAGTTTTGGTCCCGCCAGAGCCAGAGAGACCCCTGTTCTTGTATCTGACAGTCTTGGAAAATTCTTTCGGTTGTGTCCTCAGACAACATGACATAACTGGAAAGAAAGAGCAGGCGATCTATTACTTAAGCAAGAAGTTCACCAGCTATGAGGCCAAGTACACTTTGTTGGAAAGAACGTGTTGTGCTTTGACGTGGGTCGCTCAAAAATTGAGACATTATCTCCAAGCTCATACTACTTACCTCATAACCAGGTTGGATCCTTTGAAGTACATATTCCAGAAACCAATGCCTACTGGGAGACTAGCAAAGTGGCAAATCTTGCTTACTGAATTCGAAATAAACACCATAGAAGTAGTCTCGGAAAATGCTCATGCTTGGAAGATGTTCTTTGATGGGGCTTTAAACGCCAAAGGTGTAGGAATTGGGGAAATCTTGGTCTCACCCACTGGTCAACACTATCCGGCTACAGCTAGGCTTTGTTTCTTTTGCACGAACAATACAGCTGAATATGAAGCCTGCATCATGGGCATGAGCATGGCGATCGATCAAGATGTTGAAGATTTGTTGATTATGGGGGATTCTGACCTGATTATCCGGCAAGCCCAGGGTGAATGGGAAACTCGAGATGTCAAGCTTATTCCTTACCGGCAGCACGTGAAGGATCTCGGCAAGCGATTCAATTCAATAGAGTTCAGGTATATCCCGCGGTGTCACAATGAACTATCCGGTGCACTTGCCACCTTAGCTTCAACGTTACCTTACCCAGGCAATGCCCACATCGATCCCTTGGAAATCCAAATCAGGGAAAGACACGGTTACTGTAATGTAGTCGAGGCAGGATCAAGTACCCAGCCATGGTACCATGATGTTAAGAGGTTCTTGAAGACACAAGAATACCCCGAACATTCTACTGGAGATCAAAAGAGAACTATTAGGCGGCATGGGGGTGGATTCTTTTTGAGCGGCGAGGTATTGTATAAAAGAACCCCGGATCTCAACTTGTTAAGATGTGTTGACAACGAAGAAGCAGGAAATGTCATGCATGAAGTACAAGCAGGAGTGTGTGGACCTCATATGAACGGGTATGTCCTGGCGAAGAAAATCCTTCGAGCTGGGTATTATTGGATAACCATGGAGAAAGACTGCTTCAGTTTCGTCCGGAAATGTCATTAGTGCCAGGTACATGGAGATCTGATTCATGCACCTCCAACAGAGATACATCCTATGTCGGCACCATGGCCTTTTGTCGCCTGGGGTATAGACGTCATTGGTCCGATTGAGCCGAAAGCCTCAAATGGGCACAAATTCATATTGGTCGCTATTGACTACTTCACAAAATGGGTCGAAGCTGTCACTCTCAAATCAGTCACTAAGAAAGCCGTGGTGGATTTTGTACATTCAAATCTTATCTGTCGTTTTGGTATTCCTGCAACCATCATCACAGATAATGCGGCAAACTTGAATAGTCACTTGATGGAGGATGTATGCGAACAGTTCAAAATAACGCATAGGAACTCCACTCCTTATCGGCCCAAGGCCAATGTCGCTGTTGAATAAGCAAACAAAAACAACAAGAAGATTTTGAGGAAGACGATCCAGAGTTCCAGACAATGGCATGAACAGTTACCTTTTGCCTTGCTGGGATATCGCACTACAGTACGCACATCAGTAGGGGCAACCACATACTTGTTGGTTTATTGGACCGAGGCTGTGATACCGGCAGAGGTAGAAATTCCTTCGCTTTGAACCATTGTTGAAGCAGAAATTGAAGATATCGAGTGGGTTAAGACTCGATTGGAGCAGTTGACTTTAATTGACGAAAAAAGAATGGCTGCGGTTTGTCACGGACAGTTGTACCAACAAAGGATGGCCCGTGCTTACAACAAGAAAGTGCAACCCAGGAATTTTGAAGTAGGTCAACTGGTATTAAGGCGCATTCTGCCACATCACCAGGAAGCGAAAGGAAAATTTGCTCCTAATTGGAAAGGCCCATACATCATCAGGAAGATATTGCCAAGAGGACCGTTGTAACTGGGTGATATTGAAAAAAATGATCCTGAAATAGCCGTGAACGCGGATGCAGTCAAGAGGTACTATGTCTGAGTTTATTTCGGTGATGTGTTGGCACATTTGAGATGATGAAGGCTTTTATTCCCGCTACCCAAGCACTATCAACTCTCTCTACAAACCCTTTGAGCCGGTTACATTTCCTTGGCTACCCTCTTTGGAATCCAAAAGCACCGTTGAAAAAAAAAACAAACAAACAAATGATTAGCCTGAACTATGTCTGACTTGATTCCGAAAGGATACGTAGGCAGCCTCTCTCTGGGGTTCAGTCACACCAAAATAAAAATCCAAATTTCCTCAAAATAAAACTGGGGCAGATGTTATAATGGTCCCGCGGTAATCCCGTTTTGAATGGTTCCAAAGATTGTGAGGCAAGAAAAGGTTACAGCTACTTGGATCTGAGGCAAGAAAATGAGAGAAATAAAACGAGAGAGTCTTATTGGTGAAAACCCACACGGGTACCGTAAGGCAATGGTGAGCAGAGAAATCGAAAATGAGAGAGTTTGTTTAGTAAAAACTCGCAAAGAGTGCTATCAGGAAACGATGAGAAGAGAAATGAGAGAGGTCGACTAGCGAAAACCCGCAAAGGGCGCTGTCGGCCTAAAAGATGATTTCACCACAGAAAGTTCTGGCAAGGTTCCCTGGTTGGGAAACATAGATCCATTTTTGGTTCATGAGGAAATGCAAGTTCGTGAGGTTAGGGCATCCAGTCCAAAGGGCATGTCATGTCAGTTTAAAGCCAGCATGTACCTCAGATAAGTCCTTCTTTTCCCCGAAAGGGACGCTTCTCTTTTAAATTCGTTTCTCCGCTCTTTGTTTACCTTTACTTGAATCCCTTTCGTTTTAACTCTAAATTCCAAAATGTGTTAGAAAGAAAAGGTGGCAGGACCGGTTTCACAGAGCTCCGTCTAGCAAGAAGTGAAGAAAATACCCAGCCTCAGTGGTGCGTCAGTCCAATCCCGACTGATCATGATGTTGCTTACCATAAAAAAATCCCCAATGAGATCTGCCCTAGTAAAAATCCCCAAGAAGAATAAGATGAAAGAACCAAAGCCTCACACGGGCGAATCATCATGAAATTCGGAAATCCGAGTCTGATCAATTTGAAAGGGGGTCGCCTTTGAATCTAATCAATGGCGAAGTTTCTCAATAGAAAATGAGGCCGGGACAAAGCAATTGGAATGATCAAGGGCACCGAACCAACCACCATTTTTAAACTGACAATTGTTCTTTGTTTGGAGAATTGAAACAGGTACAATCCAAATCAACCGTGCAAGAAGCAGGTGCAACCAAAAGGGAAAAGAAATGCACAAGTGCAAGAAACAGCTTTGCAGCAAGGAGTCAACCCAAAAGGGAAGTTTCCTCCAAATTCTCTCCTGCATTTTTACTAAACAAAAAAAATAAAAAATAATGAAAAATATATAAAAACGAAAAGAGAAATAAGAAGAAAATTCCAAAAAGGGGTTAGTTTAGAAGCCCCAAAATCAAATTTTCTTTTAGCCGACATTAGGGCTCTAATCCCTGAGTTGAGCGATTTTCCTTTTAGCCGACATTAGGACTCCAATCCCTGAGTTGAGCGATTTTCCTTTTAGCCGACATTAGGGCTCCAATCCCTGAGTTGAGCGATTTTCCTTTAGCCGACATTAGGGCTCCAATCCCTGAGTTGAGCGATTTTCCTTTAGCCGACATTAGGGCTCCAATCCCTGAGTTGAGCAGTTTCCTTTTAGCCGATATTAGGGCTCCAATCCTTGAGTTGAGCGACTTTCCTTTTAGCCGACATAAGGGCTCCAATCCCTGAGTTGAGTAATTTTCCTTTAGCCGACATAAGGGCTCCAATCCCTGAGTTGAGCGATTTTCTTTTAGCCGACATTAGGGCTCCAATCCCTGAGTTGAGCAATTTTCTTTTAGCCGACATTAGGGATCCAATCCCTGAGTTGATCGATTTTCCTTTTAGCCGATATTAGGGCTCCAATCCCTGAGTTGAGCGATTTTCCTTTTAGCCGACATTAGGACTCCAATCCCTGAGTTGAGCGATTTTCCTTTTAGCCGACATTAGGGCTCCAATCCCTGAGTTGAGCGATTTTCCTTTAGCCGACATTAGGGCTCCAATCCCTGAGTTGAGCGATTTTCCTTTAGCCGACATTAGGGCTCCAATCCCTGAGTTGAGCAGTTTCCTTTTAGCCGATATTAGGGCTCCAATCCTTGAGTTGAGCGACTTTCCTTTTAGCCGACATAAGGGCTCCAATCCCTGAGTTGAGTAATTTTCCTTTAGCCGACATAAGGGCTCCAATCCCTGAGTTGAGCGATTTTCTTTTAGCCGACATTAGGGCTCCAATCCCTGAGTTGAGCAATTTTCTTTTAGCCGACATTAGGGATCCAATCCCTGAGTTGATCGATTTTCCTTTTAGCCGATATTAGGGCTCCAATCCCTGAGTTGAGCGATTTTCCTTTTAGCCGAACTTAGGGCTCCAATCCCTGAGTTGAGCGATTTTCCTTTAGCTGACATTAGGGATCCAATCCCTGAGTTGAGCGATTTTCCTTTAGCCGACATTAGGGCTCCAATCCCTGAGTTGAGCAATTTTCTTTTAGCCAACATTAGGGCTCCAATCCCTGAGTTGAGCGATTTTTCTTTTAGCCGACATTAGGGCTCCAATCCCTGAGTTGAGCAAGTTTCCTTTAGCTGACATTAGGGCTACAATCCCTGAGTTGAGCAATTTTCTTTTAGCCGACATTAGGGCTCCAATCCCTGAGTTAAGCAATTTTCTTTTAGCCGACATTAGGGCTCCAATCCCTGAGTTGAGCGATTTTCCTTTAGCCGACATTATGGCTCCAATCCCTGAGTTGAGCGATTTTCCTTTAGCCGACATTAGGGCTCCAATCCCTGAGTTGAGCAATTTTCTTTAGCCGACATTAGGGCTCCAATCCCTGAGTTGAGCGATTTTCTTTAGCCGACATTAGGGCTCCAATCCCTAAGTTGAGCGATTTTTCTTTTAGCCTGCATTAGGGCTCCAATCCCTGAGTTGAGCAATTTCCTTTTAGCCAACATTAGGGCTCCAATCCCTGAGTTGAGCAATTTTTCTTTTAGCCGACATTAGGGCTCCAATCCCTGAGTTGAGCAATTTTCTTTTAGCCGACATTAGGGCTCCAATCCCTGAGTTGAGCGATTTTCTTTTAGCCGACATTAGGGCTCCAATCCCTGAGTTGAGCAATTTTCTTTTAGCCAACATTAGGGCTCCAATCCCTGAGTTGAGCAATTTTCTTTTAGCCGACAATAGGGCTCCAACCCCTGAGTCGAGCGGTTTTCCCTTTTAGCCAATATTAGGGCTCCAATCCCTGAGTTGAGCGTTTTGCCTTTTGCAAACATTAGGGCTCCAATCCCTGAGTTGCGCCTTTTAGACATGAGGTTTCCCATCCCCTCGTCAATTCTGTAGATTTTTATGGCAATTAACTCACGAAATTTTCCTAGTGAAACTGGGGAAGAAAATTTTGTTTGTTTGTTTGTTTTGTTGTCTGAGCAGGTCTGACCTCGAGGCACATGGATAGAGATGACCTACGGAGTGAGTCTCAAAATCCAGAATAAAGAAAGGAAGAAAAGAACAAAAAGAAGATGTTCCCAAATATTGGAGCAAAAAAAGTGCGGATCGCTCATAATCTGATTGAAGTCACGAGCTCCGCCAATCCCGTTTCACTCAATGCTGCAGAAATAAACAAGCGACTACAACTTGCGAGCATCAATATTTGGATCAAAGTCTACAAACAGAATCATCTAAGGCTCAAGATCAAGTTGCAAAAGAATTATAGATAGGAATCTTGTAACTAGTGGTTGACAGGCATATGTAGATAGTTTAGTTTCAATTTTCCTTGGTTGTAATAAGGAGGTCGGTAAAGCAGTAGCGGCAGCAGAAACAGCAGTAACGGCAGCATTGCAGTCCCATGGTAGTACCAGCTACCAAAACTTCCCGAACTACATTGACCTGATTCCTGTTTAGCCCAGGATATGTAGGAAACCTCTGAAGCAAAGGTTCAGTCAAATCTTTCAAAAATGCTTCACACGGAGTATTCCAAGGGGCAAAAATCGTTTGTGTCTTCTCACTTTATCTTTGCACGAAAACTCTTTGTGTTTTCGGACAAAGAGGGGCAGCTGTGAGCACGTGATTTTTGTTTCCACGATAAATTACTCCAAAAGAAATCGAAAAATGAAACAAATTGTCTTGGTGTATAATTTTGAGAATTCGCGTGGTATTTTTGATAGTTATTTGTAGTCCTTGTCTTTGATTGTTTATTTTTATTAATTAAAAATACAAAAAATATGTTGTGTGTAAATTTAGGATCTTATTCTACTATTAGGAATTAATTAAATCGTATTTGGTTTTGTTTAAATGAATGAAAATCACAAAAAATATTATCTTTGGTAATTTCGTCATTTTTATCGTTTAAAGTTTGATTTTGTTTAAATAATATATGATATTGTGTGTTAATTATTGCTAAAAATCAATTAATGTCCGTGTGATATAATTTTAATTTTTATAATTTATCTTTAGGATTTTTGTAAATTCGGAATTTAAATTAGGAATTAAAAAGGAAAAGAACAAAAAATAGAAAAGGAATTCGGACTGGGCCACTTCCTTATGGGCCAAAATTAGGCCCAAACGAGACCTATACCCGGTCCAAATCTTCAGCTCTCAAAGACGCCTCAGACGACGTCGTTTCGAGACCGGCGAATCTCGACCGTTCATCCATCCTCATTAAAACTAAACGACCCTGTTTCTACACCAAACGACCCCGTCCCGTCCCTCACCAATTAATCCAAGCCATTAAGATCATTTGATCTAACGACTCAAATTAATTTCCACGTTCTATATACCTAAAACCCCCAAACTCCTCTTACCCGTCCCATTCCAAAACACCCTTCCCTCCCGTCTCTGACCCAAAACAAAACCCTCAAGAACCCTAGCGCCGCCCTTCCATCCCCTCACCATAAGCCCGGCAACAACGATGCCGGTGACCACCAAATTAACACCCCTAGTGCACCTCGACCCCCTGGACACGGATCTGCAAACCGTTTGGTTCGAATCAACCTACACTGTCTCGAATCTTCATCTGAAGATTCGAGCCAAACCTCAACTTGTACTAACCAACCCCAGACTAACACCCAATAATCCCCTTTACTTCCTCGTTCTTAATCCCTAACCAGATTGGCTCGAACATGAGCAAAACCCGTCGACTGATGGATCTAGGGTTTCAGCATTTCGAGGCACGTCAAAGCTTCAAGATCGGTTGGCTTATATTCAGTATTGTAGGCCTATTTCTCATGAAATAGACATATAATACTGACTAGGACTCAAATTCGAAAGAACATACTGTTAAAATCCGAGGAAAGAACAGTAAGTTTCTCCTTAATTTCCTTTGTTTCCTTCTTAGTTTTTGTTTGGTCTGTTTCGAATTGTATCTTTGTTTTGATTTATTTTTATCATATGTTCAGTACTTCTCTCTTTCTCATCAGACTGTTTGTTGGGTCCGAGTTCTATATGTTAGAAGATATGACATTGGTTCAGACTTGTCTTCTATATGTGATATGTGGTTTCTTTGTTCTTTGATATTCATCAATCCTTGTTAAGTTCAGTATTATCACAGAATTTCCTTCATTCTATTTAGCTCAATTTGGAATTATGAATTAATCATTCCCATAATATGCCATTGTTGATTTGATGTTTGACCTGGTGTGTGTGCTGATTAGTGGTAATGCTGTTGTTGATTTCTTTTTTTTCTGTTTAAGCATTGATGAACTTTGTTTTCAGTTCTTAGATTCAGCTTCAATGTTTCTGCTAAGCTTTTGTTGTTAGTGTGATTTTGTTTTGAAGTTTCAACCCAGAATTTAGGTGTTTGAATTGGCTATAGCTGCAGTTTAATATAGATTTCAGAGTTCAATTTGAATTGATATAGAATTGTTGTCCCTGTTTATTTATTTTGGACAGCATGTGCATTGTAGTTCTTTAATGGATTAAAGTTAACTTGACAGCATGTGCTGTCAGGACATAATCATGCTGCCCATACTTGTTTAGTTTAATAAAGGAAAAACTATTTTAATAGTGAAAAGAGGGCTGTCAAGGGAATCTAATGGGAATACTTTTGTTTTTAAACTGTGAGTGGAAAAACAGAAGGGAGAACATGGGGGGTTCAGTTTTTTTAAATGGGTTTTAACAGGCTGGGAATGAAGTTGAGTTTGGGCTATAAAAGGGGAAGGGTTTCAAAGGAAGAAAGGGGGAGAAAAATTAGAACCTAAGGGAGCTGATCTTAGAACAAGGGGGAGAGCTAATTTCTGGACTTCAATCCTAGGCAGACAATAAACAAAAAACCTTTGTCTGCTCTATTGAAGCTGAAAATTCTGCTGTCCTTCACCTTTTTTTTTGTTTTGAAATCAGCATTAACCTGCTATTGTTCTATTGAAACTTAGGCTTCTTTCTTTGAGTGTCCGAAAATCAGAAACTGTTGTTCCACTGTTGTTTCAGATTCACCTATTTCTGCTTGTGATTAACATTGGTATTTCCGGGTTTAATCTGAGCCTCCTGAGTCTGTTTTGTTTGGATATTGGGTACTATTTCATTGAGTTATTGCTGGTTGGTTCACTGGGGTTTATTCTGCCTTGTTGTTACTGCTGCTGTTGGCTATTGTTATTTGCTGAACATCTACTGCTTCTTCCACTGATCTTCATCTCCTTTCTTTGCTCTTCCAAATACCAGGTACACAAACTGAATACACTGGTACATCTTGTAAGCTACTCGAAGCATAAATGTGAGAAATGGGAAAGATTTGAAGCGATAGTTTAGTGTAGTTTTTTATTGTCTGCATTTTAACATTCTATGCACTGCCTATGTAAACTCTGTTTACACATTGAACCTTATTTATATGTTAGCTAGTTGCACGAACTAGAATCAGTTGGTTGTCGTTTATGTATAACATGGGCTTTATCCTATAGCAGTTTAAGTCGCAAACTACTCCCCCGTAGGCTTTTAGCTTAAATGGACTGACAGTGTAATTGTAGCATTCTACTAGTTCAATTGGGTCGATTAAACAACATGTTCCAAATACGTATCAGGCCTTAGGCGATTACTCAATAGTTCAATCTATTTTAGTTAACAACTTGTTCATCTGAATTCGTAAAAAATGGGTTTCATTAGGTACCACTTTCATTTCGGATTCTTAAAGTTCGAACATGTGTAGAGTCTTTCAGCTAAGACCAAAATCTAAATGAGGATGGCACAGGTCCAGTTTTACCCCTTATACATCGGACCTGGGCCCATAATGGTTAACCAATTGCTCTTATTGTATCTTTTCAGATTTAACGACTCACTTTCGAAACTCAACTATAATAACTCGTGAGCATGTAAATAAGTTAGAACTCTTTTTCTTTCATTATAGAGACGAACGAAAAAATAAGAAAACATAGTCACTATAGGTCGATCCTTTTGATAATGAGACGAGCCTCGCCAAATAAAAATGCAAATTGCGGGGCCCTCAATAATTCGTCATAATAAATACTTAGAATTTGGGATGGGCCGTTTTAGTGAATTTCACTGCCTTCCTCAAAGATAATAACGCGTTAGACACTTTAGGCACGATTTTAATTAAATTACATGCTTAAATTCGGGTGCGCATTTATGTGACCCAAATCCAAATCTCAACGAAGTCGGAATGTATTGACAACCACGGGCACATTGATTGTGACGTGGTTCGAAATGCATTTTCACGATGTTGCAATTCCATAAAAAAATAAATAATAATAAAAGTGGTTTAAACCTAATAAAAGCACACAAGTTATAACATGTATTAAAATCAAATATTTAGCCATTATAACAATTTAAGCGACCGTGCTAGAACCACGGGATTCGGAGGTGCCTAACACCTTCCCTCGAGTCAACAAAATTCCTTACTTAGAATTTCTGGTTCGCAGACTTCATTTGGAAAGTCGAAAATTTCCTCGATTTGGGATTCAAGATAAACCGGTGACTTGGGACACCAAAAGCCAAACCTTTCCCAAGTGTCGACTTTGAATTAAATAAATAATCTCATTTCGAATAATGTCACTTAAATTGGAAAAACTCCCTTATATACCTTCGGGTGTGACAAAGTTGAGTTAGAAAGATAGTAAAACTCAGAATCAGATTAGTCACATAAAGAAAAGAAAGTCTAAAATAAAAGCTTTCAGTCGAGTCAAGTACTCAAACAAACAATTTCAGCCCGTAAGACCTAGGGCTTTTCAACAAGAATCGAGTTTTAAAAGGGTAACACAAATAAATCAAACAAGAGCGAGGAACTTAATTAAACAAGTATACATTTAAAAAAACAGCTTCAGGATTCGAATGAGACCCAAAAGAAATTAGGATTTTCAACATGTTGAATCAAGTAGAAGGAAATCATAACCAACAGTTCGAACATAGTAAAGTCATAAAACAACATCGAGAATCAGAGAAAAGATTTTTGAAATAACTTAAAGGAAAACCCTAATCAGAATGATGAAGAGTCGTTTTGAAAACAACGTTGAAGAACCTTTGAGAAAAAAATGCTTAAAAGTTCTTGGTAAGCATAGATCTAATGTAGATATGAAAGAAATCGAAAGATCTTAGAGATTAGGGTTTCAGAAAACCCAAAAGAAAACGATAAAAATCTCGAAAGTTAACGATCTAACCATAAAATGCCAAGGACCCACCTTGAAAGGGTCCTCCTCAAAATTCTGCCCCAGTTTAATGGGTTGATGCTTCTGGCTGTTGCTTGCGACGATCGGCTGAAATTACTTTGGAATTTTGAGGGTCCTCTTCAAAATTCTGCCCTAGTTTCCAATTGCGGGGGAAATGAAAATTTTATTGACTTATGACCGAACTTATAGGGCTGCCTATGTATCCCCTCTTAAACGGGAATCAGGTCAGGCGTAGTTCAATTTACATCATATAAGGAAAGCATAAAGATTACACATAGTAACGCTGGACTGCATATGAATTGACCGGCTTCGGCCAGACTTCTCCGTCTATTTCTGCAAGTATGAGGGCTCCTCCTATCAGAACCCGGTGAACCATGTATGGACCCTGCCAGTTAGGAGAGAAATTCCCTTTGGCTTCATTTTGATGCGGAAAAATTCTCTTTAACACCAGCTTCCCCGGTGTGAATTGTCTTGGCTTGACTCTTGTTGAAGGCTCTGGACATTCTGTTCTGATAGAGTTGACCATGGCAAACTGCATTCATTCTCTTTCCGTCTATGAGGGCTAGTTGCTCATAACGACTTTTTACCCACTCCTCATTGTCGAGCTCAGCTTCTTGTATGATCCTTAGGGAAGGAATTTCTACCTCAGCGGGAATGACAGCCTCTGTACCATAAACCAGCATATAGGGGTTGCCCCGGTTGATGTGCGAACTGTGGTACGATAACCCAGAAGAGCAAATGATAACTTCTCATGCCACTGTCTGTGATTTTCGATCCATCCAGATCTGATGATAACCAGCAAAGTAATCTATGAATGACTGTAGCTCATGCTTGGCGTAATTATCAATCAGGATGTGTATATTTGGCAAAGGGAAGTCGTCTTTCGGACTGGCCTGATTGAGATCTCGGTAGTCGACACAGACTCTGGCCTTCCCATCCTTCTTTGGTACTGGCAGAATGTTGGCTAACCATGTCGGGTATTCTACTACCCTAAGAACCTTAGCTTTGATCTGCTTGTTGACTTCTTCTTTGATTTTCAAACTCATATTAGGCTTGAACTTTCTGAGCTTTTGCTTTACCGGTGAACACATTGGATCGGTTGGCAGTTTGTGAGCCACAATAGACGTACTCAGACCAGTCATGTCATCATACGACCAGGTGAATATGTCCTCAGACTCTTTTAGGAATTCTGTATACTCTTTCTTCTTTGATAACGATAGGTGAATGTTGATTCGTGTTTCCTTGACGTTTTCTGTATCTCCCAGGTTGACAATTTCGGTCTCGTCCAGGTTAGACTTAGGTTTGTTCTCAAAGTTCTCAACTTCTTTGACAATCTTGTCAGGTATGTCATCTTCCTTTGAATCAATGTCTGTTTGTTGCATTGCCTTATTGTATGTCACAGTCGTTGGTTCATCAAGACAAGTAATAGTAATGTTGTATAAGTAAAGTAATGAGAGAAAACGATAG
Source organism: Nicotiana tabacum (assembly GCF_000715075.1). Classification (NCBI taxonomy): domain Eukaryota; kingdom Viridiplantae; phylum Streptophyta; class Magnoliopsida; order Solanales; family Solanaceae; genus Nicotiana; species Nicotiana tabacum. Next base: position 70,115,563 of record NC_134090.1, on the reverse strand, counting down.
TAATAAGTGTTAATCTATAAGAAAAGTCAAAATGCTTTGATAAATTACAAAACTGTTTTGAACATTGAAGATCTTATTGTGGGAATTGACAATGCGAAAAGAAAATCATTTAGTAAAAACAATGGATAATGCCTTGCTACCCCAAGGTACGCTGGGCTTTGGCTGTCCTAATGGTCCAATTCTTGAGATAGGCCCCTATGATCACGGCCTATATGGAAGGGCCTTCCTCCCCCTCCTCCTCGAGAACAACACAACAGTCCATGTCATTGTCTTTTAGGAACAAATTTTTTACCACTGCAAGTGTTTCTTCATCTGATCCATAAATAATGTCAGCCTGTTGGAAAGTCTGCTCTAGATGTGGTATTGGCTGCTCTAGTGGATAGTAAGTACCGCGCCATGGTGGCGACCAGTTGTTGAATTCTTCCCAGGTGTAATCATATCCCAAACCGAAAGTAGTGCCATATTTCTTGAGTTTTATGGGTTTAAAGATTCCCTGGAGGTTCTTGCCGAGCCCCTTGCCAGGATTGTACCCACTCCAATTTAGTATACCCTCGATTTTGCTATCCCACCATTTGTCCTTGTTGATAGCATTGACTCGTTCAATATGGTGGTAAGTCTCTGCACCCAGCTTCCTTCTTCTCTCAATCGTCAGAATGATCTAACGACTGTATATAGGGTTGCTACCGTCGCCGTGAATGATCACTTCCTGGTGATTCCATTCGAATTTTACTGCCTGATGCAGTGTTGATGCTACGACCCTAGCGGCATGAATCTGTGGTCATCCCAACAGCAGGTTGTAAGATGTTGGTACATCTATCATTTGGAAATCGACATCAAACCATGTTGGTCCCATCTACAAGCATATGATAATCTCCCTAATGGTGGACCTCTGAGAACCATCAAAATTTTTCACATTGATTGCTCCATCTTTTACCTCGTGCAGCCCTTTACCCAACTTCTTGAGTGTTACCAGCGGACAAATATTAAGACTGGAACCTCCATCGATCAGGATTCTGGTGATGAAATAGTCCTCACATTGCACGGTGATGTGCAGTGCTTTGTTGTGCCCCAGCCCCTCAGGTGGTAGCTCGTCCTCATGAAAGGTGATCTTATGGCTCTCTAGCACTTGTCCTACCATGTTAGCCATTTCCCCGCCAATGATGTTGCTTGGTACATATGCTTCACTCAGCTTCTTCAGCAGAGCGTTCTTGTGTGCTTCGAAATTTTGTAGCAAAGCAAGAATGGAGATTTGCGCTGGTCTTTTGTTCAACTGGTCGATGACCGAGTATTCCTTGGCCTGTATCTTTCTCCAAAGATCGTCTAGACCTGTCTCAATGATGGGTGGCCGGTTGGAGGCCTGCTTGCATGACTCGGTTAGATTTTTCGCGGTATAAACTCTACCAGTTCTCGTCATACCCTGTGCGGCAACAGTCTCTTCAACCTAACCTTGCCTTTCCTTCTTACATCGGCTATATAGTCCCAGGGTACAACCTTTGTATGGAATGGTGTCATGGTCGACATCGCCACTGGGATCGGCGTGGCTATCCTTACTCCGAATGGAGCATGTGCCTTGGGTGGCAAGACTGCAACTTCAAATGGTGTGGGTGAATTTGTCGGAGACACAAATTCGACCTCAATTGGTGCTGGTGTCTTTGCAGATGATGTCGCTTCAAATTCAAGTGGCACAGACATATTTACTTCACTGTCCCCAAATGGATGAATCTGGACTATGATTGGATTAAGAGTAACTATTGGCTTCTTTGGGTGATCGCCTTCTACGATCAACCCAATTGATCCCTCGGGATCCCAATCATCCTCTATTTCAATCATGTGAATGCCTCCACCCTTATGGTCCAACAGAGGGTTATTGCAAACAATTGGAGCGGGTTCCTTTGCCACAAAAATCTTGTTATCAATTAAAGTCTGGATCTTGTCTTTCAAAGAACAACATTCATCGATGGTGTACCCTTTCATGCCGGAGTGGTATGCACAGGATTTGTTTAAGTTAACCCACTGAGAAGGGTTCTCAGGGGTTGCAGTAGGGATGGGGGTGACGTAACCAGCAACTTTGAGTCTTTCATACAGTTGGTCAATGAGCTTAGCAATAGCTGTATATTGTTTTGGAGGTCTGCAATCAAAATTTGGCCGAGGTCTAGGGAAGTTTTGGCGTGCAGGGGGTGATTGATAGTGGGATGGTTGAGTATTATAGGTTTGGTAGACATGAGCGGGTTGGGAGCATCTGGGTGAAGTAGGTTGATATGTGGGAGGTGGAGGTGATTGATAAGTCGGTGGCGGAGCTTGATAGGAGGGTGAGGGTGCTTGGTAGTTTGGAGTAGGCTGATATGTGAGTCGAGGTGTTGGGTAAGTTTGGTATTTGATAGGAGATTTGGTCCTTTGTGCAACCATCACGGCTCCTACGTCCCTTTTCTTGGACACACCACCGTACTGTAAAGCCTTATTTGTAGCTTGCAAGGCCTCAAAGTTTGTAACCATACCTCTTTAGTTACCCTCTTCAATTCTTTCACCCAGTTTGATAATATCAGAAAATTTGTGTCTTTCAATATCATTAGTCGTTCATAGTATTGCGGGTCCTGGGCCCGGACAAAGAATTTGTTCATCTGTTCCTCTTCTAACGCAGGTCTGACCTTAGCAGCTTCGGACCTCCAGCGAGTGGCATACTCGCGAAATGTTTCTGTAGGCTTCTTCTTTAGATTCTGAATATAGAACACATCCGGCGCATTTTTTGTATTGAACCTGAACCTGTCCATAAAGTCGGGCGCCATACTCACCCATTTTGACCATTTCTTCGGATCTTGACTGATGTACCAAGACAGTGCATCTCCTTTCAGACTTCTCATGAACAGCTTCATGCAGATTCTCTCGTCTTTTCCTACTCCAACCAGCTTGTCATAGTATGTTCTCAAATGGACCCTTGTATCCCCTATACCATCAAATATTTCGAACTTTGGAGGTTTGTACCCCTCGGGTAGTTCGACATCGGGCTGTATGCAAAGATCATCATAGTTCAGCCCCTCAATTCCCTTGCTTCCTTCAATGCCTTGAATCCGGCTAGTCAACTTCTTAAGTTCCTCAACCAGGTTCATGATGAGTAGGTCTTTTTCATCAGACTCGAGTGTGCTTGAGATAGGTTGGGTGGAGTGTGTCATGGTCTCCACGTAGATAGGGGTGTTGTGGTGGGTGTGAAAGTGGTCATTTGTGGAGTTTTGGGGTTTTGGGATGAGTAGTGGAGTATTGTTTGGGTTGTGGCAAGTGTTGCATTGAGTCTTTGGTGGAACAGTGTAATGGTGAGGAGCGGGATGATTCTGTTGCTTTGGGATGTTTTGAGGCGGTGTAGGGTTTTGTGTGTTGGGAAAAGTGATATCCGGGGTGCTGAGGGAAAATGATAAGCTTGCCAAATTCCGAACCTGATCGACCTCTTCTTGGAATTTCAACAGCTTTTGTTCAAGTTGGGATATATTCTCCTTAGGAACCTGAGTACCATGGCCATTAGTGGCCTCTATCCGTTCAGTTGAATTCCCCTCTCTGGCGTTGTTCAAATCTTCCATCTTGCCTTTGTTCTTGTTTTTTATAGGACTAAGAGGAGGAGTGGGTGGAGGGCCCCTAGATCTCGTGGAATAGGATGATGTTGCCAGAGTGCACGAACTAACCTTTGGGGAGGGGAATAATAAAAATAAAAACAAAAACAAAAACAAAAACAAAAGGTAACCATGTTAGTGAGGATTATAGGAAGTATTGCAATATTTAAACACATAGTGCGTGAATATAAATCGCCTCCTAATTTGGGGACCTCTTTGCGCTCGAGGTAGGCCTAGCGACAAATTGATTTGGAGAACCTAGGATGCTAAATGCCTCATTTTATTGATAAAGATAGACGAATCTCAAATTGACACTAAATAAATAGGAAATGAAAATCACTAATGGCCATTGGCCTTATTACATTTTATAGAGCAAAAAGAAAAACTCCTATCTATTTGGTCCCAGCAGGACCTTTCCCAGATTCGGCATCCTTGGCTCCGTCAAACAGCTTTCCCAACTCGCGAAGTCCTAAAAATAGGTAGGCCTTGACTAGATGTGTGCCTTCGATTCCTTTAGCATTTTGGTAGTCTTCGACCCTCTTGAGAAACTTTCTCTCCAACTCCACTATGCCTCGCTCCAAGTATCCCAGTCACTTGTTGGCACTGACAGCCATGTCCTTCCATTCCTCAATTAACTTCTGGTTGGACTCTTGTATCTCTCGGTGTTCGCTTTCATATTCCCGGATTCTTTTGCGCAGTTGGTAGCATTTGACCTTTGCCTCGGCCCTTTCATCTATGATCCTGTGACCTCGAGCAAACCCTGGCTGGTCCAAACCATCATGATTTTCTTCCAACCAACCTGAGTATAAAGGAGCGCAACCAGCATGATACATGTCTGGCTTGATGGTATCTCTCCCCATTATGATCTTGCAGTACCACATATGCTGAGCTTGGCACTTGTAAGGATGTCATCATTCTGGAAGTCATCCCGGAAATGATTCATCTTGTTGACCCTGGGTATAACCTGCTTTCTATCAGCTTGTCTCATAACTCGGACAGGGACGTAAGGATAGGTTCCTCTCAGACCAATCAATATCAGGAAAGGTGCATCTCTGGATCGGGTGATGAACTCCTCGATTGGAAACCACTCGAACATCCATTGAACCTGTTCTTCAGTCAGATTATCAAATAGCTCCAACCATCCCCTGGCATCCTCAGGCTGAGCGAACATATCGGGGACGTAATTCATTCGCTTTGGATGATGGAAAGCGATATGATCATCCCAGTCCCTTCGCTGAATCTCTTGTCGGTATTCACCCATTTGGAGATGTTCCATGAGCCAGAGTTGAAGTAATAAATTGCAGCCTTCGAAGTGTTTTGCTCCTCATTGACACTTCTCCAAGGCTCGATATATGTCGGCAATGATCATGGGCACGATGTTGAATGGCTGCCCATCGATCCCTTCCATTAGGGTTTTAGTTACCATAGCCAGCCTGGTGTGGATTCTTGCTTTCTTCATCGGAAACACGATCATCCCCAGGAAACAAAACATGGATACAAAGACCCTTCGATGGATGTGCCCCAATAATGTGATGGCAAACTCGTTAGGGTAGGTACGGTAGGATTTGCTATGATCGTACCTTTCATACAAATAGTCAAAAGGGATGTAGGAGTCTTTTGTACATGTCAATTCTAGATTCTTCTTTAAACCCATCATTTTGAGGAAACCCCTGCCTTACGGTTCTCAGGCATTAGCAGACCCGGAGTTTCCCATACTAGACCGGCCAATCCTCCTATTTCCTCTAGCAATGGTGTCATTTCAATGTCCTCAAAGCAGAACACCACCCTTTCACAATCCCAAAATAGTGTGGCAGTTTCTATGATCTTGTTATTGGGTTGGATTTATAGGAGGGAAGGTAGATTTCCCAAATATTTTTGGACAAGAGTTTGATCACTAGAGTGAAGATCTTTCCACCAGCTTAGCAGTCTTGGGTGGATGTTGGTGACCATACCGAATCTAGGGACTTCGTGCCTCATATTTCTGCAAAGCAAATAAGGTTAGGCCCTTACCCCTACCAGACTCGACTATTTAATACCAACAATTAGCATGAAGCATTTAGTTCTCCAAATAAATGCACAGAACGTGATGGTGTCCGTTTGGGTTTTAGGGAAACCCAGTGGACTTTGGACAAGGCTATCTTAAAGGATCATTATGTGGATAACATAACTGACCAGGCGAGGTTTGACCATGATGCATGCATAATTCGAACAGAGTAAGGTTTCTATGGGGTTTTAGGCTGGTACCCTTGAGCGGACAACTCAAGGGGGAAGGCACGGAACCGTCGACTGCACCGTTGATCGATTGGTTTTACCGCAAATATGCCTTTCCGAATTTATGGGGTTAATGATATAGGAAGAGCGCAACCACTCATAATAAGTGTTGCTATGGTATTTGTTTGGCACGAGTGGAGTATGATGTTGAACATGATTATACAATAATTAAAGGCATATTGACATGTATTTGCACGTTAAGAAAGCGATTTATACAGCAGTTTTATAATTTAAAGCAGTAATAAAGGAAAGAAATGAAGAAGATAAGTTAGTTTTGTTGTTGGAAAGGAAATTAAATGCTTAAATAAATTTAAACAAGTAATTGCACATAAGGGAGGTACAAATTCACAAGAACAATCTGAAATGGTAAAAGCCTAAAGATCCCCAGCAGAGTCGCCATGCTGTCGCGCCCCCTTCTTTTTCCTCTTTGCATCGAAAAATCGGGTTCATGACATGTGGGTATAAGACAACTCATTCCTTTTGGGAACTAGGTTTTGCATTTGAAGAGTCGCCACCTAATGATTTAAGGTGCATTAGGACACCTATAAGGTTCACTTCTAAGTTTGTTTGATAACCAGAGATAGGGTAAGGGCTTGAAATTATCCTAAAGGGAAGATGTTAGGCACCACTCAGGATCCACTAGTGTGGTTCCCCGCCAGATAGTTTTGTGAATTTTTATAACTAGCAAATAGACAAGTATAGGCTCAAATAGTAGGGGATTTAGGTTTAAACACATAAGAGTTTGAAAGAACAATTAAAGGCGAACTTTGGAAAAAAGGAGTCACGTTTTTATAGATACTTGGGAATATAAAAGGAAAGGAAAAGGGGAGGGGGTTCCTAGGTTTATTTATAATATGGATCATATCAATGTGATACCTGGTATGACACTCCTTAGAAAAGGGGATACACGTGGTATTAGCACACCGATCATCATATCCATATCTACCCTTCCCACCTCGTCGAGGTATTAAAGTGCGAATTGGTCTCGACCACTATTGCATGCTATTACCCGTCCCACTCCTATCAGTCCCAGAGGAACTTAGGACTACTATTCCTAAAGGGGAGGGATATTAGGCTAAATTTTAGGTTTCAAAAGGTAAAAACGCTAAGGCGACATGCAAAAACACATAGGACTGCATATTAGGGGAAACATGTAAACAACTAAAAGGCTCATGTATGCCTCCTCAAACAAAGCACATAAATAGCATGACTTAAACACAGTTAGGGTCTGAATTTAAAGTGTTAAGGCAAGGATAATCTTAATTGTTGAGGCAGACTAGTTTATTAAATAACTTAGATAAGAAGTCTGAATCAGGCCCGCCTGCTGGTTGTAGCAGTTACTGATTAACAAAGGCGGATTCAGTTTTTATTGTCGTTATCACCTAAGTCTTTCCTAAGTGTTCGGGTGAGATCCTATAAACATGATATCTATTGCTAATTCAGAAGGTAGCAAAGCAGTAACAGTTCTGCAACAAACGATTTGAGATCCTATAGACATGCTTTCTAAACCGCATTGAATAAAGGAGTAAGGTTGTTTAAAACTAATTCAGAACAATACGAGTTAGGCTGATTTTAAATTAGACTGGTTTCAGATTTTATAGACGTTGATATCTATTATTGCTAATTTTAATTCCTATAGGCATGATATCTAGTCGAACGTGAAATGAAGCACGCAGTATTTATTTAAAATTCCTATAGGCATGATTTCTATAAAGGTACTGATTTTAATGATGTCGAATGGTAACCACTTTGATCCTAAGAGCATGGTGTCTAAGTGTGGTAATAAACATGCAAAATTAAAGACAAACCCTATAGGCATGTTATCTAAATGTAGAGTTAGACATGCAGAATTTAAACCAGTCCTATAGACAGGTTCTCTAAATGCAGAGTTAAACATGCGAAAAACAGGTCCTATAGGCATATTCTCTAGATGTAGAACATGCAGAATTTAAAACAATAGATCTTATAGGCATGACATCTAAATGCAGAGTTAAACATATAGAATTTAAAACAATAGATCTTATAGGCATGATATCTACCCTTAAGCATGCACAATTACCCAGCCCTTTTCACTAGCCAACCCCAATATTTATTACAAATTATTACAAACTGAATAATGAATTACATCAGAAAAGTTTAAAAGAAGAAGTTACAACCAGAGGAAGCCTGATTCTTGAATTCCTCTTTGAGTTATGGAATAAACCACCTCAAATGCCATTTGTTCCAAAGTCTTTCTCATAATTGAGTGTGTCAAAGTTCCCTAAGGGTCTCAAGGGACCCCGGTCAGTGCTTACACCCAAGTTTGCATAACCAGATAGAGATGAGTGCAGTGTGGAATGGCCAGCCCTTACGTGTCCAAGTTCAGATGAAGCTCATGGGTCCCAAGGCAAGGCTCACACAAGAGGGGCAAAACCTAAGTCTAAGAGTATAGTGGAAGTGCAGGAGTAGAGATTTTGTTTAAAACTGGGTTGAGGATAGAAAGGTGTAAGGGTAATTTGAAACCAGTAATAGTAAAGCAAACACTACACAGAATCAGCATTTTATAGAAAGGGGTCAGGGGTTTGGGAATACATTGCAGGGAGCATATGACCCTAAGAGGGGTCGGGTTTGGAAATGCACAGCAATAGCTGGTGCTGGCATGCCCATAAACCAACCAGAGAACACAACACATAGAGGGGATATGAAGCATATGACCCTAGAGAAGGTCAGGTTTGGGTCATGCACAACAATGTCTCATACTAATATGCCCTCAAACCAACCAAAGAACACAAACACATAGGGGATATGGGGGTTAGGGATTCGTAAGTCATAATAAGTCACTGACAGAGTTCATATATAAGAAAAATACATTAATTCAGAAGAGAAAGGGGCATATTACAGCATGCTTGGTAATGTAACTGGATTAAACACCATCAGGAAACAGGCAAGAGTGGAGGAAATAGTAAAGAAACAAGTTGTTGTTGATGCCGGAAGATTAATTAGAACATACCAATAAAGGGGCAAATGCAGAAAGAAAAGTAAGCAAATTTCCACTGCCCAGCCTTGGCTTTCAGTCGGCTAGACAAGGCAGCAACACAAGTAGTAACAGAGAAAAAAGAGAGAGCTTTGAGTGAAGTGTGTGTTCTTAACTCAAGTGGTTCGTGTCTGTCTGAAAGAATAGAAAGTGCAGGGTATTTATAGCTTCTGAAAACGAGTAAGAAGTAAGGTAACAAGTAAAGTTTTAATACAAATATATAAACAATTAATAGTCAGAATCAATTACACAAGCGACTCCCTTTAATTAAGGACTCAATGTTTAATGGGTAATGATAGATTCAAAATAAGGAAAGAAGATCAATTTAGAGACAAACTGATTATTGCCATAAAAGGAGTAGTAAAAGCATTGAGTAAGTAATCAAGTCTAAGTACAGAAATATGCTTATTTTGGGAAAGATTTAGTAAGGCAAAATAAGGAAAGAAATCAATTAACTTTAACAGGCGAGTGAAAATAGAGTTCAAAAAAGAAAGTTTTTGAAATCAGTCGCACGATTGAGATCAATCAAAGAAGAAACATGCTTCTGCACTTCAGTAAATAAATAAAGTGAACAGGGTCATCAGACATGCGAGGCCAAGCACATTGGAAAAAGAGATAATCACAAGCATGCAGTAGTGGCAGAAATAAGCTAGGGTTCAGTAGTAAAGCAAATATTCGAAGCATAGTAATCAAGTAGGTCAAGTCACATTGAATTCAACAGTGAAGAAAACAGAGTATCAGAAACATGCAAAGTTCTCACAGTAGCAGGTGAGGAAACCTTTTGAAAAGTTAGAGTTTTCGACAAAAGTTAAGTTAGAACGATAGTAAAATTCAGAATCAGATAAGTTACATAAAGAAAAGAAAGTCTAAAACAAAAGCTTTCAGTCGAGTCAAGTACTCAAACAAACAATTTTAGTCCCAAAGACCTAGGGCTTTTCAACAACAATCGAGTTTTAAAAGGGTAACACAAATAAATCAAACAAGAACGAGGAACTTAATTAAATAAGTATACATTTAAAAAAATAGAATTTCGAATGAGACCCAAAAGAAATTAGGGTTTTCAACATGCTGACTCAAGTAGAAGGAAAGCATAACAAACAGTTCGAACATAGTAAAGTCATAAAACAACTTCGAGAATCAGAGAAAAGATTTTTGAAATAACTTAAAGGAAAACCCTAATTAGAACGATGAAGAGTTGTTTTGAAAACAATGTTGAAGTGCCTTCGAGAAAAAATGCTTAAAAGTTCATGCTAACACAGATCTAAGGTAGATCTGAAAGAAATCGAAAGATCTTAGAGATTAGGGTTTCAGAAAACCCAAAAGAAAACGAGAAAGATCTCGAAAGCTAATGACCTAACCAGAAAATGCCAAGGACCAGGGAAAGCCATGGAAAGATCTCGAAGTCTGGTCATGAAACCATAGAACCAAACACATAGGAGCCATGGAAGGCTGGTACAGGTCTCAAATAACCACGGAAAGCCATGGATTAGGTAGGTATCAGGGTGGATTAGGGTTTGGTTTGATGGAAGCGGCTAGGGTTTGTAGGAGTTTTAGAGAGAGTTGAGAGAGTTGAGAGAGAAGAGGGATTCAAGGGCGGCGGTAGGTGGAAAATGATTTAGGTTTAGGGGTCGTTCAGGGTTAAAAAAGGTAAGGGGGGAACGGGAGCCGTTGATTTAAATGATCAACGGCTGAGATTAAAAGGGTTAGGTGGGAGACCTGGTTGGGTCATTTTAATTGGGTTAGGGGGTTGGGTTCGAGTTGCAATTGGGTTGGGAAATTGGGTCTGATTTGGGCTCAATTTCAGGCTATAATTGAAATATAATCTGGCTTGATTTTAAATAGCCATGCTTTCCTATTTATTTTATAAAAAATAGAAAATTAATTTTTGGAAATAAATTGAAAGTACTAAAATGTTTTATAACATATAATTATCAATTTAAAAATACTGGACTTAATTTTTATGAATATAAACGTAATTAAATCCTAAAAGAGGCTAATATTGCAATTATGCAATTTAGTATTTAAAAAAATACTAAATACATTTGTAAAAGTATGCAAAAATTATCTTATCTATATTTTAGCATAAATATAAAAGTCCAATAAATGAATTACCAAAAATAAAATTTTGGAAATAATTATTGGTTTTTTTTTAGATAAAATAGGGAAATAAATTGATTTAAAAACCTTAAAAAATTAAGGAAAAAATATTAAAGCATTTTGACATACTTATATATGCATACATATGCTATTTTGAAGGTATTTGCATATTGAAAAATATATAGGGAAAAATTGGGTATCAACACACGTCATAACGCTACAGCAAATGCAGTACATTTCCAGAACAATACAGAAATCATTTACTTCGTAAATCAAGCTCAATTTTAGTAAAACCTTTTAAAACAACTTTCAATAGTTTCAAATGAGTGATAAAACAGTGAGTAAAAATGATAGACCCTCAGGCATAATATCAACAGAACCAGCCCCTCGGGCTACCTCACAATTACTCGTAATCAGCCCCTCGGGCATAACATGAATCAAGAACCGCCCCTCGGGCAAAATCAAGAACAGCCCCCCGAGCAACAATAACAACCTTTTGGGCTACATCATATCACTCACATTGGGTACCCGCGCTCGCTGGGGGTGTACAGACTCCGGGAGGGGATCCTTATAGCCCAAGCGTAATGACAAGTCATCTCGTGGCATAATCAAACAGGCACTCGGCCTCACAATAACAAGCCACCTCGTGGCATAAATCAATCAGGCCCTCGACCTCACATAACAACAAGCCACCTCGTGGGATAAATCAATCAGGCCCTCGGCCTCACAATATCATGAATCAATAACAGCCTATTGCGGCATGCAACCCAATCCCATAATATCCTCACAACACAGGCCCTCAGCCTCGCTCAGTCAGAAACCTCTCAAGCCACTCGGGCAATAGTAAAACATGATTCCCAGCCCAAAATATCATTTAAAATATTAAAAATGAGTAAATATGGCTGAGTTATGAAAACAGTAGAATACAGCATGACTGAGTAAAATATGAAGTAAAAACAGTGAAGAATAGTAGTAAAAATTCCCTTAAGGGTCCAAAACAATTGGCACGAAGTCCAAATATGGAATTCAGCCCAAAATATGGTAATAATTTCCAAAACACAATGATATCAAATAGTTTTCAATCAAATACGCGACCTAACAATCATACGGGACGGACTAAGTCACAATCCCCAACATTGCACGACCCCACACTCGTCATCTAGCGTGTGTGTCACCTCAAAGTAGCACAACGATGTGAAATCCGGGGTTTCATACACTTAGGACAGACATTTACAATCATTACTTACCTCAAACCGGTCCAAACTCTAGCATGCGATGTCTTTGCCTCTCGAATCGGCCTCCCAATGCTCCAAATCTAACCAAAATCAATATATTATCATGAATATACACTAAAGGAACAAAGCCTAGGCGAAAATAATCAAATTAACCCAAGAATCCCGAAATTGCTCAAATCCGGCCCCTTGGCCCACGTCTTGGAATCCGACCAAAGTCTCAAAATCTGACAACCCATTCAATTACGAGACTATCCATACTAGTTTAACTCAATTCCGGCTTTGAATCGGCTTTCAAATCCCAAAAATTCGTTTTATGAAGTTCCACAATTTTTCACAAATTTAAATCCCAAATATCTACTCAAATGATGAATCCAATGTTATAATCATGTCTTTTAGCCAAAACTGAGTTAAATCACTTACCCTGAGGTTTTTTTTGAAAATCCCTTAAAATATCGCCAAAGCCCGAGCTCTCTAGGTCAAAATATGAAATAAAACCCCAAATCTCATATTTATAGTGCACCTTTCGGATCCCCATCACCACTGACAGTGGTAACCACCGCTGACCAAGGTAAAATCACCGCTAACCGCGGTAAATCCACCGCTACAGTGGAAAATGTTGACTGCAGTGATATGCTTTAGTATTTTGGCCATATATTTAAATACAAATGTCCAAATTGTGATTTCTTTATATCTCCGTAAAATAGACACGAAGGTCTATAACTTTCGTTTTTGAATCATCTCAAAATTCTTTGTAGATAAAAAGATATAGGCTTCCGAAGTCAGACGAGTGAACCTGCGGATTCTTCCTCACCGCAGGCCGCAGACTATTTTCCGCCTCAGCGGTAATCTCACCGCCTCAGCAGAAAAACTTCCACCTCAGCGGTAAAACTTCTGCCCCAGCAAAGATTTAAGCATCAGAACCATTTTCTAAGTTCCAGTAATGCCCGGACTCGCTCAAAACTCACCCGAAACACACCCGAGGCTCTCGGGACCTCAATCCAAACATACCAACACCTCCCATAACATCATTAAAACTTAATCGAGCCTCTAAATCACTCAAATCAACACCAAAACACCAAATCAACTTCGGATTCAAGCTTAAAAACTTAGGAAATTTCAAATTCCATAAACATGCCGAAACATATCAATTCAACTCCGAATGACTTGAAATTTTACCACACGTCACAAATGACACTACGAACTTACTCAAATTTCCAAAATTCCATTCCAATACCAATATCAAGATTTCCACTACCAACTAGAAAGCGCCAAAATTCTAATTTCGCCAATTCAAACCTAAATCTATCATGGGCCTCCAAATTACGTTTCGAACACGCTCCTAAGTCCCCAATCACCCAACAAAGCTAATCCAATCATAAAATTCAAATCCAAGATCGAGTACTAAAAGTCAAAGACTTGGTCAAACTTCTCAAATTTTAAGCCTTACTGAGAACCATTCTTCCATATCTGTTATGTTCCACCTGAAAACCAAAACCGATAATTTACATAAGTCATAGTACACCATACGAGGCTAGTCATGCCCGAGAACCGACGAGCGAAATGCAAATGCTCAAAATGACCGGTCAGGTCGTTGCAGGAAGTCGACTTAAAAATTGGCTATAGTTCTTTTCGAAGGAGAAGGAGCTCCATGACTTGTTGATATGATGAATAGTTATGAGTTTATTGCATGTTTCTTTCATCATCGATAGTGTATGAAGGTTTTAGAATGAGGTTTTGTCTGATATGAGATTTATTACTAGCACTGGGTTGATTTGAGTCGATACTGTGATTTGAAATTATTACTATGCGTATTTGAGTTATGTGGTATATCATGTTATTGTATCTTGAGTTATGGTTAAGGCTCGATGCAATTTATTCAGACTTATATTGTGTATAGATGCGAGATTTGGGTATTATAGGAAATTTCAGATGTTGGAAAATTGGATTCCAATGTTTATGGGCTAAGGTTGAATTAAGGATCTTCAGTTAGGTTGTGACGTCAGGCTTATATGGATTAGGGTGACGTGGGATCACCCTCAGGTATTTGCATGGATTAGGTTACATGTCGATTTGATGGCTTTGGAATGACTCTTGGCACGTTCGAGGACGAACGTATGTTTAAATGGGGGAGGATGTAATGACCCGACCATTCATTTTGAGCATTTGAACTTTGCTCGGTAGTTTGAGGGCACGATTATCTCCGTATGATGTATTATAACTTGTGTGAATCGTCCGTTTTGGTTTTCAGGTTGTTCAGAATCGATTTGGAAGAATGAACTTCATGATTGAAGCTTTAAGTTGGAAGAGTTGACCAAGTTTGACTTTATAGCATATGACCTCAGATTGGAGTTTTGATAGTTTTGCTAGGTTCAGATGGTGATTTTGGACTCGGGATTATTCCCGAATTTGCAATTGGATATTTTTAGAAGGATTCAACACTAATTGGTGAAAGTTGGAAATTTGATGGTTTAGAATGTTCATAAGTTTGATCGGGAGTTGACTTTGATGGTATCGGGTTCGAATTGTGGTTCCGGGGGTTGGAATAGCTTTGTTATTTTATTTGGGACTTGTATGCAATCTTTGAGTTCATTCTGAGTTGATTTGATAAGGTTCATCATGAGTTTTGGAAGTTGAAAGATTCAAAGTTCATTAAGTTAGATTTAACGTGCGATTCATGGTTTTTATGTTGTTATGCATGATTCGAGGCCTCGAGTAAGTCCGTGTTATGTTATGGTACTTGTTGGTATGTTTGGACGGAGTCCCGAGGGGCTCGGGTAAGTTTCGGATTGGTTTGGGTTGTGTTGCGCTCGTTTTTTATATTTCGACATCGTTTCTTCAAGTATAAATGGTACCACATTAAGCAAATAAGCTCCAATTTCTATTTTTATTGAAACATTAGATCCGTATCATAATTACGGAGTCATAGCAAAAAGTAACGTCAAATTTGGACATCATATGAGGAGTTTATGGTCATTTTACTAAGAATTGAGTTGCCAGATTTGTTTTCAGATTAAATAACGAAATTGCCATTGACTTTGTATTTAAAAAATCTGCACTATTTTCAAATACTGAAACAAACATATCTCCTCTAATTGGACTTAAATTTCACAAGAAATCCCTTGGATGCATCAAAAGCGAGTTTCGGGGTCGATGGGCACACGAAACAAGACAGAACAGCTGGCCAATAATATTTAATATCGAGGGTTTATTTATTTGGTCATATTTTGAGTTGGGGAGCTCGGATTTGGGCAATATTTGAGGCGATTTTCACCATATGAATTGGGGTAAGCGTTCTCGGTTTTGGTTATATTTCGTAAATCTATCTTAATTTTTGGTAATTAGATTGTGAATTTTAAAGAGAAAATTAGGGGGTTTTGTCCAAAGTATCATAGAGTGAATTTTTGGGTTTTGAACATCTATTTGGAGTCATATTTGGGTGAGACTAGTATGGTTGGACTTGTAATTGAATCGGTTGTCGGATTTTGTGAGTTTTGTCGGGTTCCAAGGCGCGGGCCAGTAAGGCGCTGTAATATTTCACCTAAAACCCTGGGATTTCATGGTGTCGAGGTGAACTGAGGAGTTAAAGGAAAATTTTGGTAGAAAAGGCATTTTTTCGGCACACTATGCGGCCGTAGAATGGTCGCAGAGTGAAGCAAAAAACTGGACAAGTTTGGGTGACAGTTCGCGGTCGATTATGCGACCGTACAATCATTTGGCGGGCCGCACATCAACCACATAACCAACATGGAATCTTCCCGGATGGAAGTTCTGCGGGCCGTAGAACGACCGCAAACCCAGGCAGAGTTGCCCAAATCTGGAGGTCCATTTCGCGGATCGTAGATGCATTATGCGACCGCAAACCCTATTCTGAAGCTTCATTTTTGGATTTTATAACCCGACCCTATTTCGTTATATAGACATTGTGGACAATTTTTCTTTCAAAAATATGATATTTTGATGGTGAGAGAGTGCCCTAGAGTGGGAGAGAGATCTTCAACATTTTGTTCTTCAATTCTTGCTCAAATCTTTGAAGATTAACAAGGAAAACTCACTAGGCCTTCATCCTAGAGGTAAGATTCTTCTTCCTAACCCTTAATTTCGAAATTTAACTAGAAATAGGTAATTAGTAAGATAAATCTTGGGTATGAGAGTTATTTATTTTGCATGCATGTGTTATCAAGGGGTGTAGGAAGATTGTTGAGCTAAAATTGGTAAGGAATGGATTGTGGGATGACAGCATCCTCCATAAAAGGACCTTAAAACCTTAAAGCACACCTAGTATTTGATAAAATGCTCAAGTGAGCTAAAACCATGATCATCTTCCTACTTTTTGGTTCAATTTGTTACATTTTTAAATAGATCGAAGTTGCTAAGAATTTCGGAACATTTTAGAGTTTAAGGAAGCTCAAGTGAGGTATATTGGCTAAACTCTTGCTCTTAGAATTGAACCCCACAATATCCCTGTAAGTCCCGAGTTGCTCACCGTGAATCGATTATTCTGAATAAGCTTGTGTCAAAAGACATCCATGTTCAATATGTAATTCAAATGCTCTTGTTATGTTGCACTACTATTTGAGAATGTTTTCAAAGTATGGTTGCATATCTAAATGCCTTGACTTCAAGTTATGTTTCAAATGAAAGCTAATGACAATTGTGTAAGAATCTTAATGCACCTAAGACTCTTATTTGCTCATATGTGTGCTTAATGTCTTGAATATAAATGAATTGTTGTTGGAAACCCATGATGATTGTTGAAAGTGAAAAGGCGTGCATGAAATACAAAATATGAAATGCGAAATACGAAATGCGAAATATGAAATATGAAACATGACCAACATGCCAAGAGAAATAATACAATTGTGACCACTAGTGCCAAAAAAATGAAGAAATGTACAAGAAGTATGAAATAGGATGATTGATAGAAAAGGATGATGTCTCGGATGAGAGGCCTAGCCGACTGGATCATGATCGAACGCCATGGCGCACATATAGTGGTGATTGTGCTAGAAATTATAATTTAAATCGGAATTGTGATTGTGGTTGATGTATCCCATGAGATGACCTAGCTGATCGGGTCGTGATCGGACACCATGCCGCACACATGGTGGTGACCGTGTTGGAAATTGTAATCCAAAAGAGTAAACAATGGTATATCGGTACTAAAGATTTTCTCAACTTAAAATATGGAAATTTAATTGAAAACTTATCTTATTCCTAATTTGATATTTGGTAATTGTTTGAGGTTTTAACTGATATTATGATTGTCCTTACTTGCATTACTGCTCGTTCTTTTGAGAGGTTGTTTAGTCATATATACTAGTACTATTCAATAGTACTAACATCCCTTTTACCGGAGGCGCTTCATCTTTAATGCATGCAGGTGGTTCGAACTTTTTGGATTGAACAGTATGCTACAAAGTTAAAAGAAAATGTTTTGCAGAAGTGTGTGTTTCCACGGCCCATTATGCGGCCTCATAATCACACTGTGGGCCACATTTTGGACGCATAGTGAGGCATTCTTTTGGCCAACTTTGAGGTCAGTTTCGCGGCCAATTATGCGACCGCATAATCATTTTATGGGCCGCTCTTGGACATATAAGGGAGGTTAGGTAGAAAAATTTTGTCCCTGAGGGCCGCATTCTGCGGCCATTCTGTGGACCGCATAGCCGTTATGCGGTCGCATATACGACCGCATATCCGTTTCGGGCTCCAAATTTCTAATTTTTAAACCCGATTCCATGTCGTTAAAACATATGCTAAGGCTCATTTTGAGTATATTTCTGATGCTTTAGAGTGGGAGAAGGAGTCTTAGAGTGAGAGAGTGGTCCTCAACTAATTTCTCCTAAATTCTTGCTTAAGACCTTGAAGATTGACAAGTAAAGTTCACTAAGTCTTCACCTTAAAGGTAAGAATCTATGCCCTAGCTCATAATTTCGAAATTCCTACTAAAACGAGTAATTAGCAAGATGTTTCATGGGCTGAGGGTTGTTTATTTTGCATGCATGTGTGGGTAAAAAATGTAGGGATAATGTAAGCTAAAAATGATAAAGGATGGGGTGTGGGATGATAGAATCTTTCACAAAAAGGTCTTAGAAACATAATGCACACCTAGTGCTTGATGATGTGCTCAAATGAGCTAGAATCTTAATTATCCTTCTAATTCTTGAATCAACTTGTTATATTCCTAAAATAGATTGAAGGTGCTAAGAGTTCCAGAATTATCGTAGAATTTAAGGAAGGATCTACTGAGGTATGTATGGCTAAACCCCCTATTTTCTTATAATCGAACCCCTGGTGTTCGTGTAATTGGTGTGAGTCTCTAAATTGATCATACTCGAATTGACTGCCCTAATGTGTTGTGTTGAAAGATTCAGGTTCAATATTTGCTCTGAATGTTTATCATGTCATCATGCCATTTGAGGATGTGTTTAAAATGTGGAATATGTGTTGAGAAAGGTTAAGAATTCATGTCAAGAATCGAATAAAGATTGCTATGCTAATTTGTATGAAAAGCCTCTGTGTGCTTAGGATTTTCCAAGCTTTTCCCTTATGAGAGAAAACTCATTACATGATAGGCATTATTGATGTTGGTAATACTGTTATTTGAATGTATAAATAGGGAAACTTGGATTGTAAAATACGGCCAAGTCCCAAGAAACGACTTAATAAATAAGGCCACTCGTGCCAATATATTGAAAGATGGGAAAGAAATGTAAAGTGAGATGAACGATTGAAAGGATGATGTCTCAAGTGAGATGGCCTAGCTGATCGGACCGTGATCGGATACCATGACGCACACATGGTGGTAACCGTGTTTGAAATGATGATTGAAGTTGTGGATATGGTTGATGTCTCAAATGAGATACTAATCGGGTCAAGATCGGACTCCATGTAAGAACACGATGGTATTATGGATTATGGCACATGGCACTAAGATTACCAACCTAATAAGATGGAAATTGAACCGAGAACTTATCTGTTTGAATTGTACATCATGATTGCTTCCTCCTTGTTTTATTGTTCATTCTATTAAGATTGGTGGTTAGCTTTATATATTAGTACTATTCGATAGTACTAACGTCCCTTTTGCCGAGGGCGCTACATCTTTAAATAGATATAGGTGGTTCTATCGCAGATAGGTGGTGCTCTCTTTATGGTGCATCGTCATCATCTTCCCAGTAGACTTGGTGAGCCCCATTTCTTCCCGGGGTCATGTAGTACATCTGTTGTTTATATGTTTACTATGTTTTGAGGTATAGCCAGGGCCTTGTTGCCGGCATTATCATAATTGTATTTTGTATCTCTAGAGGCTCCGTAGACATTTATGTGGGTTGTACATGGGTACTGGAAGGGTCAATGTGTTATGTTGTGTTGTGGATTCTTGTTTCACTAAACCGTAATGTGTATGTATTTTGGAAACTTAAAGATGATGTAGTAAAATTAAATGAATTAGTAATGTTTATATATATGATCCTCTTTCTGTTTAACTATTGAAAACACGCCTTCTCTTGATCATAAGTGAGTTGGGTAGAGAGTGTCTAAAAGGCATGCTCGACTGGGTTCACTCGGTTGAGCGCAGGTCGTGCCTTCCAAGGTTGGGGCGTGACAGACATTGATCAGTAATAGCAGTACACCCTCTTTCCAACAGTCTTGGTGAGCCCCATTTCATTCCGGGATTATAAATCTTTTATTTATTATATTAGCATATTTTGAGGTATAGCCGGAGCCTTGTTGCCGGCACTACTATCGTACTCTTTATAATTATTAGAGGCTCCGTAGACATAGTGTGGGTTGTATATGGGTGCTGGGAAAGTCAAACAAGTTATGTTGTGTTTTGATCACTTGTTCCACTTCAAGCCATGAGAAAGCGTGTTTTTTGAGACTTATTAAACAAAGTGACTAATGTTAATGAATTGGTATTGTCTATATGATCTACCTATTGTTTAATTTATGAAAACTGTATTCTCTTTAATCATAAGTGAGTTTGGGTGGAAAGTATCTAACAAGCTTACTTGACCGGGTTCACTCGGTTGAGCGCCAATTACGCTCCCTGAGTTTGGGATGTGACAAACTTGGTGTAGAGCTTAAGGTTTTAAAGTGTCCTAGGATGTCTCGGAGCCATGTCTAGTAGAGTCCTTCTTATCGGCGTGTTGTCAACCACATCTATAAGTTGGAGGATACTTGGACATTTAGGAATAATACCCTTCTTTGATGTTCTTGATCGTACGGTAAAGCTGATTGTATGATTGTTCCTCCTTGACTCGTGTATTGCTCTAACTTTCAGTACATGGAACCTATTAAGGAAGCAAAAACTAGCCAAGGAGCCAATGCCGCCCCAGGAATGGCAGTTGATTCTTTACTTGATAATGCAGGTGAGTACTCGAGGGGCGGGAATAATCCCCCGACTACTACACCGCCTGATTCCACTACACCTAACCAGACTACACCAGTTCCTGCACCTACTGAGGTTGCAACAATTCCTCTAACGGATATTCTGGTTCCACCTCCAACCCCAGCTTCTGGTCCTGGTGTTTCTAATGGGGATCTTAGGGTAGCCATATAGATGTTGGCTCAGATAGTTGCTTCCCAGGCCCAGATTCAAATGTTGCACCCATTTTTTCTAGCCAGCAAGGGGATTCTACTGGTTCCAGGATGAACAAGTTTCTTCTCGGTTAGATCCTCCAGTGTTCACTGGCACTAATCTTGAGGAGGACCCCCAGGACTTCAATGATGAGATGCACAAGACTCTCTAAGTTATGCGTGCAACTGAGACAGAGGGAGTGGACTTGGCCTCCTACCTTCTGAAAAGGGTGGCCTATTCTTGGTTCAAGATGAAGAAGGACTCCCGTGAGGAGGGGAGCCCTTCGGTGAGGTGGAGTGAGTTTGCTGATGCTTTCATTGATCATTTCTTGACTGTTGAGACTAAGGTAGCGAGTGCCACTGAGTTTGAGAATCTAAAAAAAGGTAGCAACAGTGTGTGAGAGTACCATATGGAGTTCGCACGCCTATCCAAGTATGTTATTCACATGTTTCACACTATGGAGGCTAGAGTGTGTCGGTTTGTGTACGGCCTTAGTTCCTTAGTTATTAATGAGGCTGCTACAACTGCTTTGAATTCTGATATGAACTATGGGAAGATGGTGGAATTTGCGCAAGCTATAGAGAATCGTAAACTAAAAAAATAGAATGGAGCGTGAGGGTAATAGCAAGGCTCGGTCCGCGTGAAACTTTGGTGGTTCGTTTGGTGGTGGTGGTGGTAGGTCATCATTTAGGGGAGAGTCATCAGGGCCATCCAAGTCCTTTGCTCAATCTTTAGTCAGTGCACTACCATCAGGGCATAGTCAGCAGTAGTGGAGCCGTTTCAGGCCCAATCAGGGCAATAAGAGATTCCACCAGCAGGGCCGGTCCGGAGGGAGATTCCAGCAGTGGCGAAGGCCCCCATGCCCTAGGTATGGGAAGATGCAACTAGGAGTATGTTATATGGACTTCCCCATATGCTAGGGGTGTGAATTGAGGGGTCATATTCATAGAGATTGTCGTTCGTCCCACCAGGATACAGGTAGGGGCACAAAACAACCATCTAGTTCTGCAGTGGCTACATCCTTACCACCCCTCCAGCTCGAGGCACTGCAACACCCACATAGAGTGGTGTAGCTAGGGGTGGTGCGCAGAGTTTGGGGGGACCCAACTGTTTCTATGCTATGGGTGGTCTCTAGAATGCAAAGGCTTCTCTAGACATTATCAGAAAGATATTGACTGTCCAATTTCATGATGTTTATGCTCTTATTGATCACGGTTCCACTTTGTCCTATGATACTCCTTATGTTGCTATGGAATTTGGGATAGAACCGGAACAACTTCTTGAGTCGTTCTCTATATCTACTCTGGTTGGCGAGTCTATTACGGCCACGCGGGTTTAGAGGGATTGTGTTGTCACGGTGTGTTGTCAGGATACCGTAGCCAATCTTATTGAATTAAGGATGGTTGATTTTGATGTAATAAAGGGAATGTATTAGCTTTATTCATGTTTTTCCATGCTTGATTGCCGAACTAGAACTGTGAGGTTTGAATTTCCAAATGAGCCAGTTGTTGAATGGAAGTGGGATAATGTGGTTCCAAACGGTAGGTTTATTTCTTATCTTAAGGCCACCAAGATGATGAACAAGGGGTGTATCTACCATTTGGTTCGGGTTACGGACACCGATAATGAGTCACCTACACTTGAGTCTGTGCTAGTTGTGAATGAATTTTTGGAGGTCTTTCCAAATGAGCTCTATGGGATCCCACCAGACAGGGAGATTGATTTTGGGATTGATTTGATACTGGGCAGACATCCTATATCTATTCTACCTTACAGAATGGCACTGACTGAACTGAAGGAGCTAAAGGAACAATTGAAGGGTTTTTTAGAGAAGATTTTCATCCGACCGAGTGTGTCACCTTGGGGCGCACTGGTTCTCTTTGTAAGAAATAAAGATGGGTCACTAAGGATGTGTATTGACTATCGATAGCTTAAAAAGGTCACAATCAAAAATAAGTACCCACTACCAAGGATAGATGAATTATTTGATCAATTGCAGGGTGCTATGTACTTCTCCAAGATTGATTTAAGATCCGGGTATCACCAATTGAAGATTAGGGAGCGGGATAATTCGATAACAACTTTTAGGATCCGGTATTGGCACTTTGAATTTGCGGTAATGTCTTTTGGGCTAACAAATGCCCCTGCAGCTTTCATGGATCTTATAAATCGAGTCTTCAAGCCTTTTCTCGACTCCTTTGTGATAGTGTTCATTGGCGATATTCTTGTACATTCCCGAAGCCGAGAGGACCATGCCGATCATCTCAGGGCAGTTCTACAGATTCTATATCAACACCAGTTGTATACGAAGTTTTCGAAATGTGAATTCTGGCTTGAATCTGTTATTTTCTTGGGTGATGTCATCTCCAGAAAAGGAATCAAGGTTGACCCTCAGAAGATTGCAGTTGTGAAGAATTAGCCTAGACCTACAACTCTAATGAAGATTCAAAGTTTCTTGGGCTTAGCCAGGTATTACAGGAAATTTGTGGAGGGATTCTTTACTCTTGCCTCCCTGTTGACTAAATTGATGCAGAAGGCGGTTAAGTTCCATTGGTCAAATGCTTGTGAAAGGTGTTTCCAAGAGTTAAAATCAAGATTAACTACGACACCGATGTTGTCCCTAGCAGAGGGTACAAATGGGTTAGTGGTATATTGTGATTCTTCAAGGATTGGACTTGGGTGTGTATTAATCAACATGGCAAGGTGATTTCTTATGCCTCTAGGCAACTCAAAAATCATGAAAAGAACTATCCAACACATGACTTAGAACACGCACCGCTGGTTTTTGCATTGAAGATTTTGAGATATTATTTGTATAGGGTCCATGTGGATATATTCACGGACCATAAGATCCTTCAATATATTTTCAAACAGAAGAAATTGAATTTGAGGCAGAGAAGATGGCTAGAGTTACTCAAAGATTAAGACATTGATATTCTATATCACCCAGAAAAAGCCAATGTTGTGGCGGATGCTCTTAGCCGGAAATCTATGGGTATTTTTGCTCACTTGGAAGCATATCAAAATCCATTGGAAAAGGCGGTTCATCGGTTGGCTGGTATGGGAGTTCGTCTTGCAGACTCTAGTGAAGGAGCGGTAATTGTGCAAAACAGGGTTGAATCATCACTTGTTGTGGAGAATGGGCTACCAAGAACACTAAAGTATTGTCATACTTGCATTGTGTGCATGATTTGAGCAAAAGGTTCACAAAGATAGAATTAAAACATGTTTCGAGGATTTAGAACGAGTTCGCAGATGCGCTAACTACCTTGTTTTCCATGATACAGCATCCAGACAAGAATTTTATTAATCCCATCCCAATAAAGATTCGTAAGCAACCAGCTTATTTTGCTCATATTAAATAAGAGTTCAATGGAAATCCATCATTTCATGATATCAAGGAGTATTTGGAGAAAGGAGAATACCTAGAAAATGCTACACACACTCAGAAGGCACGCTTCGAAGATTGGCCAACCACTTCTTCCAAAGTGGAGAAATTTTTGTATAGAAGGATTCTTGACTTGGGATTGCTGTGATGTGTCATGCAAAGGAGGAATTTGTATTTCTCAAAGAAATACACACCGGAACCTGCGAACCACACATGAACGGGTTTGTTCAATCTAGCAAGATATTAAGAGCGCAACATTTCTGGATGACTATGGAGACAGACTGCACAAAAAACGTTTAGAAGTACTACCAATGCCAAGTACCTACTTGGGCATAGACGTCATCTAACCAATTGAACCCGCTGCTTCAAATGGGCATAGATTTATTTTTGTGACTATAGATTACTTCATGAAATGGGTCTAAGTCGCTTCTTATAAAGTTGTGACTAAGAAGGTCGTAGCAGACTTCGTTCGTGAATGTATTGTTTGTCAATTTGGAGTACCTGAGTCAATCATTACCGATAATGCTGCCAATCTCAATAGTGATATGATGAAATCCATGTGTGAAACATTCAAGATCAAGCACCGGAATTCTAAAGCATATAAGCCGCAAACGAATGGAGCCGTGGAAGCCGCCAATAAGAATATCAAGAAGATATTAAGGAATATGGTGGATAATTACAAGCAATAGCATGAGAAGCTACCATTTGCTTTGCTCGGGTACCACACCACAGTTCGTACGTCAACTGGGGAAACCCCCCTCTACTGGTTTATGGTACTGAAGCTGTTATATCCACCGAGTTGAAGATTCCTTCCCTAAGAATCATATAGGAGGCCGAGCTCAGTGATGCATAATGGATACAAATCCGATATGAGCAACTGCCTCTCATTGACAGTAAGAGGATAAACGCAGTGTGTCACGGTCAACTCTACCAGAATAGGACGGCAAGGGCTTTCAGCAAAAAGGTTAGATTGTGGAAATTCGCACCGGGGTAATTGGTGTTGAAACGGATCTTCCCGCATCAGGACGAAGCAAAGGGAAAATTCTCACATAACTGGAAAGGCCCTTACATGGTTCACCGAGTACTGATAGGAGGAGCTTATAATTGTAGATATGGATGGAGAAATATGGCCAAAGCCTATCAATTCGGACGCCGTCAAAAGATACTATGTTTGAGATTATGGTTGCACTTTCTTTTGATGTAACATGAACTATGCTTGACCTAATTCCTATTTAATAGGGGATATATAGGCAGCGCTGTGGGTTCAGTCACATCATGATAAAATCTTCCTTCCCCTCTACGATCAGGAACTGGGGCAAATCTCGAGTTTTCGTCAAACTCATTATGCCAAGGATCGTCGGAAGTATACATTTAAACTGGGGCAGAATTTTGAGGAGTGTCCTCAAAATTCCAAATTGAGAAGGTCGCAATGTCTCATAGCGTGTCACAATCTATGATTTGACAAAATTATTTGTTTTATGCATCATCACATATTTTGAACAACTACATTTCTCACAATTGATTTATCGCAAATACATATTTTCAAAATTTTCATTTCTGTAGTAGCCAAATGTTACCTAGGGTGACTCGAATAAGGCATCAAGACAAGGAGAAAATGAGAAACGAGGAGTCAAAAGCCTGGACCGACCTTTTCCCCAAAAATCATGATTTTTCTTTTGATGCAGGCATAATAGACATAACAAGCACATCCACAAATATATAACAAGAATGCTATCTTCACTCCGACATAAGTCACTAAGCACAAACACGTCAAGCTAAGGAACTCTCACATTTAATCGTTGCTTTTTTTTCATAGGGCTAAGGATTGCCCTCATTCTATTGCATAAGGCTAAGCACCACCTCCATCATTGCATAAGGTTAAATGATGCCTTTTATCTGCATGAAACTAAACATTGTCTTCATTACATTGCATGGGGCTAAGCACTGCCTCCATCGTTGCATAAGGCTAAATGCTGTCTTTATCTGCATGAGACTAAACATTATCTCCATTACATTGCATGAGGCTACGCACTGCCTCTATTATTGCATAAGGCTAAGCACTGTCTTCCTCTATATGAGACTAAACACTGTCTCCATTACATTACATGAAAGCTAAGCACTACCTCCATTATTGCATAAGGCTAAGCACTGCCTTCCTCCACGTGAGACTAAGCACTGTTTCAATTACATTGCATGAGGCTGAGCACTGCCTTCCGTTATTGCATAAGTCTAAGCACTGCCTTCCTCCACATGAGACTAAGCACTGTCTCTATTACGTTGCATGAGGCTAAGCACTACCTCCATTACTGCATAAGGCTAAACGTTGCTTTTCTCTGCATAGGGCAAAACACTGTCCTCATTATATCGCACGAGACTAAGAACCACCTCTACTATTGCATATGGCTAAGCATTTCCTTTCTCTACGTAGGGAAAAACACTGCCCTCATTACATCGCACAAGACTAAGAATTGTCTCTGTCACTGGCATAAGTATAAACACTGCCTTGTCTCACTCGTATATGACTAAGCATCGCCTGTTCCCTCTATCAAATGATCGATATTGCCGCATATTTGCATTTCATGGGCTGAAACATCGCCACATTGTCCGAATGCGTCATAGTCTAAATGCATCATCCTCATAGCCCAAAGACATCATGCCATGACCCGAGGATCTCTCAAAACTGCATATCATTATTCAAAGGCGTCATAGTCTAGAGACACCATCCACATGGCCCGAGTACACAATTTCATGGCCTGTGAATTCCTTATCATACGCTTTATGGCCCATGACGTCATGGTCTAAGGACATCATTGTCATCATCCAATGACAACTCTCATGGTCCGAAGGGAATTTGCATCTTGTTTAAATTTCCGCAATAACCCTATATATTTGTGTGCATCGTGTTTAAAGTTTAGCAGGTAACTCGAGAGGTGCCCGTTCTACAAATGGGAGCAACTCTCGCTCCGGTTTCCATTCACAATGTTCATATCCTTTGATTATCTCAAACGTAACCAATGATCGAAAATTGATTACTCTTTGTTCCGTCACCGCCCAAACATTTATCCCGAATATTCGTAACATTCAAATTCATAATCATAGCTCCATTTGAAATTATCTGTTACTCATGACACTATCCTATCCAAGAGATCTTTTATCGAAACACACGACCACTCTTATAAGAACTCCATCAGTTTTGTTCACCGCTGGATCCAGAACTACACGTAGTCTGATTCTTGTAACACCATGGATATGTAGGCAACTCAAGAACAAGGGTTCAACCTCCATTTTTTCAAACAAACCTCATCCTCGCTCATTTCGGACAAGATTGGTCATTATTTTCTTTACCGGACAACTCTTTCATCATTTCCGGGTAAAGAGGGACAACTGTTGATACCTAATTTTTTGCTCTCATATTTTATAAATAATTCTATATACTTTCAAAACTTTATTTTTGCATTATTTCCCAATTTACAATAGTCATATAATTATTTTCTATAATTTGTAAAACATTAAAATTAATTTTCTCGCATTTAATTGTTCAAATATGTATTAATTCTTCCTTGAAATTATTTTGGGATGATTTAATATTTATTATTTGTACCCTCATGTATGTTTTATGATATTTTACATTATTAATATAATTACATTTTTTCATTTTCGTGCTATTTACACATTTTTTGTATTAATAGCCTATATTTGATAATTAATTGTATTATTATCATTTTTAGGGCCAAAATAACTCTTTATATTTTTATAATCTTCAGCCATTGTTTTAAAAATATTAATTTGCCTAAATAGTATTTTTTTTATATTTATTTAGCTATTTTATTATTTTATTTTTTCCTTAATTTTTTTAATTAAAATCTGGCCTAAAATAGCAAAAATTCGGCCCAATCCACTAGCCAGTCCTCAAAAACTTAGCCCAATAACCTTTAGACCAAACCAAATGACTCGTTTATTAAACCCGGTCGCGACCCACTCCTGTTGACCCGCCCCACTCTTTCCTTTATCTCAGCCGTTGATCTCAGAGATCAACGACCCACAAGCCATCTCTTTTCTTTAAACTATCCAACCCCAAACTCTAACACCTATTCCTCCAAGACAGCTGCCCAAAACACCCTCCTTCTCCCTTCTTCAGAAACCCCAGCAGCCTCCCTCAATCTTCTCTAAATTCGATCAAATCATGGATTCCTTTCGTGATTTACTTACCTTTTACGTGTTACCTCATTATTACTTACACGACTATGGTGTTACTTAATACTTTCCTATTTTTGGCAAGTATCGGTCTCCGAATCAAGGGAAATTGGCTTCATTATTCAAGATTGGGACGATATTTTGTTTGCATATATTCATGACAAGGTTGTGAGGGTCCGATTTACCAAGATCTCCTGCCAATTTCTGATCCTTGTCAAACTAGGGTTTATCTGATTTCTTGTCATAATCCGATTCTAAATTGAATTTGGCATGTTCTTCTTTCCTTGTTTATATTTGATTGACTGTATTTCCTTATTAGTGTGTTGATTTTTACTCCTATGTAAACCCCATTTCCCCGTTTCCCCTCTAATACTTAACTACTGCTACCACTACTATTATTCTCTCAACTCTCATTCTTCTATACTTTCTGTACTCTTGGTTGTGGCTGGCTAAAAGCTAAGGCCACCAAAATATTCTCTAACTACCTCCCTAGTGCGAGCATTTCTCAGGGCTCGTTCGAAGCTCCTGTAAACTCTAACACACTAGGTGTTTGGAATTCCTATTGTTGTTCTTACTATGTTACTGGAATTTGGTGATTCTTCTCTATTTGTTGTTAAATTTGCTATCTGGTAAGTGTTCAAACTCTTGCAATTGTGTTTCTTCCTTATTTGTGTCTGTGCTTCTGAATATCCCTATTATGTGGCCTTTTAAAAGCCAATATGATATTGTGCCGGCCTTTGCTATGAGTTTCTCATAATCCTTCATCTAAACCTGTACAAGTTAGCATATGTTCAATTAGTGTAGTCAACTTAGAGGATTTCTGGATTGTGATACTTGTTCGAAGTTCTTGTGTTCATATATGTTTAATCTCTTACATTGAGTGTTTGATACTTCATCCTTTTCTTGTCTCAATTTGAATAGTTGCACTGAAACTCCTAGGAAATTACTGTTTGCCCAGAATTTGCTCTAATAAGTCCTTTTCTATTGAATCCTTTTTATTTGAGCTACTATTTTCCTTGATATATATATCTACATGAATTATATGCATCTTAATGTTTGTCTTAACATGATTTCTTATTATTGGTAAACTTTAATGTTGTACTTTGACTTATTCAATCCAACATTCTCTAGTATCGCCTAAAACTTCTAGTTGAATCTCAAGGAATTTAGCTTCTTCTGTTACACATGGTCAATGGGTATAAGTCTTGAAATCTACCTGCCCTATTAACCTTAAATTGGTATGCTTTCCTTACCTACCCTAAGTTCTTTGGATTTTAAATCTTTGTGCTATACCCAGTATGTTAATTTGTTTCTTGACTGTTGTAAGACTATGCCCACCAGTCTGTTTGTTAAATTGTTTAGGTTTTCATGATAGAAACTTGCATGTGAAATTTCTATTCTCTTAACTGCAACTCTATCAGACTTCTATGATTAATGATCCTAAGTCTAAATTCCCTTTTGACTAATTCTGGATCATGCCTTATGCTTGATTTCTGAAACTTGGTATTGTATGTGTTCACTCTATTAACTCAATAGACATGTCTCTTAAGTCTTCTTAATGTATGACTATATTCAGCATGCTACACCATCCTTTGTTTAATAATTGCAATCATGAACTTATGTTGTTTTCTGCGTAAAATTTGCCATGTTGAGAATTAAGCCCTATTGATTCTCCTAGTTCTCCTATTCTTTTCTTAATCAATTATGTCACTCTTGCTTCTGAAATGCCAATGTGTTTATGTGAATCCTGCTAAGTGTCCTATAATTTATCTCTAAGAGGTATTGCTTCAAGACTATTTTAATTGATTTTCATGTGTGGTCCATTAACTTATTTGGCTAAATGGTCAATCTGTAATTGTTGGGCTTGGTATGAGTTCATGTATGGCCTTGGGCTGTGTCAATGGACACACTCTCCTATTTGAGATGCGTTTGGATCTGGGCCTGCTATCCGTGTGAAAGAAAGCCTATTGAAGGCCCAGGCAGTACTGGATTATTTGTACTGGATTATTTTTATTTGGGCTTGTTCTTGGGACTGCAGTTTTTCCTTGTGTAATATTTATACTTCTATTCATTATTTGGGCCTGTAATAATTTGTAAACAAACAAATGGGGAGATTAGTGAAAAAGGGGCTGGGGTATCCTAATTCTTGCCTAAATGGGTAGAAAACTTGTTCATAGGGCTTATTTGTTTTGCTTGCTGTTTGACGTGCTTTAATTCTATACACTAATAGAAATCATGCCTATAGAAAATCACTCACGTCACTTACTCAATTTACCTAATTCCCGTACATCATCAAAATCATGGTTGTTTGAGTAAATGCTCTACCTACTCCCATATCTACTTAGATAGCATGCCTATAGCATTGCAATAATACATGCCTCCGCTAATACTCACTAGCTACCATGTCTATAGGGCTCTAATTAATTAATTAATCGACTACTTCTGTTGTTCTTATTACACTGACTGCCTAGATAACATGTCTATAGGAATATGCTCGACGAATTTGTGTTTAAATGCCAACTATTAAAGAGCTTGCCTATATGATACTGTTACTCGCTTAGAAAGTATGCCTGTGGGACCAAACACGAATAGTTCTAAGCTTTTTAATAACTTTCACTGCCCCATGGAACAAATAACTTAGATATTATGTCTATAAGTTTTATAATACCCGTAATCTGCAAATTTGATAGTCTGAAATAGCAGCGCTGCCTGTAGGGTGTCTTGAACTGGGATCATATAGAAGCCATGTCTATAAGACTTAACGACTCTAATACGCGTTAATTTTGAATTGTCTACTACCTAATGCAAAATCTACCCGCGTGCATTTGTTGCTTATGTGTGGAGGCTAGCTTGAGCTATTTATTGATTTTATGTGTAGTCCTACATGTTTTAATTGTTCGTCTAGTTTTATATTTTGAGCACCCTATGTAAAGTCTAGAATCATCCAAATAGTAAGTCTAAAGCCTCCTGGACTACAAGCATGGGACGGGTAGTGCACGCATAGGACACGGTTTATTATTGAATTAGAGCGCTTTAGGTAAATAACTTTAACATAGTAATTGGGTATCAGGAGATGATAGTCTGTGCCTGCTGAATAATATGAGCAACCCCTACCCTAAGGGAGTTGCGAAGTATTATTTATGTTGCACGTGATGATATTTTAGGCTAAAAAACTTAGGACCCTCTTCCTTTATATGTTTATTGGTCGCGCCTTGTCTCTTGAACTTAGAATAATTAAGTTGTACCATGTAACCTCTACAGACTCGTACTGATCATTTATATATAGTTTAATTCCTTCACATGTGCGATTTTCTTCACACTTGTTTACATTGTAGTTGAACTTTTAAATTCCATGTCTTCCCTCACTTACAGATCACATATGACAATTATAATCCAATAATCCCACATAGCGTGAATTTCAGCCGGGACCCACAGTTGTAGACCTTGAAGATTTCCTAATACCTTCTCTTCGAGGTAATCTGAGTCCTTACCCGATATTTGGTGACGTAGATAAATTAAATAGAGTTATTCGCAAATAGGTGCCCTGACGCACCTTAAAATCGTTAGGTGGCGATTCTTTTCTTTTGATACCCATTGAAAAGAGTTGTCACATGTCAAAATCTGCTTTCAATATAAAAAGGGGCACAACACTAGGTAGTTGAGATTGCTAGGCGGAACGAGAGTATTTGGGCCAGAGTAGAGAGGGAGCTTTCAGAAGAGTCCTCGTTATTTTGGTGGCTTCAGCAGTGCCTCGTGTAGTGGCTTCAGCGGTGCCTTGTCTCAAATCCGTATGTACACCATCAAGAAGGCACATGAGAGGGTGACCCTAGGGGGATAGATCCATATCCACACGTTGCACGGCATAGTCACGTGCAATAATCATACTCCACCTGGTGTCGTCACAGGCTAAATATCATAATCTGTTCGACATGGTCACAAGCTCAATGTCACGGATTAGCCCGGCGTGGTCACATTCATAATATCACAATCCACACATCGTGGTTAAAGGAATAACAACACAATCCACCCGGAGGTTCACATGCATAGCAACATAATCCGCCCGATATGGTCACATGCATGACAACACAATCTGCCCGGCATGGTCACATGTATAACAATAAAATCCGCCCGGCGTGGTCATAGGCATAACAACATAATCCTTCCGGTGTGGTCACATGCATCCAATCCAAATCATATCACACAGAAGCAAATATACAATAATACATGTATATGATCAATGAATATCATATTTCATACTTCCGGACTGGTATAAATGACATGCTAAGGTGTATGCTTGTGCAAATAAGATATCATAGCTCAAATCGGTAATTTAATCACAGAAATAACAAATATCAAGTTCAATCAGGAGATTAGCCTCTATGTAACCTCAAACATGGATCAAATAAATCACAACAGGGTTACAAGTACGAGAAAATCAAAGCATAAAGCTTGGCAATAAATTCAAGGCATGTCATCGCCTAAGCACTACTCTAAGCATAGGCAAATACTCTGGTGCTCGTACATGGGCTCAACCTCACACATATGTGCTACCCATAGCATGTGGCTATCACAAATAACATAGGCAACTAGTACCTCAACCAAGTTTAGGAAAGATACTTACCTCAAACAAGCCAAATCACTCTTCTAACAAGCCCTTTCCTTGTGGATCAACCTCCGGACGACTCGAATCATGCCAAAACAACTTAATATAATCAATAAAAGCCAGAGGAACCGATTCCAATTGATAAAGCTATGATCTTTAACAAATATCAAAAAGTCAACCCTAGGCCCACACTCAGAACCCAACCAAACTCACAAATTTCAAACACCCATTTCGATTTGAGTCCAAATATATATGTTTCATCCAATTCCAACCACAAATCGACCCTCAAATCATCAAATCTCACTCTCTAATAATATAGTCCAAAAACACCCCAAATCTTATCTTAAATTCTTATAAATTAGGTGTAAAAATCAATAGGTAATCAATATCTAACACCAAAAGTGAGTAAGGATTACTTACCTCTTCAATGGTGATGAAAAGCACTTCAAAAATCACCCTAGACCGAGCTCCACAATTCCAAAAATGAGAAAACAATCAAACCCTTCGAATATAAAAGTTTGCCCGTAATGTTGCATTTGCGGTCAATAAATCGCTTCTGCGATACTACTCTATCCTCCGGACTTATGCTTCTGCGGCCCAATGCACGCATATGTGCTTGCACATCTATGACCTCTCCTTCGCAGCTGTGGCCCCGCACGTGCGCCATGTCCTCTACACCTGCGATCTTCCCCAACTCCAGCCTAGCCCGCTTCTGAGACTCCTTGCCCGCACATGCAGACACACATATGTGACAGGTCCTCCATAGGTGCGAATACACCAGATGCAACCCAAATCCAAACAAGCCGAAAACAATCCGAAACACACCTGAGGACCCCAGAACCCTGTCCAACCATATCAACCAATCCAAAAATATAACACAAACCTACTCGAAGCCTCAAATCACATAAAACAATATCAAAACTATGAATCGCACCCCAATTCAAGCCTAAGAAACTAATTCTAATTCCCATATACACTTAATTAAAGTGTCAAATCAGAAAAATAGGACTAAAGTACATAAAACGACTAGCCGGATCGTTACAAAATCGAACTTGTCTCTTGGTCTTACCTTATTCATCATATCTGTAGGATTTTCACTTGGGTAATTTTCTTGACCTTTAAGTATTCATTCTTCACTTGTTGACAAATCTAACGATATCTCACATCAATATGTTTTGTTCTTGCATGGCACATAGTGTTCTTTCTCAAGTCTATTGCACATTGACTAACATAAAAGATAACGTACTCTTTTTGATACAATTCAAGCTCATGAAGAAATCTCTTGGCAGTTTCTGTAGCTGCAATATACTCTGTTTTAGTTGTTGGAAGTACAACGCACTTCTGTAATTTAGACTACCATGATATAGCTCCTCCTGAAAAATTAAATAGATGTCCAGTAGTGAATTTTCTATTATTAGTATTACTGGCCATATCAGCATATGTATAGCCCTTCAAGAATGGATTCGATTTCCCAAAACACAAGCATTAATCAGAGGTTTCTTTTAAATACTTAAATATCCACTTCAGAGCTTCCCATGCTCTTTCCTTGGATTGTCAAGAAATATACTAACAACACCGACAACATAAGCAATATCAGTTGTGGTACATACCAATGCGTACATTAAGCTCCTGCAGAGGAATATGTAACTTTAGCCATGATTTCTTTATTTTCCTTTTTTGTAAGGCACATTTTATTTCTCAACTTCATATGACCAGCAAGACACGTACTAATGGGTTTAACACTCATCATGTTTAAGCGTTTAAGCACACGTTCAATATACTTGTTAAATATACTTCTTTTGTGACAGGAATAACCTTCTATTTGTTCTATCTCGGGACAATCTTCACTTCTACAATTTGTTGTTCTTAACCCATGTATTTCGTGTCAAATAACTTGGTCAAATCTTCCTTCGACTTGGAAATCAACTTCTTATATTGTCCCTCAATCAGTATGTCATCAACATACAACAACTATAAATAAAAGTTATTGTCAAAGAATTTCTTTTACTATACACATGGATTTGGAAAAATCTTTGTGCAAGTTTGACTTCTCATGAATGGGTCAAACTTCTTGTACCACTTCCTTGGCGCTTGTTTCAACCCATAAAGGCTCATTTTCATTTGCACTTCATGTGGTTTTTTGACTTTATTACAAAACATTGTTGCTTCATATCGAACTTTTCTTCCAAATCTCCATGTAGAAATACAATTTTCACGTCCATCTACTACACTTCAAGATCTTGGCTAGTTGCCAAGCTCATGATAGTTCGAATGGAAGTCATTTTAACATGTGAGAAAATTTCGTCAAAATCAATGCATTTCTTCTGTTCGTAAACTTTAACTACTAATCGAGCTTTTTATCTGATCAACTTGCCATTTTCATCTTTCTTGAGCTTAAAGACCACTTGCTCGAGTGATCTTTTGCATTTTGGATGTTCAACCAGTTCAAAAGTGTCATTCTCCTGTAGAGAACTCTTCTCGTATGATTTCCATCCACTGATTTGTTCTGGATGAGACAACACTTCCTTGAAATTCTCCGTCTCTCCCTCATTAGTGATGAGGATATACTCTAAAGAAAGATGCCACGTAGATTGTACCCTACAAAAAATCGTATTATTGAGGTTATTTTTAATGCATATTGCAGCGATTTCCAACCACCACTATATAGACTAAGGACGATTTCCAAGAATGCCATAATCACTAAGGATGACAATAGGGCGGTGCGGGTATAGGGCGGGACTAGTTTGATCTTATGCAGGGCGTTACGGGTTTCGTTGCAGGTTTATTCCATAAATAACACTATAGATTGTACAAAATAACGCAAGCAAAAAATATAGTGTGGCTGGACCTCGTCCACTACTGTTATAGTGTGGCAAAAACTATTTACTGTTTGATATACAAAACATTTACCTGTTCGTTCCAAGAACCTCGTCCGCTACTATTATACCATATTTCAGTTAAAGTATCAACAAACATATTTGATATTATATATTATACTTATGAACTAGTTATAAAAAAATTATGATCCATATTTGGTATATGGAAATTTATCAAGTTAATACGTAAATTTAGGTACATGATACGCCGATGTTATTCTTTTCAATTCATTTATTTTTTGATTTTTATGTTTTTCAATTCATTTTAGTTTTTAGTTTTTATGCGTTTCAATCTATTTATTTTATATTATAATCTCTGAAAATCCACGAGGCGTGGCTCCCGTGGACGACAAGATGCGGAAAGCGCAGCTTAGATGGTTCGGACACGTGCGTAGGAGAAGCTTAGATGCACTGGGTAGGAGGTGTGAGCGATTGACTTTGGTAGGTACGAGAAGAGGCAGAGGGTGGCCAAAGAAGTATTGGGGCAAGGTGATTAGGCAAGACATGGCGCGAGTTCAGATTTCCGAGGACATGGCTCTTGATAGGAATATGTGGAGGTCGAGCATTAGGGTTGTGGGCTAGGAGGTAGTCGAGAGTTCTTCCCTCTTTGTACCGGATAGACTGATAGAGTTTTGCTTAGGTTTGTTTGCGGTATATGCTTTGTCGCATGGTTGGTTGCATAGTTTTGTGTTATTGTCCTTTCCCTTATTCGTTGTTGTTATTTTCTTTCTGGCATCTCTTGTTGTTACATGTCTTTTCTTTTGTTTCTTTTCTGATATTATTGTCTCACTTGTTGAGCTGAGAGTCTCCTGGAAACAACCTCTCTACTCTTTTCGCGGTAGGGGTAAGGTCTGCGTACACTCTACTCTCCTCAGACCCTACTAGTGGGATTTTACTGGGTATGTTATTGTTGTATAATCTCTGAAAATAGAAATATAATATTTGGATCTATATAAGGAATTTAAGAAACTGAAATATTAAACATGTATTTTTTTTAGCAAAAATAAAAAAATGAAAATAAAATTGCGGGGCGGAGCAAGTTAAAAATAGAAAAAACTGGTATGCAGGGCAGGGGGAGGGGGTTTTGAAATTTTGGGGGTTAAGCTCCAACTCGCCCCGCCCCGCCCCTTCCCATCGCCATTTCATTAATCACTTCCGCCACAAAGTTATAACGGCGGTTCCATTTTGCTTATTACGGCGGCTAATAGTCGCCAAAATTGTATAATATACCATAGTTCAACAGTCTAAAATGGCAGTTTTGAACCGCCACAAACCCCCCTTTGTTGCCAACCATAATTTTTGTCCATTTATATTTATCCATTCTAGTTTGAAACCTTGCCTAATAGACTGGTTTAAAATAATGTTTAAACAAACATAAAAGAATATTAAATAAGTAAATCATACATTTTCTATAAAAAGACAAAAGAAAAAAGAAAAAAGAAAAAAGAAAATAAGCATCCAGAATTACATCATACAATATATTAAATTTCAAGTAGTATTTTACATCCATTCAGTAAATAACTATAATAAATCCTAGAAATAACGAGTGATTGCGTGAATCTGAGGAGTCTTGTTACTTGTAGTTGGAGATCCTTTTTGGGTTGTTAGCCGACGCGATGTATTTTTTATATTCTGCACCAATGAAATAAAATAAAACAAACAAGAAATGCTCAAAATTCAATCATGATATACGAAATATAAAATTTTCTATCTCAATTAGCGAGCATGACAAAGGGTCACGGTACACACAAATATATTCACATTTCCTAAACTGCCGAATAGGTTGTACGTATATAACCCGCAGAATCTTTAGTCAACTCCTTTAACCATTCAAGATAAGGATCAAGAGAAAGAGTTAAGAAAAATAGAGTTATCTGTACAAATTAGAGAAGACTTGTTTGTTCTTCTTCCTCAGAGAATTTCCCCTCTTCCTATCAGATTTCCTATAAGTGGTCCATATTAACCTGTAGGTCAACATTTAACATACGAGATAAACATAAAATGAAAAAGTTGAACTTGAAACTTGAAACAATGAACTGAACCTTATGACATTCAAAAAATATAAGAATTTACATGGTAAAGATGTGAATCTCTATTGGCAAAAGGGATTGAATGCAATAGAAGTGCAAAAAGAACATAAACGGAAATCAGAAGAAGCCAGATATAAAGGAAATCTAAGAGTAAAGGAAAAAAAAAAAGCTCCCTGAATGAATATCTCAAACTAAAAGTTGCAAATTCTATCTACATATAATTAAAGTTGCTAAGAATGTAGTTAATTCTTCTCTTTGTCATAATAGGTTTCTCAATACAACTAATACAAATCTAATATGGGAATATGTAGAGGACCAACATATGTTCAATCATACATTGATATTAGTTTATATGCAAGAGCTAAGCAACCTATTCACACTTTCCGTCTATGTCTTCTAACCAACACAGTCAAGCATTACAATGTCATCCTTGGATATAGTGACCTAGAGAAAAAGAATTTTATTCAACACGAAAAAATTGATGAGCTAAAGAATTACTCTGGAGAGCTACTTGCACCATTAAATAATACCAAATAGACCCATAAAGTAGCTACATTATCAGCAAACCTATTTCCATGTTGCGCATATCCAACTCCACATTGTCAATATTTTTCTTTTCTATTTTTTTTTTTTTTTAGGTTGACATATCCAAATTGTCGATGATAATTCAAGCTCTTCAGCTATCACCTACCATCCATGAGCAAGAGATGTCGGTGAGGTTTACTTAAAATAAATATCAAACATCTTATGGACGGACATAGAAGGACAATTTCTTACTTCAGCTAGCTTTCAGCATCTCATAGTAAAGTACTAAAAAAAAGGTTAAGAACTAATCATGCAAGTTCTAAGTACCAAAACCACGCAACGAACGACAAAAACACAAAAAAATATGAGTGGAAATGTGGAATTAAAATTGAAACAAAATCCTTATTAATTTGCGAAGCCGAGGAAAAAGGAAGAAGCGGCAAGCAAACATATTTCTTTCTAGAAAAAATGTCATTCTCTTATCACCTAGGAAGAAAAAGAGAATAATATCATTCACATGTACTATAGTCAATTCTACAAGAACAATCCAATCCTTCGACCAATACAAGTGAGTTTCACAGTCCCATTAGATGATATAGTAGTAAATGACCAAAAAACCTCTTATTCTATACATATCTCTTGCTTGTCAGCTAATTTTTAACCACGAATGAAACCATTCCTTCTAGCAGAAAATATGTACAATATTTGAAGAAGAAAAAAGCAAGTTAATCAAAGATGAGGATTTTTCATAAGCATGTCACTATTTCTAGCAATAGGCCCGTAACAGTCAAAAAAATATTTTGTAGACCCAACGGAGTTCGAACCCAAGACCTTTCATAGCAAATTTCAAGCTCTCAACCACTAGACTATTGAGCTATTTCATGCAAGTGATGTCACGTTTAATGATTTTATCTTGCATTTTTGTTTTACTTATTATTTTTATATATATAAATTTTAAAAAAATTCGATGAAGCAGTATCCCGTGGCACCGCTTGAGTCCATGTAAATCTGCCCCTGCCACCAACTATATTGACAGAGAAAATGCGAACCAACAGTGAAACCTTAAATCCATCTAAATAAGTAATCAAAACATAGAGAAATAGAGAGGACCTGGCTAAACCTTGTTTGGAGATGGGAGTTGACATCATAATAGCACAACGGGGGAGGAAGAACTCCTTGCCATCAGACTTCATTGTGCAACTGAAGCGTCGTAGTTTATGTTGGCTAGTAAAAGGGCGAGCAGTTATGTTAGCATATACTCTTAGGGCCCAATTGTATTTATTTACTTAGTTGTATAGTTAGGCCCAATTGTATTATAGTACGATATTCATTTTCATTTTGAGTTGTAACTACCCGACCCATATTATTTCTGTATATAATAGAGGAGATCCTACTCTAGAAGGCTTGGATGCTCATTTTTCATTTTACACAAAATTTTCCCTCTCTGCGTTGCTATGGTCAATAAACAGCCAACAAGTGGTTCCGAATGACCTTGAGGAGGCCCCGACACAGCACTTTTCTCGCTCGAAGGATCTATGAAAGTCCCACTACGAATTCCTATCCCATTAATAAAGTACAGATAAATAATATATTCCAAGTCTGACTTTTAAAGCATACGCATTGAAAAAAACATTTGGCTTTGGACTTTCTCTCTCTATCTCTCTCGGATTCAAGTTTCACACTTCATAATTCCGAGATAATAATGAGTTTTACATGGTATCAAAGCAGAGTTCTTCAGTTTACCCTGGTGATTTGAGCAGATTTCTTTTGCTACATGGGCATCTCGTTGCTTTTCATTCCCGGTAAAAAGATCGCATTTTTCATTCGTCGGAATTTTGTCGGATTTCTCCTTTTCGCCATTGATTTTTTATAGTTTCCTCTTGATTTACATTGTATTTTGTTTGTTCTTTGTGTGCTTTGCTGAAATTTGGTTTGTATTATTACAATAGTGAAACCCTAAATTTGCAACAACCTTAGATTCATCTCTTTCACAGGGGCGGCTTAATAAGTTTGGTGGCCTAAAGCCAAACTTTAATGTGAGGCTCTTTTAAAAAAAAATCCTATATATTTTAAGTTGAAATAGATTTTTCTAGCTTTTTTAGAATAAAATTACTTAAATTTTTTTTGCATAAACCATTTAATCTCTAATGTGCAGTATCGATCTTATGTAATAGAACCTGATTCAATAAGTTAATAATTTTGTATTAAAAGAATTTTTTGATGTTCCAATATACTTGTTGCAATGATAAAAATTAGGGAAAAAATAAAGTTTAAAAGTGTATTACATATTTTCTAATGATTAATGTAATCCTTTTTTTATATAAAACATTTTACTTTTCAACTTTAAAATACTTAGTATTTTCTTAGACATAATTTGGGCATCACGAGAAGAGTTGTGGTGGGATGGATAACATATCTCTTTCTTTAACCGGAAGTATTTGGTTTCGGTATTTAGAATGAAAAAAAAATCCCTCTTAAGGAACAGTTTCCACTTTAATGGACTTTACACGATATGAATTCGAATTAATCAATGCCCCAAATTAAATACCATACATCAAATAAGAATTAAAAAACAAGATGGACCCCCAAAATTTTGGGGCCTAAAGCCACCGCTTTAGTGGCTTTACCCTCTGGCTGCCCCTGTATAGTATGAATACCCATTTTGGGCTCCCGTGATTGTTGCATATGGTTCTTCTCCACAGTACTTTAGGAAATTTTCTTCTTAATTTGTTGTATACCTGTCTGATAGAATAGCAATCTATATTTAGCACTTCTTCTTCTCTCAAACCAGCTTATGTTAGGTACTTTGCTTCCTTAAGTATTTTCTAGATTAGCCATGATGCTTGTTTACTCTATACATTCTAGGGCTTCTTTTCACTACAAAAAAAAAACAGGAATTAGCTACGAACGTCGTCGCTAATCTGTCGCTAAAATGCTCGTAGCTAGCAGAATCTTTTAATAATCCGTCGCTAATCTATCGCTAAATGAGATTAGCGACGGATTTTTCTGTTTAGCTACAGATTTTGTCCGTCGCTAAAACCTGATTTTTTTAGTAGTGTTTCCTTTATGTAATACATATGCACCCATTCAATCCATAGTTTGTCTTTCTTCATAGATGCTTTATAATTGCTGCTTTGTTCCATGTGTATATACTAGTGATGTTAAGCCCTCCAGTATATTTTGGCCAGCACAATTT
This sequence comes from Nicotiana tabacum, assembly GCF_000715075.1. NCBI lineage: Eukaryota > Viridiplantae > Streptophyta > Magnoliopsida > Solanales > Solanaceae > Nicotiana > Nicotiana tabacum. Next base: position 70,073,958 of record NC_134090.1, on the reverse strand, counting down.
TTCATGCAACTAGAGCTTTGTTCTTAGCCTTAGTATTAGGGCTGGACATAATTCAGTAAATATCGAATTACCGTACAGAAATCGAAAATTTTGGTGTTTGGTATACGATATTTTAGTATTTAGAATGGTATTTGGTTTAAGTTTTAAAAAAAATTGGTATTAGGTATGGTATTTGTTATTTTAAGATAAAATACCGAAATACCGATATCCTACCGAAATATATATTATATTACACAGAACACAAATTATCAATTGTAACGTAAATATACAAAATCTAAAAATTTTACTTTCCTTTATTCTCAAAATTCAACAATTAACTCTAAACAAGTAACAAGACATTTCTAATGATCAAATATTCTTTTATGTATAATTTTCCCTGTTTGGGTCGATATTTGCTAGTTTTGGACAAAATTTTTGTCAACAAATATTTTTAGTTTTGTCTTTTTGAGTACGTTAATTAAGAATATTAGAGTGTATGGCTCTATGCACTAGTTAATATTCAAACCGAATAAACCGAAGTTACCGAACCGAATAAACCGAAACCAAAAGGAGAAAAATCGAACCATACCGAATTTAATTAGGTTCGGTGTTGGTATAAGATTTTAAGAAACCGAATACCTAACCAAACATCTAAAGGGTTTCGTGGATACATGCTGGGGGAGCAAATAGACGAATGTGTCTGAGGATGCTCTTAGGTTGAGACTTTTCCCATTCTCACTTCGGGGGAAGGCATTAGATTGTCTCCAGAGACTTCCCAACCATTCCATCACAACTTGGGAAGAGTTGGCAGATAAGTTTATTGCTAAATTTTTCTCACTGGGGCATATGGCGGCATTGCGTGATGAGATTTTGGCTTTCAAGCAAGAGCCCACGAAACCTTTGCATAAGATTTAGGAGCATTATAGAACAATGGTGAAAGAATGCCCCAACAATGATATGACCGAGGCTATGATCCAACAAACTTTCTACCGGGGCATTAACACCACAAACCAATGCATAGCGAACCAACTTGCCGGGGGAAATTTTAGGAAGCTGTCATATAATGAGGCATGTGATGTACTTGATGAGATGGCTGACACTTCTTCTGCATGGCAAAGTAGAGCCAATGTGCCTCAAGGTGACCCCACGGTTATTCATTTGCATAAGGAATTACATGACCATGAGCAAGCTATAGCGGAGTTGACGACTACCATGAACCAATTGGATAAGGCACAGTTGCAACAAGTCCAAAATCCTCGCCAAGTGAATGCCATGGAGGGTGTTAATATGCTTGTCAACAAGAGAAGGCAAAGAAGGCAACAAAACCAAGGGAATTCTAAGCAATTTGATGATGCATGTGATGGTTATGATGACCAAAGTGAAGAGGTTCAGTATGTAAACAACTATCAAGGCCAACGGGGCAACTCTTCCAACCAACAACAGTGGAGACCTCAAGGCAATTGGGGTAATCAACAGCAAAACAGTGGCAATTGGGGGAACAACAACCAAAACAACAACTGGAGCAATAAGAACAACAATCAAGGCAACCAAGGGAATTGGAATGGTAATAACAATAATTGGGGTAGCAATAATAATCAAGGAGGATGGAACAATGGAAACCAAGGCAACCGGGGGCAAGGTTTTCAAAGGCCCCTAATGTACCAACAACCGAACAATCCACCCCTATATCCTTCTCAAGGTCCTAGTTCTTCTGGCAATGATTTGGGTAGAATTGAAATGATGTTCGAGCAGATGATGAAGAAGAACCAAGATTTCAATGCTCAGTTGGCTTCCCACAATACCTCTATTCGAAACTTGGAGGTGCAGTTAGGCCAAATCTCTCAATATTTGAATACTCGCCCTAAGGATGCTCTACCAAGTGATACAGTAGTGAACCCGAAGGTAGGAACAATCATGTTATGGCAGTTACAACAAGAAGTGGGAGAGGCGGTGATGTGAATGCCTCGTAACAAAAGCAAGTTGTGGATGAAGATGTTGAGTTGCAAGATAATGAAGTACCTTTGGCAGTTGAAGATGTGGTTGATGAAAATGTGAAAAATGAAGTGAGGATTGATGTTCATGATGTCGAGGCAGAAACTCAAAATGATGTGAACCCGTCTAGGGAAAGCATAATTGACATGCCGGAGCCGGTTGTGCCCAAAGCCAAGGCACCTTTGCCTAGGCCACCTCCACATTATCCTCAAAGTCTTGCAAAACAAAGAAATGATAATCAGTTTAAAAAGTTTATTGATATAATGAAGAGCTTGTCCATCAATGTGCCTTTGGTGGAGGCTCTTGAGCAAATGCCGGGCTATGCAAAGTTCATGAATGACTTGGTCACAAAAAAGCGTTCTATGGATTGTAAAACTATTAAGATGACTCACCAAGTTAGTGCAATAGTGCATTCAATGGCCCCGAAGCTTGAAGATCCTGGTGGTTTCACCATTCCTTGCACCATTGGTAGTGCGAATTTTGCCAAGGCTTTATGTGACTTGGGAGCTAGTATCAATTTGATGCCCTACTCAATTTTCAAAACTTTGGGTATTGGGCAATCTAGGCCAACCTCAACGAGACTTCAAATGGCGGATCGATCGATGAAGTGACCTCTGGGCATTATTGATGACGTGTTTTTCCGGGTGGACAAATTTATCTTGCCAGCTGACTTTGTGATTTTGGATTGCGAGGTGGATTATGAGGTTCCTATCATCTTGGGGAGACCTTTCCTTGCTACGGGGAAGGCCTTAGTCGATGTGGAAGTAGAAGAACTCACATTCCGTGTGGGTGATAAAAAGGTGGTCTTTCATGTATCCAAATCTATGAAGCAACCCAGTAGTACTGAGGTGTGATCCTTTGTTGACCTCATCACACCAATGATAATTGATGATACCAGTGCAACGATCAATGTGGAGGACCCGTAGGAGGCCGTATTGTTAAATTTTGATGTCAATGAGGATGCAAGCCGAGTGGAGTGTGTGAATGCTTTACATGGAATGGGCTCTTACTCTTATAAGCCTAGGAAATTGTCTTTGGATCTTGAGAATAGAAAGACTGCACCAACTAATCCTTCAATTGAGGAGCCTCCAGTGTTGGAGTTGAAACCACTACCTCCACACCTCAGGTATGAGTTCTTAGGCTCAAATTCTACTTTGCCAGTTATTCTTTCTTCTTGCCTTACTAATATGCAGGTTGATGCCACATTGGCGGTGCTTCAAAAGCGAAAAAAGGCAATTGGATGGACTTTAGCTGGTATTTGGGGAATAAGCCCCGCATTCTGTATGCACAAGATTATTCTGGAAGATGATGCAAAGCCCTACTTGGAGCATCAAAGGAGGTTGAACGAGGCAATGCAAGAAGTATTAAAAAAGGAGGTGATCAAGTAGTTGGATGTCGGGGTTGTGTACCCCATCTTGGACTTCACCGGTGCAATGTGTACCGAAGAAGGGTGGCATGACCGTGGTGAAAAATTCTAAAAATTAGTTGATTCCGACAAGAACAGTTACCGGTTGGAGGGTATGCATGGACTACCGCAAGTTGAATAAAGTGACCCGGAAGGATCACTTTCCTTTGCCTTTCCTTGACCAAATGTTAGATCAACTTGCTGGGCGTGCCTTTTATTGCTTCTTGGATGGGTATTCTGGGTACAACAAAATCTTGATTGCTCTGGAAGATCAGGAGAAGACCACATTCACCTGTCCGTATGACACATTTGCTTTCTCTAGGATGCCTTTTGGGTTGTGTAATGCACCAGCTACATTTCAGCGGTGTATGATGGCCATTTTCACTGATATGGTGGAATACATTTTCGAGGTGTTTATGGACGATTTTAGTGTTGTGGGGGACTCATTTGATGAATGCTTGAAGAATCTTGATAGGGTGTTGGCCCGTTGTGAAGAAACCAATCTTGTTCTCAACTGGGAGAGATGCCACTTTATGGTGGAAGAAGGAATTGTTCTTGGGCATAAAATTTTGAATCATGGTATTGAGGTAGATAGAGCAAAGATCGATGTGATTTCAAGCCTCCCTCCCCTACATCCGTCAAGGGAGTCCGAAGTTTTCTTGGGCATGCGGGGTTCTACCGGAGATTCATTAAAGACTTTTCGAAGGTAGTGAATCCCTTGTGAAAGTTGTTGGAAAAAGATGCTAAATTCGTGTTTGATGACAAGTGTATGCAAGCCTTTGAACTTCTCAAGCATAAGTTGACCACCACTCCTATCATTACCGCGCCTAATTGGAGCTTGCCCTTTGAGCTCATATGTGATGCGAGCTATGTTGCGGTTGGGGCGGTTTTGGGTCAACGTGTGAACAAAATGCTTCATCCGGTGTACTACGCAAGCAAGACCATGAAAGAGGCTCAAAGGAACTACACGGTTACCGAAAAAGAGTTGTTAGCCATAGTGTTTGCAATGGAAAAGTTTCGGCCGTATCTTATGGGGGCCAAGGTCATAGTGCACACCGGCCATGCTGCCCTTAGGTACTTGATGACAAAGAAAAACTCCAAGGCAAGATTGATGCGATGGGTGTTACTACTTCAAGAGTTTGATCTAGAAAATGTGGACCGGAAAGGTAGTGAGAATCAAGTGGAGGACCACTTATCTCGTTTGGAGGAGGAGAGGAGGCCTTGTGATGGCCTTGAGATCAATGATTCATTTCCCGATGAACAACTCCTTGCGGTGTCAATGAATGGTATGCCATGGTTTGCCGATGTTGCTAATTACGTTATGACCGGAACAATCCCGTGTGAGCTCTCTTCTAACCAAAGGAAGAAGCTCAAGCGGGATAGTTTGGATTTTTATTGGGATGAGCCATACTTGTTCAAGATTTGCACGGATGGTGTGATCCGAAGGTGTGTCCCGGAGGAAGAGCAATTGAGTATCTTGGAGGCTTGTCATTCCTCTCCCTATGGTGGCCATCATGGTGTGGCAAGGACGGCTTCTAAAGTTCTTAGTTGTGGGTTTTATTGGCCAACTTTGTTCAAAGATGCGGGTGATTTTGTGAAGAGGTGTGACGAATGCCAAAGAGCGGGTGGAATTTCTAAAAGGGATGAGATGCCTCTCAATACCATTCTTAAAGTGGATATCTTTGATGTTCGGGGCATTGATTTCATGGGTCCATTTGTTAGCTCTTGTGGGAATACTTACATTCTTGTGGCGGTTGACTATGTCTCAAAATGGGTTGAAGCCGTGGCTTTGCCTAACAATGAAGCCCGGAGTGTTGTTGCATTCCTTAAGAAGAGCATTTTCACAAGGTTTGGCACTCCTCGTGCGATTATTAGTGATGGAGATCTCACTTTTGTAATAGAGCTTTCGACACATTGCTTTCTAAGTATGGTGTCAATCACAAAGTCTCGACCCCCTATCATCCTCAAGCAAGTGGTCAAGTGGAAGTCTCCAACAGGGAAATCAAAAGTATATTGTCAAAGATGGTCAATGCTAATAGGACCTATTGGTCGAAGAAGTTGGATGACGCTCTATGGGCTTATAGGAAGACTTTCAAGACTCCGATTGGTATGTCTCCGTATCGGATAGTGTTTGGGAAAGCTTTCCATCTTCCGGTTGAGTTAGAGCACAAGGCCATGTGGGCTTTGAGGAAGCTTAATCTTGAGTGGGATGTTGCAGCCAATCTTCGTGTGGAGCAGCTCAATGAACTTGATGAATTCAGATTCCATGCCTACTCCAGTTCGTCCTTATATAAGGATAAGATGAAGTACCTTCATGATAAATATGCTCATGGAAAGGAGTTCAAAGTAGGTGATTTGATTCTCTTGTTCAACTCCCGGTTACGTCTATTTCCGGAAAAGCTCAAATCAAAATGGAATCGACCGTTTGAAGTTGTGTTGGTGACCCTGTTTGGTGCTCTTGATCTAAAGAACAAAAATGGTGAAGTTTTCAGAGTTAATGGGCACCGGGTCAAGCATTATCTTGGGAAAATTGATGATAGCCACGTGGTGGCGCTTCTTCAATTCAAATGATATGCTGGTAACATGTGTTGTGCCGCGACGTTAAATCAGACGCTTCTTGGGAGGCAACCCATGTGTTTTTCTTCTTGTTTTCTTTGATTTTCTTTGTAGTATAGGACTGATTTTTGGACTAACTGGTTGTGAGATGTTATAGGGTTGTGTAGATGCAGTGTAAGACAAGGTGGAAAAATGTATAGGTCTCTGAAGTTTGCCTGTGCGGCCGTACTACATTTTGTGCGGTTCGCACTGGACCTCTGCGGCCGCAGTGCATTCTATGCGGACCGCAGAGCATTGCCTTCTCAGGCTTGAACAAAACATTGCAGTGCAGACCGCGGTCCATTTTTTGCAGTCCGCACTGGTTGGTGAGAATGGCCCCCAGGGTTTTTCTGTAAATAGACCCCGAGAGAACCCCTTTTACTCTTCTCACAAAATTTGAACCTCAGATCTTATAAAAACTGTTCATTCGTATCTCTACTCGTAATTAACTGCTTAGGATCATCATTCCTCAATTCATCTCATAACTGGTAACTTTGAAATCATTTTTTCCTTGTTAATTTTGTAATTTCGTTTAATTTTTGTTTTTCTTAGCTTCTTTTCTTCTTCCTCCCGTATTATTTCAATTTCCTAGGCTAGAGTAGTTAAATTTTGTATCCGTGAGGACTTTGTTAGTTTAATGGACTGGAAAATGATTTAGGGACACTAATTAGGTGGAAAATTGGACTTTAAGAAAAAATTTCATGAACCCTAATTTAGTGCCGTTTTTGGGCACTCAGTGTAAACCGCGGTCATTTTTGTGCGTCCGCTGTGCCCTTGTGCGGTCCGCAGTACCATTTTGTATGGACCACACTGAAGAACTTCTGGGAAGCTAAACTTTGGGCAGTGCGGCCGCACTGGCCCCTGTGCAATCGCACTACCATTTTGTACGGTCTGCACTGCCTAGATATAGAGGGTGGGTAGTCTGAACCCCATCCCTGTGCGGACCGCGGTCCATTTTGTGCGGTCCGCCCTGGCCCCTGTGCGGCCGCACTGGGTATCTTCTGAGAACTGACTGCAACATTTTGCCTCTATTCTGCATTTCTTTCTGCAACAATAATCTGAACTGCTTCTATTGATACTAACAAATGTATAGAATGATGTCTTCAGACAATGGTGAAACAACGAGGGAAAGGCTCTAAACAATTAGGCCGAGGAGAATCCTCCCGGGGAGAGAAACATAAAATGGTCAAACTCACTCCCCAAGCTAGGAAAAATATCAAGAACAAGAGGAAGGCCATAAAAGTGGCTGACAGAGCCATTGACATGTCGGGGAGTGAGTACAAGCCCTCTAAAGATATCTCTTCGGACTCAATCCCAGAATACATCCCCTATCCGGAGAGGGCCAAACACAGAGACACTCATCCCCCTTCCCTCGCTGCCCAAGCATTAGTGAACATTTCTTTTGGGTCGTCTGAGGGCTCAGGTGAAGGTAGTGGGAAATACTCCACCTCTCTCACAGCTTGATTATCTGGAGGTGGTGCAGTAGGTAATGAGGAAGAAGTAGGGAGAGAAGGAGAGGTTGGAGAAGGAGGTGAGCCTCAGGTGGGTGGAATTGTGAGAACTAGAAAGTCGGAGGTTTGGCAATATAGATTTGTAAGTGAAGTGGCGTACCATAAGTTTAGGGAGTGGTGGCTGGTGAGAAAACAAATCCCGGAGAGGACCTTCATAGATAGAGACCTATTACACCACAACCCCGACGTGCAAAGACAGTTTAGAACTAGAGTGGGCTGGGAGCATTTCATGGATGACTGTGTAGATGCCAATAAACACTTGGTCAAGGAGTTTTATTGCAATGTAGCCCACATCAAAAAGGTCTCCAAAGTGACCAAGGTTTGGAACTTGAAGGTGTTATTTGATGGAAAGTCGATAAATGAGTATCTGGGCTTCAATGAGGAGGATGAGACATTGTATATGGCGAAGTTGGAAATGGGAAAGGAGGTCCGTCCATGGCTAGCACAGTACCTAAAAATCCCAAGTACCGTCCCCGACTGGTTGACTGTTGGAGTCAAAATATTGAGAAGTAGCTTGAACTTTGAGGCGAGGGGATGGAAGACTTTTGTTTACAGCCGGTTAGACCTACCACTCATGACAACACCCTTCCTCTCCACCGAGCTGTGTTAGTGGCTTCTATCATGGCAGGGTACTAGCTTCTTCAGAATGTACTTTCGGGACTTGGAGGTGGATAAGAGACCCTATGACATCAAGGTCAAGGCAATAGCCCCATTTTCCTAGTATAGCATGAAATGGGATGACAACCCCAAGAGCAAGAACTACAAAGCTCCTGCTTCTGCCCCAACTGGCCAGTCTGAAGAGCTAGTTGTGGTAGAGGTCCCTGCTGACATCCCTCCCTGCTGACATCCCTCCCGGACCTTCCACATCCACAACTATTCCTGCTGGTCCATCCATATCAGAGGGCCCGGAGATCCCATCTTTCCGGGCCCATCCTATTACTTCCCACCGTCTGAGCCAACCACTTCTGAGTATCAACAACTAGATTCAGACTGCCTCATCCAAGTTGTCCATCTTGACTACAACTGTAGAGGCTCAGTCGGTTCCCCCAGCTCCACAGATGCCACAATCGATAGAGGATGCACTCAAAGAGATACTTGACAATCAGAAGAAGATCCTCGACACTCAGGCTGCGCTCACAGATGCAGTTGCCTCACATAGCCAGTCTCTCAAGGATCTTGCTAGGGAGCACAAGAAATTGAGGAAGACACGAGCTTCCAAGGAGTCCGTGAAGGCATTTAGGGTTGATGTTGATCGGTTGAAGGCGGGCCAACTACCTTTGGACTTATTGCTCGATGATCTTATGCCAGCAGCTCAGCCACAGTAGGAGCAGACACAGAGGCCTCCGAAGAGGAAGAGGATGATTCCTAGAGCTAATGATTCTATCATCCAGTTGGCGGACCCACCGGAGACTTCCTCCAGTCAGCCATAGGATGTACCAGTTCTAGAGCCCGTTGAGGTCCAGGCCCAAGTCCCAGTAGTAGAGGAGCAGACCACCAGGAACCAGTCTGAGGTTCCCGAGAACACAGAGGACCCAGGGACCATTCATGATCCTATGCAGAGAGACATGGCTTAGGGAGTTTTCTATATCCTTTTTCCTCTTATCTTTTTGATGTTTTATTTGGACTAGTTGGCATTGGGGACAATGCCATCTTTAGTTTTAGGGGGTAGGCCCTACATGTTTACATTTTGGATGACTGTATATATATTTGATACATTTTTATGCTTTCTTGAATTTTTATCTTGGGTCTGTATATAAATTGTACATATTCATCACATCTAATGTATATTCAAATCCCCCCTTGTATATATTCATTCTATTTTTCGCATATTTTTTGTTCTTAGCTTCTTATTTTATGTTCGTAGCTTTTTGTTTTGTTTTGGATGTTTCCAATAAGCCTTTGGTTTTCTTAATGCCACGGTTCTTTCCAAAGGTGCAGTGTTGTGTGAACCGGGTGGCTCTTCCCAATGATGGATGGCATGACAACCTTCTTAAGGGTTTGAGTCTATTTTTCTTTTTTGTTTTTAGTAGTTAGTAGTTAAGGGTACCTCAAGCAAAGCTTCACTTGGGCCTAGCACATTTGCCTTTGATCTCATGGTCAAAACCAAATTATTGTGTTTAGGATGGTGAAAGTCGTGACCTTGAGACTCTTGTGTTGACCGATAATCATCAAGTGGTTTTCGGGACCATTGTGTGCTCAAATCGTATCTAAGGTTGTTGTGGGCCCCCGACTCTATGTCTTTAACGATCCCTTAGCTTTTGTGGTGAGTAATTGAATTGCAAATCCAAGTCCCGAGCCATTGGTCTAGAACTTGCCCTGAATGTTTGTTGAGGCGAAATCCTAAGAGAATTTTGACTTGAGACATGATTATAGGCTCTCCTTGATCCAAATGATAGCTTGAATAATTCCATAGCCTACCAATGATAAGATCCCTAGTCAACCCTTTTGAGCCTTAGACCTTTTTCTTTCAAGAACCATGATACAAGCCTATACCCATTCTAAAAAGATACCCTCTCTTGGCACCCAACCTTTCCTTTAGCACATGGCAAATGTATAAGTTTGGGGGAGAGACGAGGATGGCAACAAAGTGGTAAAAAGGCTCAAAGAAAATGAAAAAAAAGGAAAGGCAATAGAAAAGAAAGAAAAGCAAAAAGACAAAAAGAATGTTTAATGTGAAAAGAATAAAAAGGGATTCAAGAAAAGCAAAGAATGAAAGGTGTGGAAAGTTGAAAAAGGAGAAAAGGTTTGAAAGGCATAAGAAAGAGTGACAGTGTGTCTCTCTAACCCCTTAGAAAGAAGTGAAATGACTCAAAGAGTCAAGTGAATTACGCCAAATGAATCAAAAGAATGCTTAAGGGAAGATGGAACCTACTTAGATCAAAACATATCCTACCCTGAACCAAATGCCTTCATAATGTCTCCACAAAAGCCCTATATGATCTTGAGTTGAATGAAGCTTACATTAGTGGATACTCACATAAGGGGCAAGCATATGGTACTTAGAGCCGGACTTGTGACTTTTTCTTGAGAGAGATGACTGAATTTCCATTAACCTCATTTTGCGTGCCACTATTCTAAAGGTGAGGTTTGCTTAGGGAGAGTTTAGGATGTGTGAGTTTGATTTCCATAATGACCAAAGTAATTGAAAGAGTTCCTTGATGTGTTGAGTCAACTCTTGATGCTCTTGTGTCGCACTTAATACATGATGTTTCAAAGGTTAAATGTTGTTAATGACTCATGTGTGTTGGGGGAAATTGTTAGTCCCAATTGATGCTAGTTGAGGTTCCTTTAGGACAACTGAAAATTTCTTGGATTTTCCCTTAAGGGGTATGTCTTATTTTGTTTGCTTGAGGACAAGCAAAAGCTTGAGTTTTGTGGAGTTGATAACTAGGGATTTTAAAGCATTTTATACTCCTTCTTGCTTACGCTTTGATTATAAATTCATACAAAATAGTCCCAAAAGGCTCATAAGTTGTTCTTGATTGCAGGTTTGATAAACAAAGTGACATGATGTCAAAGATCAGATCAAAAGGAGTAAAACTTGCACAAGTATCAAAGACAAGACAAACTTAGGAAAAACAGGCCTAGTGCAGCCGCACTACACTTTGTGCGGTCCGCACTAGGGAGATTCAGAGAGCTGGTATTTCGGGAATTAAGGCAGTGCGGCCGCAAAAGTTTTTGTGTGGTCCGCACTGATGGCAATGTGGCCGCACTATCATTCTGTGCGGTCCGCAGAGCCAAGGTTCAGAGAGGTTGAAGTTGGAGCTTTCAAGCTTGTGTGGTCCGCGGTCTAGTTTGTGCGGACCGCACTAGAAGCCTCCGCGGCCGTAGTCCATTTTGCGTGGTCCGCGGAGCTTGAGTTCAGTGAGTCAAGTTTGCAAGTTCAAGAGCCTAGTGCGGCCACACACCATTTTGTGCGGTCCGCACTAACCCCGCAGGGGCATTTTTGTCCATATTTTCCAGATTAGTATAAATAGATCCTTTTTCCATTTTTAGGGTATAAGATATTGTAATACGTAAGCTGCACTCGTGAGACGACTTTTCTTATCCATTTTGGGTATTTTTACTTAGTTTTCATCATTGAATCTTTGTATTTAACTTAGCTATTAATTAATATGTGTTTATCTTCATCTATTTCTCTGTATTTCTCTTCAAGTATGAGTAACTAGACCAATTAGCTAGGGTTGTGGCTCAACTCTAGTGTGGGCAATTGATGGGTTTTGCAATTTAGGGCCAGATTGACTATGGGTGTTTGTTATTTAGGTCAATTTCATGGTTTAATTACTGAATTAGTGGTTGCAAACACTAGTTTATGCTAAGTTGACTTGGGCTCTTCTTAAGAAAGAGAGCTTAAGTCTCCGAAATTGATCCGACAAGGAATTGGGATGGACTCAAGAGAATTGATAGTCCTAATTAAAGGGTTAAACCTCAAGAGAGTAATACCCGACTTGAACCGTAGTTGCTTGAGGAATTATGCATACCCAATTGATCTTGAGAAAGTCAATTGGGCAAAATCACTCTTTCTACCGAGAGGTGTAGAGTGGGTAGTATCGAGTAACGGTTATAACATACTCCCCAATCATGTCAATCGTACCTTAGATCTAATTACTCATCAATTGACCACCTAGGTGAAAGTCACTACCCTAGTGACTTTTAAACCATTAGATACAACTTGTAGCAATTTACTCTTAGTTTAATCTAGCTGCAATTATAATTTGTAGTTTGATAATAGTAGAATTATAAAGAAAACCCAAAAATGAATAGAAGTGCGATTTGGAGCACTTACACAATCCTAAACTGGATAGATACTCGATTCCAATTCTAGCTCTATGTGGATATCGATCCCGACCCAAAATCGGGTAAAAGCTGCTCCGACCCTCTCTCGCTACATAATTAGTAGTGCGGATTAGGAAGTGACCACAAACCTGAAGCTACATGAATCAGATAGAAGAATTAGTTCCGAGTGTCTGTGTTTTATTCTAGTTCAATTGTAGTAGGTGTTTTCATATTGTACCTTTCACCTTTATCTAGAGGCAATTGATATAGGTACTCATAGTATTCAAGTTAGAGTTAACTTGAAGTTGTCGCAGCAGTTAGAAGCAGTGTGCTACAACGGGATTAAAGTTAATCCTAGGTTTACAAAAGTGTTTCGTGAATGCAGTTTTTGGCTCAGTCATTTTAGTGGAGAGTTTGGGAAAATCCTACTGGAAAGTAGGTCATGGTTTTTTCACCTTTTAAGCCAGGTGTTTTCCATGTAAAATACTTGTGTTCTTTACTTCTCGCATTTACTATTTCTGCAATAGTAGGTTAAGGAACACTTAGAAGAACCAGGTCCTTCCTTAATTAGTTTAAGTAGAAAATTGGACACTAACAAATCACCCCCCTCTTGTGTAGTATTGAAGTATAAAACATCAATTGGTATCAGAGCGACTTATCCTTGAAGAGGCTAACACCTTAGGAACATATCAAAATGAGTGCACCACCTGAAAACTAGGAAGGGCAATCCACTGATAGGCCTCCACTCTTTAATGGCCAGTACTACTCTTGGTGGAAAAACAGGATGTGAGATCACATCAATGGAGAAGACTATGAGCTATAGGACATTGTCACTAATGGTCCCCTGGCTACTATGAAGAAGAATGCTGAAAGAGTATATATGCCAAAAACAAGAGCTGACTACAATGTTGAGGACTTGAGGAAATGGGAAAAGAATGCTAAGGCCAAGAAATGGCTTGTGTGTGGACTTGGTCAAGATGAGTACAGTAGCATTCAAAGTTGTACAACTACTAAGGAAATCTGGGACACTTTGCAAGTGGCCCATGAAGGAGCACCTCAAGTGAAGAGGTCTAGAGGAACACTGTTTGTATTCTCAATATGAGAACTTCGCCATGAAGGAAGGCAAAACCATCCAAGAGATGTATACAAGGTTCTCCTCACTAACAAATGAACTTAAGTCTCTTGAAGGGTTATTATTGAAAAAGACAAAGTTAAGAAAATTTTGACAAGGGTTCTGCCAGTCACTTGGGAAAGCAAAATCACTGGAATTCAGGAATCAAAGAACATTGCATTATTAAGTTGGACGAGCTAATTGGAAATGTCACTGCCTATAAACTTAGAAGGCAAACCATGAAGATGGATGCACCCAAGAAGGAAAGGAGCCTGACACTCAGAATCACCGAAGGTGCTGATCTAGAAGAGGATGAAATGGCTATGATCACAAAGGACTTCAAGAAGTATCTAATGAGAGGAAAGAGTTCTTCAAGAGGTGCAAGCTACAACAAACCAAGGGTTCCTAAAAAACAGACCAACAAGGGCTATTACATCTGTGGGGAGACTGATCACCACATCAAAAACTGCCCTCTATGGAAAATTGAATGGAAGAATGAAAGAGCTTAACGAAGGAACAAGAAGAAGGAACAGGTTCAACCCAATAAAAACAAAGGATCAACAAAGTCTATGGTTGTTGCTTGGGGAGAAAGCTCAAGTGAAAGCTCAGATGAAGATGAACATGGACAAGCACTTATTGCCATTAAAGAATCTGATGAGGAATCTGAGGTACGTGTTATTCATCTAAAAGACAAGATTAAATTTTTAACTAAAGAAAAGCTATTTGAGTTACTTCTAGATTTCATAGATGAATCTGAGGATCTAAACAATGAAAAGGAACAGTTGTCTAAGGAGTGTGTGATTTTGAAAGCTAAGTGCAAAAATCTGGAACTTAGGGTTAGTGAAAGTGAAAGTAAAAGTGTTCTGTTAAAGAACCAGGTTCTTGAACTTGACACCACTGCCCTAGAGCTTAGATCTAAAACTCTAAAATTGAAATTAGGAACAGGTAAAAAGAAAGTTGATCACATACAACTCACTTTACAAGAAAACTTAGGAAAAATGAAAGATGATTTGTACAAAAGGGATGAGCAGATAAGAGTCTTAACGAGGATCTAAGCAAAGTCAAGCACGAGCTAGACAGAACCTATAAATGGAACATGTCCTCCGATGCACTTTCATTTCTACATGAACACCATAGTAGCAATAAGAGAGGACATGGCTACGGGACCCCTGCACCTAAGTGGGATCCAAAATGAAGTACCTCACACTTCATGAGAACAAAATTTGCACACACTGTGGTAAAACTTGTCACTAGAAAAGTGAATGCACAACAAAAGAAAAGGTTAGTCAAAATAATAAAATATTTGTTCAAGGGGAAAAATGCTGCCAAGTTTGGCTAGAAAGAATCACCCTTTTGCCTATAGGAAGGGACCCAAACTAGTTTGGATTCCTAAAACTATTTCCTTTTACAGGTCCAAGTGAAGGGGAGCAGCCAAATATGGTACATGGATAGTGGCTGCTCAAAGCATATAACAGGAAGCAAGAACCAGTTCCTTTCACTTAATGACCTCAAAGGAGGAAATGTCTCTTTTGGAAATGGAAAGAAAGATAAGATCATTGGGGTTGGACAAGTAGGCAAGACCGACTCTCACTCTATTGAGAATCTCTACTTGATAGATAACTTGAAATACAGTCTAGATAGTGTATCACAACTGTGTGACAGAAGTAACTTGGTAGCATTCACCTCTACCAAATATATTGTGATAAATCTTACCACTAACAAGATTGTTTTGCAGGAAAAAAGAGTAAACAATATTTACATTGTAGATCTATCCACACTCTCTGAAAATGAACTCACTTACTTAAGTGTGTTGGACAATGATCCCCTCCTGTGGCACAAGAGACTTGGACATGCAAGTCTGAGTCAACTCAACAAATTAGTCTCCAAGGACCTGGTGACAGGGTTGCCTAACATCAAGTTCAAGGAAGACAAAGTTTGTGAGGCTTGTGCAAAAGAGAAGAAGGCAAGATCCTCTTTTAAATGCAAGAAAGTGGTAAGTACCACCATAAAGATGGAAATGGTCCATATGGATCATTGTGGTCCAATGAGAACATTAAGTAGAGGTGGTAAAGATATGTGATGGTGCTTGTTTATAATTGCTCTAGGTTTACTTGGACATTGTTTTTAATATCGAAAGATGAAACATTTGACATGTTTACTTCTTTTGTTAGAAAAATTCAGAAGCAACTAGGTAATCAACTTGTATCAATTAGGTCTAATCATGGAACTGAATTTGAAAATGCTAAGTTTGCTGAATTTTGTGATTTGCATGGTATAGATCATAATTTTTCTGCTTCTAGGACTCCATAACAAAAGGAGTAGTTGAAAGAAAGAATAGGACACTTGAAGATATGACTAGGACTATGCTTCTTTCTAGTAAACTGCCCCATAGTTTCTGGGCAGAAACTGTAAATTCTACATGCTACATCATCAATAGGTGCATGACTAGACCTCTTGTAGAGAAGACTCCCTATGAGTTACTTCAAGGGAGAAAACCAAATATATCCTATCTTAGGGCATTTGGATGCAAGTGCTTTGTGCACAACAATGGTAAAGACTCCCTAGGTAAGTTTGATCCCACAAGTGATGAGGGAGTATTCTTGGGATATTCTTCACATAGTAAATCTTATAAAGTATACAACAAAAGAACTATGAATGTAGAAGAAAGTGTCCATGTAGTTTTTGATGAAACTAACATTTTTCTGAGAGACAGGAACATGAATATAAAGCAATTGGGCTGGTAAGAAGTTTAAATTAAATCACAGCCCAGGCTAAACCTATACCACAAGAAGGAACAGGTGATGGAAAAGGTTCTTCTATTCAGGGCAACCTGACAAGGGGAACTAAACAAAGAGGAACTAAATCTAATACCTCATTGAACCTGTCCATGAGCCTGTTCCTCATCAATAAAACATTGGAGAAACATCAAGAGGAAACTAGTTGTGTATGCGGTGAAATCAAAGAGCTTAATTTCTTGCTATCAAGACACTTCGGAAGAATATCCCGAGGCCCCAAGGACGTGGAGTTACGATTGAGTCCCCTTCCTTGGGGCTCATTGAGGCCCGACTCAAAGAAGACAAAGATCGAGGCTGGAATAAAAAGGGTAATTCCCAAGGCACGTGACTAAGTCTGACAGAGCTGGCCTACCCAGAGCCTGTGTCGAGGCATCACGTCTACCCGTCTCATCTTCATACTTTTACAATTAATGTATGTTGTACTCTAACCGGATTCCCCTCCTATATAAAGGGGATTTACACCACCTTGTAAGGGGGAGGAGGTAGCTCCAACTACTCTACACAAAATCAATAATATCTCTCTCTCTTTCTTATGTATAACTTACACGCTCGAGGCCACTCTTAGCATTTATTATTTCATACTTGTTCTTCATTATTGCTTGGTATTGACCATAAAGTTCCTTCTTTAATTACATCCTAACTATTATCCCTCTCTCGGTTATCCCCGATAGCTCGAGCCGAATATCGAACCTGAGGCCCCTCATCGACCACTCCGAAGCCCGGGAGGTAAGCCCCTCGGTTTGATTACTGCCCTGTTTTAGCTTGCATGCTATTGTTAAACTTCTTATTCCCAGCAACAACTGCTCTAACAACTATCATAAAAATAGATCACGTATTTTGAGAATCTCATTTACAAATTTAATTGTTGTTACCATTTTCACGATAAACAGTTTGGCGCCCACCGTGGGGCTAAAAATAATAGTAATTATTTTCTTGCTGATTTCATTACACAAACGCAAGATATCTTTCACACTTTTTCTTGTCCAAGATCTCTTAATTTCAAGTCGAAATGTCTGGCTTGGTACAGGGTTGAGAACGACTACCTCAAAAATCGAGGCCAAAATGGTGTGGCTATTCCAGTCATTGGCGTGCCACCGCAGAACCCCGATAATGCACGTGGATCGATTCAAACAGACACGGGTTAGCAAGACGCACAACAGGTCGACGAAACCTCACTCACCGACGGAAGCATACAACATGGCGACTGACAGGAAACCCGAAAGACCCCGGCTCGGGAAACACAAGAAGTTAGTCTTCACGATATTTTTGAAATGTTGCAGGCACAACAGTTGGCCATCGCTCAGTTATAAAGCCATCCAAAAACTCCCAGCATAGCAGCACCGGAAACAGCTCCCCCAGTCGAACAGGTACCCAAGAGATCGAGCAATAACGGATCGGTAGTCGATCCCGCCATCATGAAAATGCTGGAGGACCTTACCAAAAGGATCGAGTCAGGAGAGAAAAAAAAGCAGTCAACGATAAGAAGTTCGAAACCTACAATCCCATAGTCGATCAAATCCCGGGTGCGCCCCCGGTCCTAAAGGGTGTAACTTCATGGAAGTTCGTGCAATGGTCGTTCCCCGATGAAGCAGCCCCGGAACCCATTCCAAAGAATTTAAGAACGCCGGAACTCCCTAAGTACAACGGGACCTCGGATCCCAACGAACAAATCACTGCCTATATGTGCGCGGTAAAAAGGCGATGACCCAAAAGACGATGAGATTGGGTCCGTCTTATTGAGGAGGTTCGGGGAAACACTCCCGGAAGAGACCATGATGTGGTATCATAACCTCCCATAAACTCACTTACCATACCGGCAGATTCCTCCATAAAGGCACACGCCGGTGCCACCAAAGAAATGGCGAGAAGGCCCGACATATCTGGGATCGGGCGAAGGACGAACAAAATGCTGCGAGAATTTGCATATCATTCCCAGATGGAACGAACGGGACTACCCCCAGTCTCAAATGACCGAGCGGTACATGCCTTCACTCAAAGCTTAAACAAACCAAGCCTAACGATCCTAAGGCAGTTAAAACAAACCTTGATCGAGTACCCAGCCAAGATCTAGTCGGATGCCCATATCCGGGACCAGTCACAAACTAAGGTCACGGATGACCGTCCGGGAGCACCCTCGGACTCAGCATACCTAAGCAGGCTCCTAGCAAAGAAACCATTGCCAAACAGAGAAAGGTACTACACGTACGCCTCAGACGAGAGAAACATCCCGAGGCGCAATCTACTTTGCAACGATTGGAGAATGGATCTAGGACAATATCCTTGAGGTATCGTTAATAGGGCCAGATTTGACGGGGACACAAGGCCAGCGAGTGTGCCTCACCCATAAAGATACAATTTTAACATCGTTGTATCAGACATCGTGTTCACCGTCAGTGAAACAAAGGACACCAGATGGCCCAGACCTATTCAGTAGAATCCTTCTCAAAGGAATCACAGCTTGGTATGTGAACTGTATAACAAGTGCGGCTGCATGGTCGAGGATGGCCACCAGCTCCGAAGGAAAAGAGCCAAGTCACTCAACAAAAACCACCACCGAGAACTAACGAGCGACCGAATTCAAGCTCAATCCCGAGTAGGGAAGGAGGCCAGGATGGACGAAGCAAACGGGTCGCAGCGTATTACCACGATAGTGTAAGAGCGGTGATACTTTCTAAGAACTCGTAAAAAGGAGAGCACAAATGCTCGTCACCAGAGAAAGGTAGATCTGGGGATACATTCCCAAGGATGCCCTCACATTCAACAAAGAAGGCACCGAGACCTTGTCGCGGCCTCACACTGACATACTGGTAACCTTCTTCCTCACTCAATCCATTTTAAATAAAACATGTGCTCATGAATTCAGGCAGCTCAATCAATGCTGTCGGTTTGAGGGTGATAGGGTGGCTCGGACCGTCGGGTCAAATCATGCTCGCCTCTCGAATCTTTGGCGAATTCCAAACGGCGGTCGCAACGACAAGGAGAAAGACTGTGCTCTCAGTTCAGCATGGCTGGCCCCGACCGGAATGCCAAGTTCCGTATTATCAAAGTAGGCGCGGGGAAAGAACTCCTTATTTAGACGACTGTAGACGCACTGCGTGAGGGCAGTGCCGTCTCCCCTTCGCCAAAAGGATGAAATTCCACGTAAGGGGCAGAATTAAAACCGTCGTCAAAAAGCAACATGCAGCAAGGGGAAAAGTCCGCATCACATAATGCAACTCCGTCACCAACATCTCCACTCTCGAAAGAGTCAAAGGGTAAGCTAACCATGTTTTAGGCCAAGCCTGGTTGAACACCGCTGAGGGCTGTGCTATAGTCCTTGCTCCAAAATGGTAGGGACATATCGGATCTCGGAACATCACTTGCGCACCCCGCGGTAAGGTAAAACTACCCCCTCCTTCGTTATTTTACACTAACCTGGATGCAGACACCCGGCCAGGGCATCCGGAAGTTTTAACTCTCCCCAAAGATCCCAAGTCCTTAACAGCACCCGTCGCACTCTTTCCCCTCGTCCGGACTTCCACCCCGAAGAAGTATCGCTAGCAAGGTTCTTAGCGGAGCGACGTGCCTCTTGGGAAGGATTCAACAAAGCCTACCGGAATTTCTTCACAATCAACCCCGTATCGTGAAAAGACAAACGAGGTCCCAATGGGAAATCATGTACTGGGCCAAACGGTCTGAGGATCCGTGCCCGCACGGGCCGAGCTCACGACAAAGAAACAACATGTATTTACATCAAGCAATTAAAGAATGTCTTTCAACATCTCGTACTCCAAAAAAGAAAATTTCGGCATGCTCACAACAAGGATTCCCTTTGCCGAATACATCCCGAAATACTCGAAGACTTAGCGTCAACAATATGGCACTCGCACAACCTCAGGGTCGGAACTCCGGGCTCATAAGTCCCCAATGAGGCAATTCTGAGCTCACGAGTAACGGACTTCGAGCCTAAGCAAATTCGATGACTCGAAGACTATCATCAATCGCCATACGCTGGAAAACCCGAGGCCGTAAGACCCTAAACGGGCAGATTCAGTCTAGCTAGATCTATTTTACATAGCAACAAAAACTGTAAGACCTCAACAGGCATGACAAAACTGTAAGACCTCAACATGCATGAAAATTTTATAAGACCTTACTACAGGCATAAAACTCAATCCCGAAGTTTAGGCTATATGTCGCATTTGTATGACTCCCGAAAGGGTATACCCTTGATGTAGACGCCTAAACTATTACTCGGGATCAAAAATGGCTCTGGACAAACACATATGACTACGGTCAAAACGGCTGCACCAGCCAAATTAACTCGACTCGGGGACGACCGACCATCGCTAATAAAATCGCAGGCCATTACTTCGAATCTACTTTAGAAAGTACCAATTAAAATAGGCTACCTCAACCGGCAAACGAGCTTCGACCATGTCAGCTCTAAATCATAAGGCTTCGAGCTACTCAGCCTATAAGCTAAACCTTCCAAGGTGCTCAAACATCGTCTCTAACAACTTGAAATCGAGGTTTTTCCCAAACCGATGACGGGTCAGGCAAAATTATTTCAAAAAGACCTTAACGAGAGGAAAACAAAGCCTACAATATGCCTACGGGCAATAGCGTAAGAGCCATTATCGCCATCCTAACGAGCCTCAGGGCCGGACACTAAAAGGTCTTAACGACCAAAAGCGTAAGAGCCACTGCCGCCAGCTAAAGAAAATTGAAAACTTGAGGATTAAAGTGAGCTTGAGTCGTAATCCGAGTCTGAGACTGGATCCAAAATAGTTAACTATACATGCCTAAGTACACAGCGTAAGAGCCACCGTCGCCAACTTCATGAGCCTCAAGGACACATACCTAAAAGGTCAGGTAAGTGCTAGTCAAAGACTGACTCGAAGACTAAACCCAAAATAGCTAGGCAAAGCACAAAGGCTCTGACGCCTACTCGTGCTAAAAATTGCATTTGATCGAGCATGAAAGAGCCTCCGAACCTGTCTAACGAGCTCCAAATCCGTAGGGCTCCCGCCAAACATCGGAACCAACCCGCCTGGTTGAAAGCAATATAGAAAGAGATAAAAAAGATATAAAGCTTCAAGTTTTCTGTTATTTACATACGCAAAAGGTGCGTTCTCCATCTACAAACATGCTCTGCGAATATCAATTACAAAATGTCGAAGTCTACGCTCCGCTCCAGAAGGCTATGGCCTACCAGCCCCAGCTTCGCTCTCCGTGACTTCGATAAGAAGTGACCAAGCACCAAGCTCCTCTGCCCTCGCTCGAGCCAACTCCTCCGAGAGAACGAAGCCCCTAACGGCAATATCTTCGAGTACCTCTCTTCGAGATCTGCAACAAACATATCCCTTGATCCTCTTTTCACGATCGTGGGCCCGCTTCAACTCGGCTTGGGCATCAGTAGAGTCCTTCAAATGAATTGACATCTCCTGATCAACCTTAGTCTAACTTAATGATGCTTCAGCCCGAGCATCGATTATCTCAGACCTGATCTTCGAGAGATCGGACTCGAGCTTTACGATCATATCCACTTGAATTGAAGTGTTTTCATGAGCCAAGCGGAGTTGAGCCTTGATGGTGGTAACTCTAGCCAAGGCACCCTTCTCCTCTAAAGCTTGAGCCTGCACCTGAGCCCTCAGTTTACCACAAGCATTCCTATCTCGGTCGGCTTTTCCCCTAAGGTACTCCAGAGCCTCCGTCTTTTTCTACAACTAAGATAAGCAAAAGGATTAACCTTAAGGGTCAAAAGGGTGAAATGCATACTATGTAGGGTTACCTGTTCTATCAAATAGCTCTCGTAATTCGAGCTCCGGTACGCCTCATATCGCTAGTGCATCAACTCAACCTCCTTCTCCTCGCTGATGAGCCTAAGGGACTCATCCTCATCTAGACCTTTCGGAAGCCTAGCCCCATGGCAAAGCAACTCAGACCTGAGCCTATCAAAATACTATAGAAGAAAAACTCGATAAGTAAAGGAAGATGCGAAATGCGTAGGGACTACGCCAAAACTCACCGCGAAGTGAAGTTGGCGGACTTCCTCGAAGGCCGAGCACACTCCTATTGGCCCAGCCCCTCCGGCCCTGGAAGAACCAACCTCGGTCGAGGTATAATCACTCGGAGGAACCACCGCTCTAGAACAAAAGACTTCGGGAACAATAGGCTCGGGCGATGTTTTCTCATCAAAGACTCGGTCCCGTTTAGCCCCGCTAAAACCTCCATCGCACTGCAAGTGTAAGTTCCTTTTACCATCTTCATCCCTTGGCTCAGAGGCCGATGACTCCTTCCCCTCTCCGGAGGAACACAGCCTCACCCCAAGGGTCCGCCCGATACCTGCGACGGCAAAGCCAGTGCAAAAGAAAAGGGAAAATTTCATCTTAGATATACGAAGACCAAGGTAAAAGTAGTGTACGCGCGTACCTTGTTATTTCGCTTCCCATATGCCATAGGACATAGCTCGCCACCTACGCTCGTTGCAAGTCGAATGGATCGCCAACCTCTGGACCTAGCCGGGCAGATCGGGAATTTTGCCCGGCGTCCATGATGTTGCTGCAGAAAAGAAGGAAATGCAATCACTCAACTGGTTTTCGCTATAAGCAAATCTAAGAAAGCACAAGACACTCCACTCATGTACGTTATTCCATCCCTTTGGAAGTGGCATAAGCTCCACAGGGATAATGTCAGCCGTCCGGACCCGGACAAATCGACTGACCCACTCTTGATCCTCATCTTCCTCATCTTCAACAACAAAGGGCGTGGACGAATGACACCACAAGGTTATCAGGCCTCAATGATAAAAGGGCTGGAACAACCTAACGAGGTAGCTAAGCATGAATTCAAGCCCAGCCTTCTTCGCAAAGAATCTCATCATCAGCACTATTCGCCAAAATGACGGGTGTATCTCTGCCAAAGTAACCTGTTACTTCAGGAAGAAATAGAGCACGACCTTATCAAGGGGGCTTAGTGCGAAAGGGTATAAGTATACATTCAGGAACCCATCAGCAGAGTTCGTAATACACTTATCCAGGGAAAGCGCCTTCAAAGCTACCCCTCGCCCCATCCGCAGTATCTCCTCGCCATCTCGAGATGTTCCTCTCTTATCAAAGACATGGTCTTTAGAGTGAACTCTCGCAGATCCTGAGCACTGTGAATGGAACTCTCCCCTCCCTGCCGGCCCGACCCTAAAGTAGCTGCCATGGCTACAGTAGAATTGTCAGATAGAAGTAAGGGCCTACGCCAACACTTTTGCGCTTAAGAAAACGAATAACCCAATGCCAATGCAGAAGGATAGCTATCTAAATTAATGAGATATTCCAAAGAAGCAAGAGCCACCCCACATATATGCGGGAAGCAGCGACGATTTGCCTATCTAAGATGAGCCCCGAGAGGCCAACTACTTCGGTACAAATCCCGCGGTGGTGCCCGACCCTAGAGACCTTCATCGACAAGAAGTTAGGCTTCAAGGAGCAAACTGTATCATCTCCAAGTCACGAGGTGGTGCCCGACCTCGAGGACCTCCATCAAAAAGAAGTCAGGCTTTGTAAAGCTTTCAATGCCATTATAGAGCTCGAGGCAGTATCCAGTCTCGTGGTTTTCCTTTCTAAAAAGGAAAATAAGCACTTCAAGCTCCGCCCACGAGGGCTTGACCGTAGAAAATCGCATAAATACAAATAGACCCTTTCTCAGAAGTCTGCCTACAACACCTTAAAAGGTTATATATGCCAAGCTCAACATAAAAGCTCTGAGTGCCCAAAGTCGACTCTCGCTTCGGTGTTCTATCTCCATGGGATTCAAGGGCCCCGATGATCCAAGTTTATCGTATCGCTTTGGGCTTGATTCCGGGAACAGTGATGAGCTCGGAAAGGAGCCATTTCTGTCGACCAAAGGCCAGAAAAATATAAAAAATTGTCAATAGAGGCATACATTCGAAATCTCCGCGAACGCACAAGAGTACGAGAACACAACAAAAATCAAAGCCTACAGAGGACCTCTACACAAAAATAGAGAAGCAGGAGGATGTACATGTGATGAAAGCTCAAGAACCCAGTCCATCCTCGAAGGTCCATCTCTGGTATCAGCATCCTCGAGCGCCGCCCCCTCGAGCTCGCATCCTCGAAGGCAATTCCTTTGGCCACCATCTCCTCTAGGTTCCCAGCTCAATCCTGCGGAAGGGCTTCGCCGAGGGAAAAAAGGAAGAAGAGGAAAAGGAGGGGATGTAGAGGATACAGATAAAAGAGACATAGCCCACCGAAGTCAAAGGTTGAAGATTCGGTGGGCCCCAGCCTCAATGACCGGGAGTGCCACTTTATCCCTTGGGAAAGGAAAAACCTAAAGGATGAAGTGCCACACCAGGCCTCGGTAGGAGAGTGAGCAGTGGTGCATAATCCGAATGGCTGTCTACAAAAAGGGAAAATCGATTCCCCGTCTATCGTCATCTCGGGCCAATAAGGATAGCGGTAGCAGGCGTAATAATAACCGCAGCAGCAATAGAACAGCATAGTCGAGCTCCGGCAAAGGGCCGCAACATAGCCTATGAGAGCTCTGCCAAACGGCCTTGAGGCCACGAGCCCCAAACATGATGATCAATGATAAAGGAAGATGAAAAGAAGAAATGGGCGAATGAGCAGATGAAGGTACTTGGATAAGAAAAACAACACCAGAGCACCCCCATTTATAGGGGGAAACAACACGGTCCTCAAGGCTTTGGAATACTGACCGACGGATGCAATTACTACATTCTTGAAGATTCAAATCAACGACGGTACTTTCACCTTGGAGAACGGGTATCGATAGTGCATTGAATGATGTCAAATACACAAGTCCATGGGACATCCCATTTGTCGCAAAAACTCGCGCCACAGGATACGCTATTGGTATGATGTCACCGCAAGAAGCTCGTAGAATCAGGTGTCAGAATCATTGTCCATCACTTAGTTCTAGCAAACACGGAGACTATCTGTATGCGGTGAAATCAGAGAGCTTAATTCTTGCTATCAAGCCACTTCAGAAGAATATCCCGAGGCCTCGAGGACGTGGAGTTACGACCGAGTCCCCTTCCTCGGGGCTCGTTTAGGCTCAACTCAAAGAAGACAAAGATCGAGGCTGGAACAAAAAGAGGAATTCCCAAGGCACATCACTAAGTCTGATAGAGCTGGCCTACCCAGAGCCTGCGTTGAGGTGTCATGTCTAGCCATCCCATCTTCACGCTTTTACAATTAATGTATGTATTAAAATAACCGGATTCCCCTCCTATATAAAGGGGATTTACACCACCTTGTAAGGGGACGAGGTAGCTCCAACTACTCTGCACAAAATCAATAATCTCTCTCTCTCTCTCTCTCTCTCTCTCTCTCTCTCTTTCTGCTATCTAACTTACATGCTCAAGGCCACTATCGACCCCGAGGCCCCTCATCGACCAGTCCAAAGCCCGAGCGGTAAGCCCCTCAGTTTGATTATTGCCCCTTTTTAGCTTGCATCCCATCGTTAAACTTCTTATTCCCAGCACCAACTTCTCTAACAACTAGCATAAAAATAGATCATGTATTTTTATAATCCCATTTACAAATTTAAATATTGTTACCATTTTAACGGTAAACAAGTTGGTTGTGAAACCTTACAAGTAACAAAGTTCTCATCCCATTGAGAACATAATTACTGATCCAACCTCTGGAATTAAAACTAGATCTTTATTAAAGAATATGCATGCTTTTCATGCTTTCTTATCTTATTGAACCTAAAAATGTTGCCAAAGCTTTGCAGGATGTAGACTGGGTAAATGCAATGCAAGATGAACTCAACCAGTTTGAAAGGAGTCATGTTTGGCATTTGGTTCCAAGACCCAAGGACAAATCAATAATTGGCACAAAATGGGTCTTCAGAAACAAACTTGATGAAGATGGAATTGTTACAAGGATCAAGGCAAGATTAGTAGTTCAAGGATATAGCCAAGAGGAGGGCATAGACTATGATGAGACCTTTGCTCTTGTTGCAATGTTGGAAGCAATAAGACTCCTCATAGCCTTTACTACTTACATGTAATTTACTCTTCACCAGATGGACGTTAAGAGTGCCTTCCTCAATGGCTATCTCAAGGAAGAAGTATTTGTCAAGCAACCTCAGGTGTTTGAAAGCAAGGACTGTCCAGATCATGTGTACAAACTAGATAAAGAATTCTATGGGCTCAAGCAGGCTCCTAGAGCATAGTATGAAAGATTATCAAAATTCGTGCTTGAGCATGGCTACAAGAGAGGTAAAATAGATAACACTTTATTCTTGAAGGAAAAAGGTAAAGACCTTCAAGTAGTACAGATATATGTTGATGACATAATCTTTGGAGCAACTACTGATAAACTAAGTAAGGAATTTGCTAAACTAATGCGGAGTGAATTTGAAATGAGTATGATGGGTGAGCTTAATTTCTTTTTAGGCTTACAAAATAACAAAACTCAAATGGAACTATGATCCATCAACAGAAATATGTGAAAGAGTTGCTTAAAAGGTAAAAAATGGAAAAATCAAAGGAAATTGATACTCCTATTGCAACAATCAAAAAATTGGATATAGATGAACCTGTTTCATCTATTGATCAGAAGTTGTATAGGAGAATGATTGGTTCACTTTTGTATCATACTGCTAGCAGACCTGACATTGTTTTCAGTGAAGGTCTTTGTGCTCGATTTCAAGTAAATCCAAAGGAGCCCCACAAGACTACTATCAAGAGAATATTGAGATACTTGAAAGGCACCACTGACCTTTGCCTTTGGTATCCAAAAGGTAGTAATTTTAACCTAGTGGGATATGCTGACGCTGATTATGCAGGTTTCCTTGTAGACAGGAAGAGCACCTTAGATATGGCAAACTTTCTTGGTTCATGTCTTGTGTCATGGGCTACTAAAAACAAAATTCAGTGGCCTTATCTACTTCTGAAGCTTAGCATGTCACTGCTGCTTCATGTTGTGCTCAATTATTGTGGATCAAACAACAATTAATGGACTTTGAAATTGATGTTGGTTGTATCCTCATTTTTTTGTGATAACACTAGTGCAATAAGTATGACAAAGAACCCGGTTCATCATAAGAGGACTAAGAACATAGATCTGAGGCATCATTTTTGAGGGACAACTATGAGAAAGGCTTGATTACTATGGAATTTTGTGCTACTGATAAGCAAAATTACTGACATCTTTGCAAAAGCCTTAAGTAGAGATCACTTTGAGAGGAACAAGTTGGAATTAGGGATGATTAAGATCACCTAAAAGGACCAGTGCAAGGTTAAACTAAAAAATGAAAAAAAAATTTGAAAAAAAATAAAATAATTGGTTAGAAAGTTTGTAACTTATATATAATTAGATTAAATTTTGCTCAGTCTCATACTTTCAATAATATACTCTTGTGCCATGTGTTAAAATAACTCATTAATCTATAATGATATTTTCTTTATTTTGGCAAATTTATACTTACACAAGAGAATTATTAGTGAAGAACCTGGTTCATCAAGATAGCACAGTACGTTTTCTATACTCTGCATAATTTGGAATAATAATATTTTGATCATGAGCAGAGTTCTACCTAAGCCAAAATTTTGAACTTATCTATTACAAGTGAACCAGTTCCGTTCAAGACTCCTAACCATATTAAACAACCTAGATTCTTTTAAGTCTGCTACTGAGAGGGAAGAAAGTTGTTCTTCCGAAACTGAACAGATATCTTTTGATTCTAAAGTTACTCCTGAGACAATTTCTGAAGTTGCTGCAAATTTGGAGAATAGATTTGTACTGGTATGATCTATTGTAGGTGTTGAGACTACAAAATCTGTAGAAGTTGGTGGTAAAAATGGAAAGGGAAAAGAAAAAGAGAGCAAGGGTGCTAGAAGTACTGTGAGGGAAAAGGGTAAAAGAGTGGCTGATTCTTCACCCACTCCTGTGAGTTTAACCAAAGAACACAGGCGCAATGGTTATTTGGGACTGGTAGAGTAGAGGAGAGTGTCAAGAAAACAAGGGGAAGTGGGTCTGGTAAAGCTGCTGAAGGGCTTGTTTAATTGAAAAATGGAGATAACCTGGTTCATCTGTTGAGGAAACCCTCGTAGACCTGCTGAAGAAAGTGACTCAAAGTTATAATCCAGCTTCTTGATAGGGTTATCAATGGCACCAAAACTCATACCATTCCCTATGGCTTCATTCTCACAACTGTGCTTGCACATTTCAATGTTCCTATGAAGAAATGGGAGGTTAGTACAAGCAAGGATCATTTTGGGGTTAATACTTTGCTTGCTTAAGATTATGAAGTCATTGTCACTCCTAAAGAACATGGTTTATCCAAAAGGTAGTAGTGAACAGCAAGGTCAGAGCCTTGGTGCAAGAAAGTAGGGCTAAGAATGCTGAGATTGAAAGGTTGAAGAAGTGGTTGGTTAAGGTGGAGACTGAAAGAGATGCTCTCAGAACTGAACTGGCAAGAGAAAAAAAGAATGATGGCATTCTACAAGATATGCTGAAACTCCTCCAAGTCAAAAACAAAACACCTAGTTCTTCCCAGACTTAAGCCTCCTAGCCTAGTGTAGATTAACTAGCGACCCAATTTGGTAATTTTTGTTTCTTTTGCTCATGTTTTCAGTATTTTTATTTCTTCTTATGCTTTGTGGTAGAATTATTTATTGTGAAAATGGTAATAACAATTAAATTTGATTTTGTGGTTCTAAAAATACGTGATTTATTTTTATGCTAGTTATTAGGCAATGGATGCTAAGTAAGAAGATTAGAAGACAAGATGCTTAAAGCAAGGTAGCATTCAAACCAAACGACTGGAGGTCGGGGCCTCGAGCTTGCTTATTCTGGGCCTCGGGGTCGGGTCTGATGTCATAGCGAGGGTAGTCGATGGACGACTAATAGTTATAATAAAATGAATGATGGCTCTTTATGGCCAATAACAAGCAATAAATGAAGAACAATAAATAGCACACAATGTATATGAACAATAAATGCAAGTAAAGAGGTCGGGAGAATGTGTTAGAGAGCAGAGAGAATGTTCTTGTGTATTTTGTATTGAGCAACAGATGACTACAAAATGACAAGGATCCCCTTTATATATGAGGGTAAATCACAACATAGTACAAATACATTTATTACAAAGATGTGGAGCCAGTACAAATACATTTATTACAAAAATTTGGGTCTGAACTTAGCTCACTAGACTTTGTCAGCTCTAGTTATGCGCCTTGGAAACTCCCCACTTTTTCATCATAGCCATCGGTCTGCACTGCCCCGAGGTCGAGCGTCGATAGCCCTCGAGGGTGAACCTCGATCATAGTCTCGAACCTGTGGAATATGCTTACGAGGCATGACAATGAAGGAAATTGGACCCTCCGATTTTACTGTATATAGATAGTCCTCATATTTCTTAAAGTGAAAGTGATAAGAAACGACATTGAATTCCTGCCCCTTTGGTACTTCCGTAACGACGACAGTCATAAGGTGCCAAAAGATGGCGTACACACAGCCCTTGAAAGCCTTCGCATTGATTAAAGCAGTTGGCTGTCCCTTAGCCTCATTCAACGCATATGTGGGGCTTCTATAAATACTTCTCATCTCGTTTTTGATAACTCACTGCATCACCATGCCCCCAAAAAGGTTCCTTCTACCTTTACTTTTGTTCTTTCTTCGAAACGCAACTTCCCTTTATCCTCCGAAATCTTTTAGAAATGGCGAAAGCTTTCGCCTCTGCTTCTCAGGAGAATATGAACTCCTCCTCTTCGCTTCCATCTAAAGGCAAAGCGGCAGTGCCTCCTCATGCTAAGGAATGCATTCCAGGATTTTTTGCAACGACTTCCGATTTCAAGGTCGAGAGACCTTCTTCAAAGTCGGGGTGTTGTGAGCCTGTGTCTCAGTATATTAGCTCAAGAACAGACGTCGAAAGGTAAGGACTGATTACCGCTAGTGGGATGCAGTGCTTGTGGAGATCCTTTCTCGGGAGGAGGATATAACAACATATAAAACCATTTTTTTTAGTGTGTATACTTACCCATTTACCCTTGGGCCGGTGGAGCCATCCTTACCTCCGATAGACCCCGTAATTCTTGACTTCTGCCAACAGTATCAAGTGACCCTCGACCAAATTCACCCTTCGTTATGGCACATTGTCTACATGATCAAGTACTATATGAACATGATTTAGGAGATGCCCTTCACCCTCGATCAACTGATCAGGATGTACAACCCTCGTCTCTTCCGTAGGGGTCTGATTAAGCTTCACTGCCGAGTTCCGAGGGCCCTCTTTGCTTGCATTGAAGAAGTTGGGAATGGAGGGTGGATGAGCCGCTTTTTCCGAGTAAGGGCTTCGGACCTGATCCTGGTGGAAAGGATGCCATTCCCCGAAAGTTGGAACACGGAACGTAAGTAGATACGTTATCTAGAATTTCCTTGCTTCTTTTTTGGTACATCATTCCATGTGCTCAATTTCTTCTGTTGATGCAGCCATAGAAATTTACCCTAGTAAGGTCACGGACCTCTCTGGATGGGTCGGTCGGCTGGACTCAATTTGCCCATATGCTAAGCAAGCGTGGCATGATCTGTCCCAAGCTCGATGGGAAGCCAAGGGCCATGGTGAGCCTTTACTCCTGCTGTAGTCGTTCTTTCTAATCAGAATTGCTACTGATAGCGTCCTTACTCCCTGTGCTTACCTCTTGCCTTTGTGTAGGTTTGGGGGAGGTCCCCTTGATGAAGGGAACATTGCTTGGTGAAGAGGGTACCTTGGGACCTGATGAATGGAAGAAAAGACAAAGGTAACTGTCAAATGAATCTTCGGAATCTAAGACAAGGTGGAAGAAATTAAGGCTGACCCGGCAGCCTTAACTCCAGAAGCAGCGAGAAGTCCCCGAGTTGAAGGCGAGGGGGAAAATGATTTCTTGATAGTGTACGAGGGAGGGAAAAACCTGATCGATCCTCATGCCGTAGAGATGGTGGCTCCCGAGCTGGAGCTTGATGTCGTCGTGGTCCAACTTCGAGTTGGAGAGGCCACTAAGGTAGTATCAGGTGATGTCCCCAAGCCGGTCGATAGCCAAAATATCCCTCGAGCAAGGACACATTCGGTAAGTGGTTCGGAGGTACCCAGTTCTGAAGCCCTGCAGGGACAAGATGTGGCCCTGATTGACCCTGCTGGTGTTGTTGTCGTGAGTGATTCCCCTCAGGGAACGACCTTACCTCCTAGGGGAACACAAGATACCCCGAATGAAGAACCTTCTGATGTGGGGGTGCCTATCGGAGATAAAGATGCATTTGAAAGGCCTTTAGCCGCTCCCGAGGGAATTCCCGAGCTTGATTCTTCACTCGTCTTCGGCGAGATGAGCAGACTTTGTGAGCAGGTAGTTTTTGTAAATCCTTTCTATCATCCTGATCTTTGTCTTTCTAACTTATCTTTTTCAAGCCTTTAGGCCAGGGCACTTTATAATTAGACTTTTGCCTGATTTCAGGCTGAGGTGACCCATCACGAGCGTAAGAAGGCCCATCTTGTTGAACAGGTTACCTAGTTTCCATTTGCTATTGTCTGAATGTTTGCTAGATCCCAGTGTTTTGACATCTTTGATCTGATTCGTGCAGTTTGAGAAGGAAGGTGCACTACTGAGGGAGGAGCTCCAAGCCAAAGACTCCAAAGTCCTCGAACTCAAACAACACGTATGAGAGAGGACCTACGAGAGGGATACCCTCCAAGAAAAAATGGCCTTAGTCAGGCACCAGCTTCATGATGTGAGGGCAGATAGTGAAAAATACAGAGGTCTCCATTCTGAGTTAGTTGTTGCACTATCCGGGATCAAAACCAAAGCTGAGGCGCTTATATCTTTGCATAATGAGGACACCATTGTAATAAATGCTCAAAATGGGAGAGTGTCTGAGGAGGCCGAACTGAAATTGACTCGAGCCGTGGAGCATGCTCATTTAGAATCTCGGAGGGGGACTCTTGAGGATATACATGCGGATGGGGGGGGGTATCAATTTGTTTGCCGAGCTTAAGAGGGTGAAGACCCTAGAGGAGAAAGTTGCTACCATGTTTGCTTCTGGAGATGCACCAGTAGTGGTTTAGAAGATGATGAGAATGGAGGCGGGATACCCCGTGGGGAAGAGGCCATTGAAGGTCCTGGGACTGTAGCTGGAACCGTTGAGGCACAAACTCCGGTAGAGCCGTGAAATATGTAGGCTTGATGATATATTAGGATCATGTTTGGCTCCTTCCTTGTAAGGATTTTTTTAAAAGCCTTGTAAACGTACCTTTGCGGAAAATATGTATAAAAGGCCTTTCATTTTTTATCACTTATTTTCTCCTTTGTCTGTTGAGAATAATGTGTGATATTTTTGATAATCGATCCGAGATCTTAGACCTTGGGTTAGACCCTCGAAATTTTGCTATTGCTGAGTGGCTTATAACGGTCGAAAGTTAGTCCCCGAGTGTTATCGGGTTAGACCTGGCTTTTATACGTTAGGTCACTAGGACCTTCGATTTTAGCACTGGAAACAGTGGCTCTTACGTGTTTGGTAGGTGCGACCTTCGATGTTAGTGTTGGCGAAAATGGTTCTTATTCTTTTGCGCTTAGGCATTTTTAGTTAACTGTTTTGGGTTTAATCTCCGAATCGGGTTTCGACTCGAGCTTATTCGACCCTCAAGTTTTTGAATTTAAAGTTGGCCCTTAGGCTCTTACGCGTTGGGTCTGTACGACCTTTTATATGATCTGGCATCAGTGGCTCGTATGCTTTGGGTCGATGCGACCTTTTATATGAGATGGCGTTAGCGGCTCTTATGCTTTGGGTCGATGCAACCTTTAATATGGGCTTTATTTTTCCCTCGATAAGGATTTTTTGAAATAATGTTTGCCTGACTCTTCGACAGTTTGATAAAAACCTCGGTTGTGAGTCGTTATATGGAGATGATCAAGCAGCTCGGGAGGTTTGGCTTGGTGGCTGAGTATCTTGAAGCTTGTATTTAGGAGCTGACATGGTTGAAGCTCTTTTGCCTATGTCGAGGATAGCCTGTTTAACTGGTTCTTTTTGAAGTATATTCTAAGTAATTGAAGGCCTGTGATTTTATAGCGATGGTCGGGCATCCCCAAGTCGCGTTAGTTTGGATGGTACAACCTTGTGACCATAGTCATTTGTGTTTGGCCGAAGCCTTTCAGTCCCGAGTGAAATAGTTTCGGCATCTATATCGAGGGTATGCCTTTTTAGGGGTCTTACGACTTCAATATATAGCCTTAACTTTGAGATCAGGTTTATGCCTTTAGTAAAGTCTTACAAATTTTGGATACTTGGTACAAGTATGGTTCATACTCGGGAGCCATTACTTGTAAACTTGGTATTGCCTAATGGAGGGCTTGCGATTTTGGAGTTTTCGACCCGGAGGTCATGTGTCCTTGAGTTTTCGGCGCTAGTCCTTGAGTGTTTGGGACGTTTTTGGCTATGGAGATGTTTTGTTATCTTGATGTTGCCTCATTAAGGGCTTACGAGTTAGGAGCTCCGACTCGGGGATCGCATAATTTTGAATTGTTGATGCCAGTCCCCGAGTGTTTGGGTTGTTTTTGACAAAGGAGCCGTTTTTGCAAAAATACCGAGTTTCTTTGATTACTTGGTACAAGTATACACATTTTCGTTGTTACGGGCTCGATTTTTCTATGCGGACATGGTTCATTCCGGAGGGATGCCTCTCTATATTTGAGGTTGATTGCAAAAGAAGCCTTGAATACTTGTTGGGTCTTCATTAGGTAGCATATTGATGTTGCCTCGTTAAAAAGCTTGCCGGTAAAACCCTTCTAGGGACAAAATTCGGTCGAAGGAAAAGAGTGCAACACATGGTGAAAGAGAGAGCGAGACTCGAGGGTGTTTTAGAATCTTCGATCGGACACTTTAGCAGTAGTATCGTTTCAGCTTTGATATGTTCCAATTTCTTGGAAGCTGCTCGCCTTCCATGGTACCGAGCTTGTAGGACCCTTTGCCGATTACTCTGAGGACGCGGTACGGTCCTTCCCAATTTTGGCCTAGCTTTCTTCATTAGGGTTTCGAGTGTTGAGGGTTACTTTCCTTAGGACCAAGTCCCCGACTCCGAGATGTCGGAGGTTTGTTCTGCTGTTATAATACCTTTCAATCCTTTTCTTTTGGCGGCCATTCGGACCAGCGAGGCTTCTCGCTTTTCATCCAATAGTTCGAGGGCCGTAGTCATGGCCTCGTTGTTCAAGCTCTTAGTGGTGTGTCGGAATCTGGCGCTTTCCTCCCATACCTCTAATGGTATCAAAGCCTCGATGCCATATACTAGAGAGAAAGGTGTTTCCCCTGTTCTTCATTTTGAAGTGGTTCGGTATGCCCATAGTACTTCGGGCAATGTTTCTCTCCATTCCCCCTTAGCGCTTTCCAACTTCTTTTTTAAGTTTTGGATGATGGTTTTGTTTGTGGACTCGGCCTGGCCGTTTGCACACGGGTGGTAGGGCATCAACAGGATTCTCTTGATTTTGTGGTCCTCGAGGAACTGTGTTACTTTGCATCCGATGAACTGCCTCCCATTATCGCATGTTATCTCAGAAGGAATCTTGAACCGGCACATAATGTGATCCCAGATGAAGTCAATGACTTTTTTTTCTCTTATCCTTTCGAAGGCCTACACTTCCACCCATTTTGATAAATAGTCAGTCATAAATAAAATGAATTTAGCTTTACCTGGTACCGTTGATATAGGTACGACGATGTCCATTCCCCATTTCATGAACGGCCATGGCGATAAGACCGAATGTAGTTGTTCGCCGGGTTGGTGAATCATAGGGGCAAATCTCTGGCATATATCGCACTTTCGGACAAATTCTTTAGTGTCTTTTACCATGTTGTCTCAGTAGTAGCCTGCCCTGATCACCTTTCGGACTAAGGAATCGGCGCCGGAGTGGTTTCCGCAAGTACCCTTGTGAATTTCTCGGAGTACATAATTTGTGTCTCCTAGCCCCGGACATGCTACTAGGGGGCCATCGAAGTTCTTCTGTACAGAGTCCCATTTTTGTCGAGCGAGAACCGGGCTGCTTTGGTTTGTAGGGACCTCGATTCCTTTGGATTCGTGGGTGATTTTCCGTCTTTCAAATAGTCAATATATTTATTTCTCCAATCCTATGTTAGGCTAGTAGAATTAATCTCAGCATGACCTTCATCGACCACTGATTTGGACAACTGAATAACAGCCTCGGAGAGTAGGTCATCTTTTTCAACAGATGATCCCAGGTTTGCGAGGGCATCGGCCTCGCTGTTCTGCTCTCGAGGTATGTGGACCAGGGTCCATTCTTTGAAACGGCATAACGTGATGTGGATTTTGTCCAAATACCTTTGTATCCTGTCTTTTCGGATCTCGTAGCTCCCATTTACCTGGTTTACTATAAGGAGTGAATCGCATTTTGCTTCGACGATTTCAGCTCCCAAGCTTTTGGCCAATTCCAGACCTGCAATCATAGCCTCATACTCTGCTTTGTTGTTAGTCAATCTTGCAGTTTTTATAGATTGTGGGATTATGCCACCCGTAGGCGGCTTCAAGACTATACCGAGTCAGGATCCTCTCACGTGTTTGGTGCCATAAGTGAACATGGTCCATACCTCGGAAGATGTGCCTGATGTTAGTAAAAGTTCCTTTTCTACCTCGAGCACGAGGGAGGGAGAGAAGTAGGCCACGAAGTACGACAAAATCTGCAACTTGATTACCGTTCAGGGTTAATACTCGATATCATACTCCCGAGCTCGATGGCCCATTTGGCCTATAGGCCCGATAGTTCGGACTTATGCAATATGCTTCAGAGAGGGTACATTGTTAAAATGCAAATACGGTGGCATTGAAAATAGGGTTTCAATTTTCGCGATGCGCTTATTAACGCAAGAGCTAATTTTTCTAGGTACGGAAACCTGGTTTCGGCATCCCCTATGGTCCGACTTACATAATTAATAGGAAATTGCGTACCTTGCTCTTCTCGAACCAGCACATCGCTTACCGCTATCTCAGATACGACCATGTATAGATACAACGTTTCATCCTCTTTTGGCATGTGGATCAAAGGCGGACTTGTCAGATATCGTTTCAATTCCTCTAAGGCGTGTTGGCATTCTAGAGTCTACTCGAAGTTGTTTTTCTTTTTGAGTAAAGAGAAGAAATGATGACTCCTGTCTGATGACCTCAATATGAATCTGCCCAGAGCCGCAATCCGCCCTGTCAGCTGTTGTATGGACTTTACATTATTATCAACGTGATTTCTTTGATGGCCTTGATTTTGTCGGGGTTGATATCGATTCCCCTTTTTGATACCATAAAGCCTAAGAATTTGCCCGAACCCACTCCGAAGTCACATTTCTCGGGGTTGAGCTTCATGTTGTAACTTCTGAGGATGTGGAATGTTTCCTGCAAATGAGTCAAATGGTCCTCTGCACGTAGGGACTTAACTAGCATGTCATCAATATAATCTTCCATTGATTTACCTATTTTTCTTCGAACATTTTATTAACTAGATATTGGTGCGTAGCCACTGCGTTTTTCAGCCCGGAGGGCATTACATTGAAACAGTAGGTACCATACTTCATGATGAACAAAATATTTTCCCTATCCTCGGGGTTCATCTGAGTTTGATTATACCCTGAGTAGGCATCAGAAAGGTGAGAGTCTCGTGGCCGGTCGTAGCATCGATCAGATGACTGATGTTAGGCAATGAGAACGAATCCTTAGGGCACGCCTTATTTAAGTCTTTATAATCTACGCACATTATTAACTTATTCCCCTTTTTGGGCACTACCTCTACATTGGCCATCCATTCGGGGTACTTTACCTCTCTAATAGACCTTATTTTAAGGAGCTTCGTTACCTCGTCCTCTATGAATGCGTGTTTTACTTCGGACTGGGGTCTTCTTTTTTGCTTCACCGGTTTAAATCTAGGGTCAACACTTAATCAGTGGGTGGTTATTTCCGGAGGGATTCCTGTCATATCTAAGTGGGACCAAGCGAAACAGTCGATATTATTAATAAGGAATTGAATGAGCTTTCTCCTGAGTTTTGGGGTTAATCCCATTCCCAGGTATACTTTCCGATTTGGGAGATGCGCGGTCAAAATAACTTGCTCTAGTTCTTCAATTGTCGATTTCGTTGCGTCCGACTCTTCGGGGGCAACAAAAATTCGAGGAGCGAGGAAATCTTCTTCATTATTCTCGGGAGTCTGTATGCTCCCGGGCTCATCCGAGGTAGAGTGTATAGGATTTGGCGCCTCCTAGTAAACCGCATACATTTCTTTTGCCACATGTTGTTCTCCATATATGCTTGTTATACCATCCTTTGTTGGAAACTTCATCATCTGGTATAGAGTTGACGGCACTGCCCTCATGTTGTGTATCCACGGCCTGCCAAGCAATGCGTTGTACCTCATGTCACCGCCGATGATGTGGAACTTAGTGTTATGAGCTGTACCGGACATGTCAACCGAGAGGGAATGGCGATCTCCCTTTTGTTACTTCGTCGGCCATGTTGAAGTCGTGGAGGACCCGAGTGGCGGGTACGATCTGATCGAGTAATCCAAGCTTTTCTACTACCTTTGACCTGATTATGTTGGCCGAGCTACCTAGATCCACGAGCACACGTTTAATTCTAATGTTACTTAAAAGAAATGAAATTAACAGTGCATCGCTGTATGGTTCTATCAAGGTCTGGAGATCTTCCTCGTTGAATGCAAGTGTGTCTTCGGTCATGCGGTCTCGGATCGGCCCTTCTATTGTAGCGGATATATTTATCCGTTTGATCACGGGTCCTTCGGGAATGTCGGTCCACCCGATATCATATGAACGACATGCCGAGGAATCTCTCTTTTTTTCCCAGGTTTGATTTTTTCGAGTTTCCCGTTGAATCTCTTAGCGTGCTCCCTTGTTAATGTAAGGACCGGTGTCAACGTATTGGGCGTCGCACGAGGTTTTACCCTTGGGAATCAGCTCCGGTGTGCTCTCAAGGTTTTACGGTGGCACACCCATACTTGGAATAACCATACCGCCCTTTCCATAGTTTTTGAGACTATTATTTTCAGGTACATTTACTGGCTTAGGCATTTTGACCTGAAATCAAAGATCTTGGACAAGAAAAAATGTGAAAGATAACTTGCGTTAAGTAGTAAAACCAACAAGAAAATAGTCACTATTATTTTTAGCCCCACGGTGGGTGCCAAACTGTTTACCGCGAAAATAGTACTAACAATTAAATTTGATTTTGTTGTTCTAAAAATACGTGATCTATTTTTACGCTAGTTGTTAGGCAATGGATGCTAAGTAAAAAGATTAGAAGACAAGATTATAGCTTAAAGCGGGGTAACAGTCAAACCAAATGGCTGGAGGTCGGGGCCTCGAGCTTGCTTATGCTGGGCCTCGGGGCCAGGTCTGATGTCACAGCGAGGGTAGTCGATGGACGACTAATAGTTATAATAAAATCAACGACGACTCTTTTTGGCCAATAACAAGCAATAAATGAAGAATAATAAATAGCACACAATTGATATGAACAATAAATATAAGTAAAGAGGTCGGAAGAATGTGTTAGAGAGTAGAGAGAATGCTATTGTGTATTTAGTATTTAGCAACAAATGACTACAAAATGACAAGGATCCCCTTTATATATGAGGAGAAATCCCAACATAGTACAAATACATTTATTACAAAGATGTGGATATGGGACAACTAGTTGATGTTATGATTCGGGCTGAACTTAGCTCACTAGACTTTGTCAGCTCTAGTTATGCGCCTTGGGAACTCCCCACTTTTTCATCATAGCCGTTGGTCTGCACTTCCCGAGGTTGAGCGTCGATAGCCCTCGAGGTTGAACCTTGACCGTAGTCTCGAACCTGTGAAATATGCTTACGAGGCATCAGAACGAAGGAAAATTGGACCATCCGATTTTACCCTATACAAGAATCTTATCAATCATAATGAAATTCACTGTTTTTGCTCTAACTGTTTGTTTATATTTCTTTGATGGTTAAAATTCTTAACTTAATCTATGATGATTAATCCATGATTGTATTTGTAGCCCCAGTGGCCATGAATAAGTTCAAAATCTGGTTATCTTACATGTTTTTATGCAACTTTCCGATGATGCCAAAGGGGGAAAAAGGTTGTGCTTTATACTTTGAGCAGTGATGTTTATAACCTAATGTACCTAGTCCTTGATAATAAGTGATAAAAAGGAAAATTCTCTAACATTATGTTGATGTTGAGCTGAGTTTAAATGGGGCCTAAGCGTACGAAAAGCATAGAGTTTGCCATCATCAAAAAGGGAAAATTAGTTGGCCCAAGTAATGGTTAGTTTTGAAGACTGACAAAGGAACTCAGGCATGAACCAGGTCCATCCTTTGTGAGTACTGATACAGGAAGATTTGAGCACGTGGGATCCATGTGAAGGATATAAGCTTAACTTGGTATATTTGATATCTCCTGATCGAAAAGGTTACATAATTGTTAAGGAGAAGCACTCCTTAATCAAAGAGAACACTATCCAAGATAGGGAAGGAGTTAGAAGTTGAAATCAACTAGAACTCTTCCACCAAGGAAGAGCAACATTAGAACTCTTGTTATTTCTTCATCTACTAACTCTATAAATTGCAGGATGTTCTCACATTACAGGGGTTGCACAAACGCAGAAGTTAAACATGAATTGAGAGCAAAATAGCAAGGCAATTTTGCAAGCAATTCGTCTGTGATTCAAGTGTGCAAACCTGAAGCTACATGAACCAGATAGAAGAATTAGTTCCAAGTGTCTATCTTTTATTCTAGTTCAATTGTAGTAGTTGTTTTTAAATTGTACCTTTCAGCTTTATCTAGAGGCAATCGTAATAGGTACTCAGAGTATTCAAGTTAGTGTTAACTTGAAGTTGTCGCAACAGGATTAGAGTTAATCATAGGTTTACAAAAGTGTTTCATAAATGCAGTTTTTGGCTCAGTGATTTTAGTGGAGAGTTTGGGAAAATTCTACTGGAAAGTAGGTCATGGTATTTTTACCTTTTGAGCCAGGTGTTTTTCACGTAAAATACTTTTGTTCTTTATTTTCCACATTTACTCTTTCTGTAATCAGTTTAAGTGAAAAATTGGACACCACAAAAATCACCCCCCTCTTGTTTGGTATTGAAGTATAAAACATCGTATGATCACCCTGTGTCACCCCTCTCTTGGAAGCAATGGGGGAGCTGAGCTACCATATATAGTTATAAAGTAGGACAGAATCATGAAACATGTTAGAATTTGCTCAAGGAACTGCCATTCCAAAGAGTTATATGTTTTCTGCATATTAATTTTTACCATGCATCTAGGTGATACTCTTTTTCTCCATACTCCTTGACCAACTAATAGCTTAGGATCAGATATCTGTTATCGCAAGGTACAAATGTAACTTGGTTATAATCCATTACTAGCTCCATAACATGTTGTAGTCTACTAGTGATCATCTTGGAAATTATCTTATATAGAGTTGTGCAACAGGAAATAGGCATGTATTCCCTTATAGATGATGGATTTTTGACTTTAGGGATTAGAGTGACTGTTGTAGTATTGATTGGTTTATACATCTTGCCAGTGTTAAGGAAATCCAGCTATGCTTTAGTAAGCTCTTCCCCAATTACAGGCGATGCTTTCTTATTCATAAAAACGAAAGTATCGAAACCATCTCCCCCTGGGGCCTTCAAGTCATATATTCCCTTTAGAGCTAGTACCACATCTTTCTTTGTAAAAGGATTTCTTATTCTTAAAAAGGAAAGTATTGAAACCATCTCCCCCCAGGCCTTTAAGTCATTTATTCCCTTCAGAGATAATACCACATCTTTCTTTGTAAATGGCTTTATGAGTTGCAATTGATATGATCTACTTGGCATTGTCCCTTATTTCATTATTCCTGGATGTATGGCAGGTGGCGTATCAGCTGTAGATCCAAGTAATTGCTGATAGAACCCACTAATCTCTACATGAATGTCCTCGGATTTTTTAATAGTCTCCTCATTCACTGATTTGAGCATCCTTATCTGGTTTTGTGCTTTTATTCCCTTCATATTGGCAAATAAAAAAGATGTGTTGGAGTCCCTCAGTTTGAGCCATTGCACTCTAGGCGTCTGTCTGTATATAATTTCTTCAGTTATAGTCCATTTCTCTAGTTGCATTCTAACATTCTTTTCTTCCTCAAACAATTCTGCATTCTGATTTCTACTCATCATCTGTCCTTATATATGCTTTAGGCTTTGTCCGAGACAATGAATCTTTTCTGTTACCCCTGCAAATTCCTTTTTGTTTAATTTCTTTAACTCCTTTCTTATTGTATATGGTGAAATCAGAGGATCCAATTTCTCGTCATTAAGGCATTTCGGGGGATCACCTCGAGACCTCCAGGCTACGAGGTTGTAGTCTATCTCCCTCTCTTGAGGTACGTTGAAGCCCGACCTAACAACAATGCTGGCCGCGGTCATGATGGGACTGGAGAGATCCCTAAGCATGCAGCTAATACTGGCAGAGCTAGGTTCCATCTAGTTGTCCCATCCCCCATTTTTGTAATTAGTGCTTTTGTACTATGTTGGAGTTCCCCTCCTATATAAAGGGAATCTTTGACATTTTGTAGGGGCTCAGTTGTTGCTCCGTCCGCTCCATAAGAAATATAAAAGAACATTATTTTTGCTCTCTCATACACTATCTTGATATTATTGCTTTCATTTAGTGTCTTCATATTCGTTCATCATTTATTGATTATCATTATCCATAAAGAGCCTTCGTTGATTATTTCATAACTGTTAGCCCTACCCCGATCACCCACGATAGCTCGAGTCCGAGCCCTGGAATCGACTTCGAGTCCCTGAATAGCTGACCCAACGGTTTGGTTATAGCTCTCTCCCTAACTTTATTTCGTCTCTAAGTCTCATATACTCAGCATCAACTGCTTAATAAACTAGCATAAAAATAGATCACGTATTTTTATAGTCCCATCAACCAATTTAATTATTATTACCATTTTCATGGTAAACAGTTTGGCGCTCACCGTGGGGCTAAAAATAATAGTGATTATTTTCTTGATGGTTTCGTCACACAATGCAAGTTATCTTTAACGTTTTTTATTGTTCAAGATCTTCGATTTTAGGTCAATATGTCTAACACAGTGAATAGAGGCAAAAACAACAATCTCGAGGACCACGGAGAGAACAGTGTGGATGTTTCGGGTATTGGTGTGCACCACAAAACCCTGAGAATGCGCCAGAACCAAACCTCGTGGACGCGGTCACGCATAACGCCCAACACATCGGTATAAGCTCGCATACCGATAGGAGAGTGCATCAGAGAGATCCACAAGAAGCTCAGAAAATCCCGACTGGGGAAAAACGTGAGGTTAGCCTTCACTTTATTTTTGAAATGTTGCAGGCACAACAACTAGCTATTGCTCAGCTGCAAATTCACTAGAAAACACTCAACACGGTTCGTACAAAGGTCGTTCCCAGAGGAAGAAGCCCCGAAACCCATTCCAAAGAAGTTCAGAATGCCAGAACTCCCAAAGTACAATGGGACCTCAGACCCCAATGAATACGTTACTGCCTACACTTGTGCAGTGAAGGGAAATGAAATAAAGGACGATGAGATCGAGTCCATCTTACTAAAGAAGTTCGGGGAAACACTCTTGAAGGGGCCATGATGTGGTATCACAACCTAGATCCGAACTCCATAGATTCATTTTCCATGCTAGCAGACTCCTTCATAAAAGCACATGCCGGTGCCATCAAAGTGGCAACGAGGAAATCTTACGTGTTAAAAATGAAGCAGAGAGAGAACGAAATGCTGCGAAAGTTCGTATCTCGCTTCCAAATGGAATGGATGGAGCTACTACCAGTCTCCGACGATTGGGCAGTGCAGGCTTTCACTCAATGTCTGAATGAATGAAGCTCGGTGACTTCAAAATAGTTGAAATAAAATTTGATCGAATATCCCGTCGTGACCTGGTCGGACGTCCATAACCGATACCTGTTACAAATCAGGGCCGAGGATGACCAGCTGGGAGCCCCCTCGGGCTCAGTATACCCAAGCAGGCTCTTGGAAAAGAAGCCAAAGCCAAACAAAGAAAGATACCAACCATACATCTAGGATAGAATCCTCGGGAACACATCAACAAAGACGGATCCGATAGGAATGTAGGGTCAACAGAGGCGCCTCGCTTATCAAAATACAACTTTAATGTTGATGTATCAGACATCGTGTTCGTCATCAGCAAAATCTAAGATGCCAGATGGCCCAAACCTGTACAATTAGATCCTTCGCAAAGAAACTAAAATTTGGTATGCGAGTTGCACAACACACACTGACATAGGACCGAAGATTGCCGGCAACTCCGGGAGGAAGTGGCCCGGTTACTCGACAACGGCCATCTTTGGGAATTCCTCAGCGACCGAGCCAAAAATCGATCTCTAGAAAAGGAAGCAGCCAAAAGGGACAAGGCAGACAAGCCGCAACATGTCATCCACATGATTTTTTAAGACGGACGCCACTAGCTGAAACGCTGATGTCCCCTCCAGCAGAGGGACTAAGAGATAAATCGACAAAAAATAGCAGTCGCGAAACCATCTCCAAGGTTTGAAAGGACCATCACCACTAAGGTATAACCATCTCCTTTTTGTTTTATATTATATTTCATGTTGACCCTTATACAGTCGCCCGACCGAAGCAGTCAAAGCACTGACCCGTCTCTAAGACCTTAAGGTTTTAAAGCATCCGTTGCACTCTTTTCCTTCAATCGAGTTTTTATCCTGATAAGGATTTTTACCGGCAAGGTTTTTAACGAGGCAACATCCATATGCTACCTAAGGAAGACTCGACAAGTATTCCAGGCTTCTTTTTGCAATCAACCCTGAATACTGGAGGGCATCCCCCCATGGTCCCATTAGTAAAATGATGTATCGGTCCAAATGGTCGAACGAACCGTGCCTATATAGTCGATCCCCCGACAACGAAACTATGTATACTTGTGTCAAGCAATCAAAGAATGCCTTTTGTCAAAGCATCTCATGCTCCAAAGGAAACTCAGCATTTTCGCTAAAATGATTCCTCCATCAAAGACGTCCCGAATACTCGGAGACTAGTGTCAACAATTTGATACACGCATAACCTGAGGGTCGGAACTCCAAACTCATAAGCCCTCAACGAGGAAGCATGAAAATCACAAAACATCTCCAAGGCCAAAAGCACCTCGAACACTCAAGGACTGTCATCGATAACTCCAAAATCGCACGACCCCAGGGTTGGGATCTCCAAACTGTAAGCCCTCGATAAGGCAATACAAAGTTTGCAAATAATGGCTCCCGAGTCAAGAAACCCTCGATGACTCGGGGACTGCCGTCAAGAGCCACCTCCATCGTCTTATCA
This sequence comes from Nicotiana tabacum, assembly GCF_000715075.1. NCBI lineage: Eukaryota > Viridiplantae > Streptophyta > Magnoliopsida > Solanales > Solanaceae > Nicotiana > Nicotiana tabacum. The sequence continues at coordinate 70,029,412 of NC_134090.1, read as the reverse complement.
AAACCCAAGGCCATATGACCCCGAGCAGGCAAACTCGGTCTCGTAAGACCTACATAAGGTAGCAACTATATCTGTAAGACCTCAAGCAAGGAATGAACAATACTTGTACCAAGTATCCAAAATAGTAAGACCTCAACGACATGTAAAACTTGTAAGACCTTACTAAAGGCATAAACCTGATCCCAAAGTTTCGGCTATATATCGAACGTGTAAGATCTATAAAAAGGCATACCCTCGATATAGATGCCGAAAATACTTCACTCGGGACTCAAAGGCTCCATCCAAACACAAGTGACTCCGGTCACAAGGCTATACCAACTGAACTAACGCGACTCGGGGATGCCCAATCGTCGCTACAAGGTGTAAGAGCCATTGTCGCCAGCCCACACAGGCCTTCAATTACTCCGAATATACTTTGGAAAGAACTAGTTAAATAGGCTAGCCTCGACATAGGCAAATGAGCTTCGACCATGTCGGCTCCAAATCACAGGCTTTGAGCTACTCAACCTTCGAGCCAAACCTCCTGAGGTGCTCGAACATCGCCACAAGTTACTCGAAATCGAGGTTCTTCCCGAACCAACAACAAGTCAGGAAAAAATTACTTCAAAATTCCTTAATGAGAGGAAAATAAAGCCTACATAAAAGGTCGCATCGACCAACCACGTAAGAGCCATTGTCACCGGCCTAATGAGCTTCAGGGCCACACACATAATAGGTCGCATCGACCGAAAGTGTAAGAGCCACTGTCGCCAGCCTGGAATCTAAAAACTTGAGGGTTAAAATGAGCTCGAGTCATAACCCGATTCGGAGACTGGACCCAAAATAGTTAACTATATATGCCTAAGGGCAAAGCGTGGGAGCCATTGTCACCAGCTTACATTAAAAGTTCACTTCGGCCCAAAGCGTAAGAGCCACTGTCGCCAACTTACATTAAAAGGCCATTTCGGTCCAAGGCGTAAGAGCTATTATCGCCAGCCCACACGAACGTAAAAGCCTGAGGGTCAAATGAGCTTGAGACGAAATCTGACTTGCAGACTAAACCCAAAATGGTTGAACAAAAGCATAAGAGCTCAAACGCCTGCTTATATAAAAGGCCGCATCGACCAAATACGTAAGAGCCCCCCAGGCCAGCCTAATGAGCCCTAAGGCTGTATCATCGACTCTAAAGACTCCCACTAACTCAAGAGATCGGATTTATTTGGCTAAAATCTTGGGAAATAGAAACCTAGTGATACTCTTCAAATAGGTCGCCGCTCTCTGATCCACCCTAGTGATACTCATCACAGCCTCGGCCCGGACATTCACCACCTCGGCCTTCGCCTTCGAAAGCTCAGACTCAATCCTCGCGGTCATGTTCGCCCATGCAGAATCACTCGCACGAGCGGTCCAAATTTGCATCTCCAAGGTGGAAGCTTTAGCCAAAACACTCTCCTTGGCCGCAACTTAGGCATCTGCATGGGCTTGCACCCCATCGAACTCACTTTTAACCTTGCCAACTTTGCCCCAGAGCCGCTCCAGCTTCTCCGTTTTGCTCTCCAACTGAAATGTCGAAGCGTTAACCTCCGAAAACGAAAGAAGGAGCATACGTCAACATGAAACACAAGATACCTATCTCTCGAGGCAGCTCTCGCGGCTCCATCTTTAACCTACCTCGCACCGCAGGGATACCAGCTCGCTTTCTTTTTTCTCGCAAAGAAGGTTAAGGGATTTCCCCCTATCCAAAGTTCTCCACAACTGAGCCTCATAATGAAGTAGCTCGGATTTGAGCCTATCGAAGGCCTACGGAAAAAAATTCAATAAGAAAGGAAAAGCGCGAGGCCAGAATAATCCTATGCAGGCTACCAAACTTACAATAAAGCTGAGCCGCTGAGCCTCACTAAAAGCCAACCCAATGTCCGATGGCTTAGTGTCCCCCAAAGAGCCATCAGCAGAAATGGGGAATGTTCTTTCCAGAACGGAAGTCCCCAAAACCAAATGATAGGTCAGGTCGCCTCTCTTGATTCGCTGAGAAGGACTCGCCCCGCTGCGAGCTTCCTCGCACCCCGGAGATTATTTTCGTTTATCATCGACCCTAGACCCCGAGGTCGGTATACTCTCCTCCTCTCCCAGAGAGCACGGTCTCATTTTAGAAAAATATTCAGTACCTGCGGCGGATAAGTTAGTACGTTGAAAAGAAAACACCATTTTAGGGAAACAAGTCACCAGGAGCCTACCATGATGCTTTGCCTCCCACCTTCTTTTGGACAGGTCTCACCACCTACGCCTATCATAAGTCGTGTAGGCTGCCAGCTTGCGAGACCATCGTCTAAATCAGGGACCTCATTCGGCAACCAGGGAGTCGTTACAAAAATGAAACAGAAAAATGTCATTACGGAGCCCGCCTCCAGTAAAAACAATGAAAAAACAGGTGTGACACTTACGTGTGATGTTCCATTTCTCAAAAAAGGGCAGAAACTTTATGGGAATGATATCGATCGTTCGAACTCGAATGAACTGTTTCATCCATCCACGGTCCTCGCCCTCTATGCTATTAATGACAGGAGCCCAGGTAGATCGGCGCTGCAAAACAATCAAACCTCGATAGCGCAGTGGCCGATATAACCCCACGAGATAACCGAGGGTAAACTTAATCTCGGCCTTGTCGGCAAAATATCTTATCATCTGCACTATATTCCAAAGGAATGGGTGAACCTACACCAAGGTAACCCGATATATCTAACAGAACTTAAGCACGACTCGGTCGGGGGGACCTGATGCAAAAGTATGCGTGTACATGCTCAAAAACCCCTCGACATAGGTCATGATGCTCTCCTCGGAGGAAGGCACTTGCAATACCATGCCTTCCCCCCATCCGCAATCATTTCTGATCATCTCAAGGTTTTTCTCTCTCACTGATGAGATAAACCTCGATGCATGCTTCCGATGTCCTAAAATAACGGGGGGTTTCCCCAACATAATGTCTTTTCTCGAGGAAAGGCACCTCGAGGACCGTTTGGTGGGCGGAGGTCGACGTATCATTCATGGCTATGGTAAAATGAGAAGGGGAGATATGAATTTGAGCAATGATTTTGAGTTGGAACAACGGGAGAACAAGCACAGAGCGCCAGGCCCTGTAGTTAGTAAAAGCAGTAGAATCTCCATTTGAGAGGTGAATATATAGGGGCAAGGTAGCGGCTACTCGCGTACCCAGTGGGATAATTAATTCTGGCCCCATTAACGTTACCATTTTTTTAGGGAAATGTGCTGACGAGGACCACCCCAGGGTCCCTTCACCAGATTCCTCGGATGCTACTATCCCGTGAAATTCGAAAGGTAGCGAGGTATCAATGGCTCCTTGCTATCACTAGCACCAGCCTTAAAAAAGCTGTTGATCTAATGTTTTAAACGTCAGTACCACAAAAGAGGGTGGGGCTAATTTGTGTGGTACCCAATTTTCACTTGACTGAACTATAGAAGGACCTGGTTCTTTTATGTGTTCCAACTACTACTGTTTGTGGAATAATAAATAAAGAAAATAAAGAACACAGAGATTCTTACGTGGAAAATACCTTGATCAAAAGGTGAAAAAACTACGACCTACTACTCAATAGGATTTTCCCAAATTTCCACTAAAATCACTAAGTCAAAACAACATTTACAAAACTCTTTGTAAACATAAGGATTAACTCTAATCCCGTTGTCGCACACAACCTCAACTGACCCGACAACTTCAAGTTAACTCTAACTTGAACACTCTTGGTACCTAATACAATTGCTTCTATGAAAGCTGAAAGGTACAAAGTAAAATCACCTACTACAATTGAACTAGAATAAAAGATAGACACATGGAACTGGTTCTTCTATCTTGTTCAAGTAGCTTCAGGATTGCACACTAGAATCACACATAAATTGCTTGCAAAATCGCGTTTCTCTTTTGCTCTCAATTTAAGTTTAACCTCTGCTTATGTGAATTACCAGTAAAAGAGAACAACACTGATATTTAATGGGTTAGTAATTAGAGATTGACTAGGATTCAAATGCTACTCTTCTATCGTAGAAGAGTTCAAGGTGATCTCAAACTCTAACACTATCTTCTTCCTAAATTGTGTTCTCTTCATGTAAGGAGACTTTCTCTCCTTATCCAATATGCAAACTTTTCGATTAGATCATGAGATATTGCTTCTTGATCAGTTAGATTTATCTCCTTCATATGCATCTTACATGTACAGGTTGATCATGACTATGCTTCACAAGATGGACTTGGTCCATGTTTGAGTTCTTTTGTCAATCTTCAAAACTTCACTTGTTCTTGGGCCAACAAATTCCCCCTTTTTGATGATGACAAACTCTATGCTTTTTACTTACTTGGATCCTGTAAGAGCTCAGCTTAACCAATAATACAAAGTTTAGAAAATTCATTTATCATCAAGGACCAAGTTAATTAGGTTATAAATATCACTTATTCATAGTGTGTAAAGAACAATATCTCTTCCCCCTTTTGGCATAATCGAAAAGTTGCATACAAAGTGTGATTCTCAGATTTTAATAAGTACTCATGGCCACTGGGGAAACTGCAAGTGCAATCGTGGTTTAATCGTCAGTTATCAAACAAACATATTTAAACTATCAAGGAAATATTAACATTGAACAAGAGCAAAAACAGTAGATATCATTGATAGAAGATATGTTGCTACCACAATTCACAAACAGAAAGAAAAAAAAATTAAAACATGACCAAAAAAAGATAGAAAAATTTCTAATCCGGGTCACTGAAAGTACTAGACAAATTCAGGAGACAAAGGCTAGAATTTCTAAGGCTTGGGGAAGCTAGAGGGTTGGTTTTGGGCTTTGAGAAGATTCAGCATATTGTGATGAATTCCATCATTCTTCTCCTTTTCCTTGGTAATCTAAAGCCCCTGAAATTTTTGCTAAGTAATTTAAGATTTCGTGGAGCCAAGGTTGGCTAATTATTTTATTTTATGTGCAAGTGCGGATTCATGATATAATGGATATAAATTGGATATTTTAATAAGCGTATAAGTCATATTATAAGTGACTTGGGGTCTAAGGAGAGGCCTAAGTCTAATCCAAGTTGGAAAATTTCATAATGGACTAAAGTTGTGAATGAGTACTCACAAGACCTCACTTTGGATAGTCATAGCTCCAGTTATATAAGGAGTTGTGTGATGCACAACCTATTAAATTAAAGCTCTTTGAGTCTAGTTTGCGACATATCAAACCGTTTGTCATTTAGAGGTGTATACAGAAAGTTACGACCATTTAACTGAGCATGTGTCATATGCACGCCCAGGTGCGCGGCGGAAGCGCGACCGCGCATATTGGGAAGCATTCTGCCTCTGAGCGCGCTATTAGCGCGGGAGCACTAGTAGCAGACCTCTAAATACACCTAAGGACGGGAAATGAGAGGATTAAGTCATTTTTTAAGGCTAGGGTATCCTCTCCATCCCCAATCCGACCAAGGCATCCAATTGCACACCTAAGGTGAGGTTTTAAGTGTGTTTTCATGGTGATTTCACTTCTCAATCACTAGTTACAACATGATTTTGATTGGATTTCATAGAATTTCTTCAAAATCTCAAGAACACCCCAAAGTTATCTTTTAAGATTTGGTCTACATGAGGTAATCTTTTACCCTTAGACTTACATATATGGAGTTATTATGGAATTATGAGTATGAATCAAGTATTACAACTTAAGGTATGGTGATTGGAAGCCATAAATTCCCAATTTAAACACATGGTCATGGTAGGGATTTAAAGGTGATTATTTCATGGAATTTTGTTGGTTGGGTGTAAATGGTTGATCACACATGTGATGTTAGGAGTATAAATTGTTAAAGAATAATGGTGGGATGAATTGTTGGTAAATTGTAGTAGTGGGATGAACTAATACTACGGTTATGAGATGTAAAGATCTATACCTACAAGGAGTTTGATAATATGCCTAAATGGCATAAGTTATGGAATTTGTTACTAATATTGGCCCTATTAGATGTTGTATTGTAGATTGAAGTTGCTTAAGTGTATTGGATCATTGTAGTATCATTAAGGTGCAAATTTCAGGTATGTATGGCTAAAATTCCATCTTTTAGAAATCGAGCTTCATCGATGTTTGTGTGAATATGGTAAGATTAAAGTTGAATTGTTGCATCGATTGTTATTTTACATGAATTGGTGTTGTAACCTTATATGCGTGAAAGTTGTGTCTCAACATGATCAACGTGCTATTTTGATAACTTGAAAGGGGCAAAAGATATGAATTATGTGTTGAAATGCTTAGACCTTAAATTGATATTGAAGCTGCATATAATGTGTCATCTATGTGAAGTCTTATCTATGCTCACAATTTAAATTGCTCTTGTGTGCACCTACTATCCTAAATGGCAAATCTAACATTGAAATTGGGAATGATGTGAAATGTGGCCTAGTGCCAACTATATGACGTGATAGTTGTGGCCCCAAGTGCCTATGAAATGACATATGTGAAAAAAAAATTGAATTGAGATGATTGATGGAAAAAGGGAAATGCCATGGGTAAGGCGGCCTAGCTGATCGGGCCGAGATCGGACGCCATGCGCACACATGGTGGTATTGTGTTGATATTGAATCCCGGATAAAAAGGGAAAATGAGACTGTGATTGAAGTATATGTCTCAAATGAGGCAACCTAGCCGATCGGGTCGAGATCGTACTCCGCTCAAGATAGCAGTGGTAATGTGAATAATGGTGAACAGTATGAAATGTCCCAAACTAAAGGCTATGGAGACATGATGTGAAAATTGTATGATTCTTTTATATTGATAATGTTGTGATTGTTTAAAGCTTTTGAGTTGTACTTGTGATTTCCTTATTTTTGTATGAAAGTTCTTTCTAACTAGATGGTGTTTAGTTATACATACTAGTGTTATTCGATGGCACTAACATCCCTTTTGCCGGGGGTGCTACTTTTTTTTTAATGAATGTAGGTGGCTCCATTGTGGATAGTGCCGATCGCTCATAGCGAAGTACCTTCTTCTCAAAGTCTTAGTGAGCCCCTTTCTCCTTCAAGGGGTTATATTGTACATCTTTTGTTGTAGACTTCACTTTTGAGGTATTGTCGGAGACTTGTTGCCGGCATTTCCATATTAATCTTCAGCTTTACTTAGAGGCTCCGTAGATAGATTGTGGGTGGTGTTTAATGTTGGGGTTTAAGTAGAAATGTTGGTATTTGGAAATCAATTGTTTTTAAAGAAACTATAGATTTGTAATATTTTGGATAGTATGGTTAAAACTACTAATGGAACCAAAGTGAAAGATGTTAATGAAATATTTTCAGAGTTTGAATAATGGAGTATATCTCCTCTTTATTCAAGGATGACTTTGGGTAGTATGAAATCTAACAGGCTTGCTCAGTCGGGTTTACTCGGTTGAGCACCGGTCACTCTCCTCGGATTTTGGGGTGTGAAGTTCTGAGAGCACCCCTCTTAGATTCCATCTCTGCCATACGAGCCTTGAGCCTAGCTATCTCAGCATCCTTGGCTTCACATTCCTGAATAAGAGCCCTGACTTTACTGTTGATAGGAGTCTTCTTGGATGAACCAGGTTCATTTGGGATAACATTGACTAAATAGTCACAAGCAATCAGAGTATAAATGCCAAAGTGATCCTTGCTTGAGGCCATTTCCCATTTCTTCAGAGGCACATTGCACCTATCCAGAATCGTAGTCAAAATAAAGCCATAGGGGGTAGCATGAGCCTTGGAGCCATTGATGACCCTATCTAGCAGCTTGATGATGAATGCAGCCCAATTAATTTGCCTTCCACTTTCCAGGTACTCCATAAGAACTAGGTCCATATAATTTGCAATATGCCTTCTATCTTGCCTTGGCAATAGGCACTTGTTGACAAATTCAAACAAGACTTTGTGTTGTGGCCTCATTTCACTTTTCTGAACAGCCCTAGCCTCATTCACATCTTCAACATCACAGAACCTCCTGGTAATTTCAATGGCAGTAGGAAGGGAGTCCAGACAAGGCCACCTTTGCCTTGTATAGTCATCAAACCCTTCAGAGGGTATATCAAGGATCTCTCCTAGTTTTTCTGCATCAAAGGTCACTTGAACTCCTTTCACCAGGCTGCTAACCTTACCATCCTGAACCTCTGCATTTGCCATGAACTCAATGATCTCATTCTTGGCTAACCTTCCATCCATTTGAACGACCATGTCCTTCCAGCCCTGAGCAGCTAAGGCATCCACCAGTCTCATCATTCCTGGTTCCACCAGGTCTTTCAGCAATCTACCCTTCAAAAAATTTCTTTTGCCAAACATGGCAAGCTTGTCTTGTTCACTATCAGACTCATCTTATTCTTCTTCACCACTCCATTCCTCATCTTCAGAAATTCTAACTTGTTTACTTTCACTGCAGACCTTGTCCTCTTGGCTAATGAAGGTTCAGCAGCCTCAGACACAGAGGAAGACTTCTTGGAAGAAGTCTTTAGCTTTTTAGGCTTAGTGGTCTGAACCTCCACTGTTGGAACTTCCTACTGATGGACCTATTCCATCTCCTCATCTTCCACAGCCTCTGAGGATTTTGCAACCTTCCCTTTTCCTTTAGCCATCCTTTTCTTCTTACACTCAACTAAGAGCCGTTTATAGATCACTCTCACTCCGTTTCACCCTGCTTCTTGTGGTTCTTCCCTTTGGCAAGGAAGTTTCAGTAGTTGTTGGGGATGAAGCCTTTCTTTTTTAGAGGGTTTAGGAGAACTGGGGGCTTTTGGTATGGGAGTTCTTCTTTTCTTTGGATCATAACTTGCCCCAACCTTTTTCAACAGGTCTGCTAGAGTCTCTTCAGTTGATGAACCAGGTTCATCTCCTGGTGCGCTTAGATTAACCAACCCTTCAGCAACTTCACCAGAACCACTTCCCCTTGACTTCTTGCCACTCTCTTCTACATTTTCTTATTCAACCCCACAGATAGCAGGCACAGACAAATCAGCAGTGGGTGAATGATCAACCACTCATTTCCCATTTCCCCTCTCTTTACCACATGCACCCTCTCTCTCTTTTTCTTTTTCATATTTCTTTTTACCTCTACTCCTTCGTAACTCAGGTAATTCTACATCCTTGATAGGCCCAACCAGTACAAACCTAGTTTCTAGATTTTCAATCAAAGAAGAACTTACCTTAGAAGGGGATTCTTGAGTCTTCTCAGAGTCAGAAGAACTAGGTCCTTCCTCCTCACTTTCGGATTTATAGGACTCAGAATCAGAGTTGGAGTCAAAGTCTTGGACCTGGCTTGCCTTTAATTTCTTTGAGAGAGCCCCAAACGCTACTGTTTTCAAAGCAAGCATTTTTACCCTTCTCAGCCTGGTTTTGGGAGATGTACTAGGTGGAGGAGGGGTAGATAAATTAGAAGGAGTGGGTGGTGGAGGAGTTCCAGGATTGTCTTGTGGGTTCGTCATGATCGCTGGTTTTTTAAGAGAATTGGTGAGTTAGAATTTTGGAGAAGAAAGCAAGTGAAAGTGAAGAGGAATTTTTTACGGTTTAGAATTATGGAGATGGCAGTAGGTAATGATGTGTATTTAAGGAGAAATACACATTTAATGTATAACGGTAGCTTTAGCAATGGTCAATTAGAGGTCTAATCAACCTGAAATTTCAGGTTTGAATGAACGTTTAGCCTTCCCTAGATTTTAGGCAATTTTTGTGGTTTAGAGTTCTAAGGCTGACGGAACTGGTTCAAAACTAACAGATAGAATTTTCTAAGGAGTTGAACAATTGTAGGACTTCTACTCATGATTTAAATATTCATATTTCTAATTTTACAGAGTATAGAAAACATACCTTAGCATTCAGATGAACCCATACTGATGAACCAAGTTCTTCATTTAGAATTCTCTTGAACATGCCTCAATTTACCATAATAGAGAAAATTTTATAAGAGATCAGTGAGTCATATTAACACATGTCATAGGAGTATACTAATTACAGTATGAAGCTGAGTAGAAATTAATCTAGATATTTACACAAGTTCAGATTTCCTAGCAAATTTTTTTTCATTTTTCATCTTCATTTTTTTCATTTTTTTTCATTGTGCATTCTGAGCTGGTCCTATTAGGTGATCTTAATCATCCTTAGTTCCAACATGTTCCTCTCAAAGTTTTCTCTACTCAGTGCTTTAGTGAAGATGTCAGCAATTTGTTTATCAGTAGCACAAAATTCTAAGAAGACCAATCCTTTCTCATAGTTATCTCTTAAGAAGTGGTGTCTAACATCTATGTGCTTAGTCCTCTTATGATGAACATGGTTCTTTGTTATACTCATAGCACTAGTGTTATCACAGAAGATAGAAATACAACCAACTTCAGTGCCAAAATCTATCAGCTGTTGTTTGATCCACAACAATTGAGCACAACAAGAGGCAACATCAAGATATTCAGCCTCAACAGTGGATAAGGCCACTGAATTTTGCATTTTAGTGGCCCATGATACAAGACATGAACCAAGAAAATGAGCCATACTTGAGGTTCTCTTCCTATCCACAAGGAAACCTGCATAATCAGCATCAACATACCCTACTAGATAGAAATTACTACCTTTAGGGTACCAAAGACACAGAGCATTAGTTCCTTTCAAATACCTCAGTATCCTCTTGACAGTAGTCAAGTGAGATTCCTTTGGATTAGCTTGAAAGTGAGCACAAAACTCTCACTGAAAACTATGTCAGGTCTGCTGGCAGTAAGATACAAAAGTGAACCAATCATACCCTTATACAACATCTGATTAACAGATGAACCAGGTTCATCTATGTCTAATTTAGTGGCAGTTGCAATGGGGGTGTCTAATTCCTTTGATTCATCCATTTTAAACTTTTTGATCAGCTCTTTTGCATATTTCTGCTGATAGATCATGGTTACCTCTTTTGTAGCCATGTTCAAGCAGGAATTTGGACAATCGTTCATACCATGATCTAGGAGCCTGCTTGAGTCCATAGAGAGCCTTGTCTAATTTGTACACATGCTCAGGACATTCCTTGCTCTCAAACCCTAGAGGTTGTTTAACAAATACTTTTTCTTTTAGGTATCCATTTAGGAAGGCACTTTTGATATCCATCTGATGAAGAGTGAATTCCATGTGTGCTTCAAAGGCTATGAGGAGTCTTATTGCCTCCAGTCTTGCAACTCAAGCAAAAGTCTCATCATAATCTATACCCTCCTCTTGGCTGTAACCTTGGACCACCAGTTTTGCCTTGTTTCTTATAACTGTTCCATCTTTATCAAGTTTGTTTCTGAAGACCCATTTTGTGCCAGTTACTGATCTGTCCGTGGGTCTTGGAACTAGATGCCAAACTTGACTTCTCTCGAACTGATTGAGTTCGTCTTGTATTGCATTTACCCAATATGCATCCTGCAAAGCCTCAACAACATTTTTAGGTTCAATAAGAGATAGGAAAGCATCAAAAGTAGAAAGATTCTTTAATTGTGATCAACTTTTAACTCCATAGGTTGGATCAATACTTATGTTGTCAATGGGATGAGAACTTTGATACTTGTGAGGTTTCACAACCAACTGATTTCTTCTTGATGTTTCTCCCATGTTATGTTGATGAGGAACAGGGTCATGAACAGGTTCCTTTAGGAGATTGGTTTCAGTTCTTCTTTGATCAGTTCCCCCTATCAGGCTGCCCTGGATGGAAGAACCTATTCCATCACATGTTCCTTCTTTTGGTGCCACTTTAGCTTGAGCTGAGACTTCACTCAAATTTTTTACTAGCCCAATAGCTTCATCTTCATATTCTTGTCTCTCGTACAGAATGTTAGTTTCATCAAACACTACATGTACACTTTCTTCTACACATAAAGTTCTTTTATTGAACACTTTATATGCTTTGCTATGTGAAGACTATCCCAAGAATACTCCCTCATCACTTCTGGGATCAAACTTACCTAGGGAGTCCTTTCCATTATTGTGCACAAAACACTTACATCCAAATGCCTTAAGATGGGATATATTTGGTTTTCTCCCTTTAAGTAACTCATAGGGAGTCTTCTCTACAAGAGGTCTAGTCATGCATCTATTTATGATATAACATGCAGTGTTTACAGCCTCTGCCCAGAAGCTATGGGACAGTTTACTAGAAAGAAGCATAGTGGTAGCCATATCTTCAAGAGTCCAATTCATTCTTTTAACTACTCCATTTTGTTGAGGAGTCCTAGGGGCAGAGAAATTATGATCTATACCATGCTCATCACAAAATTCAGCAAACTTAGCATTTTCAAATTCAGTTCCATGATCAGACCTGATTGATGTAAGTTGATTACCTAGTTGTTTCTGTGTTTTCCTAACAAAGGCAGTAAACATGTCAAATGTTTCATCCTTAGATGTTAAGAATAGTACCCAGGTAAACCTAGAATAATTATCAACAAGTACCATCACATATTTCTTACCATCTCTACTCAATGTTCGCATTGGACCGCAGAGATCCATATGAACCAGTTCCAACGTCCTGGTTGTGCTTACCATTTTCTTACTTTTAAAAGATGATCTTACATGCTTCCCCCTTGAACATGCCTTACAAATTTTGTCTTCCTTGAACTTGATGTTTGGTAACCCTATCACCAAGTCCTTGGAGACTAATTTGTTGAGTTGATTTAGACTTGCATGACCAAGTCTCTTGTGCCATAGGAGGGGATCATTGTCCAACACACTCAAGCAAGTGAGTTCATTTTATAAAAGAGTGGACAAATCTACAATGTCAATATTGTTAATTCTTTTTCCTTGCAAAACAATCTTGTCAGTGGTAAGATTAATCACAAAGAATTTGGTAGAGGTAAATGCTAAAAGGTTACCTCTGTCACCCAATTGTGATACACTGATTAGGCTATATTTCAAGTCATCTATCAAGTAGACATTCTCAATGGAGTGTAAGTCTGTCATACCTACTTTTCCAACCCAATAATCTCACCTTTCTTCCCATTCCCATATGAGACATTACCTCCTTTTAAGTCCTCAAGTGAAAGGGGTAAATTAAGTTCCTTTTGGCCCACCCAGGTAGCCTATTGTTTTCTTGAACAAAGGTTTTGTTCTTTTGACTGGCCTTTTCTTTTGCGTTACATTTATTTTTGTAATGACCAGTCTTGCCACAGTGTGTGCAGATTTTATTTTCAGGAAGAGTGAGGTACTTGCTTTTGGGGTCCCACTTAGGTGCTTGGGACCCATATCCAAGTCCTATCTTGTTGCTACTGTGATGTTCTTGTAGCCAGGATTGTGCATCAAAAGCCTTATTCCATTTGCAAGTTCTGTCTAGTTTATGTTTTACCTTCCCTAGGTCTTCTATTAAGACTCTTATCTGCTCATCTTTCCTGTACAACTCATCCTTCATTTTTCATAGGTTTTCTTATAAGGTGAGATGTGTGTGATCAGCTTTCTTCTTACTTGTTCCTAATTTCAGTTTTAAATTTTTAGACCTAAGTTCTAGGACACTGGTGTCATGTTCAAGAACTTGGTTCTTCAACTCAACATTTTTACTGTCACTCTCATTAGCCCTAGATTCTAGATTTTTGCACTTGGCTTTTAAGATAACACACTCCCTAGACAGCTTTTCCTTCTCATTGTTTATTATCTCAGACTCATCGATGAAGTCTAGCAATAATTCAGACATCCTTTCTTTAGACAAAAATTTAATCTTGTCTTTGAGATGAAGCGCACTTACCTCTTGTTCATCATCTGATTCTCCGATGGCCATAAGTGCTTGTTCATCTTCAGCTTTATCTTCTGAATCCTCATCTGATGTTTCTCCCCAAGCAACAACCATAGCCTTTGTTAATTCTTTGTTCCTTTTGGGTTGAGCCTGTTCCTTCTTTATATTCCTTTGTTCAATCTTTTCCTTCTTCCATTCAATTTCCCACTGAGGACAGTTCTTGATCATGTGATCAGTCTTGCCATATTTGTAGCAACCCTCGTAGGTTTGTTTCTCAGGAGCCCTTGGTTTGTTGAAGATTGTACCTCTTGAAGAACCTTTTCCTCTCATTAGGTAATTTTTGAAATCCCTTATGATCATGGCCATTTCATCATCCTCCAGATCTGCACCTTTAGCTATTCTGAGAGCCAGACTGCTTTCCTTATTGGGTGCATCCATTTTCATGGTTTGCCTTCTCAGTTCATAGGCAGTGAGGTTTCCAATCAGTTCATCCAACTTGAGAGTAACAATGTTATTTGATTCCTGAATAGCAGTGATTTTGCTTTCCCAAGTCACTGGTAAGACCCTTGTCAAGATCTTCTCAACCTTGTCTTCTTCAAGGATAATTCTCCCAAGAGATTTAAGTTCATTTGTTAGTGTTGTGAACCTTGTGTACATCTCCTGGATAGTTTCTCCTTCTTTCATAATGAAATTCTCATATTGAGAATATAGCAGTGTTTCTCTTGATCTCTTTACTTGAGGAGTTCCTTCATGAGCCACTTGCAAAGTGTCCCATATCTTCTTAGCAGTGGCACAACTTTGAATCCTGCTGTACTAGTCTAGAACCAGTCCTCACACAAGCCATTTCTTGGCCTTGGCATTCTTTTCCCATTTCTTCAAGTCTTCAGTAGTGCAGTCAGCTATTGTCTTTGGCACGTCCACTCCTTTAGCACTCTTCTTTGTAGTCGCCAAGGGACCATCAGTGACTATGTCCCAGAGTTCATAGTCTTCTCCAATGATGTGATCTCTCATCCGATTCTTCCACCAAGAATAGTACTGACCACTAAAGAGTGGAGGCCTAGCGATGGATTGCCCTTCCTAGTTTCCAGGTGGTGCACTCATCTTGATCTTTTCCTAAGGTGTTAACCTCTTCAAGGATAACCCGCTCTGATACCAATTGATGTTTTAAACGTCAATACCACACAGGAGGGGGGTGATTTGTGTGGTATCCAATTTTATCTCGACTGAACTATAGAAGGACGTGGTTCTTCTATGTGGTCCAACTACTACTATTTGTGGAATAATAAATAAAGAAAATAAAGAACACAGAGATTTTTACGTGAAAAACACCTGGCTCAAAAAGTGAAAAAATCACGACCTACTACTCAGTAGGATTTTCCCAAACATCCCCTAAAATTACTAAGCCAAAACAACAATTACCAAACTCTTTGTAAACCTAAGGATTAACTCTAATCCCGTTATGGCACACAGCCTCAGTTGTTGCGACAACTTCAAGTTAACTCTAACTTGAACACTCTTGGTACCTAATAATATTGCTTCTACGAAAGTTGAAAGGTACAAAGTAAAATCACCTACTACAATTGAACTAGAATAAAAGATATACACATGGAACTGGTTCTTCTATCTTGTTCAAGTAGCTTCAGTGTTGCACACTCGAATCATACATAAATTGCTTGCAAAATCGCCTTGCTCTTTTGCTCTCAATTTATGTTTAACTTCTGCTTATGTGCATTACCTGTAAAAGAGAACAACACTGATATTTAATGGGTTAGTAATTAGAGATTGACTGGGATTCAAATGCTACTCTTCTATCATAGAAGAGTTCAAGGTGATCTCAAACTCTAACACTATCTTCTTCCTAAATTGTATTCTTTTCATGTAAGGAGTCTTTCTCTCCTTATCCAATATGCAACCTTTTCGGTCAGATCAGAATATATTGTTTCTTGATCAGTTAGATTTATCTCCTTCATGTGCATCTCACATGTACAGGTTGACCATGACTGAGCTTCACAAGATGGACCTGGTCCATGTCTGAGTTCTTTTGTCAATCTTCAAAACTTCACCTGTTCTTGGGCTAACACAATCTAACTTCGGGACAGGACCCAATTTAGGGGTCCCGGCCGCTCTGAATATGGTTTTCGAATAGCTAACGCCTTGAGTCGAAGGATAACTCTACTCGAGCAGCGAGGTAAAAAGAACGAAAAGACAGAGAGAAGAAAAACCCTTTGTTTTCATTACCACAAATATATTTACAAGGGACGTCTTTACAAGACTCACTCCCCGGGGGACACATGCACAAATAGGGGGCAAAAGCGACACAAGGCCTACTCTTCATCACCACTATCCCCCGAACCATCTTCGGGATCCTCGTCTTGGACGATCAAAAGCGCCAACTTTCTCTCCAGCTCCCGGGCCTCTTCAATTCCAACTGACAGATCGACGCCCCCGGCCTCGATCTCCTCTGATCTTTTTATCCTCGCCTCCGCCCTGGCATGTTCGATGGCCCGAGTCAGTTTGTGCTCAGCCTTTATCGATATGTCACGGGCTGTCTGATGCACTATGGCTGCATCCTTCAAGTAAGTAGCTACATTTCTTTCGATCTCGGACTTGGACGCAACTAGCTCAGCTATCTCCTTTCGAGCATCCTTGAGAAGATCACGGGTCGATGCCAACTCCGAGGTCACTGCCTAGTTTTGTTTCCTCAGCCCGAGGATCTCCACATTCAGTCGCCCA
This sequence comes from Nicotiana tabacum, assembly GCF_000715075.1. Classification (NCBI taxonomy): domain Eukaryota; kingdom Viridiplantae; phylum Streptophyta; class Magnoliopsida; order Solanales; family Solanaceae; genus Nicotiana; species Nicotiana tabacum. The sequence goes on along the minus strand of NC_134090.1, from coordinate 70,013,002 downwards.
ATCTGCGAGTCATGTTGCTCGCTACAAAAAAAAAGGTAAACCGGTCAGTATCAAATTACGGGACTAAGGGAAATACTCATACATAACAAAATACCTGCTCGACAAGGGCATCTTTTTCTCAGAGTGCTCTCTCCAAAGTAGCTCGGAGCTCGCTTGACTCTTTCTCCTTCTGGACATAACTAACCTCCGATTCTTGCAGTCTCGAGGACATCTTCTTAATCTCCTTCTCACCGCATGAAATCTCCTCGTTAATCCTAAAGAGGGAATGATTGTACATCTCCTTGCATATAGCAAAACAGAAGTGTTAGAAGAAGGAAGAAGGGTGTCCGAGGCCAAAAGAAATATACTTAAAGCAACTATCAGTTGCTGCATGAACCTCTCGGCTGCCTTGACAGAGTCAGGAGCGTCATGATCGATGTTCCAGCTAACGTCATCAAGAATATAGCCAAGCGTGCATCTCCCCTTGAGGGGACCCCCGGCTTTGGCGGCATTCGTATCTTGTGCAACCCTTAGCTCCCCTGACAAAAAATGGGAGTCAAAAATGAAATCGCCCATTGTCCAATGTCCCCGAGGTGTAGTTCCTGCTCCTGAAAAGCTCCAGGTCCCGTCCCTTCAGGGACAACGGCAATGGTCCCCCCAACAGAAACTGCGCCGAACTTAGTCATGGGATCTGAGGCCACACTGACGCCCTTCTCGATTACCTTCGGTCTACTGGGCCGACCTGAGTTAGCCGTCCCCAATTTAGTAGCCTCTGGTCGGGGTATTTGTGCAGATTTTGCGACCGGCCTCGGCCTCTCCTCCAAGCTCTACCCGCTCTCGTTACCGTTTTCGTCATCAGTACAGAGGCTTGCCTCGAAATTACAAGTTAAGGTCCCAATGGCAGTTTTAGGCTTATGCGTCTTAGGTTTCTTCACCATAAGAGGGTCGGCAGCCTCCTTGCCTTTACTTTTATTTCCCTCGGCAGGTTTTGAAACCTTCGTCCCGCCTCCAGAGGGTGGTCTCATCAGCATATTCTCGCCAAGGCCTGCACGAGCATAGTGGCCACAACTTGTCAGCACAAGGAGGTACAAAACAAACATAGGGTTGAGATGTAGGCGGCAAGATAAACTTTACCATGATTCTTGTCCACCCACCGCATCTTGGCCAGGTCGGTCCAAGATCGGGCAAGATACGAAAACTTTTCTCCAACCGCTCTATAACGACCTGACCGGTTGTTTTGAGCTCTAGTGTGTCATTTAGCAGTTTGGGGCTATGAGCAGCTTCACTTCAGGTATTATGACTTGTACACATGGTCGGAATTGAATTCCGGAGAGTTCGGAGTTGATTTAGAAAGGGAATTCTCATTTCGGAAGCTTTAAGTTGAAAGAATTGATTACTATTGGATTTCAGAGTAAACAACCTCAGAATTTGGATTTGAAGGTTCCAATAGGTTTGTATGATGATTTCGGACTTGGGCGTATGCCCGGATCGGATTTTCGATGACCCGGGAGCGTTTTGGCGCCTATTGTGGAAGTTTAGCATTTTGGAAGAAATTTCATAAGTTTGGGTTGAAGTGCATTTCAGTGTTATCGATGTCTGTTTGGGATTTCGAGTCTCGGAGTAGCTCCATATAGTTATTCTGGTGTTGGGAGCGCGATCGGAAGTGAATTCGGAGGTCTGTGGGTCATTTTGGAGTTATTTGGCTAAAGATAGAAATTTGAAGGTTTTTGAGAAGTTTGACCGGAAGTGGACTTTTTGATATCGAGGTCGGATTCCGATTCCGGAAGTTGGAGTAGGTCCGTAATGTTAAATGTGACTTGTGTGCAAAATTTTGAGGTCAATCAGACGTGATTTGATATGTTTCGGTGCCGAATGTAGAAGTTTGAAATTTTAAAGCTCATAAAGTTTGGATTGGAGTACGATTCATGATTTCGACGTTATTTGATGTGATTTGAGGTCTCAAGCGAGTTCGTATCATCTTTTGGGAAGTGTTTGTATAATTGGTTAAGGTCCCGAGGGCCTCGGGTGGATTTCGGAAGGTTAACGAAATGAATTTCGGACCAAAGAGTTGCTGAAATTTTCTACAGAAAGCTGTTTTGACAGCAACTAGTGCAATCGCGGAGCTGAATTTGGAAGCTTATATCTCGAAATATATAAGGAATCTGAAAATGTGCAAAACATAAAAGTTGTTGCCCTTGCATTCTAGTTTTCATAAAGTTAAACCACTTATGATTTGGACATTTTATTAGAATATTATGATCGATTGAAGATGGATGGTGGAGCAGTTTTGACAGAATTTTCTGATGCATGGAGCTGACTTTAGAATCTCATATCTCAGAATATATAAAGAGTTATATGGTGTACAATCTATCAAATGAAATATCTTCGAGTCTAGTTTCTAAATATTCAGGTCGTTTGTCATTTGGATATTTTCACAAGGGGTTATGGGCGTTTTAACACAAGGTGTACAGCAAGGGAAAATTATAATAGGATGTACAACCTGCACAGTGCAAGGTACAACTCGATGAAGCCTGAGCAGATTGTTTTAAACATGAGTTTTGGCCCATTTTTTTTATTTGGCTTGGATGATTTTGGAGAGCTCAAGGAGGCATTTTCACCAAGCAACACTAGGTAAGTGTCGCATGTATGATTCGCTAGTGGGGTAATATATGCATCTATGGTTCGCGTCATTCGACCCTTGGCAGTGCATATTTTACATTTATGTTGGATCGGGCTGTACGACCTCGGCATGATATGCACATGCTTGTATTGCTTGCCTGAGAATTTTAAATGTTGATAATTGCCTTTCCTCGCTACAGATAAATTGATAAAGGCAGTGAAAGTAAATCTTTGGAAATCCTTTATTATTTGATAAGTTGTTTACCTGTTTTCCAGCTTTCTGAGTTTAATTTTACTTTATGAAATCCATGAATTCCTCACACTTTTGCTATATTATCATTGGACCACTAGTAAGTGTCGAAGTCGACCTCTCATCTCTACTTCTTGGAGATTAGACGAGATACTCATTAGGTACACGTTGTTTTCGTACTCATACTGCACTTGCTGTGCATTTTTGTTGCACATGTTCATATGTGGCTAGAGGCTTAGTCACATAGAGGCATGGTTGATACGGAGACTTAGGTGAACTTCATTTATCGAGACAAATCGCAGCTAGCAGAATCCCCTTCAGAGTATTTACGGTGTTTTTCATTTCTGTCCAACCTGTATTCCATACAGTTACTGTATTTTATTTCATTCCCTAGTAAATGCTCATGCACTTGTGACGCCGGGGTTCAGGGATGTTTATGGGGTATATTGTATTAACTTCTTAACATTCATATTTGATTTGAAATGATTATCTTTTACTAGTGGAATTGAAGGAAAATCATAGTTTTTAAAATTTATTAAAACGAGAATTTAATTAAGTATTTTGGTTGGCTTGCCTAATAGCGGTGTCCGGTGCCATCACGACCCTCAGTGGAATTTGGGTCGTGAAAAAATGGTATTAGAGCATTAGGTTCCCTTAGGTCTCACGAGTCATGAGCAAATCTAGTAGAGTCTCGAAGATCGGTACAGAGTCTGTACTTATCTTCAGGAGGCTACAGGGCTGTTAGGAGCACTTCCCTTCTTGATTTCCTCAACGTGCGACTTGATTCCTTGAGGCTTATGCCCTTGTTTCCTTCCTACTCAATCTTACGCAACGCGAACTGCTTGCTATAAATCGAGAATTGAAGAATTGTAATGGTACTACAGATGTGGTGCGGGATGTTTCTCCCGGTATAGTTGGGTGAGCTATTGTCGTCGCCTTGCAGAATGATCTTTTTTTCTATCGTTTCGGCTCGATAGTTGTGCTTCTAAGAGCTTGGAGGCCATGCACAGGTTGCAATGATGCTCGCGATTGGTTATCACACAGTATTGACTTGATGGTAGGAAACTTGCCTATGTGTTGGGGCGGTGAATGAGTTGAATGGAAATCTACTCAGTACATGATTCAGAGATATGATATTTCACTTCCGACGGAGGAAAAGCAATTGGCCTATGAATGTCCAGATTTGGGGTGATGGAGTAACGAGACTTGGTAATTTCGAGCGTCGTGGAATTTTTATCTGCGATGTAGTGTCGTCATCCTCGATTGTATGTGTTAAGTTTGATGGTGTTATGGTCTTATGCAATTCACCCTTGGGTAGGATATTGTGAGATAATATTGGAGAAATGACTATTGGATATCGCGGTGTGCGGCGGTGCAGGATTGAATCGGTGTTTCAAATGTCGGCGGGTCAAGAAAGATGATCTCCGGAAAGGTTTAAAGTTAGTAGCGATTTGTGGGTTCAAGTGCTACGAAGATAGATGTTATTAAGGCAACAATTGAGCAGCAAAGGATGAGGAAGGACATGTGGGGAGCGGCAGGCGGTGGTTAAAATTTCTAGAAGGCCAGGTATAAAAAACAAGGGTCGAGTAGTCGATTGAAGGGGTGAGTTCCGCCAAAGTGGGAGTGTGGCGGAGTTATATATAAGCTTTGTGGTAGTATGACTACGCACCTTGAGGAGAGTTTGGAATGATTTGGGAATTTTAGTGATTGGTGATTGGGGTCTACGGATTTAATCTGAAGTATGGGCTATTATGCGGCAGGAGATTTGATATAACAGAAAGGAGCTGCTTGAAATGAAGAAGGATACAACATAACCTTGAATTGGAAAGATGTTGCCACACAATTAATTGATGTCCACGAGGGGTGAAGGGACTTGTGCAACTAGAGAGTGAGCTCAAACTCAAGTGGGTTATCTTCTGTGAGTGGATCAGTGGTCGCGTGGTTGGCGAAGCTTCTGCAAAGAGTCCTACTGGATACCCAATAAGAAATAGAAAATGGGAATGTTGCGAGAGATTCAGGGTGTTCATGGAATGCTAACAGAAGGATTTCTAGGAATTTGGCGGTTGATTTCGCAAGGCTATGTCAATAAAAAGTAAAGAATCTTGGTGGGTTCCATAATTGTGTAGTAGTAGCTCCAAGCTAAGTGGGAGAGTCCCACCGCCTATGATTGGGTTGCATGGTTAACTACTTGCGAGGTTTCTGGTTATTAGCATATTAATGGGTTATTTCAGCTACGGGAAAGGAACATAAGTGGTAATTTGAGCAAAGGAATTGTTAAAGGTATGCTATGGTTGGCCTTATTGGCTCATGTTCAAACTTGGGGAAGGATTTAGGATTTATGCCTTGTATAGATGCGGGTTTCAAGGGAAGTGATTCTACCGGGTGCTTCGCCGAGAAAGTATTCATGTACTAGAAGATTCATGGAGTTGATTATATTCGGGGCCAAGTCAGAGCGGGTGGCTCTTAATAACGGTCCTAGTGGATCCAAAGGGGTAAAGTGTGGTGCCTAATGATTTCGAGCCTATAGGTACGGTTAAGAATCAAGATTTTGTAGAAACTTGTGAGAAAAGGCCAAGGATATTCTATGATGTTTTGACTTGCAGTGTAGCATTTGGGAGGAAAATGAGAAAAGACTTCGGACCCATAGTGGGATTATCAGAATGGGCATACCAGTTGAGGATGCGAATGCGCGCACAAGAGAGGTATGAAATGGTTCGTGGGATTTGAGACAACATGGTCTCATGATTCAAGGTCACTCGGGATGAGTGCAGATTGAGTTCGCTATGTTTTGAATGGAACTATTATTATTCCTAAGGCAATTGAGTCTAAGTTAGAAGAAGTAGATTGGTTAACCATGATTGAATTGGAATGATAATGGCAGTGACTAGTTCCCTTAGTGTGATTAAGTTATGCAAGTGATTTGTTACGGTACGGGTGAGGCCAGTTGGCCGCCGTAATTGATGTTATTTAGAAGTATTCCACTGTTATGGCCTGTTATGTGTAGGCGGATCCCGAAAGAGCTATGGTGACTTAGACCACTACTTAGAGATTTGCATATTCTACGGATTATGAGAATTCACCTATGTGTTGCTATGGTTCTCCTAAAGTGAGTTAAGTGAAAAGTTTTTTTTATGATGAAGTGTTAATATATTAGTGGTTCCGGAGTTATGATGAAAATCGTGTTCTATCGTATATTGGCATGTTGGGTGCAGTGATTGGTATGGAATTTGAAATGAGGATCAAGGTTGCAGTTCGGTGCTGATAAGGATGTCACGAGCTCGGACGAGCAGGAAAGGACTTTCGATGTTTAAAGTAAGTTGGTATTGTCTTCAGCGTCACCTGAGATCGGTGTTTTGTGAAAAAGGCTTTGCATCCTGGTTAAGGATTCTTGATCGCTTTTCAGCGTTAGTACGGCCGGTGGTTTGGATGTATAGACTTGTTATCTGTTACGGAAAGTTGTGGGAGTGTGACCCATGGGAAGGTTGTATAAGTGTGGCATGTATCCACTTAATTGATTGAAGAGTTAAACCAAGTATGAAGATTGTAGTGATGTCATTAAATTGAGAATTTATGCCTGGAGGGCACTCGGTTTATTGGGTTGTGGACTGTGGAGGATTACTCTGGTTATGATGGTCGTTCTTGTGTGTTATGAGAAAAAGGGGGTGATTATGGACCTTTGAAAGGTTATTATCCTAGTTCAGTGCGATTAGAATCAGCTTGAGGTTTGTGTATGGATATAAATGTGAATATGGGCTCTATATCAGGCTAGATGTGTTCATTTCAGCAATGCTCTCCTTATGGAAGAGTAGTCGGGGTGTTTATTCGTCGTCAGCTATTTCATGTAATGATATATTACATCGTGTGAGTTGTGAGACGACATGGTGAATTTCTTATGTGTTGAGGTTGTCGTGCCCCCTTTTTCTAAAGGTTAAATCGGGCTTGTGACATTTGGGAGGAGAACTCGTTCCCTTTTGGGAATTGGGTTTTGGAATTTGAAGAGTCGCCACCTAATGATTAAGTGCATTAGGACACTAAGAAGGGTTTGAGTTTGAAGAACCAGAGTTTGGGTAAGGGCTAGAAATTATCTCGAGGGGAAGGTGTTAGGCACCCCTCAAGATCCACTAGTGTGGTTCCCGGCCATGTTACAATTGTGACTTCACATAATCAAATAAGCAATTAAGGGCTCAAGTAAGAAGGGGTTCACATACAACATTGCAAGTAAGTCGAAACTTGAGAAAGGGTAAAAAGGGGCAGGAATTTGATGAAAGATTTAAATAATTCTACAAGGAATAAATAAAAACAAATAAAAGGGAAGGGGGGGGTCATAGGTTTATGATTAATATGGATCACATCACTGCAATACCCAGCAATCACTCCTCAGAAAAGGGGTCACACGTGATACTAGCGCACCGGTCATCATATCCATATCTACCCTCCCCACCCCGTCAAGGTATTAAAGCACGGAATAGTATCGTTACTTATTGCATGCTATTACCCATCCCAATCCTATTAGTTCCGGAGGCATTGAGAATACTAATCCTAAAGGGGAGGGAGTCAGGGGCTTTTTCCAGAGTTTCAAAAGGATAAAAATCTAGGCGACAAGCAAAACAAACAGCAGTTAAAGGGTGAACAAATAGCAATTAAGGCTCAGGTATGCCTCCTCATTCAAAGCAGCAAGTTATTTAGCATGACTTACAAGTACCGGTTAGATTTGAATTAAATTAAAGCATAGGATAGGCTGATTCATCACATATTTCTCAGATGAGGAGTCAGAATTAGCCTTGTCTGGTTATAGTTATCAAAAAAACTGACACAATTAATTACTTAATAGTTTGCCTAAGTGAGACCTATAGGCATGATCTCTAGCAAACCGTTCTGATTTTTAAGAAAGATGCTGGTTTTTATAAACGAAAATCTACGGACTTATGACTGATTTTAGATTCGAAAGGAAACTAATTCAACTGATTTGCTCCTATAGGTATGATTCTAGGCGTTGTTGGTTTTAAAACGATTATAAAAGTGCAGGAGTCCTATAGACATGGTATCTAGAATGAAATTTATTATTACTTAAACTATCACTATTTGCCTAATGAGAGATGTAAAATGCGGAAGTGCCGAAGACCTATAGTCATGATTTCTATATGCAGAAGTGCAGAAACTTATAGGCAGGATTTCTATATGATATGCGAAAGTGCAGAAAACCTATAGACATGATCTCTATATATGCAGAGGTGCAGAAAAACCTACAGACAGGATTTCTATATGATATGCAGAAGTGCAGAAACTTATAGGCAAGATTTCTATATGACATGCATGAAGTGCAGAAAACTTATAGGCAGGATTTCTACATGATATGCGTAAGTGCAGAGCTTGTAAATAGTAACGCCTATGAGCATGTTGCCTGCCCTTTGCATACATAAATAGCCCTCCCCTTTTCACTAGAACCCTATAAGTTATTACAACATATTACAGACCAGAATGAATTAAGAGAAATAAAATTACATCGGGAATTAAGCTACAACCAATGAGCCTAATGCAGACTCAATGTCTAACAATATGATATGAACCAACTTCTAGGATCAGGTTTCCAAAAAGGTTTTCTCTTATTTGGGATGTATCAAAGTTCCCGAAAGTCTCAAAGGGCTTCGGGCAATGCTTACACCCCAAACACATTGAAGAATTAAGAGTATAGTGCAGTGTGGGAATGCCAGCTCTCAGATGTCCAAGTTTAGAGGGAACTCAAGGTCCCAAAGCAAGGCTGATAAGAAAGGGGCAGAACATAGAATCTAAGAGTAAGTGTAAGTACACAGGGGGGAAACAGGGAGAGCCATGGCAGGCTGGTGGTCATGCCCAGCAATTAGGAGTGCTGGCACACCCCTGACTAGCTTGTTAGGCAAATTTTGAAAGTTGGGATCCACTGAGGATCAGGTTCAGACCTAAGCAGCAATTTGGATGTTGTCAGGCCATGAACCTTAACTCAAACACATAGAAGGGAGTGGGGGTATAGGGAATTCATAACAAACAGCAGATGCAAAGAGAGAGTAGCATATTCAATACAAAACATGAATAGCAAAGTAGGCAAGAGTGTTGAAACCATAAAATAAACACATAGGGTGAAGCAGAAAAGTTAAATTAGAACATACCAGTTTCAGGGAAAACAAACAAGTAAAATAGTAGTCTTGAAAAGCCAAATTGCAAGTAAACAGTTCCAAAAGATCTTAGATAAGAGCAGAATGTTGTGCGAGTATCAAAATTGCAAGTGAGTAATGGATGCTCGAGTATTTAAATCAAAGAAGTATTGTAAGTGTGTAAGTAATGTAAGTTGAAAGTGTTGAATTGAAGGTTCAAGGTGTCTAAGCGCAGAAGGGTCGTGCCCTTTTTATAGCGTAGAAAACAAGAAAAGGTAAGGGAATAGTTTGCAATCAATCAAATAGAATCTCCCTTCAGTTAAGGGATTCTGATTTCAAATAGGTAGAAGGCAATTAAGGAAAGAATTCTTATTAAAAACTTTTCAAAGTAGCACAAAAGGGTAAATACATAGAAGTTATTTAAGGCAAAAGTCCAATGGTACACGGTTTGTGAAAAATAAGGAAAGGGAATCAATCAAACAGCCAGGGAAATCAAAATTACAAGTTCACTTCGAATAAACCAAGACAGGAAAAGGTAAAGGAGGTTCAATCAAAGAAAATCAGTAACAATCAATCAAACCCCCATTAGAGGATTTCAGAATCAATCAATTAGTTGGTAAAAACCTTTTGAAAGCAGAGTCCTTATATATAAAGCACACAAATATGTGAATACCAGAGGGGATTGTCAAATTATTTAGAAGAGAGTTTAATCAAAGAAAGGTTCAGAATCATAAGCAAGAAGAGGTATAAGTCTAGTTTGCAAACTCACAATGAGTCTGAGAGTCGCATACAAAAGATCAAAATTGCCAAGAAATCCCCAAATCTTAGGGTTTCAAATTGAGTCAGACAATAGAGATGAGAAGGCAAACCACTCGATAGAGGCTTAAGAGCCTTTTCCAAAGACTTATGAGAAACAAACAGACATGATACACAGTCAAGAGCATGGAGAACACATTATGAGGAAAACTCAGAACATAAACAAGTTCAGAAGAAAAAGTGATACAAACTTAGGTAAAAACAGATGAATCAGGCTTAGTAAGAACACAAACATAGTCTAGTAAAGCAGACAACATCAAAGAACTCACAGTAAACACATATAGTAGAAGAGTAAGGAAAACATAACACGGATTAACATGCAAGTACAGGAGAAAAGAAAGTAGAAGAAAAGTACATGCGTAGTAAAAGAAGTCATATGAGCATAACACAGATAAACACACATAAAGAAAGAACAAAAGAATCAGGAAGATATTTTGAAGAAACCTTTTAGACACCCTAAATTGAAATTAAACAATTTTGACAAGAGAATTTGGGGAAAACCCTTTAAATGTCAAGTAAAGCATAGATACAACATAGATCTAAGCAAACAAACAGAGAAAGAACCTCGAATAGCTTAGGGTTTCGGAGAAACCCGAGAAATGAGAAAAGTCTTGAGGAAAGTCAGACCCTGAGTCGAAAAGGCTCATATTGCTTGCACATGCCGGAATAATGGCCGGAGAAGCCATAGATCTACAGATCTAAGAAGGATCTGAAGAGAACCATCAGAGTCGGGCTTCAAATCATCGAACAACTTAGGTTTAATGGTGAGAGAGGGTGAGTACATTCCATCCATGGCGTGAAACGCCATGGATTCCGGTGGAAACATGGTAGAATAAGGTGGGAGATGGCTAGGGTTTCGGAGAGCTTGAGAGTGTTTGAGGGACGAAGGGTTTCAAGGCGGCAGGTCAGGTAAGAATGAGGGAGATTAGGGTAGTCGTTTAGGTTTAATTAGGAAAGGGCGAGTCTTGGCCGTTGATCTTGAGTGATCAACGGTCCAAATTTAAGTGGTAGGTGGGGACCGTGTAGGGCCGTTTGGATTGGGTTATGGGTTGGGTCAAATAAAAAATGGTCCGGTTCGGTTGGGGTTAGGATTGGGTCAGTTTAAGGGCTAAAATTGAAATGAAATGGGGCTGTATTGAAATAAAAATGGGGCTGAGTATTAAATAGCCAATTTTCCCTTTTATGTATAAAAAATAGTAATAATAATTTTAAAAGAAAATTAAAAGTACTTACCCAATTAATAATATATAAATATTAATTTAAAATATTGGGACTAATTTTACAATTATAAAATGCTATTAATCTTAAAATAGGCTAAAATTGCAATTATATACAATTTAACTTTAAAAATACCAAATAAATTTATAAAAAAATACAAAAATCACCTTAATTATATTTCGGTGTAAATATGAGAATACAAATAAATTATTCACCAAAATGATAATCTTGGGAACAATTATTGAATTTTGTACTGCTAAAATAAATAATAAATTAATTTAAAAGATCTTTAACAATTAGAAAAAAATACCAAAACTCTTGGGCATGCTTATATATGCATGTACATGCTATTTTGAAAGTATTTTGTATATAAAAATACATAGAGAAAAATTGGGTATCAACAGAGGTTCCGCGTAGAGATGATGTTATATGAGCTGAATGGCTCTTGAGATTCAGATCGTATATCGCACCTCAGTTGTTCTTGAGTTTGTATCTTATACCTCTATATGTCTCCCTAGGGATGGTATTATGTACTTAGCGTGCTTGTGATCGACATTTGGTATTTCATTGTAATACGCAATCAGGCTCAGAGTGTATCTCCTTATGTGAATATTATGGGTGGATCGGGTGGCACGCCGTCATGGGTATGTTGTTTGGATCGGGTTGTGCACCGCAACAGTGTGATGTTGAGTACAGATTCCGATATCTATTTTTATGTGTTTTGTTTCCTATCTTTCTGAGGAAAACTCATATTAGTTGTGTGCCCACGTCGCATGTCTGATTCACGAGCGGGGTAATCGGATTTCCTTTTTCAGAGTTCGTTTTCCTTTTGTATCATATTCGAGTTGGTAGCCCATTGGCGCATTGTGGCATCCTATGAGACTTTTGGTCACGTTTGGGTGGCTTATTGCCTGAGCAGTTCGTACTAGGCAAGACGAGATCATTGGATTTAGGATCAATGCAATCTGATTATATGAAGTATATTAAGGAGCTAAGGCCATTATTTGGTTCAGAATGAGGTAATGGTTCTTGTGAGGAGTATAGACCCAATGATTTGTTGATTCAGCTGTTGGTTATGAATTTCTTCACATATCATCCGTCGCGGTGGTATTGTAACAGTTAGATCAAGACCTATGTATGTCATGAGGTACAATGGGAGTATCAGATTCGTGGAATTTCGAATGATTTGATCAGACAATGTTATTGTGGTCCTGTGAGTAAAGTGGTGCAAGGTGTGAATTCAGGTATGCAGTCATGTTTTGGTGCTGCGTGTAGTTATTGATACGGTGAGTGTGTGCTGGAACAGGCCTGGCAGAGAATTCCAGATGTTAGAATTGGGCTCTAAGGCTTATTTGCTTAAGTGAAAAAGTATATCTTCAGATTCATCGAGCTAGGGTGCCCAGCTGAGTTATGGTAGCACGGGTAGGTGCTCGAGGTGTTAAACAGTGATTTCGGGCAACTCCAGCGCAATTCTTAGCACATTCGAGGACGAACGTACGTCTAAGTGGGAGAGAATGTAACGACCCGACCAGTCGTTTGGAGCTCTAGCGCATCGTTCAGCAGTTTGTGGCCATGAGCAGCTTCACTTCAGGTATTATGACTTGTACAAATCGTCGGAATTGAATTTCGGGAATTTCGGAGTTGATTTGGAAAGGGAATTCTCATTTCGGAAGCTTTAAGTTGAATGAATTGACTAAGATTGGATTTCAGAGTAAACAATCTCGGAATCGGGACCTGAAGGTTCCAGTAGGTTTGTATGATGATTTCGTACTTGGGCGTATGCCCGGATCGGGTTTTGGATGACCCGGGAGCATTTTGGCGCCTATTGTGGAAGTTAGCATTTTGATTAAAGTGAATTTTAGTGTTATCGATGTTCTTTTGGGATTTAGAGTCTGGGCGTAGCTCTGTATAATGATTCTGGTGTTGGGAGCGTGATCGAAAGTGAATTCGGAGGTCCGTGGGTCATTTTGGAGTCATTTGGCTAAAGATAGAAATTTGAAGGTTTTTGAGAAATTTGACCGGAAGTGGACTTTTTGATATCGGGGTCGGATTCTGATTCCGAAAGCTGGAGTGGGTCTGTAATGTCAAATGTGACTTGTGTGCAAAATTTGAGGTCAATCGGACGTGATTTGATATGTTTCGGTGTCGAATGTAGAAGTTTGAAATTTCAAAATTCATAAAGTTTGGATTGGAGTACGATTCATGATTTCCACGTTTTTTGATGTCATTTGAGGCCTCGAGCGAGTTCGTATCAAATTTTGGGACATGTTGGTATAATTGGTTAAGGTCCCGAGGGCCTCAGATGGATTTCGGAAGGTTAATGGAATGAATTTCGGACCAAAAAGTTACTGAATTTTTTTGCAAAAAGCTGTTTTGACAGCAACTAGTGCAATCGCGGAGCTGAATTTGGAAGCTTATATCTCGAAATCTATAAGGAATCTGAAAATTTACTAAACATAAAAGTTATTGTCCTTGCATTCTAGTTTCCAGAAAGTTAAACCATTCATGATTTGGACATTTTATCAGAAAGTTATGATCAATTGAACATGTCTGGTGGAGCAGTTTCGATTGAATTTTCTGATGCATGGAGCCGACTTTAGAAGCTCAAATCCCGGAATATACAAAGAGTTATATAGTGTACAACCTATCAAATGAAAGAGCTTCGAGTATAGTTTCTAAATATTCAAGTCGTTTGTCATTTTAATATTTTCACAAGGAGTTATGGGTGTTTTAACAAAAGGTGTACAGCAGGGGAAAATTGTAATAGGATGTACAACCTGCACATCGCAAGGTACAACTCGACGAAGCCTGGGCAGATTGTTTTAAACACGAGTTTTGGCCCATTTCTTTCATTTGTCTTGGACGATTTTGGCTCAATGAGGGATTTTCACCAAGCAACACTAGGTAAGTGATTTCTTCTTATTTTTGAGTTAAATATGTGATCTTACATGGATTTAAACATGGAAAATTAGTATAAATTTGGAATTTTTGGGGAAGACCTAGAATTTTAAATTTTGGACTTTTACCTTGAATTTGAGCATGAAAATTAGAGCAAATTATATATTTGAGTTGGTAAAGCTATGGGTAGAATTTATCTTCGAGAAATGTCGGAATCCGGGCACGTGGGCCCGAGGGCATTTTGGTCAATTTTTCAAGTGGAGTTGGGAGCTTATATAATTTCAGTTGTTACAAGTATTAGAGTGAAGTTTTATTGGTTTGCCCGTTATTTGAATAGTTTTGGGGCATTGTGCATCAATTGGAGTCGTTGGAAGGGCTTGGAAGCTGGTTATGGAAATTTCGGAGCGAGTTGAGTCTCCTTTCTAACCTTGTAAGAGGGAATTGTCTCCATAGGTAAAATAATTAGTTATGTGCTTCTATTTGTGGGGGTTACGTATGCACGAGATAACGAGAGTCCATGCGTAGCTACTATAATATGTATGTCCGAGTAGTCTAGGACCCAAAAGCATGCTATACTTGGAATATCTGTAATCTTGTTTGTAGTTAAATTGCTTAAATCCTATCGAATTGGTAAATGAATTTCTAAAAGGATTAAACTTTATTTTATTAAATCACTAGAAGAGAATTGGCTTTTATTTGGATAAACGTTCCTCGATAAATTCTTAATTGGCTATTTGAGCATGTATTTCTATATGTACCTGCGTTGCATGTATGATTCACGAGCAGGGTGATTATTTATTTAAACTTGACTGCGTCGCATGTATGATTCGCGAGCGGGTAATAGATGCATCTATCGTTCGCGCCGTTCGACCCTTGGCAGTGCACATTTTACATTTATGTTGGATCGGGCTGTACGACCTCGGCATGATATGCACATGCTTGTATTGCTTGCCTGAGAATTTTAAATGTTGATAATTGCCTTTCCTCGCTACAGATAAATTGATAAAGGCAATGAAAAGTAAATCTTTGGAAATACTTTATTATTTGAGAAGTTGTTTACCTGCTTTCCGGCTTTATGAGTTTAATTTTACTTTATGAAATCCATGAATTCCTCACACTTTTGCTATATTATCATTAGACCACTAGTAAGTGTCGAAGTCAACCTCTCGTCTCTACTTCTTCAAGATTAGACGGGATACTCATTGGGTACACGTTATTTTTGTACTCATACTACACTTGCTATGCATTTTTGTTCCACGGGTTCATATGTGGCTAGTGGCATAGCGGCATGGTTGATACAAAGACTTAGGTGAACTGCATTTATCGAGACAACCTGCAGCTAGCAGAATCCCCTTTAGAGTATTTTACAGTGTTTTTCATTTCTGTCCAACATGTATTCCAAATAGTTACTGTATTTTATTTCATTCCCTAGTAAATGCTCATGCACTTGTGATGCCGGGTTCTGGAATGATTATGGGGTATCTTGTATGAACTTCTTAACATTCATATTTGATTTGAAATGATTATCTTTTACTAGTGGAATTCAAGGAAAATCATAGTTTTTAAAATTTATTAAAACGAGAATTTAATTAAGTATTTTGGTTGGCTTTCCTGACAGCGGTGTCCGGTGCCATCACAACCCTTAGTGGAATTTGGGTCGTGACACGCTCAATCCACCCCGACAGATTCGAGACCGCTTTAGGATACCAAGCGGCAGCTGCAGAAAATAAAATGAGGTTATCTTTTTGGAAGAAAGGAAAGAAGATCTCAAAACATGTCCGAAGGAAAAAATACTTACGCTGTATGTTCCACCTCTCCGGGAAAGGCATCCTCTCGGCCGGAATGATGTCCGAGGTTCTAACACGGACGAACCTACTCATCCACCCCCGATCTTTTTCCTCGTCGATGCTTGAGAAAAATGATTTCTTGGATCGATGACGAAGCATAATCAAGCCTCGATAGAACTGGGAGCTGTATATCCTGATCAAATGATTCAGGGTAAAGGTCTCATCCCCAACTTTATCAGTGAAATAACGAATCACCAAGACTATCCTCCAAAAAGAGGGATAGATTTGACTGAGCGTCACCTGATATTTGTCGCAAAAGTCGAGAATGACCAGATCTATCTCCGGGGAAGGGGATCCAGAAGGCTCAGCCAGACTCAAAGTAAAAGGATAAGTATATACGTGGAGGAAACCATCTTTGTAATCTGTTATGTTCTCATCAGGGCTAGGAATTTTCACCTCCACCGCCTTCTTCCATCGGTAGTCCTTTTTTACCGTCCCCACATTGGTCACGACATTGACGTATTGGGACACGTGTTCGCATCGACCCGGTGTAGCAGGGGGTGTATCGATCTTATAATCTTTCGACATGTCAAGATCGGGGGGAGTACATTGTCCCAGAGTGGGTATCACCTTCATTTTCTCCTTAAACGACCGAGATGAAGAGGCGACTTCGTTCCGCCGAGGAACCGTCCTGGAAATTCTGGCCATTACGACGGTAAAATTTTCTCTAAGAAAGTAAAAAGGAAGAATGTAAAAGGAGATGAGTTTGGATTCGCGAATTAGAAGATATTGGGAAAATAAGGATTATCAAAAGGTTGATGTATTTATAGGAAACACAGGGGCAGCGGAAGGGACGAGCCAATAGCGGTTCGTGAATCTCTCGATAGTCGCATTTTACGGCAACCCTTGCATGGTTATTTGGGACATGGAATTTAATGCTCTGATAGGCTGACATCACGGCAATGATGTCCTCGGAATGGAGGCTCAAAATTGTTTCATATCACTTTGTTCTAGGAAACCCAGAGACTATCTGTATACGGTGAAATCGGAGGATCCAATTTCTTGTAATTAAGGCATTTCAGGGGATCACCTCGAGACCTCAAGGCTGCGAGGTTGTGGTCGATATCCCTCCCTTGAGGTTCGTTGACACCCGGCCTAACGATAATGTTGGCCGCGGTCATGATGGGACTGGAGAGCTCCCTAGGCATGCAACTAATACTGGCAGAGCTAGGTGCCATCTAGTTGTCCCATCCCCCCACTTTTGTATTTAATACTTTTGTACAATGTTGGAGTTCCCCTCCTATATAAAGGGAATCTTTGACATTTTGTAGGGGCTCGGCTGTTGCTCTATCCGCTCCATAAGAAAAATAGAAGAATATTCTCTTTGCTCTCTCATACACTCTCTTGATATTATTGATTTTATTTAGTGTCTTCATATTCGTTCATCATTTATTGCTTATCATTGTCCATAAAGAGCCTTCGTTGATTATTTCATAGCGGTTAGCCCTACCCCGATCACCCACGATAGCTCGAGTCCAAGCCCTGGAATCCACTTCGAGGCCCCAAATCAACCGGCTTGAGGCCCTGAATAGCTGACCCAATGGTTTGGTTATAGCTCTCTCCCTAACTTTATTCCGTCTCTGAATCTCATATTCTCAGCATCAATTGGTTAATAAACTAGCATAAAAATAGATTATGTATTTTTAGAGTTTCATCAACAAATTTAATTGTTATTACTGTAGGATCTACCAATTATTGGCATTTCTATCAAGTTGCAATCATCCATGAAACCTCTGAAATATGCAGTTTCACTGTCTTGCACCTTACTTCCATGTACCATATCTTCATTTGTTAGGATAGTGTTGAAATCCCCCATAATCAACCAAGCTTCTTCCATATGTTCATCTTTCTCCTTCAATTTTGTCCATAAACCTCTTCTATTATGGATTGTGTGCAGTCCATAAACAACCGAGAACTGAAACTTTATGGCTCTATTGTGATATGCTACTATACCATATATTAGTTGATCATATTCTTCCAATTTAGTAAAATTGACCACATTTGGATTCCTAACAACCCAAATCCTGCCTCTACCAGAGGGTGGAGCATTTGTGCACCAGTTCCAACCAGGCAGTACTTTAAAAGTAATCATTGTTTCCTTATTTGCTATAACTCTATGTTCTACTATTGTTGTCATCTCAACTTTATTTTCACTAAGAGCCACGTTCATCTCCTTGTACTTAAACACTTAACCTCTAACATTCCATGTTACTAACATCTTGAAGACCAAGGTATAGGTATTTCTCCCCTTCCGCTAATACTTGTACTATATTCCTCTGTGCCATTTATGGTTGGTCTTGGGTTTCCAGGTTGATCATCTATCAGTATCTTGAAACCATTTGTAACATCTGCATGTCTTCCACTTTATGGGACCTGAGGATTTTTGGTTGCAGGTCTATCTTAACCTCTTGACAATCATCCTTCTCTGCTACTAGGGACTAGTGATTGTTCCCCGATCGCAGTTCAGTGAGGAGCTGAGTACTTTTGTCTTCGCATTCGCGAGGTCATCTGCGTGTTCGCGTAGTTGTGGTGCCTGTGTTCATCACGTTCGTGAGGGAAGTGCCGCGAATGCGAAGTGTATTTTTGGCCGAGTTCATTTTTGTGTATCGCGATAGCGAGGGTACAACCGCGAACACATAGGGTACCACTAAGCAATGCATATAAGTACTCTATTTTAGAGCTTGAGCTTATTTGATCATATTTTGAGTTATAGAGCTCGGATTCGGGCGATTTTAGAGGAAATTTTCACACATGGATATGGGTAAGTATTTTTTACTTGAATTTGATTATATTCCATGATTCCATCTAGGAATTTGAGTGATGATTCTAAAAGTGAAATTCGAGGTTTTTTTCTAAAATATTTCTAAAGTGAATTCTTGAGTTTGAACATCAATTCGGAGTCGGATTTGAATGAAATTAGTATGATTGGACTCGTATTTAAATGGGCTATCGAAATTTGTGAGTTTTGCCAGGTTCTAGGATGCAGGCCAGGTTGACTTTTTTGTTGACTTTAAGTATTTGATTAAAGATCTGATATTTATTATTTGGATTCGATTCCTATGGCATTATTTGAGTTGCTTTTGGCTAGTTTTGAGCCGTTCGAAGGTTAATTTGTGTAGGGTAGTGATTCTAGTATATTGATATAGCTTGTTTGAGGTAAGTGTCTTTCCTAACTTTGTTAGAAAATATTTTCCGAATAAAATTATATTATTTGCTACATACGGAGGTGATGCATATATGAGGTAACAAGCATATATACATGTACCAGGGTTAATCATGGTCGGGGTAGATTATACAATTCTTTGTGCCTTGTTGGAATATGTGATTTTTTTGTTTCAGATTTTACTTGACTACTATAATAATATGAATATGAATTTTAATGCTAGAAACCATGATTCAGCTTATTATAACTTGATTAAATTATAAGGACTCTTTATGAAACTGTTAAAGTGCTAAATGTGGTCATCATTATACCTAACCACGAATATATATCTATGACCATAATTCAAATGTACTTGGGTTCCACACTTATGTTGAAAGCATGCTTGAGTATTTGTCGAAATACTTGAACAATAAGATTCTTGAGGTTTGTTTAAATGTTTATTAGTTCGAGAGTTGTGATTGAAGTTCATGTGGTTTATTTGCTTAACAACTCTTATTGATGTTATTCATATTTCATATCTTGCTTGTCATTGATCTACATGTGCTTGGGACGAAGAGTGTAATGCACGAAAGGTGATGCCGTGCCATTTCATTTACATTATCATGTGAGGAAGAGTGTAAAGCACGAAGGGTAATGACATGCCATTTTATATACATCATTACGCACAAATGATAATGTCGTGCCATTTCATTTATATTATCACATGAGGAAAAGCGTAAAGTACGAAGGGTGAATATCGTGCCATTGAATATACATTATCATGTGAGCACAAAGTAAAGCACGAAGGGTAATGTGCCATTGCATATGCAATTGTGTCTTCATTCTAAGTTGTCATTGCTGCACCTATGATTTCTATGTGACGTGTTGTTGTTGTTACATATTTGCTTCCTACCTTAATTATTATTGTGTTGTCCATGTTTTCTATCTGTTTATCTGGTCACAATCATGCTTTCCGTCTTGTTTGATATATTTACATCGATGTCGTTGCTAGTTGTTGTGCTCTTATCTAAACTTTATACCTTGTTAGATAGTGAATATATGTCCTCCAACCTTAATTGCCATCATTATTTGTGTACTTCCTATCCTGTCAGTTACTATTGCACGTATGTTCTGTCTTGTTAGAAACTGCCACTTTGTTATTGTTATTATTGATATTTTTTTACTTGGTTGGCACCGTTATACATATTCTTGGTGAGGATGAGATAAATGCACGAAGGGTGTTGTCGTGCCAATTGATTTGACATACATTTATATATTTGGTGAGGATGAGAAAAATTCTCGAAGGGTGTTGTCGTGCCATTTGACTTGATATCTTAAATACATTCCTCATACTATGAAGATTCATGAATTTACTACATTGTATGGTGGTTATCTCTTTAAGGAAAGGATTGGTTGTGACATGGAGGAAACTGACCGTAATTTCTTTTAGTAATCATTTATTGCTTCGCATATCTGTTCTTGTACTCTTCTTTGTTATTTCTAGTATTGTTTTGATTGCAAATTTAGTTGAACAAGTTATATTAGTGAGTATTTTTTTATAAGAACCTCATCATTACTTTACCGAGGTTAGTTAAGATATTTACTGAGTACATGGGGTCGATTGTACTTGTGCTACACTTCTGCTCCTTGCGTGTAGATCTTGGAGCTGCGTAGCTGTGGGAGACGAAGCCTTGCATTGAAGACGTATCCGCATTCTAGATTCATGATATCTCTTGTTCATGGTAGCTTAAGTTTGAGTGTCTGTTTATGTAAAATTCAAATAGATATTGTATTTATTCTCATAGCAATTTTGTGAATCTAAATCATAATGGCTCATGACTTGTACTACCAGTCCTTGGGGTAATTGTATTGAATTCAGTTATAGTTTCTATACACATATATTGTCGATTTCTCAGTTTTGTTATAACTTTTATTGGTTGGTTTACCTAGCTGGTAGAGTTAGGTGCCATCACGACTTAGTGTATTTTTGGTTCGTGATAGGAGCTTTACCTATAGTGGAATTGTCTTCATGTTATCCTCCTTAAAATTAAATTCATGTGTCCATGGCTTCATTATTGGTCGATTATTTATCATTGAGGCTCTTGTTTACCCCTAAAATGGTACAATTGAATTTATATCATGGTTTACAAACAAGCGAATTGATTTGATCCAAAAATAATAAATAAATAAATAAGAACAAAAATACGATTAGCGACTGAAATAAAAGGAGAAAACAATCCTAATTGAGAATTGAGCCTTTGAGGACAAAAGTAAAAGCAATGTTTAGGGTTCAAACTATGAATAACAAGATAATAGATCATAGCTTTTGTGTGCAGAATATTTTGTGTGCTTATAATGGTTGTTAATCCTACTATTTATAGCCCTACGTAGGGAGACAAGATCCTAAAATCAAGCTCCTCCTAAATGTAAATAAAATCGTCATTGATGAGTGCATAACAACTAGCTTTGAATACAGATATTCTCTATAATGGTTGCTCATTAAATGACATCCGATGTCAAACCTTTGAATCCTTACTGTCGGATATACTTCCTTAGGGATCTTTCCAGCACCGGTCACGCACTTCGCACCTAGTGCCAGTTATTTGTTGACTCACTTTTTACATCTCTTCAGCTTCACGTGTCACCTCACTATTCGACCACTTGGTATCAACCAATTTCACTTCATGCAGATAGTCCCCCTACTTTTCGGTGACACAACTTAGTGTTACCGGGAAGTAGATAAGAATTCTTTTCTAGGCGGAAAAGTTCCTGAACGGTCTCTAACACTTGAAGGTACACACATTTTCTCGCATTTAATGCCCCGAACACGTGTTGCACGTGATTCAATAAGTATTTTCGCCGGTTTTCAAGGTAATCATGACCACATTTTTTGTTGTATATTACTTCTTCTCTACTCATCATTTTTACTTCTTCACATTCATTGCTTTCATAACTCCTTCTTCCTCTTTGAATCTCATTAGAGCTTTTTTGCAATACTCAATCTTCTTAGTAAAAAATTTCTTCACAGATTTATAACCACCATGTCTTCTCGTTTCTTTCACCGGAAACTCTTGATTTTTCCTTGGTGGAGTTCCAAAGAAAGATTAAAAAAGAAAAGAAAAAAAGAAGAGGTTGCTGCCGAATCTAAACCTTCAACTGTAAACACCATCATACCCCTTCATCTTAGCACCACATCTAATCTACAAGAGAAAAAGGTTACTTGTAAATTCCACAAGTGGCAAGTTTTGGCATGTTCGTAAGTACCCTTCCTTCATTCATCCTCTTAGCATCCCCATTGTGAAGGAGGACTACAATTGCAACAATGTTGAAATCTTCGTCCCAGATAGGGTAGAACGAGTTACATACTCCAAGGCACGGTTCATGTACGTTTATACATATCCTTTCGCTTTGGGTCCCTTTATCTTAGGTTCGGTTGAAGGACTTGACCCAATAATCATGGAGTTCTGCCACCGGAGCCAGGTTTGCTTGGCACAAGTAGGCCCGTCCATATGGTGTATGGTGGCCTGCCTTCATCAATTGTGTATCGAGACTGGGGAAACTCTAACCTTTCCACATATGATAAACCTATAAACCTTAGCAAGCATGGTCATCATGCCCTCCTGACCAGTGTTGATGACAACAATGACCATGGATGGATAGAACGGTTTGTTGTTATCGCTACCAAGGATATAATCCCGGCCACTACTCCAGCATTCCTTGAATCATGGAATTTCTCTGCAAGTCTTCGAGCACCCATGTTCTTTCCTTGTAAAATACGTCTTTCATTGATGACTCTTTATTTCTTTCATTCCATGTATTCATTACGAACCACCACGAGGTCAAGGTCTGAACCGATAGGTCCAAAAAATTATGGATATTACTACTCTGGATTACTGACGGTGGAAGGAGATGGCTCCCAAATATGGATGGAAAGCCAATAATCACGATAAGCAAAAGTTCTTCTTTCTTTCGATCTTAACAGCCTTGGAACAATCCACTAACTGTCCTTTTGCTCCCCCTAGGACTTCTGAGGTGATATGTCATGTGCCCCGATATCGAGGCCCTTGATGACTCTACGGAAGCCACGCAGGTACTGTAATAACCGCAGAAGAGCTCGTGAATCTACTCGTGCCTCCAGTGAAAGTGCTTCCTCCCAAAGTCCCCAGTCCAAAAATAAGAAACCGAAGAGGAGGCAATTCCTCCTCGGCTGGGACTCCAGTAAAACACCAACCAAGCCAGCCACAGTGGTACTTTATGATAAAGAAAAAGACAATGATGAAGAGGCTTCCCTTTAAATGAGAAAATGATCTTCATCAGCTCAGCCGGGGGAGCATCAAAATCCACTAGCAGAAGAAGTTCAGGCGCTTTGGGAGAAATGGGCTTGGTTGAGAATGTCAATTCTCTCGTCCCGATCCTATCGCTATCTCTGATATCAACTTCTATGCCAGAAACAACTACCATTCCTTCTACTGCAGCTATTTCTTCTCTATCTGCACTGACAGCTCCATACCTACTAACACCAACTATCCCTTCTCCACGTGCACTAACTGCTTCTCCTCCACTGACATCAGCCGATCAAGTAGGGAATGCCTATCTTCCGCGATCTCCAGACCAAGGGAACTTGGGGAATACTTACTCGAAACCTTTTCAAGATCATCATGGAAGGCGAAGTGCCACTTTTTCAATTTCGAAGGAGTGCCATATTCTCTCCTAGTCGGTCTAGTTTGCCAATTACCTCAAGCCATTGTCTTCAGCAAAGGATTAGAAAAAGATGGACTCCTTTTCCGATGAGTGCCTAATAAACAACAGTATGCATTGTTCGGCACATGTAACAATCTAACCTCTTCCTATCTTTTTCCGTTTATATTTTGCAATAATAACCCTAATTCTAACCTTTTTCAGGCAAACTTCTGTCACGTCCCAAACTACCCCCTAGATGTGACTGGCACCCAGCACAAACAACCCGCTAGGTGAAGCATACTTTCATACCTTAGTCATTAATTTGCAGTATTTGAATAATTAAATGAGAATCCAAATACTATGAAAATTAATTACGAATAATAGTATCTCGAATATTAAATTTAAAACTCTAGCTCAAATCCCACATTAGACCATGGAGCATCTAAGAGAATTAAAAAAGATATCATATGAATAAATTATAAAGATTTTTTTGGCAGCCTGCACGAACAATGCTGCAGCTCACCTCAATAATTGAATCAACTCTAGCGAACTCGTCAGCTAATAGCTCCATCTTCACCAATAGTATCTGCATAGACATGCAGGTACGGAGTGGATTATACATAAATATAACCCACTAAGATCCTCTACCCGCCACTTTAAATACATCTGAAACAAGTGTTAGAAAATACAAATACACCACAATACGAATGATATAGTAAATATAATAATTATACAATAACACAAAATGTGTGTATCAACAGAGTTAATAAGAACTAACCAACAAGAGTACCCACTAAGGACTTGTCATAATTGTAGTGAAAGAAATTTACCAATACATCTACGAGTCCACAACAGCACCACAATGCCTCAAATATGTAACAGAGCATATACAATGCTCATTGAAGCATACACAATGCCCCAAATATATCAAGAAGCATACACAATGTTCGGGTGACGTACAAAGGCATACACAATGCCCTAACATCATGGCACACAGCCGTATCAAGCTCAACACCATGACTCAAAACTGTATCAACTTATCAAACTCAACACTATGGAGCATAGCCGTATCAAATTCAACATCATGGCTCACAACCGTATCAAACTATCAAAGTCAATAGCATGGCGCACAGCCGTATCAAACTCAACACCATGGTTCAATATCAACCTATCAAACTCAACATCATGGAGTACAACCGTATCAAACTCAATATCATGGCTCACAATCGTATCAAACTATCAAACTCAACATCATGGCGCACTGCCGTATCAACCTATCTAGCTCAACATCACGACGCACTATCGTATCAAACTCAACATCATGGCTCACAGTCGTATCAAACTATCAAACTCAGCATCATGGCGCACTGCCGTATCAACCTATCAAACTCAACATCACGGCGCACAGCCGTATCAATCTCAACATCATGTCTCACAGCCGTATCAAACTATCAAACAACTTATAAAATAATTTTTTTAAAATAATATATTTTCGGCTAGTCTAAGACCACCGATTCTGCTAAGCGCACCCTTTTCCATCACATGGACCGGGAACAGAAAATATATTTGTAAAACGAGTTTTTAGAAAAGCAAGCATCAAACCTTAAAGCCTCACTTACCTTGCTAACGGGAAATTTTTCAACCTTGGGACTTCGAGAATACTAGCCAAACAGCCCTCAATGGCCTCAATCTGAACTAAGGGGATTCTTTTTTCCTTGTTAGCTAATGAGAGAAACAACAAATAATTTAATCCAAAGTAGACTCTTAAAAGTGTTATTAGGGGAACTTAATTCCTAAGCTTCTGTGTCTTTTATTTCACCACCATCACCCCATTGTTTCTTTGTGTAGACTCTTTCCAATGAATAAACCCTTGACACATATTTTTCCATCTTACACGTGAAATTCACAAGGTGGGTTAGGCCCACCAACTTTTTTTTTTAAAAAAAAAATAAGTACCCCAACCAAGTTAGTTAATTTACCAACCATCATATATAATATAACATTTAGCCCACTAGCAATTAATTAGTACGCTATTTTGTAAGTATGTGGAGCACGGACCCAACATTTTGAGCTAGCTATTAGTATTGGGAGAAATTCAAAAATAGCTAGATTTACAAGTGGTCGGTCAAAAATAGCTCAGTTTTAAAAGTAATCGAAATTTAGTCACTTTTCATATAAAGATAAATTTGAGTAAAAACATTGTTCAAAACCTGGAAAATACGCCAGTATATTATGCTGGAGTTCCAGAATAAGTATACTTGAACTCTAGCATATTATACTGGAGTTCCAGGATAAGTATGTTGGAACTCCAGCATAATATGATGGAGTTCCAGCGTAAGTACACTAGAACTCCAGCATAATATACTGGAGTTCCAGCAAAGTATACCGGTCCAATATAATATGCTGAAAGTTCATACACAGAAGTTTCAACATAATATGATGGAACTTTCTGTGTGTTCGAGTTCCAGCATAATATGCTGGAAGTTCATACACAGGTGCACCAAACTCCAGTATATTATGCTGGACCGGTCTCTGTTGCAGTAAAATAGTGACTATTTTTCAATGACTTGGTAAACGCTAGCTATTTTTGATTGACCAATCCGAAAACTGGCTAGACCGTGCTATTTTTACATTAGTATTACATGTTCTTACCTGCAAATACACATAACAAAAGCCATTTAATAAATTCAATTATGTAGTTTGAAGCAAATATGGGAGAATAGATTTGTTTGAATAGCAAAAAAAAAAAAAAAAAAAAATGCTTTGTTAACTTTGATAGGAACAATGGGAGCAAAATGGGGATTAAATGTATGAGGCATTATTTGAAATGGAAAGCGTCAAGCATACAATTTTCAGATTTCATCTGGAACACATAACATGTTCTTCTATGCAATATTAGAAATTACTGCCAAACTATGTTACTTGAACACGCTATGAGGCTTTTTCTTTTAAGAGTTTTAGAAATCCTTTTCTTTTCCTTTTGTCTTTTTTGGGCATAATTGTGCCATAAAATAGTAAGCTTCAATGCAATGTTCAAATGTTAAATGGTATCAACCGATATAGATGATAACGTATATACAATTTTGAATTACAAACACTCCAAAGGGTGAAAACCCAACTATGGAATTGTATTGTTCCTGAATGCGATGAAGTAACTCAAAATCTATCTTATTTATATACATCCCGCATGTTAGTCCAAAAAGCTAACTGGTGTAAACATTTATTTTGTAGTGTGTATATTACAGAAGCAATATCTTGTAGTTAAAGTTTCGTACTGTGATCAAATGTTCCAAAGCCTTCATTTATGAAAAGAAAGAAGGAAAATATGCATATCCCAGTACCAGAGAACTTGGAACGACAGAGGACCTAGAATTCTTGTTCTATCTTTACACTTTCATAAAAACATAAGGAAATTTGAAGTAGAACCATCTTTGAAGGAATACCCTTAAACCTACAAAAAAATCATGTTGTCTCAAATCCACATTGTGACAACCTAAACTTTTATCAAACAGTAAACTACACATTTGAAAAAAATATTCACAAACTTTCTATGAATCTCCTAGTTCTGTGTCTTTATCACTTTGGTCATTTATTTCGTTTATACTTATTTTTGATGGACTCTCCTGTACTTCTTCTAACTGTAATTTGAATTTTTATTAACCCTGAAATTTCTTTTATATTTTCAAGCGTGTATTCTAAGTATTTAATATCTTTAGTTTTTTGATATTTTTCTATATTTTTTTCTAATATTATTTTTGACATATTTATATGTTTTAGAATTTCTAACCAGTACTTAAAATATTTGTAACTATCAATTTTTGATTTGTTCATATTAATACTGAGATGTATACCTGTTGATACATATATCCATGGTTTCTATATTTCTCAGTGTTATTTCTTTTCTGTGTTGATAACTTTCAAGTTTATCTTCATAAAATTCAATTTCATTTTCTATAGTTAATAAAGCTTTATTACGTAATTTATTATATCTAATAATATCTTTGCAGGTTTTAATATTGTATTTAACACAATCTATTTTTCTATTTATGTTACTGAGGTTTTTAAGAAGTTTCCATTTCTGGGTATTATAGAATCTTATATAATGAAAAGTGTTATGTTTCATTTATAAAAAGATTTTATTAACTTGATATGTGATCATTAGTCTGAATATAAATCTAGTTCATATAGATATAATATATCTATTTCATGTGATACAATTAGTTCTGTAAATGCTTGTTCCATTACATATATTATTTCAAAAGTAACTAAAATATCGTAAATTTTTCTTTTAACATCGTTATTAAGTCTCTTAAAGATATATAACATAAGTATTTTATAGTCAATATTTTCTTCTAATAAATATGTGTGGTTGTTCATTTATAATTATTATTTATCATGTGTTTACTAAACATATTCCCTCTAACCTCTTTGTTTATCATAGAGTTTATCATATTTTAATAAGTTATACTGAACAATCTTTTCTGGTCACTACCATGTTTTTCATGCTTCAATCATTTACCCTAACAGCGCCTCAACTCTGTGTACTCCCCTAAACGGCTTCCTTGCCTACTGGTTTCCACTTTAGGATGGCATAGTCTGGGCTTAACTACTCTCAGCATTATTAGACAGGCAAACTTTCTCAAGATGTTCTTTATAACAGTACTATAACATGATAAACAATTATGATATTCAAGAGATTATAAGGAATATAAGAGTTTAGTTAAACATGATTATAAATAAACTTACCTGGTTTTGTAACTCGTTTGAATGCTCCATAGCTTTCAGAAGTTTGTATATAATTAGATATTTTATTGAGAGAAGATAAGAGAGAGAAGGTGAGGATGTCTGAGGATGTCCCTCCTTCCTCGGATTTACATTCTATATAAAGAAA
This sequence comes from Nicotiana tabacum, assembly GCF_000715075.1. NCBI lineage: Eukaryota > Viridiplantae > Streptophyta > Magnoliopsida > Solanales > Solanaceae > Nicotiana > Nicotiana tabacum. The sequence goes on along the minus strand of NC_134090.1, from coordinate 69,984,534 downwards.
ATTAAAATGACTCCTACTGTTTACAAATGACTCCTACTATTCATGAACGACCTTTACTGTTCATGATTATGACATATACTATTTACTTTACGACTTTTTTACATGACTCTTACTATTCATGAACGACCTTTACTGTTCATGATTATGACATATACTATTTACGTTATGACTTTTACTATTCATGAACGACCTTTACTGTTCATGAATGCGACTAGTACTATTTACTTTACATTATATGTTTCCAGTAGCTGTCTTCTTCTTTTGTCTTCTTGTTGATACCTTCATTCTAGTTGGACTTCTGGTACATAGTTATCATCTCCGTTGCATTTTGAACATATGTGGTCTGGATATTTGTGTCCTACTAGTTTGCAGTATCTTGTTAATAACTCGTTTGAAATAAATTCTTTTTTCAATGCTCTGGTAGTTGGTTGCATTTCTGGCTTTAATAATGATAAAATCCATTTCTGGACTTCATCCATATCTCCTTGTCGTAGTTCCTTCGAGTTGGCATATATCATCAATTGGTCTCTGGAATAGTAGCTCCAGATAGCATTTCCTTGTAGATAATTGTTAGCTAGTTCTTGAATAATAGTTGCTATACCAATTATTCTTTTATTGGCATAGAAACTTGGTATCTCCATTTTCTGTATCTCCGGTTGTTTCTCTATCTCTTCTGGTATTATCATATCTCGTGTTAGTCCTATCTTTATCACCTGTATTATGGGTTTTATTTCATCATATAGTATTTCCGCTGGTGCTGTATAGAATTTGATGAAGAATAGGTTGCCTTTTGTAATTCTCTTGAAGGTGACAAATGCTTTGTATAGCTCTGGTATTCCAATTATTTCTTCTCCGTCATGGGTATATACTGTGCTGAGTAGTCCGTAGTTGTAACATGTTTTTACTAGGTTTGCTTTTGTTTTTGGCTGGGCTATAAGCCTATTATATCCCTGTAGTTTTTGGGTTACATAATCTTGTGTTGGATCTGTAGTAGTCGTTGATCTAGGGTTTAGGTTTAGAAATGTCTGGATTTTATATATATTCTCAATATATGTTTGAGTAATATGGTTATATACCTTTTTGTTGTGGTGTAGGCTATTAGCATAGGTTGAAGTTTGTGGGGCTATAACTATTGCTTCTCTTGGCTTTTTTGATGTAAATGGCTTATCAAATACGGTATTTAGGTTTACATTGATATGTGGCTTTTTGCTAACTTGTTTGCTTGTACCTGCAGCTGTATATAAAGCAACTGTGTTATGGGTTTTTTGGAGTTTCCCAACGTCTCCTTCTACCTCTGGAAGTTTAGAGTCTTCCGATTGACTTAGCTCCGCATTTTTATAGTCATGTTGCTGACTTTCTAGCTGTTGTAATCTTTTTCCCATACTCTCCATCTGTAAGGATAGAGTAGTAAGGATTGTAAATATGTCTTTTGATTCTTGGCTTTCATCTGTTTGGGTACCTTTGTCTTGATAGGTAGTCTGCAATAACATTCTTGTCAGTTCGTATTACTTCAATTGTAAATGTAAAATTTTGTATATTTAATACAAGTCTCCTTATTTCCTTTGTAGTTACTGAATCCTGTACTTTCCGAGTTATCCACCATTTTACTTGTGTATTATCTGTTCTTACTATAAATTTGTTATAAACAATATATGGCTCAAATGCTAACAAACATTTATATAATCCAAATAGTTCTTTCCTATTTATTTCCCATTTTAATTGTGGTTCCGTGTATGATCCGGAATAATATCTACAATGGTGTTCAATTTTTTCATTATCATATTTATATTTTAGAACTCCTCCGTAGCTGTGATCACTAGAATCAGTTTCTACAATATATGTAAATTGTTTCTTTTCATCTGGAAAATATAGTTTTGGTAATTTTTTACACATATTTTTTATCTTCTGTATATGTATTTTATCTTTTTCGTCAAAATGATATTCTATGTCCTTTTTTAATTTTTTCTGTAATGGTTTTAAGTTTTCTGCTAATTTAGGAATATATTCTCTTACTTGGTTAACCAATCCTAAAAATGATTGTAACTTCTTTTTTGTATCAAGTGTTTCATTCAAGTTAATTATTTTTTGTACTACATGGGTTTGCATTTTTATTCCGTTTTTATCTATTTGTATACCTAAAAATTCTATTTGATTTTTCATTACTTCTGCTTTCTTTTTACTTAAACTTATTCCTGATATTTCTACAATGTGTATGAATTTTTCTAGTAGTTTTATATGTTCGTTCTCTGTTCTAGAATATAGCAATATATCATCTATATATATTATACAATTTTCTAATTGGTTGAAGTAATTATCCATAAAATGTTGATACCTACCTGGTGCATTTTTATATCCAAAAGGTAATACGTTCCATTCGTAAAATCCTTGTGGTACTGTGAATGCTGTTAACTTTTTAGATTCATCTTCTAGTTTTAAATGGTAAAATCCTGATTTACAGTCAAATTTACTAAAATAGTTATATCCTTGTATTTGTCTAATTTTCAGTATTTTATTTGGTATCGGATAATTATATGTTTTTGTTTTTGCATTTAAGTTTCTATAATCTATAACCATACGGCTTTTTCCTCTTTTTTGTTCACTATGCTTATTTACTATAAATGCTGAGCTAGTATGTTTACTATTACTTTCTTGTATGTAGTTATTATCTAATAATTCTTTTATATGCATTTTAAATTCTGTTAAATCATTAAAATTGTATTTTAAAGGTTTTTGTGTTATTATGCTATTTTCATCTATTAGTTCAATCTTTATTTTTGTTTGATGTTTTTCCCATCCTTAGAGTGGATTATCATTATATAGTAATTCTAGTTTATCTTGTAGTGGTTTTATCTTATTTATTGAGAAAATGATTATCTCTATATTATGGTTACTTTGTATTACATTTTCTAATTTTTGGGTAATCTTTTCACTTCCTTTAATCCAGGGTGTTGTTTTTCTTACTTTATTATTTACTCTTTTTGCTCCTAATTTTTGTTTACACGGGGTAGTAAACCACCAATGTGTTTTTGTTATAATATGTGGGTATAATTTATCTAAAAATGGCATTCCTAATAATATATCTTTATTTGTGAATTCGTAACTATATATTTCTTCTATGGTTAATATTTTATCCCATATTTGTATTTTTATATTTCTTGCTTTATATGTTATCATACTTTCTTCATTATTAAATCCTGTTACTACTATGGGGGTTTTTAGCTTTTCCCATTTACTTTCTGGTAAACAATTATGTCTACACATATTAGCTTCTGCTCCTGTATCCACCATAGGTGTATAATATCTATTATAATATCCTTCTACTATTATTTTGGAAAGTATGTATATCTTTGGCATTATATCAAAGTTCTTTTTATTATTATTTTCTTATTTTCATAACTTATTGTTAATTGCCTATCTTCTAATTTATATGGTTTGACTCTTTCTAACCATTTTATCCCTAGTGTAATATTTTTATCTCCTTGATATATTTTAAAATTTATTAATATTGGTATTCCTCCAATAATTAATTCTTTTTCAGTTGTTTCTTCGTTTTTTCTTAACGCTTTTGGTAGTTCTGAATTTTGTTGTTCTATTGTTACTATCTCTTGTTCTGGTATTAGTTCTCTTATAACATAATTCTCTTCCTGCCCTGTATTTATTAGTATTAAATATTTTCTTTGGTCCATTATTCCTGTTATATAATAATGATGTGGGTTTATTTCTTCTATTAATTTTTGTGGAGTGGTATAATTTATTCTTTTTGATGTACTTCTTGATGTACTTCTTGATGATGTTTCTGGCATTTCATTATTTATTCGTTTTGATGTGCTTAATCTTTCTTTTACTATTTCTAAATCTTCATCCATGTCTATTTCTGTATAACTGTAATCATTGTTGTCTATAACTGATACTATTCTTTCGAATGGATTTTCTATTTTTATTTTATTTATTTTATTTTTAGCTGTTATCTTATGTTTTGTTGTTAAGACATATAGATTTTTACATCTTGCTGTGAATATTTTACTTCCTGGTGCTAATTCTATTCCAGACATTTTCCAGTATAATACTAATGATTTATCTATATTTTTATCATCTACTGCTACTGAATAGTTAGCACTTACTATAAATTTAAATTTTTGGTATATTAAGTTACCTCTTACAGCACTTATTATACTCTTTTCTATAGGTTGTACAATCCTATCATCTGCCAAGTATATTTCTATAGGGGTATCTATTCCTTCCCTAAAACATGCTTTTATTAGGATCTCCGTTCCTCCTAAGTGTACATATTTTATTGGATTTTTTGCTTTTATATCTTGTATTTCTTTATTTAGTAGTCTTTTATTTAAAATTGGTATTTGTGCTTTACCTTTGATGTATTTACAATCTATTATATGTTCTCTTTGGCTTACTACATAGTATTCTTCTTTTTGTCTTTTAAACCAATTCTTTATTGTTGGTACTTCTAATATTTTGTCTATACTTAGATCCAATTCTTTTCCTTTTATTTGTTCAAATATATTAGCGTCAAATATTATTTTTTGTTCTGAAGATTGTTCATCTTGGTGTTCTTCTTGTTGTATAATTTGTATATCTTTTTCAGTCATAATTTTCTTCATCTGACTCTTCTATATCCTTGTTTATTTCATTTTCAGAGAACTCGTTTTCTGATATCTCATATATGCTGTCTTCACTGCTTAATTCATAATCTACATATTCTACTTGTGTATATTTATCATTATCTATCAATATTTCGGTAATTTGTTTCTTCTTTGGGTTTTTTGGTAATTTACAATCTTTGGCTAAGTGTCCTAGCTTTCCACAATTATAGCAAGTACATTCTGTTAGTTTTTTCTTTTTCCTATATGGTTTTTTATGTTTATAATTTTTTACATAATATCTTCTTCTTGGTTTCCTATATTTATACTTTGAATATTTTGATTTAAATTTCTTTTTCTTTCCTTCTTTTTTGTAATATTTATCTGTGCAGCCAAATTGGGGTGCTATTCTACTTTTGCAACATGCCAAATTTTTTACTAATATTTTTTCCATTTTCATGTTTTCTTTATATTTTTCACATAATTCTATAAACCAGTTTTGTAGAAATTTTATCCTTACTCCTAATGTATCTGCTAGTCCTGCTTCGTTCCAACTTTTTATTATTTTTGAGCTAAAGGGTTCTGGTAATTTTGTAAAATATAATTTTCTTATCTCTTTACTTTCATCTGGACTATATGTTCCTTTATAATAATAGTCTCTAAATGCACAAGTATATTCATCTATATAACACATATTACATATTGCTAATTTTGTCATTAAATTTCTATTTGTAATTTTTTCTTTATTTTGTTCTTCTACTTCTGTTGTCATACTACTAAATTCATTTCTTATTGCTATTTCATATTTATTTAATATATCTGTAACTGTTGTTGTAGTTGTACCGTCAAGTTTTTTATTACTCCTTAATGTGTCTAAGCTTTCACTTGATAAATTTTGTAACCATAATTTTACAGTTCCTATTAATGTTCTTTCTATATATCCTGGTGTTTCCGTTATTGTTATTTTATTATCTATTAGTTGTTTTGAGATATATCCTATCCATAATTGTATTGTTTTATTTATATCTGCTACACAATCTAGATCTAAAAAATTATATTGTTCAGTTATCTGTCTTGGTGCCCATTTCTTATTTAACCTTTTATCCCATAATGTTTTGTTTCTGTCATATGCATCATAACTTACTCTGTAATAGGTTGGGTTTAATTGTTTTGGATTTTTTATTCCTGATATGCTTGGTTTATCTTCGTTCATATCTCCTGTATTTATTTCTGGGTTTATTTTTATCTTTTCTGTTTTTTCTATAAGTTCTGTGTATGTTTCACTTGTTTCTGAATAGTTTTCTCCTAGTTCTGTGTCTTTATCACTTTGGTCATTTATTTCGTTTATACTTATTTTTGATGGACTCTCCTGTACTTCTTCTAACTGTAATTTGAATCTTTCTATCTCATTTGTTAGTTTTAGTTCTTCTTCTTCTTCTTTACGTTTTTCCTTTTCTTTTAGTTTATTTGCATACATCTGTTTTAGCATCTCTAATTCTTTTTCTAATTCTGTTATTTTAGTGTTTTTTACTTCCTCTATCTGTTGTATTTTTTCTTTAGCTTGCTGTTGTATTTCTTTAATCTCTCGTTTTCTATCTATTTCTTCGTTTTCTTTTGTTATTCTAACCATGGCGGTTAAACTATCCTCTAGTTTTACAGTTTCTTTTTCTAACATTAAGTTTAAGTTATTTCCTATTTAAACCATAATCTAGAAGAAGCAAAAAAAAACCCACAAGTAACCAATGATCTCACTAAATCAACTCAAATAACATGATTGGAAGAGCTAGCTATCAATATATATAAACAATTTTGGTAGTAAAGATATTTGGGTTTTAATCTTAAACACGTATCTTTTTTTTTTCCCTTTTTTGGGTCATTATTTATCTTCTACAAATCACCTATGATGCGACTATTGGTGAACTCATTTGAGCTATGTGCAAGTATTTCTAGGGTGCTCCAGGTCAAAACATTAAAAGAAGCCATGAAAGAAACTAATTCTATGTTTTAAATGTCCTTAATAAATTTATATGATTAAGTTCGCCATCTGCACATGAGTGAACACTTTAATATCATCAGACGTAGTTACAGTTTTAATATTTATATCTAAGCTCCTTTTCTTTCAATTTTTGCCTAAATCTTCATCCAGTTCTCTTCAGATTTTTCAATTTAATGGCTGACATTCATAGCTGATCAATTAGTTGGAGTCTTCTTTGACAAAAAGAAATTTTTAAAGAGTAATGGTGTCATCAGATGAGAGGATGATGGAGAGTAGTCTTCAAAACAGAGAGCACATAGATGATTCTCGATAGTTCCGTCAGCATATAGGTGGCCAAAAAGAAAGGCAAGTGCTAATTAATACACATGGCAAAAGGTGAAGAAATTGGATTATGCCAAGTACACAATACAATTAACATAGCTTTTTGTACAACTCTTCAATGCAGTGATCGACCATCCATGGCTCTTCTATATAAAACATAATAGATAATAGAAATATATATATATATATATAATAAATTTCCTTCACTACTTAGTATTTAACCCAATATCTACATACTAAATTAATTCTCTAACTCCATACTTAATTATTGTATATAATATTTTGAATTATTATATTCTCCCCACTTAAACAAGCATTCGTCCTCGAACGAGTTAGAAAGTGTACCAAACATTTTGATCAACCTTGAGTACTTGCTCTACAGTCTGCCTCAGACTCCCATATAGTTTTCTATGTCGAATAGGTGCGCCGTCACACTTTCACTGAATCATTTTTTTCTTACCTCAATTGTTTCCCTTTCTCGATAGAATTATATGAATCACTTCATGGACTTGCCGCCTAAAATTGACTCATATGATACGGGATGTACGTTTAACAAAAATTCTCGAAGGCAAAACAAGTCTATATGCCGCTAATCCTATCCGATCCAAAATCTCATAATTCTTTTATAGGGAAAACCTAATAAAACTTTTTTATTCATTTTTTTACGGCCTTCATGAGCTACATAACACGAACTTTCTTATCTGTATAAGACCTTTTTTTTTTGGTTCTATGTTATTGAAGTCTTTCCCCCATTTAACAAAATCTTCTCCAAGGGTCACTAAATTACATCTAAAACCTAATAGATACGCATCACCAAGTTTGAATAAATCAACTAATGAACGACATCTACGACCATATAAAGCCTCAAACACAAGATCTGCATATCAAGTTAGTAACTATTATAAGGAACAAACTAGATCAAAAGAAACTAATTATGAAGCACTCGCTATGTAATATTCATCAGTTAGGACAAGATACCTATTATCTTGTATGTATTTATTACGTTGGAACACATCCAAGCACCTCTACCATAATCTTACAGTTGGAACACATCCACTTTTCTTATATACGTCGGTTTTGGAATATATCTAAACACTCCTACATAATGCTCTCATGTTCGATAACGCTAGAACACATCCATATATCTCTACATAACCTCACATATGGCAGTACTGGAACACATCCATATGCCCCTATATAAATATTTCATGCACTAATAATCTTTTCACACATGCGAATACAAGGATCTCACGGAAGTACACTATCTCTCAAACATAACACAACATACGCTAATATGATGTATAAGCAATCGTCCCAACTGAATTAGGCACATCATCTCGTTGAACCTATCACGTTCCCTCAAATCGGGATTACTATTTCCTCGACATGCGTGATAAACCAACCGTAAAGTCTAATGTATCCATCTTAACTTTCTATTAAGGACAACCAGATTTGCGAAAATTATTCTGGAGTAGCTAACACTTGCATTTATCATATGGACAGTTCAAATACTGAAAAATAGTATATTTGTTTTGCTTTAATCTTGTGTCACCTTTTTAGTAGATATCACTCGATTAAAAATATCACGGTAGAAAAAAAAAATTAAACCTACTCTAATGACCCCTAGTATTTAATGATATTATCTTGACGTCCGTAGGACCATCCTCACCCATTGCATTTGCTTCTATCAACTACCAAAGTATTCTCATATGTCATTAATAAATTACTAATTATAAGTCTAAGGGATAATATAAATACTCGATCCTTCTAGTGCGCGATGATTACTAATGCCTTCGGCTATCTAAGAGATGTCACTATATATTCACCCTGATCACAACAAGTCTTGGTGTATATTCCTCTGAATATCTAAATCTTTTTTTCTTTCACTCATTGTATGTGGATTACAACTCTGTTCATTCGAATATAAGATAACAACACATAACTTTAGGTGCAAATTATATGTGTGGATAAAAAAGATACTGGTCATTCATGACTCGCTAAATTATTTATCAATTATCGATAAACGTATATATATATCCACCAACTTCTTCTTTTTTCAACTAATAGAACTTAAGCACCTCAAAAGTGATAAATTTGATCTAGTGACCTCTTTAACTTCGAAATCTCACAAATTTTTCATTTAGTTTCTTTCACCCACATAGCCCTTCTATAACGTTAAAAAAATAGATTTAGTTTCTAGAAATATATTACTGTCCAAAATCCATCTCCTTAATAAGTGGTACACTCGAAACGTCCTCTGAAAATACATTCCAAAATTCATTAATCACAAAGACTAAATCAATAGCCCGTTACTCAACTCTAGTACTCCAAGTTATACTTAAATATAACACATATCCTTTAATTATCATATCTAGAACTTTTGCTGATGAGGTAGCTTTGCCTATAGACGTACCATGTGAATTATTTATATTCAATACTATGCTTAACGTTATAGAAAATTCGACAGTCTTTTCATGGCAAGTAAGCATAGGGAAACACGAAGTTGTCCAATCCAAGCTCAAGATTACCTCAAGTCAACCATGCTAAGTTATAACAAATTCGTAAATGTATCACAACTTCAAATTGCATCCACACATCTCTGAAGATCGGTCCAATAGAAAGACTCACTCACTTAGGTTAGACCCAAATGGTAGATTTAAGTACTCAACCCTCTCACCTTTTTTTTCCCTTTTTATCCACACATACTTCATCATCTCACAATGTGCTTCTCTTCTTTCCTCAAATACATGTTTTATCGAACATAACGTATGTTAACAAAATTGTATAAATCGATTACTTTTCTCAGAAATAGTCATGCCATTAATTTTCATTGTACTCAAACTTCTTTTTTTCATTTATTTTATGTTTAATCTATTTTTACGTGGTGGCCTCAATACTTCATGTCTTACGGTTATTTAAGTAGCTAATCATGATATCATATACTGAATTTTGTAGTCAACCTCTTACCTTGTTGGTGCATTAAGTATTATACCTAAATCTTTTTTTCCCTCTCAAGACACGAATTAATCGATGGACTCCCACCATAATTCACATAGTGCTATCGTCATGCGCAGACTCAATGCACTTGAATTATACAAACTTTTGCCACAAATACTCTTATAATATCATCATTAAGATGCCACTAATAATAGCTTCAAGATGCATTAATGCTAGGATTTGTCTGAGCACTTTCCTCAAAATTCCTTTCGCTAACAAGCCCAACGGCGTATAGGTGTACAATTCTTTTCCTACTTATCAGACTCATAAAAATAAGTTCGAATGTGAATAAGTTGCTCTTAGGCAAAATCACATCCTTATGTCACTTTACTATTCACAGGGCTCAACGTTCAAAGATTTTTTTCTTTACTAACTCCAAATTCTAAAAATTTCGACAGAGTTTCTATATAAATAGAATTATTCCAAAATATATGATGCCCAATCTCAAATGAAACAAATGCACACGATATCTCATATACTCAAGTCCACTCTCAATTGTACATATATTATTCAAAAATATTCACGTCAAATTTATAGTCCAGCAGACGAGGATACATGTGTTTCAGCTATCTCCGAAAGGGACATCCCAAGGTCAAACGTTATTCATCTCAATTCTGATAAGGAATGAAAGAAGGAAAGATATCCTAGATGTTCAGTAGCCTCAAGGTCATAAATATGAACCTCTACATACCCATGAACAAGACTCTACCAAATACTACTCCATGATCCGGGACATAAAGCCTAGACTCTGATAACAACTTTGTCACGTCCCAAACTACCCCCTAGACGTGATTGGCACCCAGCGCAAATCACTTGCCAGGCGAACCATACTTTCATACCTTAGCCATTAATTTGCAGCATTTGATTAACTAAACGAGAATCCAAATAATTTGATAATTAATTACGAATAATAGTATCTTGAATATTAAATTTAAAACTCTAGCTCAAATCGCACACTAGACCATGGAGCATCTAAGAGAATTAAAAAGATATCACATGAATAAATGATAAAGATTCTTTTGGCAGCCTCCACGAATAATGCAGCGGCTCACCTCAATAACTGATTCAACTCTAGCAACTCTAGCGAACTCGTTAGCTACTAGCTCCGTCTTCACTAATAGTATCTGCATAGACATACAGGTAAGGAGTGAGTTATACATAAATATAACCCAGTAAGATCCTCGACTCGCCACTTTAAATATCTCTGGAACAAGTGTTAGAAAATACAAACACACCACAACACGAAAGATATAGTAAATATAATAATTATACAATAACACAAAATGTGTGTATCAATAGAGTTAATAAGAATTAACCAACAAGAGTACCCAATAAGGACTTGTCATAATTGCAGTGAAAGAAATTTACCAACACATATACGAGTCCACAACGGCACCACAATGTCTTAAATATGTAATAGAGCATACACAATGCTCACTGAAGCATACATAATGCCCCAAATATATCAAGAAGCATACACAATGCTAGGGTGATGTACAAAGGCATACACAATGCCCCAACATCATGGCACACAACCATATCAAACTCAAACACCATGGCTCACAACCATATCAGCTTATCAAACTCGACATTATGGCGCACAACCATATCAAACTCAACATCATGGCTCACGGTCGTATCAAACAATCAAACTCAACATCATGACACACAGCTGTATAAACCTATCAAACTCAACATCACGGCACACAGCCGTATCAAACTCAACATCATGGTTCACATCCGTATCAAACTATCAAACTCAACATCATAGTGCACAGCCGTATCAACCTATCAAACTCAACATGACGACGCACAGCTGTATCAATCTCAACATTATGGCTCACAGCCGTATAAAACTATCAAACAACTTATAAAATATTTTTTTTAAATAATACATTTAAGGCTAGTCTAAGACCACCAATTCTGCCAAGCGCACACTTGTCCCAATATATGGACCGGGCAGAGAACACATTTTTAAAACGGGTTTTTAAAAAAGCAAGCATCAAAGTTTAAAGTCTCACTTATCTTGCTAACGGAAAGTTTTCCAACCTTGCGACTCCTAGAATACCATCCAAACGGCCACCAATGGCCTCAATCTGAACTAAGGGAATTCTCTTTCCTTGTTAGCTAATGAGAGAAACAGCAAATAATTTAATCCAAAGTAGACTCTTAAAAGTGTTATTAGGGGAACTTAATTCCAAGCTTCTATATCTTTTATTTCACCGCCATCACCCCCTTGTTTTTTTGTTTAGACTCTTTCCAATGAATAAAACCCTTGACACATATTTTCCCATCTTACACGTGAAATTCACAAGGTGGGGCTAGGCCTACCAGCCCTTTTTTTTTTAAAGTTAAGTATCCCAACCAATTTAGATAATTTACCAACCATCATATATAATATAAAATTTAGCATACTAGCAATTAATTAGTAGACTATTTTATAAGTATATATATATATATATATATATATATATATATATATATATATATATATATATATATATATATATATATATATATATATAATAAATTTCCTTCACTACTTAGTATTTAACCCAATATCTATATACTAAATTAATTCTCCAACACCATACTTAATAACTGTATAAAATATTTTGGGTTATTACAACCTCCTTGCTTCTGAGGGCCTGCAAAGATTGATCTTTGGTACAAAGAACTTATTTCTGAGCGGGATCAACTTTTGGCTAAAAAAAATTAGCTTGTCAAGCGTCTCCCGGTGTTGGAGGCAAAAGTTGCACATATGGATGGTCTTAAGGACCGGTTACAAAAAACCAAGTAGGATAAAATGGCCCATAGTCAAGAAGCTACCTAATTACATGAAGACCTCAAAGAGGCTAAGGCTAAGTAGGTCGAACTTCATGATATTGTAACTGCCACTACCGAGAGTGAGTCTGCCTTCGAGGAACAAGTTAATAACTTGAAAGCTAGCTTATGCTCCGAAATTGAGGAGTCCACAACTGCCGAGGAGAGGAGGGCTAAAATGGAAGAAAGACTCAAGAGAGTCATGGAGCAGAACCACCTTCACTCAACCACCAACATTGAGCTTGATTCCAACAGTGCAATGAAGGTTTAAAAGGAAAAACTCCAAGCCAAAATTGATAAGCTCCTAGAAAAACTCCAGGACCAAGAAGATTCCCTTGTCTTCGAGAAGACCTACGCCATTTGTCAAATGAAGAGGAAGACTTTGGAGTAGGCCAAAGAAGGCATTATAAACATTGATGACTGCATTGCCAAGGCCCGGGAAATGGAGTTAACCACTCGTAAGAACTTTCCTGCTCAGTCCGCTGCATCTGACTCCTCGAATACTAATTATGAGTATTCAGGGTTCGAAAGGAAAACCGAAGAAGATGAAGGCCTCGAACCGGTAGTGGAACAACCTTCTTCTACTAAGGAGAATGAAGACCTTTCTCTCTCTTCGGGTTCTAGCTACAAAGATGTATAAAGTTTTCCTTTTATCTTTTGTACTTATGCCAAAACTTCTTATTGTGTTTGGCTCTTTAATTAATAAAAGAACTTTTTTACCAATGTGTTGTACAAAAAATATTTTCTTTAGTTTAATTGACAAAGCCTCAAGAATATTTCTGCGTCCAAGATCTTTTGATTTCGGGCATAAACACTTCTGAAATCTACTCTTTGCTATAAGAGTTTCATAAGAGAGGGCCTTATATTTACAGTGCTCTTGAAGATGTCGTCTCATGTTTATTCCAGCACAAGCATTTGAAGCTTTTGCTAACTTTTAAATGATAAAATAAATTAACTTATCATTCGGACATGAAATAAGATAAGAATAAAAGGACATTGATTTATTCCTTCTATATTTAAAAGTACATTTACATAGCCATTAATTTGCTTAAGTAAATAAAACTGCCAATACATGTGGCTAACTTGAACAACTTATTTCTACGGGTTGATCATACAGTCCTCGGTCCTGATAAGATATTGGTCTCGGTTCTAACAGTTCCCGGTCTGTGTGGCACTCTTGGTGCCATAAGATATATTACTCCCCCAGTGGTCAAATGCTAAGTCTTGCATTCATCGAAGGCCTTTTCCTTCGTTTTATGTTTTAAATTGTTGCTTCATCGGTGGAGACAACTTGTGAATGGTTAAATAATCTATTTAGGTTTCAGGAGGCGAGATTTGCCAATGGACCAAAGATTATTTAACCATCCATAAGTTGTTTGCAACACGAGCACATGGTCGTCGATCCCATCGGTGGAAGAACTTTAGTGCCTTGATATTCAAGGTCTTGCCTTTGCTGACGATCCTTCCATCGTAGTATGTTTTACGTTGCTTCCTCTTTAAAAACCTTGCTATAACAAATTCAATTGGGACAAAATCTGGACGAAGGGAAAAAAATTACAACACATACTTTCCGTACCAACAAGGATCTTTAGCAATAATACCTTTGAGGCGAGTCACGTTCTAGTTGCTCGGCAATTTGACTCCATCTTGATTTTCCTGTTCATATGAGCATTCATTAGTTATAGTTGAGACCCGTAGCGCCTTCTCATGTTGATCCCAGCTTTTCGGCATCAACTTCCTGAGTGCTTTGAGTAATCTTCCTCGGAACCAAATCTCCAACTTTGAAATAACAAAGATTTTCCTTGCGGTTCTAGTACCTCTCCATCATTTGTTTTTTGCCCACCATCCTCACGTATGCCTGATCCCGCTGCTCCTCAAGTAAATCTAATTTGATCAGTAACGCCTCATTGTTTGCTTCTTTGTTCTCCCAGGAAAACTTTTTGGTCAGTTCCCCTACTTTCACCAGTATCAAAGCCTATGAACCGTATTGTCACGACACAAATCGATGGGCCGCGACGGGTGCCTGAGTCCTATCTGTCAAACACCCCTAAGCATGCATCTAAGATATGAACCTATATAACATCTGCTGCATTACGAAAAATAACATACGTGAAGGAAACCTGCCATCAAGGCATACGTACGTATATGTGCAGAATACGGTGGGTGAGCCGACTAGGCTGCTATAGACAATTATACATCCAAAACTAAAAGCCGACAAAGCCACATACAACCCAACAAGACATACTATCTACACATCTCTAACAGAAATATAACTGTACAAAGATGGGACTGAGCCACATCATACCCATATACATATATATGTACAAACGTATCGTACCAATATCAAAAGCAGCTCCGGATCAAATGGAGCACGCCAACTTTTGCTGATCAGGGATCCTAAGAAGGGGGACCGTCAGCTTGCCTACCTGCACATGCGGGCATGAAACATAGGCCCCATGAAATAGGGTGTCAGTACGAAAAAATGTACTGAGTATGTAAGGCATGGAAATTAGTACGTAAAAGACATAGATGAAACATGGAATACTGAAACACATCTTTAAATCTGAATAACTTTGTAAATTCTGAAACATTTATAATGCCATGCACGTGCGTGTAAATGTCATGCCATGCATAGGTATGGTGTACATAATATCATCAAGCCACTAAGGGCATATCATCTCAGCCACTGTGGGCAATATCATCAGCATATACCAGCTGATCAGGTGGTGGTGCGTATATAACACCGTAACCTTTCCCATATCCCCATATCCCATATACATATATATATATACATACATATATATATATATATATATATATATATATATATATATATATATATATATATATATATATATATATATATTATATATATATATATATATATATACGCGTAAATAACGCTGTTTGAATTATATTTCAGCCACCGTGGGCAATATCATCATCATATACCAGCGGATCAGGTGGTGGTGCGTATATAACGCCGTAACCTTTTCTCATATCCCATGTACATATATTTACATATATACGCGTATATAACGCCATCTGGTCATGGGTCAATGCACATGTTTAAATGAGTAAAATGCATGAAAAATACATAATAATCTCGATATTCCTTCCGGATAAACTTTTCCAACTGCGTATTATTCTGAGACCCATGAACAGAAGATAATAATAATTCTCATAGGGAATCAAGAATATAGACACCCATATCGACAATGTAACCCGTCGTCGTTCGATCGAGGTCAAACGTTTCCCTTTTTGGTGAAGGCCCTTGGCCTTAAAGGGTGTTATTTCGAACTTATCGAAATAGTAACCCATCATCGTTCGATCGAGGTTACACTCTTCTCTTTTTGGAGAAGGCCCTTGGCCTTAAAGGGTATTATTTAGAACTTATTGAAATATTAACCCGTCGCCGTTCGATCGAGGTAGAACTCTTCTCTTTTTGGTGACGGCCCTTAGCCGTAAAGGGTGTTATTTCAAACTTATCGAAATAGTAACCCGTCATCGTTCGATCGAGGTCAAACTCTTCTCTTTTTGGCAAACGCCCTTGGCCTTAAAGGGTGTTATTTGGAAGTTATCGACATAGTAACCTATCGTCGTTCAATCGTGGTCAAACTCTTCTCTTTTTGGAGAAGGCCCTTTGCCTTAAAGGATGTTATTTCGAACTTATCGAAATAGTAAGCCGTCGTTGTTCGATCGAGGTCAAACTTTTCTCTTTTTGGCAAAGTCCCTTGGCTTTAAAGGGTGTTATTTCGAACTTATCGACATAGTAACCCATCGTAGTTCAATCGAGATCAAACTCTTCTCTTTTTGGCGAAAGCCCTTGGCCTTAAAGGGTGTTATTTTGAACTTATCAAAATAGTAACCCATCATCGTTCAATCGAGATCGAACCCATCTCTTTTTGGCGAAGTCCCTTGGCCTTAAAGGGTGTTATTTCGAATTTATTGAATTAGTATCCCATCGTCGTTCGATCGAGGCCGAACTCATCTCTTTCTAGCAAAGTCCATCGGCCTTAAAGGTTGTTGTTTCGAACTTATCGAAATAGTAACCCGTCGTCGTTCGATCGAGGTCAATATCTTCTCTTTTTAGCAAAGTCCCTTGACCTTAAAAGGTGTTATTTCAAACTTATCGAAATAGTAACCCGTCATAGTTCGATCTTGGTCAAAGTCTTCTCTTTTTGGCGATGGCCCTTGGCCTTAAAGGGTGTTATTTCGAACTTATAGAACTAGTAACCCGTCGTCGTTCTATCGAGGTCAAAGTCTTCTCCTTTTGGCAAAAGCCCTTGTCCTTAAAGGATGTTATTTCGAACTTATCAAAATAGTAACCCGTCATCGTTCAATCGAGATCGAACTCTTCTCTTTTTGGCGAAGGCCCTTGGCCTTAAAGGGTGTTGTTTGAAACATATCGACATAGTAACCCGTCATCGTTCGATCGAGGTCAAACTCTTCTCTTTTTGGCAAAGGCTCTTGGCCTTAAAGGGTGTTATTTCGAACTTATTGACATAGTAACCCATCGTTGTTCGATCAAGGTCGAACTATTCTCTTTTTGGCAAAGGCCCTTGGTCTTAAATGGTGTTATTTGGAAGTTATCGACAAAGTAACCCGTCGTCGTTCGATCGAGGTCAAACTCTTCTCTTTTTGGCAAAATCCCTTGGCCTTAAAGGGTGTTATCTTGAACTTTTCAAAATAGTAACCCATCGTCGTTCAATCGAGGTAGAAATCATCACTTTTTGGCGAAGGCCCTTGGCCTTAAAGGGTGTTATTTCGAACTTATCGACATAGCAACCCCTCGTAGTTCGATCGAGGTCAAACGCTTCTCTTTTTGGTGAAAGCGCTTGGCCTTAAAGGGTGATATTTCGAACTTATCAAAATAGTAACCTATCGTCATTCAATCGAGGTTGAACTCATCTCTTTTTGGAGAAGGCCCTTGGCCTTAAAGGGTGTTATTTCAAACTTATCGAACTAGTAACCCGTTGTCGTTCGATCGAGGTCGAAATCTTCTCTTCTTGGCGAAGGCCCTTGGCCTTAAAGGGTGTTATTTGGAAGATTTCGACATAGTAACCAGTCGTCTTTCGATCGAGGTCGAACTTATCTCTTTTTGGCAAAGGCCCTTGGCCTTGAAGGGTGTTATTTCAAACTTATCAAAATAGTAACCCATCGTCGTTCGATCGAGGTCGAACTCTACTCTTTTTTCGCGAAGTCCCTTGACCTTAATGGGTGTTATTTCAAACTTATCGAAATAGTAACCCATCGTCGTTTGATCGAGGTCGAACTCTTCTCTTTTTGGCGAAGGCCCTTGGCCTTAAAGGGTGTTATTTCAAACTTATCGAACTAGTAACCCGTCGTTGTTCGATCGAGGTTGAACTCTTCCCTTTTTGGTGAAAGCCCTTGGCCTTAAAGGGTGTTATTTCGAACTTAACGAAATAGTAACCCGTCGTCGTTCATTCGAGGTCGGACTCTCCTCTTTTTGTGAAGGCCCTTGGCCTTAAAGGGTGTTATTTTGATCTTATCGACATAGTAACCCATCGTCGTTCGATCGAGGTTGAATTCTTCTTTTTCTGGCAAAGGCCCTTGGCCTTAAAGGGTGTTATTTGGAATTTATCAACATAGTAACCTGTCGTCGTTCGATCAAGGTCGAACTCTTCTCTTTTTGGCGAAGGCCCTTGGCATTAAAGGGTGTTATTTCAAACTTATCGACATAGTAACCCATCACCATTCGATCGAGGTTGAACACTTCTCTTTTTGGCAAAGGCCCTTGACCTTAAAGGGTGTTATTTCAAACTTATCGAAATAGTAACCGGTCATCGTTCGATCGATGTTATACTCTTCTCTTTTTGGCTAAGGCCCTTAGCCTTAAAGGTTGTTATTTCAAACTTATTGAAATAGTAACTCATCGTCGTTCAATCAAGGTCGAACTCTTTTCTTTATTGCGAAGGCCCTTAGCCTTAAAGGGTGTTATTTGGAACTTATCGACATAGTAACACGTCGTCGTTAGAACGAAGTCGAATTCTTCTCTTTTTGGCGATGGCCCTTGGCCTTAAAGAGTGTTATTTCGAACTTATCGAAATAGTAACCTGTCGTCATTCGATTGAGGTCGAACTCTTCTATTTTTGGCAAAGGCCCTTGGCCTTAAAGGGTGTTATTTCGAACTTATTAAAATAGTAACCCGTCGTCGTTCGATCAAGGTCGAACTTTTCTCTTTTTGGCAAAGGCCCTTGGCCTTAAAACGTGTTATTTGGAAGTTATCGACATAGTAACCCGTCGTCGTTTGATCGAGGTCAAACTCTTCTATTTTTGGAGAAGGCCCTTGGCCTTAAAGGGTGTTATTTCGAACTTATCGAAATACTAAGCCGTCTTCGTTCGATCGAGGTCGAATTTTTCTCTTTTTAGCGAAATCCCTTGGCCTAAAAGGGTGTTATTTCGAACTTATCGACATAGAAACCCGTCGTAGTTCAATTGAGGTCAAACTCTTCTCTTTTTGGCGAAAGCCCTTGGCCTTAAAGGGTGTTATTTCGAACTTATCGAAATAGTAACCCATCGTCATTCAATCGAGGTCGAACTCATCTCTTTTTGGCGAAGGCCTTTGGCCTTAAAGGGTGTTATTTCGAACTTATCAAACTTGTATCCTGTCGTCGTTCGATCGAGGTCGAACTCTTCTCTTTTTGGCAAAGGCCCTTGGCCTTAAAGGGTGTTATTTGGAAGTTTTCGACATAGTAACCCGTCGTCATTCGATCGAGGTCGAACTTATCTCTTTTTTGCAAAGACCCTTGGCCTTGAAGGGTGTTATTTCAAACTTATAGAAATACTAACCCATCGTCGTTCGATCGAGGTTTAACTCTTTTCTTTTTGGCGAAAGCCCTTGGCCTTAAAGGGTGTTATTTCGAACTTATCGAAATAGTAACCCGTCGTCGTTCAATCGAGGTCGAACTCTTCTCTTTTTGTGAAGGCCCTTGGCCTTAAAGGGTGTTATTTTGATCTTATCAACATAGTAACCCATCGTCATTCGATCGAGGTCAAATTCTTCTTTTTCTGGCGAAGGCCCTTGGCCTTAAAGGGTGTTATTTGGAATTTATCAACATAGTAACCTGTCGTCGTTCGATCAAGGTCGAACTCTTCTCTTTTTGGCGAAGGCCCTTGGCCTTAAAGGGTGTTATTTCGAACTTATCGAATTAGTAACCCGTCATCGTTCGATCGAGGTTACACTTTTCTCTTTTTGGCAAAGGCCCTTGGCCTTAAAGGTTGTTATTTCGAACTTATTAAAATAATAACCCGTCGTTGTTCAATCGAGGTCGAACTCTTCTCTTTTTTTGTGACGGCCCTTGGCCTTAAAGGGTGTTATTCGGAACTTATCTACATAGTAACACGTCGTCGTTCGACCGAAGTCGAACTCTTCTCTTTTTGGCGATGGCCCTTGGCCTTAAATAGTGTTATTTCGAACTTATCGAAATAGTAACCCGTCGTCATTCGATTGAGGTCGAACTCTTCTCTTTTTGACGAAGGCCCTTGGCCTTAAAACGTGTTATTTCGAAGTTATCGACATAGTAACCCGTCGTCGTTCGATCGAGGTCAAACTCTTCTATTTTTTGAGAAGGCCTTTGGCCTTAAAGGGTGTTATTTCGAACTTATCAAAATGATAACCCATCGTCGTTCGATCGAGGTCGAACTCTTCTCTTTTTGGCGAAAGCCCTTGGCCTTAAAGGGTGTTATTTCGAACTTATCAAAATAGTAATCCATTGTCATTCAATCGAGGTCGAATTCATCTCTTTTTGACGAAGGCCCTTGGCCTTAAAGGGTGTTATTTCGAACTTATCGAACTAGTAACCCGTCGTCATTCGATCAAGGTCGAACTCTTCTCTTTTTGGCGAAGGCCCTTTGCTTTAAAGGGTGTTATTTCGAACATCAAACTAGTAATCCGTCGTCGTTCGATCGAGGTCGAAATCTTTTCTTTTTGGCGAAAACCCTTGGCCTTAAAGGGTGTTATTTCTAACTTATCAAAATAGTAACCCATCGTCGTTCGATCGATGTCGAACTCTTCTCTTTTTGGCGAAGCCATTTAGCCTTAAAGGGTGTTATTTCGAACTTATTGAAATAGTAACCCGTCGTCGTTCAATCGAGGTCGAACTTTTCTCTTTTTGGCAAACTTAAAACGTGTTATTTGGAAGTTATCGACATAGTAACCCGTCGTCGTTCGATCGAGGTCAAACTCTTCTATTTTTGGAGAAGGCCCTTGGCCTTAAAGGGTGTTATTTGGAATTTATCAACATAGTAATCTGTCGCCGTTCGATCGAGGTCAAACTCTTGTCTTTCTAGCAAAGTCCATCGGCCTTAAAGGGTGTTATTTTGAACTTATCGACATAGTAACACATCGTTGTTCGATCAAGGTCGAACTCTTCTCTTTTTGGCAAAGGCCCTTGGTCTTAAAGGGTGTTATTTGGATGTTATCGACATAGTAACCCATCGTCGTTCGATCGAGGTCAAACTCTTCTCTTTTTGGAGAAGGCCCTTGTCCTTAAAGGGTGTTATTTCGAACTTATCGAAATACTAAGCCGTCGTCGTTCGATCGAGGTCAAACTTTTCTCTTTATGGCGAAATCCCTTGGCCTTAAAGGGTGTTATTTAGAACTTATCGACATAGTAACCCGTCGTAGTTCGATCGAGGTCAAGCTCTTCTCTTTTTGGCGAAAGCCCTTGGCCTTAAAGGGTGTTATTTCGAACTTATCGAAATATTAACCCAACGTCATTCAATCGAGGTCGAACTCATTTCATTTTGGCGAAGGCCCTAGGCTTTAAAGGGTGTTATTTCGAATTTATCGAAATAGTATCCCGTCGTCGTTCGATCGAGGTCGAACTCTTCTCTTTTTGGCGAAGTCCATCGGCCTTAAAGGGTGTTATTTCGAATTTATCGAAATAGTATCCTGTCGTCGTTCGATCGAGGCCGAACTCTTCTCTTTCTAGCGAAGTCCATCGGCCTTAAATGTTGTTATTCCGAACTTATCGAAATAGTAACCCGTCGTCATTCGATCGAGGTCGAACTCTTCTCTTTGTGGCAAAGTTCCTTGACCTTAAAGGGTGTCATTTCAAACTTATCGAAATAGTAACCCATTGTCGTTTGATCGAGGTCGAACTCTTCTCTTTTTGGCAAAGGCCCTTAGCCTTAAAGGGTGTTATTTCGAATTTATCAAAATAGTAACCCATTGTAGTTCGATCGTGGTCAAACTCTTCTCTTTCTGGAGAAGGCCCTTGGCTTTAAAGGGTGTTATTTCAAACTAATCGAACAAGTAATCCGTCGTCGTTCGATTGAGGTCGAATTCTTCTCTTTTTGGCGAAAACTCTTGGCCTTAAAGGGTGTTATTTCAAACATTTCGAAATAGTAACCCATCGTCGTTCAATCGAGGTCGAACTCTTCTATTTTTGGAAAAGGTCCTTGGCCTTAACGGGTGTTAATTTGAACATATCGAAATAGTAACTCGTCGTCGTTCGATCGAGGTTACACTATTCTCTTTTTGTCGAAGGACCTTGGCCTTAAAGTTTGTTATTTCGAACTTATTGAAATAGTAACCCGTCGTCGTTCGATCGAGGTCAAACTCTTCTCTTTTTGGCAAAGGACCTTGGCCTTAAAGGGAGTTATTTGTAACTTATCGACATAGTAACACGTCGTTGTTCGACCGAGGTTGAACTCTTCTCGTTTTGGCGATGGCCTTTGGCATTAAAGAGTGTTATTTCGAACTTATCGAAATAGTAACCCATCGTCATTCGATCGACGTCGAACTCTTCTCTTTTTGGCAAAAGCCCTTGGCCTTAAAGGGTGTTGTTTCGAACTTATTTAAATAGTAACCCATCGTCGTTCGATCGAGGTCAAACTCTTCTCTTTTTGGTAAGGCCCTTAGCCGTAAAGGGTGTTATTTCGAACTTATCGAAATAGTAACCCGTCTCCGTTCGATCGAGATCGAACTCTTATCTTTTTGGAAAAGGCCCTTGGCCTTAAAGGGTGTTATTTGGAAGTTATCGAAATAGTAGCCTATCGTCGTTCGATCGAGGTCAAACTCTTCTCTTTTTGGAGAAGGCCCTTGGCCTTAAAGGGTGTTATTTCCAACTTATCGAAATAGTGACCCATCGTCGTTCAATCGAGGTCAAACTCATCTCTTTTTGGCGAAGGCCCTTGGCCTTAAAGGGTGTTATTTCGAATTTATCGAAAAAGTATCCCGTCGTCGTTCGATCGAGGCCGAACTTTTCTCATTTTGGCGAAGTCAATCGGCCTTAAATGTTGTTATTCCGAACTTATCAAAATAGTAACCCGTCGTCGTTCAATCGAGGTCGAACTCTTCTCTTTTTGGAAAAGGTCCTTGGCCTTAAAGGGTGTTATTTTGAACATATCGAAATAGTAACTCGTTGTCGTTCGATCGAGGTTATACTCTTCTCTTTTTGGCGAAGGCCCTTGGCCTTAAACGTTGTTATTTCGAACTTATTGAAATAGTAACTCGTCGTCGTTCGATCGAGGTCGAACTCTTCTCTTTTTGGTGAAGTCCCTTGGCCTTAAAGGGTGTTATTTGGAAATTATCGACATAGTAACACGTCGTCGTTCGACCGAAGTCAAACTCTTCTCTTTTTGGAGATGGCCTTTGGCCTTAAAGAGTGTTATTTCGAACTTATCGATATAGTAACTCGTCGTCATTTGATTGAGGTCGAACTCTTCTCTTTTTGGAGAAGGCCCTTGGCCTTAAAGGGTGTTATTTCGAACTTATTGAAATAGTAACCCGTCGTCGTTCGATCGAGGTCGAACTTTTCTCTTTTGGCAAAGTCACTAGGCCTTAAAACGTGTTATTTGGAAGTTATCGACATAGTAACCCGTCGTCATTCGATCGAGGTCAAACTCTTCTATTTTTGGAGAAGGCCCTTGGCCTTAAAGGGTGTTATTTGGAATTTATCAACATAGTAACCTGTCGTCGTTCGATCAAGGTCGAACTCTTCTCTTTTTGGCGAAGGCCCTTGGCTTTAAAGGGTGTTATTTGGAAGTTATCGACATAGTAACCAGTCGTCGTTCGATCGAGGTCGAACGCTTCTCTTTCTGGCAAAGTCCATCCGCCTTAAAGGGTGTTATTTTGAACTTATCGACATAGTAACCCATCGTCGTTCGATCGAGGTCAAGCACTTCTCTTTTTGGAGAAGGCCCTTGGCCTTAAAGGGTGTTAATTTGAACATATCGAAATAGTAACTCGTTGTCGTTCGATCGAGGTTACACTCTTCTCTTTTTGGCGAAGGCCCTTGGCCTTAAAGGTTGTTATTTCGAACTTATTGAAATAGTAACCCGTGGTCGTTCGATCGAGGACAAACTCTTCTCTTTTTGGCGAAGGACCTTGGCCTTAAAGGGTGTTATTTGGAACTTATCGACATAGTAACATGTCGTTGTTCGACCGAGGTCGAACTCTTCTCTTTTTGGCGAAGGCCCTTGGCTTTAAAGGGTGTTATTTGGAAGTTATCGACATAGTAACCAGTCGTCATTCGATCGAGGTCGAACGCTTCTCTTTCTGGCAAAGTCCATCCGCCTTAAAGGGTGTTATTTTGAACTTATCGACATAGTAACCCATCGTCGTTCGATCGAGGTCAAGCACTTCTCTTTTTGGAGAAGGCCCTTGGCCTTAAAGGGTGTTAATTTGAACATATCGAAATAGTAACTCGTTGTCGTTCGATCGAGGTTACACTCTTCTCTTTTTGGCGAAGGCCCTTGGCCTTAAAGGTTGTTATTTCGAACTTATTGAAATAGTAACCCGTGGTCGTTCGATCGAGGACAAACTCTTCTCTTTTTGGCGAAGGACCTTGGCCTTAAAGGGTGTTATTTGGAACTTATCGACATAGTAACATGTCGTTGTTCGACCGAGGTTGAACTCTTCTCGTTTTGGCGATGGCCCTTGGCCTTAAAGAGTGTTATTTCGAACTTATCGAAATAGTAACCCATCGTCATTCGATCGACGTCGAACTCTTCTCCTTTTGGCGAAAGCCATTGGCCTTAAAGGGTGTTGTTTCGAACTTATTTAAATAGTAACCCATCATCGTTCGATCGAGGTCGAACTCTTCTCTTTTTGGTAATGCCCTTAGCCGTAAAGGGTGTTATTTCGAACTTATCGAAATAGTAACTCGTCTCCGTTCAATCGAGGTCGAACTCTTATCTTTTTGGAAAAGGCCCTTGGCCTTAAAGGGTGTTATTTGGAAGTTATCAAAATAGTAGCCTATCGTCGTTCGATCGAGGTCAAACTCTTCTCTTTTTGGCGAAGGCCCTTGTCCTTAAGGGTGTTATTTCCAACTTATCAAAATAGTGACCCATCGTCGTTCAATCGAGGTCAGACTCATCTTTTTTTGGCGAAGGCCCTTGGCCTTAAAGGGTGTTATTTCGAATTTATCCAAATAGTTTCCCGTCATCGTTCGATCGAGGCCAAACTCTTCTCTTTTGGCAAAGTCCATCGGCCTTAAATGTTGTTATTCCGAACTTGTCGAAATAGTAACTCGTCGTCATTCAATCGAAGTCGAACTCTTCTCTTTGTGGTGAAGTTCCTTGACCTTAAAGGGTGTCATTTCAAACTTATCAAAATAGTAACCCATTGTCGTTTGATCGAGGTCGAACTCTTCTCTTTTTGGCAAAGGCCCTTAGCTTTAAAGGGTGTTATTTCGAATTTATCGAAATAGTAACCCGTCGTAGTTCGATCGTGGTCAAACTCTTCTCTTTTTGGCGAAGGCCCTTGGCTTTAAAGGGTGTTATTTCGAACATATCGAACAAGTAATGCGTCGTCGATCGATCGAGGTCGATTTCTTCTCTTTTTGGCAAAAACCCTTGGCCTTAAAGGGTGTTATTTCCAACTTATCGAAATAGTGACCCATCGTCGTTCAATCGAGGTCAAACTCATCTCTTTTTGGCGAAGGCCCTCGGCCTTAAAGGGTGTTATTTCGAATTTATTGAAATAGTATCCCGTCGTCGTTCAATCAAGGCCGAACTCTTCTCTTTCTGGCGAAGTCCATCGGCCTTAAATGTTGTTATTCCGAACTTATCGAAATAGTAACCCATCGTCATTCGATCGAAGTCGAACTTTTCTCTTTGTGGCAAAGTTCCTTGACCTTAAAGGGTGTCATTTCAAACTTATCGAAATGGTAACCCATTATCGTTTGATCGAGGTCGAACTCTTCTCTTTTGGCAAAGGCCCTTAGCCTTAAAGTGTGTTATATCGAATTTATCGAAATAGTAACCCGTCGTAGTTCGATCGTGGTCAAACTCTTCTCTTTTTGGCGAAGGCCCTTGGCTTTAAAGGGTGTTATTTTGAACTTATCGAACAAGTAATTCCATCGTCGTTCAATCGAGGTCGAACTCTTCTCTTTTTGGCAAAGCTCCTTGGCCTTAAAGGGTGTTATTTTGAACATATCAAAATAGTAACTCATCGTCGTTCAATCGAGGTTACACTCTACTCTTATTGGCGAAGGCCCTTAGCCTTAAAGGTTGTTATTTCGAACTTATTGAAATAG
Source organism: Nicotiana tabacum (assembly GCF_000715075.1). Lineage (NCBI taxonomy): Eukaryota > Viridiplantae > Streptophyta > Magnoliopsida > Solanales > Solanaceae > Nicotiana > Nicotiana tabacum. The sequence goes on along the minus strand of NC_134090.1, from coordinate 69,958,291 downwards.
TAACCCGTCGTCGTTCGATCGAGGTCAAACTCTTCTCTTTTTGGCGAAGGCCCTTGGCCTTAAAGGGTATTATTTGGAACTTATCGACATAGCAACACGTCGTCGTTTGACTGAGGTCGAACTCTTCTCGTTTTGGCGATGGCCCTTGGCCTTAAAGAGTTTTATTTCGAACTTATCAAAATAGTAACCCGTCGTCGTTCAATCGAGGTCGAACTTTTCTCTTTTTGGTGAAGGCCCTTAGCCGTAAAGGGTGTTATTTCGAACTTATCGAAATAGTAACCTGTCGTCGTTCGATCGGGGTCGAACTCTTCTCTTTTTGGCAAAGGCCCTTGGCCTTAATGGAAGTTATCGACATAGTAACCCATCGTCGTTCGATCGAGGTCAAGCACTTCTCTTTTTGGAGAAGGCCCTTGGCCTTAAAGGGTGTTATTTCGAACTTATCGAAATAGTAACCTGTCGTCGTTCGATCGAGGTCAAACTCTTCTCTTTTTGGCGAAGGCCCTTGGTCTTAAAGGGTGTTATTTCGAACTTATCGAAATAGTGACCGACTGTCGTTCAATCGAGGTCAAACTCATCTCTTTTTGGCGAAGTCCCTTGGCCTTAAAGGGCGTTATTTCAATTTTATCGAAATAGTATCCCGTCGTCGTTCGATCGAGGTTGAACTCTTCTCTTTCTAGCAAAGTCCATAGGCCTTAAAGGGTGTTATTTCGAATTAATCGAAATAGTATCCTGTCGTCGTTCGATCGAGGTCGAATCGGCCTTAAAGGGTGTTATTTTGAATTTATCGAAATAGTATCCCGTCGTCGTACGATCGAGGCCGAACTCTTCTCTTTCTGCCAAAGGCCCTTGTCCTTAAAGGGTGTTATTTCGAAGTTATCGAAATAGTAACCTCTCGTAGTTCGATCGTGGTCAAACTTTTCTCTTTTTGGGGAAGGCCCTTGGCTTTAAAGGGTGTTATTTGGAACTTATCGAACTAGTAATCCATCATCGTTCGATCAAGGTCGAACTCTTCTCTTTTTGGCAAAAACCCTTGGCTTAAAGAGTGTTATTTCGAACTAATCAAAATAGTAACCCGTCGTCGTTCGATCGAGGTCGAACTCTTCTCTTTTTGGCAAAGGTCCTTGGCCTTAAAGGGTGTTATTTTGAACTTATCGAAATAGTAACTCATCGTCGTTCGATCGAGGTTACACTCTTCACTTTTTGGCGAATGACCTTGGCCTTAAAGGTTGTTATTTCGAACTTATTGAAATAGTAACCCGTCGTCGTTCGATCGAGGTCAAACTCTTTTATTTTTGGCGAAAGCCCTTGGCCTTAAAGGGTGTTATTTGGAACTTACCTACATAGTAACACGTCGTCGTTCAACCGAGGTCGAACACTTCTCGTTTTGGTGATAGCCCTTGGCCTTAAAGAGTGTTATTTCGAACTTATCGACATAGTAACAAGTCATCATTCAACAGAGGTCGAACTCTTCTCGTTTTGGCGATGGCCTTTGGCATTAAAGAGTGTTATTTCGAACTTATCGAAGTAGTAACCCATCGTCGTTCGACCGAGGTCGAACTCTTCTCGTTTTGGCGATGGCCTTTGGCCTTAAAGAGTGTTATTTCGAACTTATCGACATAGTAACACGTCGTCGTTCGACCGAGGTTGAACTTTTCTCGTTTTGGCGATGGCCCTTGGCCTTAAAGAGTATTATTTTGAACTTATCGAAATAGTAACCCATCGTCGTTCGATCGACGTCGAGCTCTTCTCTTTTTGGCGAAGGCCCTTGGCCTTAAAGGGTGTTATTTCGAACTTATTGAAATAGTAACCCGTCGTCGTTCGAACGAGGTCGAACTCTTCTCTTTTTGGTGACGGCCCTTAGCCGTAAAGGGTGTTATTTCAAACTTATCGAAATAGTAACCCGTCGTCGTTCGATCGAGGTGGAACTCTTCTCTTTTTGGCAAAGGCACTTAGCCTTAAAGGGTGTTATTTGGAAGTTATCGACATAGTAACCACTCGTCATTCGATCGAGGTCGAACTCTTCTCTTTCTGGCAAAGTCCATCGGCCTTAAAGGGTGTTATATCGAACTTATCGACATAGTAACCTGTCGTTGTTCGGTCGAGGTCGAACTCTTCTCTTTTTGGCAAATGCCCTTGGCTTTAAAGGGTGTTATTTGGTAGTTATCGACATAGTAACTCATCGTTGTTTGATCGAGTTCAACTCTTCTTTTTTTGGAGAAGGCCCTTGGCCTTAAAGGGTGTTATTTCGAACTTATCGAAATAGTAACCTGTCGTCATTCGATCGAGGTCAAACTCTTCTCTTTTTGGAGAAGGACCTTGGCCTTAAAGGGTGTCATTTTGAACTTATCGAAATAGTAACCCATCATTGTTCGATCGAGGTCAAACTCTTCTCTTTTTGGTGAAGGCTCTTGGCCTTAAAGGGTGTTGTTTCGAATTTATCGAAATAGTATCCCATCGTCATTCGAGGTCGAACTCTTCTCTTTTTAGCAAAGTCCATAGGCCTTAAAGGGTGTTATTTCGAACTTATCGAAATAGTAACCTGTCGTCGTTCAGTCGAGGTCGAACTCTTCTCTTTTTGGCAAAGGTACTTGGCCTTAAAGGGTGTTAATTTTAACATATCGAAATAGTAACTCGTCGTCGTTCGATCGAGGTTGCACTCTTCTCTTTTTGGCGAAGGCCCTTGGCCTTAAACGTTGTTTTTTCGAACTTATTGAAATAGTAATCCTCCGTTGTTCGATCGAGGTCAAACTCTTCTCTTTTTGGCAAAGGCCCTTGGCCTTAAAGGGTGTTATTTGGAACTTATCGACATAGTATCACATCGTCGTTTGACCGAGGTCGAACTCTTCTCGTTTTGGCGATGGCCCTTGGCCTTAAAGTGTGTTATTTCGAACTTATCGACATAGTAACACGTCGTCGTTCGACCGAGGTTGAACTCTTCTTATTTTGGCGATGGCCCTTGGCCTTAAAGAGTATTATTTTGAACTTATGGAAATAGTAACCCATCGTCGTTCGATCGACGTCGAACTCTTCTCTTTTTGGAGAAGGCCCTTGGCCTTAAAGGGTGTAATTTCGAACTTATTGAAATAGTAACCCGTCGTCATTCGATGGAGGTCGAACTATTCTCTTTTTGGTGAAGGCCCTTAGCCGTAAAGAGTGTTATTTCGAACTTATCGAAATAGTAACCCATCGTCGTTCGATCGAGGTGGAACTCTTCTCTTTTGGGCAAAGGCCCTTGGCCTTAAAGGGTGTTATTTGGAAGTTATCGACATAGTAACCAGTCGTCCTTCGATCGAGGTCAAACTCTTCTCTTTTTGGCAAAGTCTATTGGCCTTAAAGGGTGTTATATCGAACTTATCGACATAGTAACCCGTCGTTGTTCGATCGAGGTCGAACTCTTCTCTTTTTGGAAAATGCCATTGGCCTTAAAGGGTGTTATTTGGAAGTTATCGACATAGTAACCCATCGTTGTTCGATCGAGGTCAACTCTTCTCTTTTTGGAGAAGGCCCTTGGCCTTAAAGGGTGTTATTTCGAATTTTTCGAAATAGTATCCCGTCGTCGTTCGATCGAGGTCGAACCCTTCTCCTTTGGCAAAGTCCATCGGCCTTAAAGGGTGTTAATTCGAATTTATTAAAATAGTATCCCGTCATCGTACGATCGAGGCCGAACTCTTCTCTTTTTGGCGAAGTCCATCGGCCTTAAAGGTTGTTATTACGAACTTATCGAAATAGTAACCCATCGTCATTCGATCGAGGTCGAACTCTTCTCTTTTTGGCGAAAACCCTTGGCCTTAAAGGGTGTTATTTCGAACTTATCGAAATAGTAACCCGTCGTCGTTCGATCGAGGTCAACTCTTCTCTTTTTGGAGAAGGCCCTTGGCCTTAAAGGGTGTTATTTCGAATTTATCGAAATAGTATCCCGTCGTCGTTCGATCGAGGTCGAACCCTTCTCCTTTGGCGAAGTCCATCGGCCTTAAAGGGTGTTAAATCGAATTTATTGAAATAGTATCCCGTCATCGTACGATCGAGGCCGAACTCTTCTCTTTTTGGCAAAGGTCCTTGGCCTTAAAGGGTGTTATTTTGAACATATCAAAATAGTAACTCGTCGTCGTTCGATCGAGGTTTCACTCTTCTCTTTTTGGCGAAGGAATTGGCCTTAAAGGTTGTTATTTCGAACTTATTGAAATAGTAACCCGCCGTCGTTCGATCGAGGTCAAACTCTTCTCTTTTTGGCGAAGGCCCTTGGCCTTAAAGGGTGTTATTTGGAACTTATCGACATAGTAACACGTCGTCGTTCGACCGAGGTCGAACTCTTCTCGTTTTGGCGATGGCCCTTGGCCTTAAAGAGTGTTATTTCGAACTTATCGACATAGTAACACGTCGTCGTTCGACCGAGGTTGAACTCTTCTTGTTTTGGCGATGGCCCTTGGCCTTAAAGAGTATTATTTTGGAATTATGGAAATAGTAACCCATCGTCGTTCGATCGACGTCGAACTCTTCTCTTTTTGGCGAAGGCCCTTGGCCTTAAAGGGTGTTATTTCGAACTTATTGAAATAGTAACCCGTCGTCGTTCGATCGAGGTCGAACTCTTCTCTTTTTGGTGAAGGCCCTTAGCCGTAAAGAGTGTTATTTCGAACTCATCGAAATAGTAACCCGTCGTCGTTCGATCGAGGTGGAACTCTTCTCTTTTGGGCAAAGGCCCTTGGCCTTAATGGGTGTTATTTGGAAGTTATCGACATAGTAACCAGTCGTCCTTCGATCGAGGTCGAACTCTTCTCTTTCTGGCAAAGTCTATTGGCCTTAAAGGGTGTTATATCGAACTTATCGACATAGTAACCCGTCGTTGTTCGATCGAGGTCGAACTCTTCTCTTTTTGGCAAATGCCATTGGCCTTAAAGGGTGTTATTTGGAAGTTATCGACATAGTAACCCATCGTTGTTCGATCGAGGTCAACTCTTCTCTTTTTGGAGAAGGCCCTTGGCCTTAAAGGGTGTTATTTCGAATTTATCGAAATAGTATCCCGTCGTCGTTCGATCGAGGTCGAACTCTTCCCTTTTTTGGCGAAGGCCCTAGGCCCTAAAGGGTGTTATTTTGATCTTATCAAAATAGTAAACCATCGTCGTTCAATCGAGGTCAAACTCATCTCTTTTTGGCGAAGGCCCTTGGCCTTAAAGGGTGTTATTTCGAATTTATCGAAATAGTATCCCGTCGCCGTTCGATCGAGGTCGAACTCTTCTCTTTATAGCAAAGTCCATAGGCCTTAAAGGGTGTTATTTCGAATTTATCGAAATAGTATCCCGTCGTCGCTCGATCGAGTTCGAACTCTTCTCTTTTTGGCGAAGTCCATTGGCCTTAAAAGGTGTTATTTCAAATTTATCGAAATAGTATCATATCGTCGTTCGATCGAGGCCGGACTCTTCTATTTCTGGCGAAGTCCTTCGGCCTTAAATGTTGTTATTTCGAACTTATCGAAATAGTAACCTATTGTCGTTTGATCGAGGTCGAACTCTTCTCTTTTTGGCAAAGGCCCTTGTCCTTAAAGGGTGTTATTTCGAAGTTATCGAAATAGTAACCCGTCGTAGTTTGAGGATCTACACCGCCTACCATATAAAGCCTCATACGGTGCCATCTGAATGCTGGACTGATAGCTGTTGTTGTAGGCAAACTCCGCCAATGGCAAAAACTGATCCCAAGACCCTCCAAACTCAATCACACACGCACAGAGCATATCCTCAAGAATCTGAATAGTGCGCTTGGACTGTCCGTCCGTTTGAAAGTGAAATGATGTACTCAACTCCACCCGAGTACCCAACTCATGATGAACGACCCTCCAAAATCGTGATGTGAACTGAGTACCTCTATCTAAAATGATGGAAATCAGAATACCATGTAGACGAACAATCTCCCAGATATAAATCTTTGCTAGACGCTCCAAATAAAAGGTAGTACACACAGGAGTGAAGTTCACGAACTGGGTCACCCAATCCACAATCACCCAAATAGCATCGAACTTTCTCAAAGTCCGTGGGAGCCCAACTACAAAGTCCATGGTGATCCGCTTCCACTTCATCTCCAGAGTCTTTATCTACTGAAGCAAACCACCCGATCTCTGGTGCTCATACTTTACCTACTGACAGTTGAGGCACCGAGCTACAAATCCAACTATATCGTTCTTCATCTGCCTCCACCAATAGTGCTGCCTCAAATCCTGATACATCTTCGCGGCACCCAGATGAATGGAATACCGCGAACTATGGGCCTCCTCCAGAATCAACTCCCGAAGTCCATCAACATTAGGTACACAAATCCGACCCTACATCCTCAATACCCTATCATCACCAATAGTCACATCTCTGGTATCACCATGATGAAACTTGTCCTTGAGGACAAACAAATGAGACCTTCCCTGATACGATCAAATAAGAAAGATCGAGAAACCACACAAGCTAGATCCCGACTAGGCTCTGAAAGATCCAATCTCACAAACTGGCTGGCTAAGGCCTGAATATCCATCGACATAGGCCTCTCTGATGCTGGTAAATAAGCCAAACTCCCCAAACTCTCTTCTTGGCGACTCAAGGCATCGGCCACCATATTGGCCTTGTCTGGGTGATACAAAATAGTGATATCATAGTCCTTCAACAACTCTAACCATCTCCTCTGGCGCAAATTTAGATCCTTTTGCTTGAACAGGTGCTGCAAGCTCCGATAATTAGTATAAATCTCATAGGGAATACCGTACAAATAATGACGCCAGATCTTCAGGGCGTGAATAATGGAAGCTAACTCAAGTTTGTGGACCGGATAATTCTTCTTGTGAACCTTCAACTATTTGAATGCGTAGGCAATCACCCTACCGTCCTGCATTAAAACCGCTCCAAGGACAATCATCGAGGCATCACAATAGACAGTGTAACACCCCGAACCTATAGGCAATATCAAAATTGGGGCTGTAGTCAAAGTTGTCTTGAGCTTTTGAAAGCTCGCCTCACACTCTTCTGTCCACTAGAATAGAGCACCCTTCTGGGTTAGTCTGGTCATAGAGGTTGCAATCTATGAAAACCCCTCAAAACAATGACGGTAATAACCCACCAAGCCAAGAAAACTGTGGTCTGGGCCAACTCTGCACGGCCTCTACTTTTTTCGGATCCACTTGGGTACCCTCACTCGACACCACGTGGCCTAAGAATGCTACGGAATCCAACCAAAACTCACATTTCGAGAACTTATCATATAACTTCTTTTCTCTCAAGGTTTGAAGCACTATCCTTAGGTGCTGCTCATGATATTTCCGACTCCGAGAATACACTAGAATATCGTCAATAAAGACAATGACGAACGAGTCAAGATACGGTCGGAACACACTGTGCATCAAATGCATAAAGGCTGTTGGGGCATTGGTCAGCCTAAATAACATAACAAGGAACTCGTAATGACCATATCGAGTCCTGAAAGTTGTTTTCAAGATATCTGGCTCCCGAATCTTCAACTAATGGTAACCTGAGCGCAAGTTAAACTTAGAAAACACATGTTCACCTTGAAGCTGATCAAACATATCATCAATACGAGGCAAGGGATAATGGTTCTTCACTGTAACCTTGTTCAACTGGCGATAATCACTACACATACTCATAAAACTATCCTTTTTTTCACAAACAAGACAGGATCACCCCAAGGTGCTACGCTGGGCCGAATAAAACCCTTGTCAAGCAATTCTTGTAACTGATCCTTCAACTCAGGAGGAGCCATACGATACGAAGGAATAGAAATGGGCTGAGTGCCCGGCAACAAATCAATGCCAAAATCAATATCTCTATCAGGCGGCATGCCCGGAAGATCAGCTAGAAACACATCGGGAAAATCCCGTCCTACTAGGACTGAATCAACTGAAGAGGTATCAATACTGATATCTCTCACATAAGCTAAATAGGCGTCACATGCCTTCTCAACCATTCGCTGAGCCTTAAGGAAAGAAATAACTCTACTGGGAGTGTGATCTAAAGTACCCCTCCACTCAACACGCGGTACACCTGGCATATCTAGCATCACGGTTTTTGCGTGACAATCAATAATAGCATAATGGGATGACAACCAGTCCATGCCCAAGATAATATCAAAATCTACCATGCTGAGCAACAATAAATCGACTCTGGTCTCAAAACCACTAAGAACAACCAAACACGACCGATAAATGCGGTCCACAACAAGAGAATCTCCCACAGGAGTAGAAACATAAATAAGGGAACTCAAAGAATCCTGAGGTACACCCAAATGCGAAGCAAAGTAAGAATACACATAAGAGTAAGTGGAGCCTGGATCGAATAGAACCGATGCATCTCTGTGACAAACCAGTATAATACTTGTGATGACAGAATCGGAGGCAACAACCTCGGTACAGGTAGGAAGGGCATAGTATCGGGCTTGGCCTCCCCCTCTAGAACAACCTCTACCTCCCCTACCTCCACCTTTGGTTGGATGAGCAGGTGGGGTAGAAACTGAAGCTGTAACCATAGCCTGAGAACTCTGCGGGGCACATTATGACTGAGAAGTCTATGAAGGCGCACTCGTCCCATGTCTAGGGCAATCCCTCACCACGTGGCGTATGTTACCACACTCAAAACAAGTTCTGGGAGGACATGGCGGTTGTGACTGGCTCGAGCCAGGTCTGCTGGACTGACCTCTGAAAGCACCCAGCGCAGGAGGCGCACTAGATACTCGAGGTGCATAATAAGGCTCCTAAGGCCTAGGAGGAGCTGGAATACCACTGGCTGCTAGAAGAGCTGAAAGAACAGGGCAACTCATATAACCTCTACCATGACGACCTGCAGCTGGGGCACGGACACCAGAATAATGGACCCGACTCTCGAGACCTCTTGGCCTCCCTCTCCTCTCTCTCCCTAGCATGCATACCCTCAATCCTCCTAGCAATTCTCACCACCTGCTAATAATAAATATCCATCTCCAACTCATGAGCCATGCTAGACCTGATTCTAGAAATAAAGCCCTCAATAAACCGGCGAACCCTCTCGCGAACAATAGAAACCAAGGCTGGTGCATGTCTAGCCAAACTAGTGTAACGGACAGCATACTTTGAGACAGTCATAGCACCCTAGCGCAAATACTCAAACTCTGTGCGCCATGCATCCATGAGGCTTTGAGGAACATACTCTCTCAAGAACAGATCTGAAAATTGAGTCCAAGTCAGTAAAGCAGCCTCATCCGGACTATCTAACTCATAGGTGTGCCACCACTCATAGGCAGCTCCTCGAAGCTGGAAAGCAGTGAAGGAAACCCCACTCCATCCTGATATACCCATGGTACGGAGAACACGGTAACACTCATCTAGAAATCCTAGAGCATCATCCGATGTTAGACCACTGAATACATAAGGCTTGTACTTCTTGAACCTCTCAAGGCTCAGCTGCTCATCCTTGGAAACTGCTTCCCTATCCTCGGGCTGATCTCAGACTGCAGGTTGTACAGGAATAATCTCAGGGACCTGCTCAACATGCACTCACTACTCAGGAGTGTGGGCGGCGGGAGTCTGTGCTTCTCCCCCGGCCAAAGATGTAGCTGCAGCAAGGGGAAGCAACCATGCCTGAGCCAAAGTGGTGTACGTGCTCATGAACTGTGCCAGAGTCTCCTGAAGTGCTAGAGTGGTAGTAGCAGTAGGCATATCAGGTGCCTAGACTCCGGCTAGAACTACTGGTGGTACCTCGGTGGCAGCTCGTGTAGGTGCTCTAGCTGTACCACGTGCACGTCCTCGGCCTCTACCCCGGCCCCATCCTTTGACAGTTGTAGTAGGGGGTGTGGGTGCCTGATCATCTCTGATAGAATGTTTCCTCACCATCTGTGAGAGAATAGAAGACAGAAGTTTAGAATTGTGATGTCAAAATCTTGCATGACAAGGAAATCAAATGAAGTGGAATTTTCCTAACAGTTACATAGCCTCTCGTAGATAAGTACAGACGTCTGTACCGATCCGCAAGACTCTAATAAACCAGCTTGTGATTCATGACTCCTATGAACCTAGAGCTCTGATACCAACTTATCACGACCGCAGTTCTCCCTCCGTGAAGTATCGTTATGACACATAGTCTCTACAACTAGGTAAGCCTAACAAGTGCGGAAAAGGGAAAAATAATAGATAAAACAACAAAGATTGCAGAATAAACAAAATGAAGGTTTAAAATGCCGCTCGGCATATACAAATATAAACTCTCAAACTTAACAACTTTTCCCAAAACCTAAAAACCCATGAATCACAAGCTACGAATATAATAAAAATGCTCTAACTCCAGAATGTCTACATCAACAGAAAAGATAGAAGGGTTATCACTACAAGATAGAATGGAAAGGGACTCCTCGGTCTACGGATGCGGCAGATATACCTCGAAATCTCTGGGGCAGTCGCCTCGCCTCAAGGGTGATAGGACTGAGTCGAAGTACCTGGATCTGCACATGAAAAACATGCGCAAAAAGGGCATGAGTACACCACAGTGGTACTCAGTAAGTGCCAAGCCAAACCTCGGTTGGGTAGTGACGAGGAAGGTCAGGACCCTACTGAGATAAAATAAAAATATAAGGTATGACAGAATAAGGTAATCAGTACAGTTGAAAGCTAACAATAAGAATTTAATACAGGAAAATAAGGAACTCAATAACTGAAGCAAAGACAAAAACAATCACAAGGAAATACCACTCTTCACAAGGATAATAACCGGGGATCTCTCAGTATCCTGAGGACCTCTTAGTACCCTCAATATATGTCAGAGATCTCTTGGTATCCTGAGGATCTCTCGGTATCCTCAATATATGCTAGGGATCTCTAGGTATCCCGAGGATCTCTTGGTATCCTCAATATACGTGCTAGGGATCTCTCGGTATCCCGAAGATCTCTTGGTTTCCTCAATATACGTGCTACGGATCCCTCAATATCCCGCACCTCAGCTCAAATCAAAAATATGTGCAGGGGATCTCTCGGGATACTGTCCCGTAGTCCCAAAGTAAAACACGCAGCGACAACACAAGGAATACTCAATTAAGCTCAATTTCGTACCAAGTAAACAGGAAATTCTAACCTAACATGTTTCACATAATGCAATTAAGGAAGTTTAAGCAAATAAGCAATTAAGTAAATTAAATATGCTTTTCTATGCTAACAACATGCTTAAATTGCAAGTAGTATAAAACGGGAAAAAGGAACACAATTGAAATTACTTAAAGAAAATCGTATTTTTAACAATTAGCTCAAGTACGCACTCGTCACCTCACACACAAGGTATTTCAATTATTAAATATACCAAATCTTAAGGGGAAGATCCCCCACATAAGTTTAGGCAAGCCAGTTACCTCGAACCAGCTCAAATCAACCCGAAACCATGCTCTTGCCACGAGTACTCGACTCCAAATGGCCCAAATCTATTAAATTTAATTTTATAACGGAAATAACACTTCAAGTAACTGATTCTACAAAGAAATTCTAAGCTAATACGCGAAATTAGGTAAAATGACCAAAATGCCCCTCTAGCCCACGTCTAGGAATCAGGTAAAATTTATATTTCCAGAATCCGCACACTCTCACGAGTTCTGTCATACCAAAAGTACCAAAATCTGATCTCTAATGGTCCCTCAAATCATCACTCAAAGGCCTCTAATTAGTCAAGCCCTAACCCCCAAATTACCACTGATTTTCCTTAAATTTTCATGTTTATAATGATAAAAATCACCCCAATAACGAGTTTAGGGACCAAAGACCTTACCCCAATGAATTTCTCTGAAAATCTCCCTTGAAAATGCTCCCCAAGGCTTCTTCCCATTTGAAAAGAGGTGAAAATAACTCAAATTCGTGAAGACAAGTATTTAAATGTTTTGCCCAGTTAAACCGCATCTACGGCCCTGGGATCGTACCTGCGGTCTCACTTCTACGGAGCCAAGGTCACATCTGCGACTTCTCATTAAATCAACTTTCTGCTTCTGCGACAGACTTTCCGCACCTACGGTCTCGTAGGTGCGTTAACCCTACTCGAACCTGCGGTTCCAGGAGCTGGACCAAATTTTTGCTTCTGCGATCCAATAGTGGCACCTGCAGCGCCGCACCTGCGGTCCCACACACACAGGTGCGGTTATGACATGTCCAGCAATGAAAAATCTTCCTAAGTCCAAATTAAACTTCCGACAAGCACCCAAAACTCACCCAAGGCCCCTAGGACCTAAACCAAACATGTCTATCAATCCTAAAACATCATTCAAACTTGTTCCAACCTTCGGAGTGCTTAAAACAACATCAAAACAATAATTTAATATCGAATTCAAGCCTAAGAACTTCAAAACTCATAAATTTACACTTTCAATCAAAAGGTTTATCAAACCTCGTCTGAAATGACATGAAATTTTGTACACATATTACATTCAACACTACGGAGCTACTCCAACTTCCGGAATCCCATTTTGACCCTCGGATCAAAGTCTCACTATCAAACAGGAAACTTCAAAATTCGACTTTCGGCATTTCAATCCTAAATTAGCTATGGACCTCCAAAACACAATCCGTACACGCTCCTAAACCTGAAATCACCCAACGGAGCTAAAGGAACCATTGGAATTCCATTCCGAAGCTGTCTTTACACTGTTCTGACTACGGTCAAATTTCCAACACTTAAGCTCTCATTTAGGGACTAAGTGTCCCAAAACTCTCCAAAACTCAAAACTGACCATCCCGGTAAATCAAAATAGCATAAATAAATACGGGGAAGCAGTTAATAGGGTATCATGGAATTAATTCTTAAGACGATCGGCCGTGTCGTCATATATATAGATAGGTCTCCATTCTTTACGGCATGATAGTCCTATGGCTAAAAGGCAACCCAAGGGAGTTGATTCTCATAATCAATCAAGATGATTTTCTTCCAAGAATCGAATAGAATTTCTTTTTGTTGCTTACTTGATTTCCTTTTCTTTGCAAGCCGTTGAGATTGAATATTCTCTATGATGCGGATTGAATACTCTCTGTAGATCTTCTATACTGGTTGATTGATGTACCGATTGATTGATGCCTTCCGTAAATAGCTTAATAGAATATCTGTTTTCCATGAAACTCGCAATCACAACATATTTACTAATTTATTTTTACTTCTGAATCTTGACTTGCACGTTTTACTCCTTGATTCTTGCTTTAAGATCTTCTGCTTGAATCAAAATAATCTCCCCTTCTTTGATGATGACAAAAAAACTTAATTCATTTTACTTCCCTGTTTATAGACTCCTTTTCTGTGGCTTTAGTCGGCTCTCTTTCAACTTGTTGTCATGAACTTTGAGTCGACTCCCCTTCATTCAGATGCCAGTAGTTGACTTTTGTTCAGTCAGTCGACTGAACCATATCATGAAAGTTAGTTCTACTCTATTCTCCCCCTTTGGCATCAATAAAACGAGGGCTAAGCAAGTTTAACTACTAGCGGATAAGATTAGCAGATATTACGCTTAATTACCGTCATCCACAATGTATCCAAAGATAAACGTGCAAGCACAAAAAAAAATTATCCATAGTGACCAAAAGAAATTATCTAAATAGCCTACATAGATTATCGACGGAGAAAAGGCAATCAAAGCTTGCGTTCATTATGAATGAGATTCCATCAACATGATCATGAACTTCCTTGAAAGCTTTCACGGCCTTTCTACGGTTTTCAGCACCATGACTCTTAGCTTAGGCACGTTAGATCCTGTTTCCTTTGCAAATGCATAGATATCTCCAACTGAGATCTAGGTGGACATAAGTACCTCTTTGATGGAAGTCAACTTGTCATCAAGTGTAGCTATATTTTCAAGCAACTCTGGATTGTTGACAGCAGTCTGAGAAGTATCAACCTTTACCTTGGAACTAGAGGGAATCACTTTGGCTTCAATTTCCTTCTTCATTATCCAAGTATCATCCATAGCAACATATCCAATGCTAACAAACTTCCTATTGTTATAACACTTGGAAACAGATATATAGGGATAGTTTGAGAGGGGAATATTGAAGGTCTCGATGAGGTGACTAATGACCATCCCGTAGGGTAGACTCGAAGGATCTTCAGGACATTCAATCATGAAATTTATTACCCGGGAGGACAATTTTACTTTGTGCTTGATTATTGATTTCAGATCTTCTGCTAGAATCTTTCCAATTTTTGTGACTTCCTTCTTTGCGATTGGTTTTCTGCACTTAGAATTATGTTATTGTCAATAATTAAAATATATATCTAACAAAAGCAATTATTATAGATTCTACAATGACATGTAGAGAAAATTTTGAAACTCAAAAAAATAATTTGTATAAGGTCAAAATTGAGCTTACTCTTTCTGTTCGACTGATCGAGGCTGGAGCATGATAGGACAAGGTTTAGTTTCGATTTATATCAAACTATGGCGCGGGGTTCAGTAGTCGAGACCTCGAGACTAATTAAGTCCTGAGGCCAGTCAAGATCGAGGTCGATCAAGATCAAAACCGAATAACATGGAGATCGAAGGAAGCCTACTTAGTGGAATAGCAGAAAACCGAGATATTCGTGATCGGACAAGGATTGTGGCGAGAATTTCGGTGCTTATTAAGTCAAGACCGGTTGTTTAGCCAATCATGGGATCTCCTTCCGTACTTAGAATTGTACCTTAAGTAGAATTCCTCTACTATATAAAGGGGGTTCTAATCATTTTATAATCATTACATTGACGTCACAAAAGTAATACACATTCTCTGTTTCTTAAGTTCTCAATATTCTTGTCACTGTGTTCTTACTTTTTTGAAATATTCATTTGATTCGAGGGCAGTCTGGCTCCAGGATCAAAGCTATACATTTCATTTTGTTTGCTTAATTTATATTAGTAGTTAATTTCATTGTCAATTTACATTTTCTCTCAATTTGTGCTTAGTAAATCACATGTCCTTAAAACCATAATATAAATTCAATTGTTATCCATTTTTAGGGTAAACGGTTTGGCTCCCACCATAGGGCTAAGGATAATAGTGATTTCCTAGTACAAATTTTCGTAACATACACTATTTTACGCTTGTTCTTCTAAGTGTCTTTGATTATAGTATTAGAAAATGTCAAACTCTCAATCAGCACATCAACACATTGACAATGATCTCAGCCACCATGGAGAGAATGAGAACATTACACCACAAAATGCTACACCCCTTGCTGGCCTCGATGGAGTTCCGGCCGCAGACCCAATCGACGCCATTCACATATAGCCATCAATGGAAATATGGTCATCGATACCGAAAGCAGCGTTCATGGGGGTACCTGATCAGCTACTCAAAATACATGGCGGTGAAGATGGCAGAATTAGCCTGCTGGTAATCTTCAAAATGTTGCAGGCTCAGCAAGCAGCAATAGCTCAACTCTAAAACCAGAACCACACGCCGAGCAGGGTCGACCTCGTGCCTTCCTAGGAGGTTGTGCACAGGGTCGAATCGATTTCAAGAAAATCAAATGGGAAGGAATCGGAGACCAATCCCGCTTTCATAAAAATACTCGAAGAGTTGACGAAGCGAATCGAGACATGGGAAGAGAAGATCGAGGAAAATGATAAGAAGGTGGAAACCTATAACTCCAGGGTCGACCGAATCCCGAGGGCACCACCAATATTGAAAGGTCTAGATTCTAAAAAGTTTGTACAGAAACCCTTTCCCCTAAGTGCAGCTCTGAAGCCAATTCCTAAAACGTTCTGTATTCTCGAGATTCCTAAGTAACAGGACGATTGATCCAAATAAACATGTTACCTTGTACACGTGCGCCATCAAAGGGAATGACTTGAAAGATGACGAAATTGAATCTGTATTGCTGAAGAAATTTGGAGAAACTCTATCAAAGGGTTCCATGATATGGTATCATAATTTGCTGCCTAATTCTATTGATTCGTTTGCTATGCTTGCAGATTCTTTTGTAAAGGCGCACGCCGGAACCATTAAGGTTGCAACAAGAAAGTCGGACCTTATCAAGATAAGTCAAAAATATAATGAGATGCTCAGGGAATTCGTATCTTGATTCCAAATGGAACGAATGGATTTGTCACTTGTCACCGACAATTGGGCTGTTCAAGCTTTCACTAAAGGCCTCACAATCGGAGTTCCATAGCTTCACTACAATTGAAGCAAAACTTTATCGAGTATCCAACTCTCACTTGGACTGATGTACATAATCGGTATTAGTTGAAGATCAGAGTAGAGAATGACCAAGGGCACATTCATAGGGTAAAATGCAGGGCACGTGATCCCATGGTCTCTTTGCAAAATTAAATATTTTATGTACATATTTTCTAAAGTTGGTATAATATTAACTGTTGGCACCCATGCTCCAAGAAGGTTGAATAGTGCACCTGGTTGAAAGTTGAGTTATTACTAAAAGGAAGAGGGATCAATTCCCACTTGATACATTTTTTAGTAGTGCACCCATATACTAGAAATCCTAGATCTGCCTCTGAGGATGACCAATTGGGAACTTCTTCTGGGTCCATTTATCCTAACAGAATCAAGAGGGATATCGATCGAGAACCAAGGCTGAATAGAGATTGATACCAACCATATAACGGAGAGCGTAGAGGCAGCGGATATGGACAAAGCTTTGCACTGAATGAGAGGAGAAATGATCGAGGTCAAAGTTCTCAGGGACTCATAAGAAAGTGTGGTTTAGACAGTGATGTCGGCTCCAAAAAAGCTCTATGATTGTCAGAGTATAACTTCGAGCTCCAAGAAGGTGAACTTATTTTACTAGTAAACGTGGCCGGGAACATCCAAGAAACAAAGTTCCATGTGATCGAGGGTGATATGAGGTACGACGCACTGCTCGGAAGGCGTTGGATCCATAACATGAGGTCGGTACCCTCGACCCTTCACCAAGTTCTAATGTTCTTGACATCGGAGGGAATAAAAATAGTATACAGAGAGCAACCCGCTGCCAAGAAAATGTTTGCAATCGATGAAGTGGTACCCGTATCAACACTTTCATCGGCGAAGGGATCAGACTCAAAGGAAAAATAGAAGGCCAAATAGGAACCACAGTCACCAGCCTCAACCCAACCGGAGGATCAGGGGACTCACGAGGATGATGACTACATGATATATCGATCCTTCATAATCCCTGATGATTCTAACGCCACAAAATCAACGGTTGAAGAGGTGGAACAAATCATACTGATCGAGCATCGCCCGAAGGAAATGTATACCTGGGCACGGGGTTAACTCCCGAGCTTAAGAAAAAACTTATTCAATTTCTTATGGCTAATATGGATTGTTTTGCCTGGTCCCATCTCGATATGACAGGGATCCCATCGGAGATCACTACTCATAAACTAAGCTTGAACCCGAAGTTTCACCCAGTGAAATAAAAAAGGAGGCTTCAATCCAAAGTCAAACATGCTTTCATCAAAGACGAGGTAACCGAACTTCTCAAAATAGGGTCTATCCGGGAAGTAAATATCATGAATGGTTAGCGAACATAGTAGCAGTCCCTAAAAAGGGAAACAAACTTAGGATGTGCTTAGACTACAAAGACCTAGATAAAGCATGCCCCAAGGATTCTTTTCCTTTTCCTAACATCGATCGCATGATCGATGCCACAGTCGACCACGAGATTCTTAGTTTTCTCGATGCCTACTCTGGGTACAACCAAATACAGATGAATCCGTAGGACTAGGAAAAGACCTCGTTTATCACTAAGTATGGCACCTACTGTCATAATGTAATGTCATTCGGACTAAACAATGCTGGCGCAACCTAGAATTGCGTAGTAAATCGAATGTTAAGACAACAAATAGAGAAATCTATGGAAGTTTATATTGATGACATGCTAGTTAAGTCCTTGCGAGCAGAGGACCATTTAAAGTATTTGCAGGAAAATTTCGATATACTGAGGAAGTACAATATGAAGCTCAACCCAGAAAAGTGCTCGTTCGGGGTTGGCTTGGGTAAGTTTATTAGCTTCATGGTGTCCAATTGGGGGATCGAGATCAACCTCGATAAAATCAAATATATGTATCACGGACATAGATAATGTCAAGGCCGTGCAGAGGCTAACGGGGCGCATAGCTACCCTAGGGTGATTCATTTTGAGATCCTCAGATAGGAGTCACCAATTCTTCTCACTTCTTAAGAAGAAGAGCAATTTTGCATGGACCCCAAAATGCCAGCAGGCCTTGGAGGAACTAAAGCGGTACGTATTGAGCCTGTCGCTACTTCATACCTCGAAAGTGGACGAATAGATTTACTTGTACTTGGCAGTCACGGAGATAGCGGTAAGTGGGGTCTTGGTCTGAGAACAACAAGGTACTTAATTCCCTGTATATTATGTTAGTCGGACATTAGATGAGGCCGAAACCAGATATCCTCATTTAGAAAAGTTGGCGCTCGCTTTGATAAGTGCCTCTAGGAAAAAAAAACCATATTTTCAATGTCATCCCATAAGTGTTGTAACAACTTACCCCCTTCGAAATATTCTATATAAACCCGATCTTTCAGGGCAATTGGCCAAATAGGTGGTGAAACTTAGCGGGTACGATAGTGAATATCGGCCCCGAACAACCATCAAGCCTTAAATCTATGCTGACTTCATGCTGGCCCTGGTACCCAAGGTTGAAAGATAATTATTGGTCAACTCGGGTACATCTTCGGGAATTTTAACCCTCTTTACGGATGGTGCTTCGAATGTAAAGGGGACCGGATTATGCATCACACTATAACCACTCACATGTAATGTGGTCAAACAATCTATTAGAAATGTAAAATTAACTAACAATGAGAATAAATATGAAGCCATGATTGCATGTCTCGAATAAGCCAAAGGCTTGGGAGCAGAGGTGATCGAAGCCAAATGTGACTCCCTCATTGTTGTGAATCAGGTTAATGGAACCTTTGAGGTTCAAGAAGAATGAATACAGAGATACCTGGATATGCTTCAAGTAACTCTCTGCCGATTGAAGTAATAGACCTTGCAATATGTGCCTCGAGATCAGAATAACGAGGTCGATGCCCTCGCAAACCTAGGGTCATCGGTTGAGGACAACGAACTCAATTCGGGGGCTGTCGTGCAACTCATGAGGTTAGTGGTTGAAGAAGGCCACGCTGAGATAAACTCCACTAGCTTGACTTGGGATTGGAGAATCAAATACATAGAGTATTTGATGGACGGAAAACTTCCCTCAGATCCAAAGGAATCAAGGGCCTTGCGCACGAAAACAACCCGATTCCGCCTATCCGAAGATGGAACCTTACTCGGAAGGATGTTCGACACCGCTAGCAATATGTTTGGGACCGAGAAATACCGAATATGTTTTGAGTGAAGTTCACGAAGGCACATACAGGAACCACTCAGGCGCCTGTCACAAACCAAAATCCACTAGTCGTGATGGCACCTAACCCAACCTGCTAGGTAAGCCAACTAATGACTATCCAATTTCAATAATATTAATAAGACAATTAAACAAAGGAATTATCTGAATCTTATACATTTCCCAAGGACTGGTAGTACAAATCATGAGCTTCTAAGAATAGAGATTACAAAGCTGATATGAAATAAATACATCATCTATTTGAAAAGTACATAAACAGAGTTTTGTAATTCTAAGGCTACCATGAACAAGAGACAGCTACAACAGGGACGCAGGTTCATCTTCCAATTCAGCTCCCATCGAACACAGCAACGTCGGCAT
Organism: Nicotiana tabacum; assembly: GCF_000715075.1. NCBI lineage: Eukaryota > Viridiplantae > Streptophyta > Magnoliopsida > Solanales > Solanaceae > Nicotiana > Nicotiana tabacum. The sequence goes on along the minus strand of NC_134090.1, from coordinate 69,938,605 downwards.
CCAAAATCTGCACGCAATGTGAAGGAAGTGCAGTATGAGTACAACTGACCCCATGTACTCAAAAAGTAAAAAACCTAAACTTAGGTTGAAAGCAGTGACAAACTAGAACATAGGTCGGGCCCAACACCAATACTCGATAACAATTCATAACAATGTAAAGCATATAAGTAAAGAAGTAACTCAGAGATAAAGTGTAAGCTTTTTCACAATTTTCCCAAAATGGTCCCGCCTTTCAAGAGTATTAGTGAAACCCCAAATTCTTTACTGAAAACGTCATGAAATATGACATAGTTTGAAAAACTGTATTTTTCTTTTCCAAAACCCCTTTTCACAATAATTAAGATGTTTCGTTTTCTTTCTAGATAGCAGTTGTGAGATACCTCTCTATGACCACATATCAATGTGTGTAAAATGTCATGAAAGATGTGATACCGAAAAATATGTCTCTATGCATGCATGTCATATATTCATGCCAATGTCATGTATCTCAGAGATGAATCATGTACGCACACTCTCAGAGTATTGAACCTCACTGTATCACACCTTCCACTCATCATAATCAACCACTCGGTACTGTATATGGCCCATACAGCCCAGGGAAGATCCATCAAGGAATATATACATTACTGACTATAAGTCACCTAGTACCAAGGAAAACAGGCCAATCTAGCCTCATGGAGAAGATCTTTCTCCATACCATGGGTGTGCAGACTCCGGAGGGGCTCCTACGGCCCAAGCGCTATAATAAGCCAATCATGTCATAAATCAATCGGGCCCTCGCCTTACTTAGTAACAAATAAAATATGGTGCGGCATGCAGCGTGATCCCATAACTGCCACTCATAATCAGGCTCTCGGCCTCACTCAATCATCAGTCTCTCCAGTCTCACCCACGGGCTCATGATGTCATGAAAACTGACCCAAAATAATGATATGATGTACCAATAAGTAACAATTGAGACTAAGATATGATCTGAGTGCATGGATGTGACTGAGTACAAAATATCAATGAAATCAATCAGATGACACCAAGAAACAACCGCTAGGGGTCCAAACAAAATCAACATTAAACCTAAACATGATATCTAGAATAATGTACTACTCAATTACATTATCACATGGTGAAAAAATCAAATATCAACAAAGTGGGCCATTAAACATTGTCTTGGAAACAACAGAGCCACAACTCACAAGGTGCACGCCCACACGCCCGTCACTTAGCATGTGTGTCACCTCAACATCAATCACATAGCAAATAATTTGGGGTTTTATACCCTCAGCACTAAGTTTAGAAGAGTTACTTATCTTAAATAAGCGAATTCCGACACTGAGCAACCCAACCGGTGCTCCAAAAATGCCATCATGCACGTAGTGACCTCCGAACGGCCCAAAACTAGCCAAAAGCAACCCAAATACATCAGAAAAAGCCCAAGGAAACAATTAAAAATGATAAAGATCGAATTCTACATTAAATCCCAAACCCGGCCAAAAATCACACCCGGGCCTGCACCTCGAAACACAACAAAACTCACAAAACCCGATAACGCATTCAATTACGAGTCCAACCATACTAATTTTACTTAAATCTAACTCCGAATCGGTGTTCAAAACTCAAAAATTTATATTATGAAACATTAGGCAAAAACCCCCAATTTCCTCTTTAAAATTCATCAACCAAAAGCTAAAATCGAAGATAGATTCATGAAATATAGCCAAAATCGTGTAGAGAACACTTACCCCAATTTATATGGTCAAAATTGCTTCAAGAATCGCCTTAATCCGAACTCCATAGCACCCAAAATCCAAAAATGGCTGAAACCCTAGAAATACAGTACTTATAACCACTGGTCAACTTAATGCATTGCGATCGGGGAAGTACCATCGCGATCATGAAGAAGAAAAACAACGCTCTTGAATAATGCCCTACGCGATCGCATTAGTCCTCTCGCGATTGCGTTATACACAACTGACTAAATTGTGCGTTCGCGGAAATAACCTCGCAAATGCAAAGAGATAACCATCACTGCCTCAGCTCATACCCAAACACAACGCGAATGCGTTCTCCACTCTGTGAATGCATTCTCCACTCTGCGAACGCGATGCTTAACTGCCACCACATATGCGAACGCGGACTATCTAGCGAATGCGACGAAGAAGAAATAGCCTGCACCACTTTTTCCTTACGCGATCACACCACTAAGTCTGCAATCGCGATGATGAAATGTTATACCATAACACATCAAAATACAACAGAACATAGCAGTGAAAAATGAAGGAGAAATGATCCGAAATCAATTTGATACACACCCGAGCCCCTTTGGACCACCTCCAAACATACCAACAAGACCCATAACATAACATGGACTTACTCTAGGCCTCAAAACACACATAACAACATCAAAACAACGAATCATACGTAAATCTAAAATCAATGAACTTGAAACTTCAAGCTTCCACAACCGATGCCGAAACCTATCAAATCTCGTTCGATTGACCTCAAATCTTCCACACAACTCACATTTGACATTACAGACCTGATCCAACTTTCAGAATTAAAATCTGACTCCGATATTAGAAATTCCACTCCCGGTTAAACTTTCCAAAATTCCAAAATTCCAACATTTGCCATTTCAAGCCAAATTCTACTATGGATCTCCAAATCACAATCCAGACACGCACATAAGTCCAAAATCACCCACTGGAGCTAACAGAACCATCAGAAATCCAATCCGAGGTCAAGTACTAAAAAGTCAAACTTGGTCAAACCTTTCACATTCTAAATCTTCTAGCTCAGAATTATTTTTCGAAATCAATTCTGAATAACCTGAAAACCAAAACCAATGATTCATATAGGTTATAATTCATCATATGAAGCTACTCATGCCCGAGAACTAGCAAGCAGAGTGCAAATGCTCAAAACGATCGGTTGGATCGTTACAACGCCGAATTACTGGTTCGAAAGGTAATCAGAGTCGGGTATTACTGGGTTGATATGGAAAATGATGAAAAGGAGTTTGTGAAAAAATATGATAACTGTCAAAGATATGCTCCGATAATTCATCAGCAGAGGGAGCTACTGCATTCAGTTTTATCCCCATGGTTGTTCATTGAAATGGGGAATGGACATCGCTGGTCCTCTTCCATCGTTACCAGGTAAAGCTTAATTTGTTTTGATTATGACTAACTACTTCTCTAAGTGGGTTGAAGCACATGCCTACCAAAAATTCAGGGAAAAAGCGATCATCAACTTTATTTGGGACCACATTGTATGTCGATTCGGGATACCATCCGAAATTGCATGTGACAATGGAAAACATTTTATCAGTAGTAAGGTGAATAAATTTCTCGAAGGCCTTAAGATCAAAAGGATCCTATCGACACCCTATTATCCTAGTGGGAATGGACAAGCTGAATTAACCAACAAAACCATAATCCAAAACATCAAGAAAAGGTTGACCGATGCCAAGAGAAAATGGAGAGATATTTTGCCTGAAGTCCTTGAGACATATCGTACAACTTCAAAGTCTAGTAATGGGGCCACCCCAATTTCTTTGGTCTACGACACCGAAGTCTTAATACCAGTTGAAGTCGGGGAACTAAGCATTAGATTTTGATATGCGACAAAGGAATCGAATGACGAGGCCATAAATACGAGCCTGGAATTATTAGATGAAAGGCCTGAAGTTGAATTTGTTCGATTGACTGCCCAAAAACAACGAATTGAAAGATATTATAATCGGAGTGCCAACCTTCGATATAATATCAGGGATTTAGTATTGAGGAAGGTCACGTTAAACACCCAAAATCCAAATGAATGAAAATTGGGTCCAAATTGGGAAGGGTCATACCATATTCTCGAAATCACAGGGAAAGGGTCCTACAAGCTCGGAACCATGGATGGAGAACAACTATCGAGAAATTGGAACGTGACTTATCTCAAACGATATTGTATGCCGTTAAAATTGGGGATGGCCGATTTTAAGGCTTTTATGGCATTTTCAAGTCCGACCTCGATAGGATCAAAGCACAACCTAAGGCTCATTCTCGAGGCACTCACCTCAACAGGGCATATCGAAGACTCATTATGATGTATCTTGGGATGGCATGGAAATCGACGACCGTTGTAAAAAGGCAGGAGATCTCCGAGGGCACGTGATGAGGACTGACAAAGCCTGCGAAGAATAGTACAGGTCCACATTGAACCATTGTACAACTGTACAAATAGCATTTCCCCATCATAATTAGACATGTACTATGTAAGGATCCCCCTCCTATATAAAGGGGAACCTTATCATCTTGTAGGCTCTCATTCGGATTATTATAGAACATATTGAATACAATACAACATTCTCTGCTCTCTACTTAAACAATTGTTCTTCATATTTATTGCTTATTCTTTCGTTGTTCATTTATTGTTCTTCATTTATTACTCATTATTAACCGCAAAAGGCCATGTTTTAGGCCCTCGTTATCATTGATTCTTCATCAGTAGCTCATCGCTATTAGCCCGTCTAGACCTCGAGGCCCTGCTTCAGCCAGCTCGAGGCCCAGCATTATAACCCTATTGGTTTACATTTCTTATCTTCTTTAGTCACACTTAGCATCTTTTGCCTAACAACTAGTATTGAGATAAATCACGTATTTTTAGAACCACAAAATCAAATATAATTGTAGTTACCATTTTCAAGGTAAACAGTTTGGCGCCCACCGTGGGGCTGAAAATAATAGTGATTGTTTTAGTGTTGGTTTTCTGAAAACAAAAGTTACTCTTCACGCTTTTCTTGTCCAAGGATCTTTGATTTCAGGTCACAAAATGTCTAGCTCAACAAACGCACACGAAAAAATCGGTGTTGGGCTTCATGTAAAGAACGGACCAGAAGAACCTCAACACATCATTCACATGATCATTGGAGGAACTGACGTCCCATAGGGATCCATGCTCAAACGGACCAGAGTGTCCATCTGTTACACCCTGCAATATTACGTCTCGTAATATTATATTACGGCAATGTTATGCTCTACAATAATATGTTACGATGATGTCATCCTCTGCAGTAATATATTACGATGATGTTACGTCCAGCAGTATTAAGTTACGACAGTTTTCTACCCAGCAGTATTACATTACGGTGATGTTACGCTTCGCAGTAATAAGTTATGACAGTGTTGCACCCTATAGTATTGTACGTTGAATTTGACGTAAGGTAATTAACATCAGTCCAAGGAAAAAATTATTTGGGGATTATAAGTATCATAAGTGATGAGTAAATTCGTGAAGGTAAGGGGGTAAGTAAAATCGAAGAAAATGAATTTTGTCAAAGTTTGGCATTTTGGGATAAAATATGGCCCGAGCTAAAAATACCCGGTATTTATGGCTTAGGGCCATACAAGGTACTATATGGCCATGATAGTAAGGTGTATAAGGTATGTGGAAAGTGAGTAATATTTTAAGTAATTTGTGGCAATTTTTAAATTATGCGAGTAATAGATTACTTACCGGGTAACGAAACATCACCCGGTTAACTAATAAGTGGATAAATTTAATCAATTACCCCAAGGAGTAACGTGGCAGCAAGTAAGGAAAGAGTTACATGACTCTTGCCTTTGGACAATATAGTTAGTAGGCACTTGGACATCATTCCATAGCCATTTTACACGTAAAAGGTAGAAAATGTGAGTCATCTCTAACTCATCTTCAAGGGAGATCAATTTCACTTTGACAAAGGTTAGACAATACTACAAAAGCATAGAATTTAAGCCACAAAATTACATAACACGCTAATGGTGTAATTGTTCAATACAATGACAGTGTTGCACCCTATAGTATTGTACGTTGAATTTGACGTAAGGTAATTAACATCAGTCCAAGGAAAAAAAATTTTGGGGATTATAAGGATCATAAGTGATGAGTAAATTCGTGAAGGTAAGGGGGTAAGTAAAATCGAAGAAAACGAATTTTGTCAAAGTTTGGCATTTTGGGATAAAATATGGCCCGAGTTAAAAATACCCGGTATTTATGGACTAGTGTCATACAAGGTACTACAAGGTCATGATAGTAAGGTGTATAAGGTATGTGAAAAGTGAGTAATATTTTAAGTAATTTGTGGTAATTTTTAAATTATGCGGGTAATAGATTAATTACCGGGTAACGAAACATCACCCGGTTAACTAATAAGTGGATAAATTTAATCAATTACCCCAAGGAGTAACGTGGCAGCAAGTAAGGAAAGAGTTACATGACTCTTGCCTTTGGACAATATAGTTAGTAGGCACTTGGACATCATTCCATAGCCATTTTACACATAAAAGGTAGAAAATGTGAGTCATCTCTAACTCATCTTCAAGGGAGATCAATTTCACTTTGAGAAAGGTTAGACAATACTACAAAGGAATAGAATTTAAGCCACAAAATTACACAACAACGCTAATGGTGTAATTGTTCAATACACAAAGTACATATGTCTACTAAATCTGAAAATCAAGAAGTGGCTGTGGAATTTCTATTAGGCAAATATGATATAGCATACAGAAAGAGAAAGCAAGGAACGAAGGTGAGGGGGGTTTTGAAATTCGTATGAAATTGCACTGCGTAATAACAACAGGATTTTGCAATTCTAAGGGAGTACGGTGTAATCCTTCTGAAGAATAATCATATGGATTTTTTTCCTACTCCAGGTATGTTAAGGTTATCCCTTCTTTCTTTTGGCATGATCCATACGATACGAACGAAACGTGCAAATGCACAAATTCCATAAATGACTCTATTTATAGAAGTATTAAAGATATTTGTATTCTTGAGTTCCCATATGTCATAATATTTTATTATATGTTCATCAGTCTCAGAAAAATATTAAAATTGAAAAGAGTTTACTTTTTGATATTACTCAAAGGTAAAATGGTCTTATGACATTCCGAAAGACTTTATTAACGTACTTTTCATGCATTGAATTCATGTACATTGACCCATGACTAGATGGACGTTATATATGTGTATATATGTAAATATATGTATATGGGATATGGAAAAAGGTTACGCTGTTATATATACACCACCACCTGATCAGCTGGTATATGATAATGATATTGCCCAAAGTGGATGAAATATGATTCAAACGGCATTATATACGAGTATATATGTATGTGTATGGGATATGGGAAAGATCATGGCGTTATATATGCACCACCACCTGATCAGCTGGTATACGATAATGATTTTGCCAACAGCGGCCGATATGATATGATGGGATGCCCTGAGATGCTGATGATGTTATGAAACATGTACCTATGCACGACATGACATTCATACGCATATGCATGACACTAAAAGTAATTTATGATTTACAATGTTATTCAGAATTACAGGTTGAGTCATGTACTCTGTATTTCTTCCATGTCTCATATGTATTTATTTATGTGCCTTACGTACTCGGTACATTATTCGTACTGACATCCCTTTTGCCTGGGGACGTTGTGTTTCATGTCCGCAGGTCCCGATAGACAGGTCGAGAGCCCTCCAAGTTGGCTATCAGCTCAGCGGAAGATGTTGGTGCGCTCCATTTGCTTCGGAGTTACTTGTTTGGCTGGTATGATTTAGACATGTATTGTTTGGTATTGCGGGACTCTGTCCCGATCTTTATGACATTTATGTACTCTTAGAGGCTTGTAGACATATGTCATGTACGGGAAAGATTGTACGGCCTTGTCGGCCTATGTTTTGAGTTCATAAATAATCATGTTGGCCTATTAGGCTCGTATGTCACATGTATATGATAATGTAATAAGAAAGATATGTTATGTTGGTACTCGGTTGAGTAAGGTACCAGGTTCCCATCGCGGCCCATCGGTTTGGGTCATGACAAAAGTGATATCATAGCAGTTCTATCCTAGGGAGTCTATAAGCCGTGTCTAGTAGAGTCTTGTTTATGAGTGTGTCGTGCAACACACTTATAAGCAGGAGACTACAGGGCATTTAGGATTGTCACTCTTTATTCTTACTCTAGATCGTGTGGTAGAGCTCAATTGTAAGAATTCAAATTCTTAACTTCTATTTTACTCGTAATAAGACGATAATTACATCTATAAAGACGGTTGGTAAAAGACATGGCTATGGAAGAGTTGAGTCAGAGGAACTTTACTTTGCATCATGCTTATGATGAATAACTATGAGGTCTTCAGCAGATCATGTGCGTACTGAAAGGTGTAAGCCTCTTGATAAGAAACCTTAAGGCAAGAATATTTATCCACCTTTATGGTGAAAGACAATGCTTTCAAGAAGTAAAAGAAGGAAGGTGAAGAAGGGTACAAGGCACCCAGTTAATGAAGATTATCAGTATTACCGTTCCGGTAGAAAAATATAAGAATTAAGAGTTACCCTCAACAGTAACAGAGGTATGTACACTTGGTCGTACCCATCTCAGCTATGCCCTATGGGGGGTAACATGTGTAGTTTAAGAAAAGGACGGAACATTAGGACATGGCTAGGGTTAGAGTAAACCAAAATGGTGAATGGATTGTTTGTGTTAGTTGACATTTTCGAAGGATATTGCAAGTGTGCTAGTAAATCTCCTTGTGAGACACCCAGATGGTACACTTTAAAATAGTGTAGCCAGATATAAGTACTACAAAGACATGCACTATAAGCCTTGAAGGGATACATATTACCTTAGTGTGGCTCGTGTCTCTAGTAAAGCGAGAATGTTAAGCAACTTGAAGAGCCACTGGATGGAGCAAAGGGAAGCTAAAAGCAAAAGAATGTCTTGTTCGAGTTTTCAGAATAAAGTGATAGGCATAAATGTTAGCGGGAAATAAGAAAAGAGTTAATGAAGCATTATGAGTAAGATGTGGTACATGGATGACAACAGTAGATCAAAAGATGACAATATTACAAAATCTATAGTCAAGTGAAGGAAGAAACGAGGGGTGACAGGCCTTAGGACAGTAAAAGAGTATAGGCCATACAGTCATGTCCTCATTTCGAGAAATAAGTTCGCAACTCTAACGCGATTACCAAGAGGAAAAGTTAGACCCAGAGTAATAGAAATCAATATGGGCTGGTGAATAAGATAAACTAAATATGAATTAGGAATTGAGTAATTTGGTAATAGTCAGGATCACGATAATTTTAAATCGCATTCCGGCAATAATAGGACGGACAACAGAAGAAAGTTCATGAAAAATTTAGGGAATGGTCATTCAAGAAGATGCTTCCCTAAAGCAAGAAATGTTAGCAAAGTTAAGTTTAAAAGACTGTATGTACCAATTACATTAAGTGTCACCCTCGCGAGTAAAGGGATTTGTCATCCTTGGTACAGAAGGATTGCCGCGAGGTGAGTAAGGATCATTAATGTCGAGAAACGACGCCAAATATGAAGAGGTAAAACATCTATAGGTAGATCCTCGTGGTTTCAGCTCTTAGTACACCCCTAAAGGAGGGAATATGGAGTGATGTGGCATTAAGTCAAAATTAAGTGGTTCTAGTGACTATGAAATGGTAAAGGAAGAATGTGATAAATGAAAGAGAAATGAGATGACACTTTTCCAAATTTTACAAATACGATACAATTCAAGAATATTGTGCAAGCACAATGTCAAGTAGAGGAAGTAAAGGTTCCTACCCGAGCTGCTATTAATAAATAAGGAGTCAGTGCATGACGTAAGTTAAGACAAAGGAAATAACCCAAGAAAGATTACGAGTAATATTGATATGAGAACGAGCCAACAAGTAGTTAGTAATTGGTTAGGAAGATCCCAGTTATGGCTAAACAGGAGGTTACAGACGAGTCATCAGATCGTGTAAGATAAACATAGTAGAACCCAACATGGAGAGTTCAGCCTCGAAGAATATCATTATAATACTTGAGATATATTCAAACAAGAGTCGGGGTAGTTAAAGATACCGTATGAGTGTTACGGGTATAAAAGAAAGTGTCACTAGGAAGGCGGTCAAAATATCAGTTCAGAAGTAACCATACAAGCACAAGGGCATGGAGGTAAGCAACTACAGATAATTATAGACAAGGAAGGACATCAAAAGGTCCATAATAAGCTCACAACTTTACAGGAATCAAGGATTCTCCCTAAGTACTATAACGAAAGACTAGCTGAGGAAATAAGGAAGAAAGCTTCAACCTAAGCACAACGACCTAAAGAGGAAAGGGTCATGTAACAAAAGTCTCACAACAACATTGTAAGCACTCCAAAGTAAAGTGTCCCCTACCATGGATAATGAACGGGAATAAAAATTAAAAGTAATATTCGAAGGTCATATGAGTTGCACGAAAACTCTAGCATGGGTGGGAACTAAGATAAGCTAAGTATGCACGCAACAAGGGGGCAGAAAGACTAGGAAAGGTAATAGCTTACATTGAAGAAAGCTAAGAGGTAATGAAAGAAATTATTCGATCAATGATCCCGAGTTGGTGATGTTATGAATGCACTTAAGAGTTTGGAGTTTTATACCTGCATCATATACAGCCGTAGAAGATTCTGGTATACATTAAAAGAAAGAATTGAGCCCAGGTCATAGATGAAGGATTGAATTGTTAAAGGATTTTATCATAAATATCCCAAATGCTCCTACGAAAGGCTAAAGTAATAACTAATACCAGGAGCCACAGGTCGGAAGATATCTTAAGCCTACATAGAGGTTGATCAGAAAGAAGAGGACACTAAATAGTTACATCGACTAAGCAAAACAAGAGGGACCAAGAGAATTATAGACCTCAGGATCACTCTTAAGTAGAAGAGGTATAAGAAAGATAGTACAGTAACCATATTTTATCTTAGCTCTATGATGAAGACAACTGAAGAGTATCAGCCTCATAAGAAGTCAGTACGAAGCTCCCACCGGATTGTATATGCACCAGAGGTGTAGGAATTATAATAGAGCTTCAAGTTATGGACGTGAATTATACCTATGTGGAAGGGAGGTCATGAAAGAGATAGATGATATGATGCGAGATTTTAAGGTAAGTAAGGTAAAGTTGAACAGCGTACAGGATACTCAAAAACAGAATATGTGAATAGTTTTTACTTCGGATAGAAGGCTATAAGTGTTGGGATTCAATATCCAGGAATGATAGCGGCATAGTCACTGGCATATCTCATAGCCTATGGTTTCTAGGTGTCGAGGAGGCTAATTAAGATAGTAAAAAAGATTTAGAGACGATGTGATGTCTCGCTTTATGTCCTAGAATGACATAAGGAAATCTATGATGCAAGCAAGTTAAAAGGTTGTAAGTAATATAAATAGAGTTGTGTAGGTTGCAAGCCATTGTATGGTGAAGCAACAAGGTTCTAGAAGACAAGAGTAAGGATAAGAAATGGTGAGTGAGAAGGTAACGAAAATGGATAAGTCCTCAGGATTAATCCCATGAAAACAAGAAGAGTAGATGGTTTCTCTAAAATTATACAAAGCTCACTATATCCTGAATGAACTCAAATGAGTCTAAGACTAATAGCATTTAGAATGACACCCTAGTAATACAATGAGTGTGTAATTGTGATAGATAAAAGATGACGTTTGGGCCTTTGATTGAGTAATGATTCAACAAAGAAAAGAAATGGATCTTATGAATTTGACAGAATTAAAGTACCCACGCAAGGTGAATCGCATTGGGATGTTGTGAGGTACGACTATGAAAGCAGGGTATCGCCCCAGGTGGATCAATCTAATCATTTCAGATGTTCCCCGATAAAACGTGAATCCTAGCAGTTATATTACATAAAAGGTTAAGTTATCAGTGGTATATTGTAGATCAATATTGAGGTGAATCAACAATGGATGGACAAAAGTTACAAAGTATGAGATAAGATTAGGCCGTCATTCTAAAGATGAATAGTAATGAGGAAGCATTAAAGGACTTAAATATATACATATGGAATGAGCAACGAGAGTAAGATGGGATTTTGTAGCAGACCTTAGCAACGATAAATTAAAGTAAGAGTTATGGCAGTAAATTCATATGGATGGTTAAACGGACCTATGCGATGAGATATAACAATATTCGTGAATTCAACCAAGTACCGAGCGAAGAACTTCAGTATACTTATAAATGCCCAAAGGGACATCTTATCAAGCTCTACACGTGAATCCTAGAGATTGGTCACATTCATAAGATCAAAACTATACAGGCTGCATGATGAAAGGTAACAACAGTTACGAGATTGAAAGGATTCTGACTACAAGTTGTGGTCAGCCTAAGGGGGGATGCCCTAGACTTTGGACATATGCACAGAACAGTTGCCTAGATGGCAAGGAAAGTACTAAAGTATTTGGAGGATATAAGCTAAGAAAATGAAAAAATCAATAGTCAACATTCGAGGACGAATGTTCCAAAGGGGGGAATGATGTTACACCCGCAATATTACGTCCTGCAGTATTATATTACGACAATGTTATGCTTTGTAGTAATATGTTATGATGATGTCACCATCTGCAGTAATATATTATGATGATGTTACATCCAGTAGTATTAAGTTACGACATTGTTCAACCCAACAGTATTACATTATGGTGATGTTACGCTTAACAATAATAAGTTACGACAGTGTTGCACCCTACAGTATTGTACGTTGAATTTGTCGTAAGATAATTGAAATCAGTCCAAAGAAAAAATTATTTAGGGATTATAAAGATCATAAGTGATGAGTAAATTCGTGAAGGTAAAAGGGTAAGTAAAATCGAAGAAAACGAATTTTGTCAAAGTATGGCATTTTGGGATAAAATATGGTCCGAGCTAACAATACCCGGTATTTATGGACTAGAACCATACAAGGTACTACATGGTCATGATAGTATGGTGTAAGGTACGTGGAAAATGAGTAATATTTTAAGTAATTTGTGGTAATTTTTAAATTATGCGGGTAATAGATTAATTACCGAGTAACGAAACATTACCCTGTTAACTAATAAGTGGATAAATTTAATCAATTATCCCCAAAGAGTAATGTGGCAGCAAGTAAGGAAAGAGTTACATGACTCTTGCCTTTGGACAATATAGTTAGTAGGCACTTGGACATCATTCCTTAGCCATTTTACACGTAAAGGTTAGAAAATGTGAGTCATCTCTAACTCATCTTCAAGGGAGATCAATTTCACTTTGAAAAAGGTTAGACAATACTACAAAGGCATAGAATTTAAGCCACAAAATTACAGAACAACGCTAATGGTGTAATTGTTCAATACACAAAGTACATATGTCTACTAAATCTGAAAAACAAGAAGTGGCTGTGGAATTTCTATTAGGAAAATATGATATAGAATATATAAAGAGAAAGCAAGGAACGAAGGTGAGGGGTTTTAGAAATTCGTACGAAATTGCTCTGCGTAATAACAACGTGATTTTGCAATTCTAAGGGAGTACGGTGTAATCCTTCTCAAGAATAATCATACGGATTTTTTTTCTACTCCAGGTATGTTAAGGTTATCCCTTCTTTCTTTTGGCATGATCCATACGATACGAACGAAATGTGCAAATGCACAAATTTCATAAATGACTCTATTTATAGAAGTATTAGAGATATTTGTATTCTTGAGTTTATATGTGTCATAATATTTTATCATCCGTTCATGGGTCTCAGAAAAATATGAAAATTGAAAAGAGTTTACTTTTTGATATTACTCAAAGGCAAAATGGTTTTATGACATTTCGAAAGACTTTATTAACGTACTTTTGATGCATTGCATTCATGTACATTGACCCATGACCAGATGGCGTTATATACGCGTATATATATAAATATATGTATATGGGATATGGGAAAAGGTTACGGCATTATATACGTACCACCACCTGATCAGCTGGTATGTTATGATGATGATGTTGCCCACAGTGGCTGAAATATGATTCAAATGGCGTTATATACGTGTATATATGTATGTATATGTATGTATATGGGATATGGGAAAGGTTATGGCGTTATATACGCACCACCACCTGATCAGCTAGTATACGATGATGATTTTGCCCACAGTGGCTGATATGATATGATGGGATGCCCTGAGAGGCTGATGATGTTATGAAACATGTACCTATGCACGACATGACATTCATATGCATATGCATGACACTAAAAGTAATCTATGATTTACAAAGTTATTCAAACTTACAGGTTGAGTCATGTACTCTATATTTATTTCATGTCTCATATGTATTTATTTATGTGCCTTACATACTCAGTATATTATTCGTACTGCTGCCCCTTTTGCCTGGGGACGTTGTGTTTCATGTCTGCAGGTCCCAATAGACAGGTCAAGAGCCCTCCAAGTAGGCTATCAGCTCAGTGGAAGATGTTGGTGCGCTCCAATTGCTTCGGAGTTGCTTGATTGGCTGGTATGATTTAGACGTGTATTGTTTGGTATAGTGGGAATCTATCCCGACCTTTATGAAATTCATGTACTCTTAGAGGCTTGTAGACATAAGTCGTGTATGGGAAAGATTGTACGGCCTGGTCGGCCTATGTTTTGAGTTCATAAATAATCATGTTGGCCTATTTGGCCCGTATGTCACATGTATATGATAATGTAATAAGAAAGATACATTATGTTGGTACTCGGTTGAGTAAGGTACAGGGTGCCCATCGTGGCCCATCAGTTTGGGTCGTGACATCATCGCAGCGGAAAGGCAAACTTGGAGATGTATACCCGAGGATGCCCTTATATTTAGAGAAGAAGACATCGAGGCCTTGTCCCAACCACATGATGATGCACTGGTAATTTCTTTTCTTTGGAATAACGTTCAAATTAAACGTGTGCTCGTGGATCCAGGTAGCTCGGCCAACGTAATCAGGTCAAAGGTGGTGGAGCAGCTGGGACTGCTCGACCATATCGTACCCACCTCTCAAATCCTCCATGGATTCAACATGGAAAGCGAGACAACAAAGGGAGAAGTCATCCCCCTAATCACCGTTTCCGGTACAGTTCAGGACGCCAAGTTTTATGTAATCGAAGGTGACATGGGGCACAATGCCATACTTGGAAGACCGTGGACACACAACATGAGAGTGGTACCATCAACTCTTCACCAGATGATGAAAATCCCAACAAAAGCTGGTATAAAATGGTATATAGAGAATAACATGAAGCAAAGGAGATGTTCACGGTAAACGACATGGCACCAACATTAACTCCCCCCATCCGGGATGGGTCAGGAGACGAGCCGACTCAAGGAACATGTGATCTGTGAGCATTCGAACAAAGTCGACAAAGAAGATTTCCTTGCCCCTCGAACCTTCGTTGCTCCAGAGGAATCAGATGCAACGAAATCAATAGTTTAAGAACTCGAATAGGCCATCTTAATCAACCATCTTCCAGATCGGAAGGTATACCTGGGAACGGGATTAACCCCCGAACTCAGGAAAAAACACATCCAATTTCTTGTTAACAACATTGATTGCTTTGCTTGGTCCCATTAAGACATGACAGGGATCCCACCACAAAATAGCCACCCACCGACTAAGCATCAATCCAAGATTCAAACCAGTAAAGCAAAAAAGGAGGCCACAATCCAAGGTAAAACACGCGTTCATCAAAGACGAAGTAACAAAATTCCTTAATATAGGATCGATTAGGGAGGTAAAATATCCCGACTGGTTGGCTAACATAGTAGTTGTCCTCAAAAAAGGAAATAAATTAAGAATGTGAGTAGATTATAAAGACTTGAATAAAGCATGCCCCAAAGACTCATTCCCGTTGCCCAACATCGATCGCTTGATCGGTGCCACGGCCGGCCACGAGATCCTCACTTTTCTCGACGTCTATTCTGGGTATAATCAAATTCAAATGAACCCATAGGATAGGGAAAAGACTTTGTTCATCATGAAGTATGGTACATACTTCTATAACGTAATTCCCGTCGGACTAAAAAATGCAGGAGCTATGTACCAATGCCTAGTTAATAAGATGTCCGCGCATAGAGGACCATTTGACTCATTTGTAGGAAACATTTGATATTCTTAGGAGTTACAACATGAAGCTCAACCCCGAGAAATGTGCCTTCGGAGTAGGATCGGGCAAATATTTAGGCTTCATGGTGTCAAATAGGGTGATCGAGATTAACCTTAATAAAATCAAGGCCATTGAAGAAATCACAGTGGTGAACAATTTGAAGGCCGTGCAGCGGCTGACCGGGAGGACAGAGGCCTTAGGCCGGTTCATCTTGAGGTTGTCAGATCGGAGTCATCATTTTGTCTCCTTGCTCAGAAAGAAAAATAGCTTTGAATGGACTCCGGATGCCAGCACACTTTGGAGGAGCTGAAGCGGTATCTCTCGAGCCCGGCTTTGCTCTACACCCCGAAAGAAGATGAAACATTGCACTTATATCTGGCTATATCTAAGGTAGCGGTAAGTGGTGTGTTGGTTCCGAAAGTTCAAGGTACGCAATTCCCTATTTATTGCGTAAGTCGGACTCTAGGAAATACTGAAACCAGGTATCCCCACTTAGAAAAATTAGCTCTTGCATTGATAAGTGCATCTCGGAAATTATAACCTTATTTTCAATGCCATCGTATATGTGTTTTAACAACATACTCTCTTCGAAACAACCTGCACAAACCTGAACTATCAGGCAGATTGGCCAAATGGGCCATCGAGCTCGGAGGGTACGATACCGAGTATCAACCTCGAACGGCTATGAAGTCCCAAATTTTGGTGGACTTCGTGACTGATTTTATGCCCGCCCTTGTGCCCAAGGTGAAGAAAAAAACTCTTGGTAGAATCGGGCACATCATCGAGGGTTTGGACCCTATTCACTAACGGTGCTTCGAACGTAAAAGGGTCTAGGCTCGGCATTGTTCTGAAACCACCTATGGGCAGCATGATTAGGCAATCTATAAAAACCCTGAAATCACTAACAATGAGGCCGAATATGAGGCTATGATTGCAGGTCTAGAGCTGGCCAAGAGCCTAGGAGCAGAGGTTGTCGAAGCAAAATGCGACTCCCTCCTAGTAGTTAACCAAGTGAATGGGAGCTTCGAGGTTTGAGAGGACAGGATACAAATATACTTAGACAAATTTCAGGTCATATTGCATTGTTTCAAAGAATGGACCCTGGTCCATATTTCCCGAGATCAGAACAGCTAGGTTGATGCACTCGTGAACCTGGGGTCGTCCGTCGAAGAAGACGACATACTCCCAGGGGCTGTTGTACAGTTGTCCAAATCATTGATCAGGGAAGGCCATGCCGAGATCACCTCAACAAGTCTAACGTGGGATTGGAAAAATAAATATATCGACTATTTGAAAAGCGTGAAGCTACCCACGGATCTAAAGGAATCAAGGGCCCTCTGAGCCAAAGCATTTTGATTTTCACTCGACGAGAATGGAACACTATATAGAAGGACTTTCGACGATCCTCTAATAGTGTGCTTGGGACCAGGGGACACCGATTATGTGCTTCGAGAAATCTACGAGGGCACTTACGGAAATCATTCCGGTGTCGATTCCTTAGTTCGAAAGGTAATCAGGGTAGGGTACTACTGGGACAGCATGGAGAAGGACACCAAGGAATTCGTTCCAAGATGTGACAAATGCCAAAGGTTTGCACCAATGATTCACCAACCTGGTGAACAGCTATATTCAGTCTTATCACCATGGCCATTCATGAAATGGCGAATGAACATCGTCGGCCCCTTACTAATAGTGCCAGGTAAAGCCAGGTTTATTCTATTTATCACTGACTATTTCTCGAAATGGGTGGTGGCATAGGCCTTGGAGAAGATAAGAGAAAAAGAAGTCAACAACTTCATCTGGGATCACATCATATGCCGATTCGGGATCCCTTCCGATATTACATGCGATAACGGGAAGCGGTTCATAGGCAGCAAGGTGACAAAATTCCTCAAAGATCATAAGATCAAGAGATTCCTGTCAATGCCTTATCACCCATGTGCGAATGGACAGGCCGAGTCCACAAACAAGACCATCATCCAAAACTTGAAAAAGAGGTTAGAAAATGTGAATGGAAATGGAGAGAGGTATTGCCCAAGTACTATGGGCGTACCGAACAACTTCAAAGTCAAGCACTTGGGAGACATCGTTCTCTTTGGTATACGGGTCTGAGGCTCTGATACCGGTCGAGGTCGGAGAGCCAAGCGCCAGATTTTGGCATGCCACTGAGGATTCGAACAGTGAGGCCATGACTATAGCCCTCGAACTACTAGATGAAAAATGAGAGGCTGCACTAGTCAAAATGGCCGCCCAAAAATAGAGGATCGAGAGATATCATAATAGGAGAACAAACCTCTAACACTTCGGAATCGGTGACTTAGTCCTAAGGAAAGTCACCCTCACCACTAGAAACCCAAATGAAGGAAAGCTAGTCCCGAGCTAGGAAGGACCGTACTGCATCCTCGGAATAGTAGAAAAGGGGTCCTACAAACTGGGCACCATGGAATGCGAAGAACTTCCAAGTAATTGGAACATATCGATGCTTAAACGCTATTATTGCTAAAGGTACAACCTCCCCCCTTTTTCACTTATATTTTATGCTAACTTATTGCAGGTATTCAAGTAAGAGGAATTGAAGCCCCCACCCCTCCAACCTCGGGTTTTTAACGCATGCGTTGCACTCTTTTTCCCTTAGATCGGGTTTCATCCCAAATGGATTTTACCGGCGAGGTTTTTAACAAGGCAACATCCATATGCCACCCAAGGAGAATTCATTGTGTATTCAAGGCTTCTCTTTGATCAACCCCAAATACTGGGGCATCGCCCTGGGAAGTTTCCCCTTCATCGAACTATGCCTAGGAGGATCTCGATAGGAGAATGTTGTATTGGGCCAAACGGTCAAATGAACCATGTCCATATAGAATAATCGAGCCTCCAAAAGCAAAAAACATGTATGCATATATCAAATAATTGGGCAAGCCTCTTTGCCTATCGAAATGCTCGAAGAAGTTCACTACTTTCACGCAAAAATGGCTCAAGTGCCAAAAATCCTCGAACACTAGGGGACTATCATTGACAGTTAGCTCGTTGAAGCCATCGAAAACTCAAATTTGTAAGACCTCAATAAAGCAATATCGAGCTCGTAGGCCCTCAGTGAGGCAACACCAAATCTGTAAGACCTCAACAAGGCATGCCAAAACTTATAAGACCTTCAAAAGGCATAACCTCGACATTAAGACCAAGTCTATATATCAAAATTGTAAGACCCCTAAAAAGGCATACCCTCGATATAGACGCCGAGGTCATCTCACCCGGGGACTAAAGGCTACAGCCGAACATAAAGACTACGATCATATCAAAAGACTCTGACCAAAGTAACGCGGCTCGGAGAGGTCCGACCACCGGTATAAAATTAAAGGCCTCCAAATACTTTGAAAAGAACTAGTCTATCAGGCTACCCCCGACATAAGCAAAAGAGATTCAATCATATTAGCTCCAAACAATAACAAGGCTTCGAGATAATCAACCTTCAGCAAAAGGCTTCGAAAAATCAGCCTTCAAGAGAACCTCCCAAGGTACTCAATTATCGTCACATATCGACCCATAATCGAGGTTCTTATTTGAGCCATCGAAGAGTTGGATGAACACAAAACATGCCTAGGCATAATCAAAACTTAAAAGTCTTTAGCCAAAATGGGGAAAAACTATAGCCATATCAGAGGTAGCATTGACCCAATCGGAAAAGCGCCTCAGGGCCAACGCGTAAGAGCCTAAGAGACAGCCTAAAAAGCCTTAGGGATATCTTTACTTTGAGTTTGAGAAAATTCTCACTCAACCATTAAGCCCAAGGGCTACCCGAGTTCGAGTCAGTCCTCACTCGGGGACTATTCATAAATCCTCAGGGCTATCTTTACTTCTAGTTCGAGCAAACACTCACTCAACCATTAAGCCCAAGGGCTACCCGAGTTCGAGCCAGTCCTCACTCGGGGACTATTCATAAGGCCTCATAGCTATACTTACTTCAAGTTCGAGCAAACGCTCGGTCAACTATTAAGACCAAGGGCTACCCAAGTTCGAGCTAGTCCTCACTCGGGAACTATTCATAAAGCCTCAGGGCTATCCTTACATCATGTTCGAGCGAACGCTCACTCGACTATTAAGCCAAAGGGCTACCTGAGTTCGAGCCAGTCGTTACTCGGGGACTATTCATAAAGCCTTAAGGCTATCCTTACTTCGAGTTCGAGCAAACGCTCGCTCGACTACTAAGCCCAAAGGTTGCTCGAGTGCGAGTAAATCCTCGCTCGAGGAATATTGGTAAAAGCCTAAAAGGTATCCTTGTTTACGGATAAACAAACGAGCGCTTCCCCCGTATCTAAGTCCAAAGGTTAGTTCGAGAAAACTCTTAATCGAGAAAAATCAACGAGATCCAGCTCCCACCCGATTCAGACTCAGAAGTCCCGATGATCTAAGCTCGCATCAAATTAATCCAAGCTTAGCCAGAAAAGTAACAAATGACTTTAAGAAGCATCATATCGAACAATTAATAACCCAAGGGTTTATGATGTCCCGGATCCAGTATTCGAACTAATCATTAGATTCATACACTTGAATTCAACACAAATCAAAGGCGAAATAAACAAATCCTTATATTGGTGAAAGATCTTTACAAAGCCCATGAGGGGCCCATACACAGAAACAAAAGAAAGCCTAAATCTCGGTCGGGGTCACTTGGTTGGATGGATTCCCCTTAAGAGCCGAGCCCTCGATAGCTTGACCCTCAGCACCCTGGTCATCAACGGCCTCTTCCCCCTCGGGGGTTTCTTATTCATCTCCACCACTCTCTGAGCCACTAGTTGAATCCTCATCAAAAGTTAGCGAGGCTGCTGACTCTTCCTCTAAGGCCTTCACCTTCTCGATATCAACAGACAAATCAATGCCCCATGCATATACATCCTCGAGAGCCTGTCTCTGGGACCCCAACCAAGCATGCTCGAGGGCTCGGTCTAGTTCAAACTCAGCATCCTTATAGACCTTATTGGCCCGAGCATTTGTAGCAGCAGCCTCTTTTCGGTACGAGGACACGAGCGCATCAGCCTCGGCCTTCGCTATGGATAGCGCGACAACCGATTCAACATGGAGATCCTTATACTCACCACTATCCGATGTCACCTCCTGAAGGCAATGCTCAACTGAAGTCAACTTCCCCTTGAGGGTATCTCTTTCGGAGGCCATCTCATCCACACGCTACTTAAGTCCAAGAATCTCAATATCTGTGGCTCTGAGCCCCTCCCTCATCAGGACCTCTTTCTTCTCAAGCTGTAAAGATCAACCCAAAGTTGTGAAACACTGAGGTCAAACAAGCATAGAAATGAAAAAATGTGAAGACTGTATTACCTGCTCAGCAAGATCGGTCCGCTCTCAAGACACCGTCTTAAAACGAGCTCGAAGGTCATTAAGTTCTTCCTCCATTTTGGTAAAAAGATCTCTGAACTCGCCGGCGTCTGATGAGAGCCTCCCACACTCTTCCTCATAGCGGGTCGACTCAGCTTGGGACTTAGCTAAGGCCCGATTGTAGATCTCCATAGCCTGAAAGCATGAAAAACCAAAATCAGGAAGATAAGAATCAAAGCTCAGAGTAGAGTCGGCAAAGGATTACATGTTTGAGTAGCCTCTCGGCTTCCTCAAAAATGAGTGAGGCGATAAGCTCGAGGTTTTATTCGACCCTAGTTAAGAATCCTTCAAGTACGGCATTCCCTCCGAGGGACGCCTCCTCATCGGAAGTCTCTCTAGTACGGGCATCCTGTATTTCCCTCGGAAAGGGTATCGAACCCGACGGAGAATCACTCACATCAATAACTCCGGCTGGATCGATCGGGGCCTTCTCTTGCCTTCGGGGAGCCTCGGAGTTGGGGTCTCCTAACTCATCTACAAAACGCCGCTCAGCTCAGGGAATGTTTTGGCCATCGATTAGCCTAGGGGCGTCACCCTCGAGAGTCTCTTCGGCCTGAGGTGGGACAACACCGGCAACTTCTATCTCAACAACCATCGGCTCAACAACCATCGACTTAGTAAAATCCCAAGCAGACACACTTTTTTCCCCCCAGGTGCTAGCAGGGAATCGTCTCCCTCTTCGCCCCCAGCTCGGGGACTCTCTGTTGCTTCCAAAGATAAGGCCGCTGAATCAGCCTTAGGCTTTTGAGATTTAGCCTTGTTTGATTTCGGGGACTTATCCAGAGATTTTCTTTTTATCTTCTTCTCCTTGGCAAGACTTGAGGTATCCATCCCCCAGGAGGAGTCTTCCCTCATCGAAGAGGCATCACCAAGGACTGCACAAATGCAAAAGGCAGTTACGAAAATTGGGAATACGGTTAAGGTGTACCTCCCAAGTACGACAGAAGAGAAACCTAACCATGTTTTTTAGCTTCCCATCGGCCCTTGTCCAGATCGCACCATACGCGCTTATCATACGGGTAAATCGAATCGAGCTGCCGAACCCAGCCCGCAAGATCCTTAACTTTGCCATGGTACCATTCAACGGTTGCACCAACAAAAGAAGTTAGTTCAGGAAGGACAATGGTCTGAAGAAATGAAAATATAGTTAATCAACATATTCACTCACGATTCATGTTCCATTCCTTGGGGAATGGCATCCTCTCAGCGGGAATTAAATCCGAGGTCCTAACACGGACAAAGCAGCTCATCTACCCCCTATCCTTGCCTTCTCCAGTATAGGTAAACAAAGCCTTCGGAGTCCGACACTGAAGCTTAATCAGGCGCCCTCGATAATGTCTGGGGATGTACATCCTAATCAGATAGTCAAAGGTAAAAGGTACCCCCTCGGCCATGTTTGCAAAATGCCTAATCATGTAGATGATGCGCCAGTATAATGGATGAATTTGACTGAGCGTCACCCGGTATTGTCCACAAAAATCAAGGATTACGAGGTCTATCAATGACAAGGATGGTTCTACCGGACCCAAGGTAAAAAGATATGTATATACACTAAGGAAACTGGGTTTGTGTGTCGTTATATCTTACTCACGGGAGGGCACCTCTACTTGCACTGCCTCTCCCCAGCGGCAGTCAGTTTTCACCTTCCCGATGTCGGTGATCAGACTAATGTATCAGGATATAGGTTCACACCGCCCCGGTTTTGAAGAAGTCTTGTCAATTGAAAAATCGAAGTATGTCTCATAGAGTCTGGGTGTGCACTCTTCAAGACTAGGAGGCGTTATGGGTTTGCCCTTAGATGAGTGTGAAAACAAAGAAGTTGTATCACCTTGAGTGACGGTTCTAGAGGTCTTCATCATTTCTACTGAAAGATTTTAGACGAAAAGAGAAAACCTGGGCGAGAAACAAGCGCAGGAAAGAAGTAGGGAAAGCTGTTGAAAGTTCGGAGATATGATAGAGAATAAAGAGTAAAGGACTGATGCATTTATAGAGACCAGTAGTGCGTGCTGGGGAAACTCAACGGGCGGCCAACAGTCGTTATCGGTTTGAGGCTTTTTGAGAACCATGCGAGCGTGACTTTTGAACGTCCCTTTTGGTCACATCAACCAATCACGTGGTGCAACTTACATAATGATGGATGCATTGAAAATTTGAAGAATTCAAATCGTTCCTTGTTATTTCATTCCAAAGAAACGCGGGGACTATCTGTATGCGGTTAAAATCAGGGAAGGCCGATTTTAAGGCTTCCATGGAATTTTCAAGCCCGGCCTCGATAGGATCAAAGCACAATCCAAGGTTCGTTCTCGAGGCACTCACCTCGACAGGGCATATCGAAGACTCGTTATGATGAACCTCGGGGCTGCATGGAAATCGATGACCGTTGTAAAAAGGCAGGAGACCCCCGAGGGCACGTGATGAGGATTGACAAAGCCTGCGAAGAATAGTACAGGTCCACATTGAACAGTTGTACAGCTGTACCAATAGCATTTCCCCATCATGATTAGACATGTGCTATGTAAGGATCCCTCATCCTATATAAAGGGGACCCTTATCATCTTGTAGTCTCTCATTCGGATTATTACACAACACATTGAATACATTACAACATTCTCTGCTCTCTGCTTAAACAATTGTTCTTCATATTTATTGCTTATTCTTTCGTTGTTCATTTATTTTTCTTCATTTATTACTCATTATTAACCGCAAAAAGTCCATCTTTGAGGCCCTCGTTATCATTGATTCTTCATCAGTAGCTCATCGCTATTAGCCTATCTAGACCTCGAGGCCCTGCTTCAGTCAGCTCGAGGCCCAGCATTATAACCCTATTGGTTTGCATTTCTTATCTTCTTTAGTTACACTTAGCATATTTTTCCTAACAACTAGTATTGAGATAAATCATGTATTTTTAGAACCACAAAATCAAATATAATTATAGTTACCATTTTCAAGGTAAACAGATATTACTGCTGATGTACGACCCTATTTCAATTCTTTATATTTTTTTACTAACACTTGCAGGTCATCCACAAGGAGTAGCACGAAGCCTTTAGGTCTGAAAGCACGTGTTGCACTCTTTTTCCCTTGAACCGTTTTTGTCCCAATTGGGTGTTTTGGCAAGGTTTTTATTGAGGAAACAGTGGATCGTGCTAACTTAGAATTAAATCCCGATCATGAATCGGTGTCAAAGAAAGCATTAATAGTACCCAAGGTTTCTCTACAGTCAACCTCGAATACTAAGGGGCATTGCCCTCGGATATTGTATCATTTTAGCAAGGAAATTGGTTCAAAATGAAAGGGTCTCAATAGGCATGATCTATTGTAAGGTCCAAACAGTCAAAATGAATCGTCCCATAGATTGCTCGAGCCCTAACATAAAACATGTATGCATGTATGATTATTTTTGACAAGAATAAAGAGAAGTACTTTCCTTGCAACTATCTTGTGACTTGGAAAAATTTCCACTTTACGATCCAATACTTTTGATCCCTTAAGAAAACGGGCTCAAGAACCGATTGCAACCGAAGTATGGATAATCACTCCAACACTCGGGGACTATCGTCTCTAGAATAAACTCGAACAAATTGAACCATTGAACATCGAGGGAATAAGACCTCTTAGGCAAACCTAGAAATTTAAAGGCCACGGCCATACCCACTCGGGGACTGTTATCTTAGGCAAGTCAGGATAACTCGAAAAAATGAGCTCACTAGGCAACACCCGAACTAAAAGGCTACGACCAAGTTAGCATGGTTCGGAGACGTCCAAAATCTGTAACAAAAATAGGCCTTTGAATAAGAAAAAATTCTTTCACAACCGGTTCTAATAGGCTACTCTCGGCAGAATCTTAATACTTAAGATATTTTCAGGAAAAACACGTCGATAAATATCGAACCCTGATAACGCCTTAACCTAGAAAGGCAGTAAAAGCAACATTTTGTTCGAACCCTCAAACACGACTTCATTATTTCATATTAAGGCATTACAACCTTTGCGAACATGAATGACAAAGTAAAGGAAAAAATTCTTAAAGCCGAAAAGGGTAGAAAGCCTTATATATGTTAAAACAATCGTTCTACAAAGCCAGATCGTCCAAATACAAAGGCCTAAGGGCTACTCGCACTTCAAGTTCGAGATATCACTCTTACTTGACTACTAAGCCTAAGGGATACTTCAACTCGAGTTTTAATAAATTCTCACTCGATGACTATTTTTTGAGCCTAAGGGCCACCTGATTTGGAGTTCGAGATAACACTCTCACTCGGACATCAAACTCAAGGATTACCTTATTTTGAGTCCAAATAAATGATCTCACTCGGCTCCAATTTATTGAAAACTACCTCAGGTAAAGTTCTAATGTTTGATCTGGGACCGTTGAATACAACAATATAACTTTATACTAAGGTACTTTGACACTTGCATAAAATAACAAAAGGTCAACGGATGATCCACCATGCCCTTGGCCTGCTCAAGGGTGGCTTTGGCATCGACCTTGTATTGGGTCGTAGTAGCCTGGGGCTTAGTATTGGTTGCATCCGCTTCAGATCTGACAACCTCGAGCTCTTTGGCCAAGTTAGCTAAATTGGACTGAAGCTCCTCAATTTTCCTTGCTTGCACTGAGACTTTCTCTCTTGTGGCCAGAAGCTGAGATTCGGCCGAATCCAGCTTTTCTTGGACGACCTCCTTTTTCGAGGCTAATATATCCATACAACCCTTGAACTTTTTAGCCTCGGCTCGTACTTCATCTATTTTACTTTGAAGGTCCTTGATCTGTTCGAGCCTCTGATGAACCTGCAGAACTGGATCGTTAGTTGCTATTTCCAGATCATATTCACTATCGTAAAGCACTCGAAATACCTACTCGACCATCTGAGCATGCTCATCTCGAGCCACCACCAAATATGCGTCGAGCTT
This sequence comes from Nicotiana tabacum, assembly GCF_000715075.1. Lineage (NCBI taxonomy): Eukaryota > Viridiplantae > Streptophyta > Magnoliopsida > Solanales > Solanaceae > Nicotiana > Nicotiana tabacum. Next base: position 69,912,358 of record NC_134090.1, on the reverse strand, counting down.
CTCACTAAGAAGCTTGTAGGTATCACATTTCTCAGTAAGTCTATGAACCTCGGCTTTTCTCTCCTCTCAAATGTGAAGGAAGGCCTCAGGATGCAACACTGAAGCCTACAAGTAAGGAAGAAAATGTTAGAACTATCAACAACTCCAAGTCTTAAAAAGATAATGGAATGGCCCTTGAACATACCCGATTCAGTGCATGTTGGGCCTCGTTGAACAAACAATCAACTTTTAACTCGTCCATCTTGGCTTGGTCCTTTTCGGTAACTAAGCATCGGAGATAGATAGCCACCCCTATAGGGGGAAAAGGACCCAAGCATCCTCCGAGACTGGATGACAAATAATCGCTTGTGCCGAGGATCAATACTGGGGGCCGAGAACTGACTAGTCCATTTAAAGCTCGGGGAAGGCTCACTCAAGCGCTTTCTAGATACACCCAGGTCGCCCGGACCAGTGGCATCTTCCACTCCAACAAAGTAACCACAAATAGGATCTCCTGATTCATGGACCCCTTCACCGTGGCAAATCTCCATCGCCTAAGCATCCTTGATCATCGAATAAGAGAACGTAGGAAACAAGATGGAGTATCTAATCTCTATTGCCCCAAGTAAATCTTTTAGGGCTCGCCTTCATCTCGAGAAGCCTTGATCATGGTCTCTACACCAGCTCGAGGAGAAGCATCTTTACCTCTTTCTGGCTCGAGGACTTTGTCAAAACGAGGCGAAGTAGCTTCAGCTCCCACGGGCCTAGTAGCTCTTTGAATTTCGGTGCCAGTTTCCACACGGGCCACCATCCCGAAGTCTTCTTCCTCTTCTTCTTCAGCCCCATCCCTTAGCCGTTGAACTGACTCCATAGTTAGACGGATGACGTTCCCCTTAGGCTTAGGGGTCTTTCTCGCAGGTTTTTTCTTTTCCGGGCCCGAAGAGCTCGAAGAGCTCGGAGGCCCTTTTCTTTTATTCTCATTAGCCTGCTTCAAAGCAGGTGGAGGGAAAATGCCTTTTCTTTAGTAGATGGGGGCCTCATCGCTACATCTTTCTTGAGGCCTACAAAAGGAAAAAAAGAGTAATTTCAATACAAATCCCGAATGGAAACGGTTCTAATAAAAGAAGTTTACCATGACTACGAACCTCCAATTGACCCTTTGATAGTTCCACCCAAGCATGCTAGGGTATGACTTCTGTGACACTAAGCCCTAGACCCATTGCCTAAGATCAGGGATCACTTTCGACACATGGGACACAACTGTAACACAAAAAATATAGATGAGATAAGAGGATGAGAAGTGAAAACGATAAAATTAGGCATGCAAGATGAAGTAATACTTACGATTTATATTCCATTTTTCGGGGAACGGCATGTACTCAGCGGGGATTAGGTCTGAAATCCTTTTTTGGACAAAGCGGCCCATCCAACCTCGGTCACGGTCTCGTCTATGCTAGAGAGTGAGGGTTTGGTAGCTCGGCGGTAAGATTGATCAACATTCCTTGATACAGTCGGGGACTGTAGAGACACATAAGGTGATCGAGGGTAAAAGGTTGTCCTTCGATCTTGCTTACGAAAAAATCTAAGGAGGATCACTATCCTCCAGAACGATGGATGGATCTAACCGAGGGTCACGTTGTACCTCTTGCAAAAGGCGACGATGATGGGGTCTAGAGGACCCAATATGAAAGGATAAGTGTAAACACTTAGAAACCCTTCCACATGGGTAGTATTGATTCCTCAGGCGAGGGCACCACCATGTGCTTGTCAACCCAATTGCATTCCTTCTTAACTTGGTCGAGGAGGTGGTCGATAATTGTGCATATGTATCGCGACATCGATTCGCATCGACCCGGTGTCAAGGGTGTATTCTCTACCTTAAAATTGGTAGTAGTAGTAGGGCACTTCATCGGAACGAAGTCCTCTATGGGAGGTTTCACCACAGCTCCGTTGCCGGCGGGTCTTGATGAGGAAGCTTTTTCTGTCTGTGGAATGGTTTTTGAAGTTTTAGCCATGTAATGGATGAAGAAGAGTAGAAGTTGAAGAGAAATACTTGGTATTTTGTGATGAAACAAGTAAAGAAATTCAGGGAACTGAAAACACAAAGATCTGGAGAAAGACAGAGGGTTTTTGAAGATTAGAATGAAAAAGAGTTGAAGGTAAAGTTTGAAAAGTGAAGAAGAAGGATATTTATAGAATCTTAACGACGATTGAAAATCGATAATTGCCGACCGTCGACTAACGTGCATTAAATTCCTGGGAAATTGTACCGACAAGATATTTTCGGCTACGTCATGATGCTCACATCATGATAAGTCGAGGAGAAGATTGAAGGTACAAAAAGTTTCTTGTCGTTACTCTCCAAAACACGAGGGGACTATATGTATACGGTCAAAATCGGGCTTACTCTTTCTGTTCGACTAATCGAGGCTGGAGCATGATAGGACAAGGTTTGGTTTCGATTTATATCAAACTATGGTGCGGGGTTTAGTTGTCGAGACCCCAGGACCAATTAAGTCCTGAGGTCGGTCAAGATCGAGGTCGACCAAGATCGAGACCGAATAAGATGGAGATCAAAGGAAGTCTGTTGAGTCGAATAATAGAAAATCGAAATATCTGTGATTGAACAAAGATCGTGGCGAGAATCTTAGCGTGTATCAAGTCAAGATCGGTTATTTAGCCAATCATGAGATTTCCTTCCGTATTTAGAATTGTACCTTAAGTAAAGTTCCTCTACTATATAAAAGGGTTTCTAATAATTTTGTAATCATTACATTCACGTCACAAAAGCAATATACATTCTCATTTTCTTAAGCTCTCAATATTCTTGTCACTGTGTTCTTACTTTTTTATAGTATTCATTTGATTCGAGGGCAGTCTGGCTTCAGGATCAAAGCTACACATTTCATTTGGTTTGCTATATTAACAGTTAATGTCATTGTCAATTTACGTTTTCTCTCAATTTGTGCTAAGTAAATCACGTGTCCTTAAAATGAAAGTATAAATTCAATTGTTATCCGTTTTTAGGGTAAACACAATCAAATCAAGCTATCTACATAGTTGGACATATTCGTGATAGGATTTTTCTTTCATGTTGCGGCAATAAGTTGAAAAAATGAACCCTAGAATATAGGACATTGGTTATAAGCTTTTTAGTTTAGGTTTGATACGGCTTTTCTGTTTTTTATGTTACTACTACCTTGACTTATATTTTCGTGGTATTAAATTATCAATGAATGTCTTCACAGGTTCAATTATCACATCTCACCTTTTCCTTCCCCCTCGGAGCAATAAAATTTATACTAATAATTAAGAAGAAAATATGTCTAATTATTTATAGCTTACTTGGTCAAATTTCTAAAATTAGCTTATTTTAAAAAAAAAATTAGAAAAGTACTTTTGAGTAGCAATTAGTGTTTGATCAAGCTTTTAATAAGTATTTTTTTTAGAAGTACTTTAAAAAAAATGTGCTTGGGGAAAAGTTTCGCTTTTTTGCTTCTTAAAAATTGCTTCTACTTATATTCAAAAATAATTTTTTTTTCTTCTAAAAGCTTGGCCAAATAGGCTATTAGCCTGTATCAATCGATTGACACATGCAAAGAAGCAACATTATAAAGGACTATTTATGAGAAGCTAGTAAAGTTATATTTTTTATTCAGGAATAAACACTTATACTAAGCTTTTTAACCTTTCTTATAAAGAAAATTTGATTCAGGACCCAGTTTCCCTACCAAGTAATTTCAAGAACTTAACATCTATAAGTTTACATAGACCGCAAAAGACCTATAATAAAAATAGCTTACAAAAACAATATGAGAAGACTTGGGAGAGTTTATTTCAATGAAATTATTTAGTAATAACAAATTGAATAGTAAAGTTTTGCATCTATATTCTCTCCCTCTGCAAAACCCTCTAAACTCACGAGTCGTATATGCACTTTGAATACCCACTTCTTCTTCTTCGAATACCATCATTTTCTCTCTCGTTGCAGAAAAAACCTTCATTTCTCATAAATATTTCTCATGGCACCCATTGACCCACATTCCTCCACCGATTCAGCACACCAATCAGTACCCATATCTTCCTTACTCTCTTCTTCGATTTCCCATCTTCCACCATTTCCTCTGCTACTCTGTGATATACGTGGCCTTCTTTTGGCCATAGACAATAAGCCTTGTTGACTTCTCTATAGTCTTTCATTGGTCACTTGTTAGGATGTTTTATGTCCATTCATCAAAGGCCTTGCTAGCCAATCATATTCCATACAGTGACCATCTTATTTTCTTATAAATAGGCTAGCAAATGTCCATATCATACACTCCAAAAGTTTGAGACAAACGTCTCTTGCGTTTCTTTTCTTTTTATAGAGTATTTTATAAGAGAGTTGAATGTTGGAAAACACTTGTGTGAAATCTTCTTTGGAGTGATCATGTGAGGTTATTCTCTTGGGGTATTTAAAATTAATTAGAGTATTTACTCTAATTTTACTCTTTGTTTTGTACTCTTGTTGCTATAGTGAAGTTGTTCCTCTCTACTAGTAGACATAGGTGATAGTGACCGAACCTCGTTAAATTGATGCTTTCTTTATTTGCTTTAATTGATGTTGTTATCAACTTGTATTCTTTTTTGTTATTGTCATTATAACAATGTTTGGCTAAATTCCGCACTACTCGAACTTTTTATCCCAACATATTGGTATGAGAGCCGGATCTAACCGGGTTAGTTTCAATAGCCAAAATGACTCTAACAAAGACCTATGCTGAAAAATTTGACCGAAATGCAAACTTTGGAATGTGAAAATTAAAGATGAAAGCTAACCTAATTCAGGATGGCTTATATTTGGCACTGCAAAGAAAGGACAAGAAGCCGGATAAAATAACAGGCGAGGAGTTTGTCGTCACAGACAAAAAGGCAAAAGCAAGTCTTATTTTAAATCTCTCAAATGAGGTTTTGCGTGAAGTTGCAGCAAAAAGCGCAGCCAAAGGCATATGGAAAAAACTGAAAACCCTATATATGAAAAGGATAGTAGAAAACAGGCTTTACCTAAAGCAAAAACTCTACAATTTTCGTATAGCTGAAGGTACCCTCTATACCTACACATCTCGATATTTGCGATTCTCTTATTATGGATTTGAGTAACATAGATGATGAAATAAAAGATAAGGATCAAGTTGTATTATTGCTTGTTTCCTTACCCAGTCGTTTAAACATATAAGAGATGTTATGCTTTATGAAAAGGATAATATCTCTTATAAAGATATAAAATCTATTTTGAAATCAAAAGAACAAATAGATAGAGATATTACTGAAAAACTAGAGGGAACTAAGGGTAAGGCTTGTTTGTAAGAGGTAGATCCACCTATAAAAAAGATTCAAATAGTGAGAGACCTAAATCAAGTTCAAAATCGAGATACAGAAATGTCATATGCAAATACTGTCATAAGAAAGGCCATATTATTTCTGAATGCTTTAAGTTTAAAAACAAAGAAAATCATACATAAAATAAAAGTGAGCACAAAAATACTAATATTGCTGAAGCAAGTGTAGCTGCTGATGAGACTGAGGGAACCTTTTTTTAGAAACTTATAATAGTTTCAAATCTAACAATGAGTGAATTTTTTATTTGGGTTGTACTTATCATATGTGTCCCAATCGGGATTTGTTTACCATGTATGAATCTGTTGAAGGTGGAGTTGTCTTGATGGGCAACAATGTTGCTTGCAAAGTTATTGTAAAAAGGTATAGTCCGAATCAAAATGCACAATAGTGTGGTGAGAACTCTCACCGATGTTAGACATGTTCCTGACTTGAAGAAAAATCTCATCTCTTTGGGCACTCTAAAATCTCCTAGGTGTAACTACACAGGTGAAGGTGGAGTTCTGAAAATTTCTCATGGTGCTCTTGTGATCATGAAAGCACGCAGATCAGGTACGTTGTATACTCAGTTGTTAGAGGTTCTGCCACTATTTTAACATCAGATAAATCAGATTCTGATATCACCAAATTGTGGCATATGTTATTAGGACATATGAGTGAAAAAGGTTTTTCCATCCTCAGCAAAAGAGGTTTCTTGTGTGGCCAAAGTGCCAGAAATATGGAGTTCTGTGAACATTGTGTGTTCGGAAAGTAGGAAAGAGTCAACTTCAAATCTCCAACAATTCATAGAATAAAAAGTACTTTAGATTACATTCAATCAGATCTTTGGGGTCCTTCACGTACCCGTCAAAACATGGTGTCAGGTATATGTTAACTTTTACTGATGATTATTCAAGGAAAGTTTGGGTTTACTTCCTGAAAAATAAAAGTAATCTTTTGTTAACTTTCAAATAATGGAAAGTTTTGATTGAGGAATTGCCCGACACCGTACTGTCAGAATGACACCTCAGAAAAATGGTGTGGCAGAAAGGATGAATAGAACTCTTTTGGAAAGGGATCATTGCATGATTTCAAATGCTGGCTTGACAAACACCTTTTGGGCAGAAGCTATCTCTACAGCTTGTTATATTGTCAATCGTGCTCCCTTTGCACCTTTGAACTTTAAGACTCTAGAGGAAATATGGGCAGGTGCTTCTGCTAATTATTTTGGTTTAAAGATATTTGGTTACCTTGCATACATGCATGTAAATGATGGAAAATTAGAGCCAAGGGTTAAAATGTGCATTTTCTTTGGGTATGCATTTGGGTGAAAGGACACCGACTATGGTATCCTGATCCTATGGCACAAAAAATCACAATTAGAAGAGATGTAACATTTGATGAATCCTCTACGTTACATTCCAGAAAAGAGTCTTCTATTTCTTGTAATACAGATAAAGGGAAGAGTATATAGAAGCTAGTGGAGGTTGAGATTGGCATTCATTCTGAGCCAAATTCTTCAACTTTGGAGCAAAATATAGTTGAAACTCCTGAAGTTGAGCCAGAAGATGAAATTCCTGAAGTTGAGACTCCTGAAGTTGAACCGGAAGAAGAAGAGTATTGTATAGCCAAGCATAGACCAAGAAGAGAAAGTAAACAACCATTAAGGTTTGGAGATTATGTTGCATTTGCTTTTTCAGTTGCATAAGAAACTGAAAAAATTGGAGAACCATCAAAATATTCATAGGCAGTTTCTAGTGCTGACTCAACCAAGTGGTTGATTGCAATGAATGAAGAAATTGAGTTTCTCCACAAGAATGGTACTTGGTTGGTACTTGGTCTCTTGTGAAGCTGCCATCAGAAAAAAAGAATTGTTGGTTGCAAATGGGTCTTCAAGAAAAAAGATGGCATCCCAGGGGTTGAAGATGTGAGGTATAATGCATGATTAGTTGCAAAGGGCTATAGTTATGTACAAGGAGTTGATTTTAATGAAATTTTCTCACATATTGTTAAACATAGCCCTATTCATGTGTTGCTTGCCTTAGTTTCCATGTATGATTTAGAATTAGAATAGCTTGATGTTAAGACAACTTTCTTATATGGAAAATTTGAGGACAAATATACATATGCATCAACCTGAAGGATTTGAACTTGAAGGAAAAGAAGATCACCTTTGCTTGTTGAAGAAATCTTTATACGGATTAAAGCAATCTCCAAGACATTAGTACAAAAGGTTTGATTCCTTTATGTTGGGTCATGGTTATTCGAGGAGCATGTATAATAGTTGTGTTTACTTCCGGAATTTAAATGATGGTTCATTTGTGTACTTACTATTATATGTTGATGACATGCTCATTGTTGCTACGGCTATGACAAAAATTCAGAATTTGAAAAGTTAACTGAAAAGTGAATTTGAGATGAAAGATTTGGGAGCAACTAAGAAAATCCCTGGCATGGAAATCAAAAGAGATCGAGGCGCCAACAGACTATTCCTCACCAGAAGAAGTACTTGGAGAAAGTCTTGAATAGGTTTGGCATAAAAGATGCTAAACCAGTGAGTATCTCTTTTGCTACTCATTTTAAGTTATTAACTGCTCAGTTCTCGCAGTTAGAGGAAGAAGAGAGGTATGCGGAACAGGTACCTTATTCCAGTGCAGTCGGCAATATTATGTATACAATGGTTTATACACGTTCAGACATTTCACAAGTAGTGAGCGTAGTAAGCCGGTATATGGCTTGCCCTGTTAGAGCACATTGGCAGGTTATGAAATGAATTCTCAGATACTTGTAAGGTACTTCAAACACAGGTTTGAAGTTTGGGAGAAATACTAATACTTTGATTGGTTTTGTAGACTCAGATTATGCAGGTGATCTTGACAAAAGAAGATCAATGACGGACTATGTATTTTGCATTGATGGTTACGCTATCAGTTGGAAGACTATATTAAAACATATAGTAGCTTAATCTACTACCGAAGCAGAATATATGGTAGTGACTGTGGCGATCAAAGAAGTCTTATGGTTAAAGGGTCTATTTGCTGAACTTAGTTCATACCAAGGTGGTATTACTATTTTCTGTGATAGTCAAAGTGATATTCACTTGACTAAAGATCAGATGTATCATGAGATAACGAAGTAAATTGATATCAATATCACTTCATCCGAGAAACTATTGCTAAAGGAAAAGTCTTTGTTCAGAAGATCAACACTAGAGACAATCCTGCTGATATGTTTACGAAGCCTTTTCCAGTTATCAAGTTCAAGCTTTGCGTGAACTTGACTGGCATTTATGAAGAATGATTTTGCCGACTGGGCTTTTACAGATAAGGAGGAGCAATTTTATTATCAGCCAAAACTAGTCCAAGGTGGAAATTTATGATATACGTGGCCTACTTTTGGCCATAGACTGTAAGCCTTGTTGGCTTCTTTATGGTCTTTCATTGGTCACTTGTTGGACATTTTATGCCCATTCATTAAAGGCAATGCTGAACAATCATATTCTATACAATGACCATCTTATTTTTTTATAAATAGGCCAGCAAATGTCCATATCATACACACCAAAAGTTTGAGACAAATGTCTCTTGCCCTTCATTTATTTTTATAGAGTATTTCATAAGAGAGTTGAGTGTTGGGAAACACTTGTGTGAAACCTTCTTTGGAATGATCTTATAAGGTTATTCTCTTGGGTTATTTAGGATTAATTAGAGTATTTACTCTAATTTTGTTCTCTCTTTTGTACGCTTGTTGCTATGTAAAATTGTTCCTCTCCACTTGTGGACGTAGGTCACACTGATCGAACCACATTAAATTGATGCCTTCTTTATTTGCTTTAATTGATGTTCTTATCAACTTGCATTTTCTTTGTTATTATCATTATAACATTATGTTGCTAAATTCCGCATTACTCGGATTTTCGATCCTAACACACGTTTCTCTCCCTCCCCACCCCTTACACCGGACCTCTCACTCTCTCTGTTTCCTCTGCGCTTGACACACTTTCCCTTTCCCCTCTCCCTTTCTCCCTCTCTCCTAATTCCCCAATTCTTGGAAAGTCACTCAGTGTACACCCAATGTCAGTCTATTCATGTTCATTCAATGTTTCCTTGTCAAGATACACGCATGTAAATTACGCTGCAAAATTGAACATTCCGCGTTAGTTGTCCGCTATTATGGCTTCCAAACACGTGTAGATGCGGGACCCACTATCATCTGAGACACAAGGGGTTTGATTTTTTGGTGTTGCCTTCGAGTTTTCCTTTAGGCGGAATGGAGAATCCGAGGATGGTTTTCTTGACTCCCACTGTGATTAAGGGGGACGCCAGTGGAGCGCAGGTGGTGGCTCATGAACTTGCTCATACTTGGCGGGGAATTTGATCACGAACAAAAATGACCACTTTTGGCTGAATGAGGTACTATAGTTTATTGCATTAAGAACTTGCAAATAACACATGAAGAGTATAGGAAAATGCTTTATTTATAGGATAGTTAAACTGTTAAAACAATCACTACTCTAAATTCAGTAAAAAGCAACCAACGTTGGTTGCTTATCTCAATATACCGACCAAAACGCATCCAAACAGGCTTGGTAGCTATATTGGTAGTCCTTTTATATTAGCGACCAACTTTGGTCGCTAAAGTAAAATGACCAAATATTCACTGTAAACAAAATACCGACCAACTTTGGTCGATACAATATTTTAATACTATAAATTTAGCAACCAACATTGGTCTGTATACTTAAATTACAATATTTTTTTAATTATTATAATTCAAAAATTAGCGACCAATGTTGGTCTGTAAATTAAAATATATATTTAACAATCTGGGTTCATAAGCGACCAACTTTGGTCGATTATTTTTAATTTTTTAATTTTTTAATTTTTTTTATACATAAGCGACCGACCTTGGTCGCTAATTTCTAGGATATTTTTTTTAATAAAATCTGGGTTCAGTAGCGACCAGCCTTGGTCGCCAATTTTTAATTTTTTAAATTTTTTTTTTAGATATAAGCGACCAACCTTGGTCGCTAATTGCCAGAAAATATTTTTTTAATAGGAAAGCGACTAACTTTGGTCGCTTTTCTGGGTAATAATTTTAGCATAAAATGTCTGCTTTGGAAACTACACCACCTGCCACCATACCAAAATTCCTAAATAACAATATAATTCATTTCATAAACAATAATTTCAATACCAAAATCTCCATAACAACCTAACAACAATAACACAACAACAACAAACACAACAACAACAACAACACAATTCAAAAAACACATTAAAACCAACAAATTAAAGTTCAATAGAACTAACAAATTAAACTAACAAAACTAAGTTAATGCTTATTACAACTAGTTCAAAACTGGTTCTATTTATCTAGTTCAAAGTATATAAAAGTCAAGGAGTGTTTTATACAACATCATTATCATCACCGTCTGATGAATTTTCATCAACAAGACGGTATAGAGAAGGGTCTACTCGTCGAGGACAGGAAGAACGATCACGGGGAGGGCGAGCACGAGGAGGACGGAAGGAACGCTCACGTTTAAGTCGAGCCTCTGGCGATGACTCACGAGACCGGGGAATCGAAAAAGATCCAGAAGCTAAGAGAGTTTTGAGATGCTCTTGCATGCCATGGTACTGAGCTTTCATGCCAATGTACTGAGCATCTCTAAGATTTTCTCTTTCCTTGGCTGCTTCTAGCTTGGATGTGAGCTTTGTCACAGTCTCCCGCATAGCGGAGAGGCTCCCCCCATCAAGTTGCTCGCCTTGCGAGAAAGTCCCTATTCCTTGCATTCCACAATTATAGCGATGGAACCTTTTAGCAGGAAGACCGTATACCTTCCCCCATTTTGGACCGCCAGCAGACTCCATCCATATTCTTTCAGCATCCTTGTCCGAAGGTTGGATTGGATCGCCCGATTCACCAGTTAGTTGAGTGCGGATGAACTCCTCCATGTTAGTTTGTTAGTGATATTATACGAAAATTTAAATTGAATTAGTATTTCAAAATTTATATAAAAGTAAATTAAAATACTTAAAGAAAAGTGAAAGCTTACATATACAGTCGAGGCCCGGTCCTTTATCCACCTTTCTTGATCCGTCTCTTTCTTCTTCTTTATAATATGAGTCTCTTTGAATAGCTCATCTTGGTTCATTCGACGCCCCAACTTCTTTTCCGGAAAACTCATAAATTTTAGTTAATAAATAGAATAGATATACTTTGAAAATTAAAATAAATTAAGCAATTACATACCAACCTTCTTTTTATTGTCCCTAGGTTGATCGCACCTCTAGTGTGCAAGGAGCCTCCCTTATCATGGGTGCGAGCTTTCTTTCCTTTTTCGCTCTTCTCTAAGAACTTTGCGGTAAGCCATTGCCTTTGCAAATCCTCCCATAAATTTTGAAGCAACCAGTCAGGCTTCTGGTTCAACTTTCTAGCTTTGGAGAAACTATGCGACAACCGCTTGCGAGCTTTGTAATGAAAATTTGCAGCCACTTCTGCACTATAGCGGTGTTCCTATACATACTTGCTATATTACAAAAGTTAAATATTATATAGAAATATCATAAATATAAATAATTATACTGCTTAAAAGAACATTTATACCTTAAATTGATTGAAAATTTGCTCATTCAGCGAGAATGGGAGTTCACTCCAAGTCGCATAAGGGCCATCATAAAACTTTCTAGTAGCTTTGATGATTATCCTCGTAGTAATATTACTCTGGATGAACATGCAATTTAACAAAAAAACACATTAATATCTTAGTACAAACTGTACAAAACAATAAACATAAAAATAACAAATAACTCTTACCCATCACCCTCAGGGACTATGATGATCTGCCATATTGATCATAATGCACCTCCTAGTCATCATCAGCATCACCGTCCGAAGCATGTATATCAGTGGCATGTGTGGAAGGTGTAGGGGTTAGAGCTACTATCTCGTAGGCAAGTACTGAAATAGATGGAGTCGCTGATGAAGATGGCTGGGATCCCTATGACTGTGACATAGCTGGACGGACCGCAAGTGGCTATGATACTAATGGTTATGATACTGATGGATGTGACCCGAGTGGCTGTGACCCGAGTGGATGTGACATGGATGGATGTGATCCATATGGATGTGACATGGATGGATGCGATCCATGCAATGTAGATGGCTGCGATCCACGTGGTCGTGAGGCAGTTGGATTGTATACCAGACGTATAGTTCTATGTCCCTGTGATGAAAGACCTGGTGTCTGCATGAAGGTGTAGGGCTTGTGATGCTGTGGCAGCTCAGAATAGCCCTGGGGTGGAGGATAAGACATAGGCATAGGCATAGGCATCTCTGAAGAGGGTGGAAAAGATGGAGTATTATCTTCTACCCTCCTCTTTCCCTTCCTAGCCTTTTCTCGACCCCGAGAACCAGTAGGGTCATTGTTACCTCGACCCTTTCTTGTCATCTCCATAATTTAATACATATTTAGATTCAAACATATAAGAAACTAGCTATAAAACGAGAGTTATTAAAGAAACCAACTTTTTAAAGCTCATCGACGTGTTGTTCTTGTCCGAGAATTCTTCTTCCTTACTAGTTTGAGATTCACCAGTTGATTCTTCTTCCTCATTTTCTATAATTGTTACTTCATTTATATCAACTTCTTCTATATGTGTTTAGGATGTTCCAAATTATTTTTTAAAAGTTCGTCCACAATTTGGTGAAAATTGGAGATATCGTTTTGATATGCAATCTAACACATCTCGACTTCCACCCTACCTACAGGCATAGTTTTTATTACAACCCACCAATCGGACTTATTCCGCCGCAATAGATAAGGAGCATAATACACTTTCCTAACATTATGTGCAATTATGAAAGGATCATAGCGATCATACTCCCTCATATGATTAACCACAATTATGTTGTATTGATTGTGTACTCTTGTACCTCTTGTTGGATTTGGGTCAAACCACTTGCATCTAAAGAGTATCAATTTCTTAAATGGTCAACCTGTATATTCTAGTTCTATTATTTCTTTGAGCACACCATAATAATCAATATCTCCAACTTGGTTGCCATTACCACCTTGAACCCACAGCCCGCTGTTGTTGCTATTTTTATTTTTAGAGCAATCCTCTATATGAAACTTATAACCATTCACAACGTACTTAGACATTGTTGTGACCTGAAGCCCAGGTCCCCAAGATATATCTTTCAAAAATTGATTTACACCATTATTTGAATCATTTACCTACATATTGTTAAAAAAATTCATAGGTTAGCATAACTTCCAAACATTGTTTACCTACATAGTGTTAGAATATTATAAGGATAAACTTACAAATTATTTGAACCACGTATCAAATTTCGTATATACAGCATCATGGCCAAATTGACCCACGAAGTGACTAACACATCAAATATTTTTAGTAGTTTCATTGAGATATAATCACAGTAAATTTTATATTTTGATAACTACTAAATCAATACTTACTTGAGAAATGGTACAACTTCGGGACAATTTAGAAACATATGAAGTGTAGCTGACTTGTACTCCATATCACTCAAACTTCTCTTTCTAACATCCTTAGAACATCGGCCTGGTTGATTGAATATGGACATAGGCGGATATAATGGATCTGTCACGACCCCGGTTCACCCTCCGTGAACCATCGTGACGGCACCTAGTCTCTACGACTAGGTAAGCCTAAATTGCAGAAGAGAAACCAAAATTTGCGGAAGTAAAAACAATTTAAAAATAGGAATAAAGTAATAATAGTGTTTAAATGTGTCGCTCGGCATACACCATGTTTAATTCTCAATACCAACACGTAAATATAAGACCCGGAAACCCATGAATCACAAGCTAAGAAAAATACTACATAGCTCTAACTCTGGAATTTCTAATAAGAGCAGAAAAATACAAAAGGGCTAAATACTAAAAGCAGGAATAGAAAGGGACTCCTCGGTCTGCGGACGCGACAGATGTACCTCGAAGTCTCTAAAACAGTCGCCTCCCTCAAGGATGGTAGGCCTGAGTAGCGGTACCTGGATCTGCACATGAAAAACATGCGCAGAAGGGGTATGAGTACACCATAATGGTACTCAGTAAGTGTCAAGCCTAACCTCGGTTGGGTAGAGACGAGGAAGGTCAAGGCCCTACTGAGATTAAATAAATATAAATATGACAGGATAAGATAAGCAGTACAATTGAGAATCTACAGTAAGAATCTATACAGGATAATGAGAGTACAATAACGGAAAAATGAGAATGAAGGAAAAACACGAGGAAGTACCACTCATAACAAGGATGATAACCGGGGATCTCTTGGTATCCCGAGGATCTCTTGGTATCCTCTATGTATACAAGGGATCTCTTGGTATCCTCAATATATGTTGGGGATCTCTAGGTATCCCGAGGATCTCTTGGTATCCTCAATATACGTTCCAGGGATCTCTTGGTATCCTGTACCTCAGTCCAGATCATAAATACGTACAAGGGATCTCCCGGAATGCCGTCTCGTAGCCCCAAATTAAAAACACACAGGAGCAACACAAGAATACTCAATTTAATGCTAATTTCGTACCAAGTAAACAGTTAATTCTAACCTAACATGCTTCACGTATTGCAATTAAGGCAGTTTAAGCAATTAAGTCAACTAAACATGTTTTCTAAACAACAACAGGCTGAATTCGCAAGTAGAATAAAATAGGGAAAAAAAGGAACTCAATTGAAATACTTAAAGTAAAACCGGATTTTCAACAATTAGCTCAAGTACGCACCCGTCATCTCATGTACAAGGCATTTCAATTATCAAATATATCACGTCCTAAGGGGAAGGTCCCCCACACAAGGTTAGACAAGCCACTTATGTCAAACCAGCTCAAATCAACCCGAAACCACGCTTTTGCCACGAGTACTCGACTCCAAATGGCCCAAATCCTAATTAACTCGTCTGAAAATTTCTCTTGAAAAGTGTTCCCCAGGCTTTTTTCCATTTTGAAAAAGATGAAAAATGGCTAATTTTTGCGAAGGCAAGAATTTATATATTCTGCCCAGCGATTTTCGCATTTGCAGATGCGGTCCCGCTTCTGCAGAGCCTAGGTCGCATCTGCAACTTTCACTTAAATGCCCATTTTCCGCATCTGCGGTTACCCTTCTACAGGTGCGGTACCGCTTCTGTAGTGAACTACCCACATCTGTGGTTCCTGAAGAGATGGCCAAATTCCGCTTTTGTGGCCACTTATCCGTTTATACGGTGCCGCACCTGCGGAACCCAAACCGCAGGTGGGGTTATGACAGAACCAGCAGCTGAAGCTGCAACTTTAATTCCAAAATCTTTCCGTCAACCATCTAAAATCATCCCGAGGCCTTCGGGACCTCAACAAAAGCACAAAAAAGTCACAAACCACTATCCAAACATGTACCGAACCTTAAAACACCTAAAACAACATCGAAACCTCGAATTAACCATGGATTCAAGCCTAAGAACTCCAAAATTCTCAAAATACGCTTTCGATCAAAAAGTCTATCAAACCTCGTCCGAATGACCTAAAATTTTGCACACACATCACATTCAACACTACAGATCTACTCCAACTTCCAGAATTCCATTCTGACCCTCGGATCAAAATCTCAATATCGGACCGGAAACTTCAAAAATTCAACTTTCGGCATTTCAAGCCTAAATTAGCACGGACCTCCAAAACACAATCCAAACACGCCCCTAAGGCCGAAATCACCTAACGGAACCATCGGATTTCCATTTCGAGGCCGTCTTCACACTGTTCCGACTACGGCCAACTTTCCAACACTTAACCTCTCATTTAGGGATTAAGTGTCCCAAAACTCTCCGAAACTCAAAACCAAACATCCTGGCAAATCAAAATAGCAGAAATAAATATGGGGAAAGCAGTTAATAGGGGATCAGGGCGTTAATTCTTAAGATGACTGGCGGATATAATGGATCATTCACACATTCGACCGTGTGCCTATTGGGCCTATTCCTAGCACATGGCACATTACTCTCAAAATAATAAGAACAAAAAATGAGCAGTTTCCTTTGCAAGATAAGTTTGCATATAGATCCTTCAATCATATTCCTCTACTTAACAAATTGTTTGTATTTGCCAATTGTCCTACATAATTTCAGGTTAGCCAAGAACATTCAAATAAAACAGAAAATTACATCAAACTTATAATATTACATCTCAAAGGGATACATTCATCTGCATTGAATAGGCCCTCCAAGTCGTGCCTCGTATACAAGGTGGATTGGAAGGTGTTCCATCATATCAAAAAAACCACATGGAAATATCTTTTCCATCTTAGTAGAAGTTACGTGAATGTTCTGATCCATCCGGAGTAGGTTTTCTTCCCTTAATGTGGAAGAACACAAGTCTTTGAAAAACAAACTAATCTCTGTGATGGGTTTCCAGATTCTTTCAGGCAAAACACAAAATGCAATAGGCACTAAGGTCTCCATGAAAACATGACAGTCATGACTTTTCAAATGGCTTAACTTCCCTACCTCCATATTAACTTTTTTTCCAAGATTCGATGCATAACCCTCAAGCATCTTCATTTTCGTTACTCAATCACAAATTTTCCGTCTTTCCTCCAAAGTGAATGTTTAACTTGCTTTGGGCTTGAATATCTTACCATTGTTTTCGGTCTGCAAGTATAATTCAGGCCGCCTGCAATATTCTTGTAAGTCCATTCTAGCCTTCGGGTTATCCTTTGTCTTACCTTTATCATCCATCACTGTGTTGAAAAAATTGTCAAAATAATTCTTCTCAATATGAATGATATCAAGGTTGTAATGGAGAAGATTATCCTTCCAATAAGGCAACTCCCAAAATATACTCTATTTTGTCCAATTATGAGTAATACCGTATCCGGGGAATCTATAAGGTGGAGCTTCAGTAACTTTACTGAAGTTATGGACCCTCTCCCAAATTTCATCACCTGAAAGTATCGGAGGTGGATAATCATATTCCAGTTTATTCTTTTTGAAAGCATTTTTCATCCTTCTAAACTCATGACCCTCAGGCAAGAATTGACGATGACAATCAAACCATGATTGCTTTCGGCCATGTTTCAAAGTGAACGCTTTACTATTTTCCATGCAGTAAGGACAAGCTAGCTTCCCAGCAGTCATCCACCCAGACAACATTCCATACGCAGGAAAATCATTAATTGTCCACATTAAATTAGCACGCAAATTGAAATTCTGCTTGGTTGATATGTCATATGTTTCAACACCATCGTACCACAATTGTTTTAGCTCATCAATCAAAGGTTGCAAATATACATCAATCAAACTTTTCGGATTACGTGGACCGGGGATAATACAATTTAAGAATATATATGGACTAGTCATGCACAACTCGTGTGGTAGATTATAAGGTGTAAGAAAGAAAGGGCAACATGAATATGGTGTCGCAGATACAGAAAAAGGCATGAAGCCATCCGCACACAGACCTAACCGAATGTTCCTTGGTTCACTAGCAAAATCTGGATATGTCCTATCAAAGTGCTTCCAAGCTTCTCCATCTGAAGGATGACACATAACACCACGTGGTCTTCTATTTTCAAAGTGTCATCTCATATGAGGAGCAGACTCATCGACGCATATAACCTCTTTAACCTAGGTATAAGAGGTAAATAATGCATCGCCTTGATAGCGACCATATTCCCGCTGGAAAGCCTCTTGAAACGAGTTTTTTCGCAAAATTTACAACTGTTTAAAGTTGCATCATCTTTATAATATAACATGCAACCATCTTCACAACAATCAATTCTCATTGACGAAAGTCCTAACTTAGAAACTAATCTCTATCACCAGGTAATTTGATATTAGGGTCAACTAGTTCACTCATAAGGTCAATAAAAGAGTCCATGACTGCTTGAGAAATATTCCAATCAGATTTGATACTTAGTAATCTAACTGCAACAGACAGCTCAGAGTGCGGACTTCCTTTACATAGTGGATGACTAGCTTCCTCTAACTGTTCATAAAAATATTTTGCGTCATTAAGAGTTTGTTCAACATTTTCATTGGGCTTACCCCCTAAGCGCATCCCAAAAGCATCCGTAACCATATCATGAATTCTAGAATCACGATTTGTATTCTCCACCGACCTACTACTTTCACCCACAACCATGTTATGAAATATCCCTGGCTACAATCGATCTCTCCATGATTAGTCCACTCAAAGTAATTCACTATAAACCCCTTCCTATAAAGATGAAGCTTAACTCCCTCCGGTTTTCCAAACTTCATACAGTCGCACCTAACACAAGGGCACCTAATTACTCCTTCACTTCTGTATGGTGGAAGTGACATTGCATGTCTAATAAAGTCATCAACACCTTCTATAAAATCCTCCCGCAATCCCTGTCGATTAGGATAATTCCTATTGTACATCCAAGTACGAGGTTCCCTCTATACAAATAAAACAAGAACAAATTAATTTAGTTAATTCATATACTAATCTTTTTTTAGTTAATTAGTTTCATATCCTAAAATTTCAATTCATATCCTAAATTTTCAATTTATAAACTACAATTTTAATTTATAAACTAAAAGTTCAATTGATATCCAAAAAATTCAATTCATACACTAAAATTTCATTTCATATCCAAAAGGTTCAATTCAAAAACTAAAAGTCCAATTCATATCCTAAACTACTCAATTATAAACTAAAAGTTCAATTCATATCCTAAAATTTCAATTTATAAACTAAAAGTTCAATTCATATCCAAAAAGTTCAATTCATAAATTAAAAGTTCAAATCATATCCTAAAATTACAATTTATAAACTATAAGTCCAATTCATAAACTAAAATTCCAATACATAAACTAAAAGTCCAATTCATATCCTAAAAGTTCAATTCATAAACTAAAAGTCCAATTCATATCCTAAAATACTCAATTTATAAACTAAAAGTTCAATTCATAAACTAAAAGTCCAATTCATATCCTAAAGGTTCAATTCATATCCTAAACCCTAGATTCTAACTAAACTATCAAGACAATACAAAGTATAATTCAAATCCAACTAAACTAAATTCAACACTAATTAAACTAATTAGTTAATAAAATTAATTAACAAAACTAATTAAAACAAGACCTAAACCCTAATCCTCAATAAAATACAATGTTCAAAGAATTGAAATACTAATTGAAACAATAAACTACAATATTGAAATAATTGAAACAAAAACTAGAAATAACAAAGATTCAAGGTTATAATTCAAACCTAGGTTTTTTTAAGTGGAGAAGGAGAGAGAGGGGGGCGGCAGTGGTGGCAATTTACATAAGAACCGCGAAGCATGAATTTAGCAGTATATGGGAAAATGAGGTTGTGCTTATTCAAAATGACCGGTCGGGTCGTTACAAAATTTTGGGGAAGAAAATAAGAGAAATGGAGGGGGGAACCCGTTTTTGAGTCTGGTTTTAGAAAAAGCGACCAACATTGGTCGCTATTTTTGGTAGGTAATTAAGTTTTGACCGTTTGACCAAAATAGCGACCAACGTTGGTCGCTATTTCTAAAAAAAATTAAATATTTTTTTCTTTTTTGGTTTTTAAATATTATAAGCTATAAAAAATTCTTATTAGCTATAAATATTTATTTCATTTAACTACAATTATTATAAATAATTATAAACTATAAGCATAATCTTTAAAAAAAATTGTATTAACTAGGTAATTACTTTTAATAAATTATAATAGCATGTATGTAAAAGAATTTTTTAAGTTATATTTAAGTATATGAGTAATTTCATACACGCGCATAAACTATATTATAATTGATGATCAATCTTATACATTACTACGTATGAATAATTAATGAATTGATAAACCAATATAATATTATTCTATTAATTGATATAATAGTATTCATTATTTGTAATAGAACATAGTTAATGAATTACATTCATTCATCACTAGGTTATAAGTCGATGAATCAATTTACAAGTGTATCAATCCCTAAAAGAACCCGACCCTGTGTTCCTAGCGCTTCATGTTCTATATATATATATATATATATATATATATATATATATATATATATATATATACGACTATACCTATAAGCACCCCCCCACACACACACAAACACTTTAAATAGTATATAATATAATTTAAAAGCAGTCAAGACACTTTGATTTGTCAAAACTAGAAACTTTGATTTGCACACATAGGGTCCTTTGGTTGCCGGTTAGATTTATGCAGGTATTAGTTATTCATGTATTAGTTATGTATGTATTAGTTATGCAAGAATAAATAATACAGGGATTAGTTATGCATATATTAGTTGTATATGGATTAGTTATGCAAGGATTATTTTTTTTGAATATTAGTTGTATATGGTCGGGTTCTTTTAGGGATTGATAGACTTGTCAAGATCCTAATTAGTATATATAATTTTTCATCAAATATATCTGTGTGTAAATTGATTCATCGACTTATAACCTACTCAGATGCATCGTTGAATATTAAAAACAAAATGTCTCGACTTATATCAATTAATCTGTTATAATTGATTCATCGACTTATAACCTAGTGATGAATGAATGTAATTCATTAACTCTGCTATAATACAATAATGAAATATATAGCATGTTAGAGTCTATTTTAGTGTATTCATCCCTTGTATTACAAAAGCGTTGACGAATTACATTTATATTGTTTAGATAGTAAATATAAAAGTGATTTTTAATTTTGACCAATGTTGACCTGAAAAGAGACCAACTTTGGTCGTTAATTATCCAGAATTAAAAATTAGCGACCAAAGTTGGTCGCCACTTTTCAATAAGACTTATGTATATTTTATAAAATATTTTAAATAATAATATAATTATTAAATATTATAATTGGGTCCCAAATTAGCTACCAAAGTTGGTCGCTACTTGCTTCCCCTTTCATAACCGACCAACTTTGGTCACCAATTTTAAATAATATTTATTTATATTTTATAAAATATTTTAAATAATAATATAATTATTAAAATGTTATAATTGGGTCCCACATTAGCGACCAAAGTTGGTCGCTAATTTCAATATTTCTTTGACCAAGCAAGTCTGACCAGCCCGGTCAATATGTTGATCACTTTACCGACCAAAACGCTACCAACCTTGGTCGGTAAATTATTTAAAATAATTATTTAATAATTTTCTCCACATTAGTGACCAACGTTGGTCGCTTTTTTGACCAACCAACTTTGGTCGCAAATTTTTGGTCAGTAATTCCCAGATTTCTAGAAGTGAACCTTTAGCATCCTAATAGACTTTCATGTTTTTAGTTGTCTTTCCCATTTTGTATAGGGTAAAATATGTTTTTACTAAATGATCGCATGAGAAAGTGACACGTGAAGCCAAAGACAGAAGGCAGTCAGATCTGGATGAATTGATCTCGTCTATTACTGAAGAGAATGATACTTATAAAGATGAAATAAATACCTGGCACCCGGTGATATTTAATAAAGAATATTCTATAACATTAATATGGAGAATATGGCATTCACTGTCTGCCATTACACAATCTTCAATGGCCCTCATAATTGTCATTAAAGAGGGGCTTGATCCTAGGACCTTTTTCCCTAGGTGCAGTTATAAATAGTGAGCTCTAGTATCATTGTAAGACACGAATTGTCTGGCAAACCTATTCTACACTCTGTTCAAAGCTCAATATAATTTTATTTTCTTGTTCATTTATATCGTTGTTATTGTCCCCAGAAGCCCTGCTCCCGGAATTACAATTTCTGCTATTTTATCTCCATCTCAAGGCTAAGTATTACATTTTTATCTAATTTAATTATTATTTTGGGATCAAATTAATTCACTTGTCTATAAATTCAATTGTACCGTTTTACAGGTAAACAATTTGGCGCCCACCGCGGGGATTAGACAGTTGTGTAATTAAGTTGATTCTTGCCTCTATTACTAACGCGTTTGATTAATTATTTTTAGAAAAAAATCATAAAAATGGCAGATAACGGTTCATCAACACCCACAATTTTGGGGCCCAAGGAAATCAGCCTCAGCACGAGGATTCAATCAGTGATACCCGCGACGAGGGGAATAAGCCCACGTCGGTCCACGGTAGACGATATCTGCATTATGCTCGAGAGGAGACTCCTGATGATGCTCAAGAAGAGCAAATCGTCGAAGCAGTAAGGGTCTTGTAGGAGCAATAAGAGGCCATTATAGGCCATCTCACATGACAAGATAAGGTCATGACGGAGCTGAAGCAGGCATTGTCGGGTCCTTCTAACAATGCGAATGGACGAGGTCCAGTTCTTCCCGTTGCTCCTGTAAATCAAACAACACAAAGGATCGACAAAAACACCCCGAGGGGCGAGGTCAGCTTCAATGGGGCTAGGGGGAGCGTATCCGGTCACAACAACAAGAGCGATCCCTTTAAATTCAAACTCATATGGTTCATGAGGGATGTGAACGCCTGAATGGATCAAATTTTGGGTGCACCACCAGTGCTAAAGGGGCGGACTCAATGAAGTGCTTAAATTTGCGTACAAACCAAGCGCGACACCAGAGTTGATCCCGAAGAGATGTAAAATGATAGACATACAGAAGTATGATGGGACTTCAGATACTCAGGAGCATATCACCACCAATACAATGGCGGTGAAGGGGAACGACTTAGCTCCCCACAAGATTGAGTCAATATTGCTGAAGAAATTCGGGGAGACTCTTATGAAAGGATCCTTGACGTGGTATTCACTTTCTCTCGAGCATTACATAGACTCCTTTGAGATGCTCGCGGAATCTTTCATCAAGGCCCATGCTGGGGCTAGAAAAGTACAGGCCCGATAGGCTGATATATTCAAGTTTGCACAAGGAGAGTCCGAGTTGCTGCAGGAGATTGTAACCAGGTTCCAGAAGGAAACAATGATGCTACCAGTCATACCAAACGAATGGGCAGCTAAAGTATTCACCAAAGGTCTGAATTCGAGAAGTTCTAACGCTTCCTAGAAGTACAAAGAAAATTTTCTCGAGTCCCAGGAACAACTTGGGTGAATGTTCACGACCGGTACGAGTCAAAGATAAGGATTGAGAATGATCAACTCAATTTCCCGGTGTCGGTTAAAGGAAGGGACCGGGAGAAAAATAAAGAGAAATCGAAAGACGATTTCAACACGGATCGACGGTCTTCGAGGAATCAGTTTTTGCCTTATGAACGGGCTGAAGGATATGGAAGAGGTTTCCGATCGGTGGGTAGGTTCGTTACAGATAGGAGAGCTGATCGTGGCCAAAAGGATAGGTCATTACAGGTCAAGGAAACGTTAGGTTCTTGACATTCTTCCTACCCCAGGCTTTTCGAATACAACTTCAATGTCAGTGTAGTGGAGCTAGTGTTAGCTTTGAGGAACATTGAAGCACAGTTCCCGAAGCCAATGAGATCTGATCCCAGTCAGAGGGATTCTAATTTGTGGTGTGAATACCATGGGACAAACGATCACCATACGGGGTGAAGGTTGGCATCTACATAAAGAGGCGGCGACATTGCTAAAAATGGACATCTCAGGGAATTTATAAGTGATGGGGCTAAAAACAACTACAGTCCTGAAGGTCAACATGATTTTTGGGGAAAAAATGATTAACGGGGTTACACTCTCGGCAGCAAAAAAGACGAAGGTGTCGTTGACCCACATCAAGAGACTTTGGGAAGTCACTAAAGACAACGTTACTCTTATAGAGGAAGACACTAAAGAATGCTGCTACCACATAACGACGCCATGGTATTCTCTCTTATGTCTTAGATTTTAAGATTAAATGTTCTCTAGTGGATCCAGAAAGTTCGGCAAATATCATACACTAGAGGGTGTTAGAGCATGCCGAGCTCACCAGAAGTATCATTCCAGCCACAAAACCCCTTGCCGGATTCAACCTAGCAAGTGTGACAACTCGAAGAGAGATCCTGCTGCCCAGGAATACCGAAGGGGTGATGAAGATGACCCTTTTTCGGGTGGTAGTGGAAATATGGGATACAACATCATCCTGGGGAGATCGTGGTTGCACGAAATGAAGGTTGTGCCTTAAACATATCATCAGTTGTTGAAATTCCCAACTCCCGGGGGAATTAAACAAATAAGAGGTGACAAACCGGAGGCAAGGGAGATGAATGCAATCTCAGCCTCCAGTAGTAAAGGGTAGGAGCATGCGGCATAGCTATTACAAGAACATGCACTTGCTCCCGAGCCAAGCAAAATCAACCAGGGGAAGAGTCATCGGAAACTTATCAGGTGCCAAGGTATTTTTAGGTAGCAGAAGAGACGAATACAACAAAATCTACAATGGAGTAACTTGAACAAGTCACATTGTTTAAAAAGTTCTTGGAAAGGAAATTCCACTTAGGGACAGGACTGCACCCCGAGCTCAGGTCTGGATTTATTGAATTCCTTAAATTTAATATTAATTATTTTGTGTGGTCATATACGGATATGACAGGTATCCCGCCAAAAGTGGTCGTGCACAAGCTAAGCTTGGATCTCGGCATCCCTCCGGTAAGGGAGAAAAAAAGGTCCTGTTGCCGAGGTCAGAAACAAATTTGTCAAAGAAGAGGTAACTCGCTTGCTAGATATCGGTTCGATTCGAGAGATAAAGTATCCTAACTGGCTAGCTAACGTAATAGTAGTTCCAAAGAAGAACAATAAATTTCTTATATGCATAGACTATAAGGATTTAAATAAGGCTTGCCCAAAAGACTGGTTCCCATTGCCAAACATTGATCAAATGATTGATGCAACAGCAGGTTACGAGTTAATGAGTTTCCTCGGTGTGTACTCCAGGTACAACCAAATCAAGATCAACCTGAAGGATTAGGAAAAAACTTCGTTCATAATGAACTTCGGCATATCTTGTTATAATGTGATGCCCTTCGGGCAAAATAACGTCGGAGCCACGTATTAGCAACTCGTGAACAAAACATTCGAAAACAAATAGAAAAAACCAAGGAAGTTTACAAAGATGATATGCTGGTTAAGTATTTGAATGCAGATGATCACCTTAAACACTTGCAATAAACTTTTGACATCTTAAGGAAGCATAACATGAAGCTTAACCCCGAGAAGTGTGCATTTGGGGTCAGCTCCATTAAGTTCCTGGGATTTCTGGTGTCACAAAAAGGGATCTAAGTTAACCCCGATAAAATTAAAGCCATCGAAGACATCCTAGACCAGCTGTCAAGCGTGATGGAGGTTCAAAGGTTAACAGGGAGACTGACCGCTTTAAGAAGATTCATTTCACGGTCTTCAAAGAAATTCCATCATTTATTAACGCTGCTCAAAAAGAAGAACAACTTCAAATGGACCCCGGAGTGTCAGCAATCTTCATTGCAATCAAAACTAGAGGAAGGCGAACATCTATTGATTTACTTAGCGGTTACGGAGGTAGCGGTAAGCGTCGTTTTACTCCATAAGGATGAAGGTACATAAAATCCCATTTATTACGTTAGTAAAATTTTAACAAGAGTAGAAACTAGCTACCCATATCTAGAAAAGTTGGCCTTAGCCCTCGTGGTAGCCGCTCAAACACTATGGCCTTATTTCCAATGTCACTCGGTAGCTGTGGTGACCACTTTTCCCCTACGGAATATTCTTCATAAACCTAAACTCTCGGGTAGGCTAGCCAAGTGGGCCATCGAAATGTGATGACCCAGCCAGTCGTCTCATGAGTTACTGCTCCATTTTCCCTATTTCTGCTTCTTTATGCTTTGTTAATCCGTGTAATGTGTTATTGGGTTGGTCGGATCGAGTTCGGAAAGGATTTGGTAAGGTTTGAGACACTTAGTCTCTTTAGAGTGAGTTTAAGTTGGAAAATTTAACCAGATGTTGACCTATGTGTTAGAGGGCTTGGATGTGAGTTCTGATGGTTCGTTTAGCTTTGGGAGGTGATTTGTGACTTATGAGCATGATCGGAATGAGTTTTGGAGGTTCGGAGTAGATTTAGGCTTGAATTGGCGAAATTGATATTTTGGCGATGCGAAAATGGGTATTGGGCCGCAGATGTGGAAATGACTGGGCAGAAAGTATAAATTGTGGCCTTCGCGAATTTTAGCTAATTTCACCATTTTTATCTCAGCTTGGGAGCTTTTTGGACAATTTGAAAGAGGGATTTCAAGGGAACTTCATTGAGGTAAGGAATTTGGACTTAAAACTCGTTCCTATGTTATTATTACACGGATTAGAGCTAGAAATCATGGAAATTAAGGGTGAAAATTGGGGAAACTAGGGCTTGGAAACTTAGACCTTTAATTAGGGATTTGAATGACCATTTGGGGTTGGATGTGAGAACTTTTGATATGTATGAACTCATGGGGAGATAAGGAATCTATTGACGTAAAAATTATTGAATTTTGAGATATGAGCCCGAGGGTCGGGTTTTGGTAATTTCGGGATTTGTGTCGTATTTTGATTATTTTCGCTTGGGCTTCGTTCCCTTAGCATATTTTGACATCCTCGTTCTGATTCTGGATAGATTCGACGCGACTGGAGGCCGATTCGAGGGGCAAAGGCATTGCAAGCTAGAGATTTGACCGGTTCGAGGTGAGTAATGATTGTAAATGAAGTTCTGAGGGTTTGAAACCCTGGATTGCACATCGTAGTGCTATATTGAGGTGAGACACACGCTTGATGACGAGCGTAGGGTCGTGCACTATTGGGATTGGGACTTAGTCTGTCCAGATTGATGATTTTACCGCGTATTTGACTGAAATCTATTTGCTATCATTATTATTTAGGCTGAATGCCAACTATTTGAACCCTTTGGGGATTTTTACAAATATTTCCTCACTATTTTGACTTTATACTTGAACTCAGTCATGTTATATTTCATTGTTTTCGTATTCAACCATGTTTACTCTGTTTTAACACTTACATGATCTTTTAAATGATATTTTGGGCTGAGAAACATGTTTTACTACTGCCCGAGTGGCTTGTGAGGATTTTTGACTAAGTAAGGTCGACGGCCTATGTTGTGAGAAAACATTTGATACTGATTATGAGGCTGAGGGCCTGAAATTTGTACGCCACGAGGTGGATTGATTGATATGAGGTCTAGGGCCTAGTGATGATGCCACGAGGTGGCTTGATATTGCGCTTGGGCCGTAAGGGGCCCCTTTAAGAGTCTGTACACCCCCAGTGAGCGCGGGTATCCATTGTGATGTGATATTGAGCCCGAGGGGCTGGTAATGTTCTATGTGATTGCCCGAGGGGCTAGTACTGTTCTGAGATGTTGCCCGAGGGGTGGACTTGTTGATAATGTGCTCGAGGGGCAAGCCTTTATATGTTTACTTTTCATAATTGACTGTCAATTACCTGCTTAATCATTAAAAAGGCTTTTCATGAAACTACATTTGAGTTAAAGAATTTTACCTATCTTTCACTAATTTACTGGTTTTAAATGGTTTTAATGCTTCATTATGGAATGTTATGTGCCTTACGTGATTTCTTACTTTCAGTCTTTATTTACATTTGTTACTCACTGAGTTGGAGTACTCACTTTACTCCTTGCACCCCTGTGTGCAGATTCAGGCATTGTTGATCCTGCCAATACGAGTTCAGAACTCCCGGCGGACATTCGGAGTTTACGAGGTAGCTGCTTGACGTCCGCAGACCTGTGTTTCTCCTTCTTTGTCATTTCTATCTCTATATCAGACAGTTTGTAATAGTTTATAGACTTCTCAGACTGTACTAGGACTTGTAGATGCTCATGACTAGTGACACCCCGGTATCGGGCTGTGTTGGGCTGTTCTTTCGCGTATTTATGATATTTTCTGCTACTTTGAATTATTTTATCATGTTTCAACTGTTATCAATGATTAACTGTTAAAAATTGGAAAATGGGAAGTGTCGGCTGACCTTGTCTTCAAGAGAGGCGCCATCATGACCGGGTCCGGGTATAGGGTCGTGACAAGTTGGTATTAGAGCCTAGGTTACATAGGTCTCACAAGTTATGAGCAAGTGTTTAGTAGAGTCTCGCAGATCGGTACGGAGACACCTGTATTTATCCTCGAGAGGCTGCAGAACCTTTAGGAAAAACTTCATATTCTTGAAATTCCTTTCTTGTGAACTTGTTGATTTGAGTACTAAACTTCTGATAGTCTATTCTCTCACATATAGTGAGGACACGCGCTATTGGTCAGGATGGACGACCACCAGTACACCTACAAATCCACTAGCTGCCCCATTTCAGGATCAGGTCCCAGTTATGGATGCTCCAGCAGCACCAGCTTAGGTACTAGTTTTGCCCATTGTGATTCCGGGTCTTCAGGAGGCCTTGGCTAAGTTCTTATCAATTTTCAATGGCCTAGCTCAGGCGGTTTCATCCACTACAGCCGCATCTACTTCTCAGGTGGGGGGAGGCAATCAGACTCCTACCACTCGCACACTTGAGCAGGTCATGCAGGGACTTTAGACACCGGGGGCACATCCAGCCCAGCTGATTGCAGCTGCTCAGGACTATGTAGTTCTTGCTATGCTGGAGGATGAGCAGCGTAGGTTGGAGAGGTTTGGTAGATTGCATCCTCCGACCTTTAGTGGTGTAGAGAGTGAGGATGCCTAGGGTTTCTTAGATAAATGCCAAAGGATGCTTCGTACAATGGGTATTCTGCAGACTAGCGGGGTCACTTTCACTACTTATTAGTTTTCTAGAGTTGCCTTCACTTAGTGGGGGGATTTTGAGAGGCGTAGGCCTGTTGGTGCTGCACCCCTTACCTGGCAGCAATTCTTCGTTCTCTTTCTGGAGAAGTATGTGTTGCAGTCCCGTAGAAAGGAGCTGCGTAGGGAGTTTGAGTGGTTGCGTCAGGGAGAGATGACTATGACGTAGTACGATATGAGGTTCTCCAAGTTAGCTCTTCATGCTATTTTGATGGTTCCGACAGATAGATAGAGTATTAGAGGTTTGTTGATGGCCTCACTTATCAGTTTCGCATTCTCATGACTAGGGAGATGGTGATTGGTGCTACATTTGAGGAGGTTGTGGATATTGCCCGTGAGATTGAGTCTATTCATTGCTAGGAGTGCGATAAGAGGGAGACCAAGAAGCCTCGAGGATCTGGTAGTTATAGTGGTGCTCCTTCGAGAGGTCAGTTTCAGCACGGCAGAGGCCGTCCGTTCAGGTATGCTCAGCCAGCTCGCCCAGGTTATCGTGGGGCATCATCGGGTCATGGTTCTCACAGTTCACATCAGGGACAGTCATCACTTAGTGCCCTTCCAGCTCAGAGTTCGTCCCGTGCTCTATCAGCTCAGGGCTCTTCTATGCCGAGTGCATCTGCTAGTCACTCTGGTGCAAGGGGTTCCCTTAAGTCCCCTTCTCCAGTACTTGGGAGTTGTTATGAGCGTGGTGAGATAGGCCATATGTAGAGGAAGTGCCCTCATCGTCTTACGAGTTCATCTTAGTAGAGGGGTCAGTCATCGACTTCAGCGCCAGTTACTTCACCACCACCCGCCCAGCCAGCAAGGGATGGAGGTCAGTCAGGGGGTCACCCCAGAGGGAGAGGTCGATTAGGTGGCAGTCAGGCCCATTTCTATGCACTTCCTGGTAGACCTGATGCTATTGCTTTAGATGCTGTTATTTCAGTCTACCATAGAGATTCCTCTATATTGCTTGATCCCGGTTCCACCTTTTCTTATGTATCATCATACTTTGCTCGTTATTTGGGTATGCCCCATGAGTTTCTTGCTTCACCTGTTTATGTATCTACCCCGGTGGGCGATACTATTGTTGTAGACCGTGTATGGTGACTATTAGGGGTCTGGAGACCTGTATGGATCTTTTATTATTGTGTATGGTAGATTTCGATGTCATTTTGGGCATGGATTGGCTATTTCCATTTCATGCTATTCTGGACTGTCACGTTAAGACAGTCACATTGGCTATACCGGGTGTGCCACGGATTAAGTGGCGAGGCGTGACTGATTATGTTCCTAGTAGAGTGATCTCATTCTTGAAATCCCAACGTATGGTTGGGAAGGGTTGTCTTTCGTATCTAGCCTTTGTGAGGGATGTCGGAGCTGAGAGTCCCAGTATTGATTCTATTCCAGTTGTAAGGGATTTTCCTGATGTATTTCCTGCAGACCTGCCGAGCATACCACCGGACATGAATATTGATTTTGGTATTGACCTGGTGCCAGGCACTCAGCCCATTTTTATTCCGTCGTATCGTATGGAACTAGTGGAGTTGAAGGAATTAAAAGAACAGCTTCAGGAACTCCTTGACAAAGGGTTCATTCGGCTTAGTGTGTCACCTTAGGGTGCGCCGGTTCTATTTATGAAGAAGAATGATGGCACTATGAGAATGTGCATTGATTATAGGCAATTGAACAAAGTAACAATTAAGAACAAGTATCCTTTGCCTCGCATTGATGATTTATTCGACCAACTTCAGGGAGCGAGAGTGTTCTCCAAGATTGATCTCCGTTCAGGTTATCACCAGTTGAAGATCAGGGACTCGGATATTCTTAAGACAGCTTTCAGGACCCGATATAGTCATTTTGAGTTCTTGGTGATGTCTTTTGGGCTGACCAATGCCCCAACAACATTCATGCATTTGATGAACAGTGTGTTCCAGCCTTATCTTGACTTGTTTGTCAAAGTCTTCATTGATGATATTTTGGTGTATTCGCGTAGTCAGGAGGAGCAAGCGGAGCATTTGAGAGTTATGCTGTAGAGATTGAGGGAGGAGAAGCTTTATTCAAAATTCTCCAAGTGTGAGTTTTGGCTCAGCTCAGTGGCTTTCTTGGGGCACATGGAGTCTAGCGAGGGTATGAAGAAGATAGAGGCGGTACAGAGTTGGCCTCGATCGTCCTCAACCACAGAGATTCGAAGCTTTCTTGGTTTGGCAGGCTATTATCGCCGGTTTGTCCAGGGATTCTCATCTATCGCATCGCTCTTGGCCAAGTTGACTCTGAAGGGTGTTCCATTTGTATGGTCGGACGAGTGTGAGGAGAGCTTTCAGAATCTCAAGACAGCTTTGACCACAGCTCTAGTGTTAGTTTTGCCATCAGCTTTAGGTTCATATACCGTGTATTGTGATGCTTTGAGAGTTGGCATTGGTTGTGTATTGATGCAGGAGGGTAGAGTTATTGCTTATGCTTCTCGTCAGTTGAAGCCCCATGAGAAGAACTACCCCGTTCATGATTTAGAGTTGGCTTCCATAGTTTACGCGTTGAAAATTTGGAGGCATTACTTGTATGGTGTGTCTTGTGAGGTGTTTACTGATCATCGCAGCCTCCAACACTTGTTTAAATAGAAGGATCTCAATTTGAGGCAGCTAAGGTAGTTGGAGTTGCTTCAGGATTATGATATCACTATATTGTACCATCCGGGAAAGTCTAATGTGGTGGTTGATGCCTTGAGCCGAAAGGCGGTGAGTATGGGGAGTTTGGCATATATTCCAGTTAGGGAGAGGATCACTATGGACTTTGTTGTTGGACTTCCACAGACTTTGAGAAAGTTCGATGCTATTTCGGTGATTGTGGATCGGCTGACCAAGTCTGCGCACTTCATTCCTGTGTGTACTACCTATTTTTCAGAGCGGTTGGCAGAGATCTATATCCAGGAGATTGTTCGTTGCATGGTGTCCTAGTTTCCATCATTTCAGATAGGGGCACTCAGTTTACATCACAGTTATGGAGGTCTGTTCAGCGAGAGTTGGGTACTCAGGTTGAGTTGAGCACAGCTTTTCACCCTCAGACGGATGGGCAGTCCGAGTGCACTATTCAGATATTGGAGGACATGTTGCGTGCTTATGTCATTGATTTCGGAGGGTTATGGGATCAATTTCTACCACTTGCGGAGTTTGCTTATAATAACAGCTACCAGTCGAGTATTCAGATGGCTCCATATGAGGCTTTGTATGGGAGGTGGTGTAGATCTCCTGTTGGTTGGTTCGAGCCCAGTGAGGCTAGGCTATTGGGGACAGACTTGGTGCAGGATGCCTTAGAAAAGGTGAAGGTGATTCAAGAGAGGCTTCGTACAGCGTAGTCCAGGAAAAAGAGTTATGTTGACAGGAAGGTTCGAGATGTGTCCTACATGGTTGGTGAAAAGGTTCTGTTGAAGGTTTCACCCATGAAGGGTGTTATGAGATTTGGAAAGAAAGGTAAATTGAGTCCTCGGTTCATTAGGCCTTTTGAGATGCTTCGGAGAATTGGGGAGGTCGCTTATAAGCTTGCTTAGCCACCCAGCTTATCCAGTGTGCATCCGTATTTCATGTTTCTATGCTCCAGAAGTATATTGGGGATCCGTCTCATGTTCTATATTTCAGCAGCACTTCAGTTGGATGATGATTTGACCTACGATGTGGAGCCAGTAGCTATTTTGGGTCGTCAGGTTCGAAAGTTGAGGTCAAAGGATATAGCTTCAGTGAAAGTGCAGTAGAGAGGTCGGCCCGTGGAGGAGGCTACATGGGAGACCGAGCGGGAAATGCGGAGCAGATATCCTCACTTGTTTGTGGCTTCAGGTATGTTTCTTGATTCGTTTGCGAACGAACGTTTGTTTAAGTTGGGGAAAATGTGATGACCCGGCCAGTCGTCTCATGAGTTACCACTCCATTTTCCCTATTGCTACTTCTTTATGCTTTGTTTATCCGTGTTATATGGTATTGGGTTGGTAGGATCGAGTTCGGAAAAGATTTGGTAAGGTTTGAGACACTTAGTCTCTTAAGAGTGAGTTTAAGTTGGAAAAGTCTATCGGATATTGACTTATGTGTTAGAGGGCTCGGATGTAATTTCTGATGGTTCGGTTAGCTTCGGGAGGTGATTTGTGACTTAGGAGCGCAATCGGAATGAGTTTTGGAGGTTCGGAGTAGATTTAGGCTTGAATTGGCGAAGTTGATATTTTGGTGATTTTCGGTTGGTAGGCGAGATTTTGATCAAGGGGTCGAAATGGAATTCCGAGAGTTGCAGTAGTTCCGTTGTGTCATTTTGGATGTGTGTGCCAAATTTCAGGTCATTCGGACGTGGTTTGGTTGGGTTTCTGATCAAAAGCGGAATTCGGAAGATTTTAGAACATTTTGGCTTGAATCCGATGTGTTTTGGTTGATTTGATGTTGTTTGAGGTGTTTTGAAGATTGGTACAAGTTTGAATAAGGTATTAGGATATGTTTGTGCTTTTGGTTGAGGCCCCGGGGGCCTCAGGGTGATTTCGGATGGTTAACGGAGAAGTTTGGAATTTGTTGTAGCTGCTGAAATTTGTTGCTTCTAGTATTTTTGCACCTGTGGATTGGGGACCGCAGTTGCGACGCCGCATATGCGGAAGATGAGTCGCAGAAGCGGAAAGTGCTGAGGGAGTCAGGAACCGCAAAAGTGGTGAGATGGACCGCATCTGCGACACATGTGGGATCGCAGATGCGGAAAATAGTGAGTTAAGTGATTTCCGCAAAAGCAGAGAAATAACCGCAAATGCGGTACCGCAGAAGTGGGTATTGGGCCCCATATGAGGAAATGACTGGGCAAAAAGTATAAATTGTGGCCTTCGCAAATTTTAGCTAATTTCACCATTTTTATCTCGGCTTGGGAGCTTTTTGGACGATTTGAAAGAGATATTTCAAGGGAACTTCATCGAGGTAAGGAATTTGGACTTAAAACTCGTTCCTATGCTGTTATTACACGGATTAGAGCTAGAAATCATGGAAATTAAAGGTGAAAATTGAGGAAACTAGGGCTTGGAAACTTAGACCTTTAATTGGGGATTTGAAGGACCATTTGGGGTCAGATGTGAGAACTTTTGATATGTATGAAATCGTGGGGAGATAAGGAATCTATTGATGTAAAAATTATTGAATTCTGAGATGTGGTCTCGGGGGTCGGGTTTTGGTAATTTCGGGTTTGTGTCGTATTTTGATTATTTTCTCTTGGGCTTTGTTCCCTTAGCATATTTTGATGTTCTCGTTCTAATTTTGGATAGATTCGACGCGAGTGGAGGCCGATTCGAGGGGCAAAGGCATCGCGAGCAAGAGATTTGACCGGTTCGAGGTGAGTAATCATTGTAAATGAAGTTCTGAGGGTTTGAAACCCTGGATTGCACATTGTAGTGTTATATTGAGGTGAGACACATGCTTGATGACGAGCGTGGTGTCGTGCACTATTGGGGATTGGGACTTAGTTCATCCCGATTGATTATTTTACCGCGTATTTGACTGAAATCTATTTGATATCATCATTATTTGGGCTGAATGCCATATTTGGGCTTCGTGCCAACTATTTGAATCCTTCGGGGATTTTTACTAGTATTTCCTCACTGTTTTGACTTTATACTTGAACTCATTCATGTTATATTTCACTATTTTCGTACTCAGCCATTTTGGGCTGAGAAACATATTTTACTTCTGCCTGAATGGCTTGTGAGGATTTTTGACTGAGTAAGGCCGAGAGCCTATGTTGTGAGGAAACATTTGATACTGATTATGAGGCCAAGGGCCTGATATATGTACACTACGAGGTGGCTTGATTGATATGAGGCCTAGGGCATAGTGATGATGCCACGAGGTGGCTTGATATTGCGCTTGGGCCCTAAGGGGTCCCTCTAGCAGTCTGTACACCCCCAGTGAGCGTGGGTACCCATTGTGATGTGAGATTGAGCTCGAGGGGCTGATATTGTTCTATGTGATTGCCCGAAGGGCTGGTACTGTTCTGCGATGTTGCCCGAGGGGCGGACTTGTTGATATTGTGCCCGAGGGGCGAGCCTTTATGTGTTTGCTTTTCATAATTGATTGTCAATTACCTGTTTAATCATTGAAAAAGGCTTTTCATAAAACTATATTTGAGTTAAAGAATTTTACCTATCTTTCACTGATTTACTGATTTTAAATGATTTTACTGCTTCATTATGGAATGCTTTGTGCCTTACGTGATTTCTTGCTTTCAGTCTTTATTTACATTTGTTACTCACTGAGTTTGAGTACTCACTTTACTCCCTGCACCCCTGTGTGCAGATTCAGGCGTTGCTGATCCTGCCAGTGCGAGTTGAGATCTCTCGGCGGACATTCGGAGTTCACGAGGTAGCTGTTTGACGTCCGCAGACCTGTGTTTCTCCCTCTTTGTCATTTCTATCTCTATATCAGACAATTTGTAATACTTTATAGACTTCTCAAACTTGTATTAGAACTTGTAGATGCTCATGACTAGTGACACCCCGGTATCGGGCTGTGTTGGGTTGTTCTTTCGCGTATTTATGATATTATCTGCTACTTTGGATTATTTTATCATGTTTCGACTATTTATCAATGCTTAATTGTTAAAAATTGGATAATGGGAAGTGTCGTCTGGCCTTGTCTTCAAGAGAGGTGCCATCATGACCGGGTCCGGGTTTAGGGTCGTGACATGAAAAGAGCGAGTTTGACATAGAATATTAACCCAGGACTATAATTAGGTCACAAGTTTTGGCCGACTTTGTTGTTGATTTCAGTATGGGACTTTTACCTCTAGCTACCAAAGAGGCAGTAATTGTGTTAGAATCGACATCAGGAGCTTGGACCTTGCTCACGGACGGGACTTCCAATGTGAAAGGATTCGATCTCGGCATAGTATTGACCACGCCCTCGGGAGAAACCCTAAGGCAGGCCATAGGAACTGTTCCATTGACTAACAATAAAGCAGAGTATGAAGCTTTAATTGCAGAGCTTGAATTGGCTTGAGGACTGGACTCTGAGGTCATAGAAATAAAATGCGACCCCAATTGGTAGTAAATCAAGTCTACGAGATCTTCGAAACCAATGAGTAATGCATGCAACAATACATAATAAAGTCCAAGCTTTGCTTGCTCGATTCAAGGAACGGTAAATTACACACATCCCGGGAGAAGAGAATGCATAAGCGGACGCACTAGACAATCTAGGCTCGTCTACAAAAATGAAAGGATTGTACTCTGATACAATTGTGCAGTTTACACACTCGATGCTGGACGCAGATAGCTATTATGAGGTAAACAAAACCAATTTATTATGGGATTGGAGAATTGAGATCATTGACTATATCGAGCACAGAAAAATGCCTGAAGATCCCAAGGAATCTCGGGCAATACGCACTAAGGCAGAGCGATATAGTTTCAAAGGAGGCCAACTATACAAAAGATATTTCCAAGGCCTGTTGGCCCGATGTTTGGGAGCCTCCAAAGCTAACTATGTTATGCAAGAAGTCCATGAAGGGATCTACAGAAATCACTCGGGCGCAGATTCCTTGGTGCTGAAGTTAATTAGGGCAGGATACTACTAGCCCCGGATGGAGTAAGATGCTAAGGTTTATATTAAAAATGTAATAAATGTCAACTCTAAGCATCATTGGTACATCAACCGGTAGATCCGTTGCACTCGATTTTGTCACCATGGCCATTCTTGAAACGAGGGATGGATACAGTTAGATCATTGCCACCGACTCCTGGTAAGATAAGATTTCTTTTGATTTTAACTGATTATTTTTCTAAGTGGGTTGAAGCATATCCTTATTAGAAAATTTGCAAACGAGAAGTAGTAGAGTTTTTGTGGGAGAATATAATTTACCAATTTGGGATAGAAAAAGAGATAGCCTGTGACAACATGCCACAGTTTATAGGCGCAAAGGTCATGAAGTTACTTGAAGGCTTACAAATCAAAAGGATCACATCATCACCCTACTCCAGCTCTCAAGGAGACCCCTGTACAGTTCATGAGCATGTACACCACTCTAGCTCAGGCAGGGTTGATTCCACTTGCTACAGCCACATCTCTGGCCGAGGGAAAAGCACAGACTTCCGCCGCACGCACTCTAGAGCAGCGAGTTCAGGCTGATCAGATCCCAGAGGTTATACCGGTACTGCTTGTAGCCCTAGCTTAGCCCGAGGGTAGAGTAGCAGTCTTAGAGGAAGAGCAGTGGAGGCTTGAAAGGTACAAAAAGTACGACCCTCCAACATTCAGTGGTCTAGCATCAAAGGATGCTCAAGGATTTCTGGAGGAGTGCCACCGTATCCTCCGCACTATGGGTATAGCAGAGACGAGTAGGGTTTCCTTCACTGCCTTCTAGCTTCGAGGGGCAACCTATCAATGGTGACGTACTTTTGAGTTGGAAAGCCCAGCTGAGGCAGCTTCCCTTTCATGGACCCAGTTTTCAAATATACTTTTGAGGGAGTATGTCCCTCAGAGCCTTATGGATGCATGGCGCACGGAGTTTGAGCATTTGCGCCAGGGTTCTATGACTGTTTCATAGTATGCTGTCTGTTTCAGTGACTTGGCTAGACATGCACTCGCCTTGGTTTTCACAGTTCGGGAGAGAGTTCACCGGTTTATTGAGGGGCTCATTCCCAACATCAAGTCTAGCATGGCCCGAGAGCTAGAGATGGATATCACCTATCAGCAGGTGGTGAGTATTGCTAGAAGGGTAGAGGGCATGCTTGCTCGGGATAGAGAGGAGAGAGAGGCCAATAGGTCTCGAGAGTCGGGCCATTACTCTGGTGCCCGTGCCCTAGCTGCAGTTCGTCATGGTAGGGGTTATATGAGTCGCCCTGTTCATTCAGCTCTTCCAGCAGCCAGTGGTATTCTAGCTCCTCTTAGACCTTAGGAGCCTTATTATGCACCTTTAGTATCTATTGCGCCTCCTGCCGGGGTGCTTTCAGTGGTCAGTCCAGCAGACCTGTCCCAAACCAGACATAGCTGCCACATCCTCGCAGAGCTTGTTTTGAGTGTGATGACACTCGCCATGTGGTGAGGGATTGCCCTAGACTTAGGAGGGGTGCACCTCTACAGACTTCTCAGCTACAGCGTGCTCCACAAAGTTCCCAGGCTATGATTACAGCACTAGTTGCTACCCTACCTACTCAGCCAGCTAGAGGTAGAGGTCGGGGAGGTAGAGGTCGCCCTAGAGGGGGAGGCCAGGCCAGATACTATGCCTTTCCTGCCCGTACTGAAGTTGTTGCCTCCGATTCTATCATCACAGGTATTGTTTTGGTCTGTCATAGAGAAGTAACGGTTCTATTCGATCTAGGCTCCACTTATTCTTATGTGTCCTCTTATTTTGCCCCACATTTGGGCGTATATCAAGATTCTTTGAGTTCTCCTGTTTATATTTCTACTCCTATGGGAGATTCTCTTATTGTGGACTGCAAGTATTGGTCGTGTTTGATTGCTCTTAGAGGTTTTGAGACCAGAGCCAATTTATTGTTTCTTAGCATGGTAGATTTTGATGTTATCTTGGGTATGGACTGGTTGTCACCCATTATGTTATTCTTGATTGTCACGCCAAGACCGTGATGCTGGCTATGCTAGGTGTACTGTGATTAGAGTGAAGGGGTACTTTAGATTACACTCCCAGTAGAGTTATCTCTTTTCTTAAAGCTCAGCATATATTTGAGAAAGGTGTGATGCGTATCTAGCTTATGTGAGAGATATTAGTATTGATACCCCTACAGTTGATTCAGTCCCAGTAGCGCGGGATTTCTATGATTTGTTTCCAGCTGATCTTCCAGGAATGCTGCCCGACAGAGATATTGATTTTGGCATTGATTTGTTGCCGGGCACTCAGCCTATTTCTATTCATCCTTATCGTATGGCTCCTCCAGAGTTGAAAGAACAGTTACAGGAATTGCTTGATAAGGGCTTTATTCGGCCCAGTGTATCACCTTGGGGTGCTCTTGTCTTATTTGTGAAGAAAAAAGATGGTTCTATGCGTATGTGCATTGACTATCGCCAGTTGAACAAAGTTACCGTGAAGAACCGGTATCATTTGCCTCGTATTGATGACCTGTTTGATCAATTATAGGGTGCTTGAGTGTTTTCTAAGATTGACTTGAATTCAGGTTATCATCAGTTAAAGATTCGGGAACCAGATATCCTGAAGACTGCCTTCAGGACTTGGTATGATCATTACGAGTTCCTTGTCATGTCATTTGGGCTGACCAATGCCCAGTAGCATTTATGCATTTGATGCATAGTGTATTCTGACCATATGTTGACTCGTTCGTCATTGTCTTTATTGATGACATTCTGGTGTACTCCCCAAGTCGGGAAGATCATGAGCAGCACCTGAGAACAGTGCTTCAGACCCTAAGGGAAAAGGAATTATATGCGAAGTTCTCGAAATGTGAGTTCTTGTTGGATTCTGTGGCATTCTTGGGTCACGTAGTATCGAGTGAAGGGATCAAAGTGGATCCAAAGAAAGTAGAAGCAGTGCAGAGTTGGCCCAGACCATCCTCAGTTATAGATATCTGTAGTTTTCTTGGCTTAGTGGGTTATTACCGTCGATCTGTTGATGGATTTTCATCTATTGCAGCACCTATGACAAGGCTAACCCAGAAGGGTGCTCTATTCAGGTGGACGGAAGAGTGTAGGGAGAGCTTTCAGAAGCTCAAGACAGCTTTGACTACAGCACCAGTGTTGATATTGCCTACAGGTTTGGGGTCATATAATGTCTATTGTGATGCCTCGAGGATTGGCCTTGGAGCTGTATTGATGCATGACGGTAGGATGATTGCCTATGCGTCCAGACAACTGAAGGTGCATGAGAAGAATTATCCTGTCCATGATCTCGAGTTAGCTACTATTGTTCACGCCTTGAAGATATGGCGTCATTATTTGTATGGTGTTCCTTGTGAGATCTATACAGATCACTAGATTTTGCAGCATTTGTTCAAGCAGAAGGACCTTAATTTGCGCCAGAAGAGGTGGTTAGATCTGCTTAAGGATTATGAAATCACTGTCTTGTACCA
Organism: Nicotiana tabacum; assembly: GCF_000715075.1. Lineage (NCBI taxonomy): Eukaryota > Viridiplantae > Streptophyta > Magnoliopsida > Solanales > Solanaceae > Nicotiana > Nicotiana tabacum. The sequence continues at coordinate 69,872,333 of NC_134090.1, read as the reverse complement.
CCCGGGGAAGGCCAATATGATGGCCGATGCCTTGAGTTGTCGGGCGAATGGTTTGGGGAGTTTGGCTTATCTACCAGCAGCATAGAGGCCCATGGCGATGGATGTTTAGGACTTAGCCAGCCAGTTTATGAGATTGGATATTTTGGAGCCTAGTCGGGTCCTAGCTTGTGTGGTTTCTCGGTCTTCCTTGTTTGATCGTATCAGAGAGCGTCAGTATGATGACCCTCATTTATTTGTCCTCTTCATAGTTGGAGTCCCATGGACTTTGAGGAAGTTCGATGCCGTTTGGGTGATTGTGGATCGGCCGACCAAGTCCGCACACTTCATTCCTATGGATACTACCTATTCTTCAGAGCGGTTGGCAGAGATTTATATCTAGGAGATTGTTTGTCTGCATGATATTCCAGTTTCCATCATTTCAGATAGAGGTACTCAGTTTACATCACGATTCTGGAGAGCCGTACAACATGAGTTGGGTACTCGGGTGGAGTTGAGCACAACATTTCACCCCCAGATGGACGGACAGTCCGAGCACACTATTCAGATTCTTGAGGATATGCTCTGTGCGTGTGTGATAGAGTTTGGAGGTTCTTGGGATCAGTTCTTTCCATTTGCGCAGTTTGCCTACAACAATAGTTATCAGTCCAACATTCAGATGGCACCGTATGAGGCTCTATATGGCAGGCGGTGTAGATCCTCGGTGGGTTGGTTTGATCCAGGCGAGGCTAGATTATTGGGCACAAACTTGGTTCAGGATGCTTTGGAGAAGGTTAAGGTGATTCAGGATAGACTTCGCACAGCCCACAAAAGAGTCATGCAGACCGAGGTGTTGCGACGTGTTAGGGAGGTTGCTTATAAGCTTGCCTTACCTCCCAGCTTGGCAAGAGTTCATCCGATATTTCATGTTTTGATGCTCGTTCGAGGACGAACGAATATTTTAAGAGGGGGAGGATGTAATGACCCGGCCGGTCATTTTGAGAATTAATGCCCTAATCCCTTATTAACTGCTTTCCTCGTGTCTATTTCTGCTACTGTGATTTGTGGGGATGGTTCATTTTGAGTCTTGGAGTGTTTTGGGACACTTAGTCCCTAAATAAGAGTTTAAGTCTTAGAATTTGGACCGTAGTCAGAGCAGTGTGAAGATGGCTCCAGAATGGAATTCTATCAATTTCGTTAGCTCTATTGGGTGATTTCGGGCTTAGGGCGTGTCTGGATTGTTTTTTGGAAGTCTGTAGCTTATATAGGCTTGAAACGGCGAAAGTTGAAATTTTTGTAGTGTCGGGCCGATAGTGGAATTTTTTATATCAGGGTCAAAATTCGATTTGAAAGTTGGAGTAGGTCCGTAGTGTTGAATATGACTTGTGTACAAAATTTGGGGTCAATCGGACGTGGTTTGGTTGGTTTCGGCATCGATTGTAGACTTTTTAGATTTCAAGTTCATTAGGTTTGGATTGGAGGGTGAGTCATGGTTTTAGCATTGTTTCATGTGATTTGAGGGCTCGACTAAGTTCGTATGATGTTTTAGGATTGGTTGGTATGTTTTGTTAAGGTCCCGGGGGCCTCGGGTGAGATTCGGATGCTTAACGGATGAGAATGTGGACTTAGGCAAATTCTGAAGTTGGTTGCTTCTGGTATTTTCGCACCTGCAGTGGGGAGCCCGCAGATGCGACTCAAGAACCGCAGAAGCGGAACCGCATCTGCAAAGAATTGAGCGCAGGTGCGGTTCTTGGGGAATTAATGAATTTTCGCAGATGCGGAGCCCTAGCCGCAGAAGCGGGACCACAAGTGCGGTCCTGGGGGCGCAGATGCGGACATCACTGTGCAGAAAAAGGAAATTTTGAGTGTTTGAAGTTCATTACATCAAATTCGATTTTTTAGCTCGAGAGAAGGCGATTTTGTGAGGATTTTGAAGAGGAAATCAGTGGGTAATGATTCCTAACTCTATTTCGTTTATATATCAATCTCTAGTAATTTTCTCAATCTAATCAAGGAATTTGAGTGAAAAAAAAAGGAATTTGGGGAAAAGTTTCCCAATCGAGTTTTTGGGTTTTGATCGGGTTTTGGATGTCGAAATTGAATATTTTTGGACGAGTGATCTCGTGAGTGAATGGGTGTTCTAAATTGGTAACTTTTACCCGATTTCGAGACGTGGGACCGGAGAGGATTTTTGGGCGTTTTCCTGTTTTTTCGCCTTAGCTTTAGATTCATTAGTTAATTAGTTGCTTGTAGCTATATTTACTTTATGTAATTGATTTGATTAGATTTGGGACATTCGGAGTTGGATACTCATTGCAAGAGCGTGATATTAGAATGATTTTGAGCTTCGTTCGAGGTAAGTGGCTTGCCTAACCTTGTGTGGGGGAATTCTCCTTAGGATTTTGGTACTGTTGTTATATGAATGTCGTGTACGTGAGGTGACGAGTGCGTACACGTGCTAATTGTTGAAAAACCTCGTTTTCATTAAGTAAAAATCTGTGTTTTTCCTTAAATTGAGAAATACTAGTTCATGTATCCTCCTGCTTAGCATTGGAAAGCATGCTTACGTGCCTTAACAGTCTTATCTGTTTTAACTGCTTATTTGGATTCTGTGTAGCATGTTTAGGGTATGAATTACCTGTTTCTTTGATATGAACTTGAATAGAACTGTAGACTTTCTGGATGAGACTGTTGTGTATATTGATTTGGTTGTGTATTTACTTTGGGACTACAGAACGGTATTTCAGGAGATCCCCCTGCAAATTTATATTTGGGACTACGGGACGGTATCCTAGGAGATCCCCCTACACAATTACGCTTTGGACTACGGACCGGTGTCCCGGGAGATCCTCTGTACATTTACGTTTGGGACTACGGGATGATATCGTAGGAGATCCCCTGTTGCTATCTCTGTATACCGAGTTATTTCCTTCTGTGATTCCATTGCTCATTGTCTGTTAGTATTTTAACTATACTGCCATATTTCATACTGCTTTACCTTGTTATATATGTATGACCGGTAGGGCCCTGACCTTATCTCATCATTACTTGACCGAGGTTAGGCTTGGCACTTACTAGGTACCGTCGTAGTGTATTCATGCCCTTTAATGCACATGTTTTTCGTGTGCAGATCCACGTTCTTCTACTCAGCCATACTATTCGAGAGGCGAGGCGATCCAGAGACTTCGAGGTATATCTGTCGTGTCCTCAAGCCTAGAAGTCCCTCTTTATTCTCCCTTCAGTTAAAAACTTTTTTGTATTTTTCTTCATTTAGACTTCTGAAGTTAGAACACTATGTAATTCTGTAGCTTGTGATTCATGAGATTCCGGGTTTTGGGAGTGCTATGTTCAGTTTGAGAGTGTTATTATTGTATATGTCAAGCGGCATTTTAAACTCTTTTATTATATTACCAGTTAATTATTAGATTTGTATTTTTATTTCTTTTTCCGCAAATTGTTAGGCTTACCTAGTCGTAGAGACAAGGTGCCGTTACGACAGTTCACGGAGGGAGAACTTGAGATGTGACAAAGACCTTAAAATGACAAGGCACACAATAAAAGAACCATTATAGAGCGATTGAATAGTCTTTTTCTCGATAGCAAAGTTCCTACCAGGAAGTAAAGTTTGTTGTCGAACAAAGATTACCCAACCATTCACAAGTGTAAGTCATTGGGGGATTGTTAGATAATATTTGGCTCGATAGCATAAATTCCTAAAGGGAATCGATATTTGTTATTGAACTGAAGATTATTTAGAAATTTTCTAGTGGAATACTTGAAGGCATAAAACTTCCAACGTTCAAATTCGCATTTTTCGCATTCGAACACTAGGGGAAATGATACGAGGATACGGTAACAACAACTGCCACTTCAACCGGAATACGAAACCCGGAAATATAGTTGTATCCTCAAGACTGGGGACTCCGCGAGCAATCCCGTAGAAATACGTTGTACAAGTTAGCCACAAGAAATGGCAATTTCCTTTTAGTACAACAATGCTTATGAACTTTTTAAAATGTAAGGAATAAAGCCAATTTGTTTCTATCTTGTTTCTTTTATAAACGATGAATTAATTTTATCATTTAAAATTTAAACAAGTAGTTCAAATGCTAGTGCCGTAATGAATAGGAGACGTCCTCTTCAAGAGCACCGTAAACATAGGAGGGCCCTCTCTTATGAAAACCTTCACGATAAAGGGTTGATTTTAGAAAAACTTGTGCCCATAATCTAAACGCTTTTGGGGAAAAAACACCCAAAGCCTTGCACAATTAGATGCAAAGAGAAAAATTGCACAAGTGTTTAAACGAAAGTACGCAGAAAGGAAAATGTATATGACACTTGAACAAAAAAGTGTTTTTATTCACAATAAATGTGTCAAACAGCACAAGTACAAAACTTTGAAAAGGAAAGCAAGAACTAAGCTTCTGTATATCCGGAACCCAGAGGAAGAGAAATATCTACGCCCCTAGGTGAAGTGGGTGGATCCGCCGCAGATTCGATATCCTGGTGTCACACCTCCTTTTTCCGCTCCCCACGAGGGGCGTTAGAGTTTTTTCCAATTAAAGGACAATCGAAACGGGATTTGTTTATTTATTTCAGAGTCGCCACTTGGGAGATTTAGGGTGTCCCAAGTCACCAATTTTAATCCCGAATCGAGGAAAAGAATGACTCCATATTACAGTCTGCGTACCAGAAATCCGGATAAGGAATTCTGTTAACCCGGGAGAAGGTGTTAGGCATTCCCGAGTTCCGTGGTTCTAGCATGGTCGCTTAACTGTTATATTTGGCTTGATTATCTGATTTAATACATGTTGAACCTATGTGCAAAATTTAACTCTTTACCGCTTTTATTATTATATATATATATATATTTTTTTTAAATGTGAACATCGTTTAAAACATGTCTTTGGATTACGTCACATGAAATGCACCCGCAATCCGGAACACATTTTTATTCAATGTTTTAGGATTTAGATTTGGGTCGCATGAAATGCGCATCCGAGTTTAAGAAGGTAAAATTAATTAAATCGCGCCTAAAGAGTCTAGCGCGTTATTATCTTTGGGGAAGGAAGTGAAATTCACTAAACAGTCCATCCCAAATTCTAAGTATTTTTTTTAATAATTAAATAAATAAATGAGATTGGAGAATCCTGCAAATTTTGTATTGTTTACATCTATTTATTTTTAGCGAAATCCTTCCTTACTTTAAGAATATCCTTTAATGACTACATTTTTATTATTACTAAGTTTGTCTATAAATATAAAATCAATCTCTACATTCTTAAAACAACATATTAAATAGAAGAGAAAACAAACATTAACAGAAAGTAATAAAAATTATAATTATAAATACAACATGGAATTGTCAAATAATTTTTTAAAAACTAATTATCCCATAGTCGAATTAAAAATCATATTGTTAGATGACTTGAGCTATTGAATCAATTATTTACAAATACTGAAAATTAGAAATAATCTTGATTACTAAACCGTATTTCTAAAAATTAAATAATTTAACCTTAACTAACCTTGTTTTAATTCAAATCATGTCCTAATATTTGATTCGCAAAATTAATTCATGTTTTAACTGAATTTAGCTTCATGATTCCGATTAACTTAACGTTGGCGATACTAAAACCCTTATGAATAAGGAACTTAATCAATTTTGCCAAACTGATTTAATAAAGCCATTTTTACGTTATTTTTTTTTATTTTAATTATTTGACAGTTTAAACAGTAATGAACATGCTTAAATATATACTACCTAATAATCAGGTTAAAGCAAAGCATTATTTAATACATCGCTACAATATTCCTAATTATGCAAAACAACGGCGATTTACAGAATAATAATACATGAAATAACCTAAATGTAATTAATAAAAAAACTAAATAAAAAATTTAAACTTCCATTCTTCATTTTCAGCTTACAGAAAGGCCAAAATTACAGTTGTGTACCTGGTATTGTCAATATAAGAAGAAGAAAGTCAGCCACGTAGTACGTAACACAGCAACAACAATAATAACCAGCAATCCAGTCAACAGAAATCCCAGTGACAGATTTGAAAATCAAAATAAAATCCAGAAACACCAACAACAAACAACGGGCAGAATCCAAGGGAATTTTCAGATTTTGAAAGGCTAATTAATGTTTAACCCTTCTTTTCTAAACTCGTATATCAGAATATTTATCAGGTGTGTACTACTCTCTCTTCTAATTTCCAGCTCCTTTTTATTTGTATTTTTTTTCTTGAAAGTTTTAATATTTTTTCGGAATTTTCTTTCTCTCTTAAATATTCAGCTCTTTTTTTTTCTCTATGTCTGTCTATCTTTTTAAAATCTGATCAAGCCTCCTATATATATCACATCCCAAACCCTTTAATTAATTAATAAAACAACCATTTTCTCCTACCAAACCCATTATCTTCCCACTCATCCCCATTTTAATCCCACTAAATTAAACAAATATATCAACCCCACCCCATTACATCTTGTCCCCCATGCTTATCATAAACAATTACCATATTCCCCTCCACTACATTATGTCTTGTCCCCCATTATATTAAACAATTATATCACCCACACCCCATTACCTTTTGTCCCTCATGCTTAACATAAAGAATTATTCAAAATGTTCAATTCCCAAACTACCCCTCCGACCCTATTGCAATTATCATTTTACCCCTTAACGTACTGCAAATTACCAAACTACCCACATCAGCTCTAACCAATCAATTAATCAAACTTAACCAAAATATAGCCAATATGACCAACTTCTAACAATGTTCAACAACAAATTCAAACTAAATGATGAACAACAAAGAAACAACTAAAATTATCTTGATTGAACAACATTTTTAACAACAAACAAACCTACTTTTAGATTCAACAACAACAACAAACAAACAAGTATATTCAGATTTCTAAATTCAATACTCATTTGAACTTAAAATTAAATCTAACAACATTACAACCAACAATTTCTATATTAAAACTTAAACAAGATCATGAAGCAAACTGAAGAAATAATCATAAATGATAAACAGCAAACAAGAAAATCAAACTTATACTAATTTCGGATTCAAGAACAATCAAACAAAGTATGAACATAAATGAAAAGATTCAACAACAATAACATTTTATTCAAATTCGAATTAAACTTGTATTAAGCTTAGACAAAACAAATAAACTTATTCAAATCACTAAACTTCAAATAATCAATTGATCTTTTAAAATTAAATCCAACAAAATTATAACAAAGATACATGATTCCAAAAAATTAAAACATAACTTCACATTAACTCACTGAATTAAAAACGAACTTCAAACAAAAAATGAACATGAATTAAATCTATATTAAACAACAAACATGATTGATTCAAACGATTTAAACTAAATCTAACAATATTGAACTTAAACTAACAATTCCCTTTTTTAAAAAATAAATAAAATTAACATGAAATAAACTGAAAAACAATTAATTAAATTTTCATTTGAATCTGAAAACTAAACGAACAAAGCACAGGAACGAACTAAAAATTTAACAAAACGATGAACAACGAACAAAACAAAAATCAAACATTTAACGATTTTAACTTCGAGAAATATAAAAACGAAATATGGACAAAAACAAAACTCAAAAACCAACTAACCGGAAATGAAACGACGAACAACGACCGATCGACGATGAACTCGTATGGACTGTTTTTACGACCCCAACCGAAACTCGAACAAACGAGATGGTTTGAGTCTCGTTTTCGGACTGGACTGAAGCAGCAGCGATGGGGTTTGTTTAGATGCAACGAAGAAGAAAGCAGAAGCAGCTGGCCATGGCAAGCTGTAGCAGCTTGACGAGGCAGCTGGAATGGAGCAGCAACGACGCAGCAGGAGGGTGTCGAGCTCAAGCTCGAAGAAGATGAAGTGAAGCAGCAGCGCCGGCAGAGCAGCTCGGAGGAAGCAGCATCGCGGCATAGTAGAGCTGGTCGACGGACTGTGGTGAAGCAGCTGGTCGTTTAGTCGAAGACACAGTCGGCCATGGAAGGTGAGGTTGAACACAGAAGCAGCTGGAACGGCAGCAGCAGCAGCGCAGCTGGAACGCTGGCAGGCGGGGTCGTTCATGGCGAGGATGGTCGTCGACGATGGACTGTTTTATTTTTACGAAACTGCTCGTCGTTTGGAATGGTTCGTTGGTGCCGAATAAAGATGACGAAGCAACGGCAGCAGCAGGTGGTGACGGGGTGGGGCATCCATGGCAACCTGAGCTCAAACTTGAGCTCGACGAAGAAGATGAAGTAAGGGCAACGATGGTGAAGTTAAGGGCAGCCATGGATGAGCCTGAGCTTGCCGTGGAGAAGATGAAGACGCGAGAGGTCGTTTGGACGTGAGAATGGAGAGTAAATGGCAGCCATGGGAGGTGGGGTTTGGAGCTTTGGGGAAGATCAAGAGAAAGAAGGGGGGGGCGGATACCTTAGCCTTTTTTTAGGGTTTTCTTTTTGTTTGTTTTGTAAAAATGAAAAAATGAAAATGAAGAGGTGGAGTTGGGTTGTTGGTACTGGATTGGGTCGACTCGGTTTGGAATGGACCGGGTCATAGGGAAGGTTGGGCCATTTTTTGGGCATGTGGCTTGAAATTGAAGAAAAGGCCCAATTCCGACTTTCTTTATATTTTTGCTCTCCTTTCTTCTTTTATTTTTCTAAAACTAAATTCTAAAACTCCTTAAATTATTATTAAGACTAAATTAATTTATAAAAGCGCAAATTAACTCCCAATAACAATTAACGCACAATTAAGTAATAATTAAGCATAAATTTGTATATTTGGACATTAAATGCTAAAAATGCAAAAGATGCCTATTTTTTGTAATTTTTAATTTTTTGTAAAACAAACTTAATTACTAATAATTGTGTAATTAAATCCTACATGCAAAAATGCGACATATTTTTGTATTTTTAACAATTTAACAAATAAACATGCACAGACAAACATACAAATAATTACACAAAAATACCACAAAATTGCACACCAAGAAAAATCATTTTATTTTTGAATTTTTGGGAGTAATTCTCATATAGGGCAAAAATCACGTGCTTACAGCTGCCCCTCTTTGCCCGAAGACACGAAGGGTTTTCGTGCAAAGATAAAGCGAGCGATTTTTGCCCATCCGAGTACTCCGTGTGAAGCATTTTTTGAAAAAGATTTAACCGAACCTTTGCTTCAAAGGTTTCCTACATATCCTGGGCTAAACAGGAATCAGGTCAATGTAGTTCGGGAAGTTTTGGTAGCTGGGACTACCGTGGGACTGCAATGTTACTGTTGTTGCATGCTACTTTTACTGCTTGCTGACCTCCTTATTACACCATGCCTAAAAGAAAAATGAAGAAGTTAGGCTAGACTACGGATTACAAGATCTCTTTATTTGTTCTTGATGCCTTGCTTTCTTGTCGGCTTGCGTCGATTCCGGTGCTTCTTTCTTCCGAGAACTGACGGGGATGACACCGGCCTTTTGCCTTTCTGAATACCAGTTTCATCATTTTGCTCGGTCCGCCGGGGATATGGCTTTCTTCATTAAGCTTTTCTCTCAACTTCCGTCGCCTTATGGTGCCCGTGTGGGTTTTCACCTATAAGACTCTCTCATTTTTGCTTTCTTTTCTTGTTTGTATCAGAGTGTTATGAACCATCTTCATTTGCTTGACTCAACATTTTTCTAAGATTGGTCGAAAGGTCTTTCTGGTATGGGGTTAGAAATGGAAAAGTTATTAAAAGCTAAACAGTTTTGGTATGTGTTTAGAATTACAACTCTTGGAATCTTTTTCTTTAATACAATTCTTGCCCCAGTTTCTTGATTGGGGTCACCTGATGTTTCTTTTTTGTGCACATCATGTATATTGTGCACCCTGTGACCGAGCCGTGAGGCGCCTACGTATCCTTCTTTGAGGAATCAGGTCAAACGTAGTTCACTAAATAATAGTGATTTTTTTTTATTACTTATTTCATACTTGATTTTCTATTGATTCCAAGAGAGGGTAGGAAAGAAACCAGTATGGCTCAAAGGGGAAGCAAATGGTATAGTGTTTGGATAGCAGAATAAATTGCCTTTGTCATTCCAATCTTCGAAATAATGCTAAATACAAACACTCAAAAAGTTATGCATAATATCTCTTTACCGCGTCAGAATTGATCGCCATATCTATGCATTTGCCTTCAATGTCTGTTAAGCATAGTGCACCATTTGATAATACTCTGGTCACAATGAATGGTCCTTGCCAATTCGGGGCAAATTTGCCTTTTGCTTCAACCTGATGTGGAAGAATACGTTTCAGCACATGCTGACCTACTTCAAACTTCCGAGGACGCACCTTTTTGTTGTATGCTCTTTCTATTCTTCTTTGATATAATTGACCATGGCATACTGCGGTCAATCGTTTTTCATCAATCAAGTTTAACTGTTCCAGATGGGTTTTGACCCATTCATCATCATCAATCTTTGCTTCGGCGATGATCCGAAGGGAAAGAATCTCAACTTCTGCAGGAATTACTGCTTCAGTGCCATATACCAACAAATAAGGAGTTGCTCCTATTGAAGTGCGAACAGTAGTGCGGTATCCCAATAATGCAAATGGTAATTTTTCATGCCATTGTTTTGAACCTTCTATCATTTTCCGAAGTATCTTCTTTATGTTTTTGTTGGCTGCTTCTACTGCTCCATTCGCCTTGGGCCGATATGGGGTAGAGTTACGATGTGTAATCTTAAACTGTTGACATACTTCCTTCATTAAGTTGCTGTTAAGATTAGCACCATTATCTGTGATGATCACCTTCGGGATTCCGAATCGACATATGATATTTGAATGGACAAAATCGACCACAGCTTTCTTGGTCACTGATTTGAATGTCTTGGCCTCAACCCATTTGGTAAAATAATCGATAGCTACCAGAATGAACCTGTGCCCATTGGATGATGACGGCTCAATTGGTCCAATTACATCCATGCCCCAGGCAACGAAGGGCCATGGTGCCGACATTGTGTGCAACTCGGATGGTGGAGAATGAATCAAATCTCCGTGTATTTGGCATTGATGACACTTGCGCACAAAACTGATACAATCTCGCTCCATGGTAAGCCAATAGTAACCGGCTCGGAGGATTTTCTTTGCCAATACATATCCACTCATGTGGGGTCCGCAAACTCCTGAATGTACTTCAGACATGGCAGCTGCAGCTTGTCTGGCATCTATGCATCTCAATAATCCAAGATCTGGTGTTCTTTTATACAAAACTCCTCCGCTTAAGAAGAATCCATTTGCCAATCGCCTAATGGTCCTCTTTTGATCTCCTGTGGCTTGTGCGGGATATATCCCCATCCTGATATACTCCTTGATATCGTGGAACCATGGTTCACCATCAAATTCTTCTTCAACCATATTGCAATAAGCGTGCTGATCGTGGACTTGAATATGTATTGGATCTACATAAGCTTTGTCCGGATGGTGCAACATTGATGCTAGGGTAGCCAATGCATCGGCAACCTCATTATGGATTCTTGGAATATGTTGGAATTCCACTGATTGAAACTGCTGACAAAGATCATGTAGACATTGTCGGTATGGGATGAGCTTCAAGTCTCGGGTTTCCCATTCTCCTTGAATTTGATGTACCAAAAGATCTGAATCTCCCATGACTAAGATTTCTCGGATACCCATGTCTGCAGCTAGCCTTAACCCCAAAATGCAAGCTTCATATTCAGCCATATTATTGGTGCAATAAAATCGCAATTGAGCCGTAACAGGATAGTGATGCCCTATTTCAGAAATGATTACAGCTCCTATTCCGACTCCTTTCATGTTAGCGGCTCCATCAAAGAAAAGTTTCCAGCCAGGCTTTTCAATTTGCTCCACCTCGTCGATATGCATTGTTTCTTCATCAGGAAAATAAGTCTTCAACGGCTCATATTCCTCATCGACCGGGTTTTCGGCTAAATGATCGGCCAGTGCTTGAGCCTTCATTGCAGTTCGAGTCACATAGATGATGTCGAATTCCGTGAGCAATATCTGCCACTTTTCAAGTCTTCCCGTTGGCATAGGCTTTTGAAAAATGTATTTCAATGGACCCAACCGAGAAATGAGGTAAGTAGTGTAGGATGACAAATAGTGTTTCAATTTTTGAGCTACCCATGTTAGGGCGCAACATGTCTTTTCCAGATGAGTATACTTAACCTCATAAGCTGTGAACTTCTTGCTAAGGTAGTAGATGGCCTGTTCTTTTCTGCCAGTGAGGTCATGTTGCCCTAATACGCAACCAAATGAATTTCCAAAACCGTTAAGTAAAGAATCAAAGGTCTTCCTGGCTCTGGCGGGACCAACACGGGTGGGTTCGACAAGTACCCTTTTATTTTATCGAACGCTTCTTGACACTCATCGGTCCATTTGATCGCAGCATCCTTTTTTAACAATTTGAAAATTGGCTCACAGGTTGTTGTGAGCTGAGCAACAAACCTGCTGATGTAATTTAACCTTCCCAACAAACTCATTACTTCAGTTTTGTTCCTGGGAGGTGGCGATTCTTGGATGGCTTTAATTTTTGATGGGTCTAGCTCGATGCCTCGTCGACTGACTATGAATCCCAGCAACTTTCCGGATGGAACTCCAAATGCGCATTTGGCAGGGTTAAGCTTGAGGTTGTACCTGCGAAGTCTTAAGAAGAACTTCCTCAAATCCCCAACGTGGTCGGCCTGATGCTTTGATTTTATGATCACATCGTCCACGTATACCTCAATTTCCTTGTGTATCATATCATGAAACACTGTGGTCATTGCTCTCATATAGGTTGCTCCGGCGTTCTTTAAACCGAATGGCATTACCCGGTAGCAATAAGTTCCCCATGGTGTGATGAATGCCGTCTTTTCTACATCTTCTTCATCCATTAGAATTTGATGATACCCGGCATAACAATCCACGAAAGACCCTATATCATGCTTGGCACAATTGTCGATCAAAATATGGATATTGGGTAATGGGAAATTATCCTTTGGACTTGCTTTGTTGAGATTGCGATAGTCGACGCATACTCTAATTTTGCCGTCTTTCTTTGGCACAGGAACGACATTAGCTAACCAAACAGGATATCGAGTGACTCGAATGACCTTTGCTTCCAATTGTTTGGTGATTTCTTCCTTAATTCTCACACTCATATCAGGCTTGAATTTTCTCAGCCTCTGCTTGACAGGAGGCACCGTTGGATCGGTGGGCAATTTGTGGACCACTAAATCAGTGCTCAAGCCCGGCATGTCGTCATACGACCATGCAAAAACATCTTTGAATTCTATGAGTGCTTTAATTAACTCCTCTCGGATCTTTGGTTCGAGATGGACACTTATTTTTGTTTCCCGGACATTACTCGTGTCCCCTATATTGACGTCCTCGGTATCACTCAAGTTAGGTTTGATTTTTTCCTCAAAGTGAATTAACTCTTTACTAATCTCTTCAAAAACCTCATCTTCACTCATATTCTGATTCATAATCACAATATATTTCTTGAATTATTACTTCGGAACCAGATTGATTTTTAAGACTGGGCTGATGATTCCTCATGCATGCCATATCACTAGAGCCAGCGTAAAAGGAACTGTATAGGAAAGAAGAAAAAGAAAAGAAAATTATCAGGAATGATAATAAAAAGGAAACTGCTTTTTATTGGATGATGAAAGATAACAAGGTTTTGCACACTTCAAACCAACTGTAAGATAAACTTTGGGATTACAACCTTGAAATAACCCAAACAAACTGAAAGAAAATCAAAATAAACTACCAAGACTCCTTTCGAATTGGGAGAGGAGTGGCTTTCCAATTATTGAGCTTTGTTTCCGGTCCAACGAATTGAACTTCTGCGTTGCTACACCCTTCTCCGCTTTCCAACATATTCACATCACTAAACAATTTCTCGAACCTTTCAATTAATTCCTTCTCAGGATTGACCCGGGATTTAGGAATTATTGTTATCGGGCGATTTTTAGCGCCGGTCTTGACAAAAGACTTTGACAGATGTGGGACTGGTTTTGGAAGAACCCATGCTTGGTGTTTCAGCTTCCTAGCCCTTATCACGTCATTGGCAGTGGGTATGAACCCCAAACCGAATGTTCCCCAGTTCTCGGGGAGAGATACTGGTTGTATAATTCCTTGCAAAGATAAACCCAGACCTTTGCCGGGTATAAAGCCATTCTTTAACATTTCATAAGCTACCATGACTGATGCAGAGGATATCTTTGGATTTGGAAGATATTTCCCCTCTGGAATTTTCTCTATCGACACTGTGTCGGTTACTTGGTATACCCATGGTCCCTGGTCATTTTCTGTTCCCTTGACCGGTACAATGGTACTGTTGTGAGCATTTAAACTTTCTTCTCCATACACGACTACTTCTTGATGATCCCATTCAAACTTGACAGCCTGATGTAGTGTTGACGGGAATGCTTTAGCAGCATGGATCCATGGTCGACCCAACAACAAGTTGTAAGAAACAGTTATGTCCAACACTTGGAATTCCATTGTGAATTCAACTGGCCCTATTGTTAGTTCCAACACTATGTCGCCAAATGAATCTCTGCTTCCACCGTCAAACCCCCGTACGCAGATACTATTCTTCTGGATCCTCTCCTCTTTAATTTTTAATTTGTTTAAAGTGGAGAGAGGACATATGTTTGCACTTGACCCATTGTCAACCAATACCCGGGTTACTATGGAGTTTTCACATTTCACGGTGAGGTAAAGAGCTCTGTTGTGCTCGGTACCTTCCACAGGTAATTCATCATCAGCAAATGTAATTCTGTTTGTCTCAAAGATTCTGTTGGCTATTTTTCCCAAATGATTTACAGAGATCTTTTCAGGAACATGAGCTTCATTCAGGATTTTCATCAATGCCAAATGGTGTTCCTCTGAATGGATCAGTAATGACAACAGTGAAATTTGAGCGGGGGTCTTCTTTAATTGATCCACAATAGAATAATCATGGAGTTTCATTTTTCTTAAAAACTCCTCCGCCTCTTCTTCCGTCACAGCTCTCTTTGTTGGCATTGGATTGTTTTTAGTTTTTCTCAGCTCTTCGGGAGTAAAACATCTTCCCGAACGAGTCAAGCCTTGCACCTCACACACTTCTTCCTTGATTTCTTTGCCTTTATACATTACAGTCACCCGTTCATAGCTCCATGGGATGGCTTTGTTGTTGATGACCGGTAGCTGGATTACAGGTGCAATAATAACTCGATCTGTACGGGCTCCTTCCACGAATACAATGGGTTTATTAGAAACCCCTGGTACTATCACTTTCGGCCTTTCTTGTTTTGCAGCAACTTTGCTCGATGATCCCTTATCGACTATCATAGATGGTTCATCACCATTTTTGTTCTGCTTAGACACCGGCTTCTCCTCCATTAATTGCTTATCTGGCTTGGTTTCATGAGACTTGATCATCATGACAGTTTGTGACGGCTTTTTTGTCTCCCCATCAGCTTGTATGATTTCTATCATATTAGCCTCTTGATGGGCTGGCATTGGATTTCTATTGATATTCGGGGCTTCGGGGTTTTGAACCTCGATTTTATTAGTATTAATCAGTTCTTGTATTGCATTTTTCAAATGCCAACATTTCTCCGTATCATGGCCTGGTATACCGGAGCAATATTCACAGCTAATGGTGTAATCCAGATTCTTTGGAGGAGGATTGGGTAGTTTGGATTGTATTGGTCTCAGCATGTCTAGCTGTCTCAACCTGTGGAACAGACTAGTGTAAGACTCTCCCAATGGAGTGTAAGTTTTCTTTTTCTGTTCCCTTTCTCCCCTGAATGCTGGCCTAGGCCTGAAACCTGGTCCGGGATAGGCTCGTGGGTAAGTATTTGGTGTGACAGGAGCACGCCAATTGGTGTGAACAGGTGGCTGATTGTATGCTTGAGCATGGTTAATGGAAAAATGAGGCTTTGAAGGGTGATAGTAGTGTTGGGATGAATCATGGTGGTAAGCTGATTGGCGAGGTCGTTGTTGATTATAGTAAAGCGGTGAACCTCTGGGTCCCGGCCAAATTCCTGAATCAACTACTGCTGCTTCCTCCCTCTTCTTTCTTCCGATTCCTCCTACCCCGCCTTGAATAGCTTGAGTAGTTGCCTTAATTGCTGAATAGCTCATGATTTTATTTGTCTTGAGGCCTTCTTCCACCATACCTCCCATCTTTACTACTTCGTTGAATGATTTCCCAACCGCTGAAACCAAATGGGCATAGTAAGTCGGTTCCAAGGCTTGGAGGAAGTAGTCTACCATTTCGCTCTCCTTCATAGGAGGATCCACTCTTGCTGCCTGTTCTCTCCACCGAAAACCATACTCTCTGAAACTTTCGTTATGTTTCTTCTCAAATTTTGTCAAAGATAATCGATCTGGGATGATTTCCAGATTGTATTGGAAATGGTATGCGAATGCCTGTGCCAGGTCATCCCAGGTGTACCATCTCCCATGGTCTTGGCGTGTATACCACTCCAAAGCTGATCCGCTTAGACTTTGACTGAAGTAAGCCATTAATAATTCATCTTTTTCCCCAGCTCCTCACATCTTGCTACAGAAACCCCTTAAGTGAGCTACTGGGTCACCGTGCCCGTTGTATAAGTCAAATTTGGGCATCTTGAAGCCAACTGGTAATTGTACGTTTGGGAACAAGCACAAATCTTTGTAGGCTACACTGACTTGCCCACCTAATCCTCGCATGTCTCTGAACGATTGTTCTAGACTCTTGACCTTCCTGAACATCTCTTCTTGCTCAGCATTTTTGGCTGGCTTGTCAATTTCGGTTGGGAGATCAAAACGAGGAGTGGTTGAATGAATTTCGGAGGCTTTGAGGGTGGGCTCCGGGGGGTAATATTGGTTGTCCTGGGCCTGGAATGTAGGCTCACTAGGAGATTTGTGGAATGTAGCAGGGGGAGGTGCTACGAAAACAGGAGTCATAGGTGGAGGAAAATATGGAACGGGTTTCGGAGGTGGAGACTGTGGTGTCTGAGAGGTGGTGCCTCGGTAGTGCTGGTAAATGGGGAAGTTTGGGGATAATTCAGTGGTGATATTATCCTGAGTTTGAGTCATTGATGGAGCAGGGTTATTTGGATAAGATGGGGGTAACTGTCCTGTAGACCAAGCTTGGTACATCTCAGCCATTTGCTGCTTGAGCTTAAACATCTCTTCTTTCATTTTCCCGACATCCATCTCCTCTATCTCCATACCTGTGTCAACATCTGGGATAGACATACTTTCAGGTATTGGTCCTTTTGATCTTGTGTGATAGTGATAATATGCCAGTATACTCTTTAGAGAAACTAACTGCTTGAATTCTGGAAATGAACAAATTTGTTAGTTTTGAGAGTTTAACACATATATAATCACACGTTGAGATGCAATGCTCCTAGACAAATAATCCCTTTCTATTATGCATTTGCTCGGCTTCTTGTGTCGTCCCAGCCTTCTTGAAATTTTTATTGTTATTCATTTTTATTTATTATATATATCTTTTATCGTGGTGGTCGAATCTGAGAGATTGCCTACGTATCATGCCCTTACATGAATCAGACCTTGCGTAGTTCGGACCAAAGGCAATCACTTTTATTCATTACACAAAGATGGAATTACATTTGGAAACTTTAAGAAAATGGCTTGAAAACACACACTTAAATCAAAATAAAAGATACAATTCTTAACATCTCACAACGTGCCCCACTTTCCACTTTTATTGTCAAATATTGGATTATCTGCTCAATGTGGGGCTTGACCCGGATGGCCTCCCAGCGTACGATACATCCTTTCCAACTCCATTTCTAGATGACGAGCAAAAGTGGGCGCATGCTCTGTAAACCTTTCATAATCCATTCCTTGGCAGTTTACATAACTTTGAGATGTGAAGACTGCCAGGTCGTGGATTTGTGCCCTGAAACCTTGGAGACGTTGGTCTTGGTCTTGCAATTGCTGCTGACGAGTGGTGGCTATATCTCTGACATGGTTCTCACGATCTAGAGCTGATTCTAACAGAGCTCGGAGTCTGGCCTGCTCTAATCTTGCTTGCGCTCTTTCCCTGTCGAGGTCTGCTTGTTGGTGTTTTCTGTTGCATCTTCTTGCCTCTTCTAGTTGTGCACGAAGCTGGTCTTCTGATTGCATCCAATAGTCCTTTTCCTTCTTGAATTGTGCCTTGTCTTTTTCGGATTGCCTATCCTGGCGTTCCTTGTTAGATCTGGCTTCTTCATTTAATTGTTGGATCCTTTCTTTTGCCTTGCTCAATTCCCTTTCGTTTTCCGCAAGAATGGAATCATAATCTTGCATTCTTTCAAAGAGATTGGCGATGGTTTTTTGATCCTTCCAGCTCCTCTTTGGCGTTTCAGAAACTCTTTTCATTTTTTGGAATCGAGCATGAAGATTTTCATTCTCACAAGCTAGACTCTTCTTCTCGCCTTCGGCTTCTTGTGCTTGTAAATCTTTTTCCAAACTGAGGCTTCTCAGATTTTCTTTTAGGGCATGGATAGTTGCTTTGTACCCTTTTTCCTTTTCTCCCCAGATCAACCGTTCTTGGATTTTATCATTGAAGTTTTGAACATGGGGTCTTTTTGTTGGCCTTCTTAGTTCAGGCTCTGGTACATCATCTACGCGAGACCGTTTTTCAAACCACCTTGCATATCCAGGATTTATCTCACCCTTTGTAGCGTCTGGGACTTGAGTATCACTTTTCAAGTATCGGCACCCATTCCACATCTGCTGAAGTAGAGCCTCGGGAATAGTGGCTTCTGGGTGTAATTCGATTACTTGCACACTCAAATCTTCATCATCAGGAACTATTTGATATCTCCCTAATTGCCTTAGGACTCTCAGTGGTGCATACGGCTGAATGCTTCTCAATCCCAATAGTAGTAGATAACTATTTGAGGCTGACATGTGTATTACTTCCCTCATCGGGAGCCATCCCAGAGTCCATTCAATTTGATTTGCCGTTAAAGCCTTTAGATGAGATACCCATGCTTCTATCCCTTCTGGAACCTGATAATTTTTTGTTCTTTCCTCATAGCTTTCGATGCAATTATCATTGTTTGACCCATACTGTATGATCTTGGGCTGTTGTTGGAGATGCTCCATCACCCACATTTGCAACAAAATTTTGCATCCTTCGAAGACTTTTGCTCCTGATTTGCATATAGTCAAAGCCCGATAAATGTCTGATAGAATGATGGGGACAAAGGTGTGATTTTCTTTGGTGGTGAGGATTTGCACAATTTTTGCGGTGCGAATATCAATTGTTCGCTCTTTATTTGGGAAGACCATGACTCCTAGAAAAGCCACCATGAAAGCAAATCGATGGTGCATCTGCCAAGTGTCTTTGTTTTGCTTATTAGTAAGGCCTTTCTCATGAATTTCGAACCCATCTGACTTTCCGAACCTTGAATACAAAAAGTTGAAGGAACAACATCCATTGATGACATTGCTTTTCCTGATTTGACTGTTGATGTTCAGAAGACCGAAGAATCGATGTACCGAAGGAGCCTTTGTGAATATCAAGCTTTGATTTCTTAAACTTCCGTCAAAACCAGCATATCCAGCTATCTCCTCTAATGTAGGAGTAAGCTCGAAGTCAGAGAAACGAAAAATATTGTGAGCAGGGTCCCAAAAAGTTACTAACGCCGCAATCAGATCATCACGGGGTTTAACTTTCATAATGTCCGTGAGATTTCCCAAATGCTTGACGACCCATTTTTTACCGTCTTCGCCTAAATCATACCACCACATTTGAAGCTGACATAGAAATTCTTCCGTACTTGTGGATGAGGGGCTTTGTGTGGTGCTCATTTTGTATCTGAAATTTAATTTTGATAAAGTCAAAATTCATTTTTGAAAATTTATACTAAAAAAAAATCATTTTCGAATTTTTTTTTTTATTAAATACCTTTATTTCAAAATTTAAAACTATTTTTTTTTTCGAATTTTTTTTTTTTTTAAAAAACAACCCATTTTATTCCCTTCTTCTCACCATGATTTTATTTAAGCTGGTCAACAAGCATGTTCGAGGCAAATGAATGCACAAGTAACAAGTAGGATGCATCATGATGGTCTTTTTATTTTGGGTTCACCTGTCCTAGACAGACCCAACCCCTGTGTTGAGTCTCCAAGGCCAAATGTGTATGATGCAAATAGACGTTCCTACTAGGGATCCGGTACATGGCTGAGTTATTCTAAGTGTAAAACCTTAGGTTGATTGTTCTAAACCTGGCTTACCCAAACGGACAGTTTGAGCCGAAGGCGGGGGCAATGTACCGGGAGCACGAAAGTTTGCCCGGCCTAGTTACTTGTCCCAACTCCGTCTTATTTGGTATGACTTTAACAGAAAGGTGGGTCACGCGCACGTGTACACCATAAATTCAGAAGACTCAGAAAGAAGGGGGTTTCGTAGCAGTTGTATATATTCACAATTCAAATAATATTAAAGCGGTAAAAAAAACATTTAGCATATTAGCATGTAAACAGTTGAAAATCATAAAGCCAATTAACACAGATATTTTAAGCTCGAATTCTTTAAACCCTGAACCAATGGCTCTGGGTTACAATAACACTGACTTTTATCCCCAGCAGAGTCGCCAGAGCTGTCGCACCTCCTTTTTACCGCGCCCGCGGGGGCGCGTGGGGAGTTTTCTCCAATTAAAGGACAGTCGAAACGGGATTTATTTAATTATTTAATAGTCGCCACCTGGGAATTTTAAGGCGTCCCAAGTCACCAATTTCAATCCCTGAATCGAGGAAAATATGACTCTGTTTATTATTCTGCGAACCAGAAATCCTGAGTAAGGAATTCTGTTAATCCGGAAGAAGGTGTTAGGCATTTCCAAATTTCGTGGTTCTAGCACGGTCGCTTAACTGTTTTTATTATTGGCTTAATTATCTTGATTTTATTAAATATATTGATGTTACATGATTTTACTACCGCTTATACTTATTGTGATTGAGGACCCTTCTTTGAATCGAATTACGCGTACGTATATTCGTGTTATGAATTTAAAAATGCGGAATTGTGTCACGCGTACGTGTACACGATAACTTTTGGTAATATATTTATTAAACAATTATTTTTTCGAAATTGTGTCGAATCAAGAATATTTGTTTTTCTTAAATAGTGAACCGTACATCTCGGGTTTTTATGAAATTGATTTAACGCCTTTGGAAAAATCCTTTTATTAAATATTCGCTCGAAATTGCGCGTACGCATAATCCGAATTTTTGCTTTTAAAAATATAATCAGGGTACGCGAACGTATCCCTAATTGCGCAAAATATTTGTAATGATATTAGGGATTTTTTCACAAATTGTTTATTATATTATGAGAAATCTTCATTTAAGATACCCTTTAATTCTTGAAAAAGAATTCACAATTTATTGAATGTTGCCCGTTGATTATAATTTCCGTATATAATTTATGTTCATCCAAGGCTATTCAAATTCAAAATAAAGAATAAGAATATGATTAATATTATTCTTCACAAATACAACATATATACATATACCAAAGAATGAGGGACATATAAAACTCACCAAATGATTTATGAAAGGAAGAAATATTTTTGAACAATTTTTATTTATTTCTTATTTAGTGCAACTTCTATTTCTACTTACCATTGATATAAGTATTGCAATTTATGCTTGTACACCTCATTTTATTCTCATATACTTGCTTTTGATCTAATTGACCTAATTGTTTGGTAAATTTATTTATGAGGGTGAATAGGCATCAAGTTGATAAGAAAAGAATTATTATACAAATTGATTGACAACATTGCCTTACATGCAACGTATTTGTATGTCTTGAAACATTCATAGCATTTTAACATCATAATGAGCCATAACAACTCAACTCACCATCCACTAATGGTTCTATAGATACCTGTTATCATACCACATAAGAACGTACAACTTATATCATTCCATCCATAACTAAATCAAGTATCAGAATAAACTAGCAATATGGTTTTGACATTTTCACTCTATTCTAACAACGCCACAAGGCCTAGTTAATGGCCAATCTTTATGTCATGTTTCCTACCTTTACAGTTCAAATATGACTAAACTAATGAGATGAAGGGCTAACATTATTACAAAGTTTTATACGAACTTTCAAAGTAAGACAATTAGCTCATAGCTATCAAATTGAATTCACTACTAATTAACTAACATGAAACAAAAATGAAATTTAAATTGATGAACTTGGACAAATGGAAAACAGAATTTCAATTCAAGCTTCATTGATTAGTCATGTTGAATCTCTTTCCAACTTAAAATTTAAAAGACATGTACCTGAAAATGAAGGTAGAATGAGTAAATTTCAGCAGTAGCAGCAGTAACAAAATCAGCAGAATAGCAGTCTTTCCACAGACTTGAGTAATAATGAGACCCGAGAAACCCAGATACACAGTAACGGTATTTTTAAAAGAAAAACTTCAGATTTTAACTGAACTATGGATTCAAATAAATCCGAACAGATTCAATAAAGGGACAATATTTCAGATTTCAATTTCCTTTCTGTTTCAAATTCCTGTTTTTTGATTTTTCTGTTTCTGATTTTTTCTGTTTCTTCTTTCTCTTCAAATCTGATTTTTTCTTCTCAGATTTCTGTTTCTCTCAAATGTATATGTATTTCTATGTGTATTTTCTATGCTTTGGAAATCAGCCTCTCCTTTCTTTCTTTTTCTTTCTTCTCTTTTCTTTCTTTTTCTCTGATCTTTTTTCTGTATGAAAAGCTCTAAATCAGATTTTTTCTCCTCTTCTCCTAAATCAGATTTTTCTTCTTCCAAAATCTGCCCTCTAAAGTCTGTCCAGCTCCCTGTATTTATACAGGGCTGGTCCTATACAATTTAGTGCTGGATGGACCCTTTTCTCCTTTAAAAATCAGAAAGTTTTTCCATTAAAACTACTTTTGAATAATTTAAAACTAAGTGGTAATTATCCTATTTTTTCAGCAGCCCCATTACTCTTTGTTTCCCATTATCACTTTAAATAATAGCCACTAACTTTTCACTTTCAGCACATTGCTATTAACATATTATCCTCATTGTTTTGTCTCAAAAATGTCCCAGAAATCCTACTGTGATCACTATTATTACTGCCTTAAATGCAAAATCATAACAGAATTTACAAAACAGATTTAAGAATCTGTTCAAACTTAATTATCAACCTGATTTAAAACAGCTATAACCAATTCTCTTAAGTTTGGATTGAATCCTAAGAATGTAAACCTTCTATCACAATTACATCTAACCAACATTTGTAAACTTGAATTCAAACTTGACAATATTACACTGAGTTCAGCATAATAATTCAAACTGAACTTCAAATTGAACTAAGATCAAACATACACAGGAGCATTGTCAATATACTGACAATGCCCTGTTCAGAAAACAACATATACAGCATACATTTGAATTCACTGATTCACAAACAAACATGATTTAATTGACGAGTATTAATCAGTTGACTATTTACAACATTTGTCAATAATTAGTCTAAAACAATAGAAGCAGACTGTTTCAGTCAGCATTTTCAGAAATGAAAATTCGTAATATAACTAATCGACGAACTTAATCGAGTCGATTACACACATTGTAAACAATCACAATTAACAGAAACAATTCGCATTTGGAATCAAGTAGACGGGTAGGGGACAGTATAACAAAATTGACTAGAAAATTATATAAAAAATCAAACAAACTAATGAACGAACATAGAATACACGTAGAATACACATAAGCAACAGAAAATTACCTCTGAACCTTCAATTCATCCGGACTCAACTCAACTTGGATTCGGACATTTTTTAGGCTGAACAGACTTTACTCGAAGTATTCTCAGTTGAGAATACCTCGATTAAAGTCTCTTAGACCTCAGTCCTTCACTCGAATCGGAAAAATTCCAAGATTGGAAAATTTTTAGGGTTTCAAATTCCTGGATCTTAAATCCGAACATTTTTGGGCAGATTCGAAGGGAACCAAAGATGACACAAGGGTGAGGGAGGCCTAGGGGTCATTTGGTGTTAGTTTGAGGTAGGTTGGGATAGGTTCAGGTTTTACTCGAATCTTCAAATGAAGATTCGAGCAGTTCTAGTAGGATTCGAGCCATGCAACTAACAGATCCGTGATGAGGGTATCTAGGGGAAGTTGTGGTGTTATTTTGGAAGCCATCGGAGAAGGTAAGGTTTTCAGGCCAACCTTCGATTTAAGATTCGAAGAGTTGGGACCTGATTCGAAGGAAACCAATGTTAGATTTGTGTAGAGGATGTTCAGGGGATTCTAGGGTGTTATTTTGATGACCGGCGGCGTTGATGCCGCCGGGTTTCAGGCGGTGGGATCTTAGGGCGGCTAGGGTTAGGGGGAGGGTCTGAGGAAGATGATGAACAGTGAGAGGAGGGGGGTGTTCAGTTAGGGGCCGGGGTAGGGGCTTGGGACTTATATAGGGGTGGGGTGGATTGATACTATCCGTTAGATTAGATAGAATGAAGGGCCAGGATCAATTCATTAAACCAAACGATGTCGTTTGGTTTAATGCCAGGGTCGGCTGAGTCGGGTCACTGGATCGGGTTACGGGTTACGGGTAAAGGGGGTGAGATCTTGACCGTTGGTTGGATTTGATCCAACGGTCCCTGATACACCACAATCAAACGATGTCGTTTTGACTCGTTTGATTTGGACCGGATGCCTGGGTTGTTTGGATTGGGCTGTGGGGGGGGGGGTAAATTGATTTGGGCCTGGATTTTAATCCAGGTCCAATTTTTACAACTTGTATATATTTTTATTTTCTAATTTCATTATTAATTAATAAAATCCTAATCAAAAATTATAAAAACAGAATTATCATTACAATAATATTAACTATCTTTTAATAACCATTAACGCGTAGATGAAACATTAATCACATAGTGGAATAGAACAAAAATGCATATTTTGGTGATTTTATTTAAATTATCTTTCAAATACATAATTAAATCCTATATGCATGCAACATGTATTTTATTTTAATTTTCATTTTATTATGATAAAGTAAACACTTACGGACATAACACAAATATTTAACACCCCGCAAATTCAAAAATTACACAGTAAAAGAAATTTATTTTATTTTTTGATTTATTTTGGAGTAGTTTTTCGTAAGGCAAAAATCACGTGCTCACAGGGATTGGAGTGTTGCCGATAAGATTTTTCTCTGCTGGGAATTCTTATGGCTATCAATTCTTTCAAATCATGAACCTCATTCAATCGGGGACCTGCGTTTTATTCTTGGTTTTCATTTGCCTGTCTTAACACCTCTCGGATACTGATCGGGAGGTCTTTTTTGGACATCAATATAGGTTTTAGAAGAAAAGGATATAAAATTCAAAATAACTTTGATGGGTAAAGTATTACAACTCTTGGAATCGGACTCTTTTTTTCAAAATTTAGAAACATAATTTCTGCCCCAGTTTTCTTGCTTGGGGATTTTTCTTTTGATTTTTTTTTTCTCTTTTTTTTTTACCTTATGACCGAGCCGTGAGGCGCCTACGTATCCTCTTTGAGGAATCAGGTCGAACGTAGTTCACTCGATTCCTTTGTTTTCTTGCGACCTTCAAAAAAAATTATTATTATTTTTTTCATTTTTTTTTCATTAATGATTCCAAGAAAGGGGTATAAAAAGATAAGTAAGGCTCAAAGGGGTAAAGCAAAGGTTAAAAGTGTTTGGATAGAAGAAAGAATTGCCTCCGTCATTTCATTATCCGATAAGCACTAAGTACAAACAAATAAATAAACAACAAAAGAAATTACACATAATATCTTTTGACTGCATCAGAATTGATAGCCATGTCGACGCATCTTCCTTCGACATCTGTCAGACGTAAAGCGCCGTTGGATAATACTCTGGTCACAATATACGGCCCTTGCCAATTCGGGGCGAACTTGCCTTTTGCCTCAATCTGATGTGGGAGGATCCGTTTCAATACTTGTTGCCCTACTTCAAATTTCCTGGGGCGCACCTTCTTATTGTATGCTCTTGCCATTCTCTTCTGATATAACTGGCCATGACATACTGCTGCCAATCTTTTTTCATCAATTAAACTCAACTGCTCTAGTCGGGCTTTGACCCATTCATCATCGTCAATCCCGGCCTCAGCGACAATTCGAAGGGATGGAATTTCGGCTTTTACTGGTATTACTGCTTCAGTTCCGTATACCAACAAATAAGGAGTCGCACCTATTGAAGTACGAACAGTAGTGCGGTATCCCAACAACGCAAATGGTAGCTTTTCATGCCATTGTCTGGATCCTTCAACCATTTTCCTCAATATCTTCTTTATGTTTTTGTTGGCTGGCTCAACCGCTCCATTCGCCTTGGGCCGATACGGGGTGGAATTACGGTGTGTAATCTTAAACTGTTCACATACTTCTCTCATCAAGTTGCTGTTAAGATTAGCACCATTGTCCGTGATTATTATTTTTGGGATCCCAAATCTACAGATGATATGGGAATGGACAAAATCCACTTCTGCCTTCTTGGTTACAGACTTGAAAGTTTTGGCTTCAACCCACTTAGTGAAATAATCGATGGCTACCAGAATGAACCTGTGACCGTTCGAAGCTGCCGGCTCGATAGGCCCAATGACATCCATGCCCCATGCCACAAATGGCCATGGTGCTGACATTGTGTGCAATTCCATTGGTGGAGAATGAATCAGATCTCCGTGTATCTGACACTGATGGCATTTTCGTACGAAACTGATACAATCATGCTCCATAGTGAGCCAATAATATCTCGCTCGTAGAATCTTCTTTGCCAACACATATCCGCTCATATGGGGCCCACAGACTCCAGCATGTACCTCTGTCATCACTATCGTGGCTTGACCTGCATCAATACATCTCAGCAATCCCAGATCTGGGGTTCTTTTGTACAACATTCCTCCACTGAGGAAAAATCCATTTGCCAGTCGTCGAATGGCTCTCTTTTGATCTCCGGTTTCCTGTTCCGGGTATATCCCCATCCTGAGGTATTCCTTGACATCATAAAACCATGGCTCTCCATCCATTTCTTCTTCTATTATGTTGCAGTAGGCATGCTAATCATGAACCTGAATATACAACGGGTCAACATGGATTTTGTCTGGATGGTGCAACATCGATGCTAAAGTGGCCAAAGCATCGGCAACCTCATTGTGAACTCTCGGGATGTGTCTGAACTCCACTGATCGAAATCGCTTGCTCAAATCGTGCAAACATTGTCGATATGGTATAAGCTTCAAATCCCGTATTTCCCATTCACCCTGGATCTGATGTACTAGGAGGTCCGAGTCTCCTAAGACCAAGACGTCTTGAACATCTATGTCTGCAGCCAATCGTAGGCCCAAAATGCATGCCTCATATTCAGCCATGTTATTGGTACAATAGAAATGTAGCTGAGCTGTAACAGGATAGTGATGTCCTGTTTCTGAAATAAGTACTGCTCCTACTCCAACTCCTTTTGCATTCGCAGCCCCGTCAAAGAAAAGCTTCCACCCTGGTTCCTCATTCAGTTCTAACTCCTCTATATGTATCACTTCTTCATCTGGAAAATACGTCCTCAAAGGCTCGTATTCTTCATCAATAGGATTCTCAGCCAAGTGATCGGCCAATGCTTGGGCTTTCATGGCCGTCCTCGTCACATAGACAATGTCGAACTCTGTGAGTAATATCTGCCATTTTGCCAATCTTCCTGTGGGCATAGGCTTCTGGAAAATATACTTTAATGGATCCAGACGTGAAATAAGGTAAGTAGTATGTGACGACAGATAATGCTTAAACTTCTGTGCTACCCAAGTTAGAGCACAACATGTCTTCTCAAGTTGAGTGTACTTATTCTCATAGACTGTAAACTTCTTGCTGAGATAATAGATGGCTTGCTCTTTTCTTCCTGTGATGTCGTGTTGACCCAACACGCAACCAAACGAATGATCCAGGACCGTTAGATAAAGGATTAATGGCCTCCCCGGCTCAGGTGGAACCAACACAGGTGGATTGGATAAATATCCTTTGATCTAGTCAAATGCCTCCTGACATTCTGCCGTCCATTCTATCGCGGCATCTTTCCTCAGCAATCGAAAGATGGGTTCACAAATCGTTGTGAGCTGAGCGATGAATCTGCTGATATAGTTCAACCTTCCCAACAGACTCATTACTTCCGTTTTGTTCCTCGGTGGCGGCAATTCCTGGATGGATTTGATCTTTGACGGATCCAACTCAATGCCTCGCCGACTAACGATAAATCCCAACAGCTTTCCAGATGGAACACCAAATGCACATTTGGCTGGGTTGAGCTTAATGTCGTACCTTCGAAGTCTTTGGAAAAACTTCCTAAGGTCTGCTACGTGGTCTTCCTGACGTTTGGATTTGATGATCACATCATCTACGTACACTTCGATCTCTTTGTGTATCATATCATGGAACACAGTAGTCATTGCTCTCATGTACATTGCCCCAGCGTTCTTCAAACCGAATGGCATTACCCGATAGCAATAAGTCCCCCATGGCGTAATGAAAGTTGTTTTCTCTACATCTTCTTCATCCATTAGAATCTGATGATACCCGGCGTAGCAATCTACAAAGGAGCCGATTTCTCGTCCGGCGCAATTGTCGATCAAGATATGGATATTGGGAAATGGAAAGTTATCTTTTGGGCTTGCCCTGTTCAAATTGCGGTAGTCGACGCATACCCTGATCTTCCCATCTTTCTTTGGTACTGGAACTACATTAGCCAACCAATCAGGATATCGAGTGACCCGAATAACCTTTGCTTGCAGCTGCTTGGTCACTTCTTCTTTAATCTTCACACTCATATCTGTCTTGAACTTCCTCAGTTTCTGCTTGACGGGAAGGCATGCCGGGTCAGTGGGCAATTTGTGAACCACTAGCTTGGTGCTTAAACCCGGCATGTCATCATACGACCATGCAAAAACATCTTTAAACTCAATGAGTGCTTTGATTAATTCTTCCTTGATGCCAGGCTCAATGTGGATGCTGATTTTGGTTTCTCGGACATTATCCGCATCCCCTAGATTTACAGCCTCGGTGTCATTCAGATTAGGCTTGGGTTTTTCTTCAAATTGGCATAGTTCTCGGTTTATTTCTTCGAAGGGTTTATCCTCGTCATATTCAGACTCATCGTCACAATCGATCTCTTGTATCATTAAATCAGAGTCAGATTGATTTATTAGATTAGGTCGAAGATCCGTCGTGCATGCCATGTCATTAGAACCAGTAAAAAGAGAACTGTTCAGAAAGAGAAAAGAATAAAACAAAATTAAAATGAGACAAGAAAAAGAATTTTATTAAAAATGCGGGATAACAGGGTTCACACTTTTACAAGACAAAATGAGATTTGGATTACACCCTGAATAATCCGAAAAACAAGAAAGCAAAAATCAAAGCCTACTACCAGGACTCTCCCCGAGTAGGAAGAGGAGTAACCATCCAATTGTTGGTTTTGGCCTCAGGCCCCATAAACTGTATGTCTGTTCCGTTGGAACCCTCTCCGACTTCTACCATATTGACATCAGCGAACAATCTTTCAAAGCTTTGATTCAGATCCCCGTCAATCCCAATCAATGGCCCGAGAATTTTCGGGAACGGTGACCCCTTGGTGCTTGCTCTAACAAAAGATCTTGAGAGACGTGGCATAGGTTTGGGAAGAAACCAAACTTTCTTCTTCATTTTCCGCGCTCGCTTTACATCTGCCGCGGTCGGTTTGAACCCCAACCCAAAGGTTTCCAAATTCTTGGGCAAGGAAACAGGTTGAACAATTCCCTAAAGCTCAGCTCCCAAGCCTTTTCCTGGCACAAACCCATTACCCAGCATTTCTGAAACCATCATGACCATTGCGGAAGCTACCCTAGGGTGCTGAATGATTTCACCCTCGGGGATCTGGTTTGCCGACACTGCATTGAAAATCTGGTAGACCCAGGGACCTTTGTCATCATTGGTCTCTATGAAGGGTACAATGGCGCCTCATATGGTGCACGCAGTGTCCTCGCCGTGCAACACGACCTCTTGTCTATCCCACTCGAACTTGACCATCTGATGCAAGGTGGATGGCACTGCTTTGGATGCATGGATCCACGGTCATCCCAACAGAAGGTTATAAGATACTGCGAAATCTAATACCTGGAATTCCATGGTAAACTGGACTAGACTAATGGTCAACTCAAGTACAATATCCCCCACAGTGGCTGTTCCATTTCCGTCAAATCCTCGGACGCAAATGCTATTCTTGTGGATTCTTCCGTGGTCGATCTTCAACTGGTTCAGGGTGGATAATGGACAAATATTGGCGCTTGAGCCATTATCCACCAATGCCCGAGTAACTGCCGAATCTTCACATTTTACAGTTAGTTAGAGAGCTTTATTATGCCCCGTGCCCTCCACTGGCAGATCATCATCTGAAAATGTTACCCTGTTCACCTCGAAAATTTTGTTGGCAATCGTTTCCAGGTGATTTACAGAAATCTCGTTGGGCACATGAGCTTCATTCAGTATCTTCATCAAGGCCCGACGATGTTTATCCGAATGGATGAGTAATGATAGCAGCGAGATCTGGGCTGGTGTTTTCTTCAACTGTTCGACCACGGAGTAATCCTGCACTTCCATATTCTTTAAGAATTCCTCAGCTTCTTCTTCTGACACAGGTTTCTTTGTTGCAGCTGGATTGGGTCTTCTCAACTCCGCCGGAGCAAAACGCCGTCCTGATCGAATCAGTCCCTGCGCCTCACAACTATTCTCTTCCACTTGTTGTCCCTTGTACATCACCACTGCCTTCTCGTACTTCCAAGGCACGGCCTTGCTATCAATCACTGGTGTTTGGACTACTAGCTTTATGATGACCGGTTCCCTGCAGACCCCCTTCACAACAACCACGTGTGTAGATGATGCTCCCGTTATTACCAACCTGGTTGGTTCTGGTTTCCTTGTAGCGGCAGATGGATTCTTCCCCAATATCACCACTGGCTTGACATCTTCCCCCTTCAACTGTACCCCTGCTTCCTCATTGATCGATTTTTCTTTTGGAGTGGCACGGATCATCATCACTGTCTGTGGGGGTTTCTTCGGCTCCCCTCCTTCGTGCACAAGCTCGATCATGTGGGCTTCAGGGTGCTTTGGCAATGGGTTCTGGTTAATGTTGGGTGCCTCCGGTGTCTGTACCTCGATCTTGTTGGTATCAATAAGATCTTGTATTGCATGTTTCAGCCTCCAACATTTCTCGGTATCATGTCCGGGAGCTCCCGAACAATATTCACATCTTACCGAGTGATCCATATTTTGGGGTAAGGGATTTGGCAATCTAGGCTCAACAGGATTTAATAAACCCAACTGCCTCAATTTGTGGAACAAGGCAATATAAGTTTCCCCCAACTCAGTAAAAGTTCTTTGCCTCTGCAATCTTTCATTTCTGGAGGCCGGATTTCCCCTGAAACCCATCCCTGGAGGGTTCCTGTAGGCTTTTGGCGGTGGATAGGTGTTTTGTGGTGGTGGGTAGGTGTTATGTGGAGGTAGGTAGGTATTGTGGGAGCCGGCGCGCGCCATTGTGGGCGAACCGGAGGTTGGGTGTATGTTTGGGCTTGATGGACGGTGAAATGTTGTTCTTGTGGTTGGTAGTAGGGTTGTGGAGGGTAATTTGGAATGTGTGGGTAGTTTAGACGATGGGGTCTGGGTTGGTAATGAGGGGAAGGACCTCTAGATCTGGACTAATTGTCGGCCTCTATTGTCGTGACCTCCTCTCTCCTTTTCTTTCCGAGCGCACCTCCCGTGCCGCTCTGAATGGCCTGAGTTGTTGCCTTAATTGCCGAGTAACTCAGGATCTTATTGGACTTAAGTCCCTCTTCTATCATACCTCCCATTTTCACCACTTCATTGAATGATTTGCCAACTGACGTCACCAAGTGACCAAAGTAAGTTGGCTCGAGAGTTTGTAGAAAGTAATCCACCATTTCTCCCTCTTTCATTGGGGGATCAACTCTGGCTGCCTGTTCTCTCCATCGGAACCCAAATTCCCGGAAGCTCTCTCCGGGTTTCTTCTCAAGCTTTAGCAATGTGAGACGGTCTGGGACTATCTCAAGGTTGTATTGGAAATGTCCTGCGAAAGCCTGTGCCAAGTCATCCCAGGTGTACCACCTGCTCGGATCTTGTCTTGTATACCACTCTAATGCCGACCCGCTCAAACTCTGGCCAAAGTAAGCTATCAATAGCTCATCTTTGCCCCCTGCTCCCCTCATTTTGCTACAAAAACCCTGTAGATGTGCCATAGGATCGTCATGCCCTTCGTATAAATCGAACTTGGGCATCTTGAACCCTGCTGGTAATTGAACGTCAGGGAAAGGGCATAGATCCTTGTAAGCCACGCTGACCTGGTTGCCTAACCCGTGTATGTTCCTGAAGGACTGCTCCAGGCTTTTAAATTTTCGCATCACCTCGTTCTGCTCTAGGCTCTTAGCCGGTTTTTCAATCTCTGCCGGGACCTCAAAGTGGGGATTATAGGCATGTGGCTCGGGTGCTTTGAATGTGAGTTCAGGGGGGTAATATTGTGTGTCGTGAGCCTGAAACAATGTCTCACTGGATGATCTGTGCAATGGGGCTGGGGGAGGTGCCACAAAGACGGGAACATTTGGTGGAGGAGGGTTTTGAGTGGGTGGTGGAGCTTGGGAATCATAAGCCTCTCTTCCCTGATAATAGTGATGGCTTGGGAAACTTGTTGAAGAACCGGGAGAGGGGTATTCCGGCGTGTGTACTGGTTGGAGGGTAGGAGTAACAGGTAGTTCCTGCCCCTTCTGGGCTCTAGCTAAGGCTATCTGCATTTCATTCATTTCTAGCCTCATTTTTTCCATTTTCTCCAAGGCTTCCTTCAGCATCTGATTGGCCGTTTTTTCTGACTCAACGCTGTTGTCTGACCCAGTCATGCTTTCTGGTATAGGACCTTTCGATCTTGTTTGATAATGGTACGGTGCCAGTACGCTCTAACATCTAACTGGTATTGATTGAAAAAACAACAAACTTGTCAGTATTAGAGTCTTAACAGATATTGTAATTGCACGTTAGGGGGATGCAATGCTCCTAGGCAGTTAATCATTTCTAACATGCTTTTGCTCTGACCGCATGCATCATCCCGGCTTATTTTTGCTCTGACAAATATATATTCTTCCTCTTAATTACTTTTTTTCATAATTACGGTCGAATCCTATAGAGATTGCCTACGTATCGTGACCCCGCACGAATCAGACCAAGCGTAGTTCGTGCAATCATGAACTAACCCTTTTTTATTATTATTATTTTTATTTATTTTTGAAGGAAAGACTTATAAAGAAGAGTTTTTTTTAAAAAAAAATTTGAAAGAGAAACTTCTAAAGAAGAAAGAAAACATTTTTGGAATTTTATTTTCAATGAAATAAATGCTTCTAAAATATTTTTGAATTTTGACTTTTCTTTTCAATTTTGAAAGAAGAATGAAAATATTTTCGGATTTTCGGAAGAAATTCAAAGAAAATATTTTTTTTTTATTCAAAACAATTAAAAAGACTTTCTAAAGACATCAATAATGGAAAATATTTTTGGATTTTGTTTTCTTGAAAATTGGGGACTAAAAAAAAAATTTTTAGAAGGGAAATAAAGAAAAATACTTTTTGGATTTATATATATAATATTGCAACAAATAATAAAACTATGTTCAACGCAAGACCCTTTTTTTTCATTTTTGACATTTTCATAAAAAAAAAATATTTTAAAAACAAGACTCTTTTTATCATTTTCATTTTTCATGCAAGACAAACTATTTTTTGTTTTCTTCTTCTTCTTTTTTTCTTTTTTTTTTTACATTTGGAAAACAAGACAAAGTGAAGATTTTTTTTTCGTTTCAACAAAATGACTAACATATTCTTCAACCTAAAAATAAGAGACTCTTTTCTATTATTTTTTTTGAGTGAAACAAACTATATAATTTTTTTTTCATTTTTTCCAAAATTTCAGCAGAATTTCGCCAGTATTTGGGGCATTGGTTTTTTTTTTCTTTTTTTTTTCTAAAATAGGCAATTAACTCTCTACACAGTTACTTCCTTCTTTTTCGCAATTTTCCAATATTCCCGATTTTTCGAAGCCGGTCAACATGCAAGTCCGAAACAAGTAAATGCATAAAGCACACAGTATGCAACAGGATGGTCTTTTCACTTCAGGTTGCTAATCCTAGACGGACCCACCCCCTGTGTTGAGTCCCCTAAGTCAAAGGCGTATGATGCAAATAAGCGTTCCTACTAGGGATCCGGCATGTGGCTTTGTTATACTAGGTTCAGAACCTGGGTGTTTGTTCTAGACCTGGCTTACTCGAGCGGACAGCTCGAGCCGAGGGGGGGCAGCGTACCGGGAATACAAAAGCTTCACCGGCTTAGCTACTTGTCCGAACCTCGTTCTAAATTGGGATTTGACACTATACAGAAAAGAAGTCGTACGAAGTACAACCTTCTTCATGATTCACAAGACTTAGAGAGGAGATGGGTTTCGGCACAGTTTATATACAGTTCACATAATATCAAAGCGGTAAAAGACAACCATTAGCATATTGAGCCAAAACATGTAACAAAATCAGATAAAACCAAATATAACAATTTATATAAGCTTGAATTTCTAACCCTAAACCAGTGGTTCTGGGTTATAGTTCCCCAACAGAGTCGCCAGAGCTGTCACACCTCATTTTTCCGCTCCCCGCAAGGGGCGTTGGAGTTTTTTCCAATTAAAGGACAATCGAAACGAGATTTGTTTATTTATTTCAGAGTCGCCACTTGGGAGATTTAGGGTGTTCCAAGTCACCAATTTTAATCCCGAATCGAGGAAAAGAATGACTCCATATTACAATCTGCGTACCAGAAATCCGGATAAGGAATTCTGTTAACCCGGGAGAAGGTGTTAGGCATTCCCGAGTTCCGTGGTTCTAGCACGGTCGCTCAACTGTCATATTCGGCTTGATTATCTGATTTAATACATGTTGAACCTATGTGCAAAATTTAACTTTTAACCGCTTTTATTATTATATATTTTTTTTTAAAAAAAAATGTGAACATCGTTTAAAATATGTCTTTGGATTACGTCACATGAAATGCATCCGCAATCCGGAACACATTTTTATTCAATGTTTTAGGATTTAGATTTGGGTCGCATGAAATGCGCATCCGAGTTTAAGAAGGTAAAATTAATTAAATCGCGCCTAAAGAGTCTAGCGCGTTATTATCTTTGGGGAAGGAAGTGAAATTCACTAAACAGTCCATCCCAAATTCTAAGTATTTTTTTTAATAATTAAATAAATAAATGAGATTGGAGAATCCTGCAAATTTTGTATTGTTTACATCTATTTATTTTTAGCGAAATCCTTCCTTACTTTAAGAATATCCTTTAATGACTACATTTTTATTATTACTAAGTTTGTCTATAAATATAAAATCAATCTCTACATTCTTAAAACAACATATTAAATAGAAGAGAAAACAAATATTAACAGAAAGTAATAAAAATTATAATTATAAATACAACATGGAATTGTCAAATAATTTATTTTTTTTTTAAACTAATTATCCCATAGTCGGATTAAAAATCATATTGTTAGATGACTTGAGCTATTGAATCAATTATTTACAAATACTGAAAATTAGAAATAATCTTGATTACTAAACCGTATTTCTAAAAATTAAATAATTTAACCTTAACTAACCTTGTTTTAATTCAAATCCTGTCCTAATATTTGATTCGCAAAATTAATTCATGTTTTAACTGAATTTAGCTACATGATTCCGATTAACTTAACGTTGGCGATACTAAAACCCTTATGAATAAGGAACTTAATCAATTTTGCCAAACTGATTTAATAAAGCCATTTTTACGTTATTTTTTTTTATTTTAATTATTTGACAGTTTAAACAGTAATGAACATGCTTAAATATATACTACCTAATAATCAGGTTAAAGCAAAGCATTATTTAATACATCGCTACAATATGCCTAATTATGCAAAACAACGGCGATTTACAGAATAATAATACATGAAATAACCTAAATGCAATTAATAAAAAAACTAAATAAAAAATTTAAACTTCCATTCTTCATTTTCAGCTTACAGAAAGGCCAAAATTACAGTTGTGTACCTGGTATTGTCAATATAAGAAGAAGAAAGTCAGCCACGTAGTATGTAACACAACAACAACAATAATAACCAGCAATCCAGTCAACAGAAATCCCAGTGACAGATTTGAAAATCAAAATAAAATCCAGAAACACCAACAACAAACAACGGGCAGAATCCAAGGGAATATTTTAGATTTTGAAAGGCTAATTAATGTTTAACCCTTCTTTTCTAAACCTGTATATCAGAATATTTATCAGGTGTGTACTACTCTCTCTTCTAATTTCCAGCTCCTTTTTTATTTGTATTTTTTTTTCTTGAAAGTTTTAATATTTTTTCGGAATTTTCTTTCTCTCTTAAATATTCAGCTCTTTTTTTTTCTCTATGTCTGTCTATCTTTTTAAAATCTGATCAAGCCTCCTATATATATCACATCCCAAACCCTTTAATTAATTAATAAAACAACCATTTTCTCCTACCAAACCCATTATCTTCTCACTCATCCCCATTTTAATCCCACTAAATTAAACAAGTATATCAACCCCACCCCATTACATCTTGTCCCTCATGTTTATCATAAACAATTACCATATTCCCCTCCACTACATTATGTCTTGTCCGCCATTTATATTAAACAATTATATCACCTACACCCCATTACCTTTTGTCCTCCATGCTTAACATAAAGAATTATTCAAAATGTTCAATTCCCAAACTACCCCTCCGACCTTATTGCAATTATCATTTTACCCCTGAACGTACTGCAAATTACCAAACTACCCCCATCAGCTCTAACCAATCAATTAATCAAACTTAACCAAAATATAGCCAATATGACCAACTTCTAACAATGTTCAACAACAAATTCAAACTAAATGGTGAACAACAAAGAAATAACTAAAATTATCTTGATTGAACAACATTTTCAACAACAAACAAACCTACTTTCAGATTCAACAACAACAACAACAAACAAGTATATTCAGATTTCTAAATTCAATACTCATTTGAACTTAAAATTAAATCTAACAACATTACAACCAACAATTTCTATATTAAAACTTAAACAAGATCATGAAGCAAACTGAAGAAATAATCATAAATGATAAACAACAAACAAGAAAATCAAACTTATACTAATTTCGGATTCAAGAACAATCAAACAAAGTATGAACATAAATGAAAAGATTCAACAACAATAACATTTTATTCAAATTCGAATTAAACTTATATTAAGCTTAGACAAAACAAATAAACTTATTCAAATCACTAAACTTCAAATAATCAATTGATCTTTTAAAATTAAATCCAACAAAATTATAACAAAGATACATGATTCCAAAAAATTAAAACATAACTTCACATTAAATCACTGAATTAAAAACGAACTTCAAACAAAAAATGAACATGAATTAAATCTATATTAAACAACAAACATGACGGATTCAAACGATTTAAACTAAATCTAACAATATTGAACTTAAACTAACAATTCCCTTTTTTACAAAATAAATAAAATTAACATGAAATAAACTGAAGAACAATTAATTAAATTTTTATTTGAATCTGAAAACTAAACCAACAAAGCACATGAACAAACTAAAAATTTAACAAAACGATGAACAACGAACAAAACAAGAATCAAACATTTAACGATTTTAACTTCGAGAAATATAAAAACGAAATATGGACAAAAATAAAACTCAAAAACCAACTAACCGGAAATGAAACGACGAACAACGACCGATCGACGATGAACTCGTATGGACTGTTTTTACGACCCCAACCGAAACTCGAACAAACGAGATGGTTTGAGTCTCGTTTTCGGACTGGACTGAAGCAGCAGCGATGGGGTTTGTTTGGATGCAACGAAGAAGAAAGTAGAAGCAGCTGGACATGGCGAGCTGTAGCAGCTTGACGAGGCAGCTGGAATGGAGCAGCAACGACGCAGCAGGAGGGTGTCGAGCTCAAGCTCGAAGAAGATGAAGTGAAGCAGCAGCGCTGGCAGCAGCAGCTCGGAGGAAGCAGCATCGCGGCATAGTAGAGCTGGTCGACGGACTGTGGTGAAGCAGCTGGTCGTTTAGTCGACGACACAGTCGGCCATGGAAGGCGAGGTTGAACACAGAAGCAGCTGGAACGGCAGCAGCAGCAGCGCAGCTGGAACGCTGGCAGGCGGGGTCGTTCATGGCGAGGATGGTCGTCGACGATGGACTGTTTTATTTTGACGGAACTGCTCATCGTTTGGACTGGTTCGTTGGTGCCAAAGAAAGATGACGAAGCAACGGCAGCAGCAGGTGGTGACGGGGTGGGACAACCATGGCAACCTGAGCTCAAACTTGAGCTCGACGAAGAAGATGAAGTAAGGGCAATGATGGTGAAGTTAAGGGCAGCCATGGATGAGCCTGAGCTTGCCGTGGAGAAGATGAAGATGCGATGGGTCGTTTGGACGTGAGAATTGAGGGTAAAGGGCAGCCATGGGAG
The DNA here is from genome assembly GCF_000715075.1 of Nicotiana tabacum. NCBI lineage: Eukaryota > Viridiplantae > Streptophyta > Magnoliopsida > Solanales > Solanaceae > Nicotiana > Nicotiana tabacum. Next base: position 69,833,694 of record NC_134090.1, on the reverse strand, counting down.
GTGGGGTTTGGAGCTTTGGAGAAGATGAAGAGAAAGAAGGGAGGGGGGGCGGATACCTTAGCCTTTTTTTTAGGGTTTTCTTTTTGTTTGTTTTGTAAAAATGAAAAAATAAAAATGAAGAGGGGGAGTTGGGTTGTTAGTACTGGACTGGGTCGACCTGGTTTGGAATGGACCGGGTCATAGGAAAGGTTGGGCCATTTTTTGGGCATGTGGCTTGAAATTGAAGAAAAGGCCCAATTCCGACTTTCTTTATATTTTTGCTCTCCTTTCTTCTTTTATTTTTCTAAAACTAAATTCTAAAACTCCTTAAATTATTATTAAGACTAAATTAAGTTATAAAAGCGCAAATTAACTCCCAATAACAATTAACGCACAATTAAGTAATAATTAAGCATAAAATTGTATATTTGGACATTAAATGCTAAAAATGCAAAAGATGCCTATTTTTTGTAATTTTTAATTTTTTGTAAAACAAACTTAATTACTAATAATTGTGTAATTAAATCCTACATGCAAAAATGCGACATATTTTTGTATTTTTAATAATTTAACAAATAAACATGCACAGACAAACATACAAATAATTACACAAAAATACCACAAAATTGCACACCAAGAAAAATCATTTTATTTTTGAATTTTTGGGAGTAATTCTCATATAGGGCAAAAATCACGTGCTTACACCTGGCCTTCGTCATTTTGGCCTTCAACATCTTCGCCTTCCGATTCCTCTTCAGTTATGGAGAACTCAGAACCAGAACAAAAAGAATCAGTAGTATCAGGCCTGGTTGGAAGACCCCTTTTAGCAGTTAACTCCAGCTCACGGGCTTTAGCGATTTCGGCATCAAAATTAATGAAACCCGCTTTAGCCTCTTCCAAGGTTTTTCTCCTCATGATGTACATAGCATATGTTTTGTCAACAATGAGGGTTGCATTCTTTTTTAAGTTGGTCAAACTCGGGAGAAAGATTTTCTCACACGAATACAGACCAGAGGCTAACATCGAGGTCACAGACAGTAGAGCTGAAAATTCTATTATGCTCAATGGTCCTCTTATGCTTCTCCTTTAGTTGGACATATTTCACCCCGTCACCAGCAAGCTCTTCAGCTTTGGAGTTTAAGGCCGCCTCAAAATTATTCAATCTTTCAACGGAGGCAGCCTTACGATCGGACGCAACAATGACGATATTATGGACTTCAACCCATTTGTCCCTAGATTTTTCAAATTAAGCCCTCAATGGGGCAACCTCCTAGCTAAGGGTCATTGATTCTTGCTCTCTTTGCTGCAACTGAGCCTCCAACTCAACAACCTCAGCAGCTTGAGCTTAAAGTTCTGAGATGCAAGCAGCAGTTTGGTCGCTCTCGGCTAAAAGTTGATCCCGCTCAAAGATAAGTTCCTCCTTATAAAGAATCAACCTCTGAAGGCCCTCGGAAGCAAGGAAGTTGGCCCGCAAAACAAGAATGTAAATTCAAAACATTGCCATAACACAACTAGAAGAAACAACAGAGAAAACAAAGACTATATCGCCACTGCGTTATGCATAGCATTGTTCAACAACCACTCTCCCGGGAGAGTTTGTATTTTTTTCCCAATCTTTCTCTGAAGCCAAGGGCTTCAGATAGTTAGCGAGTTCTACCGGCCTGGACAACAGATTACATCAGGCGAAAAATGAGAGGGTGATGCTCCTCCTCTTTCTAGGATCTTCTAAGGGGGCAGCATAATTTTGCCCCAGGTTCCCATGAAATGGGGATTAGGAAGAGGGACATTCTCCTCCCGCGCAGCTGCAACCGGCGGAAATGATGTAGCATTTGCTAGTGGCAAAGGCATAGTTGGAGAAGAGGGAGATGAAGCTGATGGCATTGAAGGATGAGAAGTGGTTGCGACAAGCGTAGTGCTGGTTGTTGGTTGCTCATCAACCAAGGACGGTAGGGACCCAGTACACAACCTCACGGAACCGGGCATGGCAACTTGGATTTGGAAGCGGGAGTTAGCATTTTCCACCATCTTATACTGCCTCTAGAGTGTTGAGGCATCGTCCTCGGTTAGTGTAACTAACTCAACAGATTGAGCAGTCTATTGAGTTGAGGACGGTCGTCGTCTTCTATGTAGAGAAGCTCCCTCTTCGTTGGATTCTCCATCATCATCAATCATCACGGTTTCTATGGCCGGCTCGGGCGGGGGCTCATCACCACAACTTCCGTAGATGACTCAGGAGCGGCACTTTTTGCCTTTTTATTTTTTCCGTCGGCCGTAAAGGAACGTCTTTTTTTGGTTGCTTGTTCTCCGATCGGGGTCTCCAAGAAGAAGCACTTGCACCAGAAGCAGGTCCGGAGACACCTATTTGTGTAAAAGCCTCCTGTAGCAGCCTCGCCGCATCAGTAGGACTAGACAAAACATCCTCTTCTGGGACGACAGTTGAGCCATGGGGTAGACCTGAATTAAACAGGAGAGAAAGGTTAAACAACTTCCTTATACGAAAGGTAAAAACAAGTTGAGTTTGACTTACCATGATTTCTGGCCTTCCACCCATATTTAAGGGCCAGCTCTTTCCACGTGCGAGTGTCGGGCGTAGTAAAGTCCAAAATTTTCTGGACACACTGGTCTAAGCCTTCAACCCTAGGTAATACCCATCGAGTCATTGAGATAAATTAAAGAAGAAGGGCCAATAACAATATGGGGCGATCTTTAACGGAAGAAAAGACAAATGGGGAACTTACGTGTGCGGTTCCATAATTTCGGAAATGATGAAGCAATGGCTGAAATGATGTCACTAGTGGAAACTGCAATGAACCGTTCTATCCACCCGTAGTCATTATCATCATCTATTCTAAATAGCAGAGCATGGTGGCCACACTTGCTGAAATTTATCATTCCCTTGCGGAAGACCTTGGGGGAATAAGGATTCATCAATAGTGCTAGGGTTAGCTTCTCTCCCATCTCTTAGCATAGATGTCGAAGACAAGTGACTGTCCTCCACACAGAAGGACTTACTTTTGCTAGGCATACCTCGTAACGGATGTAGAACTCCACGATGATGGAGTCAAGCTCTCCACTCAAAATGAATGGCAAAGTGAAGGGATACGTAGAAAAATACGTAAAACCCTTATTGGGCAAGGTTATCCGCTTCGCCAGGTCAGGAGCGATAATGTCTAAATCTTGACAATGGCAGTCTTCCTTGACAAAAGAAATACTGGAAGGATGGATGGAAAAAGGGTATACGCTAACGACCCACATACGAGGGTGAGCGGAAGGATAATTCTCTTCAAAATCTTTAGTAGTGAAAAGACTTTTTGGGATGATGGATTTCACCATAGAAGGAGCAGCAACATCAGCTTTACCTATGTTCTTTGAAGAACTAGGATTTCTGGAAGAAGAAGTCATTTTTCATCAGAAAGGAAGGAAGGTTTTCTCTTAAAAAGAAGGTTAAAGAACAAAGTATAAGTTGAGTAAAGAGAGTTTGAGAAAGTTTAGAGAATTATGAAGTGTAAATGAAGAAGTTTGATGCGTATAAGTAAAGAATAGGCGGCCAAAATCGTGGCCATAATTACCTCGATAACTAGCAAAAGTGATGCTAAATCGTGGGATGACGCGTGCTCGGGGCATTAAATACGTAGAGACGTGCGTCTAATCAACCGCAGAAACTTTTCAGAGGGAGTCAGAGAATTTTCTGCCAAAAAAGGTATTTCTACCAACTTTCCGGTAACACAAAGTTATGTTACCGGAAAGCAGGGGGGACTATCTATATAAAGTAAAATATGTTTATATTAAATGATTGCATGAGAAAGTGACACGTGGAGCCGAAGATAGAAGGCAGTTGAATCCAGAGGCAATGATCTCGTTTGTTACCGAAGAGAATGATGCTCATAAGATGAAATAAATGCATGTCACTCGGTGACATTTAATAAAAAATATTCTACAACATTAAGTGTACGGCTCGTTATAGAGAATATGACATTCACTACCTGCCATTACACATTCTTCAATAGCCCTCATAATTATCATTAAAGATGGGCTTGATCCTAGGACTTTGTTCCCTAGGTGGACCTATAAATAGTAAACTCAATTATCATTGTAAGACACTAATTTTCTGACAAACATACACTACACTCTGTTCAAAGCTCATTATAATTTTATCTTCTTGTTCATTTATATCGTTATTATTGTTCCTAGGACATTGTTTCCTAGGTGCAGCTATAATTAGTGAGCTCTATTATCATTGTAAGACACGAATTTTCTGACAAACATACGCTACACTCTGTTCAAAGCTCAATATAATTTTATCTTCTCATTCATTTATATCGTTGTTATTGTCCCCTGAAGCCCTGCTCCCTGAATAACGATTTTTGTTGTTTTATCTCCATCTCAAGGCTAAGTATTATATTTTTATCTAATTTAATTATCATTTTGGGATTAAATTAATTAAGTTGTCTATAAAACACATATAAATTCAACCGTACTATTTTACGGGTGAACAATTCTCTCACTAAAATTTACACCAATAGTAAACCCTTGAGGGGTAGCCTAGAGGTTGAAGACCTGATAGAGACGATACTATGTGAATTCTTTTATTGAATGTCGTTAATTGTTGTTGTTTTGGCTCTATTTATATTTGGAGTTCCTTGACCTTCGTGTTCCATCACTTTAAATACTCCACCTTAGACCATAGCCTTCTAAAGCACTGGTTGGAAAATGAACTTGCAAGATCTGCAAAGATGCTTCTTCTGTTAGATTGAGGAGATAGGCACAGTACCTTTGTTCTTTCATACGAATTGTGGATTAGAGTGTGAAATATGATTTCACTGTAACGACAGTGGAAGAAATGAAGTCCAATGCTTGTATTAGCTTTTGTTTCCAAACTCAAATTAGGCATGTACTATGATTGATTGAATGAACGTTCCGAGGGCACTCCTATTAAGTTTGTTATATATAGAAATCGGTTGTTACATCAAATGACATTTTTCGTCTTTATCATCGTTACGTAATGATGAATTTAACAATATTATTTAATAAAATTTAAGTAATATTAAAAAAAATTAAAATAATAATACAATACAATACAATATATAATAACCATCCAAACAAGCTATTAGTGAATGACAATCTTATGCTATACCCTGAAAGCTAACATAACATGAGTGATGGTAATTTGAACGAAACTTTTTCTGTTATCGCTCAATAATGGTTAGCATACCTGCTACAGTTGCTTTGGTAGGGTGGATCTAGTGCTAGGGCATCGGGTTCATCGAAACACAAAACTACAATATTGTATCTGAGCATATTTTTTTTTTAAAAAATCTACTACATATATATCTATATTATATTAAAAGTGGGAAGCCCATAACTGAAAAGTTAAATTACATAAATACCCTTCTAAATAATTTAAATATAAAAAAATATAATTAATTAATAATATTTATTAAAAAGAAAAAACCCAATTTTATTTGACATGTCCTTTCCAAAAGGTTGTGTCTTTTTAGTAAGTAATTAAACGTCCTTTTTCAAATCTATTTAACCTCTAATTTAGTGGAAAATTATACTCCTATTTAAACATAAAGATACACATTCTCGTATTAAAGAAACGATTGATTAATAAATTTATTCTCTTCAATTAAGGTACATGCGTTTGTAATGCGTTAAAATGGTTAGACGACCACTATGCTTAATCCTTTTGTTATTACTAATTTGCTTGCTCATACCAAACTTCTTTTCGGTCTTTATATCATTTCAGATTATTTGGGTCACTAGAGTGAAGATAATTTTTTTTCCTTTTTTATTGGTTATGAATTTGTCTATGTGCGTTGGTTTATTCTTAAATTATTAAAATAACCTTTTCATAAAATATATATATATTTCGCGATAATAATCAAAAAAATACCTGAAAGATATTTTGTGTTCTTTCATCAATAATTAACTTTTACGAAATTGTTTGTCTAGAAGGAAAGAACTACTTATTTAAAAAAAAAAAACATAACTGATGCCTTGATTTAAAGGGTTGTGTTCCTTCAGATTAGAATAGATTTTCAAATGTTTTGCTTCACAGTTATTTTATCACACGTGATAGTAGCAATCTAAAATGAAAAACAAATAGTTGAATCAATTATTAGATTGATTTCCTTGTGCTGATCCTTTTTCTTTCATTTGCACACAGATAGGTATGAATTTTTGCTGTTACTTAACTGTATGCAGCTTTTGACTCTCCTCTATGGAAAAATGAGTATCCGTAGTAGTGGCACAACTGATATCATGGCGAACATTAATATGTAAACTGAAGGTACTACTGATTGTTTAGCATTTAGAACTAGCAATTACCACTCTAATGTTATAATTGTATTTACTTTAATAATTTAATTCACATTTGTTCAACTATTGCTGAATAATTAATTTCTAGTTAAAGGCTTTCAAGTAAAAATACTTCTTCTTAAAACACATTTTGTTATTCTTCATTCTACCAATGTTGAAGAATATATTCATTTTTTTTAAAGAAAAAAAATCTTATACTTCAATTCCAAATTTTTTTTCTTGAGTTCTTGTGGTATAAGAAATTAGTAAAGAATAGAAATTTAATTTTTTTGGTAGGTATTATATCCTGAGTATCGAATTTCTATTAAACTGTTTGCACAGTGTAGAGAAATTGCTATCCTCAAAATAGTTTCATTGGAAAAGGTGCTGCCTGCATTCCTTTAACATTTTAATTAAAATTCTTTGCATAATTTGATATTTGGATAATTTTTAATATTTCTACAATATGCAAGTGGTGGTGAAAATATGGATATCGTTTTAATAGTCACATTTATTGATAATGTTATCCACTAACCACTGCTCTTTTAATTCGGAAGAGGCATTACAACTTACGGAAGAAATATTTTATCTATATTTATAACTTCAAAAGTAAGATACCTTTATTGACTTTGATAAATAATTTTAAAGGTGAGTCATAAATTTATTTGTTCCAAGTTGAAGGGGAGTGCGACAATTTAATAGTCTTTAAAAAAAGTTTTTAGTCTTTTTTTGGCACAGGAATTTTGAATACTTAATTTCTTAACAATATTTAGCATAATTTTATGAGTTCTAGCTTTTTTGAACAGTATTTGATAGAAGTTTAAAAATCAGTATTTGACGTTAAAGTTGAAGTTGAAAAGAAGTTTAAAATTTTGTTTGATATAAATTTCATTTAAATAAGAAGTTAAACTTTTGTGAGTGATACGTTGCTTCTTTTGAGATAATGAAACTAAATCTTTAGCTTCAAAATCATTAGAGACAGAGAGAGACTTGCAATAAATATGTGTTCAAATACCTTAATAAATCAAACATAAATTCTTAAAGTCTGCATATATGATAAAAATTTAATATTTTGCAATACTAATTTTATAGTGATGTGAGATAAACGTGCAACTCACGTTCAAAAATACTAGTATAATAATAAGTACTTTAAAGGTCAAACTTATCAAATTAAAATCTTAAATTTAAATTTGTTTGTGCGCTTTGGTCGTATCATTGGGCTTCCTTAATAGAGATAAAAATCAACATCAATATGCACAATAAGTAGGGAGAAGTGCACGATTAGCCACTAATAACATATGTATTTACTTTTAAGCCATTGTTTAAAATGTCTTTAGTCTTTAGCTAATGCTTTAATAAACTTTACTTGCCCGAACGAAAATACCCTTCTACTTATAAAGTTCAGGACCAAGTGTCCTTAACTTTTGAACTTGTAACTCTAAGTTCAGGACTTTAGGACTACATGTCCTTAACTTTTTAACTTGTAACTCTAAGTTCAGGATTTCAGGACTACATGTCATTAACTTTTGAACTTGGAACTCGAAGTTCATGACCACATGTCCTTAATTTCTGTGCTTGTAACTCTAAATTAATGACTACTTGTCCTTAATTTTTGTGCTTGTAACCCTAAGTTATTGACTACTTGTCCTTAACTTATGAACTTGTAAGTCTAAGTTCAGGACCTATTGTCCTTAACTTTTGAGCTTGTTAGTCTAAGTTCAGGACCAAGTGTCCATAACTTTTGAACTTGTAACTGTAAGTTCAGGATCTATTGTCCTTAACTTTTGGGCTTCTTAGCCTAAGTTCAGGACCTATTGTCCTTAACTTTTGAACTTGTTAGTCTAAGTTCAGAATTTCAAGACTTATTGTCCTTAATTTTTGAACTTGTAACTGTAAGTTCAGGACCTATTGTCCTTAATTTTTGAGCTTGTTAGTCTAAGTTCAGGATCAAGTGTCCTTAACTTTTGAGCTTGTAAGTCTAAATTCAGGACCAAGTGTCCTTAACTTTTGAACTTGTAACTGTAAGTTCACGATCCATAACGTAACAGAAAACCAAAAATACATCAAAAAAATCACAAACCGAAATACATCTACCACCATAATTGCATACATCAAAAATTTTCATATAATTCACCACTTTCTAACATTTCCAATTTGATTCGTTTCATACATAAGAAAATTACAGAAAAAAATTTCAGATCTGCACTTGCTATTCCAATTTCTACTCGAATTTTCTTCTCGTAACTTGCAGAATCTTCCATTTTCTCTTGTATGCAAATTTTTTTAATTCGGATCACCAATGACAACTTTGAGCTGGAATTTCTGCAATGAGTTATCGAAGGTCAGTCTCTGCTACGAGCTATCGGACATCATGTCCTTAATATTTACACAACAAAGGATAAAAATATCTTTTCATATTAATTTTAAGAAAGCAATGACTATTTTTGCTCAACATTAAAAACACTGGATAAAAAGTAAATACCATATTAAAAAGTGACTATTCCACGCCATTTCTACCAATAAGTAGAGCACCTAAAGAGAAAATGATTTTCATCATAAAACAAAAAGACAAATAGAATGCACATACGGATTGATTTGGCTTACCTCCTGTACAAAATCAGTCAAGTTCTTCCAGTTTAGGTTTAATTTTTATGACACCTGTCCCTTCTAATTAAATCTAAAGGTCAATATTTATTTAACTAAAAACAGTCCATCAGACCATGTTTAAATAAAAAATCATTCCCTGGATCAGTACCAATTTGGCAAAGCATCCGAAAATACTGCTAGGAAAATCGTTCTGGTTGGAGAAAAGATATTTTCTTACCATAAAAATCATGGAGAAACGGAATTTCTATTTTGTAACCATTACAAACAAACGTATTATCAAAAAGTAAGAGTAACTCAAAATTTATTGTAGTTCGATGTTACGATCGCTTCAATTTTGTATGCAATTAAGTTTTCTGCTACCATTAAAGATCAAACTCTATATGATGTCGGAGGGTGCAAATAACACTAATGAATTTTAATTATATTGAAGAATTACTGGAATTATGAAAATGATACATAGGTGCAGATGGATGGGAAGCAAAATAAAGTAGAACATACAACTGGAAATTGAGTTTATCACCATAGAACAAAAAGATAATGGAGTACATATAATGTAACCTGCCCATCTAGAGCGCCAATAGCATATTTAACTCCTTTTATAAACTTTACCTTTATTCTCTACTAGCATTTGCACGTACGAAATTTTAAATTCATAAATTTGTAGACGTAACACAGATGTATGCTATAGAAATGAAATAACATTGAAAAAGAAGTAAACTTTGGAAAAGAGATACCATTGTTGCCCATGCAAATAATGTACGCAAAGTTTTAAAGAATCTGTTTTATGTTAGTTTTAAAAGTAAAGTGGCTTAGTGGGTAATTTCTTTAGTCATCTAAACGCCTTTTGGAGCAAGGAGACAAAAATTAATGGCAAATTAGGAAGAAGGTGACATGATTTTCCATATTGTTCTTGTCTGTATCATTCTTCTTCCCGCTCCTACATATATCTCAAAATTAAAAAGTTCCCACTCTTTTTCTGTGATCATAATTCATACTACTTAGTTGCAAAAACCTTTCATTTCTGTTCAATTTCCATGGCACCCATTGACCCACATTCCTTCGCCGATTCAGCCCACCCGCTCACTACTCATATTTCCCTCACTTTCTTTTTCGATTTTCCATCTTTCACCATTTCCTCTGCCACTCTTCTCTCACTCCCCACCCCTTACACTGGACCCCTCACTCTCGATACTCGCTATCTCTCTGTCTCCTCTGTGCTTGACCCACTTTCCCTTTCCCCTCTCCCTTTCTCCCTCTCTCCTGATTCCCCAATTCTTGGACAGTCACTCACCGTTTGTCTTTCTAACCAAACCCAAATCTTGATTCTCTCCAAAACTAGCCCTTCGAGTTCTGCCCTTCAGTGGCTTTCCCCTCCTCAGACATTCAACAAGACTCACCCTTATGTCTACACCCATTGCCAGCCCATTCACGCACGTTCGATCTTTCCTTGTCAGGACACACCCGCTGCGCGTGTCAAGTACGCTGCGAAGTTGAACATCCCCCGCCAATTATCAGCTGTTATGGCCGCCAGACACGTGGAGAGGCGGGACCCACTTCCCTCCGAGGTCCAAGGGGTCTGTGAGGATTCAGTGTGGTGTGGGGATGATAGGGTGGTGGAGGAGTTCGAGATGGAACAGCCTATTCCTCCCTATTTGTTTGCATTTGCTGTAGGAGAGTTGGGTTTCAGGGAGGTGGGACCCAGGACAAGGGTATATGCCGAGGCTGTTAATGAGGTGTTGGATGCTGCTGCTAAGGAGTTTGCTGGCACTGAAGAGATAATTCAGGTTGGGGAGAAGCTTTTTGGACCTTATGAATGGGAAAGGTTTGATCTTTTGGTGTTGCCTCCGAGTTTTCCTTTAGGAGGAATGGAGAATCCGAGGATGGTTTTCTTGACGCCCACGGTGATTAAGGGGGGGGACGCCAGTGGATCGCAGGTGGTGGCTCATGAGCTTGCTCATAGCTGGACAGGGAACTTGATCACAAACAAAAACAATGACCACTTTTGGTTGAATGAGGTACTATAGCTTATTGTATTAAGCACTTTAAAATAAGACATGAAAAGTATAGGAAAATGCTTAATTTATAGAATGGTTAAGTTGTCTTTCCTATTCTCTAAATAAATTTACACCAATAGAAGGGGTAGCCTAGAGGTTGAAGAGTCTGATAGAGACGAATTCTTCTATTGAATGTCGTTAATTGTTTTTGTTTTGGCTCTATTTACATTTGGAGTTCCTTGACCTTTGTGTTCCATCACTTTAAAAACTCCACCTTAGACCATAGCCTTCTAAAGCACTTTTGTTCTTTCATATGAATTGTGGATTAGAGTGTGAAATATGATTTCGCTATAACGACAGTGGAATAAATGAAGTCCAATGCTTATATTAACTTCTGTCTGCAAAATCAAACTTAGGCATGTACTATGAATCTATGATTAACTAATGTTCTGAGGGCACTCCTATTAAGTTTGTTATAGAAAAGAGGGATTCTTTCGTTCTTTCTTTCAATAATTAACAATGTAATAAGTTAGACTGATTCTGGTGTTTGAAGGGTTTTACAACATATGCAGAGCGAAGAATTGTTGAGGCTGTGCAAGGCGAGGAAATAGCTTCATTAAATATTGGAATTGGTTGGAAGGGACTTGTTAAGGAAATGGAAAGATTCAAGGATAACATGGAGTTCACCAAGTTAAAGACAAATCAGGCAGGTGTCGACCCGGATGATGTGTGCTCTGTAGTTCCGTATGAAAAAGGCTTCCAGTTTTTACAGCGCATTGAGAGACAGGTTGGTAGATCATCTAGTCTAGGAGGTATTCTACTTTCTACTTGCAAGAACGAACTTAACTTTTTGTCCACTTTCATTTCTCAGATTGGAAGACCTGCTTTTGATGAATTTCTGAAGAAGTATATTGCTGCCTTCAAGTTTCAATCTATTGACACCGATATGTTTCTCAATTTCCTTAAAGTTAATGTCCCTGGAATAGAGAACAAGATTGATTGAAACTTTGGACCGAAGGCACAGGGATCTCTCCAGATGCCATAGAACCAGTTTCTAACATCTATTCAAAGATTGTTTCACTCGCTAATGAGTTCAAGCTAGGTAGGACGCCAATAGAGGATGAAGTTGCTGACTGGAAAGGACAGGAATGGGAGCTTTACCTCGAGAACCTGCCTAAATCTGTTGAAGCATCTCAGGTAGTAACTGGCCATTAAATGAGAAGTTTCCCTCAGTAAATTGGCAAATTATTTCTTTTCCCATTTGATGAAGTGTGTGCTTTTTCCTTATTTTCTAGTGATAAATCTGATTTAACATTTTGAAAACTTTTTTTACTTTATACAGTGCTGAATCCTCTATCTGTTATTAGTTGATTGTTATTTGTGGTCACACACCTATATACATAAATTTCTTGGATAGACCATAGAAAAATATGTACATATACCATGTCCATATATGTTGCTCCTTTTGTAAATTCCTTTTACCTATGGATCTCTAACATGATGAATTGTCAACTGTTTCTTCTCTCTTGCTGGTCTTGGTGCTTGACTGCAGCCTATCTCATTTTACAACTAAAATTTGTTTCTACAAATTTAAGCAGCAGGCAAATTGATTCAAATGTTTGTTCATCATGCATGTCGTCAGTCGATTCGAACACATGCACCATAGGATTGTGCTGCTTCTTCTCTGTGCTTGTACATGTCCCCATGATTTCGTGGACAGCATTTTAAAAATAAAATAAAATTCAAGTCGACAATGTTGTCTGTTCATTCTTTGTTGTTCCCCCCAATTCTTATCATTTATGTTCTCATTCTTTTAACTATTATTTCCATTTCTTTAACTCATGATTATGTTTCTAATCAAGTAATAAAATCTAGTGCTGGAAGACGTCCACCTCAGTTGATGGTTTTGCACCCCCTACCTCACTGCTAGGAAAATGTCTTGCCTTGCACTCTTGCCTTTAAGATATTGCTTGAACACCCCTATTCCGAAATGGAAAATAGTCGTTCTAAGTCACTTTGTGCTATTTTCAGGTCAGAGCATTAGATGCTGTCTATCATCTTTCTGAATCAAAAAACTATGAGGTCAAGGTAGCTTTTCTTCAGATAGCCATTTCAGCAAGGTGCAGAGAATACTATGGTGTGGTAGAAAAAACTCTGAAAGAAATTGGCAGGATATTGTACCTTCGTCCGCTCTACACTGCACTTGTGCAAGGTGCTGGAAAGGAAGAAGACAGAGTTTTCGCTAGAAGGGTATTCTCGGAAGCCTGTGATTGTTATCACCCCATAGCTCATGCTGTCATTGAAGCTACTCTTGCCAAACATATTTGAAGTTTGTGTGAAGCCAAACCTTGCTAATGTAATCCTAATGTAAAATAAAAACATGTTTAGCAGCTAATGTAATTCGAGGTTTGTGTAAAGCCAAACCTTGCTAATATAAAATAAAAAGGAAAGCAGTGAAATTTTTGCTACCTTGAATTGTGAAAAATGCTTCTCCAAGAAAAACATTTCTACCAAAAGTGGAAAGATGACTTCCCTCCTCAGTTATGAGCTTGAAATCATTTTTCTTTAGACTTATATCATAACTCTTACTATCACTTAGTATTTTGAAAAATAACACTTATCAACCTTGCAAGATATAAGAGATATCTTGAAAAAAATGTCACCATACCTTCTGTAGGATTACCATATCTCACCAACTTTTATATCAAACCAAACACTAGAAAATAAGCCGAAAGAATTATTTTTCAAGATGAAAAAGCTTTCCCCCAAATGCACTCTGAATTTTCCCTAATGGACAAACTTCAAGAAAGGTGACTACCCCCCCCCCCCCCCCCCCCCTAAAAAACTCATATATTGAACTCATAGAGTTTAAATCCTGGTCCGCCTCTAACTAAACGGGAAATCTTGAAACCATGTATGAATGCTTGGCTCTTTGTTCATAATGAAGAAATTCCAGCTGCTTTGAAGCCTTATAGAACTTTCCAGAAGGAGAAAAAGTTGGAAGAAAATGACTTTACTGGGGCTGTTTTTGAAGGGAAGTTTATGGTCCTGATGAGTTTAAAGCCCTTGAGAACTTTCTTAGTCGGCTGAGATTTATGCCAAGATTTTGGGGTCTAATGAAGAGTCCTGCATTTGCTGTTGTTGGGACTCTAAAGGCTGTAGCAAGGAATATTGTCATGATGCTTCAGGCTTATGTGAAGAAGTTGGAAGAAGTGGAGTTCAATAAGTGGTTTTATGGCTGGCAATATGGTAAGTTAATGTTTGTCTGTCAATTCGATTCAATTTTTTTAGAATTTGTGGAAATGGAATTTTGTAAATCTAGTTTTCTCGAGATATTTGATAATTAGTTTCTGATTATTCTTCCTAGTCGTGTGGTTAGCGTTGTGGATATAATGGTAACCATTTACTGGAACTAGGGCGTGTTATGTTATGTACTAACTAATGTGTACCTTTATGATATATATATAAGTGGAGTCTTGTTTTGACTGAATGAGAAATTGATCTATTGTTGTTAGAGTTTTCAGCTTTAAAATGTGGTGCGTTGTTTCTAAAATGATGATGGACTGAATGAATCAACTAAGATGTTGATGAAAAAATGGTCTGCCCAGGCCTTAGCTTAACCAACATTTCTTTTTAGTTCCGTTCCCCGGCATGCTAAACAAGAAAAAAAGGAACAATAAGAAGAAAAGAGTTTGATTTCTCATTTCTCAATGTATTTTTGATGAATGAGAAAAATATATCTTTTGTGTTCTAGTTCTTCTGAGCTCACAGGTTAAGGATTATAGCTCCTTAGTCTTCCCGCAAAAAGCAAAGCATCAAAGACCTATGTCCTCTAGGTAGGAATTAAGGTGTGCCTTCACCTAAAATATGGTGGCTTCCTCTTTCCATTAATTACTCTTTGTTTTCGTATCGTAATTTCAGCCTTTATATGTACCAAGTGATATATGCATCTTGTACTTACTAGTTACTCCTAACAATACTAGATTTCAACTGATATTTTCTAGAAATCGAGTCTTGTGTTAGGCTGCTTTGATTTCCTTTTCTCTTGTAATCTACCCCATCTCGACCTAGTCCTCCTAGCTTCCTGTTCCTATAGCATACATTTGTGCATGTGCTTGTGTGATTTGAATCTAATGAAATAGCTTTCTTCAAAGTTTCCATGCCACAAGGTTTTTATAAATCTTAGCATGGTGCATTATCTCTGCTTTAAAGTTTGATTTCCATGAGTGCTATTTCCTTATATGTGTCTAAGCCAAGTGCATAGGTTTGTTTTTTGTTATAAAGCTGAACCTTGGAATGGCGAGCATTCTGATGATAGATCCGTAGTTACCTTTGTTCAGTGTAGCTTCTCTAGACAGGTAGATACAAGTGTATTCTAAGAACTTTTGGAGGATGTCACTATAAACCTAATTTTTAAAATGCTGCATGTCATTTCTTATCACAAAAATTCTTGTGAGAACACTAAAATCACCAGGTCAACTGCTTCTGTGATGCCACATACACATAGAGACGATTTTTTTTGATAGGTGATGCCATATAGAGATGATAAAATCTTGTATCGGTCCATCAGCTGGAACTAGTTATTTCTGGTAATGTTAATGTGTGTGACTGTGTATCTCTAGAACTGGACCAGAATTTGTCCAGCTGTAGTTCTAGAACTCATCATATTCAGCAGTTCTTTGTCCATTAAGATGTTTTCCACTTGATATTTGGTTTTTGATTGGGGCAATAATTCATCCAAGTCCAAAATGCTTGTCTACTAGAATTTGCTATTGAGGAAAAATATTGATTTGCTAGAGTGTGCCTAAATATTTTCAAAACTATAACATGATGTTTTAAATTTACGATCTTATTCTTCTTGTGTACTACTGAAGAAGTAACTTCTCAAGGTTTGTGATGAAAAATGATTACATTGATCGAGAGAGTGAGAGAGAGAAGGTTAAGGGTGAGGTTTTACTCAAACAGAAAGGCAGATATAAGATGTCTTGTAGGTTTAGATCTTAAAAGTGATGTTCCCATGTCCAAAGTGTAAATTTCCTTCTCCCTCTTAACTAATGGGAGGAGCTTACTTTTGGGACTATGCGATGAGAAGGTGTATGTCTTGCTAAACACATAAAACCTTAACACAAGAAAGTGACGAAGTAGCAGAATACAGCACCAGCGGAGCATACAAAGGTAACAACATCCATAATAATGAATGCTTTAAAAGCTACTTTCCTTATTAGAATTGCCATCCCCTGATTAGGTACAGTGTTGCTAGACGAGATTGTCAGTGCCATACGGGAAAACCAATATCAAGAACAATTGAGAGAACAAAAATGAGAATTGAGAATGAAAGAAAGCTTGATTGCATTAATGAAAGCTATTGCAGAAAAACAATGCGGTGTCGAGGGGAAGAGACACCAGTACAAAAAATTGTTTGCTTGCTAGAAAGTTTGATTGCTTGATCCCCCAAATAGTGCTTAAAAAAAATAAACCAAAGTTACAAGGCTAGACTTAACTAAGCTAGAGAAACATAATGGAACTACATGAAATAAAACTACTCTATATTTACAATGAAAAGAACTTAGTTTTCTACAAGGTAGAAACAGGTCCTCAGCAACATTGTCTTTGGTATCACGGTCTCCGCGCACGACGTTGTATGCACGCGGGCGCTGTTGGCATTTGCCTGCGGCTAGGCACTGTCGGTGGGGCGACAGAGGCACATGCGCACTTGTCACTTGGCGCAACCAAGACCACGGGACCGTCCGTGACGCTAGGCGTTATGAGGCTTGCTAGGACGCCAGGGGGCGCACCCAAAGAGTCATGGGGCATGGCTAAATCATTTTTTTGTTTTCTTTCTCACTTTTCTCTTCCTGTTGTTGTGTCTGGTCCTTTGTTTTCACTTTTTCCTTTGGCTTTGCTTTGTCCTGCAGCCCTATCTTGAAATCACGTCTTCCGATTCTACAAACTTGAAGCAAATGGGCATTCTATTCTGTCCTATAATTGTTATCCAATGTCATTGTTTGCCTCCCAAAGTTCATGGATGATGACAGTTTTGTCTAATAGTGTGATGATCCAAAAGGTCATCACTTGTTTTAAAAGTTAAATCTGTGTTCCGAGGTCTTGAAAACCTTTTTTTGTCTCACCTTTATTTGCTTGCGCAGTCCGGACACATTTCCGGAAAGCTTTTGTGTGAAATTTAAGAAAAATAATAAAATTGGCCTTTAAAATTGATTAAAGTTGACTTTGGTCAATATTCTTGGTAAACGGGTCCGGACCAGTGATTTGACGGTCCCGGAGGGTCCGTAGGAAAATATGGGACTTGGGCGTGAGCCCGGGATTGAATTCCGAGGTCCCTAGCCCGAGAAATGAATTTTTGAAAGAAATTGTTTAACTGAAATTGCAAGAGTTTTTGGAAAGTTAACGATGTTTGAATTTGATAGTATCGGGCCAGTATTTTGGTTTCGGAGCCCGGTACAGGTTTAATATGGTATTTGAGTTGTGCCTGTAAAATTTGGTAAGAAACGGAGGTCATATGACGTGTTTCGGACCCTCGGTTGTACAATTTGAAACTTTAAGAGTTCTTGAGATTTTCCTTTGATTTTGATGCTAAACTCGTAGTTCTAGGTATTATTTTGGTGATTTGATCGCACGAGTAAGTCCGTATGATGTTCTTAGGTTTGTGTGCAAGTTTGGTTTGGAGCCCCAAGGGCTCGGGTGAGTTTCGGGATGTTTTGGACTTAGAGATTTCTGCTGTCTTGGTTGTTGCAGGTGCACAGGTATTTTCTTCTTCGCGTTCGCGAAGGTACTCTCGCGAACGCGAAGTGTAAAAATTGTCTGAAAGAAATTCCTTCTACGCGAACGCGAGGCACAGTTGGCGAACGCGGAGTGTTGGGGGCATTACCCTTCGCGAACGCGACCTAGCTATCGTGAAGGTGAAGGCCTTTCTAGCAGGGACCTGGTGGAGGGTAAAATACTCTACGCGAACGCTGCGATTGGCTCGCGAACGTGAAGGTCAGGGGGGTGAACCTTCGCGAAAACGTACAATATCTCGCGAATACGAAGGCTCTTCTAGCCAAAGCTTCGTGAACGCGAAGAAGGTTTGCCCAGCGAATTAAAAACAGAACCTAGGTCGGGATTTCTTCAAAATTTCATATCTCCTTCCCTAAAATCAGACCTTGGGCAATTTTTGAAGAAAAGTTTCAACACCAAATCATTGGTATGTGTTCTTAAACCCATTTCTTTCATTTTTCATCAACACCCATTAGATTTCTAGGCCTAAATCTTGTTCTTTAAGGGTAGAAATTAGGGATTTTAAGAGAATTAGGAATTTTAGAAATTTGGGAATTTAGACCTCGATTTGGGGTCGGATTCCAAAACTAATTGCATATTTGGGCTTGTAGGTGAATGAGTTTTGGTTCGAACCTCGAGTTTTGATTGAGCAGGCTCGGGTCGGGTTTTGACTTTTTGGAAGAATGTTGTGATATCTGTAATTTTTCATTTGAGTTGGTTTCTTTGGCTTCAATTAATGTTATAAGTTAATATTGACTAGATACAATTGAATTGGAAGAGGAATCAAAAGGAAAGCGGTATTTGAGACTTGAGTTTGGCCGTGGAATTCGAGGTAAGTGTTTGGCCTAACCTTAGTTTGAGGAAATAGGTGTTGTGTCTTATTTTCTATGTGTTAGTGTCGAGTACGACGTATATGTGAGGTGACGAGTATCTATACGTGTCAAGCATGCTCGTAAGGCTTATATTAATATTGTTGTGGCTTCATTATCTATTATTCATGCTTAAATTGATGATTAGAACTGTGGAACAAGCTTATGATAAATCCTTGGTAATTCACCATTGTTGAGTATTGGTTCAAGTTTAGGTTTATTTTGTGAAGTAACTGTTGAAACTAGATTGGTTATAGCTGATTCCCTTGCCGGGATGATATTGCTTCTATTATTGACTCCATTGCCGGGACGGTATTGTTTCTATTTGATGTTTATATTGTTGATTCCCTTGCCGGGATGTTATCATTGTATTTGTTTGAGTAATAAGAGTGTAAAGTACGAAGGGTGATGCGTGAATGATATTGTGAGTGATAATGCACGAAGGGTGATATCGTGCTGATATTATGAGTGTTAATGCACGAAGGGTGATGCTGTGCCATATTAATAAAATTAAAAGCATGAAGGGTGATATCGTGCCATGATCTGAGAGAGTAAAAGCACGAAGGAAAATGTCGTGCCGATTCTGTTGATTCTACAGTGAGGACGAGAGTAAAAACACGAAGGGTGATGTCGTGAACTTGTTTCTGTGTTATTATTTCCGTTGCTTCAAGTTTGATGTTTACTTTGTCGCTTTACCTTATCGTTGTCATAACCTGATATCTCCCTCAGCATGTTCTCTTTTTTCTGTCTTATTCTGTTAATTCTTGCTATTATTTCTTCTCGTATATGATTAAATTGCACATGTTTATATGGTTGTTGTGCTAGCCTCGTCACTACTTCGCCGAGGTTAGGCTCGACAGTTACCAGCACATGAGGTCTGTTGTACTGATACCACACTCTGCACTCTTATGTGCAGATCTCAGTACTGGACCCTACGGACCGTAGTTCGAGGTTGCTGCTTTCAGTCCAGTGGAGACCCGAGGTAGTCCTGCAGGCGTCCGCAGCCCTTGACGTCCCCTTCTATCATATTCCATTCTGTTTTTATCTATTTTAGAGACATACTTATATTTCCTATTCAGTTCATTGTTTGTATTATTCGTAGACAGTCCGTGACATTGTGACACCAGTTTGGACGGAGTTGTATTTTGGATTTCGTACTAGTATTTAGTTAAATTGTTAAATTTCGTTCTTTCGCATTTTATTCCGCTGTTTATGTTATGTTAATTTGTAATTGCTAAAATATAAAGTAAAAGGATAAACAAATTATTAACGTTGGCTTGCCTAGCGGGTTCAATGTAAGGCGCCATCACGGTCCCGGCGATGGAAAATTCGGGTCGTGACAAGTTGGTATCAGAGCTCTAGGTTGCTTAGGTCTCACAATTCATGGACAAGCTTAGTAGAGTCTGAGGGATCGGTATATAGACGTTTGTGATTATCCCCTAGAGGCTACAGAGTTTAGGAATGACTTCACATCTATTCTTGTCTGTCATGCCATTTGATTTCTCAATGCTAATTGAACTTCTACTCTGTTCTTTCGCAGATGGTGAGAACACGTGCTTCTTTATACGCTTATCAGCAGCCTGATCCCCCAATGACAGCTCCTACGAGGGGCAGAGGACGAGGCCAAGGTCGTACTAGAGGCCAAGGCAGGGGCAAGGCTCAGCCCAGAGCAGCAGCACCAACGGCGGAGCTTCAGGTTGAGTTTGATGATGAGGTTCCAGCCTAGACCGTTCCAGCATGACCAGCTCAGGTCCCAAAGGGGTTCATCGTCGCCCAGTACTCCAGGATGCTCTAGTCCGTCTAGTGGGCCTAATAGAGAGTATCGCCCAGGCAGGCTTACTTCTTATAGCACCAGCCGTCTCTCAGGCTATGGGAGGAGCACAGACTCCCGCTACCCGAACTCCGGAGCATATGGCTCCCCAGTTTCAGACTCTAGCAGCTCAGCCAGTTGGGGTAGTTCAGTCGGGTGTTGTAGTTCAGACCGGTGATGGAGCAACTATGTTTGTTGATGCTTTGTGGAGGTTGTACAATTTCACCAATCTCTTCACCACTACCTATGGTGGTACATCTTCAGAGGATCCCCAGAACTATTTGGACAGCTATCGTGAGGTTCTACAGAACATGGGGATAGTGGAGACCAATGGGGTCGACTTTGCTGCTTTTCGTCTATTAGGTTCCGCCAAGACTTAATAGAGAAATTATTGTTTGGCTAGGCCAGTTGGGTCACCGGCTTTGATTTGGGATAAGTTCTCTCAGCTATTTCTGGAGAAATTTCTTCCGATCACTCAGAGAGAGGGCTATCAGAGACAGTTTGAGCGTCTCCAGCACGGTTCTATGATCGTCACTTAGTATGAGACCAAATTTATTTCTTTGGCCCATCATGCTCTTATCATACTTCCCATCGAGAGAGAGAGGGTGATGCGGTTTATTGAGGGACTAGCTTAGCCTATCAGATTACAGATGGCTAAGGAGACAGGGAGTGAGATTTCTTTCCAGGATGCAGCCAATGTGGCCAGACGAGTTGAGATAGTTCTATTACAGGGGAGTGGTCAGGGGTCTGACAAGAGGCCCAATCATTATAGTGGGTTCAATGGTGACTCATCTGGAGGCAAGGATTCTTTTGGTAGGGGCCATTGTCACACCTCCGTTTTCCGACACCTCGAGGGTATAATGGAGTTTTTTCCAACTTAAAGTGACAATCAAAATGGGATTTATTTATTTAAGTTCAGAGTCGCCACTTGGGATAATTTATGGTGTCCCAAGTCATTGGTTTAAATTCCGAATCGAGGAAAAGATTGAGTCTGTTATACAGTCCGCGAACCAGAAATCCGGGTAAGGAATTCTGTTAACCCGGGAGAAGGTGTTAGGCATTCCCGGGTTCCGTGGTTCTAGCACGGTCGCTCAACTGTTACAATTGGCATATTATATGACTTTAGTACATGCTTTAGCCTATGGTTTGATTTTAACTTTATAGCCGCTTTTATTCATTTTTAGGAAGTTTGCAACGTCATTTTAAATATGTCTTGAACCACGTCACATAAATGCACCCGTGGTCCGCAACACATTTTATATAATATTGTGATTTGGATTTGGGTCACATAAATGCGCACCCGAGTTTAGGAAGGTAGATTAATAAAACAACGCGCCTAAAGCAACTACGCGTTTGCAACTTTGCGAGGGCCATGGAAATTCGCTAAATGGCACGCCTCAATTTCTAAGGGTAAACAAGATTAATTAAACGAGGGCCATACAATTGCCATTTTTGTTTGGCACGATGCACCTCAATTTATTCTAATCAAGAAGTTTCTAAATTAAACTCCGAGGGCCATACTTTATCCAATCGGTTATTATGGCACACCTCCAATCTAAGAGAAAACTGAATTAATTAATTGAATACTAAAATTATAATCACCCTAAGTTAAAGTCCAAACTAAATCAGCTCAAAAAGAAAAACCAACAATTAATACCAAACAATGTACAACCCATTTCAGAACTTGGGCCTGATACCTAATGCCGAGATTTTAAAGCTATCCGATTGTGGACTGCACAAATACATGAACTGGGCCAAAGAAAACGGGCCTGAGGCCAACCCATTGAAATAAAGCTACAACCCATGATCGAACCCCTTTAAAGGCATAACATATGCACCTAATTAGAAACTAAAGCTGATTCAAAATACCTTTGTTTTTCTCTTTTTTTTATACCAAATGAGACAAAATGATAGGTAAAGCTTGGCTCAGACACCACACCCTATCCATGCAATTTTCACCTTGAAATAAAGTTTAACGTTCAATGTACATCTTCGCATCATATTCAGAAATAAACACCCACATTAAAATTTCTAGTTATGTTAATGAAACTCTGGATACAAATTGCTCATCATTTTTAATTTAACTATACACATTACAATTCTAAGAAGACCAGTTGTACACCTTGAACCAAAAGGATCTCAGATCTGATTGCAATCTCAAGTTCCATTTATAACCTTTTAAACCTTAAAGAACCTAAGCATGAATAAGCGAATTTAGATGCATGATATGCAGAGAATTAGACCCAAATGTAAATGATTTGAGCCAGCAAACACCCGGCTCTTAGTCACACCCAAAACCAAACAGATTCACAGTTAGTGTTGAAGAAAAAGATCCTTCAGTTGATATACACCTAACGTCTTAAGTTAATACACAAATGACATCTAAATACTTTACTGAACCAAATATCATTCAATACAAAACCCATATCTAATCCTGAGATACCAATGCAATGCTAATTTAATCTATTAATCACATATATAAAAAGAACTAAGCCAGAAAGATGCAAGGAAACATAAGGCAACAAACTTAAACTAGGGAAAAATTAATATAGCCAACAAAGAAAACTCTCTTTCTTCAATTCAACTGGAAACCACATCTTCACAAACTAGCCTTATACAGACATCAGTTCCATTCAGGATTCAATGAAATACCTGGGAAATAAGAGGAAATAAGAAGAAAGTGAGGTTCAGTAGATGAACAAAGCAGCAACAACACAGCAGGACTCAACACTAACAGTCCATTTCAGCCAGAAAATGATGTGAAACAATCCAAAGTCCACCCTCAATTGCACATACCAATCAACTGATTATACAAGTGAGCAAGAAATTAACCAAGTTATCAGAATAGCCTTAATTAAATTGACTAGGTGACTAATTGGAACAATAACCACACCATTTAATCAAAAGAAACCAAACAAATCAAGTAGGATCGGAGAACGGATTTGGAAACAAAAAGAATAAGAAGAAAAAACCAAAGTAGACCAAACTGACAAATATCACACTTGGCCGCAAATTTGGTTAAATTTCAAATAAGGAAAAAGAAAAGAAAAAAGATGGGCAATAAGTGAAACTGATAAAATAAACAGACCCAAAATTGAAACGAAACTTACTGGCTAAACTCGAAATGACACTCGATATCTTGACTCATTTGAAACTGATACCAGTCGCTTTTCTCTATCAAGAAAGAACGACTAGCATCAGCTTTGTAGTGAGTCAACCTTCCAAACATGAGAAAAGCACTCCTGGGTCAATGTATGCCACCAGATCTGACCGCAACTGGTTTTTACTTTTAAGGCTTGAATTTGGATCTAAGATTCGAGGGGATATGGGCAGATATGAGGGTAACTGGTTTGTGATTTAGGAAGAGGGGGTCACGGGGCTCATGGGGTGTAATTTTGGTGGTGAACGGAGGTGGCTCCACCACCCTCAAGTGGTGGGGTTTGAAGGCGGCTACTAGGGTTTGTTTAGTCGTCTCTGAGGATGGTGAGTTTGAGAGATGAGACGAGGGGGGTTAGGGGTTCAGACAATATTAGACTAATGAGACCCATAGTTCCCAACCGTTGGATTTGAAGGAAATCAACGGTTGGGATTCATATTTATCGAAACGGGGTCGTTTGGTAGGGGGACCGGTTTTGGATCGGGTTTGGGCCTAGCTTTGGAGGGTATAATCAGGTACTGAGGTGCTTGGTTTGGGCTTGGAGACCTGGATTTAAAAAGGCCCAAAACGAAAAATCTGATCTCTTACTTCGTTTCTTTTTAATTATTTCAAAAATTATTTTTTATTTTCTTTTAGAAAAACAAAAATAAAACCTTAACTAATTCAAATTAATACTACCACATTGAATCAATTAACCTTAACTAATAATTACCACAATTACTAAAAAATCAAATTAAAGAAAAACTACCAAAATTCAAAATTAAAATTAGAAATGCAAAAATAAACTATTTTTTGTGATTTTTCCCATTCTTATAAAACAACTAATTTGTTAATCAATCCTAAAATATAGAATTAAATCCTAAATGCAAATGTACCATATTTTTGTATTTTTCATAATTTAAACAAAATTAACATGCTCAGACAAATGCAAGCAATTAACGAAAAAGATGCTACAAAAATCTACGAAATTGCAAATAATGGAAAAAAATTGTTTTGTTTTGAATTTGTGGGAATAATTCATATAGGACAAAAATCACGTGCTCACAACTGCCCCTTTTTGCTCGGAAACACGAAGAGTTTTCGTGCAAAGATAAAGTGAGCGGATACGAGCGATTTTTGCCCGTTTGAATACTCCGTGGGAAGCATTTTTTGAAAGATTTGACCGCACCCTGCTTCCGAGGTTGCCTACATATCCTTGTCTATAAAGGAATCAGGTCAGTGTAGTTCAGGAAGTTTTAGTAGCTGGGACTACCATGAAGCTGTAATTTCACTATTGCTGCTACTACTGCTTACTAACCTCCTTATTACACCATGACAAAATAAAAGGAGCTAGGCTAAACTATGATCTATGAATTACAAGAATCCTATATATATCTTCAAACTTGATCTTGCAGTTCCTGTTTCCTTGTTGTCTTGTATTTTCCAAGTAGAGTTCCTTTGTTGCCGACTTGAATTGTAATTTTGAGATGCTTTCCCTTTTCTTCAGGTGGACGCCTAATTGCCAACTTGAATTGTATTCCCGTGCTTTCCAGGTGGGCGCCTGATTGCTGAACTTGAACTGTATTCCCGTACTCTCCAAGTGGGCGCCTGAGTGCCAAAACTTGAACTATATTCCCGTGCTCTCCAGGTGGGCGCCTGATTACCAAAACATTGAACTATATTCCCGTGCTCTCCAGGTGGGTGCCTGATTGCTGAACTTAAACTGTATTCCCGTGCTCTCCAGGTGGGCGCCTGATTGCCAAAACTTGAACTGTATTCCCATGCTCTCTAGGTGGGCACCTGATTGCTAAACTTGAACTGTATTCCCGTGCTCTCCAGGTGGGCGCCTGACTACTGAACTTGAATTGTATTCCCGTGCTCTCCATGTGGGCGCTTGATTGTTGAACTTGAATTGTATTCCCGTGCTCTCCAGGTGGGCATCTGATTGCTGAACTTGAACATGTTTCTCCCTGTTCTTCAAGTGGGTGCCTGATTTCAACAAAAAATAGACAAACAAAGAAATTTTTTTGTCCCAGTTTGGTAGTTGGGCACATCAGTGAGTGTTAAACTGAATCATGTTACCAAATATTACTAAGAATTTGAAAGCTAGATCCCATTATCCAGGAGGGTCCAAACAACTCCTAGTTAAATGACAGTTTTAAAAGCTGAATTATGTTTTCTAAACGTATGACTTCCGCTAAATCTGGTTATCTAAGAAGGTCTTAAAAACACATCCCATTATCCATGAGGGTCCTGAAAATCAAAAATCAAGTCTTATCTTAAGAGTGACAACTTTTACGGCTGAATTATACTACCCTATAGTAGAACTTATGCTAACTCTTGTTATCTAATGGAAATCTTAAAGCTAGGTCCCATTATTTAGGAGGGTCCTGGCAACTCCTAATTGGATACTATCTCAAGCATGCAAACTGTGAAGCCAACTTATATTCCTTTGGGGTACATTTATGCTAGATTTTGCTACTCTGATTGTTTTGAATTTTAAACTGGATCCCATTTTCCAGGAGGGTCTTGAAAATTTACATTCAAACCTGTCTGGTGCTTGCTTTTCCCCTACGGAGGGTTTCTCCGAAAAACTAAAGCTTTCTTCCCCTGTTTCAATCAAAGAAGAATCTCGTCAGTTTTAAATGTGGTGGTTAGTTGATGGCATTCTTGCTGAAGGTTTCCCCGCTGCCATGTTCTATTTTGACTGGCTCCTCCGAACTGGCCAAGAACTACTTGACTTCCTGACTGACTTTCAACCCATACGACCTTGGATGACCCCGAGTGTTCTATACCCAAATCGTTGTTTTATATCTCTGACCCCTTTATCTAAACCCTCGCATCTCCCATAAAGTTACTAAATCATTTCACCGATGGAAATTTTGCTGACACTTGATGTCCCACTTTGCATCATATTATCCTTGTTATGCTTTGGCTACACTGTGCTTTGTGCAATCTTGGAAGTTGGTAGTGAGATTTGAAATTCTTTCTTATTTGCTTAAACAAGAATGACATTGAAACATCTTAGAGAAATAAAACCCAAAAGAAATGAAATGCAATGACTTTGAGAGTTAAGGATAAGAAGAATCCAACACTGGATGACTGCTAAAATGGAAAAAGGAAAGAGACTTATCTGAGTAAAACAGTTGGTACCAATGATCATGACATGAATTTTGGATTAATCGACCCAATCTGTCCAACCAATCAACTTTCAGTTGCCATACTTTGTTGCCCCGGAGTTTCCATAACCTGACTTCTTTGCCAAAACCTTGACCTTGTTCGGCCTGCGGTGCCCTGAAGGGTTTTCACCAACAAGCCTCTCTCATTTGTTCATCTCTCAACTCACCTTTGCCTTACGGTGCCCGTGAGGGTTTTCACCAATAAGACTCTCTCATTTTTGATTTCTCTCAGCTCTCGTCGCTTATGGTGCCCGTGAGGGTTTTCACCAATAAGACTCTCATTTTCAACATTTTTCTGCTTGGACCAGAGTGTTGCCCCTGATATGAATTACCTCTCCTTGCTTGACTTGGCATCTCTCGAAGACTGATCGGAAGGTCTTTCTTTGGACCATAACTTGGGTTTTTGGATAGGGTTAAAAAGAAAGGATATCAAAGGCTTAGAACAATTCACATGGGTTCAAAATTACAACTTTCGGAATCAGATTTCTTACAACAATCACAACTTCTGCCCCAATTTCTTGCTTGGGGACTTTTGGATTTTTATTTTGATGGGACCGAACCGTGAGGCTGCCTACGTATCGTTAAAAGGAATCAGGTCGAACGTAGTTCATGTCATAGAAATTGCTTTTTTGTTGTGATTTTCTCTTTCCTCTTTCTTTTTCTTCTTTTCTTCCTCCTTTTCTCTTTTGTTGTTTTGTCGTTGTTCTTTTCTTACTTCTTTTTCTCTTCTTTTTTTTCTACTTTTTTTCAATTTTCATTTTCCTTTTCTCTCTTTTCCTCTACTTATCTTTTGCGCTTACGTTTCCTCTCTTTGCTACTGATTCCGAAAGAGGGGTATGAAAGGTAATAAAAGGCTCAAAGGGGGTAGCAACGAATAAAGTGTTTAGATAGCAGAACAAAAATGCCTTCGTCATTCCAATCTTCAAAATATGGCAAGTACAAGAAAATACAATTTAGCCAAATAAAATCATACATAATATCTCTTGACCGCATCGGAATTGATGGCCATTTCTACACACTTGCCTTCTATGTCTGTTAAATACAAAGCATCATTGGACAACACTCTAGTTACGATGAACGGCCCCTGCCAATTTGGGGCGAACTTGCCTTTAGCCTCGGCCTGATGCGGAAGGATACATCTCAACACTTGTTGACCCACTTCAAATTTCCATGGACGCACCTTCTTGTTATATGCTCTTGCCATTCTCTGTTGGTACAGCTGGCCATGACACACTATTGCCAACCTTTTCTCATCGATCAAACTCAATTGTGCCAGACGTGTTTTGACCCATTCATCATCGTCAATTTGGTCTTCTGCGACAATCCGGAGGGATGAGATTTCGACTTCTGCGGGTATTACTACTTCAGTGCCATATACCAACAAATAAGGAGTTGCCCCTACTGAAGTACGAACAGTAGTGCGATAACCCAATAATGCAAAAGGCAGCTTCTCATGCCATTGCCTGGAACCTTCCACCATTTTCCAAAGTATCTTCTTTATGTTTTTGTTGGCCGCCTCGACTGCTCCATTCGCCTTGGGGTGATATGGGGTGGAATTGCGATGTGTAATCTTAAACTGTTGACACACCTTTTTCACCAAATGACTGCTGAGATTAGCACCATTATCTTTGATGATCACCTTTAGGATCCCGCACCGACAAATGATATTTGAGTGCACAAAATCGACCATTGCTTTCTTGGTCACAAACTTAAAAGTTTAGCTTCAACCCACTTGGTGAAATAATCAATGGCCACCATAATAAACCTGTGCCCATTGGACGCTGCTGGCTCGATTGGTCCAATGACATCTATTTCCCACGCAACAAAAGACCATGGTGCAGACATTGTGTGCAATTCAGATGGTGGAGAATGAATCAAATCTCTGTGCACTTGGCACTGATGACACTTGCGCACGATACTAATACAATCTCGCTCCATAGTGAGCCAATAATAACCTGCTCGGAGAATCTTCTTTGCCAGCACATACCCACTCATATGTGGTCCACAGACTCCAGAATGTACTTCGGTCATGATAGCTGTGGCCTGTCTAGCATCTATGTATCTCAACAATCCATGATCCGGAGTCCTTTTGTACAAAACCCCTCCGCTGAAGAAAAATCCGCTTGCCAACCACCGAATTATTCTCTTTTGATCACCTGTGGCTTGTATTGGATACACCCCCATCCTGATATATTCCTTGATATCATGAAACCAAGGCTCACCATCAAGTTCTTCTTCCACCACATTACAGTAAGCATGCTGACCATGGACCTGAATATGCAAGGGGTCCACATAAGCTTATCTGGATGATGTAACATTGATGCCAAGGTAGCCAAAACATCAGCAACCTCGTTATGGATCCTTGGAATATGGCTGAACTCTACTGATCGAATCCGTTGACAAAGATCATGTAAACATTGTCTGTACGGTATGAGTTTTAAATCCCGTGTTTCCCATTCCCCTTGGATCTGGTGTACCAAAAGGTTCGAGTCTCCCAAGATTAAGACTTCTTGGATACCCATGTCTGCAGCCAACCTCAAACCCAAAATACACGCCTCGTACTCAGCCATATTGTTAGTACAGTAGAAATGAAGTTGAGCCGTAACAGGGTAATGATGCCCTGTTTCAGAGATAAGTACAACCCTTATCCCGACGCCTTTCATGTTAGCAGATCCATCAAAGAAAAGTTTCCAACCTAGCTCTCCAACTGGTTCCAACTCATCAATATGCATTACCTCTTCATCAGGGAAGTAAGTCTTCAAAGGCTCATATTCTTCATCTACTGGGTTCTCAGCCAAATGATCGGCCAATGCCTAGGCTTTCATCGCAGTCCTAGTCACATAGACGATGTCAAATTATGTGAGGAAGATCTGCCACTTTGCAATCCTCCCTGTAAGCATAGGCTTCTGAAAGATATACTTTAGCGGATCTAAATGAGAGATGAGGTAAGTAATGTAAAATGACAAATAGTGCTTCAACTTCTGTGCTACCCAAGTTAGGGCGCAACATGTCCTCTCAAGGTGAGTGTACTTAACCTCATAAGATGTGAACTTCTTATTGAGATAATAGATGGCCTGCTCCTTCCTGCTGGTGATGTCATGCTGACCTAGCACACAACCAAACGAGTTGTCCAAAATCGTCAAATACAGAATCAAAGGTCTCCCTGGTTCAGGTGGCACCAACATAGGTGGGTTCGACAAATACCCCTTTATCTTAGCAAATGCTTCTTGACATTCGTCTGTCCACTTGACCGCAACATCCTTCTTCAACAGTTTGAAGATAGGCTCACAAGTTGTCGTAAGCTGAGCCATAAACCTGCTGATGTAATTTAACCTCCCTAATAAACTCATCACCTCAGTTTTGTTCCTTGGGGGTTTCAATTCTTGGATAGCTTTGATCTTTGACGGGTCCAATTCAATACCTCGACGGCTGACGATGAATCCCAACAATTTTCCAGATGGCACACCAAATGCGCATTTTGCAGGATTGAGCTTAAGATTGTACCTGCGGAGCCTTTGGAAGAACTTCCTCAGATCTCTGACGTGGTCAGACTGCTTTTTGGACTTTATGATCACATCGTCCACATAAACCTCGATCTCCCTGTGTATCATGTTGTGAAATATGGTCGTCATCTCCCTCATGTAAGTTGCCCCAGCATTTTTCAAACCAAATGGCATAACCCAATAGCAGTACGTACCCCATGGTGTAACGAATGCCGTCTTTTCCGCATCTTCCTCATCCATTAAGATCTGATGATAGCCCGCATAGAAATACACAAAAAGACCCAATCTCATGTTTGGCGCAATTGTCAATCAGAATGTGGATATTTGGCATTGGGAAGTTGTCCTTGGGACTTGCCTTGTTGAGATCACGGTAATCAATACACACCCTGGTCTTGGCATCCTTCTTTGGCACAGGTACTACGTTGGCTAACCAAGTGGGATACCAACTGACCCGAATGACCTTTGCCTCAAACTGCTTTGTGACCTCTTCTTTAATCTTTACACTCATGTCAGTTTTAAACTTCCTCAACTTCTGCTTGATAGGAGGGAATGCCGGGTCAGTGGGCAATTTGTGAACCACCAAGTCAGTGCTTAAACCCGGCATGTCGTCATATGACCATGCAAAGATGTCTTTGTACTCAAGTAACACTTTAATTATCTCCTTCCTGAGTTGAGGTTCAAGATGAACACTTATCTTAGTTTCTCTGATATTATCTGGGTCCCCAAAATTGATTGCTTCTGTATCACTCAGGTTAGGCTTGGGTTTTTCTTCAAAATAGCTTAATTCTTTACTAATCTCTTCAAAGGCCTCATCCTCATCATATTCTGATTCATCACACACTCTATTTCTTGAATTACTATTTCAGAATTAGATTAGCTTTTAAGACTGGGCCGAAGATTCCTCATGCATGTTATGTTATTGAAACCATCATAAAAAGAACTGTACAAGGAAGAAAAGAAAACAAAAATAAAACTGTCAGGAATGAGGAAAAAGGGAAATTGCATTTCATTAAAATTAAAAGATAACAAAGTTTATACATCCAAACGGACAGAACATAGAATCTGAATTACAACCCTGGAATAATCCAGATAGCGAACTACCAAAACTCCATCCGAGTAGGAAGATGAGTAGCTTCCCAATTGCTAATCTTTGCACTAGGCCTAACAAACTGCACATCCGGTTTATTCGAGCCCTCTCCAGCTTCCAACATGTTCATATCGGAAAATATACTCTCGAACTTTTTAATCAAATATCCATCCACATCAACCACTAAACTGGGAACCGTCGTCACTGGGCGCTTTTTGGTACCAGGCCTGACAAATGATCTGGAGAGCCGTGGGATGGGCTTTGGGAGGACCTAGGCCCTCTATTTCAACTTTCTGGCTCTTTTCACGTCTGCCACTGTGGTCTTGAACCCCAAAACAAATGTATCCAAGTTTTTGGGGAGAGACACTGGCTGTACGATACCTTGCAAAGATGCACCCAAACCCTTGCCTAGTACAAAACCATTTTCAACATTTCAACGGCTACCATGACTGATGCAGCAGCTACCCTCAAAATTGGGACGCACTTCCCTTCTAGAATTTTCTCTACCGATACCGTGTCAAAAACCTGGTATACCTAAGGACCCTTATCGTCTTCAACCTCAATGAACGGAACAATGGCATCACCGGGAGCACACAATGGCATCCAGAGCTTGGACCTCAATCCGATTAGTATCAACAAGCTCTTGAATAGCTGTTTTCAATTGCCAACATATCTCTGTGTCGTGCCCCGGAGCACCAGAACAATATTCGCAACTCACAGAGTGATCAAGATTCCTCGGGGGAGGATTTGGCAGTTTTGGCTCGATTGGACTCAGCATACCCAATTGTCGCAACCTGTGGAACAAACTGGTATAGGATTCTCCCAATGGAGTAAAAGTTTTCTTCTTCTACAACCTCTCGTTCTTAAATACTTGGTTGGGCTGGAAACTTGATCCAGGAGGGTTTCGGTAGGCTCTTGGGGGTAGATAGTCATTTTGTGGAGCTGGGTATATTTTGTGGGACTGGCGCATGCCATTGTGCGTGTGCTGGAGGTTGGCTGTATGTTTGGGCATGGTGGAGAGAAAAATGGGGGTTTGGTGGTGGGTAGTAGTGTTGTGGTGGGCTATATGGGGGTATGGGGGTAGGTTTGGTGGTGGGGTCGAGGCTGGTTATTGATAACTGTGATTTCTACATGTTTTATACCCATTCTTACCTAAGCTTTGTGCATTAACTACCATAAATTAGTCCCAAAATGCATACAAGTTGCGCTTGATTGCAGGTTTAAGCGACAAGATGACAAATACCAAAGATCGACTCAAAAAGGAGTGAAATCTGCCAAGTGTGAAAAGACAACTGAAGTGGGGAACAAAATGACCTGTGCGGTCCGCACTGATGTGTCACGCGGCCGCACAGGAGAGTTCAGAGGTTGGGTTATTTCAAGGTCAACCTGCGCGGTCCGCACTGCTTTGTCATGCGGCCGCGCAAGATAGTTCAAAGACCATGCAATTTCCAAGTCAAGATGCGCGGTCCGCGCTCCTTTCCACGCAGTCCGCGCCCAAGAGTGTCAGAGACTAAGTCATTCAAGGCAAAAGCCCACGCGTCCGCACACCTAATCAGTGCGGTCTGCGTCCCCAGTGTCAGAAGCAAGATATGAAGACCCAAACCCCTACACGGCCGCGCGTCATTTGTGCGTGGTCCGCACCAGACCCTCAAGGGTATTTTTGTCCGATTTTTCCTGTGTAGTATAAATAGGACATTTTACTTTTTAGAGGAGGAGTTCCTTTTTGGTTTTTATCAGATAACAACTGAACTCGAGACTTCATAGTTTTAGCCTATTTTGGGCAATTTATTCTAGTATTAACGTGGATTTGAGTAGATTAACATTGTAGTTAATTATTATGATTTCATCTACTATTTCTTCAATTTCTGTTTCTATTATGGCTAGCTAAACCCATTAGCTAGGGTTGTGGCTCAACCCTAGTGTGGGTAATTAATGGATGTGATTGTTTAGTGCATGAATGATGTTGGGTATTTGTTATTTGGATTAATCTTATGTTTTCATTAAGATTTGGTGGTTGCAAACACTAAGTCTAGCGTAGTGAGTCTTGACTCTTCTTGAGAAAGAGAGTCTATGACCCCAAGATTAATTCCAACAAGGAATTGGGATGGACCCATGAGAATGGTAGTCCCAATTAACGGGTTAAACCTCGAGAGAGTAATTACCCAACTTGAACCATAAGTTGCTTAGGAAAATTGGCATACCCAATTGGTCTCGAGAGAGTCAATTGGGCAAAATCACTCTTTCTGTCGATAGGTGTGAGAGTGGGTGCAAAAGTTCAACGGTTATAGCATAAGTCCCATATTCATCATTCTTGCATTAGGAATCTCTACCCGTTAGTTGACCACCTAGGTACATGCCACGACCCTAGTGCCTTTCTCTATATTGCATACAACTTAGAATCAATATCTTAGCCTAACTTAGCTTTAAACTTGTAGTTGATAAATTGTAGTTGATAATCAAAAGAAAACAAAAAATGTTAGAAGATCAATTAGGAGCTAAAACATAGTCCTAGACCATACAAACACTCAACTCCAAATTGAAGCTCCCTGTGGAAAATTGACCCCGATACCACTATTGGGTAAAAGTATTAGCGCCCACTCTTCCTTAGGTTGAGTCCGCTGCGATCACTTTTTGGCGCCGTTGCCGGGGAGCTTTACGGTGTTTGACTATTTGTTAGCTAGTTTTGTGTTTTGCTTCTTTTTCCTTCTTTTTACTTACTCTATTTGTGTTAATTCACTCAGGTACCAATGGCTTTAAACGCACAAGATGCTATTAATGTGGGAGTGGAGGAGGTGGAAGACGTAGAACAAGAGGAGGTTTTACCCCAAGCACAAAGACGGGGTAGAAATGCTAATGCAAATGTTAATGCTAATGACAACATACCAGACCCTCCTCCACCTCCACCAAGAGTGGCACCAAGAGTTCTACCCAATCAAGGGTACGCAAGTGCAATAGTTCCTCCCCGAATCCGGGCGGGGAACTTCAAAATCACCAATGTTATGCTCACTTTACTCGAACAATGAGGGTACTTTACAGGCGCCTCGGACCAAAACGCATACAAGCATTTGAAAGGGTTTGTGGATTCTTGTTGGGGAAGCAAGCAGACAAATGTTTCAGAAGATGCACTGAGGTTAAGGCTTTTCCCCTTCTCACTTCGGGGGAAGGCATTGGATTGGTTGGAGAGACTCCCAAATCATTCCATAACTACGTGGGATGAGTTAGCCGATAAATTTATTGCCAAGTTCTTTTCTCCTAGTCATATGGTGGCTCTTCGAGATGAGATTCTAGCCTTCAAGAAAGAGCCGATGGAGCCTTTACATGAGATATGGGAGAGGTTTCGGACGATGGTAAAAGATTTCCCCAACAACGATATGAATGATGTTATGATCTAACAGACGTTCTATCGGGGTATAAACACAACAAACCAGTGCATTGTCAATCAATTGGCCGGTGGTAATTTTATGAAGCTTCCATACAACGAAGCTTGTGATGTTCTTGATGAAATGGCCGATACTTCTTCGGCATGGCAAAGCCGGGCTAATGTTCCTCAAGGTGATCCTAATGTTATACACTTGCATAAGGAGTTGCATGATCACGGCCAAGCCATTGCCGAACTCACAACAACAATGAACCAATTGTCTAAAGCGCAACTTCAACAAGTTCAAAATCCGCGCCAAGTCAATGCCATGGAGGGAGAGAATATGATGAAAAGAAGGCAAAGAGGGCAACAACAACCTCAAGAAAATTTTGACAACTATGATGATGGTGGTGGATATTCGAACGAAGGTTTTGATGACCAAAGTGAGGAAGTCCAATATGTCAACAACTACCAAGGGAATAGAGGTAGTCAAGGGAATCAACAATGGAGACCCCAAGGTAATTGGGGCAATCAACAAGGTGGCAATTGGAATTACAATAGCAATCAAGGAGACAATTGGGGGAACAATAATTCGGGGAATCAAGGTAATTGGAATGGGAACAACAATTGGAACAACAACAATGGTGGTCAAGGTGGTTAGAACAACAATGGTGGTCAAGGTGGTTGGAACAACAATGGTGGACAAGGTAATAGGGGGAAAGGCTTTCAAAGGCCCCCAATGTATCAACAACCCAATAACCCGCCTCCGTTTCAATCTCAAGGGTCGAGTTCGTCGGGCAATGACATGGGTCGAATAGAGAACATGTTTGAACAAATGATGAAGAAGAATCATGACTACGATGCTCAATTGGCCTCCCATAACACTTTAATCCGTAATTTGGAAGTACAACTCGGGCAAATTTCGCAATCTCTCAACACTCACCCAAAGGGTGCTCTACCAAGTGATACGGTAGTAAACCCCAAGGGTGGGCATAATAATCATGTGATGGCGGTGACCACGAGAAGCGGAAGAGGCGGTGATGTGCAATCCTCAAGAGGTAATCGAGTTGTGGTTGATGAAGAAGAGTTACAAAATGATGAGATCCCGTTGGTAGTTGAGGATGTTGTTGAACAAAGTGGAAGTGATGATGTGAGAATTGAAATTGATGAGGGTGAGGAGGAGACTCAAGAGGCCGTGAACCCGTCTAGGGAACACGTAATTGATATGCCCGAACCGGTGGTGCCAAAAGACAATGAACCCTTGCCTAGACCTCCTCTGACATATCCTCAAAGGTTGGCCAAGCAAAAAGGTGACAACCAGTTTAAAAAATTCATTGAGATGATAAAGAGTTTGACTATAAATGTGCCCTTGGTGGAGGCACTTGAACAAATGCCGGGATATGCAAAGTTCATGAAGGACTTGGTTACTAAAATGAGATCGATGTAGTGTGAGACAATCAAGATGACACACCAAGTGAGTTCCATTGTACATTCCATGGCTCCAAAGCTAGAGGATCCCGGAGCATTCACAATACCATGTACCATTGGAAGTGCCGATTTCGCAAAAGCCCTATGTGACTTGGGGGCAAGTATCAATCTCATGCCATATTCGGTCTTCAAGACCTTGGGTATCGGACAACCTCGTCCAACATCTATGAGGCTTTAAATGGTAGACTGGTCAATGAAGCGGCTTTTGGGGATTATTAATGATGTCCTTGTTCATGTTGATAAGTTCATATTGCCGGCCGATTTTGTGATCTTGGATTGCGAAGTGGATTTCGAGGTGCCTATCATTCTTGGAAGGCCCTTCCTAGCTACGGGGAAGGCCTTGGTTGATGTGGAAGCGGGAGAATTGACCTTCCGTGTTGGAGATGAAAAGGTGGTGTTCCACGTGTGCAAATCAATGAGGCAACCAAATATCACCGAGGTATGCTCGTTTGTTGACATTGTCACGGCGGTGATAGTGGATGACACAAGCGCAATGGCAAATGTTGAGGACCCACTTGAGGCCGTGCTATTGAACATGGATGTTGATGATGATGCTGGAAGGGTGGAGTGTGTGAACGCATTACATGGCATGGGCTCGTATTCTTATGAACCGAGGAAGTTATCTCTTGATCTTGAAAATCGCAAAACTCCACCCACCAAGCCATCTATTGAGGAGCCACCGGTGTTGGAGTTGAAACTACTTCCTCCTCACCTCAAGTATTAATTTCTTGGTCCTAATTTCACTTTGCCGGTTATTCTTTCTTCTTGCTTGACTATCGTGCAGGTTGATGCCACTTTGGCGGTTCTTCAAAAGCGCAAGCGGGCGATTGGATGGACCTTGGCGGATATTCGGGGTATTAGCCCCGCGTTTTGCAGGCACAAGATAATATTGGAGGAGGATGCTAGGCCGTCTCTTGAACATAAAAGGAGACTCAATGAGGCCATGCAAGAGGTGGTCAAAAAGGAAGTCATCAAGTGGCTTGACGCCGGTGTGGTGTATCCAATTTCTGACAGTTCGTGGACTTCTCCGGTACAATGTGTGACAAAGAAGGGAGGAATGAAGGTGGTGACCAATGACAACAATGAACTTATTCTGACTCATACGATGACGGGTTGGAGGGTATGCATGTACTACCAGAAGTTAAACAAGGTGACTAGAAAGGATCATTTCCCATTGCCGTTCTTGGACCAAATGCTTAATCATCTTGCGGGCCGGGATTTCTATTGTTTTCTGGATGGGTATTCAGGCTATAACCAAATTCTCATTGCCCCGGAAGACCAAGAAAAGACAACCTTCACATGTCCTTATGGCACATTCGCCTTCTCTCGAATTCCATTTGGATTATGTAATGCACCGGCGACCTTCCAATGATGTATGATGGCAATCTTCACCGACATGGTGGAGGACATATTGGAGGTATTCATGGATGATTTTAGTGTGGTTGGGGACTCATTTGTTGAATGCTTGCAAAACTTGGATCGTGTGTTGGCCCGATGCGAAGACACAAACTTGGTTCTCAATTGGGAGAAATTCCATTTTATGGTAGAAAAAGGAATTGTGTTGGGTCACAAAATTTCAAAAAGAGGGATTGAGGTTGATAAGGCGAAAATTGAGGTTGTCTCAAGGCTCCCTCCCCTACTTCTGTCAAAGGGGTGAGGAGTTTTCTTGGACACGCGGGTTTCTACCGAAGATTCATCAAAGACTTCTCTAAGGTAGTTAACCCGTTGTGTAAATTGCTAGAGAAAGATGCCAAATATGTGTTCGATGAGAGATGTATGGAGGCTTTCGAGCTTTTAAAGCAAAAGTTGACGACTACCCCCATCATCACCGCACCAAATTGGAGCTTGCCCTTTGATCTCATGTGCAACGCTAGTGATGTTGCGGTGGGGGCAGTCTTGGGCCAAAGAATCAACAAAATGTTCCATCTGGTTACTACTCAAGTAAGACAATGAATGAAGCTCAAAGGAACTACACGGTCACCGAGAAGGAATTATTTGCCATTGTTTTTGCCATGGAGAAGTTTTGCCCATACCTTATGGGGGCCAAAGTGATTATTCATACTGATCACGCCGCCCTTAGGTACTTGATGACGAAGAAAGATTCAAAAGAGAGGTTAATGAGATGGGTGCTTCTTCTTCAAGAATTTGATTTGGAGATTGTTGATAGAAAGGGTAGTGAAAATCAAGTGGCGGACCACTTGTCTCGATTGGTGGAGGAAGGGAGGCCTTTGGATGGCCTTGAGATAAATGATGCTTTTCCGGATGAACAACTCCTCTCGGTTTCAATGCTAGACATGCAATGGTTTGCCGACATTGCCAATTATCTTGTTACCGGTGTGGTTCCGTATGAGCTCTCTTCTAACCAAAGGAAGAAGCTCAAGCGGGATTGTTTGGACTACTATTGGGATGAGCCGTATCTTTTCAAAATTTGCACCGATGGTGTAATTCGCCGGTGTGTTCCCGAAGAAGAGCAATTGAGTATTGTGGAAGCTTGTCACTCTTCGCCCTATGGTGGCCATCATGGCGGGGCGAGGACGACGTCTAAAGTGTTGAGTTGTGGTTTCTATTGGCCTTCTTTGTTCAAGGATGCCGGTGACTTTGTGAAAAGATGTGATGAATGCCAATGTGCCGGAGGGATTTCGAAGAAAGATGAGATGCCCCTTAACATGATTCTAGAGGTTGACATTTTTGATGTTTGGGGGATAGACTTTATGGGACCATTCATAAGTTCTTGTGGCAACACCTACATCTTGGTAGCGGTTGATTATGTGTCGAAATGGGTTGAGGCCATAGCTTTTCCAAATAATGAAGCTCGAAGTGTGGTGGCGTTCTTGAAAAAGAGTATCTTCACGAGGTTTGGCACTCCACGTGCTATCATCAGTGACGGGGGTTCTCATTTTTGCAACCGCGCTTTTGACTCATTGCTAGCCAAGTATGGGGTAAATCACAAGGTGACCACTCCTTATCATCCTCAAGCAAGTGGCCAAGTTGAGGTGTCCAACCGTGAGATCAAGAGTATTTTGTCCAAGTCTGTCAATGCAAATAGGACCGACTGGTCGAAGAAATTGGATGATGCTCTTTGGGCTTATCGTACAACTTTCAAGACTCCGATTGGTATGTTTCCGCATTGGTTGGAGTTTGGGAAGGCTTGTTATCTTCCGGTAGAATTGGAACATAAGGCTATGTGGGCCCTGAAAAAGTTGAACTTAGAATGGGATGTCGCTGCAAATCTCCGGGTTGAGCAATTGAATAAACTTGATGAGTTTAGGTTTCATGCTTACTCCAGCTCGTCCTTGTACAAGGACAAGATGAAGTACCTTCACGACAAGTATGCCCGAGGTAAGGAATTCAAAGTTGGTGACATGGTTCTTCTTTTCAACTCCCGGTTGAGGTTATTTCCGGGCAAGCTGAAGTCTAAGTGGAGCGGCCCATTTGAAGTGGTTGGTGTAACTCCTTTTGGTGCCATTGATCTCAAAAATAAGAATGGTGAAGTTTTCCGGGTCAATGGGCATCGTGTCAAGCACTATTTGGGCAAGATTGATGAGAGCCACGTGGTGGCACTCATTCATTTGAAATGACTGTGATGGTAACATGCATCGTGCCGCGACGTTAAATCAGGCGCTTCTTGGGAGGCAACCCATGTCTTTTTCTTTTTCTTTGTTTTTCTGTTGTAGAGTAGGATTTTTGAGCTGATAGTTTGTGAAGTGTTGCAGGGATAATGTTGAACCAGTGTAGGGCAAAAGTGCAAAATGGCCAGTCTCTGAATATTGCCTACACGGCCGCGCAGCAAAACAGTGCGGTCCGCGTAGGTTTGAGCAGCTGAAGGGTTAAGGCCAAGAAGACCCAGCACGGCCGCGTGACATTTCTGTATGGTCTGTGCTGGAGGACCCAAAATTACATGCTCTCTGACAAAGTTCCGACGCGGCCGCGCACCAAAGTAGTGCGGTCCGCGCTGGGATGGCTGAAAGTACCAAGTCTTTGAAGACTTCCACGCGGCCGCGCACCAAAATAGTGCGGTCCGCATGGATTGAACAGCTAATGTGTAGGATGCAAAATCCAGCGCGGTCCACGTCCCTTTTTGTGCGACCGCGCTGGTAGGTAGGTACTGTGTCCCAGGGCTTTCTATAAATAGAGGCCTTGGGCCTCATTTTAACCTTTTCACCAAATTTACAACTGAGCTATTGTTTTCACTGTTCATCAAGACTAATTATGCACATTCATTAATCCCTGGTAACAACTCTCATTCATTTCAATCATAGTCTAATTTTTGTTTCGTTTAATTGCTTTCTACTAGTGTAACTTCTTACTTTCGTCTTTTTCTTCTTAGTTTAACTGTTAGCTTAGATTTTTGTGTGTTTTAGTTTAATCATGGGTAGGGAATCTTGTTAAATAACTGAGTAGGGACACTTAGGACCCAAAAAGGTGAACAAAAATTGGATTTAATTGAACAAACACCCAGCTTAGTTATATTAGCCCTACGCGGCCGCGCAGCATTTGTGCGCGGTCCGCATGACTCTGGTTAAGAGATGATGAACCTTTCTGCGCAGTCCGCGTGCCATTTGTGTGCGGTCCGCGTGCCATTTGTGTACGGTCCGCGTGAGCCCAGCGCGGCCTCGGTCCAAAATAGTGCGGACCGCGTGTGAAGAGTTCAGAGAGGTCAACATTTGGGTATTTCACCTGCGCGGACCGCGTACCATTTCTGTGCGGTCCGTGCTGAACCAACGCGGCCGCGGTCCAAATCAGTGCGGACCGCGTCGGTTTATTCAGAAAGGTATGTATGGGTGTTAGTATACTGCGCGGACCGCGTGCCTTTTGGTGCGGTCTGCGCCCCTCTGTCTGTGTCACTGTGTCTACACTCTTTTCATTCAAGTGAACTGTCTACTTCACCTTATGTGCTTCTACTAACAATGTTAGACATGTATTCCTTGCAGACAATGGTTTAAAAACGAGCGTGCAAAGAAAAACAACCCGGGAGAGGTGGTTCCTCCCGAGGGGGAAAATCAAGAGGATTGTGAAACTCACTCCTAAAACCAGGGAATTGATAAAGAAAACCCGGAAGATAATCCGGGAAGTGGATAGAGCTGCATCTCATTCCACGGGGAGTGAGTATGCACCTTCACGGAGCATTACCTCGGAGTTTGCCCCCACCCACATGTCCACTTCATTTCAGCTCCGTGATTCCCCTTCCCCGGATCATGGTAATGTAGCCTCCTCCAAGAAGCCGGTTAATGTCATCTTGGACTCGTCAGATGAGTCCGTAGCAAGAGAAGAAGAACAATACTCCACATCTCCCACAACTTCATTATCAGGGGAGAGTGGAGGGTATGCTGAGGGAGGTGAGCCACAGGTCGGGGGGATAGAGCGTACTAGAAAACCGGAGGCATGAGCAGACAGGTTTATTAGTGAGGTTGCTTTCCACAAATTTCGGGAGTGGTGGCCCAAAAGGAAACTGATTCCGGAGAGGCAGTTCATAGATGACGATCTTGTCCCTCTCAACCCTCATATGCAAGCACAATTCCGCACTAGAGAGGGTTGGGGATTCTTCAAAGAACGTGTTGAGATGGCAAATGAGCATATGTTGAAGGAGTTCTATAGCAATGTTCACCATATAGTTCGGGACTCAAAAGCAACTAAAGTGAGGGACAAGACAGTTGTGTTTGATGGCAAATCGTTGAATGAATTCCTGGGGTTCAAAGAAGAGGATGAATCGCAATATTTAGAAAAGCTAGCAATGAAAGAGGAGGTTTGTCCTTGGTTGGCCGAGCACTTGGCAGCCCCGGGTACAGTCCCAGTCTGGTTGAAAGCACAAGAAAAGATCTTTAGGAACACCCTGAACTTTGAAGCCAAAGGGTGGTTGACTTTCGTGTGTAGTCGACTTGACTCGTCTACACATGATCACTCCATTCCCCTTCCTCGTGCTGTCTTGGTAGCATCTATCATGGCGGGTTTCCCTCTGAATGTGGGTAATATTATGTCGAGAGTGATTTCTACAGTTGGTCAGGAGACCCAAACAAACTACCCATTCCCAAACACACTCTCATTGTAGTTCAAAGAATTGAACGTGAAGAAAAAGAAATATGATGTCAAGGTACCTCCGGTGGCCCCGTACTCATGGTATAGTCAGTTGGGTCCAGACAACCCGAAGAGGGGCAAGAAGAATGTGGCATCCACTTCCACCGCACCTGGCCAGTCTGAGGAGCCAGCGGTCATTGAGAAGACCAGTGAGCCTTCCACCATTCCTGCTACTGATGAGGCATTGCCTCCGGGTCCGTCGTCAGCAGCTGGTCCTTCTATTGCAGCTGACCCGGTAGTCCCTTCATCAAAGACTCACCGGTTCACCGCAAACCAGCTCACCCATTCCCTTGCCAGTTTGAACAACTGGATGTCAGCTGCGACATCCAAGTTGTCTACATTGACCACTGCTGTACAGGCACATGGAGCACTAGTTACTGTTGAGATTCCTTCCTCCATTGAGGATGCACTGAAGAAGATCCTGGCCAACTAGGAAAAGATGATGGCGACGCAGGATGCCTTGACTAAGGCGGTTGGGGCACATGACAAAGTGTTGGAGAAATTGGCTCGGGAGCACAAGAAGCTGAGGAAGCAGAAGGCTTCCAAGGAGTCAGAGACACAGTTGAGAGTGGATGTGGACAAGCTCATGGCGGATCAGTTGCCAATTGACCTACTATTTGGGGATCCGACTGTAGAGCCAGTAGTAGCACAGGTACAGGAGAAGGAGCAGAGGCCGAGGAAAAAGAGGAAACTCCCTAACACTAAGGGAGTTGTGATTGAGGTAGCACCGGTTCAGGAGAGTCCCTCCACTGCCCCACCAGTTGATGAGCCAGTTCTTGAGCAGGCACCTGTCCCAGCAGCACAGCAGCAGCAGGCCGGGGACCAGTCTGAGGTCCCCGCCAGTATAGAGGACTTAGGAGCCACTGACCAGTACAGGGTGACGGATGAGGCTTGAGAGGCCTTTCTATATCCTTTCTTTCATTTTGGTGCTTATTTTGATAGTTAGCATTGGGGACAATGCTAGCTTTTATTCGTGGGGGTGTGGCCCTACTATTTTGATTGACTGTTGGATTACTGTATATATTCTTTTACTTTCAGCACATTCGTAGTTGTAGATGGCTTGTATATAACTGTTTATTCTAGATGCTCTTAAATTCTATGTATATATTCATTTCCCCTAGTTGTATATTCTACTCCCCTTTTGTACATATTCATTCGGTTTTCATTTTGGTTTTCTATTTTTCGTTAAAATTTTTCATTTTAGTTGCAAAGTTAGGCTCGTAGCCTTTTTGTTTTGTTTTGGCGTTTGCAATAAGCCCTTGGTTTTCTTAATGCCATGGTTCTTTCCAAGGGTAGAGTGTTGTGCGAACTGGGTGGATCTTCCCAATGATAGATGGCGTAACAACCTTCTTAAGGGTTTGAGTCCGTTTTTGATTTTTCTTTTTGATTTTCAAGTTTTTGTAGTTAAGGGTACCTCAGACAAAGCTTCACTTGGGCCTAGCACATTTTCCTTTGATCCTATGGTCAAAGACATTATGTTGTGTTTAGGATGGTGAAAGTTGTGGCCTTGAGACTCTTGTGTTTACCAAACAATCATCATGTGGTCATTTTGGGCCATTGTGCGCTTGAATCATATCTAAGGTCGTTGTGGGCCCTCGACTCCATCTTTGGCAATCCTTGAGTGTGTGTAGTGAGAATTCAAATCGTGAGCCCAAGTACCGAGCCGATGGCCTAGAACTTGCCCTGAATATTTGTTGAGGCGAAATCATAGGTGGAACTTGACTTGAGACGTGATTATAGGCTCTCCTTGATCCAAAATGCAAAATTTGAATAATTTCCATGACCTACCAATGAAATAATCCCTAGTTCAACCCTTTTGAGCCTTAAACCTTTTTCGTTCATGAACCAAGCTACAATCCTATACCCGTTCTTAATGAAACCCTTTCTTGGCACCCAAATCTTCCCTTGAGTAAATGGCAAATGTCTAAGTTTGGGGGGGGAGAGACAAGAAAGGCATCAATGTGGTAAAAAGGCGCAAAAGCAAAAGAAAAGGAAGGCAATGAAAAAGAGAAAAAGACAAAAAGAAAGACAAAAATGAATAAGAACCAAAAAGGGAATCCAAGGACAACAAAAAAGTGAAAAAGGTGTGGAAAAGTGGTAAAAAGGAGAAAGGGTTTGAATTGCAAAAGAAAGAGTGATAATGTATCTCTCTAACCCCTTGAAAGAAGTGAATTACTCAATTGAGTCAAGAAAGCGTGCCAAAATAAA
This sequence comes from Nicotiana tabacum, assembly GCF_000715075.1. NCBI lineage: Eukaryota > Viridiplantae > Streptophyta > Magnoliopsida > Solanales > Solanaceae > Nicotiana > Nicotiana tabacum. Next base: position 69,789,330 of record NC_134090.1, on the reverse strand, counting down.
TCAAAAGAAGTGTTTAAGGGAAGATTGAACCCATTTGAACAAAAACATGTCCTACCTTTACCCAAAGCCTTCACAATGACTCCTCAAAATCCCTATATGATCTTGAGTTGAGGGAAGCCTACATTAGTGGATACTTACATAAGGGGCAAACATATGGTACTTAGAGCCGGACTTAGGGACTTTTCTTTGTGAGAGATGAGAGAGAAGTCCATTCACCTCGATTTGTGTGCAAATACTCTAAAAAGGTGAGGTTCACTTAGGGAAAGTCGAGGATGTGTGAGTTTGGGTTCCACAATGACCAAAGAAATTGAGAAAGGTTCCTTGATGAAATGTGTCAACTCTTGATGCTCTTGTGTCACACTTGATCCACAAGTTTTCAAAGTTTAAATGTGTTAATGATGCATTCGCATTGAGGGCAATTGTTAGTCCCAATTGATGCTTGTTGAGGTTACTTTAGGATAAACAGGAATTACTTGGGTGTTTTCCATTGAGGGGTAGGTCTCATTTTATTTGCTTGAGGACAAGCAAAGGTTTAAGTTTGGGGGAGTTGATAACTGTGATTTCTACATGTTTTATACCCATTCTTACCTAAGCCTTGTGCATTAACTACCATAAATTAGTCCCAAAATGCTTACAAGTTGCGCTTGATTGCAGGTTTGAGCGACAAGATGACAAATACCAAAGATCGGCTCAAAAAGGAGTGAAATCTGCCAAGTGTCAAAAGACAACTGAAGTGGGGAACAAAATGACCTGTGTGGTCCGCACTGATGTGTCACGCGGCCGCACAGGAGAGTTCAGAGGCTGGGTTATTTCAAGGTCAACCTGCGCGGTCCGCACTGCTTTGCCACGCGGCCGCGCAGGATAGTTTAGAGACCATGCAATTTCCAAGTCAAGATGCGCGGTCCGCGCTCCTTTCCACGCGGTCCGTGCCCAAGAGTGTCAGAGACTTAGTCATTCAAGGCAAAAGCCCACGCGGCCGCACACCTAATCAGTGCGGTCCGCGTGGATGAAGTTTAGAGAGGGTGGATTTGGACCAAAACACCCTACGCGGCCGCGCGTCCCATTTGTGCGGTCCGCGTCCCCAGTGTCAAAAGCAAGATATGAAGACCCAAACCCCTATGCGGCCGCGCGTCATTTATGCGTGGTCCGCGCCAGACCCTCAGGGGTATTTTTGTCCTGTTTTTCCTATTTAGTATAAATAGGACATTTTACTTTTTAGAGGAGGAGTTTTTTTTGGTTTTTATCATATAACAGCTGAACTCGAGACTTCATAGTTTTAGCCTATTTTGGGCAATTTCTTCTAGTATTAACGTGGATTTAAGTAGATTAATATTGTAGTTAATTATTATGTCAATTTCATCTACTATTTCTTCAATTTCTGTTTCTATTATGGCTAGATAAACCCATTATCTAGGGTTGTGGCTCAACCCTAGTGTGGGTAATTAATGGATGTGATTGTTTAGTGCATGAATGATGTTGGGTATTTGTTATTTGGATTAATCTTATGTTTTCATTAAGATTTGGTGGTTGCAAACACTAAGTCTAGTGTAGTGAGTCTTGACTCTTCTTGAGAAAGAGAGCCTATGACCCTAAGATTAATTCCAACAAGGAATCGGGATGGACCCATGAGAATGGTAGTCCCAATTAACGGATTAAACCTCGAGAGAGTAATTACCCAACTTGAACCATAAGTTGCTTGGGCAAATTGGCCTACCCAATTGGTCTCGAGAGAGTCAATTGAGCAAAATCACTCTTTCTACCGAGAGGTGTGAGAGTGGGTGCAAAAGTGCAACGGTTATAGCATAAGTCCCATATTCATCATTCTTTCATTAGGAATCTCTACTCGTTAGTTGACCACCTAGGTACATGCCACGACCATAGTGCCTTTCTCTATATTGCATACAACTTAGAATCAATATCTTAGCCTAACTTAGCTTTAAACTTGTAGCTGATAATCAAAAGAAAACAAAAAATGTTAGAAGATCAATTAGGAGCTAAAACATAGTCCTAGACCATACAAACACTCAACTCCAAATTGAAGCTCCCTGTGGAAAATTTACCCCGATACCACTATTCGGTAAAAGTATTAGCGCCCACTCTTCCTTAGGTTGAGTCCGCTGCGATCAGTTATAGTAATGTGATGGGCCCTTGGGTCCGAACCAAGCTTCTGACTCGATCATTGCGACATCCTCTTTCTTCTTCTTTCCAGTTGCTCCCCCAGTTCCACTTTGAATGGCCTGGGTGGTTGCCTTGATCGCCGAATAGCTCATGATTTTGTTTGTCTTGAGCCCTTCTTCTACCATACCTCCCATTTTTACCACTTCATTGAAGGACTTGCCTATAGCCGATACCAGATGTCCGTAATAAGTAGGTTCTAAGGCCTGCAAAAAATAATACACCATTTCACTTTCTTTCATTGGAGGGTCAACCCTCGCTGCCTGCTCTCTCCAACGAAAACCATATTCTCTAAAACTTTCATTGTGCTTTTTCTCAAGTTTCGTCAAAGACAGACGATCCAGAATAATCTCAAGATTGTACTTGAAGTGACAAGCAAATTTCTGGGCTAGGTCATCCCATGTGTACCATCTTCCATGATCCTGCCGAGTGTACCACTCCAGCGCCGAACCACTTAGACATTGACTGAAATGTGCCATTAGCAACCCGTCTTTCCCGCCAGCTCCCCTCATTTTGCTACAGAAACCTCTCAAATGCGCCACTAGATCACTATGTCCATCATACAAATCAAACTTGGGCATCTTAAACCCTGCTGGCAATTGCACATCATGAAATAGACATAGGTCTTTGTAGGCCACACTTACTTGACCTCCCAACCCCCATATGTCTCTGAATGACTGTTCCAGGCTTTTAACTTTCCTGAACATCTCCTCCTATTCGGGATGTTTAGATGGTTTTTTTGGTTTCCACTGGGAGGTCAAAATGAGGAGTGTAGGATTAGGGTTCGGGAACCTTGAATGTGGGCTCCGGGAGGTAATACTGGTTGTTGTGAGTCTGGAACAGAGGCTCACTGGAGGATCGATGTAATGCAGCAGGTGGGGGTGCCACAAAAACAGGAGTGACTGGTGGAGGAGGGTACGAGACTTGTTTGGGTGGTGGAGCTTGTGATGTATGGGAAGTGGTGCCGTGGCATTGTTGGTAGAGGGGAAAGGCCGGATATGAGTTCATAGTGGGAGGTTCTTGGGGCTGAGCCAATGGCGGGGTAAACTGGCGGTGGGTGCCCTTTTGCCCATGCTTGGTACATTTCAGCCATCTTCTGCTTCAGCTTATACAACTCATCTTTCAGATTGACCTCCGATTCTTCCACCTCTTTTGACGAATCGATAATACTTGCCTCAAGTTCCTGGTTGGCCATGTTCAGCTTGTTTTTGCATCGGGTGTTGTAGGAATGAGTTGCCAGAATGCCAGTCAAACTAACCACCTGCCTGAACTGGAATTTCATCAATAACAAACTTGTTAGCAATTAGGGCTTTAACAGATAGGCAACCGCACATTTAAGGAGTGAATACACCTAAGCAGTTAACCATTTCTATTATGCATTTGATCGGTTGCTTGCGTCATCCCTGCTTTTCCTTATTTCCATTTGCAACTTCTCTCTTTTTTCTCTTTTTCATTCTTGCCTTTCCTTGCTTGATCTCTCTTTGTTTTTATTCTCTCGTGTCTCTTTCTTGTTTTGCCATTGTTCCCTTCTCACGGATTCTTATTTTCTCTCTCTTTTCCTTTTCTTTTTTCTCTTGTTTTTCCTCTCTCTCTCTTTTTTCTTCTTTTCTTTTCTTTTTTTTATCTATTTTTTCTTTCTTTTGGTTATGGTCGAATCCTATGGAGATTGCCTACGTATCATGACCCCGCATGAATCAGACCGAGCATAGTTATTTGGGGGATAAGTGTAAAAGTAAATGATAAACACATTTTGGAATTTTCAAAATTTTCCATAAAATAAAACAGTTTTGATTACAACGACTCGTCATAAAAACTAACAGACTCGATAAGGGAAATTGACAGACCCTGACTCAAAACAAGACCGACAGACTCTGACAGAAAGGTGAAAACAACAGACTCGAAAACCAACTAACAGACTCCAACAAAAGAAAGTACAGACTCGCAAACAGACTAATAGACTCCAATGAAAATCATGAATACATTAATGCCTCAAATGCTCCTAGGGCCCGTGGGACAACATTCGGTCTCGCCACGGGCCTATATGCAAGATCCCTTTGAAGCCTTTCCAAGTCACTCATTATCTGTCGGACAAATGTCATCACTGCCGCGAAGAAGATGGTGCGAGTTATATCCTCACATGCTTGGCATTTCACAACAATGTAGTCGGCGATGGTTCTGATCCTCTCTCGGATTCTACCCTTTTCCTGAAGCAGACGCCCGACCTGCTGATTCCGGGCTTCCAACACCTGAGTGTCATGGAGATGTTGATTTTGCAGTATTGTATTTCGTCCTCTATCTGAGCCATCAAATCATAACAGTGTTCCCGGTCAGCTTTAAAGTCCTTGACCTGCTTGGCTGCCTCATTCTCGAGGGTAGTCATTTTTCTCTTCAGGTTGGCGATTGTCCCTTCATACTTTCTTTTCATTTGTTGCACAAACTGTGCTCGCTCTTCCGCCTTCTTTACCCATCGTGCCCAGACTTTTGCTAGGCTGGCCTTAGACTTTTCCAGGTCATCTTGACACTCAAGGGCTTTCTTTTTCAGACTGCTTATAAGCCTTTCATCCGCTCGGCTTCTTTCCAGGTTTCTAGCAGCTATTCTCATTTTCTGAATTTGAACATTGAGGACTTCATTTTCCTGAGTTAACTTCTTCTCACCTTCATCTGCAGCGGCTTGCAACCCATTCTCAAACTGAAGGTCCATGACTTGCTTTTCCAGCCTGCTTATGGTGGCTTGGTACTCATTTTCTTTGGCCAGCCAGTCCCATTGCTCTTGTGACATCTCGACAAATTCTTGAAGATGGGGCCTTTTGGCCGGCCTTCCTAACTCGACTTCCCTTTTATACCAAGCAAGGTACCCTGGGGCAACTTCACCTCTGAATAAATCACGTACTCGAGTGTTTGCCGTCAAGTACTGACACTCGCTCCAAATCTGGTGAATCGCTGCTTCATGAAACTGACCATCAGGACCAATCTCGACCACATGGAGACTAATGTCTTCATCCCTAGGAACCATTTGACATCTCCCTAACTGTCTCAAAAACCGATATGGGGCATAAGGCTGGATACTCCTGAGACCCATCAAAAGGAATTGAGGCCCGGTAGCTGGCATGTATATGATCTCATCTACGGGAAGCCACCCAAACGTCCACTCTATTTGACTTGCACTGATGGAACGGAGATGTGATACCCATTCTATGACCCCCTCTGGTAAGCTAAACCCATCAACTCTTGTATGGAATTCCTCTATGCAGCTCTTCTCTGTCGACCCGTAACTCATGAATTGAGGACGATGACATAGATGTTCAGTCATCCACATCTGTAACAACAAGTTGCACCCTTCAAAGAAGTCTCCTCCAGCTTTGCAGGCTGTGAGAGAGCGGAAGATCTCAGACACTATCATGGGTGCGAGGGTGCTTTTAGCCTGAGTAAGTAAAGTGCTGACAACCCTAGCTATCCATATATCGATATTCTCGTCTTTCCGGGGAAACACCAATAAGCCCAAGAAAACTACCATAAATGCAAAACACTTGTGTTCTTCCCATTTGAGGCAGTTTCCTTTGCTATAGATTTTGTTTCCTGGATTATTAAACCTCCCTATATGACCATATCTCTTGTATATAAACTGCAGAGTACAAAAACCAGCTGCCAGATCTGGATTGTGGACCCACTACTTATCTTTAATGAATCTAGGAACCTGTGTACGGCTACGACCCTTGGAGCAATCAAGTACTGGTGTCTCAGAGGAACTTTGGGACCCCCAATATATCCGGATATTTCTTCCAAGGTTGGGGTAAGTTCAAATTCTGAGAAATGAAATATGTTGTGGGCCGGGTCCCAGAATGTAACCAATGCCTTTATGATGTCTCCCCTAGGATTAATCTTCAGCAACCCGATGAGGCCTCCCAAGTATAGATTGACTGTATCTTGCCCTGATTTACCCAGATCGTTCCACCACATGTGCAGCTCCAAAGGGATCTTGTTCATGTCTGTTATTGGCAAATTTTGATTCGTTCTCATTATGCACATTTATTAGGGTGGTTAAGCAAAATCATGATTCGTTTGACTCCAAAAACAAAGTTAACACTTTTTTTTTTCATGTCAAAAATAAAAACCCAGCTTCGCAAATACAGCCTTTCAGCACTTCCGTGAGAAGATTTTAAGGTTATGCTTAGTAACCGACCCAAAATTTGAAAAAGAGACCAAAGGCGGTTGTTCTTGCAAAAACAGCCTTCCGGCGTCCTTTTAGGGACATTCGGCTAATTTTGACAAGAATGGCGCCGCCTTGCTTGTTCACCACAAAAAACAATAAGATTTTTGGTTCTTTTAGGCTATTTTTGCAAAAGGGAAGTTGGACCCGATGGGGGTTGACTACGTATCGCACATATGGTGAGAATCAAACTGGCATAGTTCGGGCAATTCTAACAAAAAAACCAACTTTTTTTTTTCAAAACAAATTTTTCAAAATTTCGGTAGAGTTTCAGTATATTTTGGGACGTCGGTTTTTCAAAACAGGAAATTATCTCTCTCAGCTTTCTCATTGACTTTCCCTAAGTTTTTCCCCTACAAGCCGGTCAACATGCAAATCCGAAGCAAATGAATGCACAAGTAGCAAGTAAGATGCACCAGAATGGTCTTTTCATTTCGGGTACACCTATCCTAGACAGACCCAACCTCTGTGTTGAGTCTCCAAAGTCAAATGCACATTATGCAAACAACCATTCCTACTAGGGATCCGACATGAGGCTGAGTTATTCTAGGTTCAAAAACCTGGGTATTTGTTCTAGACTTGTGTACCCGAGTGGACAACTCGAGCCAAGGAAGGGGCTACGTACCGGGAACCAAAAGGCCATCCGTCTTAGTAACTTGTCCGAGCCTCTTTCTTATTTCAAGGTATGACACTAATAGAATAAGGAGTCTCGACCAGCGAGCACATCCCCGAAGATGAGAAGAGAAGGGTTTCGTAGCAGTTTATATATAGTTCAGATAATATCAAAGCGGTAAAAACATCATTTAACACATTAGGCCCAAGCATGTAATCAGATAACAGATAAAGCCAAATACAACAATTCATCAAAGCTCGAATTCTGAACCCTAAACTAGAGATTCTAGGTTCGATCCCCAGTAGAGTCGCCAGAGCTGTCATACCTCCTTTTTCCTACACCTAGAGGGTATAAAGGAGTTTTTTCCAACTTAAAGTGACAATCGAAACGGGATTTATTTATTTAAGTTCAGAGTCACCACTTGAGATAATTTATGGTGTCACAAGTCACCGGTTTAAATCCCGAATCGAGGAAAAGATTGACTCTGTTATACAGTCCGCGAACCAAAAATTCGGGTAAGGAATTCTGTTAACCCGAGAGAAGGTGTTAGGCATTCCTGGGTTCCGTGGTTCTAGCACGGTCCCTCAACTGTTACAATTGGCCTATTATCTGATTTTAGTACATGCTTTAGCCTATGGTTCGATTTTAACTTTATAGTCTCTTTTATTCATTTTTAGAAAGATTGCAACGTCATTTAAAATATGTCTTGAACCACATCACATAAATGCACCCGTGGTCCGCAACACATTTTATATAATGTTGTGATTTGGATTTGGGTCACATAAATGCGCACCCGAATTTAGGAAGGTAAATTATTAAAACAACGCGCCTAAAGCAACTACGTGTTTGCAACTTTGCGAGGGCCTTGGAAATTCGCTAAATGGCACGCCTCAATTTCTAAGGGTAAACAAGATTAAATAAACAAGGGCCATGCAATTGCCATTTCTGTTTGGCACGACGCACCTCAATTTATTTTAATCAAGAATTATCTTAATTAAACTCCGAGGGCCATACTTTATCCAATCGGTTATTATGGCACACCTCCAATCTAAGAGAAAACTGAATTAATTAATTGAATACTAAAATTATAATCACCCTAACTTAAAGTCCAAACTAAATCAGCTTAAAACGAAAAACAAACAATTAATACCAAACAATGAACAACCCATTTTAGAACTTGAGCCTGATGCCTAATGCCGAGATTTTAAAGCTATCCGATTGCGGACTGCACAAATACGTGAACTGGGCCAAAGAAAACGGGCCTGAGGCCAACCCATTGAAACAAAGCTGCAACCCATGATCGAACCTCTTTAAAGGCATAACATATGCACCAAATTAGAAACTAAAGCTGATTCAAAATACCTTTGTTTTTCTCTTTTTTTTACCAAATGAGACAAAATGATAGGTAAAGCTTAGCTCAGACACCACACCCTATCCATGCAATTTTCACCTTGAAATAAAGTTTAACGTTCAATGTACATGATCGCATCATATTCAGAAATCAACACCCACATTAAAATTTCTAGTTATGTTAATGAAACTCTGGATACTAATTGCTCATCATTTTTAATTAAAACTATACACATTATAATTCTAAGAAGACTAGTTGTACACCTTGAACCAAAAGGATCTCAGATCTGATTGCAATCTCAAGTTCCATTTACAACCTTTTAAACCTTAAAGAACCTAAGCATGAATAAGCGAATTTAGATGCATGATATGCAGAGAATTGGACCCAAACGTAAATGATTTGAGCCAGCAAACACCCAGCTCTTAGTCACACCCAAAACCAAACACATTCACAGTTAGTGTTGAAGAAATAGATCCTTCAGTTAATATACACCTAACGTCTTATGTTAATACACAAATGGCATCTAAATACTTCACTGAACCAAATATCATTCAATACAAAACCCATATCTAATCCTGAGATACAAATGCAATGCTAATTTAATCTATTAATCACATATATAAAAAGAACTAAGCCAGGAAGATGCAAGGAAACATAAGGCAACAAACTTAAACTAGGGAAAAATTAATATAGCCAACAAAGAAAACTCTCTTTCTTCAATTCAACTGGAAACCACATCTTCACAAACTAGCCTTATACAGACATCAGTTCCATTCAGGATTCAATGAAATACCTGGGAAATAAGAGGAAATAAGAAGAAAGTGAGGTTCAGTAGATGAACAAATCAGCAGCAACACAGCAGGACTCAACACTAACAGTCCATTTCAGCCAGAAAATGATGTGAAACAATCCAAAGTCCACCCTCAATCGAACAATAATCAAGGCTGACTTCAAAACAGACTTTTAATAAACCAAATTCAACCCATTTCCACCCCCAAATGAATTAGAAATTTGTTTAAGAAAATCAAAACCTCAAGACTCAAAGCAGAATTTTAATGGAACAGTAGGTTTTTGATATTTCCAGCCGTTTTTGATTCTCTATATTTTTCTATCACTTCCCTCTCTTCCTTGAATGCCAAGTTAGAGAGCCTTTATAGGAAAGGCATTTAGGGCAGCTAGATGAGGATCAGATTTGCACCTAGACCCTTTTGCAATTTTCATTTTAGCTTAAGTACCCCTAGTTTAATTTTCAGAACTTCAAAATAGTCCCAACCCAGTTTCTTAAGAATCTTCCTATTCTGTTACAGAAATATTCCCTATGCTAATTACCTAGACTACCCCTTTAAAACCCTGTTATTACCCCTGAAAACCCAATGGGTCAAGTTGACCAGATAATGAAACCAAAAGTGGGATCAATTCTGACCCAATAACCCAAATCAAACCCCCATTGGGGTGAGGTCTGTAATGGCTTTAAAGCCCAAACACAGATAGATTGAATCAAATCAGACAACTAATAAAGGGCAAATACATGAAAAATTCCGAGAATTACACCTATACCAATCAACTAATTACCCAAATGAGCAAGAAATTAACCAAGTTATCAGAATATCCCTAATTAAATTGACTAGGTAACTAATTGGAACAATAACCACGCCATTTAATCAAAAGAAACCAAACAAATCAAGCAGGACCAGAGAACGGATTTGGAAACAAAAAGAATAAGAAGAAAAAATCAGTGAAGACCAAACTGACAAATCTCACACTTGGCCACAAATTTGGTTAAATTTCAAATAAGGAAAAAGAAAAGAAAGAAGAGGGGCAATAAGTGAAACTGATACCAGAAACAGACCCAAAACTAAAACGAAACTTACTGGCTAAACTCGAAATGATACTCGATATCTTGACTCATTCGAAACTGATACCTGTCGCTTTTCTCTATCAAGAAAGAACGACTAGCATCAGCTTTGTAGTGAGTCAACCTTCCAAACATGAGAAAAGCACTCCTGGGTCGATGTATGCCACCAGATCCGACCGCAATTGGTTTTAAACTTTTAAGGCTTGAATTTGGATCTAAGATTCGAGGGGCTATGGGCAGATTCGAGGGTAACTGGTCTATGATTTAGGAAGAGGGGGTCATGGGGCTCATGGGGTGTAATTTTGGTGGTGAACGGAGGTGGCGCCGCCACCCTAAAGTGGTGGAGTTTGAAGGCGGCTACTAGGGTTTGTTCAGTCGTCTCTAAGGATGGTGAGTTAGAGAGATGAGATGGGGGGGGGGGGGGTAAGGGTTCGGACAATATTATACTAATGAGATGTATAGTTCCCAACCGTTGGATTTGAAGGAAATCAATGGTTGGGATTCATATTTATCGAAATGGGGTCCTTTGGCTCATATGGTGGGGGACCGGTTTTGGATCGGGTTTGGGCCTGGGTTTGGCGGGTATAACCGGGTACTGGGGTGCTTGGTTTGGGCTTGGAGACCTGGACTGAAAAAGGCCCAAAATGAAAAATCTGATCTCTTACTTCATTTCTTTTTAATTATTTCAAAAATTCCTTTTTATTTTCTTTTAGGTAAACAAATAATAAAACCTAAACCAATTCAAATTAATACTACCACATTGAATTAATTAACCTTAACTAATAATTACCATAATTACTTAAAAACCAAATTAAAGGAAAACTACCAAAATTCCAAATTAAAATTAGAAATGCAAAAATAAACTATTTTTTGTGATTTTTCCCATTCTAATAAAACCACTAGTTTGTTAATCACTCCTAAAATGTAGAATTAAATCCTAAATGCAAATGCACCATATTTTTGTATTTTTTATAATTTAAACAAAATTAACATGCGCAGACAAATGCAAGCAATTAACGAAGAAAAATGCAACTGAAATCTACGAAATTGCAAATAATGGAAAATATTGTTTAGTTTTAAATTTGTGGGAGTAATTCATATAGGGAAAAAATCACGTGCTCACAACCATTCTCCCAGGCCGTGTCTTTCAGTACTTCAGGCTTCTCACGATGCTCCAGGTGGCCGTGGTTCTCATATGCAGTATTCTGATCAGTTGCCTTACTGTGCATCACCAGCTCCTATCAGTGCACCTCTGCTCCAGAGTTTTCAAGGTGGTTACTCAGGTTGTCAGGGGCAGCAACCCTAGCAGCCGAGTGCTTGTTATAATTGTGGAGATACGAGGTACATTGCTAGGTTTTGCCCTCGAGCTTCGAGCAGTTCTCAGCACCAGGGTTCCCGTGCTATGGTTCCAGCATTGGGTGTTCCACCGCCCACTCAGCCAGCTAGAGATAGGGGTTAAGATGTTAGAGTTAGAGGTTAAGCCGTTAGAGGTGGAGGCCAGGCAGCTATAGGTGGAGGCCAACCAGCAGGAGGTCGTCCTCGGGATATAGTTCAAAGTGGTAGGGCCCAGCCGTGATGTTATGCTATTCCATCCAGATCTGAGACTGAGGCCTCTGATGCAGTTATCACAGGTACGATTTCAGTTTGCAGTAGAGATGCTTTAGTTCTATTTGATCTGGGGTGTACATATTCCTATGTGTCATCTTATTTTGCCCCTTATCTGGTTGTGCCTCGTGATTCTTTGAGTGCTCTTGTATGTGTCTACACCGGTGGGTGATTCTATTGTGGTAGATCGTGTTTATTATGCTTGTATGGTTGTTATTGGGGGTCTTGAGACTAGTGTAGATCTCCTACTTCTCGGTATGCTGAATTTCGATGTCATTTTGGGGATGGATTGGTTATCCCCTTATCATGCTATCTTGGACTATCATGACAAGACCGTGACCTTAGCATTGCCGGGGTTGCTTCGTTTGGAGTGGAGAGGGACTCCTGGTCATTCTACTAGCATGGTTATCTCATATATTAAGGCTTGGCATATGGTTGATAAGGTGTGTTTGGCCTATTTGGTGTACATTCGTGATTCTAGTGTTGGGGTTCCTTCTATGGATTTTTTGCCCGTTGTTCGTGAGTTTCAGGAGGTATTTCCTTCAGACCTACCAGGGATGCCACCCGACAGGGATATTGACTTTTGCATTGATTAGGATCTGGGCACCCAACCCATTTCTATTCCGCCATATTGTATGCCCCCACTAGAGTTAAAAGAGTTGAAGGAACAGTTGCAGGATTTGCTGGATAAAGGCTTTATTAGGCCTAGTGTCTCGCCTTGGGGTGCACCGATGTTGTTTGTTAAGAAGAACGTTGGATTGATGAGGATGTGCATAGATTATCGATAGTTGAACAAAGTTACCATCAAGAACAAGTATCCATTGCCGAGGATTGATGATTTATTTGACCAACTTTAGGGTGCCAAAGTGTTTTCAAAGATTGATTTGAGATCTGGCTACCATCAGTTGAGGATTAGGGCATCCGATGTCCCTAAAATAACTTTTCGCACTCGGTACATGCATTATGAGTTCTTAGTGATGTCATTTGGGTTGACAAATGCCCCAACTTCTTTTATGGATTTGATGAACCAAGTGTTCAATGCTTATTTGGATTCCTTTGTGATTGTCTTCATTGATGATATTTTGATATATTCCCTCAGCCGGGAGGAGCACGAGCAACATCTTCGAGTCATTTTTCAGGCTCTGAGGGATAGTCAGTTGTATGCTAAGTTTTCAAAATATGAGTTTTTGTAGAGTTTAGTAGCATTCTTGGGTCACGTTGTATCAGCAGAGGGTATTCAGGTGGATCCTAAGAAGATTGAGGCAGTTAGGGACTAGCCTAGACCCGCATAAGCTACAAAGATCCGGAGTTTCTTGGGTTTGGCGGGCTGTTACTGTCGGTTTGTGGAGGGGTTTTTATCTATTGCAGCCCTAATGACCAGGTTGACCCGGAAGGGTGCCTAGTTCAGGTGGTCGGACGAGTGTGAGGCAAGATTTTAGAAGCTCAAGACAGCTTTGACTACGACTCTGGTGTTGGTATTGCCCACAGGTTTAGGGCTATTTACAGTGTATTGTGATGCATCTCGTATTGGAGTTGGTGCGGTGTTGAAGCAGAATGGCAAGGTTATTGCTTATGCTTCACGACAGTTGGAGATTCATGAGAAGAACTATCCAGTTCATGATTTGGAGTTAGCAGTCATTGTTCACGCGCTGAAGATTTGGAGGCATTATTTATATGGCGTGTCGTGTGAGGTGTTCACAGATCACAAGAGTTTACAATACTTGTTCAAGTAGAAGGAATTAAATTTGAGGCAGAGGAGGTGGTTGGAGCTATTGAAAGACTATGATATCACCATCTTGTATCATCCGAGGAAGGCCAATGTAGGGGCCGATGCTTTAAGTAGGAAGTCAGCCAATATGGGTAGCCTTGAGTATATTCCAATCAGTGAGAGACTGCTTGCTTTGGATGTTTAGGCTTTGGCCAATCAGTTCGTGAGGTTGGATGTTACTGAACCCAGCCGTGTGCTAGCTTGTACAGTCGCTCGTTCTTCATTATTTGAGTAGGTTACAACTGGAGATGATGGAGTTTTGAGCATGCAAGGTCGTATTTGTGTGCCTAATATGGATGGACTTAGTGAGTTGATTCTAGAGGAGGCCCTAAGTTCCCGGTACTCTATTCATCCGGGCGCCGCTAAGATGTATCAGGATTTGCGGCAGCATTATTGGTGGAGGAGGATGAAGAAGGATATTGTTGCGTATATAGCTCAGTGCTTGAATTGTCAGCAAGTAAAGTACGAGCATTAGAGACCTGGTGGTTTGTTTCAGAAGATTGAGATTCCAGAGTGGAAGTGGGAGCGTATCACTATGGATTTCGTTGTTGGACTTCCACGGATCAGAGGAAGTTCAATGCAGTATGGTTATTGTGGATAGGCTGACCAAGTCAGCGTATTTCATTCCTGTGGTAGTTTCATATTCTTCGGAGCGGTTGGTTGAGATCTATATTCAGGAGATTGTTCGTCTTCATGGGGTGCCCGTGTTTATCATTTCTGATCGAGGTACGCAATTTACCTCGCATTTCTGGAGGGCAGTGCAGTGTGACTTGGATATGGGGGTCGAGTTGAGCACAACATTTCATCCTTAGACAGACGGACAATCCGAGCATACTATTCAGATTTTGGAGGATATGCTTCGAGCTTGTGTTATTGACTTTGGAGGTTCTTGGGATCAGTTGTTGCCATTAGCAGAGTTTGCCTACAACAACAGTTATCAGTCGAGCATTCAGATGGCTCCCTATGAGGCATTATATGGTAGGCGGTGTCGGTCGCCGGTTGGATGGTTTGAGCAGGGAGAGGCTCGGCTGTTGGGTACAAATATAGTTCAGAATGCCTTAGATAAGGTGAAGGTTATTCAGGATAGGCTTCGTATAACTCAGTCCAGGCAGAAGAGTTATGCCGACCGTAAGGTTCGTGATATGGCATTCATGGTCGGAGAGAGAGTATTGGTTCGGGTGTCACCCATGGAGGGCGTGATGAGATTTGGGAAGAAGGGCAAGCTAAGCTCTAGATTCATCGGCCCTTTTAAGATTCTTGATAGAGTGGGAGAGATGGCTTATAGACTTGCGTTGCTGCCGAGTTTATCAGCTGTGCATCCAGTGTTTCATGTGTCCATGCTTCGGAATTATCACGGCGATCCATCCCACGTGTTAGATTTCAGCATTGTCTAGTTGGACAAGGACTTGACCTATGAGGAGGAGCCGATAGCTATTCTAGACCGGCAGGTTCGTCAGTTGAGATCAAAGAGTTATCCTTAGGGTCGTGTTTAGTGGAGAGGTCAGCTTGCCGAGGCAGCTAGCTAGGAGTTCGAGTCCGATATGTAGAGCCGATATCCCCATCTTTTCCCCGACTCAGGTAGTTTTCTATGCCCGTTCGAGGACGAACGATTATTTTAGAGGTGGAGAATGTGATGACCCAAAATGTCATCACTTGTTTTAAAAGTTAAATATGTGTTTCAAGGACTTGAAAACCTCTTTTTATCTCACCTCGATTTGCATGCGCAGTCCGGGTGCATTTCCGGAAAGCTTTTGTGTGAAATTTAGGAAAATAATGAAATTGGACATTAAAACTGATTAAAGTTCTCTTTGGTCAACATTCTTGGTAAATAGACCCGGACCCGTAATTTAACGGTCCCGAAGGGTCTGTAGGAAAATATGGGACTTGGGCGTAAGCCCAGAATTGAATTTCGAGGTCCCTAGCCCGAGAAATGAATTTTTGAAAGAAATTGTTTAACTGAAATTACAAGAGTTTTTGGAAATTTAACGATGTTTGAATTTGATAGTATAGGGCCCGTATTTTGGTTTCAGAGTCCGGTAAAGGTTTAATATGGTGTTTGATTTATTTTTGTAAAATTTGGTAAGAAACGGAGGTCATATGACATGTTTCGGACCCTAGGTTGTAAAATTTGAAACTTTAAGAGTTCTTGAGATTTTCCTTTGATTTTGATGCTAAACTCATAGTTCTAGGTATTATTTTAGTGATTGGATCGCATGAGTAAGTCTGTATAATGTTCTTAGGTTTGTGAGCATGTTTGGTTTGGAGCCCCGAGGGCTCGGGTGAGTTTCAGATGAGTTTCGGGATGTTTTGGACTTAGAGATTTATGTTGTCTTAGCTGGTGCAGGTGCACAGGTATTTTCTTCTTCGCGTTCGCGAAGGTACTCTCGCGAACGTAAAGTGTAAAAATTGTCTGAAGGAAATTCCTTCTACGCGAGTGCGAGGCACATGTCACGAACACGGAGCGTTGGGGACGTTACCCTTCGCTAACGTGACATGGCTATCACGAACGCGAAGGCCTTTCTGGCAGGGACTTGGGGGAGGTGGAAAATACTCTACGCGAATGCGTCGATTGGCTCACGAACATGAAGGTCATGGGTTGAACCTTCGCGATCGCGTACTGTATCTCGCGAATGTGAAGGCTCTTCTAGCCAAAGCTTTGCGAATGCGACAGTCCCTTCGCGAACGCGAAGAAGGTCTGCCCAGCGAATTAAAAACAGAACCTAGGTTGGGATTTCTTCAAAAATTTATATCTCCTTCCCTAAAATTAGACCTTGGGCGATTTTTGAAGAAATGTTTCAACACCAAATCATTGGTATATGTTTTTAAACCCATTTCTTTCATTTTTCATCAGCATCCATAAGATTTCTAGGCCTAAATCTTGTTCTTTAAAGGTAGAAATTTGGGAATTTTAAAAAGTTGTGAATTTAGACCTCGATTTGGGGTCGGATTCCGAAACTAATTGCATATTTGGGCTAGTGGGTAAAATGGTGAACGAGTTTTGGTTCGAACCTCAAGTTTTGACCAAGTGGGCCCGGGGTCGGATTTTGACTTTTTGGAAGAATGTTGGGAAATCTATAATTTTTCACTTGAGTTGGTTTCTTTGGCTTCAATTAATGTTAATAAGTTAATATTGACTAGATATAATTGAATTGGAAGAGGAATCAAAAGGGAAAGCGGTATTTGAGACTTTAGTTTGGCCGTGGAATTCGAGGTAAGTGTTTGGCCTAACCTTAGCTTGAGGGAATAGGTGTTTTGTCTTATTTGCTATGTGTTAGTGGTGAGTACGACATATAGGTGAGGTGACGAATATCTATACATTGGTGTGAAGCATGCCCATGAATCTTATATTAATATTGTTGTGACTTTATTATCTATTGTTCATGCTTAAATTGATGATTAGTACTGTGGAACAAGACTTATGTTAAATCCTTGGTAATTGACCATTGTCGAGTATTGGTTCAAGTTGAGGTTTAGTTTGTGACATAACTGTTGAAACTAGATTGGTTATAGATGATTTCCTTACCGAGATGATATTGCTTGTATTGTTGACTCCCTTGCGGGGACAGTATTGTTTCTATTTGATGTTCCTATTGTTGATTCCCTTGCCGGAATGTTATCATTGTATTTGTTTGAGTAAGGAAGAGTGTAAAGTATGAAGGGTGATGTTGTGCACGATATTGTGAGTGATAATGCACGAAGGGTGATGCCGTACCGATATTGTGAGTGTTAATGCACGAAGGGTGATGCCGTTCTATTTGAATGAAATTAAAAGCACGATGGGTGATGCCGCGCCATGATCTGAGAGAGTAAAAGCACGAAGGGAAATGCCGTGACGATTCTGTTGATTCTATGGTTAGGACAAGAGTAAAGCACGAAGGGTGATGCCGTGCACTTGTTTCTGTGTTATTATTTCCATTGCTTCAAGTTTTGATGTTTACTTTGTTGCTTTACCTTATCATTGTCATAACGTGGTATCTCCCTTAGCATGTTCCCCTTTTTCTGTCGTATTCTATTAATTCTTGCTATTATTAGTTCTCGTATATGATTAAATTGTACAGGTTTATATGGTTGTTGTATCCTAGCCTCGTCACTACTTCGCCGAGATTAAGCTCGACAGTTACCAGTACATGGGGTCGATTGTACTGATACTATACTTTGCACTCTTTTGTGCAGATCCCGGTACTGGACCCTATGGACCGTAGTTCGATGTTGCTGCCTTCAGTCCAGTGGAGACCCGAGGTAGTCCTGCAGGCGTCTGCATGCCTTGGTATCCCCTTCTATCCTATTTCCTTCTGTTTTTTTCTATTTTAGAGACATACTTGTATTTCCTATTCAGACCACTGTTTATAGTATTCGTAGACAGTCCGTGATGTTGTGACACCAGTTTTGGGTGGAGTTGTATTTTGGATTTCATACTAGTATTTAATTGAACTGTTAAATTTCGTTCTTCCACATTTTATTCCGCTGTTTATATTATATTAATTTGTAATTGCTAAAAGATAAAGTAAAAGGATAAACAAATCAATGACGTTGGCTTGCCTTGTAGGTTCAATGTTAGGCGTCATCACGATTCCAATGGTGGGAAATTCAAATCGTGACAAATAGGAAACTCAGGTTTAATTAGATAGAGCGCAAAGATAATGCCCATGCAACTAGTACTTGGTCCCTTGTAATGTTTAAATTTGAATTCCAATAAGATGAATGGAAATATAATTTGTGCTGCATTATGTGGAGTCCGGTTTTCTATGTTAAATTCATTGTTCATAATGATGAAAAATTTATTACATTAATTTGGTGTGGTCGCATCATTATCTTATTTCTTTTTTCCACTATGTCCTTATTTAATAATCATATTTTTTTTCCTCCCTAACCTTTTAATTTAACTCCATTCTATATCTATTTTAACAGTTGCTTTTCTATAACACAATATGATTCTATCTATGTTAGATCATGTAAAATGAATGCGTGTAGCACTCTAGCAGCACTAGGAAATGACATTGCCTTACAAGGCATTGCACAACTATGTACTAGTATGTACTAGTGGCAATACTATGGGTTACGTACCCTAGTACTTGCTACTGTTTTTACTATTATTAATATAAGTATTTTTTTCCTTAAAAAAAAACAATATAATTCTTTAAATTGAAACTACATGTATGAATATAGTTCCGGCTTGTATCATGATTTACTTTTATTCTTCTATTTTATGAAAAGAAATTTGTATGATTATTTTTAATTGCTTTTATTTAGTTTATGACGAAAATCAAACTGAAAACATTCAATATAACGATTGAGGACTTTATATTAAAAATTTAAATATATGTTTTTTGGAAGTGTTACGTTATGCATTTATGTAATGGATTATAGGAATGTCTGTTATTCAGAAATATTATTTATGTTTGAAAAGTGTGTCTTAATATTGTCGTTTATATTATTACCATTTTATTCTGATTAATTTCGTTAGAGTTGCACTATTTAATAATTTTATATATTTACAAAATATAATTTCTGATAAAAAAGGAAACAAAGTTTATCTTAAATTATTTTTATGAATAATTATTAGTAAATTTAATGTTTACAACAATAAAGAGTATTTTAGTAAACTTATCAGTTACAATACAAAATTATATTATCAAACCAAATGATATATATGTTATTATACAAGAGCATATGATATAATTTATCCAAATATTATATTCACAAAATAGTACAATACAATATGATACAAACACAAAATGAGACATTATGATGAGCGACAAACCATCCAGAGTTTAAAAAAGAAGAAAGAAAAGAGAGATAATTTTGAAGACTTTCCCTCGTATTATTCTCCATCAGACCTCTCTCGTGGTTTACGATAGTACTCTTATGTTCATTATTTTAATTTTTTTAACGATTCTTTTAACTTATTTATTACTAATTTTACAATAAAGTGATATGACTAATTTTCCTTATCTTATATACTCTCATTTTTAATTTATTATGAAAGTATCTTTTTTGAAAAGAAAAAGATTCTTTAGAATGAAACCTAATATCTTAAATTGGGCATTCTATTTTCGATTATTTTGAATCTTTTAGTAGAAATGACATTAGGTATCCATTTTAAAGAGCTGCAATTTAAGAACTACTTAGTGTTTCCTAAATTTTTCTAGTTGTTTCCCAATATTTTCACCTCTCCCTTTCTCTGCTAATTGAGAGTATGCGAATCTTTCTTAAGTTTGTTTTTCTTTTCGCTTATGGGCTCAAACGATTAGTCTGTGCCACCTATTTCAGATGACATTTGTGATTATTTATTCATTTTATATCACTTGTCTAAAAGTTTAAAAGATTGGGGCAAATACATAAATAGTCATTCTCAAGGATATAATATAGAGATTAGTCAGTACTTATTTTGTCCTGAAATTTTAAACTAAAAATTTTAACTTCAGGACAACTCAGGACATTTTTATCCAGAAAATTAAACTATAAAACTGAAATTCAAGATGCTAATTCCTAAATAGCAGCCTTATAGAGTGGCTACATGTTGTCATTTCTGCACTGAATTTCAATCTTGATAGAGGAACAAATTTTGTGCTGAGGCCTGAGGTGTAGTTTTGGTTGCTTCGAATTCAACTCTTCGATAATGAAATTGGCGCCTAAATTAAAATTACTCAATTTTTTTATTGAAAAAGAACTTTTTATAAAAGATGTTTGCAAATTAATTAAATAAAAGAATATATTATGAATGGTAACATAGTCATATTACAATTTTTTAAAATTAAGACATAATAAATTGGTAAAAATTTATTTAAATTTGAAATAAGGGAGGTAAACTAATATCGTAAACCATAAGAAAGCTCAGTGTAATATAACATAATCTGAGGGGAGGTCTTTGAAATTATCTCAAACAGAAAAAGATGAAGGGACAACTTAAAGAGTGTTGAAATATTGGACTAAATCTTTTTTTTTTTTTTTGATAAAATGAAAATATTATTAATAGTTACAATGAAGAGAAAGGTGGGTTCTTTAGAAAATCAGCACATATGGTAAGATATTTTTAAAGGTAAGATATTTTTTTTTAAAAAAAATCTAGCGTAGTCTAGTGAGAGCAACTCCTGCTTCTCTCTAAACCTTCCATCTCCCCAATCTTCAGCCACCCACGTTTCTCCATGTCCAATGCTACCCCAACCCAGTCTGTGATCCCATTAACTCCACTAATCAAATCCCTACAAAACCCCCGGACATTAATTCACCTACTTCTTTTTCAAAAATTCCCTCGTTCAAAGACAAACTCCTAACCCAAGATGGAGGGGAAAACAACCTAGTATCCATACATATTAACTCCCCAATCCCAACCCCACAGGCATTTATGGAAGAATCTATCCAGAACTTGAACATCCTTGCCACTTCAACCAATATGACAATACCATTTTCAGGCTCCATGGCATTAGACACCCCTCCACCTTTAGATCTTAAAAAATTTAAATGCATAACTCTGTCTGATGCTGGTACGGATAGAATGTACTCCCCCTGAAAATTTGCACTCATAATCAAGTTACTGGGCAAAAGAGTTATCCATCATTACCTTCAATCAAAAATGACAAAACTATGGAAACCATCTGAAAAGTTCCCACTGATCGACCTGGGTTCAGATTATTTTATAGTCAAGTTCATAGAGGAGAAAAATATGACTAAGGTTATGAAAATGGCCCCTGGTTCATAAACGTACATTATTTATCAGTGAGATATTGGGAACCTAACTTTGTGGCCAGTAAAGCAACGCAGGTACACTCAGCAGTATGGGTAAGACTACCCCAACTTCCTAATGAATTCTACGACTCAATCATCCTAATCAAAATGTAGATGCATGTACCAGGTCCACACTCAGAGGGCGATATGCACGGTATATGTGGAAGTGCCACTAAATCAACCAGTACAATCGGCCATCCTGATAGGATCACACATGCAACAACTTATCTATGAAGGGGAAAACTTCCTCTGTAAGCTCTGTGGAAGACTTGGACATACAAGCCAGATATACACCCACAAAGGCCAAAGATCAATTGCACAAGAAGCACAAGGAACGAGAGAGACTGATTTATCAGCTACTATGCAGAATCAATGGCACACGGTATCCTTTGCAAAAAGAAAAGGAAAAGGAGCACCCAAGCAGAAGATAACCAAACAAGACTCTCTCATGGAGGTATTAAACACACCGGAAACAGGTATCAATGTCAAACGTTTCGATACTTCAACAGGTAAGTACCTTAACACCCAAAAGTTTATGTACAAATCTAAAGGTTTGGCTACTTCTAGTTCTTATTCTGATCAATCTCCCAAAATCGATTCCCAAGTGCATATCCCAATATTTCCCCCACTAAAGCATTAAGTATTTCTAACAAAAATAAAACCTCCACTAATTCGATTCCTACAATGAATAAATTTGCGCTTCTCCCACCTCAAGATGATCCTAACTCCATGATTCTAGATTCCTCTAATGGTATGGAACTTGATACCATTAGAAACGTTGATATCCCTACCTATCTCCTTCCGTTACCATCGAAGAACCTAAAAGAGATAGCCTCCAGTACATGGACACGTGGAACTACAGATGCCAACCCTATGCCAAACCCTAAACTATCTACTAAACCTATCTTATCCAATACTCTACAAATTAATTATGCCCCCCACCCATGCATGAAACCATTGGGCAAAACTTACACAATGACTCCATACACTTGGCACAACCCTTTTGCCAAGTGGCCATGCATGACACTCCACCAATCCCCGCTCATCTGTCTTCACAAGCAACCATGCCAACCATGCAAATCAAATCTCAAGATAAAGATTTGCACTCATTAGATTGCATGCACAACCCCAATTCTTCACATTCTTCATCTATTTCTTCAGAGCCTTCTAATGCCTATTCTCCAATTCCTATATCTTTATCGGAGAACACACCTCTCCCTACTTTCACCAACAGCTTCCCAAAGCTTACTAAGGATAATATCATTTCCTCCTCCCCCTCACCCACAGCAACTACCTCCCGTGTTCATCACTCCACCCCTTCCACAAGAACACCAATCATCCTCGTGGATAGAACAAGGCCTTCAGGGCCAGGCAATGTTCCTTTCCTTGAACCTCAACAACCAGGACACCTTAGTTGTTCCACAAAACCCCCAAGTCCTTTCTCAGCTCATAACGGAGGGCATGAATCTAGCCATGTCCAACTATGTGAACCATCTTTGGTTGGCCAATTGAGACGAACCGACCAGTCGTCTCATAAATTACCGCTCTATTTATCCTATTTCTGTTTTGTATTCCTTTATTTATCGGTCAGGTTGGTTGGCTCGGGTTCGGAAGTTTTTCGTAAGATTTGAGACATTCAGTCTCTTTTGAGGAAGCTTAAGTTGAAAAAGTTAACAGGATGTTGAATTATGTGTTAAAGGGCTCGGATGTGAGTTTGAATGGTTCGGATAGCTTCGGGAGATGATTGGGGACTTGGGAGCGTGATCAGAATGTGTTTTGAATGTTCATGGTAGGCTTAGGCTTGAATTGGCGAAAATGGTATTTTGCCGTTTTCCGGTTGATAGGTGAGATTTTGATATAGGGGTCGGAATGAAATTCCTGGATTTGCAGCAGGTCCATTGTGTCATTTGGGATGTGTACAAAATTTTAGGTCATTCGGACGTGATTTGGTAGACTTTTTGATCAAGAGCGTAATTCGAAAGATTTTGGAACCTTAGGCTTGAATTCGATGTGCTTTGGTTCATTCCATGTTGTTTGAGGTTTTTTGAAGATTGGTATAAGTTTGGATAGTAGTATATGGCTTGTTTGTGCTTTTGGTTGAGGTCTCGGGGGCCTCGGGGTGATTTCGGATGGTTGACGGAAGGAGTTAG
Source organism: Nicotiana tabacum (assembly GCF_000715075.1). Taxonomy (NCBI): domain Eukaryota; kingdom Viridiplantae; phylum Streptophyta; class Magnoliopsida; order Solanales; family Solanaceae; genus Nicotiana; species Nicotiana tabacum. The sequence continues at coordinate 69,765,881 of NC_134090.1, read as the reverse complement.
TTTGGTTTTGACAGCTGAAGTTCTTCCATTCCTCTCACAACCACACTTGCGGCTAGGGGACCGCAGGTGCGGGCTCGCAGAAGCATAGGGTGAAGCGCAGATGCGGCCAAGTAGAAGGTTAGCTGGAGCCGCAAAAGTGATCGAGGAGGCGCACCTTCAGTGGCGCAGGTGCAATATTTAAACCGCAAATTCAGAAATGGCCGAGTAAGTGGAAACCGTAGGTGCGGTGGTCAAGACCGCAAAAGCGGTAAAAAGAGCCACAGGTGTGAAAAGCTTGAGTAAGAAGGTATAAAAGAATTCCTTCACAATTTTTGAGTTGTTCTTCACCATTTCAAGTCGGTTTTGGAGCTTTTTGGGAGATTTTGAAGAGGGATTCAAGGGATAACGTTTGGAGGTAAGATTGTTGAACCTAAAACTCATTTCTATGGTATTATTTCACGGATTAAAGCTGTAATTATGGAAATTGAGGGTTAAAAATTGGGAAACTAGGGCTTGGCATTAGAGACCTTGACTTGAGGATTTGATAGGCCATTTGTGATCGGATTCTGGGACTTTTGATATGTATGAACTCGTGGGGAGATAAGGACTCTATTGATGTAAATTTTATCGAATTTTGAGACATGGGCCCAGGGGTCGGGTTTTGGTTAATTTCGGGATTTTGGTTGTAAATTGATTATTTTCGCATGGGCTTCATTCCCTTGCCAATTTTTGATGTCGTGATTGTGATTTTGGATAGATTCAACGCAAGTTGAGGCCGACTCGAGGGGCAAAGGCGTCGCGGGCTAGAGTTTGGATCGGATTGAGGTGAATAATGATTTTAAATGTTGTCTTGAGGGTATGAAACCCCGGATTTCACATCGTTGTGCTATATTGAGGTGACGCACATGCTAGATGATGAGCGTGCAGTCATGCACCATTGGGGATTGTGACTTAGTTCATCCTGAATGACTGTTTTGCCGCGTATTTGATTGAAAACTGTTTTCTATCATCATGTTTGGGCTGAATGCCATATTTGGTCCTCATGCCAACTATTTGGATCCGTAGGGGTTTTTTACTGCTATTTTCTCACTATTTTGACTTTATACTTGTACTCAGTCATGCTATATTCTAGTATTTTCATAACTCAGCCATGTTTATTCTATTTTAATACCTTAAATGATATTTTGGGCTGAGCATCATGTTTTACTGTTGCACGAGTGGCTTATGAGATTCTGACTGAGTAAGGCCGAGGGCCTGTATTGTGAGGATACTATTGGGTTGGGCTGCATGCTGCAACAGTGATACACTGATTTATGATTATGATGTCGAGGGCCTGAGATTGTACGCCACGAGGTGGCTTGATGATATAAGGCCGGGATCCTATTGATTATGCCACGAGATGGATTGATATTGTGCTTGGGCTGTAAGGGGACCCTCCCGGAGTCTGTATACCCCCAGTGAGCGCGGGTACCCTTTGTGATATGAGATAGAGTTGAGGGGCTAGTGTTGTTCCATGTTATTTCCAGAGGGGCTGATTCTATTGGTATTGTGCCAGAGAGGCGATTTTTATGTCTTTTTCTTTTCTAGCTGCCTGTCATTTACTTGTTTAACTTTTAAAAAGGTATTTTAAATAAGCTTAAACCGAACCAAGGTGTTTCCATGAGATTCCACTATTTTAGTGCACTTTACTGGTTTTTGCTCTGTCTCTTTATAGCATGTTGTTGTTTTTTTATGTGATTTCTTATCGTTCAGTCTTCATTTATTATTATTACTCACTGAGTTGGAGTAATCACTTTACCCCCTGCACCCTGTGTGCAGATTCAAGCGCTTCAGGTCTTACTTGCGAGGGTTGATAACTTCCAGCAGATTTCGGAGATCCACTAGGTAGCTGCTCGGCGTTTGCAGCCCAGTGCTTCTCCCCTATCTTATTTTCTCTTGTTTTAGCTCTGTAATAGACTATGTAGACTCTTCCTATTTTTAATCGGTTAGTAGAGATAAGGTTCTCAGAGTTAGCTCGTCATGCTATTTGGTTGGTTCTGACAGATAGAGAGCGGATTAGGAGGTTTATTGATGTCCTCACATATCAACTTCGTATTCTCATAACCAGGGAGAGGGTGTCTGATGCTACTTTTGAGGAGGTTGTTGACATTTCCCATGAGATTAAGTCAGTTCGTCGCCAGGAGCGAGATGAGAGGGAGGCCAAGAGACCTCGATGATCTGGTAGTTATGGTGGTGATCCTTCGAGAGGTCAGTTTCAGCACGGCAGAGGCTGTCCACTAAGGCATGCTCATCCAACTCGCCCAGGTTATCGTGGGGCATCATTGGGTCATGGTTCTCACCGTTCTTATCAGGTCTAGTCATCACTTAGTGCCCTTCCAGCTTAGAGTCCGTCCCGTGGTCCATCAGTTTAGGGCTTTTCTATGCCAGGTGCATCTGCTAGTCATTCCGGTGCTAGGGGCTCCTTTCAATCCCCGTATCTAGCACCTGGGAGTTGCTATGAGTGTGGAGAGATGGTCCATATAAGGGAGGCAGTGTCCTCGTCATCTTGCGGGTTCATCTCAGCAGAAGAGTCAGCCATCGACTTCAGCGCCAGTTACTTCACTACCACCCACCTAGCCACCTAGTGGTGGAGGTCAGTCAACTAGGGGTTGCCCTAGAGGGGGAGGTCGATTAGGTGGCGGTTAGGCCCATTTCTATGCACTTCCAACTAGACCTGATACTATTGCTTCTGATGCTGTTATTATAGGTATTGTCTCAGTCTGCCACAAAGATGACTCTGTATTATTTGATCCCTATTCCACTTATTCTTATGTGTCATCATACTTTGCTCGTTATTTGGATACACACCGTGAGTCTCTTGTTTCACCTGTTCATGTATCTACTCTGGTGGGCGATACTGTTGTTGTAGAACTATGTACCGATCGTGTGTGGTGACTACTAGGGGTCTGGAGACCCGAGTGGATCTTTTGTTGTTATGTATGGTGGAATTCGATGTTATTTTGGGCATGGATTGGCTATCTCTGTGTCACGCTATTTTAGACTGTCATGCTAAGATAGTGACATTGGCTATGCCGGGTGTGCCACGGATCGAGTGGCGAGGTTTGACTGATTGTGTTCCCAGTAGGGTAATTTTATTCTTGAAGGCCCAGCGTATGGTTGGGAAGGGTTGTCTTTCGCATCTGGCCTTTGTGAAGGATGTCGGTACAGAGACTCCCAGTATTGATTCTGTTCCAGTTGTGAGGGATTTTCCTGATGTGTTTCCTACTGAACTGCTGGGCATGCCACCGGACAAGGATATTGATTTTGGTATTGACCTGGTGCCGGGCACTCAGTCCATTTATATTCCGCCATATCGTATGGCACCAGTGGAGTTGAAGGAGTTAAAGGAGCAGCTTCAAGAACTCCTTGATAAGGGGTTTATTCGGCCTAGTATGTCGCGTTGGGGTGCGCTAGTTCTATTTGTGGAGAAGAAGGATGGCGTGATGAGGATGTGCATTGATTATAGGCAGTTGAACAAAATAACAGTTAAGAACAAGTATTTTTTGCCTCGCATTGATGATTTATTCGACCAGCTTCAAGGAGTAAGAGTGTTCTCCAAGATTGATCTATGTTCAGGTTATCACCAGTTGAAGATCAAGGACTCGGATATTATTAAGATGGCTTTCAGGATATAATATGGTCATTATTAGTTCTTGGTGATGTCTTTTGGGCTGACCAATGCCCCAGCAGTGTTCATGCATTTGATGAACATCGTGTTCTGGACTTATCTCGACTTGTTTGTCATAGGCTTCATTGATGATATTCTGGTATACTCGCGTAGTCAAGAGGAGCACGCGGAGCATTTGAGAGTTGTGTTATAGAGATTGAGGGAGGAGAAGCTTTATGCAAAATTCTCCAAGTGTGAGTTTTGACTTAGTTCATTGGATTTCTTGGGGCACGTGGTGTCCAGTGAGGGTATTTAGGTTGATTCAAAGAAGATAGAGGCGGTTTAGAGTTGGCCCAGACCGTCCTCAGCCACAGAGATTCACAGCTTTCTTGGTCTGGCGAGTTATTACTGCCGGTTTGTTCATGGATTCTCATCTATCGCATCACCCTTGACCAAGTTGACTCAGAAGGGTGCTTCATTTGTATGGTCGGATGAGTGTAAGGAGAGCTTTCAGAAGCTCAAGACTGCCTTGACCACAACTCCCGTGTTAGTTTTGCCATCAGTTTCAGGTTCATATATAGTGTATTGTGATGCTTTGAGAGTTGGTATTGGGTGTGTGTTGATGCAAGAGGGTAGATTATTGCTTATGCTTCTCATCAATTGAAGCCCTATGAGAAGAACTACCTTGTTCATGATTTGGAGTTGGCTACCATTGTTCACGCGTTGAAGATTTGGAGGCATTACTTGTATGGTGTGTCTTGTGAGGTGTTTACTGATCATCGTAGCCTCCAACACTTGTTCAAGAAGACTTCGTTGTGATTTTCATGACTTCGTTGTTATCCATACCTTGGTGAAGATTTATACTTGTTGTGTAAAGTTGTGGAAAAGAATTGTGACATGTGAACGTTGAGGAGCATTGGCTCCAGTGGTATAACGAATTGTGAAAGTGTAAGAGATAATTGAAACTCTAGGGTATTGGTTCGAGTTGTGAAGTGAATTGTGAAGTAAAAGTAAGAAAGAGAAGAGATCATTATGTTGCCCTCTTGACGGGCTATTATGAGATGCGGTTCCCCCTGTATTGTGTTTTTAATTGATATTACAGATGTTTAGGTTGATGATTCTTAATGTTAGATGTTGTAACAAGTTAGGTTATAGCTGAGGTAGTTAGATGTTGTAACAAGTTTGGTTATAGCTGAGGTAGTTAGATGTTGTAACAAGTTAGGTTATCGCTGAGGTAGTTAGATGTTGTATAAAGTTTGGTTATAGCTGAGGTAATTAGATGTTGCAGCAAGATTGGATCGGGTTGCACGCCGCAACAGATATTATATTGGATTGGGTTGCACGTCGCAATAGATATTATATTGGATCGGGTTGCACCCCGCAATAGGTATTATATTGGATCGGGTTGCACGCCGCAACAGATATTATATTGGATCGGGTTGCATGCCGCAACAGATATTATATTGAATCGGGTTGCACGCCGCAACAATGTTAAGTGACAAGGGATTGGGTTGCGCGATGCAACAATATTGTTATTGTATTGTTGTAGATATTGAGCTGTCCTTTCATATTTTATTAAGTTTCTGTTGGACTTGATATGTTTCCCCGAAGCATGTACCCCCTCCCATTTTAAACTGCTTATTCCTATTTATTTTCTGCCATATATTATATAACTGCACAGGATTATCTGGAGTCTGGTCCTAGCCTCGTCACTACCTCACCGGGGTTAGGCCAGACACTTACCAGCACATGGGGTCAGTTGTGCTAATACTACACTCTATAGTGTGTGCAAATCTAGGAGCCGCTTTTGGATAGTAGTTGGAGGGCTTCCTTCAGTCAATTCGGAGACCCAAGGTAGACTTGCAGGCGTCCGCAGGACCTAGCGTCTCCCTCTATCTCTATTTCTTATTTCATTTCCTTTGTTCAGAAATAGTGTATTGTATTTCTTCAGACCTTGTATGTAGTAACTCTTAGACAGTCTATGACACTATGACACCAGGTTTTGGGTATATGAGGTTTTATAAGCTATAATAAACGTAGCCTTAAGATATATACTTGTCCACTTCCGCTTAGTTATTTAAAATTCCGCTTTTACCATATTATCGTCTTGTGTTTGTTAAAAGAAGCAAAGATAAAACTGCAGCAAGTATTTAAGGTTTAGCTTGCCTAGCTTCCATTAGTAGGCGCCATCATGACTCCGGAGGGTGGGAAATTCAGGTCGTGACAAGTTGGTATCAGAGCTCTAGGTTACATGGGTCTCACAGTTCACAGACAAGCTTTGTAGAGTCTGAAGGATCAGTATGGAGACGTTTGTATTTATCCCCCAGAGGCTACAGAGTTAGGAAAAGTTTCACTTCTATTCTTCCCTGTCGTGCGATTTTGTTCTGTCAATGCTAAATTGAAGCTTCTACTCTTGTCCTTTCGCGAATGGCGAGGTCATGTACCGCTCCTTCAGCCGAGCAGCAACACAGACCGGTGATAGATCAGCTACGTTTTGGGAGTCTTTGTGGTGGTTGGATAAGTTTTGCCAAGCTCTTTACTACTACTTTCAGCGTTGCATGTACTGAGGATCCCCAGGATTATCTAGACAGCTGCCACGAGGTTCTCAGGAACATGGGGATTGTTGAGACCAATGGGGTCGATTTTGCTACATTTCTCCTATCTGGATCTGCCAAGACTTGGTGGAGAGATTATGCTTGGCTAGACCAGCCGGATCGCTAGCCTAGACTTGGGAGAAGTTTACAGTGTTATTTATGGAGAAGTTTCTCCCCATTACTCAGAGAGAGGCCTATCGGAGGCAGTTTGAGCGCCTCCAGCAGGGTTCCATGACTGTTACCCAGTATGAGACCAGGTTCATCGACTTAGCTCGCCATGCTCTTGTAATACTTCCTACCGAGAGAGAGAGAGAGGGTGAGGAGGTTTATTGATGGTCTTATTCAGCCGATTCGTCTTCAGATGGCTAGGGAGAGTGGGAGTGAGATATCTTTTTAGGAGGCGACCAATGTGGCCAGTAGAGTGAAGGTGGTTATGTCGCAGGGAGGTGGTCATGGGTCAGATAAGAGGCCTCGTCATTCGGGTAGATTCAGTGTTGCCTCGTTTGGAGGCAAAGATTCATATGGTAGAGGCTATCATCCTAGGCCCTTTCAGTCAGCTCTTCAGGTTTCTCATGGTGCTTCAGGCAGCCGTGGTCTGCAGATGCAGTATTCAGATCAGCAGTCCTACAGTGCACCACCAGCTCCTATCAGTGCACTGCGACGCCAGAGTTTTTGGGGTGGTCATTCGGGTCACCAGGGTTAGTCTCAGTTTCCTCAGTCACAACACTCAGGTGGATGTTTTGATTGTGGTGAGTATGGTCATATCAGGAGGACTTGTCCGAGGTTAGTTGGGTACTCAATCGCAGCAGCAGGGTTCCCGCGCTATGGTTTAGGCACCAGGTGTTCCACAGACTGCCCAGCCAGCTAGAGGTGGGGTAGAGGTGCTAGAGGTAGAGGTAGATGATTTAGATATGAAGCTCAGACCGCTAGAGATGGAGGCCAGCCAGCTGCAGGCCGTCCCAGAGATGTAGTCCAGGGTGGTGGGGCCCAGCCCCGATGTTATGCTCTTTCAACTAGGCCCGAGGCTGATGCTTCAGATGAAGTTATTTGAGGTACGGTTCTGGTTTGTGATAGAGATGATTCAGTGTTATTTGATCTAGGGTCTACGTACTCATTAAGTCCTCTTATTTTGTACCATATCTGGTTATGCCTAGTGACTCTTTGAGTGATCCTGTACATGTGTCTATACTGGTGGGTGATTCTATTATGGTAGATCGAGTCCACCGCTCTTGTATAGTTGTGATTAGGGGTCTTGAGACTCGTGTGGATTTGTTGCTTCTGGACATGGTAGATTTCGATGTTATATTGGGAATGGATTGGTTATCACCTTACCACGCTATCTTAGACTGTCATGCCAAGACTGTGACCTTAGTCTTACCGGTTTTACCTCATTTAGAGTGGAGAGGGACTCCTAGTCATTCTACCCGTAGTGTTATCTCTTATATGAAGGCTCGGCGCATGGTCGAGAAGGGGTTTTTGTCCTATTTGGCATATGTTCGTGATTCTAGTGCCGAGGTTCCCTCTATTGATTCTGTGCCTGTTGTTCGTGAGTTTCCTGAGGTTTTCCTTTCAGACCTGCCGGGTATGCCACCCGATAGGGATATTGACTTTTACATTGATTTGGCTCTGGGCACTCAGCCCATTTCTATTCTGTCGTATCGTATGACCCCACCTGAGTTGAAAGAGTTGAAGGAGCAATTGCAAGACTTGCTTGAGAAGGGTTTCATTAGACCTAGTGTTTCGCCTTGGGGTGCGCCGATGTTGTTTGTTAAGAAGAAGGACGGATCGATGAGAATGTGTATTGATTACCGGTAGTTGAACAAGGTTACAATCAAGAATAAGTATCCATTGCCGAGGATCGATGATTTGGTTGATCATCTTCAGGGTGCCAAGGTGTTTTCAAAGATTTATTTGAGATCTGGCTATCATCAGTTGAGGATTAGGGCATCCGATGTCCCTAAGACAGCTTTTCGCGCATGGTACGAGCATTATGAGTTCCTGTTCATGTCATTTGGGTTGACCAATGCCCCAACAACTTTTATGGATTTGATGAACCGAGTGTTCAGGCCTTGTTTGGACTCATTCATGATAGTCTTCATTGATGATATTTTGATATATTTTTGCAGTCGGGGGGAGCACGAGTAGCATCTTAGAGTGGTTCTTCAGACCTTGAGGGATAGATAGTTATATGCTAAGTTCTCGAAGTGTGAGTTCTGGTTGAGTTCAGTTGCATTTCTGGGTCATGTTGTATCAGTAGAGGGTATTTAGGTTGATCCGAAGAAGATTGAGGTAGTCAAGAACTGGCCTAGACCAACATCAGCTACAGAGATTCGGAGTTTCTTGGGATTGGCAGGCTACTACCGTCGGTTCGTGGAGGGGTTCTCATCTATCGCAGCCCCGAAGACCAGGTTGACCCAGAAGGGTGCCCAGTTCAGATGGTCGGATGAGTGTGAGGTGAGCTTTGAGAAGCTCAAGAAAGCTTTGACTACGGCACCAGTGTTGGTTTTGCCCACAGGTTCAGGGCCTTATACAGTTTATTGTGATGCATCTCGTATTGGGCTTGGTGCAGTGTTGATGCAGGATGGCAAGGTCATTGCCTATGCTTCGCAACAATTGAAGATTCATGAGAAGAACTATCCAGTTCATTATTTAGAGTTGGTAGCCATAGTTCACGCATTGAAGATTTGGAGGCATTATCTGTATGGCGTGGCATGTGAGGTGTTCACGGATCACAAAATTCTTCAGTATTTCTTCAAACAAAAGGAGTTGAATTTGAGACAAAGGAGGTGGTTGGAGTTGTTAAAGGATTATGATATCATCATCTTATATCATCAGGGAAAGGCCAATGTGGTGGCCGATGCTTTGAGTAGGAAGTCAGCTACTATGGGCAGCCTTGCTTATATTCCGGTCGGTGAGAGACCGCTTGTTTTGGATGTTCAGGCCTTGGCCAATCAGTTCGTGAGGTTGGATGTTTCTGAGCTTAGTCGAGTATTAGCTTGCACGGTCGCTCGCTCTTCTTTATTGGAGCGTATCCGTGATCGGTAGTATGATGATCCCTATTTGTGTGTCCTTAGAGACACGGTGCAGCGCGGAGGTGCCAAGAAGGTTACCTTAGATGATGATGGAGTTTTGAGATTGCAGGGTCGAGTTTGTGTGCCTAACGTGGATGGACTCTGAGAGTTGATCTTAGAGGAGGCCCATAGTTCCCGGTACTCTATTCATCCGGTCGCCGAGAAGATGTATCAGGATTTGCAGCAGCATTATTGGTGGTGTAGAATGAAGAAGGATATCGTTGCATATGTAGCTCGATGTTTGAATTGTCAGCAGGTTAAGTACGAGCATCAGAGGCCTGATAGGTTATTTCAGAGGATCGAGCTTCCTGAGTGGAAGTGGTAGCGGATCACTATAGATTTCATTGTTGGACTCCCGCAGACTCGGAGGAAGTTCGACGCAGTATGGGTCATTGTTGACAGGCTGACCAAGTCAGTGCATTTCATTCCTGTGGCAGTCTCCTATTCATCTGAGAGGTTAGTTGATATCTATATCCGAGAGATTATTCGTCTTCATGGTGTGCCTATATCTATCAATTCGGACCGAGGTACGCAGTTCATCTTGCATTTCTAGAGAGCAGTTCAGTAAGAGTTGGGCACTCAGGTTGAATTGAGTATAACATTTCATACTCGGACGGACGGGCAGTCCGAGCGGACTATTCAGATTTTGGAGGATATGCTCTGGGCTAGTGTCATTGACTTTGGAGGTTTATGGGATCAATTTTTGCCTTTAGAAAAGTTTGCCTACAACAACAATTACCAGTCGAGTATCCAGATGGCTCCTTATGAGGCATTATATGGTAGGCGATGTCGATCTCCGGTTGGATGGTTTGAGCTGGGAGAGGCTCGATTGTTGGGTACGGATCTGGTTCAGGATGCCTTGGACAAGGTTAGGATTATTTAGGATAGGTTTCGTACAGCTCAGTCCAGGCAAAAGAGTTATGCCGACTGCAAGGTTCGAGATTTGGCATTCATGGTAGGTGAGCGGGTATTTCTTCGAGTGTCGCCTATGAAGGGCATGATGAGATTTGGGAAGAAGGGCAAGCTTAGCCCTAGGTTCATTGGCCCATTTGAGATTCTTGATCGAGAGGGAGATGTGGCTTATAGACTTGAATTGCCGCCGAGTTTATCAGCCGTGCATCCAGTGTTTCATGTGTCTATGCTTCGAAAATATCACGGCGATCCATCCCACGTGTTAGATTTCAGCATTGTCCAGTTGGACAAGGACTTGTCTTATGAGGAGGAGCCGGTAGCTATTCTAGACCGGTAGGTTCATCAGTTGAGGTCGAAGAGTTTTCCTTCTGTTCGTGTTCAGTGGAGAGGTCAGCCTCCTGAGGCATCGACCTGGGAGTCCGAGTCTGATATGCGGAGCCGTTATCCCCATCTTTTCCCCGACTCAGGTACATCCTTCTTCTGTCCGTTCGAGGACGAACGATTGTTTTAGAGGTGGAGAGTGTGATGACCCAAAAGATCATCACTTGTTTTAAAATGAAATCTCCGTATTCTGAGGCCTTAAAAACCTCATTTAGAGTCACCTCGAGTTGCATGCGCAGTCCGGGCGTTTAGCCGGAAAGCTTAAATATGATAATCTGTGAAAAATGATAAGTTTTGATTAGAGAATGAGCTAATTTGACTTTGGTCAATGTTTTGGGTAAACGGACCCGGACCAGTGATTTGACGGTCCTAGCGGGTCCATAGGAAAATATGGGACTTGGGCGTATGCCCGGAATCAAATTCCGAGGTTCCGAGCCCGAGAAATGAATTTTCAGAGAAAATTGTTTTCTAAAATTATTTAAAGAAATTTGAAACGAAATTTGATTAGAACATGATAGTATCGGGACCGTATTTTGGTTCCGGCGCCCAGTACAGGTCTTATATATGATTTAAGTCATTTCTGTAAAGTTTGGTTGAAAACGGACGTCGTTTGACGTGATCCGGATCTAAATTGCTGAATTTGATAATTGATGAAATTTAAGGAAAGTTCTTGATTTTGAGGTTTGATTCATTGTTATTGAGGTTATTTTGGCGATTTGATCGCACGGATGAGTTCGTATGATGTTGTTGAGTTAGTACGTGTGTTCAAATAGGAGCCCCGAGGGCTCTGGTGTGTTTCGGGAAGTTTTGAACTTAGGAAAAAAAGTTGCAGGTCTCTGAAGCCAGGTCACGCGGTCCGTGGTGGAAACTTCGTGGCCGCGATGGGGACTTCGCGATCGCAATGGGATTTGTGTGGTCCGCGGTGAGCAAGGCCAAGCCATCGCGGCCGCGCTCGATTTCTTGCGGTCCACGGTAAAGGCCTAAGCGGCCGCGGTCCATTTCGTGCGGTCCGCACAGGGCACTGGACCGCAGTACCTCAAGAAGGCCTGTGCGGCCGCAATCCATTTTGTGCGGTCCGCATAGGGGGCCTGAGAGGGGTATAAATAGACGGGATTTCCAGTTGTTTTCATTTTTCAAAACCCCAAAAACCTAAGAGGTGATTTTTCAAACAACCTTTTTCTCCAAATCAAATGTAAGTCGTTTTTAACTAGTTTTCTTCAATCATTAACATCTTTTAACCTGATTTCAACTTCAAATCAATGATTTTCATGGGGGAAATTGGGTGTTTTGGGTAAAACCTAGGTTTTTTCAAAAATTGGGGAATTGGACCTCGATTTGAGGTCCGATTTCAAAACAAATTACATATTTGGATTCGTGGGCGAATGGGTAATCGGTTTTTGATTCGAACCTTGGGTTTTGACCATGTGGGCCCAGGTGCGATTTTGGACTTTTTGGGTAAAACTGTGGAAAACTTATTTTCAAGCATTCAAATTGATTCATTTAGCATTTATTGATGTAATTAAGTAACTTGTTGCTAGATACGAGCGAATTGGTGGTGGAATCAAGGGGTAAAGGTATAATTGAAGATTGAGTTGTGTTCGAGGCATCGAGGTAAGTGTTTGGTCTAACCTTAGGTTGAGGGATTAGGAGTTGTGTCCTATTTGCTATTTGCTTCTTGTTGAGTACGGCGTATAGGCATGGTGACGACTATCTATACGTTGGTGTCAAGCATAACCGTGAGTCTTATATTGTGATTTTCATGACTTCGTTGTATTATCTATGCCTTGGTGAAGATTTATACTTGTTGTGTAAAGTTGTGGAAAAGAATTGTGACCTGTGAACGTTGAGGAGCATTGGCTCCAGTGGTATAACGAATTGTGAAAGTATAAGTGATAATTGAAACTCTAGGGTATTGGTTCAAGTTGTGAAGTGAATTGTGAAGTAAAAGTAAGAAACAGAAGAGATCATTATGTTTCCCCCTGGTCGGGCTATTATGAGTTGCGGTTCCCCCTGCATTGTGTTCTTAATTGATATTATGGATGTTTAGGTTGATTATTCTTAGTGTTAGATGTTGTAACAAGTTAGGTTATAGCTGAGGTAGTTAGATGTTGTAACAAGTTTGGTTATAGCTGAGGTAGTTAGATGTTGTGGCAAGATTGGATCAGGTTGCATGCCGCAACAGATATTATATTGGATCGGGTTGCACGCCGCAACAGATATTATATTGGATCGGGTTGCACGCCGCAATAGATATTATATTGGATCGGGTTTCACGCCGCAACAGATATTTTATTGGATCGGGTTGCACGCCACAACACATATTATATTGGATCGGGTTGCACGCCGCAACAGGTATTATATTGGATCGGGTTTCATGCCGCAACAGATATTATATTGGATCGGGTTGCACACCGCAACAGATATTATATTAGATCGGGTTGCACGCCGCAACAATGTTAAGTTATAAGGGATCAAGTTGCGCACCGCAACAGTATTGTTATTGTATTGTTGTAGATATTGAGTTGTCCTTTCATATTTTATTAAGTTTCTGTTGGACTTGATATGTTTCCCCGAAACATGTACCCCCTCCCATTTTAAACTGCTTATTCCTGTTTATTTTCCGCCATATATTATATAACTGCACAGGTTTATCTGGAGTCTGGTCCTAGCCTCGTCACTACCTCGCCGGGGTTAGGCCAGGCACTTACCAGCACATAGGGTCGGTTGTGCTGATACTACACTTTGCACTGTGTGCAGATCTAGGAGCAGCTTTCGAACAGTAGTTAGAGGGGTTGCTTCAGTCCATTCGGAGACCCAAGGTAGACTTGCAGGCGTCCGCAGGCCCTGGCATCTCCCTCTATCTCTATTTCCTGTTTCATTTCCTTTGTTCAGAAATAGTGTATTGTATTTCTTCAGACCTTGTATGTAGTAACTCTTAGACAGTTTATGACACTGTGATACCAGGTTTTGGGTATATGAGGTTTTATAAGTTGTAATAGACGTAGCCTTAAGATTATACTTGTCGACTTCCTCTTAATTATTTAGAATTTCGCTTTTAGCATATTATCGGCTTGTTTTGTTAAAAGAAGCAAAAATGAATGTGCAGCAAGTAGTTAAGGTTTGGCTTGCCTAGTTTCTATTAGTAGGCGCCATCACGACTCCCGAGGGTGGGAAATTCGGGTCGTGACAAATTGTGGGATTTTTGAAAAAAAACCTAGAAATGATATTTTTGAATTTTGACCATGAAATTGAAAATAAATTATATATTTGAGTTTGTGTTTCTATGAATAATGTTTATCTTCTAGAATTTTCTGAATACGGGCGCATGGGCTAGAGGTTAACTTTGCTGACTTTTCATGTAAAGTTGGGAATTGTTTCTAATTGATCAAAATTACGACTCTTTGAGTATATATTGATTGATTTGCTGGTTCTTTGCCTAGTTTCTGATCGTTTATCATTGATTTGAGGTATAAGAGAGGTGTTGGAGTCGGTTATCAAATTTTGAAGAGCGGTAAGTCTCTTGTCTAATATTGTAAGAGAGAATTTACTCGTAGGTGCTATATTTGTTACTATTTTGGGATCTAGGTACGTATGAGGTAACACGTGTCTGTGTGTATGCTAGATTCTTGATCATGTCCAAATAGACATAAGTTCATATGTTGATTAAATTGGTTTAGGGGTGTGATTCTTAGTTTCAATGTTGTTTTATGTGTTCTGAGGTTTTGAGAAGGTCTGTATTATGTTTAAGTACTTGTTGGTACTTGTGGATGGGATCCCGGGTAGATCGGATGTGTTTCAGACCACCCGGAGCTTAGTTCAATATTGCAAATTTGCTGGTTGCAGTTACCTTCTTTGCAAACGCAAAGTTTCTCTCGCATTCGTGATGAAGGATTTGGGGCAGGGGTGATTTGTTCTTCGCTTTCACGATTATGTGGATGCATTCGCACAGATTTACTACCAGAGGTCTCTACGTTCGCAAAGCCAGTCCCGCGTTCGCGTGGAAGAACTAGACCTAGGGGAGAGGGGGTCAACTGGCTATTTCCCTTCACGTTCGCTAAGGGAGGCTATTACCCTTCATGTTCGTGAAGCACTAGCTGTGAAAGCCTTTTCTAACGCGAGTCTCCCAACGCGTTCGCGAAGCACATTCTCTAGGCCTGGACAAGTTTTTCCTTTGCGATCGCGAGGCTCCTTTCGCAATCACAAAGAAGGATTGCTTGGGTAGTGATTTAATTTAAAGATGGGACTTAGGCCATTTACTTCGTTTAACACATCTCTTGGATGATTTTTGAGCTTTTCATAGAGGAATTTTCACCTAGCTTCTTGAAGTAAGTAATTTCTACATAATGTGAGTTTAATACACAGATTATAGGTAGATTTTAACATAAAAATTGTAGGAATTTGGGTAAAATTGTAGGAATTGTAGGAATTTTAACATAGAAAATGATTATGGAATTGAATAGAATAATATATTTGAGTTCGTAAGGTTATGGGAAATACTTTTATATAAAAGTTTTTGGAATTCGAGCACGTGGGTCTAGGGGTGACTTTAAGAATTTTCTAAATTGGATTGGGTAAATATTCTGATAATTAAATTGTGAACTTTGGAGCTATATTTATTAGTTTCTATGACCGTTGGCTATTTATGGATTGCTCGGTACCGATTTACGGCTATTAGTGTGTTCTGAGGACCGACAAGAGGGCTCAGAAATAAGGTAAGTCTTTTGCCTAATCTTGTAAAAGGAAATTAACCCTATAGGTATTTAAATTTGTTATTTGTTAATAATTGTGGGTGCTACGTACACACTAAGTAACGAGAGTCCGAACGTAGTTAAAATCATGTTATGTATGGGTACACATAGGACTTTATTATGCAATACTTGTACTATTTGAACCCAACTTGTTAGTTTAATTACTTGTGTTAATAAGTGAAACTTGATTAGAGATCATATAAGACCGAGCTTCATTACTTTGAGTTTGGCAGAATATTCGATTATTGATAGAAAAATTATGTGGCTTTATGTGCCTATCATGGTGTTGTAAATGTATGTCCCGTAGTTCGAAGAGTTTCTCTATTCTTGTGGATATGGCCGAACGCATCAGCAATATTTATATATACTTAGATGCATCTATAGATTGGGACGTACGACCTCGGTAGTGTATGTACACTATTGTTATGGATCGGGTCGTACGACCTTGACATAACTCGTGCATGATGTCGCTAGGATCCGATTATACACGATATTTCCTTCATGACTAGGGAAATTATAATTACTTGCTCGCTCTTATTTGTTGAAATTGGCATGTGATATTTTGGGACTTTTAAATTGATCTTTTGTTAAAGAATCACTTGTTTATTGATTCTTTGTAACAACCCGACTGGCCGTTTTGTATAATTGTGTCCCATTACCCCTTTTTATGCTTCACATATATGTGTTTATAATTTTATGACTTGAGGGGTTGGTTAGTTTCATTCCGAGAAACTTTCAGGTTTGGACCCTTTGAATCTTGACTTAGAAGTTTAAATTAGAAATGTTTACCAAACATTGAGTTTTGTGAAAAAGACCACGGAATAGTATTTTGATGGCTCCTATCACGACCCAAACCGATGGGCCGCGACAGTCACTCGGTACCTTTCTCAACTGAGTACCACCATAACGTATCTTTTTCAAATCATGCTATCATAGGTATATGAGACATAAAGGTTGCCGTAGGATAACTAGAATAAAACATGTAATACCAACTTATACATAAGACATACGGGTCTATAAGACCAAAATGATCACTCGTATACTAAACAAAGGCCGACAAGGCGATATAATCTGCTACGTACATGACATATGTCTACACGCCTCTAGGAGTAGATAAATACCATAAAGGTCAGGTCAGGACCCTGCGATACCAAACAATACACGTCTAAATTATATTGACCAAACAAGCAACTCCGGAGCAAATAGAGCGCACCAACATCTTCCGCTGAGCTGATAACCTACTTGGAGGACTCTCGACCTATGTATCGGGACCTGCGGGCATGAAACATAGCGTCCCCATGCAAAAGGGGTGTTAGTACAAATATTTTATCAAGTATGTAAGGAATGAAAATCAGTTAATAATAGACATGAGAGAAACATGGAGTAAAAGACTCGACATGTAAGTCTGAATAGCTCTGTGAATCATTTATTACTTATAATATTATGCATAGGCATATAAATGTCATACCATGCATGGGTATATGCATTCATAAAATCATCCAGCCTCTGAGGGCATCCCATCATATCATCTCATCCACTATGGCAAATCATTAACGTATACTAGTTGCTCAGGTGGTGGTGCGTATATAACGTCGTAACCTTTTTCCATATCCCATATATATATATAATATACATATATATGCGTATATAACACCATATGGTCATGGGTCAATGCACATGTATAAACGAATGCAATGCATTAGAAGTGCATCAATAACATCTCTCGGAATGTCATAAGTCTATTATGCCTTTAAGTAATATCATAAAGTAAACTTTATCAACTTATGTATTTTCTTAGACTCATGAACAGATGATAGAATAATAATATACATGGGAGTTCAAGAATATAGGCACCTCTAATACTTCTACAAATAGAAGTCATTTATGAAAGTTGTGCATTTGCTCATTTCGTTTGTATCATATGGATCATGCCAAAAGAAAGAAGGGATATCCTTAACATATCTAAGCCGATTCTCTTGACAATCCCTTTAACATACGTCAATTGCGACAACACGTAATAGCGGATCGAAGTAGGACAAAATCCGTATAATATTCTTGAGAAAGATTGTACCGTGTTCTCTTAGAATTGCAAGGTTCCAACTTGATATCTCATTTGTTGAGACTACTAGTTGTATTTTTTCTTTTCTTAGTCCTTCCTTTTCGATAAAAAAATTGGACTCCATTTAAGAAAGTAACCTTTTACATATGAAGCTGTTAGAAACCAAAGAAAGTAGAAGACCAAAGTCTTTTAAGAGTTTGTTGAAATCTTTCCTCATTATCTTATAGAGACACCAAGTTAATTAGAGAAGTCTTAAGCCTTTGGGTGTGGGCCCCACTTATGTATGACTTGGCCAACAAATTCCTCTAAATGTGCCACCTTATCCTATGACTTGACTAGTCATTATTTGAGTCCCTACTTGTTGCCATTTGGTTAATGCTTAGCCACGTCAATAATTTTCTGTCATTTTCTTAGTTAACTTGTTAATTTCCCACTAACTCAATAATTAACTAATTACCCACATAATTAAGAATTATCTCAAATTACTTAAAATACTACTCACTTTTACCACACCTTATACACCTTGCTATTATGATCATGTGGTACCTTGTATGCACTAGTCCATAAATATAGGGTATTTTAGCTTGGACCGTATTTTATCTCAAAAATGTCAAACTTCGACGAAACTCATTTTCTTTGATTCTCTTACCCTCTCACCTCTATGAACTTGTTTGAAATAGCGTGAAACTTATAATCCCAAAATAATATTATTCCCGAACTTATGACGATTAACTTACGACGAAACTTTAACGTACAAAAATATGGGGTGTAACATCTCATTTCTGAGCTTTCATCAATTTACTTATGGCGTACTTCCACGTACGAAAACATAGGGTGTAACATCATTCTCCCTATAGATCATTTGTTCTCGAATGCTGACTGATGCACTTATCATTTTCATAGCTTATGCTTTCCGAATGCTTTAGTACTCACCTTGCCATCTAGGCAACTGTTCTGTGAATAAATTCAAAGGACATGGCATTCCCCACTTTAGGCCTCTTTCCTACACCATGACTTGTGGTCAGAATCTTTCCAATCTCGTAACTATTGCTACCTTTCTATCATGCAGCCTATACGATTCTAACCTTGTAAGAACGCCTATGCGACTCTTCTCTCCTTTTTCCTCCACCTTTTAGCTAATCTCTAAGACTCACTTTGTAAACATATACAGAGCTTGATAAGATGTCCCTCTAGGAATCTATAGGTATACTGAAGTTCTTCGCTCGGTACTTTGTTGAACTTACGAATATTTCTATACCTTATTTCATAGATCCCTTTATCCATCCGTATGACATTACCGCATCAAGGTATGTTTTACTATGCCATAACTCTTACTTGGTTATATCATTGCTGAGGGTTACTATCAAATTCCAACTTACTTTTGTTGATTATACTATATGTATAAGTCTAAGTCCTTTAATGCTTCCTCATTACTATTCATCTTAAGAATGACAACCTAATCTCATTTCACACTTTGTAACTTTTATCCATCTATTATTGATTCATCTCAATATTAATCTACAATCTACCACTGATAACTTGAAACTTCTTACGTAATACCTTGCCACTAGGGCTTACGTTACATCGAGGAATATTTGAAGTGATTTTCCTGATCCACTTAGCGGAAATAGTGTACTTTAATAATCGTACTTTATAGCATCCCAATGTGATTCACCTTACGTGGATATTCTAATCCCGTAAAATTCTTGAAATTCTGTTCAAATCATTACTCAATCGATATCCCAAACATCATCATTTATCTATCACAATTATAACCTCATTGTACTACCAGGGCAGCATTCCATCTCTTCCAAATGGTACTAGTCTTAGACTCCTTTAAGTTCATTCGGGCTATAGTAAGCTTTGTATAACTTAGAGAAACCCTCAGCTCTTCTTGTCTTCATGGGCTTAATCCTGAGGACTTCTCCATTTTCGTCACCTTCTTACTTTCCCTTTCTTATCCTCGCTCATGTCTTCCTAAAACCTTGTCGCTTTACCATACTTTAGCTTGCAACCTACACATATCTGTTTATAGTACTCACAACCTTCCTTCAACTTGCTTGCACCATAGATTTATTTATGTTATTCTGGAACATCCAGCGATACATCACATCGTCTCTAACTCTTCTTTACTCTCTTGACTAGATCTCTCGGTACCTAGAAACCATAGGCTGGAAGATATGCCACTGGCGACGTCACTATTATTCCTGGATACTGAATCCCAATGCTTCTAGCATTTTATCTGAAGTATGGACAATTCAAAACCTTCTGCACCGGAGTATCTCGTACATTGTTCACCTTTACCTTACCTACCTTAAAATATCACCTCACATTCTTCTATCTCTTTCATAACCTCCCTCCCACATAGGTATAATTCACATCCACAACTTGAAGCTTTATTATAATACTTGCACCTCTAGTGCATACACAAATCCAGTAGGAACTTCATACTGACTTCTTATGAGGCTGGTACATTTCTAACTTGTTCTATCGTGGAGCCATTATAGAATATGGTTATTTTACTCTCTCTCTTGTACCTATGATCTTAGAGTAATTCTGCAATGTTCTTAATCAAAATTTCTAAAGTTTTCTAAGTCCAATAATCAGACTCCTGATTTACTTAGTTGATGAATTCTTTAGTTTCCTCTTCCTTCTGATCAGCCTTTATGTATGCTTAAGCTATCTTTCGATTTGTGGCTCCTGGTATTAGTTATTACTTTAGCCTTTCATGGATGCTCTGGAATATCCGAGATACAATCTTCTAATGATTCAATCCTTTGTCTATGACCTGGGCTCAATTCTTTCTTTTAACTTATACCAGAATCTTCTACGGTTGTATGACTGTCAACATCTATGTTGCATGGATATTACTCCAAAATCTTAGGTGCATTCATAATGTAATTATCTCTGGATCATTGATTGAATAATTCCTTTCATTCCTTCGCAACTTTCTTTAAATATAATCAATTGGTTTTCCTGGCCGTCCTGCCACTTGTTGCATGAATACTTGGCTTATCTTAGTGCCCACACATATTGATATTCAATACAACACATATGATCTTGAATATCACCTTTTGATTTGTTTTTTATTTCTTCTTCCCGTTCATTAGCCACAATAGGTGCCACTTTCTTATGGGGTGCGTACAATGTTGTTGTGAAACTGTTATTACCAGACCATTTCCTCTTTAAGTCACAGTGTTTAGGTTGAAGCCTTCTTTCTTATTTCCTCAGCTAGTCTTTCATTGTAGTACCTAGGGAAGACCCTCTGACTCTTGTAAAGCTGCGAGCTTATTACATCGTATACTCGACGGAATTTTTGACGTCCTTCCTCGCCTATAATATCTGTAGTTACTTACCTCCACACCCTTGTGCTTGTAGTGTTGCTTCTGAATTGATATTTTTATTTTCTTCTCAATGGCACTCTTTTTTTTCCATAACACTTACCTTTAACCACTCTAACTCCAATCTGAATATATCCCAACTATTACAATGTCATATCAGCGAGACTGAATTCCCCATATTGGGGTTCAGTATGTTTATCTTGCACGATCTATTGATTAATCTGTATCGTCTTGTCTAGCCATAACTAGGCTCTTCCTAAATCAACTACTAACTACTCGTTGGCCCATTCTCATATCTATATTCCACGTAATCTTTCTTAGGTTATTTCCTTTGCCTTAACTTATGTCTTACACTGTCTCTTTATTTATCATTAACATCTCGGGAAGGAACCCTTATTTCCCCTCTTTGACATCGTGTTTGCATAATGTTCTAGAATCATAACATATTTGTAGGATTTGTATAAGTGCAATCTCATTCCTTTCTCATTTTTATCGCATTCTTCCTTTACCATCCCATAATTACTATAATTACTTAATTCTATCTTAATGCCACATCACTCCATATGGGCCCTTTAGGGGAGTACAAAGATTTAGAGCTACGATGATCTACCTATAGATGTTTTACCTCTTTATCTCTGTCGTCTTTTCACATTATTGATGATCCTTACTCATCTTGCGGTAATCCTTCTATACCAAGGATAAAAAAATTCTTTACTCACGAGGGTGATAGTTAGTATAATTGGCACATACAGTCCATTAAGTTTAACTTTGCTCACATTGCTTATTTTAGGGAAGCATCTTCCTAAATGATCATTCTCTGAATTTCATATGAATCTTCTTATGTTTTCCATTCTATCATCACCGGAACGCAATATGAAATTCTCATGATGCCGACCATTACCAAATTACTCAGTCCCTAATCCATGTTTAGTTTATCCTTGTTCACAAATCCATACTGATTTCTATTACTCCGGGTCTAAATTTTCCTTCTGGTAGTCGCGTTGGAGTCACAAACTTATTTCTCGAAATGAGGATATGATTTTATGGCATATACTCTTTCGTTGTCTCAAGGCCTGTCACCTCTTGCAATTTTCTTCACTTGAATATAGAGCATATCTTATTTCAAGATCATTTTTTTTCTACCGCTATCATCCATATATCACATCTTATTCACAATGTTTGATTAACTCTCCCTTCTTATTGCCCTACAAACATTTCTATCTAACACTTTATTTTGAAAACTTCAACAAGACATTCTTTTACTTTTAGCTCCCCTTGCTCTATCTCCTTGCTATTCAGGTTGCCTAACATTCTTTCTCTTCTATGGATGGGAGCCACACTAAAGTAGAATTTATCCCTTCCATGCCTCCAGTGCCTATCTTTGTAATAATTTTTTTTAACATTCTAATATTCATATATAGATTTATTACTCTAAAGTGCACCATCTAGGTGTTTCACAAGTAGATTTATTAGCACATTTGAAATACCCTTTGGAAATGTTAACTAAAGAAAACAATCCATCCACTACTTTAGATTTCTCTAACCCCAGCGGGATCCTGGTATCCTGTCCTTCTCTAAAACCATATCTGTTAGCTCGTATAGGGCATAAATGAGATAGGTGTGGCAGATTGTACATACCTCTGTTACTGTTGAAGGTAACTTAAAATGCTTATATTTCTCTGCCTAATTTGAAAATACTCATAATCTTCATTAACTGGGTGCCTCGTACCCTTCTTCACCTTGCTTCTTTTACTTGTTGAAACTTGTATCTACCTTATGATTCTCTCGTTTCTTATTCTCTCATTGCTCTTTACCATAAGGGTGGATAAATACTTATCCCTTAGGGATCCTTTACAAGAAACTTACACGTCTTAGTACACACATGTTTTGCTAAAGACCTTACATCTACTCATCATAAGCATGACACAAAATCGAGTTCCTCTGACTCAACTCTTCCACAACTATATCTCTTACCAACCCTCTTTCTGGATGTAGACATCATTGTATTATGAATAAGATAGAGTTTAGGAAATTGAGTTCTTACAACTGAGCTCTACCGCACGATCTAGAGTAAGAAGAAAGAGTGACAGTCCTAAATGACCTATAGCCTCCTACTTATAAGTGTGGTGCACGACACACCCATAAACAAGACTCTACTAGACACAGCTTGTAGACTTCCTAGGATAGAACTTCTCTGATACCACTTTTGTCATGACCTAAGCCGATGGGTCGCGATGGGAACCCGGTACCCTACTCAACTGAGTACCAGTATAACGTATCTTTTCGTATCATGATATCATAGGTAAATGAGATGGAAAGGCAGCCGTAGGATAACTAGAATAAAATATGTAATACCAACTCATACATGAGACATACGGGTCTATAAGACCAAAATGATCACTCGTATACTAAACATAGGGAAACAAGGCCATACAATCTGTTACGTACATGACATATATTTACCGTGAAAATGGTAATAACAATTGAATTTGTAAATGGGACTCTAAAAATACGTGATCTATTTTTATGCTAGTTGTTAGAGCAGTTAATGCTAGGCGTGTAAAGACAAGAGATGAAATGCGAGTAAAAATAGAGCTATGATCGAATTGAAATATCCGTTATCGGGCCTCGGACTGGCCGATGAGGGGCCTCGACATCGATGTCGGGCTGGAGCTTGATCCGTCGGGGGTAATCAGGATGGAAATAATAGTTAGGATTTAATTAAAAAAGGCTCTTTATGGCCAATATCAAGCAATAAAAGAAGAACAAGTATGAAAGCAATAAATGAGAAAAGTAGCCTCGAGCGAGTAAGTTAGAAAGAAAAGAGAGAGAGAGTTATTATTGATCTTGTATAGAATGGTTGGAGCAATAGCAGTCAGGGTTTACAAAGTGATGGGGACCCCCTTTATATAGAAGGAGGATGTCGTTATAGTACAAAATGCATTAATTGTAAAGGCATTGAGATGAGACGGCTGGATGTTACACCTTGAGACAGGCCCTGGATAGGTCAGCTTTGTCAGATTTGGCCATATTCCTTGGGAATTCCCCTCCCACATACTATAGCCGTTAGTACGCAATGACCTCCAGGGCCGGTAGCTGACGACGACCCCTGAGGGTGGGTATCAACCTTGGCTTCGAGCCTCGAGGAGCCCCAAATTTACTGCATATAACATATGTCCACAAGCCTCTAAGAGTAGATAAATACCATAAAGGTTGGGACAGGATCCCACCATACCAAACAATACACGTCTAAATCATACAGATAAAACAAGAAACTTCAGAGCAAATGGAGCGCACCAACATCTTCCACTGAGTTGATAGCCTACTTGGAGGACTATCAACCTGTCTATCGGGACCTGCAGGCATCCCCAAGCAAAAGAGACATCAGTACAAATAATGTACCGACTATGTAAGGAACGAAAATCAGTAAATAATAGACATGAGAGAAACATGGAGTAAAAGACTCGACATGTAAGTCTGAATAGATCTGTGAATTATTTAATACTTATAATGTCATTCATATACGTATAAATGTCATACCATGCATGGGTATATGCGTTCATAACATCCTCAAGCCTCCGAGGGAATCCCATCATATCATTTCGGCCACTGTGGGCAAATCATCAACGTATACCAGCTGATCAAGTAGTGGTGCATATATAATGCCGTAACCTTTTCCCATATTCCATATACATATAATATATATATATATATATACATATACATATACATATACATATATATATATATATATATATATATATATATATATATATATATATATATATATATATATATATATATATATATATATATATATACGTGCATAACGTCATATCATCTGGTTAAGGGTCAATGTATATATATAAATGAATGCAATGCATTAGATGTGCGTCAATAACATATTTTGGAATGACATAAGTCCATTATGCCTTTGGGTATTATCATGAAGTAAACTTTATCAACTTACATATTTTCTGAGACTCATGAATAGATGATAAAATAATAATATACATGGGAGTTCAAGAATATAGGCACCTTTGATACTTCTATGAATAGAGTCATTTATGGAAGTTGTGCATTTGCTCGTTTCGTTTGTATCATATGGATCATACCAAAAGAAAGAAGGGATAGCCTTAACATACTTAAGCAGAATCTCTTGACAATCCCTCTAATACACGTCAATTACGACAATATGTAATGGCGGATCGAAGTAGGGAAAAATTCGTATAATATTCTTGAGAAAGATTGTATCGTGTCCTGTTAGAATTGTAAGGTTCCAACTTGATATCTCATTTGTTGAGACTACTAGTTGTATTTTTCCTTCCTTTTTGATCCAAGAATTGGACTCCATTTAAGAAAGTAACCTTTTAGATATGAAGCCATTAGAAACCAAAGATAGTAGAAGACCAAAGTCTCTTAAGAGTTTGTTGAAATCTTTCTTCATTATTTTGTAGAGACACCAAGTGAATAGAGAAGTCTTAAGTCTTTGGGTGTGGGCCCCACTTATGTATGACTTGGCCAACAAATTCCTCTAAATGTGCCACCTAATCCCATGACTTGCCTAGTCATTATTTGAGTCCCTACTAGTTGCCACTTGGTTAATGCTTATCCACCTCAATAATTATCCAGCATTTCCTTAATTAAATTGTTAATTCTCCACTAATTCTATAATTAACTAATTAACTACATAATTAAGAATTATCTCAAATTACTTAAAATACTACTCACTTTTAACACACCTTATATACCTTACTATCATGGCCATGTGGTACCTTGTATGGCAGTAGTCCATAAATACGGGGTATTATAGCATGTATCTCAAAATGTCAAACTTCGATGAAACTCATTTTCTTCAATTCGCTTACCCACTCAGCTCTACGAACCTGTTTGAAATAGCATGAAACTTATAATCCCAAAATAATCTCTTTCTCGAACTTATGTCGATTAACTTACGACGAAACTTTAACGTACGAAAATGCAGGGTGTAACATCTCATTTCCGAGCTTTCATCAATTTACTTATGGCATACTTCCACATATGAAAACATGGTTGTAACAGTTCCAATAGTTTTGTATCATGATTTCGGACTTGGGAGTATGCCTGAAATTGATTTCGGAAGTCCGTAGGTTGATTTGTGTTTTGCCGAAATTTAGAAATTTGAAGTTGAAAATTTTGACTGTTGGTTGACTTTTAGCTATCGAGTTCCGAATTTGATTTTGTGACTTGGAATAGCT
Organism: Nicotiana tabacum; assembly: GCF_000715075.1. Taxonomy (NCBI): domain Eukaryota; kingdom Viridiplantae; phylum Streptophyta; class Magnoliopsida; order Solanales; family Solanaceae; genus Nicotiana; species Nicotiana tabacum. The sequence continues at coordinate 69,739,913 of NC_134090.1, read as the reverse complement.
CTATTATGCTATTTAGAATTTTTCTGAAAATTTGATATCATTCGGAGTTGGTTTGATAAGATTCAAACGTTTAGTTATAATTTTAGAGATTCTTGAACTTTACTTTGAAACTTATTCGTTTCAGTGTTTGATTCGTAGTTTTAGATGTTATTTTTGTGTTTTGATCGTGCAAGAAAGTTCATATAATGTTTTTATACTTGTTTGAATGTTTGTTTTAGAGTCCCGAAGGCTTGGATGAGTTTCGGACATGTTCCGGAGTGTTTTGAACTGAAATTGCAGAATCTGGTGTGCTGATGCTTCAGGCATCGCATTTGTGAACACCAGGTTTGCAATTGTGAGCTTAGTAGGGGGGGACTCAAGTATCGCAATTGTGCTACCAGGCTCGCAATTGCGAAGTAGTCTAGGACTTTGGGTAGTTCGCATTTGTGACTAAATTGTTGCTTTTGCAAAGGGGGTAGGTTCGCATTGGCGAACCCATTGATCGCAATTGCAAGGTCCTAGTAGGAATGTCAGCTGCCGCATTTGCAATAAATTCTTTGAAATTGCGAGGGTTTGCAATTTCAACATCAGCAGCTGATCAAAAGGGGTGGAAATCGGTATTTCATCTCTCATTCTCTCATTTTAGAACCCTAGGCTCGGTAGGAGGCGATTTGGAGAGATGATTTTCATCTACAAACTCTGGGTAAGTGATTCTAATATATTTCTAATCATATTCCATCAAAGTAAAAATTTATGAAAGTTGTCAAGTTTTTGAAAAATAAGAATTTGAGTTTTGAGAGTCAATTTAGACTCGAATTTTGAAACTAATCACATATATGAACTCGTGGAGTCATGGGTAGTTGGAATCTACCATTGACTCGAGTTTTGGCCGGGCGGGCCACAGGTTGACTTTTGTTGACATATTGGAAAATGTTTAAAGATCATAGCTTTATCTATTATAATTGATTTTCCTAGTATTTTTTGATGATATTAAGTCGACTTTGGTTAGATTTAAGCCGTGTGGAGGCACATTTTAGGGGAAAAGCTATATTCGAGGGTTCAATTGGCCTAGCTGAGGTAAGTATCTTGCCTAACTTTGTGTGGGGAACTACCCCTTAGGATTTGGGATTGATTGTATCGTTTGTTCTATGTGAATGTCGTGTACGCATGGTGTTGAATGCGTACATGTGTTAGATGTATTTTTTGAGCGGTTAGGCTACTTGTGATAGTCTATCCTTACACGCATTAAATGACTCGTTAACTCTTGTTCTATATCCTAATTAATAAATTGATCTCATGCTTTAGTTGAACTTGTTGTCTCTTTCATTTCCACATGGTATCTCTTCATTGTTAATTATTATTATTTGAAATTATTGTTCATGTTATCTCTCTCGTTGTTGATTATCATTATTTGAAGTTATTATTTATGTTATCTCTTTCATTGTTGAATTCCATTATTTGAAGTCATCGTTACTTGTTATCTCTTTCATTGTGAGTTATTCTTATTTAGTATCGTGGTTATACATTATCTTTCTCATTGTTGAGTTATTGGTGTTGAAGTTGTGAAAGTCGTTATTACGTAGAGGCGAAATTGTTTATTGTTGAGACATCTTTCTTGTTGAGCATTTTACATTCATTGTTGTTGTTGATATTCTTGTATACATTGTGGTTGATCCATGGGCTATTATTGTGGAAACATTGATATTGTTTATTATTGGCAAGTTAGGGCATATGAGAACTTGTGGTGTGAGCTATTATTGTGATGTGATATTAATGCGCATGTGACAGTATAAGGATATAAGTTACTGTGCATGCGGCGACATGAGGTGGGACTTATGTGTGTTTTGCTTGTTGGGGAACTACATGAATCCACATGGCATCATAAGATGGGTTGCAGTGCGTGTAGCTATTTCAGAACAAAAATGTTTTCAAAACTATTTAAATGCAAGGCTCACGTGACAATATAAGGAAATATTGTGATTGAGATTGTGAATTGTGAATATGAGGCGGTACCTTAGTGGTGGTTGTTATTGTACACGAGGCGGTACCTCGTTGTGATTCTCATTGTTTATCTCATGTGACAAGGAGTTTTGGTGGGAATATTTCCTGTTGTTTTGTTCTTCCTTGTTCTACTAGTTTTTGGCATTGTGGTTCTCTTCAATTGCTTCCTTTATGTTATTTTCATGCTTAAATATTAGTATTATTTCATGCTATTAACTTGTTTTGTATCAGTTATTTCTCCGCCTTCTATTATTATTTGTTTTTATTTTTTTATACTATTTATTTATATCGTAGTATGTGTCTTGACCTAGCCTCGTCACTACTCTACCGTGGTTAGGGTCGATACTTACTGGTACCATTGTGGTATACTATGCTTCTGCACATCTTTTTTGCAGATCCAGGTATGTCTGCTCGTGCCTAATGCTAGAGTTGATTTGAGTTGATGTTCTTGGAGACTTCAAGGTATACCTGCTCCATGTCTACAGGCCTCGGAATCACCTTTATCTTTACTTCCTATTATATTTTCATTCAGACAGTGATGTAGTAGACATTTTAGCTTACTCTGTAGAGCTTATGACTCAGTTCAACCAATTTTGGAAAGTGTTTTGTTGAGATTCTATTTCATGAGATTATGCCAGTTTATTAGACTTGTTTTACTATTTTATTACTTATTTCTGTCAAGTTATTACAAAATTTTACGCTTATCTAGTCTAGAGACTAGTTCCATCACAACATCCTACGAAGGATAATTGGGATCTTGACAAGTTGGTATTAGTGCTCTAGGTTCATAGGTGTTACGAGTCATAAGCAGGTTTAGTAAAGTCTTGCGGATCGGTACGAAGATGTTTGTACTTATCTTTGAGAGGTTGAGGAACTGTTTGGAAAACTTTACTTCTTTGATTCCTTATCTTGTGAATTGGTTGATTTTGAAAATTAAATATTTGACTTTCTATTCTCTCACATATGGTGAGGACACACACTGTTGGATCCGACGATCAGACACTCGCTCCACCTGCTCTTTGCGAGAGGCCGGGGCAGGGATAAAGGCCGAGGAAGGGCACGTGGTGCGGCCATAACACTTGTCCGAGCTGAGACAGAGGAGCCACCGGTAGCTACAATTGGGGGGGGGGGGGGCAGGCACCTGAGGTGCTTGTTGCCACCCCAGCACTTCAAGAGATCCTATCATAGTTCTTGAGCATATTCGGTATTCTAGCTCAAACGGAGTTGATTCCACTTGCACCGGCCACATCTAAGGCTGGGGGAGGAGCTTAGATTCCCGTGGTCCGTACCCCACAATAACGGGTCCATGTTGATCAGGTCCAAGAGATTTTTGCAATATAGAATGTTGTCGCGGTCCAGCGCGCGGTTACGGAAACATCATCTGTGGATGAGCAACTTAGACTTGAGAGGTTCAAGAAGTATCACCCTCCTACTTTCAGTGGATTAGCTTCAGAGGATGCACATGGTTTTCTAGTGGAATGCCACCGTATTCTCTGCACCATGGGTATTGTTGAGACAAGTGGGGTTTCTTTTACTACATTCTAGTTGTTAGGTGTAGCATATCAGTAGTGACAGATGCACGAGGAGGGTAGCCCAGCCGATGCAAATTCACTTCCATGGACTCGGTTTACGGAGTTTTTCTTGAGAGAATTTGTTCTTCAGACCCTTGGGGATGCATGTCGCGCGAAGTTTGAGTACATGCGCTAGGGTACTATGACAGTGTCGGAGTATGTTATCCAGTTAGTGATTTGTCCAGACATGCACCTGCTTTGTGAAAGTACAAGAGGGGGGTGAATTATGGCCTGTTAAAAACTTAGTCGACTAATGGTGATTTTAGTTGACTAAATTGAGAGCAGAAGTAAAGTGACAGTAACTAAATAAAGAAAGACACACAATAATTTTATACTGGTTAGGTACCAGTGAGGTACTTACATCCTGTTTCCCTTGGGTTACATGGGTTCCTTTTATATCTTGAAAGAATTACAAGAGAGATGGTTTTGATTCATTCACCACCAACAAAGTACAGTACTCAGTGAATCTGAAAAATGTCACAACTCTCTTTTGTGTTCTAACTTCTTCCTATCTTTTCAGACACTGATAAACTGTAGAATCTAGTGTTTAGGCTAAGAAGTAGGGAGACTTAGAAGATAATGTATGTAGTTGCACAAGCCTTCCTTTTGAGCCAAGCATACTTCTTATAGTAGATGAAAAATAGTCGTTGATATCTTGACCAGAAATAGAGGAACGAGATTTTTGAAAAGGATTTGACCCAAGGCGTTCCTCTTCGAATTCTGCTCTTTGGGAGAGAACAAATTCGATCGTGACTTTCCTTTGTCACAACCTTCATTTACGAGATATTCAACCCCTTGACTGAGCTTTAATTGAGGAGCTGAATATGGCAATAACTTCTTCATTTGAAAACTGATTGCCTTGATTGAAGCCGAGTAGATCAGCGGCCTTTTTGGTTCCTTCTATAGATCCATTGATTTTGGCAACTAATTTGCTTTTCCTTTTTGATAAGTTCTATGAAATAGAATAATTAGAAATTGTCATCATTGAAACTTACGAATTAAACTTAACAATCTCCCCCTTTTTGATGATGACAATCAAGAGAGAGTAAACATTAAAAAGATGATAAGCATTAATTATGAAACTTCCTTGTTTTGTTGACTTGATGCTTGCTGAGAGCTCCCCCTGACTTGCTGCTAAACCTGTTTACTTTTCTTACCCTGTTCTCCCCTTTTGACATCAATCAAAAAGGGAAAGAAAAACAATACAAGCAGGAGTAATATATGCAGCAATGTACATAATAACTAGCTAAATAGTGCAACAAAAGTAATGCCTTCCGTAGAGGCAGATATTATACAGACCCAAGCAAAAGAATGTTTATGAAAACCACAGAAAACAAAAAAATTGTTATTGGACCTATCACACAAGTACACATTAGTGCCTTCCCAGGAAGTATTTGAGGGCGTTGATCACTTTGGCGATGAAAGAGTCATATGAATTCCTGACATATTTGACTAGTTTGACCATTTTCTCAGCCATAGAGTTGAAAGCCCTAATTCCTTGTCTCCGCATAGCTCCTATATCCATCCTGAGCTTAGCTACATCGGTACCTATATCCTTAGTGACTTCCCTAATTTTCTCCACCTATTCCTTCATCTGAACCACAAGTTGTTTTACCTCATCCAGATATTTTTTTAATGGCTGAAGATTTTGAGAGGCGGACGACTGAGATACTGGTTGTTCAGTTTGAACTTCAACTGGCACTAGAATATTGTGAACTTTGGCATGTTTAACCCATCCATCATCACCCAGGGTCTACCCCATCATTGAAACAACAGTTTTATCATAAGTGATGGTGATGCGCTTCGATGTAAAGGGTGCCAAATCTACCTTCATAACTTCGAGGATGTGTGAGATGAGCAGACCATATGGCAAACAAGTAGTAGAGGAAGATTTGTCCCTAATACTTTCAAGCATTTATTGGTGAATTCACACAAACCAATCCAGTCTTTTATTATTAACAAGGCAATAAAGGACAAATACATCCCTGGTGGATAAAGAACTAAGGGACCCAGTTCTGGGGAGAAGAGTGGTGGCAATCATATGGGCCAAGACACGATGTTCAGACATAAGGTTCTTGGGGCCAATATCAGGGGGTTATCAGATAAAAAGATTTTGGCTTCATCAAAGGATACTTCGAAATCTTTTGGCCAAGAATTTTGCACAAAAACATCAAACCCACTAAACTTAGCAGAGAAAATCTTTTCAAATAGATAGGAGTCTATAACAATTATAATGCCTAAAACCATAGTTTCTAGGTCATCTTTGTCATTTACAAAAAGATTTGCATAAAATATTCTCACAGGTTCCTCATAAATGGAGTTACCAACTGTGTTGAACAGAGAAGAAAGGTGTTGAAAATCAAATATACTGGTCACATCACAGTGCAAATTTTTCATGAGAGAAAGACTTCCATATGCCATAGATTTTTACTTGTAGGACTCAAACCTTGATTTTTCACTTGGGCCATAGAAGATCAACTTCTCCTCAGGTCCGAAATCAGTGTTTTCCACTTTCCCTTTCTTGCATGCAGCCTATTTGGGGGTTTTCTCCATGGGCCCTTTTCCAGCCTTTTACTGACTCATGGGAGGAATTTTGGAGGATTCACTACTCTCATTATCAGACTTGAGAAAATATGAGTCAATAGATGACTCCATGTCACGACCCTAAAACTGACCTGATCCTGAATCGTGAAACTAGGTCAGTCGACACAACTCCCGAGTTAACCATTTACTCAATAATAATTCATTTTTAAGCTTTTTAATTAATCAAATATCTCATAATGTAAGTCTAAATGAACAGTGCAGAAATAATATACAAGCACGACATTGAGTGTCACAAGTCACGAGCATCTACTAAGGTCTGAATACAATGAAAAAGTCTGAAAATGTAATGAATACAGTCTAACAAAAAAAAGAGGGAGAAAAGTTAGTGCTCGTAATCAGCCCCTCGGGCATAACATAAATCAAGAACCGCCCCTCGGGAAAAACATGGATCAAGAACAGCCCCTCGAGCAACAATATGAAATAACAACAGCCCCTCGGGCTACATCATATCACTCACATTGGGTACCCGCGCTCACTAGGGGTGTACAGACTCCAGGAGGGGCCCCTTACGGCCCAAGCACAATAACAAGTCATCTCGTGGCATAATCAATATATCACTCACTCAGGGTACCTATGCTCACTAGGGGTGTACAGACTCCGGGAGGGGCCCCTATAGCCCAAGCATAATATCAAGCCATCTCGTGGCATAATCAAACAGGCTCTCAACATCATATCAAGCCACCTCGTGGCGTAACAAATCAGGCCCTCGACCTCATAATCATAAATTAGTACCACACTGCTGTGGCGCGTAACCCGATCCCATAATATCCACACTACATAGGCCCTCGGCCTTACTCAGTCAGAAATCTATCTTGTCACTCGAGCAACAGTAAAGCATGATGCTCTGCCCAAAATATCATTTAAAATATCAAAACGGAGTAAATATGGCTGAGTTATAAAAACAATAGAATACAGCATGTCTAAGTACAAATATGAAGTAAAACGGTGAGGCATAATAGTAAAAATCCCCTGAGAGTCCAAAACAGTTGGCACAAGGCCCAAATATGGCATTCAGCCCAAATCATTATGATAACAAACAGTTTTCAATCAATTACGTAGTAAAACAATCATTCGGGATAGACTAAGGTTCAATCCCCAACAGTGCACGACCCCACGCTCGTCATCTAGCATGTACATCACCTCAATATAGCACAACGATGTGAAATTCGGGGTTTCATACCCTCAAGACAACATTTACAATCATTACTCACCTCAATCCGGTCCAACTCTAGCACGCGATGCCTTTGCCTCTCGACTCGACCTCCGAATGCTCCAAATCTAGCCAAAAGCAGATTTATACCATAAAAATATGCTAAGGGAACAAAGTCCATTCGAAAATATCCAATTTATACCAAAAATCCCGAAATTGGCCAAACCCGGCCCCCGAGCCAATGTCTCGGAATCTGATAAAAATAACATTAATAGAATCATCACACTCTCACGAGTTCGTACATATCAAATACATCAAAATCCGACATCAAATGCACATTCAAATCCCAAAAAGAATTCTCAACTTTTCGTCCATTTTCCCCCAATTTCTACTCTAATTTCTCAAATTAAATGGTAAAATTCAAGACTAAATCATGGAATTAAGCCAAATATGAGTGAAGAATACTTACCCCAATAGCTCCACTGAAAATCTCCCCAAAATTCACCTTCTCTCGAGCTCTCTAATGAAATTTCGAAATTATGAACCAAACCCTCGATTTTAAAGATATAAACTGACTGCCCAAGTATTATTCATTGCGAACACGACATCACCCTCGCGTTCGTGAAGCTCAAATCTTCACTGACCAAATTCCCTCCATCACGAACGCGAGGGCCACACGCGAACGCGATGACCGTACCGCTCGACCCTACGCAAACACATAATACCAATCGCGAACGCGTAGCCTTAAATCATGCACCTTCATGAACGCGGTACCTATATCGCAAACCCAAAGAACAACTTGATTGCCCCTCTCATTAACCCTTTGCGAACACGAGAACCTCTCGTGAACGCGAAGAAGGATTTCTCTACAACAAAATACCAGAAAATCTGCCAAGTCCAAAGTCCAAAGATTGATCCGTTAACCACCCAAAACACACCCGAGGCCCTCGGGACCTCAACCAAACATGCCAACAAATCCCATAACATCATTCAAACTTGTTCCAACCTTTGGAACCAAAACAACATTAGAACACCAAAGTTGCATCAGATTCAAGCTTAAGAATTCCAAAAACTTTCAAATTCCACTTTCGATCAAAAAGTCAATCAAAGCTCATCCGAATTACCTAAAATTTTGTACACACATCACTAATGACACAAAGGACCTACTCCAACTTCTGGAATTCCATTACGACCCCTATATCAAAATCTCACTTATCAACCGGAAAATGCCAAAATTCCAATTTCGCCAATTCAAGCCTAAACCTTTCACGGGCCTCTAAAATACATTTCGATCATGCTCCTAAGTCCCAAATCTTCTAACGGAGCTAAAACAATCATAAAAATTCTAATCCGAGGTCATATACTAACAAGTCAAAACTTGGTCAAACCTTTCAAATTTTAAGCTTCAAACTGAGAACTGTTCTTCCAAATTCATTCCGATTACCATGAAAACCAAAACTGACGATTTACATAAGTCATAATACACCACACGGGGTTAGTCATGATAGAGAACTGGTGAACGAAGTGTAAAATCTCAAAACGACCAGTCGGGTCATTACATCCTCACCCACTTAAACATACGTTCGTCCTCGAACTTGCCCAAAGTTGTTCCGAAAACCATCAAATTGCTATGAAACCTTATGATGCACATACCCGAGGGTGATCCCACATCACCCTATCTCATATAGGTCCGATATCACAATTTAAATAAAATTTCACAACCCAACCTAGCCCATAAACCTTAGAACCACAGTTCTACTTTTGAATTCATCCACAAGATCAGAATCTCACATCTATACTCTGAATAAGCCCGAACAAGCTATAACAAACCATACCTATAGACTCAAATGCCATTACATGATATACCACATACTCCAACATTTGTATCAATAGCTTCCAATCACAGCAGTTGTCAAAACAATCGAATACCGATAATACCTCTTATCAAATAAAGCCTCATTCCAACACTTCTGAATATTGTCGATAATAATTGAAACACGCAGTAAGTCATAATCATTCCTCAGATCAACCATTCATGAAGCCACTTCTCCTTTGGCAAGGACCATAGCAACTTTCTAAGTTGAACCTCGATATTATCCTTCCAACATGCTTCAATCGAATCCGTTCGTATTCATTCTAGATCCCAACGATCTCATCTAACCCAACACAGCCACTCTGGTGACATGTAACATCAATACCATCTAAAGTCACAACTCGCGCAATCCACACACCAATAAGCAATAATCCGAATGTACTTAAATCATGAAAATGACTCGAATGAAAGAGTTGTACCGCAAGCTCACCAATACCACCGCAAAACAATGCTGAGAACCCATCACATGTCGTAGAACCAGAACAAACGAATCTATCCCGCAGGATCATACCTCCACATAGCTTCGCTCCAATGCACGACCTCATCCAAACACTGGTCCAACATGAAACATCTCAAGTCACTATGCTCAAATCGACAACCACACGCAATTTGATGTCTAGAACCAAAGCAAATTATCATAACCACTATAAAGCATTTGACACAACATTGCACTAACCCAAAAGTACACAACCGATACGACATCTGCCGAGCAATACTCAATACTCCTCCCGCTTGAATTCCACTGAGAGACCCCAATAAAACTGCCCCACAAGTGACTCTAACCAACAAATCCGAGACTCGAACCACGGAAAGGTAACTTATAGATCTCTGCAGATCACTAATAAGGTCAATAACAATTGAATCAACACATCCATCAACCATACAACGCGGAGTCAACCAAGTCGACTCCATGTAGAACACACCTCCATATTGGCCTACCAATGAACCCCTTATTAAGGAGTTCCTGAAGCTGCTCCTTCAACTCTTTTAACTTCGCAAGTGCCATGCGATATGGTATCCGGCACCAAATCAATACCGAAATCAAAAACCTTGTCCGGTGACATGCAGGGCAGCAGGAAACACCTCCGAAAAATCCCTCACAACCGGAACTGAATCAATAGAATAAGTCGCTGAACTGACATCCATCACGAAGGCCAAATAAGAAAGACAACCCTTATCAACCATCCGTTATGTCTTCAAAATGAAATCACCTTGCTGTAAACATAATCTGTCGAACCTCGCCACTCAATCTGTGGCATCCCCAGCATAGCCAACGTCGCCGTCTTAGTGCAACAACCCAGAATAACACAACACTGAGACAACCAGTCTATACCGAATATCACATCCAAAATCTAACATACCAAGCAACAAAGATCCACTCGGGTCTCCAAACCCCCAATGTTACCACACAAGTCTGATATACGCGGTCCACAACCACGACCTAACCTGTCTATGAGAACTCCCAGTCTCCAAGTCCATGCAGCACGTGAATCACCATATCCAATCTCAACTCCACCGTCCGAATACACAACACACCTCTAATACCCAATCATCCTACGAGAGGTACTCCTATAATTCTTCTGTGCCACCAAGCAAACTCAAATATTAGTAGTCGATCCAACAAGAGAGTGACGCAATACTAAAAAGTATCATCAACTCAATCACATTGCCCTCTTTCTGAAGTGTATACCCTCATTACGATACACCACTTAGTAATATCATTTCCCCAATCGTCTGAAACTGCCCATGTTGTCTAAGAATTTATGACTTTTCCTTTCAGAACTGAACTGTGACCTTACACATACAAATTTCAACCCTACACAACATACCGCATATACCATGCCATCCTATGATAAATATAAGGACTTCATAACCCCTTCCGAGCCACAAGTAGCTACGTTCTCACAATCCTAGAACTTTTCATTGATCCCATCCAATAGAAGAACACTATACACCCCATGCTCCTTACGCTCGTAGAAAATATACATCTCTAATCGTTGTAGAAACCATCAAGAACTCTCCGAATTCCATTTGCACAAATCTAAACCGTTAGGACTGAATCCTTCTAACTCATCCAAGCTACGCAGGCCACTAAAACCCAAGAGCATTGCTATGAAACACTTGTATAAATTCATTATCTCATAAGCATCCAAAGAACTAATCATATCCTTACCATGCCGATCCAGCCTACTACCAAGCCGTCTCATCTATCCGAGTTTCCTTCTGATTTACCTTCGACTTGATACTCCTTCTTGCTATAACACCACAATTCCTCAACCCACACTCACTACACGAGACCCAAGCATAAAACCACACCATCTAAGGCTCATAAGCCGTTGAATACCCTCTTAAGTATTCCTGAAAGTACCACATTCAAAATACTTTCCCTAAAGAGACTTCTTCCAAATCTAAATCCATTACCTTTACCTTCCTGATACTGATGTGTCGAATCCATAATGATATAGAAATACCACGAGTCTTGACACCCTCTAATGCAAACCTAAATTTCTAGCCAAATATACAACTTGAAAATCTCCAATTATTACATGTAACATCTTGAACCCATTAGAACCATTCTCGAGAGTCATCCACTCTACTCAAACCGCAATTAGACCGATCCATCAGACCGATGACCTATGCTCCATTAGAACTCCGACACCGTAGAATGTAATCTCACCTTAATACAACCAGGCAACTTCTTGTTCTATGTACCGTGCATCCTTTACCAATAATAACTCAAGTCATTCCGTGATTCTCATATGCCCATAAAGCATAAAATATCCTTTATTGAAATTTCCTTTACTCGAGCCATCCTCGGTCTCAACCTCCGTAAGCCATAACTGATTCACCAGTACGCCTCAAACTGGAACCAACATAGCACATATCCGTGCAATCAACTAATCAGTAGAAGACTCCCCCACTTGGCTCAAAGCCATAGATCAAAACACACAATAACTCGCAATGCATATACTCTAATACTGCCATAATACCATAGTGAGATTAAACTTAATCCTTCATAAGCTCATGCAACACAGACCATCTAGTACTTCAAATCTTCTGCAAGTCTCGCACCTCGTAACAGTCAAGCCCACTCTCTTAAGAAACCCAAATTAAAATTGCAACACATATATTTCACTCGTAAAAGAGATCTTCCAACAAATAACATAAGGATCACACAAACTTCAGAACACTCCACAGGAGACAACCCACATGCTTCGCCTCAAACTAACATCTCTTTATACCCTTCCACTATCATAAACATTACGCAGGCACTTAATCTTCCTGAGTCTGAACTCATATCATAACGTGAAATCTACACGACTTCCCTACTAGGCAACATGAAAAGACCCTTCATCTACACCTATAACTTGGGGTATACATCAAATCACGATGGAAATCAAGCACCGGATAGTTCTTACTACCCCAAGCAGACCCTTCTCGTCTCATTCAAATCGTATGAACCCATCTCGCAGTCACATCATACTCATCACAGAGCTAATCTAGTCATCACTCCCACTAATCGGGACATTATCGGACATACAAATCCAAAAGCATGTGCTCACACAATCAATGCCTCAGTGCTCAAGCTATAGGCACAACCCGGCCTCAAGTCCTCCAGACTGGCCCAACATCAATACATAGAGATCACATCTCGCCCCTCGATCAGGAAATCACAAGCCATAGACACATATCTTATACCGAGTGCTCATGCGCATATATGAACACGTGGAAGGAATTCAAAGAATTACATTTCAAGATGAATCAAAGATGCACGATAAGAATTCAAGAATGTGAAGATTTTCCTAAAGGTTCTGCAGCCTCCCGAGGATAAGTACAGACGTCTCCATACCGATCAGTGAGACTCTACTAAACCTGTTCATGATTCATGAGACCTATGTAACCTAGGCTCTGATACCAACTTGTCACGACCCTAAAACCGACCCGGTCGTGATGGCGCCTATCGTGAAACTAGGCCAGCTGACACAACTCCCGAGTTAACCATTTAATCAATAATAATTCGTTTTTAAGCTTTTTAATTAATCAAATATCTCATAATGTAAATCTAAATGAACAGTGCAGAAATAATATATAAGCCCAACATCGGGGTGTCACAAGTCACGAGCATCTACTATGGTCTGCATACAATGAAAAAGTCTGAAAATATACTGAATACAGTCTAACAAAAATAAGAGGTAGAAAAGCAGTGCTGCGAATGTCGGGCAGCTACCTTGCTAAACTCTGATGACTCTGCCTCCGAGCAATCAACACCCGCTATCAGGTTCAGAAATACCTGAATCTACACACAAGGTGCAGTTAGTAATGTCAGTACTCCAACTCAGTGAGTAATAAAGGTAAATGAAAGCTGATCAGTAAGAAAACACGTAAACCACGTCAAAATGCTACAACAAATACAGTATATTTCCAACACAGTACAGAAATCATTTACTTCATAAATCATGCTAAGTTTCGATAAAAACCATTTAAAAACAATTTTGAATAGTTTCAAACTAGTGATAAAATAATGGGTAAATATGATAGAAACGTAAATAGCCTTCGGTAAATCATGTACCATAAATCGCCCCTCGAGCATAATATCAACAGAACTAGCCCCTCGAGCTACCTCACAATCACTCATAATCAGCCCCTCGATCATAACATAAATCAAAAATGCCACTTGGGCAATAACATGGAACAACATCAGCCCATCAGGCTATATCACATAACACACTGGGTACCCGCGCTCGCTGGGGGTGTACAAACTCCGAGAAGGGCCCCTTACGGCCGGAATAACAAGCCATCTCGTGCCATAGTCAATATATCACTCACTCAGGGTACCTACGCTCACTAGGGGTGTACAGACTCCTGGGAGGGGCCCCTTACGGACCAAGCACAATATCAAGCCATCTCGTGGCATAATCAAACAGGCTCTCGGCCTTATATCAATCCACCTCATGGCATAACAAATCAGGCCCTCGACTTCATAACCATAAATCTGTACCACTCTACTGTGGCGTGCAACCCAATCCCATAATATCCTCACAACATAGGCCTCGGCCTCACTCAGTCAGAAATCTATCATGCCACTCGGGCAACAGTAAAACATGATGCTCAACCCAAAATATCATTTAAAATATCAAAATAGAGTAAATATGGCTGAGTTATGAAAAACGTAGAATACAACATGACTAAGTACAAATATGAAGTAAAATGGTGAGGCATAATAGTAAAAATCCCCTAAGGTCCAAAACTGTTGGCACGAGTCCCAAATATGGCATTCAACCCAAATCATGATGATAGCAAACAGTTTTCAATCAATTACATAGTAAAATAGTCAGTCGGGATAGACTAAGTCTCAATCCCTAATAATGCATGACCCCACACTCGTCATCTAGCGTGTGCGTCACCTCAATATAGCACAACGATGTGAAATCTGGGGTTTCATACCCTCAAGACAACATTTACAATTATTACTCACCTCAATCCGGTCAAACTCTAGCATGCGATGGCTTTGCCTCTCAACTCGGCCTCCGAATGCTCCAAATCTAGCCAAAAGCAGATTTATACCATTCGAAAATATCTAATTTATACCAAAAATCCCGAAATTGGCCAAACCCGGCCCCCGGGCCCACGTCTTGGAATCTGATAAAAATCATATTAATAGATCCCTTACACTCTCACGAGTTCGTACATATCAAATACATCAAAATCTGACATCAAATGCCCATTCAAATCCCCAAAAGAATTCTCAAACTTTTCTTCCATTTTTCCCCAATTTTCACTCTAATTTCTCAAATTAAATGGTGAATTCAAGACTAAATCATGGAATTAAACCAAATATGAGTGAAGAATATTTACCCCAATAGCTCCACTAAAAATCTCCTCAAATTTCACCTCCTCCCGAGCTCTCTAATGAAATTTCGAAATTATGGACCAAACCCTCGATTTTAAAAATATAAACTGACTGACCAAGTATTGTTCATCACGAATGCGACATCACCCTCGCGTTCGCAAAGCTCAAATCTTCACTGACCAAATTCCCTCCTTCGTCAATGCGAGGGCCACACGCGAACGATATGACCATACCGCTCGACCCTCCGCCAACGCGGAACATCAATCGTGAACGCGTAGCCTCAACTCATGCACCTTCACAAACGCGGGACCTACATCGCGAACGCGAAAAACAACTTGAATTACCCTCTTATTAAACCTTCACGAATCTGAGAACCTCTCGCGAACGCGAAGAAGGATTTCTCTACAACAAAATACCGGAAAATTTGCCAAGTTCAAAGTCCAAAAATTTATCCGTTAACCACCCGAAACACACCCGAGGCCCTCGGGACGTCAACCAAACATGCCAACAAATCCCATAATATCATTCAAACTTGTTCCAACCTTCGGAATGCTCAAAACAACAATAGAACACCAAATTAGCATCGGATTCAAGCTTAAGAATTTCATAAACTTCCAAATTCCGCTTTCGATCAAAAAGTCTATCAAACCTCGTCCGAATGACCCGAAATTTTGCACACACGTCACGAATGACACAACGGACCTACTCCAACTTTTGTAATTCCATTCCAAACCCTATATCAAAATATCACTTATCAACCGAAAAACGCCAAAATTCTAATTTTGTCAATTCAAGCCTAAACCTTCTACGGGCCTCCAAAATACATTCCGATCACGCTCCTATGTCTCAAATCTTCTAACGGAGTTAAACCAATCATAAAAATTCTAATCCAAGGTCATATACTAACAATTCAAAACTTGGTCAAACCTTTCAAATTTTAAGCTTCAAACTGAGAACTGTTCTTCCAAATTCATTTCGATTACCATGAAAACCAAAACTGCCTATTTACATAAGTCATAATACACCACACGGGGCTAGTCATGATAGAGAAATAGAGAACGAAGTGTAAAATCTCAAAACGACCAGTCGGGTCATTACACTCCAAGTCTACATGTTCTTCTGGATTGAGAGGTTTTTGAGACCGTCAGCTTCGTTTGATTGTAGTGAAGGAAGAGGGATTTCTTTTCGCCATGGTGAGAAAGGCTTATTTGATAGGTATGAAAGGAGTAAAGGAGATGAGAGGGTTTTTTATCGAAATGATTAGGTGTAATGAAGGGTCGCCTTGATTAGAGGAAAAAGGCGGATTCAGAGGGAAAAGATGCTTCTGAAGTGACCGATTGGAAGCACTGATGAAGAAGCAATTATTACACCTATACAATCAATTAATTAAATACATACTTAAGTAAATAAAAAATATTCTTAACGAAATAAAATATTTTAAAGATGACAAAAAGATTTGATTTACAAATTTGATAAAATGCCAATCTTCTTCCTGAGAAAATAAAATCTTTCTTCCAAAAGAGGTTTTGTAAAAATATGAGCAAGTTGAGAATCAGTGCTTATAAACTCTAATATAATATCACCATTAGCGACATGATCATGGATTAAATGATGCTTAATTTATATATGCTTTGCTCTAGAATGATGCACATAGTTCTTTGATAAACAAATAGCACTGGTATTATCACAAAATATAGGAGTATCAGTAAGAGATAACTCATAGTCGAGAAGTTGATGCATAATCCATAGAACTTGTGTACAACAACTTCCAACTGCTAAGTTGATGTAAAACAAGAATCTATACTAAATTTCATTAAATTTGGCCAAGATCATGTTTTAGAGCTCAAGTCCAAATAGATGGACTTAATTTCTTGAAGCACAAGAAGTCCATGAATCTGAAGATTGATTTCAAGAAGCCAAGATTCTTTCCTTCTTAAAATAGGATTTGTTTTATTCCTTTTAGAATTAGGATTTTCTTTTAGTAGGATTCTAGTTTCTTTTCCTTGTAGAATAGAGATTTTACTTTTCTTGTCTTTAGTTATTTTACCTCCTCATTACAATAGGAATTGTAGTCATCAAAGAAGAGACCCTAGGCCTTTATAAAGGGTTCTCATGCCTTTGTAGAGTAGAAATTACGTTTTTGAGGCTTGCCCTAGTTTTACAATAGAGTGTTTTTCTCTATTTTGTCTTCTTTATCCTTGTTTTTGGTCCCAAGCAAGGTGGTGATAGTCTTTATCTTATTTTCAATTGTGTGTGGTCTTTCTTTATCACGTTAATTGATTCAAAGTGGTGACTTTAGGAACTTGTTTAGTTCTTGATCTTTCAAGAACACGTTTCTTGATTTAAATTCGTTCTTTTGATATCATAGGTTCACAACTTTCATTGAGCTGGTGCAACATTGATATTTACTTGTTTGAATGAGTAAATAGTCTTTCTTATAGTTCAGATCGTCATCTTTCAGCTCGCTTTTGAATTATTAAATTCTGAGTCCTAAAATTGAGATACGTTATTTCTTGAAACCGGCCCACAAACCACGTTTTCGATTCAAGATCTTGAGTACTGGTCGGTTGGTTCTTTGTTAGATTATCCTTTCACGGAATGAACAAAATCTTCACATAAAGTAGAGTTAGGACTACCAAAAATAATGTCATCCACATAAATTTGAGTAATAAGATTACCTGAACTAGAATGCTTAATAAAAAGAGTTGTATCGATATTACCACTTTTGAACCCTTGATTTAAGAGAAAAGAACTTAACCTTTCATATCAAGTGTGCGGAGCTTGTTTGATACCATAAAAGGCTTTAGTCAGCTTGTATATATGATTAGGAAAGGAGACATTTGCAAATCCTGGTAGCTGCTTTACATACACATCTTCAGAGATGTAGCCATTTAGGAAAGCACTTTTAACATACATTTGAAACAGCTTAGAACCTTTGTAAGCAACATAAGCAAGTAATATTCAAATGGATTCAAGTCTTGCTACAGGAGCGAAGGTTTCCTCATAGTTAATTCTTTCTTATTGGAAAGTATCCTTGAGCAACTAATCTTGCTTTATTTCGAACCACCTGTCCAGATTCATTTAATTTGTTCCTGAATACCCATTTTGTTCCAATGATTGAGGAGTTCGAAGGTCTTGGAACCAATTCCCATACTTTGTTTCTTTTAAATTGATCTAGTTCCTCTTTTATAGCACTTATCTAGTGTGTATCCTTTAGAGCTTCATCCACATTCTTTGGCTCAAGTTGAGAGATGAGTGCCACATGATATTTGTTTTTTGGGATCTTCTTGCAGTGATTCCTTCCTGAGGGTCCCCTATAATAAATTTGTGAGGATAGCCAGGTTCGCCCTTCCATTCATTTGGAGTATTTGAGGGAAGATCTCTTTCAACAGTGGTCGAGTGATCTGTTTGAGATAGTTCAGAATTTCAACAGGTTCTTCAGCTGGTTGAGTTGGTTGATCAGCTAACTCACTTTGATGATCTATTTATGTAGTGACAGATTTAGGGACAAAAGGAATTTCCTCATCTTCGGGAGATTTTTCACTCCTTGGACGAGGGTTAGTATTACCAAAAACAACATGAATTGATTCTTCAATACAGAGAGTTCTTTTATTATAAACTCTATATGCTCTACTTGAAGGAGAATAACCAAGAAATATACCTGCAACACTTTTAGGATCGAACTTACCAAAATTGTCTTTTCCATTGTTGCAAATGAAACATTTGCATCCAAAGGGATGAAAAATAGCTAATATTGGTTTTCTTACCATTCCACAGTTCATATGGAGTCTTTTTGAGAATTGGTCGAATTAGGCACCTGTTGATAATATGACAAGTTGTGTTTACCGCTTCTGCCCAGAAATGATGAGTTAGAGAATTTTCTACTATCATAGTTCTTGCCATATCCTGTAGGGTTATATTTTTACGTTCTACCACTCCATTTTGTTGCGTAGATCTTCGTGAAGAAAAATTGTGAGAGATTCCTTGATCATTGAAAAAGTTCTCAAAAGCTATACTTTCAAATTCTCCTCCATGATCACTTCTGATAGAAGTGATGTCATAACACTTTTCTCGTTGAACCTTCTTACAGAAAACTTCAAAATTCTTTAGAGCATCATCTTTATGACTTAAAAACATAACCCAGGTTAATCTAGAAAAATCATCTACAATAACAAAAGCATATTTTCTACCACATATGCTAGCAGTTCTAGTTAGACCAAATAAATACATATGCAGTAGTTGAAGAGGTTTTGAGGTGGAAACAAAAAATTTGATTTTAAAAGATGAGCGAGTTTGTTTTCCGAGTTGACATGCATCACGGATAATATCCTTTGAAAAATCTAATTTTGGAAGTCCAATGACGAGGTCATGTTTAGAAAGTTTTTGAATACTATGCATGCTCGCATGACCAAGTTTTTTATGCCAGACCCAAGGATCATCAACTATCGAAGCAAGACAGATTTGATCCCCCAAGATTATCTAGGTTGCTAATAGTATAAACATTTCTTTCTCTATTACCTAAAATGATGATTTTACCCGATTCATCTTCTATGAACCAACCATATTTCTTAAAAGGAACCTCATAATCATTGCCACATAGTTGACTAATGCTGAGAAGATTGTAGCCGTGTCCCTCAACCAGGTAAACTTCATCTACATCACATGTTGGACTTAGATGAACGTTTCCAACACCAATTACATTTCTTTGGATTTATCTCCAAGTGTAACTGTTCCTCCATCTAGTTTAGTGACTGTTTTGAAAAGTTGTTTGTCACCAGTCATATGTCTGGAACACGCGCTGTCAAGATACCATTTTCCTTTTCGATTTTTCTTGCGGTGTTCCTGCAAAACAAAAATTACTTATTTTTAGGTACCCAAGCTTGCTGGGTCCTAAAGGATTAAACTGTTGAGAGTTAGTTTGGTTTGAAAATTTTGGTCGACAGACCCATCTTCTGTTGTTCTTAAACCTGCAGTGATTTGAAGTGTGGCTCCTTTTTCCACAATAAAAACAAGATGGAATATTTTCAGAATCATTTTCAGTTCTGATTCTATTCCTTCATTGATTAGTATTGTGTCCATTCTTTCCACAGAAGGAACATCCATGAGATTTCTTCTATTTGTGACAAACAGTGTGATTTGATTTGACTGAACTGTGACTAGTAGATTTTTGCAATCCATTAAATTGCAGTTGGAGCTCATTTACTTCCTCTTGAAGCAAATCACGTTCAATTTCACAAACTTCTAGCTTCAAAGCCCATTATTTCTTTTCTCTTTGAATCTTTCTGAGTTCATCTGGAACTCTTTCAATATCTGCAAGAGAAATATAAACGAATTCTTGGAGTGCATAACAATTAGGGCAATTTGGGGGACATACCTCACTAGTTCCTACATCTTCCATGAGACCAAGTTGCTCTGAATCTTCTTCTTCATTTATTCTTCTATTTCTTGAGAACCCGTGTTCTCCTGATTCTTCATTTCTGTCATCTTCTAGGCCTATGAAGCATATATTTGCAATTTCTTCATGATCAGATTTTTCTTCATCACTTCAGGCTGCGAAAGACTTCTTCCTTTAAAGATTCATGCTCAGCTTCTTTTTCAGATCTGGACAGTCAGCTTGAATGTGTCCATGTTTACCACATTCGTAGCATCTTCCATCATTTTCATTATTCGTCCTTCTCTTTCTGAAATTTTGTTTACCACTTCTGTTATTCCTGTTTCTTCTTATCATACTGGTTACGACTTAAGAAAGCATAGCTATATTTTTATCCTATTCTCCTCCTTCATCTTCTTCTTCATCTTCTGTTCAGCCATAGTTGCTTTGAAGGCGACTGTTTTCTTCTTTTCTTGTTGAATCTGTCTATCCAAGTGAGTTTTCATAAAGGCTATTAGATCACCTCTGAGTTCATCATAGGACATTTTGTCAAAATACTAACATTCAAGTGCGATGACCTTTGACTTCCAAATCGTAGGTAGACTTCTCAGAATTTTTCTGACTTGTTCTCCGCCTTTTATTGGTCTACCAAAGGATTTCAAATATCCAAGAACTTTGTTGAACCTGGAGAACATTTCTTCAGCATATTCTCCATCCTTCATTTGAAATAACTCATACTCATGAACCAATAGATTTATCCTTGTTTCTTTTACTTTGTTTGTCCCTTCATATGTGACTTCCAATTTATCCCACATTTCCTTAGCAGTTTCACAGTTATAGATTTTTTAATATTCTTTACCGCTTATAGCACTGTATAACAGATTTTTTGCTTTGGCATTTATAGTTATAACAACAACTTGCTCATCAGTGTAATCATCCAAGCGAAGTGGATCAGTGGATACTATATCTTGACCATTTGTGTCTTTCCTATGAGTAATTAGAAGATTTTCGTGTTTGATTACTCACCAGACTTTGATGTAATAAGACATAGTGTAGGTTTTCATGCGCAACTTTCAATGAAAAACATGTTGACCATTGAAGTATGGAGGTCGAACTTGGGAAGTTCCCTCTTGAAATAGTGTACCAACGACTGTGTTTGATCCCATGATTTTTTCCTCACTAGATATTAAGCAAAGTTTGTGAGCCTTGCTATGATACCAATTGAAAGTACAAGAGGGGAAGTGAATTGTGGCCTATTAAAAACATAATCAACTAATGGTGATTTTAGTTGACTAAATTGAGAGCAGAAGTAAAGTGACGGTAACTAAATAAAGAAAGGCACACAACAATTTTATACTTGTTCTATACCAGGGAAGTACTTACATCTAGTTTTCCTTGGGTCACAAGGGTTCCTTTTAGATCATGAAAGAATTACAACAGAGATGGTTTTGATTCGTTCAATACCAAGGAAGTACAGTACTCAATGAATTTGAAAAATGACACAACTCTCTTTTTTGTTCTAACTTCTTCCTAACTTTCGAGACACAACTCTCTTTTGTGTTACGACTTAAGAAAACATAGCTATATTTTTATCCTATTCTCCTCCTTCATCTTCTTCTTCATCTTCTGTTCAGCCATAGTTGCTTTGAAGGCGACTGTTTTCTTCTTTTCTTGTTGAATCTGTCTATCCAAGTGAGTTTTCATAAAGGCTATTAGATCACCTCTGAGTTCATCATAGGACATTTTGTCAAAATCCTAACATTCGAGTGCGATGACCTTTGACTTCCAAATCGTAGGTAGACTTCTCAGAATTTTTCTGACTTGTTCTCCGCCTTTTATTGGTCTACCAAAGGATTTCAAATATCCAAGAACTTTGCTGAACCTGGAGAACATTTCTTCAGCATATTCTCCATCCTTCATTTGAAATAACTCATACTCATGAACCAATAGATTTATCCTTGTTTCTTTTACTTTGTTTGTCCCTTCATATGTGACTTCCAATTTATCCCACATTTACTTAGCAGTTTCACAGTTATAGATTTTTTAATATTCTTTACCGCTTATAGCACTGTATAACAGATTTTTTGCTTTGGCATTTATAGTTATAACAACAACTTGCTCATCAGTGTAATCATCCAAGCGAAGTGGATCAGTGGATACTATATCTTGACCATTTGTGTCTTTCCTATGAGTAATTAGAAGATTTTCGTGTTTGATTACTCACCAGACTTTGATGTAATAAGACATAGTGTAGGTTTTCATGCGCAACTTTCAATGAAAAACATGTTGACCATTGAAGTATGGAGGTCGAACTTGGGAAGTTCCCTCTTGAAATAGTGCACCAACGACTGTGTTTGATCCCATGATTTTTTCCTCACTAGATATTAAGCAAAGTTTGTGAGCCTTGCTATGATACCAATTGAAAGTACAAGAGGGGAAGTGAATTGTGGCCTATTAAAAACATAATCAACTAATGGTGATTTTAGTTGACTAAATTGAGAGCAGAAGTAAAGTGACGGTAACTAAATAAAGAAAGGCACGCAACAATTTTATACGTGTTCTATACCAGGGAAGTACTTACATCTAGTTTTCCTTGGGTCACAAGGGTTCCTTTTAGATCATGAAAGAATTACAACAGAGATGGTTTTGATTCGTTCAATACCAAGGAAGTACAGTACTCAATGAATTTGAAAAATGACACAACTCTCTTTTGTGTTCTAACTTCTTCCTATCTTTCGAGACACAACTCTCTTTTGTGTTATGACTTAAGAAAACATAGCTATATTTTTATCCTATTCTCCTCCTTCATCTTCTCTTCAGCCATAGTTGCTTTGAAGGCGACTGTTTTCTTCTTTTCTTGTTGAATCTGTCTATCCAAGTGAGTTTTCATAAAGGCTATTATATCACCTCTGAGTTCATCATAGGACATTTTGTCAAAATCCTAACATTCGAGTGCGATGACCTTTGACTTCCAAATCGTAGGTAGACTTCTCAGAATTTTTCTGACTTGTTCTCCGCCTTTTATTGGTCTACCAAAGGATTTCAAATATCCAAGAACTTTGCTGAACCTGGAGAACATTTCTTCAGGATATTCTCCATTCTTCATTTGAAATAACTCATACTCATGAACCAATGGATTTATCCTTGTTTCTTTTACTTTGTTTGTCCCTTCATATGTGACTTCCAATTTATCCCACATTTCCTTAGCAGTTTCACAGCTATAGATTTTTTAATATTATTTACCTCTTATAGCACTGTATAACAGATTTTTTGCTTTGGCATTTATAGTTATAACAACAACTTGCTCATCAGTGTAATCATCCAAGCGAAGTGGATCAGTGGATACTATATCTTGACCATTTGTGTCTTTCCTATGAGTAATTAGAAGATTTTCGTGTTTGATTACTCACCAGACTTTGATGTAATAAGACATAGTGTAGGTTTTCATGCGCAACTTTCAATGAAAAACATGTTGACCATTGAAGTATGGAGGTCGAACTTGGGAAGTTCCCTCTTGAAATAGTGCACCAACGACTGTGTTTGATCCCATGATTTTTTCCTCACTAGATATTAAGCAAAGTTTGTGAGCCTTGCTTTGATACCAATTGAAAGTACAAGAGGGGAAGTGAATTGTGGCCTATTAAAAACATAATCAACTAATGGTGATTTTAGTTGACTAAATTGAGAGCAGAAGTAAAGTGACGGTAACTAAATAAAGAAAGGCACGCAACAATTTTATACTTGTTCTATACCAGGGAAGTACTTACATCTAGTTTTCCTTGGGTCACAAGGGTTCCTTTTAGATCATGAAAGAATTACAACAGAGATGGTTTTGATTCGTTCAATACCAAGGAAGTACAGTACTCAATGAATTTGAAAAATGACACAACTCTCTTTTGTGTTCTAACTTCTTCCTATCTTTCGAGACACTGATAAACTTTAGAATATAGTGTTTAGGCTAAGAAGTGGGGAGACTTAGAAGACAATTTATGTAGTTGTACAAGTCTTCCTTTTGAGCCAAGCAGCCTTCTTAAAATAGATGAAAAATAGCCGTTGATATCTTGAACAAAAATAGAGGCACGAGATCTTTGAAAAGCATTTGACTCAAGGGGTGCCTCTTCGAATTCTGCTCTTTGGGAAAGAACAAATTCGATTGTGACTTTCCTTTGTCACACCCTTCATTTATGAGACAGTCAATCCCTTGACTATGCTTTAATTGAGGAGCTGAATATGGAAATAACTTCTTCATTTGAAAACTGATTTCCTTGATTGAAGCTGTATGCAGTGAAATCAGTAGGATCTATTTCCCGCCTTTAAGGTATATATGGAAAATCAAGTCAGCACCTCAAGACTGTGGGATCACGATCGAGCTCCCTATCTTGAGGATCATCCGCGACTCTGCATAGACTCCGAGGTTAAGCGGTCTGTCCGCGACCCAGCAAAGGTTACGGAGATGGGGGACTCCCGAGGCAAACGGCTAGAGTCAATAGGCACCAGTACCATGCCTAGCTGTCCTATCCCCGTGCCTTTACATTCAATACACCCTGTAATATATGGTATTCCCTCTCCTCTATAAGGGGAATCCATGCCACTTTGTAAGGGACTGATGTTGCTCCATTTCTCCACAAGTGCAATAATATATCTCTCTCTCTCTCTCTCTCTTTTCTTTCTAAGCTTGTTCGTTCTCACTGGCCCGAGGTCACCTCAATATTCATCGCTTTCTTACTTGTTCTTCATCATATAGCTTAGTATTGTCCATAAAGAACCTTTTTTTATTATATCTTCAATGGTTATCCCATCCCCAACTATCCCTGATAGCTGGCGTGCGACCCCGACGTCGACCCCGAGGTCCTTCATCGATCAGACTTGTACCCGGGCAGCAGGCCCTACGGTTCGATTATCACCTCGTTTTAGCTTGCTTTTCATCGTTAGATTCATTATTATTAGCATCAACCTCTCTAAAAACTAGCTCGGGAATAGATCACGTATTTTTAGAATACCATTTTCAAATTTAATTTTTTTTACCATTTTCACGGTAAATAGTTTGGCGGCCACCGTGGGGGTAAAAATAATAGTGATTATTTTCTTGCTAGTTTCATTGCACAAACGCACATTATCTTTCACAATTTTTCTTGTCCAAGATCCTTTGATTTCAGGTCAAAATGTCTATCTCGGTAAACGGAATCGAGAACGACAACCTTGAAAATCACGGGGAAAATGGTGTGGTTGTCCCTGTCGCCGAAGCACCACTACCAAATCCCGATAACGCGCCCAGACCGATTCTAGCGGACGTGGACTCACAGAACGCATAGCATGTCGATGAAACTTCTCACACAGACAGGAGCATTCAGCATATCGACCAACAGGGAGCCTAACAAACCCCGGCTGGGGAAACACAGGAAGTTAGCCTTCATGATATTTTGGAATGGTTGTAGGCACAGCAATTGGCTATCCCTCAGCTACAGAATCATCCGGAGACTCCCAACGCGGCAGCGCCAGAGAGAGCTCCCCCTGCCGAGTAAGTGCCCGAAAGATCAAGCAATAACGGGTCAGTGGCTGACCCGCCATAGTGAAGATGCTCGAGGACCTCACCAAAACGATCAAATTAGGTGAGAAAATGATTGCAGCCAACGACAAAAAGGTCGAGACCTACAACTCTAGGGTGGATCAGATCCCTGGAGCACCCCGGTCCAAGAAGGTTTGGATTCAAAGAAGTTTATACATAGGCCATTCCTCGAGGAAGCGGCCCCGAAGCCCATTCCTAAAAAATTCAGAATGCTGGAACTCCCTAAGTACGATGGTACCACTGACGCCAACGAACATGCTACTGCCTATACCTGCGCAGTGAAAGGCAATGATATAAAGAATGACGAGATCGAGTCTGCATTGCTGAAAAAATTCGAAAAAACGCTCTCGAAGGGTGCCATGATGTGGTATCACAACTTGGCTCCCAACTCCATAGATTCATTCACCATGTTAGCAGACTCCTTTGTAAAAGCACACGCTGGAGCCATCAAGGTGGAAACAAGGCAGTCCGACGTGTTCAAGATTAAAAAAAGGGAGAACGAAATGCTTCGAGAATTTGTGTCTCATTTTCAGATGGAATGGATGGAGCTGCCTACAGTCTTAGACGACTGTGCGGTGCAGGCCTTCACCGTAACTTGGTTGGACGTCCACAACCAATACCAGTCAAAGATTAGGGCCGAGCACGACCACCTGGGAGCCCCTTTGGGCTCAGTGTACCCAAACAAACTCCTAATAAAGAATCAAAACCAAACAAACAAAGATACCAGCCATACCTTAAAGATAGAAGGAACGCCCCAAGGCACAACCTACCTCGTAACGATCGGAGGATAGATCGAGGACAGGACCCTCGAGGTTCGTCAACAAAACCAGATTCGATCGAAGCATAGCGCCAACAAACGCGCCCCACTTATCGGAATACAACTTCAGCGTCGGTGTGCCAGACACCGTGTGCCATCAGAAAAATAGGGGACGCCAGATGGACTACGCTATTACACACGGATCCTTGTTACAGGAATTACAATTCAATATGCGAGTTTCACAACTCGCGCGAGCATCGAACCGAGAATTGCAGGCAGCTCCGAGAAGAAGTATACTGATTACCCGACAACGGCCACCTTTGGGAACTTCTCGGCGGTCGGGCTAAAAATCAATCGCGAGAAGGAGAAATGGCAAAGGGAAACAAAATGAGCGAGCCTCAGTACGTCATCCACACAATCTTCTGACGATCGCCCCGAATGCGTTCAAATAAAGGACCACTTAGCAACCGCCAAATAAACACCAGAACTCGAGAAACTCCGTCGCCACAAGGTATAAGCTCCTGTCTCTCTTCCCATCCTCCGCTTCACAGTTACCTTTGTGCAGGACAATAACCAAGATAATTCGGAAGACATCCCAACTCGAAGATTTGGAGGCTTCAGATCGTTTGTTGCACTCTTTTCCTTTGATCGGATTTTTATCCCGAAATGGGTTTTCTACTGGCAGGGTTTTTTAATGAGGCAACGTCGACACACCTCCCAAGAAGGATCTAGCAAGCCTATGGGACTTCAATTAAAACTGTACCCACATCGGAAAGTGACGAACTAAGCCCCAATAGGGAATAATGCAACAGGCCGAAGGGTCCAAGGAGCCGAGCCCGTGCGGGCCGAGCTTGCAACAGCAAAACGGCATGTATTTACATCATATATCTCCGCCAAGCAATAAAGGATATCTTTTCAGTGTCTTATTCTCCAGACAAGGAAATCTCAAGTATGCCCCCAATAGGGGCCTCTCCACTAAACGCATCCTGAGATACTCGGAGACTTGCGGTCAATAATTCAACATTCGCACAACTTCATGGTTGGAACTCCATGCTTATAAAGCCCCTACAAGGCAACTCCGAGCTCACGAAAAGCGGTCTTCATGCTTAAACAAATTCGATGACTCAGAGACTATCATTCATCGCCAATCTCCATGCACTGGAAAACCCAAAACTGTAAGACCCATAGCGGGTAGACTCGGCGTGACCAGATCTACTCTACATTGCAACAAAAACTGTAAGACCTCAACAGGCATGACAAACTGTAAGACCTCAATAGGCATGACAAACTATAAGACCTCAACAGGCATGATAATTCTGAAGTTCAAGCTATATGTCGCATTTGTAAGAATCCCGAAAGGGCATACCCTCGGTGTAAATGCCTGAACTGTCACTCGGAATCAAAAATGGTTACGGCCAAACACATATGACTACGGTCAAAACGGCTGATACATCCAAACTAACGCGACTCAGGGACGTTCGACCGTCGCTAAACAAAAATCGCAGGGCACTACTTTGAATATACTTCAGAAAGAACTGGTTAAAACAGGCTTCCCTCAATAGGAAAAAACGAGCTTAGACCATGTCAGCTCCAAATCAGAAGACTTCGACTTACTCAGCCTACAAACTATGAACCTTCCGAGGTGCTCAAATATCTCTAATAATGACTTGAAATCGAGGTTCTCCGGAACCAACGACAGGTCAGGAATTTTTTTTTTCAAAAGACCTTAACGAGCGGAAAACAAAGCCTACAAAAAGGCCATGGGCAAAAACAGCGTAAGAGCCATTTTCACAAGCTAAGCAAGACTTCGGGCAACATATTAAAACGTCTCTACGACCAAACAGCGTAAGAGTCATTGTCGCTAGCTAAAAAATTGACAACTTGAGGATTAAAATGAGCTCGAATCGTAACCCGATTCGGAGACCAGATCCAAAAGAGTTAAATGTGCAAGAATCCAGGCCATATATATAAAGGTATCAATGACCAAAAACAGCACAAAAGGCCATCGTCATCCGCCCATGCAGGTGGAAGAGAAGTTAAGGATCAATTAAAGCTTAAATCGCAACGTGACTCGGAGACTAGACCCGAAATGGCTAAATTACAATATGCCTAAGGGCATGGCATAAATGCCGCCATCACTAGCTGAGTGAGCCTCCGGGCTACCCATATGTAAGCTCGCTTCGATTCAAAGCACAGAAGGTCATCGCCATCCGCCCATATAGGTAGGAAAGAACTAAAGGGTCAATTAAAGCTCGAATCGCAATGCAACTCGGAGACTGGACCCAAAATGGCTAAACTACAATATACCAAAGGGCACGACATAAATACCACCATCGCCAGCTCAGACAAACGCAAAACTCAAAGGTAAATTAATCTCGAGTCGGGCCCCAACTTGGAGACTAAACCCTAAGACAGTTAAAGTGTGCAATCCTAAGGGAAAATCCGGGATCACATCGACCCAATTTGAAACTCCAACAAGTAGAAATACAGAAGATACAAGTTGCAGGATTTCCCCTTTTATTGCTACATATTGACGACGAAGCGCAACCTCAGCCTGTGTCATATAATGAAAGCTATATATACATGACGAAGAAGGTAGGGAATAATCATTCCGGTTTTTTCCGACAGTTATAGCCCGGTAGTCTCCTCCTCATCGTCCTCGACATTAGACAGTAGGAACTTGGCATCATACTCTTTTCTGTTGTCTTGCTCGATCTCCCCTAAGAGATCAAAGCCCCTGGCGTTAATCTCCTCAAGGATTTCCCTCCAGGATCTACACCTCACGTACTCCTTGTCGTTGTTGGCACGATCAAGGGTCTTTTGCAACTCAGCTTTAGCAGCGGTATCACTCCTCGAATATGCTGCCATTTTTTGTCCTGTCCTGGTATTACTCATCACAACATCGGCCCGAACATTCACCACTTTGGTTTTCTCCCTTGAAAGCTCGGATGAGAGTCTCACGATCATCTTCGCTTGAACAGAATCATTCGCACGGGAAGCCTGAATTTGCGCCTCAAGAGCAGAAGCCCCGGCCTGAGCCCTCTCTTTGGCCTCAGAATGGGCATTCACATGCACCTGTACCTCGATGAATTCATATTTGTCTTTTCCAACCTCACCCCAGAGTTGTCTAGCTCGTTCGTCTTATCCTTCAACTAAAACAGCAACACGTCAAGATGGCGAGGCAAGAAAGGAATACAGGCCAGTGTGAGATGTAGGATACCTGTTTCTCCAAGAGAACCTCCCAGGCCCGACTCAAAGAAGTCTAAGGGATTTCTCCCTATCTCAAGCACCCCGCAACGGGGCCTCGCAATGGAGTAGTTTGGCTTTGAGCTTGTCAAAATCCTGAGAAAGAAAGCTAGGTAAACAAAGGAAAAAGAGAGGAGCGCAGGGCCAGTACATCCTTACAGCGGCCGAAACTCACCATAAGGCCAAAACGCTGAGGCTCTCCGAAGGTCGAAGCAACGTCGGACGATGCGCCAACTTCGGAAGATTGCCAATTGGCCAAATCGCTTCCCCCTAACCACTGCGAAGAAGGCTCCTGAAGACAGGCCTTCTCGCACCCCGGGGCATCTTTCCTTTTTCCAGTATTCCTTGACCCCAGGGCCAACAATCACTCCCCCTCCCTCGGGGGACTCGATCTCGCTTCGAAAAGATTCCTGACACCTGCAACAGATAAGTTAGATGAGCCAGCAATAAGGAAGCTGTCTCTTAGGGGAGCAAGACGCCAGACACCTACCGTGATGCTTCACCTCCCATCTCCCTTTTGATAGATCTCGCCACCGACTCCTATCATAAGACGAGCAAGCTGCTAGATTACGAGACTATTCAGCTAAATCAGGGATCTCGCCGAGCAACCAATGAGTGGTTATTGAAAAGAATAGAAGGACACCGTTACGAGGCGAACCCCATGCTGAGTTAAAAGACAGCTCAAAAGAAGCACTTATGTGTGAAGTTCTATCTCTCAA
This sequence comes from Nicotiana tabacum, assembly GCF_000715075.1. Classification (NCBI taxonomy): domain Eukaryota; kingdom Viridiplantae; phylum Streptophyta; class Magnoliopsida; order Solanales; family Solanaceae; genus Nicotiana; species Nicotiana tabacum. Next base: position 69,709,225 of record NC_134090.1, on the reverse strand, counting down.
GGAACAGCAAAAATTCTCCTGGGATAACATCGATCGTCCGGATTCGAACGAACTGATTCATCCATCCACGGTCCTCATCCTCTTCGCCGCTGGTCACGGGAGCTCGAGTGGATCTACGTTGAAGAGAAATCAGGCCCCGATAGAGCAATGGCCGATACAGCCTCACGAGTTGGCTGAGGATGAATTCTATCCCGGCGTTGTTAGCAAAATATCTCATCGACCGCACTATTCTCCAAAGAAAGGGATGAACCTGAGCCAACATTACTTGATATATCCTGTAGAAACCAAGCACGACCCGGTCCGAGGAACTCGACACAAGAACGTGAATATAAACACTCAAGAACCCCTCAACGTATGTCATGATTCTCTCCTCGGGGGAAGGTGCTCACAAAATCACGCCTTTCCCCCATACGCATTCGTTCTTGATCATCTCGAGGTTTTCCTCCCTCACCGATGAAATAATTCTTGACACATGCTCTCGATGTCCTAGAACATTGGGAGGCCTCCCCGATATGACAGCCTTCTTCGAGGCAGGGCGACCCGAATCTCACTCTCCCGATATCGAGGGTGAGCTGCTGGTACCAACAAAGGGCGGAGTACAGTAAGGATTCTCCTCCGCCCGAGGATCAGTCGCCGAAGTGGCGACCATGATTATAGAAAAATAAGGGGAGGAAGATGAGAATCTAGGCAATAACTTTCTAAAGCAGGGCAATGGAAGGACTCACACAAAGCGCCAGGGTCTGCAGAGGAGGTAGGCTTATCAAAAATCTGCAAAATCGTCGCTTGAAGGGCGGGTGAGCAAATATATAGAGGCTAAGCGACAACTACTCATTTTCCAAGAGGACCAATTAATTCTGGTCGTGTTAACGTCACCTTCTCCTTGGGGAGTGCACTGGCAGAATCATTCCAGGCTCCCACATAACTTATAAAACCGAAGGACCTCGAGAGATCCCTAACGTCATAAATATTGGTTCAGGAGGAACTATTGATCCCATCTTGGGACGTGGCTAGTCTCGGGTCCCCTGGTTTGCCCCACGAAAAGGCCCCGAAGGGCCAGCGCCAAAACACAATAACAAAGAGGCAAAGAGAAAGACTGACATGATAAAAGCTTCTTTCTATACATTGGCAAAGAGAGAAATCATCTTTACACTATTTGTTTCCAAGTGAGGGGACACATGAAGCAAACAGAAAGAAATACAAAAAAAGGCTCGGAGACTACTCCTTGCCACTATCATTTCACCCCTATCAGGGGCAATCAAAAGCGCCAGTCTTCCTTCCACCACACGAGCCTCCTCCAGATCGGCAGACAGATCGAATCCTCTGGCCTCGAGTTCTTCTAGGGTCTACCTCTTTGCCTCCACCTTGGAATGCTCGGCAGCTTGAATTAGTCTCTGCTTAACTGTCGTGGACATGTCGCGAAACATTGTATGCGTCGTGGTCGCATCCACCTTATAAGAGGCAACATCTCGTTCGGCCTCAAACTTAGTTGCGGCTAAAGTAACAATCTCCTTGCGAGTGCTCGTGAGAAGGTCCCAGGATGTCATCAATTCCCCGGCCACAGTCTCATTTCGCTCTTTCAGCCCGAAGACCTCCGCTTTCAACTGACTAATCTGCGATTTACTCTACTCGACCTACGAAGAAGGGCAAGTCGACGAATACATGAATCCAGAACATGTGCGGATACGAGGTAGAAGGGCGGGCATAGGTGAGGCAGAATACCTGAGTAGCAAGAGCGGCCTTCTCCTGGTGCGCCACCTTCAAGGCAGTCCGAAGTTCTCCCAACTCTCTGTCTCCCTAGGCATAACGAGCCTCCGAGTCCTACAGTTTCAAAGCGACATTATTACGCTCCTTCTCGTGGCAGAAAAGTTCCCCTCAGAGCCGAAGAATGGCATGGTCATACATCTCCTTACACTGCGGTACAATGAGAAAGTTAAGAAAGACGGCGGATAACACCCAAGAACGAAAAGGAATACGCAGGGGAAAACTATTACCTGTTGTATGGACTTCTCCGCCGCTTTAACAGTGCCAGAAATATCGAGATCGGGCCTATCGATTACATCATCAAAAATATTGGCAATAAAATCTCCCCCTTTTTGAGGAGTCCCCGTCGTGACGCCGACCATCCTTTTGGCATGCCTCAGCTCTCCTGACGAAACCGGAAAGCTTGAAAAGAGGTCATTTGGTTCGCCGATTTCTACAAATAGTGACCCACGCTCCTGGAAGGCTCCGAGCTCCGGACCCTCAGGATCAATGCCAGCGGTCCTTCTAGCAGAAGGTGCATCAGCGTCCTCTTCAAGGACCCTCTGCTCACCAGCTCGGCCGGAGCCGGCCGTCCCGGATTCGACAGCCTCCGGTCGGGGCACCTGTAAATCTCTCGCATTAGTCCTTGTTCTTTTCCTCAATGGACTTCCATTATTGTCCTCCCCCTCGTCGTCAGGATTCGATTTGGAGGTTATGGCAGAGTCCTATCAGGTCGGGCAATGGCTGCCCTGCTCTTTCTTTTCTTATTCATATTAGGCTCCAAGACCTTTGTTTCACCAATAGGGGGCGGCCTCATCTGCATATTCTCACCAAGTCCTACACCAGCACAATAACCGCGATACGTTAAGGGCACGGAAGGAAACACAATATGCGAAGCACATGCGGTAAAGGAACCTCACCATGGTTCTTGGTCATCCAACGCTCCTTAGCCATGACGGTCCAAGACCAAATACGGTACGGGAACCTTTCGTCCAAATGCCTGATCCATACCGACAAATTTGGGACCACCTCTGGATGCCAAACAACGGTTGGAGAAAGCACAAAGAGATTATTTTGACGAATGAAAGAGTAATCGAGAAGTGGTTAAAGGGAAATTCGCTTACGTCGATCATTCCACTGCTCTGGAAAGGGCATCCTCCGGGCCGGGATGATGTCCGAGGTCTTCACTCGAACAAACCTGCTCATTCATCCTCGGTCCTTCCCCTCATCAATGCTTATGAAGAAAGACGTTTTGGACCGGTGTCGAATCTTGATTAAGCCTCGATACAACCGAGGGAGGTACAGTCTGATCAAATGGCCAAGGGTCAAAACTTCACCTCTAACCCCTTTGGTGAAATACCTAAGCATTAATACTATCCTCCAAAATGACAGGTAGATCTGACCGAAGGTCACCTGATATCAGGCGTAGAAGTCAAGCATGACCGGGTCAATTTCCAAGGGGGGAGATACGACGGATTTATCAGGGCCTAGGGTGAATGGGTAAGTGTATATGTAAAGGAAGTCAACCTTGAAGTCGGTAATGCTATCGTTGGGGCCGGGAATCTCTACCTCTACTGTCTTGCTCCATAGGCAGTCATTTCACTTTGCTAACATCGGTCATAATGCTAACATATTGAGACATGTGCTCACTGCAACCTGGCATAGATGAGGGAGTCTCAATGTCAAAATCCTGCGACGTGTCAAGATCAGGAGGAGTCCATTGCTCTAAAGTGGGAACCGATTTGTTTTCCCCTCAGGTAATACGGACGACGACGTAGCATCGTTCTGTCGGGGGACCGTCCTGAAAGTCCTAGCTATGAAAAATGATAACCCTTCTGTGAGAAGAGGGAAGGATGACAAATAGCAAAATTCTGATTTGCGGGCTTGCAAGAAAGGTGAAGATGGGAAGTATCTAGCCACCAGTGCATTTATAGGAATCACTGGGGAAGTAGAAGAGACGAGCCTACGGCAGTTAGTGGGTTTCTCGATTACCGCATCTGACGGCGGCCCTGCACGGTTCTCTAGGGCATGACATTTAATGTTGTTAGACAGTTGACATCATGGCAATAATAACCTCGAGATACGATTCAATATTATTTCCTATTACTTCGTTCTAGGAAATGTAGAGACTATCTGCATGTAGTGAAATTAGGGGGATCTATTTTCCGCCTTTAAGGTATATTCGAAAAATCATGTCAGCACCTCGAGGTGTGGGATTACGATCGAGCTCCCTATCTCGAGTATCATCCGCGATTCTACCAAGACTCTGAGGTTAAGGGGTCTGTCTGCGACCCAGCAAAGGTTACAGAGATGGGGCACTCCCGAGGAAAACACCTAGAGTCAATAGGTACTAGTACCATGCCTAGACATCCCATCCCCGTGCCTTTACATTCAATACACCCTGTACTATATGGTATTCCCTCTCCTATATAAGGGGAATGCATGCCACTTTGTAAGGGACTGATGTTGCTCCATTTCTCCACAAGTGCAATAATATATATATTTCTCTCTCTCTCTTTTCTTTCTAAGCTTGTTCGTACTCACTGGCCCGATGTCACCTCGATATTCATCGCTTTCTTACTTGTTCTTCATCATATAGCTTAGTATTGGCCATAAAGAGCCTTGTTTAATTATATCTTCAACTATTATCCCATCCCTGACCATCCTCGATAGCTCGAGCTCGACCCCGATGTCGACCCCGGGGTCCTTCATCGATCAGACCTGCACCCGGGCAGCAGGCCCTACGGTTCGATTATCACCTCATTTTAGCTTAATATTCATCATTAGTTTCCATATTATTAGCATCAACTACTCTAACAACTAGCTCGGGAATAGATCACATATTTTTAGAATCCCATTTACAAATTTAAATATTGTTACCATTTTCATAGTAAACATAAGCCGAGTAGATTAGCAGCCTTTTTTGTCATGACCCAAACCGATGGGCCGCGATGGGCACCCGGTACCTTACTCAACCAAGTATCAACATAATGTATCTTTTCATGTCATACTATCGTAAATAACTGAGCCAGAGAGGCTGCCATGAAATAGGTAGAATATAACATGTAATGCCAAATTATACATAAGACATATGGGCCTCTAAGATCAAAATAACCACTTGAACACTGAACATAGGCCGACAAGGCCATACAACCTTTTATGCACATGACATCTGTCTACAAGCCTCTAAGAATACATAATTTTCATAAAGGTTGAAAGAGAGTCCCTCTATACCAAACAATACACATCTAACTCATACTAACCAAACAAGCAACTCCGAAGCAAATGGAGGGCACCAACATCTTCCACTGAGCTGATAGCCTACTTAGAGGGATTTCGTCATGTCTATTGGGACCTTCGGGCATGAAATGCAGCATCCCCAGGCAAAAAGGGACGTTAGTACGAATAATGTACTGAGTATGTAAGGCATATAAATAAGTACATAATAGACTTGGAAGAAATATAGAGTAAATGACTCCACATGTAAGTCTGAATAACTTTGTAAATCATGAAATAATTATAGTATTATGCATGTGCCTATGAATGTCATGTCGTGCATAGGTACATGTTTCATAACATCATCAGCCTCTGAGGGCATCCCATCATATCATCTTGGTCACTTCTGGCAAAATCATCAACGTATACTAGTTGAAGGTGGTGGTGCGTATATAATGTCATAACCTTTCTCATATCCCATATACATATATATACATACATATATACGCGTATATAACATCATCTGGTCATGTGTCAATGTACATGAATGCAATGCATAAAAAGTACGTTAATAAAATCTTTCAGAATGTCATAAGACCATTTTGTCTTTGAGTAATATCATAAAGTAAACTCTTTTCAACTTTTGTATTTGTCCGAGACCCATGAACAGATAGTCGAATAATATGACACATGAGAAATCAAGAATATAGGCACCCCTAGTATTTCTATGAATAGAGTCATTTATGAAAATTGCATATTTTGCTTGTTTCATTTGAATCGTATGGATCATACCAAAAGAAAAAAGGGATAGCCTTAATATACCTGAGTCGATTCTCTTGACAATCCCTCTAACACCTGTCAATTGTGACAATTAACATAATTGTGGATCGAAGTAGGAAAAAATTTGTATTGAAGCTTCATATGTTTCCTTCTATACGTATAGAATTATTAGAGTCTTTAAGGTCTTCAATCCGTTACTTAGCAATATTTGAATCCATATTTGATAAGGTAAGGAGATGTCTTATATTTGAGTTGAATTTTTGAAGACTAATCTTATTGATGAAAGACTTCTTAAGTCTTAAAATGCCTTATGAAGTGGCCCCACTTTAAGAATAATTTTGCCACCAAATTCCTTAAGGTGACACCTATCTTAAATGACTAATGAGTCATTAATTTAAATAGGAGGGGCTGCCACGTTTCTTACCACTTGAACTTATCCAAAGACCTTAGTCTTTACCCAAAGATTTTAATTAATCCACCACTAATTATTAATTAATTAGGTAATGTCTCATTACCCAATAATTAACTAATTACCCACATAATTAAGAATTATCTCCACTTACTTAAAATACTACTCACTTTTAACAAACCTTGTACACCTTACTAGCATGGTCATGTAGTACCTTGTATGGCACTAGTCCATAAATACCGGGTATTTTAGCTAGGCCTGTATTTTACTCCAAAATGCCAAAGTTTGACGAAAATTCATTTTCTTTGACTTGCTTCCCCTTTCACAATCACGAATTTACTCATCACTTGTGAAACAGCATAATCCTTATAATCTCCAAATAATTTATTTGGACTGATGTCAATTACCATACGACAAATTCAATGTACAATACTACAAGTTGCAACATCGTCGTAACTTAATACTGCGAAGCATAACATCACGGTAATGTAATACTGCAGGGTGCAACATTGTCATAACTTAACATTGCGAAGCGTAACCTCATCGTAGTGTAATACTGCAAGGTGTAACATCATCATAATATAATACTGTAGGGCATAACATAATCGTAATATTGTGGGGTGTAACATCATTCCCCCCTTTGGAACATTCGTCCTCGAATGTTGACTGATGCTCTTATCATTTTCATAACTTATAGCTCTTTTGAATACCTTAATACTCTCCTTTCCATTGAAGCAGTTGCTCTATGAATAAATCCAAAGTCTAAGGTATTCCCTCTTTAGTCTTTTTGCTCATATCATGACTTGTGGTCGAAATCTTTCTAATCTCGCAACTGCTGCTACCTCCTTCCATGCAACCTGTATGACACTGGATTTGTAAGTGTGCTTATGCTATTCATATTTCCTTTTTCCTTTTAGCTTTTGGTCAATCTCTCGTCCTTACTTTGTAAATATATACAAGGCTTAATAGGATGCCTCTGTGGGCATCTATAGGTGTACTGAAGTTCTTTGCTCAATACTTTGTAGAACTTACAAATATGGCTATATCTTATTTCATAGATCTGGTTATCCATTCATATGACTTTATTGCATTTACATGGGTTATACTTGTTTACCGTGAAAATGGTAATAACAATTAAATTTGATTGTGGGACTCTAAAAATACGTGATCTATTTTTATGCTAGTTTTTAGGCAGTTGATGCTACGTATGTGAGACTCAGAAATGAAATAAGAGTTAAGGATAGGGCGATAATCAAACTGTTGGGCTAATTATCGAGGCCTCGAATTTGTTGATTCGGGGCCTCGAGGACAATTCCGGAGCTTGACTACGAGCTATCGAAGGTAGTTGAAATGTGACTAACAGTTATAATAAAATTAACGGAGGATCTTTATGGCCAATGATAAGAAATAAATGATGAACAAATTTGAAGATAATAAATGAAAGCAATAATATCAAAAGAATATGTTAGAGAGCAAATAGAATGTTCTTGTATATTTCGTATGGAGTAACTAAAGCAACAACACTTATAAAATGATAAGGATCCCCTTTATATAGGAGGGGAATCTCAACATAGTACAAAATACATTAATGATAAAGAAACGGATATGGGACAGCTAGAAGACATCCTTTCTTCTTGCTTTCTCAGAGAAATTTCGCCATCATCATGGATAGAACCTCTAAGACGGTTCCTCGGAAAGACGAGGCTGCCTCTTCATCTCGGAAATCTAAAGGGAAACCCAAAGCGATACCTACCTTGGAACAATGTACTCCCTCAAAGCTTGATATGTCAAAGGACTTTACCATCGATACCATTTCGTCCACACCGGGCTGATGTGAACACGTGTCCTAATACATTTGTGTTGTGACCAACATAGAGAGGGTGAAGACAGACTGCCGATGGAACGAGGTAGTGGAGGTGGAGATTCCCAGACCTGATGAAAATATAATGGATCACAAGGCTGGTTTCCTTCATGTGTATACTTACCTGTTAACTTTGGGTTCTGTCGACTCCTTTGAACCCTCTCCACCGGAGATAGATCCATTTATCCCTGATTTTTGTGACAAATATTTAGTGACGCTCGGTCAAATCTATCCTTCGTTCTGGAGGATAGTATTGATGCTCTGCCATTTCACCGAAGGGGTTGCGGGCAAGACCTTTACCCTCGACCATTTGATTAGGTTGTACAGCCCTCCATTTTATCGAGGTTTGATTAGGCTTCACCACCGATCCAAAAAATTATTTTTCTCGAGCACCGATGAGGGGAAGGATCAAGGGTGGATGATTAGGTTCGTCTGGGTGAGGACCTCGGACATCATTCCAGCAGCGAGGATGCCTTTCCCGAAGAAGTGGAACACATAGCGTAAACATTTTTCCCTTAGTCATGTTTTGTGATTTTCTTTCCTTTCTTCCGGAATAATGACCTCTTTCTGTTTCTTGCAGCCACCACTTGGTACCCCGAAGTAGTTTCAGATTTTTGGGGGTAGACCGAACGGTTGGACACCGCGTTCCTGTATCTTGTTCGATCTTGGTCCGACCTGGCTAAGGAGAAATGGGTGGCCAAGAATCATGGTAGAGCTTCCTTATCACCTATGTCTTAGATTTACATTTCTCCCCATATCCTTTATGCTGACAAATCATAGTTACTGCGCTTGTGTAGGCCTTGGCGAGAATATGCTGATAAGGCTGCCCCCTAGTGGAAAGATGGAGGCTTCCGAGATATTAGGTTACCTTGGTACAGGCTTACCCATCCTTTTGGAAGATAGTGCAGATGATAATATACTTTGCATATAAGGTCGGGTTCGACTTTACCCTCAGTCATCTCGTGAGGTTATATCGGCTGTTGTGTTATTAGGGTTTGATTAGTCTGCAGTGTCGATCTACCCGGTCTCCTACCATTGACGGTGAAGAGAAAAAAGACCGAGTATGGATGAGTCAATTCATTCGAGCTTGGACGAACGGTATCATTCCTGGATAGTTTCTGCCCTTTCCTGAGAAATGGAATTTCACACGTAAGTGTCATACCTGTATTTTTATACCTTTGTCTAGAGGTGGGCTCCATAATGACATTTTACTGCATATATATTTTTTGTGTAGCGACTCCTTTGTTGCCGAACGAGGTCCCGGATTTGGCCGAGTGGTCCCGTAAGCTGGCCGCTTGTTCGACCTATGATAAGCTCAGGTGGCGAGACCTGTCTAAGGGGAGATGGGAGGCAAAGCATCCTAGTAGGCTCTTTGTAGCTTATTTCCCAAAAATGGTACTTTTCTTTTTAGCATACTAACTTAGCTGCCGCATGTATTGGAGATTTTTTCTAGATGAGGCCATGTCCTTCGGGAGAGGAGGAGAGACTGCCGACCTTGGGGTTGAGGGTCGATAACAAACAAAAACCATCTATGGGGTGTGAGGAGGATCGCAGCGGGATGAGTCGTTCTCAATGGTTCAAGAGAGGCGATTCGACCAATCATTCAGTTTCGGAGGCTTCCGTTCTCGAAAGAACATTCCTTGTTTCTGCTGCGCTTCAAAGAGTGAAGAGCGCATGGTGCCTTCTTCTCCGGATAAAGGAGCTTCGGGGGATACTAATCCATCGGACATTGGCTCGGCCTTTGGTAAAGCTCAGCGGCTCGGCTTTATATTAAGTTTTGTAATCGACGTAGGGCTATTCCGGCTTCGCACTCTTCTTTTCTCATTGAATTTTCTTTTGCATGCCTTTGACAGGCTCAAATCCAAGCTACTTATCTATGAGGATCGGTTGCAGAAAGCTTTGGATAGGGAGAAATCCCTTAAGTTTCTTTGTGTGAAAATAAAGTGAGCTGGTATCCTTACGGTGTGAGGCGGATCGAGGCCGGAGCCGTGAGAGCTGTCTCGGGAAATAGGTATCTTGTATTTCATGTTGATGTATGCTCTTTCTTTCATTTTCGGAGGTTACTATTTTGATATTTTAGTTGGAGAGCAAAACGGAAGAGCTTGGACGACTTTGGGACGAAGTTGGCAGGGTCAAACGTGAGTTCGATGAGCTGCAGGCCCATATAGATGCCCAAGTTGCGGCCAAGGAGAGTGTTTTGGCTAAAGTTTCTACCCTGGACATGCAAATCCGGACCGCTCCTGCGAGCGATTCTATGCGGGCAAACATGATTGCAAGGCTCGAGTCTTAGATCTCGAATGCGAAGGCCAAGGTGGTGAATACCCGGGTCGAGGCTATGATGAGCATCACTAGGGTGGATCAAAGAGCGGCGACCTATTTGAATAGTGTTGCCACTATTAGAGTTGGCTAAGGAGAACTCTTGGTCGTGCGAGCAGCAGTAAAGAGTACGCAAAGTGCAAAGCTCGGAGGGAAACTCTCGAGGAAGTTCACGACAGGGGTTTCGATCTTTCGGAGGAGATCGAGCAAGCCAAGGCGGAGGAGTATGATGCCATGTTCCTTCTATCTGATGCCGAAGATGGCGAGCACGGGGCCATCAGGCCGTAGTCCCCAAGGGGGACGTCTATTTTCTATCTTTGTCTTTGTATATAGTGCTTTCACAGTACACTGTAAATGGAGCTTGTATTTTATTACATGCATGTACAAGGGGGAAACTTCGCAATTTTTGTATCTTCTGGGTTCCTCTTAGCAGAGATTTCGTCCAGATCAATCGACCTTTGAGTTGGTAGGAATCCTTAGATTCATGATACGGCCCTGGGGTTCGTTGGGCTGGCTCGTAGACTCTTATATGCTTGGTCGATGTGAACATTTATATGGTCTAGCGACAATGGCTCTTACACTATGGGTTGATGCGGCCTTTTTTAGTGTGGGTTGGCGACAATAGCTCTTATGCCTTGGGCAGATGCGGCCTTTTTTAGTGTGGGCTAGCGACAATGGCTCTTATGCCTTGGGCCGATGCAGCCTATTTAGTGTGGGATGGAGATAACGGCTCTTACGCCATGATCTTAGGCATATTTAGTCAATTATTTTGGGTTCAGTCTCTGAATCGGGTTACGACTTGAGCTCATTTGACCCTCAAGTTTTGTATTTATGTGGGCTGGCGACAATGGCTCTTACACTTTGGGTCGAAGTGACCTTTTATGTGCGTGGCCCTAAGGCTCATTAGGCTAGCGACAATGGATCTTACCGTTTGGTCGATGCGACCATTTGTGTAGGCTTTATTTTTCCCTCGATAAGGATAAATAGTGTTTGCTTGACTTTTCGGCGGTTTAATAAAAAACCTCGATTGTGAGTTGTTATAAGGCGTGATCGAGCACGTCAGGAGGTTTTGGCTCGGAGGATGAGTATCTCGCAGCCGAAGTTTAGGAGCTGATATGGTCGAAGCTCTTTTGCTTGTATCGAGGGTAGCCTATTTAATCGGTTCTTTTCGAAGTAGACTCGAAGTAATTGAAGGCCTATGATTTTGTAGCGACGGTTGCGTGTCCCCGAGTCAGGTTAGTTCGACTAGTACAATTGTGTGACCGGAGTCATTTGTGTTCGGCCGGAGCCTTTGAGTCCCGAATGAGGCAGTTTCAGTATCTATATCGAGGGTATGCCTTTTTAGGGCTCTTACAAGTTCGATATATAGTCGAAACTTTGAGATCGAGTTTATGCCTTTAGTAAGGTCTTACAAGTTTTACATGCCTTTGAGGTCTTACAGTTTTGGATACTTGGTACAAGTATTGTTCATGCCTTGCTTGAGGTCTTACATATATTGTTGCTGCCTTATATAGGTCTTACAAGATCGAGTCTGCCCTTACAGATATTGTCACTTGGTAAAAGTGTGGTTCATGCCTTGCTTGAGGTCTTACATATATTGTTGTTTCCTTACGTAGGTCTTACGAGACCGAGTCTGCCCGTTCGAGGTCTTACGTCCTCAAGTTTTTTAATGAATGGCAATTGGCAACAGTCCCCGATTCATCAAGGGTACCTTGGTTCGAAAGTCGTTACTTGTAAATTTTGTATTTCCTCTTTGAGGACTTAAAATTTCGAAGATCCCAACCCTGAGGTCGTGCATTTTTTGAGATCTTGACGCCAGTCCCCGAGTATTCGGGGAACTTTCAGCCTTGGAGACGTTTCCTGATTTTCATGTTGCCTCATTAAGGGCTTATGAGCTTGGAGTCCCGACCCGGAGGTCATTCAGGTGTTGAATTGTTGACGCCAGTCCCCCAGTGTTTGGGATGTTTTTGGCGGAGAAGTCATTTTTGCGGAGGTGCCAAGCTTCTTTTGGAGTGCGAAATGTTTTGATAAAAGATATAGTTCAATTGTTTGGTACAAGTGTACATGTTTTTGTTGTGGGGTGCCCGGCTATACAGACACGGTTCGTTCGACCGTTTGGCCCGGTACATCATTTTCGTATTGGGACCCCATTTGGTGTTTCTTAGCTTTTCCGAGCAGATGGCCTTCCAGGGGGATGCCCCCCAGTATTCGAGGTTGATTGTAAAAGAAGCCTTGAACACTTGTTGGATCTTCCTAGGGTAGCATATAATGTTGTCTCGTTAAAAATCTTGCCGGTAAAACCCTTCTCGGGATGAAACCCGGTCGAAGGAAAAGAGTGCAATGGATGTTTTAAAAGCTTAAGGTCTTTGAGTTGGGTCAGCACTTTGAATCCTTTGGTCGGGCGCCGGCATAAGAGTCAGCATAAAATATAATATAAAATAAAAAGGAGATGGTTATACCTTAGTGGCATTGGCGCTTTCAAACCTTGGCATTCGTTTGGAAGATGGGGTATGGTCCCTTATTCGGATACAGCTGAGGGCGTGTCTCACGGCTGCTATTTTTTCGCCAATTTATCTTTTAGTCCATTTGCTGGATGGGACTTTGGTGTTTCGGCTAGTGGCAACCATCTCAAAAGATCATGTGGATGACATACTACGGCTCGTCTGCTTTGTTCTTTTTTGTTGTTTCCCTTTCTCGAAACTAGTTTTTGGCTCGGTCGCTGAGGAATTCCCGAAGATGGCCATTGTCGAGTAACCAGGCCACTTCCTCCTAGAGTTGTCGGCAATCTTCGGTCTTGTGTCCGTGCGTGTTGTGAAACTCACATACTAAATTATAGTTCCTTTGTGAAGGATCCGATTGTACAGGTCTGGGCCATCTGGCATCTCTGATTTTGCTGATGGCGAACACGATGTCTGACACATCGACGTTGAAGTTGTAGTCAGATAAGCGGGGTGCCTCTGTTGGCCCCGTGTTCCTATCGAATCCGGCTCTATTGATGAGTCCCCGAGGATTTTGTCCTCGGTCTATCCTTCGATCGTTGCGAGGTGGGTTACGCCTCGGGGCATTTCTTTTGTCCTCGGTATATGGTTGATATCTTTAATTTTTTGTCTTTGGATCATTCGCCAAGAGCCTACTTGGGTATACTAAGCCCTAGGGGGCTCTTAGCTGGTCATTTTCGACCCTGATTTTTGACTGGTATCGGTTGTAGACATCCGACCAGGTTAAGGCGGGATATTCGACCAGATTCTCTTTCAGCTACCTCGAAGCCACCGAGCTTTGTTCATTCAGACCTTGAGTGAAGGCCTGCACCGCCTAGTCATCTGAAATCGGTGGTAGTTCCATTCATTCCGTTTGAAAGCGAGATATGAATTCTCGCAACATCTCATTATCCCTTTGCTTGATCTTAAAGAAGTCGGATTTCCTCGTTGCTACTTTGATGGCACTGGCATGTGCTTTTTTGAAAGAGTGTGCTATCATGGAAAATGAGTCCATGGAGTTAGGACCTAGATTGTGATACCACATCATGGCCCCCTTCGAGAGTGTTTCCCCGAACTTCTTCAGTAAGACGGACTCGATCTCGTCGTCCTTTATGTTGTTACCCTTCACTGCCCAAGTGTAAGCAGTGATGTGCTCATTGGGGTCTGAGGTCCCGTTGTAATTTGGGAGTTCTGGCATTTTGAACTTCTTTGGAATGGGTTTTGGGGGCGCTTCCTTGGGGAACGACCTTTATATGAACTTCTTCCAATCCACACCTTTCAAGACCAGGGGTGCACCCGAAATTTGGTCAACCCTAGAGTGGTAGGTTTTGCCCTTTTTATCATTGGCTTTTATCATCTTCTCGCCCGATTCGATCCTCCTAGTGAGTTCCTCGAGCATTTTTACGATGATGGGATTGCTCATCGACCCGTTATTGCTTGATCTCTCTAGTACCTGTTCAGCTATGGGAGCTATCCCCGGTGCTACCGTGCTAGGAGTTTTCTGGTGACTTTGCAACTGAGCAATATCTAGCTGTTGTGCCTGCAACATTTCAAAAATAACATGAAGGCTAACCTCACGTTCTTCCCTAGTTGGGGTTTTCTAAGCTTCTTGTGGATCTCCTTGACGCGTGATCCTATCGGTATGCGAGCTTATATCGACCCTTTGGTCGTCGCGTGAGACTGCGTCCACGGGGACTGGCTCCGGTGCATTCCTATGGTTTTGTGGTGGCACACCAACACCTGGAACAGCCACACTATTTTCCCCGTGGTCCTCAAGATTGTTGTTTTCACCTCCATTTACCGAGTTAGACATTTCGACCTGAAATCGAAGATCATGGACAAGAAAAAGCGTGAAAGATAACTTGTGTTATGTAGTAAAACCAGCAAGAAAATAATCACTATTATTTTTAGCCCTACGGTGGGCGCCAAACTATTTACCTTGAAAATGGTAATAACAATTAAATTTGTTCATGGGACTCTAAATATATGTGATCTATTTTTATGCTAATTTGTTAGGAAGTTGATGCTACGTATGCGAGACTCAGAAATGGAATAAGAGTTAAGGATAGGGCAATAATCAAACCGTTGGGCTAATTATCGGGGCCTCGAGTTTGTTGATTCGGGGCCTCGAGGTCGATTTCGGAGCTCGACTACGAGCTATCAAAGGTAGTTGAAATGTGACTAACATTTATAATAAATTAATGGAAGCTCTTTATGGACAATGATAAGCAATAAATGATGAACAAACATGAAGATAATAAATGAAAGCGATAATATCAAGAGAATATACTATAGAGCAAATAGAATGTTCTTGTATATTTCGTGTGGAGTAACTGAAGCAACAACACTTATAAAATGATAAGGATCCCCTTTATATAGAAGGGGGATCCCAACATAGTACGAAATATATTAATGATAAAGAAACGGAGATGGGACAGCTAGAAGACATCCTGATTAAGGGATAGGGCAGTCCTATCAGTCCTAGCCACGTGCCTTGCGAACTCCCCATTTCTACCTTCGCCGAGGCCAACGTTGTCCCAAGATCGGGCCTCAACGAACCTCGAGGGAGTAGACTCGATCATAACCTTGTAGCCTCGAGACTTTGAGATGGTTTTGTAAGGTGCCTTGATGTCAAGAAATCGGGCTCTCTGATTTTACCGTATATAATACTATACTACAATGCTTACTTCGATTTATCATTTCTGAGGTCTGCTCCCAAATTCCAGTTTACCCTCATTGTGTATCCTATATGTATAAGTCTAAGTCCTTTAATGCTTTCTCATTACTGTCATCTTAAGAATTACGACCTAATCTCATCTCATACTTTATGACTTTTATTCTTCCATTATTTATTCACCTCAATATTGATCTACACTCTACCATGGATAACTTGAAACCTCTTACGTAATCACCTGGGCTCACGTTGCATCGAGGAACCTTTGAAGTGATTTCCATAATCGTATTTCATAGTATCTCAATGTGATTCACCTTATAGGGGTATTCTGATCTCGTGCCGTCCGCGAAATCTTTTCTCCTTCTCCATGTTTTTTTCTTCAAATCATTATTCAATTGAAGGCCCACACGTTAGCTTTTTTCTATCACAATTACAGCTTCATTTCACTACTAGGGAAGCATTCCATCTCCTCTAAATGCTACTAGTCTTAGACTCCTTTAAGTTCATTCAGGCTATACTGAGCATTCTATAACTTAGAGAACCCATAAACTCTCTTATTTTCATGGGCTTAATCCTGAAAACTTATTCATTCTCATCACCTTCTCACTCACCCTTTTTTGTTCTTACTGTTGTCTTCCTAAAACCTTGCCCCTCTGTCATACTTTAGCTTGCGACCTACATATATCACTTATATTGCTCGCAATCTTGCTTCATCATAGATTTTCTTGTATTATTCTGGAACATCAAGCGAGGCATCTCATCATCTCCAACTCTTCTTTACTCTCTTGGCTAGATCTCTTGGTACCTAAAAACCATAGGATGGAAAATATACTATTGATGATGCTGCTATCATTCTTGGATACTGAATCCCCGCACGTCTAGCCTTTTATCCGAAGTATGGACTATTCACGATCTTCTACCTTTGATTATCTCATACGTTGTTCACCTTTACCTTACTTATCTTAAAATCGCACATCGTATCTTCTATCTCTTTCATGACCTCCCTTCCATCTAGGTGTAATTCACGTCCATAACTTAAAGCTCTATTATAATACTTGCATCTCTGGTACATATACAATCCGGTGGGAGCTTTGTAATGACTTCTTATGAGGCTGGTACTTCTTCTAACTGGCTTCCCATAGAGCCACTATAGATTATGGTTGTTGTATTATTTCTCTTAAACATCTGATACTAACAGTGATTCTGCCATGTTCTCAAGCACAACTTCTATAATTTTCTAGGTCCAATAATCAAACTCCTGATTTACTGGGGTGATGTAATTCTTTAGTTTCCTCTTCTTTCTGATTGCCTTTATGTAGGCTTAAGCTATCTTCCGATCTGTGGCTCATAGTATTAGTTATTACCTTAGCCTTTCACAGGCGTTATGGATTATCCATGATACAGTCTTCTAACAATTTATTCCTTTGTCTATGCCCTGGGCTCAATTCTTTCTTTTAACTTATACCGGAGTCTTCTATGGCTATATTATTGTCAACATATATGTTGCATGGATTAATGCTCCAAAATCTTGAGTGTATCCATAACGTACTAACTCAGGATCATTGATCGAATAATTCCTTTCATTCCATCTTAGCTTTCTTTAAAGATATGCAATTACTTTTCCTGGTCTTTCTGCCCCTTGTTGCGTGGATACTTAACTTATCCTAGTTCCCACACATACCAGAATATTTGTGCAACTCATTTAGTCTCCAATATTACCTTCGAGCTTTCTCCCTGTTCATTAGCCACGGTAGGTGTCACTTTCTTTTGGAGGGCATACAATTTTTGTTGTGAGACAGCTTTTACATGACCATTTCTCCTTCTAGTTACTATGTTTAGGTTGAAGCCTTCTTCCTTATTTCCTCAGCTAGTCTTCCATTGTAGTACTTAGGGAGGACCCTGTGACTCTTGTAAAGATATGGGCTTATTACATTGTATACTCAACGGACCTCCTGATGTCCTTTCTTGCCTATACTTATCCGTAGTTACTTACCTCCATGCCCTGGAGATTGGGGGTTGCTTTTGAACTGGTATTTTGACTATCTTCCCAGTGGCACTCTCTTTTATTTACGTAGCACTCGTACAATACCTTTTTAATTTCCCCATATGAATATATCTCAAGTATTATAATGTCATACTATGAGGTTGAATTCCCCATGTTGGGGTTCACTTTGTTTATTTTGCATGATCTATTAATTTGTCTATAACTTCTTTTCTAGTCATGACTAGGCACTTCCTGAATCAACTACTAACTACTCGTTGGCCTATTCTTATATCCATATTCCGCGTAATCTTTTTTTTTGGTTATTTTTTTGTCATAACTTACCTTACATACTAGCTCCTTATCTATCAATAACATCTCGTGCAGGAACCATTACTTCCTTTTGGATAAGTGCAACCTCATCCCTTTCTCATTTTTTGTCACATTCTTCCTTTATTATTCTATATTCCCTCCTTCAGAGGAGTACTAAGACTTGGAGCTATGACGACCTGCCTATAGATGTTTTTCCTCTTCATCTTTGGCGTCTTTTCACATTATCAATGACCCTTACTCGCCTTACAATAATCCTTCTGTACCAAGAATAATAAAATCCCTCGCTCGCAATGGTGACACTTAGTGTAACTGGCACATATAGTCTCTTAAGCTTAACTTTGCTCACCTTGCTTTCATTAGGGAAGCGTCTCCCTGAATGACCATTCTATGAATTCATCATGGATTTTCTTCTGTTCTCCATTCTATTATTGCCGGAATGTAATCTGAAATTCTCATGATACTGACTATTATCAAATCACTTCAGTACCTTATTCATGTTTAGTTTATCTTATTCACCAGTCCATACTGATTTCTATTACACTAGGTCTAACTTTTCCTTCTGTTAATCATGTTAGAGTCGCGAACTTATTTCTCGAAATGAGGATGTGATTGTATGGCCTATACTCTTTTGTTGTCTTAAGGCCCATCACCTTTCGTCTCTTTCTTCATTTGACTATAGGTTCTGTAACACTCTACCGTTGTCATCCATGTATCACACCTTATTCATAATGCTTCCTTATCTCTCTTCTCATTACTCTGCTAATATTTCTGCATATCCCTTTTCTTTTGCAAACTTCAACACGACATGCTTTCGCTTTTAGCTCTCCTTGCTTCATTCATCAGCTCTTCGGGCTGCTCAACATCCTTGCTCTACTAGGGACGAGATTCATACTAAGGTAATTTTTATCCCTTCTAGGTTTTCAGTGCCTATTGTCTGAATTTTTTTTATCATGCTAGTATTCACATCTAATTGTAATATTCTAGATTACACCATCTGGGTGTCTCACAAAGAGATATATTAGCACATTTGCAATATCCTTCGGCAATGTCGACTAACACAAGCAATCCATTTACCAATTTGGGTTACCCTAACCCCAACCGAATCTTGATATCCCGTCCTTCTCTTAACTATACCTGTTAGCCCCCATAGGGCATAACTGAAATGGGTTTGACCAATTGTACATACGTTAGTTACTTTTGAATATAACTCAAAAAGCTTATGTTCCTCTGCCTGAATTATAAACACTGTTAACCTTCATTAATTGGGCACCTCGTACCCTTCTTCATATTGCTTCTTTTGCTTGTTGAAACTTGTATTTATCTTCTTAATCTCTCATTGTCTTTCACCATAAAGATGGAGAGGCATTCTTTCTTTAAGGCTTCTTATCAGGAAGCTTACACCTTTCAGTATACCCATGATCTGCTAAATACCTCACACTTACTTATCGTAGGCATTATACAAAAACCCAATTCCTCTGACTCAGCTCTTCCACAACTATCTCTCTTTCCAACCTTCTTTTCGGATGTAGGTATCATCTTATTACAAATAAAATAAAATTTTGGAATTTGAATTCTTATAAGTGAGCTCTACCACACGATCTAGATTAAGAAGAATGAGTGAAAATCCTAAATGCCATGTAGCCTCCTGCTTATAAGTGTGGTGCACGACACACCCATAAACAAGACTCTACTAGATACGGCTTGTAGACTACCTAGTATAGAACCTGGCTCTGATACCACTTTTGTCACGACTTAAACTGATGTGTCCTGACTGACACCCGGTACCTTACTAAACCAAGTACCAACATAAAGTATCTTTTTATCTCATACTATCATAAATAACTGACCCGGAAAGCCTGCCATGAAATAGATAGAATACAACAGGTAATGCCAACTTATTCATAAGACATATGGGCCTTTAAGAACAAAATAACCACTTGAACACTGAACATAGGCCGACAAGGCCATACAATCTTTTATGTACATGACATCTGTCTACAAGCATCTAAGAATACATAATTTTCATAAAGGTCAGGAGAGAGTCCTGTCATACCAAACAATGCGCGTCTAACTCATACTAACCAAACAAGCAACTCCGAAGCAAATGGAGTGCACCAACATCTTTCGCTGAGCTGATAGCCTACTTGGAGGGCTCTCGGCCTATCTAACGGGACATGCGGGCATGAAATGCAGTATCCCTAGGCAAAAAGGGACATCAGTACGAATAATGTACTTAGTATGTAAGGCATATAAATAAGTACATGAAAGACATTGAGGAAATATAGAGTAAACGACTCCACCTGTAAGTCTGAATAACTTTGTAAATTATGAAATAATTATAGTATCATGCATATGCATATGAATGTCATGTCATGCATAAATATATGTTTCATAACATCATTAGCCTTTGAGGGCATCCCATCATATCATCTTAGCCAATGTGAGCAAAATCATCAATGTATACCAGCTGATCAGGTGGTGGTGCATATATAACGATATACCCTTTCCCATATCCTATATGGATATATATACATAGATATATACACATATATAATGCCATCTGGTCATGGGTTCGATGTACATGAATGCAATGCATGAAAAGTACGTTAACAAAATCTTTTGGAACATCATAAGACCATTTTGCCTTTTAGTAATATCATAAAGTAAACTCTTTTTAGCTTACGTATTTTTCTAAGACCCATGAACAGATAAAAGAATAATATGACACATGGGGAATTAATAATATAGGCACCCCTAGTATTTCTATGAATATAGTCATTTATGAAAATTGTATATTTTGCTCGTTTCATTTGTATCGTATGTATCATGCCAAAATAAAGAAGGATAGCCTTAACATACCTGAGTTGATTCTCTTGACAACCCCTCGAACCCACGTCAATTGCGACAATTCATATAACGGCGGATCGAAATAAGGAAAAATTTGTATTAAAGCTTCATCTGTTGCCTTCAATCCGTATAGAATTGTTGGAGTCTTTAAGGTCTTCAATCTGTTACTTAGCAATATTTGAATCTATCTTTGATAAGGTAAGGAAATGTCTTATTTTTGAATTGAATTTTTGAAGACTAACCTTATTGATGAAAGACTTCTTAAGTCATAAAATGCCTTATGAAATGGCCCCACTTTAGGAATAATTTTGCCACCAAATTCCTTAAGGTGACACCTATCTTAAATGAATAATGAGTCATTAATTTAAATAGGAGTGGCTGCCACGTTTCTTACCACTTGAACTTATCCAAAGACCTTAGTCTTTACCCAATGATTTTAATTAATCCACTACTAATTATTAATTAACTAGGTAATGTCCCATTACCCAATAATTAATCAATTACCCACACAATAAAGAATTATCTTCACTTACTTAAAATACTACTCACTTTTAACATACCTTGTACACCTTACTAGCATGGTCATGTAGTACCTTGTATGGCACTAGTCTATAAATATCGGGTATTTTAGCTCGAGCCATATTTTACTCCAAAATGCCAAACTTTATTTGACTTTCTTCCCCTTTCACCTTCATGAATTTACTCATCACTTATGAAATAACATAATCCTTATAATATTCAAATAATCTTTTACTTGGACTGATGTCAATTACCTTACGACAAATTCAACGTACAATATTATAGGGTGAAACATCGTCGTAACTTAATACTGCAAAGCGTATCATCACCGTAATGTAATACTGCAGGGTGCAACATTGTCGTAACTTAATACTGCAAAGCATAACATCATCGTAATGTAATACTGCAAGGCGTAACATCATCATAATATAATACTGCAGGACGTAACATCATCATAATATTGTGGGGTATAACAAAATGGGGGCTTTAATGTTCTCACCTAATACGACCAACAACCACCTAAGAGCTAACAAAAAAACAAAAGTAATTCTAAGATTTTATAAATCTAAGAATTTAACTTAACACTTTGGTCTCTACAGTTAGAGAGTGAGTTCGTCGATTTATCAAGGGGATTAACTATGGTAATAGATTCAGCATGGCTCGAGAGTTGGAGATAGATACCCCATATCAGAAGGTGGTAGAGATTTTACGGAGGTTGAAGGGTATGTAGGTCCATGAGAGAGAGGACATGGAGGCCAAAAGCCCTCGAGGTACTAGAGGATTTAGTGGTGGCCACGTCGTAGCTGAAGCCCATCATGGTAGAGGCTATGTGAGTTGTCCAGTTCATTCAGCACTTCTAGCTTCTGGTGGTGATCCGGTTATTCAAAAATCTCAGGTTGTACACTTTGCTCAAACACTTTCTAGTGCGCCTCCTGCACGTGGCCCCTTTAGTTGTCAGTCTAGCCGACCAGGCCCGAGCCAGTCTAAGCTCCATACCCACTGAGAGCTTGATTTGAGTGTGGTGATACTCTTCACATAGTTATAGACTGCCCCAAACTTAGGACGGGTACACCTCCACAGACTACTTAGGCTCATGGATTTAGTCAGGTCCACAGACTTCTTAGGCCATGATTGCTTCCCCAGTTGTTGCTCCACCCGCACAGCCAGGTAGGGTGGGGGATGGGAGGGTAGAGGTTTCCCAAGAAGGGGAGGCCAGCTAATTCTATGCTTTTCTGGGTAGCATAAAGAAGTCTCTTTAGACGCAGTCATTACAGATATGTTTCCAGTTTTCCAAATAGATGCATCAGTCGTATTTGATCTGGGATCCACTAATTCATATGTGTCATCTTACTTTGTTCTATATTTTGATATATCTCATGATTATTTGAGTTCTTCTGTTTATATGTCCACCCCTGTGGGAGATTTTATTATTGTAGAACATGTGTATCGGTCGTGATTAGTTGTTATTGGTGGTTTTGAGACTAGAGTTGATATATTGTTACTTTGTATGGTAGAATTTTATGTTATCATAAGCATGGGCTAGTTGTCACCCCATCATGCTATTCTAGATGGCTATGCCAGGTTTGTTACTGTTAGAGAGGAGGAGTGCATTGGATTATGTTCTTTGCAGGGTTGTGTCATTTTTAAAGGCTCAGCGAATAGTTAAGAACGGGTATGATGCTTATCTATCCTTTCTGAGAGATGTCAGTGCTGATACTCCTACCGTTGAGTCAGTTCTAGTAGTAAGAGACTTCTCAGATGTATTTCCAACAGATATTCCGGGCATGCCGCCAGATACGGATATCAATTTTGGTATTGACTTGTTCTCGGGCACTTATCCCATTTCTATCCACCATATTATATGGCCCTAATGGAGCTAAATAAGTTAAATGAGTAGTTGCAATAGTTGTTGGATAAGGGTTTCATTCGGCCTAGTGTGTTGCCTTGGGGTATTCTGGTCTTTTTTATGAAGAAGAAGAAGGATGGTTCTATGCATATGTGTGTTGATTATCGGTAGTTGAATAAGGTTACAATGAA
This sequence comes from Nicotiana tabacum, assembly GCF_000715075.1. Classification (NCBI taxonomy): domain Eukaryota; kingdom Viridiplantae; phylum Streptophyta; class Magnoliopsida; order Solanales; family Solanaceae; genus Nicotiana; species Nicotiana tabacum. Next base: position 69,686,035 of record NC_134090.1, on the reverse strand, counting down.
GAATAGGTACCCATCGTCATGCATTAATGACTTATTTCATCAGCTATAGTGTGATAGAGTATTTTCAAAGATTGATTTGCAGTCAGGTTATCACCTGCTAAATATTCAGGATCCGAATATTATGAAAACTACCTTTAGGACTCGGTATGGTCACTACGGGTTACTTGTGATTTCATTTGGGCTTACCAATGCCCTATCAGCATTTATGCATTTGATGAACAGTGCATTCCAGCCACATCTTGATTCATCCGTCATTGTGGTTATTGACGGTAGTTAGGAAGATTATGAGAAGCCCTTGAGGATCGTGCTCTAGACCTTGAGAGAGAGGGAGTTGTATGCAAAATTCTCAAAGTGTGAATTCTGGCTTCATTTGGTTGGTGTTTTTGGGTTATGTGGTGTTGACTGAGGGGATCAACTTAGATCCGAAAAAGATTTAGCAGTGCAGAGTTGGCCAGACCGTCTTCAGCTATTGAGATTCAGAGTTTCCTTGGTTTGGCCGAGTATTATTGTTGTTTCGGAGAGGGTTTTGCATCTAATGTTGCACCTATAACCAGATTGACCCAGTAGGGTGCTCCTTTTATATGGTTCGAGGAGTGTCAGGTGAGCTTTCAAAATATTAAGATTACTTTGACTACGGCCCCAGTGTTGGTGTTGGCTATGGGTTCATGATCTTATATTATGTATTATGATGCATCATATGTTGGCTTGGGCTTGGTGTTGATGCAAGATGTTAGGGTGATTGCCAATGCGTCTCGGCATTGTAAGACCCATGAGAATAATTATCCAACCCACGACTTGGAATTGGCAGCTATTGTTCATGCATTGAAGATCTGGCGACATTATTTCTGCAGTGTCCCTTGTGAGGCCTTTACCGACCACCAGAGTCTACAACATATATTCAAATAGAAAGATCTTAACTTGTGGCAGCGGATATGGTTAGAGTTTCTTAAGAACCATGATTCACCATTCTATATCATCCCAGGAAGGCCAATATAGTGGCTGATGCTTTGAGCTGAAAGGCGGAGCGTTTGGGTGGTTTAGCATATCTATTGACAGCAGAGAGGCCATTAACATTAGATGTTCAGGCCTTGGTCAACCTATTTATTAGATTTGATGTTTTGGAGCTTAGTAGAATTATTTCTTACGTGATTTCTTGGTGTTCTCTATATGATCGTATCAGAGAGCGTCAGTATGACAATCCCCACTTGTTTGTCCTTAAGGACACGGTTTAGCACGGCGATGCCAAAGAGGTTTCTATTGGAGATGACGGTGTGTTGCGGATGCAGTGCCTGTTATGTGTGCCTAATGTAGATGGGTTACATGAGTTGATCCTTCAGGAGGCCCACAGTTTGCGGTACTCTATTCATTCGGGTACCACTAAGTTGTATCAGGATTTGAGACAACACTATTGGTAGAGGAGAATGAAGAAGGACATAGTGGAGTATGTAGCTTGATGAGTAAATTGTTAGCAAGTGAACAATGAGCATCAGCGGGCGGGCAGTTTTCTTTAGTGACTTGAGATTCCCAAGTGGAAATAGGCGCGTGTCACCATGGACTTTGTTGTTGGGATCTAATTTCCCGAGTGGAAATGGGAGCGTGTCACTAGTGACTACCTATTATTTAGAGAAATTGGCTCATATCTATATCTGCGAGGTTTTTCGACTTCATGGCGTGCCGGTATCTATCATCTCTAACCGGGGAATGTAGTTTATATCATGTTTCTGAAGAGCTATACAGAGTGATCTAGGCACACAGGTTGAGTTGAGTACAACATTTCACCCCAGATGGATGGATAATCCGAGCGCACCATTCAGATATTGGAGGATATACTTCATTCCTGCATTATGGATATCATGGGTTCTTGGGATCAATTCTTTCCGCTTGCGGAGTTTGCCTACAATGATATCTAAAAATCGAGTATTCAGATGGCTTCTTATGAGGACCTATATGGGAGACGATTTTATTCTCCATTTCGTTGGTTTGAGCAAAGAGAGGCTAAGTTATTAGGAACAAATTTGGTTCAAGATGCCTTGGAGAAGGTCAAGTTGATCCAGGATAGGCTTCGTAAAATCCAATCTAGACAAAAGAGTTACGCGTATCAGAGTGTTCATGATATTACATTCATGGTGGGAGACTGGGCCTTGCTCCGGGTTTCACCCATTAAGGGTGTGATGAGTTTCGGGAAGAAGGGAAAGTTGAGCCCTAGGTATATCGGACCTTTTGAGATCCTTGAGAAGATTGGGGAGGTGGCCTGCAAGCTTGCATTGCCACTTAGTTTATCTTCAGTTCATCTGGTATTCCATATTTCTATGCTCCGAAAGTATTATCGTGATCCGTTGCATGTGTTAGACTCCAGCACTATCCAATTGTATGAGGATTTGACTTATATTGAGGAGCCAATGGCTATCTTGGACAAACGGGTCCGGAAGTTGAGATCAAAACAACATTTCTTCAGTGAAGGTTCAATAGAGGGGTCATCCGGACTAGAAGGCGACCTGGGAGACTGAGCACGATATGCGTAGTCATTATCCTCAGCTATTCATCACTTCAAACATGTTCTTATGCACGTTCGAGGGCGAACATTTTTTTTAAGAGGAGGAGAATGTAATGATATGACTGGTCGTTTTGTGTTATTGCGCCCTGTTACCCCTTTTCATGCTTCACACATGTGTGCTTATAATTTTATGACTTGCGAGGTTGGTTAGTTTCACTCCAGGAATCTTTCGGGTTGATTTGCACCCTTTGATTCTTGACTTGGAAGTTTAAATTAGAAATGTTACCCAAACTTTGACTTTTGTGAAAACGACCCAAGAATAGTATTTTGATGTCTCCAATAACTTTGTATCGTGATTTTAAACTTGGCCGTATGTCCAGAATTGATTTTGGAAGTTCGTAGGTTGATTTGTGTTATTTTGCCAAAATTTGGCAATTTGAAAATGAAAATTTTGACCATAGGTGGACTTTTAGCTATTGAGTTTGGACTTAAAATAGGTCCGTTATGCCATTTAGAACTTGTCTGCAAAATTTGATATCATTCGGAGTTGGTTTGATTGGATTCAGACGTTTACTTGTAATTTTAGAGATTCTTTAACTACTTTGAAACTTATTTGTTTTAGTGTTTGTCGTAGTTTTAATGTTATTTTTGTGTTTTGATAGTACAATCAAGTTCGTATGATATTTCTAAACTTGTGTGAATGTGTGGTTTGGAATCCCAAGGGCTCGGATGAGTTTTGAACATGTTCCAGAGTGTTTTGGACTGAAATTGCATAATCTAGTGTGTTGATACTTCAGGTATAGCATTTATGAACACTAAGTTCGTGATAGCGAACTTAGCAGGGGGGCCTAAGATATTTCAATTGCGATACCGGGCTCACAATTGCAATGTGGTCTAAGACATTGGGTAGTTCGCATTTGCGACTAAATTGTTGCTTTTGCGAAGGGGCAGGGTTCGCATTTACGAACCCATTGATCAAAATTGTGAGGTCGCAGTAGAAAGGTTAGTGGCTGCATTTGTAATGTATTGTTCACAATTGCGAGGGTTTGCAATTGTGAGCCAATGTCACAATTGCGACATCAGCAGCTGATCAAAAGGTCTAAAGTCGGGATTTCATCTCTCATTCTCTCATTTTATAACCCTAGACTTGGTAGGAGGTGATTTGGAGAGGGTATTTTCATCTATAAACTTTGGGTAAGTGTTAAAATATATTTCTAATCATATTCCATCAATATATCTTAGATTTTAACATCAATATCAAGTGAATCAAAGTGAAAATTTGTGAAACTTGTCAAGCTTTTGAAAAATAAGAATTTGAGTTTTGAGAGTTGATTTGGACTCGGATTTTGAAACTAATCACATATATGAACTTGTGGGATCATAGGTAGTCAAAATCTACCATTTGACCCGGATTTTGACTAGGCGGGCCCTGGGTTGACTTTTGTTGACTTTTTTGGGAAAAGTGTGAAGATCATGGCTTTATATATTGTAATTGATTTCTATTATTTAAAGTCATTGTTACACTTTATCTCTTCCATTGTGTATTATTCTTATTTAATGTCGTGGTTATACATTATCTATCTCCTTGTTAAGTTATTGGTGTTGAAATTGTGGAAGTTGTTATCACGTTGAGGCGAAATTGTTTAGTGTTGAGACATCTTTCTTGTAGAGCATTTTACATTCATTGTTGTTGTTGATATTCTTGTACACATTATGGTTGAGTCATGTGTTATTGTTGTAGAAACATTGTTATTATTGATTATTTTTTATGTTGTGGCATATGGGCACTTGCGGTGCAAGTTTTTATTATGATGTGATATTGACGTGCATGTGGCGGTATAAGGCTAGGGGTTAATGTGCATGCGGAGGCATAAGGGGGAATTATTTGCGGGTTGCTTGCATGGGACCTACGTGAAGCCACGCGGTGTCATAAGCTGGGATAAAGTGTGTATAACTATTTCTCGCAAAAATATATTCAAAACTATTTAAATGAAAGGCTCACATGGTGGTATAAGGAAAGATTGTGATTTAGATTGTGAATTGTGAATACGAGGCAGTATCTCGGTGGTGGTTCTCATTGTACATGAGGCGGTACCTCGTTGTGATTCTCATTGTTTATCTCACGTGGCAAGTTTTGGTGGGAATATTTCATATTGTTTTGTTCTTCCTTGTTCTATCAGTTCTTGACATTGTGGTTCTCTTCAATTGCTTCCTTTGTGTTATTTTCATTCTTAAATTCTAGTATAATTTCATGCTATTAACTTGTTTCGTATCAGTTATATCTCTGCCTTCCATTATTCATTCTTATTATATTTTTATAATGTTTATCTATATCCTAGTAGGTGTCTTGACCTGGTCTCGTCAATACTCTACCAAGGTTAGGCTTCATGTTTATTGGGTACCATTGTGGTATACTCATACTACACTTTTGCACATCATTTGTGCAGATCCAGGCACGTCTTCTCGTGCCGGACGTTAGAGTTGGTTTGAGGAGTTGTTCTTGGAGACTTCAAGATATACATGCTTCACGTTCGTAGGCCTTGGAGTCACCTTCCTTTATATTTATTCTTGTTATATTTTCATTCAGATAGTGATGTAGTAGACATTTTAGATTACTATATAGAGCTTATGACTCAGTTCCATCGGTTTTGGGAAGTGTATTCTTGAGATTCTATTTCAAGAGATTATATCAGTTTATTAGACTTGTTTTAATGTTTTGTTACTTATTTTTGTCAAGATATTATTAAATGTTAGGCTTACCTAGTCGTAGAGACTAGGTGCCATCACAATATCCTACGGGGGGGAATTAGGGTCGTGACATTCTTATTCCAGTGTTATTGTTGAATTTCATCCCTATTTATAATTCTTGCACTTTATATATATTGAACACTAGTAAGTGTCGATATCGACCCCCCATAACTACTTTTTCGAGGTTATACTAGGTACTTATTGGGTACGTGTTGTTTCACGTACTCACACTATACTTCTGCACAAATTGTGCAGGTACTGAGGCAAGTACATCTGATGTTCGTCCAGGCGCATATCCACATTATCCGGAGGCCTAGTGGTGAGCTGTTTTTTGTCACGAACTAAATCCGTAATAGGTCGAGACTGCACCTAACGCCGCCGTTAGGCAAGCCCACAAGTGTAACTACAATTGATTTACCCCTTTAAAACCATTTTAATACAAAAGTTTTTCCTTTTCAAAGAACACTTTAAACTAGATTTCATGCAACTATGACAAATCTTTTTAAACAAAATACCAACATAATAAGTACATATTCTGTGGTGATAGAAATGACAAGTATAGTAATACATAAGTGCTACCAATCCCCAAACCTAACGTCACAAGAACATGAGTAATCTAAAGAATATACAAAACTACCAAAAACTATTGTTCGAAAGTAATAGACAGACATAGCAAAAAAGGTAGAAAGAGACTCCGGTGTTGCGGATCATAGCAAGGAAAGCAACTCACCACTAAGTCTCCATAGGTGATCGGCTATGCACCTGTATGACCACTAGTGGAACCTGTCTCAGTACCTGCACATCAGTGCAGAAGTGTTGCATGAGTACGGAAAATAACGCGCACCCAATAAGTATCTAATCTATCCTCGAATAAGTAGTGACGAGGGGTCAACTTGACACTTACTAGAGGTCAATAATAATAGTATAAGTGCATAAACTAGACATGGAGAGCATACAACAAGTATCAATGAAACAATTAAAGCAACTACAATGAATACAACAGGAGTCTGTATCACGTCATCAACATCTTATAACTGGCCGTGAAGGCACTAGCTCACTTATACTTAAACTGAACCCATTTCGACTACTAAGCACGTGGTTGCTGAGGTGAACGGTCTGATCCCACAAGAACAGAGCTACTCAATCTGCCGAGGTGAACGACACAATTCTATAAGAGTGGTGTTATCATATTGCCGAGGCGAATAGCCCAATCCCATAAGAGTGGTGTTATCATACTGTCGAGGCAAACGACCCAATCCTATAAAAGTGGTGTTATCATACTGCCAAGGCGAACGACCCGATCCCATTAGAGTAGAGAAGTTTACCTCGCTTGCGGAAGTACTTGCGAGACGAGAGGACATTGTTTTTTCATAGTTTATTTAGTATTCCCCCAATTTTTCGAAATAAGAAGGATAAGTGGATAATTTCAAATTAAATCCCTAGTCTCAACTCTAATCAAGACAAGTAATACGCATGAGAAATTTCAATAGTAGAATTAGAAGCATCATGTGAATCTAAGTCTACCGAGACATATCATGGAATATAGCTACGCACGGACTCTTGTCATCTCGTACGTACATAGCTCCATGTGAGCACCTAATTTTGTACCATGTTTGAATTTTTCACTCACTTTTAGTATTTAAATATATTTTAAGTTTAATTTTATTTCACCTTTTTATAAGTTTATTTTAGATAATTTGGAAATTAAAAAAAAGTTACATATTTTTAAAGTATTAGTTTTATTTTTTATTTTACAGAGAAAGAAAAGTTTCAACCAAAAAAAAATATAATTTTAATTAGCTTAGTTTAATTTAAGTGAGAGGTTTTTGAGAAATAAATATTGAGTGTAGTAATTTTACCTTGTTTTTTATTTACTTATTTAGTGTGAGTAGATTTGTTTTAGTAATTATCAAGAAAAGAAAAAAAGTGCCAATGGAAAATTGTCACATGGCAAAAGATTCTCTCTTATCATCTAATTCACATGCACTTTCCTAGCAATTTCCTACAAATAACACCTACCCTAGACAATCACACTCTCAATCCTTATCTCTTTATATACGTACACTTATTTATATACACACATTAAAGACCTAATCCTAGATCCCCTCCCATAGAAAATTCCTAAGGAGAACGGCAGACCACCCCCCCCAATTCCAAAATTCCTCAGCTAAGAACGGTAGCACACCAATATTCAAGAATCGGCCTCCAACTTCCTCAAATCAAAGAGGTCTAATTCTCCAAGACAAAAAGGAGTTGCACTACAAAACAAAAAAGAAGGGAACAAAATATAGGAGAATTGGGGTTGGCGTGTCTCATCTTCTTGGAATTTGTATTGAATTCATTGATTTGAGAGGTTTCTGAAAGCTAAGTGAATGATTCTTTTTTGCATTACACTTTGGTAGTGAAGATTGAAAGAGCAAGTTTCAAATGATTTTTGTTGGATCCCAAGTGTTATTACATTGTGTTTTTTGCTTATAACAGTTATTATTTGTGGAATGTTGTGAGAAATTTCAGCACTTCTCGGATGAACATTTTCTTGGTGGTTGGGGAAATGATCTAAATTAAGTAGGTGATTACTTGGAGCAATTGATGGAAAAACTAGGTTACTTTTTAATTGATTTTGCTAATTAGCATCCAAACATATGCACCGGATGGGCTAGGAGTTCCTGAAGCTGTCACCATGTCTTTCTTAAGTTGGGAATTAGTTTTCTTGATCCTCCAATTTTTGGATGAGTAAAATCTCAAAGAGGCAGTTCATAAATAAGTTTCTGTTCTGTACACCTTATCATTAATATTTAAATGCTTATATCATCTTGCGAATGAAAAGAGATTATATGATTGATCTTTCCATTTTCTAGTTCTTTTCGCACAAATTATGTAGTCAACTGACCGCCTTGAGTCAAATGTGGATTTTTGCTGTTTACAGAATTTTCAGTTTAATGGTGAAATATTAAGAATGTTTATTTTTAGGTTATTTATTTTTACATTCTCTCATATCCTCATTTACCTATAGTTAGCAAATGACCTCTCCGAACCAAGCAGCTTAGGAAAATAATTCATAAATATCGTAGTTTGTTTTAGCTGCATTAATAAATCATTAATTATTGTGACTATGGGTATGGTTCCCGTGGCATAGTCATGATACATAATCCCCAATCCGGATGTGCATTTCATGTGACCCGCCCATAACTTTCAATAATAATAAAAATAAATATGTTGTAAACCGTGGGTGCATTTCATGTGACGCGATTCACAATGTATACAAAACAGACGAGCGTGCGCAATCGCGACTCATTCAAATAAATTTCACAAATCCTAAAAAAGCGGTTAAATAATTAAAAGCGGCTAAAAGGTTAAAAGTTCACAATAGGTTTAAAGCATGTAAACTCAGATAATTAGGTCAATTATTAATAGTTGAGCGACCGTGCTAAAACTACGGAATCCGGGAATACCTAACACCTTCTTCCGGGTTAACAAAATTTCTTACCTAGTTTTCTGGTTTCATAGACTTTTAAATAAAGTCGATTTTCCTCGATTTAGTATTTAAAAATAAACCGGTGATTTGGGATACCATATAATTATCCCAAGTGGTGACTCTGAAATTAAATAAATAATCTCATTTCGAATAATGTCACTTAAATTGAAAAACTTCCCTTATATCCCCTTTTGGGTGTAAAAAAGAAGGTGTGACAGCTCTGGCGACCCTGCTGGGGAAAAGAACCCAGAACTTCTGGTTCAGGGTTCAAGAATTCGAGCTTAGAATAGCTGTTATGATTGGCTTTCATGACTGTCTAATATTACGTGTTTGAGCCTTACGTGCTAAATGTCGCTTTTTATCGCTTTGATATTGTTTGAACTGTATATATAAACTGTGATGAAACCCTCTTCTCTCTGAGTCTTCTAAATCATTCTGAGGAGCGTGCGCTTCGCGTGGCTTCTTTTCTGTTAGAGTCATATCCTAATTTTAAAACGAGGTTCGGACAAGTTGCAAAGCCGGTGAAGCTTCTGTATTCTCGGTACGCTGCCCCCCTCGGCTCGAGTTGTCCGCTCGGGTAAGCCAGGTCTAGAACAATACACCTACGTTTTAAACCTAGAATAACATAACCCCATACTGGATCCCTAGTAGGAACGTTTGTTCACATCATGTGTATTTGACTTTGGAGACTCAACACAGGCGTTGGTGTCATGACAGCAAACCGGACCCGGTCATGATGGCGCCTCTCGTGAAGATAAGGCCAGCCGACACAATCCCCAAATCCATTTCAATAATTTTAATAGATCAATCTAAGCCTTTTAATTAATCAGATAATGCATAATGTAAATTTAAATGAACAGTGCAAAAATAGATACAACACAACATTGGGGTGTCACAAGTCACGAGCATCTACTAAGGTCTAAATTACAATGGATATTCTGGAAAATACTAGATACAGTCTAATAACATCAAGAGGGAGTAAAGCAGTGTTGCGGACGTTGGGCAGCTACCTCGCTAAACTCCAATGACTCTGCCTCTGCTCAACCAATACCCGATACTGGGTGCAAAAATACCTGAATCTACACACAAGGTGCAGGGATTAAAGTGATTACTCCAACTTAGTGAGTAATAATCATAAATAAAGACTGAGCGATAAAAAATCACGAAAAATACATCAACATGTTGTATAGAAGCAGTACAAAACCAGTAAGAAAGCAATGAAGCTATGAAATCTCTTTAAGAATCTTAGCTCAGTTTAAAACTTCTTTAGAAATATCTTTTTAACAGTTAGGCAATTAAATGCAAAGCAACTAGAACATATAAGCACAAAAAATTCTCCCCTCGGGCATAAACACCAACAGAAATAGTCCCTCGGGCAACAACATGGAATAACACCAGCTCTTCGGGCTATATCTCACATCACACTGGGTACGCGCGCTCACTGGGGGTGTGTAGACTCCTAGAGGTGCCCCTTACGGCCCAAGTGCAATATCAAGTCATCTCGTGGTCAACAAGCCACCTCGTGGCATACATATCTCAGGCCCTCGACCTCATAATCAAAATCAGTGTATTACCGCTACGACGTGTAGCCCGACCCAAAAGTATCATCACAACACCGGCCCTCGGCCTTACTCAGTCAAAGATTACATAAGACACTCGAGCAACAGTAAAACATGATACTCAGCCCAAAATATTACTTAAAATATCATTTCAAGTGTTAAAGCAGAGTAAACATGATTGAGTTTTGAAAACAGTAGAATATAGCATGACTGAGTATAAGTTTAAAGTCAAAACAGTGAGGAAATATCAATAAAAATCCTCGAAGGGTTAAAATAGTTGGCACGAGGCCCAAATATGGCGTTCAACATTAAAACACGATGATATCAAATAGTTTTCAATCAAATATGCAGTAAAATAGTCCTTCGGGATGGATTAAGTCACAATTCCCAATAGTGCACGACCCCACGTTTGTCATCTTGCATGTGCATCATCTCAATATAGCACAACGATGTGCAATCTGGGATTTCATACCCTCAGGACAATATTTACAATCATTAGTCACCTCAATCCGGTCCAAACTCTAGCCCGCGATGCCTTTGCCCGCATGAATCGACCTCCGGATGCTCCAAATCTAGCTACAATCAGTACATAACCATAAAATATGCTATGGGAACGCAGCCCACTCGAAAATACCCAATTTACATCAAAATCCCGAAATTGCTCAAACCCGACCCCGGTCCCACATCTCGAAAACCGATAAAATTAACATCAATGAAATCCTCATCCTCCCACGAGTCTATACATATCAAGAACATCAAAATTGGACCTCAAATGGCCCCTCAAATCCCCACTCAAAGGTCTCTTAATCTCAAGCCCTAATTACCCAATTTTTTGCTATTGGTTTTCCATGGATTTCAAGCTTAAAAATGTTAAAATTCATCATAGAAACAAGTTTAGGGTACAAAAATCTTACCTCCACGAAATCCTCTTGAATTCCCTCTTCAATTAGCTCTCCCAAGCTTTCTCCCGAATGAAATATGGTGAAAATCCTCTCAAAATCGCGAACGGTGAAATATATACATTCTGACCCAGGCATTTTTGTATATGCGGTCAATCTACCACATTTGTGGTTCCACTTTTGCGGTCAATGAACCGCTTTTGCGGTTCTTACTAAAGCAACCCAAAATCGCATCCGCGATGCTCACTCCGCACCTGCAGCCTCGCAGGTGCGGTTTCCCAACCACTTTTGTGGTCACAGCCTACCTCACCTTCTTCCTCTTCTGCGGCCATCGCACCTGCAGTCCCCAATCCACAGATGCGGAAATACCAGAGACAGCAAAATCTGCAGCTCACCAAAATTTCAAACTTCTCTGTCAACCATTTGAAATCACCTCGAGGCCCCCCCGGGACCTCAACCAACAACACAAACATATCCCATAACCTCATTCAAACTTGTACCAATCTTCAAAACACCTCAACCAACATCGAATCAACCAAAACACATCGGATTCAAGCCTAAGTTTCCAAAAATCTTCTGAATTACATTTTTGATCAAAAACCCAACCAAACCACATCCGAATGACCTGAAATTTTGCATATACATTCCAAATGACACAACGGAACTACTACAATTTCTGGAAATCCATTCTGACCCCTATATCAAAATCTCACTTATCCACCGAAAATGCCAAAATTTCAATTTCGCCAATTCAAGCCTAAACCTTCCACGGACCTCCAAAATCATTTCGATCACTCTCCTAAGTCCCAAATCACCTAACAGAGTTAATCAAATCACAAAAATTTCAATGCGAGATCATATACAAACAAGTTAAGTCTTGGTCAAACCTTTCAAATTTCAAGCTTCAAACTGAGAACTGTTCTTCCAAATTCATTCTGATTACCCTGAAAACCAAGATCAATGATTTACATAAGTCATAATACATCGCACGGGGCAAGTCATGCCTGATAACTGGCGAGCAAAGTGGAAAAGCTAAAATGACCGGGGCAAGTCATAATACATCCGTCTCGATTACTACCATTCCGGTCTCATTGTCTATCTTGTCCACCTGGGTTCAACCTTTATCCCAACTGTATCACTATAGCTAAAACTTCTGTTGCATGCTCTCAAAGTTTGCCATTGACAACCAATCAGACAACCACTACTGTTATACTCGTCTTTACCATCCTACAACCGACGGTGGTGCAGAAGTATTTACCGTGAAAATGGTAACACCAATTAAATCTGTAAATGGGATTTTAAAAATACGTGATCTATTCCCGAGCTAGTTTGTGAGGGTGATTAGTGCTGAAACGTGGAGTAAAGTGATAAAGATTGAGTTAAACAAAACAATAATCGAACCAGTAAGGGGATGTTTCCCGGGCGCAGAGCCAGACAGTGGTTACCTCGGAGCTGAGCCTCGAGCCTATCTCGAACTTATTGATGGTAGTCGAGGAGGGGATAACAAGTAAAAATATAGATAAGCAAGGCTCTATAATATCAATACTGAGCAAAATAATGAAGAACAAACGATGAAATAATAAAGTGCTAAGGCGACCTCGAGGTCGATAAAGACAGATAGCTTAGAAGAAAGATAGAGGGAGAGATATTATTGCATTTATGGAGAAGTGGAGAAACATCATTCCCTTACAAGGAAGGGTGAGTCACCCTTATATAGGCGAAGGGACTCGGTATAGTACACGTGTGTTAATTACAAGAGTACAAAGATGGGACCAGTTGACGCAAGACCTCATAGTACGCTCTAGATAGGCCGGACATGTCGGGTGTAGCCATGTGCCTAGGAGACTTCTTCTTTTATCTCGACTTCGGACCTTGATTCCTTCGAATCAGACTTCATCGAGCCCTGAGGCTAAGCACTCGGTCGCGGCCTCCTACCCTCGGGGTCTCGAGAAAAAGCCTTCGAAGTGTCTTGATAGCAAAAAATCAAGTCTTCTGATTTTGCCGCGTACAGATAGTCTCCGCGTTTCCCATGATGAAGTGATGGGAAATGATATCGACACTCAACTCCTAGAGCTCCCTTTGCCGACATTATGCTAGCGATTCAGATTGAGGTGTAATCTTTTGTAACAGCCGGCATATCTCATAGATCCCTGCTCCTCATTGTTTCCGCTTCTCAAGGCAAAAACATTGCCGCCGGTTCATTTTTTCAAAGAAGCACTAAGTGCACCCGTCGGCCAACCTTCCAGAACATCGATGACCGTGTCATTTTTCCCCTATAAATGAGGGTGTTTTATGGCATTGCTTCCTCCATCTCAATACTTCCATTGCCATGTTTTGCTTCTTCCTTCCCATCATTTTCTTTTTCCCTTGATCACTATGATGGAAGCTTTTTGTCTCAAGGCTGTTCGGAGGAGTTCCTTTGGACTGCGTCGAAGCCTTCTGCAGGGGCCCCCCTTCATTGGACATAAACACATTGTCCCGATATTGCTGTGGTTGTCGGCACGTTTGATGCTGCTACTACCATTGGACCGAGATGGTGATGGATGGAGAGTTGGTCTCACCTTTGCGTAGGAGGCCGTTCGGATTATGTACCATTACTCAACAGGGGGCTTGGATTATCCACCGCTGCTCACCTCCGTACCCTGGCTCGACATGGAACTCCGCCTCGAGCCGGGGGCTTGCATGGCTCGATGCTTGAAGAAGTGTATTTGAAGTAGCCGTGCAAGCGAGACCGAGGATTGTTCGGTCCGCTATCTCTCTGAAGCTTCCTTTCTAAAGAGGATCCTCGAGCTTCGGGGAGTCGTGGCGTTTCATCGTCCCTTCATGCTCCCTGGTTGCTCTCCCTTGGCGACATCAAAGTGGATAGTTGAGATAGATCTTCCGAGGGAGAGCCTGGAGATAATTCCCTCGAGGTCGTGCACCCTAGGAGGGTAGATTTTGGAAATGTCAACGCCGAGGCGGATTGCCAACCATTGATATCTGAACCCGGACTTTTCTTGTGTGTGCCCATTTTGCTTCTTTATTCCCATGTAGAGACCCTTAGCGAGTTTTATAATTTGTATGCAATGACCTTCCGGGGGCTTTGTAATCGAACGTCGCGACCTCTCGGGGGGATATTGTACTTGAATGTTTCATAAATGAGAATGAACTTTGTTGATCTCTTCTTTCGAATTTGCTCTATTTCTGTATGCCTTCATTCGCTTCGAGGCTCTTCGAGTGTATCTTTTTGTGTTGTTGATCGCTGATATTTAACTTGGACGTGAGTGTTTGCCCTGATTTCTTGCCGATAGACTCGGATTCGTTTCGGTCCCATTGTCGTCTTTCAGGACAACTCTGGGTCGGTCTGATGGATCGATGTTATAAGAGTTTCCCGAGTTATTCGGAGATTGTGCGATGAGTTCCGAGGTCTCCGGGCATACTGCCCTGGATGTGGGTCATCTTCGGGTACCCCGGAGTCCTTATTGACCTGGATGTATATGGTCTTCTCAGTTGTATAAGATAGACTTCTGCTTCCCTTTTGGCATTTGTTTGCTCTTACGCTCTTCGGGGTCTTTTAATGCCTTCTTTTGTTTATGTTAGTCGTTGTAGTCTATTGGGAGAGCTTGTCCTGGTCTCCAGCCGATTGACAAGGTTCTTCCCCAATCCTTTTGTCGCACTTCAGATCGATGGAGGACTGACCGGGTAAGGTCGAGCTATCGGGGCCTGCTAATTTGTTTGGAGATCATGCATTGAATTCTGGGGCCTTCGAGAATGGTACCTTGGATGAAAGTCATCATGGGGTACCCCGGTGGGCCCTGCTAATTTTGATGTAGATAACTCTTTCAGAGTGTGTAGGGTTGGTTTCCACTTGAGGAGCTTGCCTGTGTTTGGGCACATATTTTGGGCCCTCGTGGAGCTTTGGCGATCGGGTCTTCCAGGATTTTACTCCTCTAGAGAGGGGATCGCGAGCCCGGGCGCTTGCCTTGCGTCTGGTACCGGTGCTTTGGAGCTTATCATGACCCTATTTCTTGGGGCGGGACTTCAAGTATGAAATGCTACCTCGAGCGTGGAGATAATTCGCGCGGTCCCTCGAGATTTGTCGTGTGTTGGAGGATGTTCCGTTGGTCGAGCATGGACCCGTTGATTCGTATCGAAAACATTGGCTTCCTGGAGCTTTCCTCGAGTAAGCGACTCACCGTTGCCTCTTGCATATAAGAGGGGTGACTTCGGCCCTTTTGTGAAACTTCAATTAGTTTAGGGTAGTTGTTCTTCTGTTTCGGCATACGGCTCCCTATTGCTTATAGCGTGAAAGGCGCTGGTGCTTTCCTTTGCTTTATTTTGTCAGTTCTACCATAGTCATGGAGACCACCTTAGAACCGATAAGGCAAAGGGTGGAGAATGTTGTTCCCGGCATTGGGGAGTCGAAGGATTTTACTCTGGAGACGGTGTCCTTGATAAAAGAGGGACACCTGGAGATGGTGAGGTGATACTGCGGGTGGGGAGAAAGGGTGACATTGCGGGTGCTTTCCCCAGGTGAAGGCACCGCGGATTCTGCCGATGGGTTTTTGAATGCGCACCTATACCCCTTTGCATTCGGCCCCCTGATAGGGTTGTGCTTGACTTTTGTTTGAAGTATCGAGTTACTCTGGCGCAGATTCATCGATCATTTTGGCGAACGGTGCTGATGATGAGATTCTTTGTGGAGAAAGTCGGGCTCGAGTTCACGCTTGATCATCTCATCAGGCTATAGCGGTCTTTTCATCATCGAGGCCTACTAACCTTGAGGGGTCATTCGCCTATGCCCTTCGTTGTCGATAATGAGGAGGGCAGAGATTGAGAGTGGGCCGGTTGGTTTGTCCGAGTCCGGATGACCAATATTATCCCTATGGAGTTTCTGCCATTCCCCAAAGGGTGGAATCATGCACGTAAGTGAGGCGCTTTGTCGCTCTTTCAGATTTTGTCTATGGCAAAAATTGGCCAATAACAATGCCATTTCTTTTGTTGTAGCAACGTCATAGATGCCAGGCGAAGTCCACAATCTA
This sequence comes from Nicotiana tabacum, assembly GCF_000715075.1. Lineage (NCBI taxonomy): Eukaryota > Viridiplantae > Streptophyta > Magnoliopsida > Solanales > Solanaceae > Nicotiana > Nicotiana tabacum. The sequence goes on along the minus strand of NC_134090.1, from coordinate 69,669,839 downwards.
CCCGGTTGGGCTCGGAGGTTGGTGACACATTCATCTTGCTACGAATGCAGGTGGCGAGCTGTGTCTTGCATCAGGTGGGGAGTGGGACATTAAGGTACGTGCATATGTTGCTTTTCTCCTGCTTGCATATACTCGAGGTAACATTTTCCTACCTCATTTATGTTGGATTCGCTGTTTGTAGATATCGGGCATTTCCTTGGGGCGAGGCATCGCTTTTCCGGAGAAGAGACAGAGTCGTCAGCCTCCAGGCCGAGAGATGTCAGTAACAAGAGGGACCGGAGCCCACAATGCGAAGAAGACTTTAGTGGTGCTGGTTGGGCTCGTATTTCTGATGACGGGGCATCGCCCGAGTTGGCTATTCCCGGAGAGCCTGTTCCTCAGCAAACAGCTCCTTTGGGAGAGTGCGTTATGCTCGGGGCCGGCTCTTCTGGGGAGCAGGGGCAGGACTAACAAGGGCATGCTCTAATCTGGAGGAAATTTGACGTCTTCACTTTGCGGTGAGTTTGTGCATAGTTTTCTTGTATCCCGCATCTTCCTCCTCTCATTGCTTCGTCAAAAGGCCAAGTTTCAAAGGGTTTTGGATGAGGGAGAATCCCTTAGGCTTCTTTGCAAGGAGAAGGAAGTTGATCTACAGTATTGGCGATATGAGGCGTATCGGAGCTCAAACTATGAGAGCTATCTGATTGAGCAAGTAACTTCCTGTAGTGCGTCTTTTGCTTCTTTCTAATTTTAAGACTAATTTCTTCTTGCCATATCAGTTGTAAAAAAAGGTAGAGGCCTTGGAGTACCTTAAGGGCAACATGAACCACGTTAGGGCCGCTTGCGAAGAGATAAGAGCTCAAGTGCAGGCTCAAGCCCTAGAGGAAATGAGTGTTTCGCCTAGGATCCCTGCCCTTGAAGTTCAACTCAACTTAACCCATGATAAAGCCAAAGTTCAGGTGGATATGATCTATAGACTTGAGTCTGATCTCTCGAAGGTCAAGGCCGAGATAATCGATGCCCAGGCGGAAGCAGCATTAAGCCGAACCAGGGCTGATCTCGAGATGGAGATTTGGGTAATGGAAGTTGTTGATGCTCAATCCAAGTTGAGACGAGCCCTTGATCATGAGAAGAGGATCGAGGAATATGTTTGTTGCCGATCCCGGAGAGAGGTATTCGAGGAGGTCGGAGCGAGGGGCTTCATTCTTTCGGAGGAATTGGCACAAGCAAGGGCGGATAAGGGTGACGCTTGGTCACTCCTTGTGGATGTTGCAAAGGGCGATCTTGGCGAGCTGCAGCCTTTTGGAATAAAATATAGGTTCCGCTGTTTTGTAGCATTGTTTTCGGCACGCGCAGGGCGTGCCTGTAGGTGGAGAATGTTTTTTCGTATGTAATATAAGGAGAATTTTAAAGCTTTATTCCTTTCATACTCTTTTCCTATTGTTGCTCTCGATTGCATAGACCGGTTTTGGAACTAGTCCCCGAGTTGCGCTATGGCTCGAGCTTTGATTGGCCTTCCAGCTCTTTCCTACCTGTATGGTCGGAGGGTGATAACCCTTCGTGCTCCTGGGCCAAAGTGACTTCGCGGGTGCACGGCCTGGAGATTTGTCTTCACCATCGATAGCATCATTTGGGTCGTGCCTTCATGATTGAATTGTCCTCGGGTTCAGCCCCAAGTTGGGATCCGACTCGAGATTAACCTACCCTTGAGCCCATTTGGGCTGGCGACGATTTATCCTCACTTTCTGCCCTTAGGCGTTTGGTGATTTTTCGGGTCCAATCTTCGAGTCACGTTGCGATTCGAGCCGTAATCGACCCTTAATCTTTTCAGAGATTCTGGTTGGTTGTAGTAGTACCGATGTCACGCCCTTGGGCGTGTTATAATTTTTGGGTCCAGTCTCTGAGTCGCATTGCGACTCGAGCTGTAATCAACCTTAGAATCTGTTGCTTGGTCGTTGAGACCTTTTAGTATGAGTCCTGGAGGCTTTGTTTAGTTAACTATTTTGGATCCGGTCTCCGAATTGGATTATGATTCGAGCTCACTTTAATCCTCAAGTTGTCAATCAAGCTGGCGACAATGGCTCTTACATTGTATGGTCGTAGAGACCTTTTGATGTGAGGCTCGGAAGCTTGCTTAGCCAGCAACAATGGCACTTATGATGTTTGGTTGTAGAGACCTTTTGATATGAGGCCCGAGGCTCTTTGTAGGCTTTGTTGCCTCTTGTTAAGGTCTTATTGAATATTTTTTCCTGACCCGTCATCGGTTCTGAAAGAACCTCGATTTCAAGTCGTAGTCGGCGATGTTTTGAGCACCTCGTAAGGTTCATAGCTCATAAGCCAAGTAGATCGAAGCTTTTGCGATTTTGGAGCCGACGTGGTCGGGACTCATTTTTTGCCTGTTGAGGGAAGCCTGTTTTTAACCAGTTCTTTCCGAAGTAGATTCGGAGGATTTTTTAATGACAGTTAGGTGTCCTCGAGTCGCATTTTTGGGCTGTAGCAGTCGTTTTGACCGGAGTCATGTGTGTTTGGCTAGGGCCATTTTTGATCCCGAGATGCAGTTTTAGGCATCTACACCGAGGGTATGCTCTTTAGGGATTCATACAAATGCGACGTATAGCCTAAACTGCAGGATTTTTCATGCATGTTAAGGTCTTACAGTTTGCCATGCCTGTTGAGGTCTTACAGTTTGCCATGCCTGTTGAGGTCTTACAGTATATGGAGAATAGACCTGGTTGTGCCGAGGCTGCCCGTTAGGTCTTACAATTTCGGATTTTCTAGTACATGGCGATTGGAGTTGATTTTCTGAAACACTGAGTTTTGCTCAAGCTTTAAGACAGCTTTTTGCGAACCCGGAGTTGCATTTCCAGTAGGGTGGATGCTGAATCGTTTTAAGTCTCCGAGTGTTTCGGGACGTATTCGATGGAGAGGTTTCTCACTGTGAATAAGCCAAAATAGTCTTCTTCGAAGAATGGAGTGCTTAAAAAATATTCTTCATTGCTTGGCAAAAATATAAGCTGTAAATACATGTTGTCTTGTTGCTGTGAGCTTGGTCCTCACGGGTATGACTTCCCCGATTATCCTATGTGCTTGTATGATTCCATATTGGAAAATTTTAGGAGAGAGGATTGCGATCTCATAGGGTCCCCTCCCCGGGGATGTGTAGTCCTGCTAATAATCTTGTTGGCGGAACCTTCTTCCTGTTAAAACCCGATCGAGGAAAGAATGCCCGATGGGCCCACTATGGACGCGGATCCTCGAGCGGGATCCAGAGCTACCGAATGCCTCAGCTGGCTGCCTATGTACAGATTAGCAATAAGAAAAGAAAGGAAATGATAAAGGAGGCATGGTAGTTCTTCTTATCTATGAGGTGTAGAGGCGGCGTTCCGGGGAGTAAGCCCCACTACAGTCGTCTTCCTCGTTCAGCAAGCCCGACCGAGGATGTGATTACCCTTACCATTTGACCTCATTCAGGGGTAATGCCAGCCATGGGCAAAAGGTGATGGATTTCTTCTTGTTGATCATAGCTAGATGCATTAGCCCCGCGTTTGTTGTGGGGTTTTACACCTTTGGCAGAGCAGGGTCGGGGTCGCGCCTCGAGCGATGTGTTCTCTGTTGTCTGTACAAAAGTGTCTGCGCCATGTGCGCTCGACGTATCATCTTGAGCTTGGGCAGGCTGCGCAAGGGGAGTGATTTGGTCGTTGTGGAAATCGTCACCAGGAGCCTATCAGAGATCCGGTCTGAGAGCGACGTTGGTACGGATCGTCCTACGGCTTTTGCCCAACATTGTTGGTACAATTTTGTCGAACCACCTGTACTTATAAATGCATGTTTTATTTGAAATGAGTCGAATGAAAGAGGGGATTACCAATACATTAATGCGATGCTGAGTTGGAATCTCGACGTCCTTTTCCTCGAGCGTGAAGGTGTCCTTTGGGAGCATTTTCTAGGACCGTACCTTTCTGGTGATGGCCACTTGCACTCTATGTTCTACAGATCTTTGCGGGGTGCCGCCATCTTTTTACGGCTGTGACGATGCGCCGCGGCTTGCCGGCTCTATTTTGTCCGATCTCCTTTCGTTCGTAGAGCTGGATCCGGGTTTACTCGTTTGGCTATAGCTTGTGGCGACCTTTGTTGAATGGCATGATTGCTGCCCTGTAGGGTTTGTGACCCCGAGTGCCTCGTGATTCCCATGGTGGGTCGTGGCTTCCCTGGAAGGGTTTCGTTTGAATAGATCCGAGCCACCTGCAGTTCCAGGCTTTGCTTATGGTGACCACTATGCTTGGTACTGCAACATTGAAGTCGCGCTCTATCGAGCGAGGTTTCCTTGCCAGTTGTGTCTTGTTGAATCTGGTACCATTGGAGATTACTCGAGGGTGTTGTCCTCAGGCTGTTGCCTTGTTTTCGCGAGACGTGATATATCTCGAATCTACTCTTCCGTTCGCGCCGCATAGATGATGGCTCCATTCATTCAGTATAGGCTCCTCTATTAGGAATCTATCTGGATGTGCTAAACCTGGGGAGGTTCCTCGATGGTCACCTATGGCCCTGATTTGGGTTCGGTGTCGGTTGCTGGAATCCGACCAAGCCTTGATCACGTATTCGACCAGGCTTTGCTTGAACTGCTCTAGAGTCGATGGGTATGCTTTGTTCGGGTCTTTGGCTGAAGGCCTGTGCCGTGAAACTTTATTTCTTCTTCTTTCGGCCTTTGGTGCATTGGGACATTTTGGCATTGCATTGATGGCGTCGGCGTGCGCGTCCACGGACCGCGCTAGTACGATGGGTGGGTCCTTGAGATCAGGTGCCGAACAGTGGCGCTGCATCATGGTTTCTTTCGAGGGAGTTTCTTCAAATTTCCTTATCGGGGCAGGTCCGAGTTCTCCATCTTGGAGGTTGTTGTTCCTGCACGGGCGTGCGTATGTGGTAATGCACCCGTGAGGACTTGAGGTCCTACCACCCCTGGGGAGTTTCATTGTTTCTGACTTTCGCGAAGTGAGTCTCGGGATCGTACCTTCGGGAGATGGTTATCGTAGGTGTTTTCGTGAGCGTGATTCGATCTTTACGATAAGGTCTTCCAGCATCCCTACTGCTACAGGATAGGTTGTTGGTTTTTCGTTCCCCGATACCTCGGGTACTGGCTCGATATGAGGGGGTATTTTGGGTACTGCCACGCTGAGAGTCTCCGGGCGGCTCTGCGGCTGAGTTATAGCTAAATGTCGTTCCTGCAACATTTCAAAAATAATATGAAGGTTAAATTTCCGTTCTACCCGAGCTGGGATCTTTCGGGCTTCCTATTGGTCGACGTGCTGCGTGTCACCATCGGTGCGCGAGACTTCATTATCCCGCTACGCGGTGTGCAGACCCACGTCCGCTCAAACCGATCTAGATGTGCTATCAAGGTCATGCGTTGTCACTCCAGCCGTTAGAACGGCCACACTGTTCTCTTTGCGATTTCTCGGGTTATCATCCTCGATTTCTCTTATCAAGCTGATCCTTGACCTGAAATCGAAAGATATTGGGCAAGAAAAAGTGTGAAAGATATCATGCGTTCAAGTGACGAAACTAGCAAGAAAATAATTTGTATTATTTTTAGCCCCACGGTGGGTGCCAAACTGTTTACCGTGAAAATGGTAACAATAATTAAATTTGTAAATGGGATTCTAAAATTACGTGATCTATTCCCGAGCTAGTTTGTGAGGGTGATTAGTGCTGAAATGTGGAGTGAAGTGATAAATATTGAGTTAACCAAAACAATAATCGAACCAGTAAGGGGATGTTTTCCGGGCGCAGAGCCAGCCAGTGGATACCTCGGAGCTGAGCCTCGAGCCTATCTCGGACTTATCGATGGTAGACGGGGAGGGGATAACAAGTAAAAATATAGATAATCAAGGCTTTATACTATAAATACTAAGCAAAATAACGAAGAACAAATGATGAAATAATAAAGTGCTAAGGCGACCTCGAGGTCAATGAAGATAGATAGCTTAGAATAAAGAGAGAGAGAGAGAGAGAGATTATTGCATTTGTGGAGAAGTGGAGCAACATCAGTCCCGTACAAGGTAGGGTGAGTCCCCGTTATATAGGCGAGGGGACTCGGTATAGTACACATGTGTTAATTTCAAGAGTACAAAGATGGGATGGCTTCACGCAAGACCTCGTAGTAGGCTCTAGATAGGCCAGACTTGTCAGGTTTAGCCATGTGCCTAGGAGACTTCTTCTTTTATCCCGACTTTGGACCTTGCTTCCTTCGAGTCGGACTTCATCGATCCCTGAGGCTAAGCACTCGGTTGCGGCCTCCCAACCTCGGGGTCTCGGGAAAAAGCCTTCGAAGCGTCTTGATAACAAAAAATCAAGTCTTCTGATTTTGCCACGTAAAAGAAGAAAACTCATGAGTCACAGTTGGCTACGCAACAAGAACAATCCCACTCTCTTGAGTATCCCTAGTAACTATTTTATCTTCCTGCAAAGATTGAGAAGCCTGCCTGAGAGATGGCACAGGAAGAAATGACCCAAAGAGTTAAAAGCTTAGAACAACGGTTGAAAAACATGCAAGGATTGGCAGGTCAGAAGAGTATTGCCTTCAAGGATATATGTATGTTCCCCGATGTCCACTACTGCATGGTTTCAAGACTCCCAAATTTGAAAAGTATGATGGACATGGAGACCCATAACCCACCTGAAAAGGTATTGCAATCAGCTAAGAGGTGCAGGAAAATAATGAAGAATTGCTAATGGAATATTTTGGGGAAAGCCTTACAGGAGTAGCCTTTGAATGGTTTATGGATCAAGATACATCTCGCAAATATGTCTGGGATGACATGGCCCAGGCCTTTGTCAAACTGTTCCAATACAACATCGACATCGGCCCAGACCGCAATTCCCTTTCAAACTTGAAGAAGAAACCAACTGAAAGTTTCAGGGAATATGCAGTTAAATGGAGAGAGAAAGAGTCTAGAGTTAAGCCACCCATGGATGAACATGAGCTTATCACTATCTTCCTTCAGGCTCAAGAGCCAGATTATTTTCAAAACATGATGTCTGCAGTGGGCAAATCCTTCTCAGAAGCAATCAAAATGGGAGAAATGGTAGAGAATGATCTTAAGACAGGTAAAATTATAAGTCAAGCAGTTCTCAAAGCCGCAACTCAGGCTGTCCAGATTGAATCTGATAATTTTAGTGACACGAATGAGAAGGACGAAGAAATCATGATGACATCAGGGTCGAGAAGAGGTCCTAGGAGAGCATCTCGAAGGTATGACCAGCCTCGTCTATTTTCCGATGATGCTCCTGAGCACTACTATCCACCTCATAACACACAATACTCTGTTGCTCCACCCTAGTATGTTGTCCAGCCACCAAAACACCCCAGAAGGCAAGCACGAGCATCACAAAATCTCCACCAGCCTCCACAAAATTTTCAAGTGCCCTATAACCCACATCCAAGCCAGACGTATAAAGGGGAACAAAGGTTGAAAGATAATTTTATACCAATAGGAGAATCCTATGCAAGCTTGTTTGAGAAATTAAAGCATTATGACATGATTGCACCTATTCCTCCAAATCTTGCGGACCCAAAGAAGCTTTGACCCTTCTAAAAGGTGTGAATACCATTCCAGTGCCCAGGGGCACAATGTTGAAAGTTGTCGGGATTTGAAAAGAGAAATAGAAAGGATGATCCAGGAAAACTTCATTGTGATCCAAGACAGTGACACCCAGAATATCGCGCAGAATCCTTTACCTGCACATGATGATGCACACTTTGTAGGGATTATGCCTTGTGACATGGAGTATGAGAATCCTCTCGGGAACTTGCCGACTGAAATTGAAGAAGGCCATGGTGATTCTGAAGAGAAATCTGTGGCTAAATGTCAAGCTTAACAACTAAAAAGTCATTCTCTCCTCACTAGAAAGGAATCTTGGTAGTTTGTTTTGATATTTTTTCTTTTATCTGAGTTATTTTAGGATTGTGATCCAGATTTTATATATTTTATTGAGTCAAACCCTTATATCCCTATATTCTGTTTGTGTGAGTCTTGTCTGTATATTTTGTTGCTATTTTCATTCGCTGAGTAGTTTTAGGTCTATAACTCGAATTTTAGGTTGTTTGTCTTGTTGTCTACTCAACGAAATACAGTTTGTCCTTTTGTGTCATCCCATGCTTAGTTCCTTTCCCGCTAGTTTTAGTGATAAGACATGCATGTGGAATTTTTGGCCAGATCTTAGAAAATTGATTTAAGCTTGAATTGGATAACTTAGGAAAAGACATTTTTGAGGAAGAAAAAGGGTTGAAATACTTTGGAATTAAGGTCGAGTAAAATTCACCATCAAATCATTGTGAAGTTCGGGTTGAGGGAGAATCAATTGAAGTCTGTTGGAAAGTTTGACATTAAGGGATGGAAAGTGTCTTGTGACCACGACACACAAAAGAAGAGAGACATGTTCGTCAATGCTGTGATCGCGAAAATATAATATGTTTGGCGTTCTCGAGGCTGGGAGGCCCTTCTTCTGGTACCCAAACACTTTATACCCTTTGTTACTCCTTTTAAGCCTATGTTATTTTCTTTGACCACCCTATTTTGGAATCAAGTTTAGAGTCAAGAGTCAAAAAATAAAAAGAAAAAAGAAAAAAAAGTTCATGCCCCAAGAGTACAAACTGGGACAATTCTTAGAAAGTTTCAAGTGAAAAAAAAAATGAAGAAGAAAAGAACTGGCAAAGGTCCATGCTCCCTGAAAATAGAAGTTGGGGTTGTTTTGAAAACAAAAAGGAAAAAAAAAAAGACAAAGAAAAAGAAAGAAAGATGAAAGAAAATAGTTAGGTCAGATGTTTGAACTACGTTTGACCTGATTTCTTTAGAAAAAATGGATACGTAGGCAGCCTTACACGATTTCCAACCAAATAAGAATTCAAAAAGAAAACAAATTCTAAAAAAAATCCCCAATAGCTGAAACAGGGGCAAAGATTTTATTTCACTGTTGAAAGAGTTGATTCCAAGAGTTGTAAGTACCCCCTTATTTTGAGTCTATTTTTGAGCCTTCATGACGTCCTTTCTTTTCAACCCTATCTAAAATCCTTCCAAATAAAGACCTTCCGATATGCCTTCAAGAATGCCAAGAGAAGCATGCAATGAGAAACGGTTGTCACACGACATAGAACCCTGTCAAGTTGCTCACACAAAAAAGAAAAATAAAATAAAAGAAAAATGAGAGAGTCTTACTAGTGAAAACCTTTACGGGCACTGTAAGACAACTGCAAGCAGAGATGAATAAATGAGAGAGACTTGTTGGTGAAAATTCCCTGGGGCAGCACTAGTCGAAAGTGAGTCATGAAGCTGATGCAAAGGATTGACACGAACAAGCCCGACTTCAAAGGTCATACGAATGGTAAAAGGGAATATTGGATTAGTTTGATAGATCAGGCCGTTGAGTCCAAAATGCATGTCATAACCATTAAGGCTAGTTATGGAAAGAAAAAAAAAACTCTTCCTTCTATCCTTACCGAGAGGGGCATTTCTTGTTAATATTATTTCTTTGCATCATTGCGTCCTTCACTCTGAGTCAGTCCTTGTCAAAACAAGCAAGAAAAAATTTCAAAATCTGCTACCAGCTTTTCAGTTGCATAAAGTAAATTTGGCCAGCACACTCAGTTGTTACTGTCAACGTGCCTTGAGGATTCATGCAAAAGCTCCTCCAATAGACTCTTGTCAGCCTACTTGGTGCAAGCAAAGATAACTTGTGATTTTCTCTAACAGACCAATTGCTCAAAAAGTAGGAAGTCATTCAAGATATCATAAAAGGTCCCCTAAGCAAAGATCTCCAGTTGGGATAAGGCTGATTGAGCGACAAATACAAATGGTACTGGGTCTGAAACAATTAGGGTTGATGCAGAGCAAAAGTCTTTTGAGATCGACTCAAGATGATCGAGCAAAAGCCAAGTTGCTCAAGACTCAACGCCACAAACTGACTACCACCTTTTAGAACTGACAAAGTTTTCTTTGTTTGAAACAAGAACAAATGAGTGCAAGGAAAGTGGTTTCAAAACAAAGAGAAAAATAAAGAAAAATACAAAGAAAAAAAAGAAAAAAAAGAAAGAAAAAGAAAAAGAAGAGAAGTGCCGACAAAGGTAAGTTTCTCAACCCTTTGCCTTTATTTGTCTTGTTAATGTGCATAAAATATTTCCATTGTACTCACATTTTTCCTCCTAGGGTAAAAATCCCTAATATGATGGATTTTCTCCCAATAAAAATCTTAGTCTGATGAATTTTTCTCCTAAGATAGAAGACCTAGTCTAATGAATTTTCTCCTAGGATCAAAATCTTAGTCTGATGAATCTTTCTCCTAAGATAGACAACCTAGTCTGATGATTCTTTCTCCTAGGATAAACATCTTAGTCTGATGAATCTTTCTCCTAAGATAACCAAAGAAAAAAAAACCTAGTCTGATGAACTTTCTCCGAGGACCAAAATCTTACTCTGATGAATCTTTCTCCTAAGATAGAAAACCTAGTCTGATGAACTTTCTCCTAAGATCAAAATCTTAGTCTGATAAATCTTTCTCCTAAGATATAAAACCTAGTTTGATGAATCTTTCTTCTAGGATAAACATTTTAGTCTGATGAATCTTTCTCCTAAGATAACCAAAGAAAAGAAGAGACATAGTCTGATGAACTTTCTCCTAGGATCAAAATCTTAGTCTGATAAATCTTTCTCCTAACATAATAAATTAGAAAACCTAGTATGATGAACTTTCTCCTAGGATAGATTTCTTAGTCTGATGAATTTGTCTCCTAAGATAATAAATTAGAAAACCTAGTCTGATGAACTTTCTCCTATGATAGATGTCTTAGTCTGATAAAGTTTTCTTCTAAGATATAAAAACCTAGTCTGATGAATTTTCTCCTAGGAAATTTTAAAAAAAAAAAGAGAGAAAAGAGGATGTCTCGGTTAAAAAAATAATTGGGGCAATTTGTTTAAAAGGACGATTTTCTCAAAAGAAAAAAATGATGATTTTTCTAAAAAGAAAAACAAAAAAAAACCTTCTTGGTTCATTTTAGCATAGGTACACAATTCAGTAGTCTCACTTTCCAACATAGGGTCTCATTCCCTAGTGGATGCCAGCATAACCTGGTAATCTTTATCAGCATAGGGTCCCACTCCCTAGATGGGTCCAGCATAACCTGGTAATCTTTACCAACACAGGGTCCCACTCCCTAGTTGATGCCAGCATAACCTGATAATCTTTTCAAACACAGGGTCCCACTCCCTAGCTGATGCCAGCATAACCTGGTAATTTTTTTCAACACAGGAGGCCACTCCCTAGCTGATGCCAGCATAACCTGGTAATCTTTTCCAACATCGGGTCTCATTCCTTAGTTGATGTCAGCACAACCTGGTAATCTTTCCAACTTAGGGCCTCCAATCCCTAGTTTATTTCATTTTAGATATAGGGTATCCAATCCCTAATCTATTTTTTCCAAGGATACACAATCCTAACTTTTATTGCTTTCAATAAAGAAGTAGTTTAGAATTTTGTTACAATAACTCACAAAATTCTTCTACTGAAAACTGGGAAAGAGAAATTTCATTCGTTTGCTTATTTTGATGCCTAAGCAGGTTTTACCTCGAGGCACAGGTTTCAAGATGACCAAAAGAAGAAGTCTCAATCCAAAATAAAAGAAAAAGGAAGAAAAGAAAAAGAAGTGAACTCGAAGTGTAGGAGCAGAGAAAAGCTGTAGAATGCTCAAGACGTGATTGAAGTCACAAGCTCTGCATGTCCGGCCTTGATCCGAAGAAGCCGTGAAAGAATAAACCAGCACCTGCAGCTAACAAGCATCAAGATTCAGATCAAAGTCCGCATGAAGAACCAACCAAGACTCAAGATTAAGCTTCAGAAGACTCATAGATAGAAATCTTGTAATTCGTAGTTGATAGGCTTAGTTAGTATTTTTAATTTTGATTTTTGATGTAATAATAGGACCACGGACCGAAGCCTCGATGGAACCTCACTCGACTCTCGAATTCATCACTTCATCATTCTCCTTAAACTACACTCGACTTGATTCCCCTATAACCCGGGATATGTAGGTTGTTCAAAACCAGGACTCGGTTGTACCCTTTTTTTTATTTTCTTCCTCTTTTAAATAACGATATGGTCAAAAATTAGTCACATGGCTCACTTTGTCTTTGCCTGAAAACTCTTCATATTTTCAAGCAAAGAGGGGCAGCTGTGAGCACCTAATTTTTTACCATGTTTGAATTTTCACTCACTTTTATTATTTAAATAGATTTTAAGTTTAATTTTAATATTGTTGTTTTATTTCACCTTTTAATAGGTTTATTTTAGATAATTTAGAAATTTAAAAAAAAGAGTTACATATTTTTAAAGTATTAGTTTTATTTTTTATTTTACAAAGAAAGAAAAGTTTCAACCAAAAAAAAAGGGATATAATTTTATTTAGCTTAGTTTAATTTAAGTGAGAGGTTTTTGAGAAATAACTATTGAGTGTAGTAATTTTACCTTGTTTTTTATTTACTTATTTAGTAGGAGTAGATTTGTTTTAGTAATTATCAAGAAAAGAAAAAAAGACTGTCACGACCCGGATTTTCCACCCTCGGGAGTCATGATGGAGCATACTAATGTGAGCTAGGCAAGCCAAACCTTTAATCTAATTACTTTATTAACCAATTATTTCTTTTTAACAAATATAAGGCGATAACGTGATAACAGCGGAAAATTCAAATTTATGCGGAAGACAACAATAAAATATATGAAAACTGTATCTATTACAAATACTTAAGCCTTAATCACCCAAAACCTGATGTCACAGTATCACAGACTGTCTAAGATTGCTACATACAAAGTCTGAAGAAATAACAGTACACTATTTTTGAATAAAAGGAAAATGAAATAGGAAATAGGGATAGAGGGAGACGCCAAGGCCTACGGACTTCTGCAAGTCTACCTTGGATCTCCGCGTGGACTGAAGGTAACCTCCATACTATGTTCCAAAAGCTGCTATGGGATATGAACATAGTGCAGAGTGTAGTATCAGCACAACCGACCCCATGTGCTGGTAAGTGTCTAGCCTAACCTCGGCGAAGTAGTGACGAGGCTAGGACCAGACTACCAAATAAACCTGTGCAGTTCAAATATATACAGTGAAAAAGAAATACAGAAATAACTAGTCAATATGGGAGGGGAGCATGCTGTGGGGGAGATAACAATTCCGAATAGAAAGACATCAAGTAACGAAAGAAACAACATAACTCGGATATCAACAAAGAATCAGAAATCAATAAATTCACGGCATCACCCTTCATCGCATAGCACAAAATAGGACCCCTAAAATTTATATTATGCGATCGTGAACTTCCCTATGCGATCACATAGGACAAACACCTGGACACCAGCAAACATCAGATTATGCAGCTTTCCTAAGTCCAAAACTCTCTGACGCGTATCCGAAACTCACCCGAGCCCGCATGGCTCCAACCCAAACATGCACACTACCTTAAAAACACCCTACGGACTTATTCGTGTAATCAAATCACCAAAATAATATCATGAACATCGAATTAAACCCCAAGATCAATGAAATTTCTCAAAACTCTTTAAACATCAATTTTTGCATTTAAGTTCTGAATCACGTTAAATGAATTCCGATTCTTACCAAACTTTACCGACAACACATATAAATCATATAGAACCTATATCGGGCTCCGAAACCATAATACAGGCCCGATACCACAGGTTTCACATGACATTTCACTTTTAAAAACCTTTATATTTTTCAGAAAACAATTTCTTTCAAAAATTCATTTCTTGGGCTTGGGACCTCGGAATTTGATTCCGAGCATACGCCCAAGTCCCATATTTTCCTACGGACCCTCCAGGACCGTCCAACCACGGGTCCGGGTCCATTTACCTAAAATGTTGACCAAAATCAAATTAATTCATTTTATAGTTAAAATTTATCATTTTTCCCAGATTTTCACATATAGGCTTTTCGGTTACGCGCCCGTACTGCGTACGCAAATTGATGTGATGCTGAAGGAGGGTTTTAATTCCTCGGAACGTAGAATTCATTTTAAAAATAAGTGTTTGTCCTCGAACGGACATAAGAAAGAAGTACTTGAGTCGGGGAAAAGATAGGGATAACGGCTCCGCATATTCAACTCGGATCCCAGGTTGATGCCTCAGTAGGCTGACCTCTCCACTAAACACGAACAGAAGGAAAACTCTTCGATCTCAACTGACAAACCTGCTCGGTCTAGAATAGCCACTGGCTCCTCCTCATAAGACAAGTCCTTGTCCAACTGGACAGAGCTGAAATCTAATACGTGGGATGGATCGCCGTGATATTTCCCAAGTATGGACACATGAAACACTGGATGTACGGCTGATAAGCTCGGTGGCAATGCAAGTCTATAAGCCACCTCTCCCACTCGATCAAGAATCTCAAACGGGCCAATGAACCTAGGGCTAAGCTTGCCCTTTTTCCCAAATCTCATCACGCCCTTCATAGGCGACACTCGAACCGCTCACTGACCATGAATGCCAAATCACGAACCTTGCGGTCAGCATAACTCTTTTGCCTGGACTGAGTTATACGAAGCCTATCCTGAATTATCCTAACCTTGTCCAAAGCCTCCTAAACCAGATCTGTACCCAACAACCGAGCCTCTCTAGGCTCAAACCATCCAACCGAAGACCGACATCGCCTACCATACAAAGCCTCATACGGAGCCATCTGAATACTCGACTGGTAGCTGTTGTTGTAAGCAAACCCTACTAAAGGCAAAAACTGATCCCACGAGCCCCCAAAGTCAATGACAAAAGCTCAGAGCATATCCTCCAAAATCCGAATAGTCCGCTCGGACTGTCCGTCCGTCTGAGGATGAAATGTTGTGCTCAACTCAACCCGTGTGCCCAACTCTCACTTAACTGCTCTCTAGAAATATGAGGTAAACGGCATACCTCGGTCCGAAATGATAGACATGGGCACACCATGAAGACGAACGATCTCCCGGATATAGAACTCAGCCAATCTCTCGGATGAATAGGAGACTGCCACAGGAATGAAATGCGCTGACTTGGTCAGCCTATCAACAATGACCCACACTGCATCGAACTTCTTCCGAGTCTGGGAGAGTCCAACAACGAAATCCATAGTGATACGTTCCCACATCCACTCGGGAAGCTCAATCCTCTGAAATAATCCACCAGGCCTCTGATGCTCGTACTTAACATGCTGGCAATTCAAACATCGAGCCACATATGCAACGATATCCTTCTTCATTCTCTGCCACCAATAATGTTGCTACAAATCCTGATACATCTTTGCGGCACCTAGATGAATAGAGTACCGGGAGCTATGGGCCTCCCTTAAAATCAACTCTTAGAGTCCATCCACATTAGGCACACAAACTCGACCCTGCAATCTCAAAACTCCATCATCACCTAAGGTAACCTACTTGGCACCTCCGTGCTGCACCGTGTCTCTAAGGACACACAAATGGGGATCATCATACTGCCAATCATGGATACGCTCCAATAAAGAAGAACGGGCGATCGTGCAAGCTAAGGCATGACTGGGCTCAGAAACATCCAACCTCACGAACTGATTGGCCAAAGCCTTAACATCTAAAGCAAGCGGTCTCTCACCAACCGGAATATAAGCAAGACTAACCATACTGGTTGACTTCCTACTCAAATCATCGGCCATTAGATTGGCCTTTCCTGGATGATATGGGATGGTGATATCATAATCCTTCAACAACTCCAACCACCTCATCTGCCTCAAATTCAACTCCTTTTGCTTGAACAAATACTGGAGACTCTTGTGATCCATGAACACCTCACATGCCATGCCATACAGATAATGCCTCAAAATCTTCAATGCGTGAACAATGGTTGCCAACTCCAAATCATGAACCGAATAGTTCTTCTCATGAATCTTCAACTGCCGTGAAGCATAAGCAATGACCTTCATATCCTGCATCAACACCGCACCAAGCCCAATACGAGATGCATCACAATAAACTGTATAAGACCCTGAACCTGTGGGCAAAACCAACACCGGTGTCGTAGTCAGAGTTGTCTTCAGCTTCTGAAAGATAGTCTCACACTCATTCGACCATCTGAACTGGGCACTCTTCTGGGTCAACCTGATCATAGGGGCTATGATAGATGAAAACCACTCCACAAACCGATGATAGTAGCCTGCCAATCCCAAGAAACTCCGAATCTCTGTAGCTGATGCTGGTCTAGGACAGTTCTTGACTGCCTCAATCTTCTTCGGATCAACCTGAATACCCTATGCTGATACAACATGACCCACAAATGTAAATGAACTCAACCAGAACTCACACTTCGAGAACTTAGCATATAACTGACTATCCCTCAAGGTCTGAAGAACAACTCTAAGATGTTTCTCGTGCTCCTCCCAGCTGCGGGAATATATCAAAATATCATTAATGAAGACTATCACGAACGAATCCAAATAAGGCTTGAACACTCGGATCATCTAATCCATAAAAGCTGATGGGGCATTTGTCAACACGAATGACATCACCAGGAACTCATAATGCTCGTACCGAGTGTGGAAAGCTATCTTAGGGACATCGGATGCACTAATCCTCAATTGGTGGTAGCGATATCTCCAGTCAATCTTCGAAAATACCTTGGCACCCTGAAGCTGATCAAACAAATCATTAATCCTTCGGCAATGGATACTTATTTATGATTGTAACCTTGTTCAACTGCCGGTAATCAATACACATTCTCATTGATCCGTCCTTCTTCTTTACAAACAACACTGATGCACCTCAAGGCAAAACACTCGGCCTAATGAAATCCTTTTCAAGCAAGTCTTGCAACTGCTCTTTCAACTCTTTCAACTCAGGCACGGCCATACTATACGGCGGAATAGAAATGGGATGAGTGCCCAAAGCCAAATCAATGCAAAAGTCAATATCCCTGTCGAGTGGCATACCAGATAGGTCTGAATGGAAAACCTCAGGAAACTCATGAACAATGGGCACAGAATTAATAGAAGGAACCTCAGCACTAGAATCGCGAACATAGGCCAAATCGGCCAAACACCCCTTCTCGACCATACGCCGAGCCTTCACGTACGAGATAACAATGCGGGTAGAATAACCAGGAGTCCCTCTCCACTCTAAACGAGGTAGACCCAGCAAGGCTAAGGTCACAGTCTTGGCATGACAGTCAAAGATAGCGTGGTAGGGTGATAACAAGTCCATCCCCAATATAATATCGAAATCAACCATGTCCAGAAGCAACAAATCTATACGAGTCTCAAGACCCCCAATCACGACTATACAAGAGCGATGGACTTGATCTACCACAATAGAATCACCCACCGGTGTAGACATATAAATAGGAGCACTCAAAGAATCACAAGGCATGACCAGATACTGTGCAAAATAAGATGACACGAGTATGTAGACCCTGGATCTAATAACACTGAAGCATCTCTATCACAAACCAGAATCGTACCTGTAATAACTGCATCTGAAGCCTCAACCTCGGGCCTGGCTGGAAGAGCATAACATCGAGGCTGGGCTCTACCACCCTAAACTACATCTCTGGGATGGCCTGCTGTTGGTTGGCCTCTACCTCTAGTGGCCTGAGCTCCATCTCTAATACCTCTACCTCCACCTCTAGCATCTCTACCCCCACCTCTAGCTGGCTGGGTGGGCTGTGGAACACTCGGTGCCTGAACCATGGCACGGGAACCCTGATGTTGAGAGCTACTCGGTACTCGAGGGCAAAACCTAGCAATGTGACCCATATCACCACAAGTGTAACAAGCCATCGGCTGCTGAGACTGTTGGCCCTGACGGCCTGAATGACCACCACGAAAACTCTAAAGCGGCGGTGCACTGATAGGAGCTGGTGGTGCACTGTAGGACTGCTGATCAAAATACTGCATCTGAGGACCACGACCACCTGAAGCACCGTGAGAAACCTGGAGTGCTGACTGAAAAGGCCTAGGGGGATGGCCTCTACCATATGAATCCCTACCTCCAGATGAGGTACCACTGAATCGGCCTGAATGACGGGGCCTTTTGTCCGACCCATGACCACCTCCCTGCGACAGAACCATCTCAACTCTCCGGGCCACATTGGCCGCCTCCTTAAAAGATATCCCACTCCCAGGCTCCCTAGCAATATGAAGACGAATCAGCTGAATAAGTCCATCAATGAACCTCATCACCCTCTCTCTCTCTCTCTCGGTGGGAAGTATGATAAGAGCATGACAAGCCAAGTTGATGAATCTGGTCTCATACTGGGTAACAGTCATAGAACCCTGGTGGAGGCGCTAAAACTGCCTCTAATAGGCCTCTCTCTGAGTGATGGGGAGAGACTTCTCTAGAAATAGCTGAGTGAACTACTCCCAAGTCAAAAATGGTGATCCAGCTGGTCTAGCCAAAGAGAAATCCCTTCACCAAGTCTTAGCGAATCTAGACAAGAAAAAAGTAGCAAAATTGACCCTATTGGTCTCAACTATCCCCATGTTCCTAAGAACCTCATGAAAGTTATCTAGATAATCATGGGGATCCTCAGTAGATGCACCGCTGAAAGTAGTAGTGAAGAGCTTGATGAACCTATCCAACCTCAACAAAGCATCGGCAAACGTAGCTGCTCTATCGCCGGTCTGAGCTACCATACCTGGCTGAACTGCTCCAACTGATTGAACCGCTGGAGTTTGAAACTGGGGAGCTACCTGCTCTGGAGTGTGAGTAGTAGGAGTCTAGGATCCTCCTCCAGCCTGAGAGACGGTTGGTGTTATAGGAAGCACGCCTGCCCGGGTGACACTCTCCATAAGGCCCACTAGATGGACCAGAGCATCCTGGAGAACTGGGGTAGTAATAAACCCCTCTGGGACCTGAGCTGGGCCCATCGAAACTGCTGCGGCCGGAACCTCATCATCAAAGTCAACCTGAGGCTCCGCCGTTGGTGCTGCTGCTCGAGGATGAGCTCTGCCCCTACCTCGGCCTCGCCCTCTGCCCCTCGTGGGAGCTACTGCTGGGGGCTCAGTCTGCTGGTCAGTAGATGAGGAAGCGCGTGCTCTCGCCATCTGCAAAAGAACAGAGTAGAAATTCAATTAGCATTGAGAAACCAAACCGCACAACAAGAAAGAATAAATGTGAAGTTTTTCCTAACTTTGTAGCCTCTAGGGGATAAATACAGATGTCTCTGTACCGATCCCTTAGACTCTACTAAGCTTGTCTATGAACTGTGAGACCCATGTAACCTACAGCCCTGATACCAACTTGTCACGACTCGAATTTCCCACCCTCGGGAGTCGTGATGGTGCCTACTAATGTGAGTTAGGCAAGCCAAACCTTTAATCTAATTACTTCATTAACCAAGTATTTCTTTTTAAAAAATATAAGGCGATAACGTGATAACAGCAAAAATTCAAATTTAAGTAGAAGACAACAATAAAATATATGAAAAATGTATCTATTACAAATACTTAAGCCTTAACCACCCAAAACCTGGTATCACAGTGTCACAGATTGTCTAAGATTGTTGCATACAAAGTCTGAAGAAATAACAGTACACTATTTCTGAATAAAAGGAAAATGAAACAGGAAATAGGTATAGAGGGAGACTCCAGGGCCTGCGGACGACTGCAGGCCTACCTTGGATATCTGCATGGACTAAAGGTAGCCTCCACAGTACGGTCTAAAAGCTGTTCCGGGATCTGCACATAGTACAGAGTGTAGTATCAGCACAACCGAACCCTTGTGTTGGTAAGTGTCTAGCCTAACCTCGGCGAAGTAGTGACAAGTCTAGGACCAGACTACCAAATAAACATGTATAGTTCAAATACATACAGCGGAAAAGAAATACAGAAATAACCAGTCAATATGGGAGGGGGAGCATACTATGGGGGAGATAACAATTCCAAATAGAAAGACATCAAGTAACGAAAAAAACAACATAACTCGGATATCAACAAAGAATCAGAAATCAATAAATGCACGGCATCACCCTTCGTACTTTTACTCTCGTCCTCACCAAGGCAATTATACAATAAAAAAGTTCACGGCATCACCCTTCATGCTTTTACTCTCTTTTGTCACCATATAATCAATAGAATCAGCATGGAATGGTACATCGTGCGGCAAGGCATTACCCTTCATGCTTTACACTATTTCCTCACAATCATACACGGCATCACCCTTCGTTCTTTACACTCTTTCCTCACAAAACAAACAATGCACGGCATCACCCTTCATGCTTTAACTCCCTTCCTCACCCAAACAACAATCACAAACAATAGGGCAAGTGAATAAAGAAAATTTGCAATAAGAATCCTGGCAAGGGAACAACATCAATAACATCAACATCCCGGCAATAAATAAATAATAGACCGGCAAGGGTGACAACATAATGATCTCTTCTCTTTCTCACTTTTACTTCACAATTCACTTCACAACTCGAGCCAATGCTCTAGGGGTTCAATTATCACTTACACTTTCACAATTTGTTATACAACTTGAGCCAATGCTCCTCAATGTTCATAGGTCACAATTCCTTCCACAAACTTTATACAACAAATAAAAATTACCACTAAGGCATGAAAGATACAACAAAGTCATGATAATCACAATATAAAGACTTACAAGCATTCTAGACACCAATGTATAAATACTCGTCACCATACCTATACGTCGTACTCAACAATTAGCACATAGCAAATAGGACTCAACTCTTAATCCCTTAAGCTAAGGTTAGACCAAACACTTACCTCGAACATCCACGGCCCACTCAAGCCTCAAACACCGCCTTTCCTTTTGAATTTGGCTCCAAATCAATTGTATGTAGACATAATCGACTTAATAACATCAATAAACGCTAAACAATCCAATTCCAATGCTTAATTATAGCTTTCTAATCACTCTTCCCAAAAGTTAAAAATCGACTCCGGGCCACTTGGTCAAAACACGAGGTTCAGACCAAAACCCGATCACCCACGAGCCCACGAGCCCGAATATATAATTTGTTTTGAAATCCTACCTCAAAACGAGGTCAAATTCCCAAATAATCAAAAAAAAAAACTAACTCTACCCAAATCCCTAATTTTCTACCCTTAATTTCATGCTTTAGGCTTAGAAATCTAGTGGGTGTTGATAAAAATGGAAGAAAATGAGCTTAGGATTACATACCTATGAAGCAATGATGAAGTTTCTCTTCAAAAATCGCCCAAGAGGTGTGGAGAAGATGAAGTTTATGAAAAATGGTGAAATTCCAGTAATGTATTATGTTTTTGAACTTAAAAATAACTGGGCAAATTTGGTCTATGCGATCGCGAAGAAAGGAATGCGATCGCATAGGGTAAGGGAGATTGGTCACTGCGATCGCGGACAAGAGGATGCGATTGCATAGGGTAAAGGGGACTGAGCAATGCGATCGCAGAGAAGGCTATGCGATCACATAGAAGAAAATGATTCCCTTCCCAGGCTGGGGCTAACACATTGCGATCGCGGAGGAAACAGTGCAATCGCATAGAACAAAAATGGACCTATCAGATTTTACTCTAAGCGATCGCGAAAGGATCTATGTGATCGCATAGCACATAATAGGACCCCTAAAATTTACACTATGCGATCGCATAGAACAAACACCTAGACACCAGCAGACAGTAGATTCTGCAACGTTCCTAAGTCCAAAACTCTCTGACGCCTATCCGAAACACACCCGAGCCCTCGGGGCTCCAAATCAAACATGCACACTACCTTAAAAACATCCTACGGACTTATTCGTGTAATCAAATCACCAAAATAACATCATGAACATTGAATTAAACCCCAAGATTAATGAAATTTCTCAAAACTCTTTAAATATCAATTTTTGCATTTAAGTTCTGAATCACGTCAAATGGATTCCAATTCTTACCAAACTTTACCGACAATACATATAAATTATATAGAACCTGTACCGGGCTCAAGAATGATAATACGGGCCTGATACCACAGGTTTCATATAACATTTCACTTTCAAAAACCTTTATATTTTCAGAAAATAATTTCTTTCAAAAATTCATTTCTCGTGCTTGGGACCTCGCAATTCGATTCCGGGTATACGCCCAAGTCCCATATTTTCCTATGGACCCTCCAGGACCATCCAATCATGGGTTCGTGTCCGTTTACCCAAAACGTTGACCGAAGTCAAATTAATTCGTTTTATATTCAAAATTTATCATTTTTCACAAATATTCACATATAGGCTTTCCGGCTATGTACCCGGATTGCGCACGCAAATTGAGGTGATGCTTAAGGAGGTTTTTAAAGCCTCAGAATGCAGAATTCATTTTAAAAACCTAATCCTAATCCTAGATCCCCTCTCATAGAAAATTCCTAAGGAGAACGGCAGACCTCCGCAATTCTAAAATTCCTCAGCTAAGAACGGTAGCACACCAATCTTCGAGAACCAGCCTCCAACTTCCTCAAATCAAAGAGGTCTAATTCCCCAAGATAAAAGGAGTTGCACCACAAAACAAAAAAGAATGGAACAAAATATCGAAGAATTGGGGTTGGCGTGTCTCATCTTCTTGGAATTTGTATTGAATTCATTGATTTGAGAGGTTTCTGAAAGCTAAGTGAATGATTCTTTTTTGCATTACACTTTGGTGGTGAAGATTGAAAGTTTCTATTTTGTACACCTTTTATCGTTAATATTCAAATGCTTATATCATCTTGCGAATGAAAAGAGATTATATGACTGATCTTTCCATTTTCTAGTTCTTTTCGATTTAGATCTTACAAATTATGTAGTTAACTGACCGCCTTGAGTCAGATGTGGATTTGTGTTGTTTACAGAATTTTCAGTTTAATGGTAAAATATTAAGAATGTTTATTTTTTAGGTTATTTGTTTTTACATTCTCTCATATCCTCATTTAGCTAGAGTTAGTAAATGACCTCTCCGAACCAAGCAGCTTAGGAAAATAACTCATAAATACCGTAGTTTGTTTTAGGTGCATTAATAAATCATTAATTATTGTGACTATGGGTACGGTTCCCGTGGCATAGTCATGATAAATAATCCTCAATCCGGGTGTGAATTTCATGTGACCCGGGCATAACTTTTAATAATAATAAAAATAAACATGTTGTAAACCGCGGGTGCATTTCATATGGAGTGATTCGCAATGTATACAAAACAGACGAGCACGCGCAATCGCGACTCGTTCAAATTAATTTCACAAATCCTAAAAAAGCGGTTAAATAATTAAAAGCGGCTAAAAGGTTAAAAGTGCACAACAGGTTTAAAGCATGTAAACTCAGATAATTAGGTCAATTATTAAAAGTTGAGCGACCGTGCTAAAATCACGGAATCTGGGGATGCCTAACACCTTCTCCCGAGTTAACAGAATTCCTTACCTAGTTTTCTGGTTTCGTAGACTTTTAAATAAAGTCGATTTTCCTCGATTTGGGATTTAAAAATAAAGCAGTGACTTGGGACACCATATAATTATCCCAAGTGGCGACTCTGAAAATAAATAAATAATCTCATTTCGAATAATGTCACATAAATTGGAAAAAACTCCCTTATATCCCCTTCCGGGTGTAAACAAAAGGAGGCGTGACACTCCTCACACAAGTAACACACAACAATAATAGCCTAAGGGGATGAATTTCCTCTTACAAGGTTAGACAAGAGACTTACCTCGTGTCCAAGCTTACTTCTGGCCCGCTAATCTGCTCTAAAAGTCCCAAATCGATGTTGAACAACCCGAAACTAGTCAAATGTGATATAATTTAACAATATATACTCAAAAGTTCATAATTTATCTATTGGAGTACTTACCCAACCCAAATTGAAAGATTTCTAAAAATCACCACTGGCCCCCCTGCCCGGATTTTAGAAATTATCGAATATAATTGTTACTCATAACCTCAGGAACTCAAATATATAATTATATTTTACTTAATTCCATAACCATTTCCATGGTAAAATCCCATTTTCTTACCAAAACCCAAGGCTCTTCACCAATACCACAAGATTTCAAAAAAATTCCTTGTTTAATCTACTTAAAAACCGCGTAATTAACTTGAAAATGGGTGGCAGTTACGTACCTTAGGATATTAATGAGAATCCCCCTCAAATGTACTCCCGAAATTGCCCAAGACCAAATGAAGTGTGAGGAAAAATATCCTAAGTCTTAGATTAAAAGCCTCACTGCCCCACCAATTTTCACACATATGGCTCTACTTTTGCGGAAAAATCCTCCCAGGTGCGGCATCTACGAACCTACTTCTGCTGAAAGGTTGTTGCATCTGAGAACCCAAGTCTGCTGGCCCTACTTCGCATCTGCAGATCCTTCACCGTAGAAGCAATTTCGCTTCTGCAGACCACTAGTGATCCCACTCTTAGCCGCTTCTGCGAGCTCGCACCTACGGCTAAATCTACGCAGGTGCAAAAGCACTAGAACTAAAGCCACCAGTAGTTTCCCCCATGTCCAATTCCAATCTGTTTCGCATCCGGGGGCCCCGAGGTCCCATCCAATCGCACTCACACATTTAACAACATAATATGGACTCACTCATGTGATCGAAGCACCAAAATAACATCTAGAATTATGAATCGGGCACTAAAACGTATGAATTAGACATAAAACTCAAAAACTTCTAAAAACACTTCCGTGCGTCCATTCCTATCAAACCAACTCGGAACAATGCCAAATTTTGCGTGCAAGTCATAAACTAGCGTATGAAACTATTCCTAGGCTCGGAATCCCAAATGGACCTCGATAACACCAAACTCTACTCTAAACCAAACTTAAAGAACTTTAAAACATTGAATGCGCCAAATTTCAACATTGAGCGCCGAAATGATCCCGGGTCATCTGAAACCCGATCCGAACGTATGCCCAAGTCCAGAATCATCATACAAACCTATAGGGACCGTCAATTCTCATGTCTGAGGTTGTTTACTCAAAACATTGACTCAAGTCAAACTTAACCATTAAAGGCTACTATTAAAGAAATAAGTGTTTCGATTTCAACCCGAACCCTTCCAAACCTTTTCACGACCCTAACCCCGAACCTGGTCGTGATGGCGCCTCTCATGAAGACAAGGCTAGCCAACTAAACCCAATTCACTTGTTAAAGCAGTTAAACAACATGAAAGCAATCTAAAACATGATTTAGAGATAATAAGTAGCGGAAATACAACCCGACACAGCCCTAACCGGGGTGTCACAAGTCATGAGCATTTATAAGTCATATACAATTCTGCTAAAATCATAACCTAGTACAAATGTCTGAAAAAAGAACAGGATCAATAAAGGAGTAGAGACACGGGGGTTGCGGACGTCAATAGCTACCTCGTAATCTCCGAACATCGCCTGAAGCTGGAGGAATTAGCACTCGGGAGCAGAACCAATAATGCCTGAATCTGCACACAGGGTGCAGGGAGTAAAGTGAGTACTCCAACTCAGTAAGTAACAAATGTAAATAATGACTGAGTAAGAAAACATGTAAGGCACACGACATTCTATATTGAAGCAAAAAAATCATTTAAAAGCAGTAAACCATTGAAAAATCAAGTAAAATCCTCTTCCAACAAGTGAACAAGTAATTGACATGTAATTAAGGTAAAGTAAACAAATAGAAGTTCCCCCCTCAGGCATAGTATCCGCCCCTCGGGCAACATCTCAGAACAATACCAGCCCATCTGGCTCAATCTCACATCACAATGGGTACCTGCGCTCACTGGGGGTGTGCAGACTCCTTGAGGGACCCCTTACGGCCCAAGCGTAATAACAAGCCATCTCGTGGCATCAAATCTAGGCCCTCGGCCTCATATCAATCAAGCCACCTTGTGGCGTACATATCTCAAGCCGTCGGCATATAATCAGTATCAGTGCTTCCTCACAACGTAGGCCCTCGGCCTTACTCAGTCAAAAATCATCACAAGCCTCTCAGGCAATGGTAAAACAGTGTTTCTCAGCCTAAACATTATTTAAAATATCATTTAAGTCTTAAAATTGAGTAAACATGGATGAGTAGTAAAACACTGAAATTAACATGACTGAGTTCAAGAAATAAGTCAAAGCATTGAGGAAATAATAATGAAAATCCCCGAAGGATTCAAATATTTGGCACGAAGCCCAAATATGGCATTCAGCCCAAATAATGATGATAGCAAGTAGTTTTCAGTCAAATGCGCGGTAAAATCATCAACCGGGACGGACCAAGTCACAATCCCCAATAGTGCACGACCCCACGCTCGTCATCAAGCGTGTGTCATACCTCAATATAGCATTATGATATGCAAATCTGGGGTTTCAAACTCTGAGAACATCATTTACAATCATTACTCACCTCGAATCGGCTAAATCTCTAGCTCGAGATCCCTTTGCCCCTCGAATTGGCCTCCACACACGTCGAATCTATCCAAACCCAGAACGGGGGCATCAAAATATGCTAAGGGAACGAAGCCCAAGCGAAAACAATCAATAATTGGCACAAATCCGAAAATTACCAAAACTTGACCCTCGGGCCCATGACTCGGAATTCAATAATTTTTGCATCAACGGAATCCTTATCCTCCCACAAGTGTATACATATCAAGAATACTAAAATTGGAGTCCAAATGACCCTTCAAATCCTCATTTAAAAGCCTCTTAAGCTCAAGCCCTAATCTCCCTTTTTAGCCCTTTAATTCCTTTAATTACAGCCTTAATCCATGAAATACTACCATAGAAATGTGTTTTAGGTCCAAAATCCTTACCTTAACGAAGTCTCCTTGATTTCTCTCTTCAAAATCGCCCAAAGCTCCCGAATCCGGGTTTAAAAATGGTGAAAACCTTCAAAAATTGTGAAGGAAGACTTATATACATTCTTCCCAAGGACACCCGCATCTGCAGTCCAAAACCCGCTTCTGCGGTGCCACATTTGCGCTTAAATCCTCCGCTTCTGCGGAAATCACTTATCCAACCTAAACTGCATTTGCGACCATATTTCCGCATCTGCGACATCGCAGATGCGGTCTCCTTACCGCTTCTGCGGTCTCAGCTCACCTGACCAATTTTCGCTTTTGCGGCCAACTCTCCGCTTATGTGGCGCCGCACCTGCGGTCCGCAATCCGCAGGTGCGAAAATACTAGAATCAGTTGTTGCAACAAAATTCCAACTTCTCCATTAACCATCCAAAATCACCCCGAGGCCCCCAGGACCTCAACCAAAAGCACAAACATAACCCAATACCTTATTCAAATTTGTTCCAATCATCAAAACACCTGAAACAACATCAAATCACCCAAAACACATCGGATTCAAGCCAAATTTTCTAAAATCTTCCAAATTCCACTTTCGATCAAAAACCTAACCAAACCACGTCTGAATGACCTGAAAATTTACACACACATCCCAAATGACCCAAAAAAGCTACTGCAACTCTCGGAATTCCATTCCAACCCCTATTTCAAAATCTCGCCTACCAACCGGAAATCGCCAAAATATCAACTTCGCCAATTCAAGCCTAATACTACTCCGAACCTCCAAAACTCATTCCGATCATGCTCCTAAGCCATAAATCACCTCCTGAAGCTAACCGAACCATCGGAACTCACATCCGAGCCCTCTAACAAATAAGTCAACATCCGGTTGACTTTTCCAACTTAAACTTCCTTAAAAAAGACTAAGTGTCTCATACCTTACCAAAATCATTTCGGACACGATCTGACCAGCCCGATACCACAAAACATGGATAACGAAGCATAAAGAAGCAAAAATGGGGGAAACAGAGTGGTAACTCTTGAGACGACTAGCTGGGTCGTCACATCCTCCCCAACTTAAACAAATGTTCGTCCTCGAACAAGTCAAGAAACATACCTGAAGCTTTAAACAGGTGAGGATATCTGCTCCGCATCTCCCGTTCGGTCTCCTAGGTAGGCTCCTCCATGAGCAGACCTCCCCCCTGCACTTCACTGAAGCTATATCCTTTGACCTCAACTTTCGAACCTGACGGCCCAAAATAGTTATTGGCTCCACATCATAGGTCAAATCATCATCCAACTGAACCGTGCTGAAATCCAAAACATGAGACGGATTCCCAATATACTTTTGAAGCATAGAAACATGAAATACCGGATGCACACTCGACAAGCTGGGTGGCAAAGCAAGCTCATAAGCCACCTCCCCAATTCTCCAAAGCACCTCAAAAGGCCCAATGAACCGCGGACTCAATTTCCCTTTCTTCCCAAATTTCATAACACCCTTCATGGGTGAAACCTTCAATAGAACCTTCTCGCCAACCATGTAGGACACATCTCGAACCTTCCTATTAGCATAACTCTTTTGCCTCGACTGCACTGTACGAAGCCTCTCCTAAATCAACTTCACATTCTCCAAAGCATCCTGCACCAAATCAGTCCCCAGTAGCCTAGCCTTACTGAGCTCGAACCAACCAACTAGAGATCTACACCACCTCCCATACAAAGCCTCATATGGAGCCATCTGAGTACTCGACTGGTAGTTGTCACACCTCCTTTTTACACACCCGATGGGGTATAGGGGAGTTTTTCCAATTAAAGCGACATTATTCGAAATGGGATTATTTATTTATCAGAGTCGCCACTTGGGATAGTTTATTTGGTGTCCCAAATCACCAGTTTATTTTAAATCCTAAATTGAGGAAATTTTGACTTTATTTAAAAGTCTGCGAAACTAGAAATTCTAGATAAGGAATTCTGTTAACCCGTGAGAAGGTGTTAGGCATTCCCGGGTTCCGTGGTTCGAGCACGGTCGCTTAAACTATTAATAATTGGCCTATTATTGTACACTTATAGTTTTGGAACACACCGCAAACCACGCTACCTGAAATGCACCCGCGATTCGCGACATGTTTATTTTAATTATTGTTCGAAGTTATGATCGGGTCACATGAAATGCACACCCGAATTGGGGATTACGTATCGTGACCATGGGAACCGTACCCATAGTCACGATGATTTATTTAATTGT
Source organism: Nicotiana tabacum (assembly GCF_000715075.1). Classification (NCBI taxonomy): domain Eukaryota; kingdom Viridiplantae; phylum Streptophyta; class Magnoliopsida; order Solanales; family Solanaceae; genus Nicotiana; species Nicotiana tabacum. The sequence continues at coordinate 69,640,857 of NC_134090.1, read as the reverse complement.
GCCTAAAGCAAGCTACGGATATTTATAAATTGTGTTATCTCTAAATCAATGGTAGTGGGGCCTATTTTGTCCAATATATTATAGTATGTATTAATGGAAATCTCATCTACGTTCACTTGGTGTCACGGAACAAAGCTTCTTATTCTCATTATAAATTGACGCCAAATCCAATATGGTTCAACTTTTATAGTATTGGCAATTACACTTTAAACATGCCAAGAAAATTGCTAACACTACCATAACGCTACCATAGTATATAATTATGTTATAAAATTTAGATTGATATCTAAAACAAAGATTTAATTTTTTACAGCAGACCTAATGTGGTAACATAAATAATGAAATAAATAACTTACTGTAATAAGTTAAAATACTCTAATATAAGAAGGATTTAATTACTAACTACCTGACAATACATAGTAAACACGTTTCACATTATATCAGAGTAATCAACTTCTACAATAAATGGATGAGCAATAAGAAAGTGTGGGAGATGACCTGAATTGATTCAGAGACCACCCGTCAAAAGCTAATGACTTTTCTAAGGTCCCACGAAAATTCAGGACCGGCACCAGCGGTCAAGATCAGGAACCGACGACCACGAACAGAACCTGAATCGGCAACCGAAAAACTCGAAAACTCTCAATCCTACCGCAAAGCTCATAAGATGAATAATAATCACCGTTGAAGTACCATCAAAAAGGATGCAATGGTGTAGTCAATCAAGTTACCAAGTAAACTCCATGTAAAGAACAAAATATTTAACTTTACTGGATTTTTACGATGACAACTTCAATCAACAAAAGGGTCGTTTGGTAGCCCGTTCAATCAACAAAGGGGAATTATATGAAGAATGCTCAAGGTCTTGCAAAAGAAACTGAAATTTTGACTTAACCCATGAGAAATCCCTCAAGGCGAAATAGAGAGTAATCTTTGTGTTCTTATGTGTGTCCAAACATGCTCTCAATTTTCGAGAGAATCAGATCTTCGTTCTTGGGGTGGGCGGCGATTGAATTTTTGTCCAGAAAGGGGTCTGCCGTTCTTAGCCCTTTTTTTAGGAATTGGAATCTTAGGTAGGGTTTCTATAATTGGGTACCTTATATGGAGGGGGAAAGGGATGATGACCATTGGATTAGAAGGAAATAGATGGCTAGGATTAAATCTTGCACTTAAATGGGCTAATGGGTTGGGAAGAATGGGCTAAGGGTAATTGGGTTGGACCATATCTTTTGAGTTTGAACATAGGCTAAAAAGACCAAATAATACAATATATCTATAAAAATGTAAAAATCAATCTAAATTAAAATAAACTAATATAAAACTAAATACTACGAGGTGAAACTAATTTTTTTGTATTTTCAAAAGTATAATACTATAAATATAAATATACTAATTGACTTTAACCTAAAGAGAAAATATTTTTGTAATTTTTATTTTTTGTGATAAAATAAAGCAAAAATAGTCAAAATTAGTTGAAATAACTATATTAGGCCTAAACTAAATATTTACACGCTGAAATATATAAAATCTTGGGGAGGGTCAAAAATCACATGTCAGCTGTCACTCTTTGACTGGAAACGCGAAGAGTTTTTAGACAAAGAACGACGAGGTAGGTTTTTTGACCAGACCCTTATTTAGAGAGATCAAAAACTAAAAGAAAAGAAAATGTGATCGAGCCCTGGTATCTGAGCTGCCGACATATCCTTGGCTATAAAGGAATCAAGCCACGTGTAGTTCAGAAGTGAATGAGGTGATGGAGTGTAACGAGGTGGAGAGCCGAGTGACGTTCCGTTCCATCGAGGTTCCGATCTGCAATCCTATTATTACATCAAAATCAAAAATGAAAAAGACTAACTAAGTCTATCAGCTACGAGTTACAAAATTCATATCTATGAGTCTTCTGAAGCTTGATCTTGAGTATTGGTTGGTTCTTCATGCGGATTATGATCTGAATTTTGATGCTTGTTAGCTGCAGGTACTGGTTCATTCCTTTTTCAATTTCTCAGATCAAGGCGGGACATGCAAAGCTTGTGACTTTAATCACGTCTTGGATTCACTTCCGTCTTTCTTTCTTTTTTTGAATTGAGACTACTTTTATTGGCCATCTCGGATTGTTGACTCGCATTCTTGCCGCGAGCTTCTGCTACTTCTAACTTGGATTGAACTCAGAAATGACTTCCCTTGTTCTCCAGGTGGGCGCCTGATTGCTAAAACTTGAACTGACTTCCTTTGAAACTTGAACTGCTTTCCCTTGAAACTCGAACTGTTTTCCTTCGAAACTTGAACTGTCTTCCTTCGAAACTATTTTTCCTTGAAACTTGAACTGTCTTCCCGTGTTCTTCAGGTGGGCGCCTAATTGCTAAACTTGACCTGTCTTCCTTCGAAGCTTGAACCGTTTTCCCTTGTTCTCCAGGTGGGCGCCTGATTGCTGAACTTGACCTGTCCTCCTTTGAAACTGCTTTCCCTTGAAACTTGATTGTCTTCCTCTGAAACTTGAGCTAATTTCCCTTGTTCTAAAGGTGGGCACCTGATACCACAACAAAACAGACAAAACAAAATAAACTTTTCTGCCCTAGTTTGGTACCGGGAACATCTGTAAGTGTTAATCGAATCCTGTTATCCAAAAGAGTTCTGTAAAATTAAAAAGCTAAACCCATTATCTAGGAGGGTTCTTAAAAACTTTAAAATTAACTCTCATTATCTAGGAGGGTCCTGATTTCAAGACAACTAAAGATTGATAACTTAAGAAAACTAAAATTGACCCCTTATTTTTCTTTTTTTTTCAAATCCAGACTTCCCTTTTTTTTCAATCCAGGCTTCCCTTTTTTTTTAAATTATTATCCCAGGAGAAAATTCATCGGACTAGACTTTCTATTTTAAGAGAAAGATTCATCAGACTAAGATTTTGATCCTAGGAGAAAGTTCATCAGACTAGGTCTCTTTTCTACTTCTTTTGGTATCTTAGGAGAAAGATTCATCAGACTAAGATTTCTATCCTAGGAGAAAGTTCATCAGACTAGGTCTTCTATCTTAGAAAAAAAAATTCATCAGACTAAGATTGCGATCCTAGGAGAAAGTTCATCAAACTAGGTCTCTTTTTTTTGGTATCTTAGGAGAAAGATTCATCAGACTAAGATTTCTATCCTAGGAGAAAATTCATCAGACTAGGTTTCCTATCTTAGGAGAAAGATTCATCAGACTAAGATTTTGATCCTAGGAGAAAATTCATCAGACTACGTCCTTTTTTGTTATCTTAGGAGAAAGGTTCACCAGTCTAAGATTTGATCCTAGGAGAAAGTTCATCAGACTAGGTTTTCTATCTTAGGAGAAAGATTCATCAGACCAAGATTTCTATCCTAGGAGAAAGTTCATCTGACTAGGTCTTCTATCTTAGGAGAAAAATTCATCAGACTAAGATTTCTCTTGGAAGGAAAATCCATCAGACTAGGATGTATTGCCCTAGGAGGAAAAATGTGAAGAGCAATGGCAAGATTTTTATGCACATTAACAAGACAAATAAAGGTAAAAATTTGAGAAACTTCCCTTCGTCGGCTCTTCTCTTCTTTTCTTTGTCTTTTTTTTTATATATATTTTTCTTTTCTTTTTCTCTTTTTTTTTCCCTTCTTTCTTTTTTTTTGAACCACTTTCCTTGCACTGCTTTGTTCCTGTTTCACACAAAGAAAATTTTGTCAGTTTTGAAAGTGGTGGTCGGTTTGTGGCCTTGAGTCTTGGGCAGCTTGGATTTTGTTCGATCATCTTGAGTCGGTCTCAAGAGACTTTTGTTCTGCATCAACTCTGATTGTTTCACACCCATTACCATTTGTATTTGCAGCTCAAACAGCTTTATCCCAACTGGAGATCTTTGCTTAGGGAACCTTTCCTGATATCTTGAATGACTTCCTACTTTTTGAGTAATTTGTCTGTCAGAGAGAATCACAAGTTATCTTTGCTTGCTTTAACCGAATAGGCTGACAAGAGTCTTTTGGGGAGAAACCTTTGCATGAATTCTCCAAGGCATGTTGACAATAACAACTGAGTGTGCTAGCCAAATTTATTTTATGCAACTGAAAAGCTAGTAGCAGAATTTGAAATCTTTTCTTGTTTGTTTTGATAAGGACTAACTCAGAGTGAAGGACAAAATGATGCGAAGAAACAATATTAACAAGAGATGCCCTCATCAGGAAGGGCGGAAGGAAGAGTTTTTCTTTTACTTTTTTTTAGAAAGAAAGAAAAGGCTTTTTTTAATGAGGTAACTAGCTTTAATGATCATGACATGCATTTTGGACTTAACGGCCTAATCTAACAAACTGATCCAAATTTCCCTTTTCAACATTCTTATGATCTTTGGAGTCGGGCTTGTTCGTCCCAATTCTTTGCATCAACTTCATGTCTCACTTTCGGCTAGCGGTGCCCCGAGGGGTTTACACCAACAAATCTCTCTCATTTATTCATCGCTGCTTGCAGTCGTCTTACAGTGCCCGTGAAGATTTTTCACTAGTAAGAGTCTCTCATTTTCTTTTTTGTTTTTTTTTTTTTTTTTGCTTTCTTGAGGAACTTGACAGTACTCTATGTCGTGTGAAAACCATTGTTCATTGCATGCTTCTCTTGGCATTCTCGAAGGCATATCGGGAGGTCTTTATTTGGAAGGTTTTGGATAGTGTTGGAAAGAAGAGTCGGCATGAAGGCTCAAAGTAAACTCAAAATGAGGAGTTGTAGACTTACAACTTTTGGAATCGACTCTTTCAAAAGTGAAATAAAATCTCTGCCCCAGTTTCAGCTATTTGGGATTTTTCTTTCTTTTTTTTTTTGAATTCTTATTTGGTTGGACCGAACCGTGAAGCTGCCTACGTATCCTTTTTTTAAGGAATCAAGTCGAACGTAGTTTAAACATCTGACCTAAATTTTTGTATCTTTCTTTCTGTTTCTTTTTTTTTTCTTTTTTCTTTTTGTTTTCAAAACAAGTTGTCCCAACTTCTATTTTCTGGTGGCATGGACCTTTGACAATTCTTTTCTTCTTCATTTTATTTTTTTTCCACTTGAACTTTCTAAGAATTTCCCCAGTTTGCACTCTTGGGATATGGACTTTTCTCCTTCTTTTTTCTTTTTTTCATTTTTTTTACTCTTGAATCTAAACTTGATTCCAAAAGAGGGTGGTCAAAGAAAATAACACAGGCTCAAAAGGGGTAACAAAGGGTATAAAGTGTTTGGATAGCAGAAAAAGGGTCTCCCAACCTCGAGAACGCCAATTATAGTATCTTTTCGCGATCACAGCATTGACGAACATGTCTGTCTTCTTGGTGTGTCGTGGTCACAAGACACTTTCCATCCCTTAATGTCAAACTTTCTAACAAACTTCAATTGATTAAATATCCTCAAGCTCGATCTTCACAATGATTTGAAGGTGAATTTTACTCGAACTTAATTCCAAAGTATTTCAACTCTTTATTCATCCTCAAAGTGTTTTTTTTTCAGTTATCCTATTCCACATTAAATCAGTTTGTAAGATCTGGCCAAAATTTCTGCATGTATGTCATGTCATTAGAACTAGCGAGAAAAGAACTAGGAATAGAATGACACAAAAGGACAAATTGTATTTTATTGAATAAGGATGGAAGAGTTTGACAACTAAACAAGCAACCTAAAATCCGAGTTATAACCCTAAAATAACTCGGATAATGAAAATAGCAACAAAAACAGACAGATATGACTCACACAAACATAATAGAATGATAGAAGGGTTTGACTCAATAAAACAAATAAAATCTGGATCACAACCCTGAAATAAACCATATAACAGAAACAACATCAAAACAAACTACCAAGATTCATTCCTAGTGAGGAGAGAAGGACTTTTCAATTGCTAAGCTTGACATTTAGCTACAAGTTTGCTCATCAGAATCACCATGGCCTTCTCCAATTCCAGTCGGCAAGTTCCCGAAAGGATTCTCATACTCTATGTCACCAGGAATTATCCCCACAAAGTGTGCATCATCATGTGCAGGTAAAGGATTCTACATAATATTCTGGGTGTCACTGTCTTGGATCACAATCAAATTTTTCCTGATTCATCCTTTCTATTTCTCTTTTCAAATCCCGACAACTTTCAATATTGTGCCACTGGGCATTGGAATGGTATTCGCACCTTTTAGAAGGGTCAAAGCTTCTTGCACGTGGGTCCACATGATTTGGAGGAATGGGTGCAATCATGTCATAATGCTTTAACTTCTCAAATAAGCTTGCATAGGAATCTTCTATTGGTGTAAAATTAAATTTCAACTTTTGTTCCCCTTTATACCTCTGGCCTGGATGTAGGTTATAGGGCACCGAAAAATTTTGTGGAGGCTGGTGGAAATTTTGTGATGCTCGTGCTCGCCTTCTGGGGTGTTTTGGTGGTTGGACAACATACTGAGGTGGAGCGACAGAGTATTGTGGGTTCTGAGGGGGGATAGTAATGCTCAGGCGAGTTATTGGAAAATAGACGAGGTTGTTCATACCTTCGAGACGTTCTTATAGGATCTCTTCTCGACCCCGATGTCATCATGATTTCTTCGTCCTTCTCATTCGTGTCACTAAAATTATCAAATTCAATTTGGACAGCCTGAGTTGCAGCTTTGGGAGCTGCTTGACTTATAATCCTGCCTGTCTTAAGGCCATTCTCTACCATTTCTCCAATTTTGATTGCTTCCGAGAAGGATTTACCCATTACAGACATCATGTTTTGAAAATAATTTGGCGCTTGAGCTTGAAGAAAGACAGTGATTAGCTCGTGGTCATCCATGGGTGGCTTAACTCTAGATGTTTGCTCTCTCCATTTAATGGAATATTCCCTAAAACTTTCAGTTGGTTTCTTTTTCAAGTTTGAAAGGGAATTGCGATCTGGGGCAATGTCGATGTTGTATTGGAATTGTTTGATAAAGGCCTGTGCCATGTCATCCCAGACATACCAGCTGTGAGCACGTGATTTTTGTTTCGCGCGACAATCGCTCCAAAAGAAATAAAAAATAATAACAATTGGTCCTGCTGTACAATTTTTGGATTTTTACATGGCACTTTGTTAATTATTTACGATTTTTGCCCATTTTATTTTATTAAAACAAAATACAAAAAATGTATGTGTCATGCGTAATTTGAACCATAATCCGGTTGCTAAATAGAAAATCATAAATAGGCATCTTGGTCCGTGATTTTTGTTTTGTTTGATTTTACCTGTTTTGAAATATTTTAATGTGTGTGCAAATAATTGTATTAAGTGTTTATTTAATTTTAATTTGATTTACTTAGGTTTGTTTTTAAAATAAAGAAGAAAATCAAATAATAAAAAAAAAATCTTTTTTCCGGACTTGGGCCAATTTTTTCAAAATTGGCCCAAACAAACTAAGCCCAAAACCCAGGCCTGCCCGGTCCGTGACCAGCCTACTCCGAGAACATACAAACGACGTCGTTTTAATCCAGGCTGATCTGAGCCGTTGATCTCTGAAAGATCAACGGCCAAGATCTCTCACCCCGAGCCCACTAACAGACCCGACCCGTCTCACCCGGACCGACCCCAACCCTTTACCCTTGAAACGACGCCGTTCCCTGTTAGTCGAAGGATCCTGGCCCTTCATCACATCTCATCCAACGGCCAGGATCCACCTACCCACTAACTATATAAGCTCGTAACCTTACCCTGCCCCCCCTATCCGAACCCCAGCCTTCATCGTCTTCAACCCCAAACCCTAGAGCCGCCTATGTACCCCTTCACCATGAAAGCCGGTGGCATGAATGCCGATGACCTTCACCTTAACACCCTAAAACCACCTTGACACCCTGAACATGGATCTGTAGTCCGTTTAGTTCGAATCATCCTCTAGGTCCTCGAATCTTCATTTGAAGATTCGAGCAAAACTCGATCTACACCGATCTGCCTTAGATTCATACCAGACAACCCTCGGACCCCCCTCGTGACCAAACCATGTTTGGTTTGGTCCGAATCTAACCCTGGAAGCCCAAGTTCCAAATCTACCTTCCACAAAACCTAAAAACCCCAAGCCTGGTCCGTACCTGTTAAGCCAAGAGGTTAGGGCCTAATGGACCTTAATCGAAGTGTTTCTCATCTGAGAAACACTTCGATTAAAGTCCGTTCAGCCTTAAGAAAGGTCTGTTCGAATCCAAGTTAAGATTTTTTGATTTTTCGGGTTTTAAGGTGAGTTTGCTTTCTTTTCTTTATTTGTTTTAGTCCATGTGATTGTTCTAAAAGCTGTTCATGTTTGGTGAAATCTGTTGTTTTGAGTTTTATTAACTGTGTCCTGTCTACCTTGCCCGAGCCTTTGTGTTTGATTGTTTCTTTCTTCTACTTGTTACTGATAATGTGTATATGTGTATGTGCTGTGCGAATAATTGAACTTCAAATTTGAACTGATTAACTGATTCCTCGAGTACAATTCTGCTTAGTCAATATAATTCAAATCATGTGCTGGATACTTTTAAATGTCTGATTTTGGCTACGATTGTACCTGTTATGATTAATATAGTCGAGTCGACATATGTCGTCAATTAGTTTTAACTATCTGAACAATAACAAATTGACCTGCTGCAGTTAAACATTGCCTGAATCAATTAAGAACTGAGTCTAGTGCTTATAATTGTTAATTTGAATCAGAAATGTAAAATCAATGTTTTGTTTAGTTAAAGTTTTGAAATTGGAGGGCATGTGCACTTGTGCACAACATGTGCATTTGTGAACAGCCTGTGCCCTGCCTAAGGGCTTTTTGAATTAAATAGTTTGACAGCATATGCTATCAGACTACATCCTGCTGCCCACACCCTACTTTAGTTTCAGAAATAATAAACATTACTAAAGGTAAGCCTGCCAAGGGAATATCATGGGGTTTTTGTTTATACTTAATTAGCTAAGTGGAAACTGAAAAGGGGCAGCACATGGGAGGGTATTCTGATGGTCTAAACAGGCTGTTAAAGGGATGACTTTAGGCTTATAAAAGAGGAGGACTTCCATCAGTTTTAGGGATAGAGATAGGAGGGAAGACATCTGATTAGAGAGACAGACATAGGGGATTCAGACTGAATCATTGAGGGCTGAAGTTCTGAGAAATAGAGACACACACAGAGACACACATTGATAAGAACAGAGTGAATTGAGAGGGAACACTTTTAGAAGAGTGAAGTTCTAAAAACAGAAAACTGGAAAAGAACTTTGTCTGATTAACTCAGACAGACAAAACTAGAAATTGCATTCTTCTCTGCTGTCTTGATTTCACTAGCCTTGATCTGTTTGTTCAACACTGATTTCTTCTAAATCCAATTGAGTCTGCTGGTTGTCTGTTGGTTTACTCTGGAACTTGGTCTAGTTGTTTTCTTAATTCTACTTGCCTCGTTTGTGGTTGCTGCTGCTGTTCTGCTTTCTGCTGTTGCTGACCCCTTTGCTTCCACTTCTTCTTTGCATTTCAGTATTCAGTATTCAGGTACACATTTCAAGTCCCATGTTGGTGTAAACTGTAACAGTTCGAAAGCATGAAATGAAAGGAGTTCGAAGAAGTTTAAATGTCTGTTTGTAATGCTCATGGTCTATTGATTTCTTTGTATAAATTGATTAGTGTGTAATTCAATAGCAAAAAAATCTAGTTAGTTAATACTTAACTGAGTTTTAGCCTCTTGTATCTTAGTTTATAGTTGTTTGTTGATATGAGTTAAGTAATGGTACAGTACGTAGAATGTACAAATATTTGACATAGTGACTGACCGGATTCCTGTTTAGCTATAATGATATGCATAGGATAGAATACTTCCACCTTACACAATGATGTTCTGTTTTATTTTAGTTTCTTTCATCAGGACCCGCTAGGCAGTATATAGGAGCACGTTCGAACCCCCAGTGGTAATAATGCCTAGTGGGTTAATTCCCTTAATCTAGCCTAAATGAGTCTAGTTTGAATTCAATTCAAGAGATGTTTTGGATATAAGCATAGCATTTTGTCATGTAATTTCTTTGTCAAATTAGAACATTTCTCATAAAGTATGACGTTTTTTTACTTTATAAATAATTAATCAGAAATTGATAAGAATTAGGCCCAAAGCATATACTTGAATTGACATGTATCTTCCTTCTTCTATTTTAGACTGAACATAGTAAAGATGTAGTCACTGCAGGTTTATCCTTTTAAATAAAATGAGACGAGCCTCGACAAACAAAATGCACAAGCTGCGGGGCCCTCTAAATGTATATATTAAAATACTTAGAATTCGGGACAGGCCGTTTAGCGAATTTCACGGCCTTCCCAAAATAACAATACACTAGTTGCTTTAGGTGCGCCTTTAATGATTTAACCTTCTTAAACACGGGTGCACATTGATGTGACCCAAATTCAAATCTCAACGGAGTCAAAATGTGTTAACAACTACGGGTGCATTGATTGTGACGTGGTTCGAGATGCATTTTCACGACGTTGCAATTCTATAAAAATAAATGATAATAATAAAAGCGATTTAAACTTAATAAAAGCACATAAATCACAACATGTATTTAAATCATATATTTAGCCATTATAACAATTTAAGCGACCGTGCTAGAACCACGGGATTCGAGGGTGCCTAACACCTTCCCTCGGGTCAACAGAATTCCTTACTTAGAATTTCTGGTTCGCAGACTTCATTTGGAAAAGTCGAAAATTTCCTCGATTTGGGATTCAAGATAAACCGGTGACTTGGGACACCAAAAGCCAAACCTTTCCCAAGTGGTGACTCTGAATTAAATAAATAATCCCATTTCGAATATTGTCACTTAAATTGGAAAAACTCCCCTCGCGCATTCTACCCTTCGGGGCGGGGCGCGCAAAAAGGAGGTGTGACAGCTCTGGCGACTCTGCTGGGTATTTAACCCAGAACCACTGGTTCAGGGTTCAAGAATTCGAGCTTAGAATAATTGTTATATTTGGCTTTATTATCTGATCTTTATTACATGTTTTTGCATAACGTGCTAAATGTTGTCTTTTACCGCTTTGATATTATCTGAACTGTATATAAACTGTGCCGAAACCCTTCTCTTCTTACCTCCGGGGAGAAGCTCGCTGGTCGAGACTCCCTATTTTGTTAGTGTCGATACCTGAAATAAGAAAGAGGTCGGACAAGTTACAAAGCCGGACGATCTCGCGAGTCCCCGGTACGTAGCCCCCTCCTGGACTCGAGTTGTCCGCTCGGGTACACAGTCTAGAGCAAATACCCAGGGTATAAACCTAGTATAACGAAACTTCATGCCGGATCCTTAGTAGGAACGTTTATTTGCATCATGTTGCATTTGACTTAGGGGGCTCAACACAGGGGTTGGGTCCGTCTAGGACAGGCAACCTGAAACGAAAAGACCATCCTGCTGCATCCTATTTGTTTTGCGCATTTATTTGCTTCAGTTCCGCATGCTGACCGGTTTCTAAAAATAAAAGGAAAAAATAACAGCGTAGGGAGATAATTACTTCTTTTGGAAAAAACCAATGTCCGAGTAGTGTCGAAACCTCGCCGGAATTTCTTCTAAAAAATATATTTATATAAAAAAAAGATTGTCTTCTAGTTTGATTTTTTTTTTAAAAAAAAATATAATATAAAAGTTTTCTTTTTATCACTTTCAAAATCAAAAAAAAGAGAAGGTATTTATTTAAAAGTAAAAAAAAACGGAAAATTCATAATTCAAATAAAAAATGTTATTTTCTTTCGTAGTACCCCTTTTATAAAATCAGACTAATAGTCCAAATATTTCCTTAAAAAAAAACAAAAAATTCTATAGTCTCTATCTCTTTTCAAAAGAAAAAATAAAATAAAAAATATATTCTTGTTTTCTAGGTCTATTTGATTTTCTCTATTCACGATATGCCCGAACTACGCCGGTTTGATTCTCACCGGATGTGAGATACGTAGGCAACCCTCGTCGGGTTCAATCCCCATTTTTGCTAAAATAGCCAAAATCAATGAATAAAAAAAATGTGTTCCAAACTTTAAAAAGAGTCGTAAATAAATCGGGTGATGCTGTTTTGTCATAAATAGCCGAATGATCCCGAAAGGGACGCCGGAAGGCTGACTTTGCATAAATAGCCACCTTTGGGTCTTGTTTAGTATTTTGTCCAGTTGACCCACACGGCCTTAAAATCTTCGTCCTCAAGGTGTTTAAAGGCCGTGTTCAAAACTTAATCCCTTTTGTAAAATATTTTTGAGTCAAAATCATTTTTGTTGAAATCACCTTAATAAATGTGCAGGATTAGCACGATGCAAAATGAACATTTTTCAATAATGACCAAAATCCCTGTCAAGTTACGGCTATGGTGGAATGATCTAGGTGCTGAAGGACAAAATGAGGTCAAGAAACATCTGAAAGGTCTCGTGGGTTTGTTGGAAATCCAGCCTCGGGGAGATATCATAAGAGCTTTGGTTACCTACTGGGACCCGGCGCACAATGTTTTCCATTTCTCTGATTTTGAACTCACCCCCACTTTGGAAGAAATGGCCGGATACATCGGGAATGTTGAACTTCCCTTGAGGCAAAAATACTTGGTCGCCCCAAGAGTTGTCACGGTACATAGGTTCCTAGATTCATTGAAGATACCTAGAACAGTCCACAACCCGGATCTGGCAGCCGGATTTTGTACTCCATGCTTCATATATGATAGGTACGGTCATGAGGGGGGATTCAATAATCCAATCAACAAACTGTGCAGCAAAGGAGTTCGTCAGAAGTGGGACAAGCACAGACGGGTAGCGTTTATGATGATGTTCCTGGGCCTTCTGGTATTTCTAAGAAAAGACGGAAACATTGATTTGAAGATATCAGGGGTCGTCAGCACTTTACTCACGCAAAGTGACAGTACTCTCGCACCTATGGTGGTATCTGACATCTTTCGAGCTCTTACAGCTTGTAAAGCTGGGGGAAATTTCTTCAAAGGTTGTAACTTGCTCCTACAGATATGGATGACCGAGCACCTCTGCCATCATTCCGAGATTTTGAGCCATGGTTCCCCGGAAAAGACCCGCATAGAAGAATCTTACACGAGAACCAAAGAGATCAGTTTGCCCAAAGGAGTCCTGGCATGGACCTCGTTCTTTCAAGCTCTTACTGCCAGCCAAGTACAATGGACGTTGGGATGGTTGCCTGTTGATGAGATCCTATATACGTCAGCAGCTAAAACTCATTTCTTACTGATGGGGCTTAAGAGCATTCAACCTTATGCACCCTGCCGAGTTTTGAGACAGTTCGGAAGATGCCAGACAGTACCTCATGAGGAAGATCTTAGCACTCAAGCAGTTGAGATAAGTCCTAACGGACAATTCCCAGAAGCAAAGATTCGCCAAATCTGGAGTGAGTGTCAATATTTGAAATCAGATACTTGCGTGCGGGATCGAGCCAAAGGAGAGACGGCGCCAGGTTACCTTGCATGGTATAGAAGGGAACTTGAGCATGAAAGGCCAGCTAAGAGACCCCACATCCGGAATTTCACCGAATCATCGCAAAGGCAGTGGGATTGGTTAGCAAAGGAAAGAGGCTATTGCGCCGAAATCAGCAGGTTAAAGCAACAAGTGGAAAGTTTGAAATATGAGCACAACGTGCAAGATTCTACCAATATGGGAGAGCGGAACAGGTTAATTCAGGACAACGAAAGACTCAGAGCCCAGATCAAACAGATAAGGGTGGATGCGGATAAACAGCCAAGGCATCGATCAGACGAGCAGCTGATAAAAAGGCTAAAAGGTGAAATCAGGGAATGGCAAGATGGTTCGGAGAAATCTGAAAATGTCATAGCAGAGCTCAGGGCACAGTGGGATACAAGAGCAGATAAGCATCGCCGATACCTAAATCAATTGGAAGGCGACCACGAGAAAACTGTTGCTAAAATAAACAGAGAGATGGCTACACTTGAGATCAAAGCAGCTAATCAGGCCAAGGGTTTCCAAATTGAGAGCAGATACTGGTACGATTCAATAGCCCAGATGAAGTTGGAAGTACGGCGACTGAAGCACCAACATATACAGGATGCTCAAGTATTCAAGATATGTAGCGATCAGATAAAACGCCTACTCATAGAGAAGAAGCAAACCAGAGATAGGATCAAGGCCATTGCCCATGCCATCACCAGACGATGTCTACGATGTGAGAACATGTCCAGCGTTACCGTCCTCTCGGCAGTGATAGGTTATGTCAAGCAGACTATGCATGAGTTGGAGCAACTTGAGAGGGATCTCACGCCTAGGACCGTGGCGAGGCCGAACGATGCCCCGCGGACACCAATTTTCAAAACCATAATGCACTCATAAGTCAAGCCTGTATCTTAGCATCTTCTGCCTGTTTTTCCCATCAGGGTGATTTTTAGTCTATTTTGAGTCTAGGTTTATTTTAAAAGTTTGCTCTTTCTTTTGCAAAATGTAGTTTGTAATAGACCATTTCGACAATAAAGAGGTTGTTTCTTTTACGCTCATTTGTGTTTTCCGAACTACGTAATAATCTGATTCACGTAGGCATCGTGATACGTAGGCAATCCTCATCGGATCCGGTCGCATTTCTTTTATTGCAAAATAATAAAAATAATATAAAAAAAGGGTAAAAAAAAACTAATAAGGGCAAAAATGCCGGAATGACGCATGCTCTCGTAGCAAACATGTAGTAATCCACTTAACTGTATAGGTGCATCATGCCCAACGTGAGATTGACTATCTGTTATTTGCTGCAAATTAACCGTGCATTTGTCGTTGAGTATCCTCAGGGTTTTTGAAAAGACGGTTGGTTTGGTGAAAGTCTGGCCTCGCACTCATATTTCACGAGGTCAAGGAGAAGTGTTCAACTACCTGTTGTTAGGACCAGAAGCAGTACTCACACTTACTTCACCAGGTCAAAAGGAAGTGTGGAAATGTCTTCAGAAATTCCATTGCAAACGATCCCTGTTTCTGAGGAGAGCTCAATCTCAGCCGTCCTCACACCTGAATCCGCAAATGCGGAGGAAAATAGAATCCTACGGCTCCGCATGTTGGAAATGTTGGACGACTGGAATAATGGGAAAGAACCACCAAGTGCCGTCCCCGGATTCCCTGAATTATTCTCCAGGTCGAGTGGGACTTCTAATGTCCCCATAAATTATCCTGCTACCCCATTCGGGTACCCAGCCACCTCAGCCTTATCTGCTGGATCGCCTTCTGAGCCTCATCCCCGAATGTCAGTCACTGATGCAAGCATGAACATCTTTACTGCGTCGCCTTGCCCGATCACGGCACAGCTGGCCACGTACAAGCCAAGCTTTGACTCATCCTCTTTTACATTCCAAGCACCATCGTTCTCAATGGAACCAACTAGGTTCGCTACCAGCACTAATCCTCTACCGCCTCAGTGCGAGCTTGCACCCGGGCAGGATCAGAACCCCAGAATTGCAGAACAAAATGAGATTGCCAAGAGAATGAGAAGCCTTGAACAAAGTTTGAAGAATATGCAAGGATTGAGCGGACAAAAGAGCGTCTCTTACGCCGACCTGTGCATGTTCCCTCACGTGCACCTGCCGACGGGTTTCAAGACCCCAAAGTTCGAGAAATACGATGGGCACGGTGACCCCATTGCACATCTTAAGAAATACTGCAACCAATTGCGGGGAGCCAGCGGAAAAGAAGAATTGCTGATGGCATATTTTGGGGAAAGTCTAGTAGGGATAGCTTCGGAATGGTATATGGACCAAGAAATGTCCCGATGGCATATATGGGATGATCTCGCCAGAGATTTTGTGAAACAATTCCAGTATAACATCGACATTGCGCCAGATCGAAATTCTCTGTCGAATTTGAAGAAGAAACCTTCAGAAAGCTTCAGAGAATATGCTATTAAGTGGCGTGAGCAGGCGTCAAGAGTAAAGCCTCCCATGGATGAAGTGGAGATGGTCACTACCTTTCTCCAGGCTCAAGAGTCTGATTATTTCCAAAACATGATGTCAGCCATGGGTAAGCCATTCACGGAAGCGATCAAGATTGGAGAGATGGTGGAAAATGGCTTGAAGACAGGCAGGATTCTGAGTCAAGCAGCCATAAGGGCGACTTCCCAGGCCGTCCAAAGCAGGTCCGGAGGAACGACAAGAGGGAAAAAGAAGGAAGAAATGACTATGTAGCCTCGGAAGCAAGGGAGTATCGTCATCCCAGGCCCCATTTTCCGGAAAGAACCCCACAACACTACTACCCCCACTCAAATTTGGCATATGCTCATCAACCTTATATGGTCATGAATGCCCAACCTTATACCCATCCGCCACAACAAGCCAACTGAGGCCCAGCTCCACCTCCCAGAAATCAGCCTCCTTACCGCAACCACTATAACCCACAACCCCCGCAGAATAACTTCCGCCCTCAGGAGCCACCCAGAAGGCGGACTTTCACGCCCATCGGTGAACCATACTCAACTTTGTTCCCAAAGCTAGTCCAGTTGGGTTTCTTGCAACCAATCCCTCAAACAAGGCAAAACCCGACGTCACCTTCTTACAAAGCTGGAGTCAGATGCGCCTATCATTCAGGGGCCGAGGGACATGATACAAATGATTGCTGGTCGTTGAAAAGAGTGGTCGAGAATTTGATAGAGCAAGGGAAAATAGTGCTAAGGGACGAAGAGATCCCAAATGTGACTAACAATCCATTGCCTGCTCACAATAATGGGCCGCTGATCGGAATGATTTGCGAAGACAAAGAATTTGACCCTGCTTTGAAAGCCATAATTGCCATTGTAGACACGGGGAAGAGGCCCGAAACAGACCAGAAACCAGGAAAGGGGGAGGAGGCCAAGGCTATAAAGAAAGAACTTGAAAAGAAGGTGGAGAAGAAAGTGGTACCGGCAGGGGATGGAGTTCTTTACATACCACGAGGTCGAGCTGAGAAGACGCAGAACTTCGCAATCAAAAAGACAAAACCTATGTACGTGCCGAAAGGGGCCTATGTGGTCCGGGGGACGATTCAACCACCTCGGCTGAATGAGCCAGTGGTTATCGGACGCGCGCCACAAAAGCCAATGACCAACCCGTCCACAGTGCCGTGGAATTATCAAAAGACTTTGGTAATGTACAAAGGTAAAGAGGTCATGGGAGAACTTCCAGAAAATACTTTCATTGGAAGGTATTCAAATACCCAAGAACTGAACAACGCCACACAAAGGCGCTTCTCGCCAAAGAAGCCCGTAAGTGTTGAAGAAGCGGAAGTGTTCTTCCAACAAATGAAAATGCCGGTTTACGAAGTGATAGATCAACTGCGCAAGTACCCCGAGCAAGTGTCCATGCTGTCATTGTTAATGAAGTCGACCGAGCATCAAAAGATCTTACTGAAGACCCTGAATGAAGCATATGTGCCAGTTGAAACCTCGGTGGAACAATTAGAGCGGATGACAGAAAGATTCTTCGCCGTCAACCAAATCTCTTTCAGCAAGAACGATCTACCCCCGGAAGGAGCGGCACACAACAAGGCTTTGCACCTAATAGTTAAATGTGAAGACTATTATGTCAAGCGGGTAATGTTGGATGGGGGCTCAGGCGTTGACATTTGCCCACTCTCCACGCTACAAAGAATGGAAATCGGGACCGGAAGAATCCGACCCAACAATGTCTGCGTAAGAGCTTTCGACGGCATCAAGAGAGATACCATGGGGGAAATAGACCTATTGTTGGTCATAGGACCAGTCGAATTTCAAGTAACCTTCCAGGTGCTCGACATGGATACGTCCTACAATTTTCTCCTTGGCAGACCTTGGATCCATGCGGCAGGAGCTGTGCCTTCCACTCTTCACCAGATGGTGAAGTTCGAGTAAAAAGACTGAGAGATCGTGGTCCATGGGGAAGATGAGCATGCTATCTATCGGGACTCATCAATCCCATATCTGGAACCAACAGAAGGGAGCAAACATACGGTCTATCAAGCTTTTGAGATTGTACTGGCAGAGCAGCACGAAGAGGGAATACCCTACCCCCAGCCTTTCTTGTCTAACGCCTCGGTTATTGTGGCCAAAGAGATGATCCGGCACGGATTTAGGCCAGGAAGGGGCTTGGACGAACCCTTCAGGGAATAACAGAACCCATTACCTTGCCAGTCACCAAGAAACCTTTTGGACTAGGTTTCAAGCCTACTCTAGCAGACGAAGAGTGGGCAAAGAAAAGGAAAAATGAGGGTTGGAAGTTACCTCGACCACTGCTAGATTTATATGCAACTTTCATCAGGCCAAGGTACGCCGAAGAAGAAGATGATGAGGTCTTCATAGCTGAGGAAATTGAGGAAATATGTGGGGCAATGAGAGAGATGCTCTACGATATCCACATGGTTCAACCAGGTGAAGGCACAAGCGCTGCTGAGATGATGTACGTGGGGCCGAACGCCGAACTTCAAAACTGGGAGGCCACGCCATTCCCGACTAGACGGAAGTCCGGGTAGACCTGTCCTGCCACCTTTCCTGTGTCACAAGTTATCTCCAGGACATAACTTGAACGTTTTCTTCCTTTCCGTTGTTGTTTTGTATTCCTGAGTTGTAAACATTGTTGTCCTCCAACTTTCCAAAGAAAATAAAAAAAATCATCAATGCTTTCCCATTCTTTCTTTTGTTCTAATTTTTGTTATTTTTCCCTTTATCTTTCTTTTCAGTTATAATAATGCGGCTTTAAAAATGACATGCTTGCGGACTTCATGCCCAGATCACAATGAGCTATTTAACTGCGAATTAATGAACCCAGAATCAGAGTATGATGCGGAAGAGGCTTTTAGGGAAATAAACCGAGAGTTGGAATATTTTGAGAATAAACCCAAGCCAAATCTGAATGACACCGAACCGGTTAATTTAGGAACTCCTGAAGAAATCCGGGAGACCAAAATAAGCATTCACACGGACGAGAAAACGCGAGAGGCGATAATTCAACTTCTTTTTGAATTTAAAGACGTGTTTGCTTGGTCATATGAAGACATGCCGGGTCTAGGGGTTGATCTAGTGGTTCATAAATTGCCGATTCATCCTGACTGTCCTCCAGTTCAACAAAAGCAACGAAAGTTCAAAACTGAGGTCAGTGACAAGATCAAGGAAGAGATCACCAAACAACTGAAAACGGGAGTGATTCGGGTAGTCCAGTATACAACCTGGTTGGCAAATGTGGTCCCAGTACCGAAAAAGGACGGTAAAACTCGAGTATGTGTAGATTACCTAGATCTGAATAGAGCAAGTCCTAAAGATAATTTCCCACTACCCAACATCCACATCCTCGTTGATAATTGCGCCAAACACGAGATACAGTCCTTCGTGGATTGTTACGCCGGGTATCATCAGGTATTGATGGATGAAGAGGACGCCGAGAAAACTGCCTTCACCACGCCTTGGGGCACCTACTGTTATCGGGTTATGCCATTCGGTTTGAAGAATGCTGGGGCTACTTACATGAGGGCCATGACTGCCATTTTTCATGACATGATGCATCAGGAAATAGAGGTGTACGTGGATGACGTGATAGTCAAGTCCAGGACGCAGGATAATCACATCCAAGACTTGAGGAAATTCTTCGAGAGACTAAGAAAGTATGACTTGAAGCTAAACCCAGCCAAATGTGCTTTCGGAGTTCCGTCGGGCAAACTTTTGGGCTTCATCGTAAGCAGGAGAGGTATCGAGCTAGATCCAACTAAGATAAAATCCATCAGAGATCTGCCTCCTCCGAGAACAAAGAAAGACGTGATGAGTCTGTTGGGCAGGTTGAACTACATCAGTCGGTTTATTTCCCAGTTGACAAGCACGTGTGAGCCCATATTCAAGCTTCTAAGGAAAGATGCGGCGATTAAATGGACAACTGAGTGTCAAGAAGCTTTCGATAAAGTCAAAGAATACCTTTCGAATCCCCCGGTCTTGGTCCCTCCAGAACCAGGGAGGCCACTTTTCTTGTATCTAACAGTCTTGGAGAACTCTTTCGGTTGCGTCCTCGGGCAACACGACATAACCGGGAAAAAGGAGCAAGCAATCTACTACTTAAGCAAGAAATTCACCGGCTACGAGGCCAAATACACTCTGCTGGAAAGGACATGCTGCGCTCTCACATGGGTTGCTCAAAAGCTGAGACATTATCTCCAAGCCCACACTACTTTCCTCATAAGCAGGTTGGATCCTTTAAAATATATATTTCAGAAACCGATGCCTACTGGAAGACTGGCCAAGTGGCAGATCTTGCTTACTGAATTCGACATAGTCTATGTCACTCGCACGACAATGAAAGCCCAGGCGTTAGCAGATCATTTGGCCGAAAATCCGATCGATGAGGAATACCAGCCATTGCGTACCTACTTTCCAGATGAAGAGGTAAATACCGTAGAAGTGGTCTCGGAGGACGCTCATGTTTGGAAGATGTTCTTTGATGGAGCCGTGAATGACAAAGGTGTAGGAATTGGGGCAATTTTGATCTCGCCTTCCGGTCAGCATTATCCCGCCACAGCTAGACTGCGTTTCTTCTACACAAATAATACGGCTGAGTATGAAGCCTGCATCATGGGCATGCATATGGCAATCGATCAGGATGTCGAAGACTTACTGATTATGGGAGATTCTGACCTGATTATCCGGCAAGCTCAAGGCGAATGGGAAACTTGGGATGTCAAACTTATCCCATACCGAAAGCATGTGGAGGACCTCAGCAAGCGCTTTACGTCAATAGAGTTCAGGTATATCCCGAGGTGTCACAGTGAACTGGCAGATGCACTTGCTACTTTGGCTTCAATGCTACCCTACCCGGGCAACGCCCACGTCGATCCTTTGGAAATCCAAATCAAGGAAAGACACGGTTACTGCAGTGTAATCGAGGCGGGATCAAATACGCAGCCTTGGTACCATGACATCAAGAGGTTCCTAAAGACGGAAGAATACCCCAAGCACGCTACTGGAGATCAAAAGAGGACCATTAGGCGACATGCAAGTGGTTTCTTTCTAAGCGGTGAATTGTTGTATAAGAGGACCCCGGACCTCAATCTTCTAAGATGTGTCGATATCGAGGAGGCAAGAAAGATCATGCACGAAGTACACGCAGGTGTGTGCGGACCTCACATGAACGGTTATGTCTTAGCAAAGAAAATCCTTCGAGCAGGTTATTACTGGATGACCATGGAAAAGGATTGCTTTAGCTTCGTTCGGAAGTGTCATCAATGTCAGGTGCACGGTGATTTGATTCATGCACCTCCCACGGAGCTGCATCCCATGTCTGCACCTTGGCCATTTGTCGCCTGGGGCATGGATGTCATTGGACCAATCGAACCGAAGGCTTCGAATGGACACAGGTTTATACTGGTTGCCATCGATTACTTCACAAAATGGGTAGAAGCTGTCACTCTCAAGTCGGTCACTAAAAAAGCTGTAGTGGATTTTGTACACTCAAATCTTATCTGTCGTTTCGGTATTCCTGCGACTATCATTACAGATAACGCAGCAAACTTGAACAGTCACTTGATGGGAGATGTATGCGAGCAATTCAAGATAACGCATAGGAATTCTACTCCTTATCGGCCAAAGGCCAATGGTGCTGTGGAAGCGGCAAACAAAAACATCAAGAAGATTTTGAGGAAGACCATCCAAAGTTCCCGACAGTGGCATGAGCAGTTACCATTTGCATTGTTGGGGTACCGCACTACGGTACGCACATCAGTAGGAGCGACTCCTTACCTTTTGGTTTATGGGACCGAGGCTGTAATACCGGCAGAGGTAGAAATTCCTTCGCTTCGAACCATTGTCGAAGCGGAAATTGAAGACAGCGAGTGGGTCAAGACTCGGCTAGAGCAATTGACTTTGATTGATGAAAAGCGAATGGCCGCGGTTTGTCACGGACAGTTGTACCAACGAAGAATGGCCCGGGCTTACAACAAGAAAGTCCGGCCCAGGAATTTCGAAGTAGGTCAATTGGTACTGAGGCGTATTCTGCCGCATCATGAGGAAGCAAAAGGGAAGTTTGCTCCAAACTGGAAAGGCCCATACATCATAAGGAAGATATTGCCAAGAGGAGCGTTGTATTTAGGTGATATCGAAGGGAATGACCCCGACACAGCAGTAAATGCAGATGCAGTCAAGAGATACTACGTCTAAATCATACCCCAGTGGTCCTGACACATTTGAAAATGACGAAGGTCTTATTCCCCACTACTCCCAAACACTACCCAATTCTCTCTACAAACCTTTGAGCCGCTTACAAAAAAAAACATTGATTGAGGCCTGAACTACGTTTGACTTGATTCCGAAAGGATACGTAGGCAGCCTCTCCGTGAGGTTCAGTCACACCAACAATAAAATCCCATTCACCCTGAAATTGAAACCGGGGCACGTCGAGCAGTTGAGAAGTTAGTATTATCTACCTCTCTTTACCAAGCACAAGCCTTCAAATCAATTACCAAAGATGGTGGGGAACCAATAAGCGTCACAAATGGAGACCGGCACACTCTGAATTGAGAGAGATAAAATGAGAGAGTCTCGTCGGTGAAAACCTTCGGGCACCACGAGGCGACGGGAGTAGAGAAACCAAAATGAGAGAGCTTGTTTAGTAAAAACTCACAAAGAGTGCTATCAAGCGATGACAGGAAGAGAAATGAGAGAGGTCAGCCGGCGAAAACCCGCAAAGGGCGCTGTTGGCCGAAAAGAATGACTCCACCCCAAGGAGGTCTCGGTAAAGTTCCACCTGTTTGGAATCACGGATCCGTTCTGGTTCGGAGAAACGCAAGTTCATGGAAGGTCAGGCGTCCAGTCCAAAGAGCATGTCATGTCATTTAAAGCCAGCGTTATCTTCCTCAGATAAGTCTTTCTCGTCCCGAAAGGGACACTCCCTTCCTGAAATTTGTTTTCTCCTTTCTTTGTTTCTCTTCGAATCCCTTTTTATGTTTTAACCCCAAGTTCAGGATATACCAGAGAGGGCAGGTGGCAGGTTTGTTTTCACGGAATTCCGTTTCATGAAGGAAAACACCCCGTTTCGTTGGTGCGTCTGTCCAAACTTGATAAATCATGATGTTTGATGGCGTTCGAAGTAAGGAGGAAAAAGAGAAATTTCCCCCAGCAAGTCCGCCTTCGGACGAATCCCCACAGAGTCTCCTCCTGTACAATCCCCCGCAGAATCTCCCCAATACACAAAAAAAAAAACTCCCTGTTGGAATTTCCTCAGCACATCCCCAGCGAGTCCCTTTGTAAATATTCCCCAACAAGCTTACCCCAACAAACCCTGGAAAACTCGCTTTGAAACAAATACCCAGCATGCCCCATTGTACAAAATCCACACAAAGAATCCACTTTGTAAATATTCCCCCACAGAGCTTCCTTTTGTACAAATTCCCACAGAATACCTCCAATAAAATCCCCGTTGAGAACCTCCAATCAAAACGGGACAAAAAAGAGAGAGAAAAGAAAAAGAGCCTTACGAGGCAAATCATCACAGAATCTGGAAATGCAAGCCTGAGCAGTCTAAAGGGTTCCGACATATGAATCAAATCAATAGCGGGACTTCGCGACAGAAATGAAGACGCAATAAGGCAACCGGGAACGATCAAGGTCACCAAACCGACCGTCATTTTCCGAACTAACAAATGTTCTTTGTCTGAAAAGTTCAAACAGGCTTAATCCAAGACAACCGTGCAAGAAGCAGGTGTCGCCCAAAGAAGAAGGTACATGGGTACAAGAAACATTTTGGCAATAAGGAATTCACTCGAAAGGTAAGTTTCCACGAAACTCCCTTTTATTATTTTACTAAAGTAAGAAAATTCAAAAAAAGAAGTCAGTGGTTGTTCTCGAATTTTGTCCCCAGCCATCAGCATTAGGGTTTTTAACCCTAAACTGAATTTTTCCTCTTAGTCAGCATTAGGGTTTTAAACCCTAAACTGAACTTTTTCCATTCAGTCAGCATTAGGGTTTTAAACCCTAAACTGAGCTTTTTCCATGCAATCAGCATTAGGGTTTTAAACCCTAAACTGAATTTTTCCTTTAGTCAGCATTAGGGTTTTTAACCCCTAAACTGAACTTTTTCCATTCAGCCACCATTAGGGTTTTAAACCCTAAACTGAGCTTTTTCCATGCAATCAGCATTAGGGTTTTAAACCCTAAACTGAATTTTTCCTTTTAGTCAGCATTAGGGTTTTAAACCCTAAACTGAGCTTTTCCATTCATCCAGCATTAGGGTTTAAACCCTAAACTGAGCTTTTCCATGCAATCAGCATTAGGGTTTTAAACCCTAAACTGAATCTTCCCTTTAGTCAGCATTAGGGTTTTAAACCCTAAACTGAACTTTTTCCATTTTAGTCAGCATTAGGGTTTTTAAACCCTAAACTGAACTTTTTCCATTCAGCCAGCATTAGGGTTTTAAACCCTAAACTGAGCTTTTCCATGCAATCAGCATTAGGGTTTTAAACCCTAAACTGAATCTTCCCTTTAGTCAGCATTAGGGTTTTAAACCCTAAACTGAACTTTTTCCATTTTAGTCAGCATTAGGGTTTTAAACCCTAAACTGAACTTTTTCCATTCAGCCAGCATTAGGGTTTTAAACCCTAAACTGAGCTTTTCCATGCAATCAGCATTAGGGTTTTAAACCCTAAACTGAATTTTCCTTTTAGTCAGCATTAGGGTTTTAAACCCTAAACTGAACTTTTTCCATTCAGCCAGCATTAGGGTTTTAAACCCTAAACTGAGCTTTTCCATGCAATTAGCATTAGGGTTTTAAACCCTAAACTGAATTTTCCCTTTAGTCAGCATTAGGGTTTTAAACCCTAAACTGAACTTTTTCCATTTTAGTCAGCATTAGGGTTTTAAACCCTAAACTGAACTTTTTCCATTCAGCCAGCATTAGGGTTTTAAACCCTAAACTGAGCTTTTCCATGCAGTCAGCATTAGGGTTTTAAACCCTAAACTGAATTTTCCTTTTAGTCAGCATTAGGGTTTTAAACCCTAAACTGAACTTTTTCCATTTCAGTCAGCATTAGGGTTTTAAACCCTAAACTGAACTTTTTCCATTCAGCCAGCATTAGGGTTTTAAACCCTAAACTGAGATTTTCCCTTTAGTCAGCATTAGGGTTTTAAACCCTAAACTGAACTTTTTCCATTTTAGTCAGCATTAGGGTTTTAAACCCTAAACTGAACTTTTTCCATTCAGCCAGCATTAGGGTTTTAAACCCTAAACTGAGCTTTTCCATGCAATCAGCATTAGGGTTTTAAACCCTAAACTGAATTTTCCCTTTAGTCAGCATTAGGGTTTTAAACCCTAAACTGAACTTTTTCCATTTCAGCCAGCATTAGGGTTTTAAACCCTAAACTGAGCTTTTCCATTCAGCCAGCATTAGGGTTTTAAACCCTAAACTGAGCTTTTCCATGCAATCAGCATTAGGGTTTTAAACCCTAAACTGAATTTTTCCTTTCAGTCAGCATTAGGGTTTTAAACCCTAAACTGAACTTTTCAGCCAGTCAGCATTAGGGTTTTAAACCCTAAACTGAACTTTTCCTTTAGTCAGCATTAGGGCCCCAAACCCAAACTGAACTTTTCCCCAGTTGGTCAGTATTAGAGTTTCAACTCTAAAACTGAACTTCTCCCCAGCTAGTCGGTATTAGGGCTCCAACCCTGAATTAGGCATTCATATCCTCTTTCATCAATTTTATGAACTTCTTGGCGAATAATTCACGAAATTTTCCTAGTGAAACTGGGGCAAAAAATTTCGTTCGTTTGTTTTTCCAGCAGGTCTAACCTCGAGCCATACGGATCGAAATGACCCACGAGATGAGTCTCAACTCAGAATCTAAGAAGAAAAAGACAAAAAGAAGATGTCCCGAGATATTCGGAAAGGCGAGAGGCGGATCGTTCAAAGGTTTGATCAAGGTCCCGAGTTCTACCAACCCCGTCCTATTCAGTATCGCAGAAATAAATAGGCGCCTACAACTTGCAAGCATCAAGATTCAGATCGGAGTCTACAAGCAGAATCAGCTAAGACCCAAGATCAAGTCGCAAAAGAATCATAGATAGGAATCTTGTAACTAGCAGTTGACATGCATATAAGTGTTTAGTTCAGTTTCAATTTTTCTTTGGTTGTAATAAGGCGGTCAATGATGCAGCAGTGACAACAGCAACAGCAGTAACAGCAAGCATCGCAATCCCATGGTAGTCCCAGCTACCAAAATTTTCCCGAACTACATTGACCTGATTCCTGTTTAGCCCGGGATATGTAGGAAATCTTTGAAGCAAGATTCGGTCAGATCTTTCAAAAACATGCTTCACACGGAGTAGTCCATAGGCAAAAATCGCTCATACACGCTCACTTTATCTTTGCACGAAAACTCTTCGTGTTTCCGAACAAAGAGGGGCAGCTGTGAGCACGTGATTTTTGTTTCGCGCGACAATCGCTCCAAAAGAAATAAAAAATAATAACAATTGGTCCTGCTGTACAATTTTTAGATTTTTACATGGCACTTTGTTAATTATTTACGATTTTTGCCCATTTTATTTTATTAAAACAAAATACAAAAAATGTATGTGTCATGCGTAATTTGAACCATAATCCGGTTGCTAAATAGAAAATCATAAATAGGCATCTTGGTCCGTGATTTTTGTTTTGTTTGATTTTACCTGTTTTGAAATATTTTAATGTGTGTGCAAATAATTGTATTAAGTGTTTATTTAATTTTAATTTGATTTACTTAGGTTTGTTTTTAAAATAAAGAAGAAAATCAAATAATAAAAAAAAAATCTTTTTTCCGGACTTGGGCCAATTTTTTCAAAATTGGCCCAAACAAACTAAGCCCAAAACCCAGGCCTGCCCGGTCCGTGACCAGCCTACTCCGAGAACATACAAACGACGTCGTTTTAATCCAGGCTGATCTGAGCCGTTGATCTCTGAAAGATCAACGGCCAAGATCTCTCACCCCGAGCCCACTAACAGACCCGACCCGTCTCACCCGGACCGACCCCAACCCTTTACCCTTGAAACGACGCCGTTCCCTGTTAGTCGAAGGATCCTGGCCCTTCATCACATCTCATCCAACGGCCAGGATCCACCTACCCACTAACTATATAAGCTCGTAACCTTACCCTGCCCCCCCTATCCGAACCCCAGCCTTCATCGTCTTCACAAGAACCCCAAACCCTAGAGCCGCCTATGTACCCCTTCACCATGAAAGCCGGTGGCATGAATGTCGATGACCTTCACCTTAACACCCTAAAACCACCTTGACACCCTGAACATGGATCTGTAGTCCGTTTAGTTCGAATCATCCTCTAGGTCCTCGAATCTTCATTTGAAGATTCGAGCAAAACTCGATCTACACCGATCTGCCTTAGATTCATACCAGACAACCCTCGGACCCCCCTCGTGACCAAACCATGTTTGGTTTGGTCCGAATCTAACCCTGGAAGCCCAAGTTCCAAATCTACCTTCCACAAAACCTAAAAACCCCAAGCCTGGTCCGTACCTGTTAAGCCAAGAGGTTAGGGCCTAATGGACCTTAATCGAAGTGTTTCTCATCTGAGAAACACTTCGATTAAAGTCCGTTCAGCCTTAAGAAAGGTCTGTTCGAATCCAAGTTAAGATTTTTTGATTTTTCGGGTTTTAAGGTGAGTTTGCTTTCTTTTCTTTATTTGTTTTAGTCCATGTGATTGTTCTAAAAGCTGTTCATGTTTGGTGAAATCTGTTGTTTTGAGTTTTATTAACTGTGTCCTGTCCACCTTGCCCGAGCCTTTGTGTTTGATTGTTTCTTTCTTCTACTTGTTACTGATAATGTGTATATGTGTATGTGTTGTGCGAATAATTGAACTTCAAATTTGAACTGATTAACTGATTCCTCGAGTACAATTCTGCTTAGTCAGTATAATTCAAATCATGTGCTGGATACTTTTAAATGTCTGATTTTGGCTACGATTGTACCTGTTATGATTAATATAGTCGAGTCGACATATGTCGTCAATTAGTTTTAACTATCTGAACAATAACAAATTGACCTGCTGCAGTTAAACATTGCCTGAATCAATTAAGAACTGAGTCTAGTGCTTATAATTGTTAATTTGAATCAGAAATGTAAAATCAATGTTTTGTTTAGTTACAGTTTTGAAATTGGAGGGCATGTGCACTTGTGCACAACATGTGCATTTGTGAACAGCCTGTGCCCTGCCTAAGGGCTTTTTGAATTAAATAGTTTGACAGCATATGCTGTCAGACTACATCCTGCTGCCCACACCCTACTTTAGTTTCAGAAATAATAAACATTACTAAAGGTAAGCCTGCCAAGGGAATATCATGGGGTTTTTGTTTATACTTAATTAGCTAAGTGGAAACTGAAAAGGGGCAGCACATGGGAGAGTATTCTGATGGTCTAAACAGGCTGTTAAAGGGATGACTTTAGGCTTATAAAAGAGGAGGACTTCCATCAGTTTTAGGGATAGATATAGGAGGGAAGACATCTGATTAGAGAGACAGACATAGGGGATTCAGACTGAATCATTGAGGGCTGAAGTTCTGAGAAATAGAGACACACACAGAGACAGACATTGATAAGAACAGAGTGAATTGAGAGGGAACACTTTTAGAAGAGTGAAGTTCTGAAAACAGAAAACTGGAAAAGAACTTTGTCTGATTAACTCAGACAGACAAAACTAGAAATTGCATTCTTCTCTTCTGTCTTGATTTCACTAGCCTTGATCTGTTTGTTCAACACTGATTTCTTCTAAATCCAATTGAGTCTGTTGGTTGTCTGTTGGTTTACTCTGGAACTTGGTCTAGTTGTTTTCTTAATTCTACTTGCCTCGTTTGTTGCTGCTGCTGCTGTTCTGCTTTCTGCTGCTGCTGACCCCTTTGCTTCCACTTCTTCTTTGCATTTCAGTATTCAGTATTCAGGTACACATTTCAAGTCCCATGTTGGTGTAAACTGTAACAGTTCGAAAGCATGAAATGAAAGGAGTTCGAAGAAGTTTAAATGTCTGTTTGTAATGCTCATGGTCTATTGATTTCTTTGTATAAATTGATTAGTGTGTAATTCAATAGCAAAAAAATCTAGTTAGTTAATACTTAACTGAGTTTTAGCCTCTTGTATCTTAGTTTATAGTTGTTTGTTGATATGAGTTAAGTAATGGTACAGTACGTAGAATGTACAAATATTTGACATAGTGACTGACCGGATTCCTGTTTAGCTATAATGATATGCATAGGATAGAATACTTCCACCTTACACAATGATGTTCTGTTTTATTTTAGTTTCTTTCATCAGGACCCGCTAGGCAGTATATAGGAGCACGTTCGAACCCCCAGTGGTAATAATGCCTAGTGGGTTAATTCCCTTAATCTAGCCTAAATGAGTCTAGTTTGAATTCAATTCAAGAGATGTTTTGGATATAAGCATAGCATTTTGTCATGTAATTTCTTTGTCAAATTAGAACATTTCTCATAAAGTATGACGTTTTTTTTACTTTATAAATAATTAATCAGAAATTGATAAGAATTAGGCCCAAAGCATATACTTGAATTGACATGTATCTTCCTTCTTCTATTTTAGACTGAACATAGTAAAGATGTAGTCACTGCAGGTTTATCCTTTTAAATAAAATGAGACGAGCCTCGACAAACAAAATGCACAAGCTGCGGGGCCCTCTAAATGTATATATTAAAATACTTAGAATTTGGGACAGGCCGTTTAGCGAATTTCACGGCCTTCCCAAAATAACAATACGCTAGTTGCTTTAGGCGCGCCTTTAATGATTTAACCTTCTTAAACACGGGTGCACATTGATGTGACCCAAATTCAAATCTCAACGGAGTCGAAATGTGTTAACAACTACGGGTGCATTGATTGTGACGTGGTTCGAGATGCATTTTCACGACGTTGCAATTCTATAAAAATAAATGATAATAATAAAAGCGGTTTAAACTTAATAAAAGCACATAAGTCACAACATGTATTTAAATCATATATTTAGCCATTATAACAATTTAAGCGACCGTGCTAGAACCACGGGATTCGAGGGTGCCTAACACCTTCCCTCGGGTCAACAGAATTCCTTACTTAGAATTTCTGGTTCGCAGACTTCATTTGGAAAAGTCGAAAATTTCCTCGATTTGGGATTCAAGATAAACCGGTGACTTGGGACACCAAAAGCCAAACCTTTCCCAAGTGGCGACTCTGAATTAAATAAATAATCCCATTTCGAATATTGTCACTTAAATTGGAAAAACTCCCCTCGCGCATTCTACCCTTCGGGGTGGGGCGCGCAAAAAGGAGGTGTGACACCAGCGAGATGTATCTTAATCCATAAACCATTCGGAGGCTGCTCCAGTAGGGCTTCCCCAAAATAAGCTATTAGTAATTCTTCATTTCTTCCTGCACCTCTTAGCTGATTGTAATACCTTTTCAGGTGGGCTATGGGGTCTCCATGTCCATCATACTTCTCAAATTTGGGGATCTTGGAACCAGGTGGCAAGTGGACATCGGGGAATATACATAGATCCTTGAAGGCAATACTCTTCTGACCTCCCAACCCTTGCATGTTTTTCAACTGTTGTTCCTAGCTTTTCATTCTTTGAGTCATTTTTTCATGTGCCATCTTTCAGGGGAGCTTCTCAATCTTTGCAGGAAGATCAAATAGGTACGAGTGGTACTCAGGAGAGTGGGACTGTTCTTGCCGGGTAGCAAATTGTGACTCATGACAATGTTGTCCTTAGCCATTGGCCCATGCTTGGCACATTTTGTTCATTTGCTGTTTCAGTATTCTATTTTCCTCAACCACAGTAGACTCTTGTTGAACCCTCTGACCCTGAGTCTCTTGAGCACTTGTAACAGCTTCGATGTCAGTTATCATTTTTCCTTGGATCTTGTGTTGGCCGCTTACCACAAACCAACCACCTCAAACTTTCTTCACAATTCAAAATAAAACACACATTAGAATGGACTCAGTCAGTCCGTATTATTATCAACATTTTTTACTTTTGTTTTTTCATTTTTCTTTTTAATTGTTTATCGAACCTGATGTGAGTTGCCTACGTATCATGTGGGATCAGATCTTGCGTAGTTCGGGAAGATCATGAATAAAGTAAATAAAATAACTCTTTTTTTATCTTTTTTAATTTTCGAAGAAAGACTTATAAAGAAGAAAGAAAATATTTTTGGATTTCGATTTGTTTTTTTTTTAAGGAATTTTTGAAAAGAGAGACTTCTAAAGAAGAAAGATTTTTTTAAAAAATTTTGTACTTTTATTTTGAATTTATGAAAGAAATACTTCTAAAGAAAAAAGAAAATTTTTTTGCATCTTGAATTTACGTTTCAATTTTTGAAAGAAGAATGAAAATATTTTTGGATTTTGAGAAGAAATTAAAAAAATATTTTTGTATTTTTTTTAAAAAAAATTGGGGTCTAAAATAAAGACTTTCTAAAGAAGGAAGTAAAGAAAAATATTTTTGGAATTTTGTTTTTAAAATTGGGGCCGGAACCGATGAGGTTTGCCTACATATCTCACATCCGGTAAGAATCAGACCCGTATAGTTAGCCAGTTTTGACGGAACAGGGAAAGCATGAATCTTGAAAACATTGTCTTATTTTTTTCTCTTTTTTGAATTTCGGGAGAGTTTTAAAAATTTCAAATACCTACCTCTCACTCTTGATTTTTTTTTCCTTTGATTTCTTTTTTTTTTCTTCTTTCTTTTTTTTTTTGAGTTTTTCCTCTTTTTTTTCATTTTCTTTCCCTATTCTAGAAGTCAGTCAACATGCAAGCCGAAACAGACAAATACACAAGTAGCATGTAAGATGCATCAAGATGGTCTTTTAATTTGGGTACACCTGTCCTAGACGGACCCAACCCCTGTGTTGAGTCCCCAAAGTCAAATGCACGTGATTCAAACAAGCGTTCCTACTAGGGATCTAGCATGAGGCTATGTTATTCTAGTTTTAAAACTTGGGTGTATTATTTTAGACCGGGCTTACCCGAGCGGACAACTCGAGCCGAGGGGGGGCTACGTACCGGGAACTAAAAGGCCATCCGAATTTATAACTTGTCTGAGCCTCTTTCTAATTTAAGGTATGACACTAACAGAAAAGGAGTCACGCCAGCGTGCACATCTCCGAAGATGAGAAGAGAAAGGTTTCGTAACAGTTTATATACAGTTCAAATAATATCAAAGCAGTAAAAAGCAACATTTAGCACATTAGGCTCAAATATGTAATAAAATCATATAACAAATAAAAGCCAAATATAACAGTTATTCTAAGCTCGAATTCTTGAACCCTGAACCGTAGTTCTGGGTTTTGATCCCCAGCAGAGTCGCTAGAGCTATCACACCTCCTTTTTACACACCCGAGGGGGTATAGGGGAGTTTTTCTAATTAAAGTGACATTATTTGAAATGGGATTATTTATTTATCAGAGTCACCACTTGGGATAGTTTATTTGGTGTCCCAAGTCACCGTTTTATTTTAAATCCCAAATCGAGGAAATTTTGACTTTATTTAAAAGTCTGTGAAACCAGAAATTCTAGATAAGGAATTCTGTTAACCCGGGAGAATGTGTTAGGCATTCCCAGGTTTCGTGGTTCGAGCACGATCGCTTAAACTATTAATAATTGGCCTATTATCTGATTTACTACATGTTTTAAACCTATTGTGCATTTTTAGCTTTATAATCGCTATTTAATTATTTTAACTGCTTTTAGGATTTATAAAATTATTTCTTGAACAAGTTACGATTGTCGTACACTTGTCATTTTGGAACACACCGTAAACCACGCTACATGAAATGCACCCACGATTCATGACATGTTTATTTTAATTATTGTTCGAAGTTATGGTCGGGTCACATGAAATGCACATCCGAATTGGGGATTACGTATCGTGACCATGCCACGGCAACTGCACCCATAGTCACGATGATTTATTTAATCGCGCCTAAAGCAAGCTACGAATATTTATCAATTGTGTTATCTCAAAATCGATGGTAGTGGGGCCTATTTTGTCCAAAATATTATAGTATGTATTAATGGAAATCTCATCTATGTTCACTTGGTGTCACGGAATATAGTGCAGAACAATATTTCTTTATATGTAACAACAAAGCTTCTTATTCTCATTATTAATTGACGCCAAATCCAATATGGTTCAACATTTATAGTACTGGCAATTACACTTTAAACATGCCAAGCAAATTGCTAATACTACCATAACGCTACCATAGTATATAATTATGTTATAAAATTTAGATTGATATCTAAAACAAAGATTTAACTTTTTACAGCAGATCTAATGTGGTAACATAAATAATGAAATAAATAACTTACTGTAATAAGTTAAAATACTCTAATATAAGAAGGATTTAATTACTAACTACTTGACAATGCATAGTAAACATTTTTCACATTATATCAGAGTAATCAACTTCTGCAATAAATGGATGAGCAATAAGAAAGTGTGGGAGATGGCCTGAATTGATTCAGAGACCACTCGTCAAAAGCTAATGACTTTTCTAAGGTCCCACGAAAATTCAGGACCGGCACCAGCGGTCAAGATCAGGAATCGACGACCACGAACAGAACCTCAATCGGCAACCGAAAAACTCGAAAACTCTCAATCCTACCGCAAAGCTCATAAGCTGAATAATAATCACCGTTGAAGTACCATCAAAAAGGATGCAATGGTGTAGTCAATCAAGTTACCAAGTAAACTCCATGTAAAGAACAAAATATTTAACTTTACTGGATTTTTATGATGACAACTTCAATCAACAAAGGGGTCGTTTGGTAGCCCGTTCAATCAACAAAGGGGAATTATATGAAGATTGCTCAAGGTCTTGGAAAAGAAACTGAAATTTTGACTTAACCCATGAGAAATCTCTCAAGGCGAAACAGAGAGTAATCTTTGTGTTATTGTGTGTGTCCAAACGTGCTCTCAATTTTTGAGAGAATCAGATCTTCGTTCTTGGGGTGGGCGGCGATTGAATTTTTGTCCAGAAAGGGGTCTGCCGTTCTTAGCCCTTTGGGTTTGAAATTAGGTTAAAAATACCAAATAATACAATGTATCTATAAAAATGTAAAAATCACTCTAAATTAAAATAAACTAATATAAAACTAAATACTACGAGATGAAACTAATTTTTTTGTATTTTCAAATGTCATAATACTATAAATATAAATATACTAATTGACTTTAACCTAAAGAGAAAATACTTTTGTAATTTTCATTTTTTGTGATAAAATAAAGAGAAAAGAGTCAAAATTAGTTGAAATAACTATATTAGGCTTAAACTAAATATTTACACGCTAAAATATATAAAATCTTGGGGAGGGTCAAAAATCTCGACTAGTAGCTGTTGTTATAAGCAAACTCTGCAAGCGGTAGAAACTCATCCCATGACCCTCTGAAATCAATGACACAAGCACACAACATATCCTCCAATATCTGAATAGTACGCTTGGACTGCCCGTCCGTCTGAGGATGAAAAGTTGTGCTCAACTCCACCTGAGTACTCAACTCTCTCTGCATGGCCCTCCAAAACTGCAAAGTAAACTGAGTGCCCATATCTGAAATGATGGAAACTGGGACATCATGCAAGCGAACAATCTCTCGGATATAGATCCCTGCTAATCGTTCTGAAGAATAGGTAGTACACACAGGAATGAAATGCGCGGACTTGGTCAGCCGATCCACAATCACCCAAATAGCATCGAACTTCTTCAAAGTCCGTGGAAGTCCAACAACAAAGTCCATAGTGATCCTCTCCCACTTCCACTCAGGAATAACCATCTGCTGAAGAAAGCCACCCTGTCTCTGATGCTCATATTTCATCTGCTGACAATTGAGACACCGAGCTACATATCCCACAATGTCTTTCTTCATTCTTCTTCACCAATAATGCTGCCTCAAATCCTGATACATCTTCGCGGCACCCGGATGAATGGAATACCGCGAGCTATGGGCCTCCTCCAGAATAAACTCCCGAAGCCCATCCACATTGGGCACACAAATCCGGCCCTGCATACTCAACACCCCATCATCACCAATGGTCACATCTCTGGCATCATCATGTTGAACTTTGTCCCTAAGGACTAGCAAATGCGGATCATCAAACTGGCGCCCTCTAATGCGATCATATAAGGAAGACCGAGAAACCACATAAGCCAATACCCGACTGGGCTCTGAAATATCTAACCTCACAAACCGATTGGCCAAGGCCTGAGCATCAACTGCAAGAGGTCTCTCCCTAACTGGAATGTATGCCAAACTCCCCATACTCACTGCCTTTCCGCTCAAAGTATCAGCCACCACATTGGCCTTTCTCGGATGGTACAGTATAGTGATATCATAATCCTTAAGCAACTCCAACCATCTCGCTGCCTCAAATTTATATCCTTTTGCTTGAACATATGTTGAAGACTATGATGATTAGTGAACACCTCACAAGATATGCCATACAAGTAATACTTCCAAATCTTCAATGCGTGAACTATGGCAGCCAATTCCAAATCATGAACGGGGTAGTTCTTCTCATGGGGCTTCAACTGACGAGAAGCATAAGCAATAACTCTACCCTCATGCATCAATACACAACCAATCCCAACTCTTGAAGCATCACAATACACAGTATATGAACCTGAAGCTGATGGCAAAACCAACACTGGAGCTGTGGTCAAAGCTGTCTTGAGCTTCTGAAAGCTCTCCTCACACTTGTCTGACCATACAATTGAAGCACCCTTATGAGTCAACTTGGTTAAGGGCGATGCGATATATGAGAATCCCTGAATAAACCGGCAATAATAGCCTACCAAACCAAGAAAGCTATGAATCTCTGTAGCTGAGGACAGTCTAGGCCAACTCTGAACCGCCTCTATATTCTTTGGATCAACCTGAATACCCTCGCTAGACACCACGTGCCCCAAGAAAGCCACTAAACTGAGCCAAAACTCACATTTGGAGAATTTTGCGTAAAGCTTCTCCTCCCTCAATCTCTATAACACAACTCTCAAATGCTCCGCGTGCTCCTCCTAACTACGCGAATACACCAGAATATCATCAATGAAGACTATGACGAATGAATCAAGATAAGGCCGGAATACGCTATTCATCAAATGCATGAATGTTGTTGGGGAATTAGTCAGCCCAAAAGACATCACCAAAAACTTATAATGACCATATCGGGTCCTGAAAGTTGTCTTATGGATATCTGAATCCTTGATCTTCAACTGGTGATAACCCGAACGGAGATCAATCTTAGAGAACACCCTCGCTCCCTGAAGCTGGTCGAATAAATCATCAATGTGAGGCAAAGGATATTTGTTCTTAATTGTTACCTTGTTCAATTGCCTATAGTCAATGCGCATCCTCATTGTGCCATCCTTCTTCTTCACAAATAGAACCGGCGCACCCCAAGGTGACACACTAGGCTGAATGAACCCCTTATCTAGGAGTTCCTGAAGCTGCTCCTTTAACTCCTTCAACTACGCTGGTGCCATATGATACAGCGGAATAGAAATGGGCTGAGTGTCCGGCACCAAGTCAATACCAAAATCAATATCCTTGTCCAGTGGCATGCCCAGCAGGTCTGCAGGGAACACATTGGGAAAATCCCTCACAACTAGAACAGAATCAATACAGGGACTCTCAGCTCCGACATCCCTCACAAATGCTAGATACGAAAGACAACCCTTCCCAACCATACGTTGGGCCTTCAACAAAGAGATCACTCTACTAGGAACATAATCAATCATACCTCGCTACTAGATCTGTGGCACACCCGGCATAGCCAATGTGACTGTCTTAGCATGACAGTCTAGAATAGCACAACATAGAGATAACCAATCCATGCCCAAAATGATGTCGAAATCCACCATACTCAATAATAACATATCCACCCAGGTCTCCAGACCCCCAATAGTCATTACACACGACCGGTACACATGGTCTACAACAACAGTATCTCCCACCGTGGTATATACATGAATAGGTAAAGCAAGAAACTCACGGGTCATACCCAAATAATGAGCAAAGTATGATGACACATAAGAGAAGGTAGAACCGGGATCAAATAATACAGAGGCATCTCTGTGGCAGACTGAAACAATACCTGTAATGGCAGCATCTAAAGCAATAGCATCGGGTCTGCTTGGGAGTGCATAGAAACGGGTCTGACCGCCCCCTGATCGACCTCCCCCTCTAGGGAGACCCTGGCTAACTGACCTCCACCCCTAGCTGGCTGAGTGGGTGGTGGTAAAGAAACTAGCGCTAAAGCCGATGACTGACCCCTCTGATGGGATGAACTAGCAACACGACGAGGACACTGCCTCCATATGTGGCCCATCTTGCCACACTCGTAACAACTCCCAGGTGCTGGAGAAGGGGACTGAAGGGAACCCCTCACACAGGAATGACTAGCAGATGCACTCGGCATGGAAAAGCCCTGCACTGATGGAAAACGGGTCGAACTCTGAGCTAGAAGGGCACTAAGTGATGACTGGCCCTGCTGAGATCCATGATAACCATGACCCGAAGTCGCCCCACCATAACCTGGGCAAGATGGATGAGCAGACCTAAATGAATGGCTTGTATCGTGCTAAAACTGACCCCTCGAAGGAGTACCACTATAGCTGCCAAATCCTCTAGGCCTTTTGGCCTCTCTCTCCTCTCACTCCTGACAGCGAACCGACTCAATCTCACGGGCGATATCAACAACCTCCTCGAACGTAGCACCAGATACCCTTTCCCTGGTCATAATAATACGGAGCTGATAAGTAAGACCATCAACAAACCTCTTGATCCTCTCTCGATCTATCAGAACCAACCAGATGGCATGGCGAGCCAACTTAGAAAACCTCAACTCATACTGTGACAGGGTCATCTCCCCCTATCGCAACCACTCAAACTGCCTACGTAGCTCCTCTCTGTAGGGTTGCGGCACATACTTCTCCAGGTAGAGAACGGAGAACTACTGCCAAGAAAGGTATGCTGCACCAACAGGCCTACGACTCTCAAAATCCTCCTACCAAGTGAAAGCAGCTCCTAAAAACTGATAGGTGGTAAAAGCGACCCCGCTGGTCTCCAAAATACCTACAGTACGAAGCATCCTCTGACACTTCTCCAAAAAGCCCTAGGCATCCTCGCCCTCTACGCTACTGAAGGTCGGAGGCTGCAATCTACCAAATCTCTCCAACCTACGCTGCTCATCCTCCGACATGACAGGAACCACATAGTCCTGAGCAAATGCAACTGGATGGGCTAGATATGCCCCCGACGTCTGAAGTCACTGCACGACCTGCTTAGGTGTGCGAGCGGCGGGAGTCTAATTGCCTCCCCCGGCCTGTAAAGTAGTTGTGGCTATAATGGCTGAAATTGCTTGAGCCAGGCTAGTGCAAACCGATACGATTTGAGCCAAGGCCTCCTAAAGACCCGGAATCACTATAGGCACAGCCGGTGCCTGAGCTGGTGCTGCTGGAGCGTCCATAGCTAGGACCTGGTCCTGAACTGGGGCAGCTGGTGGATCTGCAGGTGTTGCCCTCGCTGCTCTGCCTCTACCACGACCATGACCGAATCATCGGCCTTTGGTGGCTACAGCTGGTAGCACTGGTGGTCGTCCAGCCTGTTTGGTAGCACGTGTCCTCACTATCTATGAGAGAATAGAAAAATAGGAGTTTAGTACTCGGATCAACAAGTTCGTACGATAAGAATTTCAAGAATATGAAGTTTTTCCTAAAGGTTTTGCAGCCTCTCAAGGATAAATACAGACGTCTCCGTACCGACCGCGAGACTCTACTAAACCTGCTCATGACTCGTGAGACCTATGTAACCGAGGCTCTAGTTCCAACTTGTCATGACCCTAACCCCAATCCCGATCGTGATGGCGCCTCTCGTGAAGACAAGGCCAGTCAACTAAACTAAATTCACTTGTTAAAGCAGTTAAACAACATGAAAGCAGTCTAAAACATGATTTAGAGATAATAAGTAGCGGAAATATAACCCGACATAGCCCTAACCTGGGTGTCACAAGTCATGAGCATCTATGAGCCATAATACAAGTCTGCTAAAGTCATAAACTACTAAAAATGTTTGAAAAGAAAAGGAGCAATAAAGGAGTAGAGATATGGGGGCTGCGGACGTCAACGGCTACCTCGTAATCTCCGAATGCCGCCCGAAGCTGGAGGAATCAGCGCTCGGGAGCGGAACCTGCAATGCCTGAATCTAAATACAAGGTGCAGGGAGTAAAGTGAGTACTCCAACTCAGTGAGTAACAAATGTAAATAACACCTGAAAGTAAGAAAACACGTAATGCCCACGTCATTCTATATTAAAGCAGAAAAATTATTTAAAAGCAGTAAACTAGTGAAAAATCAAGTAAAATCCTCTTCCAACAAGTACACAAGTAATTGACAGGTAATTAAGGCAAAAGTAAACAAATAGAAGTTCGCCCCTCGGGCACAGTATCAACAAATCTGCCCCTCGGGCAACATCTCAGAACAATACCAGCCCCTCGGGCAATTACATCATAATGGGTACCCGCACTCACTGGGGGTATGCAGACTCCTGGCAGAGCCCCTTACGGCCCAAGCGCTATAACAAGCCATCTCGTGGCATCAAATCTAGGCCCTCGGACTCATATCAATCAAGCCACCTCATGGCATACATATCTCAGGACCTCGGCCTCCAATCAGTATCAGTCCTTCCTCACAACTTAGGCCCTCGGCCTTACTCAGTCAAAAATCATCACAAGCCTCTCGGGCAATAGCAAAACAATGTTTCTCAGCCCAAACATCATTTAAAATATCATTTAAGTCTTAAAACTGAGTAAACATGGCTGAGTAGTAAAACAGTGGAAATTAACATGACTGAGTTCAAGAAATAAGTCAAAACAGTGAGGAAATAGTAATGAAAATCCCCAAAGGGTTCAAATAGTTGGCACAAAGCCCAAATATGGCATTCAGCCCAAATAATGATGATAGCAAGTAGTTTTCAGTCAAATACGCGGTAAAATCATCAACCGGGGCGGATCAAGTCACAATCCCCAATAGTGCACAACCCCACGCCCATCATCAAGCGTGCGTCTCACCTCAATATACTACTACAATGTGCAAATCTGGGGTTTCAAACCCTCAGAACATCATTTACAATCATTACTCACCTCGAACCGACTAAATCTCTAGCTCGTGATGCCTTTCCCCTAGAATCGGCCTCCACGCATGTCGAATCTATCCAAAACCAGAACGAGGGCATCAAAATATGCTAAGGCAACGAAGTCCAAGAGAAAACAATCAATAAAGGGCACAAATCCCGAAATTACCAAAACCCGACCCCCGAGCCCATGACTCGGAATTCAATAATGTTTGCATCAATGGAATCCTTATCCTCCCACGAGTGTATACATATCAAGAATACTAAAATCGGAGTCCAAATGACCCCTCAAATCCTCACTTAAAGGCCTCTTAAACTCAAGCCCTAATCCCCCATTTTTAGCCCTTTAATTCTTTTAATTACAGCTTTAATCCATGAAATACTACCATATAAATGTGTATTAGGTCCAAAATCCTTACCTTAATGAAGTCTCCTTGATTTCTCTCTTCAAAATCGCCCAAAGCTCCCGAATTCGTGTTTAAAATGGTGAAAACCTTCAAAAATTGCGAAGGAAGACTTATATACATTATGCCCAGGGACACCCGCATTTGCGATCCAAAACCCGCTTCTGCGGTACCGCATTTGCGGTTATATCCTCCGCTTCTGCGGAAATCACTTATCCAGCCTAAAGCGCATTTGCGACCATATTTCCGCATCTGCGACATCACTGATGCGGTCTCCTTACCGCTTCTGCGGTCTCAGCTCACCTGACCAATTTTCGCTTCTACGGCCAACTCTCCGCTTATGCGGCGCCGCACCTGCGTTCCCCAATCCGCAGGTGCGAAAATACTAGAATCAGCTGCTGAAACAAAATTCCAACTTCTCCATTAACCATCCGAAATCACCCCGAGGCTCCCGGGACCTCAACCAGAAGCACAAACATAACCCAATACCTTATTCAAACTTGCTCCAATCATCAAAACACCTCAAACAACATCAAATCACCCAAAACACAACGGATTCAAGCCAAATTTTCTAAAATCTTCCAAATTCCGCTTTCGATCAAAAACCCAACCAAACCACGTCCGAATGACCTGAAAATTTACACACACATCCCAAATGACCCAACGAAGCTACTGCAACTCACACAATTCCATTCTGACCCCTATTTCAAAATCTCACCTACCAACCAGAAATCGCCAAAATATCAACTTCGTCAATTCAAACCTAATTCTACTCCGAACCTCCAAAACTCATTCCGATCACGCTCCTAAGCCATAAATCACCTCCCGAAGCTAATCGAACCATCGGAACTCACATCTTATCCCTCTAACACATAAGTCAACATCTAGTTGACTTTTCCA
This sequence comes from Nicotiana tabacum, assembly GCF_000715075.1. Taxonomy (NCBI): domain Eukaryota; kingdom Viridiplantae; phylum Streptophyta; class Magnoliopsida; order Solanales; family Solanaceae; genus Nicotiana; species Nicotiana tabacum. The sequence continues at coordinate 69,599,497 of NC_134090.1, read as the reverse complement.
ACTTAAACTTCCTTAAAAGAAACTAAGTGTCTCATACCTTATCAAAATTATTCCGGACTCAATCCGACCAACCCGATACCACAAAACACAGATAACGAAGCATAAAGAAGCATAAATGGGGGAAACAGAGCGGTAAGTCATGAGACGACTGGTCGGGTCGTCACAAACCTAAACCAACCATCCCCGCAGATCATAAAATAGTAAAAGCACATACGAGGAGTTTTAATTAGGAAAAAGGGTTTCTATAAATAAAAATGATCGGTCGGGTCTTTGCATTCTCCACCTCATTAACAAATTTTTGTCCTCGAATGGGTTTAGAATCATACCTAGAGTGCTGAATAAGTGCGGATATCTTCTACTTGGCCTCCTAAGTCGCTTTCTCGACTGGTTGACCTTTCCACTGAACCATCACCGCAGCAATCTTCTTGGACCTCAACTGGCAAACTTGCTTGTCCACAATGGAAACTATCTCCTCTTCATAACCCAAACTCTCATCTAGCTGAACCGTGTTGTAGTCTAGCACGTGCAACCTGTCGGCATGATACCTTTAGAGCATAGACACATAGAAGATCGGATGAACTCCCGATAGACTGAGAGGAAAGGGAAGCTCATAAGCAACCTCCCCAACTCACCTCAATACCTCAAATGGACCAATAAACCTTGAGCTCAGCTTGCCCTTCTTATCGATTCTCATGATTCCCTTCATCGGTGAAACTTTCAAGAGAACCTTCTCGCCAACCAAAAATGATAAATTACACGTCTTCTGATCCGCATAACTCTTCTGTCTGGACTGTGAAGTTTGAAGTTGCTCCTGAATCAACTTTACCTTCTCCAAGGCATCTTTCACCAAATCAGTACCAAATAATTTAACGTCGCCGGGCTCAAACCAGGCGAACGACATTGCCGGCCATATAAAGCCTAAAATTGAGCCATCGCAATGCTAGACTGATAACTGGTATTGTAAGAAAACTCGGCCAAAGGCAAAAATCTATCCCACTGACCTCTAAAGTCAATGACACATGCTTTGAGCATATCCTCTAGAATCTAAACTATCCGCTCTGACTGTTCGTCATTCTACGGATGAAAAGTTGTGATGCGCTCTACTCGGGTACCCAACTCACATTGTACGGCCCTCCAGAAATGTGAATTAAATTGAGGGCCTCTATCTAATATGATGGAAACAGGCACACCCTGCAATCGAACAATCTCCTGAATGTAAATTTGGGCCAACCACTCTGAAGAGTAAGTAGTCACCACCGGAATAAAATGTGCCAACTTGGTCAACCTGTTGACAATGACCCAAACGGCATCAAACTTCCTCAAAGTCCATGGTAACCCAACAACAAAGTCAATAGTGATGCACTCCCACTTCCATTCTGGTATAACCATCTATTGAAGTAGGCCACCTGGCCTCTGGTGCTCATACTTGACATGCTGGCAGATTAGACACCTCGCCACATAATCGGATATGTCCTTCTTCATCTGTCGCCACCAATAATGCTGCCTCAGGTCGCGATACATCTTCGTAGCCCTTGGATGAATAAAATACCGAGAACTGTGTGCCTCCTCTAGTATTTTCTCCCTCAAGCCACTGATAGTAACCTCCTTGGCACCACCCTGTAGTACCATCTCTCTAAAAACCATCAAGTGCGGATCATCATACCAACGAGCCTTGATCCGCTCAAGTAATAAAGACTGAGCCACGACACATGCAAGAATCCGACTGGGCTCTGAAATATCCAACCTCACAAGTCTGTTAGCTAAGGACTGAATGGCCAAATCCAAAGGTCTCTCCTCTGTCGGAATGAATGCCAAACTACCCATACTCTCTGCCTTTCTACTCAAGGTATCTGCGACCACATTCGCCTTGCAGGATGGTAAAGGATTGTAATATCATAGTCCTTTAGTAACTCCAACAACATGCATTGCCTCAAATTAAGATCCATATGCTTGAACAAATGCTGCAAACTACGATGATCGGTGTAAACCTCATAGGACACCGCGTAAATATAATGCCTCCAGATCTTAAGAGCATGAACTATCGCCAAGTGCAAATCATGCACGGTTAGTTCTTCTCGTAGGCTTCAGCTGATGCAAAGCATATGAAATAACTCGCCCCTCCTACATTAGTACATAACCCAGGCCAATAAGTGAAGCATCACAATACACAGCATACATCCCTGAACCGGAACGCAACACTAAAACCGGTGATGTAGTCAAAGCCGACTTGAGCTTTTAAAAGCTCACCTCACAATCGTTGGGCCATCTGAATGGATAATCTTTCTGGGTCAATCTAGACAAGGGCGCTGTATTAGACAAGAAACCCTCCATGAATCGATGATAATATCCTACTAAACCCAAGAAACTCCTGATCTCAGTCGTTGTGGTAGGACGAGGCCAACCCTGAACTACCTCATTCTTTCTGGGATCCACCTTAATGCCCTCACCTGATACTATATGCCCTAAGAAAGCCACGGAATCAAACCAAAACTCACATTTGGAGAACTTAGCATAAAGCTTCTATTCCCGCAAGGTTTGAATACCTGAACACTCGGTTCATCAAATCCATGAATGCTGCTAGGGCATTAGTCAAATTGAAGGACATCACCAAAAACTCATATAGAGGTCATATCAAGTCCGAAAAGTCGTCTTCAGAATATATGAAGCACGAATCTTTGGCTGATGATACCCAGATCTCAAGTAGATCTTAGAGAACACACTGTCACCCTGCAACTAGTCAAACAAATTATCAATACGTGACAACGGGTACTTTTTCTTCATGGTGACTTTGTTCAGCTGGCAGTAATCAATGCACATCCGCGTACTCACATCCTTCTTCTTCACAAACAACACCGGTGCGCCCCAAGGTGACACACTAGGAAATATCAAAAAACTCTCGTACCACCGACATTGAATCTAATGCGGGAATCTATGTAGTAGTATCCCGAACAAAGGATAAGCCAAATAACCCTTCTCGACCATATGTCTATCCTTCAAAAAGGAAATAACCTGACTAGAAGTACCAATAGACGAACCTTTCCACTCTAATCTGTGCGACTCAAGCAATACCAAGGTAACAATCTTGGCATGGTAATCAAGAATGTCATGGTACGGGGACAACCAATCCATGCCCAAGATAACCTCGAAATCAACCATATCGAGCAATAGAAAATCCATTCAGGTCTCATACCTATAGAAGGTCACCACACAGGACTAGTAGACCCAATCCATAACAATAGAATCACCCACTAGAGTGGACACATATACAAGAACGCCCAAGGACTCGCGAGAAACATCCTAATAAGGAAAAAATGGAGAGGAAGCATAGGAGTAAGTAGACCCTGGATCAAATAATACCGAGGCATCCCTACGGCAAATAGAAATAGTACCTATGATCACTGCATCAGAGGCGATTGCCTCTAGCCTAACGGGGATAGCATAGAATCTAGCCGGAGCACCACCTGACTGGACTCCACCTGTACAGTGACCCTTGGCCACCTGTCCTCCGCCTCTGGCTGGCCAGTCAGGCAGTGCGGTAGCTGGTGAGGTAAACATGAGCTGATAGTCTTGTTGATCGGCCTTTCCCTGAAGTCTAGGACAAAACCACTTCACATGGACAAGATCCCCACACTCTAAACAACCCCTCGGAATGGTGGACTGCTGACCTTAAGTCTGACCCTGATGGCCTAAATACCCATTGGGGAAACCCTATATAGCTGGCAGGCTGTAAGTACACTCTAGAATAGCACTAAAATAAGGTTGTGCTGGAGCACTCTGAGCAGGCAGTGGTGCTGACTGCATGGGCCTGCTGGGCTGACCCTTATGAACTTGCCTCTGCCCCCAGGTGATGCGCCACTGAATCCTTCAAACTACCGGGGTCGCTAGTCCATTGGTGCAAATTTCCACTGTGGTTGCAAATGCGGTCGATCCTCTGAGCTATATCCACAACCTGCTGAAAGGAAGTCCCCATCTTTGTCTCACGAGCCGTAGGTACCTAAATCTCAAGGTGCACACCTTCAATGAACCTCTTCACCCTCTCTTTATTTGTGGGGAGTATAATAGCTGCATGGAAAGACAAGACAGTGAATCTCGCCTCATAGTCGGTGCCAGATATGTGAATCGAATGGAGTCGCTCAAACTGGCCTCAAAGATCCTCTCTCTCAAAAGGTGGTATATACTTCTCCAATAATAGATGTGTAAACTGATCCCAAGTCAAGGGAGGTGAACCTGCTGGTCTTCTAAAAAGGTAAGCCTACCACCATCTATGGGCCTTGCCCTCAAGCTGAAAAGTGGCAAAGTCTACCCCGTTGGACTCCAATATCCCTATGTTCTGGAGCCTATCCTTGCACGGTCAATAAAATCCTAGGGGTCCTCTGATCGCTCACCCCCAAAGGGTGGGGGGGAAGTCTATTCCATCTTTCCAACCGCTTTTGCTGATCAAGGATCACAACTCGTATAGCATTTGGCATAGCCGCTACAACAGGCTGGGCTGTGCTCGTAGGTAGTGCACCTGGGGTCTGATAAACGGCATTGGCATGCCTTTGAGCCTGAGTGGTAAGGGTTTGTGCTCCCCCTCCCACCTGAGATGTGGAAGAGTCCGCTGGAAAAAATCCAGCCTGCATCATAGAGTTCATGAACCGCAGCATACTGCCCATGACCTCTTGAAATCCCAGCGCAGTCATAAAATCTGTTGGGGCTGACACAGCTGGAGATGCCATATCCTTCTCCTCAACAATAGGATCCTCCACTGGATCCATTGGTGGTACAACGGGAGAAACCCTAGGGTGACCTAATGTCGCCATTAGGCAAGAACACAAGTGCAACTACAATTGATTTACCCCTTTTTAACCATTTTAATACAAAAGTTTTTCCTTTTTAGAGAACACATTAACCTAGATTTCATGCAACTGTAACAAATCTTTTTTAAACAAAATACCAACATAATAAGTACATACTCTGCGGTGATAGAAATGACAAGTATAGCAGTACATAAGTGCTACAAGTCCCCAAAATCAGGCGTCACAAGTACATGAGTAATCTAGAGAATATACAAAACTACTAAACACTACTGTCCGAAAGTAATAGATAGGAATAACAATAAGGTGGAAAAGACTCTGGTGATGCGGCGTATCAAGGAAAGAATCTCACCACTAAGTCTTTATAGATGATCGGCTACATGTCCGCGTGACCATTGGTGGAACCTGTCTCGGTACCTGCACATTAGTGTAGAAGTGTATTATGAGTTTGGAAAATAATGCGTACCCAGTAAGATCTAGTCTAACCTTGAAGAAGTAGTGATGAGGGATCGACTTGACACTTACTAGAGGTCGATAATAATAGTATAAGTGCATAAAGTAGACATGACGAGCATACAACAAGTATCAATGAAACAATTAAAAGCAATTACAATGAATACAATAGGAGTCTGTATCATGTCATCAACATCTTATAACTGGCCGTGAAGGCACTAACTCACTTATAGCCAAACTGGAACCTATTTCGATTATTAAGCACAAGGTTGTCGAGGCGAACAACCCAAACTCATAAGAATAGTGGTACTCAATACTACCGAGGCAAATGGAACGATCCCATAAGAATAGTGTTACAATCATACTGCCGAGGCGAACGGTCTAATCACGTAAGAGTGGTGTTACCATAGTGCCGAGGAGAATGGCCTGATCCCATAAGAGTGGTGTTATCATATTGCTGAGGTGAACGGCCTAATCCCATAAGAGTGATGTTATCATACTGCCAAGGCGAAAGGCCCGATCCCATTAGAGCAGAGAAGTTTACCTCGCTCACGGAAGTACTTGCGAGGCGAGAGGACATGGATTTTTCATAGTTTATTTAGTATTCCCCCAATTTTTCGAAATAAGAAGGATAAGTCGATAATTGCAAATTTAATCCCTTATCTTAGCTCTAATCAAGACAAATAGTACACATGATAAACTTCAACAGTACAATTAGAAGTATGAAGTGAATATAAGTCTACCTGGACATATCATGGAATAAAGCTACGCACGGACTCTTATCACCTCGTGCGTACGTAGCTCCCCACATAAGTAACACAAAACAATAATACGCCTAAGGGAATAAATTCCCTCTCACAAGGTTAGACAAGAGACTTACCTCATGTCCAAGCTCACTTCCAGTCCACTAATTCGCTCTAAAAGTCCCAAGTCGATGCCAAACAACCTGAAACTAGTCAAATGTGATATAACTTAATCAATATATTCTCAAATATTCATAATTTAGCTATTAGAGTAATTACCCAACCCAAATTGGAAGATTCCTAAATTCACCACTGGCCACAATGCCTGGATTTTGGAAATCTTTTAATATAATTGCTACCCATAACCTCACGAACTCAAATATATATTTCTTTTACTTAATTTCATAACCATTTTCGTGGTCAAATCCCATTTTTTTACCAAAACTCTAGGCTCTTCACCAATCCCACAAGATTTAAGAGTTTTCCATGTTTAATCTACCTAAAAATCGTGTAATTAACTTGAAAATGGGTGGGAGTTACTTACCTTAGGATATTAATGAGACCTCAAATGTGCTCTCAAAATTTCCCAAGACCAAATGAAGTGTGCGGAAAAATGGTCTAAGTCTCGTATTAAAAGCCTCACTGCCCCAGTGATTTTCGCACATGCGACTAAAAAAGTCGCACCTGCGGCTCTGCTTCTGCGAAAAATCCTCGTAGGTGCAGCTCGCCTCAATTCTACGAACTAAGTCTTGCTTCTGCGAGCCTGCTTCTGCGGAAAGGTTGTCGCATCTGCGAACCCAAGCATGTTGTCCTTCATTCGCATCTGCGGATCCTTCATCGCAGAAGCGATTTTGCTTCTACAGAATATGCGTCGCTTCTGCGGACCACTTGACAGCCTACTCCCATCCGTTTTTGCGATCACAGGCTCGCTTCTGTAAGCTCGCACCTGCGGTTTCATCCACGCAGGTGAAAAAGCACCAGATTTAAAGCGACTAATAGTTTCCCCCATGTCCAATTCGACTCCGATTCCAATCTATTTCGCATCATGGGCCCTCGGGGCCCCATCCAATCACACTCACACATCCAACAACAAAATATTGACTTGTTTGCGCGATCGAAGCCCCAAAATAACATTTAGAATTACAAATCGGGTGCCAAAATGTATGAATTCGACATGAAACTCAAAAACTTCTAAAAAAAAACACTTCCACGCGTCTGATTCCTATCAAACCAACTCTGAATGACGCCAAATTTTGCATGTAAGTCATAAATCACTATATGGAACCATTCCCAAGCTTGGAATCCAAACAGACCTCGATAACACCAAATCCTACTCTAAACCAAACTTAAAGAACTTAGAAACCTTCAATGGCCAACTTTCAATATTAAGGGCCCAAACGCTCCTGGATCATCCAATCTGAACATATGTCCAAGTCCAAAATTATCATACGAACCTACTGGGACCGTCAAATCTCAGTTCTAAGGTCGTTTACTCAAACATTGACTTAAGTCAAACTTAACCATTAAAGGCTACTATTAAGGAAATAAGTGTTATGATTTCAACCTGAACCCTTCCAAACCTAAACCAACCATCCCCACAGGTTATAAAATAGTAAAAGCACATACAGGAGTCTTAATTAGGAAAATAGGGTTCTAGAAAGTAAAACGACCGATTGAGTCGTTACACTTTTCATGCTCCATTCTGCAGCACCCGGAGTCTTCTCCTTATCGTATTTACTTTTCTGTCTATTTTATTTCAGACAGTAGTTGGAGGACGTTTTGTATATTCTACTAGATTGCGCGTGCACTTGTGCTACTGGATTTTGGGATTGCTAGTAGATATTTATGGTTTTTTGCATATTGATTTCACTACTTCACTCTTCTATTTTATTTTATGCTTTATATCATCATGGTCATTTATACTTGGTTTCTTTATTAAATAATATTCATGACTTTAGAAATAATAAAAAGAACAATTAAATGGATAGTTCACCGTTGACTTGCCCAACAACGACGTTGGTCGTTGTCACGATGGGCGCCATCATGACCTATAGTGGGAATTAGGTAGTGACATCATCAGCATATCATATTTTCACATTAATCTAGTAGCATAGTAACCTGCCCATGAAACCTGATTCTTTCATCATGATCAATCATGATTTGTTAATTATGAAAGCATACACGTGCTCAGCTAAACAATTCCTATATTTTAGAGATTTTTTTTATGGACATACTAAATATCTAACTTATTTATGTGAAATTAGTTTTGATATTTATAAAAATTGACTTGGTTTTTTTTATAAATTGTCTACATTCCCCATTAAAAAGTTTCCAACACATTATTTCAAGTAAGATATTCAATTATACTTTTTTTTCTCCTCTCCTCTCTTCCTCTTCCTTTAGTAAGAGTAGAGAACTTACCTCTCCATCTTTCTTTCTCTCTCATGGCTACTACAATGCATCTTTATTTTGTCTCCATCAATTTCGATTTTATCTCTCTCGTCGCTCCATAAAGATTTAATTCTTCCCTTTTAAAAAGAATACAACGCACATCCAGAAAAAATAATTGTAGTAGTGAAGACAAATTGTATCAAGTGTATCGTCTGGCGTGGTCTTTATTTAAAAAAAATTGAGATATACATAGAGAAAAAGAATAATACGTATGTAATTTTTAATAGGCTAGCTCAGCTATAAAAATAAATATTCTTTAAAAATATAAAGCCTTTATATTTTATAGAATATTGAAGAGAAATGAATGGCAGTGGAAGCTATGTTCCAGAAGCAATAAGGGTGAACAATTTCTATTTAAGGAGCTACTAACGGTCCAACAAGACTAACTTTCATATAATTTAAATATAATTTTCCTATAACTATAAAACAACTTTAATACAATTTTGATATATATATATATATATATATATATATATATATATATATATATATATGTAAAATAGAGTATTTATAACTTTAATAACAAATTTATACAATAATGCGTATAATATACAACTTATTAGCAACTTTCCTACAACATTCATACATAAGTAATACAACTGTAAAGACCCGACTGGTCGTCTTGTGTATTTGTGTCCTGTTTTACCTTTTGATGCTTCACACATGTGCAATTTTGACTCTATAATTTAGGGGGTTAATTGGTTTCATTCCGAGAAGGTTTCGGGTTGATTTAGACTTTTTGAATCTTGGCTTAGAAGCCAAAGTTGATTTAGTTGACCAAACTTTGAATTTTATGAAAATAACTCCGGAACGATGTTTTTATGACTCTGATAGGTTCGTATCATAATTGTGGGCTTGGGCATATACCCAGAATCGAATTCGGAGGTCTGTAGGTTGATTTTTGTTGTTTTGTCGAAAATTGGCAATTTGAAGTTTAGAAATTTGACCGTAGGTTGACTTTTGGTTATCGGGTTCAGAATTTGGTCTTCGAACTTGTAATAGATCCGTTATGCTATTTAGAACATGTCTGCAAAATTTGAGTGTCATTTGGAGTTGATTTGATAGTATTCAGACACTTGGTTGCAATTCTAAAAGTTCTTGAACTTTTTGAAATTCATATGTTTTGATGTCTGATTTTGTAGTTCCAGATGTTATTTTTGTATTTTGATCATGCGAGCGAGTTCGTATGATATTTTTATACTTGTGTGGATATTGGTTTGGAGTCTCAAGTGCTCGGATGAGTTTCAAACGTATTTCGGAAAGGTTTGGACTGAAAATATGTTGCTAGTGTGTTGATGTTGCAGTTATCGCAATTGTGTAACATGACAAGGAGGCTCATGTATCGCAAATGTGATACCTGGTTCGCATTTGCGAAGTTAGGAAAATTTGGGAAGTTTTACAATTGTGATAATTATTGTTGCATTTGCGAAGGGGACAGGGTTCTTGCGAACCCATGGTCGCATTTTCAAAGTCCCCTTAGGTTTCAGTGGACACAATTGCGAGCCTTTTTTCGCAATTGTTAGGGTTCGCAATTGTGAATCCAGTGTCGTAAATGCTACACCTGAAACTGAACATAAGGGTTGGAAAGTCGGGATTTGGTCTCATTTCTCATATTTTAGAACCCTAGACTCGATAGGAGGCGATTTGGTGAGGGAATTTTCATCTACAAATATTGTGTAAGTGATTCTAATAAACTTCTAACTATATTTCATGATTATATCTTAGATTTAACATTAAATTTATGAGAATCAAAGAGGAAAAATTGAGAATTCTTGTCAAAGTTTTGAAAAATAAAGATTTGAGGTTTGAGAGTCGATTTGGACTCGAATTTGATAACTAAAAACATATATGGACTCGTGGGGTTCTGCTGGTCAGAATCTACCCTTGGACTTGGGTTTTGAATGGGCAAGCTCGGGGTTGACTTTTGTTGAATTTTTGGGAATTGTGTAAAGATCAAAATTTTATCTATTGTGATTGATTTTCCTTGCATTGTTTGATGATAATAAGTCGTTGGTTAGATTTGAGTCATGTGGAGGCAAATTTTAGGGGAAAATCTATATTCAAGGTTTGATTTAGCCTAGTTAAGGTAAGTATCTAGCCTAAATTTGTGGGGGGGGGGGGGGGACTATCTGTAAGGATTTGGGTTGCTTGTGCTATTTGTGTTATGTGGGCGACGTGTACGCGAGGTGACGAGTGCATACACGGGCTATATGTGGTATTTGACCGAGTTAGGTTATTTAGACTCTTTTCGGGCCTTTAATTGAATTGTTAGAATATATTATATCTTTCATTGTTAAACTACTCTTATATGTGTTAATTTACTCTTACATGCTTTATTTGACATTGTTAGCACTTCTTCTACTTCTTACTTGTTATATTTGTTCTCATATGCTTTAGTTGAAGTTGTTACCTTCCTTATTTTCTTATTACCTCTTTGTTGTTGCATTACTCTTACTTGAATTTGTTATCTCGTGGGAATTATATCTTTGTTGAGTTATTGACGTTGAAGCGATGAAAGCTATTATCACATCGAGGTTGAAGTTGTTGATTTATGAAATATTCTTTCTTGTTGAATATTTTTCAATCATTATGTCATTTGAGATTCTTGTACACATTGTAAAGCCATGAGCTATTTATTGTGATAATATTGGTATTGCTGATTTTGGCCAGTTGTGGCATATGGTCACTTGTGATGCGAGTTATTATTGTGTTGTGATATTGATACGCATGTGGTGGTATAAGAATAGAGGTTGATACGCATGCGATGAGATAAGGTGGGTTTGATACGTGTATTGCTAGTAAGGGAATTACTTGAAGTCACGCGGTGAGATAAGGTGGGCTAAAACGCATGTAGATATTTCGAAAAAAATAATTTTCAAAACTAAATATAAGGTTCACGCGGTGATATAAGGAAAGATTTTGATTGAAATCGCAAAATGTGAATACGAGCCGGTACCTCGGTCGTGATTCTTGTTGTACATTCCATATTAAATAGGCTCGTTGGTTGAATAATCCTTGTTATTTCTTCATTGTTTTACTTGTAATTATCCATATTTGTCTTCTTGTTGTTTCATCATGTGTTAACTCCTAGTTGCCTTTACTGCTTAAATTTTCGTTGTTAGCTTACATTATTGAACTGTTTACTTGTCATTTACTTTCTCGTTTCCCCTATTAGATTATGCTATACTCTATTTAGTTTCTTTTCTCTTAGTGGGTGTCTTGACCTGGACTCGTCGCTACTCTACTGAGATTAGGCTTGATACTTACTGGATACTATATTGGCGACTCATACTACGCTTCTACATATTTTTGGGCAGATCCAGGTACATTTTCCTGTGCTGGACGCCAGTGATTGATTAGCTACTTTTGGAGACTTCAAGGTATACATGCCCGACTTTCACAGGCCTCGAAGTCACCTTCTGCTTTTAGATATTCTATTGTTTATTTCTTGTTCCAAAACAGTATTGTATTCCGAGACTATTAGTACATTCTTGTAGAGCTTATGACTTTGTTCCACCAGGTTTTGGAAAGTTGTTGACAGTTTTACTGTTGAGTTTTATTATGATAGTTTAATGGTTAAATTGAGGTTTTATTATTTTTTTTGTTGTTTCTCAATGTATGTTAGGCTTACCTAGTCTCAGAGACTATGTGTCATCACGACATCCTAAGGTGGGAGATTGGGGTCGTGGCAATAACTATGATATCGTACAACTTAAATACATGTTTCATATGATTTTTATACAACTCTAATACAATTTTGAAAGTACAATCTTCAAATCTGAATATCCAGCCAAAATCAACTCTAATCTTCACCAAGCATTCTCAAAATTGAGGTATAAACTCCAAAGAATATTCTCAATCATTTGCAATAACACCCAATTCAAACAAATAATAGTTTTAAGAAATTCGAATTAGAAATCAAAGTTTCGAAGCTTCTCAATTACTGTCAACCGTGGAGAGTCAATGCTGACGGACGGCGGTTGGTCTGCTGGTGACGAGCAGCGATGTTAAATCCATTATTGAATTCACTACTAAGAGTGAAAGTTAGTGCTTTTTTGACTAATAGCGGTATGTTTCAAAGAATGATAAACTGTACAATTAATTCAAATAGCTTTTGCAATTAACCAGAGTTTATTTATCGTATGTTTTTCCTAGAATTCTTATTAATGACATACTATTTTAATTCGACTATCTTGTTAAATTGTAAGTTATGCTAGATTATGTCTTGGTACAATCTTCATTCTATTTTGTAAAATTGTTCACACGTCATGCCGGATTGATATGACTTGGTACTATCTTCATTCTACCCATCTTAAATTGTTAACAAGCAACGACGGATTAACAAGATTTGGAAAAATCTAATTTTCTATGGAAAAGCTAGGTATCAGTAATTCAGTATTTATTCAAGGCAGAGAGAGGCTATAAAGTCTATCTTAAATGAAACAGCCGGCTAGTTTACTGAACCTTTAACTTTGCTAGTTTTGTTAACAGATTCACCTTTCTAAATATAGATAGAATCATCATCCCAAATGCGCCTAACAATTTGTCTTAAAAGAAAATAGCAAGTTCCTGATGAATAAAGAGAAACGTAAAACAATTGCAGATTTTCGATGAAAAAAAGAAAACCTTGAAGCTATAGCATGCACAGAGTAAACACAAAAACCAACTCACTCAAAACTGCAATAGACGCACTCTGTGATACGAATGCACCTATTTAGTGAAAGATGCAAAGATATTTAGCAAAACAATTTAGCCTATATTGAGAAAGCACCCCAGATTTTGGTAACAGTCACATATATGTCAAACTTCTGATAACATAATAAGCAAAAGTTTGAATTTACACTAACTTCAGGCATGCTTTGCAAGGATAGCCTCAGCAACACCTTGAGCTATGGGGTGATAACAATCACAAGCCTCTGTGAATACCCTTCTAGCAAAAACTTTTTCTTCTTCCTTTCCCGCACCTTGAACAAGTGCTGTATAGAGTGGACGAAGGTACTTCATCCTACCTACTTCCTTCAGTGTTTTTTCCACCTTGCCGTAGTAGTCTCTGCATCTTGCTGAAATGGCCAGCTGAAGAAAAGCTACCCTCACCTCATAATCTTTTGATTCTGAGAGATGGTAGCGAGCATCTAAAGCCGTGACCTGTAAACAGTGTAAAAATGACATGAACAATTTTTCAATTCGGAACAGAGTCATTAAGAGCATATACAGTAATACAGGTGGATTTCAAGCAATGTTTTCAAAAGGGAAAAAGCAAGACTATACATTTCCCTAGTAGTGAGGCAAGGCGTATGCTCCATAGTGTAAAGGTGACGCCTTACATTTACAACAACAACAAACTCAGTGTAATCCCACTAGTGGTGACACCTTGCAGGACTAAATTTTCTTACTCTATTAGAAATGTAATCATGATTTAATGAAAAAGAAAAAGTAGTTGGAAGGATGAAAGCATTAATGATAATACTTGCAGCAACTTAGATAGGGGAAAGGAAACAATAACAAAGAACAGAGATTGCACAAATAACATCTTCGGCTACTTAAAAAATATCAATATCTGAACTAGCTACAAAATTTGTCGACAGAGTAGCCGCGGTCAAAAGAGAGAAGAGATGGATTCAGGGTTCGCAAACTAGGGCTTCATCAATCAATGTGCTCTTTTCCTTAAATATATAAGTAAGCAAAACAAATTAAATGTGTTTAAGATGACTCAATTACTGCACATTAGTTACATTTCAAGAGAAATAAGACAAAAAAATCAACTCGCAAAAGGCACACGAGAATCACACACAACCTACAGACCTATAGCCTATAGGCCCAATGAATAGGAGAGGAGAACAGTTAATCTATATCCTTGACTGCTCTCTAGAAAACAGTTGGAGAGGAAAATACGATGCTTTCTGAGAGCAAATTAATGCCCATTTAGGCCCTTATCAATGTCAGGCTCATTAAGAAGCAGCAAACCTTCTGTCCCGCTAAATCAAGGGAACATGGACCCCACACACACACATTCATATTGATATGGGCATATGGCAACATGCATTAACAGACATTTGAATTGATTTGCCAGCGGCTTAAAATTGTATAAAAAAATTTTACTGGGAAAATCAGATAGGATGCCATCAAGCACTAGCCAAGATGAGAGAAGAAACAATTGATGATTCATCATATTAGAGATTGATGAATGATATATTCTTACAAAAGCATGAACATATATAGACTAGGCATATGCAGGAAGTGCACATGTATATTTGCATTAGTCCAAGTTGCAGAACCACACAAATAATCATCAACTAATAATTTTTCTTTTTGGAAATGAGTATTTCTTTTTTGGTAAGTAATTGAAGAAAGAATATTCAGCAACGTATCTACTTTTTTTTTATAGCCGTGGTGTCCGGGCCAGCTTGCGCGTACCTCCACAAATTCCACGGGATACCTGCTAACTCCCACCAGCAATAGTTGTCAAGTATCTGCAACTTATCTACTACTTTGTAGAAATATTACATAAGGTTCTCTGAGATTAAGCACTAGCAAGTAGTAAAAAAGGAAATAGCAATTACCTAATTTAAAGGAAGAGGACAAAACAAGAGACAGGTAGATAATAATTTGCATATTTACTGAGGGAAACTTCTCATATAATGGCCAGTTACTACCTGAGATGCTTCGACAGATTTAGGAAGGTTCTCGAGGTAAAGCTCCCATTCTTGTCCCTTCCAGTCAGCAACTTCATCCTCTCTTGGCATCCTACCTAGCTTGAACTCATTAGCAAGCGAAACGATCTTTGAATAGATGTTAGAAACTGGTTCCATGGCATCTGGAGGGATGCCTGTGCCCTCGGTCCAAAGTTTCAAATCAATCTCGTTCTCTATTCCAGGGATATTAGCTTTAAGGAAACTGAGAAACATATCAGTGTCAATAGATTGAAACTTGAAAGTAGCAATATATTTCTTCAGAAAGTCATCAAAAGCAGGTCTTCCAATCTGAGCAACAAAAGTGGAAGAAAAGTTAGTTCTGCTCTCATAGAAAGAAGGGAAAAAAAATACTTCACCAGTTAGTCTACCGACCTGTCTCTCAATGCGCCATAAAAACTGGAAGCCTTTTTCATATGGAACTTGAGAATAAACATCATCTGGGTCCACACCTGCCTGATTTGTTTTTAGCTTTGTGAACTCCATGGTATCCTTGAATCTCTCCATTTCCTCAACAAGTCCCCTCCATCCAATTCCAATATTTAGTGCAGCTATGTCCTCGCCTTGCACAACCTCAACAATTCTTCGCTCTGCATATGTTGTGAAACCCTACAAACACATGATTTCACTCTATTGCATATATTACTTGTAAAAGGAAGAAGGGAAGAAAGAAAGATCTATCATTGTACATGCCTAAGCACAAGGTTGCAGCCAAAAGTTTATAAAAACATCAGACATCCTTTATTCCATGAATTATATCACATTCCTTTAATCTACAGGTCATATAAAACAACAAAAGTTCTATGAGTTTCTCAACAACCTAACACAAGAAGCAGCCAACACTCACCATCTGAAAACAAATCCAGAAACAAGCTAGTAAATCTTATATTTTTTTTAATCAGTGGGAACCAGCTAACAAATCTTCATACAAAGAAATCAAGAAAAGGAATGGTGCCAAGTCTTAATTGTAACATAACAAATCTTGCAAGACAATCCTCCCAAACAGTGCTTTAGAAAGCAATAGTTCAAGGTGAGATTTTCCATCCTCGTAGAGGGAACTCAAAAGCCCAAGGGATTTCATCAACATTCAAGAAAATCCAGAGACTACAAGAAATTTAGAGCCTACTGCGGAAAACATTGGTCAGTAAAGCCTTTTAAGAAAATTCAGCAAGTTAAAGGTCCAGTTTAACTTTTCAAACACACCCATTTAGCCTCACTCTTCCCGGTTTCTTCCAAGTTTTCCACAATGTTATTGCTTTTTCCATGAACTATCGGTTTTTCCCCAAGTTATATAGCATAATATTCTCTATTGGTCTCTTCTAGAAAGTATTTATAATGATATCAGCATGTTTTTCAGTAAAACTGAAAAGAGAAGAGTTGTGAAGGGGATAGGGAACAAGGTGGAGTGCTTCAAGAACTTTCCCGACAGAGGCATTGAGTGATGGCAATGAGATGTAAGCCAATATTTCTAAACCAGGCGCAAAGGAGGCAAAACACGCCTTTTCTTTGCTTAGTCCATCCTGCATCAACTCAAATCTTAAAACAAATGGTAAACCCATAAAATAACCTAAGTTGCTTGGACACGGGTGCAGATCTAGAGGTCGGATCCTTCGAGATGTAAATTCTAAGATTCCGGGATACGGATACAGTGTTGGGATCGGGATCTGGCTAAAAAAATTCAAAGATAATAAAAAAATATAAAAATATCCCTAAATTATGTGAAATACTTATGTATAGCTTGTGAAGTATGGATTTCTTTTTATTCTCAAGTTGTAGATAAGTAAAGGATTGATTTCCTAGATAAGATATGTTATTTTTTTGATAAAGTAAGTTGCTTCATTGAAAGGCATCAAGCTGATGCAATGATTACAAAAATAAATAAGCTAGCTCCATTACAAGATGTTATGATGGGATCTTGGAGCTAGCCAATAACAAGAAAATATACCTCAAAGAGGCTAGTCAAGAGTAAGGGAGCTCAAAAAATCTAAAAAGACAGTAAAACTATTTACATAGGACTGTTTGGCCGAACAAAAAAGACTAAGTAGACATTTGGCCTTCAGCAAGTGAATTGGAGTTGAGACTCCATCAAAACATCTGAGGTTTCCTTCAGTCCATAGGCACCAAAAAATGCAAGCTGGTATCATCAAAACACCTGGAGTTGAGACTCCAGGTGTCCCTGATGGCCCTATCAACTCTCCAAAGGCTCCAGCTCTCGACCGCATCTCTAATATTTTGCGGCATCACCCATTTGAGATTAAAAAGAGCTAGAAACATATGCCACACATCTGCAGCTACAGCACAGTGTAATAGTAGATGATTGACTGATTCTAAGCTTCCTTGACAAAGGTAGCATCTGTTAACAAGCTGGAAGCTTCTCCAACAGAGGTCCTGAGTCAGACAAGCATTCTTTAGTGCCAACCAGCTGAAACACATCACTTTTGGAGGGAGCTTTGTTCGCCAAATTAGTTTCCAAGGCCAGGAATCCAAAATTCCGTTATGAGCAACTAGCACTTTATACCCCAGCTTTACTGTATACTCATTTGCATGGGGACCCCAGCTTAATGTATCTGAAGCTTGTGAGTTCATGCTAAAACCTTCCAGTTTACTCATTAAGTCAAAAAGACTCTCTAGTTCCCAATCATGCATGTTCCTTCTGAAGAGGGGATTCCACTGATTACCTTCTCTGTTCTGTGCGACTGTGGAGTCAGGGTTACATGCTATTAGGAAGAGTGATGGGTATAAATCTTTTAGAATGAAGTTCCCTAGCCACCTATCCTTCCAGAATTTAACTTTCAGACCATTTGTAACCTTAAATGAGACTTCTTGGAGGAATTCTTCCCGGAGCTTGCTTATATGTTTCCATGGTCCAACTCCATATGGGGTTCTGCTTTGTTTAGTGCACCAGTGGTTTAGTTTTCCATGTTTTGCTGCAACAACTTCCTTCCATAAGCTATTGTCCTCCCTTCCATATCTCTAGAGCCATTTATACCGCTGGCTCTTGTTGTGCTTAGTTAGGTCCCTGATACCTAAACCCCCTTGTAGCTTTGGCCTAATGACTTTAGATCATTTGACAAGGTGAAACTTGTGTCCCTCGTTGTTGCCCTCCCAGAGAATGTTTCTTCTGATTTGATCCAATTGCTTCAGTAC
This sequence comes from Nicotiana tabacum, assembly GCF_000715075.1. Taxonomy (NCBI): domain Eukaryota; kingdom Viridiplantae; phylum Streptophyta; class Magnoliopsida; order Solanales; family Solanaceae; genus Nicotiana; species Nicotiana tabacum. Next base: position 69,581,218 of record NC_134090.1, on the reverse strand, counting down.
CTTACCAGTTCCAGTGCCATGAAGTATGTGGGAATACTGTCCATAACACTATTAATAAGAGTAAGTCTACCACCTATAGAAAGGTATTGCCTTTGCCAAGTAGCCTACCTTTTCTCCACCTTTTCTATTACCCCATTCCATATTCCAGTACACTTATATTTTGCCCCCAAAGGAAGCCCTAGGTAAGTGGTGGGGAAGGAGCCCACGCTACAGTATAATAAGTTATCCATGAAGCCAATTCATGGATAAGAGGGACCTCATTCACAGGATATAACACACTTTTGAGCATATTGATATGTAGGCCTGAAATTGCTCCAAAAATAAGGAGAGTAAGATTGAGGTATTGCACTTGAGATCTATCAGCGCCACAAAAGATCAAGGTATCATCTGCGTAGAGTAGGTGGGAAACTAAAGTTGAGCTATCTATGTTGTTTCCAATGGTAAACCCTCAAACCACTGTAGTTGTTTGGCTTTGTCTAGCATTTTACTAAGACCCTCCATAGCTAGAATAAAGAGAAAGGGGGAGAGGGGATCTCCCTGCCTAATACCCTTCTGTGGAGAGAAGAAACCCACTGGACTCCCGTTAACCAGAACTGATATTTCACTGTGGTCATGTTGTACTTAATCCATTTAATCCACCTGTCCCCAAAACCCATTTTCCTCAACATATGTAAAAGATAGAACCAGTTGACTTGATCAAAAGCTTTTTCAATATCCAGTTTGCATAAAATGCCTGGCTCTCCAGTTTTTAGCTTCCAATCTAAAGCTTCACTAGCTATCAAAACAGTATCTGTGATTTGTCTGGACTTAATGAAGGCATTCTGCTGCCCGGAAATCAGCTTTCCAATGACTGTTTTAAGTCTTTTAGCAAGGCATTTGGCAACAATTTTGTAAACACTGCTAATGAGGCTTATAGGTCTGTAGTCTTTGAGTTCAATTGCACCCTTCTTTTTGGGAACAAGTGCAATAAAAGAAGCATTGCTAGACCTGACCATATAGCAGTGTTGGTGAAAGTGGTTCAAAGCTCCGACAATATCATTTTAGATGAATTCCCAAGCCTTTTGATATAAAGCCATGGTGTAACCATCTGGACCTGGGGCTTTATCAGGGGCACAAGCATTTATTGTTGCAAAAGTTTCCTCTTCTTCAAAAGCTCTCTCTAACCATTCTTTCTCTTCCAGAGAGATGCATGCTAGATCTTCAAAGGAAGCAGTTGGCCTCCATTGCTCATTCTCAGTGTAAAGGTTCCGGTAAAAATCAAGAATTTCACTTTTGATCTAATCTTTATCTTCAATGATCTCATCCCCCACCATCAATTTATTGATATGATTGTTCCTCCTACGTGAGTTAGCAACCCTTTGGAAATATTTCATGTTCCTGTCACCCTCTTTAAGCCAGAGACATCTAGACTTTTGCCTCCAAGACACTTCCTCAGCTTTTGCAATCTGTAACAATTCCATTTTTAAAGACAATATCTTCTCTTTCTCTGCTTGGGTTGTGAGTCTGTTTTCAGAGGCCTGCTCAATTGCCATAAGCTCATCCAAGGCTTTACTCTTCCTGGTTTCTAACTTGCCATAAGTTTCTCTATTCCAGTCAGTGATGTCTTTTTTGAGACATCTCAATTTCTGCGATAGGACGAAATGAGTGCCCCCGATAGAGTAATTTTGCCACCACTTCTTGATTTTATCCAAGAATCCTACCTCTTGCAGCCACATATTTTCGAATTTGAAATAAGAAGAGCCGACCTCCTAGTCTCCATTTTCCAAGAGTATTGGTCTGTGATTTGAGGTTACTTCAGGGAGAGCAATTTGTTTTATATCCTTGAAGGTGTCATTCCATTCCGATGAGAACAGAAACCTGTCAATTCTAGAAGCTTGAATAGAATCTTCACCCCTGGACCAAGTGTAGAAAGCACCCTGAAGAGGAAGGTCAATAAGACTCAGGTCTTGTATAATGTCTGAAAAGCTCTTCATAGCTCTTGATCTCCTGATGCAATTATACCTCTCGCTTTCGAATCTACATACGTTAAATTCACCACCGATAACCCACTGGTCGTCCCAGATACCTCTGATAGCTGCAAGTTCAAGCCATAGTACCTCCCTATCTAGTATGGGGTCCATATACCCCTGTGTAACACCATCTGAACTCTTCAAGAACATTTTCAAACATACATGAGATAGTGTATAAACCTTGTTGAATATCAACACAATTCCAAAGTCTTTTATCCCATAAGATTATAATCCCACCCCTTGTACCACATGTTTTAAGCTCTGCCCAATCTACCCATCGGTTACCCCACATTTGTTGAATCATAGAAGAAGACCAGTCTACAATTTTTGTCTCTTGCAAACAGAGAATATCTGGCTTTCACTTACCCATCAATGACATCACTGAACTTCTCTTCTCAGCTTCGTTCAGACCCCTAATGTTCCAGCTGATAACTTTTATTTTCATTCAGACAGTGCTTTGTGGAACCTGCCCCTATCACCCTTTGCCACTCCATCATAATTTAGCCCACATTTTAGCCTTTCCAGCTCTATTTCCCCTTTCTTCCTAGACTTTCTTGCTGAAATACTCTTCAATTTCAATTTTTGTTGGCTCTGTTGTGCTTGTCTCTTATGCTCCATGCGTAGGATCAAATCCAGAATTTCATGCTCAAACCCAGCTACATTAACTCCAAAAGCTTTGCATGCCTTAAACATCACTGTTTTCGGCCATCTAGAAGTTTCTATCACCATCGGGTCTTAAATTTGTTGATAGCTACTCGAACTTTCTTCGAACCGGGGAAGAGAGAGTGTGTCACTTTGAGGGAAATCGGCATCAGAACTACTTAGTGGCCATGGCTCCGGAGTTGAATTGAGACGACGAAGGAAATTGTCTATGGCCATAGAATTATCAGCTTCATCGTCTGCGTCTGAGATGGGTTGCTGGGAATTTTCTGTGAAAAGCACCTGCTGGGTCGGTGATAAGGCTTAAGCTTCTAATAAAGAAGGATTAGTTATGGAACTTGAGGCTTCTCTTCAACTGTGGTTGCAGGTTTTGGAGGCCCAGTAGCCCTCCAAATACTTTTTCCCCTCTTATGGTCTTTCTTCTTTGGGCCTTTTTGATAATAAGCCCAATCCAGCTTCTGAACCCTTGGAACCCTACCTACTTTATTTTTAGCCTTTGCTTGAGTGTGGGCCTGGTCGGTCTGCTCTTTTAAAATATTCGGGGCTAGATTCAAATTAATGTTACCTCCCACGTGGCAACTGTCAGAAGCGACAAGAGGGGCCCTTGCTTGGCTTGACGAGGCGTTAACAGTTGTCTTCTCTAAACCTTCCCCTTTTCCGGTGACCATAGCCCCATTACCAGTAGAAATAGTTGCCAAAAAATCTTCAAGAATGGCTATTTCAAACTTCAAATCCCCAACCAGCAGCTCCATTTTTCCAGGAATAATCTTCCAGTACGAACAACGCAGATCCGAGCCCAGAATAGATGTGTTCTATTTTTTGCGTCTTCATCAATTCCTACAAATCCCCCACAGAAGTCGTCGATCAATCGGAAGGTATCTGAGGACCAGGCATGCAGTGGGATCCCAAAAGCCCTAATCCATTTGTGCTCCATCTCCGACGTTGAAATTTCAGTTCCGGTCACTGGTGACCACCAAGATAGAGAGAGATGTATGTCGTTCCAAAACCAATCACCAGCTATGATACGAGTAGCCTCTTGCCTCGACGAAAACTCGAACAAGAAACGATTATGGGCCAAAGGAGTGACCTTCAGGCCAACAATAAATTTCCACCTGTTTGTAAACCAATTCTGTATCACCTCTGGATTTGGGCTTCGGTTGAATGGACCATTGAAAGCACCGAGGAGACATCTGCTTAGTGGATGAGGACTATCTTCTGCTTTGAGCCTTGGATCTATCGAAGTTTCCGGCCAGGTTTGGACTTTTGCTGCATCAAAGTAGGATTTTAGTTGTGGCAATGGAGGATTTATGATAATGGGCTTTTTGGTACCCAAAAAACTTAGGATCTTCTCAGCAATGTCAACCCATCCAAAGTTATAACCCGCTTCTGGTATTATCACTGTCGACTTCTCATGGCCCAACCAAGTCTCAATTCGCACAAATCTCCCATAAATGTTGTAATTTTGATAAATTCTGAAAAAATAAGCTTGTTGTTTCCTCCCCCATCTTCTGTAAATATCCCCTGTACCCCTGGAAGCTTGTTTGAAATTTTCACAAACCCACCTCAGATTGTCTTCGTCTATTTTAATTCTGCTTGCAAAACGCCTGCTGCGCTCTGTAATCGAAAACCATCTGAAAGAATTAGTGCTAATATCTGCTATCTCGAAAGATTTGTCATCAGAAACAAAGAAAAGCTTATCCCCCATAATAAGAAATGTTCCCGGGGAAGGACTCGCCAGATAGAGTGTTTACTGAGAGAGAAGAAATAGTGGCACGTTTCCCAAGTCAGAGCAAAAAGGACCCATCTATATCCCAAAGTGCATTCCTATGATAAGGTATGTTATTTTCTTCAATTTTATCCTAGGTTGGGTTCTGATTTTCGGAATCAAATTGTATCTCCTCTCGAATTTTTTCGTCCGCCACACCCATATTAGTGTTGTGTGGACATGGGTGCGACAGCTAAACTGCTATGTCGAAGGAACTTAGAAAATAATAGACAATGCTACATGATGTAGTACCAGCTTGCATAAAGCTAAGGTTCTAAGGAGGGTCAGGAATCACACATCATGGGACATTTCCTCTTGAAGAACTTTACAGGACTGAGAGTTGAATGAGGTTCACTCCTAGCAAAGCTATATGACTATACACTATTTGACGAGGCCGACAGCATAACTTAAAAGGCTCATTCTCAACAAACTTCCAGTCAAGTCTAATTAAAGTTCTTGCTCCATGGTGAAGAGCCGAAAAGGAAAGCTATATGGAAATTCAAGGCAATGAAGAAAGCAACATTTTCACTTGTTGCATAGTTTGCCAGCTATCTTGATGATGGCTTACAATCTAAGAATGAGAGAATTTTTTCCCCAATGCTTTAGCGCTTTGGTTCATGATAAAAGAAGCATAATGCGGGATATGTGGCCGGTGCACATCACAAGTTCAAACCCCACCAAAAACTAAAGCCAGGTATTTAAACAAAAGGCGGGTAGAAGGGCAGCCCCATACTCTTCAGAGTTTCAAACCTATACTCCAACTAGAGTTGGACCATACAACTGACAGGGATTTCTCAATTATCCAAAGAATGTAATGGTTCTGAGTTGTGTTATCTGGAGACAAAGTAGGGAAAGAGACGTTGCGCATCTTATGTTGCCAACTTTGGGTAGAATAGGAATGGAAAAAATTAATATTGGGCCTAACTCAACCACAAAATCTAGCTCATGAAATGAGAATCGTCAAGACCATATAAGCAGACAACCCATATCAATGTGGGAGATTCTAACACCCCCTTACACGCCTAGGATTGGACACATGAAGCGAGGACAATATAACATGGGAGTCCAACATTGGGTAAACCAAGAATATAAATGGGTCTAGCTTTGGTACCAAGTAAGAAAATAGACCTTGGGCAGTTGGGCCGAACCCAACCCCAAAAAGTTAACTCAAAAGGTGAGGATTATCCAAAACCATTTACGGAGACAACAATGCATTCCTTACACAAATGTGAGACAATTAACACTTTTTTAGAGAAGGAAATTCTATTAAGAGAGACAGGAATCAAGAAATGGAGTCGCGATCAATAAATAGAGCCAGAGCTCTATTTAACTGTTCACAAAGTTCTGATGCCATTTCATAACTTTAACTCTCTTATTTATACTATTATTGACTGATGTTGTAAACTTTTACTGCATAATGTTTTCTTAATATAAATGACAATATATTGCCTAATAAAGCTGGTTCAGGCAACTGGCCTCTTCTTTGGCGTGATGCCCTCATTGCTGCGTTGATCTTGATTCCACCTTCCAAATTCATCTAAGCAACTATTTTACAGCCTGGTTTGTAATAATGGTACAAGCCTGTAAGCCTTTCTATTTCAACTCAATCTTCTTACGGGAAGTTCCTGTCAGTGTCAGCCTTTTTGCAAAATGCAGCTGTCTTTTGCACAGGTTTAAAGCTCTTTTGATCCATATTCATTGAAAAATTGAGCAGAATCAAGTTCTTCCTTTTGCACTATCAATTCATTCTCTATTCAGTTCATTCGCTTGTTGCTTCAAACATCCACTTTGAAATAGAGATCATAAGTTCAATTCTTAAACTGCTTCTCTTCTGAACTAACTCCTTGAGCCCCAGAATTCTTTTTGTGCATAGCCACATTCAATAACATTCTGCTTAGCCACAAATTTCTTTTGCTCGAACGTCACTTCCTCAAGAATACCTGGAATCAACTTCTCTTTCTCATTTAATTTCTCCTCTCAATTTAAGTTGCTTGATGACCTCCTCTTGAATGACACTTATTTTATCCTCTCTCAGTTTCAAGTCTATAACAAGTCGTATAAACTTACTTTCTTTATCCTCAACTTCTATGCCTTAACCGTGCAGTGATTTTCTAATTAATTCAAGTTCCTTTAAACTTTCAGTATTGTTGATTATAACATAGATGACTCTCCCTGAATTCAAGTTCAACAAAGCATTCCTGATAATATTTTTGGGACATATCCAAGCGTTCTTCAAAGTCTTTCTACTATAACAACAACGCTAGAAGTGCTTTCTCTCTTAAATTCAGACTCTTTCAGAGCATCAGCAATCCTCTCTAAAGAACCACCCCTATATAACCCCACAGATATATGACCACAGATATTTGGGAGGCTTGAAGACATTATACAACTTGTTAAAGGGCATACCAACTAGTTGAATGGAAGAATTTTGATAGGAGACGGTGGTTGCATCATTCTCACATGATGTAAACATTATTTATACTACTTCGTGACTTACTAATGAAATGGTACTTGACTTATCAACAAAAGAAAAGACGATATGTCATCTTTTTGCGCATTAGACTCAATTCATCCTGGACCTAACATGTTGAACTAAAAGAACAAATGTAGTACCCACACACTATCATCTAATACTTTAAGGACTTCTCTCTTCCACTAAGCTAAACCCTAAGATTTATAATTTCTCTCAACAAACTCTATGAAATCCACAAAATCCAATTTCAGCATCTAATTTACATTACATCATAAGCTAGAGAACCAGCTTTAAATTAAGCAACAATCTTAGTTCTGTACACAAATGTCGGACAATACAAAGCATCAAGTACAAACCAGGAAAGTTCATTAAGTTACTGAACCGTGACAAAAATAAATAATTCACTAGAAACTGAAGAATATGCCAATAAAATCATGAGATTGAACATAAACACAACAGGATGCTAAATCCTTATGTGTTATTTTCAAGCACTTAACTCAATAAGCTATAATACCTCATTCAACCAAAAGTGATCGTTGTTCTTGTTCGTGATCAAGTTCCCTGTCCAGCTATGAGCAAGCTCATGAGCCACCACCTGCGCTCCACTGGCGTCCCCCTTAATCACAGTGGGCGTCAAGAAAACCATCCTCGGATTCTCCATTCCGCCATAAGGGAAACTCGGAGGCAACACCAAAAGATCAAACCTTTCCCAATCATAAGGTCCAAAAAGCTTCTCACCAACTTGAATCATCTCTTCCGTACCAGCAAACTCCTTAGCAGCAGCATCCAATACCTCATTAACAGCCTCAGCATACACCCTTGTCCTGGGTCCCACCTCCCTGAACCCCAACTCTCCCACAGCAAATGCAAACAAATAGGGAGGAATAGGCTGTTCCATCACGAACTCCTCCACCACCCTATCATCCCCGCACCACACTGAATCCTCACAGACCCCTTGCGCCTCGGAGGGCAGTGGGTCCCGCCTCTCCACGTGCCTGGCAGCCATAACAGCCGATAATTGGCGGGGGATGTTCAACTTCGCAGCGTACTTGACACGCGCAGCGGGTGTGTCTTGACAAGGAAAAATCGAACGGGCGTGAATAGACTGACATTGAGTGTACACAAAAGGGTGAGTCTTGTTGAATGTCTGAGGAGGGGAAAGCCACTGAAGGGCAGAACTCGAAGGACTGGTTTTGGAGAGAATCAAGATTTGGGTTTGGTTAGAAAGGGAAACGGTGAGTGACTGTCCAAGAATTGGGGAATCAGGAGAGAGGGAGAAAGGGAGAGGGGAAAGGGAAAGTGGGTCAAGCACAGAGGAGACAGAGAGAGAGCGAGTGTCGAAAGTGAGGGGTCCGGTGTAAGGGGTAGGGAGGGAGAGAAGTGTGGCAGAGGAAATGGTGGAAGATGGGAAATCGAAGAAGAGAGTGAGGGAGATATGGGTAGTGAGTGGGTGTGCTGAATCGGTGAAGGAATGTGGATCAATGGGTGCCATCAGAATTATTGATCAGAAATGAATGTTTTTTCTGCAACGAGGTCGGAGAGTAAGATGATGGAAGAACAAGAAGAAAAGACGGTATTCGAAGCGTATATACTACGCGGGTTAAGAGGGTTCTGCGGAGGGAGATTCTGCTGGAAAAAAATTAGCGGAATATGTGCATGCAAAACTTTACTAGTTTGTTATGACTAAATAACATTTGAATTAATATTTTTGTTGTTATGAAAATAATTATATTGTGGATGTTCATTTAATACTCCGCTATAGATAATTTTCTTGAAGAAGATTATCTATTTAGTACTCCATTGAAGTTTATTTACAAGCAGATGATGCAGGCAGGTTGCACGCAACTTAATGAAATGATGCAACTTTTTATTAAACAGGCAGGTTGCAAGTAGCTCATGCAGACAGCTGACAAGCACCTAAAGAAAAGTCTTGCGGCTGCTTCCTGAAAAGCCTCGCAGCTGCTTCCTTTCTTCTATAAATAGAGGAGTTTTCAGTTCATTATGTACATCAGTTTGAAAGTTCAATAATATATCAATCTCTCTCCCTATACTTGTCTTTGATTTATTTACTTTACAATCTTTATTTTATAACACGTTATCAGCACGAGACTCTGCCATTTTGAGCACTTACTTCGAATTTGATTTTCCTATCTCAGGTGAATGGTAGAGCTTCAAAACTAAGTAAGTTCTAACCAACCGAGGTGTTGAGATGCTGGCAGTAACGTCCCTCCCGGTTGAAGATATGTGTTCCAACTAAAGTCACGCTCTTGGTTACGATGATTTCATGAGCATCATCGTCTACCATATATAAAACACAAGCACCGCTTTAAAAGCATTTCATGCTTATCAGGTAAGGTTTTTACCTTATATTGAAGTCCTATAACTTGATTCTAAAGGCGAGCAAAGACAATAAGTTTGCTTGCAACTCTGGTAGAGTTTGAAAGTAATATACAACTACCAGAAGTGGTTATGTTTCATGTATCTCATTGTAACTAAATTTTGGTAACCACTAAAAGTGATATATGCCTATGACCACCAGAAGTGATAATTTAGGCATTCTATGGTTATAATTGAAGATAAATTAGAGAAAATTTCTCTACATTACTTGCATGCCTCGATTTGCTACTGAAGTAGCAATATCTTAAAAGAGGTTCTAAGTCGTCACACAATTTGGTGTGATTAATTCACATTCAAATAATTATGTTCCGTTCCTTGAAGGATGAGAACTTTCGATATATATTAATCCATTCCCCGAAGTGAATGCGATAATATTAATAAAGCTCGCAAATATAAACGCGCTTTTGATGTGAATATATTACAATTCACCTCGAGAAGAGGTAATATGTTTGAGGGAATATATACTCAATATTTCGTATTTTAAATTTGCTCCTGAAGAAGTAACACAATTGAAATTTTCTCCTGAAGCAGCAAAATATTATGAAACAGTGTCTTTTTGTGCTTAAATAAAATAATGAACTGTTCAAAGTTATTTTTGAAGCACATTTTCATTCCCTGTAGTGAATGAAAAAATATCACAACTTACCTCCTGAAGAGGTAGAATAACAAAGGATATAAATATTATTTTTGTGGTATAAAGATCATTGTCGCACGTATCTGTTGTACGTAAAACATCTTGGATAATTTTATTAAGTATCATTCTAAGGAAAAAGCATTCTTGTAGAATGTTTTCTACTACAACCACATTAATATGTTATAGTTAGTTATCGAGTTCCCCGAAGGAAATAACAACTCATGTATTTATCCCTGAAGGATGTAATGACTATGTGGTTACTGCTTTGATATAAAATATTCAGATGTTAATGGCGTTTCTCCTTGAAGGAGACATTTGTCACAAAATTGGTGAAATGTCTGAGCAATATTTGGTAGTACAAAATTTATCAAAAGCTCCTGAAGAGCTAACTATTTGTCGAGAAGACATATGACACTAGTAGTGTCTGATAAATATTAGATTGTGGATAATGAATGAAGGCTCTTGAAGAGCTTATATACAAATATGTCATTCATATTATATGATGGTCGAAACATATGTTGTAGTAAACTTGAAGTTTACTAATACAAATAACAATCATACTGAGACTACAAATGATTGAAAGATTGAAAATCTTCATGTTTCCACAATCATAGGGGGTAAATATGTGTGTGAGAAGTTACCCGTCTTATTCTTCAATTTGTACTATATCATGTATCACAGTAAACCAGAAGTTTATTAATGCAAAAGCAGCTATAGTAAATCAGAAATTTACTTATACAAATTAGCCACAGTAAACCAGAAATTTACTAATGCAAAAGTTTATGCCATAGTAAACTAGAAGTTTACTAAGAGATAGCACATGTCATGATAAACTTGAAGTTTTCATTTGCCATTTTTAAATGAGCTATTTGAGAATTCAGATAAGCATATACTGAAGAACTAGAATATTCTTCAAGAATTCTCCTGTGTTGCTTGTTCTCATAATAAATTGATTCTACCAGCTAAATTTAGGATTAAGACCCCTGGTTCTGAAATATATAAAAGGTGAATATGGGCACATTCACCTATCATGTGAACCACTTATAAATGCATATATAAGATGGTTACATGTATGTTTATTGTCAACCTGTAGTTTGGCATTTGAGATTGCTTTTCTCAATTAAGAGCATAACTTTCAGATTATGAAATCAAGACAGTTCATCTTGATAATGCTGGTTTATATTCAAGCTGATTTAGCAGTGAATACCTCCTACTAATGGCTAAACTATTGCTTATGAGAATAAAGCTTCATGGGTTGGTCTAAGATATTCTAAATTGCATACAGCAACACTTGTATGCATCAGACCAACAATATATAATAAGTTCTCCCCTCACAATTGGTTTAGGATCAAAAACCAATTATTTTTACTATCTCTTGATGTATGGTATATGATTAATTTCTCTACCACAATGCACAAAGATATGTTTCCCAAAGAAGATTGGGAATATAGTTAGTTTTCTAGCATTTGGGGGATGGAATAAACAGCTGAAAAATATGTTATATGAATCGAATTATTATCAATATGATCCTCACTCAGAAGACAACTCAAGTAAAATGCCAGAAGCATTTGCTGATCCAAAATTAAATATCATATTTCAGCTGCAAATACTCCTATTAAAATTAAAGTCCCTAAAGGATAGAGTTTACTATACGCATAAAACATGGTAGACCAATCGGTTCCAAAGGTAACAATCCTTGAAAAACGATAAAGAGCTAATGATCAAAATGATCATAATGAGGAGGAAATGAGCTCTAGAAGAGCTCACGACATAATATTTCATGAAACTCCAGAAGAAGTTCAGGTGCCTGAAAATAAAAAAAGTGATGAGATCTCAACAAGTTATGTCACTTGCGAACCGATACAAAATGATCGTCGACGATATATTTGATACAATATAGTGCATAATACTGTAAAATATTGTGAGGACCGGACCAGTCGTCCAGACACCTGAAGATGTCATGCCATTTAATGCGAGTCATAACCTATATGACTCATTTGATCAAATCTCTATAAAAATCCCTGAATGATTTAAAATGCCTGAAGCATATTCAAAATCTCAGGAAATGTACTCAATCAGATTACAAAGATCTTTGTACTATTTAAAGCAATCTGGGCGTATGTGGTATTATCGCCTCAGTGAATATTTGCTGAAAGAAAGTTACATAAGTGATGTTATTTGTCCATGTATTTTTGTAAAGAAAATGGATTCATAATTTATTATATTTGTTGTTTATGTTGATAACATAAATCTTGTTGGAACTCTAGAAGAGCTCCAAAAGGTAATTAAGAAAGAATTTGAGATAAAAGATCTCGGGAAGATAAAACTTTATCTTGGTCTGCAAATTGAACATTTAGCAGACGAGATCTTTATCCATCAATTTGCCTATACAGCAAGAGTCTTAAAACGTTTTTACATGGACAAACCGCACCCATTGAGTGAACCAATGGTTGTTCGATTACTTGAAGTGGATAAGAATTTGTTCTGACCTCCAGAAGAGGATGAGGAACTCCTAGGTCTCGAATTACCCTATCTTAATGCAATTGGTGCACTAATGTATCTTGCTAATGTTACAAGGCCTGACATAGCATTTTCTGTTAATTTACTAGCAAGATATAGTTCTTCTCCTACACGGATTAATGATCCATTCTTACCTCTAGAAGAGAATGATGAACTCCTTGGTCCAGATATACCCAAGTCTCTGCACTGTACTCTTTTTCCCTTGCTCAGGTTTTTTCCCACTGAGTTTTTCTTGATAAGGTTTTTAATGAGGCAGCTTGAATGTATATTATTAGTATACTCTTTTTCCTTGACTAGGATTTTTTCCCATGGGGTTTTTCCTATTAAGGTTTTAACGAGGCACATAATAATGAACATCTAAGGGGGAGTGTTATAAATATATATTATATTATGGATGTTCATTTAGTACTTCGTTATACATAAGCTTCATGAAGAAGCTTATCCATATGAGACTCCGCCGTAAATATGGTTATCTATTTACTCCCTTCGTTCCAATTTATGCGAACATGTTTGACTGGGTACGTAGTTTAAGACAAAAAATGAAGCTCTTTTGGAATTTGTGGCCCTAAACAAGTCCAAATGGGGCCCAGAGTATTTGTGTGGTTATAAAAGTTTCTCATTAAGGGTAGAGTTGTAACTTTAAGCTAAATTGTTACCAAATTTAGAAAGGGTTCATTCTTTTTGGAACAGACCAAAAAGGAAATAGGTTCACATAAATTGGAATAGAGGGAGTAGTACTTTATTGGAAATAATCTTTCTGAAGAAGCTTATCATTTCGGTCGTCCGTTATGGATAAATATTACCCCCGGCAGAAGATTATCTATATTTGGTACAATAGCAGCTTACACAACAGCTTGTTGTAGCAGCTTCGTATCATTAGAATCAAATATGATTTGGAATGTGATAAAAGATCCACAATTTATCACAAACGCAATGCTGCATGCATAGCCCAATTGAAGGGAGGATTTATAAAAGGAGATAGAACGAAGTACATTTCACCAAAATTATTCTACACACATGATCTTCAGAAAAATGGTGACATTGATGTGCAACAAATCCGTTAAACTGACAATCCGGCATATTTGTTCACTAAATCTTTGCCAACTTCAACTTGTGAGAAGATGGTATATAAGATTGGAATGTAGAGACTCAAATATTTGAAATAAGGTTTTCATCAGGGGGAGTAAATACGTGTTGTACTCTTTTTCCCTTACTAAAGTTTTTTTGTAAGGTTTTTAATGAGGCAGCTAGAGATGTGTATTACTAAATATGTGTACTCTTTTTCCTTCACTAGGATTTTTTCCACTGGGTTTTTCCTAGTAAGGTTTTAACGAGGCACAATATCTTTTAATGACCAACCAAGGGGGAGTGTTATGAAAATAATTATATTGTGGATGTTCATTTAATATTCCGCTATAGATAATCTTCCTGAAGAAGATTATCCATTTAGTACTCCATTGAAGTTTATCTACAAGCAGCTGATGCAGGCAGGTTGCAGGCAACTGAATGAAATGATTTGCAGCAGCTTATTATTAAACAGACAGGTTGCAAACAGCTCATGCAGACGAATGACAAGCAGCTAAAGAAAAGCCTTGCAGCTTCTTCCTGAAAAGCCTCGCAGTTGCTTCCTTTCTTCTATAAATAGAGGAGTTTTCAGTTCATTATGTACATCAGTTTGAAAGTTCAATAATATATCAATCTCTCTCCCTATACTTGTCTTTGATTTATTTACTTTACAGTCTTTATTTTATAATATTTGTAAGTTATTTTTATTTTATGTCTTTTGTAGTCTCTGTGATATTTTACCTTTGATGTTTACTCGGAAATACTTGGCAGAGGAATTGGTGTAAAGCCCCACAATTTTTTTTATATAATTGAGACTAATTCAAACGTAAGAGAATATTTAGTGAAACCTTGAAATACATACGAATCTACACGATCGGGATACTTAGGCATAAAGGTCATAAGAATTGGAGGTCCCTAAGTTGCGTGGTTAAATGCATGACTTGAAAGGTTTAGCAAATAAGAGAAGAAGAGAATTTTGTAGTCAGGTTGAAAGCATGGAGAAAAGAAATGAGAAGGAGAAACTTGCTTGCGTAGCCAAAGTGCATAGCTACGCAGCTAGGCATAGGTAGGCTGCATAGCTACGGAAGCATGCGTAGCTAAAACCAGGAAAAATGAGAGGAGCTTTAGTTGGGTAGCCAGAGTGCGTAGCTACGCACAGTTCCTATGCACACCATTTTTTTATAAATAGGAGGTGAGAGAGAGAAATTGAGCAAGGTTTTGAAGTTTTGACATTTTAGAGAGAGAAAGGGTCAACCCCACATCTTAATACACTTCAAGGTATAATTTCTTGGTATACTTATGATGTTATAAAATTATTATATGCTAGAACTAACATATATGTGGATCCAATTTATATGATTTTACTTAAATCTTGAAGAACCACCAAGAACACCAAAGAAGAAATTTTCTAGGGTTTGCTTCAAGATACTTCTTCTCCAGCCTCATTTGTGAGATATAAATAAGTGTATACTATATTGTATTCATGATACTAGAAAGTAGTTGAATGTGAGTAATTATGAAACCCTAGTTGGATAATGATGATTGGTGGTTGGAAAAGACATGAATAATAACTCGGGGTATTAATTAAATGGAGATTATTTAGTTGTTTATAATCCTAATAGACTATTAAGTACTACTAGTAACTAGTCTTAATGTACATACGTTGTGCGTGTACCTCATCTCAATGAATAATTTTTTTAAAGAATATCATAAATATTGTTTAAAAAAATATATTCAAGTTATTAAATATAAGTGTAAGCTTCAAAATTAAAGCTGACGAAGGTTGATCCTAAATAGCTAACTCAATAAAGAAATAAATTTTATCCCATAAAAGTCATCAATCGCCATTTAATATATTCACCTTAAACTTTGTTTCAGTTTTAATTTTATCAATTCAATTTCACAAGTTGTCAATGTTATCTTTTTAGTTTCAACAAGAACACAAAGCCCTTAAATATTTAAGAGTACTTTTCTTTTTAAAAAAATTAAAAAGTCATTCTCAAGTTCATTCGAGAAGACACAAATATATCGGCTATACATTTATTATGGTTCTTCAAAGAGTTATCAGAGAATACAAATTGAAAAATTGAATCTTTTGATCTTTTTGAATTTTGTGAATGAAGAGGTAGGTTATATAGCTCAATCAAAAAAAAGGTAATGACATGAAGTTGAAAAATAACTAATGTTGAGTTAATACTTTTACAATAAATAAGCTGGATGAATTTAAAAAAAGAAAAATAATTGATTATAACTTATTTCGAATATATTTTCTCTTCTACTATTTCATCCTCATTGCTTCAACCCCAGGTCCAACCCCAGCCGGCGACCCCCGACGTCGGCGACCATCTTGATCGCGGCCTACTCCGCACTACTATTGAGTAGCGAGAGAGGGTCGGAGCAACTTTTACCCGATTTAGGGTCAGAATCGATTTCCACATAGAGCTAGAATTTGGAATAGAGTATCTATCTATTGTAAGATTGCGTATGTGTTCCAAATTACACTTCTAATCATTTTTGGAATTTTTTGATTTAATTCTACTTTTATCAAACTATGATAGTAAATGAAACTAGATTAAGCTAAGAGGTAAACTAAAAAGGGTTGTTCAAATGGTTTAAAAGGCACTAGGGTAGTGACTTTCACCTAGGTGATTAATTGACGGGCAATTGAATCTAAGACACGATTGACATAATTGGGGAGTATGATATAACCGTTGTCACACCTCCTTCTTCCGCCCCCGTGAGGGTACAAGGAGTTTTCTCCAATTAAAGGACAGTCGAAACGGGATTTATTTATTTATTTTAGAGTCGCCACCTGGGAATTTTATGGCGACCCAAGTCACCGGTTTTAATCCCGAATCGAGGAGAATATGACTATGTTTGTCATTCTGTGAACCAGAAATCCGAGTAAGGAATTCTGTTAATTCGGGAGAAGGTGTTAGGCATTCCCGAATTCCGTGGTTCTAGCACGGTCGCTTAACCATTTTTATACTTGGCTTAATTATCTTGATTTACTAAATACATTTTTTCTTGTTGCCTGATTTTATTACCGCTTTTGTTTGGATTATTTACAATTATAGACCTTCCTTGAAACGAATCATGCGTACGTATATTCGTATTATATATATATTTTTTTATAAATGTAAAGAATCGTGCCACACATACGTGTACACAATAAGATTGAGAATATATTTATATTTTTATTATATAAAAAAACTTATGTTCGAAATTGTGCTTAAAATAAAATTAAGAACATTTCGTCACTCTTGTATGATTAAATAGTGAACTGCACATCTCGCGTTATATGAAATTAATTTAACATCCTCCGAAGAACCCCCTTTTATTAAAAGTTTGCTCGAAGTTGCGCGAACGCATAATCCGAATTGCCTTTAGAAGTATAATCAGGTCACGTGAACGCATCCCTAATTACACAAAATATTCTTGATGGTAATATAAATTCTCTACAAATGTTTATTATATCCATCTATTTTTAAATGTGAAAGTCATGGGAAATCACCGATTGGGACGTCTCCAAATTTCTTGAAAAGAATTCAAAATTTATTAGGTGTTGACCGCAGGTTATATTTTACACGTATGAATTATATACCTCAAAACTATTCAAATTTAAAGAATTAATGATATGAAAAACAAACAACGTGTGACTAAAACTACCATTTTTATCGTGAACACAATATTCGTATACCCAAAAAGCGAATTGCGTGCAAAACTAGGAAAAGAATTGATTTGATAAACGAACTAATAGTTTTCGAAGAATTTTCATTGTTATACTCAGAGCGAACTCTATTTTTTGTATGTCTTTGACTTAAATGTTGCAGTTCGTATTTATAAATCTCACCCCTTTCTCATCAACTTGTTTTTAGTCTAAAATTCTAATTATTTGGTTAATTTTGCTTACGATGATTGAGTTTGGATAGATATAATCAAATCAATTTTTATTCTCGGCCTATGCGAGCTATTTGCAAACACTAACTCTACACTTTGTAAAAATTATTGACATTATTTTTTATATACTATTTTTAGAAATGAGTTAAACAAGTTTATTAAATAAATGGACCCTTTGTTGTTTGGAAGGAGAACTAATCTACAAAATGATTTAATAAAATGACATCATATGTAACATAGTTATACATCTGAACCATTCGCAATATTCCAACATCGTAAACGTAACGGATTATATCAATTCACCTTTCACCTATTGGTTATACACATAACCGTTATCACACCATACACGAACAAAATTCAACTTGCATTATCTAACTTTAAACAAAAATCGGATATTTGATGAGATACGCTAATAATGTAGTTTCTTGATATTTCCATACTATCCTACACTTAGCCAACAATGTCACAAAGTTTAATTAATGGCCAACTTTCTGCCATGTTCCCTATCTCGACAATTCAAACAATAAATGTCATCACTAAACTTCAAAATAAATAAGATTATCGTAGAACTTACTATTTCAAAAGGTCAATTGATTAATAGTTTATCATATCAAGTATAATACTATATTAACCAACTAAAACAAAACTTAAACTTAAACTAATAAATTTAAATGAGTAGAAGACATAATTGTAATTCCAAACTTCATTTACTTGCAATATTGAAGCTTTTCATGACATGAGTTTACAGATATGTACCTGGAAATGAGGGTAAAAGAGGTAAATTTCAGCAGTAGCAGCAGCAACAAAACAACAGAATATACCAATGTTTCAACAGATTTGAGCAACAAACAGCAAGACCCGTGAAGCCCAGACGCACAGTGGCAGGAATCTTAGGAAATTGCAGATTTAAACCAAATAATATCAACAAAACAAACCCGGACAGATTCAAGGGAACAATGTTTCAGATTTTCTTTCTTTCTTCTCTATCTGTTTCAGATTTGTTTCCCTCTATCTGATTCTCCTCCCTTTCTTTTTTCTATTTTTCTGTTTCTCTCTATGTCTATTTTTTCCAGTTTTTCTCCTCTCTCTCTATCTCTTTTTTTTCTATTTTTCTTTCTATATCTTTTCCAGATTCAGATGCAGATTTCTTTCTTTCCTCCCTTGTTATTCTCCTCTCTATCTGGTTCTCTCCTTTTTTTTTTGAAATCAGTCCATAACCCCCTCTCTTATACAACTTATTTTCCTCATTTTCAGACTACTTCCCGGACCCCTTTTCCCTTTTAAAATCAGAAATCTCCACTCCAATAACACTAAGGCTGATTTTCTATTGATCAAACCACTAAGGATACCTTTTTCCCTTAATTTCAGCCCCCTCCATTACCTTTTGTTTCCCATTATCACATTAAATTAAAGCCATTAATATTCCACTAATAACACACTAATACTAACATATTGTTCTTACTGTTTCATTCCCAAAATACCCCTTATAATCCTACTGTTGTTACTGCCCCAGACCAAAACTGCCCAAACTTTAACAATTATCTGAACTAAACTGTTTAACAGCTAATAACCAATTCCTAAAATAAATCAAACAAACATTCTATCCTCACAGATTGTGCCAAACAGGGAAATGCAATAGCTAATTGATCCAACATACCAAATGTCTAATAGCTAATGGACAAAGGCTAAATTCAAACTGGGACAAACAGACTGAACACTGAACTTGAATAAAAACATATTAACACCACACAGAACTCAGCAGAACCATTTAAACTGAAATTCAAAATTGAACTAAGATCAAACAAATGCAGGAGTATTGTCAGTATATTGACAAGGTCCTGAAACTAATTGCCCAGAAATTAACATACACAACAAATGTTTGACAAACTTTCTGTTTTAACAAACGAGAGAGTGAATTAACTGACGAAACTAATTAATGGACATGCTTGTAACAAATTATAACAATCAATCCAAAATAGATAAACAAGTTGTTTCAATCAGCATTAACGGAAACAAGAATTTACAAAACAACTAATCGACGAACTTAATCGAGTCGATTACACACATTGTAAACAATCACAACAAACAGAAACAATGCTATAATTTGATCAAATAAACGGGTATGAGACAGAATCAAATAAAAAGATAGGAAAATTACACAGATTACTGAAATAGGCAACAATACACACGTAGGATACAAAAGAGAAGTAGGAAAAATACCTCTGAATCTTCAAAATTATACGGACAACATGCTCAACTTGGATTCAGACCTTTTGAGGTTGAACAGACTTTATTCGAAGTATTCTCAATTGAGAATACCTCGATTAAAGTCCCTTAGACCTCAATCCCTCATTTAATTTGGGCAAATTCCACGATTGGGATTTTTAGGGTTCCTGATTCTTTGATCTAAAATTCGAACATTTCTAGACATGTTCGAACCAAACCAACGGTGTTTTAGGCACAAAGGAGGTCAGGTGGATAACCGGTGTGAGTTTGGGGTAGGTTGGGGTAGGGTTAGGTTTTACTCGAATCTTCAAATGAAGATTCGAGTAGTTCCAGGAAGATTCGAACCATGCTACTAACAGGTTCATGATGAGGATGGACAGGGGAAACTATGGTGTTAATTTGGAAGCCATCGGAGAAAGTTGGGTTTTCAGACCAAACTTTGATCGAAGATTTGAGATGTTGTGTCCTGATTCGAGGGAAACTAACACCAAATCCGTAAAGAGGATGTTGTGAGGAAGCTATGTTGTTAATATGGGGTCATTTGGACCACCGGAACCGCTGTGAGGCGATTTCCGGTGGGCGGTGCACGGTGGTGGACGGTGGGGTTCATCTGGTCTCTTGAAAGAGACGATGAACAGGACAGGGGGGTGTTTGGTTTGGGGGTGGGGTATGTTTTAGGACTTATATACGGGTGGGGTGGATGGACCATGGCCGTTGGATCAACTGAGATCAAAGGCCTGGATCAATTCTCTTAAAAGGAACGATGTCGTTTTGAATTTGGTTGGGGTATGGGTTGTCCTGGGGTAAGGTGGATCGGGTATGGAGGATTGATCGGGACCGTTGGATCTAAATGATCAATGGTCCAGATTGAAAGCATTCAAACAACGTCGTTTAGGAGACTGCTGAAAGATCTGATCCTGGACTGGGTCATTACACATTTTGGGCCTGATTTTTGTCAATTAAAACGGCCCAACCCAATTTTTCTTTCCTAGTTTCCCTTTAATTCCTAATTATTAAATTCCTAATTTTAATTATAAAAATAAAAATTAACCTTACAAAATATTAATCACCCTTTAACAACCACTAACACACAGGACAAAACATTAATCATACAATGACACATTTAAATGACGAAAATAAGATAAATGCATATTTTTGTGATATTTTTTTTGTAAAACAAACCTGTTAATTCCTAAATTGAAAAACTAAATCCTAAATGTACATACAACACATATTATATTATTATTATTTTTTGGATTTTTTTTAAATGCATTAATAAAATTACACACGCACATATACCTATGCAAAAAACAGGAAAACCGTACAATATTTCCTAAAAAATAACACATAATTAAAGAAAAGACCTAATTTAAGGAATTATTTTGGAATAATTTGTATAAGGCAAAAATCATGTGCTCACAACCGTTGCACGATATTACCCACTCTACACCTCTCGGTGGTTCGAGTGATTTTGCCCGAGTTGACTTTCTCAAGACCAATTGGGTATGCAAATTTGCACAAACAACTAAGGTTCAAGTCGGGTATTACTCTCTCGAGGTTTAACCCTTTAATTGAGGCTATCAATCTTTTGAGTATGCCCCAATTCCTTGTTGGACCAATTTCGGAGACTTAGACTCTCTTTCTCAAGAAGAGCCCAAGTCAACTAAACACCAACTAGTGTTTGCAACCACTAATTTAACAATTAACCATGAAATTGGTCCATATATCAAACACCCACAGTCAATTTAGCCCTAAAATACAAGACCCATCAATTACCCACACTAAAGTTGAGCCACAACCCTAGTTTATGGGTCTAGCTACTCATAATTAAAGAAGAAAATCAAGAAATAGATGAAGAACAACTCATATTAATTAATTACTAAAATGAACAATAAGATTCAATAATGAAAAGTAGAAAAAATCGCCCAAAATGGCTAAAAGCTACGAACCCATGAGCGCAGCTATGTTCTAAAACTATCTGCTACCCTAAAAATGGAAAAAGAAGCTATTTCTACTAAGCTAAAAAATCTGAATAAAAATACCCCTGCGGGGTTAGTGCGGACCGCACAAAATGGTGTGCGACCGCACTAAGGATCTGAACTTGAAAATCTGACTCTCTAAACTCGGGCACTACGGACCGCAAAAAACGGACTGCGGCCGCGGAGGCTTCTAGTGCGTTCCGCATAAAATGGAGCGCGGACCGCATTGGTTTGACACTTGGAATTTGCAGCTCTCTGATTCTTCTCACTGCGGACCGCACTAAATCGAGTGCGGCCGCGTTGATCTCAGTGCGGACCGCACAAATCCTAGTGTGACCGCATTGCCTTTGTGCCTGAATGTCATGCTCTCTGAACCTCATAGTGCGGACCACACAGAATATAGTGCGGCCGCACTGGCCTTGTTTTGCTTGAGCTTTGTCTTGTCTTGGTACTTGTGCAAGTTTCACTCCTTTTGAGCTGATCTTTGACAGCTTGTCACTTTGTTGATCAAACCTGCAATCAAGCACAACTTGTGAGCCTTTTAGGACTATTTTTTATGAATTTCTAATCAAAGCATAAGCAAGAAGGAGTATAAAAGGTATCAAAATCCCTAGTTATCAACTCCTCCAAACATAAGCGTTTGCTTGTCCTCAAGCAAACAAAATAAGACCCACCCCTTAAGAAAACATCCAAGAAAACTTCAGCTGTCCTAAAGTGACCTCATCTAACATCAATTGGGACTAACAATTGCCCTTAATATAAATGAATCATTAACAACTTTTACTCTTTGAAACACCATGGATTAAGTGTGACACAAGAGTGTGAGCACGTGATTTTTTTCCTATATATATTACTCCAACAAATTCAAAACAAAATAATTTCTTTCAATGTTTGCAATTTTATTGGATTTCGTGGCATTTTCTGTTAATTATTTGCATTTATATGTGCACGTTTATTTTATTTAATTCATGAAAAATATAAAAAATATGTTGCATCTGCATTTAGGATTTAATTTTTTATTTTTAGATTAATTAGCAAATTAGTTTGTTTTATAAAAAATGAAAATCACAAAAAATAATTCATTTTGCATTTTTACTTTTTAATTTTGAATTGTGTAATTTTTTTAAACTTAGGATTTAATTAATTATTGTAAATACCATGATGAGTGATTAGTCTAATTGAGTGGGTTAATTTAGTTTAAAAATTATTAATTATTAATTTAGGATTTATTTTAATTTTGGAAAAAGAAAAGGATTTTGAAATTAAAAAGAAAAAGAAAAGAATTTCAATAAGAAGTCTGTTTGGGCCATTTTTATTTAAAATTCCCCAGGCCCAAACAAAGAACTCATCCAAACCATGCCCATACCCGGCCCACAGCCCTTCTGTCCCTATGACTCAAGAAACGACGTAGTACAGGCGTGAAACTACGTCGTTTCGAGTTCATTAAACCTCAACAAATCATGGTCGTTCGTCTCATTGCATCCAACGGCCCAGAGCACTTCATCATTTTCGTTTAAAATTGTCCTAAAACCTATAGAGACACTTCAGTTCGAACAGACCCCCCTTCTTCGTTTACCTCTCTCATCTCTCTCACAGAAACCCTACTCTCCGCCCCTAATTCCACCGCCTTAACCTGGCGGCGCCACCACCTTTCCCCACCAAATCAACACCCTAATGCCTCCTCGACCCCCTCTTCCCAAATCTGTGACCAGCTCCCCTCGAATCTGTTCGGAACTCATCGAATATTGAATCTGAGGTTGTGCCCTAGAAGCCCAAACTTGACCAGTGCATGCAAGGTTATATCCCGGATTCCCCATAAGATTGAGGGCCGATTTTATCCCAAAATAACATCATTTTCTTGTTCTTAACCAAGCACAAGCGATTGGTGTTATTTGGAGATTTGATCGGAGGTTTAGTAAAGTTCAAGGCTTGAATCAGTGAGTCTCCTTAGCCTTTTTGTTCAATTTTTCTTATCTCATCCCCGTTCCTCATCGTTTGTGTTGTATATCCGTGATTTTTCCCCCTTCTCTTTCTTCTTACTCGTTTTCCTTTACCCCATAGTATTTCCTGTTAATGTTGTTTTAATCACATTTTTGTCTTCTTTGTTTAGTTGCTGATTTACAGCAAAGAGTTCAATGCTGAGCTGGGTAATTAAAATAATTCAAGCTTAAAATCAAAAGTAATTGTGTTTTCCCTGAATTTCTGATTTATCAGTTCCTTTGGTTCATTTGGTCACTTCTGAGTGTTTCGAGCCCTAACGAGTAACTATGGTCATCTTTGACCTGGTTAAAGGGTCTGGCTAATTAGACCATGGGTTAATTTGAATCAATGGGTAGGCTAAGGTAAATAACAGAGGTATGGGGGTTAGTTTGGGTAGTCTTAGTGAGGGAATCTATTTGTAACTGTCTGTGAAGCTTCTAGGAAGCTGGGGAGGGGACTACTTTGCAAAAACTGAATTTAAACTAGGGGTGTTTAAGCTAAAATGAAAACTAAAAAAGAACTGAATGGCAAAAACGCATCTCCTTGGGTCTGCCCTATTTGCTTGCATATAAAGGCATCTCTTCCTTGTCATTCAAGGCAGAATTAGAGGGTCCTAGAAAACTGAAATGGCTGTTTCTCTTCGAAAACTTCTGAAATAATCTGAAATTCCCTTAAGTTCTTTGGAAAAATTATTGAAAATTCTGCTTGGTTCTGTCCCTCTGATCCTCATATTCTAGCTCAAAACCACTGGAATTTCACAGTTTTATATTCTGGTTTGAAAATGGACTGAATATTTTGGTTTGAGTTTCTGTTGGTTGATTTACTATTCTATTGCTGGGTTGGATCCGATTTCTGCTGATTGCTTTTCACTGCTAGTTTACTACTGTTGTTCGTCTATTTTTTTTTATCACAAACTGAGTTTCTAGTTCTGTTTTGTTATATTCAGGTACATGTCTTTGAATCCCTGTTGATATGAGACTCGAATTGAGAGATGAAATGGAAACAACATTTTCAAAGCATAGCATCAAACTATTCACTTGTAGTTAGTCTTATTTTCTTCCCTTCTCTCTGACTCCTTTTGTTTTTACTTGTTTAGAGTGTATCATATTCTGCTAGCTGTGTGTTGCACTCTTCTAGGGGTTGAGTTGGGTTTGTACTTAGCAGGGGATTTAATTTTCTCGCAAAGTTCTATAGCTGAATGCTGATTTGGATAATCTGAGATCCCATTATCCTCCTTGATCATGAATTGTCGTGAGAATTGAGTTGACAACCTGACTAATCAATTCAAATAGCTAGGTTTGCATGCTATCTTGTCAAATAGTGTGGTGAGTATTATAATGGAGTTGTCTTCCTATTATATGATTCATATGATGTGTCGTGACAAGATTGTTGTGTTTAAATAACCTTAGGATTCATAGGCTAACTAATTGAACAGGTTTCAAGTTGTGGTAAGTTTTTCTTTACAAGTTATTTCTGGGTATGCTTTAGTAGTATTCGAAGTTTTTGGGTGTATCAGCTATTGGGTGGCAATGCAATTTGTCAGTCAGTGTTGATTTTTAAAGGTTGCCTCGCGTTAGTGTAGACTCGATGCTGAATCTAGAATCATCAGCTTAATCCCCTACGGGTGTTGAGTCCATTGAACCTGGGATACAAGGGTCGTTGGCAAGAGAAGATGGCCTGTTATTGCTATTTGGGCTCGTTTGCTTGATCCCACTAGTCCTTTTGTTTGGCTGCAGGACTGTTTTGATAGCAGAATTAACCCCCAAGATGCATGAAAGATAAAAATTGGAAATATAGTCCAGTTGATTTGTATTTGATGGTTTTAAAATCCGAATTAAAGCTAGACTTGCACGATTGCTTTCCTCTTCTTCATACTATAGAAATTTACAAATTCGATATATGTATAGAATGGAAAGAAGATTAAACTTTTAAGGAAATTGGTTGTAGCTTATCACGCCCGTTCCTAGCGAAATTGACCCATTTCCTGTTAATCCTCTCTAGCTCTTTCCCATTATGGTGCCGACAACTTTGTAGTTTTTTTCTCTAAATGTTTGCAAAGCAGGTTGGTTGTTTAAATTATGATCATGCTTAAAACTCCTTGGAGATTACCGTGTCACATTTTGAAATAATGTCTGGGTCTACTTTGTGTCCAAAAGTGGACATTGAGTGGTTTCATTGTTAATCTTTGAAATTCGTTGTTTGTCAACATCATGTTTGTATTTATTGAATGTGGTAAGGACTGACCGCTTGTAATTCATTTGAGTTATACTATTCATGCCTTGAATTGAAAATGAAGTCAGTAAATAGTCGACATTCAAGGCACAATCGATGAACTTTCCTTAAACCAGCTTTAGTAAGTATAAATCTCAGGGATAAAAAATAATTAATTATGAAACGAGTAGTTGCTTTAGGGCGCGTTATTTAATAATTTTACTTTCTTAAACTCGGGTGTGCATTTCATGTGACCCAAATCAAATCTTAAAACGTTGAATAAAATATGTTTAGGATTGCGGGTGCATTTCATGTGGCGCGATCCAAAGACGTGTTTTAAACGACGTTCAATCTTCTTTAAAAATAATTAAAAGCAGTTAAGGGTTAAAATCAGGCACATTGGTTCATAATTGATTAAACTCAGATAATTAAGCCAATTATAATAGTTGAGCGAACGTGCTAGAACCACAGAACTCGGGAGTGCCTAACACCTTCTCCCGAGTTAACATAATTCCTTATCCGGATTTCTGGTTCGCGGACTATTATACAGAGTCAATCTTTTCCTCGATTCGGGATTCTAAACCGGTGACTTGGGACACCATAAACCTCCCAAGTGGCGACTCTGGATCTTTTAACAATGAGTCCCATCTCGATTGTCGTTTAATTGGAAAAACTCCCTTATACTATATCCCTTCTCGGGGGTGTAGGTAAAAAGGAGGTGTGACAGCTCTGGCGACTCTGCTAGGGAACGAACCCAGAATCTCTGGTTCAGGGTTCAAGAATTCGAGCGTAGAATAATTATTATAGTTGGCTTTATCCATTATTTGATTTTGTTACATGATTTGGGCCTCATGTGCTAATTGATTGCTTTTACCGCTTTGATATTCCGTGAACTGTATATAAACTATTGCGAAATCCCTCTTCTCTCTGAGTCTTCTAAATCATGAAGAAGTGTGCACTTCGTGTGACTTCTTTTCTATTAGAGTCATATTCCAAATTTAGAATGAGGTCCGGACAAGTTGCAAAGCCGGTGAAGCTTCTGTATTCCCGGTACGCTGTCCACTCGGGTAAGCTAGGTCTAGAACAATAAACCCCAAGGTTTAAACCTAGTATAATAACACAGCTTCATGCCGGATCCCTAGTAGGAACGTTTGTTTGCATCATGTGCATTTTGACTTTGGAGACTCAACACAGGGGTTGGGTCTGTCTAGGACAGGTGCACCCGAAACAAAAAGACCATCCTGATGCATCCTACTTGCTACTTGTGTATTTATTTGCTTCGGATTTGCATGCTGACCGGCTTATGAATATCAGGAAAAGTCGAGGAAAGAGAAATAGCAGTATGAGGGGTAAAAAGAGTTAATCGCCTGTTCGGAAAAACCCATGTCCAAATAGTGTCGAAACTCTGCCGACTTTTCGAGAAATTGAAAAGGAAAAAAAAAAAGAAAAGAGAAGGCTCTTGTTTTCAAAATAGCCTGTTTTATTTTAATGGAAGAAAAAATGTTTTGTGTTTTCAGAAATGGCTTTATTTATAAAATAAAAAAAAAAGAGGAATAAAAAAGACTTTTGTTTTCAAAATAGTTCGTCTTATTTGCCCGAACTACACCGGGTTGATTCTCATAGGGTGTGAGATACGTAGGCAACCCCCATCGGGTCCAACTTCCTTTTGCGAAAGTAGCCAGAAAAAATTTACTTTAATTTGAAAATAATTAGGGTGATGTCATTCTTGTCAGAAATAGCCGAATGTCCCTAAAAGGGCGCCGGAAGGCTGTTTTTGTAAGAACAACCACTTTTTGTCACTTTTAAAGGTTTTGACTAGATAGCCGATACAACCTTAAAATCTTCGTTTTCGAAGTGCTGAAAGGCCGTGTTGGCAAGGCCAGATGTTTTGTGGAAAATTTTGAAAATTGGTCATTTCTCTTAAGTCAAAACAAGTCATGTTTTTTTAATTAAAATCACCTTAATAAATGTGCAGGATGAGCACAAATCAAAATGAACCTTTTTCAGTCCGTGAAGAGATCCCTTTGGAGCTACATATGTGGTGGCATGATTTGGGGGGCGACAGCAGGAAAGTTGTGACAAAAGCATTGGGCGGTCTTATTGGGCTTTTGAAGGTTAAGCCCGGAAAAGACGTGATTGAGGCCTTGATACCGTTTTGGGACCCAGCATATAATGTATTCCACTTTGCGGATTTCGAGTTAACTCCTACGCTGGAAGAGATAGCAGGCTATGCCGGGTTCGAAGGGAATCTCAGAAGTCAGTACCCGGTAGCACCAAGAGCAGTGACCCCTCACAAATTTTTGAACTTGTTAAGCATCAGTCGGGACATCCGAGATGGAAATTTGGCCAAAGGATTTTGTACCTTCTACTTTCTGTACCGACGATACGGGAATCCCCGTGGCTTCGAAATACCATATACTGGTCTTACTCATGCTGGGAATCAAGACAAGTAGGAAGCTCGGAGAGGATTAGCTTTCATAGTGGCATTCCTGGGTATTTTGGTTTGCCCGAGAAAAGACGGGAACATAGAGATGGGGTTAGTAGGGATAGCTGACTTTATGATGAAAAAGGCAAATGGGACTATAGTGCCGTTGATCTTGGCAGAAATTTACCGAGCTCTCACTCGTTGTCGAGAAGGAGCAAAGTTCTTTGAAGGGTGCAATATGCTGTTACAAATATGGATGGAGGAACACCTTTGCCACCATCTCGACTACTTGAATTGCGGTATGACTGGCCTCGAGTGCATTGAAAAACATGAAAAGCGAGTAGAGGGTTATGAGTTTCCAGATGGTACGGAAGCATGGCACGCTCATCTGAGATCTTTGACCGTAAATAAGATCGAATGGACATTTGGTTGGCTTTCAGTCGACGAAGTAATCTATATGTCGGCTGAGGTGTGTTTTTTGCTGTTGATGGGTCTTCGGAGTATCCAGCCTTATGCTCCGCACAGAGTCTTACGTCAGTTAGGCCGATACCAGACCATCCCACACAATGAAGATTTGAGTCAGCAAGTCATTGAGTTAATGCCAAAAGCGGCCTTCCCAGAAGAAAAAGTGCGTCGGGTTTGGCATCAGTGCAGATTCTTAGGGCCTAACACTCACGTACGAGACCTATCCAGAGGCGAGGTGGAGCCCAGTTATATTGCTTGGTATGGTAAAAGATCCCGAGTTCAACATGAGCCTGACAGGCCCGCAAAGAGACCCCATGTCCAACAATTCACCGACGGAGCTCAAGTGCAATGGGATTGGCTGACCAAAGAAAACGAGTACAGGGCTACCATAAGAAAGTTGGAAAAGCAAGTTAGAGAACTTAAATTCAAGAATAGCTTGCAAATGGCGGAGGATAAAGGAGAAGAAAAAGCTAGCCAAAGAAAATGAGGCCCTTCGAGCTCAAATTCAGAAATTGAAAGTAGCGGCAGAAAATCCAGTCCGAAGTGACAGAGATGAAAAGCTCATAGCTAACCTAAGGCAGAAAGTGAGTGACTATAGTTTCGATTTGAACAAAGTAGAAAGTGAACTAGCCAAGGCTCAAAAACAATTGGCTAAGAACGCAGACGAACGGGTACGCCTGGTTAAGTAGTTGAGAGAAAGGTACAAAGATGAGGTCGTAGGGTTAAAGAAAAGGGTCATCGCCACGGAAAACAAAATGATCTAACAGGCAAAAGACTTCAAAGTTGAAAGGGAACATTGTTATACAGCATTGGCGCAATTAGAAATAGATTTGCAACAACTTTAGGAGCAAAATCATGCGGCTGAGCAAACTCTGGAAGCCAGGGCCCAGCAGATTGGGCGTTTGTTACAAGAAAAAGGCGTCATAAGAGAGAGAATTAGAAACATTGCTGACTACATCGTTATGAAGTGCCAGATCTGTGAGGATATGAATCGCACTATCTTCTTTGCAGCAGTAATGACATTTGTCAAACAGATAATGAGCGACTTGGATCGACTTCAAAGGGATTTTGCATATAGTCCCGCGGCGAGACAGAATAATGTCCCGCGGACACCAGGAGCATTGATATATTCATGATTTGTCCGTTTGAGTCTGCATTTCCCTTTTGTTAGCGTCTGTCAGCCATGTTGAGTGTGTATCTTCTTTCTGCTAGAGTTTGGCAAATTGTTTTCGAGTCTGTATTTTCTGCTGTTGATGTCTATTTTGGAGTCTGTATTTCATCTTTGCATCGAAATATGTTAGTCTTTTGGAAGTTATTAATGGAAGCATTTGTTGTTTTTATTTTATTTTATGAAAACTGAAAATCCCAAAAATGTTTTATATCGCACTTATCTACAAGAACTATGTTTGGTCTGATTCATGCGGGGTCATGATACGTAGGCAATCTCCATAGGATTCGACCGCAACCAAATAATAAATAAAAAGAGAAGAAAAGAGGGAAAGAAAATTAGAGGTAAAACAAGAGAGTAAAGAAAAGGAAAGAGCGGAAAAACAAGAAAGAAAAGAGAGAAAATAAAATCAAGAGAGAATAAAAACAAAGAGAGAACGAAAGGAAGGAAAAGAAAAGAAAGAAAAGGGGGAGGTTTGCAATCGAAAGTAAGAAAAGGCCGGAATGACGCATGCAACCGATCAAATACATAATAGAGATGGTTAACTGTTTAGGTGCATTCATGCCCAATGTGCGGTTACCAATCTATTAAAGCCTAATCGCTAACAAGGTTTTTGTTTGATGTATTAAGTCCAGGCAGGTGGTTAGTTGACTGGCATTCTGGCAACTCACTCATACAACACCCGATCGAAAGATAGGCTGAATATAGTCGACCAGGAACCGGAAACAAGTATTGTCGACCCATCGAAAGAGGTGGAAAAAATGGACGTTAATGCGATGAAGGAAGAAATGTATAAGCTAAAGCAGCAGATGGCTTAAATGTACCAAGCTTGGGCGAAGGGGCATCCGCCACCGGTTTATCCCGCCAACCCTGCTTATATCCCACCATCAGCCCAACCTCCGGAGCCTCCCACTGTGAACTCATCTCCAGCCTTTCCCCTCTACCAACAATGCCATGGCGCCACTTCCCATACTTCTCAAGCTCCACCACCCAAACAAGTCCCATACCCTCCCCCACCAATTACACCTGTTTTTGTGGCACCTCCACCTGCTACATTACACCGATCTTCTAGTGAACCCCTGTTCCAAACTCACGACAACCAGTACTATATCCCTAAACCCACCTTCAAAGTTCCAGAACCATATCTTTACACTCCTCATCTTGATATCCCGGCAGAGACCGAGAAATCGCCCAAAAATCCCGAGCATAAAGAGATGATCAGAAAGGTCAAAAGCTTAGAGCAATCGTTCCGAGATATGAGGGGGCTGGGAGGTCAAGTGAGTGTAGCCTATAAAGACTTATGTTTGTTCCCAGATGTTCAGTTTCCAGCGGGGTTCAAAATGCCAAAGTTTGATCTGTATGACGGGCATGGTGACCCGGTAGCACACTTAAGAGGATTCTGTAGCAAGATGAGAGGAGAAGGTGGAAGAGACGAATTGCTGATGGCATATTTTAGCCAAAGTTTAAGTGAATCGGCTTTAGAATGGTATACCATACAAGTTCACAACATGTGGTACACATGGGACGATTTGGCCCAGGCCTTTGCTTACTATTTTCAGTACAACCTCGAAATTATCCCAGATCGTCTTTCGTTGACAAAGCTTGAGAAGAAGCCCGGTGAGAGTTTTCGAGAATATGGGTTCCGTTGGAGAGAGCAAGCAGCAAGGGTTGACCCCCCGATGAAAGAAAGCGAGATGGTTGACTATTTCTTGCAAGCTTTGGAGCCCACTTATTTTGGTCACTTGGTGTCAGCAGTGGGCAAGTCCTTTAATGAAGTTGTAAAAATGGGAGGCATAGTTGAAGAGGGACTCAAGTCCAACAAGATCATGAGTTATTTAGCGATTAAAGCAACCACTCAGGCCATTCAAAACGGTACTGGGCGTGTGCTCGGAAAGAAGAATAAAGAGGATGTTGCGATGATCGAGTCGGTAGCTTGGACGGATCCTAGAACCTTCCCCATTACTACAACCAGCCTCAACCCTATCCCCAAACTTACCCCCACACACCGTATAGCCCACCACAACACTATTACCCACCGCCAAATCCCCATTTTTCTGTCCATCACACACAAACCTATACCCAACCCCCCGCTCATGCACAATGACATGCGCCAGCTCCACAGAGTTCCTACCAAGCTCCACAAAATACCCATCCACCCCCAAAAGCCTACAGAAATCCTCCTGGAACAGGTTTTTGGCCCAATCAAGCTTTTAATAATGAGAGGTTGCAGAAGCAGAAGACTTTCACTCCATTGGGAGAATCATATACTAGCTTATTCCATAGATTGAGACAGTTAGGTATGTTTAATCCAATCGAGGCCAAAATGCTGAATCCTCTTCCCAGAAATCTTGACCGCTCGGTGAGTTGTGAGTATTGTTCGGGGGCCCCGGGACATGACACAGAGAAGTGTTGGAAACTAAAAACAGCTGTGCAAGAGCTTATTAATACTCATCGGATCGAGGCTCAGGCCCCAGAAGCACCAAATATCAATCAGAATCCGCTGCCAGCTCACCATGAGACCCATATGATTGAGTTGATACACAAGGGAGGGGAGCCTAAGAAACCCTTGTAGACGGTGATGATGATCTGTTACAGTGAAATCAGTCCTAAGGAAAAGGTAACCAGTGGGAAATTAGTGGTCCAGTTGAAAGGGGTAGACAATAAGCCAGCTGAGGTAGCCGAGAAAGGGTCTTCAAGCACTGTTGCAGTGAAACCAGAGAAAGCTAAAGTGGTGGTATCAGGGGTTACAAGTAAACCTATTGTGGTCGTGAAGGGTGCTCGCACAGAGCCTGTTATTATAAAACCAGTAACTCAACTTTCAGTGATCAACAACAAGGCGGTCCCGTGGAATTATGAACGAGTGACAGTAACTTACCAGGGGAAAGAGGTTAAAGAAGAAATGTGTGAGACCCATGGTTTAACTCGATCGGGGAGGTGCTTTGCCCCCGAAGAGTTGAGAAAAGCTAAGACCTCAAAAGATAATCCAGTGTTGGTGAAGAAAGCAGTGACTGAGGAAGAAGCAGAAGAATTTTTGAGAAAGATGAAAGCACAAGACTATTCCATTGTGGAACAGTTAAGGAAGACACCAGCTCAGATCTCGCTCTTGTCATTATTGATCCATTCAAATGAATACCGTCGTGCTTTGATGAAGATCTTGAACGAGGCTCACGTTCCTGAATAAATCTCAGTAAACCACTTGGAAAAGATAGCTAACAAGATATTTGAGGTAAACCGAGTCACTTTTTCCGATGATGAGTTGCCCGTGGAGGGTACCGAGCATAATAGAGCCCTCTATCTGACGGTGAAATGCAAAGATTCCGTGGTTACTCGGGTATTGGTTGACAACGGGTCTAGCGCGAACATCTGTCCTCTCTCCACATTGAACAAGCTGCAAGTGGAGGATGAAAGAATTCACAAGAACAATATTTGCGTTCGGGGATTCAACGGTGGAGGGAAAGATTCAGTCGGGGACATAGTGCTTGAGCTCACAATAGGGCCAGTTGAATTTACTATGGATATCCAGGTGCTCGATGTGGCTGTTTCGTATAATCTGCTGTTGGGATGACCCTGGATCCATGCGGCCAAAGCACTCCCGTCTACTCTGCATCAAGTGGTCAAGTTTGAATGAGATCGACAGGAAATTGTTGTATACGGCGAAGATAATTTGTGTGTGCCCAATGGTGTCATTGTTCCGTTCATAGAGGTTGACGATGACAAGGGACCATGGGTTTATCAGGTTTTTGACACAGTATCGGTAGAGAAAATTCCGGAAGGAAAGTGCGTTCCAACTCCAAAGATGGTTGCGACATCAGTTATGGTAGCTGTTGAAATGTTGAAAAATGGTTTCGTACCGAGCAAGGGTTTAGGTGCATCTCTGCAAGGTATTGTGTAGCCAGTTTCTCTTCCAATGAATCTGGATACTTTTGGTCTGGGGTTCAAGTCTACCGTTGCAGACGTGAGAAGAGCTAGAAAAATGAAACAGAAAGCATGGGCATTGCCAAAGCCAATCCCGTGTCTGTCTAGGTCATTCGTCAGGCCGGGTATCAGAAAGCAACTGTTGTCAAAGGTCCCTGGACCACTGATTGGTGCCGATGGAGACTTGGAGAAGGGGTTCGAAAGGTTATTCACCGAGGTCAACATGGTTCAGGATGGGGAAGGGTCAAGCAAGGCAGATGTGCAATTCATGGGACCACGTGCAAAAATCAACAACTGGGAAGCTACTCCTCTTCCTACCCGGAGGGAGTCTTGGTAGTGGGTTTTGATTTTCTTTTAGTTGTCTGGATTATTCCAGGGTCTGTAATTTAGATATTATGTTCCGTTCAGTTGGATGTGTTAAAACCCTGTTACCTTTATATTCAATGAAATGCAATTGTTCCTTTTCCTTCATTTCTTCTAATTTTATTTTTGTTTTCTTCTTTTGTACAGTTCTTTTTATGCTGATATCAATGACATGACATGCATGAGGAATCTTTGGCCCAGTTTTAAAAGCCAATCTAACTCTGAAATAATAATACAAGAAATTGAGTGTGATGACGAGTTGGAATTTGAGGATGATGAGGCCTATGAAGAAATTAGTAAGGAACTAAGTCATTTTGAGGAAAAGCCCAAACCTAATTTGAATGACACAGAAGCAGTTAATCTAGGGGACCAAGAAAATGTCCGTGAAACTAAAATAAGTGTCCATCTGGAACCTCAACTCAGGGAAGAGATAATTAAAGCACTATTCGAATACAAAGACGTTTTTGCATGGTCCTATGACGACATGCCGGGTCTAAGCACTGATTTAGTGGTTCACAAGTTGCCCACTAACCCGACATTCCCTCTTGTCAAACAGAAGCTGAGAAAGTTCAAAACGGATATGAGTGTAAAGATCAAGGAAGAGGTCACCAAGCAGTTCGATGCCAAAGTCATTCGGGTCACCCAGTATCCCACCTGGTTAGTCAATGTTGTGCCTATACCGAAGAAGGATGGCAAGACTAGGGTGTGTGTTGACTATCGGGATCTCAACAAGGCAAGTCCAAAAGACAATTTCCCGTTGCCGAACATCTATATCTTGATTGATAATTGCGCCAAACATGAGATTGGTT
Source organism: Nicotiana tabacum (assembly GCF_000715075.1). Lineage (NCBI taxonomy): Eukaryota > Viridiplantae > Streptophyta > Magnoliopsida > Solanales > Solanaceae > Nicotiana > Nicotiana tabacum. The sequence goes on along the minus strand of NC_134090.1, from coordinate 69,546,254 downwards.
CTTTTGTGGATTGTTATGCGGGTTATCATCAGATCTTAATGGACGAGGAAGATGCAAAAAAGACAGCATTCATCATGACGTGGGGAACGTACTGCTATTGGGTCATGCCATTTGGTTTGAAAAATGCTGAGGCAACCTACATGAGGGCAATGACAACAATATTCCATGATATGATACACCAGGAAATCGAGGTGCACGTGGATGATGTGATCGTGAAGTCTAGAAAGCAGTCTGACCATGTTAGGGATCTGAAGATGTTCTTCCGAAGGCTTCGCATGTACAATCTCAAGCTTAATCCTACAAAGTGTGCTTTTGGGGTGCCGTCTGAAAAGTTGTTGGGGTTCATAGTCAGCCGCTGGGGTATTGAATTGGACCCATCGAAAATCAAGGCCATCTAGGAATTGCCACCTCCGAAGAACAAGACCGAGGTGATGAGTTTGTTGGGGAGATTGAATTATATCAGCAGGTTAATCGCTCAACTCACGACAACTTGTGAGCCTATCTTCAAGCTATTAAAGAAAGACGCTGCGGTCAAGTGGACAGATGAATGTCAGGAGGCGTTTGATAAGATAAAGGGGTATTTGTCAAATCCACCCGTGTTGGTCCCGCCAGAACCAGGGCGACCTTTGATTCTATATTTGACGGTTTTGGACAATTCATTCGGTTGTGTATTGGGTCAACATGATATCACTAGCAGGAAGGAGCAGGCCATATATTATCTCAGCAAGAAATTCACACCGTACGAGGTCAAGTACACTCAGCTCGAGAGGACATGTTGCGCCCTAACCTGGGTGGCCCAGAAGCTGAAACATTATTTGTCATCTTACACTGCCTATCTCATATCTCACTTGGATCCATTGAAGTATATCTTTCAGAAGCCTATGCCTATAGGGAGGCTTGCAAAGTGGCAGATCCTGCTCATAGAGTTTGACATTGTCTACGTGACTCAAACTGCAATGAAAGCACAGGCGTTGGCAGACCATTTGGCCGAGAACCCGGTTGATGAAGATTATGAACCTTTGAAAACTTATTTCCCTGATGAATAAGTGATGCACATTGATGAGTTGGAACAAGTAGAGAAGCCTGGATGGAAACTTTACTTTGATGGAGCCGCAAACCTGAAGGGCGTGGGGATAGGAGCAGTACTTATTTCTGAAATAAGGCAGCACTACCCTGTTACGGCTCAACTTTTTTTTTACTGTACTAACAACATGGCTGAGTACGAGGCATGTATTTTGGGTTTGAGGTTAGTTGTGGATATGGGTGTCCAGGAAGTCTTGGTCTTGGGTGACTCGGACCTCCTAGTGCACCAAATTCAGGGAGAATGGGAAACACGAGATTTGAAACTCATACCATACAGACAATGTTTGCATGATCTTTGTCAACGGTTTCAGTTGATAGAATTCAGGCATATCCCAAGGATCCATAATGAAGTCGCCGATGCTTTGGCTACTCTGGCGTCAATGTTACATCATCCAGATAAGGCTTATATGGACCCTTTGCAGATTCAGGTCCGTGATCAGCATGCTTACTGTAATATGGTAGAAGAAGAACTTAATGGGGAGCCATGATTCCATGATATCAAAGAATACCTTCGGATGGGGGTATATCCGGTACAGTCCATTGGTGATCAGAAAAGAACAATTCGACGATTGGCAAGCGGATTGAAAAGAACTCCAGATCTTGGATTGCTAAGATGCATAGATGCCAGGCAGGCCACAGTTATCATGACTGAGGTACACTCCGGGGTTTGTGGACCGCATATGAGTGGGTACGTTCTGGCAAAGAAGATTCTCCGAGCAGGTTATTACTGGCTCACTATGGAGCGGGATTGCATCAGTTTTGTGCGCAAATGTCATCAGTGCCAAGTGCATGGAGATATGATTCATTCTCCACCATCTGAATTACATACAATGTCTACACCACGGCCTTTTGTTGCTTGGGGCATGGATGTCATTGGGCTAATTGAGCCAGCAACGTCAAATGGACACAGATTTATTCTGGTAGCCATTGATTACTTCACCTAGTGGGTTGAAGCGAAAACTTTCAAATTTGCGACCAAGAAAGCAGTGGTTGATTTTGTGCATTCAAATATCATCTGTCGGTTTGGGATTCTGAAGGTAATCATCACAGACAATGGCGCTAATCTCAACAGTCATCTAATGATAGAGACATGTCAGCAGCTTAGGATTATACATCGCAATTCCACCCCATACCGCCCTAAGGCGAATGAAGCAGTCGAGGCATCCAACAAGAATATAAAGAAGATACTTCGAAAAATGGTGGAAGGTTCTAGACAGTTGCATGAGAAGTCACCTTTCGCATTGTTGGGTTATTGCACTACTATTCGCACTTCAGTAGGGGTCACTCCTTATTTGTTGGTGTATGGCACGGAGGCAGTAATACCCGCAGAAATTGAAATCTCATCCCTTCGGATTGTCGTTGAGGCAGAAATTGATGACGTTGAATGGGTCAAAACCCGCTTGGAGCAATTAAGTCTGATTGATGAAAAGAGATTGGCAGCAATATGTCACGGTCAACTATACCAACAGAGAATGGCGAGAGCATATAACAAGAAGGTACGTCCACGGAAGTTCGAAGTAGGTCAGTTAGTGTTGAGACGTATCTTGCCTCATCAGGCTAAAGCAAAAGGAAAGTTTGCCCCAAACTGGCAGGGGCCATTTGTCGTAACTAGGGTGTTGTCCAATGGCGCGCTATATTTGACAGATGTAGAAGGGAAATGTGTAGAAATGGCTATCAATTCCGATGCGGTCAAGAGATACTATGTATGATTTCTTTGTTTGATTGTACTTGGTTGTATTTGGCATATTTTGAAGATTGAAATGACGAAGGTGTTTTGTTCTGCTATCTATACACTTGATCCCTCGTCACCCCTTTTGAGCCTTATTTATTTTCTTTCTTACCTCTCTTTCGGAATCAGTAGTGAATATCAGAAACATAAGCATGAAAGATAAGAAAAGGAATAAAGGAAAAAAGAAAGAAAAGGAAAGAAAAAGAGGAAAGTAAATAAAGAAAAAAAGAAGAAAAGAAGAAAAAAGAAGAAAAGAAGAAAAAAAAAGAGAAAGAAAAGAAGGAGAAAAGAGAAAATTACAACAACAAAGTAATTCCTATGTCATAAACTACGTTCGACCTGATTCCTTTTAAGGATACGTAGGCAGCCTCACGGTTCGGTCTCATCAAAACAAAAATCCAAAAGTCCCCCATGCAAGAAACTAGGGCAGAAGTTGTGTTTGTTGTGAGAAACCTGATTCCGAAAGTTGTAACTTTAACCCATTTGAATTGTTTTGAGCCTTTTATACCCTTTCCTTCTAACCCTGTCCAAAAGCCCACATTACGGTCCAAAGAAAGACCTTATGATCAGTCTTTGAGAAATGCCAAGTCGAGCAGGTAAATGTAATTCATGTAAGGGGCAATACTCTGGTTCAAGCAGGAAAAATAAAAATGAGAGTCTTATTGGTGAAAACCCTCACGGGCACCGTAAGGCGATGGGAGTTGAGAGAAATTAAAATGCGAGAGTCTTATTGGTGAAAACCCTCATGGGCACCGTAAGGCGAAAGTGAGTTGAGAGATGAACGAATGAAAGAGATCTGCTGGTGAAAACCTTTCAAGGCGCCGCAAGATGAACAAGGTCAAGGTTTGGGTAAAGTAATCAGGTCATGGAAATTCTGGGGCAACGAAGTACGATAACTGAAAGTTGATTGGTTGGACAGATTGGGCCGACTAATCCGAAGTGCATGTCATGGTTTTGGATTCTTCTATCCTTAACCCGCAAAGTCATTGCATTTCATTTTCTTTTTGGTTTTATTTGTCTAAGATATTTCAATGTCAGTTTTGTTCAAAGCAAGTCAAATGTCACTACCAACTTCCAAAATTGCAAAGCACATCGTGGGCATAGCATACTTACGGGTGGCATGATGTAAGAGGGGGGTACAACGAATCACCGGAAGTTTCATCGGTAGAATGGTTTGGTAATGTCAAGGGAGATGCAAAGATTCAGATAAAGGGGTCAGAGGTAAACCAACAGCAGGGGTATAGAACACTCGGTTCGTCAAAGGTCATGGGGTTTGAAAGTCGGTCAGAAAGTCAAAGCGGTTCAGAGCTAGTTCGGGGAAGCCATTCAGAACAAAACAATGCAGCGGAAGATCTTTAGAAAGAATGCCATCAGCTAACCACCACTTTAAACTGACAAAATTTTCTTTGATTGAAACAGGGGTAGAAAATTCGTTTGATTCGGAGAAACTCTCCGTAGGGGAAAAGAGCAAGCACCAAAACAGGTTTGATTCTTGATTTTCAGGACCCTCCTGGAAAATGAGACCTAGTTTAAAGTTCAGAAGTAGCATAATCTAGCATAAATGTATCCCAAAAGAATATAAGTTAGCTTAGAAGTTTTCATGTTCGAGATAGGATTCAATTAAGAGTTTTCAGGACCCTCCTAAATAATGGGACTTAGCTTTAAGATTTCGATTAGATAACAACATTTAGCGTAAAGTTTGCTGTAGGATAGTATAATTTAGCCATAAAAGTCGTCACTCTTAAGATAAAATTGGACTTTTGATTTTCAGGACCCTCCTGGATAATGGGGAGTAGTTTAAAGATCCTCTTAGATAGCAAGGTTTAGCAAAAGTCACACCTGTAGAAGATATAACTTAGATTTTAAATTGTCGTTTAGTTAAGAGTTGTCAGGACCCCCTAAATAATGGGACCTAGCTTTCAAATCCTTAGTAATACTTGGTAACATGATTTAGTTTTACAATCACATCTGTCCCCAACCACCAAATTGGGGCAGAAAATTTTCTTTGTTTTTGTCTGTTTTGTTGAAGTCAGGAGCCCTCCTAGAAAGCAGAGATTACATTTCAAGTTGAAGTCAGGAGCCCGCCTAGAGAGCAGGAAATATTTTCAAGTTGAAATCAGGAGCCCGCCTGGAGAACAAGGGAGTACAATTTAAGTTTTCGCTTTCAAATTCTTTGTTTTGTCTATGTTGAAGTCAGGAGCCCGCCTGGAGAGCAGGGAATACATTTCAAGTTGAAGTCAGGAGCCCGCCTGGAGAGCAGGGAATACTTTCAAGCGCAGCAGTCAGGAGCCCGCCTGGAGAACAAGGGAGTACAATTTAAATTTAGTTTTCAAATTCTTTGTTTTGTCTATTTTGAAGTCAGGAGCCCGCCTGGAGAGTAGGGAATACTTTCAAGCGCAACAGCCAAGAGCCCGCCTGGAGAACAAGGGAGTACAATTTAAATTTATCTTTCAAATTCTTTGCTTTGTTTTGAAGTCAGGAGCCCGTCTGGAGAACAAGGGAATACATTTCGAGTTAAAGTCGGGAGACCGCCTGGAGAGCAAGGAATACTTTCAAATGCAGCAGTCAGGAGCCCACCTGGAGAACAAGGGAGTACAATTCAAGTTTTAGCTTTCAAGTTCTTGTTGATATTCGGTAACGTGATTCGATTTACACTTACACATGGGCCCACATACCCAAACTGGGGCAGAAAATTGACACTTACATACCCTTAATACAAATGAATCATTAACAACTTTTACTCTTTGAAACACCATGGATTAAGTGTGACACAAGAGCATCAAGAGTTGACTCAACACATCAAAGAACTCTTTCTATTACTTTGGTAATTGTGGAACCCAAACTCACACATCCTCAACTCTCCCTAAGCAAACCTCACTTATAGAATAGTGGCACTCAAAACGGGGTCAATAGATTCACTCATCTCTCTCAGGAAAAAGAGTCACAAGTCTGGCTCTAAGTACCATATGCTTGCCCCTTATGTAAGTCACCACTAATGTAAGTTTCATTTAACTCAAGATCATATAGGGTTTTTGTGGAGTCATGGTGAAGGCTTTTGGTTCAGGGTAGGAAATGTTTGGTCTAAGTATGTTCCATCTTCCCTTAAGAACTTCTTTTGTTTCAATTGGCACATATTCACTTGACTATTTGAGTCATTTTACTTCTTTCTAAGGGGTTAGAGAGACACACTGTCACTCTTTCTTATACATTTCAAACTTTTTCTCCTTTTTCAACTTTCCACACCTTTTATTTTTTGCTTTTCTTGAATCCCTTTTTATTCTCTTTCATATTGATCATTCTTTTTGTCTTTTTGCTTTTTTTTCTTTTTCATTGCCTTTCCTTTTCTTCATTTTTGTGCCCTTTTACCACTTTGTTGCAATCCTCGTCTCTCCCCCAAACTTATACTTTTGCCATGTGCTAAGGAAAGATCGGGTGCCAAGAGAAGGTATCTTTTAGAACGAGTATAGAGTTGTATCATGGTGCTTGAAGGAAAAAGGTCTAAGGCTCAAAAGGGTTGACTAGGGATCTTATCATTTGTAGGTTTTGGAAGTGTTCAAGCTATCATTTGGACCAAGGAGAGCCTATAATCATGTCTCAAGTCAAAATTCACTTAGGATTTTGCCTCAACAAACATTCAGGGCAAGTTCTAGACCAATGGCTCGGGACTTGGACTTGCAATGCAATTACTCACCACACAAACTATGGGATCGCTAGAGACATAGAGTCGGGGGCCCACAACGACCTTAGATAAACTTTGAGCATACAATGGTCCCGAAAAACCACTTGATGATTATCGATCAACACAATAGTCTCAAGGTCACGACTTTCACAATCCTAAACACAACAATTTGTTTTTGACCATAAGATCAAAGGCAAATGTGCTAGGCCCAAGTGAAGCTTTGCTTGAGGCACCCTTAACTACTAACTACTAAAAAAAAGAAAAATGGACTCAAACCCTTAAGAAGGTTGTCACGCCATACATCATTGGAAAGAGCCACCCGGTTCACATAACACTCCACCTTTGGAAAGAACCGTGGCATTAAGAAAACCAAAGGTTTACTGCAAACTTTCAAAAACAAGAAGCTACGAATCATAAATAAGAAGCTAAGAACGAAAAATTTGCGGAAAGTAAGATGAATATATACAAGAGGGGATTTGTTGAATATATACAATAGATGGGATGAATATATACAACATAACATAACTTTATATACAAACCCAAAGTAAAATAAAAGTGCGATAAATGTAATGAAATGTTAAAATTATATACAGACCAAATATGAAAAGATAAAGAAAGCATGAAAAGTATCAAATATATATACAATCATCCGAATGAATAACAAGTAGGGACTACCCCCTCAAATGAAAGCTGACATTGTCCCCAATGCCAACTAGCCTAAATAAAGCACCAAAAAGAGAAAGAGAAAAAGGATATAGGGACTCCCTATGGCCTGTCTGTCTGCATAGGATCAAGAGTGGTCTCAGGGTCCTCATTGTGCTCGGGAACCTCAGATTGGTTCCCTGTGGCCTGCTACTGTGCTGCTGGGACCTGGGCCTGGACAGGCTCCTGTGGTGCATCCTATGGCTGACTGGAGGAGGCCTCCGGTGGGTTGGCCAACTAGATGACTGCATTATCTGCTCTGGGAATCATCCTCTTTCTCTTGGGCGACCTCTATGACTGCTTTAGCTGGGGATAAGCTGCTGGTACTGGGTCCTGGAGCAATAAATCTAAAGGTAATTGATATGCCTTCAGTCTGTCAACATCAGCTCTCAGCTCCTTCACGAACTCCTTGGAGGCCCGTGTCTTCTGTAGCTTTTTGTGCTCATGTGAACCAACCACATCAGTGAGCACCTTCTGAGTGTCGAGGATTTTCTTCTAGTTGTCTAAAATCTCTTTGAGAGCATCATTTATTGACTGTGGAACCTGTAGGGGTGGAGGTGTCGACTGAGCCTCTACCGTGGTAGTAATAGTGGATAACTTGGATAATGCAGTCTGCATCCAGTTGTTGATACTAAGAAGAGCCTGGCTCAGTCGGTGGGCAGTTATTGGATGTGCATGGGAAGATGGAATCTCTGGGTCCACTGAGGTGGATGGACCAGGAGGGATAGCAGTGGAAGTAGAGTCAGGCTCAGCAGTAGTCACTACCACAACTGGCTCTTCAGACTAGCCAGTTGGAGCAGTAGATGTACTCTTGAAGTTCTTGCTCTAGGGGTTATCATCCCCCTGCATGTTGTACCATGAAAATGGGGCCTTCGCCTTGAACTTGACGTCAAAGGGCCTCTTTTCCACTTTCAGATCCCGGAAGTACATAGTGAGAAAACTGGGGAATGGGAAGTTTCTATCATTTTCAGCACCCACAATTGTAATTATTCTTGACATCACATTTCCCACATTAATTGGGTACCCTGCCATAATTGAAGCCACCAAAACTTCCCGGTGAAGAGGGAGGGAGTTGTCATGCATCGTAGGGTCCAACCTGCTACATACGAATGTTTCCCACCCCCTTGCCTCGAAGTTTAAACTACGTCTTAGAATCTTGACGCCAGTAGTCAACCAGTCGGGGGTGGTACCTGGGAATGCTAGGTACTATGCTAGCCAGGGACGGACCTCCTTACCCAGTCTATCTTTGCCATGTATAGGGTTTCATCCTCCTCATCGAAGCCAAGGTAGTCGTTGATTGTCTTCCCGTCAAACAACACGTTCAAGTTCCGCACCTTGGTCACCTTGGTACCCTTTTTGATATGGGCAACATTGGTGTAGAATTCCTTAACCAAGTGCTCGTTGGCATCCACACACTCCCCCCAGAAATACTCTCATCCGACTCTCTCCCTAAATTGACTTCTCATATTGGGGTTGTGAGGTAGCAAGTCTCTATCTACAAAGCTCCTTTTCGGGATCAACTTCCTCACCGGCTACCACTCCCGGAATTTATGGTATGCTACTTCACTTACGAATCTGTCTTGTCAAGCCTCCAACTTGCTAGTTCTAGCTACCCTGCCAACTTGAGGCTCATCCCCTTCTCCGACCACTTCTTCTCCTCCTACTTCCTCCTCATCTCCTATTGCACCCTCTCCAAATAATGAAGTTATGGGAGAGGTGGAGTATTTTCCACTACCTGCACCTAAGCCCTCAAACGACCCAAAAGAAACATTTACGGACGCTTGGGCAGTGGGGTATGGTAGAGGTATGTCTCTTAGCTTGTTCCTCTCCGGCCAGTCAGGGATGTACTCTGGCACGGAGTTCAAAGAAATCTCCTGGGAGGGCTCGTACTCACTCCCCGACATGTTAATGGCTCTGTCAGCCGCTCTAATCAGCTTCCTTGTGTTTTTTATATTTTGCCTGGCTTGGGGAGAGAGTTTTATCATTTTCTGCTTCCCTCCCCGGGAGTATTCTCCTCTGCCCGGTTTTTTAGATCATTTACCTCGTTGTTTCACCATTGTTTGCAAACACAATCCAAATGAACTTGTTAGTATCAGTAGAAGCAGTGAAGAAGTAGAGTTGCAAAATAGAATAGAAGGATTGCAGATAGTTTTCAGAAGTCACCCAGTGCGGACCGCACAAAATGGTGTGCGGCCGCATAGGGGTCAATGCGGACCGCACAAAATGGCCATGCGGTCCGCACAGAGGTAGGGTTCAGACTACCCACTCTATGTATCTAGGCAGTGCGGACCGCACAAAATGTATTGCGGCCACACAGGGACCAATTCGGTCCGCACAAAATGTAGTGCGGTCGCATTCCCTGAGGTTCAGCTTTCAGAACAATTAGCAGTGCAGTCCGCACAAAATGTTACTGCGGACCGCACAAGGGCACCACGGACTGCACAGAATCGACCGCGGTTCGCACTCAGTGCCCATCTGTGGCACTAAGTTAGGGTTCAAGTTATTTTTGATTTTAAGCCCAATTTTTCACCTAATTAGTGTCCATACATGTTTGCCCTTTGTATTTAACTACCTAAGTGTACATTAATCAAGAATTTAACTACCCTAACCTAAACAATTGAAGAAACTACGGGAAGAAGAGAAATAAAAGCCAAGTAAAACAAAAAGAAAAATAAAATAACAAAATTAAAGTAATTAAAAAGACATTAAGTTACCAGATGTGAGATGGGAAAAAGTTTAACAAGTCCAAGCAATGAATTACGAGTAACAGGTAGGATGAACAATGTTTTTGTGAGTCTAAGAATTAAAGGATCGAAAAGTGTAAACATTGGGCCTCATGCACTATTTATAGAAAAGCCCTGGAGCCCAGCTCACCTACCCCAGTGCGGATCGCACAAAAAGGACCGTGGTCCGCACTGCACAACAAATTACAAGTTTGAGGAGGCAACACACTGCCGTCCGCACAAAATGGACTGCACCCGTAGTGGTCCACCGCGGACCACACAAAATGTAGTACGGTCGTAGTGGCAAACTTCAAAGAGGTCTGCATTTCACCCTTCACCAGTGCGGTCCGCACTAAATATAGTGTGGCCGCATGAATAACTTCAGAGACCTGACACTTTTTCCCACTATGTCCTGCACTGCACCAACACAATCCTGTAACATCTCACAACCAGTTAGCCCAAAAATCAATCCTACACTACAATGAAAATCAAATAAAAACAAGAAGAAAAACACATGGGTTGCCTCCCAAGAAGCGCCTGATTTAACGTCGCGGCACGACGCATTTTACCATCATATCATTTGAAATAAAGAAGTGTCACCACGTGGCTGTCATCAATTTTTCCAAGATAATGCTTGACCCGGTGCCCATTAACTCTGAATACTTCACTATTTTTGTTCTTTAAATCAAGAGCACCAAATGGGGTCACATACACTACTTCAAAAGGTCCACTCCATTTTGACTTGAGCTTTCCCAGAAACAGACGTAATCGGGAGTTGAACAAGAGAACCAAATCACCTACTTTGAACTCCTTTCCACGAGCATATTTATCATGAAGGTACTTCATCTTGTCCTTATACAAGGACGAACTGGAGTAGGCATGGAATCTGAATTCATCAAGTTCATTAAGCTGCTCCATACGAAGATTGGCTGCAACATCCCACTCAAGATTTAGCTTCCTCAAAGCCCACATGGCCTTGTGCTCTAACTCAACTGGTATATGGCAAGCTTTCCCAAACACCAACTGATATGGAGACATACCAATCAGAGTCTTGTAAGTAGTCCTATAAGCCCATAGAGCGTCATCCAACTTCTTTTGACCAATCGGTCCTATTTGCATTGACCGTTTTTGATAATATGCTTTTGATTTCCCTACTTCAACTTGACCACTTGTTTGAGGATGATATGGAGTAGAAACTTTGTGATTGATACCGTACTTTGAAAGCAACGTGTCAAAAACTTTATTGCAAAAATGAGACCCCCCATCACTTATGATTGCACGAGGAGTACCAAACCTTGCAAAAATGCTTTTCTTGAGAAATGCAACAATACTCTGGGCCTCATTGTTGGGCAAAGCCATGGCTTCAACCCACTTTGAAACATAGTCAACCGCCATAAGAATGTAAGTGTTCCCACAAGAGCTAACAAATGGGCCCATGAAATCAATACCCAATACATCAAAGATATCCACTTCAAGAATTGTATTGAGATACATCTCATCTTTCTTCGAAATTTCACCTGCTCTTTGGCATTCATCCCATCTCTTCACAAAATCACCCACATCTTTAAACAAAGTTGGCCAATAAATTCCACAACTAAGAACTTTAGAAGCCGTCCTCGCCCCGCCATGATGGCCACCATAGGGAGAGGAAGGACACACCTCCAAGATACTCAATTGCTCTTCCTCCGGGACACACCTTCGGATCACACCATCCGTGCAAATCTTGAACAAGTACGGCTCATCCCAATAGAAATCCAAACTATCCTGCTTGAGCTTCTTCCTTTTGTTAGAAAAGAGCTCACATGGGATTATACCAGTCACAAGGAAATTAGCAACATCGGCAAACCATGGCGTATCATTCATCGACACCGAAAGGAGTTGTTCGTCGGGAAATGAATCATTGATCTCTAGGCCATCACGAGGATTCCCCTCCTCCTCCAAGCTGGATAAGTGGTCTGCCACTTGGTTCTCACTACCCTTCCGGTCCACAATCTCTAAATCAAACTCTTGAAGTAATAAGACCCATCGCATTAGTCTAGCTTTGGAATCCTTCTTCGTCATCTAGTACAGGAGTGCGGCATGGTCAGTATGAATAATAACCTTAGCACCCATAAGATACAGCCGGAATTTTTTCATAGCAAACACAATAGCCAAAAGTCCCTTCTCGATCACCGTGTAGTTCACTTGAGCATTATTCATAGTCTTGCTCGCATAGTACACCGAATGAAATATTTTATTCACTCGTTGACCCAAAACTGCCCCAATTGCAACATCGCTCGCATCACACATGAGCTCAAAGGGAAATATCCAATTAGGCACAGTAATGATAGGAGTGATGGTCAACTTATGCTTGAGAAGTTCAAAGGCTTGCCATTTTTCATCAAACACGAACTTAGCATCTTTTTCCAACAACTTGCATAAGGGGTTCACTACCTTCAAAAAGTCTTTGATAAATCTCCGGTAGAACCCCGCATGCCCAAGAAAACTTTGAACTCCCTTGACGGATGTAGAGGGAAGGAGCCTTGAAATCACTTCGATCTTTGCTTTATCCACCTCAATGCCATGCTTCGAAATTTTATGCCCAAGAACTATTCCTTCTTCCACCATAAACTGGCATTTCTCCCAATTGAGGACAAGATTGGTTTCTTCACAATGGGCCAAAACTCTATCAAGATTCTTCAAGCATTCATCAAATAAGTCCCCACAATACTAAAGTCGTCCATAAACACATCCAAAATATCTTCCACCATATCGGTGAAAATGGCCATCATACACCGCTGAAATGTAGCCGGTGCATTACACAACTCAAAAGGCATCCTAGAGAAGGCAAAAATGCCATATGGACAAGTGAATGTGGTCTTCTTCTGATCTTCCGGAGCAATCAAGATTTGGTTGTACCCAGAATACCCATCCAAGAAGCAATAGAAGGCACGCCCAACAAGTTGATCTAACATATGGTCAAGAAAAGGCAAAGGAAAGTGATCCGTGCGGGTCACTTTATTCAACTTGCGGTAGTCCATGCATACCCTCCAACCATTGACGGTTCTTATAGGAATCAACTTATTTTGTGAATTTGTAACCACGGTCATACCACCCTTTTTCGGTACATATTGCACCGACGAAGTTCAAGAGCTATCAGAGATGGGGTACACAACCCCGACATCCAACCACTTGATCACCTCTTTTTTTATAACTTCTTGCATTGCCTCGTTCAACCTCCTTTGATGCTCCAAGGAGGGCTTTGCATCATCATCCAGAATAATCTTGTGCATACAAAATGCGGGGCTTATTCCCCGAATATCAGCTAAAGTCCATCCAATTACTTTTTTCTGCTTTTGAAGCACCGCCAATGTGGCATCAACCTGCATGTTAGTAAGGCAAGAAGAAAGAATAACTGGCAAAATTTGAGCCTAAGAATTCATACCTAAGGTGTGGAGGCAATAGTTTCAACTCCAACACTGGAGGCTCCTCAATTGAATGTTTAGTTGGTGGAATCTTTCTATTCTCGAGATCTTAAGACAATTTCCTAGGCTCATAAGAGTAAGAGCCCATTCCATGTAAAACATTCACGCACTCTACTCGGCTTGCATCCTCATTGACATCAAGATTCAACAATACGGCCTCCAATGGGTCCTCCACATTGATCATTGCACTGGTGTCATTAATTATCACTGTGTGACGAGGTAAACAAAAGAGCACACCTCGGTACTGTTGGGCTGCTTCATTGATTTGCACAATAGAGGGAGACTATCTAGTTAGGAGTTAGACTAGGAATGTCATTGGTCATCTATTGATGCAGGGCTGTACCTTCTAGTTGTACTATACCAGCCATCTATTTCGTATTTCGTATTTCGTATCCTGTATTTCATATTTCATATCTCTTATATATTGTTGTTATTTTTATTACGCATTTTTATGGTACTAATATATCATCTCCTATTGCTTTTTTGAGCCGAGGGTCTCCTGGAAACAGCCTCTCTACCCTTCGGGGTAGGGGTAAGGTCTGCGTACATATTACCCTCCCCATACCCCACTTGTGGGATTATACTGGGTCGTTGTTGTTGTTGTTGTAAAGACCACCTTTTCATCACCCACTCGGAAGGTGAGTTCCCCTGCTTCTACATCAACCAATGCCTTCCCCGTAGCTATGAAAGGTCTTCCTAAGATGATAGGAACTTCATAGTCCACCTCGCAGTCCAAAATCACAAAGTCAGCTGGTAAGATAAATTTGTCCACCCGGACAAGCACATCATCAATAATACCCAATAGTCTCTTTATCAATCTATCCACCATTTGTAACCTCATGGAAGTTCGCCTAGGTTGCCCAATACCCAAGGTTTTGAAAACTGAGTAGGATATCAAGTTGATACTAGCCCCCAAATCACATAGAGCCTTGGCAAAGTCTGCACTTCCAATGGTTCAAAGAATGATGAAAGCACCGAGATCTTTAGGCTTCGGGGCCATTGAATTCACTATAGCACTAACTTGGTGAGTCATCTTTATAGTTTCACAATCCATAGAATGTTTTTTTGTGACCAAGTCCTTCATGAATTTTGCATAGCCCGGCATTTGTTCAAGAGCCTCCACCAAAGGCATATTAATGGACAAGCTCTTCATCATATCAATGAACTTTTTAAACTGATTATCATTTTTCTGCTTCGCGAGCCTTTGAGGATAAGGTGGAGGTGGCCTTGGAAAAGGAGCCTTGGTTTTTGGAACAACCGGCTCCGGCATGTCAATTATGTGTTCCCTAGACGGGTTCACATCATTTTGAGTTTCTACCTCGGCATCTTGAATATCAATCCTCACTTCGTTGTTTACATTTTCATCAACCACATCTTCAACTATCAAAGGGACTTCATCTTCTTGCAACTCGACATCATCATCTAAGATTTGCTTTTGTTTTGAGGGATTCACATCACCGCCTCTCCCACTTCTTGTTGTTACCGCCATAACATGATTGTTCCCACCCTTCGGGTTCACTACCGTATCACTTGGTAGAGCACCCTTAGGACGAGTATTTAAAGACTGAGAGATTTGGCCTAACTATACCTCCAAATTTCTGATAGAGGTATTGTGAGAATCCAACTGTGCATCAGAATCCACATTCTTGTTCATCATCTATTCGAACATCATTTCAATTCTACACATATCATTGCCAAAAGAACTAGGACCTTGAGATGGAAATAGGGGCGTATTGTTCGATTGTTGGTACATTGACGGCCTTTGAAAGCCTTGCCCCCGGTTTTCTTGGTTTCCATTGTTCCATCCATCTTGATTGTTATTTCCACCCCAATTGTTGTTATTACCACTCCAATTCCCTTGGTTGCTTTGATTGTTGTTCTGATTGCCCCAGTTGTTGTTTTGGTTGTTGTTCCCCCAATTACCACTATTTTGTTGTTGATTGCCCCAATTTCCTTGAGGTTGCCACTGTTGTTGGTTGGAAGAGTTGCCCCGTTGGCCTTGATAATTATTCACATATTGAACCTCTTCACTTTGGTCATCATACCTATCATTTTGAAATCCAATCACTGTCATCATCAAATTGCTCAGAGTTCCCTTGGTTTTGTTGCCTTCTGCCTTCTTTTGTTGACAAGCATATTGACACCCTCCATGCATTCACTTGGCGAGGATTTTGGACTTGTTGCAACTATGCCTTTGCTAATTGGTTCATAGTAGTTGTCAACTCCACTATAGCTTGCCCGTGATCATGTAATTCCTTGTGCAAATTAGTGACTGTGGGGTCACCTTGAGGCACATTGGCTCTACTTTGCCATGCAGAAGAAGTGTCAGCCATCTCATTAAGTATATCACATGCCTCATCATACAACAACTTCATAAAGTTGCCCCAGCAAGTTGGTTCACTATGCATTGGTTTTTGGTGTTAATACCCCGGTAGAAGGTTTGTTGATCATAGCCTCGGTCATATCATTTTTGGGGCATTCCTTCACCATCGTTCTATAACACTCCCAAATCTCATGCAAAGGTTCCGTGGGCTCTTGCTTGAAAGCCAATATCTCATCACGTAATGCCGCCATATGCCCCGGTGAGAAAAATTTAGCAATGAACTTATCCGCCAACTCATCCCAAGTTGTGATGGAATGGTTGGGAAGTTGCTCGAGCCAATCCAAAGCCTTCCCTCTAAGTGATAATGGGAAGAGTCTCAACCTAAGAGCATTCTCAAACACATTCGTGAAATACCCACGCCGCTCAAGTAAGGTCAACATCACATTGGTTATTTGAAACTTGCCCGCCCGGATTCGGGATGGGACAATAGCACTCGCATAGCCTTGGTTCGGAAGTACTTGGGGAGCCACTCTTGGAGATGGCGGAGGAGGGTCTGGAATATTATCATTGGGATTAGCATTGGCATTGCGGCCTCTACATTGTCCTTGAGGTACAAGAGTCACCTCATCATCTACCTCCTCCCCCGCAATCATATTTTCAAGAGGGGTCATTAGCGTTGTTCGCTGCCATTTGGTACCTGAGTTGTAATACAAACAAGTTAGTAACAAAGAAGGAAAGAAGAATAAAACCGTTAGCTCCCCGGCAATGGTGCCAACAAGTGATCGCAGCCTACTCCGCACTACTATTGAGTAGCGAGAGAGGGTCAAGGCAGCTTTTACCCGATTTAGGGTCTGGATCGATTTCCACAGAGAGCTAGAATTTGGAATCGAGTATCTATCTAGTGTAGGATTACGTATGTGTTCCAAATTACACTTCTAATCATTTTTGGGGTTTTTTGATTTAATTCTACTTTTATCAAACTACGATAGTAAATGAAACTAGATTAAGCTAAGAGGTAAACTAAAAAAGGTTGTTCAAATGGTTTAAAAGGCACTAGGGTAGTGGCTTACACCTAGGTTGTTAATTGACGGGTAATTGAATCTAAGACATGATTGACATAATTGGGGAGTATGATATAACTGTTGCATGATATTACCCACTCTACACCTCTCGGTGGTTCGAGTGATTTTGCCCAAATTGAGTTTCTCAAGACCAATTGGGGATGCAAATTTGCACAAACAACCAGGGTTCAAGTCGGGTATTACTCTCTCGAGGTTTAACCCTTTAATTGGGGCTATTAATCTCTTGAGTACGCCCCAATTCCTTGTTGGACCAATTTCGGAGACTTAGACTCTCTTTCTCAAGAAGAGCCCAAGTCAACTAAACACCAACTAGTGTTTGCAACCACTAATTTAGCAATTAACCATGAAATTGGTCCAAATATCAAACACCCACAGTCAATTTAGCCCTAAAATATAAGACCCATCAATTACCCACACTAGGGTTGAGCCAAAACCCTAGCTTATGAGTCTAGCTACTCATAACTAAAGAAGAAAAACAAGAAATAGATGAAGAACAACTCATATTAATTAATTACTAAAATGAACAATAAGATTCAATGTTGAAAAGTAGATAAAATCGCCCAAAATGGCTAAAAACATCGAACCCACAAGCGCAACTATGTTCTAAAACTATCTGCTACCCTAAAAATGGAAAAAAAGCTATTTATACTAAGCTGGAAAATCTGGACAAAAATACCCCTGCGGGGTTAGTGCGGACCGCACAAAATGGTGTGCGGCTGCACTAGGGATCTGAACTTGAAAATCTGACTCTCTGAACTCGGGTACTGCGGACCGCAGAGAATGGACTGCGGCCGCGGATGCTTCTATTGTGGTCCGCATAAAATGGAGCGCAGACCGTATTAGCTTGACACTTGGAATTTGCAGCTCTCTGATTCTTCTCACTGCGGACCGCACTAAATCAAGTGTGGCCGCGTTGATCTCAGTGTGTACCGCACAAATCCTAGTGCGACCGCATTGCCTTTGTGCCTGGATGTCATGCTCTCCGAACCTCACAGTGCGGATTGCACAGAATGTAGTGCGGCCGCACTGGCCTTGTTTTGCTTGAGCTTTGTCTTGTCTTGGTACTTGTGCAAGTTTCACTCCTTTTGAGCTGATCTTTGACATCTTGTCACTTTGTTCATCAAACTTGCAATCAAGCACAACTTGTGAGCCTTTTGGAACTATTTTGTATGAATTTCTAATCAGAACATAAGCAAGAAGGAGTATAAAAGGTATCAAAATCCCTAGTTATCACACCTCCTCCAATAGGTTACCCCCCTTCCTCCCTCATCTCCCTCTCCTTCCCTTCTCATCTCCCTCTCTCCTCACACGTTTTTGCTGGTATTTGTCTCAACTTTGTTTCTGTTCTACTTCATTCATTGTTGCACATTCTTTGTGTTAATCCTACCTAATTTAGTATTTTTTTTGGATCTGGGTTTACTCTGTTTTATAGCCAACTTGTTTATAGAAATTGAAGGCTTCATATTTGGATTGGTGCTCTATTTGTGCTTTAGATATTCTTTTATGGTTATTTATTGTACTAATTCAATCCCTACAAACTTTAACAGATTCTACTTTTTCTGTGAATTTTTCTTTCTTCCTTCTTTTTTCATGGATGTTGCTTATATATGCTGACAATTACCATATATAAATTTGTGTATATATACTGATAATATTTCGGTTTTTATTCATTATTGACTATTTTTTTAAATCAACTTAAGGTTTTATTTCATCCTTTTTGCGCTTTATTGCTACGGGTGGGGCCTCACCAGTGGTAGCAGTGACAACCTATCCCTCCTTTGTTTGGCTTCGTGGTGTTTTGTATGTATTTCAGGTTAAGGCCCGTGGCTATTAGCGGAGAACGAGATGTGCATGTGAAAACATTAAAAAACAACCTAGGCAAGTGTCAGCAAGGGGCGGCAGGAGTTAGACGCGAACGTGCTAGGTGGACGCAACATCGCTGTGCATACCAAGACAATTCCCAAGTTCTACTCGTAGGAGTTGGTACCTCCCGTTTTCCTTTTTCCCTTTGTTACGTTAGTTAAATTGCTGCCATTTTAGTTCGTATTAGTTTATTCACCGTATTAGTGTACCTGTAGTTGCAACTTATTTTCTTCTAGTTTGGTCTGTTGCCTTGTGTGTATTAGTGATTCCTATTAGTCTGTTGTAGGTATAGTGGCTGTGGTTTGGGAATGTTGAGTGAGGTCATCTCCTCGGGGAGAGCGGGGGGTGGGGAGGGAGGTAGGAAAGGGGTTAGGGGTGGGTCGAGAGTCAAGGGAGGTAAAGGGAACAATGGTGTCTATAGGTTGATAATTGGGTCATGGAACATAGGTACATTGACGGGTAAGTAAATAGAGTTGGCGAAGATCCTCCAGAAGAGGAAGGTCAATATAGCATGTGTCTAGGGGACAAGGTGGGTAGGGTCAAGGGCGAAGGACGCAGACGGGTATAAAATTTGGTACTCAGGAGTCCAGAGAAGTAAGAATGAAGTAGGTATCTTGGTGGATAGCGATCTTAGAGAGTCCGTAGTTAAGGTTAGACGAGTGAATGAAAGATTGATGATTATTAAGTTGGTGGTTGGAGAGTGCACCCTAAAAGTCGTTAGCGCCTATGCGTCGCATGCAGTCCTAGATGAGAAGGTTAAACGGCGCTTCTGGGAGGGGTTGGATGAGATTGTGCGCCAGGTTCCGCATGCTGAGAAGCTATTCATAGGAGGGGATTTCAATGGTCATATTGGGTCGACCTAGGTGGTTATGGAGAGGTGCATGAAGGCTTCAGTTTTGGGGAGAGGAATGGAGAAGGTACTTCACTGTTGGACTTCGCTAAGGCTTTTGGGTTGGTGATTGCGAACGCTAGCTTTCCAAAGAGGGAGGAGCATTTGGTTACTTTTCAAAATGCGGTGGCAAAGACTTAAATTGACTATCTCCTCCTCAGGAGGTGTGACAGAGGGATGTGCAAGGATTTCAAGGTGATCCCGGGTGAGATACTTGCAACGCAGCATATGATCTTAGTGATGGACGTTGGTATTATGTTAAAAAGGAGAAAAAGGTCCGCTCGAGGAAGACCAAGAATCAGGTGGGGAACATTAACTAAGGACGAAGCTAAAGAGTTGAAATGGCGGTTGTCGGCTATGGGAGCTTGGAGGAGCAGTGGTGACGCGAGCACTATATGGTCAGCGATAGTAGGTTGTATAAGGGAGGATGCGAGAGTGGTGTTAGGGGTCTCGACAGGTGTCCCTAGTGGGCACAAAGGATACTGGTGGTGGAATGAAGTGGTCCAAGGTAAAGTGGAAGCGAAGAAGGCGGCGTACCTGAAGTTAGTGGGAAGCATAGGTGAGGAGGAGAGGCGAGTGTGCATGGAGAGATATAAGGTAGCTAGGAAGGAAGCTAAGCTGGCAGTTACAGAGGCTAAGACTACGACCTATAGTTGTATGAACGAGGAACTAGGGGGAAAAGGCAAGGAAAAAAAGTTATTTCGGCTGGCCAAGTTGAGCGAGAGGAAGGCTCGGGATTTGGACCAAGTGAGATGCATCAAGGACGAAGATGGTAGAGTATTGATGGAAGATGCACAAATTGAGAGGAGATGGTAGACTTACTTTTATAAACTTCTGAATGAAGAAGGGGATCAGGATATTGTGTTAAGCGAATTGGAGAAGTCCAAGAGCCACCGTGACTTTGGGTACTGCAGGCGTATCAAGGTTGAGGATGTCGTGGGAGCTATGCGTAAGATGAGTAGGGGCAGAGCAACCAGGCCAGACGAGATTCCGGTAGAATTTTGGAAGTGTATGGGGAGAGCAGGTTTGGAGAGGTTGACTGGGTTATTTAATGTTATTTTTAAGGCGAAGAGGATGCCAGATGAGTGGAGGTGGAGTACAGTGGTTCCATTGTATAAGAACAAAGATGATATCCAGAGTTGTAACAATTATAGATGTATCAAATTATTGAGTCATACCATAAAAGTGTGGGAGAAGGTGGTTGAAGCGAGGGTGAGGATGGCAGCGTCTGTATTCGACAATTAGTTCGGGTTCATGCCGGGTCGTTCTACTACTGAAGATATACACCTTATTAGGAGGTTGGTGAAACTGTACAGAGAGAGGAAGAAGGATCTGCACATGGTATTTATTGACCTAGAGAAAGCGTATGACAAGGTTCCTAGGGAAGTTCTCTGGAGATGCTTGGAGGCAAAATGTGTGTCAGTTCCCTATATTATGGCGATTAAGGACATGTATAATGGGACTAAGACTCGGGTTAGGATAGTATGAGGAGACTTTGAGAATTTTCTGATTTTAATGGGGTTACACCAAGGCTCTGCGCTCAGTCCGATCTTATTCGCCCTGGTGATGGATGCGTTAATACACAATATTCAAGGGGAGGTGCCATGGTGCATGCTATTCGCCGATGACATAGTTTTGATTGATGAGTCGTGAGTTGGTGTTAATGAGAGGCTACAGGATTGGAGACATGCTCTTAAGTCTAAGGTTTTCAAACTGAGCAGGACAAAGACAGAATACCTGGAGTGTAAGTTTAGCACTGAGCCGGGGGGAGTGGGCGTGCATGTAAGACTTGAATCATAGGTCATCCCAAGCAGAGGTAGCTTCAAGTACCTTGGGTCGGTTATCCAGGGGGAGGGGAGATCGACGAGGATATCACACACTGTATTGGGGTATGATGGATAAAGTGGAGGTTAGAATCTAGAGTCCTGTATGACAAGAGAGTGCCACCGATACTCAAAGGTAAGTTCTATAAAGCGGTGGTTAGACAGACCATGATGTATGGGGCTGAGTGTTGGCCTGTTAAGAACTCACATATCCAGAAGATGAAAGTAGCAGAAATGAGGATATTGAGGTGCACGTGGCCTCCATTGATGACAAGATGCGGGAAGCGAGACTCAGATGGTTCGGGCATATTCAGCGGAGAAGCCCATATGCTCCAGTAAGGAGGTGTGAGCAGCTGGTTGTGGAGGGCACGCGAAGAGGTAGAGGGTGACCTAAGAAATATTGGGGAGAAGTGATAAGGCAGGATACAGCGAGACTTCAGATTTTCGAGGATATGACACTTGATAGGAAGATGTGGAGGTCGAGTATTAAGGTTGTAGGTTAGGAGATAAGCAAGTCTTGCTTTACTTCGTACCTTTGTGAGACTAGTCTAGTAGGATTTTTGTATAAGATAGCTAGTGATACTGTTGTGTCTTACTATTTCACTTTTCAATGCAGGACATATTTACTAGCTAACGCTTTTGCTTTGCATCTTTCTTCTGGATTTCATGTTGTTCCTATTTTTCCTATGATTTCTGTGGTGATACTAATATTGTGTCCTTTTTCTTTTTCTTTTCTTGAGCCGAGGGCCTTTCGGAAATGGCCTCTCTACTCCTTCGGGGTAGGGGTAAGATCTGCGGACACACTACCCTCCCCAGACCTTACTAGTAGGATTTTATTATTGTTGTTATTGTTGTAACCACTATCACTAACATGAGTTTTAGTAGTATTAAGAGTTTTATCGACTTAAAAATAAATCCTATTTATATGATGAATTTAAAAGAAAATTGAATTGGATTCTTCGTTTAAGAAGTTAATTCAAAAACTTAATACTATTTTGTTATTAAAGGAAATAATTTATATTTTGGTGCTTAAATCTTAATATTAGCTCGTTCCAAGTTTTAAATATTTAATTATAATCATAATTTTATTTACTAAGAGTTCTATTTTAAAAAGGTAAAATAATTTTTCTCACATTTTATTTTTGAATCTCCGTGTCTAGAGAATATTTAGTATTGTTATTGACTTTGACCATGTCTTCTCTCTCTTATATATTTTTAAATATTCTCTTATTTATTTGTTTTAATTATTGGGTGTAGTTTTCAAATATCATTAAAAACAAATGAATTTGAAAAATATTAGTTTGGTATAAGATTAAAAATCATAAATGAAAAAATGACACGTTTGGTTTAAACTCTTTTTTTTAGCAAACAGAAAATATATATATATTAATAACTAAGGAGCGTTTAATACAGATTTATCATAAGATGTGTCACGAAGGACACACTGGTTACCTAAGCTTGTTAGCAGTTGGCAAGCTTCAAAAGATAATAGTTTTTCATGAGTAGTAATTTCAAGGCTATCACTATCCACAAAATCTATTACATCACTTGGAGGTCCAACAAAAACCTTTTTACTGATCTTGTGGGTATTACTTCTTCCGGTTGCTCCAAAAACTTGATTATCCATATCTAGACACTTCTTTGCTAGTTGATGAGCTGTCCTATTCCCATGCTCAAAGGTGTGCTGGAGGATAACCTTCTGCTGGTGCATTAACCACCTGCAATCATTAACAATCTTGTTAAATAGTTTGTTACCTTCATGTATTGCCGGGATTACCTCTGAGCAGTCTGTCTCTATTTCAAGTGGGAAAAGTTTCCACTCCTTTGCTGTCTTGAGACCTTCTCTTAGGCTTTCAATTCTGCTGCTAGTGAACCATTTGCATGACATAATTTTGTAAAACCAACCACCCAATTACCCTTGGCATTTCCACCTAAGCCACAATTTTGATTATAGCTATTGAAACTCGCATCAATGTTTAGTTTAAACCAACCCCTTGGAAGTTTGTGCCATTTTTATAAGTAACTAGTAAATTTGTTCGCGAATTTGCGAATTTATGGAATAATACTTGCTTAATTTAGTCAAGTACAGTAGATAACATATTCATGTCTATCAATTAATTAAATCACCATAAAAATATTTTTTCCTAGTAACGCTTACTACTATATATTACATACTCCATAATAAAACGACAACGTCTACAATATGAAGAAAAAAGTATCAGTCTTATTAGAACTACAACGATTTATACTCCATTCAAAATTATATAGCAACAAAATTAATAGTAAAAGAACATACATGAAAATACGGTCTTGTTATTAACACTTGAATCAATCATCATCACTATTCTTTTAAAATTTGACATTTTGCTTTTCGGAATGTGTTACTATTTGGAATTTTAGAGGAACCGCCTAATAAACACCAACATGAGATATTAAAATTACTAACAATTAAACAGTTAGTGTTGATGGTAAAAGTTTGAATATATATATATATATATAAAGAGGAAAATAGTTGCTTAATTGCATTTAATTTAGAGATTTTAGTTTAAATACAAAAATGAGAAAAAAATGTAGAAAATGAGGAAAAAGAAAAAGATAAACAGGTATTCTAGTTTAACTTAATGCCACTTATAGGAAGTTTTCAGTCCTCCCTTCTGCTTTACATATATCATTTGAATGTTTCCTCAAACGGATAATAGTATAAGGAATTAGAAAAAGGGATCGGAGATGATCATAACATGATTGCACAAACATTCAACTTAATATATACTTTTAAAAGAAAAAAGTTGCAACAAATTTATAAGTTCCTTAACTGCTCTATAAAAGATTATTATACCGAAGTGATGGGGTTCAGGTCGAAAACTATTCCAGAGAAATGCATCTATCACTTTAAAAAATGCATTTAGAAATTCCATCGACACTTCTCTGCTGAATGTGAGCTAATTTTTCTTAACGGGGTCGCCCGCCCGACACAATATTCTTGAAGCTATCCCAAAATTTTGTTAGTTTTTGCCATGGTTCGCTAAGCACATCAAGGGCATCAAGATTTTTAAGGTCCGTAACATGGGCATGCATACCAAATCTGGAACTATCTTCAAGAGATGAGACTATATATCCTTACTACTTCAATAACAATTCGGAGGCAAAATAATGGCATGGAAAAATACAAATCATCAACGTAAGTATACATAGGATATGAGGATGACGTTCAGTATTTAAAGGGAATACTCCCATTGAGGTTTTCCTGACGGATATTAGATTTGTTTTGTGCAATTCCTATTAAGAAGGGATAGTGGTCTCTAGCTAGTATTTCATGTCTAGAGCAAAATATAAGATTGTAAATCTTTAACAAATGTTTCTTATTACCTTTAACATGCTCGGAAAGCTGACATAGATAACTGCCGATTGTAGCAATAATAGAAATGTGAAGTCATAGAGAGGATCTTATGCTTTTTAACTAAAAGCCTGCTGAAATCTGGATGGCGATATACAAACGGCGCGAAGGTTGCCTTTCTTATACAACACAACCGACGAGACTTTTAGGCTTTGAAACGGTAGACGTTTGGGTTTTTAACATTAATTGAATTAAATGAAAACATGAAGGGCACAATGAAAAGAGTGAACGAATAAAAGGGATGAAAAGGCAAAAAATTGAGAAAAAAGATAAATAGAAATCCTTGCATATGAGAGGTGCCGCGTTAGACATCTATTGCCCTGTTTTATATAATTAAATAGATTTGGGAGGGTGAATAGAGATTTTTTCTGTGAGTAATTTGAATTCCATAGCCCTCCGCATGATAAGAGAATCATTGATTAGGTTGGTAGTGTTATTATGATTGTTATTGTTTCTATTAATCCAAATGTACCAAATGATAAAAGGAAAATAAGAGTTCCAGTTTAAAAAAGCGTTATTAAGAGGATAGTTAAGGTCTCTTATTTGGATAAGCCAGTGTTTACCATTTTGGCTATTGTGGTGTTGCCTTCGAAGGCAAGCCCAAAATTGGTTGACGGCTTTGCATTCTAGGAAAATATGCTTTATAGATTCTTCATTAGGACTTTTACAGATGAGACAGAAAGGATCAATGTTTAGCCCAATTTGTGAAAAGTATTTTCTGCAAGGGATTCGATCATGTAGGCATTGCCATAGAAAATATGTTATTTTATTGGGACAGTCTAGTTTTTAAATCTAGTCAAAATCTAAGTCAATATTTTTAGTTGTTTCAAGAAGCGTATAACATGACCTAGTAGTGAACACACCCTTAATGGTAAGGGACCAAATAGGTAAATCATTAGAGGGGCCATTGAGATGAATTTTTATTGTAGTGATATTTGCTAGAAGACCCGGAGGAAGAGAGGAAAAGATAGGCTGTCCAAATTCCAGTTGCAACTGTTGATACCCAATTTTTTTTGTATATTTTATATGAAAAATATTTTCAAAATAGCATACGTATGCATATATAAGTATGTTCAAGTGCTTTATTATTTTTTCAATTTTTAAAAGATTTTTAAATTAATTTATTGCCTTATTTTATCAGAAAAAACCAATAATTATTTCCCAAATTATCATTTTTGGTAACTCCTTTATTGAATTCTCATATTTATACCAAAATATAGCTAAGTTAATTTTTGTTCATTTTTTACAGATTTATTTAGTTTTTTAAAGTTAAATTGCATATAATTATAATTTTAGCCTATTTTAAGATTTAATTGTGTTTATAATTACAAATTTAATTTTAGTATTTTTAATTTAATATTTACATATTATTAATCGATTTAGTACCTTTAACTTATTTTCAGAAATTATTTTACTATTTTTATAAAATAAATAAGGGAAATGGCTATTTAAGTGTTAGCCCCATTTATTTTAATTTTAGCCTTATTTGAGCCCCAAATGAACCCAATTACCAATCTCAATTCCCCAACCCAATTTTAATTTAAACCCGCTCCTGACCCGATTAAATCCTACCCGACCTAGACCCTTCTCATCATGGTCGTTGATCTCTGAGATCAACGACCCCTATTCAATCTTACCTTTTTTAACCCAAACGACCACCCTAACCTTCTCATTTCTCACCTACCATCCACCTCTGAACTCTTGAACTCTCTCAAACTCTCTCGAACATTCCCAAACCCTAACCGCCTCTTACCACCACCTCCACCTTGAAACCTACCGGAATCCATGGCTTCTCAAGCTATGGGAGTCTTATCCGCACCTTCTCTTGCTCCCACGTGCCTGATACCTGAAGATTCGAGGCCTGACCTCGAATGTTTGCACCCAAACCTCTGTCGATTCAAGGTTCCACGGCCATTTCCGGCTTTACTCCGGCGTACCATGGTGGTTTGAGCCTGATTCCGACCTCTCCTACTCAGATCCGTGACCTTTCAAAGCCTATCTCACTTCTAGGGTTCTTTTGAAACCCTAACCCTTCAAGGTTTTCTCTGATTTCTTTAGATCCGTTGTGTATCTGTGCTCTCCTTGAGTTTTCAAACGATTTCCCTAACTTTTCTTTCAAAAATTACTTTCAAAACCGCTTCGTTTCCATCTAGGGTTTTCTGAAAATGTTTAAGTGTTTCTCTGACTTTCTCTCCTTTATCTTTTGTGTTTATTTGCCTCTACTGTGTTCTTATGTTTTCTTCTACCTTGTATGTTCTTCTACTGAGTTTTTACACTCTGTTCTTGTATGTTCTTCTATTGAGTTTTTACACTCCGTTCTTGTATGTTCTTTTACTGAGTTTTATATACTCCATGCTTGTATGTTCTTCTACCATGTTTTCCATACTATGCTCTCATATGCTTTTCTACTATGTTCTTATATTTTTTGTCTTCTACTATGTTCCAGCATGTTTCTCCTACTGTATTTTCCTGCTAACTTCTTAAGTTTCCTTATTTTCCTTCTATTAAGCCCTGTTTAAGTTTCTTCTGAAAAATCTCTTAAGCATGTTTCTTTTACTGTTCCTATCAGTGTTTTTCTTTTAAGTGCTTCTATTGTGTTTCGAATGTTACTTTGCTATCATTTTTTCTCACGCGTTTCTGTTGATGAAAGAAGCACGCAAGAGGTTTCAACTCTAAAACCTCTAAGCCTGTTTCAACTACTTGCCTTCTCATCTCTGTACTTGATTCAGTGTGGAAACCCTAGAATTTAGAGGTTCCGCCAAGCTTGATTATGTGATTTGATTGAACTTAGGGTTTATTTCAAAACCCCCAACTCTTTCATACCCATTCCTTGCTTTCATACGACTCTGACCTTTTGCTAAACTTTTCTATACTGGATTTTCTACTGACTTTACAATGACACTACAGTCTTCCTTCATGCTTAACATGTTCGTATGCTCCTTATATATGATAGACTTCCCTTTAAAATAGCTTCTGAATTTGTGATTAGTTCCTACTTCTCTCTGAATATGGGTCTAATTGATTCCCTTTCCATTGTTTGCTGATTTCCCTTAAGTTAAAAACCTTTCCCATCTTTTGACTCGGTTCATTCATACAAAATCTCAGACCCTTTTGATTTACTGGTTATTAATTGATCTTCTTACCTTATTCGTACAAACCGGGTATATCAAAAATCCCGTCCTTAAATAACTTTTATGTATTCACCCCTAATTGCCTACTTTTCACAAAGTGTTTGATTAATTTCTTTCCTTAATTGGTTTATACCTGTTTGAATCTGAATCCCTTAACTAAAAGGAGTATTGTGTAATTGATTGACAATTAGCTCTTCAATTATTTCTTACCTTATTTCTACTTGGTTTTTACACTATAAAAGAGCACGACCTTTCTTCACACATCAGACGACATAATTTACAATCTCTTCTGAACTCTTACTCACATAATAAAACTCTCTCTTCTTATCTGCACTGAGGTTTTTACCAGACTACTGCATTTTCTCTACTTATTTCTTTGAAACTAGTATGTCCTAATTTCAAATTTCAGCATCCCCACAATGTGTTTACTTACAGCTTTCTGCATCTTTGTCTACTTTACTACTTCTGCAGAATTAAATACTTAAACTAGCATGTTGATTCCCTTTGCTTGTTTCTGCTATGAATCCATATTCCCTATTTCCCTTTATGTGCTTTGAGTTACAGTTTAAGACATGAAAATATACAAGTTATTGTCTATGGATTGAACTTGATCCCTTAGGGGATCCTAACCTCTAAACAATGTGTTCCGGTAGGCTTATGGGTGTGCCAGCATCTCCCATTGTTGGGTTATGCCCACTAGCCTGCTTTTTACCTCTTGCAACTCCTCATTCCCTATATCCCCATGTGTGTTGTTTCCTTTTCCCTTTCCCCCTTTCAGAATTCTGCACTTACACTCTCTCTTAGTCTCTAAGTTCTGCCCCCTCTTGTGAGCCTTGCCTTGGGACCTTGAGTTCTCTCTGAACTTGGACACCTGAGGGCTGGCCCTTCCACACTGCACTTTGGCTTAATATGGTGACACATTTGGGTGTAAGCACTGCCTGGAGTTCTTATGAAACTCTTAGGGAACTCTGACACACTCAAGTGGGAGAAAGGCTTTGAAACATGATCTTTGGAGTTGGTTTACTTCATACTTCAGATAGGAAGTCTGAATCAGGCTTTCCTTGGTTGTAATTTTCAATTTCTGATGTATTTTTCTTTATTTTATTTGGACTGTAATAACTTGTAATAACTTTTAGGGATGGTTAGTGAAAAGGGAAGGGTAACCATGCATGTAAAAGGAGTAGATATCCTGCTCATAGGGAATTTCTGATTTCTGCATATCACATAGATATCCTGCCTATAGGAATTCTGATGAAGATACTATGCCTATAAGGAATTCTGCACCCATATAGATATCGTGCATATAGGTTTCTGAAATTCTGCATTCATATGGATATCCTGCCTATAGTTAAATTTATGCATCTCTCATATAGATAACATGCTCATAGTTAACTGGAAATTCAAATCCTGCATATGCATCTGTCACTAGGCAAACCTGTTTATAAGGCTTAAACAACTAACTGCATTTAGATATCATGTTCATAGGCTTAAACGAAGTACAACATTTAGATGTCATGCCTATAGGATTTCTGCACTCTTGCTATGTCTGTAAAAGTATTTAAAATCAACAAAGCCTAGAAAGCATACCTATAGGAATTAATAACCAAGTCTGAAGCGTCTCACTCGTCTATAAATCTAAAATTATTTTCTAACGTCTGCGGAATTCATGATCTTTTGTCAAAACTCGTCTTTCTTGAATAACTGACAACCTTTTTGTAAAATCAATATACTTCATCTTTTCTAAAATCAGTAGATATCATGCCTATAGGTTTTCGTCTAACATTAAGGCAAGCCATAGGGCAGTTTATAAACTGAATCAGATTTTATTAACTACAACCAACAGACATGCCTGATTCGGGCTTCTTATCTGAAATATACAATAAATCAGTCTGCCCTAACTATTAAGTTTAATCAGACCCTAATCAGTACGTGTAAGACATGCTAAACTATATACTTTTCTTTGATTTAAGGAGGTCTGTTTGAGCCCTTTTATCTGTTTATATGCTTCCCCAAACTTGTTATATGTGTTTTGTTTGTCGCCTTAGTATTTTACCTTTTGAAACCACAAATAAGCCCAATACCTCCTCCCTCTAGGATTAGTAGTTCCAAATACCTCCGGGGCTGATAGGATTGGGGTGGGTAATAGCATGTAATAAGTAAACGAGACCATTCTGCGCTTTAATACCTTAACGGGATGGAAAGAGTAGATATGGATATGATGACCACACAATAACATCACGTGTAGCCCCTCACTAAGGAGTGATTACCGGATGTTGTGTGGAGTGATCCATATTATTAATAAACCTAGAATCCCCCCTCCCCTTTCCTTTGTTTTCTTTGTTTCTTTTAAATCTTTTTTAAAACCATTTCTTTTAGAAAAATCAACTCATTTAGTTCATTTTTCTTACTTTTGTTTATTTGTAACTATTACGTGAAAATCCCCTCTTATTTGAAGCCTTTATTTGCCTATGTGTTATTTGCACTTAAGTCACAATAATAGTTTGGTCGGGAACTACACTAGTGGATCCTGAGGGGTGCCTAACACCTTCCTCTTGGGATAATTTCAAGTCCTTACCCAATCTCTGGTTACTCAAAACAAACCCCTCCTAGTGTCCTAATGCACTTTAATCATTAGGTGGCGACTCTTCAATTCAAACCCAATTCCTGAAAAGGAACGAGTGGTCCTCCCAAATGTCACAAACCCGATTTTCGCGAGAAAAAGGGGGCGTGACAGCAACCGTCAAAGATATCTCTGATTTTCGTTAATGTATCCCTAATGGATGGAGGGCTTTGCTTCCCAGATGTTAAGATTAGATTGAAGGTGGGGGGGGGGACCAAATAATGCCCTTGGAGCAAATTTCTCAACCTTTGCAAATACTTTTTCAAACGAAGGAAGATCTATTCATTGCGGAACTAGTGCAATAGTAAGAGATGATAAGCCTGGCCCAAGGGATTATGGCATTAGTAAGAAGTCTCCAACTTAGGCTGGCTAGAGTATACAGATTTTTATTAAGAGCATTGTGGATGCTCAAGCCACCATTGGATCTATTAAACTCTACTTTTCTTTAAGAATTATTTTGATAAATAATTCTTAAATGTGTATTGACAATTAATCAGCGTGTTTTATTAAAATAAAATTATTTAATCTAAAATTGTGATGTTATTAAATTAAAGAAGGCAACCAACTTAGAGGCATGATGTTCATTAGTAAAACCCTAAACAAATTACAACGCAAACTACTTGTGAATTAAAAAATAAGTGAATTTTTTTTTAAGTAAAATCTTTCTAAATATTAGGAGTTATAGTATAACTTAAATAATGAAATATTTAATAATTCAAAATTTAGTTAATTTTAAAGTCCTAAATATTAAAAAAAATCAAATGACTATTTTTAAATATTAGAAAAATAATTAAATGACTATTTCATCCAACATGAACTCCATTCTAAAAGGGTAAAAAAGACGAACGATATTTCGCTAAGGATCTTCGTGCTTTTAATATAGTGTGTGTATATATATATACATACATCAAGCTAATCAATACAAAATATAGTGAAAGAGCAGAAAAATGTGAATAAAATAATATTAAAATATATACAAATATGCTCAACTTCAACAACACAAAAAATTATGTCAATCGAGTAGACTTTGATGAACAATTTAATAGATAAGCCAATTGCAGATAACACAAAGTCATGCTAATCTGGTGGAGCTCGGTGTGTTGGAAAAAATAGTTATGGAGAATAAAGTTAGTTTGAGGCGTGTCAAGGACACTGTCCTTAAGGATATTTCGCTTACAATGATGAATGGAATTAAGCTTAACCCCCAGAATTCAACAACCGGAGGAGGCTTGGTGGTTTTGATAATGGTGAAGGTTAAGTTTGAGCTATACATAAGATGTATCTCTCGTACGTGCTTTGCGCGTGTATCTATATTAATGAATATATAATTTAAAAATTTACAACAATATTTTTGAATAAGGTATTGATTTATAAAATAAATTATATTATAAAATATAAATTCCAGAAAATGATAGAATATTGATCCCAATTAGCCAGATTGTCTCATAGAATTTTTTTTTTTGAAGGGTAAAAAAGTCGATCAATGCTTCGCGAAGGGCGCCCTTTTAGAGTACGTGCTTTGCGTGTCTACCCATATTTGACATTCAATTCTTATGTGTCATTTTGAAAGTATTTGTTGGATTTGATCTTGAGTTAAATAGTATCATAATTATGAATATTAAGTTAGTTTATATCTAATTATAGTATTTAGTAAAATGTATATTTACATTTTAGTACACAAATTATTCTTAATGAGAGTTGCACCTTGGACCTAAATTATTCCTAGTGTTATTATTTTTTAATAAAGCTTACAGTACTAAATTACCTGTCTATGGGAACTTTTATACCTTTCTAACCACTCAAATTGATTCTAAGGATTCACATCCCTCTTATTCCCGTTGGACCGAGTGGAACTTGCAATAGGATTGGAAGTTTGGAACTCTTCCTCGCATGTCCAAATGCAATTTGGTGAATACGGAATACTTACTTGAAAATTTAGTTGATTTATACTTAAAAATATTTGTTAATTTTAGAGTCCTAAATAATATGACTTCATACATACCTCAAATAAGGAATAATTTAATGAGCAAAATTTTAGGAAATTAATTAAATTGACTATTTTGTCCAGTATAAACTCTATTATTAAGGGATAAAAAAGGTGAACAATATTTCGCTGAAAGCTTTCGTGCTTTTAATGTGGTACTAGTTTTCATGTACGTGCCTCGCACGTAATACCTCAGACAGTTCATGAGAAAACTGAAAGTCAAAACGATAATATAAGATACAATAGATATTAGGAGTATACAACAATTGATGTAACCATAATTTACTCATGAGTCATGATATATGAATATTTGTCCAGAAAAGAGTAGATTCTATGCTCGGTGTTGAAGCATGTATTTTGAATCCTGTTAGTCTTTTATAATAGTTTCGCTAGTCCTTATAACGTACAATGCACGTCATTCTCTGTCAATCTCAAACGTTGCAAAAATGTCACTTCCTCCGTTTTAATTTAAGTGATATTTTTTTCCTTTTTAATCGGTTCCGAAAAATAACGCCTTTTTGTTAATGCGCTTTTCTAATCCAAATAGATAATTAGTAGCCGATAGTTAGGTATCAAAATCCAAATACAGTATTTAATTAGAACTATTTTTATATATTATAAGATTGTATCCAATAGATTAAGTGAACTATTTATTTAATGTCGTTTACAAATAAAAAAGTGTTAAAATCATTACTAAACAAAATTAAATTAGTATAACAAACCAGTTTTTTGGGTAATTAATTAATTAATTATTTTAAACATTTAAGTTTATCACAAAAGGAAAGATATAATATGGGATCCCATATAATATTAAAAAAAAGGACCAATTTCTACCATCTTCGTTAATTTTTTTCTAACTTTATTATACATAATTAGAATTTATTTTCTTTAACCATAAAATTAATATATGTCAACTTCCAAAAGATAATTATTCAAAAGGTATGATGATTATTCTTGTTCTTTGTCATCCTCTTTTATTTAAGCATATTGATCATGCCCAACTATGCCTTATAAAAAGGACAAAGCTGTCGCTGCAAATATAATCCGAGTATTTAGCCCAGAGTCGAATCCCACAAAGAATTAACCTACCAATTACTCTTGTCAGACTCACTGAATTCTTCGTAATCAACTTTCCAGATCTTTTGAATAACAATTGGAGATGTTTTTACTAACTATAACTGAATGAAAGCAAGTAAACTAAAAACTAACTATGGTTGGGTTGTATGCAAATAAGAGAAGGATCTAAGGTTAAGATTTCCCCTATTGATGGAATCCCTTCCTGGTATGTTTCACATAGATTTTCCTTATCGTCTCTATCGATTATGAGCACTCTTATTACCGTAAATCTCTCTCGAGTAATCACGGCAATTTACTAAACGCACTCTCCCGAGTTACGCTAGCTGACTATTATTACAACTCACTTTAGATCTCACCCAAGGTTTCGTTATCCCTAATTCTACCTTTAAACCCTTTGTTATTGATTCCTCATATACTTTGGGAGTGGTGTTGTTCAACAATTACCTAAATATGCACTCTCTCCCGAGTAGGACATACTAAATAGGCACAACTGATTGAGGATCCTATCAATTAACTACAACAAGAACGTAATTGAACAAATAGAGATTAAATCGGGCAAACTATATTAACATAACACGAAGTTCATCCTTCAACAGGTTCCACCAAAACCCTAGACTAAATATTTAGCAACTCATAATCTTGTTCATCATAACAATAGCAAATTTCATCATAAATGGTAAAATACAAAAGGAAGAATTCGATGTTGAATTATCCTCCTTGCCTCTTGCCTCTCCTTGCCTTCAACTAAGCTATAAAAACCTTGATAATGTTCCTTTGGGCGAGCTGAACCTCTTATAGTTTAAGTGAAATTACCCCCGAACTTCCAATTTTACCCCTGAATTATATGTTCCGAACTGGACTAACGCGGTCGTGCTAGTGGGCGCGCTAATGACCGCGCATATGGCATAGTATTCTGCCTCGAATTCCTGGGCTAGCGCGGTCGCGCTAATGGTCGCGCTAAGCTGGATCATCATTTCAGTTCTTCTTTTCTCTCTTCGTTCAGCGTACTAAGCTCTGAGGGGCTTCCCTTGCTTCAATTTAGCTCCAAACATAGTCCTAAGTCCTCATAAGCGCAACTCGCTCCTGCAAAATATGAAATTCACAATTAGAGCCAATTTATCGTCATTTAACTATCCTAGAACAGTGAAACATAGTCAAACTGGGGCATAAACAGTCGCCAAATTACATGAATCTAGCCTATTATCAACACCCCACTCTATAATGGTTCCTTCACTAAGCTTTTCCCCTAACGTATCATACCAAGAACAAATCACCAAAGTTACCTCTAGTAGTGAACAATTTTTGCCTCAAAAGTCGACTCTCACGTGCCGTGTAATATTCGTACTTACTCAAATTACTCTATATAAAAGTCAAGACTTACCTTTCCTTCGTGAATCACATGCCCTCACATCACACAGGAGAGTAGTTCCACAAATAATAATATTAAGAACAATTAGGAACTTATATAGATAAAATCCGCTCACTTTTCGAAAGAAAATTCATATGCCACATAAATGCACCATAGGCTTGCACATAGTGTACTACTCTACTAATCAACCCCATTCAGTCTAGGATCAACTAGGACTTTATTTGATTGTAATATAGGCTAAGGGACGGGTATGATATATTTGGATATAGTGACTAACCTCCCTAAGCACTTTTAATACAATTGCATTACCATTCAAAACCATACTTATGTCAACCAGACATTCCACCAAATTTCTATTTATAACATCCCACTCTATTAGGTACAATTGTATCAAATCACCACTTATCAAATACTACATTTACTCATTCTTTTTTTCCCTTTTTAAGTGGTGCTTATTCTTTTACTTTTTCAAATACTGTACCTTTTCTCTATCTCATCGGTTCCACTCAAAAACCAAACCACCACTCCACACTTTAGTTTTTGCATATTTCATAGTCATTCAAGTGCTCATGAGAGGTGAAAGGGTTCAAACAGATGGGCCGTTCAAATAATTGGGTAAAGTTTGTAATGTAGTTTCCAAAGAAACATGCTTATAGGTTCAACAGGGTTAACTACGATGTATTGCATTTAGGTGGGTCTACTTTATATTTCTGGCTTAACAAATAAATGTCTATATCACTTCTAAGACTGAATAAAGCTACTATTTCGCTTTGCAAATATACGAGGCAAATTTTAGGCATCAAATGTAGAGCATAGAATATAGTACAACCCACACACACACGGCACATGACTCACTCCATATTGGCTTATCAAGACACTCTCGCTTGAGTATTCAAGTCAGTTACAAACATACAATTTAAGGCCCTCTAGCAAGAATCAACCACTGAGAATAAGCTTTACACTCTAGTGTCTAGTGTGTTCAGGTGTAACAACGTCAAGGGTTTCTCTTTCTATTTCATCTCATAGCCCATCAATACTAACTAAAAACTAGAAACAAAATAAACAAAAACTAACTACACAGGGTTCAAGCAAAACCCTTGGAAAAGAACCGTGGCCCAAAGAAAAACCAAGAAGGAGTTACTACACTACCTAAAAAAAATCTTTTTGGTATTTTCTTTAGACTTACTTCCCTTAAGAAAACTGCCTAGAAGATCCGTCATCAGGAAGAGTCCAACATATTTCTATTTTTTTTAGATTTCCACGTCGACTTAGACCTTCAAGAACCCCGTCGAAAGAGATCCGTCATTGGGACAAGTCAACTTACCTACTTTGAACTTACCTAATTTGACTACTACTCAAAACCACAAAAAACAATCAAGAAAAACAAAGAAAATATAAAAAAAAACAAGTTGTTACATATACACGCATACATTGAAGTAACCCCCACCCCACACTTAAAAGGCAGACATGTCCTCATGGCATACAAAATAAAGAACAGTGAGGTGAAGGAACTTCCCTGAATGATCACTCTTGATCGGAGACCGTGTCTGAGTTCAGATTGCAAGCACGACCCAGAGCTCTCAGTCAGCCCAATATTTTCTTCTCCGATTTCACCTGCTAGGCAGCCACTGCATCAACACGTGTACCCAAATCAGTGACCGTGGTACGCAATCCGGCCACCTCCTGCTCCAAAGATGTGAACCGGGTAATTCGAGCAGCCCCAAATGGTGCAGCTGTCTCTGCAATTTGCTCATGGGCCTGTGGGTCGGCCCTCACATCCTCCTGCTCAGCCTTCTCTTCCTCAAAGTCATCAGATTCAGCACTATCATCACCACCTACTTCCACCGGATCCTTCCTAGTAGTGACCTTATCTGCTCGAAACTTGTAGTCTTTTGGCACTCTCCCATCCACATCTAGATTTTCCGGCACTCGAGCTACCCAGCAAAGTCGAGTAACTAAGGAAGGGAAGAAGAACCCATACCTTTTCACCGGAAAATGGGTGAACATCTCCTCATAAATCACCTTGGCCACGTCAAAGTTGTGACCATTTATAAAGCACCAAATCAGAGCCTCTTGAGGACCATTCACCTCCATAGTGTTGGAAGACGGGATCAGGCGGTTGTTGATAACATACAACCAGCACTTCCCTTCAAAGGTTAGCGTCGCGGAGTGAAACTTCTGACCATACTTCATCCAGATAATTTCCTTTCCGGGTACATAGGTTGCTTTAAAGAACATCTCCCACTGCGTGTGTGATCTGCTATACCCCTCATAATAGTCTTCATATGGATCCGCAGGAGGGGGCAGCTGGTATATCCTCCGTATAGCCTCAACAGAGGCATCTACCACCTTTCTGCACATAGTTACTACGCCATTCACATGTTCTTTTACATTGCCGTAGAACTCACGGACAACCATCACATTTCCTTCATCCGGCTTGTCAATGAAGATTTGTAGCCCCTGCCTTACCAATTCATTATACAAGTTAGGGCAGCCCAGCTGGACCGACCCTATATCTATGCCCCTTTCCGGTATCAGTTTCTTAAGGGCCTTATTCGCAAAGCGGTCCTAAGCCTTGGCAGAGACGAACCTGCTACTATTAAAGGGACGAGCAGGAGCTGACCCACGCACCCTGGACAATCCAGCTTGACTGCTGGAAGAGGCACCTATGGTGCGGCGTTTCCTAGATGGAGCCATAGTACCTGGAAAAGGAATAACATTAGCACAACCCAAAAAAATATGACTCAATGCGGTTACTCAGACTTCACGCACACAATTGGTTGCAATTATGCATTTACACTCACTGTGGCATTTAAACAAACACCTTGTAGGAATTATATACCCACAGCCCAATTCAAAAATGTTGCACCCTAATACCACCACAATTTCACCAAAATCACCTACTAAGTTAAGAGACAATTCCACCAATATCACCACCCACAAACACTACACAAACACGACAAATTTCTACTAAGAAAAGAAAAGAAAAAGCTACTACATAATTAAAAAAATAAAAACGAAAATTTGTAAAAAAAGAAAAAGAAAAATGGCAAAAAAAATCATACCTGTAGTGAGAAAAGGTGGGGAGAAGTGAAGAAGAGTAGGGGAGAGCGTGGCTTGAAACTTGGGGAAGTTGGGTTGGGAATTTGAAGAAGAAGGGGGTTAGGGTTGGGGGGATTTTTTCTGCGTTAGGGATTTGGGGAATTTGGGAATGAAGAATAGAAAAGGGGATAGTTGGGGGGGGGGGATAAGCACTAAGCAACTAAAATAACATACAAAGTAAAATAAAAAAAACTATTATGAAGTTAAATTACACGTCAGGTAGGCGGAACTAGCGCGGTCGTAGCGCGGTACGAACGCATCTGCTAGTGCAGACAGTGTACTTGGACATATGCGCAGCCACTAATGCGGTCACAAGCACGGTCATAGCACGTTCGCGCTAGTGTTTGAGAAGCTGAGGCAGAATGTTTGCCCATATGCGCGGCCTATAGCGCGGGCGCGCTCCTGGGCATGAAAATTTTCCATTTTTTTCACCTGTTCTTTCCGCGTCCAATGGACTTATCACCTGCCCACGCTCACCTACAGTGGTTAGTACTTACCAAAATCAAAATTAATAACTACTAACTATCATTGGGTTGCCTCCCAACCAGCGCCTTAGTTAATGTCGTGGCACGACAGTTACAACAAATCAATGGGTTGCCTCCCATGCAGTGCCTGATTTAACGTCGCGGCACGACACATATAAGCACATTTAAGGCTTGCTCGACCTCTGAGGTTCAGTCAGATGGATCTCTGACACTTCCTTTGGTTCATTCATGCCCATATATAGTTTCAATCTCTGCCCATTGACTCTAAATGTATGAGAGTCTTTCTCTGAGGCAATCTCTACGGCACCTGAAGTGAATACTTCGACCACTCGAAATAGTCCAGACCATCGTGACTTGAGTTTACGCGGAAATTGCCTTAATCTTGAGTTATAAAGCAATACCATGTCTCCGGGATTGAAATTTCGCTCAACAACGTTCTTGTCATGTAGCATCTTCATTCTCTCCTTATACAGCTGTTTCATTACCCACCAAGCTCTATGTTCTAGTTCCACTGGCAAGTGACAGGCCTTCCCGAACACCAACTTATATGGTGACATACCAATTGGTGTTTTAAAAGCAGTTCTGTAGGCCCAGAGTGCATCATCTAGTTTTTTCGCCCAATCAGTTCTTGTGGCGTTCACAGTCTTGGTCAGTACACTCTTTATCTCTCTATTCAACACTTCGACCTATCCACTGGTCTGAGGATGATACGGGGTTGCCACCTTGTGGCGTACATCGTACTTTGCTAAAAATTTCCCGAAGGATCGATTGCAGAAGTGAGTGCCTCCATCGCTGATAATAGCTCTCAAGGTCCCGAAACGGGCAAATATATTCTTCTTCAAAAACCCCACCACCACTCTTGTATCATTGGTGGGAAGTGTTGCAGCTTCCACCCATTTGGACACGTAATCTACAACAACAAGTATGTACTTATTGCCAAAGGAGCTGATGAAGGGGACCATGAAGTCTATCCCCCAGACATCGAACACTTCAACCTCTTGAATTAGGTTCATGGGCATCTCATGGCAACAGGAAATGTTCCTGGTTCGCTGACATTCATTACAGCCCTTCACCCATTGATGTGCATCCTTAAACATTGTTGGCCAGTAGAACCCGACTTCTAGCATTTTCGCTGCCATCCTGAATTTTCCAAAATGCCCACCATACGCCGATGTGTGACATGCCTACAAAACAGAAGATTGTTCTATCTTAGTGACATACCTCCGGATCATATTGTCAACACATATTCGAACATATAAGGTTCATCCCAGTAGTACATGCGGCAGTCACGATAAAACTTTTTCTTTTGCATAGAGGAAAGGTCATAGGTAACTATACCGCTTGCCAGGTAATTTGCAAAGTCTACATACCATGGCACTTCTTCAAGGCTTGTAGCGAGTAGCTGCTCGTCTGGAAAGGTTTCCAGAATGTCCTCTACCTCAACTGAGTTTTTAGCTCCTTCAAGTCGTGATAGATGATCATCAACTTGATTTTCTGTGCCCTTACGGTTATGAATCTCAAGGTTGAACTCTTGCAGTAACAACACCCAACGAATCAGACGCGATTTGGACTCCTTCTTCTCAATCAAGTACCTAAGAGCTGCATGATCAGTATATACAATTACCTTAGAGTCGATCAGGTATGATCTGAACTTGTCGAATGCAAACACCATAGCCAGCATCTCCTTTTCAGTCATAATGTAATTTAGTTGGGCTCCACTTAATGTTCTACTGGCATAGTATATTGGGTGCATTAGATTGTCTTTCTGCTGTCCCAGCACTGCCCCCACTGCATAGTTACTGGCGTCACACATGAGTTCAAATGGTTGCTCTCAGTCGGGGACAACAATGATGGGTGATGTGACTAGCCTCTTTTTCAACTCCTCGAATGCTACCCTGCAATCATCAGAAAACAAGAAAGGGTGATCTTTTTCTAACAACTTACAGAGCGGGTTGGGAATTTTTGAGAAGTCTTTTATGAATCTCCGGTAGAAACCGGCATGCCCGAGGAAGCTCCTGATTGCCTTGACTGAAGTTGGGGGGAGGGGGGTGACAGCTTTGCTATCATGTCAACTTTATCACGATCCACCTCGATTCACTTGCTTGATACCTGGTGTCCTAAGACTATTCCCTTTTGTACCATGAAATGACACTTCTCCCAATTAAGTACCAGGTTAGTCTCAATACATCGTTTCAACACTCGGGTCAGATTTATAAGGCACTCGTCGAATGAGTTTCCCACCACTGAGAAATCATTCAGGAACACCTCCATAATGTCTTCGAACATGTCAGTGAATATGGCCATCATGCACCTTTAGAATGTGCCTGGTGCATTACATAGGCCAAAGAGCATCCTCTGAAAAGCATAAATGCCATATGGGCATGTGAAGGAGGTCTTCTCTTTGTCCTCTGGTATAATGGAGATTTGATTGTACCCTGAGTACCCATCCAGAAAATAGAAGTGGCACCTCCCTGCCAATCTATCAAGCATCTGATCAATGAAGGGAAGTGGGAAGTGGTCTTTCTGGTTGGCCCGATTCAAGGCCTTGAAAACTTTCTCGGGATCTAATAATGCTTTAAATATTTCACCAGTTTTCGATGAGTTTCTAGGCATGCACCTGTACAACCAAGTCAACAAACGTTAAAATTTCAATGTATAGATTGAAAATAAAGAAAACTAACTACACTAAGAATTTTTGTATTTCTTTCAACTGTAATTGATAACACCGTTAATTCTCCAGCAACGACGCCAAAATTTGATCACGCCCAACTATCCCTTATAAAAAGGACAAAACGGTCGCTGCAAATATAATCCGAGTATTTATTCCAAAGTCGAATCCCACAGGGAATTAACCTACCAATTACTCTTGTAAGACTCACTGAATTCTTCGTAATCAACTTTCCAGATTTTTTGAATAACAATTGGAGATGTTTTTACTAACTATAACTGAATGAAAGCAAGTAAACTAAAAGCTAACTATGATTGAGTTGTATGCAAATAAGAGAAGGATCTAAGGTTATGATTTCCCCTATTGATGGAATCCCTTCCTGTTATGTTTCGCATAGATTTGCATAATTGTCTCTATCGATCATGAGCACTCTTATTACCGTAAATTTCTTCCGAGTAATCATGACAATTTACTAGACGCACTCTCCCGAGTTACGCTAGCTGGCTATTATTATAGCTCACTTTAGATCGCACCTAAGGTTTCGTTATCCCTAATCCCACCTTTAAACCCTCGGTTATTGATTCATCATATACTTGGGAGTAGTATTGTTCAACAATTACCTAATTATGAACTCTTTCCCGAGTAATACATACTAAATAGGCACAACTAATTGAGGATCCTATCAATTAACTACAACAAGAACGTAGTTGAACAAATAGAGATTAAACCGGGCAAACTATATTAATATAACACGATTAGGTTAATGTATTGCACTAAATTTCTTAAAATACCTACTACATATAAGCACCATAACCCTTCATATACCAGGAACAAGTGGTTTGAAGTGTTCATATCCGTGTGGGATTAGTATAGCTTAGCAAGTTCAACAATAGGTAGGAGTACACTAATTGATTATGGTTAGCATGCCATGCAAATTCATATTAGGAAGAGGTTTTTGAAGTTATAATTTTGCACAGTAGGGGATTATCTTTTTCTAAAATAATAATTTAGTTTTGAAGGATAAAAAAATTAATATCAACATTTTGAATATTTTTTCGTAAATTTTATCAAACAAACCAAAAAGGGATCTTTATATATGGATATGAATATGGTATAGAGAGGAGTATGCTTTTGGCATATCTCATGTATTTGAATGATTCTTAGATATATAAACTGTAATATATCTGAATACATCCCATCATCATCTCTAGCCATTCCTATGGCAAAAAACTGTATAAGTAGCACGGGTTGGCCCAGTTTTCGAACTCATCACGTAAAATAACCAGCGTTTGTCAAGTCATTGAAAAATAACCACTGTTTTGCTGCAATAGAGATCGGTCCAGCATAATATACTGGAGTTCGATGCACCTGTGTATGAACTTCCAACATATTATGCTGGAACTCCAACACACGGAAAGTTCTAGCATAATATACTGGAGATTCGAGCACTTATGTATGAACTTCCAGCATATTATACTAGACCGGTATACTTTGCTGGAACTCCAGTATATTATGCTGGAGTTCTAGTTTACTTATGCTGGAACTCCATCATATTATGCTGGAGTTCCAGTATACTGGAACTCCAGTATAATATGTTGGAGTTCAAGTATACTTATGTTGGAACTCCAGTATAATATACAGACATATTTTCCGAGTTTTGAACAGTATTTTTGCTCAAATTTATCTTTACATGAAAAGTGGCTAAATTTCGATTACTTTTGAAAGCGTGACTATTTTTGAATGACCACTTGTAAATCTGACTATTTTTGAATTTCTCCCAAAAAAACTTCACATGGAAGTCTCCTTAATTTTAGAAGAGAATTAGACCGCAGAGTCAAACTTACAAATTATGTATCTTCGACCGCTTAAGTTCAAGATGGAATGTTCCAATGAAATCCTTTATGTAGAGTTAAGAGACAAGTCAAAGTGTTCTTCTCTGCGTAATATTAGTTTAGTATAGTTTTAGACGGCCATGCCCTCTATTTATGAGTCCTTGTGTGAATTAACTTGAATTGTATATATGCAAATATTTAAAGAGATGGCAGTACTTAAAAATCGGATATCTAGACCAAATAGGATATATATCCCTAAGTTCTTCGAATTGGGGACCTCTCCAAGAGAGACTTGGACTCTACAACAATTGAAATACTTTTACGCTTTTGGACATTAATATTGAAGAGATAATTTAAATTTAAAGGGTATAAAAATCGATTAACATTTAAGGGATACTTTCGTCGTTTAATGTTTAGCATAAATTATTTGTGCTTTTATAATAATATAGATAAATAGATATATTAATGAGATTATTAAAAATGGATGAACACATTTGGCAAGAATATAAACCCTAATTACCTATAGTCAATAGTAAAGGCCTAAATGAGTCTTGTTGGGTATTGTGAGCAACGCTTGACTCATGTTGGGTATAATTTTATAGATTGTGATTGGCTGAAGACAATGGATATTACGGTAAAGTTTTGGGAGTTTATTGAGGTATGTTGAACCTACTACTTCATGGAGTATTTTCCCTCCAAACAACATATCGCAAAATGGTTTAGAACTTAATTGTGAATCCTAGCTTGTGGGGATGAGCAGGTTGGGATTGCACCATTTCTTGCATTATAAATGCTTAAGCGCTATTGTCATGACTTTTTATTAAAAATATAAAGTCTAATATTTTTGAAATATCTTTACACGTTGGAGTGACAGTTGTACTAAAAGATAAACTCTCATTTTGTTAATCATTTTTAACATGAATTTGAAAAAGATTTTCATTTGATTTTCATTCAAATGGTTGATCGGTTATGAACACCGTAATTTGATTTAAAGTAGATATCTTTGAGGCTTTTAGGCCATGAATCTATTTTAGAAAAGGCTTTGAGAGTTACTAGTAGATAGGAGTGGCAAATTGGGGGGGGGGGTCGGATATAGTTCGAGTCGAAAACGGGTAATAAAAATGGATAAATTATCCGACCCGACCCATATTTAATATGGATAAAAAGGGGTTAACCAGCGGATAATATGGGTAACCATATTATCCATGACTTCTTGCATATGATCACTTTTGGAAGAATTCTTAGTCTCCCTAACTTGAGGAACCAACAATTTGAGGCTTTACAAATGTAAAAGTTAGACCATTGGTTATCCATTTTCTAAATGGATAATATGGTTCTTATCCATATTTGACCCGTTTTTAAAAAGTTCATTATCCAATTCATTTTTTAGTGGATAATATGGGTGGTTAACTGTTTTATTTTAACCATTTTGCCACCCCTAATGTAGACTAACGAGTTTGGTTCGAATCTTGAATTTGTTACCATAGAACTACACGTACCAATGTAAGAATACATTCCAAGGTTAAGTCGAGGTTCGTGGGATAAAGTCCCCTAATTTGTAGGCAAATGATTATTACTAAGTGTAATGAG
The DNA here is from genome assembly GCF_000715075.1 of Nicotiana tabacum. NCBI lineage: Eukaryota > Viridiplantae > Streptophyta > Magnoliopsida > Solanales > Solanaceae > Nicotiana > Nicotiana tabacum. Next base: position 69,501,642 of record NC_134090.1, on the reverse strand, counting down.
GTTAAATCGACTCATACGGTACTACAGAAAATCGTCCGGACAAGTAGGGTCAAATACTTGTGGTTAGGTTGATCACCTAATGTTGTTTCTATTATATCGATGTAAAACTTTGCACTTTGGTTGAACTTAAATGCTAAAGGAAATAACTTTGAAATATGTTTTACATTATTGTTTTATTTTCTTGTTTAACTTATGAATTTATATAATGCTTCCTTGTTATATCAATGTTTGCATATTTCTTGATCTTCTTTTCTTATCTAGTCTCAATTCTTGGAAAAATGGTTCATGATTCAAACTAGGCATATGGAGCTTAGGCCCTTTGGCCAAATTTCCGTTTCTGTTTTCAGGCACCGCATCTCAACATATATATTTGGCGAGACTCCATTCTTGATATCGTGGAGTAACATTTACTTTATCCTTTTGAGTCATCGGAGCTTGTCTCAGTTGACTATTTCATTCTAGAGGTTCCACAGACAATAGTAGTTTATTCTTTTGGATTGTAAGCTATAATTACTCATATGGCATGCATGAATGAACAATTACCTTTTATGTCTTTTGTTTAATGACATAAACAGTCTCTCTACTCTTTCGGGGTAAGGGTAGGGTCTGCGCATGCACTATCCTCCCCAGATCCCACTGGTGAGATTTTACTGGATTGTTGTTTTTGTTGTTGTCTTTTGTTTAATGAAAAAGCTCATTTTAAAAGATTAAGTTTCATGCATGAATTTTATTGTTTAAAATTATTATGTTTCGAAAGCCTTCCGCATAGGGGTGGGCATTCGGTCGGTTCGGTTCGGTTCGAATAAATTCTGTGCGGTTATTCGGTTTTCGGTTTTGTAAATATGATAACCGAAACCGAACTGAAATAAGTTCAGTTCAGTTCGGCTTTTTAAATTTCAGTTCGGTTAATTTTGGGTCGGTTTTCGGTTTGAACATTATCATATTGGTCTGGGCTTATTCTGCTTAATAATTGGACTAATTTGTTGGTTGTTTCCAAAATTTTGGACTTTTTGAATGTGTTAAGTCATAAATATGTTCTTTTCAGTGTAAGCCTGGATTTTTGAACTGTGGATGAGATGACCGAAAAAGGAGCAATTCATCAATTAAACATAACCAAAGGATGCTGCTAATTACACGGTTTACACCTCTACTTGGTCCATACAAGATCCCACAATCATACAAACAAATATAAACTAGGGAGTAGGGATTAGTAGTTACAACCAAAAGAGCACTACATTACAGAACCAAAAAACCAAAATAGCTATGCTGCTTTGCTGCCACTGGTTACAAGTTACAGCCATGGCCCATGAGAGAACAAAAAACTTAGAATCTATGCTACTTTGCTGCCATTGTTTAGTACAAGCATATTACATAACCAAAAGAGTAATCCAAAAGTTAGAAAGTTTTCATGCTGCTGAACAGCTGAAGTCTCAAAACCAGAGAAATAATTACATTAAGTAGCATGAAACAAGTGAAGTCTATTTACTATAGCATCACTTCCATCTAGGCGCCATGATCAAACCTTTGCAACAAAAGACATAATTATAGGTCAAAAACACAATTGATTTATAATAAAGTATATCAATGTTATATCTTCAAATATACAGAAGGCTATCAACTTACCAGTTACCACACATGGTACATGTTGCAACTATATGTCAATAATAGTTGAATCTTTTGCACTATCAGCCAGATCTAAGGAAAATATAGAAGAAAACTTTGTCATGCATCATCAGTGTTAAGTAAACTATTTGTAATATAATAAAGGAAAGACACAAAATAATTACCAAGTTCTAGTTGTTCTAGATACTCCAAGTCTTCCTCAACTTTAATAGGAATAGGTTCACTTCTAAGCCAATCTTGAAGACAAATAAGAGATTGCACCAGTTTAGGCGTCAACGAACTCCTGAACGAGTCAAGAATGCGACCTACCGTGCTGAATGCACATTCAGATGCAACACTTTAAATAGGAATGGCTAATACATCACGAGCTATCTCCGCAAGAATGGGAAATCTAGGCTCATTGATTTTCCACCACTTTAAGATTTTAAAGTCATCTGTTTCAGGCTCAAGATCTTCAGCAAGATATCTTTCTAACTCTGATTTAGTACCTAAACCTCCGGTCACTTCCTTATGTTTCTCAAATTCTAATTTTGTTCTCATTGTTCCTCTTTTTAAAAAGCTACCATAACCACTGACAGTAGTTGTTGTGTTTCCAGATGAAGCAGATGATGTTCCTATTGAATTTTTTTTAACATAATAATCAAACAAAGAATCCATATAATTTTTCACCTCTAAAATCAATTTTTTTCCCTTTGTTTTCTCCAAACATCCTCACAATTGCAAAAGGAACATATTCAAGCTTGTTACGGGGATCCAAAATTGATGCAATAAAGATCATCTTGTTCATTTTTTCAGGTTCACCCCAATACTTGACAAATTTTTCTTTCATTTTTTTTGCCATTTCTTTCAAACTAGTATCTTCATGTTCCATCCACTCTTTCAATATAAGATCAAGCTCACAAATTTCAACAAAATGCACATTGGAAGTGACATAAATAGAACCAGAAACCCTCAAAGTAAGCAAATAAAAAGCTTCAAGAAATTTTACCATTGTTCTCACATTATCCCAGTCAACACTTGTGAGATCACCTGCACTAGTTCCATCTTCACAAACATAGGTACGAAGATGATGCAACAATCCAATATCAAAGAAACTATATTTGTCAAAGGCAAGCTCAAATTGTTGTGTTGTGTCTAACATCATGTATGTAGAGTTCCATCGAGTTGAAACGTCTAAGCATAATGATCTCTTAGAAGTTAACTTTTGAGATTCACAACATTCTTTAAACTTTCTAATCCTAGCGGGAGATTGTCTAATGTATCTCACAGCTTGTCTAACTCTCTTGATAGAAACACCAATTTCTTTCAACCCATCTTGTACAATGAGATTAAGTATGTGAGCCATACATCTAACATGCAGGTGTTTACCATTCATTATATTAGTTCCCCAGGTAGTCAATTGTTTAGACACTTCTCTTACTGTGACATCATTGGAACTAGCATTATCTACAGTTATAGTAAATACATTTTCCAACCCCCAATCAAGCAAACAATTAGTAATTACCGATGCCATATCATCACCCTTATGACTAGAGATAGGACAAAAGTTTATTATCCTTTTATGCAATTTCCAATCTCTGTCAATAAAGTGAGCAATAAGACACATATAGTTTATTCTTTGTATAGAAGTCCAAGTATCTGTTGTAAGACAGATTTTAGGACGTGCTTCATTGAAGGAATTCTTCAAACTATGTCTTTGTTCACAATAAAGTTCATAACAATCTCTTGTCAATGTTCTACGAGAAGGAATTTGAAATTGAGGCATTGTGACTCCCATAAACTTCTTAAATCCTTCCTTTTCAACAAAACTAAATGGCAGTTCATCCAAAATTATCATTTGAGCTAAAGCTTTCCTACTAAGTGCTTGATCAAATTTCCAAGTGGTAAGCACCCCTTCATTTGCCCCATTTGAAGCTAGTAGAAAACTGATTTGTGTTTGACTATTATCCATGATACGGGGCATTTTGGGACACTTAATGAGATGATTGTTCATTGATGTAGTACCATTACCTTTCGTAGCAGCAGCATAAGTTTTTTGACAGTAGTTACATTTTGCTCTTTTAGCTCCACTAGGATCATCATATTTCTCAAAATGTTTCCAAGCATCAGATCTAGGTTGCATCACTTTCCTTTTCTTTGGAGCTTCATCAGGACTGTCTGGACTGAGACCTTCAGTATTAGGTATGCTATCATTCGAACCCCCACCTTCGCAGGTTTCGCTTACCCTACTTCCATTTTCTTCCATCTACAAAAAAGAATACAAACATAACAATAAAATACTGAGCAGTGATACAAACATAACAATAAAATACTGAACAATACGATGGTGATGAAATTGATGCAATGTTGCATCAAACACAAGTACACAACTCTCAGTGAGTATGACCCATGTAATGTAATGAGTATGACCTTGCTTAAAAAAAAATTACTGACCAGTGAGCTTTTCTTGTTTTAATAACAAGTTAGAACCTCTCAACAACACTAAAATCAACAAATATTACAAGAAAATGGACATCACATTCAAGAGTCAAGACTCAAGACTTCTTTCTATGTTGCATGCATCTTTAAGTCTTTATAAATACTAACTTTTCACAGGAAAAAAATAAAAAATAAACTGAAACGAGAGAAAGAAGAGAAGATCGGCGAGGGTCGAGGAGTAGAGAACACAAAAAAAGAAGAAATGAGCGAAATATAACAAAAATTAACCTTACCTTCCACAAGAAATTTGACGACAATGATAGATCCCTAGCGTATTTGGGAAAACCACCACTCCACCAGTTTATCAATGGAAGCCCTAGCGTATTTGGGGAATTGGGGGGGAGGAACTGCCGAACTGAGAAGTGAGAAGTGAAGTGAGAAGAGAAGGGAGAAATAAAAGCCCTAGCTGCCTAACTGCCTAAGAAAGTAAGAATGGGAAAAGAAAAGGAGATGATCAGCTGATGCCTGATGGGCAATTGGGTATTTGGGTTTGGGATGGGCTGATTTTAATGGAACATAAACTTGGGCCTTAGCCTATATAAGTATGGAAGAGCTGAATTCAGTTGGGACTTGGGCTGATTTCAATGGAACTTAAAATTGGGCTTAGGCCTATATAGCCTATAAAGAATCCATGTAGTATTAGTTCGGTTTTTCGGTTAACCGAAAAATATAAATCAATAACCGACAACCGAACCGAAAAACTGAATTTTAAAAATTTTAATTTGAAACCGACCGAAAAAACCGAATAACCGAAACCGAAATTTAAAAAAAATTGGTTCGGTCGGTTTTTTCGGTTCAAACTGATATATGCCCACCCCTACTTCCGCATGCCTATAAGAAAGGGTATGTGTGTGGGTTTGGTTCGCTAGGTCCATTAGTGTACCGAAAGCGGTCACGTGAATTTTGAGGGGGAAGTGCATAGTTAGTCACTAATAAAACATGTATTTATTTTTAAGCCACTGTTTAAAATGTCTTTAGTCTTTAGCCACTGCTTTAATAAACTTTACCTGCCCGGACGAAAATACCCTTCCGCTCATAAAGTTCAGGACCAAGTGTCCTTAACTTTTGAACTTGTAACCTTCCTTAACTTTTGAACTTGTAACCCTGAGTTCAGGACTACATGTCCTTAACTTTTGAACTTGTAACTCTAAGTTCAGGACTTCAGGACTACATGTCCTTAACTTTTGAACGTGGAACTTGAAGTTCAGGACCACCTGTCCTTAATTTCTGTGCTTGTAACTCTAAGTTAAAGACTACTTATCCTTAAATTTTGAACTTGTAAGTCTAAGTTCCGGACCTATAGTCTTTAACTTTTGAGCTTTTTAGTCTAAGTTCAGGACCAGGTGTCCTTAACTTTTGAACTTGTAACTGTAAGTTCAGGACCAAATGTCCTTAACTTTTGAGCTTGTTAGTCTAAGTTCAGGACCTATTGTCCTTAATTTTTGGGCTTGTTAGCCTAAGTTCAGGACCTATTGTCCTTTAACTTTTGAGCTTGTTAGTCTAAGTTCAGGACTTTAAGACCTATTGTCCTTAACTTTTGAACTTGTAACTGTAAGTTCAGGACCAAATATCCTTAACTTTTGAGCTTGTTAGTCTAAGTTCAGGACCAAGTGTCCTTAACTTTTGAACTTGTAAAAGACGAGGGGGACAAAAGGGTGCTGCAATGTGAAAGGCAATTCATGTACCCAATCTGTCATCACATGCTACACCAACGAAGCTGCTTAACCACACAGTCGTCTCGTTTCCTTGGCATGTAATTTTATACTAACTTTCTATTATGAGAAGCGCCAGTACTGGTAATATTCTCATAGCAAGGAAACATCCTGTGTGCTAAGAAGAGATCATGTTTCAAGCTCAAGCATGGAAACTCTTACCTGTCTAATAATTTTTTAAGTGATATTTGCCTTCTAAAACAAAAACATATACCTCCTTCTGATACTTGGAATGGAGCTCCTGTAACATTGACAATTCACGAGTAACTGGCCGAAAAAGGGATTTTTTCCTTACAGACGGCGGCACAGTTCTTCTCCCTAACACATGAAAAAGATAGAAAAAAGGGTAACACAGTCTTTTCATGTTAATTTTAATAGACTAGTAGCTACTATTGCTAAGCATTAAAAATGCTGGATAAAAAGTAAATACCACTTTAAAAAGTGGCTACCCCACACAATTTTTACTGAGTATTAAGTATAGGGCATTGGCTCGAAAAGAGCATAATAAATATACTCTCTTTCCGAATTTATGTGTCATTACTGAGACGAAAAGCAAATGGAACCTTTAGTTGAGCTAAGCTACATAGAGATATGGTTGATTTTAAAATGGAAAGAACATAACTTTACCAGCTTCTCATAAAGAGTCATTAATTACTATAAATTTTAATTACACTGAGGTGGAAGGAAAAGGTGAGATAGTGACAATTGAACCTGTGGAGACATTCATTTATACCACAAAAATTATAAGTTAAGGTAGTTAGGCTGTTACTTCTGAGTTTTCTTGTATAACATAACTGTCACATTTCAGGAAAACGTGGCCAAGAAAGAGCTAGTACCATGAAAGACGAGTCTTCTGTCAAAGTAAACTTCCATCTCTTTCAATTCCAACCTACGCTATATTTTCAATTAATTTTTTTTTTTAATATTGTGTAAAATGAATGCTACAACAGTACTGAGTTCAGAAGAGAGGGGGCTAGCAAGACAGCAGTTCAAGTTAGCTAAAAATAATATTAGACCTGAAGACAAATTACTGTTTGAGTTACTTTTAACAAACTTCAACTTGAGAATCACAAAGGCAACATGGCAGCAATTCAGAAAACAAAACTGCCAATGCTGCTAACTAGACTCTCTCTTCAAAATGAAATCCACTGCCTCTTCAACAGTGTTGACCACCTGCAGAAGCAGCAAATAAAAATGAATTGGTGCTTATGCATGATATAAAATTCAGACTTCGGAAGGTTAAGACGATTCACGTTCAAACCTCTCAAGAGCTTCAAATTAAAACTCGGTTCACAGATGAAATCTCAATTTCTCTCAGGGAAGTACATAGGAGAGGCCAAAGGAAAATGAGAGTAAAATCTATGAAACACACTTGCCTCCTACCGACAGAATGATGTTGGAGGGCTTCAAAGGTTACGTAAATCATTCACTAGAGTGGAAAACTAATGTGGTGTTTGATTGGAGCTAAAAGCTATGTTTCTTACTCTCCGAAAATGTCACCGGGTTCGTGTTGGATCCTCCAAAAGTAGTTTATTTTTGGAGGATTTGACACGGGTTCAGCAGCATTTTGGAGAGTCCGCACAACACAGGGTAAAAGAGGAATGGTGGGTGGAGAAGAATTGAAGGTGAGGGAGTGAGGTCTAGTAAAAAGAGGGCAAGTGAAAAAGAAACACTCGGAATCATTTTTTTGTCCCTCTGAAGTCGGTTGTTCAGGGAAATTATCTATTTTACTTGTTCCGGTCTTACCAAACGACAAAAGTAACTTTACCTTGCCATGGAACCAAACGCAGTAATAATTGCATCAAAAAGATTGATTCTAGGGGTATGGGAGTTTTGAAAATTGACACACAAGAATTGATAATGAGCAAGGGAACTTTGAAAACTGAAGCACAAGAATTGATAATGAGCAAGGGAACTTTGAAAATTGAAGCACAAGAATTGATAATGAGCAACGGAACTTATGCATCAGTACAGAATAGAAACTTACTAGATCAGCAGGAAATTCTGCATGATTTCCTCTTTCCTTGAAAACACCAGTCCTCGTCAAAATTGAAAACCACGGATGCCCTGCCTAAAATTGAACAGTATGCTCGTTACAAATAACTTCAAGATAGTGACGATCTCAAGCAATCAGTCTGTAGAGGGCTCGGATAAATCATGTTAGCAAGCCACTAACCTGCCGTGCACCTTTTATGTCAACAAATGGATTGTCACCAATCATGTACAGAGTTCTGAAAGCATGTATAGCATCTATATCACCAGAGAGGTCATCAGTTTGACAGGCGAGTTGAATATTTCTCAATATGGCCCCAGCAGTTTGGAACACAAATGGATTTGGCTTCCCAAAAGATGTATACTCCAAAGGCTTCATGTGAATTCTGCGAATTGTTCATGAAACATAATTTTACATTTCTTAGCATGAACTGTGAATTTTGAATCTCATTCACATCTTTAGGGAATCAATACTTCCAATATATATTAAATATCTCCAACAAAAGGCAGAAGTCAGAATTTGGAAGAACACAAAAAATACCTGTTAAAGACACTTTCTAGAGCAATTCTGAATGCGCCCATACCAAGACGCTCACAAGAAAATGCTGCCTGCCTAAGTTGACACCCAATTAGTACTCTCAATAATCAAACATCATGCAAGAGGCTAGAATAGAACTATTCCAGTAAATATACTTTCATAATAAGAAAAAAGGTCAGATTTGGCCCATAATGTCAGTGTCGGAGATGCATGCAGAGAACCAATGCCTGCAAATAGAAACTACTAAAAAAAAGCATCAACTATCTCCTATCTGGTACTAGATGATTAATGCATGCTGGTTTTAATGTTTTTTTATTTTGATTCCATGATTAAGTTCATTCTTGAAAAGATGCAGTATCATCTTTGACAAAAAAAATTGTCATAAAAGGTGGTGCAGCTCTACAGATGTACAGATACTCTAACAAAAGTGAGGGGGGTATATCTAGGGTTAACTTTATTAGTAACCTGGTATTCAAGATCATCGGCAGCAAAATATAAATATGGCTGATGCTCACACCCCTTCCCAGGAAGACCTCCAGATGTCAAAATATCACAGAGGACCTGTATCACTCAGCTAGTAAGCAGAAGAAGAATACATGAGAGTAAATTAGACAAAGACCAGAAAAAGTACATGCAAGGGATACACCATTACAGGAAGAGGGATCACTGGGGGGAGGGGATGCAATAAAAGTTGTTTTGCTTTTCATTTACTCCCTAGTTCCCATATGGAAAAGAATTGAAAATGATTGATCATCTTCAGTTTCTGTTCTCTCTGCACACCTTAGTTTATTTTTTTATTTGTTTTTTTTTTTTTTTGGGGGGGGGGGGGGAGGATAAGGTAAATGTTAATTAAAATACTACCAGATTGGTACCAAAAGAAATACAAAACTGCTGGGAATATCCATGCAATTAGTTACAGCATTTCCTTAGCAACTCCAGAAGATCCATGTAATGATCAATACTATCAACCACACTGCTCTTACACCAAAGAAACAAATTGTGCTAACACTTGTTCCTTAATTCTAATAAAAAGACTCACTGCCCATCAAAGCAAGCTCTATTCCGCTCTAGCCAAAATGCCAAATAGTCCCAGAATATACAAAGAGGGATGGTTCTCCAAATCTGCTTTAATGCTTTATGTGTGTTCTGTTGCTGCAAACTCTCCAATAAGGCCCTAACTCTATGAAGCATGATCCAAGAAATCCCAGCACTGTCCAGCAAATCTACAATGCAAAAGAAGGTGGTTCACAGTCTCAATTCTTCTTCACATAAGTAGCATCTACTACAAAGAACAAAGCCTCTCTTCTGCACACTTTAGCTCTCTAGTAGATATTCTTCCAAAGGTTTTATCATGATGAAACAAATAGGCGAAGAAAGATGCAGTCCCATTATGCTAGCTTCTTTGCTAGACTAATATGCCAAGAAGGAAGACAACCAATACCAAGAAATTCAATACATGCAAACAATTTGTCTTCAACCAATCTGTCAACCATTTCTCATTGGTCTTGCGCCTCTATCATGCAGCTCTAAAGCTCCGTATTATAGGTAAAAGCATTTGGAATAACTTCTGATGATGTGGTAGCATACTTCTGTTGATAGCTAAAGTTGCTGGTGCCGGACTAGCCTGTCTAATTGAGAAAAGCATATGATGGTATAGTCCAGGTATTTCCTACTGGCTGGAAATATAAACAGCACATGGCCTGTTGTTCAAAAACTTAGCTACATTTAGAGCATGAAACACTCCTTACTTGGCTGAGTGAATACGTCCAAACACCCTTTTTCCTTAATCTATAACTACGAATAATGTATATAGAACGCATCAAAGAAGCTGCAGAGAAGAAGGATCTTTATCCTAAAAAGCAGAGACAAAATGTTAGCTATATATAAAGGCCATCTCTTCCCGTTTCCTCCATTTCCCTTCTACAAAGTGAGACACGTGTTTCATATTTTGTGAAATTTCAATCACGGGTTGAGTTACAAAAACATACACCTGTAATTTCATACTACTCTCTTACACTGTTGTGACAAATAACAATGGACTTATTACTTCAAGATCAAAGTAGAAAGCAAAACCATCCTCTTTGTCCATTTACCAAGAGTTCGGAGTAAATTTACCTGTATATCCCTCCCCCAATCAACAGGATCACTGGCAACAAATACTGCTTTAACTCTATCAGAGTAAACATCTATCTGTGGTGCCAACTCTGAAGAATGTCTTGGCCAATTAAAGGGCTTTGTTGTTCTTGTCCATCTTTTGAATTGAGCTACGGGATCAATGTCATCAAAGTATGACGCATACTCTTCCAGGGAGAGAACTTTTCTGGCCATAGTTTTGATAGCAAAAGAAGTAAATATCAATGCTTCCAGGAGAACTTCAAAAATATGAAGGCCAAAAAAAGCTAGAAACTTACTTGAAACCATATGCAGACATCACTTCAGCAGGTTCACCTTTTCCAGTGACAACAATTAGTTCATTCTCATATCTAGTAAAGGACAAAACCAATAGAATTCAGGATCTATGTGGTATATTTGGAAGACTGAAGTAGTTTCATATAGACTCTTAAAGTGCGGAACAACACAGGAGACTAAGGCAAAAGAAACAGAGCTCTATTGCTAGTGATCTGCACGATTCAAGGAAAATTTTACTATTGTCACAACAAATCTGAAACTTGTAGACACTTTTAATTTCTCCAACAATAATACTTCTATTAACACAGAAAACGGCACCTTACAAAGTTCTCCATTGTGGCACCTTTCTTTTCAGAAATGACGACTAAGTGAACGATTAAGCATAGCAGGAAGATGTTTATATTTAAGAGGACCTACTTCCAATAACGTTATGCAGCATTTACCTCTTTAGTAAATTTCTAAAAGGTGAGTGCCCTTGCACAACCTGCATCCATGAACATACAATTTAGATCTTTCTCCCTCTGCTAAGAGTTGTTTTTCCTTTAGGAAATCCCTCTCCTGTAAGAGTTAGCACCATGTAAGCAACAGGAGAACCAGGATGGTGATTTCAGCTGAAGAGTGAACCAACATAATAAAAGGCATACTAGTATTCATCAGTTTGCAAGATTACCTGAGCAGGTAATATCTTCACTCCAAGGAGTTCACTTAACTCAGCAGCTCTTTTAGACTCTGGGATGCCACCTCCTGCAGCAAGATCAGACCGACATAAAACTTGCTGCCTGTTATCATGTTTTATAACAGAATGTAACTGTTGAAAATTGTACGTAATGATGATATCATCTATATATGCCAACATTGTAAAACAGAGGAGGAAGTTTCTGTATACAGATTGATATCAACTCATTTTATGAAGTGCTAACATTAAATAATGTCAAAACAGGAAGAGGGCTAGAAGCCACAGTTTTTCCAATACAGATTGCCATGAAATCATCCACGCAAGATGTTCAAAATTCATTTAGGGGAAACAAGGATAAAAATTCTCAACACCTGATTAAAGTCTACTACAGCTTTAGTGTGCAATAAAAGGTAGGATATAATTCGAATATTTTTGGACCGCACTAATCACCATACAGATGGAACGAGGACATGTGACATGATATCTAGTCGAATTCTCCTAGTGTCCAGTTACTCTTTTTAGCAGGCTCTGTGAGACTAACCACTAAATTCCTTCGAGCAGATAAGCAAACTACAGGTTTAGCAAATATTTCAGCTACTGGAGATGTTAATTAGATGTACATAATGAATTCCTTGTAAATTTCAGTCAACAATGATTGAAAAGAATCTGAAATAGCCATGGATCAATTTTATGAATGACTAACCAGATATACTAGATCAAGAGAAAAAAGGTTTATGTCTCAAGTAGCTAAGCTAAAATCATGTAGTTATATTGAGAGTACTAACCATTTGTCAAGAACAAAAAGGGAAGCTTCAGATTGCCTGCATCAAGGATAAAGCATTACGGTGTGACAAGTACAAACCTTGTATCATTCAGTATATGAAAAAAAACAAAGTATGTTTATCAACATCAGACCAGACCTATCTCTTTCTCGTCAATATTGTCTATTAACAAGTGTACATGATATCACATCATAGCAACAATTAGAAGTCAAAAGATTGACCAAAAGCACAACCAGAGGCGGAGGAAAGATTTAAATTTTATGGGTTCATAATTCTAGTTTTTTGAATTTACTGGGATCTAACTTAATAATTTGTATGTATTCAATGAATTTCTTAGGATAAATATAAGGTTTGGACCAAAGTTAATGGGTTCGGCCGAACCCGTAGCCGAAAGGTTGGCTCCGCCCCTGAGCACAACAACAACTACACCTTAGTCCCAACCAAGTTGGGATCGACTATATAAATCTTCACTGACCATGTTGCTCCATTTAAACTCATCTCACGGCAATATTATGCAAATACAACTAAAGAGTATTAGAAATTCTCTTAATGTATAAATCTCTGAAAGGCTAAACTACTCTAGGAAAACATAGAAGGAGGGGCGGATTTAAGGGGGTGGAAGGGGGTTCACAAAAAACTTACACTGTATACTTTAAGGCAAAATCTGTTTTTTACATCTATATATTATGTTTTGAATCCCCTTGACGTAGCCCAAAAGCATAACTTAGTGGTCAAGGGGGTTCAAAATCTTTGTGAGGCCATTGGTTCAATTCCCACTAGCTACAATTCTTTTAATTTTTTAATTTTTTCCTTTTTTGAACCCCTTAATGGAAATTCTACCTCCGCCACTGCTTAGAACCTACAGAAAAAGTGCTAAAATGTCTAAAACATATTCTCAACCAAAAGAACAATGTAGAAATATCTCAGCTTTATAATTACACCCCTCTTAGTAAAATGCAACAAAAAAAACTTGCAAAAAACCAAGAAAACAAAATTTTCATGCAATTAGAGCCTCTACAGACTGACAACAAAAGGTGCTAACTTTAAGCAGCCATACAAACTATACCCGAGTCATCATACAGTCTCCGGAGAGCACTGGGAGAATTCCCAATTGGAGTGCGGCCACGGAGTATAACCCCATCTATATCAAACGCTATCCCACATGAACCCCTGAAACCACTCATCAAATTCAGGAAAAAAAAGAAGACACACAGAAAAAAGAGCATATGTTTGTTTGAATGTAATGACACTGAACTGTAGTGGAAGCGAATGAAGCAGAGAGAAACAGCGCGTAAAAGAAGCAGGTCGCATTCGAAGCCGAGAGTGTGGCCATGGCTGATTATTAAGTCGAAACCTCATTTCTTCCTTTTCCCTTTTGCGTTTCTATGGAACAAATTCTGTTTGAACTTCCGGACCATACAAGATACAACTCTCTTTTGTCAACTTCAATTGGGGTCACATTTCCAAAATTAACATATTTCGTTTTCTTTTCTTTTTTGGGGTTGATACAAAATCCCCAAAGTTATCACGTTTTGCAACGTTCACCCTAAATTATGAAGTGGAGTATCTTTATCACCCCTGATTTTCAATATTCATTTTATCACCTCCGGGCGAGAGGAGTTGTTGCGTGAAGTTCGCGCCATACACGTGTCAGTTTAAGCCAAGAGGCATGACACGTTGTCTTTTTTACTCTTTTTAAGGAAAAAATACCTTAAATTTTATAACATTACAACTTACATACCTAAATTATTGGATGATCCTATTACTTCCATGATCTTCATTTTTTCCTATTTAGCACTTCTTGAACAAAAACCTAAAGTTTAAACTAACAAAGCAAAATCATCGTTTTTCTTTAATTTCATCTTCCAACTTTTGATTCTAAACAAATTTTTAAGGTTAGATTGGTTGAAGGTGATTTATTAAAAATGAAGTTTTAAAAAATATAAATTTTTAATAAATTAGGGCTTATTAAAAGTTTAACTCTTGTTAAAAAAAAGTTTGCGCTTTCTGAAATTATTGTGTTTTATGTCTTAATAGTTTAACTTTTCGTTTTACGTCAATTTTTTGTGTGTCTAAGGGAATAGATCACATTTATAACCGTATGAGGTGATTGAGGGTGAACTCCAGCCCCTTGGCCTTGATGGAAAAGAAGCGGAGCATGATCACTATACGCCAGAATGAAGGGTGAACCTGGTCGAGGGTGACCTGATACCGCTTGCAAAAATTAATAATAACTGGGTCGATAGGACCCATTGTGAAGGAGTAAGTGTAGACACTTAGGAACCCCTCCACGTGAGTGGTAATGCTCTCTACGGGAGCGGGGATCTGTACCACGACCTCGGCCCCCCAGCCATAATCTCTCTTCACAGCCTCGAGATATTTCGCCGTTATCGAGCAAATGTATCTCGACACGTGCTCACATCGTCCATGTATCAATGTAGGGTCCTCAACTTTGAAGTCGGATTTTAAGACACAAGGGCCGGGAACATACTCATGAGGGAGCGGTTCCACCGTTGTTTTATCACCGGCCGGCGAGGAAGAAGCTTTCTCCTTTTGTGGGATGGTCTTGAAGGTTTTCGCCATTGATTCAGGTAAGGAAGCGGAAAGGGATGAAAATTGGTAATTTTGGTACTAATTAAGTTGACTCAATGGGTGGTGAAAAAGAAAGATTGAGAAAGTAAGGAACTTCGAAAACTTGGTGAGAGGCAAAAGCAAAATTTGATACAACCAAAGAGCCTGAATTTATAGACTCACGGTGACGGTTCGGTGGTTCTAGTGGCCGACCGTCACTGGCAAGCATTAATGGTTTGGCGAACTATACCGACGGGATGTTTCAATCACTTCGATCGCTTACGTTATGGGGACGACATCACTATCGGGGTCTCTAGAAAATCGAGGCTCAAGTCGTTTCTTATTATTTTACTCTAAGAAATGAGAGGACTATCTGTATACGGTAAAAATCGGGACTACCCGATTTTATTCTTTAGTCGAGATAGGAATGTCACGTCGAAAAACCAGGACGTCGAGTCATCCCGAGGTCAACCTCAATTGCGGACAGATGGAGGCAGACTTCGAGTGACACCGGCGTGGCTTAATAATAGAAAGGGCAAAATATTCGTGATTGGTCGAGAATTGTGACGTGGATCTCGGAACGGATCGATCTGCAACGGTTAATTAGATGTTAATATGATTTCCTACTAGAATTAGAATTGTCCCTTATTTAGGGCTCCCCCTATTTTATAAAGAGGGATCACATTTATTTGTAACCATCATCGTTCACTGATAAGAATTTATACACTCATTACTTTCTTGCTATTTTATTTACTGTAAGGGCTCAAATTACCTCAAAGAGAAGGTGTTAGGCACTCTTCGAGGTCCACAACTATGGGTCCCGACCGAACTCAATTATATATGAATTAGTCAGACAAACAAAGACAAAGAAAGCAAGAAGTTTGGTAAGATTCATTATCAAAAGACTTCGAATAAATACAAATAACTGAGTTAAAGAAAAGATGGGGGGTCCTAAGTTTTTTAGCCTAAAGGATCACCCCGTGCAACATAAATAATACTTCGTAACTCCCTCGAGATGAGGTGTTACTCGTATTATTTAGCGGGCACAGACTATCATCTCCTGCTACTCGATTATTATCTTTAAGTTGTTACTTGAGGCGCACTAACTGATTCTAAGCCGCACCTTATGCGTGCACTACCTGTCCCATGCCTATGGTCCCAGAGGCATTTTGAACTCTATTTTGGGTGGTTCTAAACTTAACTTAGGTTGCTCAAAATGAGAAAGTTAGACGACATATAAAACAAGCTGGACTTCATGTAAAAGCAATTAAGGGCTCACGTTAGCCTCCACACTTAGACAACAAATGCACGCAAACAAATTAAGCGTTTGACAGTTTCAGAATTGAGACGAGTTAAAGTCATTAAGCCCTATAGACATGGTTTCTATATGACCTTGGAATTCAAATATGCAGGCAGTTTCATTATGCAAGGTGCCATTTTAGATACAACTTCTGAGCGACTACACAATTGCCTACTGATTGCAGGTTATAAGCGATTAAACCTATAAAGATGCTATCTAGGTGATTTATGCAGTAGTTAGTAGTGATAGCCATGGAGGACATTCAGAATTACTCAATTCGATCCTATAGGCATGCTTTCTAATAGGGACAATAAAACAATGTTGAAAGTTCAATATTACCACTTAAAAGCGCGTAGGATTATCCTATAGGCAGGATTTCTACAATTAGCGTTTGAAACTTATTTTAGCTCCTATAGGCATGTCTCATAAGTGAGAAATTATAACAACAACACATTAACCAATTAAAACCCTATAGGCATGATTTCTAAAATGTAGATTTGTAGGACATAAACTATAAGAACCCTATGGTCATGATATCTAGTAAATATGCTGTAATGCAAATTGAGACGTTGGTCACTTTATTTCCTATAGGCATGATATCTAGCAAACATGTCGAAGCAGAATATGTTAAATGAATTAAACACCTATAGGCAGGTTATCTAACACACAATAGCAGAACATGTTCGAGCAAATTAAACACCTATAAGCATGATTTCTACCCGTTTCACGCAAATATTAAAAATAAACCCATTTCCTCAATTTTACTAACACCCCAATTGTTATTACAATATTATTACCGACTAAATGAGTGAAATAAATTATACAAAATAGCTATAGTGGGCCTAAAGCAAACCCAAAGTATACCCAGCCTAGCTAGGTCTTCAATCTCAAGTCCACATAGTTTCATAACAACCCAGAAAATAATCTTCATAGCCAAAACCCCAGTAGCCAGAGCTAACCAACAACCATTCACACAAACCAATTGGTTCTTCCAGTAGGTGAAAAGAGGGCAGAGTTGAGCAATTAGGAAAAATGACAAAGAACCTTGGACCCTAGTGTGTCGGAGTTCCCAAGGGTTTCAAAAACCCAAGGCAGTGCTCACACTAGGGAGGTTGATAGAGAAAACTTAGGGGAAGGGTTTTGGCTTTAGCCAGCCCCAGAATTAGACTCAAAACAAGAAACAACCAGTAGAAATAGTAGTAGATTAATAGGTTTGGAAAACATTTGCAAACTTATAAGATAATCGAATAATGAGCTCCAAAAGCAAATTAACACACCGGGCAGGGTGATATATGATAAGGAACAAGGAGCCTCTGATTGCAAGTTAACAAGCAATGGTATTAGAGTATTAAAAACCAAGTAATGCAACCAATTTAGGACTTAAAGGATCATATTATACCAAACACAGGAGTCAAACAATATAATACAAACAGGATCAGGTAACATAGAGAGTATCAGTAAAGGCAGACTGATTTTAAAGGATCACAAGTCATTAAGGGTACAGATTGGTCATGGCAAGAACACATATAGTGGCAACAATAGTCATAGGATCATACAACATTCAGAGTAAGGTCTTGAACAAGTTAGGGCATGCTAATAACATCAATTGGTCATTAGAAGTTCAGGTGTAAGCAGAGAAACAAAAAATAAACCATATAGTCAAAGCAGAACATTTGAATTATCAGCAACACTAAACTAAGCATGCTTCATTCTTTCCAAATTAACTAAGCTAGGTGCAGAGACATTATTAGGCTAACAATCATAGGCAAAATTAGGTAGAAAAAAGTCCAAGAAATACATTAAATCATGCAGTTTCAATGAACATGCTTAACATAATAAAGAAAACACTGCAAGGACTTAGAAACTAACCAATGATTGTTCTATAAACAAGAAAAAGGATTACACTAAGGACCCAGAGCCCTGAATGTGTCAAGTTCCAAGGGTTTCAAGAACCCAGGCAGTGCTCACATCCAAGAGAGGTCAGGAAAAATAAAAGTCCGGTGGCCTTGGCTTTCAGTCGGCAAAGAGCCAAACAGAATAGAATGGTAAACAAGCACAGAGTAGAAAACTTCAGTTTTTAGTGAGAGAATAGTGATTGAAGTTCTTGTCTGAAAGGGGATGGGGAAGGGTTTATATAGTAGTAAATATTGAGCAACAAACAAGGAAACCCAGTAATTTAAGTAACTATCAAAGTAAATAATCATGCAAATTGATCTGAAAATCAATTTTAAGAGAGAGATATGGAAACCCTAACTTTTAAATAAAGTGAAAAATCGGCAGAATCTAAACAAACAATCAAACTCACACAGAATAGGATGAACATAGACAAAATAGCACTCAAAATAAGAGATTTGAACCAATTTTGGTTCGATTTGAAGAGGTCTGTAAACCCTAGTTTTAGGGTAAGTAAGAATCAACAAAAATACACAAATATTCGTACTCACAAGAGAACAAAGGATGAACATAGACAGAATAGCAGAAAGATAAGTGATTTTAACCTATTTTGGTTTGTTTTTGATGAGATTTGATTTTCATGTTTAAGCAAGCAACTAGGTAACACTACAGACGAACAACCAGTAGTGAGAGAAGATCAATAAGGTAAGTGAATCAATGATTGATTCCATTTTAGAGCCAGATTTGGAGAGGTTGAGAGTGAGGCGGCTAGGGTTAGAGAATATAAGAATAAAGAGGATCTTGAGACGGTGGATTTAGGAGGAATAGTTAGGGTTTGGGGGGGGGGGGTAGTGGGTTAATTAAAAGGAGGGAAATAACGAGAGTCATTGATCTTGAGAGATCAACGACCAGGATTTAAAAAGTGAGCGGGGCAGGTCGTGGAGATGGGTCACCAACCGGGTCTTGGGCTGGGGTGACTGGGCTATGGTTTGGGTAGTTTTAGGTCCAAATTTGGTTTTAAAAAATGGGTTATTATTTAAATACAAAATATTTAACAAAATAATTTATAAAAATGCCTTAATAAATAAATAAAAATGTTATTTATGCAATAAAATGATTAAAAATAATAATTTAGCATTATAAAAATATAGAAGGCTATTTTGACACAAATAGTATAGATAAAAAGTAATTATATATGAATATAGGCTATTATTGCAAAATTAGGTAAATAGCTTAAAAATGCAAACATAATTATAAGAAATAAAGTATAAATATTATGAAACATATATAAGATGAAAAATAGTAATTTGGATGATTAAGTCATCACAAAATAATTTGAAGGTATAATTAATAATTATTCAAGTAATTTAAATGCAGAAAAAATTAATTTAAAGCTCTAAATATTATGGAAAATTATAGAAAATGCATGTATAGATTTAAAAACTAACTAGGGATGCAAAAATGATGTTTTGAGAGTATAAATATATTTTGAAAAAAATATGAGGGCAAAATTGGGTATCAACAACTGCCCCTCTTTACTCGGGAATGATGAAAGAATTATCGGGTAAAGAAATGATGACCAATTTTGGTCGAATTAAATGAGGGATGATGTGATTTTGAAAAAATAGGGGTTGAACCCTGGTTCTTGAGTTTTCTACATATCCCGGGTGTTACATGAATCAGGCCGTGTGTAGTTCTGGATCCAACAGTGAACGAAATCGATGGAGTTGTTATAGGAACGGTCGTATATTTCGGAAAAAATATTCTTTTGGGAAGGATAGTATCAGATAGATTTATGCGGAGTTATGAATGTGAATCTAATATGTAATAGATGTGTTATAGAGCAAGTATCTGAATAGCCATAGAGTAAGAAGCAGGAATTGATGATGGTCGATTACGTTTAAAACATTTGCAGAATGTGAATGTTATGAACGAAAACTGGAGCAAAGATTGCTCCCGTTTGAGGAATGGTTACTTTCTGGATTATCTGCAAAACTTAAAACACGTTGCATGCAAATATATATGGATTATTGCAAGAATTTAAAGATGATGCAAATTCCCTTTGGACCATGGAGATTATCTTTGGACGGTGAGGATGATGTCTTTAGACCATGACATCCTGGGCCATGAATCGTGAGATAAGGGATTTGCAAGTCATGAAATGATGTTCTCGGGCCATGAGAATGGTTCCTCTAAACTATGACGCCTTTGAATAATGATGAACAATATTGAGAGATCCTCAGGCCATGACATTGTGTCTTCCTGCTATGATGCCTTTGGACTATGATGCCTTCGGACTATGACACCATTGGACAAAATGACTATGTTTCAACCCATGAAATGCAAAGGCATGATGCTAGGTTATATAAGAGGCGAAACAAGACATAGCTTAGTCTTGCATAAGATTGGGACAGAGCTTAGCCCCGAGAAGGCAAAATAATGCTAGATTTCAAGTAGCATAACATTCGGTATTAGGTCAGAAAAGCAGAGCTTAACCTTATGTAGTTGAGGAGGCAAGGTTTAGCCTCATGTAAGAAAGGGAGGCAGTGCTTAGTTTCATGTAATTAGGAGACATTGCTTAGTCTCATTTAAGGAAAGGGAGATAGTGATTAGTCTCATATAATTAGGAGACAGTGCTTAGTCTCATGCAAGGAAAGGCAGAGCTTAGTCTTATGTAGTTGAGGAGGCAGGGCCTATCCTCATGCAAGATAGGAGACAGTGCTTAGTATCATGCAAGAAAGGGAAACAATGCTTAGTCTAATTCAATTAGGAGACAATACTTAGCCTCATGGAAAGAAAGGGAGACAATGCTTAGTCTCAGGCAATTAGGAGGCAGTGCTTAGTCTCATACAACAAAAGGGAGACAATGCTTAGTCTCATGCAATTAGGATACAGTGCTTAGTCTCATGCAAGGAAAGGCAGAGCTTAGCCTTATGTAGTTGAGGAGGCAGGGTTTAGCCTCATGCAAGATAAGAGAGAGTGCTTAGTATCATGCAAGGAAAGGGAGACAGTGTTTAGTCTCATGCAATTAGGAGATAGTGCTTAGTCTCATGCAATGGAAGGCAGTGCTTAGCCTCATGCAAAGAAAGACAATGCATGATAGAAGAGTATTTCTTATCTGGAGACATGTTTGCGTTTAGCGACTTGCCGTTATGATTTTTTTATGTCTGTACGTATTTGCGAATATTCCTTGTTCCTGTATCCAAAGAAAAATCACGAGTTTTGCGGGAAAGGTTGGTTCGTGCCTTCGTCTTTTGCTTGCCCATGCTTCTATCTTGAGATTCTGTTTGAGTTACCTAGGGTAACATCTGGTTGTCATAGAAATAAAGTTTTCAAAAATATGCGTGCATTTGATGAATGTAGTTATTTAAAAAACATAGTAGTATGCAATATCAAGTAAATTAGATGAACCAATGACTGTAACACTTTATAGACATTGCGGCTTCTTTACATTAGAATTTTTAGGGTCCTCCTTAAAATTTTGCCCTACTTTAATAAGTGATTCTTTGACTGTTCTTCGCATATGATGAAATTGGGTGGACTTGCTTCAGAATTTTGAGGGCCCTTCTCAAAATTCTGCCCCAGTTTCTAACCATGGGGAAAATGAATATTCTATTAAGATGTGATCGAACCTACAGGGATGCCTACGTATTCCCTCTTAAACGGCAATCAGGTCAAGCATAGTTCAGTTACATCAGATAAAGAAATGTAAACAATCCTAAGCATAGTATCATTTGACTGCGTCTGAGTTGATAGACTTTGGCCAAATTCCGTCCAATTCTGCAAGTATAAGTGCTCCTCCCCTCCTGTTAGTACTCTGTAGGGCCCTTGCCAATTGGGTGAAAATTTCTCTTTAGCTTCTTCTTGATACGGTAAGATCGCTTCAGCACCAATTGCCCCGGTGTGAACTGTCTAGGTCTGACCCTTTTGTTGAAAGCTCTGGACATTCTGTTTCGATAAAGTTAACCATGGAATACCGCATTCATTCTTTTCTCGTCAATAAGAGCTAACTATTCGTAGCGATGTTTTATCCATTCTACATCACTGAGTTCAACTTCTTGTATAATTCTTAAGGAAGGAATTTCGACCTCGGGGGGAATGATAGCTTCAGTACCGCCGATCAATATGTAGGGAGTTGCTTCGATTGATGTGCGTACTGTGGTAGGATACCCCAATAAGGCAAATGGTAATTTCTCGTGCCATTGGTTGTGGTTGTCTACCATCTTTCTCAATATTTTCGTGATATTATTGTTTGCAGCCTCCACGACTCCATTCATTTGAGGCCTATATGCTATGGAATTCTTATGCTTGATTTTGAAGGTTTCACACATAGCTTTTATTAAGTCGCTATTGAAGTTGGCAGTGTTATCGGTGATGATGGATTTTGGCACCCTGAATCGGTAAAAATACGATCTCTGATAAAATCTGTGATAACTTTCTTAGTTACAGCCTTGTAAGATGCAGCTTGAACCCATTTTGTGAAGTAGTCTATGGCTACTAGAATGAACCTGTGCCCGTTTGAAGCGGCGAGCTCGATCGGACCGATGACATCCATTCTCCGAGCAGCAAAAGGCCAAGGTGCACTTGTTGCATTGAGTTCATTTAGTGGTACCCATATTATATCTGCATGTATTTGACACTGGTGACACTTTTGGACATACCTGATGCAGTCCGTTTCCATAGTCATCCAAAAATATCCAGCTCTTAATATCTTCTCAGCTAAAACAAAACCGTTCATGTGTGGTCCGTAGGTTCTGGCATATATCTCTTCGAGCAATTTGGAAGCTTCCTTGGCGTCAACGCACCGTAATAATCCTAGATCTGGAGTCCTTCTGTACAGAATTCCTCCACTTTGGAAGAAATGGTTGGATAATCTTCGGAGTGTGCGTTCTGAGTATGATTTGCATGCTCCGGGTACTTTCCTTTTGCCAAGTACTCCTTGATATCATGGAACCAAAAATTTCCATTCGTCTTTTCTTCAACAGGAGTGCAATAAGCTGCCTGATTATGAATCCTTACCGGAATAGGGTCGATGAAATTCTTGTCGGGTGTTGTAGCATGGAAGACAAAGTGGCCAATGTGTCTACAAACTCATTCTAGATTCTCGGAACATGTTTGAACTCTATCTTTGTGAACCTCTTCATCAGCTCTTGCACATGATATAGATATGGTAATATTTTGGTATTATTTGTAGCTCACTCTCCTAGAACCTGATGTACCTAAAGGTCTGAATCACCAATGACCAGCAATTCCTGTATATTCATGTCAATGGCCAAATTGATCCCCAAGATGCAAGCCTCGTATTCTACCATATTGTTGGTGCACGGAAACATGAGTTTTGTAGATATCGGATAATGCTGACCTGTTTCTAATACTAAGACAGCTCCAATACCCACTCCTTTGAAGTTTGTAGCTCCATCAAAAAATATTCTCCAACCATCATATGTTTCGGTGATATCTTCTCCTATGAACAATACCTATTCATCGGGAAAATATGTTTTTAGTGGTTTGTATTCTCCACCTACAGGATTTTCTGCAAGATGATATGCTAACTTCTGTCCCTTGACCGCCTTCTCATTCACATAGACAATATCAGATTCACTCAACTATATCTGCCATTTTTCTAGTTTCCCGGTAGGCATGGATTTCTAGAAAATGTATTTTAGAGGATCCATCCTTGATATGAGATATGTAGTATAGGCACAGAAGTATTGCCTCAATTTCTGAGCTATCC
Organism: Nicotiana tabacum; assembly: GCF_000715075.1. NCBI lineage: Eukaryota > Viridiplantae > Streptophyta > Magnoliopsida > Solanales > Solanaceae > Nicotiana > Nicotiana tabacum. The sequence continues at coordinate 69,477,934 of NC_134090.1, read as the reverse complement.
ACGTTAGGGCGTAGCAGGTGCATTCCAGCAAAGAATACCGTGCTTCATAGGGTGTGAACTTTTTACTCAGATAATATATGGTCTGCTCTTTTCTTCCCGTCTTGTCGTGTTGTCCCAAGACACAACCAAAGCCCAATCTAATCTAGACAAATAGAGTAGCAAAGGTCTCCCAGGTTCTGGCGAGACCAGGACTGGTGGTGTGGAGAAATATTCCTTAATTTTGTCAAAAGCTTTCTGGCAGTCTTTAGTCCAACTTGTTGCAGCATCATTCTTTAACATTTTTGAAAATCGGCTGACAAATCACGGTTGATTGTGCTATGAAGCGGCTGATGTAATTGAGACGCCCCAAGAAGCTCATCACATCTTTCTTGTTCTTTGGCGGTGGCAAATCCTGGATAAACTTGACCTTTGACAGGTCTAGCTTAATTCCTCAAAGGCTGACGATGAATCCTAAAAACTTTCCAGTAGGGACTCCAAAGGCATATTTTGTGGGATTCAGTTTCAGATTATACCTTCGAAGCCGATCAAAGAACTTTCTCAAATCTGCTATATGATCTGTGCCCTTCTTGGATTTGATGATGACGTCATCCATATATACTTCTATCTCCTTGTGTATTATGTCATGGAAAATGGTTTTCATGGATCTTATATAAGTAGCCCCAACATTTTTCAGACCAAACAACATCATTTTATAGCAATACACTCCCATGGTGTAATAAAGGTTGTCTTCTCGGCATCTTCTTTATCCATCCAAATCTGATGATACCCCACGAAGCAATCCACAAAGGATTGGAGTTCATGCTTGGCACAGTTGTCATTAGTATGTGTATGTTGGGTAAGGGGAAATCATCTTTGGGACTTGTTCTATTTAAATCCCGATAGTCGACACACACGCTGACCTTCCTATCCTTCTTTGGAACTGGCACGATTTTAGCCAACGAGGTAGGATATTCGACCACTCTAAGAACCTTAGCATTGATCTGCTTGGTGACTTTCTCTTTGATTTTCAGACTCATATCCGGCTTGAACTTTTTGAGCTTCTGCTTTACAAGCGGGCACATCGGATTGGTAGGTAGTTTATGAGCCACTATAGATGTGCTCAGACCAGTCATATCATCATAAGACCATGCAAAAATATCTTCGTACTCTTTTAGGAAACAGGTGGACTCTTCTTTCTCTGATTGTAACAGGTGAATGCTTATGCGAGTTTCTTTAACTGTTTCAGAATCTCCCAAATTGACTATCTCGGTTTCGTCCAAATTGGACTTAGGCTTGTTCTCAAAATTTTCCACTTCTCTTACAATTTCCTCAGGTATTATATCTTCTTCTTCTTCTATTTCCTCTGAATCACTATCCTTATGTTGCGTTGTTCCATTACATGTCACGGTTGTTGGTTCATCAGGATAAGTAATAATAATACTGTAGAGAAATGTAAAGGATAATAATGAATACTAAAATAGTCAATGCATTAGGTAAATCTTGAAAACATTAAAACAAGTACGACTCGATCACTTGGGCAATTATTTCAGAACAAAATATGTTCAAAACAAAATACTGAAAATGTCTTAAATGCTTAAAATTTCTTTTAAAAATAGATCATGCTAATTGCCAGGCTACATAGGAACTCGACGAGCCCGTGACGGTGCAACAGTCTAGTTCTTGAGAATAACTCATTTTTCCACGGTCTGAATTGCAAGGTCTTCCTCCTCTTCCTCCTCAACTAGTGCATTGTAATCCATGTCTTCGTTGTCCAGAAATAGATTTCTCATGCCAACTAAAGCCTTATCTTCTTCAGATCCCCATATCACGTCAGTCTATTGAAATGTCTCATGCAGCTGCGGTATTGCCTGTTCAAGAAGGTAATAAGGACCACGCCATGGTGGTGACCAATTCTGATACTCATGCCAGGTGTATTCATACCCAGGCCCAAAAGTTGTGTCGTGACGCTTTAGCTGTATCGGTTTGGTAATCCCTTGGAGATTCTTGCCGAGACCCTTGCCGAGTTCATACCATGTCCATAACAATATACTTTCAATCTTATTACTCCACCATTTATCTTTCTCAATTGCATTGATGCGCTCGATGCGATGGTACGTTTCTCCACCCAACTTCCTTCTATTCTCGACAACCGGAACAATTTGGTTGGTGTAGATGGGATTACTTCCGTCCTCGTGGATGATTACTTCCTGATGATTCTATTCAAACTTCACGGACTGGTGTAGCATAGAGGCTATGGCCCCAAAAATATGTATCCACGGTCGTCCTAACAACAAATTGTATGTGGAGGATATGTCCAATACTTGAAATTCAACATCAAACCAAGTCAGGCCCATCTGCAAACATAGATTGATTTCCCCAATTGTGGCCCTTTGGGACCCATCGAATGCTTTTACATTCATAGTTCCTGCTCATATCTCATGCAAACCTTTACCCAACCTCTTCAAAGTAGTCAATGGACAAATGTTGAGACTCGAACCCCTATCTATCAAGACCCTGGCGATGAATTTGTCCTCAAATTGCATTGTGATATGTAATGCCCTGTTGTGACTCAGTCCTTCTGGTGGTAGCTCGTCTTCGTGAAAAGTGATCTTGTGGCTCTCCAATACTTGCCCTACCATATTGGCCATCTCCCCACTGGTAATGTTGTTGGGTACATAAGCTTCGTTCAACACTTTCATCAATGCATTCCTATGCACCTCAGAATTCTGTAGTAGTGATAGAATAGATATCTGAGCAGGGGTTTTGTTCAGATGATCAACCACAAAATACTATCTTGCTTGCATCTTTCTCCAAATATCATCCGGGCCAGTTTTAATGATAGGTGGCTTGGGAGCGGCTTCTTTGCTTGTTCCTCCTAAATGCTCGGGCGTGTAAACCCTACCAGTTCTAGTCATGCCTTGTGCTGCACCGGTTTTTTCCGTTTTTGCTTTTCCTTTCCTTCTTGCTTCTGTAGCATAGTCCCAAGGTATGGCATTAGACTTAAAGGATGGTGTAGGTGCTACTGTCACGGTGAAGGGTGTGGTCACTTCCACCTCAAACGGAGTTGGCGTGGCTGAGGGTGTTGTTACTTCAACCTCGAATGGATTCGGTACGGCTACCTCAACTTCAATCGGTGACTATATCTATACCACAATAGGTGTGACAATGACTGGAGGTATTATAGGTGCATCCCCTTCACGATTGAGCTCGATCGATCCTTCTGAATCCTATTCTTCATCAGTTTCGATCACATTTACCCCCACGCCCCTGTGATCCGGGAGGGGATTGTTGCGGACATTAGGTGTAGTCTCTTTTGCTTGTATATCCTTGATGTCAATCAGTGTCTGGATCTTATCCTTCAAAGTGCGACATTCATCGATAGTATGACCTGTTATGCCTAAGTGGTAGGCACATGTCTTGTTTGGATTGACCCACTGAGAGGAATTTTCTATGGCAATGACAGGAATGGGAGTGACATAATTGGCAGCCTTCTATCTTTCATACATCAATGGGTTCAGCAATAGGAGTGTATTGTCTAGGCGGTCTACGGTCGAAATTTTGTTTAGGTTTTTGGTAGTTTTGGTACGCTGGTGGTGGTGAGTTACCAATATACAGGTTGGGTGTTATAAGTATGGTAAGTGCCGACAAGTTGCTGGTATCTGGGAGGTGAAGGCTGATATGTGAGTGGTGTTTGGTATGTAAGAGGATATTTCGGACCTTGGTCTACCATCACTACCCATACTTCCTTCTTTTTAGAAATACCGCTCGATTGTAAGGCTTTGTTTGTAGCCTGTAGTGCCTCAAAATTTATCACCATTCCACTTTTAATTCCTTCCTCTATTCTTTCTTCTAATTTGATGATATCAGAGAACTTATGGTTTTCAATAACCATCAACCTTTCATAGTATTGTGGATCTTGAGCTCTGACAAAGAACTTATTCATCTGTTCTTCTTCCAGTGCTGGCCTTACTTTCGCAGCTTCTGATCTCCATCGAGTAGCATACTCGCATGGAAAGTTTCTATTGTCTTCTTCTTAAGATTTTGAATATAGAAGACATCTGGCGCATTTTCTGTATTGAACCTGAATGGATCCATAAAATCTGATGCCATGCTTACCCAGTTAACCCATTTATTCGGGTTTTGACTAATGTACTAGGACAGGGTGTCTCCAGTGAGGCTCCTCACGAACAGCTTCATGCAGATTCTTTCATCTTTACCAACCCCTACGAGCTTGTCACAATATGGTCTCAAGTGTACCTTCAGATCACCTGTCCCGTCGAACATTTCGAACTTAGGAGGTTTGTAACCCTCTGGTAGTTCTACGTCCAACTGAATACACAAATCTTCATAATTCAAACCTTCGATGCCTTTACCGCCTTCAACAACTTGGACTTGACTAGTAAGTTTCTTGAGCTCCTCTGCCATATTCTTGATGAACAGGTCTTTCTCAGCGGATTCCGTTGTGTACATGGTCTGTTATAGAGTGTGGGGTAAGGTTTCCATGTATATAGGGTTGCTTTGATGGACTCCAAGAATTTGGGCGTAGTGGTGGTCGTTGGTTGAGTTTTGGGGATAAGGGGTAGGTTCTGGTGCGTTTTGAGGAGTGTGGTAGGTGGTGGTTTGTTGATACTGGATCGGATGGTGATGATGTTGTGGAGGGGTCGGTATTGGTGTATGATTAGGATTTTGAGGAGGTGTGGCATACTGATGAGGTGCGGGAGGATTTTGTTAGTTTTGTGTGTTTTGGGGAGGTGTTGGGTTTTGGGAGTTTTGTTGGTTGACGTTGGGGATGTTCATGGTAAGGGAAAGGTTTGCCAAGTTCCTGACCTACTCAAGTTCCCCTTGTAGCTCCAGTATCTTCTGTTCCAACTATAAAACCAAGTCATTCTGTGCCAGTGTACTCTAATCGTCCGAAGTCTCGACATTCTCTGCATGCGTAGCTTTGTCTTTCCTGATACCGCTCATATCATCCATTCTACCTTTTCCCTTGCTTTTAGGATCACTTGGGAGGGGGGGGGAGGGGGAGGGGGAGGGGGGAGGAGGTAAATGACCTCTAGATCTAGTATGATATGATGATGATGATGCTAGTATGCACGAACCAACCTCAGGGGATGGGAATAAACAAATAAAGAAAAGAAGAAAAATAAAAAGGTAAACAAGTCAGTAAGGAGTATTAAAAGGATGTCTGTTTGGGGAACTCATTGTGCCCGAGGTAGGCCTAAGCGACATATAGATTTGGAGAAAATCGATGCTAATAACTGCGTCAATTTATTAATATGATAAATGAACCAAATCTCTACTAAAACGACAATAATGATAAATAGTCACTAATGGAATTTGCCTTATTACAACCAAAGTCTAAAACGAGTCTAGACAGCAAATAAAACATCATTCCTATTCTATTTGGTTCCAGAGGGACCTTTTCCATGCTTGGCCTTCTTTGCTCCATCGATCAGATTCCCCAAGTCGCGTATGTCCAACAACAGATATGCCCTTGCTAGGAGCCTTCCTTCATTGCCATCCATGTTTTGACAACCTGCAACCCTCTTTCTCATTTTCCCTTCAAGCTCTATCAACCCCTACTCTAAATATTCCAACCTCTCTATTGATTTAGTAGCGATTTCTCTTCACTCGTTGATTGATTCCATGTCCACTTTATGCTGTTCCAAACGCCTGGCTTTAGACTTGAAAACCCTTTTGCACAACCTCTTGTATTTGACATGTGCTTCAGCAGTGTCGTCTACAACCCTATTCTTCAGATTAATCCCTGGCTTGACACCCCTGCTATATCATCCACCAACCGTGATGGATAGAAATACACATTGCCGGCATGATACCGATCTAGCTCGATGGTATCTTTCTCCACAATGATCTTTTGATGCCACATGTGTTGTGCCTCAAACTTAAGGGAATGGTGTTCCCCTGGAAGTCTACTTTGTACTGAACCATTTTTGAAACTCGTGGTATAACCTGCTTCTTTCCAGCTTGCCTCATAACCCTAATATGAGCATAAGGATAGATCCCCCTCAATCCGATTAGCACTAGATGAGGATTATCTCTCGACTTGATGATGAATTCACTGCTAGGGAACCACTTGAATATCCAATGTACCTTGTCATCAGTTAGATTGCTGAAGAAATGTGCCCAGATCACAACATTTTCTAGTTGCACAAACCTGTTTGGGATAAAAGTCATTCTCTTCGGATGGTGATAGGCTATGTGGTCATTTCATGGTCGTCGCGGAAGATCTTGATGGTATTCTCCTCTCTGAAGGTGTTCCAACAACCATACTTGCAGTAACAGATTGCAACCCTCGAAATGCCTATACCCCTTTTTGCATCGGTCTAAAGCCCGGTACATATCAGCCAGAATCATAGGGACAATAATGTAAGTTTGCCCCTCAATCCCCTCCATTAAAGTCTTAGTGACCATAGCTAGGCGAATGCGGATCCTTTCTCCTTGTATTGGAAATACTAGCATCCCCAGAAAATAGACAATGAATACAAAAACTCGGCAGTGAGTCCAACCCAAAGAAGTGATGGCAAACTCTTCATGGTAAAGGCTATATGACTTGTTCTGCCTAAATCTAATGGTATGCAAGACTTCTTCAGACAGACTAAATCATCATTTTTCCTGAATCCCGTCATCCTCGAGAAGTGCATTTTTTCGGTACCAATAAACCAGGGCTATCCCATGGGAGCCCAGCGAAACCTCCTATTTCTTCTAAAAGGGGAGTCATTTCTATGTCACCAAAATAGAAAACGACTCTCTTCTCATCCCAGACCATGGTGGCAGCCTCAACTAATGCATTATTTTGCTGAATGTCTAATATAGAGGGTAAATTCTCGAGGGCCCTCTTCACATGGGTTTTGTCACTTGGAGCGAGATTTTCCCACCAATCCAGTAGCAAAGGTGGGATATTTTGAACCATTCCGAACCTAGGGACTTCGTGCCCCATTTCTGCTAAACAAATAGAGTTATCCCTTCCCCCTCTAGATTTGGCTATTTACATGTTAATGATCAATATATTGGCATGTTTTATCAAAATAATTCACAGATCGTGATTGTGCCATTGAGATTATGGAAATCCCAATGGACTTTGGACAAGGCTTTCTTAGAGAGTTATTACACGGACAACGTTCTAACCCATACTAGGTTTGGACATGATGCATGCACAATTAATATTAGAGTGGGGGTTTCTAGAAGAGTCTATACCGGTACCCTCAAGCAGACAAGTTGAGAGGGAAAGGCACGGAACCGTTGACTCCACCGTTGATCGACTAGTTTTACCGCAAATAAGCCTTTCCGAATTTAAAGGGTGATATAGGAAGAGCGCGGACACTCATCAAGTGCCGCTATGGTATTAATTACACACGAGTGGAATATGATGTGGAGAATGCTTTATGCAAAGATAAAATAGCACGTTGTCAAATATTTTGCATGATGAAAACAGTAAATGCAGTATTGAATAAGACGTAAAGACATAAAAAGAAAGAAAAACAAGAAAGAAGTTAGTTCGTGCGATATGGAAATTATAATAAGCAGACAAGGGAGTGAGGGTGGAGAGAGACATGATGTAGTAATTCTTAAAAAATGTCGCATGTTATGACCAAATTGAGCAGATATTTGCATGCGAATTCAAATAAAGGGAAAACGGGAAAAAGGGTGTATAGGTAGCAATAAAAGGGAAGCGTGAGTGGGATATTTATATAACAACAAAATAATACAGACACGTTTATCAGAGAAGACTAATTCATATAGACCACGCTCGCTTATGCTGTCGCGCCCCTTTTTATCGCAAAATCGGGTTTCAACACGTGGCAACTCTTTTAAGGAAGGTGTTAAAAGAGAGAATCGCCACCTAACGGGTTTGAGGTGCACTAGGACACCTATTTGCTAATAACTCAGGTTTAACCAGTGTGCGTCACCAAAGATCGGGTAAGGGCACAAATTACCTTGAAAAGAAGGTGTTAGGCACTCTTCGAGGTCCACAACTGTTGGTCCCTGCCGAACTCGAATTATATGAATTAGTCAGACAAACAAATACAAAGAAAGCAAGAAGTTAAGGAAAATTCATTATCAAAAGACTTTGAATAAATACAAATAACTGATTTAAAGACAAGATGGGGGGTCCTAAGTTTTGTAGCCTAAAGGATCACCCCGTGGAACATAAATAATACTTCATAACTCCCTCGAGATAGGGTGTTACTCGTATTATTCAAAGGGCACAAACTATCATCTTCTGCTACTTGATTACTATCTTTAAGTTGTTACCTGAAGTGTACTAATTGATTCTAAGCCGTACCTTATATGTGTACTACCCGTCCCATACCTATGGTCCCGGGGGCGTTTGGAACTCTATTTTGGGTGGTTCTAGACTTAACTTAGGTTGCTCAAAATGAGAAAACTAGGTGACATACAAAACAAGCTGGATTTCATGTAAAAGCAATTAAGAGCTCAAATTAGCCTCCACACTTAGACAACAAATGCATGCAAACAAATTAGGCGTTTGACAGTTTCAGAATTGAGATGAGTAAAAGCCATTAAGCCCTATAGACGTGGTTCTATATGACCTTGGAATTCAAACATGCAGGCAGTTTCATATGCAGGGTGCCATTTTAGATAAAACTTCTGAGCGACTACACAATTGCCTACTGATTGCAAGTTATAATCGATTAAACCTATAGACATGCTATCTAGGTGATTTACGCAGTAGTTAGTAGTGATACCCATAGAATACATTCAGAATTACTCAATTTGATCGTATAAGCATGCTTTTTACTAGTGGGACCGAAACAGTATTGAAAGTTCAATATTAGCACTTAAAAGCGAGTAGGATTATCCTATAGGCGGGATTTTTACAATTAGCGATTGAAACTGGTTTTAGCTCCTATAGACATGTCTCTTAATTAAGTAATTATAACAGTAATACATTAACCAATTACAACCCTGTAGGCATGATTTCTAAAATGCAGATTTGTAGAACATAAACTATCAGAACCCTATGGCTACGATATCTAATGAATATGCTGTAATGCAAATTGAGACGTTGGTCACTTTATTTCCTATAGGCATGATATCTAGAAAACATGTAGAAGCAGAATATGTTAAGATAATGAAGCACTTATAGGCAGGTTATCTAACACATAGTAGCAGAACATGTTCGAGCATATTAAACACCTATAGGCAGGATTTCTACCCGTTTCATGCAAATATTAAAAATAAACCTATTTTTCCAATTTTACTAACACCCCAATTGTTATTACAACATTATTACAGACCCAATGAGTGAAATAAATAATAGAATTACAAAATAGCTATAGTGGGCCTAATGCAGGCCCAAACTATACCCAGCCTAGCTAGCCCTTCAATCTCGAGTCCACATAGTTTTACAACAGCCTAGAAAATAATCTTCATAGCCAAAACCCAGTATCCAGAACTAACCAACAACCATTTACACAAACCAACTGGTTCATCCAGTAGGTGAAAGAGGGTAAAGTTGAGCAATTAGGAAAAATGACAAAGAACCTTGGACCCTAGTGTGTCAGAGTTCCCGAGGGCTTCAAGAACCCAGGGCAGAGCTCACACTAGGGAGGTTGATAGAGGAAACTTAGGGGGAAGGGCTTTGGCTTTCAGCCAACCCCTGAATTAGACACATAACAGGAAATAATCAGTGAAAATAGTAGTAGTGTAATAGGTTTGGAAATCATTTGCAACTTACAAGATAATCATATAAAGAGATCCAAAAGCAAATTAACACACTGTGTAAGGTGGCATATGATAAGGAACAAGGAACCTGGGATTGCATGTTAAAAGGCAATGGTATTAGACTATTAAAGACTAAGTAATGCAACCAATTTAGGACTTAAAGGATCATATTATACCAAACACATGAGTTAAACGTTATAATACAAACAGGAACAGGTAACATAGAGTGTATCAGTCAAGGCAGACTGGTTTTAAAGGATCACAAGTCATTAGGGGTACATATTGGTCATGGCAAGAACACATATAGTGGCAACAATAGTTATAGGAGCATACAACATTTAGAGTAGGGTCTTAAACAAGTTAAGGCATGCTAATAACATCAATTGGTCATTAGAAGTTCAGGTGTAAGCAGAGAAACAAAAAATAAACCATATAGTCAAAGCAGAACATTTGAATTATCAGCAACACTAAACTAAGCATGCTTCATTCTTTCCAAATTAACTAAGCTAGGTGCAGAGACATTATTAGGCTAACAATAATAGGCAAAATTAGGCAGAAAAGAGTTTAAGAAATACATTAAATCATGCAGTTTCAAAACATGCTTAACATAATAGAGTAAACAGTGCAACGACTTAGAAACTGACCAGTGATTATTTGATAAACAAGGAAAAGTATTGCAGTAAAGACCTAGAGCCCTGAATGTGTCAAGTTCCAAGGGTTTCAAGAACCCAGGCAGTGCTCATACCCAAGAGAGGTCAGGAAAAGTAGAAGTCCGGTGGCCTTGGCTTTCAGCCGGCCAAGAGCCAAACAGAATAGGATGGTAAACAAGCACAGAGTAGAAAACTTCAGTTTTTAGTGAGAGAATAGTGATTGAAGTTCTTGTCTAAAAGGGGATGGGGAAGGGTTTATATAGTAGTAAATATTGAGCAACAAAAAAGGAAACCCAGTAATTTAAGTAACTATCAAAGTAAATAATCATGCAAATTGATCTGAAAATCAATTTTAAGAGAGAAATCTGGAAACCCTAACTTTTAAAGAAAGTGAAAAATCGGCAGAATCTAAACAAAAAATCAAACTCACACAGAATAGGATGAACATAGACAAAATAACACTCAAAATAAGAGATTTGGACCAATTTTGGTTCGATTTGAAGAGGTCTGTAAACCCTAGTTTTAGGGTAAGTAAGAATCAACAAAAATACACAAATATTCATACTCACAAGAGAACAAAGGATGAACATATACAGAATAGCAGAAAAATCAGTGATTTAAACCTATTTTGGTTCGATTTTGATGAGATTTGCTTACCATGTTTAGGTAAGCAACTAGCTAACACTACAGACGAACAACCAGTAGTGAGAGAAGATAAATAAGGTAAGTGAATCAACAATTGATTCCATTTTAGAGCCGGATTTGGAGAGGTTGAGAGAGAGGCGCTAGGGTTGGAGAAGATGATAGTAGAGAGGATCCTGAGGCGGTGGGTTTAGGAGGAATGGTTAGGGTTTGGGGGGTAATGGGTTAATTAAAGGGAGGGAAATAATGAGGGCCGTTGATCTTGAGAGATCAACAACCAGGATTTAAAAAGTGAGTGGGGCGGGTCGTGGAGACGGGGCACCGACCGGGTCTTGGGCTTGGGTGGACTGGGCTATGGTTTGGGTAGTTTTAGGTCTGAATTTGGTTTTAATAAATGGGCTATTATTTAAATAAAAAAATAACAAAAAAATTATAAAAAATGCTTTAATAAATAAATAAAATGATTAACAATAATAATTTAGTAATATAAAAATGTAAAAGTCTATTTTGATATAAATAGTGTAGATAAAAAGCAATTATATATGTATATAGGCTATTATTACAAAATTAGGTAAATAGCTTAAAAAATGCAAACATAATTATACGAAATAAAGTAAAAATATTATGAAATATATATGAGGATGCAAAAAAATAATTTTAATGATTAAGTCATCGCAAAATAATTTGAAGGGATAATTAATAATTATTTAAGTAATTTAATTGCAGAAAAAATTAATTTAATGCTCTTAAAATTATGAAAAATTATAGAAAATACCTGTATAGATTTGAAAATTAAATAGTGATGCGAAAATTATGTTTTGAGAGTGTATATATATATATATATATATTTAAAAAATATGAGGGCAAAATTAGGTATCAACAACGCCCACCATGGGGCTAAGGATAATAGTGATTATTCGGTGTTGATTCTGATAATACATATTATTTCACGCTTGTTCTTGTCATGTATTTTTGCATTCATATTGAAACATGTCAAACTCACAAAATGCACCCGTGCGTGGTGATAATGGTCTCGGGTTTTATGGGGAGAACGATAATATAATTGCTCCAGGAGCCGAGGTGCCACCGGTTAATCTCGGGGAAGCACTAGTTGCCTATCCAGTCGATGTCAGTTCGCACGTTGCTTTAAATGCTAACCTGGGCACGGACCCACGCAGGGAAGGCCGAACTGGTGACCAAGGTACATAGGGTATAGGAGATGGAGTGATTAGTCTCTAGGTGATATTCGAGATGCTACAAGATTAGCAGGCCGCTATCGCTCAGCTCCAAAATTAACATAGAACTCCGAGTGGGTTGAGCCGGAAATCACTCCCCGTACCGAGCCAGTGCTAGAGAAGTCGAATGGTAATGGATGAGGGACCGATCCTGCAGTAATGAAAATGCTCGAGTAGCTCGCCAAGAGAATCAAGTCAGGAGAGAAGAAAATCGAAGCCAATGATAAAAAAGTGGAGACATACAACTCTCAAGTTGATCAGATACCGGGGGCACCGCCAATCTTGAAAGGGATGGATTTGAAGAAGTTCGTACAAAATCCGTTTCCTCAAACTGCGGCTCCGAAGCCTATTCCAAACAAGTTTCGTATGGCAGACATACCCATATATAATGGGACCACAGATCCCAACGAGCATGTTACTTCATATACATGCGCCATCAAGGGTAACGATTTAGAAGATGATGAGATCGAATATGCACTGTTGAAAAAGTTCGAAGAGACCCTTTCGAAGGGAGCAATGATTTGGTATCACAACTTGCCGCCGAATTCCATCGACTCATTTGCCATGTTAGCAGATTCTTTCATAAAGGCACACACCGGGGCTATAAAGGTCGCAACAAGAAAATCGAACCTTTTCAAGGTAAGACAAAGGGATAACGAAATGCTGAGGGAGTTTGTATCCCGATTTCAAATGGAACGCATGGAGGTTCCAATAGTCACAGATGATTGGGCCGTTCAAGCTTTCATCCAAGGGTTGAACGAGTGGAGTTTGATAGCATCATATTAGTTGAAACAAAATTTGATCGAGTATCCAACTGTAACTTGGGCAGATGTGCACAATCGATATCAATCGAAGATCAGGTTCGAGGATGACTAATTAGGAGCCCCTTCCGGTTAAGTATATCCAAACAAGTCAGTATTTAAGACCTAGAGGGATGTCGATAGGGAGCCAAGGTCAAACAGAGAATGATATCAACCATAAATCGCATATGGAAGGAACAATGGTTCAAGACGCAATTCTACCCGGAATGATAGAAGAAGTGATCGAGGACAGAATTCTTGGATACTTATGAGCAAAGGTGGTTTTGATAAGTATGCCGATCCAATAGAGGCACCTCAGTTATCATAATATAACTTTAGCATTGACGCATCGGGCATTGTATTCGAAATCAGAAGAATCAAAGATACTAGGTGGCCCAAACCCATACAGACCGATCCTTCCCAAAGAAACCCAAATTTGATGTGCAAGTATCATGGCATGCATGATCACATGACCGAGGATTGCAGACAATTAAGGGAGGAGGTAGCCCATCTATTCAATAAAGGCCACCTTCAGAGTTCCTTAGCGATTGAGCCAAAAATCATTTCAGAGAAAGGGACACCAATAGGAAAAATGAACAGGAGGAACCCCAACATGTCATTCATATAATCGTCAGAGGGGTTGACATCCTACAAGGACCCATATTCAAACGCACTAATGTATCAATCACTATGGAGAACGAACCCGAGATTATGTGCCCGAAGGCTCCTTATCATTCAACGACGAAGAAGCAGACGACATTTCTTAGCCCCACGATGACGCTATGGTAATTTCTATCTTATTAAATAAAGTTCAAGTTAAGCGTGTTTTAGTGGATCTAGGTAGCTCGGCAAATATCATCCGATCGAGGGTCTTGGAGCAGCTCGGCCTACAAGATCAAATCGTGCCCGCAACTCTGGTCTTAAACGGCTTCAATATGGCTAGTGAAACAACTAAAGGGGAGATTATTCTACCAGTGAATGTGGCTGGAACCATTCAAGATACCAAGTTCCACGTGATCGAGGGTGACATAAGGTACAATGCCCTAGTCGGAAGGCCTTAGATCCACATTATGAGGGCAGTCCCTTCGACTCTTCACCAAATGATGAAATGCTCGACATTAGATGTAAAGGAAATGTTTGCGGTCGACGAGGTAACACCGGTATCAACCTCAAAAAGGTCAAACATCAAAGGTAAACAGGAAGCCAAATAGCAATCACAGCCACCAGCCTCGACTGAATTAGGGAAGCAGGTGATAGAAGAAGAGAAGGCGGATTTTCTAACCCCTTAAACCTTTATTGTTCCCGAAGATTCCGACGCCACCAAATCAACGGTTGAAGAGCTGGAACAGGTTATATTGATCGAGTACCTGCCCCAGCAAAAGGTATACTTGGGTACGGGATTAACTCCCAAACTCAGGAAAAAACTTATTCAATTTTTTATTAATAAAATAAATTGATTTCCTTGGTCCCATTTAGACATGACAGGGATCCTACCAGAAATAATGACGCATCGATTAAGCTTGTACCATAGGTTCAAACCGATGAAGCAAAAGAGAAGACTCCAGTTATACGTAAAGCATACATTCATAAAGGACGAGGTAACTAAACTTCTCAAGATTGGGTCCATTCGGGAGGTGAAATATCCCAAATGGTAAGCCAATGTGACTTAGAATGTAGTCCTTAAAAAAGGGAACAAACTTAGAATGTATGTAGATTATAAAGATTTAAACAAGGCATGATTCTTTTCTACTGCCTAACAGCGATCGCATGATCGACGCCACGACTGCCCACGGGATTCTCACTTTGCTCGATGCCTATTTCGGATACAATCAAATTCAAATAAACTCAGAAGATTAGGAAAAAACTTCATTTATCACCAAGTATGGAACATATTGTTATAATGTAATGCCCTTCGGGCTAAATATTGCAGGAGCAACTTACCAACACCTAGTAAATAAAATGTTTGAAGAACAAATAGGTAAGTCAATAGAAGTTTATATCGATCACATGCTTGTTAAGTCCCTGTGCGCAGAGGACCATTTGGCTCATTTGCAGGAAACATTTGAGATTTTGAGGAAATATAACATGAAGCTCAACCCCGAGAATGGTGCTTTCGGGGTCGGTTCGGGCAAATTCTTGGGCTTCATGGTGTTGAATCGGGGGATCGAGATCAACCCCGATAAAATCAAGGCCATCGAAGACATCACCGACGTGGATAGTGTAAAAGTCGTGCAGAGGCTGACTGGATGGATAGCTGTTTTAGGATGATTCATCTCGAGGTCGTCGGATCAAAGCCATAGATTTTTCTCTCTACTCAAAAAGAAGAACGATTTCACCTGGACTCCGGAATACCAACATGTATTAGAGGAATTAAAGCGATACCTATCGAGCCCACCACTACTTCACACTCTAAAGGTAGATGAGAAACTTTACTTGTACTTGGCAGTATAAGAAATCGCGGTAAGTGGTGTCCTAGTTCGAGAAGAGTAAGGTACGCAGTTTCCCATATATTATGTAAGTTGAACCTTAGGAGAAGCAGAAACTAGATATCCACACTTAGAGAAATTGGCACTTGCACTGATAAATGCCTCTAGAAAGTTAAAACTGTACTTTCAGTATCACCCCATATGTGTGTTAACCACTTACCCACTTCATAATATTTTTCACAAGCCCAAACTATCGGGCCAATAGACCAAATAGACCATCAAACTCAGTGGGTACGATATCGAGTATCAACCGCGAACAACCATCAAGTCTCAAATTTTGGCGGACTTCGTGGCTGATTTCACGCCAACCCTCGTACCTGAAGTTGAGAAAGAACTCTTGTTAAAATCAAGCACATCATTGGGGGGTATGAAACCTATTCACAGATGGTTCTTCGAATGTGAAGGGGTCCGGGCTAGGCATCATTTTGAAGCCGCCCACGGGTAGCACTATTAGGCACTCTATCAATACTTCTAGGTTGACTAACAATGAGGCCGAGTATGAGGCCATGATTGCAGGTCTTGAGCTAGCTAAAAGCTTGGGAGAAGAAGTCATTGAAGCCAAGTATGACTCTTTATTGGTGGTGAACCAAGTAAACAAAACCTTCGAAGTTCGATAGGATAGAATGCAAAGGTATTTGGACAAGCTGCAGGTAACTTTGCACCGTTTCAAGGAATGGAATTTACAACATGTACCTCGAGAACAAAATAGTGAGGCCGATGCACTTGCAAATTTGGGTTCATCGGTCGAGGAAGACGAGATCAGCTCGGGGACTGTCGTTCAACCCTCGAGATCTATAATCGAGGAAGGTCATGCTGATATAAACTCTATAAGCTTAACCTAGGATCGGAGGAATAAATATATTGAATACTTGAAGAACGGAAAGCTCCCATCGAATCCTAAAGAGTCGAGGGCCTTACTAACCAAAGCTGCTCGATTCACTTTGGCTGAAGATGGAACATGATACAGAAGGACATTCGATGGACCATTGGCAGTATGTTTAGGACCAGGAGACACCGATTATGTTTTACAAGAGGTCTTTTAAGGCACTTGTAGGAACCACTCTGGCCTCCAATCGTTGATTCACAAAATCATTAGAGCAGGATACTACTGGGATAGCATGGAAAAAACACTAAGGAGTTTGTTTGAAAATATGATAAATGTCAAAGGTTTGCACCGATGATCCATCAACGCGGAGAACAACTTCATTCAGTCATATCCCCATGGCCATTCATTAAATGGGGGATGGATATTGTTGGCCCTCTGCCAACGACCCCAGGTAAAGCTAAGTTTATTTTATTTATGACTGACTATTTCTCTAAATGGGTTGAAGCACAGGCGTTCGAGAAAGTGAGAGAGAAAGAGGTTATAGACTTCATCTGGGATCACATCGCATGTCGATTTGGGATACCCCCCAAAATAGTGTATGAAAATAGAAAACAATTTATCGGCAGTAATGTAACAAAATTCGTTGAATATCACAAAATAAAAAGGATATTATCAATGTCGTATCACCCTAGTAGGAACGGACATGCCGAATCGATGAACAAGACTATCATTCAAAACTTAAAAGAAAAGGTTGAACGTCGCTAAGGGAAAGTGGAGAGAAATTTTACCCGAAGTCCTTTAGGCATATCGAACAACATCAAAGTCCAGTACGGTGGCAACTCCGTTTTCTTTAGTATATGGCTCTGAGGCCTTGATTTCGGTCGAAGTCGGGGAACCTAGCCCCAGATTTCGACATGCAATAGAAGAATCAAATCACGAGGCTATGAATACTAGCTGCGAACTATTGGATGAAAAACGAGAAGCTGCACTCGTTCGGATGGCTGCGCAAAAGCAAAGAATTAAGAGATATTATAATAGAAGAACCAACCTTCGTCACTTCGGAATTGGGACTTAGTTCTGAGCAAAGTCACCCTCAATACTAGAGACCCGAATGAAGGGAAACTAGGCCCAAATTGGGAAGGACCATATCGGGTCCTCGTTGCATTGGAAAGGGATCTTACAAACTTGGCACAACGGAGGATGAATAATTGCCAAACAATTGGAATATATCACTCCTCAAACGGTATTATTGCTAAGGTATGAATTCCCACATTTCCATTTGTATTTGATACTAACTTAATTCAGGTGTTTGATCAAAGACGTCAAAAACTCTTCAGCACGAGGACCATAGGTTTTAAAGCACGTGTTGCACTCTTTTTCCCTTAGATCTATTTTTATACCAAATGGGTTTTTCCATCGAGGTTTTTTACGAGGCAACAATTATTTACTACCTGAGGAAAATCCAACAATAGATAAGGCTTCTTTACAATCAATCTCGAATACTGGGGGGAATCAACCTTGGATATTATATTTTTTGAGGAATGTAATTCGTGTCAAAGGATCTCGATAGGGAAACTTTGTAATGGGCCAAATAGCCAAATGAACAGTGTCTATATAGATTAGTCGAGCCCCGACGGCAAAACATGTACGCATGTATAAATTATTTCAAGAAGCATTCTTTCTATATCAAACATATTGTGTCTCAAAGAAAATTTTCTACTATACGAGCTCCATACTTATGATTTTGTGAGAAGTGGCTCAAGGTCCAAGCGCAAATATGCCTCGAACACTCGGGGACTGTCGTCAATAATTGACATATCCGAGTTATCTAAACTCGAATTCGTAAGACTTCAAAGAGGCACCCCTCGATCTATAGGCCAAGGCCATCATTCTCGGGTACTAACACTTCGAACAAGTTCGAAGTGTTATTGGGAATAAACCCAAGAGGCATACCCAAAGGCTACAACCAAATTAATGCGGCTCGGAGACATCTGATTCCGCAATACAAATAGGCCTTCAAATTCTTTGAAAAATCGGTTAAAAAAGGCTACCCTCAACAAATAATCAAAAGGGATCAAATAAGATTAGCCCTTAAAAAACCTTATGAGGTATCAATTTATCTTAACACAAACATGCAAAGGCACAAAAAGCAGAGGGGTTTCAATCGACTTCGAACCCTCAAAAAATCCAATGGGTAAAAAATAGATGCTAAGGCATAAAGAAATATTTACTAAGTATTTTAAGCCAAAAAGGGGAATAATAAACATCTTTTAGAGGCCTTATCGGCCCAATCTAAAGAGCCTAAGGACCAATACACTTAGAGTTCGAGATCTTGTTCTCGCTCCATCCGAACCTAAGGGTTCGACTATTCCGAGCCCAAATAAAAACTGACTTGACTATGGTTCGGGGACTCATTATTATTCGACACAAACCCTAAAGGGCCTATGATTCAAGTTCTAAACTTATTCGAACTCGACTGTGGTGACTTCAAGGAAGCCACCCAAAACCAAAATCTCGAACACACCGTTCAAAGCATAAGATTGTGCTAAAGTTTTACAAGGCAAAAAACGTGTTTGTAGATAAAAATTGAGAAGGCATTCAAAGGGGAAAAATTCTTTATATATATATGGGAAAAAATATGTACAAGGGACTGACGTGGGTCTTACAAAAAGAAAAGGAAAAATAAAATCCTAACTATGCCAGAGGCTGATTTCTCCCTCAAGGGTAGCTTCTCCTTCGGGCCCCTCATCGTTATCAGAGCCGCCTTGGCTGCCTTCATCGTCATCATCATCATCGGAAAAGACATGCAACCTGGCATCAGTTTCAAGCGCCTAAGATTGAGCTATCCATTTGGAGAGGTCAAAACCTCGAGCATGGATTTCCTCGAGGGTCTCCCCTCAGGATTGGCACTTTGCCAAGTCATTGCTCCATCACTCTTGATTAGAAGACTCCCTTAGTTGCATTTGAGCAGCCTCGGCATCGGCCAGGTACACGACTATGGACTTGTGAGCCACGATCTTCATTTTCTCGACCTCCCCCTTGGCCTCAGCAAGCTCAGCTTCAAGCTCCTCGATCCTTTTGGCCTGGGCTGAGCTTTTCTCTTTAATTCTCCGAAGTTGGACCTCGACCGATGATAGTTTGGCCAAGGTAGCCTATTTCTTCGCAGTAAGGCGGTTCATGTTCTTCTTCCACTGATCACAGTCAGCTTTGATTTGATCGACTTCCCCTCGGAGAAATTTGATCCTTTCCAGCGTTTTTTGCAACTGAGATATTGAAGTATTAGCCTTCAGAGTTGGGTCTAGTTTGTACTCTTTCAAAAGGATAGTTACTTGGTCGTTGTCGCACCCCCATTTTTCCTCGCGGAATCGGGTTCATGACATTTTGGGCATGGGACAACTCATTCCTTTTGGGAACAAGGTTTTCATTTTTGAAGAGTCGCCACCTAACGATTTTAAGGTGCGTTAGGGCAACTATAAGGTTCATCTACAACCACGTTTGATAACCAGAGATAGGGTAAGACCTTGAAATTATCCTAAGGGGAAGGTGTTAGGTACCCCTCAATGGTTCCCGGCCAGATAGTTTCTATGTGAATTTGTGCAATTAGCAAATAGACAAGTAGGGCTCAAATAATAGGGGATTTATTTTTAAATGCACAAGCGTTTGAAAACAATTATTGAAAGGCAAAATTTTGAAAAGTTTACAATCTAAAACATGCTTATGAATGTAAAGGGGGGTGTCCTAGGTTTGTTTGTAATATGGATCACATCAATGCAATACCCGATATGACACTCCTCAAAAGAGGGGCTACACGTAGTATTAGCGCACCGGTCATCATATCCATATCTACCCTTTCCCGCCCTGTAAAGTTAATTAAGCGAAGGTTGGTCTCGACCCCTATTACATGTTGTTACCCGTCCCTTCATATTAGTCTCGGAGGAATTTAGGAATCCTATTCCTGTAAGAAGGAGGTTCTAGGCAGACCCTCAGGTTTAAAGGGAAAAAAATACAAAAGCGACATACAAAAACATATAAGACTGCACTTAGGGGGAACATATAAGAAAGTAGAAGGCTCAAGTATACCTCCACAAATAATGCACATAGATAGCATGACTCATACACAAATAAAGTCTGAATTCAGAACCCTAAAGCAGGGTGTTTATGTGATAACATCAGAACCAGATTTATTACATGACTCAGAAAAGAAGTTCGAATCAGGTTTGCCTACTGATTTTAACAGTTGACAATTAAACAAAGGCAGTTCTAATTTTATCTAAGTTATTACCTAAGGCTTGCCTAGGCATAAAGCAAGATGCAGTAGTTATTCAGAATTATTCAAAGATGGTTTGGAGCTTATTTTGTTACCTAAAACATGCTGTTCTAGTAGCAGAGGTTGTTGCCAATTTTATTCAGAAAACATCACAACGTGAAAATTATTACTTACTATCTTTTCATGAATCAGTAACTAACTAGGCGTTTTAAACAAAAATGCAAACAAGATCCTAGAACATGATATCTAATATGCACATACAAATGGCAGGGTTGCTGAAAAATAGAGTCCTTAAGACATGATTTCTAAATGTACACAAGAGTTGCAGAATTGTTGGAATACGACTTTATGAATAACAGTTTTTTATACCAATGTTATTATTGCCCTAGGAGCAGGATTTCTAAGTGATAGACATAAAACATAGATTAATGAATGAGATGCTGAAGCAAGAAACATGAATCCTAAGAATATAATTTCTAATGTACGTATGAATCCTTAGCATGGTTTCTATTGCACAATTAGGAATATAAACCTAATGAGAGGTTTTCTACCCTCAACAAATTATAGCATGCATATTTCCCCATCCCTTTTCACTAGCCAACCCAATACTTATTTACAAATTATTATAGACCATGTGATTGAATTGCATGAGAAATGCAAAATGAGAAGTTACAACTATAGGAAGCCTGATTCTGACTTCCTCTCTGAGTTATGTAATAAACCACCTCAAATGCCAATATTGTTCCGTAGCCTTTCTCATATCTGGGCGCGTTAGAGTTCCCTAAGGACCTCAAGGGATCCCGGAAAGTGCTCACACCCAGATTGCATAACCAAAGAGAGTGAGAGCAGTTTGGAAGGGCCAACTCTTATGTGTCCAAGTTCAAAGGGAGATCTAGGGTCCCAAGGCAAGGCTCACACAAAAGGGGCAGAACCTAGTAGCCTAAGAGTGTATGTGAGAGTGCTTGACGTATATTTAAAGGAGTTGAGTTGGAAAACAGTTTTGAAAATAGCATGTTTGAAATAAGTTTGTCAAACAGCAGAAGAGTTGCTTAGTAGAAACAACTTTTTGAAAGGGAAAGGGGATAGGAGAAACAACACACACAGAACAAGTTCAGAGAGGAGTACATGCTTCAGTAATTACAAACAGGGGAGTAAGGGCTGGGGACATAGAGGACCCAAATCAGAAACACATAATTAGTCATGAATTAGGATTAATCAAGTACATTGGGAGAATACTTATTGAGGGACATAAACAGGAACAAGTAAACATGCTGATTACATTTTGAACCAAGGAGGGCAAAAGTTTAAGCATGTCGAGTAAAACAGTAAAGAAGAAGTGCAATTTAATAGCATTTGCCATTAAGTCAGTGAAGAAAGAGACAAGGATTGACAAACAAGGGAACATATAGAGTTGAGTTTCAGAATTTGAAATAGGAACATACCAGTTGAAGAAGCAAAGTGCAGAAAAAAAGTAAAGCAATCAAAATCCCACAGTCTAGCCTTGGCTTTCAGCCGGCTAGACAAAGCCGTAACACAAGTAGCAGAGAAAGAAAAGAGAGTTTGAGTGTGTATATGTGTGTTATGAACTAGTTGTTCGTGTGTTTAAAAAATAGAGAGTAGAGTATTTATAGTTTTTGAAAACAGGTAAGAAAAATAAGGTAACAAGTACTGACTTATCATAATTATAGAAATAATGCAAATTATAATCAATTAAAGATCGGGACTCCCTTCAATTAAGGATTCATAGTTCAAACGGGTATAAGTTGTATCAAATAAGGAAAGGAATTGCTTGTGAGAATAATTTTACCATAATAGGAATAGTAAAAACATGTAGCATGTAATAAAGACCAAGTTCAGAATGGTTTCAACATAAGGAAAGTACACGTTAATTAATAGCACATAAACAAGGTAGAGTACGATTTGATTCTAAAAATTAGTTCAAAGAATCACGGATGAAATTGAAAATCACATGGAATCAGTACTAACCAAGGAAAGTATCACAAAAGTAAGGAAGCAATTTCGAAAAATCAGTATAGAGTTACAAGGAAAATACGCAAAATCAAAGTTGTAGGTTTAAGGGGATGACACAGAATCACCATAAATTATGTGAACAATCCGTAAAACAAATGGTCGGACCCATAAATGACACAGGTTTGGACAAAATCAAAAAAACCTTAAGAACAAATCAAAACAGGAAACACAAGAGCATATAGAACACACATAAAGCCCAGAATATTCATGATAGTCATGCAAACACACCGCAAACAAATTCAAACTTCGAATCGAACGCAAAAGTATTAGGGTTTCTTGACAAAAATGAATCGAGCCAAAAGGAAAGACTCAGTGTAACGACCCGACCGGTTGTTTTGAGCTTTTGCGCTTTGATCGCCAGTTATCGGGCATGAATTGCCGCATGTTATGTATTATGACTGATGTAGATCGTTGGTTTTGGTTTTCAGAAAAAAAAAATCGGAATGAATTTGAAAGAATAGTCTCAGTTGAAAACTTTGAATTTGAAAGGTTTGACCAAGAGTTGACTTATGTGTAAATGATATCGGATCGGAATTTTTATGATTTGTCTAGCTCCATTAGGTGATTTATGACTTAGGAGCGCGATCGTAATTGGTTTTGGAGGTTCGGTGTGGAATTTGGCTTGAATTGGCGAAAGTAGTATTTTAGCAATTTCCGGTTGATAGGTGAGATTTTGATCCAAGGGTCGGAATGGAATTCCGAGAGTTTCTGTAGCTTCATTATGTGATTTGGGATGTGTATGTAAAATTTCATGTCATTCGGAGGTGATTTGGTCAGGTTTTTGATCAAATGCGTGTTTCGGAAGTTTTTGGAAAACTTAGGCTTGAATTCGATGTGAATTGATGGTTTTGATGTTGTTTGAGGTGTTTTTTTGATTGAAAAAAAGTCTGAATGATGTTATGGGGTGTGTTGGCATGTTTTGTCGGGGTCACACGAGGCTCAGATAAGTTTTGGAAGAGTTTTTGGAAGATTTTTGCCGTTTTGAGCATAAGCACGTAATGATCCAAAGGTCCATTTTTAGTTCTAGAGATTGAAATTTGATTTCGAGACTTCTGGAATTTTGATAATGAATTATAGGACTGATCTGGAAAGTTTGGTCTAATTTCATCAAGTCGCGATTGGGTTTTTGACGCGAAACATCTGTTAATTGTTTAACGAGCGAAATGGATATCGCACTGAGCAAACGAGCTCCGAATTGAGTTTCGATTGAAGGACTACGTTCGTATCATTATTTGTAACTCATAGGAACAAGAATCATCGTATTCAGAGTTCGTATGGTGGAGTTAGAGCCTTTTTAGTAAAAATAAATATTGCTGGTGCAGAAGGTTCTGGTGTGCACCTTTAGCGACCAGATTTGGCACCTTTAGCGACCGGAAAGGTCTTTTAGTGACCATAATGGGCTTTATTAGTGCTGTTCTATTTTTTTTTAGCTCATTTCACTTTTTTCTTGTGAAAGAACACGGCTTGGGGCGATTTTTGAGAAAGAAATCATGGAAAATCTTGAGGTAAGTCACTTGTGATCATTTCTACTCCATAATATTGAATTATCATCGAATAATCCGACTAGATTACATGTTTTTGAGGAGTAAATTGGGGATTTAGGCCTAGAGATTTGAAAATAAGATTTGAAGATTTGAGGGTCGAGTTGATTTCCGATTTTGGTAAATTTTATATGTATAGACTCGTGGCGAGATAAGGAATCCGTTGATGTTAATTCTTCTGAATTTCGAGAAGTGGGATCGGGGCTCGGGTTTTGCCAAATTTTGGAATTTTGATGTTTTTCAGTTATTTTCGATTGGGTATTGTTCCTACAGCATAATGTGACATATTCGTTCTGATTTTGGATAGATTCGACGCACGAAGAGATCAATTCGAGAGGCAAGGGCATAACGAGCTAGACTTTTGGCCATCTTGAGGTGAGTAATTGATGTAAATGATGTCCTGAGGGTTTGAAACTCCAGAATTTCACATCGTAACGCTATATTGAGGTGACTTGCACGTCGGATAACGGGCGTGGGGTAGAGAACCATTGGGAATTGTGACTTGGTCCGTCCCGAGAGATGTTTTTACCGTGTTTTCTACTTGAACTAAATTGAGAATCATCCTTACTTAGATTTGATTGTTACATTTGGGCTTCTTGCCAATTATTTGAATCCTTCAGGGATTGATATCACTGTTTTCGCATATTTTGCATATCATTTGATCTCAGTCCAAGGTTTTAAATACTGTTTTACAAACTCAGCCATCTTTCTAAGATTTGAAAACTTAAATGATATTTTGGGCTGAGAACTATTGTTTTACGAATGCCCAAGGGGCTTATGATGATTTCTGTACTGAGCATGGATTGGGCTGTGCGCCGCAACAGTGTTACATTGATATTGAGGTCGAGAGCCTGGTTGATTACATTGATATTGAGGCCGCGAGCCTGGTTGATTACATTGATATTGAGGCCGAGAGCCTGGGTGATTATACTGATATTGATATGAGGTCGAGGGCCTAGATTTGATGCCACGAGATGGCTTGATATTGCGCTTGGGCTGTAGGAGCCCCTCCGGAGTCTGTACACACCCCCAGTGAGCGCCGTCGACGATAAATAAATATGGATGGTTTGGGCTGCACGCCGCAGTGGGTACCATAGGGTACCGTCATATGCATTGCATTGCACTCATGCATTTATTCCTTATCTGCATTATCTACCATAATAATTATGTGCTCTTATTTTATTGACTGGTTGCTTCATACTGTTTTGAGCCTAAGGGGCTGATACTATTCTGAGATACTGAGCCCGAGGGGCAGATTTTTACTTGTTGTTTTGATATTGAGCCCAAGGGGCAGATTTCTACTCGTCATTTTACTGCCAAATTACCTGTTTTACTGGTTTAAAAGAAATTTCACATGATGTTTCACTGAATTATTATTGTAAATGATTTCACTGCTTCTGTATAGAATGTTGTGTGCCTTAAAGTGTTTTCTTACCTTCAGTCATTATTTATATTTATTACTCACTGGGTCGGAGTACTCACATTACTCTCTGCACCATGTGTGCAGGTACAGGTATTCTTGAGGCATAGAGCGAGTTTTCTGCTGTTCAGTTTTCATCGGAGTTATCGAGGTAGCTGCATGGCGTTCGCAAACCCGTTTTCTCCCTTATCTTCTGTTATTTATGATATCTTCAGACTTTGTTCCTAATTTCATACTTTGTAGAATTTTAGTAAACTCTGTAGTAGCTCATGACTTGTGACACCCCGGTTAGGGCTGAGTTGGGTTGGATTTTCGTATTTTATCTATACTTTCCGCTATTGGATATTATTAAACCGTGCTTATACTATAATTGTGTTAATTAATTGTCTTAAAAGGTTGAATTGGGTTGAATGGTTGGCCTTGACTTCATGAGAGGCGCCATCACGACCAGGTTCGGGAATTGGGTCGTGACACTCAGGTAATGTTTAAACATGCTAAAAATCACAATTATCAAAAAGAAATAGTTTTTTGCAAAAGGGTTTTGAAACCCTAGTTTGAAAAATAAAGAAGCTGTCTGAAATTGGAGAAAAATTTGAGGAAAACATGTGAAAGCCTTAAAAAACCCATAGGTCCATCGCAGATCTAAAAAGATCGTAAGATTTATAACTAGGTTTTTCAGAAAATAGCAGAGACGAAGAAAAAAAGTCGGTCAAAACCCATGGATACACCTAGATCGAAGACAAATCTAAAGAGAAGTAACAAGTCTCAAGAGCTAGGGTTTCAAAGAACCAAAGAAGGATGAGAGAACATAAGATCGTTACCGGCTTTAGCCAGAAAAGCCATGGATCTGACTCGAACGGCCATGGATGGCCGGAAAAATACCATGGATAGAAGTTGAGCAAGGCATGGACTAGTTTTCTTTGAGATCTTTCCACGAAATCACAAAAGCGGGCCACCAGGAGACGTAGGAGACAAGTACACATCTCAAACAGCCATGGGAGTCCATGGATTGAGTGAGGATCGAAGGGGATTAGGGTTAGTTTAGGTGGCGGCAACTAGGGTTTGAGTTAGGTTTCAGAGAGAATTAGATAGGAAAAGAGATTCAAGGGCGGCGGGTTGGTAGGGAATGAATTAGGTTAGGGGGTCGTTTGGGTTTAATTATGGAAAGGGGAATGGGGACCGTTGATCTGAATGATCAATGGTCAAGATCGAATGGGGTAGGTGGGGTTTGGGCTTGGGTCCGGTGGGTTTTCAATTGGGTTGGGGTACAGTTTTTTAATTAAAATTGGGCTGGGAATTGGGTCTTGATTTGGCAATAATTGAAATACAAAAGGGGTTGTTATTTAAATAGCCAGTTTTTCCTTTTTAATTTATAAAAAATAGTAAATAGTTTCTGACAAAAAAATTGAAAGTACTAAAGTGATTTATAATGCCTAATTAACAATTTAAAAATACAGGATCCGATTTTATGCCTATAAAACACAATAAAACCTTAAAAAAGCTAATATTACAATTATATGCAATTTAACTTTAAAAATACTAAATATAATTGTAAAAATATGTAAAAATTACTTTACCCATATTTTGGCATAAATATATAAACACCATAGATAAATTATCAAAACAATAATTTTGGAAATAATTATTGAGGATTTTATGGATAAAAGGAAGAAAATAAATCAATTTAAACCTATAAAATTATGGGAAAACTAATAAACACCTAGACATGATTATATATGCATATATATGCTATTTTGAAGTTATTTTGCATACTGATAATATATAGGAAAAATTTGGTATCAACAGCTGCCCCTCTTTACTCGGGAAGGATGAAAGAGTTGTCGGGTAAAGATATGATGACCAATTTTGACCGAGCAAAACGGTTTGAAGAGGTTTAGGCCGCACCCTATCTTCTGAGTTGCCTATATATCCCTGGTTTTATAGGAATCAGGCCATATGTAGTTTAGGATTCCTCTGCGGAGTATACCGATGAGGCAATTTTAAGAACGGACGCAACGTCTAGGGCTGGTTGAGTGGACAATTTACAGGAATGGTTAGATTTGATATGGCTGTGGGAACTAGAGCGGGATCACTCCTATCGGGATGACTGTTGCTCGCCGTCTTACCTGCAAATAAGCAATACAAGCATATATTGTGCGTATATTTAGACATGATGCAAATTCCCGTCGGACAATGAATGTTGTTTTCGGACGATGAGGATAACGTCCTTAGACCATGATGTCCTAGGCCATGCAGCGTATGATAAAAGATTTGAAGGCCATGAAATGATGTTCTCGGGCTATGAGGATGGTGCCTCCAAACCATGAAGCCTTTGAATAATGATATGCAAAAGATTGAAAGAGATCCTCAGGCCATGACATGGTGTTCTCGGGCTATGAAGATGGTGCCTTCGAATGATGATGCCTTTGGATGAGTTGGCGATATTTCAGCCCATGGAGGATGCAGTAGTATGATGCAGACAAGACAGAGCTTAGTTTTGAGAATTAAAGGGCAGAGCTTAGCCCGTAAGAGAAGTGAGATAAATAGTGCTTAGTTTTGAAGAAAATTGGTGGCTGAGCTTAGTCTCGAAAGGCAGAAAAGTAGCCTTATGCAAAGCTGCGAATGCAGGTGGAGGTAGAGCTTAACCTTGGAAGGCAGAATGATAGACTTATGCAATGCAGATGCAAATGGAGGTAGAGCTTAACCTCGGAAGGCAGAATGGTAGCCTTATGCAGAAATGCGGATGGAGATAGCGTTTAGTCTCGGAAGGCAGAATGATAGCCTTATGCAAATTGGAAGGCAGAATAGTAGCCATATGCAAGTTGGAAGGCAGAATGGTAGCCGTATGTAGATTGGAAGGCAAAATGGTAGCCTTATGCAGATTGGAAGGCAGGACGGTAGCCTTATGCAATGTAGGTGGAGACAACGTTTAGTCTCGGAAGGCAGAATGCTATCCTTATGCAATGCAGGTGCAGATGGAGACAACGTTTAGTCTCGGAAGGCAGAATGGTAGCCATATGCAAGAAATAAGATAACGAATGACAGTAGAGTTTTCTTAGCTGATAGTAGATTACGGCGTTGTGATTACTAGGAGCATTGTGACATACGGGACATCCCTGGTGTCTGCTGATAGCAAATGTTGGCAAGTGCAACAGTTTGAAGAGTCGTATTCTTGAACAATGTTTGTTCCATGGGCGTACAGTATGTTTAATGATTTCGCAATCCTAGTGCCAGCATCCAAAGAAAAATCGTGAGTTTTGTGGGGGGGGGGGGAGGGTGGAGGTTATTTCGTACCCCCACTGGCTTTGCTTGACTCATTCGACTTTGATCTGGCGATACCGTCTGTGTCGTTGGGGTAGCGTTGCTAAAAAAAAGCAGTTTCAATAATAATCATGCAAGATTTTGTAAAAGTATGACATAAGTGTATAATTAAAAATAGCTTTTAGATGAACCGATGACTGTGACGTAGCTCAGGACATTGCAACCTCTTCCTCCTCAAAATTCTGCCCCAGTTTGATGGGTTGACGTTTCTGACTGTTGCTCGTGTGGCGATCTGCTGAAATTACTTCGGAATTTTGAGGGTCCTCCTCAAAATTTTGCCCCAGTTTCCAATTGCGGGGGAAATGAAATTTTTATTGAATTGTGACCGAACCTATAGGGCTGCCTACGTATCCCCTATTAAACGGGAATCAGGTCAGGCGTAGTTCAGTTACATCATATAAGGAAAGCATAGAGATTACACATAGTAATGTTTGACTGCATCTGAATTAATCGGCTTTGTCCAGACTTCTCCATCCATTTCTGCAAGTATGAGGGCTCCTCTTGTCAGTACCCGGTGAACCATATATGGACCCTGCCAGTTGGGAGAGAACTTTCACTTGGCTTCATCTTGATGCAGGAAAATTTTCTTTAACACCAGCTGTCCCGGTGTGAACTGTCTTGGCTTGACTCTTTTGTTGAAGGCTCTGGACATTCTATTCTGATAGAGTTGACCATGGAAGACTGCATTCATTCTCTTTCCGTCGATAAAGGCCAGTTGCTCATAACGACTTTTTACCCACTCTGTGTCGTCGAGCTCAGCTTCTTGTATGATACTTAGGGAAGGAATTTCTACCTCAGCGAGAATGACAACCTCTATACCGTAAACCAGCATATAGGGGGTTTCCCCAGTTGATGTGCAGAATGTTGTGTAATACCCCAATAGAGAAAATGACAACTTCTCGTGCCACTATTTATGCTTCTCTATCATTTTCCTCAATATCTTCTTGATATTCTGTTGGCAGCTTCTACAGCTCTATTCATATGAGGCCTATAGGCTGTGGAATTCTTGTGTCTGATCTTGAAAGTTTCATACATAGCCTTCATCAAGTTGTTGTTGACCATTATCAATAATGATTGATTCTGGGATTCCGAAGCGACAAACGATGCGGTTGCGGACAAAGTCTGCCATAACTCTCTTAGTCACTGCTTTGTAAGATGCTGCTTCGACCCATTTGGTGAAATAGTTGAGGGCTACTAGGATAAACCTGTGTCCATTGGAAGCGGCAGGCTCAATTGGTCCAATAACATCCATTCTCCAGGCGACGAACGACCACGTTGAGCTTGTTGTGTTGAGCTCACTC
Source organism: Nicotiana tabacum (assembly GCF_000715075.1). Taxonomy (NCBI): domain Eukaryota; kingdom Viridiplantae; phylum Streptophyta; class Magnoliopsida; order Solanales; family Solanaceae; genus Nicotiana; species Nicotiana tabacum. Next base: position 69,447,727 of record NC_134090.1, on the reverse strand, counting down.
AGAGGTACCTTTATCATGTCTGCATGAATCAGACAGTGATGGCATTTTCGGGCATACTGGATGCAGTCTATTTCCATAGTTGTCCAAAAGTAACCGGCCCAGAGTATCTTCTATGCTAAGCCAAAACCATTCATATGTGGACCGCAAGTCCCAATATGAATTTCCTCTAGCATCTTGGATGCTTCCTTTATGTCGACACATCTTAATAGTCCCAAATCAGGAGTCCTCCTATACAGGATTCCTCCACTGTGAAGAAGTTGTTGGACAATCTCCGAAGTGTGCGTTTCTGAGTAGGATTTGCAAGCTTCGGGTACTCTCATTTAGCCAAATATTTCTTGATAACATGAAACCAAGGCTTTCTATCTGCTTCCTCTTCAACACAGGCATAGTAATCTGGCTGATTATGGATTTTTACCGGAATGGGATCAATGAAATTCTTGTCTGGATGCTGTATCATAGATGATAGGGTAGTCAATGCATTGACGAACTTATTCTGGATTCTGGGAACATGCTGGAATTCCGTCTTCGTGAACCTCTTTCTTAATTCCTGTACGTGATGCAGATACGAGAGTATCTTGGAGTTCTTGGTTGCCCATTCTTCTCGGACCTGATCTATAAGTAAGTTTGAATCTCCAATCACTAGCAGCTCTTGAATGTTCATGTCAATGGCCATTTTGAGTCCTAAGATGCAGGATTCATACTCGACCATATTGTTGGTGCAGGGGAATCTGAGTTTGGCAGACACCGGATAATGCTGACCAGTTTCTGATATTAGGACTGCTCCTATGCCAACTCCTTTGGAGTTTGCCTCTCCATCGAAGAACATTCTCCAACCGTCATAGGATTCTGCAATGTCTTCTCCTATGAATGATACCTCTTCATTAGGAAAATATGTTTTCAGGGGTTCGTATCCTCCATCCACGGGGTTTTCAGCAAGGTGGTCTGCCAGTGCCTATCCCTTGACCGCTTTCTGAGTTTAAACAATGTTGAACTCACTCAACAAGATTTGCCACTTGGCTAGCTTGCCGGTGGGCATGGGCTTCTAAAAGATGTACTTCAAAGGATCCATCCTTGATATGAGATATGTAGTATAGGCACATAAGTAATGTCTCAGCTTTTGAGCTACCCAAGTCAAAGCACAATATGTGTATTCCAATAGAGAATACCGGGCCTCGTACGAGGTGAACTTCTTATTGAGATAATAAATGGCCTTCTCCTTCCTCCTCATTTCATCGTGCTACCCCATAACGCAGCCGAAAGCTCCATCTAACACTGCAAGGTAGAGTAATAAGGGTCTACCTGGCTGGGGCAGGAGTAAAACTGGTGGTGTTGATAGGTACTCCTTGATTCTGTTGAAGGCCTTTTGGCAGTCATCGATCCATTTGGTAGTGGTGTCCTTCTTCAATATTTTAAAGATTGGCTCACAGACAACTGTAGACTGTGCTATGAATCGGTTGATGTAGTTAAGCCTCTCCAATAAACTCATCACATCCTTCTTGTTCTTTGGCGGTGGTAGTTATTGAATGGCTTTGACCTTTGATGGATCGAGTTCTATTCCTCGGTGGCTCACAATAAAACTAAGAAATTTCCTAGCAGAAACCCCAAATGCACACTTTGCGGGGTTTAGTTTCAAGTTGTATCTCCGCAGTCTATTGAAGAACTTCCTCAGATCTTCCATGTGGTCGGTGGCCTTCTTGGACTTGGTAACAACATCATCTACATATACCTCTATCTCCTTGTGTATCATATCATGGAAAATGGTAGTCATGGCCCTCATATAGGTGACCCCTGCATTCTTTAGGCCGAATGGCATCATCTTGTAATAGTACACTCCCCACGGCATAATGAAAGCCATTTTCTCAGCATCTTCCTCATCCATCCAGATCTGATGATAACCGGCAAAGCAATCTATGAATGACTGTAGCTCATGCTTGGCGCAATTGTCATTCAGGATGTGTATATTTGGTAAAGGGAAATCATCTTTCAAACTGGCCCGATTGAGATCCCGGTAGTCGACACAGACTCTAACCTTCACATCCTTCTTTGGCACTGGAACAATGTTGGCTAACCATGTCGGAACTTCTACTACCCTGAGAACATTAGCTTTGATCTGTTTGTTGACTTCTTCCTTGATTTTCAAACTCATATCAGGCTTGAACTTTCTGAGTATGTGCTTTACCGGTGGACACATTGGATCGGTTGGCAGTTTGTGAGCCACAATAGACGTACTCAGACCAGTCATGTCATCATATGACCAGGCAAATATGTCCTCATACTCCTTTAGAAATTCTGTGTATTCTTTCTTCTCCGATGGTGATAGGTAATGCTAATTTGTGTTTCCTTGACGTTTTCTGTATCTCCGAAGTTGACAATCACGGTCTCATCCAGGTTGGACTTAAGTCTGTTCTCAAAGTTCTCAACTTCTTTGACAATCTCGTCACATATGTCATCTCCCTCTTAATCCATGTCCTTTTGTTGCGTTGTCTCATTGCATGTCACAGTCATTGGTTCATCAAGATAAATAATAGTAATGCTGTATTTGTAAAGTAAGGAGAGAAAACGATAGCAATAAATATTAATTCATAAGAAAAATCAAAAATATTTTTGATAAATTGAATAACTATTTTCAACATTGAAGGTCTTATTGCGGGAATCAAAAAAGCGAAAAGAAAATCATTTAGTAAAAACAATGAATAATGCTTGTTTTAACCTTGCTACCCCGAGGCACGTCGGGATTTGGTTGTCCTGATGGTCCAATTCATGAGATGTGCCCCTCTGCTCATAGCCTGTATGGAAGAGCCTTCCTCCCCCTCCTCCTCGAGAACTACACAACAATCCATATCATTATCCTCCAGAAACAAGTTCTTTATCGCTGCAAGTGCTTCTTCTTCTTCATCTGACCCATAAATAATGTCAGCCTATTGGAAAGTCTGCTCTAGATGTGGTATCGGCTGCTCTAGTGGATAATAAGGACCGCGCCATGGTGGCGACCACTTATTGAATTCTTCCTAGGTGTATTCATATCCCAAACCGAAGGTAGTGCCGTGTTTCTTGAGTTTTATGGACTTAGAGATTCCTTGGAGGTTCTTGCCGAACCCTTTGCCAGGTTCTTACCCACTTCAATTCAGTATACTCTCGATTTTGCTATCCCACCATTTGTCTTTGTCGATAGCATTGACCCGCTCAACGTGGCTGTAAGTTTCTCCACCCAGCTTCCTTCTCCCCTTGATCGCTGGAATGGTGTGGCGACTGTATATAAGGTTGCTACCGTCACCGTGAATGATCACTTCCTAGTGATTCCATTCAAACTTTACTGCCTGATGCAACGTCGATGCCACGTCCCTAGCAGCATGAATCCATGGTCGTCCCAACAGCAGGTTGTAAGATACTGGTACATCTATTACCTGGAAATCGAACTCTAACCAGGTTGGTCCCATTTGCAAGCATGGACTAATCTCACCAATGGTGGACCTTTGGGAACCGTCGAAGCTTTCACATTGATTGCTCCGTCTTTTATCTTATACAACCCTTTACCCAACTTCTTGAGTGTTACCAATAGACAAATGTTCAGATTGGAACCTCTATCGATCAGGATTCTGGTGATGAAATAATCTTCGCATTGTACGGTGATGTGCAGTGCTTTGTTGTGCCCCAACCCTTAAGGTGGTAGCTCGTTCTCATGAAAGGTGATCTTGTGGCTTTCCATCACTTGTCCTACCATATTAGCCATTTCCCCGCCAGTGATGTTACTCGGTACGTATGCTTAATTCAGCACCTTCAATAAAGCATTCTTATGTGTTTCAGAATTTTGCAACAAAGAAAGAATGAGGATTTGTGCTGGCGTCTTGTTTAACTGGTCTATGACCGAATATTCCTTGGCCTGTATTTTCCTCCAAAGGTCATCCGGACCTGTCTCAATGAGGGGTGGCCGATTGGAGGTCTGCTTGCTTGATTCAGCTAGATTCTTAGGGGTATAGACTCTACCAGTTCTTGTCATACCCTATGCTGCAACAGTTTCTTCAATCGTGACCTTGACTTTCCTTTTAGCCTTAGCTGTATAATCCCAGGGTACAATATTTTTATAGAATGGTGTCATGGTATACACCGCCACTGGGATTGGCGCGGCAATCCTCACTCTGAACGGAACATGTGCTTTGGGTGGCAAGACTGCAACCTCAAATGTTGCAGGTGCATTTGCTGGAGACACGAATTCAACCTCAATTGGTGCCAGTGTCTTTGTGGATGGTTCCGCTTCAAACTCAAGTGGTACAGACATATTTAACTCAATATCCTTAGATGGTTGGATCTAGACTATGATTGGATTGAGAGTGATTTTTGGTTTCTTTGGGTCATCACCTTCTGCGATCAACCCGATTGATCCCTCGGGGTCCCAGTCATACTCTATTTCAATCATGTGGATGCCTCCACCCTTATGGTCTAGCAGAGGGTTGTTGCGGACATTTGGAGTGGGTTCCTTTGACACAATAATCTTGTTATCAATCAAGGACTGTATCTTGTCTTTCAAGGAGCGACATTCATCGATGATGTGCCCTTTCTTGCTGGAGTGGTATGTACAGGACTTGTTTGGGTTAACCCATTGAGAAGGATTCTTAGGGGTTGCAGAAAGGATGAGGGTGACATAACCAACAACTTTGAGCCTCTCATACAGCTGGTCGATGGGTTAGCGATGGTTGTATATTGTTTTGGAGGTCTGCGATCAAAATTAGGTCGGGGTCTAGGGAAATTTTGGCGTGTAGGGGTGATTGATAGTGGGATGGTTGAGCATTATAAGTTTGGTAGGCATGAGCGGGTTAGGAGTATCTAGGTGAAATAGGTTGATATGTAGGAGGTTGAGATGACTGATAAGTTGGTGGCGGAGCTTGGTATGAGGGTGATGGTGCTTGGTAATTTGGGGTTGGATGGTATGTGAGTGGAGGTGTTGGGTAAGCTTGGTATTTGAGAGGAGATTTGGTCCTTTTTTCAACCATCACGGCCCCTACGTCCCTTTTCTTGGACACACCACCGGATTGTAAAGCCTTATTTATAGCTTGCAAGGCCTTGAAGTTTGTAACCATACAACTTTTGATACCTTCTTCAATTCTTTCACCTAATTTGATAAGGTTCGAGAACTTGTGGTTCTCAATCATCATCAGCCGCTCATAGTACTGCGGGTCTTGAGCCCGGACAAAGAACTTGTTCATTTGCTCCTCTTCTAAGGCGGGTCTGACCTTAGAAACTTCGGACCTCCAGCGAGTAACATACTCGCGAAACGTTTCCATGGGCTTTTTCTTTAAGTTCTGGATATAGAATTCGTCTGGTGCATTCTCTGTATTAAACCTGAATCTGTCCATGAAGTCAGACGCCATGCCTACCCAGATTGACCACTTCTTGGGATCTTGGCTGATGTACCAAGATAATGCATCTCCTTTCAAACTCCTCATGAGCAGCTTCATGCAGATCCTTTCATCATTCCCCACTCCAACCAGCTTGTCGCAATATGTCCTCAGATGGATCCTTGGATCACCCGTACCATCAAACATCTCGAACTTAGGAGGTTTGTACCCCTCAGGTAGTTCGACATCAAGCTATATGCAAAGATCCTTATAGTTCAGCCCCTCGATTCCTTTGCTTCCCTCAATGCCTTGAATTCGGCTGGTCAATTTCTTAAGTTCCTCGGCCAAGTTCCTGATAAGCAGATCCTTTTCATCAGACTCAAATGTGCATGAAATAGGTTGGGTGGGGTGTGGCATGGTCTCTATGTAGATAGGAGTGTTATGGTGACCTGGTGTATGGGTGTGGAAATGGTCGTTTGTGGAGTTTTGAGGTTCTAGGATGAGTATTGGAGTGTTGTTTGGGGTATGAAAGGTGTTACATTGGTTCTTTAGTGGAACAAAGTGATGGTGAGGAGCGGGATGATTATGTTGTTTTGGGATATTTTGAGGAGGAGTAAGGTTTTGAGTGTTGGGGAAGTTGATATCTGGGGTGCTGAGGAAAAATGACAGGCTTGCCAGATTCCGAACCTGATCGAGCTCTTCTTGGAATTTCAGCAGTTTCTATTCAAGTTGTGACACATTCTCGTTTGGAACCCGAATACCCTGGCTATAAGTGACCTCTACCCGTTCAACTCTGTTCTCCTTCCTGATGTTGTTCAAATCTTCCATCTTGCCTTTGTTCTTGCTTTTAACAGGACTAAGAGGAGGAGTGGGTGCAGGGCCCCTAGATCTTCTGAAATAAGATGACGATGCCAGAATGCACGAACTAACCTTTAGGGAGGAGAATAAGGAGGGGAATAATAAAACAAAAAAAAATAGTGAGGATTATAAAAAGTATTGCAATATTTAAACACATAGTGCGGGAATGTAAAACGCGTCCTAATTTGGGAACCTTTTTGTGCCCGAGGTAGGCCTAGCAACAAATTGATTTGGAGAACTTAGAATGCTAAATGCCTCATTTTATTGATAGAAATAGACGAATCTCAAAATGACACTAAATAAACAAGAAATAAAAGTCACTAATGGCCATTGGCCTTATTACATCCATAAAGCGAAAAAGATATACTCCTATCTACTTGGTCCCAGAAGGATCTTCCCCAGACTCGACATCCTTGGCTCCGTCAAACAGCTTCCCCAATTCGTGAAGTCCCAACAATAGGTATGCTCTGGCTAGATGTCCGCCTTCGGTCCCTTCAGCCTCTTGATAATCTTCAATCCTTTTGAGAAATTTTCTCTCCAGTTCTACTATGCCTCGCTCCAAGTATCCTAGCCTTTTGTTGGCACTGATAGCCATGTCCTTCCACTCCTCAATCAGCTTCTAGTTAGATTCTTGTATCTCTCGGTGTTCGCTCTTGCATACATGGATCCTTTTGCATAGCTGGTTGTAATTGACTTGCGCCTCAGCCTTTTCATCTATAATTCTATGAGCTCGAACGAATCCTGGCTGGCCTAGACCATCATGATTATCTTCCAACCAACTATAATAGAAAGGGGTACAACCGGCATGATATCTGTCTGGCTCGATGGTGTCTTTTCCCATTACGATCTTGCAGTGCCACATATGCTGGGCTTGGCCCTTGTAGGGACTATCATCATTTTGGAAGTCAGCTCTGAAATGGCTCATCTTGTCGACCCTGGGTATAACTTGCTTCCTACCAGCTTGCCTCATAATTCGAAGAGGGACGTAAGGGCAGGTTCCTCTTAGACCAATCAGGATCTCGAAAGGTGCATCCTTGGATCGAGTGATGAACTCTTCTATTGGAAACCACTCGAACATCCATTGAACCTATTCTTCAGTCAGATTATCAAAGAGCTCAACCCATTCTTTGGCACTCTCCAGCTGAGCGAACATGTTGGGGATATAATTCATTCGCTTTGGATGGTGGAAAGTGATGTGATCATCCCAGTCCCTCCGCTGAATTTCTTGTTGGTATTCGCCCTTTTGGAGATGTTCCATGAGCCAAAGCTGAAGTAATAGATTGCAACCTTTGAAGTGTCTCGCTCCTCGTTGACACTTCTCCAAGGCTCGGTATATATCTGCGATGATCATGTGTACAATGCTGAACATCTGCCCACCAATCCCTTCCATTAGGGTCGTGGTTACTATATCCAGCCTAGAATGGATTCTACCTTTCTTCATTGGAAACACAATCAGACCCAGGAAGCAAAACATGAAGACGAACACCCTACAATGAATATATCCCAAGGACGTGATGGCAAACTCGTCAGGGTAGGTACGATAGGATTTGCTGTGACCGTACCTTTCATACAGGTAGTCAAAAGGAATGTATGATTCCTTCAGGCATGTCAATTCTGCATTCTTCTTCAAACCCATCATTTTCAAGAAACCCTTGCCTGTGCGGTTCTCACGCATTAGCAAACCCGGGGTTTCCCATACTAGACCAGCCAGTCCTCTTATCTCCTATAGCAAAGGTGTCATCTCAATGTCCCCAAAGCGGAACACGACCCTTTCACAATCCAAAAATAATGTAGCAGCTTCTATGATCATGTTGTTAGGCTGGACCTCCAGGAGGGATGGTAGATTACCCAGATATTTTCTGATGAGGGTTTGGTGACTAGAATGTAAATCTCTCCACCAACTTAGCATTCTCGGGTGGATATTGGTGACCAAGCCGAATTTGGGGACTTCATGCCTCATATTTCTGCAAAACAAACAAGATTAGGACCTTACCCCCACCAGACTCGACTATATAATATAAACAATTAGCACGAAGCAAATAGATATATAGAACGTGATGACGTCCGTTTGGGTTTAGGGAAACCTAGTGGACTTTTGGACAGGGCTATCTTAAAGGATTATTATTGTCACGCCCCAAAAATCGAGGAGCGCGATAGGCGCTCAATCGAGTAAACCCAACTGAGCAAGCCTGCTGGGGTTCATTCTACCCAAACTAATTCACAAACAAGTAGGAGATGGACTCCATTAATCATACCTAGTAAGTATTTCATTAACAACTTCCATTTCATTTCCATTAGAAACTTAAATCATAATTATCAAAATATTACAAGTTTTATAAATCATTGCCAAACATCAATATTTCTACTTTAATTCCAATAACCGACACTACCCACAACCTGTCTACGAAGCCTCTAAATTCAGCTAAAGAGTAATGTAATATAGAAATGTCGGTAACAAGGCTCCAGCTATACTTCAAATATAAAGTACATGATGAACAGATGAAACAGGACCCTGAAACGAAGTGGGGCTCACTAAGTCAGCTGAAAGGATGATGCGACACTAGCTGCGACCAACACTGCCTTCTATAGAAACACCTACATCCATTTAAAGACGTAGCTCCCCCAACAAAAAGGACGTTAGTGCCATCAAATAGCACTAGTATATATAACTAAACACCATCTAGTTAGAAAGAACTTTCATACGAGAATAAAGAGGAAATCATAAAGACAACAAAGTTTCAAATAAGCACCATGTCAACAATATAAGGAGGTTCACATGATTTTCACATATTTCTTGAAATTTTAGATTGGAGCATCCCACACTGTTGCATCATTATCCATATTACCACCGCTTCTGTGAGCGGAGTCCGATCACGACCCGATCGGCTAAGTCGTCTCCCCGAGACGTTACCAGTATTTCATTCACACTTTCTAGTTTCAATCATCAATACATTACCACCATGTGTATATATATTATGGCGTCCGATCACGGCCCGATCGGCTAAGCCGTCTCCCTGAGACGTTACCACTTTCTATTATTCATCTCACACCAATCTTTGGCTACACATATATTAGTTTACCGGCGCTTGGGGCCACAATTTCCACATTTTATAACTCACGTTTCACATTGTTCCCATTTCCAACATTTACCTTGCCACTTAAAGTCATAGGCATATACAAAAGCAATTTAAGTCATAAGCATAGAAGGAAATTCATCAAGTTTGGCATGTTAGTTCCAAAGTAACCTTGGCATGACAGTTAGGCATTTAGCACATAAATCATGTTCTCCACACATCTTCCATTTACAAGAATAGCACATTAAACACATAAAGAAGTACTTACCACATACATTTTCACAACATCAATTCACTTAACATAACAAGCATTGCATCAGTCACGTTTCGAGCTTACAATACTTACACGGGCACCATGGAAGCTCAATTTCTAAGAGGAGGGGGTTTTAGCCATACATACCTCAATAAAGCTTTTCTCTAATTCTTATGAAATTCCGGGACTCTTAGCACTTCAATCTATTTTATAAGAATTACAATTGAAGCAAGAATTAGAGACGAGAGTAAGATTCTAGCTCGTTTGAGCATATTATCAAACACAAAAAGGTGCATTATGATCTTAGGTCCCTTGTGTAAGTGATTTCTTCAATGTTATACTCCAACAGTTATCCTTTTAGTTCTCATCTTCCTTATACCCCATTGTCCCTTATGCATGCAAGACTATTAGCCCTCTTACCCAATAACTCAATTGTTAAACACCTATTTTTAAATAGAACCCCAAAATTACAGATTATGGAACAAGTTCTTACCTCTTTAGGGTGAATTCCTAGCAACTTTCTTGACAATCTTCAAGATTTTGGGGTAAGATTTAGGTGGGGATTAGATGAAGGTCACCCCTTCTCTCTCCAGAACTCATTTTCTTACTCTATTTTCAGTAAAAATGACATAGAGTAGATAGGATGGGGTGTTTTAATGGAATAGGGTCAGGTTTTAAAAATTAGAAAATAGGAGCCCCGAGTCAGATCTGCGATCGCATTTACGATCGCAAAGTTGACATGCGGCCCGCATAATGTACCGCAAAACTGCTCCCCAAAACCTGAACACACTCTCTGGGTATGTGGCAGGGATGCGGTTCGCATACCCGTTCTGTGGTTGCATAATGCACCACAGAACTGCCCCTTACAAAATCCCAAGGGAATTATGCAATGACTATGCGGTCCGCATATCGGTTATGTGATCGCATAATTGACCGCATAGTTGACCTCAAATTTGACCAACATACTGACTCACTTTGCGGCGACTATGCGATCCGCATACCTGATATACGACCTCATTTCCGACCGCAGAATCGCACTTTTCTGGAAAACATTATTTCTTGACTTTTTTTGTGCATAGATCAGTCCAAAAGGGTTCGAACCACGGCGAGCAATAATTTTATGAATTTCTAACACATGTTCCTAACTTAACACCACGAGATTCAGGTTTTTGAGCAGAAATCTTCACGGGGCCTTACATCCCCCCTACTTAAGATCATTCGTACTCGAATGAGGATCAAGGCTCACTTATTCGGAATGTTTATGCAACCTCAGCTTTTCACAACATGAAACATATCCACAACCCTAAATTTGGTTAACTCCCTAAATTTCCAAAAATTTCTCCAGAGTTTCCTTTGTAACTAGGCCTATCTACCCGTCAGAGGGCCCCTGATACATATCCTAATAGCATATACATGTTCCATAGACACAATATAACTTGTACAACACCAACCATGGCCACATAGACAATACATATAACCAAAATAGAACAGTTTTACATAGATCAAGTCAAAAGATAAGAGTTCATAAGAATCAAATGCATAGAGGCTATTTACATGACTATTCAAACAAATGTGGGTACTTCTTTCTCATTTCTTCCTCGGCTTCCCAAGCGGCTTCCTCGACTTGCCGGTTCCACCATAACACTTTTACGGAGGCAATTTCTTTATTCCTCAACTTCCAGATTTGCCTGTCAAGAATGGCAATGGGAACTTCTTCATATGACAATTCTTTATTAACATCAATAGTTTCAACTGGCACAATAACGGGCGGATCTCCCACTACCTTCTTCAACATAGACACATGGAAGATAGGATGTACCAAGGACATCTCAGGTGGCAACTCGAGCTTGTATGCCACCTGACCAATCCTCTGAATGATTATGTACGGTCCGACATACCTCGGACTTAATTTACCTTTCTTTCCAAATCGCATGATACCCTTTATGGGTGAAACCTTAAAAAATACCCAATCATCCTCCTTGAACTCCAAATCTCTATGACGCACATATGAATAAGATTTTTGGTGACTCTGAGTAGTTTTCAACCTTTCTTTAATAATCTTGACTTTCTCCATAGCCTGATGCACGAGGTCTAGCCCTATCAATTTAGCTTCTCCAACCTCGAACCACCTAATGGGAGATCTACATCGCCTACCATACAACGCCTCAAATGGCGCCATCTGGATACTAGTATGGAAGCTGTTATTGTAAGCAAATTTTATGAGTGCAAATGGTCATCCCAACTACCTTTGAAATCAAGAGTGCAAGCACACAACATGTCCTCAAGCGTCTAAATAGTCCGCTCCGCTTGCCGGTCGGTCTGAGGGTGGAAGGCTGTGCTAAGATTTACATGCGTACCCAAACCTTGCTGAAATTTCTTCCAAAAGTTGGTAGTGAATTGAGACCCTCGATCTTAATGATTGAGACTGGAGTGCCATGCAACCTGACTATTTCTTTGATATATAATTGAGTATATTGTTCCGCCGTGTCGGTAGATTTCACTGGCAAGAAGTGTGCTGATTTCGTGAGCCGATCCACGATCACCCAAATTGAGTTGGACTTGCGCGGAGTGCACGGCAACCCTACCACAAAATCCATGTTGATCATCTCCCATTTCCACATTAGAATTTCTATGCTTTGAGCCAATCCACTAGGTCTTTGATGTTTGGCCTTCACTTGCTGACAATTTGGACATCTAGACACAAAGCCCGCCACATCCTTTTTCATGTTATTCCACCAATAAACTTCCTTAAGATCATGATACATTTTTGTAGAACCTGGGTACACAGAATACTTGGAAGTGTGAGATTCTGCCATGATCCTTTCCTGAAGACCGTCAATATTCGGAACACATAGGCGGCCTTAGTACCGTAGGGTACCATCATCCATGCCAAGGGAAAAAGCTGTGGTCTTGTGTTTATGAATCCCCTCTTTCAGTTGTGCTAACAATGGATTGTTGAATTGCTTCTCTTTCACTTCCGCCACAAGTGATGATTCAGCCCTATTCTGCACAATCACCTCTCCTTCATTAGAGTCCGCAAGGCGAACTCCCAAACTAGCCAACTAGTGAACCTCCCTGGCCAATGACCTCTGATATGCCTCTAGGTGCGCCAAACTTCCCATAGATTTTCGACTAAGAGCATCCGCTACAACATTAGCCTTTCCTGGGTGATAGAGGATATCAATGTAATAGTCCTTGAGTAACTCTAGCCATCTTCTCTGTCTCAGATTCAACTCCTTATGTTTGAAAATACATTGAAGGCAATTGTGATCTGTAAATACATCCACATGGACCCCATACAAATAATGTCGCCAAATCTTTAGCGCAAACACCAGTGCCACAAGCTCTAAGTCATGAGTGGGATAGTTCTTTTCATAATTCTTGAGTTGCCTAGAAGCGTAGGCTATAACCTTGCCGTGTTGCATTAACACACACCCAAGCTCGATCTTGGAAGCATCGCAATATACCACAAATCCCTCTGTACCCTCTAGCAGGTTTAACACCGGCACTGTAGTCAGTCTTGATTTCAATTCCTGGAAGCTCCTTTCACAAGCATCGGACCACTGGAACTTAACTGCTTTCTGGGTAAATTTAGTCAATGGAGAGGCAAGAGCAGAAAACCCCTCCACAAACCTTCGGTAGTACCCAGCCAAACCTAAGAAACTACAAATCTCTGTTGGAGTCGTAGGCCTAGGCCAATTCTTTATTGCCGCAATCTTTTGAGGATCAACCATAATTCCTTCCCTGGAGACGACATGACCCAAGAATGTGACAGATTCAAGCCAAAATTCACACTTCAAAAACTTAGCATACAATTGATGTTGCTGAAGGGTCTGCAGAACTGCCTTGAGATAGTTAGCATGATCTTCTTGTCTTTAGGAATATACGAGAATATCGTCAATGAATACTATCACAAATGAGTCTAGAAATGGCTTGAAGACTCTATTCATAAGATCTATGAAAGCTGTCGGGGCATTTGTTAGCCCAAAAGACATTACAAGAAATTCAAAGTGCCCATACCGAGTCCTGAAAGCTGTCTTTGGAATATCCTGCTTACTTATCTTCAATTGATGATACCCGGACCGCAAGTCAACCTTTGAAAAACACACAGCACCTTGCAATTGATCAAACAAGTCATCTATTCTAGGAAGGGGATATTTATTTTTGATTGTAACTTTGTTGAGTTGCCGGTAGTTAATACACATCCGTAGCGAACCATCTTTCTTCTTTACAAACAATACCGGTGTGCCCCACGGTGACACACTCGTCCGGATGAAACCCTTTTCTAGCAAATCCTTCAATTGTTTCTTTAGCTCTTTCAATTCCGCCGGTGCCATTCTGTAAGGTGGAATTGATATAGGCTGCGTGTTTGGCATCACATCAATCCCAAAGTCAATCTCCCTATCTGGTGGAGCCCCATGGATCTCATCTAGATAGACATCTGGAAATTTATTCACAAAAGGTACGGAATCAAGGCTAGGTGCCTCGGCATCGGTATCCGTAACATGGACTAAATGATAGATACACCCCATTCTTGATCATCTTTGCGACCTTAAGGTAAGAAATAAACCGACCTTTAGGCACTACATTACCTCCCTTCCATTCAACCACGGGCTCATTAGGAAACTCAAGCCTTATAGTTCTAGTTCGACAATCAAGCTTGGCAAAACATGAATAGAGCCAATACATTCCTATTATTATATCGAAATCCACCATCCCTAGTTCAATAAGATCGTCCATGTTATTCCTACCAAGCACTGTGACAACACAACTTCTATAAACTCGAGTAGCCAAAATTGACTCACCAACCGGAGTAGATACTGAGAATGGTTCATGAAGATTTTCTGGTTTTATCCCAAATTCCATAGCAACAAAAGGAGTAACATAGGACAGGGTGGAATCGGGGTCAATAAGTGCATACACATCATGAGATTGGACAGTCAGAATACCTGTAACAACATCTGGGGAAGCCTCTGCAGTCTGGCACCCACTTATAGCATAGAACCGACTGGGCCCTCCTGAACTCTGTGAACCACCCCTTACTGCACCTCACCCTGCGGGTGCTGGGGTACCTCGAGCTGGAGAGGGGGCTGAAGATGTAGCAACTGCTGAAGCGGATGAATGTGCTGTGCCCCTACCTGATCCCTGGAGAGATGCATGACATGCCTCTGAATGTGGCCCCTCATCCCTCATCCATAGCACACGGGTAACTCCAAGTAGCAAACCCATGAATGCATCCTCCGGCACTTGGGGAATGGGGACCTCTGCTGCTGCTGAGCTCTCTCTCTCCTAACCGACCCTACTGATAGGATCCTCTATAGCCCTGACTGGGCCTGAAATGACTCCACTGCTGCTACTGACTGGGCCCTGATGGAGGTGCACTAGTTGAAGACTATGAAATAAACTGGGACAGTCCTGATGATCCTCCTCGAAAAGCTGGTCTTCCCCCACCTAGTGATTCACCCATGTTACCCGTAGACTGGGTCTTTCTGTTACCCTCTCTCTCCATTCTATTCTTCAGTTTGCGGTTCTCTGTGGCCTGAGCAAAAGCCACCATCTTCCCATAATTCATGTCAGAATTCAAGGCAACTATAGAACCCTCATTAATAGTCAAAGGATTAAAACCCTGAACAAACCGACGCACCCTAGCCTCCATTGTGGGCAACATGTGAATATCATATTTGGACAAGCGGGCAAACTCCATGTGGTACTCCCACACACTTCTGCTACCCTGTTTCAGATTTTTAAACTCTGCTGCACGGGCTTCCCTTGTCTCAGCAGGCATAAAATGATCTATAAAGGCATCAGCGAACTCACTCCACCTCGCCGGAGGGCTCCCCTCATCACGGAAATCTTCCCATAACTCAAACCATGTATAGGCCACCCCTTTCAGGCGGTAGACAGCCAACTCTACTCCCTCTGTCTCAGTTGCACGCATGACCCTGAGAGTCTTGCGCATCTCATCAATAAAATCCTGAGGGTCCTCTTCTGGATTGGCACCCGAAAACACTGGAGGGTCTAACTGAAGAAATTTGTTTACCCTGGAACTGGTGGAATCCCCTTGCTGGCTAGATGAACTGGGTGAAACATTTGACCTCTGGGCCTGAGAGGCCACTAGCTGAGTCAGCATCTAAATAACTCCCCTAAAATCTCCATCAGAGATACCAGAACTGGAAGCTGGGGCTGGAGGCAGGACAAGAGTATCAATGGGAGGGATAGTAGTATCCCCCGCAGGTGCAGGAACTGGGGTTGTCTGTTTTGGAATAGGAGTACCAGGCAGGGTGATAGCAGGGCGACTACCCTCACCCATAGTATCAAACAATGATTTATCAGCCACTCTTGAGGTGGCATTGGCTCCTTGGCCAATTCTCGCTTTCTTCTTAGGTGCCATTTACTGAAAGATAGAACAATGCACTAATTAGAGAGGGAACAATTTCACCGCATGATCCAAAATACCCAAGAAGGGTGTTATTCCTAAATGCCCAAGTAGCCTCCAACTTATAGATGTGGTTGACTATACACCGATAAGAAGGACTCTACTAGACATAGCTCCGAGACATCCTAGGACACTTTAAAACATTAGGCTCTGATACCAAGTTTGTCACACCCCAAAAATCGAGGAGTTCGACCGGCGCTCAACCGAGTAAACCCGACTAAGCAAGCCTGCTGGGGTTCATTATACCCAATCTAATTCAAGAACAAGTAGGAGATGGACTCCATTAATCATACTTAGTAAGTATTACATTAACAACTTCCATTTCATTTCCATTAGCAGCTTAAATCATAATTATCAAAATATTACAAGTTTTATAAATCTTTGCCAAACATCAATATTTCTACTTTAATTCCAATACCCAACACTACCCACAACCTGTCTACGGAGTCTCTCAACACAACTGAAGTGTAATGTAATATGGAAATGCCGGTAACAAGGCTCCGGCTATGCCTCAAATACAAAGTACATGATGAACAGATGAAACAGGACCCCGAAACGAAGTGGGGCTCACCAAGTCAGCTGAAAGGATGATGCGACACTAGCTTCGACCAACACTGCCTGCTATAGAAACACCTACATCCATTTAAAGACATAGTGCCCCCGACAAAAGGGACGTTAGTGCCATCTAATAGCACTAGTATGTATAACTAAACACCATCTAGTTAGAAAGAACTCTTATACGAGAATAAAGAGGAAATAATAAAGATAACAAAGTTTCAAATAAGCACCATGTCAACAATATAAGGAGGTTCACATGATTTTCACATAGTTCTTGAAATTTTAGATTGGAGCATCCCACACTGTTGCATCATTATCCATATTACCACCGCTTCTGTGAGCGGAGTCCGATCACGACCCGATCGACTAAGCCATCTCATGGAGACGTTACCATTATTTCATTCACACTTTCTAGTTTCAATCATCAATACATTACCACCATGTGTATATAAGTATATATATATATATATATATATATATCACGGAAATATACCGTAGGAGGAGTAAAGTTATTCAGTGACTAATCCCACTTTCTGTTATTCATCTCACACCAAGCTTTGGCTACACATGTATTAGTTTACCGGCACTTGGGGACACAATTTTCACAGTTTATAACTCACATTTAATATTGTTCCCATTTACAACATTTACCTTGCCACTTAAAGTCATAGGCATATACAAAAGCAATTTAAGTCATAAGCATAGAAGGAAATTCATCAAGTTTGGCATGTTAGTTCCAAAGTAACCTTGGCATGACAGTTAGGCATTTAGTACATAAATCATGTTCTCCACACATATTCTATTTACAAGAATAGAACATTAAACACATAAAGAAGTACTTACCACATACATTTTCACAACATCAATTCAGTTAACATAACAAGCATTGCATCAGTCACGTTTCGAACTTACAACACTTACACGAGCACCGTGGAAGAACAATTTCTAAGAGGATGGGATTTTAGCCATACATACCTCAATAAAGCTTTTCCCTAATTCTTATAAAATTCTTGGACTCTTAACACTTCAATCTATTGTATAAGAATTACAATTGAACCAAAAATTAGAGACGAGGTAAGATTCTAGCTCGTTTGAGCATATTATCAAACACAGAAAGGTGCATTATGATCTTAGGTCCCTTGTGTAAGTGATTTTTTCCGTGTTATACTCCAATTGTTATCCTTTTAGTTCTCATCTTCCCCATACTCCATTGTCCCTTATGCATGCAAGACTATTAGCCCTCTTACCTAAGAACTCAATTGTTAATCACCTATTTTTAAATAGAATCCCAAAATTACAGATTATGGAACAAGTTCTTACCTCTTTAGGGTGAATACCTAACAACTTTCTTGACAATCTTCAAGATTTTGGGGTAAGAGTTGGGTGGGGATTAGATGAAGGTCACCCCTTCTCTCTCTAGAACTCCTCTTCTCACTCTATGTTAAGTAAAAATGACATAGAGAAGATTGGATGGGGTATTTTAATGGAATAGGGTCGGGTTTTAAAAATTAGAAAATAGGAGCCCCGAGTCAGATCTGCGATCACATTTGCGATCGCAAAGTTGACATGCGGCCCGCATAATGGACAACAAAATTGCTCCCCAATACCTGAACACACTGTCTGGGTATGCGGAAGAGATGCGGTCCGCATACCCGTTTTGCGGTCGCATAATGCACCGCAGAACTGCCCCTTACAAAATCCTAAGGGAATTATGCGATGACTATGCGGTCCATATATCGGTTATGCGATCGCATAATTCACCGCATAGTTGACCTCAAATTTGACCTACACACTGATTCACTTTGCAGAGACTATGCGGTCCGCATACCTGATATGCGACCGCATTCCCGACCGCAGAATCACACTTTTCTGGAAAACATTATTTCTTGACTTTTTTATGCATAGATCAGTCCAAAAGGGTCCGAACCGCGGCGAACTTAAGAATTTTATGAATTTCTAACACATGTTCCTAACTTAACACCACGAGATTCGGGTTTTTGAGCAGAAATCTTCATGGGGCCTTACAATTATGTGGATAATATAACCGATCCAGCTAGCTTTGACCATGATGCACGCATAATTTGAACTGAGTAAGGTTTCTATGGGGTTTTAGACTGGTACCCTTGAGCGGACAACTCAAGGGGGAAGGAACGGAGTTGTCGACTGCACCGCTGATCGACTAGTTTTATCGCAAATATGCCTTTCCGAATTTAGGCGGTAAGAATTTGGGACTCGTGCAACCACTTATCAAGCGTTGCTATAGTATTTGTTTGGCACGAGTGGAGTATGATGTTGAGCATGATTATGAAATAATTAAAAGCATGTTGACATGTATTTGTACGTTAAGAAAGCGATAAATACAGTAGTTTTATAATTTAAAGCAACAGTTAAAGGAGGGAAACAAGAAAGATATGTCAGTTTTGCTTTTGAAGAAGAAATTGAATGCTTAAAGAAATTAAACAGGTAATTGCATATAGGGGGAGGGGGGAGGTTCACAAGAACAATTTGAAATTGTAAAAGCCTAAAAATCCCCAGTAGAGTTGCCATGCTGTTGTTCCCCCTTTTTCCTAGCGGAATCGGGTTCATGACATTTTGGGTATGAGACAACTCATTCCTTTTGGGAACAGGGTTTGTATTTTTGAAGAGTCACCACCTAACAATTTTAAGGTGCGTTAGGGCACCTATAAGGTTCATCTACAACCACGTTTGATAACCAGAGATAGGGTAAGGGCTTGAAATTATCCTAAGGGGAAGGTATTAGGCACCCCTCAAGATCCACTAGTGTAGTTCCTGGCCAGACAGTTTTTTTGAGAATTTGTGCAATTAGCAAATAGACAAGTAGGGCTCAAATAATAGGGGATTTAAGTTTAAATGCACAAGCGTTTGAAAACAATTATTGAAAGGCTAAATTTTGAAAAGAGTTACAATCTAAAGCATGCTTATGAATATAAAAGGGAGTGTCCTAGGTTTGTTTGTAATATGGATCACATCAATGCAATACCATGTATGACACTCATCAAAAGAGGGGCTACACGTAGTATTAGCGCACCGGTCATCATATCCATATCTACCCTTTCCCGCCCCGTAAAGGTTATTAAGCGAAGGTTGGTATCAACCCCTATTGCATGCTGTTACCTGTCCCTTCCTATCAGTCCCGGAGGAATTTAGGACTCCTATTCCTATAAGAAGAAGGTTCTAGGCAGACACTCGATTTTAAAGGCAAAAATACTAAACCGACATACAAAAACATATAAGACTACACTTAGGGGGAAACATATAAGCAAGTAGAAGGCTTAGGTATACCTCCACAAATAATGCACATAGATATCATGACTCATGCACAAATAAAGTCTGAATTCAGAACCCTAAAGCAGGGTGTTTAAGTGATAACATCAGAACCAGATTTATTATATGACTCAGAAAAGAAGTCCGAATCAGGTTTGCCTACTGATTTTAAAAGTTGACAATTAAACAAAGGCAGTTCTAATTTTATCTAAGTTTTTACCTAAGTCTTGCCTAGGCGTAAAGCAAGATGCAGATTCAGAATTATTAAAAGATGGTTTGGAGTTTATTTTGTTACCTAAAACATGTTGTTCTAGTTGCAGAGGTTGCTGCCAATTTTATTCAAAAAACATCACAATGTGAAAATTATTACTTACTTCTTTTCATGAATCTGTAACTAACTAGGTGTTTTAAACAAAAATGCAAACAGGATCCTAGAACATGATATCTAATATGCACATGCAAATGGCAGGGTTGTTGAAAAATAAATTCCTTAAGACATGATTTATAAATGTACACAAGAGTTGCAGAATTGTTGGAATACAACTTTATGAATAACAACTTTTTATACCAATGTTATTATTGCCCTAGGAGCAGGATTTCTAAGCGATAGACATAAAACATGGATTAATGAATGAGTTGCTGAAGCAGGAAACATGAATCCTAAGAATATGATTTCTAATGCACGTATGAATCCTAAGCATGGTTTCTATTGCACAATTAGGAATATAAACCTAATGACAGGTTTTCTACCCTCAACAAATTATAGCATGCATATTTCCCCATCCCTTTTCACTAGCCACCCCAATACTTGTTTACAAATTATTACAGACCATGTGATTGAATTACATGAGAAATGCAAAATTAGAAGTTACAACTATAGGAAGCCTGATTCTGACTTCCTCTTTGAGTTATGTAATAAACCACCTCAAATGCCAATATTGTTTCATAGCCTTTCTCATATCTGGGTGCGTCAGAGTTCCCTACGTACCTCAAAGGATCCCAGGAAGTGCTCACACCCAGATTGCATAACCAAACAGAGTGAGTGCAGTGTGGAAGAGCCAGCTCTTATGTGTCCAAGTTTAGAGGGAGCTCTAGGGTCCCAAGGTAGGGCTCACATAAAAAGGGCAGAACCTAGTAGCCTAAGAGTGTATGTGAGAGTGCTTGACATAGATTTAAAGGAGTTGAGTTGGAAAACAGTTTTGAAAACAACATGTTTGAATTAAGTTTGTAAAACAGTAGAAGAGTTTCTTAGTGGAAACAATTTTATGAAAGGGAAAGGGGATAGGAGTAACAACACACAGAACAAGTTCAGAGAGGAGTACATGCTTCAGCTATTACAAACATGGGAGTAGGGGTTGGGGATATAGAGGACCCAAATCAGAAACACATAATTAGTCATGAATTAGGGTTAATCAAGTACATTAGGAGACATAATAGTTGAGGAACATAAACAGGAAAAAGTAAACATGCTGATTACATTTTGAACCAAGGAGGGCAGAATTTTAAGCATGCTGAGTAAAGCAGTAAACAAGAAGTGCATTTTAATAGCATGAGCCATTAAGTCAGTGCAGAAAGAGATAGGGATTGACAAACAAGGGAACACATAGAGTTGAGTTTCAGAATTTAAACTAGGAACAAACCAGTTGAAGAAGCAAAGTGCAGAAAAAAAGTAAAGCAATCAAAGTCCCACAGTCTAGACTTGGCTTTCAGCCCACTAGACAAAGCAGTAGCATAAGTAGTAGAGAAAGATAAGATAGTTTGAGTGTGTATGGGTGTGTTCTGAACTAGTTGTTCATTTGTTTAAAGAAGAAAGGGTAGAGTATTTATAGTTTTTTGAAAACAGGCAGGAAAAATAAGGTAACAAGTACTGACTTATCATAATTATAGATATAATGCAAATTAGAATCAATTAAAGACCCAGACTCCCTTCAATTAAGGAATCATAGTTCAAACGGGTATAAGTTGTATCAAATAAGGAAATGAATTGCCTGTGAGAATGATTTTACCATAATAAGAATAGTAAAAGCATGTAGCATGTAATAAGGACCAAGTTCAGAATGGTTTCAACATAAGGAAAGTACACGTTAATTAATAGCACATAAACAAGGTAGAGTACGATTTGATTCTAAAAATTAGTTCAAAGAATCACGGATGAAATTGAAAATCACAGGGAATCAGTACTAACCAAGGAAAGTATCACAAAAGTAAGGAAGCAATTTCGAAAAATCAGTACAGAGTTACAAGGAAAATACACAAAATCAAAGTTGTAGGTTTAAGGGGATTACACAGAATCAACATAAATTATGTGAACAATCCGTAAAACAAATGATCGGACCCATAAATGATACGGGTTTGGACAAAATCAAAGAAACCTTAAGAACAAATCAAAACAGGAAGCACAAGAGCATATAGAACACACATAAAGCCTAGAATGTTTATGATAGTCATGCAAACACACTGCAAACAAATTCAAACTTCGAATCATACACAGAAATATTAGGGTTTCTTGACAAAAATGAATCGATCCTAAAGGAAAGACTCAGGTAATGTTTAAACATGCTAAAAATCACAGTAATCAGAAAGAAATCGTTTTTCTCAAAAGTGTTTTGAAAACCTAGTTTGAAAAATAAAGAAGTTGTCTGAAATCGGAGAAACATTTGAGTAAAACAAGTGAAAGCTTTAAGAAACCCATAGATCTATCACAGATCTAAAAATATCGGAAATTTATAACTAGGTTTTTCATAAAATAGCAGAGACGAAGAAAAAAAGTCGGTCAAAACCCATGGATACACCTAGATCGAAGATAGATCTAAAGAGAAGTAACAAGTCTCAAGAGATAGGGTTTCAGAGAACCCAAAGAAGGATGAGGGAACATAAGATCGTTACCGGTTTTAGCCGGAAAAGCCATGGATCTGACTCGAACGACCATGGATGGCCGGAAAAAGACTATGGATAGAAGTTGAGAAAGGCCTGGACTAGATCTCTTCGAGATCTTTCCATGAAA
The DNA here is from genome assembly GCF_000715075.1 of Nicotiana tabacum. NCBI lineage: Eukaryota > Viridiplantae > Streptophyta > Magnoliopsida > Solanales > Solanaceae > Nicotiana > Nicotiana tabacum. The sequence goes on along the minus strand of NC_134090.1, from coordinate 69,424,926 downwards.
TCACAAAAGCGGGCCACCAGGAGACGTAGGAGACAAGTACACGTCTCAAACAACCATGGGAGTCCATGGATTGAGTGAGGATCGAAGGGGATTAGAGTTAGTTTGGGTAGCAGCGGCTAGGGTTTGAGTTAAGTTTTAGAGAGAATTGGAGAGGAAAGGGGATTCAAGGGCGGCAGGTTGGTAGGAAATGAATTAGGTTAGGGGGTCGTTTGGGTTTAGTTATGGAAAGGGGAATGGGGACCATTGATCTGAATGATCAACGGTCAAGATCGAATGGGGTAGGTGGGGTTCCGGGTTTGGGCTTGGGTCCGGTGGGTTTTCAATTGGGTTGGGGTCCGGTTTTTAATTACAATTGGGCTGGGAATTGGGTCTTGATTTGGCTATAATTGAAATACAAAATGGGCTGTTATTTAAATAGCTAGTTTTTCCTTTTTAATTTATAAAAAATAGTAAATAGTTTCTAAAAAATAAATTGAAAGTACTAAAGTGATTTACATTACCTAATTAACAATTTAAAAATACATCATCCGATTTTATGCGTATAAAAAATAATTAAACCATAAAAAGGCTAATATTATAATTATGTGCAATTTAGCTTTAAAAATACTAAATATATTTGTAAAAATTTGTAAAAATTACTTTAGCCATATTTTGGCATAAATATAGAAAACCATAGATGAAATATCAAAACAATAATTTTGAAAATAATATTTAGGATTTTATGGAAAAAATGGGAGAAAATAAATCAATTTAAACCTTTAAAATTATGTGAAAAATAATAAAGCACTTGGACATGCTTATATATGCATATATATATGATATTTTGAAGTTATTTTTAATATTGAAAATGTATAGGGAACAATTGGGTATCATCACTCGTCTAGCTCGGCCTTTTCCTTACGAGCCTAGGCCAAGTCTGTTCGAAGGTCCCTGAGCTCCTCATCCTTTTGACTGCAAAGGAGATTTAAAGAATTCCTCTCCTCTGAGGTCTTCTAGAGTTCGGCCTTGCATTGGCTCAGTTTGGCCCGAAACTTGGTAAAAGTGTAAAAATAAAGATATAAGTTATTTTGAAGGGAGAAGAAAGAAAATAAAATTGCAACAATAGGGATTAGTACTTACTCGAGATAGAAGGTGTTGGGCCTCTTCAAAAAGGGTAGATGCATAATTGAGATTATCCTTTTCACAGGGGATTCCGCCTATATCAGGGATATGCAGAGCTCGAGCGTCCATTATAGCCTTAAAAAAAGGCCGGTAGAGAAGGAGAGTGACCTATTGTCACAGCCCCGAGTGAATCGCTCGGGGCGCTTTGTTCAGCCCTGGGGGTCTCAAAATCGGCCCCTTCCGGCATTCTTGTTGATGGTCGAGGGATAATCTCAGCCTCGAGCAATTTGGGGGTTTTGCTTGAATCTTTCTTTGAATCCTCTTTATCACGAGGCAGGGTCTCGACAATCGTCTCTGGCTCAGAAGGCTTGGCAGCCTCGACACTTCCTTGCTCAAACCACCAGCCCCTCATCATCACCCTCATCATCTTCTTCTTCCCCCAGCTGGTGGACCTACTCTATAGTCATAGGGATGACATTTCTCCTTCGTCTTCGAACTGGACTCCCTATTAGGTTGGGGGTCCTCAGACTCCGAGACCCTTTTCCTCTTGTTATCTATCCCCGACATCGGAATCGGGGACTCAACCTCTTCTACGAGCGGGGACGGCCTAATTTCAGCGACATATCTAAGCCTGCATAAAAGAGAGTCAAGTATAAGTAAAGAGAAAAGTTATAGAAAAAAGGCATCGAAAGCTTATAGGATAAAATTACCATGATTTTTGGCTTCCTATCTGCCACTTGCTAAGTCAAATCAACGACGCTCGGCATGGGAGGAAGTCGAGGACAACTTCCGAACCAAGTCTTTGAGGTCAGGGACCGGGTGAGGCATCCAACGTTGGAGCTTGATCAACCCTCGAAAATGCTGAGGCCGATATAACTGTATGAGGTGGTTGAGGGTGAACTCCAGCCCCTTGGCCTTGTTAGAAAAGAAGTGGTGCATGATCACTATATGCCAGAATGAGGGGTGAACTTGGCCGAGGGTGACTTGATGCCGCTTGCAAAAATCAATAATAATTGGGTTGATAGGACCTAGTGTGAAAGGGAAAGTGTAGATACTTAGGAACCGCTCTACATGGGTGGTAATTCTCTCTTCGAGAGTGGGGATCTGTACCATGACCTCGGTCCCCAAGCCACAATATCTCTTCAAAGCCTCGAGATGTTTTGTCGTTATCGAGCAAATATATCTCGACACGTGCTCACATTGTCCAGGGATTGATGGAGGGTTCTCGACTTTGAAGTCGGATTTTAAGACACAAGGGCCGGGAATATACTCGTGACGGAGTGGTTCCATCGGTGTTTTATCACCGGCCAACTGGAAAGAAGAGGAAGAAGCTTTCTCCTTTTGTGGGACGGTCTTGGAGGTTTTCGCCATTGATTCAGGTAGAAGGAAGTGGAAAGAGATGAAAATTGGTATTTTTGGTACTAATTAAGTTGACTCAATGAGTGGTGAAAGAGAAGAGATGGAGAGAGTAAGGAACTTAGAAAACTTGGTGCGAGGCGAAAGTAAAATTTGATACAACCAAAGAGACTAAATTTATAGACTCACGACGACAGTTCGATGGTTTTAGTGGCTGACCGTCACTGACAAGCATTAATGGTTTGGGGAACTGTACCGATGGGACGTTTTGATCACTTCGATTGCTTATGTCACGGGGATGACATCACTATCAATGTCTCTAGAAAATCAAGGCTCAAGTCGTTTCTTATCATTTTACTATAAGAAATAAGGGGACTATCTGTATACGGTAGAAATTGGGGCTACCTGATTTCATTCTTTGGTCGAGATAGGAATGTCACGTCAAAAAACAGGACGTCGAGTCATCCCGAGGTCAACCTCGATTGCTGACAGAAGGAGGCAGACTTTGAGTGACACATCATGGCTTAATAATGAAAGGGCGAGATATCTGCGATTGGTCAAGAATCGTGGCGTGAACCTAGGAATGGATCAATCTGCAACGGTTAATTAGATGTTAATATGATTTTGTACTATAATTAGAAGTGTTCCTTATTTAGAACTCCCCTATTATATAAAGAGGGATTCCATTTATTTGTAATCATCACTGTTTACTAATAAGAATTTATACACTTATTACTTTCTTGCAATTTCATTTACTGTTCATCAAAGATACTTTATCATTTGTGATCCCACCTCGAGGCTATCCCAAGTTGAGGTTGAAACTTGACTAACACGCTGGTTTGATTAACTTTATTCCCTAATTTATTCGTTTATTTTCTTGTTTATCAATTGGTATTGAATTGAATCGCGTATCCTTAAAACCACAATATACGTTTAATTGTAACTCGAATTTTAGGGTAAACATGGAGGCCCACAACATTTGATTTCGAGCCTCGAACATTAGATTCATTATTGTGAATTCTCCTTTTTTTTAAATTAATTTTTCATTGCTCTTGTTGCTATTGTTGCTTCGTATTTGGCACTTGTTGTGTAGCCAATTTGGAGAACTTTTGTAACCCTCTTGTTGTTAAAGTGGAGGCTTTTGGATTTTTGTGATCCCGTGGTTTTACCTTCGATTTGAAGTATTTTCCACGTTAAAATTTAGTGTTCTTTATCTTCTTTAGCAGTTCTCACCTTCACACCCATAAAATTATTCTTCTTGGTCTCAATAAAATGGTTTCTATAAAACAGATTCAAGGTATGGTAAACAGATTCTAGATGCCATTCAAAGCTTGAAGTATAAAAGTTGATTACTTTGATACAACTAGTCAAGTGCACATTTGCTTTTGCCATTCCTTAAACAACCTTGGATTAGCTAAAGCAGAGCTTTGGGTTCCTTTGCCAGCAATATTAGAAAGAGGAACCTACTTCAAATAATTCAATTTCAATTTTCATGACATATAGGAGTACCACAATAGGGAAAAGGTAACAGATTAGCTGTCTGAACTAAAACATCCATAACCATGTTTCTTTATCTTAATAGACTGGCTTTCAAAAAAAAAAATCAAATTCCTAGGTAAGGCATAATATGCCATTCAAATTATTGAACATAACCATGAATGTTAGCACTTCTTCGATTTACTGGTCTTTAACTTGTGGACAACATATGATATTCCTTCTTTGAGGTTAGCTTTCCTCTCTAGTTTATAATTCCACAACTCTGTTGTTCTGCCTCTACAACTTGAACTTTCATTCATCTCTAATAAAGCAGTAGTAACCAATTCATAAGATGCTTCTCCATACTCATGCTTCAACCTATTCAACCTTTCATCTTTATCATCAATTTCCTACCAATACAGCAAAAGAAATAAGGTTATGTTTTATTTCAAGGGAACAAAAGAGATAGTAGAAAACAACTTTATAAGTAAGAAACCATAATACTATTACCTTGGGACCATTTTTAGTTGTTACAACTTTAAAGGGATGACAATTGGGATCCCTAAGATGAGCCTCCTAGACCGAGCACAACTCAGCAGCTTTGACATCTGCATCTTCAACAAACATTCTCTTGGCTTAATATCAAGTTCTCTCATTCTCTTAACATCGATTAAGGCCCGAGAAGAGTACTACTTCATTCCCTAAAAGCCATGAAAAATTTATCAATAATTCACCATTTAAGTAAACTGACTTTAAAAGATGGAACCTTAGGATACGGAATTTAAATAGTTTACGAGGTTCATTTATGGACTGTTACGACCACATAAATCTTCAAGATTAGAAACCTATTTAATAGACTTGAATGTTCATGTGATGACCCGACCGATCATCTTAAGATTTAATGCCCCTCCCATATTAACTGCTTTCCCCAAGTTTATTTCTGCTAGTGTGAATTGCCGGGATGTTCGGTTTTGAATTTCGGAGAGTTTTGGGACACTTAGTCCCTAAATGAGAGCTTAAGTGTTGAAAAGTTGACTGTAGTTGAAACAATGTAAAGAAGTCCTCAAAATGGAAATCTGATGGTTCTGTTAGCTCAGTTGGGCGATTTTGGGTTAGGAGGGTGTCCGGATTGTAATTTGGAGGTCCGTAGCTAATTTAGGCTTGAAACGCCGAAGGTTGAATTTTTGAAGTTTCTAGTTCGGTAGCGAGATTTTGATCCGAGGATCGGAATGGAATTCTGAGAATTACAGTAGTTCCGTTGTGTCATTTGGGATGTGTGTGCAAAATTTTAGGTCAGTCGGACGTGGTTTGGTTGGTTTTTGATTAAAAATGCAATTCGGAAGATTTTAGAAACTTAGGCTTGAATCCGATGTGTTTTGGTTGTTTTGATGTTGTTTGAAGTGTTTTGGATTGATACAAGTTTGAATAAGGTTTTAGGATATGTTGATGCCTTTGGTTAAGGTCCTGGGGTCCTCAGGATGAATTCGGATGGTTGACGGAGGAAATTTTAGAGTTGAAGTTGCTGTAGCAGCTGTTCTACTGGTATTTTTGCATCTGCGGTTTGGGGACCGCAAATGCAGAGCCGTAGAAGCAGCGTAGAGGACCGTAGAAGCGGATATTGGCTTTATCTTCAGGGTCCGCATATGCGGAAGAGAGACCGCAGAAGCAGTTGGTCACTTAAAGGAAAGTCGCAGATGCGACACTTTATCCGCAGATGCGGTCCCAAGGCTGCAAATGCGGGAATCGCTGGGCAGAACATATAAATAGTTTCCTTTGTAAAATTGAGCAATTCTTCCACCATTTTCATCCGGGTTTGAATCTTTTGATAGGGAATTTTGAGTAAAACAAAGGGAAATCACTTGGAGGTAACGTCTTTGACTTCATAACTCATTTCTATGAGATTAAAGACCTAATTGATGATGAAAAATTTGGGGAAAAAATGGGTAATTAGGGCTTGAGTTAAAGACACCTTTAATTGAGGATTTGGGGGGTCATTTAGTCCCATATTTCAGTGTTCTTATTATGTATAGACTCGTGAGAGTACGAGGTTTCTAAAATATAAATTTCACCTGATTCTGAGATGTGGGCCCAAGGGGCATTTTGATTATTTCACATAATTTCGCGTATTAACTTGGAGTTTAACAGTAGAATCATTACTTGAAGCGTTATTTACAATATGCAATTGCATTTAAATAGATTTGGGCCATTTGGAGTCGGATACTCGTGGCAAAAGCGTTGTTTCGGGTTGATTTGAGCCTGTTCGAGGTAAGTGGCTTGTCTAACCTTGTGTGGGAGACCTTCCCCTTAGGATTTATATATTTGGTAATTGAAATGCCTTGTACGTGAGGTGATGAGTGCATACATGTGCAAATTGTTGAGAAATCTATTTTTCATTAAGTACTTACTAGTATGTCCCTTTTTCCTCCTTTCATTCCTTATGCTATTAAACCTATTGTTAGTTTAGGAAAGCATGTCTAACTGATTCTATTGCCTTATTTGTTCAACATGCTTTACCTGAACTCCGTGCAACATGCTAGGCTAGAATTACTTGATGCCTTGATATGAAATTTCCATCCTGAATATCTTCTTGCTGTTGTTTGTGTATTTATATTGGGACTACGGATGTGGGATTCCGGTAGCTCCCCCTTGTCTATTTTCTTTGGGACGACGGGTTAGATTTCCGGTAGATCCCCCTGCACATTTATATGGAACTACAGGAATGCACCTAGTAGATTCTCCTAGTACTGGGCATTTACATTTGGGACTACGGATCGGATTCTAGTAGATCCCCGCGCATTGATAGTTGGACTACGGGACAGGATCCCGGAAGATCCTTCGGACATATATATATATATATGATGGACTATGGGACGGTATCCCGGGAGATACACTGGACAGTTGTAATTGCGGACTACAGGACGGTATCCTTGAAGGTGCCCCGGTTGTTATTCATGTGTTGAGATGTATTTTCTTCTGTGGTTTTTTTGTCTCTATGCTAGTTGTTGTTGTTCTTTCCATTCTCTACTATTTTCTTACTGTTTCACTCAGTTACACTACCTTATTTCATACTGTTAACCCTTATATTTTATTTAACCTCAGCAGGGCCCTGACCTTCCTCGTCACAACCGATCGAGGTTAGGCTTGGCACTTACTGAGTACCGCTGTGGTGTACTCATGCCCTTTCTGTGCATATTTTTCATGTGCAGATCTAGGTACCTCTACCCAGGCTTATCACCCTTGAGGCAAGAAGATCTTTCTTGGAGACTTCGAGGTACATCTGCCGCATCCGCAGACCAAGGAGTCTCTATCTTTATTCTATCCTGTAGTGTTAGCCTTTCTATCTTACTGTTGATTTAGACATTTTGGAGTTAGAGCATCTTACTATACTTCTTTCAGCTTGTGTCCCGTGAGTTTCTGGGTTTTGGGATAGTGTTGCAGGATTTTGAGACGTTGTGCTGTATATGTCAAACGCCATATTATATATCATTTTCCTTTTTGGTTAATTCTTGGCTTTTAAGTTATATTTCCACAAGTTTCCATTTATTTTCCGCACTTGTTAGGATTACCCAGTCGTAGAGACTAGGTGCCATCGCGACAGTTCACGGAAGGCGAACCAGGGTCGTGAAAAGTTGGTATCAGAGCTCTAGGTTCATAGGAGTCACGGAACACAAGCCGGTTTCTTAGAGTCTCGCTAATCGGTACGGAGACATCTGTACTTATCTATGAGAGGCTATGTAACTGTTTGGAAAAATTTCCACTTCATTAGATTTCCTTGTCGTGCGATATTTTGACATCACAATTCTAAACTTCTGTCTTCTATTCTCTCATTGATGGTAAGGACACATGCTACTCGAGATGATCAGGCACTCGCACCCCCTACTGCAGCCGTCAAAGGCTGGGGCCGGGGTAGAGGCCGAGGACAAGAACATAGTGCAGCCAGAGCACCTATGCGAGCTACTGCCGAGGTACCACCAGTGGATCCAGCTGGAATCCAGGCACCTGATACGCCTACTGCTACTACTACTCCAGCCCTTCAGGAGACTCTGGCACAGTTCATGAGCATGTACACCACTTTGGCTCAGGCAGGGTTACTTCCCCTTGCTGTAGTCACATCCCAGGTCGGGGGAGGAGCGCAGACTCCTGCCGCCCGCACTCCTGAGCAGTGAGTGCATGTTGAGCAGGTCCCTGAGATTATCCCTATATCGCCTGTAGTGCCAGTTCAGCCTGCGAATATGTCAGCGGCTTCCGAGGATGAGCAGTTGTGGCTTGAGAGGTTCAAGAAGTACAAGCCTCCTGCATTCAGTGGTCAAGCATTAGAGGATGCTCTAGGATTTCTTGATGAGTGTTACCGCATTCTCCGTACTATGGGTATCCTAGGATCGAGCGGTGTTTCTTTCACTACCTTCCAGCTTTGAGGAGCCGCCTATGAATGGTGGCGCACCTATGAGTTAGACAGTCCAGATGAGGCTGCTTCGCTAACTTAGGCTCAGTTTTTAGATCTGTTCCTGATAGCTTAAGGGACGCATGTTCCTCACAGCCTAAGGGACGCATGGCGCGCAGAGTTTGAGCTTTTGTGCCAGGGTGCTATGACTATTTCAGAGTATGCTGTCCGTTACACCAGTTTGGCTAGGCAAGCACCAGCCTTGGTTTCTACTGTCCGTGAGAGGGTTCGCCGATTTATTTAGGGCCTTATTCCCAGCATCAGATCTAGCATGGATCGTGAGTTAGAGGTGGATATTTCTTATCAGCAAGTGGTGAGCATTGCTAGGAGGATTGAGGGTATGCATGCTAGGGAGAGAGAGGAGAGGGAGGCCAAGAGGTCTCGAGAGTCGGGCCATTATTCTGGTGCCCTTACCCTAGCTGCAGGTCGTCATGGTAGGGGTTATATGAGTCGCCCTATTCATTCAAGTCTTCTAGCAGCCAGTAGTGCTCTAGCTCCTCCTATATCTCAGGAGCGTTATTATGCACCTCCAGTTTCTAGCGCGCCTCCTGTGCGGGGTGCTTTCAGAGGTTAGTTCAGCAGACCTGGCCCTAGCCAGTCATAGTTGCCACGTCCTCGAAAGCTTTTTTGGAGTGTGGTGACACCTGCCACATGATGAGGGATTGCCCCAGACTTGGGAGGGGTGCAGCTCCACAGACTTATCAGCCACATCACGCCCCGCAGAGTTCTTAGGCTATGGTTATAGCCCCAGTTGCTGCCCCACCTACTCAGCCAGCTAGGGGTGGAGGTCGAGGAGGTAGAGGTCGCCCTAGAGGGGGAGTCCAGGCTAGATACTATGCCCTTCCTGCCCGTACTGAGGTTGTTGCCTCCGATTCTGTCATCACATGTATCATACTGGTTTGTCACTAAGATGCATCAGTTCTATTTGATCTAGGCTCCACTTACTCTTATGTGTCTTCTTATTTTGCTCTGCATTTGGGTGTATCCCGAGATTCCTTGAGTTCCACTATTTATGTTTCTACTTCTGTGGGAGATTCTCTTGTTGTGGACCGCGTTTATCGATCGTGTTTGGTTGCTCTTAGTGGTTTTGAGAGCAGCGCCGATAAATTGTTACTCAACATGGTTGATTTTGATATTATCTTGGGCATGGACTGGTTGTCCCTCCATTATGCTATTCTTGATTGTCACGCCAAAACCGTGACACTGGCTATGCCAGGTGTACTAGGTGTTGAGTGGAGGGGTACCTTAGATCACACTTCCAGTAGAGTTATTTCTTTACTTAAGGCTCATCGTATGGTTGCGAAGGGGTGGTGACACGTATTTAGCTTATGTGAGAGATGTCAGTATCGATACCCCTTCAGTTGATTCAGTCCCAGATGTGTTTCCAGCTGATCTTCCAGGCATGCCACCTGATAGAGATATTGATTTTGGCATTGATCTGTTGCCGGGCACATAATCCATTTCTATCCCTCCATATCGTATGGCTCTTCCTGAGTTGAAGGAGTTAAAGGATCAGTTACAGGAATTGCTTGATAAGTGTTTCATTCGGCCCAGTGTTTCACCTTGGGGTGCTCCTGTCTTGTTTGTGAAGAAAATGGATGGTTTTATGTGCATGTGTATTGATTATCGCCAGTTGAACAAGGTTAGAATGAAGAACCGTTATCCTTTGCCTTGTATTGATGATCTGTTTGACCAGCTTCAGAGTGCACGGGTGTTTTCTAAGATTGATTTGTGCTCAGGTTACCATCAATTGAAGATTCGGGAGCCAGATATCCCGAAAACTACTTTCAGGACTCGGTATGGTCATTATGAGTTTCTTGTTATGTCATTTGGGCTGACCAATTCCCCATAAACCTTTATGCATTAGATGCACAGTGTGTTCCGACCGTATCTTGACTCTTTTGTTATTGTATTTATTGATGATATTTTGGTATATTTCCGGAGTCGGGAAGATCATGAGCAGCACCTCAGGACAGTGCTCCAGACTCTGAGAGAGAAGAAGTTATATGCTAAGTTATCAAAATGTGAATTTTGGTTGGATTCAGTGGCGTTCTTAGGTCACGTGGTATCGAGTGAGGGTATTCAGGTGGACCCGAAGAAGATAGAGGCCGTGCAGAGTTGGCCTAGACCATCCTCATCTACAGAGATCTGTAGTTTCCTTGGTTTGGCAGGTTACTACCGTTGCTTTATGGAGGGGTTTTCATCGATTGCAGCCCGTATGACCAGATTGACCCAGAAGGGTGCTCCATTTTAGTGGACGGAGGAGTGTGAGGTGAGCTTTCAGAAGCTCAAGACATCTTTGACTACAACCCCAGTTTTCGTATTACCTTCAGGTTCAGGATCTTATACGGTATATTTTGACGCCTCGAGGATTGGCCTTGGAGTGGTGTTGATGCAGGATGGTAGGGTGATTGCCTACACGTCCAGACAGTTGAAGATACATGAGAAGAATTACCTTGTTCACGATCTTGAGTTAGCTGCCATTGTTCACGCATTGAAAATTTGGCACCATTATTTATATGGGGTTCCCTATGAGATTTATACTGACCATCAGAGCTTGCATCATTTGTTCAAGCAAAAGGATCTAAATTTGTGCCAGAGGAGGTGCTTGGAGTTGCTGAAGGATTATGACATCACTGTTTTGTATCACCTGGGAAATGACGATGTAGTGGCAGATGCCTTGAGTTGCCGGGCGGAAAGTTTGGGGAGTTTGGCATATTTACCAGCATCAGAGAGGCCTATGGCGATGGATGTTCAGGCCTTAGCCATCCAGTTTGTGAGATTGGATCTTTTGGAGCCCAGTCGGGTTCGGTCTTCCTTATTTGATGGTATTAGGGAGCAACAGTATGATGACCCTCATTTACTTGTCCTCAAGGACAAGGTTCAGCACGGTGATGCCAGGGATGTGACTATTGGTGACGATGGGGTATTGATGATGCAGGGTCGGATTTGTGTACCCAATGTTGATGGGCTTTAGGAGTTGATTTTGTTGGAGGCCCATAGTTTGCGGTATTCCATCCATCTGGGTGCCGCGAAGATGTATTTGGATTTGAGGCAGCACTATTGGTGGAGGCGGATGAAGAAAGATATAGTTGGATTTGTAGCTAGGTGCCTCAACTGTCAGCAAGTGAAGTATGAGCACCATAGATCGGGTGGGTCGCTTCAGCAGATAGAGATTCCGGAGTGGAAGTGATAGCGAATCACCATGGACTTTGTAGTTGGACTCCCACGGACTTTGAAGAAGTTTGATGCTATTTGGGTAATTGTGGATAGCCTGACCAAGTCCGCTCATTTCACTCCTATGTGTACTACTTATTCTTCGGAGCGGTTGGTGGAGATTTATATTCGAGAGATTGTTCATCTGCATGGTATTCCAGTTTCTATTATTTCAGATAGAGGTACTCAGTTTATATCACGGTTTTGGAGGGCCGTTCAACGTGAGTTAGGCATCCGGGTAGAGTTCAATACAACATTTCACCCGCAGACGGACGGACAATCTGAGCGCACTATTCAGATTCTTGAGGATATGCTCCGTGCATGTGTGACTGAGTTTGGAGGGTCTAGGGATCAGTTCTTGCCATTGGCGGAGTTTGCTTACAACAACATTTATCAGTCCAACATTTAGATGGCGCCGTATAAGGCTTTATATTGTAGGCGGTGCAGACCTCCGGTGGGTTGGTTTAAGCCGGGGGAGGCTAGACTATGAGGCACAGATTTGGTTCAGGATGCTTTGGAGAAGGTTATGGTGATTCCGGATAGACTTCGCACAGCCTAGTCCAGACAAAAGACTTATACGGACCGGAATGTTCGTGATGTTTCCTATATAGTTGGAGAGCGGGTTCTGCTTCGGGTTTTGCCTATGAAGGGCGTTATGAGATTCGGGAAGAAAGGGAAGTTGAGTACGAGGTTTATTGGCCCTTTTGAGATATTGAGACATGTTGGGGAGGTTGCTTATGAGTTTGCCTTACCTCCCAACTTGGCAGGAGTTCATCCGGTATTTCATGTTTCGATGCTCCGGAGGTATCACGGTGATCCGTTGCACGTGTTGGATTTTAGTTCAGTCCCGTTGGATAAGGATCTATCTTATGTTGAGGAGCCAATGGCAACATTGGACAAACATGTCAGAAAGTTGAGGTCAAAGAACATTGCATCAGTAAAGGTTTAGTGGCGGGGTCAGCCGGTCGAGAAGGCGACCTAGGAGACCGAGCAACATATGTGCAGCCGTAACCCTCATCTTTTCACTACTTCAGGTATATATCTATGCTCATTCGAGGATGAACGGATGTTTAAGTGTAGGAGGATGTGATGACCCGGCCGGTCGTATTAAGAATTAACGCCTCGATCCCATATTAACTGCTTTCCCCAAGTTTATTTCTGCTAATGTGAATTGCCGGAATGTTCGGTTTTGAATTTCAGAGAGTTTTGGGACACTTAGTCCCTAAATGAGAGCTTAAGTGTTGGAAAGTTGACCATAGTCGAAATAGTTTGAAGACATCCTCGCAATGGAAATCTAATGGTTCCATTATCTCTGTTGGCTTATTTTGGGGTTAGGAGCGTGTTCGGATTGTATTTTGGAGGTCCGTAGCTAATTTAGGCTTGAAACGCCGAAGGTTGAATTTTTGAAGTTTCCGGTTCGGTATTGAGATTTTGATCCGAGGGTCAAAATGGAATTCTGAGAGTTGCAGTAGTTCCCTTGTGTCATTTGGGATGTGTGCGCAAAATTTTAGGTCATTCCGACGTGGTTTGGTTGGGTTTTTGAACGAAAATAGAATTCGGAAGATTTTAGAAACTTAGGCTTGAATCCGATGTGTTTTGGTTATTTTGATATTGTTTGAAGTGTTTTGAAGATTGATACAAGTTTGAATAAGGTTTTAGGTATGTTGATGCCTTTGGTTGATGTCCCGGGAGCCTCGGGATTAATTCAGATGATTGACGTAGAAAATTTTGGAGTTGAAGTTGCTGCAGCAGCTATTCTGCTGGTATTTTCACATTTCCGATTTGGGGACAGCAGATGCGGAGCCACAAAAGCGGCGTAGAGGACCGCAGAAGCAAATATTGGCTTTGTCTTTAGGGTCCGCAGATGCGGAAGGGAGACCGCAGAAGCGGTTTCGCATCTGCGAAAAGGTACTCGCAGATGTGGTTGCTGGTCACTTAAAGGAAAGTCGCAAATGCGACACTTTATCCGCAGATGCGGTCCCAGGGCCACAAATGCAGGAATCGCTGGGCAGAACATATAAATAGTTGTCTTTGTGAAATTGAGCAATTCTTCCACCATTCTGGCTTTGAAACTTTTGAGAGGGAATTTTGAGGAAAATAAAGGAAAATCACTTGGAGGTAATGTCCTTGACTTCATAACTCATTTCTATGTGATTAAAGACCTAATTGATGGTGAGAAATTTGGGAATAATGGGTAATTAGGGCTTGAGTTAAAGAGACCTTTAATTGAGGATTTGGGGGGCCATTTAGACCCCGATTTCAGTGTTCTTATTATGTATAGACTCGTGAGAGTATGAGGTTTTTGAAAATGTAAATTTCACCCGATTCCAAGACGTAGGCCCGAGGGGCGTTTTGGTTATTTTACATAATTTCCCGAACTAACTTAGAGTTTACTTGTAGAATCAGTACTTGAAGTATTATTTACAATATGCAATTGAATTTAAATAGATTTGGGCCATTTGGAGTCGGATACTCGTGGCAAAAATGTGGTTTCAGGTTGATTTGAGCCTGTTTGAGGTAAGTGGCTTGTCTAACCTTGTGTGGGGGACCTTCCCCTTAGGATTTGTATACTTGGTAATTGAAATACCTTGTATGTGAGGTGACGAGTGCGTACATGTGCAAATTGTTGAGAAATCTATTTTTCATTAAGTACTTACTAGTATGTCCCTTTTTCCTGCTTTCATTACTTGTGCTATTAAACCTGTTATTAGTTTAGGAAAGCATGTCTAACTGATTCCATTTCCGTATTTGTTCAACCTGTTTTACCTGAACTCCGTGCAGCATGCTAGGCTAGAATTACTTGATGCCTTGATATGAAATTTCCATTATGAATATCTTCTTGCTGCTGTTTGTGTATTTAAATTGGGACTACGGATGTGGGATTCCGGTAGCTCCCCCTTGTCTGTTTTGTTTGGGACTACGGGTTTGATTCCCGGTAGATCCCCATGCACATTTATATGGAACTACAGGAATGTACCTGGTAGATTCCCCTACTATTGGGTATTTACATTTGGGACTACAGATCAGATTCCAGTAGATCCCTGTGCATTGATAGTTGGACTACGGGATGGGATCCCGGAAGATCCTTCAGACATATATATATATATATATATATATGATGGACTATGGGACGGTATTCCGGGAGATCCACTGGACAGTTGTAATTGCGGACTATAGGACGATATCCTGGAAGGTGCCCCGGTTGTTATTCATGTGTTGAGATGTATTTTCTTCCGTGGTTTGTTTGTCTCTATGCTAGTTGTTGTTGTTCTTTCCATTCTCTGCTATTTTCTTACTGTTGCACTCAATTATACTGCCTTATTTCATACTGTTAACCCTTATATTTTATTTAACCTCAGTATGGCCCTGACCTTCCTCGTCACTACCCGACCGAGGTTAGGTTTGGCACTTACTGAGTACCGTTGTGGTGTACTCATGCCCTTTCTATGCATGTTTTTCATGTGCAGAACCAGTTACCTCTACCTAGGCTTATCACCCTTGAGGCAGGGAGATCTTTCTTGGAGACTTCGAGGTACATCTGTCGCGTCCACAGACCAAGGAGTCTCTATCTTTATTCTATCTTGTAGTGTTAGCCTTTCTATCTTACTGTTGATATTCTGGAGTTAGAGCATCTTACTATACTTCTTTCAGCTTGTGTTCCCGTGAGTTTCCGGGTTTTGGGATAGTGTTGTAGGATTTTCAGATGTTCTGCTGTATATGCCGAGCGGCATTTTATATATCGTTTTCCTTTTTGCTTGTTCTTGGCTTTTAAGTTATATTTCTGCAAGTTTCCATTTATTTTCCATACTTGTTAGACTTACCTAGTCGTAGAGACTAGGTGCCGTCACGACAGTTCACGGAGGGCGAACTGGGGTCGTGACAGTTCAACAATATCGAAAATGGCATGATGCAGATTGTAGGAAGTTTGTAATACATTGAGAATGGGAAGTGAACATGTACATACAACTCTCGCAGGTAAAAATGAATTGGACATGCATTATTCTATGCAGAGTTGTAACTCAACTTTGGCTCGGCGTTCTTTGACAACTAACGCTTGATTCAAAGCTTCAAGATCTTCTAGTTCTTCTTCTTTCTCTTTTAGGCTCTCCTGGATCTCGTCTAATTTTTTATTCACATCTTGGCCATCTCCCAGGTGTCTCATTACTTGCGTAGCCCATCTGAGACATTCTATCTCCAACTCTAGCGCCTGCTTTGAGTCGGGTTTTATTTGCAACTCCGGGATCTTCTCACGGAGGTTTTCTTTCTCCTTCTACAAATAAAATTCTCTGGTTGTCAAAGGCTATTTATTGCATAAGTTGAGAGTGAAAACACATAATAATGGACATACAAACCTTCTGTTCTTCTGCCAACTTTAGGACACTTTCATCCATCCTCTTTTGCTCCATTTTTGCTCTCACATTATAAAACACATAAAAGTAGAATTTTTACAGTTAAAGAATTCCTAGAAAAAGAGCAGGCCAAGCAAATATCCGATATATTCCTTAATATCAGCAAAGCTAAACTGAGAACAAAGTTAAACTTGGAAGTGCATAAAATCAAGATTCTTGTTGCTTCATTTTAGATTAAGATATTTTCAAGGAAGAAGAATTCAGATGCATATAACTTATATAAGGAAAATGAGAGTGATGAAAGTTGTTTTAGTTGACAGTAAATCCAGACGAAGTTTCTCAGGTTTATCCACATCTTAGTTCTACAGATACAACAGTTTAGTTCTACAATACCCTATTTTTATACCACATGGTATGGAAGACTGACACATCTTTCGCTTACCGAGGATATGACACTTAATAAAAAGGTATAGAGGTCTAGGGTTATATGTTAGTAAGTACTTGAGTGTATTTCTTTTCCACCCATGTATTGCATTTCCATACATATAGTATTAGTGTAGTCTATTACTTCATATTTTTAGATTTTTATAATTATTTGTTGTTTCTTTGGCTTCGGTTATCTTATATTTCTGGCTATGATTGTTGCTTCTCTTTTTTAAATTTGCTATGACTATTTTGTTCTTGAGCCGAGGGTCTATTGGAAACAACCTCTCTATCTTTACAAGGTAGGAGTAAGGTCTGTGTACATACTACCCTCCCTATATCCCACTTGTGGGAATACACTGTGTATATTATTGTTGTATCAAAGGATGCTACACCAATCCAAACCTCCACATAAGCCTAGCTAATTCATAAGAGATTCAAGGGCTACAGGAACATCCAAGGACAAGGCACGACCAATTGGTTTTGCGATAATTTTCAACGTTACCATGTGGAACAAATGAGGTTTCTGTTTAACAAAAAAATAGATTTATCGGTCAAAGTCTAAATTTGGAAGAAAACGGGTTACTAATAGCCAAGTTTTACTTCACTTTCACAATGTTAATTAGGAAAAAACAACAAGAATGGTAAAGAAAATATATTCAAAGAAATAAAGAATAAATTGATGGACAATTTATAAAATCAAGGCTGAGAACTATGATACAGCAGAGAAATAATGAGTATATTATAATAGTACTTGGAATTTATCTTTACAAATGAAATTCTGTATCCTTATATAGGAGTTTACAATCGTAATTGTTTCCTCATATAATTTGGGTTTATTATGGGCATTAATTGTATTGATTACCTAGTACCTCAGGTAATTATAACTGGCGTATTTATTACTACAAATGCCTTATAACTATTCCGATTCCCCTTCCTTATTTACTTCCGATTTGTGTATTTTCCAATCTTTTGGTTCTTATTCATCCTATTCTTATTTTTTCTTTGGAAACTGTAAGGCTTGGTTCTCTTTTATGTACTATCTCTTGGGTGTTTTTCTCGCGCCTTCATTTCTCAATTAATTCTACTATTGAGAATGCCACTTGTCATTATATCATGCTCCATACGTCGTGCTACATCAACATACTAACATTACATGTGTAATGCACTTTTTTCACCAATACAGATAGTCCCCCCCACTTTCTGAATATTCTCTATTGAATATTCGGGAAGTGGAAAGCTTTTATGGTGAGAATTTTTCTGCCGTCGTTTTTCGAATATAATCATGTCTCCTTCAGAATCGATGTGATGTATATCACATCTATTTAATGCCCATGCCACGTGGCTTCTAACCATTTCTTCTACAATTTCTCAGTGCGTTTTAGGGTTTTTCTGCGGCCGCGTCATTCATGAAGTGACGGTTCCATTATGACGCTTCAAAATAGCCGACTTTAACAATGGTAAAGTCTCTTTATAAATAATCCATTCTTTGTCAAAAATTATTTAACCAAAAAGTAGATTTATCGGTCAAAGTCTAAATTTAGAAGAAAACGAGTTACTGATAACCAAGTTTTATTTCACTTTCACAATGTTCATTAGGAAAAAATAACACAAATGGTAAAGAAAATATATTGAAAGAAATAAAGAATATATTTACGGACAATTTATAACATTAAAGCTGAGAACTTCGATAATGCAGAGAAATAATAAGTATATTTCAATAGTACTTGGAATATGTCTTTACAAATTAAATTCCGTGTCTTTATATAGCAGTTTACAATCGTAACAGTTTCCTCATATAATTTGGGTTTATTATGGGCATTAATTATATTGATTGCACAGTACATTACGTAATTATAACTGGCGTATTTATTGCTATAAATTGTGACGACCCGGTCGGTCGTCTTAAGAATTAACGCCCCGATCCCCTATCAACTGCTTTACCCAAGTTTAATTCTTCTAATTTGATTCGCCGGGATATTCGGTTGTGTGTTTCGTAGAGTTTTGAGACACTTAGTCCCTGAATGAAAGCTTAAGTGTTGGAAAATTGACCGTAGTCGGAACAGTGTGAAGACGACCTCGAAATGGAAATCCGATGGTTCTGTTAGCTTCGTTGGGTGATTTTGGGGTTGGGAGCGTGTTCGGATAGTCTTTTGGAGGTCCGTAGCTCATTTAGGCTTGAAATGTCGAAGGTTGAATTTTTGAAGTTTCCGGTTCGATAGTGAGATTTTGATCCGAGGGTCGGAATGGAATTCCAGAAGTTGCAGTAGTTCCATCAGTCATTTGGGACGTGTGTGCAAAATTTCAGGTCATTCGGATGTGTTTTGGTTAGGTTTTTGATCAAAAGCGTAGTTGTAGGAAATTGGAGTTCTTAGGCTTAAATCCTTGATTAATTCGAATTTCCGATAATGTTTTAGGTGTTTTAAGGATAGGTACAAGTTTGAATAAGGTATTAGGTGACGTTGGTGTTTTTGGTTGAGGTCCCGGGGGCCTCAGGATGATTTGCTGGTGTCTGTCATAACCGCACCTGCGGTTTGGGCTCCGCAGAAGCGGCGTAGAGACCGCAGAAGCGGATGTTGGTGTTTTCTTCAGGTTCCGCAGATGCGGAAGGTTCACCACAGATGCGGTTTCGTATATGCGAAATAAGTATCGCATATGCGACTCCTGGGCTATTTAATGAAAGTCACAAATGCGACATGTGGTCCGCAGAAGCGGTCCCAGAGCCGCAAATGCAAAAATTGCTGGGCAGAACATATAAATTGTTGCCTTTGCGAAAATTGACTATTCTTCCACCATTTTTATCCGGGTTTGGAGATTTTGAGAGGAATTCTTGAGGAAAACAAAGGGAAATCGATTAGAGGTAATGTCCTTGACTTCATAACTCGTTTATATGTGATTATAGACCTAATTAATGGTGAGAAATTGAGGAAAATGGGTAATTAGGGCTTGAGTTTAAAAGGCCTTTAAATGTAGATTTGAGGGGTCACTTGGACTCCGATATCAGTGTTCTTGTTATGCATAGACTCGTGAGAGTACGAGGTTTCTGAAAATGTAAATTTCACCCAATTCCGAGACGTTGGGCAGAGGGTCATTTTGGTCATTTTACATGTTTTCGCGTATTAGCTTAGAATTTAATTGTAGAATCAGTTACTTGAAGTGTTAATTACAATATGCAATTGAATTGAATAGATTTGGGTCATTTGGAGTCAGATACTCGTGGTAAAAGTGTGGTTTCAAGTTGATTTTGAGCCAGTTCGAGGTAAGTGGATTGTCTAACCTTGTGTGGGGGACCTTCCCCTTAGAATTGGTATGTTTGGTAATTGAATTGACTTTTGCGTGAGGTGACGGGCGCGTACTTGTGCAAATTGTTGGAGATCTGGTTTTCTTAAAGTATTTATTAGCATGATTCCTTTCCTGCTTTATTATACTTGCAAAATTTAACATGTTGTTAGTTAGAAAGCATGTTTAGTTGACTTGAATTGCCTATTTGCTTAAATTGCCTTGATTACACTACGTGAAGCATGTTAGGCTAGAATTACTTATTTCCTTGATATGAAATTTCATTTCTGAATATCTTTTTGCTGTTGCTGTGTATTTACATTGGGACTACAGATGTGGGATTCCGGTAGCTCCCCTCCCTGTCTGTTTACTTTGGGACTACGAGTTAGATTCTCGGTAGATCCCCTTGCATATTTACTTTGGGACTATTGGGTTAGATTCCCGATAAATCCCCTTGCACAGTTATATGGAACTACGGGAATGCACCCGGTAGATTCCCTCAGTGCTGGGTATTTACATTTGGGACTATGGAACGGGATTCCAGTAGATCCCCGCGTACTATGAGTTGGACTACGGGATGGTATCCCGGGAGATCCTTCGGATATATATATATTAATGGACTATGGGACGGTATCCCGGGAGATCCACTGGACATGTAAAGATGGGACTACAGGACGGTATCCTGGGAGATCCCCGATTGTTACTATCGGTGCTGAGTTGTGTTCCCTTTCTATGTTTACCTAGTTCTGTATAGCTGTCACTGTTCTGTTCACCCTGTGTTGTTTTACTGCTGTACTCATTTATACTGTTCCGTTCTATACTATTAACCTTTATATTTTATTTAATCTAAGTAGGGCCCCGACCTTCCTCGTCACTACCCAACCGAGGTTAGGCTTAGCACTTACTGAGTACCGCTGTGGTGTACTCATGCCCCTTTTGCATATATATTTCATGTGTAGATCCAGGTACTTTTCTGTTCTTTATTAGAAATTCTTGAGTTAGAGCTACGTAGTATTTCTTTCTTAGCTTGTGATTCATAGGTTTCCAGGTCTTGGATTTATGTTTGGTGTTGAGAGTTAAACATGGTGTATGCCGAGTGGCACATTTACATACTGTTATTTCTTTATTTCTTTTTTTAAATTGTTTTACTTCCGCAAGTTTGGTTATCTTCCGCAAAGTTAGGTTTACCTAGTCGTAGAGACTTGGTCCCATCACGATGGTTCACGGAGGGCGAACCAGGGTCGTGACAAGTTGGTATCAGAGCTCTAGGTTCATAGGAGTCATGGATCACAAGCCGGTTTATTAGAGTCTCGCTGATCGGTACGGAGACGTCTTTACTTATCTACGAGAGGCTATGTAATTGTTAGGAAAATTCCCCTTCATTTGATTTCCTTGTCGTGCGATATTTTTGACATCACAATTCTAAACTTCTGTCTTCTATTCTCTCATGGATGGTAAGGACACGTGCTACCCGAGACGATCAGTCACCCGCGACCCCTACTGCAGCCGTTAGAGGCCGGGGCCGGGGTAAAGGCCAAGGATGCGCACGTGGTGTAGCTAGAGCACCTACACGAGCTGCCGCCGAGGTACCACCAACAGATCCAGCTGGAGTCCAAGCACCTGACACACCTACTGCTACTACCACTCTAGCTCTCCAGAAGACTCTGGCACAGTTCATGAGTATGTACACCACCTTGGCTCAGGCAGGGTTGCTTCCCCTTGCCGCAACCACATCCTAGGCCCGGGGAGGAGCACAAACTCCCGCCGCCCACACTCCTGAGCAGTGAGTGCATGTTGAGCAGGTCCTAGAGATCATTCCAGCACCGCCTGCAGTGCTAGTTCAGCCCGAGGACAGGGTAATTGCTTCAGAGGATGAGCAGCGGAGACTTGAGAGGTTCAAAAAGTATGATCCTCCGGTCTTCAGTGGACTAGCATCGGATGATGCCTTGGGTTTTCTGGAGGAGTGCCAGCGTATCCTTCGCACTATGGGTATATCAGGATTGAGCAGGGTTTCCTTCACTTCTTTCCAGCTTTGGGGAGCCACCTATGAGTGGTGGCGCACCTATGAGTTAGACAGTCCAGATGAGGCTACTTCACTGACTTGGATTTAGTTCTTAGAGTTGTTCTTGAGAGAGTTTGTTCCTCAGAGCCTTAGGGACGCGTGGCGCATAGAGTTTGAGTATTTGCTCCAGGGTGCTATGACTGTTTTAGGGTATACTATCCATTACACCAGATTGGCTAGGCATGCACCAGCCTTGGTTTTCACTGTTCGCGATCGCGAGAGGGTTCGCCGGTTTATTGAGGGGCTCATTCCCAGCATCAGGTCTAGCATGGCTTGTGAGTTAGAGATGGACATCTCTTATCAGCAGGTGGTGAGCATTGCTAGTAGGATCGAGGGTATGCATGCTAGGGAGAGAGAGGAGAGGGAGGCCAAGAGGTCTCGAGAGTCGGGCCATTACTTTGGTGCCTGTACCCTAGCTACAGGTCATCATGGTAGGGGTTATATGAGTTGCCCTGTTTATTCAGCTCTTCCAGCAACCAGCAGTGCTCCAGCTCCTCCTAGATCTTAGGAGCCTTATTATGCAACACCGGTATCTAGCGCGCCTCCTGTGCGGGGTGCTTTCAGAGGTCAGTCCAGCAGACCTGGCCCGAGCCAGTCACATCCACCACGTCCTCCCAAAGCTTTTTTTGAGTGTGGTGACATATGCCATATGGTTAGTGATTTCCCCAAACTTGGGATGGGTGCACCTCCACAGACTTCTCAGCCATAGCGTGCCCCGCAGAGTTCTCAGGCTATGGTTACAGCTCCAGTTTCTACCCTACCTGCTTAGCCAGCTAGGGGTAAAGGTCGGGGAGGTAGAGGTTGCCCTAGAGGGGGATGCCAGGCTAGATACTATGCCCTTCCTACTCGTACCGAGGTTGTTGCCTCTGATTCTATCATCACAGGTATTATACTGGTTTTCCACTGAGAAGCATCAGTTTTATTCGATCTAGGCTCTACTTATTCTTATGTCTCTTCTTATTTTGCTCCACATTTGGGTGTATCTCGGGATTCTTTGAGTTCCCCTGTTTATGTTTATACTCATGTGGGAGATTCTCTTGTTGTGGATCGCCTTTATTGGTCGTGTTTGGTTGCTCTTAGTGGTTTTGAGACCAGAGCCGATTTATTGTTACTTAGTATGGTTGACTTCGATATTATCTTGGGCATGGACTGGTTGTTGCCCCATTATGCTATTTTTGATTGTCACGCCAAAACCGTGACGCTTGCTATGCCAGGTGTACCGCGTGTTGAGTGAAGGGTTACTTTAGATCACACTCCCAGTAGGGTTATTTCTTTTCTTAAAGCTCGGCATATGGTTGAAAAGGGGTGTGACGCGTATTTAGCCTATGTGACTGATGTCAGTATTGATACCCCTTCAGTTGATTCAGTTCCAGTAGTACGGGATTTTCATGATGTGTTTCCAGCTGACCTTCCAGGCATGCCGCCTAATAGAGATATTGATTTTGGCATTGATCTGTTGCCGAGCACTCAGCCCATTTCTATTCCTTCGTATTATATAGCTCCTCTTGAGTTGAAGGAGTTGAAGGATCAGTTACAGGAATTGCTTGATAAGGGTTTTATTCAGCCCAGTGTATTACCTTAGGGTTCTCCTATTTTGTTTGTGAGGAAAAGGATGGTTCTATGTGTATGTGTATTGATTATCGCTAGTTGAACAAGGTTACAATGAAGAAACGCTATCCTTTGCCTCGTATTGATGATCTGTTTGATTAGCTTCAGGGCGCACGAGTGTTTTCTAAGATTGACTTGCACTCAGGTTACCATCAGTTGAAGATTCGGGAGCCAGATATCCCGAAGACCACTTTCAGGACTCGGTATGGTCATTACGAGTTCCTTGTTATGTCATTTGGGGTAACCAATGCCCTAGCAGCCTTTATGCATTTGATGCACAGTGTGTTTCGGCCATATCTTGACTCAATCGTCATTGTCTTTATTGATGATATTCTGGTGTATTCCCGGGGTCGGGAAGATCATGAGCAGCACTTGAGGACTGTGCTTCAGACTCTGAGAGAGAAGAAGTTATATGCTAAATTATTGAAATGTGAGTTTTGGTTGGATTCAGTGGCATTCTTAGGCCATGTGTCATCGAGTGAGGGTATTGAGGTGGATCCGAAGAAGATACAGGCTGTGTAGGGTTGGGCCAGACCATCCTCAACTACCGAGATCCGCAGTTTCCTTAGTTTAGCTGGCTACTATCGTCGTTTTGTGGAGGGGTTTTCATCGATTGCAGCCCCCATGACCAGATTGACCCAGAAGGGTGCTCCGCTTCAGTCGACGGAGGAGTATGAGGCGAGCTTTCAGAAGCTCAAGACAACAGTAACTACAACCCCAATTTTGATACTGCCTACAGGTTCGGGGTCTTATACGGTCTATTGCGACGCCTCGAGGGTTGGCCTCAGAGCGGTGTTGATGTAGGATAGTAGGGTGATTGCCTACACATCTAGATAGTTAAAGATACATGAGAAGAACTACCACGTTCATGACCTTAAGTTAGCTGCCATTGTTCACGCCTTGAAGATTTGGCTCCATTACTTATACGGTGTGCCTTGTGAGATTTATACTGACCATCGGAGCTTGCAGCATTTTCTCAAACAATAGGATCTAAATTTGCACCAGAGGAGGTGGTTGGAATTGCTACAGGACTATGATATCACTATTTTGTATCACCCGGGCAAGGCTAATGTGGTGGCCGATGCTTTGCGTCACCGGGCAGAGAGTTTGGGGAGTTTTGCTTATTTACCAGCATCAGAGAGGCCTATGGCGTTGGATATTTAGGCCTTAGCCAGCCAGTTTGTGAGATTGGATCTTTTGGAGTCCAGTCAGGTTCTAGCTTGCGTGGTTTCTCGGTCTTCCTTATTTGATCATATCAGGGAGTGACAGTATGATGACCCTCATTTGCTTGTCCTCAAGGACAAGGTTCAGCACGGTGATGCCAGCGTTGTGACTATTGGAGATGATGGGGTATTGAGGATGCAGGGTCGGATTTATGTACCCAATGTTGATGGGCTGCGAGAGTTGATTCTAGAGGAGGTCCATAGTTCACGGTATTCCATCCATACCGGTGCCGCGAAGATGTACCAGGATATGAGGCAGCACTATTGGTGGAGACGGATGAAGAAAGATATAGTTGGATTTGTAGCTAGGTGCCTCAACTGTCAGAAGGTGAAGTATGAGCACCAGAGATTGGGTGGGTTGCTTCAGCAAATAGAGATTCCGGAGTAGAAGTGAGAGTGGGTCACCATGGACTTTGAAGTTGGACTCCCACGAACTTTGAAGAAGTTTGATGCTATTTGGGTGATTGTGGATCGGCTGACCAAGTCCGCTCATTTCAATCCTGTGTACTATTTATTCTTCAGAGCGGTTGGCAGAGATTTATATCCGGAAGATTGTTCGTCTGCATGGTATTCCAGTTTCCATCATTTCAAATAGAGTTACCCAGTTCACATCACGGTTCTAGAGGGACGTTCAGCATGATTTAGGTACTCGGGTAGAGTTGAGTACAACATTTCACCCTCAGACGGACGGACAGTCCGAGCGCACTATTCAGATTCTTGAGGATATGCTCCGCGCGTGTGTGATTGAGTTTGGAGGGTCTTGGGATCAGTTCTTTCCATTGGCGAAGTTTGCTTACAACAACAGCTATCAGTCCAGCATTCAGATGGCACCGTATGATGCTTTATATGGTAGGCGGTGCAAATCTCCGGTGGTTGGTTTGAGCCGGGTGAGGCTAGACTTTTGGGCACAGACTTGGTTCAGGATGCTTTGGAGAAGGTTAAGGTGATTTAGGATAGGCTCCGTACAGCCCAGTCCAGACAGAAGAGTTACGTGGACCGGAAGGTTCGCGATGTTTCCTATATGGTTGGAGAGCGGGTTCTACTTCGGGTCTCGCCTTTGAAGGGCGTTATGAGGTTCGGGAAGAAAGGGAAGCTGAGTCCGAGGTTTATTGGCCCTTTTGAGATATTGAGGCGTGTTGGGGAGGTTGCTTATGAGCTGGCCTTACCTCCCAGCTTGGCAGGAGTTCATCCGGTATTTCATGTTTTGATGCTCCGGAGGTATCATGGCGACCCATCGCACGTGTTGGATTTCAGTTCAGTCCAGTTGGACAAGGATCTATTTTAATTTTGAGGAGGCAGTGGCAATATTGGACAGGCAGATTAGAAAGGTGAGGTCAAAGAACATTGATTCGGTTAAGGTTCAGTGACGGGGCCAGTCGGTCGAGGAGGCGACCTGGGAGACCGAGCAGGATGTGTGCAGTCATTACCCTTATCTCTTCACTACTTCAGGTATGTCTCTATGCTCGTTCGAGGACGAACGAATGTTTAAGTGTAGGAGGATGTGACGACCCGGCCGGACGTCTTAAGAATTAATGCCCTGATCCTCTATCAACTACTTTCCCCAAGTTTAATTCTGCTAATTTGATTCGCCGGGATGTTCGGTTGTGAGTTTCGGAGAGTTCCCTGAATGAGAGCTTAAGTGTTGGAAAATTGACCGTAGTCAGAACAGTGTGAAGATGGCCTCGGAATGGAAATTCAATGGTTTCGTTAGCTCCGTTAGGTAATTTTGGGGTTGGGAGCATGTTCGGATAGTGTTTTGGAGGTCCATAGCTCATTTAGGCTTGAAATGTCGAAGGTTGAATTTTGAAGTTTTCGGTTCGATAGTGAGATTTTGATCCGAGGGTCGGAATGGAATTCTGGAAGTTGCAGTAGTTCCATAATGTCATTTGGGATGTGTGTGAAAAATTTCATGTCATTCAGATGTGTTTTGGTTAGGTTTTTTATCGAAAGCATATTTCGAGGAAATTGGAGTTCTTAGGCTTAAATCCTTGATTAATTTGGGTTTCCGATGTTGTTTTAGGTGTTTTAAGGATTGGTACAAGTTTGAATAAGGTATTAGGTGACGTTGGTGTTTTTAGTTGAGGTCTCGGGGGCCTCGGGATGATTTTGGATAAGTGACGTAAAGATTTTGAAGTTAGAGATTTCAGAAAATTTGCTGGTGTCTGTCATAACCGCACCTGTGGTTTGGGTTGCGCATGTGCGGAGCCGTAGAAGCGGCATAGAGACCGTAGAAGCAGATGTTGGTGTTTTCTACAGGTTCCGCAGATGCGGTTTTGCATATGCGAAATAAGTATCGCAGATGCGGCTCCTGGGCTATTTAATGAAAGTCACAGATGCGACATGTGGTGCGCAGAAGCGGGACCGCAGATGCGGTCCCAGAGCCGAAAATGCGAAAATCACTAGGCAGACCATATAAATAGTTGCCTTTGCGAAAATTGACTATTCTTCCACCATTTTTATCCGGGTTTGGAGCTTTTGAGAGGGATTCTTGAGGAAAATAAAGGAAAATCGATTGGAGGTAATGTCCTTGACTTCATAACTCATTTATATGTGATTATAAACCTAATTAATGGTGAGAAATTGAGGAAAATGGGTAATTAGGGCTTGAGTTTAAGAGGCCTTTAAATGAGGATTTGAGGGGTAACATGGACTTCGATTTCAGTGTTCTATTTATGTATAGACTCGTGAGAGTACGAGGTTTCTGAAAATGTAAATTTCACCCGATTTCGAGACGTTGGCCTGAGGGGCATTTTGGTCATTTTGTATTTGCTTAGAATTTAATTGTAGAATCAGTTACTTGAAGTGTTATTTACAATATGCAATTGAATTGAATAGATTTGGGCCATTTGGAGTCGGATACTCGTGGCAAAAGTGTGGTTTCAAGTTGATTTTGAGCCGGTTCGAGGTAAGTGGCTTGTCTAACCTTGTGTGGGAACCTTCCCCTTAGGATTGGTATGTTTGGAAATTGAGTTGCCTTGTGCGTGAGGTGACGGGCGCGTACTTGTGCAAATTGTTGGAAATTTGGTTTTCTTAAAGTATTTATTAGCATGATTCCTTTCCTGCTTTATTATACTTGCAAAATTTAGCATGTTGTTAGTTAGAAAGCATGTTTAGTTGACTTGAATTGCCTATTTGCTTAAATTGCCTTGATTGCACTACGTGAATCATGTTAGGCTAGAATTACTTGTTTCCTTGATATGAAATTTCATTTCTGAATATCTTCTTGTTGTTGCTGCGTATTTACATTGGGACTACGGATGTGGGATTCCGGTAGCTCCCCCCTTGTCTGTTTACTTTGGGCTACGGGTTAGATTCCCGGTAGATCCCCCTGCATATTTACTTTGGGAGTACGAGTTAGATTCCCGGTAGATCCCCCTGCACAGTTATATGGAACCATGGGAATGCACCTGGTAGATTCCCCCAGTACTAGGTATTTACATTTGGGACTACGGAATGGGATTTCGGTAGATCCCCGCGCACTATGAGTTGGACTACAGGATGGTATCCCGGGATATATATATATATATGATGGACTACGGGACGGTATCTTGGGAGATCCACTGGACATGTAAAGATGGTACTACAGGATGATATCCTGGGTGATCCTCGATTGTTACTATCCGTGCTGAGTTGTGTTCCCTTTCCATGTTTACCTAGTTCTGTATAGTTGTCGATATTCTATTCACCCTGTGTTGTTTTACTGCTGTATTCATTTATACTGTTCCGTTCTATACTGTTAACCTTTATATTTATTTAATCTCAGTAGGGCCTGACCTTCCTCGTCACTACCCAACCAAGTTAGGCTTGGCACTTACTGAGTACCGCTATGATGTAATCATGCCCCTTCTGTGCATGCTTTTCATGTGCAGATACAGGTACCGCTGATCAGGCCTACTATCATTGAGGGAGGCGACTGCTTAGAGATTCTGAGGTACATCTGCCGCGTCCGTAGACCAAGGAGTCCTTTTCTATTCCTGCCTGTAGTATTTAGCCCTTCTGTACTTTTCTGTTCTTTATTAGAAATTTTGGAGTTAGAGCTATGTAGTATTTCTTTCTTAGCTTGTGATTCGTGGGTTTTCGGGTCTTGGATTTATGTTTGGTGTTGAGAGTTAAACATGGTGTATGCAGAGCGGCACATTTACACACTATTATTGCTTTATTTCTATTTTTAAATTGTTTTACTTCCGCAAACTTTGTTATCTTTCGCAAAGTTAGGCTTACCTAGTCGTAGATACTAGGTGTTGTCACGATGGTTTACGAAGGGCGAACCAGGGTCGTGACATAAATACATTATAACTATTCTGATTCCCCTTCCTTATTTAATTTTTATTTGTGCATCTTCCCTTCTTTTGGTTCTTATTTATCCCGTTCTTACCTTTTCTTTGGCAACTATAAGGCCTGGTTCTCTTTTATGTACTGTCTCTTGGGTGTTTTTCCCGCACCTTCCTTTCTCAATTAATTCTATTAATGAAAATGCCACTTGTTGTTATATCATGCTCCATGCGTCGTGCTACGTCAGCATACTGCCTTTCCATGTGTAACGCACGTTTTTCACCAATACAAATAGTCCCTCCACTTTCTGAATATTCTCTATTGAATATTCGGGAAGTGGAATGCTTTTATGGCAGGGATTTTTCTGCCGCCGTTTTTCAAATATTATCATGTCTCTTTCAGAATCGAGGCGACGTACATCACATCTATTTAATGCCCATGCCACATGACTTCTAACAATTGGTTCTGCAGTTTCTCAGTGCTTTTTAGGATTTTTCTGTGGCTGCATCAGTTATGAAGTGACGGTTCTATTATGACGCTTCGTAATAACCAACTTTAACGATGGTCAAGTCTCTTTATAAATAATCCATTCTTTGTCAATTTCTTGGAGTCCTTCCTTTCCATATTCATCACCTTCTTCTTGCTTTATAATTTTTGCGTCTTTATTATGATTTTCTTTGAACAATCATGTCTTCTCCAGATCCCCGTAAGTTTGTGATTGTTGACGAATTTGTTCCTTATAAAGCTCCTACTAGAAGTAGGAGGGGTGGTAGGCTTCGTGGTCTTGGTTCAATATCCAACAGAGGTTCCTCCTCTCAGAGTAGTGCTTCTAAACCTTCTTCCTTTAAACCTAGGGTTCCTTTAACCCCTAGATCTTCTTCCAAAAATAGAGACTCAATTGATCTTGTACGTGAACCCACAGTTGTAGAGATTGTTCCTTAAGAATTTTCTTTTTCAACCGATTGTGAATTCATGAGAAATCAAGTTTCCTTTTTTGCTTCCCTTAATCCTGCTGACCTTTATCCAACCTTAATTACTACTGGTCTTATTTCCCTGGTTCGAAGAGAATGTAATTGGAAACCCGATTTCTCAATCTTAGTTCCCGGTTCCAACTAGAGAATTACTTCATACCAAGCTGGTTATTCCTTTGTTTATACTTATCCCTGTACTTTAGGGTTCAAACCACCTATCGACCTAGTAATCATTGAATTATGCCGTTATTTCATTGTGTGTCTTAGACAAATTGGCCCTATTGTTTGGAGGGTTGTTGCATGCCTTAATTATTTATCGGATCTAGCTTCTATGCCTTTTTCTTTCTGACACTTGCTTCATCTTTACTCTCTTAAACTGTTTTGTGAAGGAGTGTTTTCTCTCATTGCTAGAAGTAAGAGCGTATTGGTTAGCCCTGAAGATGATATGGACCGTGGAAGGTATGCCCGTTTTGTTGTTGTTACCACTATTGCTCTAGTTGGTGAAGAAAACATGCCTTTTCCAGAAAAATGAAATTTTTGCACGTAAGTTTTCACCTTTTCTTTTCTTCTTTTTCTTTAAAAAAAATGAAACCTCATGTGATCACGTTCTTTCTTTTTTAGAAACCATGGAAGTTTTTGATAAAATTCCCTACTTTCGTGCTTGGATAGATAAACTGCTGACTATTGCCCCTATGGAGAAAAGGTCTTGGAAGTACCTTTCACAGAAATTTGGCTGGAAAGTGAAGACACACGGTACTTCCTTTGCTTATTATCTTTCCTCTTCTCTTCCTTACTGGTTTAAGAGTTTCTTATTTTTGCTCTTTTTTAATTAGGGTTTCCCATTCGTGGCATTAGTCCCGTGTCTATTCCATCAACCAGACTTTCTGAGAGTCTTGCTTAGGAAAGAATTTTAAGTCCTTCTTCCTCTAAAAGGAAAGCTGAGGGAGCCTGTGGCTTTGAGGGTGAAGAAGAGACATAGGAGGATTCTTTAGTGAGAAGACCTCGCGTCAGGAGGCGTGTAATTTATGATGATGAAGTTACTCCTTCCCATGATCCTCCTACAAGTTCAGTCCCTTTTCGACTCTTGGATGAGCCAGAGAGTGCTCCTTTAGTGATTCTTGATGATGATGCTGTTGATAGATTGTTTGCTCATGGCTTCGAGGGTGATGAAGCTTCTGGGCCTGTTTGTCACGACCCAAGTTATCCCTCAGTGAACCGTCATAACGGCACCTAGTCTCTATGACTAGCTAAGCGTAACATTTGCGGAAAAAAAAAACGAAAACATAAAAGCTATCAACTAACAGGTAAATTTAAACAAGTAAATGAGATGTCGCTTGACATATACAATAATCACTTTCGAAAAGTACATAAACTCTCCCAAAACCCAAAATGTCATAAGTCACAAGCTACAGAAAGAACAGTACTCCTATGCTCCAGAGTCTAATAAAAGAAGATAGTGTTTGACATGGGGAAAAGTAGATAGGGACTCCGAGGTCTGTGGATGCGCTAGATATACCTTGAAGTATCTACAGCTGGCTCGCCTCACTAGTAATGCGACTGATCAGCGGTACCTGGATCTGAAAAACATGTGTAGGGAAGGGCATGAGTACACCACAATGGTACCCAGTAAGTGCCAACCCTAACCTCGGTCGAGTAATGACGAGATCAGGTAAGGGCCCTACTGGTATAAATATAATGAAATAAGACAGAATGAAATATCACAGTAAAAATAAATACGGAAATCTAACAGGAATAGAATCATAAAAAGACATCAGCTCAGAACACAATGATAACAATAGGGGGATCTCCCGAGATATCGTCTTGTAGTCCCAAACGTAAATGTGCAAGGGGATCTCCCGAATACCATTCCGTAGTCCCAAAGTAAATATGCATAACAAGGGGATCTCCCGGAATACCATTTTGTAGTCCCAAAGTAAATATACAGTACAAGGGGATCTACCGGAATACCGTTCCGTAGTCCCAAAGTAAATATGCAGCTCAACCAACATAAATAACAGTTACTACAAGAAAACCTACAATTTAGACTAAGTGCAACTCAAGGAAAACAAGAAATTTCACTAAGCATGCTACACAAAGTTTAGATAGGCAGTTAAAACATGTAAGAATGCTATTCTAAACTAAACAAGATAGTTACATATGCTAGTGTAATTCAAATAAGGAGAAACATGTTATGAACTAGTGAAAAATGGAGTTTTACAACAAATAGCCTGTGTACGTACTCGTCATCTCACGTACATGGCGCCCATATATAAAAACAGTACCAAATCCTAAGATGAGTTCCCCCACACAAGGTTAGGCAAGCCACTTATCTCAAACCAAGATCAATCAATCAGCCACAATGCCTTTCCCATGAATATCTGGCTCTGAGTGGCCCAAATTTGACCAAAATTATTGTGCGGTCCGTATTTCTTTTAGGATTGAAATGGTGAATCTCTGAACTTTAGCTCTGATTTAGCTTCTGCAGCCGCACATTGCTCTTGGACTTGGGCAGACTTCCTTTAGATGTTGTGGCCATAGATGGAATTTTGTGGCCCGCACTTCACCCTTTTTGCCTGATTTTTGTCCTTGAGTTCTAATCACTCCTTCTTGAGTTGGATTTCATCTTTGTGGATCATTTTTCAATACTCCTACAATTAAGCATATTTCATCAGTTTTCGAGAATTAAATTAAACACTTTCAGACTAAAACAAAAGTAAAAAAACGCTAATAAGTAGTCAAAATCCCCACTTATCACAACCCAAAAGTCAAACCTGACCCCGCACCTCGAAACCCATCAAAAATCATAAAATCTGATAACTTATTCGATTACGAGTCCAACCATACTATGTTTCACTCAAATCCGACTCAGAATCGATGTTCAAAACTAGAAAATTCACTCTATGAAACTTTAGACAAAAACCTCCAATTCCTCTTTCCAATTCACAATAAAAATGCCAAAATCGAAGATAGATTCATGAAATATAAGCAAAAGCGAATAGAGAACACTTAACTCAGGTGAAAATCACTTTTAAAATTGCCTCAATCCGAGCCCCAAATCTCAAAATATGATAAAAGAACCAAAATCTCGATTTATAGGTTATGCCCAGCGGTTATCGCATTTGCGAACCAAATTTTTGCTTCTGCGGAGACGCACTCGCAGACCAATCTTCGCTTCTGTGAAAAACCAAACTCAGTAGCCATCGATTCTGCAGAACATAACTTCACGCCTATGCGCCCGCAAATGCGGCTCTGTTATCGCACCTACGCCATACCTCGCCCCTGCGACCCAAGGCACCGCTTCCGCACTTCCGCAGGTGTGGCCCATTCCTCGCATCTCCGGAGCCTTGCTCCCATTTCCACTTCTGCTCCTGCAACTCTTTTGCTGCTTTTGCGGCTCCGCACCTTCGCCAATAACTCTACATGTGCGGTCACACTAGAACAAGCAGCCTCAGTAACTTGCAACATGCGAGAAAATAATTTGAACCTCGTCCGAAGATCACCCGAGCCCCTCGGGACCCCATCCAAATAAACCAAAAATTACCATAACATAACACATACCTACTCGAGGCCTCAAATCACACATCACAATATCGAAACAACGAATCACACCACAATTTGAACTTGAATGAACTTTGAACTTTCAACTTCCTAAACTCACGCCGAAACATAACAAATCAACCCGCAATGGACTCAATTTTTGCACACAAGTAACAAATAACATAATGAAGCTATTCCAATTTCCAGAACCACAATCCGAATCTGATATCTTCAAAGTCAACTCACGGTCAAACATATGAACTTTTCAAAACCTTCAAATCCTAACTTCCACCAATTTGTGCCGAAACCTTCTAGAGACATCCAAATGCAAATCCGGGCATATGCCAGAGTCCAAAATTACCATACAAAACAATAAAATCTCCAATCCGAGTTCAAAAACTAAAAAGCCAAACTTGGTCAACTCTTCCAACTTTAAAGCTTCAATTATGAAATTTACTCTTCCAAATCGATTCCGAGCAGCCTAAAAATCAAATTTGACGATCCAAATAAGTCATAATACATCATACGGAGGTACTCATACCCTTAAACTATCAAGGAAACTGTAAATGCTCAAAATAACTGGTCGGCTCGTTACAAAGTGATTAATATATTGTCAGATTGTCAAGGGACTTATGCTGCACCCTTGAAGGGGGTTTGTCATAGATATTTACCATTCAAAACGTCTTTTTTCATGTGGATATTGCTTAAGAAGAAGTTGCCTCTCGATGACACCATTGGTAGATTCGGTCGGGTAATTCATTCTAGATGCACTTACTGAAACTATGGACGATCATTTGATATTTCATGCATATCTTTTATATATACTGCTTTCATTGAAGAATTGATTTATCATACATATATTCTCTATATGTCAACCTGTGTAACTTAGCTTGCTCATTTGTGCATATCTTTTCTCTATGCGTCTACTGATGATTTTTTTAATTCTTGGTGTATATCTTCTCTATATGCTAAACTATTAGTTTGTTTATGATTCTTGTACATATCTTTACTATATACACTGATAGCCTTACCTGTATTTCATGCTTAAACTTTGATTTTGTTGTTGTGTACAAGTGTCATGACCCAATCCCCATTATAGGCCGTGATAGCGTCCAACGTCTCCGTTAGGCAAGCCAATAGTGAATTATCCATTTAATTGTTCATTTTATTACTTTTAAAGTCATTAATTTTATTTAATAACAAAATCAAGAACAAATACTCACGGTGATGTAAAGCATAAAATAAAATATAAGAGTGATATAGTGATATTAATAGAAAAAAACCATAAATATCTATATGATGACCCGGCCAGTCGTCTCATGAGTTACCGCTCCATTTCTCCCATTTCTACTTTTTTATGCTTTGTTATCCGTGTTTTGTGGTATTGGGTTGGTCGGATCGAATCCGGAATGATTTTGGTAAGGTTTGAGACACTTAGCCTTTTTAGAGTGAGTTTAAGTTGGAAAAGTCAACCAGATATTGACTTATGTGTTAGAGGGCTTAGATGTGATTTCCGATGGTTCGGTTAGCTTCGGGAGGTGATTTGGGACTTAGGAGTGTGATCGGAATGAGTTTTGGAGGTTCAGAGTAGATTTAGGCTTGAATTGGCGAAGTTGATATTTTGGCAATTTTCGGTTGATAGGCGAGATTTTGATATAGGGGTCGGAATGGAATTCCGAAAGTTGTAGTAGTTCCGTTGTGCCATTTTGGATGTGTTTGCAAAATTTCAGGTCATTTCGACGTGGCTTGGTTGGGTTTTTGATCAAAAGCGGAATTCGGAAGATTTTAGAAAACTTAGGCTTGAATCCGATGTGTTTTGGTTTATTTGATATCGTTTGAGG
This sequence comes from Nicotiana tabacum, assembly GCF_000715075.1. Taxonomy (NCBI): domain Eukaryota; kingdom Viridiplantae; phylum Streptophyta; class Magnoliopsida; order Solanales; family Solanaceae; genus Nicotiana; species Nicotiana tabacum. The sequence continues at coordinate 69,389,771 of NC_134090.1, read as the reverse complement.
TGTTTTGAACATTTGTACAAGTTTGAATAAGGTTTTGGGATATGTTTGTTCCTTTGGTTGAGGTCCCAGGAGCTTCGAGTGAGTTTTGGGTGGTCAATCGGACCATTTCATGAAGTCTGGAGTTGCAGAATTGCAGGTTCAGCTGTTGCAGAGAATTCCTCTTCGCGATCGCATAGAAGCTTTTGAGGGGCAGTCCAGTTTGTTCTTCGTGTTTGCGAATGTTGGGTTGCGATTGCATAGAGACGAGGAAGTTGTTGATCGCGAACACGTAGTGAAGGTCGCGTTCGCGTAGAGTTAAGTGGACTAGGGGTGTTGGCTTGGAGGTTGTTCTTTGCGAACACGGTAGTTGGTTCGCGACCGCGTAGTTTCAATGGTCTGAGCATCGCGTTTGCATGGTATTTCACGCGTTTGCATAGGGTTAATGGTGGGAGCTGAGAGTTTGTGCTTCGCGATCGTGAAGGTTGTCCCGCGATCGCGATGAAGGAAATTAGGCCAGGGCAGAAGGTTTAAAAGGTCGTCTTGTCCGCGAATGTGGGGATTATTTCTTCCATTATTGGTCGTTTTTGGAGCTTTTTGAAGGGGATTGAAGAGGGATTCAAGGGGAATCACTTGGAGGTAAGATTCTTGGATTTAAAACTCGATTCTAATGTGAATTCCACCTAGTAAATCATGGAAATTGAGCCAAAATAGAAAAACTAGGGCTTGGAAATTTAGACCTTTGATTGAGGATTTGAAGGACAATTTGAGGTCAGATTTCAGAACTTTTGATATGTGTGGACTCGTGGGGAGATAAGGAATCTATTGATATAAAAAATATCGAATTCCAAGATGTGGGCCCAGAGGTTGGGTTTTGGTAATTTCGGGATTTGTGCCGTATTTTGATTAATTTCGCTTGGGCTTCGTTCCCTTAGCCTATTTTGATGTTCTCGTTCTGATTTTGGATAAATTCGACACGCGTGGAGGCTGATTCGAGGGGCAAAGGCGTCATGAGTTAGAGATTTGACCGGTTTGATGTGAGTAATGATTGTAAATTTCTGAGGGTTTGAAACCCCGGATTGCACATCGTAGTGCTATATTGAGGTGAGGCACACGCTTGATGGCGAGTGTGGGGTCGTTCACTATTGGGGATTGTGACTTGGTCCATCCCGATTGATGATTTTACCGCGTATTTGACTGAAATTTATTTGCTATCATCATGATTTGGGCTGAATGTCATATTTGGGCTTCGTGCCAACTATTTGAACCCTTAAGGGATTTTTATTAATATTTCCTTACTGTTTTGACTTTATACTTGAACTCAGTCATGTTATTTTCCACTTTTTTTCATACTCAGCCATGTTTATTCAATTTTAATACTTAAATGATATTTTAAATGATGTTTGGGCCAAGAAACACTGTTTTACTATTGCACGAGTGGCTTGTGAAGATTTTTGACTGAGTAAGGCCGAGTGCCTATGTTGTGAGGAAACACTGATATTAATTTGAGGCCAAGGGCCTGAGATATGTACGCCACGAGGTGGCTTGATTGATATGAGGTCGAGAGCCTAGTTTTGATGCCACGAGATGGCTTGTTATTGCACTTGGGGCGTAAGGCGCCCCTCCAGGAGTCTGCACAACCCCAGTGAGCGCAGGTACCCATTGCGATGTGAGATTGAGCCCGAGGGGCTGGTATTGTGAAGAGATGTTGCCAGAGGGGCGGTTTTGTTGATACAGTTCCCGAAGGGCAAATCTTTACGTGTTTATTTTTCCTTAATTGCCTGTTTACTTGTTGAAAAAGGATTTTGCTTATCTTTTAACTGGTTAACTGTTTATAAATGGTTTTACTGCTTCATTATAGAATGCCTTGTGCCTTAAGTGTTTTCTTGCTTTCAGTCTTTATTTACATTTTTTAACCACTGAGTTGGAGTACTCGCTTTACTCCCTGCACCCTATGTGCAGATTCATGCGTAGCTGGTCCCGCTCCCGAGTGCTGATCATTTCCAGCTTCTGGCGGATCCGAGGAGTCTTTAGGTAGCTGTTGGCATTCGCAGCCTGGAGCTCCTCCCTATCTCTTTTCCTTTATGTTCTTAGTTCTGTACTAAACTTTGCAGTTACTTTGGAGTATTTTGTGTGTTAGATGCTCGTGACTTGTGACACCCGGTATCGGGTTGTGTTTGGGATGTATTCTGCATATTATACTATCTTTTGCTTAGACTTTGGTTTATTTACTCATGCTTAGGCTGTTTATTACTGTTTAACTGTTTAAAAAGTGAATTGGGTTTAATTGGCTGGCCTTGTCTTCACGATAGGAGCCATCACGACAGGGTTCGGGTTTAGGGTCGTGACAATCTACTAGAAATTACCAAAACCTGGTGTCATAAATGCACGAGCATCGAGTAAAATATACAAAAAACCCTACAACTATTTTCTGGAGCAGAATAGTAAGAAATAATAAATATAACAAGAGGAAGCTCCAGGTGCTGCAGAACATAGCATGGAAAGAATCTCACCACTAGGCCTCCGGGTAATGCGGATGCGTGCCTGGACGAACACAAGATGTACCTACCTTAGAACCTGCACAATTTGTGCAAAAGTGTAGCGTGAATACGTAAACAATGTGTACACAGTGAGTATCTAGCCTAACCTCGAAAAAATAGTAAGGAGGGGTCAATATCGACACTTACTAGAGGTCAATAAATAAAGTGCATTAATTATAAATAGGCACGAAATACAATAGTAACAATGGAATAAGAAAAGAATAAATAATGATCCTTTAATAGAATGTCAATTTAAAATCTCCAACTATCACATGCAAATTTTATCAATTAAGAGCCATCACGTATTTATCAAATCTCAAGTCATGAATGAAATATCATGAATGATAGGACTCCTAGCGATATCATGCACAAATTATACTGAGGTCGTACGGCCCGATCCAGAATCATCGTGTACACTGCCGAGGGTCGACTGAAGCTAACCATAAATTCATCTAAATATACTGCCGAGGCGTTCACCCCGACCCACATGAATAGAGTTCTATGGTCTCAACGATTACAATTTTGGAATAGAACTCAAAGAAGGCATAATTCAAACTAAAAATCAAGTATTCCACCAAAACACAAGACAATGAAGCTTGGTCTCATAAAATCCTATATCAATTTCAATTATAGATGCACATAATTAAACTAACAAGTTGGGCTCAAAGAATACAAGTATTGCATGGTAAAGTCCTAAGTATACTTTGACATAAGCATGATTTTAGCTACATACAGACTCTCATCACATCGTGCCTACGTAGCACCCACAAATATTATCAAATAACAATTTACAATACCTATGGGGATAGTTCCCTCTTACAAGGTTAGGCAACAGACTTATCTCGCTTTCAATTCCACCACTGGTCTCTTCAACCACACTAACTTCCTTAAATCAGTTTTGAGCAATCCGAAACTTGCAAAAGGTCGTATTAACTAATCAATATATGCTTAAAAGTTCATAATTTAACTATTAGAGTAATTACCCAACCCAATTAAGAAGATTCCTAAAATTTACCTCCAGGCCCACATGCCTGAATTTCGAAAATCTTTGTAGATAAATGTTACCCATAACCTTACAAACTCAAATATATAGTTTCTACTCAATTCCATAATCATTTTCGTGGTCAAATTTCATTTTTACCAAAAACTAGGTTTTTCAACAAAATCGTAAAATTTCACAATTTACATGTTAAAATCTACTCATAATCTATCTATCAAACTCATATTGGGTAGGAATTACTTACCTTAGAATTCTAGATGGAAACCCCCCTCCAAGAGCTCCAAAATCGGCCAAGAGAAACGAAAATAAGATAAAATGGTCTAAATCTCATTTTTTAATTCAAAACACTGCCCAGGCATTCTTTATTCGCAATCCCGAAGGAAGACTGCCAAGGCCCCTTAAATGCACTTAGCGAACATGACACATGACTCACGAACGTAAAGGATTGCGAACGCAAATTCTTGCCTGGCCTTCCCTTCACGAACGTGAATACCAATAGTCTGACCTCTTCCCAGCTGGCCTTACCCTACGCAAATGCGGACCCATGTACGCGAACGCAATGACCAGTGGCCCAGAGCATCGCGATCGCAAGCTCTTTATCGTGAACGTGTAGAACAATGCTTCCCCCAGCCCCATTCATTTATCAGGAATGCGAGGCCTTCTCCGTGTTCGCGGAGAAGGAAACCAGAACAACAGATTTCAAAAATTTGAACTTTGCTCCGGGTGGTCCGAAACTCACTCAAGCAACCCGGGACCCGGTCCAACTGGACCAACAACTCCATATGCAAAATATGTACCTCCTAGAAGCCTCAAAACACATAAAAAATATCAAAACTAAGAATCGCACCCCAAAACCAAATTAATCAACTTATGAAGTTCAAACTTCTTCATCTAGTTCCGAATGTGATGAATCATACTTCGACAACTCAAAATAATGCCAAATTTTGCGTACAAGTCTTAAATTATCATACATACCTATTATAGGCTCTTAATCCCAAATGGACATCAATAATACCAATGTCTGCTTCAAACCAAATTTAATGAACTTGAAAAACTTTGATGTGCCAACTTTCAACTTTAAGCACTGAAATGCTCCTGGATCACCCGAATCGCGATCCAAACACATGCCCAAGTATCAAATCATCATAAGAACCTATTAGAACCATCAAATCATGGTTCTCATTTACTCAAATTGTTGACTCAAGTCAAACTTGGCCATCTTATGCCACTATTAAGGAACTAAGTGTTTCTCGAATTCAACCTGAACCCTTCCAAAACCAAACCAACCATCCCCGCAAGTCATAAAACAGTAAAAGAAAATACGGGGAGTCTTGATTAGGGGAACAAGGGCCTACAAAGAAAAATGACTAATCGGGTCGTTACGTTATCTACCTGTTAAACAAATGTTCATCTTGGAACGAATCTAGAATCATACCTAGAGTACTAAATAAGTTTGGATATCTGTTTTGCCTCCCAAGTCGCCTCTTCACCTGGTTGACCCCTCCACAGGACCTTTACTGAAGAAATATTCTTAGATCTCTACTGGAAAACCTACTTGTCAATAATGGAAATTGGCTTCTCCTCATAACCCAAGATCACATCTAGCTTAATGGTGATGTAATCTAACAAATGCGACCTATCGGTATGGTACTTCCAGAGAATAGACACATGGAAGACTAGTTGAACCCCGATAGACTGGGAGGCTAAGCAAACATATAAGAAACCCCCCAAATCGTCTCAACACCTCAAATGGGCCAATAAACCTCGGACTCAACTTGCCCTTATTTCCGAACCTCATGATGCCTTTCATCAGCGAGACTTTCAAGGGAATTTGTTTCGCCCACCATAAATGATAAATCACACATTTTCTGATCCGCATAACTCTTATATCTAGACTTTACTGTCTGACGCGTCTCTTGAATCAATTTTACCTTATCTAAGGCATCCTTTACCAAATCAGTACCATATAACCTATCCTCGCCGGGTTTGAACCAACCGATGGGGGAACGACATTGTCGACCATACAAAGTCTCAAATTGAGCCAACTCGACGCTTAACTGATAAATATTGTTATAAGCAAACTCGACCAATGGTAAGAAGTGATCCCACTACCCTCCAAAGTCAATTGCACATGCTCTGAGCATGTCCTCTAGAATCTTTACTATCCACTTCGATTGCCCGTTAGTCTGTGGATGAAAGGCTGTGCTGAGCTCTACCCAAGTACCCAACTCACTCTATACTGCCCATGACCTCCTGAAATATCGGTGCAGTCATGAAATCTGCCGAGGCCGGCTCTGCTGCAAGCACCTTATCCTACTCCTCAATAATGGGATCCTCTACTAGATCCAGTGATGGTACAACGGGAGCAACTCTAGGATGCCCTCGTCCTCTAGCAAGAGCTGGAGCCCTCCCTTGGCCTCTAGCAATAGGGGGAGCAGCTCCTCTACTGCTAGTACGACTGTCGTGCACTTTCTCACCATATTTGAGGAATAAGAGAAATATACTTAGAACAACATCAACTGAATGATCAGAGATAAAGAAAAGAAGTTTCCAAATATCATATAGCCTCTCGAAGATAAATATGGACGTCTCTGTACCGATCCGCCAGATTCTATTAGGATTGCTCGTGACTTGTGAGATCTATGTGAACTTAGTGTTCTAATACCAATTTGTCACGACCCAATCCCCATTATAGGTCGTGATGGCGCCCAACGTCTCCATTAAGTAAGCCAACAGTGAATTATCAATTTAATTGTTCATTTTATTATTTTTAAAGTCATAAATTTTATTTAATAACAAAATCAAGAATAAGTAGTCACGATGATATAAAGCATATAATAAAACATAAGAGGGATTTAGTGATATTAATAGACAAAACCATAAATATCTACTAGCAATTCCCATAATATGATGTCACAATTGCATGAACATATTGTAGAATATACAATACCCTACATCTACTGTCTGAAGCAAAATAGACAAAATTAAAATATACAACAAGAGGAGGCTCCGAGTGCTACAGAATGGAGCATGGAAAGCAGCTCACCACTGGGTCTTCGGCTAATGTTGATGCACCTCTGGATGAACACAAGATGTACCTACTTCAGAACTTGCACAATTTCTGCATAAGTGTAGTGTGAGTACGTAAAATACGTATAACCATGTAACGACCCGACCAGTTATTTTGAGCTTTAGCGTTCCATTCGGCGGTTAAAGACTTTAAGTAGCTTCATATTATGTATTATGACTTGAGTGTATGGTTGAATTCGATATTGTACGGTTCAATATTGATTTGGAAGAATGATTCTCGTTTTAAAAGCTTTAAGTTAGAAGAGTTAACCAAGGTTTGAATTTTGGGTAAACGGACTTGGAATCGGGTTTTAATTATTCCAATAAGTGTGTATGATGATTTTGGACCATAAAGTTTCGTTAAATTCTGATGAGTTTTGGATTAGTGTGGATTGTGTGGTGATTGTTTTCGGTTTCAACGTCGATTTGAGCATAAAGGTTACCATAATGAGCAAACGGCCTTTGATTCGTGTTTTGACTTAACCATTATATCCGTATAATAATTTTGGAACCATAGCAACTACAATCATCAAGTTTCAACATCGTATGAGGATTTTTTGATCATTTCACTAAGAATTGAGTTGCTAGATTTTTCAGATTAATTACGAAGTTGCTACTGAAATCATATTTAAAAATCTGCACTATTTTCAAATATTGAAACCAACATATCACCTTCATTATAAGGTCAAATGAAGTGATTCAAAATCCTAAATTGACAGGAATTTCACAAGGAATCATTTGCAGGCATCAAAAGCGAGTTTTGGGATCATTTGGCCCAAGAAACAAGGCAGAGCAGCAGAGCATTTTTGGCAATTAATGTTGTTGGATATTTTCTCATCTCAAATGTGTGGGATTGGGAGAATTCAAGGATGTTCTTCAAGTTTCTTCCATGGAGTAAGGTCTAAACCATAACCTAAGTATTTCCATTTGATTCATTTCCTTAGTTTAAGCTTTAATCCATGATTTTAATTGAAAACCCATTTAATTCTTTAAATTAAGACCTAGGGTTATGTCCTAAATTTTAAAAATTGAAAATGAGTTAGAGGCGTTTTCTTACCAATACCTTTTGGGGTCTTGTTCTCATATATTAGGAGAACGATATAGGAGAACAACACTCGAATTTGACGAGTTTTGGAGGAGTATTTCGGGATATATGTGACCCAACTAGTGTGGGTTGGACTCTTGGGTTATGAACACCTAAGAGCGATGTTTTGGCAAATTGGTTGAGCTATCGGACTCCTATTGAGTCGGTTATCATTCGTGTGAGCTTGTATTGGTTCGGGCTTTGCTCAGGTAAGCTTGAATTCACAATCCAAGGCAGGCCCGGTGTTGACTTTTGTTGATGTTTTGGGGAGGATGTAATGATCATAGCTTTATTTATTGTAATTGTTTTACCTAGCATTGTTTGATATTATTAAGTCATTTTTTGGTTAGATTTGAATCGTGTGAAGGCAAATTTTAGGAGAAAAGCTACTTTGAAGGATTGAGTTGGCCTAGTTGAGGTAAGTATCTTGCCTAACTTTGTGTGGGAGGAACTGCCCCTTAGGATTTGGGTTGATTATGCTATTTGTGTTATGTGAAAGCCGTGTACGCAAGGTGATAAGTGGGTGCACGGGCTATATGTGGTATTTGGCCGGTTTAGATTATCTAGACTCTTTTCATGCCTTTATATGAATGGTTATAATATGTTATATCTCTCATTGTTAATCTACTCTTACATGCTCTATTTGACATTCTTAGCACTTGTTCTACCTCTTTCTCATTATTTTCTCTTATATGCTTCAGTTGAAGTTATTGCCTTCTTTATTTTCTTGTTGCCTCTTAATTGTTGAATCACTTTTATTTGAAGTTGTTATTTCGTGGACTATCATCTTGTTGAATTATTGGTGTTGAAGTTGTAATAGTCGTTATCATATTGAGGCGAAGTTGTTAATTCGAGATACCTTTCCTTGTTGAGCATTCACATTCATTTTGTTATTGTCCAAATTCTTATACACGTTGTGGCTGAGCCATAGGCTATTTGTTGTGGAAATATTGGTGTTGTTGACTTTGTGGCAAGTTGTGTCATATGAACACTTATGGTATGAGTTGTGATTGTGTTGTGATATTGATACGCATGTGGTGGCATAAAGCTAAGTGTTGATACGCATGCAGTGAGATAAGGTGGATTGATACGTATTTTGCTAGTAGGGGAACTACTTGAAGGCACGTATTTTGTAGATATTTCGGGAAAAATGATTTTAAAAACTAAATTTAAGGCTAACGCGGTGATATAAGAAAAGATTGTGATTCAAATTGCAAAATGTGAATATAAGATAGTGTAACGATCTAGCCGGTCATTTTGAGAATTCATGCTCCGTTCAGTGGTAAGGTCTTGAACAACTTCATATTATGTGAATCGACTTGCGTGCATGGTTGATTCAGTTACCAGGAGATTCAAAGTCGAATTGGAAGAAGGATTATAGTTATGGAAGCTTAAGCGGTGAAATTTGACCGAAATTGGATTGTTGAGTAAACGGCCCCGGAATGGGCTTTGGATGACCTCAACAACTTTGTATGGTGATTTTAGACACGCGTCCGAATTCGGATTCGGAGGACCGTAGGGTAATTTGAGGCGTTTCGGCAAAAGTTGGAAAAGTTGAAGTTTGGAAAATGGAGAAGTTTGACCCATAGTTGACATTTGTGATATAGGGGTCGGAATGTGATTCTGAGAGTTGGAACAACTCTGTTATGTCATTTTGGACATGTCTGCAAAATTTGGCGTCATTCCGGGTTGATTTGATTGGTTTCGGCACAAGTTTTCGATGTTGGAAGATTTGAAAGTTCCTAAGTTTGATTCATGGTTTGATTCATCGTTTCAGCGTTGTTTGATGTGAGTTGAGACCTCGAGCGAGTCCGTGTTATGTTACATGACTTGTTGGTATGCTTGGATGGGGTCTCGAGGGCCCCCGGTGTGTTTCGGACGAGTCGCAGATGATTTTGCATGGTTTTGGCGAGGCTGAGCTCTAGTGTAATCGCACCTGCGGACCCTGGGTGCAGGTGCAATGAGCGCAGGTGCAAAGGCAGAAGAGCAGGTGCAAGAGTTGGTCTGGGCAGTCTCCGCAAATGCGGAGAATTGGAACGCATGTGCGGTGCCGCAAGAGCGAATCCCTGGGAGCAGAAGCGGAGCGCAGGTGCGATTTGTCAGGCGCACCTATGGTTAAGTTGTTTACAGGTGCGGAAGTTCTGGCAGAATCATATAAGTCGAGGGTTTGGCCATTTCCTTCATTTTTTGAGTTTTAAACTTCATATTTGGGAGCTTCTTTTGGGGGTTTTCAAGCAAATCGATTGGGTAAGTGTTCTTCACCTAGAATCTAACATATTCCATGATTTTGTCTTCATTTTTATTATTTAAATTGTGATTTGTGTTGGGGAAATAAGTTGGTTTTTAAAAAAAAAATTCTAAAATGAAATATCGTAATTTGGAGACCAAATAGTATCAGAACTTGATAATTTTTGTATGGTTGAACTCATATTGGAATGGGTATTCAGATTTTGTGAAATTTATCGGGTTCTGAGGTACGAGTCCTAGGGTCGACTTGTGGACCGATATTTTTTAATTTTGTTAAAGATTGAGACTTTATGATCCATAATAGTTTCTTATGTGTTTTATTTATGTTTTGAAGTTATTTTGGTTGGATTTGAGTTGTCCAGAGGTCTTTTTACCCGAGAGGTGCATTTTAGTGTACCGGTCTGTCATTTTTGAGGTAAGTATCTTGCCTAACCTTGTGTGGGGGACTTCCTCTTAGGATTTGAGTCTTGTATGTTAATTGTAGTTCGTGTACGCGAGGTGACGAGTCCGTGCTCGGACTTATTTATGGGAAATTGGCCTCTTAGGCTTCTTAGGTCTTTATATTCAATGTCTATGAACGTGTTCTTGACATGGCTAAGTTCCCTATTTACTAGTTTCACCTCTACATGCTTAATTGGAATTAATTGCTTCATGATTCACTCTTATTGCCTAATTGACTCCTGTTTGATTTAATTAAAGAATTTCGCCTCTCCTATTGTCATGCTATCTTTTCATAGCTACTTGTCTTATTTGAGAATTATTATTATCCCTCTCGAGATTTGTTTAGTCTTAAGTGAAGCTAAGATCATCTTTCTTTAATTGAATTGTCGAATATCCTTGAAATTGTCCAACCTTAAAAGGAGTTTAGATAACCTATATCTTTGTTGACTTGATTTTATTTGGGACTACTTGACTCATGTTGATTTCTTTGTTATTGACTTGGATATTGTGGGATCGTTGCTACATATTAGTTTTCCTGTTGTTGAATTGTTCCCTTTATGCCAGCATTCTTTTATGTGGTTATTCCTTGTGAGCTGGTTCTACCGTTTCGTTGTGATTTACAGTCCTTGAGTTGATTTACTTGTCTTACCTTGTATTATTGTCATTGTTGTTGTTATATGTATTGTGGTGATGTACGAGTTTTCTATTGTGCTGTAACTGTTATTTCTGTTGGTTGCACTTCATATTTACTTTGGGACTACGGAACGGTATTCCGAGATCCCCCTACATGTTTATGTTGGAACTACAGATCGGTATTCCAGGAAATCCCCCTGCACATTTATAATTGGGACTATGAGACGATATCCCGGGAGATCTGCTAGTACTCGATATTTACTTTGGGACTACGGATCGGTATTCCCGGAGATTTCCCTATATATTTACAATTTGGACTACGGGATGATATCCTCGGAGATCCTCTGCACATTTACATTTGCGACTACAGGACGATATACTGGGAAATCCCCTGTTAAAATCATTATGTTTAGAGTTGTTGTTTTCATTGATCCTATCCCTGTGTAAACATTATATGTGTTGTCCGTTCTATTCCTTATACTTACTAGCTGGTATGAACTATGTTAGGACACTTGCACAAGAATACACGTGGCTAAGCACCCTTATCGAATAGGAGGTTTCTTGAGATTTCTGAGTATAGATGCACACCATTGTTATTTGCCTTCCATGTGAAAATGACTCTTTTGGGCACGTGAGTTGTCAGTATGATTAGGAGGTGTGATGAGGGCATAGGATGCCAAGTATTAGGGTTCAGGTATTGAGACCCGTATTGTATGATTATGAGATGAGGTGTCACAGGGTGATTTATATTCGAAGGTTATCTATTTGAAAAGATTATATTCTAAGGTACTTATTTTTAATTAACTATTTTGAAATGTCACAGGCTGACTTATATTCGATGAATATTTGTTTGAAAAGATTATATTCGAAAAGCATTTATTTTGAAAGAACTCTTTTTAAAAGAACATTTATTTGAAGGAAGTCTATTTCGAAATATTTTTATCACTTGAAAGGTTTGACTATTTGATTGACGCTTGCTGGTTAAGACTTAAGGTGAAAGCTATCGAAGTTGTTGAGTCATGACTTGTCTTTACTGTATTTGTGATTTTGGATTTGGGCTGTATCCTCGCTTACCTTTCCGTGTTTTCCTTATGGTGTTCCATTGAGTACTTGTTGCTTTCTTTCCTTATTGTAATTACTGTATTGTTAGCCGTATCGCGTAGTCTCTATATAAATGTCATGTTCTGTTTATTAGACCAATAGGTGTCTTGACTGTCCCTCGTCACTACTCCACTGAGGCTAGTCTTGATACTTACTGGGCACCGCTGTGGTGTGCTCATACTATACTTCTACATTATTTTTGTGCAGATCCAGGTATTGTTCGATAATAGCTGTGTGGATTCTTGCCGAGGAGACTCAAGGTAACCCTGCTGCTACGTTCGCAAGCTTTAGAGTCTCCTTCCTATTTTGTATTCACACTGTTGTACTTATTTCCATACAGTTGTGTTTAGAAGTTGTAGCAAAACTCTGTAGATCTTAGGACTTGTACCAATGGTTTTAAAAAAATGTATATTCTATAAAGATTTCTATGTCGAAGCTATTAAACTTTCTTTATTATGGTTAATATTCAGTAAATGTTAGGCTTACCTAGTCCCTAAAACTAGGTTCAATCACGAAACCCAACGGAGGGGAAATTGGGTCGTGATAGACAGTACCCTAGTTGTGATGTTCATTGTACACTCCATGTTGGAATAACTGTCACGCCCCAACCTTGGGAGGCGTGGCTGGCACCCGGTGTCGCACTAGCCCGAGCGAACCACTCTGAAACTCATTCATTCCTTTTGTAACTATCATGGGGCAACATGACAACAACTCGTAATGTATAATTATAAGTGGACAATATTGTACCACTGAACCATTTTTTTTCTTAAAACATGTATACATATGGGCCGTCAAGGCTTCTGATATACTATACAAAATGAACCTCTGTCTACAAAGCCTCTAGGATTATTTGACATCAAATGGGACAGGGTACCGCCCTACCCATAAGTCTGTAGCAAAACTCTGACACGATAACTCATAGATTCGGCTGCACCCCGAATGAGGTGGAGTCTTATCGATCATTCACCGACTGCCAATATCGTCTAATATGAAGGCTCGTCAAACTGATTGTCTATACCCGCAGGCATGAATGCAGCGTCCTCAGGCAAAAGGGACGTCAGTACGAATAATGTACCGAGTATGTAAGGCACATAAATAAGTACATAAAATATATAGAAGAAATATAGAGTAACTGACTCAACTTGTAAGTCTGGATAATTCTGTTAATCATGAAATACTTATAGTGTCATGCATATGCGTATGAATGTCATGTCGTGCTTAGGTACATGTGTCATAACATCATGTTAGGACACTTGCACAAGAATACACGTGGCTAAGCATCCTTATCGAACTATGTTAGGTATTCCTTATACTTACTAGCTGGTATGAACTATGTTAGGACACTTGCACAAGAATACACGTGGCTAAGCACCCTTATCGAATAGGAGGTTTCTTGAAATTTCTGAGTATAGATGCACACCATTGTTATTTGCCTTCCATGTGAAAATGACTCTTTTGGGCACGTGAGTTGTTAGTATGATTAGGAGGTGTGATGAGGGCATAGGATGCCAAGTGTTAGGGTTCAGGTATTGAGACCCGTATTGTATGATTATGAGATGAGGTGTCACAGGGTGATTTATATTCGAAGGTTATCTATTTGAAAAGATTATATTCTAAGGTACTTATTTTTAATTAACTATTTTGAAATGTCACAGACTGACTTATATTCGATGAATATTTGATTGAAAAGATTATATTCGAAAAACATTTATTTTGAAAGAACTCTTTTTAAAAGAATATTTATTTGAAGGAAGTCTACTTCGAAATATTGTTATCACTTGAAAGGTTTGACTATTTGATTGACGCTTGCTGGTTAAGACTTAAGGTGAAAGCTATCGTAGTTGTTAAGTCATGACTTGTCTTTACTGTATTTGTGATTTTGGATTTGGGTTGTATCCTCGCTTACCTTTCTGTGTTTTCCTTATGGTGTTCCGTTGAGTACTTGCTGCTTTCTTTCCTTATTGTAATTACTGTATTGTTAGCCGTATCGCGTAGTCTCTATATAAATGTCATGTTCTGTTTATTAGACCAATAGGTGTCTTGACTGTCCCTCGTTACTACTCTACTGAGGCTAGTCTTGATACTTACTGGGCATCACTATGGTGTGCTCATACTATACTTCTGCATATTTTTGTGCAGATCCAGGTATTGTTCGATAATAGTTTTGCGGATTCTTGCCGAGGAGACTCAAGGTAACCCTGCTGCTGCGTTCGCAAGCTTTAGAGTCTCCTTCCTATTTTGTATTCACACTGTTGTACTTATTTCCATACAGTTGTGTTTAGAAGTTGTAGCAAAACTCTGTAGATCTTATGACTTGAAACACTGGTTTTAGAAAAATGTATATTCTATAAAGATTTCTATGTCGAAGCTATTAAACTTTCTTTATTATGGTTAATATTCAGTAAATGTTAGGCTTACCTAGTCTCTAAAACTAGGTGTCATCACGAAACCCAACGAAATGGAAATTGGGTCGTGATAGACAGTACCCTAGTTGTGATGTTCATTGTACACTCCATGTTGGAATAACTGTCACGCCCCAACCTTGGGAGGCGTGGCTGGCACCCGGTGTCGCACTAGCCCGAGCGAACCACTCTGAAACACATTCATTCCTTTTGTAACTATCATGGGGCAACATGGCAACAACTCGTAATGTATAATTATAAGTGGACAATATTGTACCACTAAAACCATTTTATTTCTTAAAACATGTATACATATGGGCCGTCAAGGCTTCTGATATACTATACAAAATGAACCTCTCTCTACAAAGCCTCTAAGATTATTTGACATCAAATGGGACAGGGTACCGCCCTACTCATAAGTCTGTAGCAAAACCATGACACGATAACTCATAGATTCGGCTGCACCCCGAATGAGGTGGAGTCTTATCGATCATTCACCGACTGCCAATATCGTCTATTATGAAAGCTCGTCAAACTGATTGTCTATACTCGCAGGCATGAATACAGCGTCCCCAGGCAAAAGGGACGTCAGTACGAATAATGTACCGAGTATGTAAGGCACATAAATAAGTACATAAAATATATGGAAGAAATATAGAATAAATGACTCAACTTGTAAGTCTGGATAATTCTGTTAATCATGAAATACTTATAGTGTCATGCATATGCGTATGAATGTCATGCCGTGCATAGGTACATGTGTCATAACATCATCACGCCTCTGAGGGCATCCCATCATATCATCTCGGCCACTGTGGGCAAATCATCAACATATGCCAGCTGATCAGGTGGTGGTGCGTATAAAACGCCATATCTCTCTCTCTCTCTCTCTCTCTCTCTCTCTCTCTCTCTCTCTCTCTCTCTCTCTATATATATATATATATATATATATATATATATATATATATATATATATATATAACGCCATCTGGTCATCAAGCCTCTGAGGGAATCCCATCATATCATCTCAGCCACTGTGGGTAAATCATCATTATATACCAGCTGATTAGGTGGTGATGCGTATATAACGCCGTAACGTTTTCCCGTATCCCATACACATATATATACATATATATGCGTATATAACCCCATCTGAGTCATGGGTAAATGCGCATATATAAATGAATGAAATGCATAGAAACATGTAATAATCTCAATATTCGTTTTGGATAAACTTTATCAACTGCGTATTATTCTGAGACCCATGAACAGAAGGTATAATAATATGGCACATGGAAATTCAGGAACATGGATGTCTCTAATACTTCTATGAATACAGTCATTTATGGACTTTGTGTATTTGCACATTTTGTTCGTATCGTATAGGTCATGCCAAAAGAAAGAAGGGTTAACCTTAACATACCTGAGCCGGTTCTCTGGACAATCCTTCTAACACATGACAATTGTGACAAAACTCGTGATGACAAAATCGGAGTAGGGAAAAATCTGGTATCCATATTTCATGTGCTTTCTACAGTCACATGCTAATCAATAGAAAATCCAAACTTCCCCAGGATATATGCAGAGACAAATTTTACAGAGCTGAATATACAAATGCATAACTCAATCAATCTTAATCATCCCATTTAAGTGAAAAAAAACATTATCCCATGTATATCATTTAGGGGTAAGTTCCATTAACTCCTAATGCATAGTGTCATATTTCTGGTAATTATTTGTCATACTAATTGAGGGTAGGGTTGAATGGGACTCCTCTCCCCTGGAAAAATTATTTTTCTGTTGAATTTTGTGTCAGTTTCGTCCTGACAAATGCTCACCTCCCGTATCTATCCATCAATTATGGATATTGCCATAGCTAAAATGGTGATGTAGGCCCAATATATAAGCCGATGGATAACTCTGTTGAAAAGCATTTTCTATATAAGTGGAAAGTCTTGTACTTATACAGCAACTGCCTAAAAAACAGCAAAAGGTGAAAAATGAATCACAGAATATTAATGAGGTGGCCACGCTCAGGGAAACTGTGGATACAAGATATTTGCGTGTCTCTTTCTACAACTGCCACGTGGAATTTCAGATAATTCCTCAGTACTAATACACTTTTTCTTTAAATAATAACAACAATTACCCAGTAAAATCCCATCAAGTGGGGTTTGGGGAGGGTAATGTGTACGCAAACCTTACCCCTATCCCGATAGGGCAGAGAGACTGTTTTCGATAGACCCTCGGCTCAGAAAGACGAAAATAAAAACAAGAAAAGACAATTCATTAGTAACTCCAGTAGAAACCGCAATAGTAACAGAAGCATAACAACCAAAAGATGAATGACATGCAATAATAGTAACTAGTATCTAAGGTCCGGGGCTAAGATAAACAACAATAGTGTGGATTCAACATAAACTGCAAGTCATCTAAGTTCAACCCTAATCCAACCCCGCCTCACCCCCGGTATGAAGTAAGGAATGTTCTACTACCCCCTAACCTACAACCCTAATGCTTGACCTCTAGACCTTCCTATCAAGGGCCATGTCCTCGGAAATCTACAGTCGTACCATGTCCTGCACGATCACCTCTCCCCAATGCTTCTTAGGCCTCCCTCTACCTCTTCTCATACCCACCACGACCAACCGCTCACACCTCCTTACCGGTGCATCAAGACTTCTCCTCTGCACGTGCCCGAACCATCTGAGCCTCGCTTCCCGTATCTTGTCATCCACAAGGGCCACGCCCACCTTCTTCCGAATATCTTCATTCCTAATCTTGTATATCCTAGTGTGCCCGCACATCCACCTCATCATCTTCATCTCTGCTACCTTCATCCTCTAGATATGGGAGTTCTTAACCGGCCAACACTCTGCCCCATACAACATTGCTGGTCTAACCACAACTCTATAAAACTTACCTTTGAGTGTCAGTGACACTTTCTTGTCACACAAAACTCAAGATGCAAGCATCCATTTCATCCAGCCCGCCCCTATACGGTGAGTGACGTCCTCGTCGATCTCTCCGTCCCCCTGAATCATCGCCTAAGGTACTTGAAGCTATCTCTCTTCGGGATGATCTGTGGTCCAAGCCTCACGTCCCTGCCTACTTCCCTCGACTCAATGCTAAACTTGCACTCCAGGTACTCTGTCTTAGACCTGCTCAATTTGATACCCTTAGACTCGAGGGTCTGTCTCCAAACTTCCAATCTCTCGTTAACACCGACCCTCGTCTCATCAATTAGAACTATGTCATCAGCAAATAACATACACCATGGCACATCCCCTTAAATATGGTGTGTCAATGCATCCATCACCAAGGCAAATAAGAATGGGCTAAGCGTAGAGCCTTGGTGTAATCCCAATAACAATCAGGAAATGCTCCGAGTCGCCTCCCACAGTCCTAACCTTAGTCTTAACTCCATCATACATGTCCTTGATCGCTCTTATGTAGGCTACCAGCACGCCCTTTGCCTCAAGACATCTCCAGAGCACCTCCCTAGGAACGTTGTCGCACGCTTTCTCCAAGTCAATAAACACCATGTGCAAATCCTTCTTTTTATCCATGTACTGTTCCACCAACCTCCTAATAAGGTGGATAGTTTCCTTAGTGGAGCGACTCGGCATGAACCCAAACTGATTGTCGGATATAGACATCGTCTTCCTCACCCTCACCTCCACCACCCTCTCCCAAACTTTCATGGTATGGCTAAGTAACTTGATACCCCTATAATTGTTACAACACTTGATATCCCCTTCGTTCTTGTACAACGGTACCACTGTACTCGACCTCCACTCATCAGGCATCCTCTTCGTTCTAAAAATTACATTGAACAACCCAGTCAGTCACTCCAATCCTGCTCTACTCACACACTTCTAAAACTCAACCGGAATGTCATCTGGCTCGGTCGCTCTACCCCTACTCATCTTACGCAAAGCCCCTACGACCTCCTCCACCTTAATGCGCCTGCAATACCTAAAATCTCGAAGACTCTCCGAATGCCCAAGTCCCTCGGTCCCCCTCCTCGACATTTAAATAAGTGCATCGGAAATAATTTTTAATTAGATAAGGTATTGATTAGCTCATCTTATCAAGTTTTTAATTAACATGTCTTTTGGAGGCATTTTTAAAGATAAATATTTAGAATTTTTTTTATAAAGTTTTCACTAATGGATATCTAACAAATCTTAAATTCCTTACAGTGAAAAAGTTTACGCGCATTACTACGTACAAACTTTGTTTTAGAGGTCAAACAAATACTAAAACTATTCGCGTTAATAAAGATGGTTATATAATCGAAACCAAGACACGCAGATAAGTAAGTCAACTTCTATCAACGACAAATATCGCAACAAAAATATAACGATAAGATACTGGTTTTTTTTCTCTCAAACTTCTAATATTCCTACTCTCATATAATTATAAAGAGTAAAAATTTTCGTACGCTTAAATTCTTAAAATGGTAAAAAGATATCCTTTTTTTGTAAGAAAATAATTTATATCTTTAAAATAAAGAAAATCTCATAAACTTCCTCATATTATGCGTATAATTTAAATTATATTTGAAAGTAGTAAAATTAATAACTATCCAAAATTATACTTTTCAATTTTTTTTTAAAAAAATGTACCACTCAAAATAGCATATCAAACGTATATAACGATGTCAATATTATTAAACACACGGGATCTTATAATAAATAGTCATCCTTCCTTGGTGATTGATCATTTTCTTTGCTATTCTTTTGTCGTCAACTTTAGCCATTAACGTAGCTAATGGTTCTCAAATTCCAATCCACCAATAACAAGCTAATCATATTTTTCTTTTTGACTGTAAAGTCTACCTTTACATTCCTAATTATACTATTAATCTCCTTTTAACCGGTCACTTGACTAGCACGTTTAACTACTAAGTAATTTCTTGAGCACTTTTTGTATGCAAGACCGAAGTTCAAAACAAATCATAAGTCATGAGAGCTTACTACCTCTTATCCTATTATTAAAGTACGAGATGTAACAATAACTTGTTGATTTGAATGATCATTGTTCTTCCTTCAATCTTTCATCTGTAATTTGATTATGTTTGGTTATTCATTGTTATCTTGGTGTTGGAACGATTGTGATTTCTTGTATGAGTCATGCATTCTGCGTGATTTGTTGTATTGCTTTAGCATGCAAATCTATGCCTCCGTTATAACCTGGTGAATTGATTGTCAATGTGTGACGACCCGGCCGGTCGTCTTAAGAATTTATGCCCCGATCCCCTATTAACTACTTTCCCCGTATTTATTTCTGCTATTTTGATTTGCCGGGATGTTCGGTTTTGAGTTTCGGAGAATTTTGGGACACTTAATCCCTAAATGAGAGATTAAGTGTTGGAAAGTTGACCTTAGTCGGAACAGTATGAAGACGGCCTCAGAATGGAAATATGATGGTTCTGTTAGCTCCGTTGGGTGATTTCGGGCTTAGGGGCGTATTCGGATTGTGTTTTGGAGGTCCGTAGCTAATTTAGGCTTGAAATGCCGAGAGATCGAATTTTGACGTTTCCGGTTCGATAGTGAGATTTTGATCCGAGGGTCGGAATGAAATTCTGAAAGTTAGAGTAGCTCCGTAGTATTGAATGTGACGTGTGTGCAAAATCTCAGGTCATTCGGACGAGGTTTGATTGACTTTTTGATCGAAAGCGTATTTTTAGAGTTTTGGAATTTTTAGGCTTGAATCTATGGTTGATTCGTCATTTCAAATGTTGTTTAGGTGTTTTAAGGATTGGTATAAGTTTGAACAGTGGTATTAGACTTGTTGGTGCCTTTGGTTGAGGTCCCGGGGGCCTTGGGATGATTTCGGATGGTTAGCGGAAGGATTTTGGAGTTACAGCTTCAACTGGTTTTCTGTCATAACCGCACCTGCGAGTGTGCGACCGCAGATGCGAAGCCACATAAGTGGCATTTGGCATCGCAGAAGCGAAAATGGAGAGGTTCAGCAGGAGCCGCAGAAGCGGTGGAGTTTCCATAGGAGCGGTACTGCATCTGCGGATGGGGAGTCGTAGATGCAGAAATAAGGCTGAGTTAGTGATTGTCGCAGATGCGACCATTGGTCCACAAAAGCGGGGTCGTAGATGCGGTCCCAGGGCCGCAAATGCGGTAATCGCTGGGCAGAAACATATAAATACTTGCCTTCGCGAAATTTAGATATTTGTCACCATATTTCAAACGGGAAGAACTTTTCAAGAGGGATTTTCGGAGGAGTTCATTGGGGTAAGGTCTTTGGTCCCTAAACTCGTTATTGGAATGATTTTTATCAATTTAAGCATGAAAAATTAAGAAAAACCAGTGGTAATTTGTGGGTTGGGGCTTCACTAAGTAGAGGCCTTTGAGTGATGATTTAAGGGACCAATTGAGGTCCGATTTTGGTACTTTTTGTATGACTAAACTTGTGAGAGTGGAAAGATTCTGGAAATGTATATTTTACCGCCTTTCGAGACGTGGGCCCGAGGGGTGTTTTGGTTATTTTACCTAATTTCATGTATTAGCTTAAAATTTAATTCTAGAATTAGTTACTTGAAGTTTTATTTACATTATTAAATTGAATTGAATAGTTTTGGGTCATTTGGAGTCGAGTACTCGTGGCAAGAGCGTAGTTTTGGATTGATTTGAGCTGGTTCGAGGTAAGTGGCTTGCCTAACCTTGTGTGGGGGACCTTCCCTTTAGGATTTGGTATTATTGTTAATTGAAATGCCTTGTACGTGAGGTGACGAGTGCGTACTTGTGCTATTTGTGGAAAATCCGATTTTTCATTAAGTAATTACTAGTATGTTTTCTTTCCTATTTTTATTACTTGAACAATTAAGCATGTTGGTAGCTTAAGAAAGCATGTCTAGGTGATTTAATTTCTTCATTTGCTCAAACCGCTTTACCTGAATTCTGTGCAATATGCTAGGCTAGACTTACTTGTTAGCCTTAATATGGAATTTGATATTTCTTAGTATTTTTCTGTTGCTGTTGTGTATTTACATTGGGACTACGAATGTGGGATTCCAGTAGCTCCCCCTAGTCTGTTTACATTTGGGACTACGGATGTGGGATTCCGGTAGATCCCCCTGCACAGTTATATGGAACTACGAGACTGCACCCGGTAGATTCCCCCAATACTAGCTATTTACATTTGGGACTACGGAACGAGATTCTGGTAGATCCCCACGCACTATGAGTTAGACTACGGGACTGTATTCTGGGTGACCTATTGGATATGTATATTTGGGACTGCAGGACGGTATCTTGGGAGATTCCCGATTGTAATGATTTGGTGCTGAGCTATATTTCCTTCTGTGCTTACTTTGCCTCTGTATAGTTGTTGTTGTCCTTTACATTCTGTGTTACTTTTACTACTGTACTTATTTATACTGCTCTGTTCTATACTGTCGAACTTTATATTTTATTTAACCTCAGTAGGGCCCTGACCTTCCTCGTCACTACCTGACTGAGGTTAGGCTTGACACTTACTGAGTACCGCTATGTATTTACATTGGGACTATGGATGTGGGATTCCAGTAGCTCCCCTTGTCTGTTTACATTTGGGACTACGGATGTGGGATTCCGGTAGATCCCCCTACACAGTTATATGGAACTACGGGACTGCACCCGGTAGATTCCTCCAATACTAGCTATTTACATTTGGGACTACAGAACGAGATTCTGGTAGATCCCCACGCACTATGAGTTAGACTACGGGACTGTATTCTGGGTGACCTATTGGATATGTATATTTGGGACTACAGGACGGTATCCTAGGAGATCCCCGATTGTAATGATTTGGTGTTGAGCTATATTTCCTTCTGTGCTTACTTTGCCTCTGTATCGTTGTTGTTTTCCTTTACATTCTGTTTTACTTTTACTACTGTACTTATTTATATTGCTCTGTTCTATACTGTCGAACTTTATATTTTATTTAACCTCAGTAGGGCCCTGACCTTCCTCGTCACTACCTGACTGAGGTTAGGCTTGGCACTTACTGAGTACCGCTGTGGTGTACTCATGCCCTTTCTGGGCATGTTTTTCATGTGCAGATCTAGGTACATCGACTCAAACATACCATCCATGAGGCGAGGCGACCCTTCGGAGACATCGAGGTATATCTGTCGCATCCGCATACTGAGGATTCTCTCTCCATTCTCTCTTATAGTTATAGCCCTTCTATAATTGCTCTATTTTAGACTATTCTAGAGTTGGAGCACTATGTAGCATCCTTAGCTTGTGATTCATGGATTTCCGGGTTTTGGGCATATGTATTAGATTTTGAGAGTTAAATATTACGTATGCCATGCGGAACTTTTAAACGTTGTTTTATTACTCTATTTCTGTTTTAAATTATTTTCTTTTGCGAATTTATTTACCTTCCGCATTTTAGGCTTACCTAGTCGTAGAGACTAGGTGCCGTCATAATGGTTCACGGAGGGAGAACCGGGGTCGTGACAAGTTGGTATCAGAGCTCTAGGTTCATAAGAGTCATGGATCACAAGTTGGTTTATTAGAGTCTCGCTGATCGGTATGGAGACGTCTGTACTTATCTACGAGAGGCTATGTAACTGCTAGGAAAATTCCACTTCATTTGTTTTTCTTGTCGTACGAGATTTTGATATCACAATTCTAAATTTCTGTCTTCTATTCTCTCACAGATGGTAAGGACACATGCTACCCGAGATGATCAAGCACCCATGCCCCCTACTGCAGCTGTCAGAGGCCGAGGCCTGGGTAGAGGCCGAGGACGTGCACGTGGAGTAGCCAGAGCATCGGCGCGAGCTACTGCCGAGGTACCACCAGCTCTTCAGGAGACTCTGGCATAGTTTATGAGCATGTACACCACTTTGGCTCAGGTAGGGTTGCTTCCCCTTGCTGCAGCTACGTCTCAGGCCGGGAGAGGAGCACAGACTCTCGTCGCCCGCACTCTTGAGCAGTGAGTGCATATTGAGTAGGTCCCTGAGGCTAT
The DNA here is from genome assembly GCF_000715075.1 of Nicotiana tabacum. Taxonomy (NCBI): domain Eukaryota; kingdom Viridiplantae; phylum Streptophyta; class Magnoliopsida; order Solanales; family Solanaceae; genus Nicotiana; species Nicotiana tabacum. The sequence continues at coordinate 69,366,296 of NC_134090.1, read as the reverse complement.
TCCAATACAGCCTGCAATCCGTGATCAGCCCGAGGATAGGGCAGCAACTTCCGAGGATGAGCAGCTGAAGCTTGAGAGGTTCAAGAAGTACAAGCCTCCTGTATTTAGTGGTCTAGCATCGGATGATGCTCTGGGATTTCTAGATGAGTGTTACTGCATTCTCTGTACCATGGGTATATCAGGATCGAGCGGGGTTTCCTTCACTACTTTCCATCTTCGAGGGGCTGCCTATGAGTGGTGGCGCACCTATGAGTTAGACAGTCCGGATGAGGCTGCTTCACTGACTTGGACTCAGTTTTCAGATCTGTTCCTGAGGGAGTATGTTCCTCAGAGCCTCAGGGACGTGTGGCGCGCAACGTTTGAGCATTTGCGCTAGGGTACTATGATTGTCTTAGAGTATGCAGTCCGTTACACTGAGGGATTGCCCCGGATATGGGAGGGGTGCACCTCCACAGACTTCTCAGCCACAGCGTGCCCCGCAGAGTTCTCAGGCTATGGTTACAGCTCCAGTTGCTACCCCACTTGCTCAGCCATATAGAGGTAGGGGTCGGGGAGGTAGAGGCCGCCCTAGAGGGGGAGGCCAGGCCAAATACTATGCTCTTCCTGCCCGTACCGAGGTTATTGCCTCCGATTCTGTCATCCCAGTTATTATACTGGTTTTTCATAGAGATGCATCGGTTCTATTCGATCAAGGCTCCATTTACTCTTATGTGTTTTCTTATTTTTCTCCGCATTTGGGTGTACCTTGGGATTCTTTGTGTTCCTCTGTTTATGTTTTTGCTCCTGTGGGAGATTCTCTTGTTGTGGACCGCGTTTATCGGTCGTGTTTGGTTACTCTTAGTGGTTTTGAAACCAAAAATGATTTATTATTGTTCAGCATGGTAGATTTTGATATTATCTTGGGCATGGACTGGTTGTCTCCCCATTATGCTATTCTTGATTGTCACACCAAAACCGTGATGCTAGCTATTCCAGGTGTGCTACGTGTTGAGTGGAGGGTTACTTTAGATCACACTCCCAGTAGAGTTATTTCTTTTCTTAAAGCTCGACATATGGTTGAAAAGGGGTGTGACGCGTATTTAGCCTATGTGACTGATGTTAGTATTGATACCACTTCAGTTGATTCAGTTCAAGTAGTGCGGGATTTTCCCGATGTGTTTCCAGCTGATCTTCCAGGCATGCCGCCTGATAGAGATATTGATTTTGCATTGATTTGTTGCCGAGCACTCAACCCATTTTTATTCCTCCGTATCGTATGGCTCCTCCTGAGTTGAAAGTGTTGAAGGATCATTTACAGGAATTGCTTGATTAGGGTTTTATTCTGCCTAGTGTATTACCTTGGTGTGCTCCTGTCTTGTTTGTGAAGAAAAAAGATGGTTCTATCTGTATGTTTATTGATTATTGCCATTTGAACAAGGTTACAGTGAAGCAACGCTATCCTTTGCCTCATATTGATGATCTATTTGACCAGCTTCACGACGCACAAGTGTTCTCTAAGATTGATTTGTGCTCAGGTTACCATCCGTTGAAAATTCGGGAGCCAAATATCCTGAAGACTACTTTTAGGACTCGGTATTGTCATTACTAGTTCCTTGTTATGTTATTTGGGATGACCAATTCCCCAACAACCTTTATGGATTTGATGCACAGTGTGTTCTGGCCGTATCTTGACTCGTTCGTCATTGTCTTTATTGATGATATTCTGGTGTATTGCAGGAGTCGGGAAGATCATGATCAACACCTAGGGATTGTGCTTCAGACTCTGAGAGAGAAGAAATTATATGCTACATTCTCGAAATGTGAGTTTTGGTTGGATTACATGGCATTCCTAGGACACATGGTATCGTGTGAAGGTATTCAGGTGGATCCGAAGAAAAATAGAGGCCATGCAGAGTTGGCCTAGACCATCCTTAGCTATAGAGATCCATAGTTTCCTTGGCTTGGAAAGTTACTACCGTCATTTTGTGGAGGGGTTTTCATTGATTGCAGCCCTTATGACTAGGTTAACCCAGACGGGTGCTCCATTCCAGTGGACTGAGGAGTGTGAGGCGAGCTTTCAGAAGCTCAAGACAGCTTTGACTACAACCCCAATTTTGATATTGCCTATAGGTTCGGGGTCTTACATGGTTTATTATGATACCTCGAGGATTGGCCTCGGAGCAGTGTTGATGTAGGACGGTAGGGTGATTGCCTACGCGTCCAAACAATTAAAGCTACATGACAAGAATTATCCGGTCCATGACCTTGAGTTAGCTACCATTGTTCACACCCTGAAGATCTGGCGCCATTGTTTATACGGTGTGCCTTGTGAGATTTATACTGACCAATCGAGCTTGTAGCACCTGTTCAAGCAAAAGGATCTAAATTTGTGCCAGAAGAGGTGGTTAAAGTTGCTGAAGGACTATAATATCACTATTTTATCACCCATGCAAGGCCAATGTGGTAACCAATGCTTTGAGTCACTGGGCAGAGAGTTTGGAGAGTTTGGCTTATTTACCAGCATCGGAGAGGCCTATGGCGATGGATATTGAGGCCTTAGCCAGCCAGCTTGTGAGATTGGATCTTTCGGAGCCCAGTCGAGTTTTAGCTTGTGTGGTTTCTCGGTCTTCCTTATTTGATCGTATCAGGGAGCGTCAGTATGATGATCCTCATTTTGTTGTCCTTAAGGATAAGGTTCAGCACGGTGATGCCAGAGATGTGACTATTGGTGATGATGGGGTATTGAGGATGCAGGGTTGAATTTGTGTACCCAATGTTGATGGGCTTTGGGAGTTGATTCTGGAAGAGGCCCATAGCTTGCGGTATTCTATTCATCTGGGTGCCACAAAGATATATCAAGGTTTGAGGCAACACTACTGGTGGAGACGGATGAAGAAAGATATAGTTGGATTTGTAGCTCGGTGCCTCAACTGTCAGCAGGTGAAGTATGAGCACCAGAGACCAGGTGAGTTGCTTTAGCAGATAGATATTCCAAAGTGTAAGTCGTAGCAGATTACCATGGACTTTGCAGTTGGGCTCCACAGACTTTAAGAAAGTTCTATGCTATTTGGGTGATTGTGGATCGGTTGACCAAGTCCTCTCACTTTGTTCCTATGTGTTTTATGGAGCGGTTGGCGGAGATCTAAATCCGTGCGATTGTTCGTTTGCATGGTATTCTAGTTTTCATCATTTCAGATAGAGGTACTCAGTTCACATCACTGTTTTGGAGAGCTGTTCAACGCGAGTTGGGTACTCGGGTAGAGTTGAGTACAACATTTACCCCTCAGATGGACGAACAGTTCGAGTGCACTATTCAGATTCTTGAAGATATGCTCCGTATGTATATGACTTGGTTTAGGATGCTTTGGAGAAGGTCAAGGTGATTCAGGATAGACTCCGTACAGCCTAGTCCAGACAGAAGAGCTACGCAGACTGGAAGGTTTGTGATGTTTCCTATATGGTTGGATAGCGGGTTCTGCTTTGGGTATCGCCTATGAAGGGCGTTATGAGATTCAAGAAAAAAGGGAAACTGAGTTTGAGGTTTATTGGTCCTTTTGAGATATTGCGGCGTGTTGGGGAGGTTGCTTATGAGCTTACCTTACCTTCCATCTTGGTAGGAGTTCATCCGGTATTTCATGTTTTGATGCTCCAGAGGTATCACGATGATTTGTCACATGTGTTAGATTTCAGTTCAGTCCAGTTAGACAAGGATCTATCCTATATTGAGGAGCTAGTGGAAATATTGGACAGGCAGGTTAGAAACCCGAGGTCAAAGAACATTGCATCAATAAAGGTTCAGTTATATGAAACTACGAGACTGCACCTGGTAGATTCCCCCAGTACTGGGTATTTATATTTGGGACTACGGAACGGGATTCCGGTAGATCCCCGTGTACTATGAGTTGGACCACGGGATGGTATCCAGGAGACCTATTGGATATGTATATTTGGGACTATAGGACGGTATCCTGGGAGATCCCCGATTGTTATGATTTGGTGCTGAGCTATATTTCCTTCTGTGTTTACTTTGCCTTTGTATAGTTGTTGTTGTCCTTTACATCCTGTGTTACTTTTACTGCTGTAATTATTTATACTACTATGTTCTACACCGTCGAACTTTATATTTTATTTAATCTCAGTAGGACCCTAACCTTCCTCGTCACTACCCGACTGAGGTTAGCCTTTGCACTTACTGAGTACCACTGTGGTGTACTCATGCCCTTTCTGCGCATGTTTTTCATGTGCAGATCCAGGTACTTTGATTCAGACTTACCATCCGTGCGGTGAGGCGACACTTCGGAGACTTCGAGGTATATCTGCCGCGTCCGTAGACCGAGGAGTCTCTCTCCATTCTCTCTTGTAGTTAGAACCCTTCTGTATTTACTTTGTTTTAGTCTATTCTGGAGTTAGAGCACTATGTAGCATCCTTAGCTTGTGATTCATGGGTTTTCGGGTTTTGGGCAAATGTATTAGCTTTTATGCCAAGCGGCACTTTTAAACATTGTTTTATTACTTTATTTTTGTTTTAAATTATTTTCTTCCGCGAGTTTGTTTACCTTCCACAGTTTAGGCTTACCTGGTTGTAGAGACTAGGTGTCGTCACAATGGTTCACGGAGGGCGAACCGGGGTCGTGACACAATGTGAATTTAATTGCGTGGAGTCGCAATATCATATTCAATTGAGTTGTTGGTAACATAATGGATTAAATAAAAGAATTATTAACATGCTTTATTCTATGTACCTCTTAAGATAGTACTCGTTATCTCACTCGGTGCCTTATTATTCTAAATGGTAAACTCACTTTCACTATAATTTGGTTCTCAAATTATATTCATCACCCTGTTAGATGTTTACCTTACTTAAAATTGTTATCATGTTTTTCTTTAACAAATTGTATATTTAATTCGTTAATTTAACTTATTTTTTCTTTTATTTAATAATGAACTTTTACTCAATTTTATTGATTTCTAAACTAAACTCAACTTATACTCTGTTTCGTATAAATTGTATATTATTTTTCTTTACTTGATTTCTAAAATAAATTCATTATTTCATTTGACACCTTACTTTATTCAAGATTGCTATTATTTTTATGATGTTTAAATATATCTTCCGTTCATCTAAATTAATATTTATCACAATTTCAAAGTACATGGTAGCACGTGGGCTTTGTCGTTGGAAGGCGATTGTTATTGTGGGCACGAGGTGCTATATGTGTAAGATTTAGAAATTGTGGTTCATGACTTGTGTTTTATGAGATGTGGTGCCTCGGGATAATTCTTGTTGTAAGTCCATGCGATGTGAGAGATTTGATTTTTTGAGTTGTCATCCGTTTTCCCTTATTTGAGTTCATTTACATCTCATCAGTGCTTTGATTATGTTGTTTCTTTATTACTCATTTACTACTTTCTTCCATTTATGTTTATATTACTTTTTTTTGTTGTAAATCAATAATTTTCTACCGTAGGTCTTACATTGATGTTCTTTCCATTGTTATCTTATGTATTTCTTGAATAGATTTCTATGAGTAGGTGTCTTGACCTGCCCTCTTCACTCTTTACCGAGTTTAGGCTTGATACATACTGGGTACCCTTGTGGTGTACTCTTGCTATGCTTCTATACATTTGTGTGCATATCCATATATTCTAATTGTTTTGTTGAGAGTTGCGTCTGTGCGGCAGGAGACTTAAGGTATACCTGCTTAGGCATTGGAGTCACCATCTTACTTCATTATGCTACTAATTAATTGTAATTTAAAATAGTATTGTGCTTATAATTTCTAATGTGTTTTAATAGTGCTTATGAATTATCTTATTATCTTTGTCTTTAATTCTGTTAAGCTATCAATGAATGTTAAGTTTACCTAATCTTAGATACTTGGTGCCATCACGACATCCTAAGGTGGAAAATTGGGGTCGTGACAAGTTGGTATCAGAGCTCTAGGTTCATAGGTTCTACGAGTCATAAGCAAGTCTAGTAGAGTCTTGTGGATCGATACAGATATGCCTATACTTATATTCGAGAGGCTACAAAATTATTAGGAAATTCCACTTCCTTTCATTCCTTATCGTGCGACATTAATTCAGCTTGAAGCATATATCTTATATTCCTTTACATCCACTCATATATGATGATGCAAACTCAATATGAGCTATACTCCGACGGTTCAGAATACTGCAGATAGGCTACTAGGTGGCCATAGATGCTCGGTCATTGTCTAGAGGTATTTTCCAGACTAAGGACATAGACATGTTGGTAGATCTTCAGTAGTTCATATGTGGGATGCAACTGGTTCGTGTATCTGATCGGTGCTGTACGAGCTTATGAATATTGGTAATATGGATATCGTATGTTGTGCCCTATGACTCTGAGAAAATTGGGGGGGGGGGTTCACTATTAATGATTAGATTGCGTGGGCAAGTGTTATATCAACTTTTGGTCTAAGGTATATATACAGTGTTGAGGGGTTCCCCAAAATTGTAAATGACTAAGATTTGAGATTTTCATGGGATGGGCTAGAGCTTGCGGTATATCTGTATCATTTCTAAATCTATATTCTAGAATTAGAGAGGTTAGATAAATATTTTCAGATTCACAGAAGGTATCTTCAAAGTGGGTATCTCGGTAAGAGCATTTTTGGGTGCTCCAGAGGAAATATAGAGGTTTATCGGCTTTCGAACAACGTGGTTCATGCTAGGTACTTCTACAACGAGCTTTGACTTAGGATCATTGTGTACCGATAAGATAAAGTGTTGAATTGAAGGCAAGTTGAGGAGGATTAGAAGAAATGGGTCAGCTCGGTTGTGTTGGGTCAGCATAGCAGCAAAGGTAACTGGTCCTTTGGTGTGGTAATGCTTCACCAACATTTTGTGGCAATATTCTTGGGTTTGACGGCTTGCGTGATTTGGTTGAGTTAGGGACACTCAGTTCAGATAGCGTAGTGGTACGTGAACTAGCCTCAAAGAGTTCTTTATAGTGTCGACCATGACTTGAGTTAGATGTTTACTACCGACATCAGGAATGTGTTGCATGCTACAATTTTTGCGTAGATGGGTTCACGAGTTCTAGACAACATGGATGATTTTAGATGTTTAGAAGAATTCTAGCATTATTTGATACCACCTAAGAAGGGTGCGCACTCTAGAAGGCGCACTGTGTTTTGACTTGCAGATGTGTGACTGATATTGCAATAATTGCCCGGTAGATTGATTGTTGATGTCCACATTTTGCTTTGTGGAATGAATGAATTATAGAAGTACTTCTCGTGGGATAAACGTATGTGAGGAATGTGTTAGGTATGTGATTAGTGTAGCTTTGATCGTATATGGAGATTCTAGTATTCTAGGGATTTTACGACTAAGAGGGTTCTCGAGGCAAATTGTTCCATGGTTGTGAACGGTGAAAATATGTTAAGAGGTTGGCAACTGATGGTATGTACTATAGATATGTTATTGTGGTCTTTTCGGAGGCTATCTACCTACATTGAAAGGATCCGAATTGATTTGGAGGCTACTAGTAGGTCCAATAAGGATTTGTGTTCTAAATCGGATCATATTTATCTACTCAGCATATTTATTGTGGAGGGGCATATTATCGGTTAGGGTAGATCACATTCGTATTATGATGTATCTCATGTGTCACTCTCCTATGCTGCGATAGGTTGCGATCTGTTGGTTATCTGCACATAGATGCAGTTATGTTTAGGCTTTGTAGCAAAATTCGAGTGAGATTGCTCTCGGGGTGTTGAATGGTTGATTGTGCCTTGGTTATGGTCTTACTATTCCTGGTATATAGTGATATCTATATCTCCATAGTTATGGTCACGCGCTTAGTATCTTTGATGTTAATATGCTTATGGTTGTTGATTGCGAGTATCATGGATCGATGTATTCTAGGTGGACCAGTGTTGGATTGGGTCATGCATCGCACATCGCGGCGGCGTTATGCTATGATATGATCCTTTGTGCTTATTTCGTGTGTTATGTTTCCCCTTGTGTGGTGGATTGATAGCATTGCGATTCGTGGTGGTATCTGTTGAGTTGGCGGGATGGTTTCTTCATTTTCATTCTCTTTCCATCATTGGGTATATTTGAGTTATTGTTCGTTGGTGCACAGATTGCATAGTATGTAGCTCTAAGTAGGATTTGTATGACAGGGAAGTCGAGTAGCTTGTACTGGATGAGGTGAGGTTATTGGGCCTGAAATGAGTGCCATCGTATTTGATTAAGTTATGCCTGCAAGAATTGTGTCACTAGTCGACTTAGATTTTGGCTATGGTTCTTATCTGGCAAGAGAGCTCCACGACTTGTTAATTTGATGGGTGGTTATGAGTTTCTGTATGTTTCTTTCATCATTGATAGTATAGGAAGGTTTAGAACAAGACTTTAGTTAATATGAGATTTGTTACCGGTGTCGGGCTAGTTATTGAGCAGATATTGCAGTCGGAAGTTATTGCTATGAGTATTTAAGTTATGTGGTATATCATGTGGTTATGTCTTAAGCTATGGTTATGTATTGATAAATCTTATTCAGAGTTATAAGGTGCATAGATGAAAGAATCAAGTCATATGATGAGTTCAGATGTTGGGGATTTGGGTTTTAAGGATGGACTAAGGCTGAAATAACGATCCTCTGTTAGGTGGTGTTGTCGGGCTTATACGGATTGGGGAAACGTTGGATCACCCATGGTTATGTGTATGGTGAGGGTATACAACGATTTGATGGCTTTGGAACGGCTTTTGGCACGTTCAAGGACGAACGTATATTTAAGTAAGGGAGAATGTAACGACCCAACCTATCTATTTGAGCTTTAGCATTCCATTCGGTGGTTTGAGAATTTGAGTAGCTTCATATTATGTATTATGACTTTTGTGTATGGTTGGTTTCGATTTTTGAGCTGTTCGAGATTGATTTGGAAGAATGATTCTCATTTTAAAAGCTTTAAGTTGGAAAGTGTTGACCAAGGTTTGACTTTTGGGTAAACGGACTCGGAATTGAGTTTTAATTATTCCAATAAGTGTGTATGATGATTTTGGACATGTCAACAAAGTTTGGTTAAATTCTGATGAGTTTAGGATAAGTTTGGATTATATGGTGATTGTTTTCAGTTTCGACTTCAATTCGAGCATAAAAGTTACCATATTGAGCAAACGACTTTTGATTCGTGCTTCGACTAAATCATTATATTTGTATAATAATTTTGGAAATGTAGCAACTGAAATCATCAAGTTTTGACATCGTATGAGGAATTTTTGGTCATTTTACTATGAATTAGGTTGCCAGATTTGTTAGATTAATTACGAAATTGCCACTGAAATTGTATTTGAAAATCCGCATTATTTTCAAATATTGAAACCAACATATCTCCTTCATTATAAGGTCAAATGAAGTGATTAAAAAGACTAACTTGACTTGAATTTCACATGAAATCCATTGGAGGCATTGAAAGAGAGTTTCAGGATCGTTTGGCATAAGAAACGAGGCAGAACAACTAAGCATTTTTGGCTATTAATTTTGTTGGAGATTTTCTCATCTTGAAAGTTTGGGATTGGGAGATATGCCGTAGAATTACAGCACTTTTGATAGTAGTTACATGGACTTTAGCTAGTTTTTAAGCATTTTAAGTCATTTCTTATGTAGTTTTGCCGAAAACCAAACTTGAAGAACCAAGAACATGGAAAAGATGACAAGAAACCATAAAAGAGCAGAAATGCGGCAGGTTTGCGACCAAATGCGGAGTGGAGCAGACCATCCCAGTTTTGAGAGTAGATTCTGCGGTCCATTGTGCGGTCGCATAAGGCTTGCGCGGAACACATAATGATCGCACAAATGCAAAAGGAGATTCGGGAAAAATGACTTTGAGGTACCAAATGCGGTCGCGAAATCAATATGCGGACCGCATAACAGAAGTGCGATGGAAAACTGGAGAACTGGGTAATCAACTCTGCGAAGGAATTGAAGATATGCGGGCCGCGAAAGCTTTTTGCGACTCATTTTGCGGCCGCAAACTTGATCTACAGGGTTATTTTATTCACTTTTTGACTCCTATTTTTAGCCCATTATAAATAGAATAACTAGAGTTTTTGTGGGACATTTTGTCTGAAAAAGAGGCTACACTTAGAGCATTGAATACACCTTTATTTTGGAAGCTTTTGAAGAGAGAATATTGTCACCTTTGTAAGCTTTATGACTTTATTTATTGCTTTGTTCTTGGGTTCTAGTATGAGAAACTAGTTTTAAATACTAAGGTTGTGGACCCTAAATGGGTGTAATGTTAATGGGTGTTTACCATTAAGTGTAATATATATAATGGTTGGTATCTATTCATTTCTCATGCTTCATTTATTATTGATGGTTGCAAACATTGACTAATACCATTTCACTCTATCTTTACTTGGAAAAGTGGTTAGGGTTTGGTAAAATTTAATAGCAAAAACTTCAAGGCTTTAAACCTTGTTTAATAGAACCGCTTAGGAATAAGGGGTTGTATTTGGCATATATTGGTTTTTTTTTTATTGTATCTATATTATATTTGGGAAAATCATAAAGAGAAAATAGTACATAACTATTGAAAAATATTGGGTAGTCATTTAGGAACTATTTACATATCAAAGGACCTTCCATTAGAAATATATCATATTAACACCGATATCATTACATTCCATTGATGGGGACACAACCTTGGTTTCCTTAATCAAACTAATTACATTTTCGCAACAAAATAGTTTTCTTGATAATTCATAATTACAACACTCTCTTTTTAAACTAACGGAATAGGATTACGACTTAAGTCAAGTTTCACACTATTCAAGTAACCTTTGACATTGACTTTCTTACACAATTTATTTGGGTGTAATTTGAGTGTATCACATTTTGGCGCAGTTTCCAGGGAATACGATTTTGAAATGACTAATTAGTGTGTTCTTTACTTTACATCTTCTTCTATTCCTTCACACTTTGCTTGGTGTCACTAGGTAATATTTTTGCGGATATACATGAGTATATTGAGGATACAAATGCCATTGTCCCTCCAAGAGTCGATGTTGCCACCTTCAAAGTGGAACACACTATAATCCTAATGCTCAAAGCAGAGGGGAGTTTATCCAAAATTCCAGAGATGATGATCTAACCCAACATCTTAGAAATTTTTTGGGCGTGTGTGCGATGCACAAGCAGAATCATGTATCAAATGATGCCCTAAGTTTGAGGGTGTTCAATTACTCTCTAACTGGAGAGGCATGATAGTGGATCCAAAATCTACCTCCTAATTCCATCCATTCTTGGCCCGAACTTGTCCAAGCTTTTCTAGCAAAATGGTTTCTGCAAAGCAAGAAGTCTGAGCTCCGGGATAAAATTTTCTTCTTCAAGCAATTACCGAGATAGCATCTATATGAGTCATGGGATAGATTCAAGTTATATTTGGTGAGGTCGACGAATCATTGTTTTTCGGATCACATTTTGTTGGAGAGTTTTAACATGGGATTGGATCGTATGAATCAATCTATAGCCAAAAATGTAGTTGATGGATCCTTTATGGATAAAATATTTGCAAGGGTCTCACAAATCCTTGACATGACAGAACATAACCAAGCTTGGCACTCGGAAGGCACCACAGGTCGAATTGCATATGGTACTCATTCCTTGACCAACATGATTAAGGAGAACCAAGAAAGAGATCAAGTAATTGCCGGCTTGCCACCAATGTCAATGTGTTGACGAAGATGTTCACTGAAAGCCAAACAAAAAAGGTGAATGTGGTGGAACATGTTCAACCCATGTCAAATGAGGATTACGAAGAAGCAAATTATTTTAACAACTCTTAAGGAGGTTAGTGCAGAAAACCTTACCAAGGTTCAGGACAACAAAAACAATGGACTAAACCGCAAGGGCAAGGCAACCAACAGTGTCAAAACGACCAAGTAGTTCAAATCAAGGAAGTTGGAATAACAACAACAACAACTTTTCAAATCGGAGTTCAAACCCCTATGTTCCACCAAAGGGGCTATATCTAACTCCCCCATTGGAAGGAAAGTTCTTCAAGTGAGTCCAAGTTAGTTAGAAAACATGCTTGAATGAGTATTGCAAAATCAAGAGAGTTCTGACACTTCAATGAAGAATATGACTCAGCTTGTGGGTTCTCACACTACATCCACACAAAAGTTGGAAATGCAAATGAGAGATCTCTCAAGAGAGAAACATTTGAAGCAAAAAGGCACACTCCCAAGAGACACAATTGCAAACCCAAAAGGTAGTGGCAATGGTCCGACTTCTTATTGTATGGAAATCACAACTCAAAGTGGGAAACTAATTCAATGAGAGAATGAACAAGTGGTCGAAGTTGAAGATTCTGAACAAGAAGTCGAGGCACAAGTTGAGGTGCCAATTGTTGTTGAAGTTGGAAGACTCCCGAGAAGGAGAGAACTCAAGAAGTGAACATGAAAAGGTTAAGGAAAAGGTAATAGAGGCACCAAAAACTCAAGCACCAATTCCTAGGCCTCCTCCTCCTTTCCCTCAAAGAATTTCTAGAAAGGTTGATGATATCAAACTTGAGAAGTTCTATGACATTCTCAAGCAATTATCGGCGAACATTCCATTTGTGGAAGCATTTCAAGAGATGCCGGGTTTTGCTAAGTACTTGAAAGACTTGATCACTAAAAAGAGAACCACCAAAAATAAAGTGGTGAATGTGACTCACCAGGTTAGTTCCATCATTCCAACAACCTCCGTCCAAAAGAAAGAGGATCCGGGGCCTTCACCATTCCATGCACTATTGGATTGCAATTTTGCACAAGCCCTTTGTGATAATGGGGCTAGCATCAACATAATGCCACTTGCTATTTACATTCAAGTGGGATTAGGTATGCCTAGGCCTACAAGTATGAGGTTGCAAATGGCCGACTGTTTAATAAAGCGACCGGTGGGGATTGTTGATTATGTTCTTGTGAAAGTGGGAAAGTTTCTCCTCCCTGTCGACTTTGTTATCCTCGATTGTGTTGTTGATAAAGAAATCCCTATCATCTTGGGGAGACCATTCCTTGCTACCGGGAGAGCACTCATAGATTCGGAACGAAATGAGATCAAGTTCTGAGTTAATGATGAAGAACTTACTTTTCTGAAATTACCACATGCATACGAAAGTATCTCAGTCAATGATGTTGTAGATGACGTATAGGGTATAGTCAAGGTGAAGATGGAAGAGTAATGCCTTGGTGAGGCATTGACGACTATTTTGGTGAATTTTAATGGTGAATATATGGAATGATAAATGGAATCGGTGAATGCATTGGAAGGGATTGGGTTGTACACTTATGCATCAAAGAAGCTTTATCTTGACTTAGAGAATAGAGTCACCCTTCCCGCTAAGCCTTCAATTGTCAAGCCACCACAACTTGATCTCAATCCACTTCCACCACACTTAAGGTATATATTTCTTGGCTCTAATGAAACTATACCCGTATTTGTTTCTTCTTTGTTGAATGATGCGCATGTTGAACACTTATAGGATGTCTTGAGAGAGCACAGGCAAGCCATTGGTTGGACTATAGCGGATATTCGAGGGATTCCCGCCGGAATTTGTAAGCACGAGATACATTTGGAAGAGGAGAGCAAACCTAGAGTGGAGCATCAAAGAAGGTTAAATCCTTCCATGCAAGAGGCGGTGAAGAAAGAAATCATAAAATTGTTGGATGTTGGATTGTCTATCCTATTGACAATAGTCCATGGGTGAGTCCGGTGCAATGTGTGCCAGATAAAGGAGGAATGACCGTGATTCAAAATGACAAAAATGAACTCATCCCAACGAGGACGGTAATCGGGTGGAGTTTGCATGGACTACCGGAAGCTCAATACTGCTACTTGCAAAGACCATTTTCCTATGCCTTTTATTGATAAAATGCTTGATCAGCTAGCAGGAAAGTCATTTTATTGCTTTTTATGGTTATTCCGGCCACAACCAAATCAATATCGCCTTAGAGGATCAAGAGAAGACAACATTCACATGTCCGTAGGGGACCTTTGCCTTTAGTTGGATGCTATCTGGGATATGCAATGCCCCAACTACCTTTCAACGATGGATGATGTCAATTTTCCCGGACATGGTTGAGGATTTCTTAGAGGTGTTCATGGATGACATTTCTGTAGTTGGCGATTCCTTTTAGCATTGCCTTGACAACCTTAGGCAAGTGCTCAAAAGATGTGAGAAAACAAACCTTGCGCTCAATTGGGAAAATATCACTTTATGGTGGACAATGGTATTGTTCTTGGCCACAACATTTCCAACCAAGGCATAGAGGTTGATTGAGCAAAGATCGAGATCATTTCCAAGCTTCCTCCTCCCACTTCGGTAAAAGGCGTTCGGAGCTTTTTGGGACATGCCGATTTTTATATGCAATTTATGAAAGACTTCTAAAAGAATTGCAAGTCCCATGTGTAAAATCCTTGAAATGGATACAAAGATTGAGTTTGGTGAGAAGTGACTTAAAGCTTTTAAGGAATTGAAAGCAAGGCTTACTACACCACCTATTATTGTCACACCGATTGGTTTCTTCCATTTAGACTAATGTGTGACGCTAGTGGTGTAGCTATTGGAGCAGTACTTGGTCAATGACATAACAAGATTCTTCATCCTATCTACTATGCAAGCAGGATATTCAATGGCGCACAAATGAATTACACCGTGACGGAGCAAGAACTGCTTGCTATTGTCTATACTTTTGAAAACTTCCAGGCCTATTTGTTGGACTGCAAAGTGATAGTCTACATGATCATGTTGCTCTCCGCTACCTTATCGCAAAGAAGGATGCTAAATCAAGATTGATTGGGTGGGTTCTTTTATTACAAAGTTTGCAGATCACTTGTCTAGGCTTGAAGAGGCAGGGAGAACAAAAGAAGATCTTGAAATTAATGATGCCTTCCCTGATGAACGCATATTGGCATTTTCTAGTACCTTCACTCCTTGGTATGCCAACATTGCTAACTTCTTGGTTAGTGACCTTATACCCGACATATTGGAAGCTTATCAAAAGAAAAAGTTCTTGCGGAAGTGTAAGCAATACTATTGGGAGGAACCCTTTTTGTTTCGGATTTGCGCCGACTATATCGTTCGGTGTTGTGTTCCAGAAGATGAGGTAATTCAAATTCTCAAAGCATGTCATGACTCCCAAGTTGGGGGCCACCACGGTGGAAATCGTACTGCGGGAAAAGTGCTTGAATGTAGCTATTATTGGCCATAGATCTACCAGGAAGCAAACCAAACAGATAAGGTATGTGATCAATGTCAAAGACAAGGGTCAATTTCTAGAAGATGCCTATGAACTTTGTGATGGAGCTCAAGATCTTTGATGTGTGGGGGATATATTTCAGGGGTCCCTTTGTAAGCTCTTACGGCATGACATATATCTTGGTGGCAGTAGATTATGTCTCCAAATGGGTTGAGGCAGTTGCCTTGCCAAACAATGAGTCAAGGAGTGTAACCGCCTTCTTGAAGAAGAACATATTTACTCGATTTGGAACCCCAAGGGACATCCTTAGTGATGGTGGTTCTCACTTTTGCAACAAAGCTTTTTTAGGCTGCTTGAAAAATATTGAGTTAAGCACAAGGTGTCCACCCCTTATCATCCTCAGTCGAGTGGTCAAGTTGAAGTTTCCAACCGGGAGATAAAAATTATTCTAGTAAAAACTATTAATGCAAATAGGACCGACTGGTCAAAGAAGCTAGATGATGCATTGTGGGCATATCGAACAACATTTAAGACTCCCATTGGCACCTCACCATACTTGGTTTTTGGTAAGGCGAGTCACTTGCCAATGGAGCTTGAACACAAAGCTATGTGGGCATTGAAAAAGTTAAATCTTGACTAGGCCGAAGCTTCTAATCTAAGGATGACACAAGTCAAAGAGATGAAAGAATTCTATTTTCATGCCTATGAGAATGCAACCATGTATAAAGAAAGAATGAAGTTTGTTCATGAAAAGAAGATTTTGAAGTGGGAATTCAAATTCAATGGCTTTTTCTTACTCTTCAACTCAAGAATGAAGTTCTTTCCAGGCAAACTCAAATCCAAATGGTCTGGCCCATTCAAAGTTGTGAAAATGTCTTCCTATGGCATTTTTGAATTAGAATCCGAGGACGAGACTCACACCTTCAAAGTAAATGGCCAAAAGGTCAAGCATTAGCTCGGAACCATTGGAGAAAGGCACTTGATAGAACAATTCGCACTCAAGGATGGTCCTACACCAACCCCCACCACTGATTAGCCAAAATGGGGGCAAGATCATTGTGTTGTGATGTTAAATTAAGTGCTTCTTAGGAGGTAACCCATGTGTTGGTTACACTTTTTGGTTAGATTTTAATTTCGGTAATTTTATTTTAAAGTGTTGAATAGATTGTCATGTGTGTTAGAATGCAAGTGACCAAAAATACAAGGAAACAGGATGCAAGTGCAGAGGAAAATGAAGGAAAGCAAGCCGAGCTTTAGCTGTTTTCTGCGGCAACATATGCTGCCATATAAAGGATTTGAGGACCGCATAGTGATCGTAGACACAAGCTAAAAAAATGCAAACTGGGCCTTAATAAATGCACCGAGGATTCACTTTCTATGGCCTGCATAATGATTCTATGACCACAGAACTAGTCGCAAATCTGTTGCGCACCACTCAGTCACTAACCCATCACATCACACATATGCGGCCACATAATATGTTATGCGATGTATTTTTTCACTGCGAAACTCTCAGGTATTAAGCCCTAGGTCTCTCTCTCATTCCCGTCTTTCATCTTTACTCCCCCACACACGGGCACAAAGCATAACATAAATGAAAAGAAAGAAAAGACCAAAAACACCGATAAAAACAAAATCAAAAAGGAATTGAAAAGGAAGGGTCTACCTTGCTCATGATTCAGACCGAAATTCTCTATCTTCCCATATCTGGTATGTCCATCGCAATCCTTTCTCTTACTAGTCAAATTGAAGAAGTGCCACATTCTTTCATTACCCCCCTCTTTCTCCCCAACTCCTTGCGATGGGTAATTATTTGTTAGTGATTGTACTGATAATCAACGCTGGGGAAAAATACATGTTGTGAGTAAATCAAAATTTGGGGGTTGTATGCGGCGAAATCGGAGGACTTAATTTCTCTCTATCAAGCCACTTAGAAAGAATACCTCGAGCCCCGAGGACGTGGAGCTGCGACTAAGTCCCCTCCCTCAGGGCTCGTCGAGGCCCGACCCAAAGAAGACGAAGATCGAGGCTAAAGCAGAAGGGGAAGTTCCCAAGGCATACGACTAAGTCTGAAAAAGCCGACCTATCCAGAGCCTCTGCCCAAGCATCACGTCTAGCCGTCCCATCTCCATACTTTATAGTTAATGCATGTTGTACTATAACCGGGTTCCCTTCCTATATAAAGGTAACCCACACTACTTTGTTAGGGGCTGATGTTGCTCCAACTATTCTCCACTAGATCAATAATCTCTCTCTCTCTCTCTCTCTCTCTCTCTCTCTCTCTCTCTCTCTCTCTCTCTCTCTTTTCTCTCTAACTTGCTCGTCCTTACTAGCTCAAGGCTACTCTTAGTGTTTATCGATTGATATTGGCCATAAAGAGTCTTGTTTGATCGTACCTTAATTGTTATCCCATTCCCGACTACCCCCGGTAGCTCGAGCTCGAGCCAGATATCGACCTCAAGGTCTTTCATCGACCAGTCTGAGGCTCGGGCTGCAAGCATCTCGGTTTCATTACTGCCCTGCTTTAGCTCGTATTTCTTTGTTAAACCTTATACTATTAGCATCTATTGCTCTAACAACTAGCATAAAAGTAGATCACATATTTTTTGAGTCCCATTTACAAATTTAATTGTTGTTACCATTTTCATGGTAAATAGGAGTAGGAATAGAGTAAAGGGGTTGGAAAATTGTGAATATTTGCATAATATACCGTCCTAATGACTAAGTGTGTGCTTGTGCGTTTTGGATTGAGTATGGATTTGGTTTTTGTGCATTTGACTGTGAATACCTTCTTTATTAGGAACGTTGATCTTTGTGGTTCGCATAACTGGTTTTCGGTCCATGGAGTCATCACATTTTGCATGCTAGGAAGTTTTCTAAAATCCATGTGCGGTTTGCAGCCGCAAAAACATTTTGCGGACCGCACAATGGTCGCAGACAGAGGAAGAAAAAAAGCTAAATCTGAAGAACAAAATGCGACCGATCTTCGGTCGCATAGTTGTTCTCCGGCAATTTCTGCGGACCGCATAAATTAATTTTCCTTTGAGAGTTGTAATTTGCAAAAAAAAATTCTGGCTCACAGAATTGTTCTGCGATCGCATAACTAGTAGCATAATCTTCTTTGGTTTTCATTTCCTTCCAATATATTACCCATGCCATATTATGTACTCAGTCCTTGATTAATTGACATGTATGGCACCAAATATATCCCTAGCATCGTGACTACCCCCCTAGAGGAAAGATACAAGTTATTGTTATAAGCCCACATTCATAGCAATCCAAATGCAAACAGCCTGACACATCCAGAAATATATCTGAGCATTCCTCCTAGTCTGAAGAGGAGGAGGCACAGATTGACCTTGTTCCACCAGTTGACCTCCATGCCAAAGCACACCGAAAAAGTGGTGAAGATCTCAGGTTTGGGATCTCTGGCTCTTGGACTCTGTATAGAGATGGCCTAGCAAAGAGAAAAATCCTCGAAGAAAAGTAGCTAGGTTTGAACGGTTTAAAAGAACCCTACCCTCATGTGCTAGAAAACATCAAAAAGAGGGGATGAGAGTTCTTCACTCAGGTTCCGAGGGAGAACAATGAGACGTTTGTTCGGGAATTTTATGATGTATACGCTGCATCCAAGAACGCAGAACAAAAGAGAAATCGTAGATTCTTGGAATCCGTCTTTGTCCGAGGAGTTGAAATACTCTGTGATTCCTCATCAATCAATGATATATATTTTGAAGAATGGGAGCCAGGAATAGCAGAATTTGGTGACAAGATTCCAAACAAGGAGTCCGAGCATGCTTGGATAGACACTGTCATAGCCAAGGTAACTCTATCATGGATTGCACCATGCTAGAGGATTCACAAAAAGGGATCTTACCCAATAAGGCTGGTATTGGCTATGTTTTGTATGTTCTTGTATAATTCCTTCGAGAAATGAAACTGACATAAGTATTGAGAAGTCTATCCTCATTGCTTGCATCATGTTGGGTATCAAGATTGATGTGGTAAATCTTATATTCCTTGAGATTGGGAACCAGGAAAACCAGAAAGAAACCTCGCTCTCTTTTCCATGCTTAATCCATGCTTTGTGTAAAACTGGCGCATTTCCTCCCTTCCCCAAACATGACCGCATAGGAAAAGCTGTTCAAGATATTGACATCACTCGGATCGATGATGCTACGGATAAAGTGGTCGAAGATCCACCAGAGCAATCACTCACTCCCTCTACAGCCTCACCAACACCTGTTGCTTCATCAGTGCCATACACTTTGTCTGCACCGGCTATCTCTATATCCATTCCTACCCAGCCACTGCAACACCACCTGTCTCACTACCTGCACTCTCCAAGTTTGGTCTACTGGCACAACATGCAAATTCCAAAGTGAAAAAATTGACAAAAGAACTTCCATCTCTCATCCTGCACGCATTGGCCCCAATCCAAACCTCAGTGAGTGATCTTCAAAAACAACATCTATCATATGAGGATCAACTTAAGCATTTTGAAGTATGCCTTGAGAGGGTTGAGTGGGGTGGAGCTGGGGAAATGCCTTAACTCAAAAAAGATGTAGCTGAGCTTAAGTCAGAGCTGTATAAGATGAAGACACTAGAATTTGATTTGACCTCCCTTCTTCTAATGGTAGAGGAGTAGGGCACATGCACCTCCCATGCACCAAGCCTCGATTTGGATTTCACAAAACTCATGTTAGCTAAGGTGGCCCATGGTACTGAGACATCACAAGCTCCAGGCTCCATTGTGCACATCGATGATCACTCAGAAGATTAATCTAAAGGGTCTGATGAGGAAACTAATGAAGAGGCGTTACTTAAGGAGGGTAATGATCATAGGGACAACAGAGGCAAACATGTTTCTGTTCTATAGAGGAACTAGGTGAGGAAGAGGAAGATGTGCAGACATCCATTGCACACTCCCTTGCAGATATGGTCAACAAAGCTACTACCATGACAACACAACCATCGTCGGGTGAGGCTAGCAGCTCTTAGTTCCAAGACCCAGCTCCGCAACTGGTGTATCTTCCTACTTTGGTCTTGGACACCACTATCCAGTCAAGGGTTCCACCTACTACCTCCACAGTGTCAGCTCCCAGCCCTACAAGCTCCTAGTGCGCCCCAAGAAGCCCCTAAACTTTGCTA
This sequence comes from Nicotiana tabacum, assembly GCF_000715075.1. NCBI lineage: Eukaryota > Viridiplantae > Streptophyta > Magnoliopsida > Solanales > Solanaceae > Nicotiana > Nicotiana tabacum. Next base: position 69,345,947 of record NC_134090.1, on the reverse strand, counting down.
TTACTTTCTCAATGCATTAGGGACAATGCATGCTCTTTAGTTGGGGGTGGGGTAGTCAAGTTTTTGCAACTTGTTTCTAAACTCTTACTCTTAATAGTAAAGATTTGTATATAGCAATGAATTCCCATTTGTTTTTCTTCGCCGGGTTCTTTTCCAATGGTGTAAAAGTAGAACCATGGGGGTAGCACAAAACATTTTGACTTGTTTGGTGCTTTTTTTCTATCTTCAAGCATGTGATAAGTTTTTGTTTAATAAATTGCACCCTTAAAATTTTGTAAATAAACGATTAGTCATTCTTGTGAAATCAAGGCTCGCTCTTTGACTTTGTTCTTATTTAGAATCTCAAATATCATGTGATTAAACTTTTAGTTTCCTTGTATTTACTTGAGGGCCGAAATTATGCCGATTTGAACAGTTCATGCATTGTGAGTGGATGAGAATTTGTGTAAATAATGCATGTGCTCAAATTGTAATGTCTAAAACTTGCCCAGTTGGTTTCTCAATGTAAATCTTAGGTTGATGATTGGGTATTGAAATGATCTTAGGCTATATATTTGTGATTGCTAGCTACCTTTTGACCAAATTTACCTCCCTGGTACATTTATTATCCTAGTTATCCCCTATTGAGCCTTTAACCTTTTATTTGGATACTACATTACAAACCTTTACCTTTTTGTGAAATATTTTCCTCTTTTGAACCCATCCATCCGTGAATGATTAAGTATGAGGCTAAAAGCCTAAGGTTGGGATGTTAGTGTTAATTGGAACGTGGTAAGGTTGTACATTGTGTGTAGAAGCAAATAGCTCAACGCTGTGTATATGAAGATTTTCAAGCTCCAAAAGAACTCCAAAAGAAAAGCAAAAGAAAATATTTTTATATATACCAAAAAAAATGTGTAGAGTCTTGAGAAAATTTGAGCGGTAGTTTAAGGTGGTTCTATGTTGGTAACTAGAGGTCAATAAGGGCTATGTGGTTTAAAAAAAGCAAACTGTATGTAGCGTTCAAGGAGGGTACAGTCACAATATTCCTTAATATTCGTCCAACCCATCCCAAAGCCTACACTACAACCCTTAAAAAGTCCTTTGTGATCTACAACCAATTATTCCTGAGATTGCAATGAGTTAAAATAAGGGCAAGCATATGGACTGATACTTATAGCACTTGGACTTCTTTCTGAGTGCAAGAGTGTTTGATTGTATGCTTTGTACATATTTGTTGAGTTGGAGATTTTCTTTGATGTGAACACGCATGAATTGCAAGATTTAGTAGAAGCTAGGTTTCTTGAAGTAGGATACAAGTGCATATCTAACTGTAGGTAGCAATCTGTCATTGTTCTTGAGGCTCAAAGTTTACAAACTGATTATTCGAATTGTTAAATGATCTTTGTCTTCAAAGAAGGGTGAATAAAAGAAGTTACATGTTTGTTAGCTAGCAGTCAGCACCATCCATAGTCACTGCTGCTTTGTTGATCAGTCGGAAGTAGATTAGTATTTGATAGGTTGACTTTGTTTTAGTTGTTTGAGGGCAAGCAATAGTCTAAGTTGGGGGTGTTGATGTGCCGTAGAATTGCGGCGCTTTTGATAATAATTATATGGACTTTATCTCATTTTCTAAAGCATTTTAAGTCATTTCTTATGTAGTTTTGGTGTTTTGAAGAAAACCAGACTTGAAGAACCAAAAATATGGAAAAGATGACAAGAACCCATAAAAGAGTAGAAATGTGGCAGGTTTGCAACCATAAAGTGATGTGCGGGCCGCATACCAACCGCAGAGTGAAGCAAACCATCCCTGTTCTGAAATTAGATTCTGTGAAACATTGTGCGGTTGCATAACGCTTGTTCGGTGTAAGGCCCCGGAAAATTTTGCTAAGTAATTTCGGATTTCGTGGTGTCAGGTAGGCTAATTATAATATTTTATGTGGTATTAACATGATAGGCATCAATTGAATTTGGTAAATAAGTGTATAAGTCTTATAATAAGTAAAGTAGGGTCCAAGGAGGGGCCTAAGTCTAAGTCAAATCGGAAAATTTCATAATGGGCTAAAATTTCAAATGAGTTTGCATAAATCCACACTTTGAACGAGTATATATATATATATATATATATATATATATATATATATATATATATAGGTTATAAGTCGATAATACCAACCTATCATATAAAAGGCCTTCGAGTCTAGTTTCCAATTCTTCAAACGGTTTGTCATTTGGACATTCCCGCACAAAGTTATGATCAAATTACCAAAGGCTAAAAAAATGAGATCCTGTGTCAGTTCTGCGATTGCAAAACAATTATGCAGTCCGCATAATTGATCTGCGATCGCAAATCTGGTCGCAAACTGGACCAGTGTAGCCCAGTTTTGGGCACCAATTCCGCGATGCATTTTGCGACCCACATTCTTGTTTTGCGGTCCATTATGCGACTGTAGACTCGATTTCGGAAGCATATTTTTCCTATTTTTATAACCCGGCCCCATTTTAATATATATGTTTTGGGGCTTCATTTGGGGTCATTTTCTACTGATTTTAGAGAGAGTTGAGAGCATATAGAGAGAGAAAGAGCCTAGCTTCATAATCACCCAAATCTTGCTAAAGTTTTCAAGAATCAAGGAAGATAACCAGTTGATCATCCTCTATCCGGGTAAGTCCTTCTTCAAAGATTTCATGTAAGAGGTTAAAGGTTCAAATATATTGCGGGGATTGGAAATAGGCCATGCATGTGGGACTAAGTTGTAGTATGTGATATTAAAGAACTAATTTGGGTAGTTCTTGTTAAAATGGGTTGAGGGAAGAAGGAATTTTCATTATTATAACTTGTAGACTACTTCACATGTTAGATGTTTGATGATATTCCTAAGAGAATTAAACCATGGGTAATCTTCCTAATTATTAATCGATTCCTGCTATCTCCTTATATATTGTTATTGCTAGAGGTGTCTGTGGATTGTAGAAACTTAAGGAAAAGCTCTTTGAGGTATGTATGGCTAAAACCCCCCCTTCTTAGAAATTGAGCTCCCATAGTTTCCATGTAAAATTGTAAGTCCGGAATTTGATTGACGTAGTATTTTTTATTTCAAAGGAATTAGTGTTGCAAGGATATATAAGAAAAGTGTGTTCTAATATGTTCAATATGCTATTCTTGATAAATTGGTGATATGTGAAGAATGTGGACTATATGCTAAATTGCCTAGATTTCAAGTCAAGTTTAAATCGTGATTATTATGCCAAATCATTTAAATTTCTCTCTATGCTTACAACTTGAATTGCTCTTGTATGTGCCCATTATCTTAAATTGCAAGTTTGATGTTGAAAGTGAAAGTGATGTGGAATGTGAGTTATAAAATGAGGCCTATTGCCAAGTATAATGTGATAATTGTGGACCTAAGAGCCTATGAATAGATACATGTGAAATAAATATTGAAATGAGGTGATTAATGAGAAAGGAACAACGCCTTGGTAAGGCGGACTAGCCGATCGGGCCGTGATCGGACGCCATGCCGCACACATGATTGTATTGTGGTGATATTGAATTCCGGAAAGTGAGAATGAATTGTGATTGAGGTACATGTCTCAAACAAGGCAACCTAGCCGATCGGGTCGTGATCGGACTCCGCTCAAGAAAGCGGTGGTATTGTGAGTGATGATGAACAATATTAAATTCCCCAAACTAAAGCTAAGGAAATTATGTGAAAGCTATGTCATTCCTGTTATTTGATGATGTGGTGATTGTTTAAAGCTTTTGTTGAATCCTTATGATTTATTTGTTCTTGTATGGCTGTTATTTCTAATGAGATGGTGTTTAGTTATACATACTAGTGCTATTAGATGGTACTAACGTCCCTTTTGCCGGGGGCACTACTTCTTTAAATGGATGTAGGTGGTTCCATAGCAGGCAGTGTTGGTTGCAGCTTGTGATGCATCTCTCTTTCAGCTGACTTGGTGAGCCCTACTTCATTTCGGGGTCCTGTACCGTTGTTTATTATGTACTTTGTATTTTGAGGTATAGCCGGAGCCTTGTTGTTGTCATTTCCATATTACTCTTTATTTATATTTAGAGGCTCCGTAGACTGGTTGTGGATGGTGTCGGGTATTGAAAATTTGAACTAGAGATGCTGTTACTTGGCAGAATGTTTCCTTCATATCTATTAATTATAATAATTTGGTTAGTATGGTTGAACTGTTAATGAAAGACAAAGATAAAAAATTTCAATGAAATGCTCATAAAGTAGAATTTATGGAGTTCATCTCCTTGTTATTCATAAATTAATTATGGGTAGAATGAAACTTAATAGGCTTGCTCAGTCGGGCTTACTCAGTTGAGCGCCGGTCGCGCCCCACAGTTTTGGGGTGTGACAAACTTGGTATCAGAGCCTAAGGTTTTAAAGTGTCCTAGGATGTCTCGGAGCCGTGTCTAGTAGAGTCCTTCTTATCGCTGTGTTATCGACCACATCTATATGTTTGAGGCTATTCAGACATTTAGGAATTTCACCCTTCTTTAATACTCCAAATCGTGCGGTAGAACCCAGGATGGGGAGCTAATTTCCTCACTATGTCTTATTCTCCAGATGAGTAATCTTGATACCATAATCCACGAGTTTGAAGCATTAAGGAGGGAATGACCCCACCATTGAATCTGAGAGAGATTGCCCAAGCATTTGATAGGAGAATGTATTGAGCCATGGAGGGATTGGTAGAACTTGTTGCTAAGGGGAGTACCCTTATTCCTATTAATGTCACTGCACCACCAGATAATGTAGTATATTAGTATGTTACCAACATGTGTTAGGGATGTGGAGTCGAGGGGTATCGATTAAGTTATTGCCCTATTATCCTAAAGTCACCAAGTAAGTCACTCCCTAGTACATCATTATGAACAACACAAAAATTTTACTCATTGAATGTCTACATCCATATTGTAGAGTCCTCGTAAACATGGTCTTAATAAGATGTGAGTCACAAAAACTTTTGTGTACCGACTCCTTGAAGGAGATGTATTGTTTGTGAATCCACTCTATCACAAATTCTCTTATTTACATCCTCTTGTGGAATTAAGTTCTATAAATACGCCCTTGAATGGAGTTATAACTCTAGGATTAATACTTCCCACTTTCTTTCCCAAATTCTCAATAGGGGACTACATCTGATAAATTTGTTATAAAATATTTTTATGGACGACGTCTGCTCATCTGTGCCTATGTATGCACCGTCGTAAAGGTTACCTATGTGGTGTCAACTTCCATGTAAAGCATCCCAGTGTTGCGATCCTTCTCGAGTCACTCTTTTACTCACTTGTATATATGGCTTATATGGTTTGAACAATCACTCTACTCTCTTGCGAGTATCATCATGAAAGTTTCTCAATGTCTAGTAACATAAGAGCATATCTTAACACCTATCACATGAGTGCATGTCAATCGAAATGGTCACCGTGTGCATAAAGTCTCTCTGAAAACTGAGATCCTCACATCCCTATCATAGGAATATCTTGTGTCGCCATCTTAGTATAACTTTCGTGTCCACTTGGGACATCCCGCAGTAAGTAGCTCACTTTGTTCCTAGTATCGTGGTTGCCCATGGTATTGTCGTGTATTGCAATTGGGAGTTAATATAGCAGAAGTTTGTCCAACTCATAACAAATGTTTATTTTCTCTTTATACATCCACAACATGTGATAATTGTGTTCCTTAATTAGTGAATTCATTGGGCTAGTTTCCCCACACTTGTTCGATAACCATGAGAGAACATATCCTTCTATGTGTCATTGTAACACTTCCTTTCTCATAAGGACCCTTACTAGGCTCTCCATCAAGACCAAGCGCACCTTTGGGGGTTATCATAGCATAACACTTGTTTCTCATGTTTTTCTGTCTTTCATTAGCATATGGGTAGTTCTCAAGTCAAATCCATGGAGAACTCATTATGAACATCTGCAAACCTTCCATAATTATTTTATACTATCTCATTGGGTTCCCACCTCACTTCAAGTTCATCAAGGGTTGATAGCATACCGCAATTGCTGAGATTGAATGATCTCCTTTTGATAATGGATTATTTACACATGTGCTAGTCCAATGATCTACTTATCAGTCTAACTCTTGCCTTTTGGTTTTGGGTTGACCAAGGAGCAATACACCTAGTAACTCATTCATATGTCAAAGCCTTTCTCTCAGTCAAGTCTTATAGCATCTCCCAATGTGGCTGGTAATAGCTAGTTGTGTAGAAGTGTGTTGTAGTGCTTCATTGTGAAGTAGAGTTGCTAAACATAATTGGATTTTTGAATTCTGGAGCTATACACCACGTGAATACATATAGAGACCTTCTTTCAAAAATTTAGCTTATTGTAATCCCTTATTATTACCACGCTTCCTAGTGGTTACAATGTAAAGGTTACTTCCATAGGTTCTCTCACTTTCTTTTTATTTACCTTACATGATGTGTCGTTTCTCCATATTTTTCAATACGATCTTATCTCATTTTCTCGACTAGCTATCCAACTATATGATTTGATTCAATTCACCTCACTTTTATGTACTCTACAAGCCCCCTTTTCTAAAAAGGAAACTGGAATTGGGTAAATTCCCCTTTACTATAGACTTCTAATGTCTTCAACTTAGTTTAAGCTTGTTGGTTCCAAATAGTGCTCTTTAGTTTTGTTTCCCTACTATTTATTTCATCTGATAACTCTCATTGTAGAACTCATTTTATGTTTTATAGCATCAAAGAGGAAGTCTTATAGCATCAAGGATGGAGACATATTCCTTTTGTTAGAATAAATAAATATTGCTGGTATTCCTTGTAGATGTTCTATTAACAACTATTTACCTACTCTGCTTGTCCTTGTGACTAGATAACCTAGGTTACTTTCCCCCGATAAATTCATTAAGACGTCTCATTCTTTCAAACTTATTCATGTGGACACTTTGAGGCCTTGTTCTGCACCAACTCATAATGGTTTTAAGTACTTTCTCGCCATTGTTAACAATTTTCTAGGGCTACGTGGGCTTGTCTAGTGGGTTTCATAAGTAATGATTTCCCTTAAGTTCAAGCTTATATTGCCATGATTTTAAACCAAAGTGCGTCCCCTTTTCAAAAGTCTTAAATGGGTCGGATTGTATGGGTTACGTGGCCTTCTTCTCACTCAGCTTCTAGGATTGTTGATGATGTCATTATCATGTATGAGGAGTTTTGCTACCCTTGGTATTCTACCTTCCTGGGTGGATAGGAGTGTTATTTGTCTTTCTCCTCATAGCATCATGTTAACCATTAGAACCCCTCTAACCAATACATGATTTCACCTCGATGGTAGGATGTCCAAGCTTTGTGGTTTCACTCATGAAAGGTTGAGATTAGATGCCTTCAGATTTCTGCACATATCATGAGCATATTGATTTGGAAGACAAGTAGTCGTATCTTTTGTTCTCTCATATAGGATTAAAGGGTTAAGCCGTTTAAAATATGATAATCTCATAAGTGTCCAACTTCTTTTCATCCTCATGGGCTTGTGGCATAGATTCCTTGTGTCAGTTAACGTTAGGAGTGTAATTCAACTTCATGTATTTTGAAACCCATATAGCATTCAAGGTGCCAGAGTATTCCCATTCTTGATAAACTGATTTTCCCTGCACTCCATGAGACGACTGGGTCACGTACTTGAATGTTCCTCCTTAATTATTCCTATTGCCTATGTACAAGTTACCCTTATGCCTCATTTGTCTAATAATTGATGTCGTTACAATGATTAACCATGTCAGTATTTTTAGCACTAATCTTTGTGTCTCTTAGCATAAAACCTCGTGAAATACTCTACTTAGCACATTAATGGGTTCCTGAATAATTCTAGCTCGATCGTGAACTCTGTTGCTCTTCATTGTATTAAATCTATTGGGTATTGAAGGTTCAAACATGTCAAAGAGGGAGCATCCTAGTGTGATCACATATATTCGATAGGTAATTCTTATGGCCAGTTCAGGATAGCACATTTGGTGTAATCATTTAAGGTCATCAAAGATTTAGTATGGGTGTTCGCGTAGAAATTTAGAATTTAGGAGGGCGAATAGGTTGTTCCCAATATTTTCCCATGAAGATGTTATGTGAGTTGATAATGAACGTTGCATAAGTATGTTACATTATGTTGCTCTAGAAGAATGAGGTTTCCCCATAGTTGTTCCCCATATATTTTGTGTTTTCACATTTTTATGTCTAAGAAAGTAGTTGGAGATCCTTTGTGTATCATTTTGGTGGAAATTATTGAAGGTGAAGTTAATGGATAATTAGCTTATGCGAGGTATATAGTTGTCATCCTTGTTAGATAAGTTTGGGGGTTGGGTTTGTTTCTGTGAATGTGTTATGGCAAAGCCTGTAAGTCGAGGAGGCCACCTTGAAGGCCGGAAGTCTCGTGGAAAGATAATATTTTCGTTTGATTGTGTAACAATTAGTTTCGACTTGAAATGATTCAGAAATGTGCAGTTCATGTCCATGTATCCTTATCATAATGTAGTGCTTGTAATGCTGAGGTTAGTATTATTGATATATACATTGTGGTGCTTTGTCTAGTTGTAGATGTGTTGTTAGGACGATTTTGGTGATTCTTTGGTAGGTGGATAGGCCTAGTTAAAAAGGAGACTCTGCCGAAATTTTGGAAACTTTAGGAGTTAGTCAAAATTTAGGGACTTGAGGTAAGTAAGAAAGAGATATATTATGTTAAGCATTTAGGGCGTACTCTACTCCTCATTCGAGGATGAATGATCCTAAGCGGAGGAAAATGTAAGGCCCTGGAAAATTTTGCTATGTAATTTAGGATTTCGTGGTGCCAGGTAGGCTAATTATAATATTTTATGTGCTATTAACATGATGGGAATCAATTGGATTTGGTAAATATGTGTATAAGTCTTATAATAAATAATTTGGTGTCCAAGGAGAGGCCTAAGTCTAAGTCAAATCGGAAAATTTCATAATGGGCTAAAATTTCAAAAGAGTTTGCACAAGTCCACAATTTGAACTAGTATATATATAAGGTTTTTTGTGATAATCAACCTATCATATGAAAGGTCTTCGAGTCTAGTTTCCAACTCTTCAAACGGTTTGTCATTTGGACATTCCTACACAAAGTTATGATCAAATTACAAAAGGCTAGAAAAAAGCGATCCTATGTGAGTTCTGCGATCATTTTGCGACCCACGTTCTTGTTTGACGGTCCATTATGTGACCGCAAACCCGATTTCGGAGGCTTATTTTTTCTATTTTTATAACCCGACCCCATTTTAATATATAGGCTTTGGGGCTTCAGTTGAGATCATTTTATACTGATTTTAAAGAGAGTTGAGAGCATATAGAGAGAGAAAGAGAGAGAAACAGCCTAGCTTCACAATCACCCAAATCTTGCCCAAGTTTTCAAGAATCAAGGAAGATAACCACTTGATTGTCCTCCATCCGGGTAAGTCCTTTTTCCAAAATTTCATGTAAGAGGCTAAGGGTTCAAATATAATGCGGGGATTAGAAATAGGCCATGCATTGTAACGACCCGACTGATCGTTTTGAGCTTTTGCACTTCGCTCGCCAGTTCTCGGGCATGACTTACCCCGTGTGGTGTATTATGACTTATGTAAATCGTTGGTGTTGGGTTTCAGGTTAATCAGAATGAATTTGGAAGAACAGTGTCAGTTCAAAGCTTAAAATTTGAAAGGATTGACCAAGATTTGACTTATGTGTATTGGATCTCGGATTGAAATTTTTATTATTTGGTTATCTCCGTTAGGTGATTTGGGACTTAGGAGTGTGATCGGAATGCATTTTGTAAGTCCGTGAAAGGTTTAGGCTTGGATTGGCGAAATTGAGATTTCGGCGCTTTCCGGTTGGTAGGTGAGATTTTGATATAAAGGTCGGAATGAAATTCCGTGAGTTGGAGTAGCTTCGTTGTGTCATTTGGGATGTGTGTGCAAATTTTCAGGTCATTTGAACGAGATTTGATAGACTTTTTGAGCAAAAGCATAATTTAAAAGTTCTTGGAGTTCATAGGCTTGGATCCTATGTTAAATTGGTGATTGGATGTTGTTGTGAGCATTCCGAAGTTTTGAGCAAGTTTGAACAATGTCATGGGATGTGTTGGTACAATTAGTTTGAAGTTCCGGGTAGGTTCCAGGATGTTTTAGTGCAAAATCATAGCCGTAGCAGGTCCACAAGGGTTGCAGGCCCCAGAACTCACTCATGCGGTCCGCACAAAAATAAGTGCGCCCGCGGTGAATGCTGTGTGGAGCGCACAAAAGCGGATGCGGCCGCGGTAGGCATCGCGTGGACCGCACAAAAGTGGATGCGGTCGCGGTGAAAAACCTTCCCACTGGTCCTACTTCGGAAGCACTTATCTTTTGATCTACAAGGAATTTTGAGGTGATTTAAAAACAAAAATTGTAGCTCTTCATGTCTAGTTTCCAGAAAGGTAAAGATATCTTAATTTAGACATCTGTCGCGAATGTTATGGTCAAAGTACTAAAGCCTGTCACTGTAGAGGAAGGCCTGTGCGGCCGCGGTTGTTTTTGTGTGGACCGCACTGGTTAGTGCGGACCGTGGTCGATTTGATGCGGCCCGCGGTGGCTGAAATCTGAGGGGTACTCTTTAAATATGAGGTTTTGGGTTTTATTTGATATTTTGACCTAGAGAGCTCGGATTTTGGCGATTTTTCGAATGTTTTTCAAGAAATTCATCGAGGTAAGTGATTCTAACTCAGATTTGGCTAGAGTACATGAATCTATCATTGAATTCATCATTTAATCCGTGATTTGGAATGGAATTTGGGAAGAAAATGGTGAAACCTTTAAAAAATGTAAAATGATGATTTGAAGGGCTAAATGGAATCAGAATTGGATAATTTTTGTATGGTTAGACTCGTGAGAGCATAAGGATTCTAGTTTTGTGAATTTTGTCAAATTTTGAGACATGGGCCCGGGTCTTGGGATTTGGTAATTTCGGGAATTGTGCCCTTTATTGATTGTTTTTGCTTGGGCTTTGTTCCCTTAGCATATTGTGACATATTCGTTCTGATTTTGGATAGATTCGACGCATGTGGAGGCCGATTTGAGGGGCAAAGGCGTCGCGAGCTAGAGATTTCGCCGGTTCGAGAGAAGTAATGATTGTAAATGATATCTTGAGGGTTTGAAACCCCAAAGTTTTACATCATAGTGCTTTATTGAGGTGAGGCACACGCTGGATGACGAGCGTGGGGTCTTTTACTATTGGGGATTGTGACTTGGTCCGTCCCGATTGATGATCTTACCGCGTATTTAACTGAAAACTAATTGTTATCATCATTATTTGGGCTGAATGCCATCTTTGGGCCTAGTGTCAGCTATTTGAAACCTTTGGGGATTGTTGTTTGATATTTCCTCACTGTTTGATTATATAGTTGAACTCAGTCATGTTATTTTCTACTATTTTCGAAACTCAGCCATGTTTACTCTGCTCTAACACTTGAAATGGTATTTTAAATAATATTTTGGGCTGAGCATCATGTTTTACTGTTGCTCGAGGGGCTTATGTGAATTTTGACTGAGTAAGGCCGAGGGGCTGTATTGTGAGGATACTCTTGGATCGGGCTGCACGCTGCAGCAGTGAGATACTGATTTATATGAGGTTGAGGGCCTAGATTTGATGCCACGAGATGGCTTGATATTGCGCTTGGGCCGTAAGGGGCCCCTCCCAGAGTCTGCACACCCCTAATGAGCGCCGTCGACGGTAAATGGATCAGGTTGCACGCCGCAATGGTGCTGGTACTGTTCTATGTGTTTACTTTATTTCATTGTCTTCCATTATCTATTGTTGTGCTACTTCATGTGATATCTATTTGATTGCCTGACATTATCTGTTAATTGAGTGTTGCGCCCGAGGGGCGGATTTCCGTGCTTATCTGCACTATTTGTTTTGCATTCATTTGCGTAACTGTTGATAAAGTCATTTTTAAAAGAGGTTTAAACTGAGCTAAGATATTTCTAAAGATTTCACAGCTTCACTATTTTTCTCAAAGGGTTTTTCACTGCCTCTCTACAGCATGTCGGTTGCCTTACGTGATTTCTTACTGCTCATTTGTTATTTTCCTTTATTACTCACTGAGTTGGAGTACTCACTTTACTCCCTGTACCTTGTGTGCAGATGCATGTATTTAAACACCCAGTAGCGGGTTTTGAGCCGATCAGAGGCTAAGTTATCGGAGTTTAGCAAGGTGATCGCCAGCGTTCGTGGCACCACATTTCTTCTTTTTGTTTATCAGTCCTGTTTTGTATAATTCAGACCGTGTAGTTGTATTTATACTCTAATAGATGCTCGTGACTTGTGACACCCCAGTTTGGGCTGTGTCGGGATGGTTTCTTCTATTGTCATCGTTATTTTCTGCAAATTATGGCTATTATATCATGTTTAGAATTGTTTATGATATTTTAAAATAAATGTTCTATTTTGGTATGGCTGGCCTTGTCTTCAAGAGAGGCGCCATCACTACAGGGTTCGAGAATTGGGTCGTGACAAGTTAGTATCAGAGCCTAGGTTACATAGGTCTCACAAGTCATGAGTAGGTTTAGTAGAGTCTCGCGGATCGGTACAGAGACATCTGTATTTATCCTCGAGAGGCTGCAGAACCTTTAGGAAAACTTCACATTCTTGAATTCTTATCGTGCGTCCTTGATTGAGCTTGAAAAGTAACTCTTGAAATTCCTTCCACGTGTTCGCATGTGCGCATGAGCACTCAGTATTAGATGTGCCTTGATGGCTTGTGATCCCCTGATCGAGGGGCGAGATGCAATCTTTGTGAGTTGATGTTGGGCCAGTCTGGAGGACTTGAGGCCGGATCTTTTCCTATGGCTTGAGCACCGAGGTGCTGATTGTGTGAGCAAGTGTTTTGAACTTATACGTTCGGTATTGCCCCTATTGGTGTGAATGATGGCTGGGTAGCTACGTGATGAGTATGTTAGTACTGCAAGATGTATCTATATGACTCGGAAGTGGAGAGGAAGGTCTGTTGGATGATAGATGAGCCATTAAGTGTTTGATTTCCATTATAATTGGAGGTGTAGCCCCGAGTTTTGGGCGCGTGAAGAATCTTTTCATGTCTCCTAGTTGGAGTGAAGTAAATTTCATGTTGCGATATGAGTTCAGACTCAGGAAGATTAAGCGACTGTGTAATGTGTATGACAGTGGAAGGTATATAGAAATGTTATATAGAGGCGAAGTAGGCGGGTTGTCTCCTGTGTTGTTCTGAGATTATGTGATCCTTATGTTGTCTGTTGGAATATCTCATTCACAAGTGAAACATCTGTGTTGAAATTTAAATTTGGGTCACTTAATAGAGTGGGCTTAACTGTTACGAGAGTGAATGCGAGATTTGCATAGAGTTAAAGTACCCGACGGTCGGCATTTCAAGAGCTTATGAAGGACTGAGTCTAATCTCACTATGGTATTATGGAAGCAAAAAAGTATACACGTTATAAGTTATGGTGCGTGTTTCGATCTATGGTTTTGAGCCAAGTGGGGGGATTCCGCTATTGAATAGTTGATTGCACGGTTATGTGCTCTAATGGTTCCAGTTTGAGGCGTATTTGCGAATTAGTTATGGCTCGAGTAAAGGAAATTTCAATAAAGGTTATGTTATGCCTTATGGGTGTACGAGAATTGGGGAATGACTTGAGTTGTGGTTGGTAAGGAATGCTCGGTGCATGAGGCAGGAAGTTTCTTGGTTATATTGAAATGAGGTCACATTCTGCAGTGTCGGAGTGCAAATGAAGCACGGGTTGTTCGGTTCATTTAACCAATCTAACTGCGGTTTGAGTAGAGTGGATGCCTCTAGATAATGATCCTATTGTGTTCAAAAATTTTCATGCAATAATTGGAGGCTTTCAAGTTGTACTTATGGATAGAAACTGAGTTTTCCTTGGAAGACATCAAGACTTGTGGTGTTTTCTATATTAATTGTGGGATTCTATGCATTAATATTAGGAGGTAACGGATTTAGATCCGCAGAAAGTTCTTCAGAGCGAAGTATTTCGAATGTAGTGCTTTTGGGAATAATTAAGAAAGAATATCAAGTTGAAGATGAATTAGAAGGAAATTTAGATAGATTGGGTAGCTTTATAGTAGACCAAATCGGTATGGTAAGGATATGATTAATTCTTGGTGTCTGTTCGAGGTAATAAGTTCTTTCAGGTATTTTGCGGCGATGCTCTTAGGTTTTGATGGCTTGCTTAGCTTGGTTGAGTTAGGAGGATTCAGTCCTGACATGTCTGATTTGTGCAAAGGGAACTCGGAGAGTTCTTGATGGTTTCCACCATAGTTAGAGAGGTATATTTTTCCTATTGGCATGAGGAGCATGAGATGTATAGTGGTTCTCTTCTAGATGAAATCAATGGGGAGTTCTTGGTTAGTGGAATGCATAGTTGCTTGTGATTCAGAAGAGATATGAAGTTCTCATGGTTATCCTAGGATGGTATGGGTTATGCGGTATGTTGTGAAGGATTAAGAATCGCGTGTGTAAGGTTACAGTTCAGTTCTGAACGGTAGGCCATAAAATTCTTAGGCAGCACGGGCAATTTCAGATTATTAGAGAAATGAGCTTCAGATGATTAGGGGGATGATCTTCAGATGATTAAGGAGGTGATATTGCTAATTGGAGTGATTTGACGAGGGTATATGTTTCAGGAAAGGCAATGTGATTAAACTTATGGTACTTTGTTAGTATTGCGGCACCTTCTTGTTAGATCGATTGCGGGTATTCGAGTTTGCTTGGTGGCACCAAGGAATTTCGGAGTATCTCTCGTGGAATGATTGAGTATTTGAGGCATGGTATGCATTTGTACGATGGAATTGGGATCAGGTGTGTTGAGTTATGTGCCATATGGATTGGAGTCAGGGAAGTTCTCACATTTAGGCTATGTTGCAATTGTGAGTCGTATGTATCGGAACTATTTAGTGATTATCGGGATTTGGAGACCCGAGTGGATCTTTCTTTGCTTGGAATATTAGATTTTGGATGTGATGTTGGGGTTTAGACTGGTTGTCTCCGTGTTGGTTATTCTGTACTATTGTGCTTGGCGCTATGACGGAAATGCCACGAGTTGGGTGGCGAGGTGCATCAGATTATGTTCTAATAGAGTGGTTTATATTTTAAGGACCTAGCGGATGGCTAGGAAGGATTGCCTTTCTTAATTGAGCCTTCGTGATGGATGTCAGTGTAGAGGATTCTACCACTGATTCAGTTCCGGTGTTGAGGGACTCTCCGGATGTGTTTCTTGTGGTCGGGCATATCGCCGGGCAGGGTTGTTGATTTTGGTATTGACTTGGTGCCGGGCACCGTATCGTATGGCTCCGGCAGGAGTTATAGTAGTGTGAGGAGCAGGTTGAGGCTTCCTTGATAAGGAGTTCATTGGCAGGCCAATGTTGATGCGTGTTCTAGTGGAGTCGTCTTAGTTGGTCCCAAACTGTATTGTCGAGGGACAGGTTGATGCGACTGATATTGAGCTTACTAGTGATCTGGGAGATCTATGAGTTGCCTTCCTATGTTGCGAGATGTTATGATTTTTGGGTTATGGGCACATATGGTGCGGTTCTATTGGGTTTCATAGTGGAAGTCGAGAAGGGAAAAGTAATTGGGTGTTGCTCGGCGAATGGCGTATGTCCTATCGGGTTTGCATGGTATATGTTATTTGTTTCACTATCAAATTATGCGTGATTGTCGATTTCGAGCATAGTGGCTTGAGGTGTTCCATGTGGAACAGTGGTTGGATAGAATCGTGCATTGCAACGAAGATTCTGTGGAGGCATGATCCTTCGGGTTAGATTCGTGTGTTCTATTTCGATGATGTGAGATGGGTCCTCAGCCTTGTGTTGCGGTGGATCTGGTGAGCTTGAGGTACATCTCTTTCTTTTAAGTCATTTTTCATGATTTGAGTAGGTTCAGACTGTTGCTTATTGGTGCGCGTATTATGCAAGTTGTGGCTTAGGCCTCTATTGACGTGTCATGTTACTAGAGTGGCGTGTTGGATTAGGGGAGATTGCCAGGATCATTAATGAATACGAACGGATTTGATTTCATCTTGTTGGAAGGATAATATCGAGGTTCGGTTCGAAAATTGCTGTGGTATTAGCCAAAAGGGGAAGCGACTTCATGAATGGTTGATCTGGGAAAATGGTTATGGCTTACCGCATTTGTTTGTGATCATTGGTAGTATATGAAAGTGTTGGGATGAGAATTTAGTTGATAAGGGTTTTTCTATTGGTATTCGGGTGCTGTGTGCAGCTGCTGTAATTAGAAGTTATCATTACGAGTGTTTAAGTCATGTGGTATATCAAATGATTGCATCTGAGATTGCAAGTATGGGTAATTACAGCTTGTTCAGACTTATTCTGAATATAGATATGAGATTCCGATCATGTGAATGATTTCAGAAGTGGAAATGTGGTTCTAAGGCTTATGGGTTAGATTGGGTTGTGAAATTTCAATTACTGTGTGTTATTGGACCTATATGAGATAGGGTAACGTGGGATAACCCCTAGGTATATGCATGGTAAGGTTATTCAGCGATTGGTTGGCTTTTAGAACAACTCTGGGCACATTTGCGGACGAACGTATGTTTAAGTGGGGAGGATGTAATGACCCGACTGGTCATTTTGAGCTTTTGCACTTCGCTCGCCAGTTCTCGGGCATGACTTACCCCGTGTGGTGTATTATGACTTATGTAAATCATTGGTGTTGGGTTTCAGGTTAATCAGAATGAATTTGGAAGAATAGTCTCAGTTGAAAGCTTAAAATTTGAAAGGTTTGACCAAGATTTGACTTATGTGTATTTGATCTCGGATTGAAATTTTTATGATTTGGTTAGCTCCGTTAGGTGATTTGGGACTTAGGAGTGTGATCGGAATGCATTTTGGAAGTCCGTGGAAGGTTTAGGCTTGGATTGGCGATATTGAGATTTCGGCACTTTTCGGTTGATAGGTGAGATTTTGATATAAAGGTCGGAATGAAATTTCGAGAGTTGCAGTAGCTTTGTTGTGTTATTTGGGATGTGTGTGCAAAATTTCAGGTCATTCGGTCGAGATTTGATAGACTTTTTGAGCGAAAGCATAATTTAAGAGTTCTTGAAGTTCTTAGGCTTGGATCCTATGTCAAATTTGTGATTGGATGTTGTTGTAAGCGTTATGAAGTTTTGAGCAAGTTTGAACGATGTCATGGGATGTGTTGGTACAATTGGTTTGAAGTTCCGGATAGGTTCTGGGATATTTTAGTGCAAAATTATAGCCCTAGCAGGTCCAGAGGGGTTGCAGGGCCCGGAACTCACTCACGCGGTCCGCACAAAAATAAGTGCACCCGTGGTGAGTGCTGTGTAGACCGCACAAAAGCGGCCGCGGCCGCGGTAGGCGTCGCGCAGACCGCACAAAAGTGGACGCGGCCGCGGTGAAGAACCTTCCCACTGGTCCTACTTCGGAAGATCATATCTTTTAATCTATAAGGTATTTTGGGGTGATTCAAAAGCAAAAGATGTAGATCGTCGCGTCTTGTTTCCAGAAAGGTAAAGATTTATCAATTTGGACATCTGTAGAGAATGTTATGATCAAAATTCTAAAGCCTATCACTGCTGAGGAAGGCATGTGCGGCCGCAGTTGTTTTTGCGCGGACCGCACTGGCTAGCGCGGACCGCGGTCGATTTGATGTGGCCCACGGTGGCTGAAATTTGAGGGGTACTCTTTAAATACGAGGTTTTGGGTTTTATTTGATATTTTGACCTAGAGAGCTCGGATTTTGGCGATTTTTCAAAGGTTTTTCAAGAAATTCATCGGGGTAAGTGATTCTAACTCAGATTTGGCTAGAGTACATGAATCTATCATTGAATTCATCATTTAATCCATTATTTGGAATGGAATTTGGGAAGAAAATGGTGAAACCTTTCAAAAATGTAAAATGATGATTTGAAGGGCCAAATGGTATTAGAATTGGATAATTTTCGTATGGTTAGACTCGTGAAAGCATAAGGATTCTAGTTTTGTGAATTTTGTCAAATCTTGAGATGTGGGCCTGGGGCTCGGGTTTTGGTAATTTCGGGAATCGTGCCCTTTATTGATTGTTTTTACTTGGGATTTGTTCCCTTAGCATATTGTGACGTATTCGTTCTGATTTTGAATAGATTCGACGCACGTGGAGGTCGATTTGAGGGGCAAAGGCATTGCTAGCTAGAGATTTTGCCGGTTCGAGGTGAGTAATAATTGTAAATAATATCTTGAGGGTTTGAAACCCCGGATTTGCACATCGTAGTGCTTTATTAAGGTGAGGCACGCGTTGGATGACGAGCGTGGAGTTTTTTACTATTGGGGATTGTGAATTGGTCCATCCCGATTGATGATTTTACCGCGTATTTAACTGAAAACTAATTGTTATCATCATTATTTGGGCTGAATGCCATCTTTGGTCCTAGTGCCATCTATTTGAACCCTTCGGGGATTGTTGTTTTGTATTTCCTCACTGTTTGATTATATAGTTGAACTCAGTCATGTTATTTTCTACTGTTTTCAAAACTCAGCCATGTTTACTCTGCTCTAACACTTGAAATGGTATTTTAAATAATATTTTGGGCTGAGCATCATGTTTTACAGTTGCCCGAGGGGCTTATGTGAATTTTGACTAAGTAAGGCCGAGGGCCTGTATTATGAGGATACTCTTGGATCGGGCTGCACGCCGCAACAATGAGATACTGATTTATATGAGGCCGAGGGCCTAGATTTGATGCCACGAGATGGCTTGATATTGCACTTGGGCCATATGGGGCCCCTCCCAGAGTCTGCACACCCCCAGTGAGCACCGTCGATGATAAATGGATCGGGCTGCACGCCGCAGCGATATATGGATCGGGCTGCACGTCACAGCGATATATGGATCGGGCTGCACGCAACAGCGGTGCTAGTACTATTCTATGTGTTTACTTTATTTCATTGTCTGTCATTATCTGTTATTGTGCTACTTCATGTGATATCTATCTGATTGCCTGGCATTATCTGTTAATTGAGTGTTGCGCCCGAGGGGCGGATTTCCATACTTATCTGCACTATTTGTTTTGCATTCATTTGCGTAACTGTTGATAAAGTCATTTTCAAAAAAGGTTTAAACTGAGATAAGATATTTCTAAAGATTTCACAACTTCACTATTTTTCTCAAAGGGTTTTTCACTGCCTCTCTACAACATGTTGGTTGCTTTACGTGATTTCTTACTGCTCAGTTGTTATTTACCTTTATTACTCACTGAGTTAGAGTACTCACTTTACTCCCTGCACCTTGTGTGCAGATTCAGGTATTTAAACACCCAGTAGAGGGTTTTTAGCCGATCGGAGGCTAAGTTATCGGATTTTAGCAAGGTGACCGCCAGTGTTCGCGGCACCGCATTTCTTCCTTTTGTTTATTAGTCTTGTTTTGTATAATTCAGACCGTGTAGTTGTATTTATACTCTAATAGATGCTCGTGACTTGTGACACCCCGGTTTGGGCTGTGTCGGGATGGTTTCTTCTATTGTCATCGTTATTTTCCACAAATTATGGCTATTATATCATGTTTAGAACTGTTTATGAGAAATGTTCCATTTTGGTCTTGTTGGCCTTGTCTTCACGAGAGGCGCCATCACGACCGGGTTCGGGAATTGGGTCGTGACATGCATGTGGGACTAAGTTGTAGTATGTGATATTAAAGAACTAATTTGGGTAGTTCCTGTTAAAATTGGTTGAGGGAAGAAGGAATTTCCATTTTCATACCTTGTAGACTACTTCACATGTTAGGTGTTTGATGAAATTCCTAAGAGAGTTACACCATGGGTAATCTTCCTAATTATTAATCGATTCCCGCTATCTCCTTATAGATTGTTATTGCTAGAGGTGTCGGTGGATTGTAGAAACTTAAGGAAAAGCTCTTTGAGGTATGTATGGCTAAAACCCCCTCTTCTTAGAAATTGAGCTCCCATGATGTCCATGTAAAATTGTAAGTCCGGAATTTGATTGACGTAGTATTTGTTATTTCAAAGGAATTAGTGTTGCAAGAATATATGTGCAAAGTATGTTCAATATGCTATTCTTGATAAATTGGTGATATGTGAAGAATGTGGACTATATGCTAAATTGCCTAGATTTCAAGTCAAGTTAAATCGTGATTATTGTACAAAATCATGTGAATCTCTCTCTATGCTTACAACTTGAATTGCTCTTGTATGTGCCCATTATCTTAAATTGCAAGTTTGATATTGAGAGTGAAAGTGATGTGGAATGTGAGTTATGAAATGCGGCCTATTTCCATGTATGTTGTGATAATTGTGGCCCTAAGTGCCTATGAATTGATACATGTGAAATAAAGATGAAATGAGATGATTAATGAGAAAGGAACAACGCTTGGTAAGGCGGCCTAGCCGTTCGGGCCGTGATCGGATGCCATGTCGCACACATGGTGGTATTGTGCTGATATTGAATTCCGAAAAGTGAGAATGAATTGTTATTGAGGTATATGTCTCAAACGAGGCAACCTAGCCGATTGGGTCGTGATCGAACTCCGCTCAAAAAAACGGTGGTATTGTGAGTGATGATGAACAACAATAAATTCCCCAAACTAAAGCTAAGGAAATTATGTGAAAGCTATGTCATTCCTTTTATTTGATGATGTGTTGATTATTTAAAGCTTTTGTTGAATCCTTATGATTTCTTTGTTCTTGTATGATTGTTCTTTCTAATGAGATGGTGTTTAGTTATACATATTAGGGCTATTCGATGGCACTAACGTCCCTGTTGCTGGGGGAGCTACGTCTTTAAATGGATGTAAGTGGTTCCATAGTAGGCAGTGTTGGTCGCAACTAGTGACGCATCTCCCTCTCAGCTGACTTGGTGAGCCCCTCATCATTTCGAGGTCTTGTACCATTGTTTATCATGTAATTTGTATTTTGAGGTATAGACGGAGCCTTGTTGCCAGTATTTCCATATTACTCTACAGTTATATTTAGAGGCTCCGTAGACTTGTTGTGGGTGGTGTCAAATAATCTTAGAGAATTTGTATAGAGAGGTTGTTACTTGGCAGAATGTTTCCTTCGTATCTATTAATTGTAATAATTTAGTAAGTATGGTTGAACTGTTAATGAAAGACAAATATAAAAATTGTCAATGAAATGCTCATAAAGTAGTATTTATGGAGTTCATCTCCTTGTTATTCATAAATTAATTTTAAGGCCTCGTGAAATTTCTACTCAAAAACCTGAATCCCGTGGTGATAAGCTAGTATCCAGATGGCACCATTTAAGGCGTTGTATGGTAGGAGATGTTGATCTCCCATTGGGTTGTTCGAGGTTGGAGAAACTGAATTGATAGAGCCGGACCTCATGCATCAGGCTATGGAAAAAGTCCGGATTATTAAAGAGAGGTTGAAAACTGCACTGAGTCGCTAAAAGTCTTATTCGGATGTGCGCCACAGAGATTTGGAGTTCAAAGAGGATGATTGGGTATTTTTGAAGGTTTCCCCCATGAAGGGTATCATGAGTTTTGGAAAGAAAAGGAAATTAAGCCTGAGGTATGTCGGACCATACAGAATCATTCGGATAATTGGTCAGGTGGCGTACAAGCTCAAGCTACCACCCGAGATGTCATTGGTACATCCGGTCTTCCATGTGTTTATGTTGAAGAAGGTAGTGGGAGATCCATCCACTATTGTGCCAGTTGAAACTATTGAGGTTAATGAAGAACTGTCTTACGAAGAAGTTCCAGTTGCCATTCTTGATAGGCAAGTTCGGAAATTGAGAAAGAAGGAAATTGCCTCCATAAAAATGTTATGGCGGAGCCAGTAGGTTGAGGAAGCCACTTGGGAAGCAGAGGAAGAAATGAGAAAGAAGTACCCCCATTTGTTTGTATAACCATGTAATAGCTTTTATGCATTTGGTTCCTATGAACTCTTATCTTTTGACTTGATCTATATAAAACTATCCTGTTTTGGTTATATGTTGCCTACGCAGCCATGATTAGTGTTGTACAAGTTATGTTATGTCTATGGAATGTATATATTCTATTAGGATACGTTTCTGGGGCTCTCTGATAGGTGGATATGCCTAGATGCAAAGAAAACTCTAACTAAATTTTTGGAAATTTAGGGAGTTAGCCAAATTTGGGACTGTTAACATGTTTCATGATGTGAGAAAGCTGAAGTTACATAAGGATTGCTAATGAGTGAACCTTGACCCTCATTCGAGGACAAATGATCTTAAGTGGGAGAGGATGTAAGGCCCCGTGAAATTTCTACTCAAAAACCCTAATCCTGTGGTGCTAAGTTAGGATCATGTGTTAGAAATTCATAAGCTCGCCGCGGTTCGGACCCTTTGGATTGATCTGTGCACTTAAAAGTTAAGAAATTATGTTTTCCAGAAAAGTGCATTTCTGCTATCCATTATGCGGTCGCATAATAGGTATGCAGACCACATAGTCGCCGTAGAGTCAGTCAGTGTGATGAATAATTTGAGGTCAACTATGCGGCCAATTATGCGATCGCATAATCTATATGTGGGCCGCATAATCATCGAATAATACCCTTGGAATTTTTGTAAAGGGCAGTTATGCGGTGCATTATGTGACCGCAAAACAGGTATGCGGACCGCATTTTCGTCGCATACCCAGACAGTTTGTCCAGATTTTGGGACCATTTTTGTGGTCCATTTTGCGAGTCGCATGTCCATTATGCGATCGCATATGCGATGGCATAGGGCTCCTATTTTCTAACTTTTAAAACCCGACCCCATCCTAAAGAAACACACCATTAGACCATTTTTCTGTTATTTCATTACATATAGAGTGAGAGAGGAGGTTCTAGAGAGAGAAGTGATCTTCATCAAGTCCCTACTTAATTCTTGCCCCAAATCTTTGAACATTGTCAAGTGAAATTTCTAGGTCTTCACCCTAAGAGGTAAGAACTTGTACCCTCATCTATAATTTCGAAATTTCCATTAAAAATGAGTGATTAGAAAGTGGGTTCATGGGTATAAGGGCTAGTAATCTTGCATGCATAAAAGATAATGGGATATGGGGAGGTTGTAAACCAAAAGAGATAACAATTTTGGTATAGGATGATGAAAATCTGTCACAAAAGGGTCCTAAAATCACTGTGTACACTTAGTGCTTGATAATTTACTTAGATGAGCTAGAATTTCATGCCTTTAATTCTTGGTTCAACTTGTAATTTTCATAAAATAGATTGAAGTTACTTGGAAATTCCAGAATTTATTATAACGATTTAGCGGAAGCTCTGTTGAGGTATGTATGGCTAAAACCCCGTCTTTTAGAAATTGAGCTCCATCGATGTTTGTGTAAATACGGTAAGACTAAAGTTGAATTGTTGTATTGATTGTTGTTTCACATGAATTTGGGGTTGCAACCTTATATGCGTGAAAGATGTGTCTCAATATGATCAATGTGATGTTCTTGATAACCAGAAAAGGGCAAGGAATATGAATCATGTATTGAAATGCCTAGGCCTTAAATTGAGATTGAAGCTGCATATATTGTGCCATCTATGTGAAGTCTCATCTATGATTACAATTTTATTCGCTCTTGTGTGTACATATAATACTAAATTACAAATCTAACATTGAAGTGGAAATGACATGATAATTGTGGCCCTAAGTGCCAATGAGTTGATATGATATATGTGGAACCAAAGATTGAAGTGTGATGATTAATAGAAAAACGTAACGTCTTGGTAAGACGGCTTAGCCGATTGGGCCGTGATCAAACGCCATGTTATACACACATGGTGGCAATGTATAGATAATTGAAACTGGAAAGTGAGAATGAAATAAAGATAACGTCTTGGTAAGATGGCTTAGCTGATCGGGCCATGATCGGACTCCGCTCAAAGAAGCGATGGTAATGTGGATGTTGATGCAACGATTTGGAATACCCCAATATAAAATGTTAGAAATCATGTGAAAACTATGTGAATCTCTTATATTGTTGACGCGGTGCTTATTTGAAGCTTTGTTGTTCTTATGATTTCCTTGTACTCTTGTATGGTTGTTCTTTCTAACTGGATGGTGTTTAGATATACATACTAGTACTATTCCATGGTACTAACGTCCCTTTTGTCGGGGCCGCTACATTTTTAAATGAATGTAGGTGGCTCCATAGCGGATAGTGCCAATCGCACGTAGCGGAGCATCCTCCTCTCAAAGTCTTGGTGAGCCCATTTCTCCTTCAAGGGGTTATGTTGTACATCTTTTGTTATAGATATCCACTTTTGAGGTATAGTCGGGGCCTTGTTGCCGGCATTGTCATTATTGTCTTTTGTATCCTTAGAGGCTCTGTAGACGTTTGTGAGGGTTATGTTCGGGTGTTGGATGGGTCAATGAACTATGTTGTAACTTTGTACTCTAGTTCTTCTAAACTATAACTGTATGAAATCTTGAAAACTTAGCCATGATTTAAGATTTGTGATATAAAAATGAACTAACAATGTAGAATTTTCAATTTTGCTATTGTCTAATTAAACGAAAGCATGATTTTCTGAATCGTATGGAGTTGGGTCGAAAGTTTTAATAAGGCTTGCTCAGTTGGGTTCACTCGATTGAGCGCTGGTCACGCTTCCCGAGGTTGGGGCATGACAAACTTTGTATCAGAGCCTAAGGTTTTGAAGTGTCTTAGGATGTCTCGGAGCCGTGTCTGGTAGAGTCCTTCTTATCGGTGTGTAGTCGACCACATCTATAAGTTGAAGGCTACTCAGGCATTAGGAATAACACCCTTCATTGATATTCTGGATCGTGCGGCAAATGTCAAACTATTTCCCTCTAATTAGTGCATTGTTCTATCTTTCAGTAAATGGCACCTAAGAAGAAAGCGAGAATTGTCCAAGAAGCCAATGCCGCCTCAGGAGTGGCTGATGATTCATTGCTTGATACTGCGGGTGAGGGTAGTCGCCCTGCTATCACCCTACCTGTCTCTCCTATTTCAGAGTAGACTACCCCAGTTCCTACACCTGCAGGGGGTACTAGTATCCCTCTCATTGATACTCTTTTTCCGCCTCCAGCCCCAACTTTCGGGTCTGGTACTTCTGATGAGGATCTTAGGGGAGCTAATCAGATGTTGACTCAGCTAGTAGCCTCTCAGGCCTAGAGGTCAAATTTTGCGCCCAGTTCATCCAGCCAGCAAGGGGATTCCACTAGTTCTAGGGTGAACATATTTCTTCAGTTAGACCCTCCAGTGTTTACGGGTTCCAATCCAGAAGAAGACCCTTAGGATTTTATTGATGAGATGCACAAGACCCTCAGGGTTATGCGTGCAACTGAGATAAAGGGAGTAGAGTTGGCTGCCTACCGTCTAAAAGGGGTGGCCTATGCGCTGTTTGAGTTATGGGAAGATTCCCGCGAGGAGGGGAGCCCTTCGGCGAGGTGGAACGAGTTTGCCGATGCCTTTATAGATCTTTTCCTGCCTGCTAATATAAGGGCAGCCCGTGCAGCGGAATTCAAAAATCTGAAGCAAGGTAGCGAAAGTGTGTGGGAGTACCATATGGAGTTTGCCCATTTGTCCAAATATACCATTCTCATACTGCCCATAATGGAGGCTAGGGTGTGCCGGTTTGTTTAGGGCCTTAATCCTCTGACTATTAATGAGGCTTATACGGCTGTATTGAATTATGATATGAATTATTGGAAGATGGGAGCATTTGAACAGGCCACAGATAACCGCAAATTGAAGAATATAATGGAGAGAGAGGGTAACAGAAAGACTCGGTCTACGGGCAACATGGGTGAGTCACTAGGTGGGGGAAGATCAACTTTCCGGGGAGGGACATCAAGGTCGTCCCAGTCCGTTGCACAGTCTTTAGCCAGTGCACCGCTATCATTGCCCAGCTAGCAGCAGTGGACTCGTTTCAGGCCCAGTCAGGCAACAGAGAATCCTATCAGCAGGGTCAGTTAGGAGACAGATCCAGCAGCAGCAGAGGTCCTCGTGCCCCAAGTGCGGGAAGATGCACTCACAGATTTTCTACTTGGAGTTACCCGTATGCTGTGGATGCGGGATGAGGGGCCACATTCAGAGGCATTGTCATACATCCTGCCAGGGAGCGGGTAGGGGCACAACACAGTTATCCAGTTCAACAAGTACTACATCTTCAGCACCCTCTCCAGCTCGAGGTACCTCAGCACCTGCAAGGAGTGGTGCATGTAGGGTGGTGTGCAGAGTTCAGGAGGACCCAATCGGTTCTATTCTATGAGTGGTCGTCAGACTGTAGAGGCTTCTTCAGATGTTGTTATAGGTATTCTGACTGTCCAATCTCATAATGTGTATGCACTTATTGACATCGGTTCCACCATGTCCTATGTTATCCCTTTTGTTGCTGGGGAATTTAGGATAGAACCAGAACAGCTTCATGAACCATTCTTGGTATCTACTCCGGTTGGTGAGTCAATCTTGGCTGCTCGAGTTTATAGAAGTTGTGTTGTCACAGTGCATTGTAGGGATACCGTGGCCGATCTTATTGAATTAGGGATTGTTGATTTTGACGTAAAAATGGGGATGGATTGGCTTTATTCATGTTTTTCCAAGGTTGATTGTCGTACTAGAACCATAAGGCTTGAATTTTCTAATCATCCCGTTTTTGAATGGAAGGGTGATAATGTAGTGCCTAAGGGTCGGTTTATTTCTTACCTTAAGGCCGCAAAGATGATCAAGAAGGGTGTGTCTATCATTTAGTCCATGTTACGGATATTGATGCCGAGGCACCTAGTCTTAAGTCTGTACTAGTTGTGAATGAATTTCCGGATGTCTTTCCAGATGAGCTCCCTAAGATTTCACCAGATATGGAGATTGATTTTTGGATCGATGTGATGACAGGCACGCAGCCTATATCAATTCCACCTTACAGAATGGCACCGACCGAATTAAAAGAGCTAAAGGAACAATTGAAGGATTTTCTAGAAAAGGGTTTCATCCGGCCGAGTGTGTCACTGTGGGGTGCACCGGTCTTGTTTGTAAGGAAGAAAGATGGGTCGCTACGGATTTGTATTGACTACCGAAATCTCAACAAGGTCACAATCAAAAATAAATATCCTCTACCAAGAATAGATGACTTGTTTGACCAATTGCAAGGTGCTACGTGTCTCTCAAAAATTGACTTACGGTCCGGGTATCATCAATTGAAGATAAGGGAGCAGGACATTCTGAAAATAGCTTCCAGGACTCATTATGTGCACTTTGAATTTTTGGTGATGTCTTTTGGGCTAACAAATGCCCCAGCAGCTTTCATTGATCTTATGAATCGAGTCTTTAAGCCTTTTCTAGACTCCTTTGTGATAGTATTCATTGACGATATTCTTGTGTATTCCCGTAGTCAGGAGGATCATGCTGACCATCTGCGGGCAGTTCTACAGACTTTTCAACAACATCAACTATATGCAAAATTTTTGAAATGTGAATTTTGGCTTGAATCTGTCGCGATCTTGGGTCATGTCATCTCCGAGGAATGAATTATGGTTGATCTGCAAAAGATTGCAGCAGTGAGGAATTGGCCCAGACCTACCACTCCAACGGAGATTCGCAGTTTCTTAGGTTTGGCTGGGTACTACAGAAGGTTTGTGGAGAGATTTTCAACTCTTGCCTCTCCATTGACTAAATTGATGCAGAAAGCAGTTAAATTCCAATGGTTTGATGCTTGTGAAAGGAGTTTCCAAGAATTGAAGTCAAGATTTACTACATCATCGGTGTTAACCCTGCTAGAGGGTACATAGGGATTTGTGGTGTATTGCGATGCCTCAAGGATCGGGCTTGGGTGTGTGTTAATGTAACACAACTAGATTATAACCTACGCTTCTAGGAAACTCAAGAATCATGAAAAGAACTATCCAACCTATGACTTAGAGCTTGCGGCGGTGGTGTTTGCACTAAAGATTTGGTGACATTATTTGTATGGGGTGCATGTGGATGTATTTACAAACTACAAGAGCCTTCAATATATTTTCAAATAGAAGGAGTTGAATCTGAGACAAAGAAGATGGCTAGAGTTACTCAAGGATTATGACATTGATATTCTCTATCACCCAGAAAGGCTAATGTTGTAGCAGATGCTCTTAGTCAAAAATCTATGGGGTGCTTGCCTCAATTGGAGGCATGTCAGAGGTCGTTGGCTAGTTTGGGAGTTCGCCATACGGACTCTAATGAAGGAGGAGTAATTGTGCAGCATAGGGCTGAATCACCGCTAATGGCGTAAGTGAAAGAGAAGCAATTCAACGATCCATTGTTAGCACAACTGAAAGAGGGGATTCATAAACACAAGACCATAGGTTTTTCCTTTTGCATGGATGACGATACCGTACGGTACCAAGGTCGTCTATGTGTTCCGGATGTTGACGCTCTTCCGGAGAGGATCATGATAGAAGCTCGCACTTCCAGGTATTCTGTGCACCCAGGTTCTACGAAAATGTATCATGATCTCAAGGAAGTTTATTGGTGGAATAACATGAAAAAGGATGTGGCAGACTTCGTGGCAAAATGTCCAAACTGCCAGCAAGTGAAGGCCGAACATCAAAGGCCTGGTGGATTGGCCTAATGCATAGAAATTCCAATGTGGAAATGGGAAATTATTAACATGGATTTTGTGGTAGGGTTACCATGCACTCCGAGTAAGTTCGACTCAATTTGGGTAATCGTGGATCAACTCATGAAATCAGTGCACTTCTTGCCAGTTAAATCTACCGACACAACAGAACAGTATGCTTAGTTGTATATAAAAGAAATAGTCAGGTTGCATGGCACTCCAGTCTCAATCATTTCAGATCGAGGGGCTTAGTTTACCACCAACTTTTGGAAGAAATTTCAGCAAGGTTTGGGTACGCAGGTAAATCTTAGCACAACTTTCCATCCTCAAACCGACGGGCAAGCAGAGTAGACTATTCAGACGCTTGAGGATTGTTGCGTGCTTGTATTCTTGATTTCAAAGGTAGTTGGGACAACCATTTGCCACTCATAGAATTTGCTTACAACAACAACTTCCATGCTAGTATCCAGATGACACCATTTGAGTCGTTGTATGGTAGGATATGTAGGTTTACCATTAGTTGGTTCGAGGTTTGGAGAAGCTAAATTGATAGGGACGAACTTCGTGCATTAGGCTATGGAAAAAGTCAAGATTATTAAAGAGAGGTTGAAAACTGCCCAGAGTAGCCAAAAGTCTTATTCGGATGTGTGTCGCAGAGATTTGGAGTTCAAAGAGGATGATTGGGTATTTTTGAAGGTTTCCCCCATGAAGGGTATCATGCGATTTGGAAAGAAAGGGAAATTATGACCGAGGTATGTCGGACCGTACAGAATCATTCGAAGAATTGGTCATATGGCGTGCAAGCTCGATCTGCCACCCGAGATGTCATTGGTACATCCGGTCTTCCATGTCTCTATATTGAAGAACATAGTGGGAGATCCGTCCACTATTGTGCCAGTTGAAATTATTGAGGTTAATAAAGAATTGTCTTACGAAGAAGTTCCAATTTCCATTCTTGATAGGCAAGTTTGGAAATTGAGAAATAACGAAATTACCTGCGTAAAAGTGTTATGGCGGAGCCAGCAAGTTGAGGAAGCCACTTGGGAAGCAGAGGAAGAAATGAGAAAGAAGTACCCCCATTTGTTTGTATAGCCATGTAATAGCTTTTATGCATTTGTTCCTATGGACTCTTATCTTTTTACTTGATCTATATAAAACTAAACTGTTTTGGTTATATGATGCCTACACAGCCATGGTTAGTGTTGTAAAAGTTATGTTATGTCTATGGAATGTATATATGTTGTTAGTATACATTTCTAGGGCTCTTTAACAGGTGGATAGGCCTAGATACAAAGCAAACTCTGGCCAAATTTTTGGAAATTTAAGGAGTTAGCCAAATTTGGGACTGTTAACATGTTTCATGATGTGAGAAAGCTGAAGTTACATAAGGATTGCTAATGAGTGAACCTTGACCCACATTCGAGGATGAATGATCTTAAGTGGGAGAGGATGTAAGGCCCCGTGAAATTTCTACTCAAAAACACGAATCCCGTGGTGCCAAGTTAGGATCATGTGTTAGAAATCAATAAGCTCGACACGGTTCAGACCCTTTGGATTGATCTATGCACTAAAAAGTTAAGAAATTATGTTTTCCAGAAAAGTGCATTTTTGTTGTGAGGATTTTGACTGTTTAAGGCTGAGGGCCTATGTTGTGAGGAAACACTGACTATGATTATGATGCCGAGAGACTGAGATATGTATGCCACGGGGTGGCTTGAGGATATGAGGTCGAGGGCCTAGTGATGATGCCACGAGATGGCTTGATATTGCACGTGGGCCGTAAAGGGCCCCTCCAAGAGTCTGCACACCCCCAGTGAGCACGGGTACCCATTGTCATGTGAGATATATCCCAAAGGGCTGGTATTGTTCTGAGATATTGCCCGAGGGGCGGTTTCGTTGACATTGTGCTCGAGGGGTGAACCTTTATGTGTTTATCTTTCTTATTTGTCTGTCATTTACCTATTTAATTGTTTAAGAGGCATTTCTTGAAGTTTTAACTGAACTTAAATGATTTTCCATATCTTTATTGATTCACTATTTTTGCTGGTTTTACTGCTTTATTATAGCATGTAATGTGCCTTACGTGTTTTCATATCTCTTAGTCCTTTATTTATGATTATTACTCACTGAGTTGGAGTACTCACTTTACTCCTTGCACCCCGTGTACAGATTCAGGCATTGTTGATTCTTCTAGCGTGAGTTGAGAGCTCCTGGCAGACTTCGAAGTCCACGAAGTAGCTGCTTGGCGTCCGCAATCGCGTGTTTCTCCCCCCTTTATCTCATTTCTACCCCTTTTTTGTGGTTTTGTAATAGCTTAGTAGACATGTCAGACTTGTAGTGTATTGATAGATGCTCATGACTAGTAACACCCCGGTATTGGGATGTGTTGAGTTTATTTTCCATAAACTGTAATGTTTATTGACTTTTGGATCATTTGTCATGTTTTAGACTTAAATTCTTATTGTTTAATTGCTTAAATTTGGAATGAGAAGTGTCGGCTGACCTTGTTTTCACGAGAGACGCCATCACGATTGGGTTTGGGTTTAGAGTCGTGACAAGTTGGTATCAGAGCCTAGGTTACATAGGTCTCACGAGTCATGAGTAGATTTAGTAGAGTCTCGCTGATCGGTAGGGAGACGTCTGTATTTATCATCGAAAGGCTATAAAACCTTTAGGAAAAACATCATAATCATGAAATTCTTGTCATACGAATTTGTTGATCCGAGTACTAAACTTCTATCATTCTATTCCCTCACAGATGGTGAGGACACGCACTATTGGCTAGGACG
Source organism: Nicotiana tabacum (assembly GCF_000715075.1). Classification (NCBI taxonomy): domain Eukaryota; kingdom Viridiplantae; phylum Streptophyta; class Magnoliopsida; order Solanales; family Solanaceae; genus Nicotiana; species Nicotiana tabacum. The sequence goes on along the minus strand of NC_134090.1, from coordinate 69,314,603 downwards.
GACGACCACCAGTACCACCAGCTGTGGCCACTAGAGGTAGAAGATACGGTCGTGGTCACAATAGGTGTAGAGGTGTGGCTCCCACAGCAGCTAGGGCAGCACCTGTAGATCTACCAGCCGCCCCAATTTAGGATCAGGTCCCAGTTATGGACGCTCCAGCAGCACCAGCTCAGGCACCAGCTGTGTGCATTGTGATTCTGGGTCTTCAAGAGGCCTCGGCTCAGATCCAATCAGTTTGCACTGGCCTAGCTCAGGCGGTCTCAGCCACTATAGCCGTAGATACTTCTCAGGCCGGGGGAGGCAATCAGACTCACACCGCCTGCACACTTGAGCAGGTCATGCAGGGATTTTAGATACTGGGGGCACATCCAGCCCAGCTAGTTGTAGCTGCTCAGGACTATGTAGTTCCTGCCATGCCAGAGGATGAGCAACGTAGGTTGGAGAGGTTTGGTAGACTTCAGCCTCCGACCTTCAGTAGTGCAGAGGGAGAGGATCCCTAGGGTTTCTTGGATATGTGTCAGGGGATGCTTCATACAACGGGTATTCTGGAGACCAGTGGGGTTGCTTTCACTACTTATCAGTTTTCTGGAGCTGCCTTCACTTTGTAGGAGGCATTTGAGAGGCGTAGGCCTATTGGTGCAGCACCCGTTACCTAACATCAGTTCTTCGTTCTCTTTCGAGAAGTATGTACCGCAGACTCGCAGAGAGGAGTTTCATAGAGAGTTTGAGTGGTTGCGTCAGAGAGAGATTACTGTGACGCAGTATGAGATGAGGTTCTCCGAGTTAGCTTATCATGATATTTGGTTGGTTCCGACAAATAGAGAGAGGATTAGGAGTTTTGTAGATGGCCTCACTTATCAGCTTCATATTCTCATGACTGGAGATAGGGTGACTGGTGCGACTTTCGAGGAGGTTGGAGACATTGCTCGTGATATTGAGTCTGTTCGTCGCCAGGAGTGAGAGGAGAGGGGGCCAAGCAGCCTCGAGCATCTGGTAGTTATAGTGGTGATCCATCGAGAGTTCAATTTTAGCACGGCAGAGGTCGTCCATTAAGTCATGCTCAGCCAGCTCGCCCAGGTTATCATGGGGCATCATCGATTCATGGTTCTCACAGTTCTCATCAAGGCCAGTCATCACTTAGTGTCCTTCCAGCTCAGAGTTCGTCCCATGCTCCATAAGTTCAGGGCTCTTCTATGCCAGGTTCATCCGCTAGTCACTCTGGTGTGAGGGGTTCCCTTCAGTCCCCTTCTCTAGCATCTGGGAGTTGTTTTGAGTGTGGAGAGATATGTCATATGTGGAGGCAGTGTCCTCGTCCTCTTGCGAGTTCATCTCAGCAGAGCGGTCAGTCATCGGCTTCAGCACCAGTTACTTCACCACCACCTGCCCAACCAGCTATTGGTGGAGGTCAGTCAGCTAGGGGTCGCCCTAGAGGGGGAGGTAGATCAGGGGCCGGCCAGGCCTGTTTCTATGCACTTCCATCTAGACTAGATGTTATTGCATCCGATGTTGTTATTACATGTATTGTTTCAGTCTGCCACGGAGATGCCTCTGTATTATTTGATCCTGGTTCCACCTTTTCTTATGTGTCATCATACTTTGCTTGTTATTTAGGTATGCCCCGTGAGTCTCTTGCTTCACCTATTCATGTATCTACCCCGGTGGGCAATACTGTTGTTGTAGACCATGTGTACCGATCGTGTGTGGTGACTATTGGGGGTCTAGAGACCCGAGTGGATATTTTATTATTATGTATGGTGGATTTCGATGTTATTTCAGGCATGGAATGGCTATCTCCATGTCATGCTATTTTGGACTGTCATGCCAAGACAGTCACATTAGTTATACCAGGTGTGCCATGGATTGAGTGTTGAGCTGTCACAGATTATGTTCCTAGTAGAGTGATCTCATTTTTGAAGGCCCAATGTATGGTTGGGAAGCGTTGTCTTTTGTATCTAGCCTTTGTGAGGAATTTCAGTATTGAGACTCCTAGTATTGATTCTATTCCAGTTGTGAGGGATTTCCCAATGTGTTTCCTGCAGACCTACCGAGTATGCCACCGGATAGGGATATTGATTTTGGTATTGATCTGGTGCCGTGCACTTAGCCCATTTCTATTTTTCCATATCGTTTGGCACCAGCGGAGTTGAAGGAGTTAAAGGAGCAGCTTCAGGAACTCATTGATAAGGGGTTCATTTGGCCTAGTGTGTCACCTTGGGGTGCGCCAGTTCTATTTGTGAAGAAGAAGGATGGCACTATAAGGATGTGCATTGATTATAAGCAATTGAACAAAGTAACAGTTAAGAACAAGTATCTTCTGCCTCGCATTGATGATTTATTTGACCAATTTCAAGGAGCGAGAATGTTCTCCAAGATTGATCTCCATTCAAGTTATCACCAGTTGAAGATCAGGGACTTGGATATTCTTAAGACGGATTTCAGGACCCGATATGGTCATTATGAGTTCTTGGTGATGTCTTTTGGGCAGACCAATGCCCCATCAACGTTCATGCATTTGATGAAAAGTGTGTTCCGGCCTTATCTCGACTCATTTGTCATAGTCTTCATTGATGATATTCTGGTGTATTCGCATAGTCAGGAGGAGCACGCAGGGCATTTGAGAGTTGTGTTGCAAAGATTAAGGGAGGAGAAACTTTATGCATAATTCTCCAAGTGTGAGTTTTGGCTTAGTTCAGTGGCTTTCTTGGGGCACGTGGTATCTAGCGTGGGTATTCAGGTTGATCCGAAGAAGATAGAGGCGGTTCAGGGTTGGCCCAGACAGTCCTCAGCCATTAAGATTCACAGCTTTATTGGTCTGGCAGGCTATTATCGCCGGTTTGTTCAGGGATTCTTATCTATCACATCTCCCTTGACCAAGTTGACTCAGAAGGGTGCTTCATCGGTGTGGTCGGATGAATGTGAGGAGAGCTTCCAGAAGCTCAAGACACCTTTGACCCCAGCTCTAGTGTTAGTTTTGCCATCAGCTTCAGGTTCACATACTGTGTATTGTGATGCTTGGAGAGTTGGTATTGGTTGTGTGTAGATGCAGGAGTGTAGAGTTATTGCTTATGCTTCTCAGCAGTTGAAGCCCCATGAGAAGAACTACCCCGTTCATGATTTGGAGTTGGCTGCCATAGTTCACGCGTTGAAGATTTGGAGGCATTACTTGTATGGTGTGTCTTGTGAGGTGTTTACTGATCATCATAGCCTCCAGCACTTTTTCAAACAAAAGGATCTCAATTTGAGGCAGCGAAGTTGTTTGGAGTTGCTTAAGGATTATGATATCACTATATTGTACCATCTGGGAAAGGCCAATGCGGTGGCCGATGGTTTGAGCCGAAAGGCGGTGAGTATGGGGAGTTTGGCATACATTCCAGTTGGAGAGAGACCTCTTGCAGTTGATGTTCAGGCCTTGGCCAATCGGTTTGTGAGGTTGGATATTTTGGAGCCAAGTCGGGTATTGGCTTGTGTGGTTTCTTGGTCTTCCTTATATGGTCACATCAGAGAGCGCCTGTATGATGATCCATATTTGCTTGTCCTTAAGGACAAAGTTCAACATGATGATGCAATAGATGTGACCATTGTTGATGATGGGGTGTTGAGGATGCAGGGCCAGATTTGTGTGCCCAATGTAGATGGGCTTCAGGAGTTGATTCTAAAGGAGGCCTATAGCTCGCGGTATTTCATTCATCTGGGTGCCGCGAAGATATATCAGGATTTGAGGCAGCATTATTGATGGAGGAGAATGAAGAAAGGCATTGTGGGATTTGTAGCTCAGTGTCTCTTTGTCAGCAAGTGAATTATGAGCATCAGAAATCGGGTGGCTTGCTTTGGCAGGTGGATATTCCAGAGTGGAAGTAGGAGAGGATCATGATGGACTTTGTAGTTGGACTTCCACGGACTTTGAAGAAGATTGATGTTTTTTGGGTGATTGTGGATCGGTTGACCAAGTCCGCGCACTTCATTCCTATGCGTACTACCTATTCTTCAGAGCGGCTAGTAGAGATATATATCCGAGAGATTGTTCGTTTGCATGGTATCCCAGTTTCCATCATTTTAGATAGGGGCACTCAGTTCACTTCACAGTTTTGGAGGTTTGTGCAGCGAGAGTTGGGTACTCATGTTGAGTTGAGTACAACTTTTCACCCTGAGACGGACGGGTAGTCCGAGCGCGCAATTCAAATATTGGAGGACATGTTGCATGCTTGTGTCATTGATTTAAGAAGGTCAAGGGTTAAGTTTCCACCACTTGCAGAGTTTGCTTATAACAACAACTACCAGCCTAGTATTCAGATGGCTCCATATGAGGCTTTGTATGGGAGGTGGTGTAGATCTCCAATTGGTTGGTTCGAGCTGGGTGAGGCTAGGCTATTGGGGACAGACTTGGTGCAGGATGCCATAGAAAAGGTGAAGGTAATTCAGGAGAGGCTTCGTACAATGAAGTCAAGACAAAAGAGTTATGCTAACAGGAAGGTTCGAGATTGTCCTACACAGTTGGCAAGAAGGTTTTGTTGAAGGTTTCGCCCATGAAGGGTGTCATGAGATTTGGGAAGAAGGGTAAGTTTAGTCCTCGGTTCATTGGGCCTTTTGAGGTGCTTCAGAGGATTGGGGAGGTAGTTTATGAGCTTGCTTTGCCACCCAACTTATTGAGTGTGCATCCGATATTTCATGTTTCTATGCTCCGGAAGTATATTGGGGATCCGTCTCATGTTTTGGATTTTAGCACGGTTCAGTTGGATGATGATTTGACCTATAATGTGGATCCAGTAGCTATTTTGGGTTGTCATGTTTCAAAGTTGATATCAAATGATATAGCTTCAGTGAAAGTGTAGTGGAGAGGTCGGACCGTGGAGGAGGCTATTTGGGAGACCGAGCAGGAGATGCGGAGCAGATATCCTCACCTATTTGAGGCTTCACGTATGTTTCTTGACTTGTTCGAGGATGAACGTTTGTTTAAGTTGGGGAGGATGTGATGACCCGGCCAGTCATCTCATGAGTTACTGCTTTGTTTCCCCCATTTTTGTTTATTATTGCTTTATCTATTAGCTCTATATATGTTAGTGGGATCGGATGCAAGTTCTGATTGTTCGGATAGCTTTGGGAGGTGATTTGGGTCCTAGGAGCATGATCGGAATGAGTTTTGGAGGCCCGGAGTAGATTTAGGCTTGAATTGGCGAAATTGGATTTTTTGGGGATTTCCGGTTAATAGGTGAAATTTTGATATTGGGATCGGAATGGAATTCCGAGAGTTACAGTAGTTCTGTTGTGTCATTTGGGATGTGTGTGCAAAATTTCAAGTCATTCGGACGTGGTTTATTTAGGTTTTTGATCAAAAGCAGAATTCAAAAGATTTTTGAAACTTAGGTTTGAATCTGATAAGTTTTTGTTGATTCGATGTTGTTTGAGGTGTTTTGAAGATTGTTATAAGTTTCAACGAGGTTATGGGATATGTTTGTGCTTTTTGTTAAGGTCCCGGGGGCCTTGGGGTGATTTTGGATGGTTGACGGAGAGTTTGGGAGTTTAGAGAAGCTGCAGATTTTTGCTGCTTCTGTTGTTTCCGCACCTGCGGATTGGGGACTACAGGTGCGACGCCGCAAATGTGGAAGATAGGTCGCAAAAGCAAAAAATGGTTGGAAAGGTAGGAATCGCAGAAGTGGTTGTAGGATCGCACATGCGAAGGCGCAGGTGCAGAAAGTTCATCGCAGATGCGAAAAGTTGGGACTTAAGTGAGGACCGCAGATGCAGTGGTCTTGACCGCAGAAGCGGGAATTGGGCCGCAGATGCGAAATCCCTGGGCTAGAAGGTATAAATTATTTTCTTCGCAATTTTGAGCTATTTCACCATTTTTAAGTCGGCTTTGGAGCTTTTTGGACGATTTTGAAGAAGGATTTCAATGAGACTTCATTGAGGTAAGGATTTTGGACCTAAAACTCGTTTCTATGGTATTATTTCACATATTAGAGCTATAATTAATGGAATTTAAGGGTTAAAATTGGGGAAACTAGGGCTTGGTATTGGAGACCTAGACTTGAGGATTTGAGGGACCATTTGTAGTCGAATTTGGGTACTTTTGATATGTACGAACTCGTGGGGAGATAAGGAATCCATGGATGTGAACTTTATCGAATTCTGAGACGTGGGTCTCGAGAGTCAGGTATTGGTAATTTCGGGATTTATGTTGTAAATTGAATATTTTCGCTCGTTCCCTTAGCATATTTTGACGCTGTGATTCTGATTTTGGATAGATTCGACGCTAGTGGAGGCCTATTCTAGGGGAAAAGGCGTTGTGGGCTAGAGTTTGGACCGGATTGAGGTGAGTAATGATTGTAAATGATGTCTTGAGGGTATGAAACCCCAAATTACACATCGTTGTGCTATATTGAGGTGACGCACACACTTGATGACGAGCGTAGGGTAGTGCACTGTTGGGGATTGTGATTTAGTCCATCTCGAATGTCTATTTTACCGCGTATTTGACTGAAATCTATTTGCTATCATCATGTTTTGGGTGGAATGCCATATTTGAGCGTTGTGCCAACTATTTGAACTCAATCATGCTATATTCCACTATTTTCATAACTTAGCCATGTTCACACTATTTTAAAACTTAAATTATCTTTTAAATGATACTTTGTGCTGAGAATCATGTTTTACTATCGCCCGAGTGGATTGTGAGGATTTTGACTGAGTAAGGTCGAGAGCCTGTGTTGTGAGGAAACACTGACTATGATTATGAGGCCGAGGGCCAAAGATATGTACGCCACTAGGTGGCTTTTTGATATGAGGCTGAGGGACTAGTGATGATACCACGAGATGGCTTGATATTGCGCTTGGGCCGTAATGGGCCTCTCTAGGAGTCTGCACACCCCCAGTGAGCGTAGGTACCCATTGTGATGTGAGTTATAGCCCAAGGGGCTGTTATTGTTCTGAGATATTGCCTGAGGGGCGGTTTTGTTGACATTGTGCCCAATTGGCGAATCTTTATGTGTTTATCATTCTTATTTGTCTGTCATTTACCTTTTTAATTGTTGAAGAGGCATTTTATGAAGTTTAAACTGAACTTAAATGATTTTACATATCTTTATTGATTCACTATTTTTACTGGTTTTACTGCTTTATTATAGCCTGTAATATGCCTTACGTGTTTTCATATCTCTTAGTCGTTTATTTATGATTATTACTTACTGAGTTGGAGTACTCACTTTACTCCCTGCACCCCATGTGCAGATTCCGGCGTTGCTGATCCCGCTAGTGCGAGTTGAGAGCTCCCGGTATACTTCGGAGTCCATGAGGTAGCTGCTTGGCGTCCGCAGTCCCGTGTTTCTCCCTTTTATATCATTTCTATCCTTTTTTAGTAGTTATGTAATAGCTTAGTAGGTATTTCAGACTTGTAGTGTATTGATAGATGCTCATGACTAGTGACACCCTGGTATTGGGCTGAATGTTCCGCAAACAGTAATGTTTACTGGTTACTTTTGGATCATTTATCATGTTTTAGACTTAAATTCTTATTGTTTAATTGCTTAAAAATAGAATGGAAAGTGTCGACTGGCCTTGTTTTCATGAGAGGTTCCATCACGACCAGGTTCGGGTTAAGGGTCGTGACACATACGAACCTATTTTCAGGCTTGGAATTCAAAACAAACATCGATAACACCAAAGTCCAATTCAAACAAAATTTAACAAAAACCTAATACCTCCAATGCACCAACTTAGAGCATTAAGCATTGAAGCACTCCTTGCTCACCCGAAACTCGATTCGAATCCACGGCCAAGTCCAAAATCATCGTCCAAACCTATTGGAACCATCAAATTCCGGTAACAAGGTCGTCTACTCAAAATATTGACTCAAGTCAAACTTAGCCATCTTAGGCCATTATTAAGGAACTAAGTGTTACGAATTCATCGTAAACCCTTCCAAACGAAACCACTATCCCCACAAGTCATAAATTAGTAAAAGCACATATGAGGAGTTTTAATTAGGGGAACATAGATCTAGAAAGCAAAATAACCGGTCGGGTCGTTACAACCAGTATATTTTATTGAGTTGTACATGTTAAGTAAAGTGTGTATCTTTTGACTTGAAACAACATCACTATTTCACCTAGGTTAGTCTTGATAATTACTGAGTATATGATAACAATTGTATGCATACTAGACTTCTTCACCTTGCATGCAAATTTTGGAGGTGAGCTGCCGTGGATAACGAAAGCTAGCATTAAGGATATACCAGCGTTCCAAACGTGAACTACCACTTGTTCATGATAGATTAAGATTTTGTTTCTGTGTATTCAAATAGATATTGTATTTTCTTCATACCGGCATTGTGAATCTAGATCTTGTGGCTCAAGATTTGTCCTATTAGTTCTTGGATAATTGTATGGATTTTCACCTTCTTATTTTTGGTTTATTGATAATCTTTCATTCGAGTTGTATTATTTATTGTTGGGCTTACCTAGTATGTTGGAGTTAGGTAACATCTCGATTAGGTGGTATTTTGGCTTGTAGCAACTCAGATTTGTTTTTGCTTATTATATATTTTTCTTTTGCATTGTTTAAGTTTTCAGAATTTAATTTTCCAATACAAAAAGAATACTTGAATGTTTGAAAACTAATTCAAAGTTGTAGTAGAAAACCAAAATTGTTTAACAATTGATATTTGTTGTTTTATTTAATTCATGTCTAAGTAGGATTTGTAATCAGAGTTAATATAGGAATGGACTTTCATGTTTCTAGTTGAAATAAGTTTCGTACTATTATACATAGAGGTATAATAGCTTATTGACGTGCCCCAAACCTGGGGGCGACATCGGCACCCGGTGCCTCACTTAACCGAGCATACCAACTTGAGACTGAGGGACTCTGAACATACAATGTCATACTTTGGCCATAGGGCCAAATTGCAAGACAATTTGTGACACAAAATATAAAACTGAACGGAAACTAGCTTTGACTGAACATCAATATAAAGCTGGGCCGACAAGGCCGCCATAACTACTGCAACTAACAAACCAACAAAAATATATATACACGGCCTACAAGCACAACATACTGCATTAACTGGTAGGATATGTCTACAAGCCTCTACTGATAGATGTACTATGGTCGGAACAGGGCTTCGACCTACCCATAATATATATACATATATACACAATATGTACTCAAAACCCTAGACCCGATAACTTCGAAGGACGTGGAGCGTACCGATCAAGTTGATCATGAAAAACACCTACGGAGGAGGTCTACTAGTTTGTCTATCCAAACCTGCATGCATGAAATGTATCTTCCCAAGGAATGAGACTTCAGATCGAAATAATGTACCGAGTATGTAAGGTAATAGAATAACTGAAAGCTAAAACTAAACTGATAATATAATAACTAAAATTAACTAGGAGTCAAAGATGTTTTACAGATAGACTTACTTGTTGATACTGACTCAACTGTCTCAATATAGTATGTAAAATAGTTATCCAGACCTATAAAGCTCGGAACGTGTAACTGCTTGACCGTAGTAGGCTCGCTCATAGGCGCTCGACCATACTAGGCTCAGTATCTCGTAAATTTCGGCCTCGCTCATAGGTGCTCGGCCACAGTAGGCTCGGTATATAACATACCATCGGATCAGAGGTTTCCCAATAGGGGCCTGTCCATCGATTTTAGCTCTATGGTTGTGAAAATGCTGTAATACTGTATATATATAAAGTCCTGATAAGGGAGAATACTATAACTTATGAGACTAGGATAATGTACATAAGTTTAGGGATACGAACTTCTCTTTATGCCTCGTTATCAAACTCATGTAGTTGCGGGATCATGCCAAAATTAAGGAAAGGTTTAACCTTAATATACCCTATCACAATCTTTCCCATCACCAAGTTGAACTCGCCTCTTCGCACCTTCATTTACAACAACAATAATAATACTATCATTAAGTTACGAAAGGTACAACTATCGCACAATGAACGACAAGTTTATATTGTATTAAAATGGGCAGCATATCCCCTATAATCCTTTCTTCCTCCAAATTCAAGATAGCACCAACAACACAAGAATACAACAATAACTCCAATCTCTTCATACAAAAAATGACCACCGTAGTAGTGTCAAACAACCCAAAAATGTTACGACGAATGACTAGCCCACCACCCTGCATTTATGTGGTGTTTCTCCACACCCTTTCTCCTCCAAAACTCCATAAAACAGCAGCAAAACACGTAATCCAATAGCAACACGAAACAGTCAACAAAATAGTCGGCTACAAGTGAATAACTCAATTTTCCTAGCTTTCAATCACCGTACCGTGAGTTTTTACAATTATAGAACAACTTTCCATACATATCCAGCAGAAAAAGTGGATAAAAGAGAGCAGTAAACTTAACTTATTTGTTTAACAACTCAGCTCCTATCTTGGTTCTTCAAACTCTAGGTTTTTCTTCCAACTAGAACTTGAAATGGAGAGAAATTCAATTAGGGTTTATGTGTAATTTTTGGCAGTATGTTTCCTGGGGTTTAGGTCTGGTTATTGTGACCTATTATCAGTGTATTATATGAAGGAAATAGGCCTTTAAATGGTCTTTTTGGATGACCTGAACCGGTCCATTTTCGTACATATATAATCCTCTCATTTAATCAAGTAGTTGACACACCTACTTGTCACGTAGCAGTCTGCGCAGTCTAGAAAAAACGTATATATCTCTCTCTAATACAGTTTCGTATTACAAATATTTTAATGTGTTATAAAATATACTCATATATATTAAATTTTATGGGTGGAAAACCCCATAAATCTAAGTATATTAGGAGAATATCGCAGTTACATTTGACCCAAATTTTAGTAAAACTTATGACTGCAACTTGCTATGACTTTTATAGAATTTTGTTCTACAAATTGCTTTAACTCAAAACATAACACATTACTAGCATATGAATAACATAACATAACCTTCTTATCATGTTAAGAATCCTCGTCTCACCCCAAAGGTATGGGTTGTAACATTCCCAACTTGTCAACTTTCGACGAAACATTATTTTCTTCAATTCGTTAGCTTCTCTCTGTTTACCTTGAAAATGGTAACTACAATTATATTTGATTTTGTGGTTCTAAAAATACGTGATTTATCTTGATAGTATTTCTTAGGCAGTAGATCCTAAGAGTGAGTAAAGAAAATAAGAAATGCAAACCAATAGGGTTATAATGTTGGGCCTCGAGCTGGCGTGAGTTGGGTTTCGAGGTCTAGACGGGCTAATAGCGACGAGCGATCGATGGAGGATTAATGATAATGGGGGCCCCAAATATGGCCTTTTGCGGTTAATAATGAGCAATAAATAAAGAACAATGAATGAACAATGAAAGAATAATCAATAAATGTGAAGAACAATTATTTAAGAAAATAGCAGAGAATGTTGTATTGTATTCAATGTGTTGTGTAATAATTCCCATCCCTTACAAGATGACAAAGGTCCCCTTTATATATGAGGGGGAATACCAATATAGTACATGTATAATAATGACGAGGAAATGCTACTGGTACAGCTGTATAATGACTTAGTACGGACTTGTACTATTCTTGCAGACCTGGTCAGCTCTAACCACGTGTCTTTTGGGAGATTTCTCACCTTTCTATGACGGTCACTGATTTGTGCTGCTCTAAAATTGACCTTCGATGTTATCCCTTAAGGGGAGTGCCTCGGGGACATACTTCAAATTCTCCTTCGAGCTCCTTGAGGACGTGCATAAAATGCTACGATAACCCCGAAGTCGAACTCTTCCAATTTTGGCCTTATACCGATAGTCCCCACATTTCTTAGAATGAAATGATAAGGACCGATCTTGACCTCGACTTTCTTGAACATCATGTGATGATGTCATGCTCGTGACGTAAGCGTTCGAAGTGAATGGAATGCCACATCGGTTCGTCTCCCTAGAAGCATTGAATATACTACTGTCAGTTATGAGTTCATATGGCGACAACCATGTCAGTTATGCCATAGATCTTTTTCAAAGCTTTTCCTTACTGGGTGGGGTTATACTAAGTTGTTGTTGTATCGGAATACTGAGGGACGGGTCTCAAATTCTTCCCATATCAGAAGATATGTGGACCGTAAACCACTGCTCATCTATCTTAACTTCAACCTGGTGTGGTGCCTCATTCCTTTTGCTTTCCATGGAGTAAGGTGGAATCATCTACTAACTTTGGCATCCCACGCCGGTGCAATGTCTCAAGAAGTGGCTTCATAATAGTAGTGCTGGCGAGACCCACACTTGCCAAATTTTTCACCAAGCCATAATTTTCCTCTCTTGTTAAAATCTTTTTCTCTTTGATAGGCTATAGCTCATCTTTCATCTATTGCTATTTCAGAGGAAATTCTCGAAGACGTCTCTCTGAAGATCAAAATGGGGTCCCCAAGGAAACGGTTCTCGCATATGTCGCTCCCGAGGATACACCTTCGAAAGTAGATTAGGCTTTTTAGCTGTTGTTTTTTGTGTCTTTGTTTCTGTGTAATGACCCCTTGTGGGCTTTTGTAATCGTCTTTTATTAATACAAAAGTTTCTTTGATTTGCCTTTGACTTATGCTGAACTTCCATTTTACCTTCGATTGGTTCGAATACTGAACCCGGGCATCGTAATCCTTTTGGTTCTCGATTAGTTAATATGATATTCCTTCAAATTCTTTGTCATCCCTCGAACTAAGCCTGGATTGATCTGATAAAAACTTAGGTCGCTGGGACTTCTGAGTTCGAGCTGAGCAAGAGCAGGGTCTCGATTTTCTTTGAAATAAAACTAGCCTTTTTAGGCCTCGTTGCTAGTCCTTGAGTAAGAGTTTGCTTTTTTACCTAAAAATAAAGATAGCCCTTAGGCCTTTACAAATATACCCCGAGTGAGAGTTTGCTTGCACTCGGGCGGCCTAACTGAGCGAAAGTTTGATTTGAACTTAAAATGAAGATAGCGCCAAGGCGTTATAGACAGTCCCTGAAAGAGGATACACTTGAACTCGGGCGGCCTTTGGGCTAAAATAATCGAGAGAGCGTTTAAATTGAACTTAAGGCGAAGATAGCCTTGAGGCTTTATTAACAGCCCCCGAGCGAGAACTGACTCGATCTCGGGTAGCTCTTGGGTTTGATGGTCGAGCGGGAATTTGCTCGAACTCGAAGCAAAGATAGCCTTGAGGCTTTATGAATAGTCCCTGAGCGAGAACTGGCTCAAACTCGGGTTGCCCGAGGGGTAAATAATCGAGTGAGTGCTCGCTCGAATTCAAGAGAAAAAGGTAAACCTGAGGATTTATACGTAATCCCCAAGCAATAACTAGCTCGACCTCGGGTAGCCCAGGGGCTAAATAATCGAGTGAGTGTTCGCTCAAACTAGAAAGAAAAAGGTAACCTTGAGACTTTATATATAATCCCCGAGCGAGAATTGGCTCGACCTCGGGTAGCCCAGGGGCTAAATAATCGAGTGAGTGCTCGCTCGAACTTGAGAGAAAAAGGTAACCCTAAGGCTTTATACATAATCCCCGAGCGAGAACTGGCTCGAACTTGGGTAGCCGGGAGGCCAAATAATCGAGTGAGTGTTCGCTTGAACTTGAGAGAAAAAGAAGCCCTGAGGCTTTATACATAGTCCGCGAGCGAGAACTGGCTTGAACTCGGGTGTCCCGAGGGCTAGATAATCAAGTGAGTGACCACTCGAACCAAACTCATAGATTGTTCTCAATAGTTTCTGACAATCCAATTCCCGATGCTTGGTTCTGATGCCAATATTATGATGTAAGCGGTTGAAGTGGCTGAAGGGTTTCTTTGGCACGATTCTCAAAATCATTAATTGTAGGCGGCTAACGGTCGGCCTTCTGGATTCCTCTGCACGTTCAAATGATCTTTATAAATAGACAAAACCTCATAACTTTGTCGACATTACTCCCTTAGTGCTTCCAAGATTTCATTTAGCCCCTTTCAATTACCTTGAACTCTCTCTTTTCTTTTCTAACGACAATTTCCATTTTCTCAAATCATTCGCTTTAAAAATGGCAAAGACTTCTAAAAATGTTACTCAAAAGGAAAAAGCTTCATCGTCTTCTCGGATGACTAAAGGTAAACTAGTAGTTCCTCCTAGTATCGAGGAGTGTACTCCCGGGCCCTGTGATACATCTTCTGATTTCGAAGTTGAAACCCCCTCCTTTGTTCCATTGAAATCGAGAAGGTAAAGACCGATTTCTTTTGGGGGAAGACGGTGCAAGTAGAGATTCCTTCACGAGGGGAAGACATAACCAAGCACAAGGCCGGTTTCCTCGGTATATACGCATATCCTTTCACCTTAGGCCCGGTAGAAGCCTCTTTACCATCAATAGACTTACTGATCCTTGACTTCTGTAGCCAATATCAGGTGACGCTTGGGTAAATCTATCCATCATTTTGGTGCATTATTTATATGATTAATTATCTCTCAAACATGGTCGAGGGGATGCCTTTTACCCTCGACGATCTAATTAGACTGTATAGTCCCCGGCTTTACCGAGGTGACCTGATTAAGCTGAAATGTTGATCCCCGAAGGCCTTTTTTCTAGCATTGATAAAGACAAGGACTAGGTGTGGATGAGCCGCTTTGTCCGAGTTAGGACCTCAGACCTGATCCCTGCTAAGAAAATACCATTCCCCGAAAAATGGAAAACAAATCGTAAGTAAACATATTCCACTGATTGGATACCTTTTCTTGACATTGAACTAAGTTTCTTCGATGATACAGCTGTCGAGTGGTACCCTGCTGCTGTCGAGGATCTTCCAGGTTGGATCTGACGACTCGATTCAGTCTGCTCGCATGCTAAGCGTGTGTGGTGCGATTTGGCCAAGGCCCATTGGGAGGCCAAAAACCATAGTGAGTTTTATCTTTGTTCATGCTTGAGCTCTATAGAGATGGTATCTCTTGCTAGTATTCTCATCCTTTGTGCTTATACAGGACTTGTAGAGTCTGTTTTGATGAGAGAACCCCCGCACCGGGAAGCAGATATCCCCAAGCTCACCAAGGAGAAAAAAAAGAAGAAATCACTGGCTGGGTCCCCGAAGCCAAAAAAGGCTAAAGTTCAAAAGCCCGAGGCTGATATAGTGGCCTCAACTCGGGAGGCGGCCGGAAGTTTTTATGACGAGGGTGAAGAGAGTGACGATTTCCCGCTGGTACTTAGTGGGAGAAGAAGTGACACTACCTCGAAATCTACCGAGCTGAAGGTGACTGAGCCAGAGGTTGCTGAAGCTGAGGCCACCAAGGTGGTCCCGACCCGAACTGAGGGAGTTAAAAAAAGGGGTTTAGAAGATGTCCCCAGGTCGTCCATCGATCAAAACACATTGGGTGCCGAAAGGCACCTCGTTGATGAACCCGAAGAAACCAGTGGTGAAGTCCCTTTTGGGAGGACGAGGGCCCCCATTTCCCAACCGAGGTAATCAATGTAGATGAGCCTCTGCCGGGCCTATCATTCTCTCCTGGGCAAATACAAGATTCCTAAGATATGAAAACTCCTGCTACGGGGGAATCTCCCGGAGAGAATAGTACGTTTGAGGGATTTTTTGCAGGGGTTGAGAAGGGTCCCGATATCGATGCCTCGTTGATCTATGAAGAGGCCGAGAAGCTTCGATAACAGGTAATCTTGATTTGACCGTTCTATCTTAAGTTTTGATCCTTGCTTTTTTGACTCCCTTTTTTTGTATTTTTCATGCCTTTAGGCTCTCCAACCAAGCCTTTTCCATGTCATAAGCAGAGTTGGCTCATTATGAGGACGAATTTAGGAAGCTTGTCTCTGAATTGGATGAACTCACGACCCTTAATGCCCAAAAGAAGGGGTAGCTAGGTGTCCTTCGAGCTCATTTAGAGAGGTTATCTCGAGAGTGGGCCGATTTCGATGACCAAGAAATACGACCCTCTTGGGCTTATTTTTGTTCCTCACTCAATTGACTGTTAGATATCTTAACTTGGCTTTTTAATCTTAAGCAAAAAGATGATTTAATGCGAGAAGAGCTTAGAGTCAGACATACCGAAATCCTTGGGCTGAAGCAACGCATGGATGAGGTGTCTTTCGATAGAGAAGCTCTTTGAGAGAAGATGGCGTTGGTTGAGTGCCAACTCCAAGGGGCGAGGGAAGAAAGTTGCAAGTACAAAGACCTCCATGCCGAACTAGTCGCTGACCTATCTGCAGCTAAGTCCACGTTGCTGAGCTCATGTCCTCATACAAAAAAGATGTTGCTACTGCAAATGCTCGAGCCAGGAAGGTATCTGAAGAGGTCGAGCATAAACACTCTTGAGCTTTTGAACATGCCCGATTAAGATCTCGGAGACAGGCTCTCGAGGATGTATATGCAGGGGCATCGATTTGTCCGTCGAGATTGAGAGGGTGAAGGCCCTAGAGGAAGAATCGAAAACTCTGCTTTCTCCCGATGATGGTTCAACCAATGGTTCGACCAGTGGCTCTGAGGATGATGAAGGTGAAGGTGAAGTCTCCGAGGGGGAAGAGACCGTCACTGACCTGGGGGTCGAGGTCCAGGCCGTTGAAGGCATAACTTCTGAGGGAGCTCCGTCTGGTCATGTAACCCCGGTGGACCTTAACGGTCCGAAATTAATCCTAATTTTGGGCCATATTTAAAAATAAAAATTTAATAGGAAAATAATTTAATAAATCAATTAAATAAATTATAAAAAATGCCCTTTATGCAAAGAAATATTTTTAAATAATAGTAGAATATTATAAAAATGTAGGATATGATTTTGACCCTGAATAAAATGACAAATGCAATACAATTTTAAAATACATGCTATTTTTGCAAGATTGTGTAAATAGCCTAAAAATACTAATGTAATTAGAAAAATGAGGTAAAAATATTTGAAATATATATTATAGATGAAAATAATAATTTTAGGTAATTGAGTTATCCCAAAAATAATTTGAAAGAATAATTAATAATTATTCAAGTAATTTAAATGCAGGAAAATCGATTTAAAAGCTCTAAAGAATTATGGAAAATTATAGAAAATGCTTGTATAGATTTGTAAACTAAATAATCATGCAAAACTGATGTTTCGAAAGTGTATATATATTTTGAAAAAAATATGAGGGCAAAATTGGGTATCAACAGCTGCCTCTCTTTATCCGGGAATGATGAAAGAATTGTCGGTTAAAGAAATGATGACCAATTTTGGTTGAATTGAATGTGGGATGATGTTATTTAGGAAAAATGGGGGCCAAACCCTGGTTCCTGAGTTGCCTACATATCCTTGGTATTACCGGAATCAGGCCATGTATAGTTCTGGATCCAATGGTGAACGAAACCGATGGAGTTGTTATAAGAATAATCGTACATTTTAGAAAGGTTCTTTTGGGTAGGATAGTATCGGATGAATTTATGGGAAGTCATGAATGTGAATTTGAAACGTTATGGCTATATCAATGAGCAAATACATGAACGATCATAGAATAAGAAGCGGGAATTGATGATGGTCGGTTATGTTTTGAAACAATTGCAGGATGTGAATGTTATGAATGGAAACCTGAGCGAGAATTGTTCCTTTTATAAGAACGGTTACCTCATGGGTTACATGCAAAACTTAAAACCAATACATGCAAGTATATATGGGTTATTGCAAGAATTTAAACATGATGAAAATTCCATTTGGACCATGAAAATTTGTCTCTGGACGATGAGGATGATGTCCTGGGCCATGAATCGCGTGATGAAGGATTCGCAGGCCATGAAATGATGTTCTCGGGCGATGAAAATGGTGCCTCTGAACTATGATGCCTTTGTATAATGATGCGCAATATTGAGAGATCCCGAGGCCATGACATGATGTCTTCTGGCTATGAGGATGATGCCTTCGAACTATGACGCCTTTGGACTAGGTGGCGATGTTTCAGCCCATGATATGCAAAGACATGATGTTGGGTCATATGAGAAGCGAAACAAGACATAGCTTAGTCTTGCATAAGATTGAGGCAGAGCTTAGCCCTAGGAAAGCAAAAATAGTGCTAGATTTCAAGTAGCATAGCATTTGGTATTATGCAAGGAAAGGTAGAGCTTTGCCTTATACAGTTGAGGAGGCAGGGCTTAGCCTCATTCAAAAGAGGAGACAATGCCTAGTCTCATGCAATTAGGAGACAACACTTAGTCTCATGCTAGGAAAGGCAATGCTTAGCCTTATGAAGCTGAGGAGGCAAGTCTTAGCCTCATGCAAAATAGAAGACAATGCTTAGTCTCATGCAGGGAAAGGCAATGCTTAGGCTTATGCAATTGAGGAGGCAATGCTTAGCCACATGCAAGAAAAGGAGACAGGTCTTAGTCTCAAGCAGGGAAAGGCAATGCTTAGCCTTATGCAGTCGAGGAGGCAATGCTTAGCCTCATGTAAAATAGGAGACAATGCTTAGTCTCATGCAATAAAAGGACACATGACTTAGTCTCATGCAAGGATAGGAGAAAATGTTTAGTCTCGTGCAGGGAAAGGCAATGCTTAGCCTTATGCAATTAAGGAGGCAATGCTTAGCCTCATGCAAGAAAAGGAGATAGGGCTTAGTCTTGTTTACCGCGAAAATGGTAATAACAATTAAGTTTGATTATAGGACTCTAATAATACGTGGTCTATTTTTATGCTAGTTGTTAAGCAGATGATGCTATGTGCGAGACATAGAAATGAGATAAGAGATAGGAATAAGATGATAACCAAACCGATAGGTTAGCAATTGGGGCCTCGAGCTTGTCGATTAGATGGCCTAGAGGTCGATCCCGGTTGTTCGACTTGGAGATATTGAGGGTAGTTGAAGGGTGACTAATAATTATGATAAAATCAATAGAGGATCTTTATGGCCAATGATAAGCAGTAAATGAACAAAAATGATGAAGATAATAAATGGAAGTAATAATATAAAGAGAGTATGTTAGAGAGCAGAGATAATGTTTTTGTTTATTTAGTATGGGGAAATCAATCCTTAAAATGTGGCAAGGACCTTTTTTTTTAGAAATTGGGGATCCCATTATAATACAAACGCATTTATTACAAAGATATAGAGATGAGACAGATAGTCAACGTCATGATATGGGCTTAGACTAGCCTGACAGAGTTTGTCGGCTCTAGCTGCACCCCTTGGGAATTCCCCTCTTTTCCAATATAGCCGTTGGTTTGTATTGCCCCGAGGTCGAGCATCGACAGCCCTCAAGGGTGAACCTCAACCCCAGATAGTATGTTCGCGTGGCATGATAATGACGGGGAAATTGGACCCTCCGATTTTACCGTACATAGATAGTATCCGTGTTTCTTAGAGTGAAAGTGATAAGAAACGACCTTGGATTTTCTTTTCCTCTGATACATTTGTAACGATGGCAGTCATAAGGTGCCAAAAGACGATGCACACGCAGCCCTTGAAGGCCTTCACATTGATTATGGCAGTTAGCTGCCCCTTGGCCTCCTTTAACGTGCGCGCGGGGCTTATATATACTCCCCTTCTTGTTCTTTCCAACTAACTACATTTCCAAACCCCAGAAAAGGTTTCTTCTGCCTTTACTTTTGTTCTTTCTTAGGAATGCAACTTCCCTTTTTCTTTCAGAATTTTCTAGGAATGGCGAAAACATTCGCCTCTGTTTCTAAGGAGAATGTGGCCTCATCCTCTTCTTTTTTATATCAAGGTGAAGCGACACTGCCTCCTCGTGCTGAGGAATGCATTCCAGGATTTTTCGTGATGGCTTATGATTTCAAGGTCGAGAGGCCTTCTTTGAAGTCGGGCCGTCGTGAGCCCGTGACTAAGTATATTAGCTCGATAACTGATATTGGAAGAGTGAGATCTGATTGTCGTTGGGGGGACGTGGAGCTTGTGGAGATCCATGCTTGGGAGGAGGATATTACGCCATACAAAGCCGATTTTCTCAATGTGTACACTTACCCGTTTACCCTTGGGCCTATAGGGCCATCTATTCCCCCGATCGACCCCGTGATTCTTGAATTCTACCAATGGTATCAAGTGACCCTTGGCCAAATTCATCCTTCATTCTGGCATGTTGTTTACATGATCAAGTATTACGTGAACATGATCGAGGAGATGCCCTTCACCCTCGATCATCTGATTAGGATGTATAGCCCCCGTCTCTTTCGTAGGGGTCTAATCAAGCTCTTCTATCGATCCTCGAGGGCCCTCTTCGACTGTACCGAGGAGTTCGGGAATGGAGGATGGATAAACTGCTTTGTCCGAGTAAGGACTTCTGACTTGATCCCGGTGGAAAGGATGTCGTTTCCCGAGAGGCAGAATGTGGAACATAATTAGACATGATATCTAGCATTCCCTCGATTCTTTTTTGACTACGTTCTTCTGGCAACTTAATTTTTCTTTCTAATATAGTTGCAGCAATTTATCCTGGAGCACCTTCTGACCTCCCGAGTTGGGTCAACCATCTGGACTCCATTTGCCCGTATGTTGAGCGAGTGTGGCGTGATTTATCCCAAGCTCGGTGGGAATCTAAGGATCATGGTGAGCCTCTACCACTTCTATAGCCATTCTGTTTTACCTAAATCGCTACTGGCAGCGCTCTCATTCCCGTGCTTACCTCTTGCATTTGTGTAGGTCTGAGGGATGTCCCCTTGATAAAGGGAGCATTACCTGGCGGGGAGGGTGATTTGGTACCCGATAAAGGGAAGAAAAGACAAAGGGATCCATCATACGGACTTTCGGAATCCAAGAAGATTAAGGCAGAAGAAATTTAGGCCAACCCGACAGCCATAACTCCGAAAATAGCGGGAAACCCTCGCGTTGAAGGTGAGGGAGAAAATAGCTTCTCAACAGCGCCGAGGGAGGGATAAACTTGGCCGATCCTTGGGTCATAGAGATGGTGGATTCCTAGCCGGATTCTGATATTGTTGCGGTCTAACTTCATAGTGGAGAAACAACTGAGGGAGTATCGGGTTCTACCCCCGAGCTGGCCGGTTGCCAGAGTTCCCCTCGGGCTAGGGTGCCTTTGGTAGGTTGTTCGGAGGGGCCTAGTTTTGGGGCCCTGAATTGACAAGGGATGGTCCTTACCCTGCTAGTGCCGTGGTCGTGATTGATTCCTTTCATGGAATGACCCTACCTTCTAAGGGAGTGCAAGATACCCCACACGAAGAATCTTCCGATGTGGGGATGCCTATTAAAGGCGGAGATGTGCACGAAAGGCTTCCAACCATTCCTGAGAGAATCCCTGGGATTGATGCTTCACTCATCTTTAGCAGGATGAGCAGGCTTTGCAAGCAAGTACTTTTTTGTGAATCCTGTTTGTTGCTCAAGCCTCGGTTGCTCTGACCTTTATCTTTCTAACTTGTCTTTTTTCGTGGCTTTAGGCCAAGGCGCTTTATAGTTAGTCTTTCACCCGGTATCTGGCCGAGGTGACCCATCATGAGCGCGAGAAGACTCACCTTACTGAACAAGTTACTAGTCCCCGTTTGCCATTATCTGTATGTTTTGCCAAATCCCTGTATTTTAACATCTTGGATCTGATTCGTGCTGTTTGAGAAGGAAGGTGCCCTGCTGAGGGAGGAGCACCAGACTAGAGACTCCGAAGTCTCCAAACTCAAATGGCGTGAGAGAGAGATAACTTCTGAGAGGGATGCCCTCCCGGAGAAGGTGACCTTAGTTGAGCATCAGCTTAGTGACGCGAGGGATGATAGTTACAAGTACAAAGGTCTCCTTTTTGAGTTGGTAGCTGCATTATCCGGGATCAAAACTGAAGTCGAGGCACTTATATCTTTGCATAAAGAGGATGCCATTGCGACAAGCGCTCAAGACGGGAGGGCACCTGAGGAGGTCGAGCCAAAATTGACTCAAGTTGTGGAGCGTAGTCGATTAGGATCTCAGAGGTAGACTTTTGGGGACATACATGCGGGAGATATCATTCTGCTTGCCGAGATCGAGAGGGTGAAGACCCTAGACAAGAAAGATGATGTCGTTCTTATTTTTGGAGGTGTGCCGGGCAGTGGCTTAGGAGGTGATAAAAATGGAGGTAGAGCCCTCATAGGGGAAGAAGCCGTAAAAAAGGGGCCACCGAAGGACACGTAGTTGTTGGGGTGCAACCTTTAGTAGAGCCATCGAAAATGTAGGCTTGATGATAGATTAGGATTCTATTTGGTTGTCTCTTTGTAAGGGTTTTTTTCAAGACTTGGTAACATCCCCCTAGGGTCCATAAGAAGGCCTTTTGTTTCCTATCCCTTCTTTCCCTTTTGTTTTTCGGAAATACTATGTGATGTATTTTGACTATTGACTCAAGATCCCATATCTCGGGTTAGATCCTCGGGCTTTGCTATTGTCGAGTGACCCGTATCGATCGAAGATCAGTCCCCGAGAGTTTCTCGGGTCAGACCTAGATTTTATGCATTCGGCCGGTACGACCTTTGATCTTAGCGTAGGTGATAGTGACTCGTACGTATTGGATCGGTACACCCTTTTAGTGTAAGCTGGCATTTGAGCTCTTATGATTTTTCTCTTAGGCATTTATTAGTTTGGGCTCAGTCTCCGAGTTAAATTTTGACTCGAGTTTATTTGACCCTCAAGTTTTTAAATTTCAAGCTGCCTCTTAGGCTCTTACGCATTGGGTCGATCCGATCTTTTACTGGGCTGGCGACAATGGCTCTTACACCTTGCTTTTGGGCGTATTTGGTTAACTGATTTTGGGTTCAGTATCCGTGTCGGGTTTCGACTCAAGCTCATTCGACCCTCAAGTTTTCGGATTTCTATGGGCTGGCGATAATGTCTCTTACGCCTTGCTTTTGGGCGTATTTGGTTAACTGTTTTGGGTTTAGTCTCCGAGTCGGGTTTCGACTCTTGCTCATTCGACCCTCAAGTTTTTTGATTTGTGTGGGCTCGCGACAATGGTCTTATTCCTTGCCCTTAGGCATATTTAATTAACTATTTTGGGTTCAGTCTCCAAGTCGGGTTTCAACTTGATCTCATTCGACCCTCAAGTTTTTGGATTTGTATGGTCTGGCGACAATGGCTCTTATGCCTTTCCCTTAGGTATATTTAATTAACTATTTTGGGTTTATTCTCCAAGTTGGTTTTTGAATTGAGATCATTCGACCCTCAATTTTTCAAATTTTTGCGGGCTGGCGATAATGGCTCTTACGCCTTGGGCCCATGCGGCCTTTTACGCGAGACGGTGATAATGGCTTTTATGCCTTCAGTCAAAGTGACTTTTTATTGGCTTTATTTTTCCCTCGTTAAGGAATTTTTGAAATAATTTTTTTCTGACTCTTTGACGGTTCGATAAAAACCTCAATTACGAGTCGTTATGTGGCGAAAATCGAGCACCTCGGGAGGTTTGGCTCGAAGACTGAGTTTCTCGAAGCCTATGATTTGGAGATGACATGGTCAAAGCTCTTTTGCCTATGTTGAGGGTAGCCTATTTAACCGGTTCTATTCGAAGTAGATTCGAAGTAATTGAAGGCCTGTGATTTTGTAGCGACGGTCGGGCATCCCTGAGTCGCGTTAGTTTGGCTACTACAGCCTTATGACCGTAGTCATTTGTGCTTAGCCAGAGCCATTTTTGATCTCGAGTGAAGTATTTTTGGCATCTATATCGAGGGTATGCCTTTTAGGGGTCTTACAAGTTGGATATATAGCCTTAACTTTGAGATCGGGTTTATGCCTTTAGTAAGGTCTTACAAAATTTTCATGCCTTTGAGGTATTACAGTTTTTAAATACTTGGTACAAGTATGATTCATGCTTACTTGAGGTCTTACAGATATTTCCGCTTGATACAAGTGTGGTTCATGCCTTTGAGGTCTTACAGTTTTAGATACTTGGTACAAGTATGATTCATGCCTTGCTTGAGGTTTTATGAGACAGAGCATGCTCGTTCGGGGTCTTATGGCATCGGGTTTCTTAATGAGTGGTGATTGGCGATAGTCCCTAAGTCATCGAGGGTATCCAGGCTCGGGAGCCGATACTTGTGAACTTGGTATTGCCTCATTGCGGGCTTATGATTTCTAAGACTTCGACCCTGAGGTCATGCTATTTTAGAGATTTTGACACCAGTCTCCGAGTGTTTGGGACACTTCAGCTTTGGAGACATATTATGATTTTGATGTTGCCTCGTTGATGGCTAACAAGTTTGGAGTTCCAACTCGGGGGTAGTTCAGGTGTTGAATCGGTGACGTCAGTCCCCGAATGTTTAGGGTATTTTTGATAGAGGAGTTATTTTTGCTAAAATATCGAGTTTCTTTTGCAGCATGAAATGCTTTGACAAAAGGTATTCTTTGATTACTTGGTACAAGTATACATTTTTTTACTACTAAGGGCTTGGTTGCTCTATATGGCCACGGTTCGTTCGACCATTTGACCCGGTACATTGCTTTCCTATCGAGGTCCCATTTGGGGTATCTTGGCTTTCCAGAGTAGGTGACCTTCCGGGGGGATGCTCCCCAGTATTCGAGGTTGATTGCAAAAGAAATCTTGAATACTTGTTGAGTCTCCTTAGGTAGCATATGGTCGTTGCCTTGTTAAAACCTTGCCAGAAAAACCCTTATCGGGACAAAAGTCGGTCGAAGGAAAAGAGTGCAATGCATGCTCGAGGGTGTTTTCAGAATTTTCAATCAGATGCCCTAGCAATAATATCATTTTAGCATTGATATGTTCCAGTTGCTTGGAAGTTTTTCACCCTCCATGGTACCGAGCTGTTAAAACCCTTTGCCGACTACTCCGAGGACACGATATGGTCCTTCCCAATATTGGCCTAACTTTCCTTCATTAGGGATTCGGGTGTTAAGGATGGATTTCCTTAGGACCAAGTCCCCAATTCTGAAATGTTAGAGGTTTGTCCTCCTGTTATAATATCTTTCGATCCTTTGATTTTGGGCGGTCCAACGAGGCTTCTCGTTTTTCATCTAGTAGTTAGAGGGTTGTTGTCATGGCCTCATTGTTCGAGCTCTTAGTGGTGTGTTGGAATTTGGCGCTTGGCTCCCCGACCTCTACTGGTATCAAAGCCTCGATGCCATACACTAGAGAGAAGGGAGTTTCCCCTTTGCTTGATTTTGAAGTTGTTCGGTATTCCTACAGCACTTCGGGCAACATTTCTCTCCATTTCCCCTTGGCGCTTTCCAGCTTCCTTTTTAAGTCTTGGATGATGGTTTTATTTGTGGACTCGGCTTGGACGTTGGCAAATGGGTGGTAGGGAATCGATAACATTCTCTTGATTTTGTGATCCTTAAGGAATTATGTTACCTTGCTTCTGATCAACTGCCTCCCGTTATCGCATGTTATCTCGGAAGGGATCTCGAATCGGCACATAATGTGGTCCCAGATGAAGTTAATGACTTCTTTTTCTCTTACCTTCTTAAAGGCCTACGCTTCCACCCATTTTGAGAAATAATCAGTCATAAATAAAATGAATTTAGCTTTACCTGGTGCCGTCGGCAGGGTCCTGACGATGTCCATCCCCCATTTCATGAATGGCCATGGCGATAAGACCGAATGTAGTTGTTCGCCGGGTTGGTAAATCATAGGGGAAAATCTCTGACATTTATCACAGTTTCAGATGAATTCTTTAGTATCTTTTTCCATGTTTAGTAGCCTGCACTAATTATCTTTCGGACCAAGGAATCGGCGCCAGATTGGTTTCCGCAAGTACCCTCGTGAATTTCTTGAAGTACATAATCTGTATCCCCTAGCCCCAGACATACTACTAGGGAGCCATCGAAAGTTCTTCTGTACAGAGTCTTGTTTTCATCAAGCGAGAAACGGGTTGCTTTGGTTCACAAGGCCCTCGATTCCTTTGGATCGGTGGGCAACTTTTCATTTTTTAGAAAACCAATATATTTATTTCTCCAGTCCTATGTTAGGCTGGTGGAATTAATCTCCGCTTGACCTTCCTCAATTACTAATTTAGATAGCTGAATAATAGCCCTGGGGAGTATGTCATCTTCTTCAATAGATGATCCCAGGTTTGTGAAGGCATCGACCTTACATTATGCTCTCGAGGTATGTGGACTAAAGTTCATTCTTTGAAGCGACATAACGCGACTTGGATTTTGTCCAAATACGTCTGCATCCTATCTTCTGGGACCTCGTAGCTCTCATTCACCTGGTTCACTACCAGCAGTGAATCGGATTTTGCTTCGATAGTCTCGGCTCCCAGGAATTTGGCCAGTTCAAAACTTGCAATCATAGCCTCGTACTGGGCTTCACTGTTAGTTAATTTTGCAGGTTTTATAGATTGTCTGATCACGCCGCCCGTAGGTGGCTTTAGGACTATATCGAGTTCGGATCCTCTCATATTTGTGGTGCCGTCAGTGAACAAGGACCATACATCCGAAGACGTTCCTGATTTCAGTAAAAGTTCCTTCTCTACCTCAGGCACGAGGGAGGGCGAGAGGTCGGCTATGAAGTTCGCCAGAATTCGGGACTTGATGGTCGTTCGAGGTTGATACTTGATATCATACCCCCCGAGTTTGATGGCCTATTTGGCTAATCGACCCGATAGTTCGGGTTTATGCAATATGCTCTGGAGGGGTTATATCGTTAGAACGCAAATATAGTGGCATTGAAAATATGGTTTCAATTTTTGCGATGCGCTTATTAATGTAAGAGCTAATTTTTCAAGGTGTGGGTACCTAGTTTCGGCATTCCCTAGGGTCCGACTTACATAATAAACAGGGAATTGCGTACCTTTCTCTTCTCGAACTAGCACACCTCTTACCGCTATATCGGGTATGACCAAGTATAGATATACTATTTCATCCTCATTTGGCATGTGAAGTAGAGGTGGGCTAGTCAGATATCGTTTCAACTCTTCTAAGGCACGTTGGCATTCTGGAGTCCATTCGAAGTTGTTTTTCCTTTTTAGTAAAGAGAAGAAATGATGGCTACTGTCGGATAACCTTGATATGAATCTGCCTAAAGCCGCTATTCGCCCTGTTAGCTATTGCACGGCCTTTACATTATTTACCACTGTGATTTCTTCGATGGCCATGATTTTATCGGGGTTAATCTCGATCCCCCTGTTTGATACCATGAAGCCTAAGAATTTGCCCGAACCCACTCTGAAGGCACATTTCTCGGGGTTGAGCTTCATGTTATAACTTCTGAGGATGTCGAATGTTTCCTGCAAATAAGTTAAATGGTCCTCTGCTCACAGGACTTAACTAGCATATCATCAATATAAATTTCCATGGATTTTCATACTTGATTCTCAAACATTTTATTAACTAGGTGTATGTACGTAGCCCTTTCATGGTTTAGTCCGAAGGGCATTACATTGTAATAGTAGGTATCATACTTTGCGATGAATGAAGTTTTCTCCCTGTGTTCGGGGTTCATCTGAATTTGATTGTACCCCGAGTAGGCATCGAGAAAGGTGAGGGTCTCGTGGCCGGCCGTAGCATCGATCAGACGATCGATGTTAGGCAATGGGAATGATTCCTTGGGACACACCTTATTTAAGTCTTTATAATCTACGAACATTCTTAGCTTATTTCCCTTTTTGGGTACCACTACTACGTTTGCCGACCATTCGGGGTACTTTACCTCTCTAATGGACCCTATTTTAAGGAGTTTTTTTGCATCATCCTTGATGAATACGTGTTTTATCTCGAACTGGGGCCTTCTTTTTTGCTTCACTAGTTTAAACTTGGGGTCGACACTCAGTCGGTGGGAGGTTATTTCCGATGGGATACTTCTCATATCTTAGTGGGACCAAGCGAAACAGTCGATATTATTAATAAGAAATTAAATGAATTCTTTCCCGCGTTCGGGGGTTAATCCCGTTCCCAGGTATACCTTATGTGCAAAGAGGTGTTCGATCAAAACAGCTTGATCCTGATCTTTAATTGTTGATTTCGTTGCATCCGACTCTTCGGGGGCAACAAAAGTTCGAGGAGCGAGGAAATCTTCTTCGTCATCCTCAGGGGTCTATATGCTCCTAGACACATCCAAGGTCGGGAGTACGGGGATCGACTCCTCCTAGTAAACCGTAAACATTTCGTTCGCTGCATGCCATTCTCCATATATGGTTGTTATGCCATCCTTTGTCGGAAATTTTATCATCTGGTGTAGAGTTGACGGTACTGCCCTCATGTTGTGTATTCACGGCCTGCCAAGTGACGTATTATACCTTATGTCGCCACTGATGACTTGAAATATGGTGTTCTAAACCATGCCGGATGTGTCGACTAGAAGGGTGATTTCGCCTTTTGTTACTTCGCCGACCATGTTGAAGCCGTGGAGGACCCGAGAGGTGGCTACGATCTGATCGAGCTACCCAAGACGTTCTACTACCCTTGACCTAATTAAGTTGGACAAGTTGCCTGGATCCACGAGCACACGTTTAACCCAAATGTTGTTTAAAAGAAATGAGATTACCAGCGTGTCGTTGTGTTGTTCTATCAAGGTCTTGGGATCCTCTTCGCTCAATGCGAGGGTGTCTTCGGCCATGTGGTGTTGGATCGGCCTTTCTATTTCGGCGAATATTTTTGTCTGTTTGATCATTGGCCCTTGGGGAATGTCGGTCCCTCTAATAATAATATGAACAACATGCCAAGGAATCTCTTTTTTTAGCCCAGGTTGGATTTTGCCAAGTTTCCCGCGGAACTTTTCAGCGCGCTTTTTGGTGAATGAGAGGAGCGGTGCCAACGCATTGGACGTTGTGCGAGGTCGTCTCCGGTGCATTCATAAGGTTCTGCGGTGGTATACCGATACGTGGAACAACCACACCATTCTCTCCTCGGTTCTCTAGGTAGTTGTTTTCATCTCTATTTACTGAGTTAGGCATTTTGACCTGAAATTTGAAGATCCTAGACAAGAACAGGTGTGAAAGATAACTTGCAATGTGTAATGAAACCAGCAAGAAAATAATCACTATTATTTTAATCCCCACGGTGGGCGCCAAACTGTTTACCGCAAAAATGGTAATAACAATTAAATTTGATTATGGGACTCTAAAAATACGTGATCTATTTTTATGCTGGTTGTTAAGCAGATGATGCTATGTGTGAGACTTAGAAACGAGATAAGAGTTAGTAATAAGGTGATAACCAAACCGATAGGTTAGCAATTGGGGCCTCAAGCTTGTCGATTTGATGGCCTCGAGATCGATCCTAGTTGCTCGACTGGGCGCAATCGAGGGCAGTTGAAGGGCAACTAATAGTTATGATAAAATCAACAAAGGCTCTTTATGAAAAATGATAAGCAGTAAATGAAGAACAATGATGAAGATAATAAATGGAAGTATTAATATCAAGAGAGTATGTTAAGGAGCAGAAATATTGTTCTTGTTTATTTAGTATGAAGCAATCAATACTTACTATGTGGCAAGGACCCCCTTTATATAGAAATGGGGGATCCCATCATAGTACAAACGCATTTATAAAAAAAATATGGAGATGGGACAGCTAGTCGACGTCATGATGGGGGCTCAGACTAGTCTGATAGACTTTTTCGGCTCTAGCCGCACCCTTGGGAATTCCCCTCTTTTCCAGTATAGCCGTTGGTCTGCCTTGCCCCGAGGTCGAGCATCAATAGCCCTGGAGGGTGAACATCGACCCCAGATAGTATGTTCGCGGGGCACTATAATGACAAGGAAATTGGACCCTCCGATTTTACCGTGCACAAGTCTCAAGCAAGGAAAGGAAATGCTTAGCCTTATGCAGTTTAGGAGGCAATGCTTAGCCTCATGCAAAAGAGGAAACAATTCTTAGTCTCATGCAAGAAAAGGAGACAGGACTTGGTTTCATGTAATGTAAGATAGTGCTTAGCCTTATGCAATTAGGGAGGCAATGCTTAGGCTCATGTAGGGAAAGGAGACAATGCTTAATCTCATGCAAGAAAAGGAGACATGGCTTAGTCTCATGCAAAATGGGAGGCAATGCTTAGCATAATGCAACGAAAAGATAATGAGTGATAGCAGAGTATTTATTACCTGGAGACATGTTTGTGTTTGGCAACTTTGCCGTTATGAAGATAGTGATTTTGATATGTATATATTTGTGAATACTCTTGCTAAGTTCATTGTACCTACATAGAAAGAAAAATCGTGTGTTTTGCGGGGAAGGTTGGTTCGTGCCTTCGTCTGCTTGCTTTGCTCTGGAGATCCTGTTTGAGTTACCCTGGGTAACATCTAGCTGCCATAGAAATAAAGTTTTCAAAAAATATGCGTGCATTTGATAAATATAGTTGTTTAGAAACATAGTAGTATGAAATATCAAGTAAATTAGATGAACCAATGATTGTGACTCTTTAGCGACATTGCGACTTCCTTGCATTAGAATTTTGAGGGTCCACCTCAAAATTCTGCCCCAGTTTAATAAGCGATTCTTCGGTCGTTCCGCATATGATGAAATTGGCTAAACTATCTCCGGAATTTTGAGGGTCTTCCTTAAAATTCTGCCCCAATTTCTGACCATGGAGAAAATAAAGATTTTATTAAGATGTGACCGAACCCACAGGGCTGCCTACACATCCCCTCTTAAAAGGGAATCAGGTCAAGCGTAGTTCAGATACATCAAGTAAAGAAATGTAAACAATCCTAAACATAGTATCTTTTGACTGCGTCTTAGTTGATAGGTTTTGGCCAAATATTTCCATCCATTTCTGCAAGTATGAGTGCTCCTCCTATTAGTACTCTGTGAACCATGTAGGTCCCTTGCCAATTAGGTGAAATTTTTTGTTTGGCTTCATTTTGATGCAGGAAGATCCGCTTCAACACCAGCTACCACGATGTGAACTGTCTAGGTCTATCCCTTTTGTTGAAAGCTCTGGATATTCTGTTCTGGTAAAGTTGATCATGCCATAGCGCATTCATTCTCCTTCTGTCAATGAGAGCTAATTGTTCATAGAGACTTTGGATCTATTCTACGTCGTTGAGTTCAGCTTCTTATATGATTCTTAAAGAAGGAATTTTGACTTCGGCTGGAATCACAACTTCAGTACCATAGACCAAAAAATAGGGAGTTGCCCCGGTTGATGTGCGGACTGTGGGAGTTTCCCCACAAGTTCTGGCATGTATTTCTTCGAGCAGTTTGGGAGCTTCCTTGGCGTCAACACACAATAATAATCCTAGGTCTGGAGTCCTTCTGTACAAACTTCTCCACATTGGAAGAAATGGTTGGATAATCTTCGGAGTGTGCATTTCTGAGTATGATTTGCATGCTCCGGGTATTCTCCTTTTGCTATATATTCCTTGATATCATGGAACCACGGATTCCCATCACTTTTTCTTCAACATGAGCGCAATAAGCTGGCTGATTATGGATTCTTACTGGAATGGGGTTGATTAAATTCTTGTCCGGATGCTGTATCATGGAGGACAAAGTGGCCATTGCATCTGCGAACTCATTCTGGATTCTCGGAACATATTTGAATTCTATCTTTGTGAATCTTTTGATCAACTCTTGCACATGATACATATACGGTAGTATTTTGGTATTCATTGTAGCTAACTCTCTAAGAACCTGATGTACCAGAACGTCTGAATTACTAATTACCAGCAATTCCTGGATATTCATGTCACTAGCTAAATTGAGCCCCATGATACAAGCCTCGTATTCTGTCATATTGTTGGCGGAACCTCGAGCTTCATAGATACCGGATAATGTTGACCTATCTCTAATACCAAAACAACTCCAATACCCACTCCTTTGAAGTTCATGGCCTTATCGAAGAACATTCTCCAACTGTCGTAAGTTTTGGTGATATCTTATCTTACAAATGATATTTCTTCATTGGAAAAATACATTTTCAGTGGTTCGTATTCTCCTCCTACAGGATTTTCTACAAGATGATCTGCTAATGCCTATCCCTTGACCGGCTTCTGAGTCACATAGACAATATCAAATTCACTCAACAGTATCTACCATTTTGCTAGTTTACCTGTAGGCATGGGTTTCTGGAAAATGTATTTCAGAGGATCCATCCTTGATATGAGATATGTAGTGTAGGCACAAAAGTAGTGCCTCAATTTTTGAGCTATCCACATCAGGGCACAACAGGTGCGTTTAAGCAAAAAATATCGTGCATCATAGGGTGTGAACTTCTTACTCAGATAGTATATGGCTTTCTCTTTTTTCCCTGTCTCGTCGTGTTGTACCAAGACACAACCGAAAGCCCCATCTAATATGGACAAATAGAGTAGCAGAGGCCTCCCAGGTTCTGGAGGGACCAGGGCTGGTGGTGTGGACAAATATTCCTTAATGTCAAAAGATTTCTGGCAGTCTTCAGTCCAACTTGTTGCGGCATCCTTTTTTAACATTTTGAAAATTGGCTCATAGATCATGGTCGATTTCTCTATGAAGTAGTTGATGCAACTGAGACACCCTAAGAAACCCATCACATCTTTCTTGTTCTTTGGCGGTAGAAAACCCTAGATAGCCTTGACCTTTGATGTGTCTAGCTCAATTCCTCGGCGGCTGATGATGAATCCTAACAACTTTCTAGCAGGGACTCCAAAGGCACATTTTGCCGGATGTAGTTTCAAATTATACGAAGTCGATCAAATAATTTCATCAGGTCTGCTATGTGATCTGTATCCTTATTGGATTTGATGATGACATCATCCACGTACACTTCTATCTCCTTGTGTAACATGTCGTGGAAAAAGGTTGTCATGGCTCTCATATAAGTTGCCCCAGCATTCTTGAGACCATGTGGCATTATTTTATAGCAATATACTTCCCATGGCATAATAAAGGAAGTCTTCTCGGCATCTTCTTCATCTATCCAGATTTGATGATATCCCACGAAGCAATCTACGAAGGATTGGAGTTCATGCTTGGCACAATTGTCGATCAGTATGTGCATATTGGGTAACGGGAAATCATCTTTGGAACTTGCTCTATTTAAATTCTGATAGTCGACACAAACTCTGACCTTCCCATCTTTCTATGGAACTGGCACGATGTTAGCCAACCAGGTAGGATATGCAACCATTTTGAGAACTTTAACTTTGCTCTTCTTGGTGACTTCCTCTTTGATTCTCAGACTCATATCCGGCTTAAACTTTCTGAGTTTCTGCTTTACAGGAGGGCACATTGGATTGGTAGGTAGTTTATGAGCCACTATAGAAGTGCTCAAACCAGTCATCCATGCAAATATATCTTCATAATCTTTCAGGAAATGGGTGTACTATTCCTTCTCTGATGGCGACAGGTGAATGCTTATGCGAGTTTCTTTGACTGTTTCGGAATCTCCCAAATTGACTACCTCAGTTTCGTCCATATTGGACTTAGTCTTGTTCTCAAAATTTTCCATTTCTCTGACAATGGCCTCGAATATTTATATCTTTTTCTATTTACTCTGAATCACTATCCTTATGTTGCGTTGTCTCATTACATGTCACAGTTGTTGGTTCATAATGATAAGTAATAATAATGTTGTAGAAAAAAGAAAAGATTAATAATGAATACTAAAATAGCAATGCATTAAATAAATCTTTCAAACATCAAACAAGTACGGCTCGATGACTCGAGCAATTATTTCAAAACAAAATACGTTCAAAATAAAATACTGAAATGTCTTAAATGCTTAAAATTGCTTTTAAAAATAGATCATGTTGATAGCCAGGCTACCCAGGAACTCGATGGGCCCGAGAAGGTGCAGTACTCCAGTTCTTGAGAACAACTCCTTTTCCCATTGTCTGAATTGTAATGTCTTCCTCCTCCTCCTCCTAACCTATTCCATTGAAATCCATGACTTCATCATCCAGAAATAAATTCATCAGGCTAGCAAAAGCCTCATCTTCTTCAGATCCCCATATAAAGTCACTCTATTGAAATGTTTGGTGCAAATGCAATATTAGCTGTTCAAGAGGGTAATAAGGACCATGCCATGGTGGCGACCAATTTTGATACTCGTGCCAGGTGTACTGATATCCAAGTCCAAAAGTCATACCATGATGCTTTAACTGTACCGACTAGGTAATCCCTTAGAGATTCTTGCCGAGACCCTTGCCGGGTTCATACCCTATCCATAATAATATGCTTTCAATCTTGTTACTCCACTATTTGTCTTTCTCAATTGCATTGACGCGCTCGATGCAATGGTAAATTGCTCCACCCAACTTCCTTCTATTCTCGACGACCGTAACAATCTGATTAGTATAAATGGGATTGTTTTTATCCCTGTGGATGATTACTTCTTGATGATTCCATTCAAACTTTATGGCCTGGTGTAGAGTGGAGGCTACGCCCCCAGCAGCATGTATCCAAGGTCGTCCCAACAACAGATTGTATGTGGTGGATATGTCCAATACTTGAAATTCAACATCAAACCAAGTTGGGCCCATCTACAAGCATAGGTTGATTTCCCCAATCGTGGCCCTATGGGACCCATCGAATGCTTTCACGTTTATATTTCCTGCTCGTATTTAATGCAAACCTTTAACCAACCTTTTCAAAGTGGTTAATGGACAAATTTTGAGACTTGAACGCCCATCTATTAAGATCCTGGCGATGAATTTGTCCCCAAAGTGCACTGTGATATGTAGTGCCATGTTGTGACTCATTCGTTTCGGTGGCAGCTCGTCCTCGTGAAAAGTGATCTTGTCACTTTCCAACACTTGTCCCACCAAGTTGGCCATTTCTCTACTAGTGATATTATTGGGTACATAAGCTTCG
This sequence comes from Nicotiana tabacum, assembly GCF_000715075.1. Classification (NCBI taxonomy): domain Eukaryota; kingdom Viridiplantae; phylum Streptophyta; class Magnoliopsida; order Solanales; family Solanaceae; genus Nicotiana; species Nicotiana tabacum. The sequence continues at coordinate 69,280,031 of NC_134090.1, read as the reverse complement.
TTCAACACTTTCATCAATGCATTCCTATGTGTCTAAGAATTCTATAGTAGTGATAGAATGGACATCTGAGCAGGGGTTTTGTTTAGATGATCAACCATAGAATACATTCTTTCTTGCACCTTTCTCGAAAGATCATCCGGGCCAGTTTCAATGGTAGGCGGCTTACAAGAAGCTTCTTTGCTTGTTCCTCCCACATGTTCTAGTGTGTAAACCCTACCAGTCCTAGTTATACCTTGTGCTACACTTGTTTCCTCCATTTTTTCCTTTCCTTTCCTTCTTTCTTCCGCAGCATAGTCCCAAGGGATAACTGTAGAGTGATAAGATGGGTTAGGTGCTACCGTTATGGTGAAGGATGTGGTCACTTCTACCTAAATGGAGTTGGCACGACTGAGGGTATTAATTACTTCAAAACGGGGTCAATGCGATTACTTCAACCTCGATTAATGACTAAATCTCTACCACAATCAGTGTGAGAATGACTGGAGGTATTTTAGGTTCATCCCCTTCATGAATGAGCCCGATTGATCCTTTCGGATCCCATTCTTCATCAGTTTCAATTGCATTTCCCCCCTCGCCCTTGAGATCCGAGAGGGGATTGTTGCACACATTAGGTGCAACCTATTTTCCTTGTATAACCTTGGTTTCAATTAATGCTTAGGTCTTGTCCTTCAAAGTGAGACATTCATCAATAGTATGACCCTTTATGCCTGAGTGGTAGGCACATGTCTTGTTTGGATTGACCCACTCAGAGGAATTTTCCATGGCAATGGCAGGAATGGGAGTAGCATAACCAGCATCCTTTAGTCTCTCATACAATTGGTCGATGGGTTCAGCAATAAGAGTGTATTGTCTCGGTGGTCTACGGTCAGAATTTGGTATGGGTTTTTGGTAGTTTTGGCGGACTGATGGTGTTGAGTAGTAATATTTTAGTTGGGTGTTATAAGTATGGTAGGTGGTAGTAGTTTGTTGGTATCTAGGACGTGAAGGCTAATATGTGGGTGATGGTGTTTGGTATGTGAGCGGAGACTTTGGACCTTGGGCTACTATCACTGCCCCTTCTTCCATCGTTTTAGAAATACCGCCCGACTACAAGGCTTTGTTTGTAGCCTTTAGTGCCTCAAATTTTTTTACCATTCCGCTTTTAATTCCCTCTTCTATTCTTTCTCATAATTTGATTATGTCAGAAAATTTATGGCTTTCAATAACCATCAACCTATCGTAATATTGCGGATCCTGAGCTCGGACAAAGAACTTATTCATCTGTTCTTCTTCCAGTGCTAGCCTTACTTTCACAACTTTTGATCTCCATCAAATAGCATACTCGCGGAAAGTTTCTATTGGCTTCTTCTAAAGATTCTAAATGTAGAAGACATCTGGCGCATTTATTGTATTGAACCTAAACCGATCCATAAAATCTAACGCCATGCTTACCCAGTTAACCTATTTCTACGGGTTTTGATTGATGTACCAGGATAGGGCGTCTCTAGTGAGGCTCCTCATAAACAGCTTCACGCAGATTGTTTCATCTTTACCAACCCCTATGAGGTTGCCGAAATATGTTCTCAAGTGTACCTTCGGATCACCTATCCCGCCGAACATTTCGAACTTAGGAGGTTTGTAACCCTCAGTAGTTCTATGTCTGGCTGAATACATAAATCCTCATAATTTAAACCTTCGACGCATTTACAGCTTTCAACACCTTGGACTCGACTAGTAAGTTTCTTGAGTTCCTCCACCATACTCTTAATGAGCAGGACCTTCTCGGCGGATTCAGGTATGTATAAGGTTTGTTGTGGAGTGTGGGGTAAAGTTTCCGCATATATGGGGTTGCTTTGATGGATTCTAGGAATTTGGGCGTAGTGGTGGTCGTTAGTTGAGTTTTGAGGATCAGGGGTAGGTTATGGTGCATTTTGAAGAGTGTGGTAGGTGGTGGTTTGTGGATACTAGGTCGGATAGTGATGGTTTTGTGGAGGGGTCGGTACTGGCGAAGGATTAGGATTTTTAGGAGGTGTGGCATATTGATGAGGTGCAGGAGGATTTTGTGTGTTCTGGAGAGGTGTTGGGTTTTGGGCGATTTGTTGGGTGACATCGGGGACATTCATGGTAAGGGAAAGGCTTGCCAAGTTCCAGACCTGCTCAAGTTCCCCTTGTAACTCCAATATCTTCTATTCTAACCATAAAACCAAGTTATTTTGTGCCGGAGTACTCCGACCATACGAAGTCTCGACATTCTCTGCATGCGTAGCGTTATCTTTCTTGATACCACTCATATCGTCCATTATGGCTTTCCCCTTGCTTTTAGGATCACTTGGAGGAGGAGGAGGTGGAGGACCTCTAGATCTGGTATGATATGTTGATGATGCCAGTATGCACGAACCAACCTTAGGGGATGTGAATAAACAAACAAAGAAAAGAAGAAAACAAAAAGGTAAACGAGTTAGTAAGGGGTATTTAAAAGGATATTTGCTATATTTAAACACATATTGCGGAATTATAAATTTGCTTCGTAGTTTGGGGGACCTCATTGTGCCCGAAGTAGGCCTAAGCGATATATCGATTTGGAGAAAATTGATGCCAATAACTGTGTCATTTAATTAATATGATAAATGAACCAAATCTCTACTAAAACTACGATAATTATAAAGAGTCACTAATGGCATATGCCTTATTACAACCAAAGTTACGAGTCTAGAAAGCAAGTAAAACATCATTCCTATTTGACCTTCTCCATGCTTGACATTCTTTGCTCCATCGATCAGATTCCGTAGGTCGCGCATGTGCATCAGCAGATACGCCCTTGCTAGGTGCCCTCCTTTGTTGCCCTCTACATTCTGATTGTCCGAGATCCTTTTTCTCATCTTTCTGTCAAGCTCCATCAACCCCTGATCCAAATATTCCAACCGCTTTATTGACTTAGTAGCGATTTCTCTCCACTTATTGATTGCTTCCATGTCCACTTTATGTTGTTCCAAATGCCTGGCTTCAGACTCGAAAACTCTTTTGCGCAACCTCCTGTATTTGACTTGTGCTTCAGCAGTGTCGTCTATAACCCTATTTTTTAGATTAATCCCTGGATTGACATCTCCTACTATATCATCCACCAACTATTATGGATAGAAATACACATGGTTGGTGTGATACCGATCTGGCTCGATGATATCTTTCTCCACGGTGATCTTTTGATGCCACATATGTTAAGCCTCGAACTTGAATGGAATGGATTCCCCTGGAAGTCTGCTTTGTACTGGACTATTTTAGAAACTCGTGGTATAACCTGTTTTCTCCCAGCTTGCCTCATAAGCCTGATAGAAGCATAATGATAGATCCCACTCAATCCGATTAACACTAGATGAATAGCATCTCTCGACCTGATGATGCATTCACTGCTAGGGAACCTCTCGAACATCCAATGTACCTTGTCATCAGTCAAATTGCTAAACAAATGTACCCAGCTCATAGCGTTTTCCGGTTGCGCAAACCTGTTTAGGATAAAAGTCATTCTCTTTGGATGGTGATAGTCTATGCGGTCATTCCATAGTCGTCGCGAAAGTTCTTGATGGTATTCTCCTCTCTGAAGGTGTTCCAACAACCATACTTGCAGCAACAGATTGCAACCCTCGAAATGCCTATACCTTTTTTGCAACGGTCTACAGCCCAGTACATCTCAGCCAAAATCATATGGACAATAGTGTATGTTTGCCCTTCAATCCCCTCTATTAAGGTCTTAGTGACCATATCTAGGCTAGTATGAATTCTTTCTCCCTATATTGGAAATACCAGCATCCCCAGAAAGCAGAAAATGAATACAAAAACTCAGCGGTAAGTCCAACCCTAAGAAGTGATGGCAAACTCATCATGATAAAGGCGATATGACTTGTTGTGCCCATAACGCTCCTAAAGGAAATAGAATGGTATGTAAGACTTTTTCAGACAAACTAACTCATCATTTTTCCTAAAACCCATCATTTTCAAGAAACCTCGGGAGGTACGATTTTTTGGTACCAACAAACTAGGGCTTTCGTATGGGAGCCCAGTGAAGCCTCATATGTCTTCTAAAAGGGGAGTCATTTCTATGTCGCCAAAACAGAAGATGACTCTCTTCTCATCACAAAACATAGCGGCGGCCTCAATTAATGCATTGTTTGGCTGAATGTCTAACAATGAGGGTAAATTTCTGAGAACTCTTTTCGCATGAATTTTTTCACTTGGTGAGAGATTTTCCCACCAGTCTAGCAGCAAAGGTAGTATATTTCGAACCATGCCGAACCTGGGGACTTCGTGCCTTATTTCTCAAAAACAAATAATGTTAGCCCTTTCCCCCTCCAGATTTGGTTATTTACATGTTAATGATCAACATATTGGCACGTTTTCTCCAAATAATGCACAGATCGTGATTGTTTCATTGGGATTATGGAAATCCCGGCACACATTGGACAAGGCTTGCCTTAGCGAGTTATTACGCGGACAGCGTTCTAACCTATACTATGTTTGGACATGAAGCATGCACAGTTAATATTAGAGTAAGGGTTTCTAGAAGAGACTGGACCGGTATCCTCAAGCGGACAACTTGAGAGGGAAAGGCACGGAATCATCGACTGCACCGTTGATCGACTAATTTTACAGCAAATAAGCCTTTTCAAATTTAAAGAGTGATTTAGAAAGAGTGCGAACACTCATCAAGTGCCGCTATGGTATTAATTATGCACGAGTAGAATATGATGTGGAGCATGATTTATGCAAAGATAAAACAATATGTTGTCAAGTATTTTTCATGATGAAAACAGTAAATGCAGTATTAAATGAAACGTAAAGACATAAAAAGAAAGGAAAATAAGAAAGAAGTTAGTTCGCGCAATGTTATAATTGTAATAAAGTAAACGAGGGAGTGAGGGTGGGGAGAGACATGAGGTAGCAACTCTTAAAAATGTCTAAAATAACACATGTTATGACCTAATTGAGCAGAGATATGCATATTAATGTGAATTCAAATAAGGGGAAAACGGGGAAAAGGATGTACATGTAGTAATAAGAGGAAAACGAAAGTGGGATATTCATGTAATAGCAAAACAATAAAAGACGCATTTATAAGAGAAGACTAATTTATACAAATAAAATTCGCTATGGTAAGAGCCTAAAAATATCCCCAGTAGAGTCAGCATGCTGTCCCGCCCCTTTTTCTCGCGAAATTGGGTTTCAACATATGACAACTCTTTTGAGGAAGGTGTTAAAAGAGAGAGTCGCCACCTAACGGGTTTGAGGTGCGTTAGGGTACCGATTTGCAAATAACTCCAGTTAAATAGTTTGCGTCAGAAAAGATCAGGTAAGGGCTCAAATTATCTCGAAGAGAAGGTGTTAGGCACTCTTCGGGGTCCACAACTGTGGGTCTCGGCCGAACTCGAATTATATGAATTAGTCAGACAAACAAAGACAAAGAAAACAATAACTTTGGGAAGTTTTATTAATCACGAATAATTGATTTAAAGACAAGATGGGAGTGTCGAATTTTTTTAGCCTAATGGATCACCCTGTGCAACATAAATAATACTTCATAACCCCATCAAGATGGGTTTTACTTGTATTGTTCAGCGGGCACAAACTATCATCTCCTGCTACCCGATTACTATCTTTAAGTTGTTACCTAAAACGCACTAGTTGATTCAAAACCGTGCCTAATATGTGAACTACACGTCCCATGCCTATTGCCCAGGAGGCTTTAGACCTACTATTTGGTAGTTCTATTATCAACTCAGTTGCTCAAAATGATAAAACCAGGCGACAATAAAAAACAGATAGGACTGCACGTAATTGCAAAAAGAGGCTCAAGTAACCTCTACACATAAGCAAAAAAGCATGCAAGCAGATTTTTGGTTAGACAGTATATGTTATTAAGATGTGTTAGAACCGTTAAGTCTTATAGGCATAATTTCTATATGATTCCGGATTGTATTATTACATAGGCAATGCTGTAATTTTCTGACGTATAGGCAAATTATAGTGCTGCAAGTCCTATTGATGTGATATTTAATCATTTGTGCAAATAGGCAGGGAGTCGTCAATAAACACCCTCTGGGCAGGTTTTCTAGCAATTTACAATTAGGTTTGATTTTAAATGCCTTATCCCTATGGGCATGCTTTCTAGGCGGGTGACAGTATCCCATAAGCAGGGTTCAAATAGTTAATACTTGGGACCTATTTTATTGTTATACTTAGTCCTATAGGCATTATTTCTAGTGAACAGTGCAAGATGATAGAAAATGAAGTGATCAAAATCATATAGGCATGATTGCTAGTGAATATGCTGAGGCGAATTAAAAGATAGTTTATTGACATTTATTCCTATAGGCAGGTTTGCTATCAACACATAACAATAAGAAAAATTACAACATTTGAATTCATGTTTGCTAACAGGCAATGTACATGTGTGTGCTTCCCCTAATGACATAATTTCTACAGTTCACATATAGATCGAACGACACATATAGAAAGTGAATCAATGAGTCTTATAGGCATGGTATCTAACATGAATATTGTGAATAAATAGTTATTGTATTGTAGTATGATAAGCAGTCAAAAACGTGTGAAAATAGACATGTGAGTCTTGATACCCAATTTTTCCCTATATATTTTTCATATGCAATATACTTTCAAAATAGCATACATATGCATATATAAACATGTCCAAGAATTTTATTATTTTTTCAATTTTTAAAGAGATTTTTAAATCAATTTATCACCTTATTTGATTAGAAAAAAAACCCAATAATTATTTCCCAAATTATCATTTTTGGTAACTCCGTTATTGAATTCTCATATATATACCAAAATATAGCTAATGTAATTTTTGCACATGTTTTACAAATTTATTTAGCATTTTAAAGTTAAATTGCACATAATTGCAATTTTAGCCTATTTTAAGATTTAATTGTGTTTATAATTACAACATTGATCCCAGTATTTTTAATTTAATATTTGTGTATTATTAATTAATTTAATACCTTTAATTTGTTTTCAGAAATTATTTTGCTTTTTTTTAATAAAATAAATAAGGGAAAATGACTATTTAAATGTTAGCTTGTTTTTATTTCCATTTTGGCCAGATTTGGCACCCTTAATCCAACCCAATTTCAATTTCAATTGCCCAGCCCAATTCCAAAATTACCCGACCAACGACCTTTAAAAAGTAACCCACTCGGCCCCCTTTAAATCCCAACCGTTGATCTAACAGATCAACGGCTCACGTTCTCCCTTTCCTTTTTAATTTACCAACACCTACCAAACCAAAATCATTTTCACCTAACCAGTCGCCTTTGAACTCTCAAATTCTCTCAAACTCTCTTGAACACTCCCAAACCCTAACCGCCTCTTCCCATCACTTCTACCTTGAAACCCACCAGAATCCATGGCTTCTCAGGTTGTGGGAGTCTCATACCCACCTCCTCTTGCTCCCACGCACTTGTTACCTGAATATTTGAGGCATGACCTCGAAGGTTTGCACCTAAACCTCTGCCGACTCGAGGTTCCACGGTCATCTCCGGCCTTGCTCCGGCCTACCATGGTGGTTTGAGCCTGATTCCGACCACTCCGACTCATATCTATGACCTTTCAAAGACTATCTCACTTCTAGGGTTCTTCTGAAACCCTAACCCTACGAAGTTTTCTCCGATTTCTTTAGATCCGTTGTGTATCTGTGCTCTCCTTGAGTTTTCAAATTATTTCCCTAACTTTTCTTTCAAAAATTACTTTCAAAACCGCTTCGTTTTCGATCTAGGGTTTTCTTAAAATGTTTAAGTGTTTCTCTGACTTTCTCTCCTTTTCTTTTGTGTGTATTTGTCTCTACTATGTTCTTATGTTTTTCTTCTACCACATATGTTCTTCTACTATGTTTTTTATACCCCGTTCTTGTATGTTCTTCTACTGTGTTTTCTATACTATGTTCTCGTATGCTCTTCTACTATGTTCTAGTATTTTCTACTACCATGTTATATTATGTTCTGCCTACTATATTTTTCTACTATATTCTTAAGTGTTTTTACTATTTTTTTTCTACTGAGCCCTGTTTAAGCTTCTTCTAGAAAACCTCTAAAGCATGCTTCTTTTACTGTTCTTAATAGTATTTTTTATTATGTTCTTTGAGTACTTCTACTGTGTTTGCATGTTACTTTGCTATCATGTTTTCTCATGAGTTTCTGTGGATGAATGAAACATGCAAGAGGTTTTCGTTCTGAAACCTCTGAGCCTGTTTCGACTACTTGCCTTCTCATCTCTGTACTTGATTCAAGGTGGAAAACCTAGAATTTGGGGTTCCGCCAAGTTTGATTTTACGATTTGCCTGAACTAGGGGTCTTATTTCAAAAACCCCAACTCTTTCAGACCAATTCCTTGTTTTCATATGATTCTGACCTTCTTATTAATTCCTTCTACTCTGGAGTTTTCTACTAATGTTACAGTGACATGACAATCTTTTCTTTCATGCTTAGCATGTCCGTATGCTCCTTATATATGATAGACTTCCCTTTAAAGTGGCTTTTAAATTTGTGACTAGTTCATACTTCCCTCTGAATATGGTCTGATTGATTCCCTTTTCATTGTTTGCTGATTTCCCTTAAGTTAAAACCTTTCCTATCTTTTTGACTAGGTTCATTCATACAAAATCCTGATTGTTGATTTACTAGCTGTCAATTGATTTCCTTACCTTATTTATACAAACCGTGTATTTCAAAAACCTTGTCTTTAAATAACATTTATGTATTCACCCCTAATTGCACACTTTGCACAAAGTGTTTGATTATTTTCTTTCCTTAATTGGTTTATACCCGTTTGAATCTGAATCTCTTAACTAAAGGGAGTCTTGTGTAATTGATTGACAATCAGATCTTCAATTATTTCTTACCTTATTTCTACTTGGTTTTTACACTATAAAAGGGCACGACCTTTCTACACTTCAGAGGATACAATTCACAATCTCTTCTGAACCCTTACTCACATAATAGAACTCTCTCTTCTTGTCTGCACTGAGGTTTTTACCAGACTACTGAATTTTTCTCTACTTGTTTCTTTGAAACTGGTATGTCCTAATTTCAAATTTCAGCATCCCCACAATGTGTTTACTTATAGCTTTCTGCATCTATGTCTACTTTACTACTTCTGCAGAGTTAAATACTTAAACTAGCATATTGATTCCCTTTTTCTTGTTTCTGCTATGAATCCCTATTACCTATTTCCCTTTATGTGCTTTGAGTAACAGTTTAAAACATGGAAACATACAAGTTATTGTCTATGGATTGAACTTGATCCCTTAGGGGATCCTAACCTCTAAACAATGTGTTCTAGTAGGCTTATGGGTGTGCCAGCATCTCCCATTGTTGCGTTATGCCCACTAGCCTTCTTTTTACCTCTTGCAACTCCCCATTCCCTGTATCCCTATGTGTGCTGTTTCCCTTTCCCCCTTTTAGAATTCTACAATTACACTCTCTCTTAGTTCATAAGTTCTGACCCCTCTTGCGAGCCTTGCCTTGGCACCTTGAGTTCCCTCTGAACTTGGACACCTGAGGGTTGGCCCTTCCACATTGCACTTTGGCTTAATATGGTGATACATTTGGGTGTAAGCACTGCCCGGAGTTCTTATGAAACTCTTAGGAAAATCAGACACACCCAAGTGGGAGAAAGGCTTTGAGACATGATCTTTGGAGTTGGTTTACTTTATACTTCAGACAGGAAGTCTGAATTAGGCTCTCCTTGGTTGTAATTTTCAATTTCTGATGTATTTTTCTTTATTATATTTCGACTGTAATAACTTGTAATAACTTTTAGGGACGGTTAGTGAAAAGGGAAGGGTAACCATGCATGTAAAAAAGGTTAGATAACTTGCCTATAAGATTCTTGCATTTTTCATATAGCTACCATGCCTATAAGATTTCTGCGTTTTTAATATAGCTACCTGCCTATAAGATTTCTGCATTCTCATTTAGTCGCCATGTCTATAAGATTTTCTGCATTCTCATTTAGTTACCACATCTATAGGAACTTCAGCATTCTCATTTAGATACCATGACTATAGGGATCCTAAACTTTCATGTAGATATCGTGACTTCTGCATATGCTTGTAGAGAACATGTCTATAGGTTATGAAAATCAACTACAATTATATATCATGCCTATAGGGTTTCTGCGTTCTTATTATGTCCAAAAGGTTTTTTTAAATCATCAACGCATAGAAAGCATGTTTATAGGAACTATCGACCAAGTCTGAAATGTTTCACTCGCTGCTTATAAGTCTAAAACCAATAACAACAATGTCTAATGTCTGCAGAATTTATGATCTTTTGTCAAAACTCGTCTTTCCTGAATAACTGACAAACTTTTCTAAAATCAGTATACTTCATCTTTTCTGAAATCAGTAGATATCATGCCAATAGGTTTTCTTCTAACACTTAGGCAAGTCATATGACGGTTTATAAACTGAATCAGATTTTATTAACTACAACCAGCAGGCAAGCCTGATTTGGGCTCTTATCTTAAATATGCAATAAATCAGTTTGCCCCAACTTTTAAGTTTAATCAGACCCTAATCAATGTGTGTAAGACATGCTAAACTATATGCTTTTCTTTGATTTAAGGAGGTCTATTTGAGCTTTATTTGCTTATGTGCTTCCCATACTTGCTATATATATATTTTTGCTTGTTGCCTTAGTATTTTTACCTTTGAAACCACAAATAATCCCAACGTCTCCTCCCTTTTAGGAATAGTAGTCCCAAGTACCTCCGGGGCTGATACGATTGGGGCGGGTAATAGCATGCAATAAGTAAATGAGACCGATCTGCGCTTTAATACCTTAACGGGGTGGGAAGGGTAGATATGGATATGATGACCACGTGATAACATCACGTGTAGCCCCTCACTAAGGAGTGATTACCGGATGTTGTGTGGGGTGATCCATATTATTAATAAACCTAGGACCCCCCTTCCCTTTGTTTTCTTTGTTTCTTTTAAATCTTTTTTACCATTTCTTTTTAGAAAATCAACTCTTTTAGTTCCTTTTTCTTTATTTTGTTTATTTGTAACCATTATGGGAAAATCCCCTCTTATTTGAAAGCCTTACTTTCCTACATGTTATTTGTACTTAAAGTCACAACCATAGCCTGGTCGGGAACCATACTAGTGGATCATGAGGGGTGCCTAACACCTTCCCCTCGGGATAATTTCAAGCCCTTACCTAAATCTCTAGTTTTCTAAATCAAAACCTTCTTAGTGTCCTAATGCACTTTAATCATTAGGTGGCGACTCTTCAATTCAAACCCAATTTCCAAAAGGGAACGAATTGTCCTCCCAAATGTCATAAACCCGATTTCACGAGAAAAAGGGGGCGCAACAACGTGGTGACTCTGCTAGGGATATCTTTTAGGCTTTTACCATTTCATGTTATTTATGACTTTACGCTTCTTTACATGTCTTTATTTAATGCCTTTAAATATTTATTTCCCTTTTCAACTACGAAACTGACTTGGCTCTTTGTTTCTTTCCTTTATTTCTTTTACTGCCTTCCTTTACTTCTTTCCTTTATTACCGTTTTAAATTCTGAGGAATTGTTGTAATTATTACTTTATGAATGTGCAAATACGTGAAAACTTGTTTAATTATTGCAACTGCATATCCAACATCATATTCCACTCGTGCCAAACAAAATACCATCGCAACACTTATAATGAGTGGTGGCGCTCTTCCGATATTATCACCCTTTTAATCCGCAAAGGCGTATTTGCGATAAAACCAGTCGATCAACGGTGTAGTCGACGGTTCAGTGCCTTTCCCTCTTGAGTTGTCCGCTCAAGGGTACTAGTCTAAAAACCCCATAGAAACCTTACTTTGTTTAATTGTGCATGCATCATATTCAAACCTAGTCGAGTCAGTTATGTTGTCCGCATAATGACTCTTTAAGATAGCCTTATACAAAGTCCACTGGGTTTCCCAAAAACCCAAACGGACACTATCACGTTTTATGCATTTATTTGGAGAACTAAATGTTTTTATGCCAATTATTGGCATTTAATAGTCGAGTCTGGTGGGGGTAAGGGCCTAACCCTTTTATCTTGAAGAAACATGAGGCACAAAGTCCCCAGATTCGGCATAGTCACAAACATCCACCCAAGGTTGCTAAGTTGGTGGGAGGATCTTCATTCCAGTGATCAGACTCTTGTCCGAAAATACCTAGGAAATCTACCTTCCCTCCTAGAGGTCAAACCCAACAACAAAATCATACAAGCTGCTACTCTATTCTGGGATTGTGATAGGTCTGTGTTTCGCTTCGGAGAGATTGAGATGACACCCCTGCTAGAGGAAATAGGAGGATTGGCTGGTATACCATGGGAGACCGCGGGTTTGTTAATGCCGGAATATCGCAAGTGTAGAGGTTTTCTCAAAATGATGTGCCTAAAGAAGAATCGAGACTTGACATGTTTGAAGGAGTCCTACATTCCCTTTGATTATTTGTACGAGAGGTACAGTCACAACAAATCCTACCGTACATATCCGGATGAGTTCACCCTTACATCAATGGGGCATATTCACCGAGGGGTATTTGTCTTCATGTTCTACTTTTTGGGGATGATAGTGTTTCCAATGAAGAAAGCAAGGATCCACACCAGGCTAGCCATGGTTACCAAAACTTTGATGGAGGGAATTGGTGGACAACCATTTAGCATAGTGCCCATGATCATCACAGAGATATACCGAGCCATGGAAAAGTGTCAACAAGGAGCCCTACACTTCGAGAAATGCAACTTGCTACTCCAGCTCTAGCTCGTGGAGCATCTTCAAATGGGTGAATATCAGCAAGAGATTCAGCGTAGAGACTGGGATGATCATATAGCCTTCCATAAACCAAGGCGAATGAACTACATGCCCAACATGTTTGCTCAACCAGAAAATGCCAAGGGGTGGGTGTAGTTGTTTGAAAATCTAACTGAGGATCAAATACAATGATGTTCGAGTGGTTCCCTACTGAAGAGTTCATCGCCCGATCCAGGGACGCACCATTTCTAATACTGATCAGTTTGAGAGGAACCAACCCTATGTCCCTCTCCGAGTTATGAGACAGGCTGGTAAGAAGCAGGTTATACCAAGGGTCGACAAGATGAGTCACTTCCGGGTTGACTTCCAAGATGATGATAGTCCTTATAAGTTCCAAGCTCAGCATATGTGGCAGAAATATACCTTGCTGGCTGCACCTCATACTATTCAGGCTGGCTGGAGGATAATCACAATGGTCTAGGCCAACCCAAGTTTGTTCGAGGTCATAGAATCATCGATGAAAGGGCTGAAGCACAGGTCAAATACAACCAACTGCACAAGAGGATTTGGGAATGTGAAAGCAAACACTGCGAGATTCAAGAAGCCCACCAAAAACTAATTGAAGAGTGGAAAGACATGACTGTCAGTGCCAACAAGTGACTAGGATACCTGGAACGAGGTTTAGTGGAGCTGGAAAGGAAGTGTCTCAAGAGGATCGAGGACACTGCCAGAATGCTGAGGGAAACGAAGGTGGACACTTGGCCAGAGCTTACCTGTTGTTGGGTCTTCGCGAGCTGGTGAAGCTGTTCGATAGAGCCAAAGATGCCGAGTCTGGGGAAGGTCCTTCTGGGACCAAATAGATAGGAGTTTTCTTTTACTTTATGAAATGTAATAAAGTCAATGGCCACTAGTGACATTTTATTCCTTGTTATTTAGTATCGTTTTGGGATTCGTCTACTTTTATCAAAAAAATGAGGCATTTAGTATTCTAAGTTCTCCAAATCAATTTGTCGCTAGGCCTACCTCAGGAACAACGAGGCTCCCAAATTTGGACGCGATTTACATTCTTGCACTATGTGTTTAATATCACAACACTTTCTTATAATCCTCACTGACTTGTTACCTTTTTGTTTTTACTTTTTGTAAATTTACTCCCCTCCCCAAATGTGAGATCATGCACTCTGGCATCGTTATCATATTCCACAAGATCAACGGGCCCTCCACCCACTCCTTCTCCTAGTCCTATCAGAAGCAGGAACAAAGGAAAGATGGAAGATTTGAAAAACACCAGAAAGAAAACGCAACTGAACGGGTAGAGGTAAATCATGGTGCTCAGGTCTCCAAAGAAAGTGCATCCCAACTCGAGTAGAAACTAGCGAAATTTCAGGAGGAACATGATCAGGTTCGGAATCTGGCAAACTTGTCATTTTCCCTCACCACTCTAGATATCAATTTTCCAAATGCTAAGAACCCCACGCCTCCATAAAATATCCCAAAACCATAAAACCATCCCGCTCCTCACCACCACTGCAATACTTGCCACACTCCACTACCCATCCTAGAACCTCTGAATTCCACAAATGACCATTTCCACCATAACATCCCCATCTATGTGGAAACCATTCCACCCTCCACCCAACCTATCTCAAACACACCCGAGTCTGATGATAATGACTCACTCAATAGGAACCTGGTTGCGGAACTCAAGAGATTGACTAGTCGAATTTAGGGTGTCGAAGGAAGTAAGGAGATTGAAGGGTTTAACTACAAAGATCTTTGCATACAACTGGATGTCGAACTGCCCGAGGGGTACAAACCTCCTAAGTTTGAGATGTTTGATGGTACAGGGGATCCGAAAGTCCACTTGAGAATATACTGCGACAAGCTGGTCAGAGTAGGGAAAGACAAAAGGATTCACATGAAGCTTTTCATGAGGAGTCTGAATGGAGATGCTCTGTCTTGGTACATTAGCCAAGACCCGAAGAAATGGTTGAACTGGGTGAGTATGGCATCCAACTTTATGGACAGGTTCAGGTTCAACACAAAAAATGCACCACATGTGTTCTACACTAGAACTTAAAGAAGAAGCCCACGAAAACATTCCGCGAGTATGTCACTCGCTGGAGATCAGAAGCTGCTAAGGTCAGACCTGCTTTAGAAGAAGAACAAATGAACAAGTTTTTCGTTCAGGCTCAAGACCCGCAGTACTATGAAAGGTTGATGTTGATTGAGAGCTAGAAATTTTCCGACATCATCAAGCTAGGGGAAAGGATCGAGGAAGGCATCAAAAGTGGTATGGTTACAAACATTGATGCTTTGCAAGCTACCAATAAGGCTTTACAGTCTGGTGGTACGTCCAAGAAAAGGGGCGTAGGTGCCGTAATGGTTGCACAAAAAGCCCAATCCCTTATCAAATACCAAGCCTATCCGATACCTCCGCTCACATATCAGCCTACCCCGAATTACCAAGAACCCTCACCCTCTTACCAAGCTCCATCACCTACTTACCAATCACCCCCACCTCCTACATATCAACATACTTCACCCAGATATTCCCAACCCGCACATGTCTACCAAGCCTATAATGCTCAGCCATCCCACTATCGATCACCTCTCATACGTCAAAACTTTCCTAGACCTCGACCAAATTTCAACCGCAGACCCCCCAAACAGTATACCGCCATTGCTGAATCGATTGACCAGCTGTACGAAAGGCTCAAAGTTGCTGGTTATGTCACCCATATCCCTGCTATAACCCCTGAAAACCCTTCTCAGTGGGTCAACCCAAATAAATCTTGTGCATACCATTCCGGCATGAAGGGACATATCATTGATGAATGCGGCTCTCTGAAAGATAAGATCCAGACTCTGATCGATAACAAGATCATTGTAGCAAAGGAGCCTACTCTGAATGTCCACAACAACCCTCTGCCAGACCATAAAGGTGGAAGTGTTCACATGATTGAAATAGAAGATGATTGGGATCCCAAAGGATCGATCGGTTTAATCACAGAAGGTGACGAACCAAAGAAGCTGATAGTCACCCTCAATCCGATCGTAGTACAGACGCACCCGCACTATTTGAAGTTACGGTTTTACCCTTCAAAATACATGCTCCATTCGGAGTAAAGGTGCCCATCCCAATAACAATGTCGGTCGTAACGCTGTTCCATACAAATTCCATACCTTGGGATTACACAGCCGAGGCGAGAAGGAAAGGGAAAGATAAATTCGGGGAAACAATTGCGGCACAGGGTATGACAAGAACCAGCAGGGTTTATACTCCGGAGCATTTAGCCGAGTCGAGTAAGCAGGCCTCTGGTCGGACGACCATCACTAAAACCGGGCCCGATGATCTCTGGAGAAAGATACAAGCCATGGAATACTCAGTCATTGATCAGCTAAACAAAACACCGGCATAGATTTCTATCCTAGCTTATGTGCTTCCCATACTTGCTATATATATATATTTTTGCTTGTTGCCTTAGTATTTTTACCTTTGAAACCACAAATAATCCCAACGTCTCCTCCCTTTTAGGAATAGTAGTCCCAAGTACCTCCGGGGCTGATACGATTGGGGCGGGTAATAGCATGCAATAAGTAAATGAGACCGATCTGCGCTTTAATACCTTAACGGGGTGGGAAGGGTAGATATGGATATGATGACCACGTGATAACATCACGTGTAGCCCCTCACTGAGGAGTCATTACCGGATGTTGTGTGGGGTGATCCATATTATTAATAAACCTAGGACCCCCCTTCCCTTTGTTTTCTTTGTTTCTTTTAAATCTTTTTTTACCATTTCTTTTAAGAAAATCAACTCTTTTAGTTCCTTTTTCTTTATTTTATTTATTTGTAACCATTAAGTGAAAATCCCCTCTTATTTGAAAGCCTTACTTGCCTACATGTTATTTGTACTTAAAGTCACAACCATAGCCTGGTCGGGAACCATACTAGTGGATCTTGAGGGGTGCCTAACACCTTCTCCTCGGGATAATTTCAAGCCCTTACCTAAATCTCTAGTTTTCTAAATCAAAACCTTCTTAGTGTCCTAATGCACTTTAATCATTAGGTGACGACTCTTCAATTCAAACCCAATTTCCAAAAGGGAACGAGTTGTCCTCCCAAATGTCATAAACCCGATTTCACGAGAAAAAGGGGGCGCAACAACGTGGTGACTCTGCTAGGGATATCTTTTAGGCTTTTACCATTTCATGTTATTTATGACTTTACGCTTCTTTACATGTCTTTATTTAATGCCTTTAAATATTTATTTCCTTTTTCAACAACGAAACTGACTTGGCTCTTTGTTTCTTTCCTTTATTTCTTTTACTGCCTTCCTTTACTTCTTTCCTTTATTATCGTTTTAAATTCTGAGGAATTGTTGTAATTATTACTTTATGAATGTGCAAATACGTGAAAACTTGTTTAATTATTGCAACTGCATATCCAACATCATACTCCACTCGTGCCAAACAAAATACCATAGCAACACTTATAATGAGTGGTGGCGCTCTTCCGATATTATCACCCTTTTAATCCGCAAAGGCGTATTTGCGATAAAACCAGTCGATCAATGGTGTAGTCGACGGTTCAGTGCCTTTCCCTCTTGAGTTGTCCGCTCAAGGGTACTAGTCTAAAAACCCCATAGAAACCTTACTTTGTTTAATTGTGCATGCATCATAGTCAAACCTAGTCGAGTCAGTTATGTTGTCCGCATAATGACTCTTTAAGATAGCCTTATCCAAAGTCCACTAGGTTTCCCAAAAACCCAAACGGACACTATCACGTTTTATGCATTTATTTGGAGAACTAAATGTTTTTATGCCAATTATTGGCATTTAATAGTCGAGTCTGGTGGGGGTAAGGGCCTAACCCTTTTATCTTGAAGAAACATGAGGCACAAAGTCCCCAGATTCGGCATAGTCACAAATATCCACCCAAGGTTGCTAAGTTGGTGGAAGGATCTTCATTCCAGTGATCAGACTCTTGTCCGAAAATACCTAGGAAATCTACCTTCCCTCCTAGAGGTCCAACCCAACAACAAAATCATACAAGCTGCTACTCTGTTCTGGGATTGTGATAGGTCTGTGTTTCGCTTCGGAGAGATTGAGATGACACCCCTGCTAGAGGAAATAGGAGGATTGGTTGGTATACCATGGGAGACCGCGGGTTGGTGTCCCAATAACAATGTCGGTCGTAACGCTGTTCCATACAAATTCCATACCTTGGGATTACACAGCCGAGGCGAGAAGGAAAGGGAAAGATAAATTCGGGGAAACAATTGCGGCACAGGGTATGACAAGAACCGGCAGGGTTTATACTCCGGAGCATTTAGCCGAGTCGAGTAAGTAGGCCTCTGGTCGGACGACCATCACTAAAACCGGGCCCGATGATCTCTGTAGAAAGATACAAGCCATGGAATACTCAGTCATTGATCAGCTAAACAAAACACCGGCATAGATTTCTATCCTAGCTTTGCTGCAAAGTTCCGACGTACCTAAGAATGCCTTGTTGAAGGTGCTGAGTGAGGCATATGTACCAAGCAACATCACCAGAGGAGAAATGACAAACATGGTAGGGAAGGTATTGGAAAGTCACAAGATCACTTTTCATGAAGATAAGTTGCCACCATAAGGGTTGAGTCACAACAAAGCGTTGCACATCATTGTGCAATACGAAGATTATTTTATCACTAGGGTCCTGATTGATGGAGGGTCCAACCTCAATATTTGTCCGTTGGTAACACTTAGAACATTGGGGAAGGGGCTACATGAGATCAAGGATGGGGCCATCAACGTCAAAGCTTTTGACGGTTCCCAAAGATCCACCATTGGGGAAATCAGCCTGTTTTTACAAATGGGGACTACTTGGTTCGACCTTTATTTTCAAGTTATAGACGTGCCGGCATATTACAACTTGCTGTTGGGATGGCCATGGATTCATGCCACTGGGGTCGTAGCATCGACACTACATCAGGCAGTGAAATTTGAATGGAACCACAAAGAGGTGATCATTCACGGCGACAGTAGCAATCACATATATAATCGCCAAACCATCCCAGCGATTGGGGGAAGGAGAAGGATAGGCAGGGAAACCTATCACCACATCGAAAGAGTCAATGTCATCGACAAAGACAATTGGTGGGGTAACAAAATTGAGAGCATACTAAATTGGTGCGGATATGAACCTGTCAAGGGACTTGGCAAGAACCTCCAAGGAATCGCCAAGCCTATAAAATTGAAGAAACATGGCACCACTTTTGGTTTGGGATATGAGTATACTTGGGAGGAATTGAACAACTGGTCGCTACCATGGCGCGGTCCATACTACACACTGGAGCAGCCAATACCACATTTGGAGCAGACTTTCCAGCTGGCCGATGTTATCTATGGGTCAGAAGAAGAGGAAGCACTGACAGCAGTAAGGAATTTGTTCTTAAAAAATGATGACATGGATTGTTGTGCCATTTTCGAGGAGGGGGGGAGGAAGGCCCTTCCATACAGGCCGTAAGGCGAGGAGCATGCCTCAACAATTGGACCATCAAAACCACCAGAGCCCGGAAATCCTTGGGGTACAAGGCTGAACAAAGCATCATGCACTATCTTTTATTTTTACTAGTTGATTTTCCTTTCGCATTTTTGAATTTTCGCAATAAGATCTTCCAATGTTCAAATAGTTATGAAATTTATCAAAGCATTTGGGTTTCCTTACAAATCTTACTCTTATTATTTTCTTTCATTACTTTACTTATACAACATTACTATTACCTATCTTGATGAACCAATGGCCGTTACATGCAACGAGACAACGTAACAAACGTACATAGATTCAGAGGAAGAGGATATACCGGAAGAGATTGTTAAAGAAGTCGAGAATTTTGAAAATAGACCTAAATCCAACCTGGACGAGACCGAGATTGTTAATCTGGGAGATGCAGAAAATATCAAAGAAACTCGGATCAGCGTTCATTTGTCACCGCCTGAAAAGGAAGATTACATAGAATTTCTAAGGGAATATGAGGACATATTTGCCTGGTCATATGATGACATGACTGGTTTGAGCACATATATTGTGGCCCACAAACTGCCAACTATCCAAAATGTCCACCAGTAAAACAGAAGCTCAGAAAGTTTAAACCCGACATGAGTTTGAAACTCAAGGAAGAAGTCACTAAGCAGGTCAAAGCTAAGGTTCTCAGGGTAGTAGAATATCTAACATGGTTAGCCAATATTGTGCCGGTGCCGAAGAAGGATGGGAAGGTCAGAGTCTGTGTCAACTACCGAGATGTCAATTGGGCCAGTCCAAAGGACGACTTCCCCTTGCCGAACATACACATCCTAATCGACAATTGCGCCAAGCATGAGTTGCAATCATTTGTAGATTACTTCGATGGATATCATTAGATCTGGATGGATGAAGAAGATGCTGAGAAAATGACTTTCATTACGCCATGGGGGATGTACTGTTACAAGATGATTCCATTCAGGTTAAAGAATGCAAGGGCCACCTACATGAGGGCCATGACTACTATCTTCCATGATATGATACACAAGGAGATTGAGGTGTATGTAGATGATTTCATCATAAAGTCCAAGAAAGCCATTGACCATATGGAAGATTTGAGGAAGTTCTTCAACAGAGTGAGAAGATACAACCTAAAACTGAATCCCGCAAAATGTGCATTTGGGACTCCTTACGGAAAACTACTTGGGTTCATTATGAGTCGCCGAGGGATAGAATTGGATCCATCTAAGGTCAAAGCTATTCAAGAACTACCACCGCCAAAGAACAAGAAGGACGTAATGAGCTTCCTAGGAAGACTTAACTACATCAGTCCGTTCATAGCACAATCTACGGTCATTTGTGAGCCAATTTTTAAGATGTTGAAGAAGGACGTCGCTACCACAAGGACTGATGATTGCCAAAAAGCTTTCGATAGAATCAAGGAATACCTATCAACATCACCAGTCTTAGTTCCGCCTGAGCCGGGTAGACCTCTATTACTCTACCTTGCAGTATTTTATGGAGTGTTCGGTTGTATCCTAGGGCAGCATGATGAAACAGGGAGGAAGGAGCAGGCCATCCATTACCGCAGTAAGAAGTTCACGCCATACGAGGCTCGGTATTCTATGTTAGAGCGCACCTCTTGTGCTTTGACTTGGGTAGCTCAGAAGTTGAGGCACTATTTCTGTGCCTATACTACATATCTCATATCAAGAATGGATCCCTTGAAGTACATCTTTCAGAAGCCCATGCCCACTGGCACGCTGGCCAAGTGGCAAATCCTGTTGAGTGAATTTGACATTGTCTACATGACTCAGAAAGTAATCAAAGGACAGGCACTAGCAGATCACCTTGCTGAAAATCCCGTGGACGGAGAATACGAACCCCTGAAAATATATTTTCCTAACGAAGAGGTATCATTCATAGGAGAAGACATTGCAGAATCCTATGACGGTTGGAGAATGTTTTTCGATAGAGCAGCAAATTTCAAAGGAGTTGGCGTAGGAGCGGTCCTAGTATAAGAAACCGGTCAGCATTATCCAGTGTCTGCCAAACTTAGGTTCCCCTGCACCAACAATATGGCCGAGTATGAAGCCTGCATCTTAGGGCTCAAGATGGCCATTGACATGAACATCCAATAGTTGCTAGTAATTGGGGATTCAGACTTGCTTATACATCAGGTCCGAGAAGAACGGGCGACCAAGAACTCCAAGATACTTATTTATCTGCTTCATGTGTAGGAGTTGAGAAAGAGGTTCACAAAGATAGAATTCCAGCATGTTCCCAGGGTCCAGAATGAATTCGCCGATGCACTGGCTACCCTATCATCCATGATACAACATCCAGACAAGAATTTTATTGATCCCATTCCGGTAAAGATCTATGATCAGCCCACTTACTGTGCTCATGTAGAAGAAGAAGAAGAAGACAGAAAGCCTTGGTTTTATGATATCAAGGAATCCATGGCAAAAGGAGAATAGCCAGAGCTCGCAAACGCTATTCAGAAGCGCACGCTTTGGAGGTTATCCAACAATTTCTTTTACAGCGGAGGAATCCTATATAGGAGGACTCTTGATTTGGGATTATTAAGGTATGTCGACGCAAAGAAAGCATCCAGGCTATTAGAGGAAATACATGCAGGGACCTGCGGTCCACATATGAACTTCTTTGTTTTAGCAAAAAAAATACTCTGAGCTGGTTACTTTTGGATGACTATGGAAACAGACTACATCCAGTATGTCCGAAAGTGCCACCATTGCCAGATACATACAGACATGATAAAGGCGCCTCCAAATGAGCTTAATGCAACAAGCTTGTTGTGGCCGTTCGCCGCCTGGGGAATGGATGTTATAGGACCAATCGAACCCGATGTATCAAACGGGCACAGGTTTATCCTAGTAGCAATTGATTATTTCACCAAATGGGTTGAAGCAGCATCTTACAGGGCAGTGACTAAGAAAGTCATGGGGGATTTCGTCTGTGACTGTATCATGTGTCGATTTGAAATTCTAGAGTCAATCATTACTGATAATGGCTCCAACCTCAACAGTGATTTGATGAAATCCATGTGTGAAACCTTCAAGATCAAACACAAGAATTCTATAGCCTACAGACCTTAGATGAACGAAGCTATAGAGGTCGCCAACAAGAAGATACTAAGAAAAATGATAGAGAAACATAAGCAGTGGCACGAGAAGCTATCATTTGCTTTATTGGGATACCGCACCACAGTCCGCACATCAATAGGGGCAACCCCCTACATGCTAGCATATGGTACAGAAGTGGTCATTCCCGCCGAAGTGGAAGTCCCTTCCTTGAGGATCATACAGGAAGCAGAACTCGACAATGCAGAGTGGGTGAAAAGTCATTACGAGCAGCTGAATCTTATAGATGGAAAAAGAATGAATGCAGTTTCAGCTTTATCAAAACAGAATGTCCAAATCCTTCAACAAAAGAGTCAAACCGAGACAGTTCACACCGAGGTATCTGGTATTAAAGAAAATCTTTCCACATCAAGATGAAGCCAAAGGAAAATTCTCTCCCAACTGGCAGGGTCCGTACAAGGTTCACTGTGTTCTAACAGGAGGAGCCCTCATACTTGCAAAAATGGACAGAGAAGTTTGTCCAAAGCCGATCAATTCAGACGCAGTCAAGCGATACTATATGTAATCTTTATGCTTTCCTAATATGATGTAATTTGAACTATGCCTAACCTGATTCCCGTTTAAGAGGGGATACGTAGGCAGCCCTATGGGTTCGGTCATAATCCAATAAAATTTCTATTTCCCCGCTATTGGAAACTGGGGTAGAATTTTGAGGAGGACCCTCAAAATTCTGAAGTCGATTCCAGCCATTTATCATTAACAGCCGTCAGAAGCAGCAACCCAGTAAACTGGGACAGAATTTTGAGGAGGACCCTCAAAATCCGGAGCAAGCGAAGTTGCAATATCTTGAACCACGTCGAAGTCGTCGGTTCATCTAAAGAAAATTATTCTTAATTATGCACTTATGTTATGCTTTTACTAAATCATGCATGTTTAGTACTAAAATTGCCTTGTTTAGAAACACTGCCCCAATGATACGTACAGTACCACATGATCAAAACCAAGCAGGTCAAGCAAAGCCAGCAGGGATATGAACTAACCTTTCCCCCTTTACAAACTCACAATTTTTCTTTGGATGCAGGCATTTGAGTTGTAAAATCATCAAAAATACTATACGCTCACTCACAAAGTTCAGGAATACAACTCTCTAAACCGTTGCACTTGCTCGCAACTGCTATCCGCACAACAGTGTCCCCAGTATGCACAATAGCCCCAGCAATCACGAGACCGCAATCCGCTATCACCTAAGAAAACTCTATTGCCATTTGCCATTTTTACTTCCTGCATAAGGCTACCATTCTGCCTTCTGAGATTAAGATCTGTCTCCATCTACATTCTCTGCATTGCATAAGGCTACCATTCTGCCTTTCGAGGTTAAGCTCTACCTACATCTGCATTCTCTGCATTGCATAAGGCTATCATTTTGCCTTCCGAGGTTAAGCTCTACCTTCATCTGCATTCTCTGCATTGCATAAGGCTACCATTCTTCCTTCCTAAGCTCTACCTCCATATGCATTCTCTGCATTGCATAAGGCTACCATTCTGCCTTCCGAGATTAAGCTCTGTCTCCATCTGCATTCTCTGCATTGCATAAGGCTACCATTCTGCATTCTGAGGTTAAGCTCTCCTATTTGCATTCTCTGCATTGCATAAGGCTACCATTTTGCCTTTCAAGATTAAGCTCTACCTGCATCTGCATTCTCTACATTCCATAAGGCTACCATTCTGCCTTCCAAGGTTAGTCTCTACCTCTATCTTGCATGGCTGAAAGATCGCCACTTCGTTTACATCTTGCATGGCTGAAAGATCGCCACTTCATTTACATCTTGCATCGGCTGAAAGATCGCCACTTTATTTACATTTTGCATTGGCTGAAAGATCGCTACTTCATTTACATCTTGCATGGTTGAAAGATTGCCACTTCATTTACATTTTGCATTGGCTGAAAGATCGCCACCTTATTTACATTTGCACTGGCTGAAAGATCGCCACATACCGCATCTCATAGGCTGAAAGATTGCCAAATCCTCCAAAGGTGTCATTTTTCGGAGGAACCATTTTCATAGCCCGAGAACGCCATGCCATGGCTTGAGGACCCCTTTTATCTTTTGCATATCATTACCTGACCCACGACCTTTATAAAATAACCCACCTGGGCCCCCTTTAAATCCTATTCATTGATCTAACAGATCAACGACTCATGTTCTCCCTTTCCTTTTTAATTTACCAACACCCACCAACCCTAAATCATTTTCACCTAACCAGCCGCCTCTAAACTCTCTCAAACTCTCTCGAACATTCTCAAACCCTAACTGCCTCGTACCACCACTTCTACCTTGAAACCGACCGGAATCCATGGCTTCTTAACTGTGGAAGTCTCATACCCACCTCCTCTTGCTCCCACGCACCTGATACCTGAAGATTCGAGGCTTGACCTCGAAGGTTTGCACCCAGACCTCTGCCAACTTGAGGTTCCACAGTCATCGCCGGCCTTGCTCCGACCTACCATGGTGGTTTGAGCCTGATTTTGACCTCTTCGACTCAGATCGATGATCTTTCAAAACCTATCTCACTTCTAGGGTTATTCTGAAACCCTAACCCTTCGAGGTTTTCTCCGATTTCTTTAGATCCGTTGTGTATCTGTGCTCTCCTTGAGTTTTCAAACGATTTCCCTAACTTTTCTTTCAAAAATTACTTTCAAAACCGCTTCGTTTCCTATCTAGGGTTTTCTGAAAACGTTTAAGTGTTTCTTTGACTTTCTCTCCTTTTTCTTTTGTGTGTATTTGCCTCTACTGTGTTCTTATGTTTTTCTTCTACCATGTATGTTCTTCTACTATGTTTTCTATACCCCGTTCTTGTATGTTCTTCTACTGTATTTTCTATACTATGTTCTCGTATGATCTTCTACTATGCTCTAGTATTTTCTTCTATCATGTTCTATTATGTTCTGCCTACAATATTTTTCTACTGTATTCTTAAGTGTTTTTACTATTTTTTCTTACTGAGCCCTGTTTAAGCTTCTTTTAGAAAACCTCTTAAGCATGCTTCTTTTACTGTTCTTATCAGTATTTTCCATTATGTTCTTTGAATCCTTCTTCTGTGTTTGCATGTTACTTTGCTATCATGTTTTCTTATGAGTTTCTGTTGATGAAAGAAGCATGCAAGAGGTTTTAGTTCTGAAACCTCTGAGCCTATTTCGACTACTTGCCTTCTCATCTCTATACTTGATTCAAGGTGGAAACCCTAGAATTTGGGGGTTCCGCCAAGTTTGATTTTACGATTTGCCTGAACTAGGGGTCTTATTTCAAAACCCCTAACTCTTTCAGACCAATTCCTTGTTTTCATATGATTCTGACCTTTTTACTAAACCCTTCTACTCTGGATTTTTCTACTAATGTTACAGTGACATGACAATCTTCTCTTTCATGCTTAACATGTCTGTATGCTCCTTATATATGATAGACTTCCCTTTAAAGTGGATTTTAAATTTGTGACTATTTCATACTTCCCTCTGAATATGGTCTGATTGATTCCCTTTCCGTTGTTTGTTGATTTCCCTTAAGTTAAAAACCTTTCCTATCTTTTTGACTCGGATTCATTCATACAAAATCTCTTACTGTTGATTTACTGGCTGTCAATTGATTTCCTTACCTTATTTATACAAACCATGTATTTCAAAAACCTTGTCCTTAAATAACTTTTATGTATTCACCCCTAATTGCCTACTTTGCACAAAGTGTTTGATTAATTTCTTTCCTTAATTGTTTTATACCTGTTTGAATCTGAATCCCTTAACTAAAGGGAGTCTTGTGTAATTGATTGACAATCAGCTCTTCAATTATTTCTTACCTTATTTCTACTTGGTTTTTACACTATAAAATGGCACGACCTTTCTACTTCAGAGGACACAATTCCCAATCGCTTCTGAACCCTTACTCACAAAATAGAACTCTCTCTTCTTGTCTGAACTGATGTTTTTACCAGACTACTACATTTTTCTCTACTTGTTTCTTTGAAATAGGTATGTCCTAATTTTAAATTTCAGCATCACTACAATAAGTTTACTTATAGCTTTCTACATCTATGTCTACTTTACTACTTCTGCAGAGTTAAATACTTAAACTAGCATGTTGATTCCCTTTTGCTTGTTTCTGCTATGAATCCCTATTCCCTATTTCCCTTTATGTGCTTTGAGTAATAGTTTAAAACATGGTAATATACAATTTATTGTCTATGGATTGAACTTGATCCCTTAGGGGATCCTAACCTCTAAACAATGTGTTCCAGTAGGCTTATGGGTGTTCCAACATCTCCCATTGTTGGGTTATGCCCACTAGCCTGCTTTTTACCTCTTGCAACTCCCCATTCCCTATATCCCTATATGTGTTGTTTCCCTTTCCCTTTCCCCCTTTCAGAATTCTGCAATTACACTCTCTCTTAGTTCCTAAGTTCTGCCCCCCTCTTGTGATCCTTGCCTTGGGACCTTGAGTTCCCTTTGAACTTGGACACCTGAGGGTTGTCCCTTCCACATTGAACTTTGGCTTAATATGGTGAAACTCTTAGGAAACTCTTACACACCCAAGTGGGAGAAAGGCTTTAAGACATGATCTTTCGAATTGGTTTACTTCATACTTCAGACAGGAAGTCTGAATCAAGCTCTCCTTAGTTGTAATTTTCAATTTCTGATGTATTTTTCTTTATTTTATTTGGACTGTAATAACTTGTAATAACTTTTGGGGACGGTTAGTGAAAAGGGAAGGGCAACCATGCATGTAAAAAAGGGTATATAACTTGCCTATAAGATTCTTGCATTTTCCATATAGCTAACATGCCTATAAGATTTCTGCATTTTTCATATAGCTGCCATGCCTATTAGTTTTCTGCATTCTCATTTAGTCGCCATGTCTATAAGATTTTCTGCATTCTCATTTAGTTACCACGTCTATAGGAACTTAAGCATTCTCATTTAGATATCATGACTATAGGGACCCTACACTTTCATGTAGATATCGAGACTTCTGCATATGCATGTAGAGAACATTTCTATAGGTTCTGAAAATCAACTACAATTAGATGTCATGCCTATAGGGTTTCTGCATTATTATTATGTCGAAAAGGGTTTTTTTTTAAAATCAGCAATTCATAGAAAACATGCCTATAGGAACTATCAACCAAGTCTGAAACGTTTCACTCACTTATAAGTCTAAAACCAGTAACAATAATGTCTAATGTCTACAGAATTTATGATCTTTTGTCAAAACTCGTCTTTTCTGAATAATTGACAACCTTTTCTAAAATCAGTGTACTTCATCTTTTCTGAAATCAGTAGATATCATGCCGATAGGTTTTCGTCTAACACTTAGGCAAGCCATAGGACAGTTTATAAACTGAATCAGATTTTATTAACTACAACCAGCAGGCAGGCCTAATTCGGGCTTCTTATCTGAAATATGTAATAAATCAGTCTGCCCCAACTTTTAAGTTTAATCACACCCTAATCAGTACGTGTAAGACATGCTAAACTATATGCTTTTCTTTGATTTAAGGAGGTCTGTTTGAGCCTTATTTGTTCATGTGCTTCCCATACTTGCTATATATATATATATATATATATTTGTTTGTCGCCTTAATATTTTTACCTTTGAAACCACAAATAAGCCCAACTTCTCCTCCCTTTTAGGAATAGTAGTCCCAAGTACCTCCGGGGCTGATAGGATTGGGGCGGGTAATAGCATGCAATAAGTAAACGAGACCTATCAGCGCTTTAATACCTTAACGGGGTGGGAAGGGTAGATATGGATATGATGACCACGCGATAGCATCACGTGTAGCCCCTCACTGAGGAGTGATTACCAGATGTTGTGTGGAGTGATCCATATTATTAATAAACCTAGGACCCCCCTTCCCTTTGTTTTCTTTGTTTCTTTTGAATCTTTTTTTACCATTTCTTTTAAGAAAATCAACTCTTTTAGTTCATTTTTCTTACTTCTGTTTATTTGTAACCATTACGTAAAAATCCCCTCTTATTTGAAAGCCTTACTTGCCTACATGTTATTTGTACTTAAAGTCACAACCATAGCCTGGCCGGGAACCACACTAGTGGATCCTGAGGGGTGCCTAACACCTTCTCCTCGGGCTAATTTCAAGCCCTTACCCAAAATTCTGGTTTTCTAAATCAAACCCTTCTTAGTGTCCTAATGCACTTTAATCATTAGGTGGCAACTCTTCAATTCAAACCCAATTCCCAAAAGATAACGAGTTGTCCTCCCAAATGTCATAAACCCGATTTCTCGAGAAAAAGGGGGCGCGATAGTGAGCAAATGAGATTATTTATGTCCTATAGGCATCAAAATGCATCAAAGCAGAGCATGTTGAGCACATTAAACACTCATATCCTATAGGCAGGATTTCTACCCTTTCATGCAGATATTAGAATAGACTCATTTTTCTAATTTTACTAATACCCCAATTGTTATTATAGAATTATTATAGGCCTAGTAATGAAATAAATTACAAAATAATAGAAATAACTACAGTGGGCCTAAGATAGGCGTAAAGTATACCCAACCCAGTCTGGCCTTCAATTTCATATCCAACAGGCTTCACCACAGCCCAGAAGTCATAGCCAATCAAACCCAAAAAAATAATCTTCTTTGTAAGCAGGTGATTTTTGCCCTACATAAATTACTCCCACAAATTAACAACAAAATAATTTCTTTCATTATTTGCAAATTTTGTAGATTTTCGTTGCATTTTTTGTTATTGTTTGCATTTGTCTGCGCATGTTTAATTTTGTTAAATTATGAAAAATACAAAAACATGTTGCATTTGCATTTAGGAGTTAATTTTGCATTTTTAAATCAAGTAGTAATTAACTTGCCTTACATAAATGAAAAATCACAAAAAAAAAATTGGTTTATTTTGCATTGTTCAATTTTTAGATTAAAATTTCGTTGGTTTTTCTTTAATTTGGTATTTAATTAGTTGTAATAATTATTAGGGTTAATTAATTTAGTTTTCTAGGATAATTTGGTTTAGGAATTAAGTTGGGTTTTGTTTCATTTTCATTATTTGAAAAAGAAAAGAATTTTTGAAAATAAGAATGGAAAAGGAAAAGAAGGATGAAAGTTAAGAATTCAGTTTTTTGGGCCAATTTCACCTAAATTTGTTTAGGCCCAAGTTATTTTTCCCCTAGTCCTGGCCATTCCAAGTCCAAACCCGCCAACCCAGGCGTAGACGCGCTCCCAATTACCCGGTCCACCCCCTTACAATCCAAACGACCCCGTTTTGTGTTGAGTAGATCTCAACTGTTAACTTTCCTTGATCCAACGATCGCGAAGTGGGGGGGTCGATAGTATTTATATGTCCGAACCTCTAAACCCCCCCCCCCTCCCAATCGTCTCTCTCACACCCCCACTCTATCTTCAGATACTAGAACCCTAATCCGCCGCCACCATTCCCCCACCGCCTTAGGGTGGCGGCGCCACCACCAAACCACCCCAAAATAACACCCCAGAATCTCCTCACTCTCCCTTTTCAAAATCATCACTCCGTTTCCTTCGAATATGGCTAGATCTTCTCGAATTTTAAATCTAGGGTTCGAGCCCCAGAAGTCAAAGCCAACTTCATTCATGCAAGGATATTCCTCCAAGTCTTCTTAGTGTTCAGGGTCGATTTGGTCACAAAATAACGTTGTTCTCTTGTTCTCTTGTTCGGGCCTGGTTTGGTGAGTTTGCTCTTTTCCTTTTATTCATTCTGGTGTTCCTTCAGTTTTCTTTCCTCTTCATTTCTTCTCTTTCTCTCTAGTTAATTAAATTGAAATGCGAACAAGTTTTAGCTAAATTAAGTACTGTCCGTTTGGTTCCTTTTTAGTTCTTCCTTTCCAAGTTTTGTTCTATGATTTTTTTGCTTGGTCTGTCTAATTCTTTTGTTAACAGTGAGTAATTTCTGATTTCGCTTTGTTTGTTTAGCCATTTAGTCTTTTAGTTTAGATTTTAAATTTTTTGAAGTTGTTTAATCACTTTCCTACTATTTGTCATAATTTGCTAAATATTGGTTTGATTCGTTTTGTCGTTTGGGCTTTGAATTAATTTCAGAATTCATTCCTAGGAATTCGAATCGATTTTCTGAGTCCAAGCCTAGTTTAACCATTGGGTCATTTGACCCATGACCCATTTGAGGTTCTGAAGGGTAATTAACAAGGTTTGTGGGGGGTAGTTTAGGATGTCTAGTAAAAAGAATCTTATGTAACAACCTAAGGAAATTTCTAGGAAGTTAGGTGTTGGGACTAATGTGGATGTTTGTTTTTTAAATTATGGACCCCTAAGCAAAAATGGAAACATAAAAAGGTGCAAAGTGTAAAATCTGATACCTTTAAGCTGCCATAATGCCTTGCCTATAAAGGCATCATGACATGATATTCAAGTCAGAGGAAAAGAGAAGAAAATATCCTAAAAACGAAAACGGCTAGTTTTTGAAGAATTCTGAAATAATCTCAAATCCTCTTCAGTTTCTTTGGGAAAACTATTGAAATTCTGCTGGGTTTTGTTCTTCTCATCTTCAGACTTTAGCTCAAATCAACTAAAATCTTATAGTTTCTCATTCTGGGGTTGAAATGGATTGAGTTTGGGTTTCGAAAAGTTATGGTTCAAGTTTTGTTGTTGGTTTACTGTTCCATTGAACTTCTTGAGCTGATTTCACTGTTTGATTGGTCGAATCTGGGATAGCTGCTACTGTTTACTTCTGATCCCTCATTTTCTATTTTTTTTTCTTTCGAGGTACACTTTTCTGAATCCCACATTATGTGAAGTTCTGATTCGAAGTGTGAAATAAAACTCGAAATGCTAAGCATGGCTTCAATGTTTTGAATCCTTAGTTTAGTTTCATCTTTCCTAGATTACATGATTCTAAGTCTTTTTTATGTACTGTATGTTTATTATGAGAACTGAGTTGGTTTGTATTTGATATGAGTTTTTTTTTAGCAAAGCACTCATAGCTAAATGTTGGATTTAGAGTTCTTGTTATGGCTTTTAAGGCTGAACTGAAAGGAAACTTAATGGAGATGTGTGAAATGAATTATTATTTAGGTTCTGTGTTGAGCATGTTAGCCTAAAGTATGTCGTGTTGGATCTCATCGCTTTGCAAGTTAACTGTTAATTTCAAGTCATGGAGAATGTGGATTTAAGGTGAGGGAAATGGGATGTAGAGAAACATATGTTAATATATGCATGATGAATATGAAAATCGTGTTAGTATGCAGATTATTGAGTAAATTGCTTGTGTATAAGGAAATGTAATAGCTTGGATAGTTCAATTGAATGATGCTTAGTGTAGGTGTTTGTTTGTTTCGAACAATTAATTATACATTTGTTTATAATGCTGAAATCCAGTAACTTATTTGCGTGTTGATTTCATAATGGCCATTTGGAGCCTAGTTTCTATGCTTGAATTGGTTTGGGCTCCACAGGGGTTCGATCTCTAATCAGCGTATGCTAATGCCCATTCTCTTGTTAAATTTGGGCTCTATTTGGGCCCAGAGCATCGAAAGCATTAGAAAAATAGGAAATGGCAGGCCTTGCCACATGAGTACTTTCTCGCTGATGGTCGTTGTTAGCCCAACTCTTTCTAATAACTGGCCCAATTCCCCATCGTTACAAATTGGTTAAGTCTAGTTTCGTAAAATTGATTCGAAAATTTCGTATGTCCTCTAATCAATTAGCCAAACCCCTTTAACAATTGAGGTGAGCCATATTATATAATACAAATAGCTTATGGCCCTCTAATTTAGTTTGAGCTACCTTAAATTAGATATTAATTTCGTATGATTTAGATATAAAATAACAAATATTCGTAGTTTGCTTTAGGCCCATTTAATATACCATCGCGGTTGTGGACACATTCGCTTGACATGATTGCGATTTCTAAAACAAAATCGGAGTAAGCATTCGTGAAACTTCGGTCAAACAATCTTAATAATAATAAAGCATTGTTAATTGTGGAAACGTTCGCGTGACATAATTTTTGACGCACCAAACAAATGGGTACACGTATGCGTGACCTGTTTAAAGATAATTTCTTAATTAAAAAAGGCAAAACCACATAGGTTCTAAAATCAGTAATTAAATAATTTAATAAGCCAAGTATGATCAAAGCGATTGTGCTAGAACCACGGAACTCGGGAGTGCCTAGCACCTTCTCCCGGGTTAACAGAATTCCTTACCCGGATTTCTGTGTTCGTAGACCGTAATTGGAGTCAATTTCCTCGATTCGGGATTTTAAACCGGTGACTTGGGATACCATAAATTATCCCAAGTGGCGACTATAATTCTAATCCCGTTTCGATTGTCACTTTAATTGGAAAGAACTCCCTTATACCCTTCCGGGTGTAGGAAAAAGGAGGTGTGACAGCTCTGGCAACTCTGCTGGGGAATCGAACCCAGAATCTTTGGTTCAGGGTTCAAGAATTCGAGCTTTTTTTTATGATTTTTACTTAGCTTTATTTATTGTTAATATTACTGTATTCTGTGAACCTTTTTGTGCTAAATGCTATCTGTTTACCGCTTTAATATTTTTTTAATTGTAAATAATTGTCTTCTTACTCCACCCCTCTGAGTCTTCTGGAAATGGTGCATACGTTCGCGTAGCCCGCTTTTTCTGTAGAAATTATACCAAATAGAATGAGGTTGGGCAAGCGACAAGGCCGGGTAGACTTCAATGCTCCTGGTACGTCGCCCTCTCTTCGGCCCCAGTTGTCTGCTCGGGTACCCCAAGTCTAGACCAAAACCCCAGGATTTAAACCTATAAAAATACAGCTTCATGCCGGATCCCTAGCAGGAACGTTTGTTTGCATCATATGCATTTGACTTATGGGTTGGGTCCGTCTAGGAGAGGTGTGCCCGAAATAACAGACCATCCTGATGTATTCTGTGTGCTATTTGAACATTTATGTGTTTCGGCTTGCATGCTGGCCGGCTAGGGAAAAATCCTCACTACAAAGGAAGATCATACACTTGTCCCGTTGGTGCTGGCGGATATTTATCGAGCATTGACATTATGCAAAGCCGGGGCTCAATTCTTTGAAGGTTGCAATGTCCTTATACAAATGGCGAGCATCTTCGCCATCACCCCAGATTCATGAGTTATGGTTCTAGCCCGGGTAACTTCATCGCCAGTTACAAGGAGAGGGTAAAGGATTACAACGTGCCAGAAGGGTTTGAAGCATGGGTATCCCACTTGAAAGCTCTCAAATGAGGTCAGGTCGAGTGGACTATCGGATGGATCTTGAGGACAGAACCCATATACATGACTACTACCAAGGGCTACCTAAGGTTAATAGGTGTGAAGAGTATCCAGCCATATGCGCCGCAGAGGGTCTTGAGGCAATTGAGAAGATATCAAATTGTGCCCGAAGATGAAGATCTAAGCACTCAAGTCATAGAGCTACATCCAAAAGCTACATTGCCCGAGGCCTTAGTTCAGCAGGATTGGGATAACTGCCGGTATCTGAAAAATGGCACTTAGGTACCAGATGTGGCAAAGGGGGAAGTAGATCCAAACTATGCTGCTTGGTTTGAGAAAAGGTCTTACGTAAACAACGAGCCAGAGCCCGAGCCCAAGAGGCCTGCCAAAAGACCTCATATTCAAGCTTTTAACAACAAAATCCAAGAAAGGTTGGCATGGGGGAAAAAGAAAAGACATATCAAGCCAAGATTCATGCCTTAAAAGAAAAGCTGAGAAACATGGAATTCGACAATGATCTCCAAGCACAAGAAGCCGAAGGCGAAAAGAAAAGGTTAGCCAAAGAAAATGAGGCCCTTCGAGCCCAGATTCGGGAAATGAAAATAGCTGCCGAAAATCCCACCAGAAGTGCAAAAGATGAAAATATTATAAAGAACCGTAGGCAGAAGATAAGTGAGTATGGTTTCGATTTGAACAAGGAAGAGGGCGAATTAGCAAGGGCTCGAACAAAGTTGGCTAAAAATGCGGAGGAACGAGAGCGCTTGGTTAAACAGTTAAAAGAGAAATATGACAATGAGGTTGTGGGGTTGAATAAAAGGGTCACCATCTTTCAGAACAAAATGACCAAGCAGGCAAAAGACTTTAAGGCAGAAAAGGAACACTGTTACGCAGCGATGGCACAGTTAGAAAGAGATCTACAACAATTTCAAGAACAGAACCATATATCTGAACAAACTTTGAAGTTAGGGCCCAACAAATTGGGCGTTTTTTGTAAGAAAAGGGCGTCTTAAAAGAAAGGGTCAGAAGGATCGCCGACTACATCACAATGAAATGCAGTAAGTGTGAGGACATGACTAGATCCATGTTCTTTGCCACTGCGATGACCTTTGTCCGCCAGATAATGGAATATCTCTACTACCTCCAAGGGGATTTAGCGCGTAGGCCCATAGCGAGACCGAATGACGTCCCACGGGCCCCAGGAGCATTTGAGGCATTGATGTATTCATGATTTTTACTCGAGTCTGTATTTTCTTGTCGGTGGAGTCTGTTAGTTTGTTTTCGAGTCTGTGTTTTCATCTTGATGTTGGAGTCTGTTAGTTTCTTTTTCGAGTCTGTTAGTTTTTGAGTCGTTATAATCAAAGAAATTTTTTTTATGAAAAATTTGAAAATCCTAAAATGTTTTATTATTTATTTTTACACTTATCCCCCAGAACTACGCTTGGTTTGATTCATGCGGGGTCATGATATGTAGGTAATCTCCATAGGATTCGACCGTAACCAAATGAAAAAAAGGGAAAAGAAAAAGAGAGGAAAAATAAGAGAGAAAAGAAAAGGAAAAGAGAAAGAAAATAAGAAACCGTGAGAAGGAAACAATGGCAAAACAAGAAAGAGACATGAGAGAATAAAAACAAAGAGAGATCAAGCAAAGAAAGGCAAGAATGAAAAAGAGAAAAAAATAGAGAAAAAGAGAAGTTGGAAATGGAAATAAGGAAAAGTCGGGATGACGAAAGCAACCGATCATCTACCTTTGACAAAACATGAGAAAAAGCACAATGAATGTTTCAGAGAGTATGGTTTTCATTGGAGAGAGCAAGCAGCGAGGGTTGACCCTCTAATGAAAGAAAGTGAAATAGTGGATTATTTTCTGCATGCTTTAGAGCCTACTTATTACGGACATCTGGTATCGGCTATAGGCAAGTCCTTCAATGAAGTGGTAATAATGGGTGGTATGGTAGAAGAAGGGCTCAAGACAAACAAAATCATGAGCTATTCGGCGATCAAGGCAACCACCCAGGCCATTCAAAGTGGAACTGGGGGAGTAATTGGAAAGAAGAAGAAAGAGGATGTCGCAACAGTTGAATCAGGAGTTTGGGTCAGGCCCAGGGGTTCGTCTCACCACTATCATCAACCACATCCCCACCACCAAACCTACCCTCATACCCCGTATAATCCACCCCAACACTACTACCCACCACTAGACCCCCATTTTTCTGTCCACCATGCCCAAGCATACAACCAACCTCTTGCCCACGCACAATGGCGTGCGCCAGTCCCATAAAATATATATCCAGCTCCACAAAATGCCTATCTACCCCCACGAGCCTACCAAAACCCTCCTGGATCAGGTTTCCGGCCCAATCAAGCATTTAAGAACGAGAGGTTGTAGAAGAGGAAAACCTTCACTCAATTGGGAGAGTCCTATACTAGTTTGTTCCATAGGCTGAGGTAATTGGATATGCTGAGGCCGATCGAGCCAAAACTGCCAAATCCTCCCCCGAGGAATCTTGATCACTCTGTGAGTTGCAAATATTGTTCAGTACTCCAGGGCACGACACAGAGAAATGCTGTTAATTGAAAACAAATATTCAAGAGCTCATTGATACTAATCGGATTGAGGTCCAAGCTTCGACGGCGCCCAATATCAACCAGAATCCGTTGTTGACCCATCATTAGACAAATATGATCGAGATATTGCATAGGGGAAGGGAGCCTAAGAAGCCTTCACAGACCGTCATGATGATTCGGTCCAGTGAAGTCAGGCCAGTTGAAGAGCCAACAAGTGAGAAATCAGTTATCAGGTTGAGCGGGGCAAATAGTGAACCATCTGCAGTAGTCAAGAAGGGGACCCAATGTGCCAGTAAAACAAGAAAGAGCAAAAATGGTTATGTCGGGAGTGGCGAACAAGCCTATTGTAATTGTGGAGGGTGCCCGCACAAATCCTGTCACTATCAAGCTGGTAACTCAATTATCAATAGTCAACAACAAGGCGGTCCCTTGGAATTATGAACGAGTGGTAGTGACTTACAAGGGGAAAGAGGTTAAAGAAGAAGTTTGTGAGACCCATGGTTTGACGCGATCGAGGAGATGCTTTTCCCCCAAATAGTTGAGAAAAGCTATGATCTCCAAAGATAAACCGATGCTAGTGAAGAAAGCTATGATCGAGGAAGAAGCAGAGGAATTCTTGAGAAAGATGAAGGTGCAGGACTATTCCATTGTGGAGTAGTTGAGGAAGACATCGGCTCAGATTTCATTATTGTCATTATAGATCCATTCATACGAGCATCGTCGGGCTTTGATGAAGATCCTGAATGAGGCCTACGTTCCTGACAGAATCTCAGTAAACCACTTGGAAAAGATAGCTAACAAGATATTTGAGGTAAACAGAGTCACTTTTTCAGATGATGAGTTGCCCGTGAAGGGTACTGAGCACAATAGAGCCCTCTGTCTTACGGTGAAGTACGAATATTCTGTGGTTACACGGGTACTGGTCGACAATGGTTCTAGTGCGAACATTTTCCCTCTCTCCACTCTGAACAAGTTGAAGGTGGGTGATGAAAGAATTCACAAGAATAGTATCTACGTTCGGGGATTTGACGGTGGAGGGAAAGATTCAGTTGGGGACATAATGCTTGAGCTTACAATAGGGCTAGTTGAATTTACCATGGAGTTCCAGGTACTCGATGTGACTGTTTCTTACAATCTGTTGTTAGGTCGACCCTGGATCCATGTTGCCAAAGCAGTCCCGACTACTCTGCATCAAATGGTCAAGTTTGAATGGGATAGATAGGAAATTGTTGTGCACGGTGAAGATAATCGGTGTGCTCGTAGTGATGCCATTGTGTCGTTCATTGAGTTTGTAGACGACAAGGGGCCATGGGTTTATCAGGTTTTTGACATGGTATCGGTAGATAAAATTCCAGAAGGGAAGTGTGTTCCAACTCCGAGGGTAGCTGCTGCATCAGTCATGGTAGCCGTTGAAATATTGAAAAATAGATTTGTACCGGGCAAGGGTTTGGGTGCATATCTGCAAGGTATCGTACAACTGGTATCTCTCTCCAAAAACTTGGATACGTTTGGTTTGGGGTTCAAGCCTACAGTTGCAGACATAAAAAGAGCCAGAAAGTTGAAACAGAAGGCATGGGTCCTCCCAAAGCCCATCCCACGTCTCTCCAGATCATTTGTTAGGCCTGACACCAAGAAACTCCCAGCAACAACAGTTCCTAGTTCTGTGGTTGGTCCTAATAAGGAGTTGCTTGAAAGGTTTGATAAATTATTCAACGAGGTCAACATGGTGGAAGCTGGAGAGGGTTCTAACATGGCGGATGTGCAATTTTTTGGGCCCAGTGCAAAGATTAACAATTGGGAAGCTACTCCTCTCCCCACCGGGAAGGAGTTTTGGTAGTTTGCTTTGATTTTCTTTTAGTTTATCTGGATTATTCCAGGGTTGTAATTCAAATTCTATGTTCCGTCCGTTTGGATGTATAAACCTTGTTTTCTTTTAATTTCAATGAAATACAATTTCGTTTTCTTTTCTTCATTCCTGACAGTTTATTTTTGTTTTCTTTTCTTCCTTGTATAGTTCTTTTTATGCTGGTTTCAATAACATGACGCATGAGGAATCTTCGGCCCAGTCTTAAAAGCCAATCTAATTCTAAAATAGTAATTCAAGAAATAGAGTGTAACAATGAATCAGAATACGAAGAAAAGCAATCAATTTAGGGGACCCAGATAATATCAGAGAAACTAAGATAAGTGTCCATCTTGAACCTCAAGTCAGGGAGGAGATAATTAAAGCATTACTTGAGTACAAAGACGTCTTCGCATGGTCATATGACGACATGCCAGGTTTAAGCACTGAGTTGGTGGTTCACAAATTGCCTACTGACCCGGCATTCCCTCATGTCAAGTAGAAGCTGAGGAAATTTAAGACTGATATGAGTGTGAAGATCAAAGAAGAGGTCACCAAGCAGTTTGACGCAAAAGTCATTCGGGTCACTCGGTATACCACTTGGTTAGCCAATGTAGTACTTGTGCCAAATAAGGATGGCAAGACTAGGGTGTGTGTTGATTAGCATGATCTCAACAAGGCGAGCCCCAAGGACAACTTTCCACTGCCAAATATCCACATTTTGATTGACAATTGCGCCAAACATGAGATTGGGTCCTTTGTGGATTGCTATGCGGGCTATCATCAGATCCTAATGGATGAGGAAGATACGGAGAAGACAACATTCATCACGCCATGGGGAACATACTGCTACGGGTTTATACCTTTCGGTTTGAAAAATGCTGGGTCAACTTACATGAGGGCAATGACAACCATATTCCACGACATAATACATATGGAGATCGAGGTTTATGTGGATGATGTGATCGTAAAATCCAAAAATCAGTCTGACCACGTCAAAGATCTGAGGAAGTTCTTCCAAAGGCTTCGCAGGTACAATCTTAAGCTCAATCCTGCAAAATGCGCATTCGGTGTGCCATCTGGAAAATTGTTGGGATTCATAGTCAGCCGCCAAGGTATTGAATTGGACTTGTCAAAGATTAAATCTATCCAAGAATTTCCACCTCCAAGGAACAAGAATGAAATGATGAGTCTATTAGGGAGGTCGAATTACATCTGCAGGTTTATTGCTCAGCTTACGACAACCTGTGAGCCTATCTTCAAACTGTTGAAGAAAGATGTTGCGGTCAAGTGGACAGATGAGTGTCAAAAAGCATTTGATAGGATAAAGGGGTATTTCTCAAACCCACCGTGTTGGTGTCGCCAGAACCAGAAAGGCCTTTGATTCTATATTTGACGATCCTGGACAATTCATTTGGTTGTGTGTTGGGTCAGCATGATATCACCAACGGGAAGGAGTAGGCCATTTATTATCTCAGCAAGAAGTTCACATCTTATGAGGTTAAGTACACTCACCTGGAATAGACATGTTGCGCCCTAACTTGGGTAGCACAGAAGTTGAAGCACTATTTGTCATATTACAATACTTACCTCATCTCTCATTTGGATCCATTAAAGTATATTTTTCAGAATCCTATGCTCACAGGGATGCTCGCAAACTAGCAGATTTTGCTCATGGAATTTGACATCGTCTATGTGACCAGGACTGCGATGAAAGCCCAAGCATTGGCCGACCATTTGGCTGAGAACCCAGTGGATGAAGAATATGAGCCTTTGAAGACTTACTTCCCTGATGAAGAGGTAATGCACCTTGATGAGTTGGAACAAGTTGGAGAGCCAGGTTGGAAACGTTTCTTTGATGGAGCTGCTAACATGAAAGGCGTTGGGATAGGAGCTGTATTGATTTCTGAAACAGGACATCACTACCCTGTTACGACTCAGCTTCATTTCTACTGTACTAACAAGATGGCTGAATACGAGGCATGCATTTGGGCTTGAGGTTAGCTGCAGACATGGGTGTCTAGGAAGTTTTGGTCCTAAGGGACTCGGACCTTCTGGTGCACCAGATTCAAGGGGAATAGGAAACACGAGATTTGAAACTCATACTGTACCGGCAATGTTTGCATGATCTTTGTCAACGGTTTCGATCAGTAAAGTTCAAGCATATTCCAAGGATCCATAACAAATTTTCTGATGCTTTGGCTACCTTGGCGTCAATGTTACATCATCCGGATAAAGCTTATGTTGACCCGTTGCATATTTAGGTCCATGATCAACATGCTTAATGTAATGTGGTAGAAGAAGAACTTGATGGTGAGCCTTGGTTTCTTGATATCAAGGAATATATCAGGATGGGGGTGTATCCGGTACAAGCCAGAGGTGATCAGAAGAGAACAATTCGGTGGCTGGTGAGCGGATTTTTCTTCAGCGGAGGGGTTTTGTACAAAAGGACTCCGGATCTTGGATTGTTGATATGCGTAGATGCTAGACAAGCCACAACTATCATGACCAAAGTACATTCAGGAGTCTATGGACCACACATGAGTGGGTACGTGCTGGCAAAGAAGATTCTCTGAGCAGGTTATTATTGGCTCACTATGGAGCGAGATTGTATCAGTTTCGTGCGCAAATGTCATCAATGCCAAGTGCATGGAGATTTGATTCATTCCCCACCATCTGAATTGCACAAAATGTATGCACCATGGCCTTTTGTTGCGTGGGGCATGGATGTCATTGGACTAATCGTGCCAGCAGCGTCCAATGGGCACAGGTTTATTCTAGTGGCCATTGATTATTTCACCAAGTGGGTTGAAGCTAAAACTTTCAAGTCCGTGACCAAGAAAGCAGTGGTAGATTTTGTGCACTCAGATATCATTTGCCGGTTCGGGACCCCGAAGGTAATCATCACAGATGATGGTTCTAATCTCAATAGTCGTTTGATGAAAGTGGTATGTCACCAGTTTAAGATCTCGCATCACAATTCCACCCCATATCGCCCTAAGGCGAATGGAGCAGTCGAGGCAGCCAACAAAAATATAAAGAAGATACTTCGGAAAATGGTGTAGGGTTCCAGACAGTGGCATGAAAAGCTTCCTTTTGCATTGCTGGGTTATCACACTACTATTCGCACTTCAGTAGGGGCAACTCTTTATTTGTTGGTATATCGCACTGAGGCGGTGATACCTACGGAAATTGAAATCTAGTCCCTTCGTATTGTCGCTGAGGCCGAAATTGATGATGATGAGTGGGCCAAAACTCGCTTGGAACAATTGAGTTTAATTGATGAGAAAAGATTAGCAGTAGTATGTCATGGCCAGTTGTATCAACAAAGAATGGCAAGAGCATATAATAGGAAGGTACATCCACGGAAGTTCGAAGTGAGTCAGTTAGTATTGAAACGCATCTTTCCTCATTAGGCTGAAGCAAAAGGAAAGTTCGCCCCAAACTGGCAGGGGCCGTTCATCGTAGCTAGAGTGTTGTCCAATGGTGCTTTGTATTTAACAAATATAGAAGGCAAGTGTGTAGAAATGGCCATCAATTCCGATGCGGTCAAGAGATATTATGTATGATTTCTTTGTTTAAGTTGTATTTGTTTGCACTTGGCATATTTTGAAGATTGGAATGACGAAGGCATTTTGTTCTGCTATCTAAATACTTTATCCTTTGTTCCCCATTTGAGCCTTGTTTATTTCTTTTCATACCCCTTTTTTTGAATCAATAGCATAGATTAGAAATGCAAGCGTGAAAGGCAAATAAAGGAAAAGAGAGAAAGGAAAAGAATGAAAAGAGAAAGAAAAAGAAGAAAAGAAAAAGAGAAAAAAGAAAAAAAGAGAAAAAACAAAAAGAAAAGAAGATAACAAGACAACAAAGAAGAGAAAAAGAAAGTAAAAAGAGAAAGAAAAGAAAGAAAATCACAATAGCAACGCAGTTTCTATGACATAAACTACGTGATACCTGATTCCTTTTAAGGATACATAGGCAGCCTTACGGTTCGGTCCCATCAAAACAACAATCCAAAAGTCCCCAAGCAAAGAAACTGGGGCAGAAGTTGTGGTTGTTGCAAGAAATCAGATTCCAAAAGCTGTAATTTTGAACCCATTTGAATTGTTTTGAGCCTTTGATACCCATTCTTTCTAACCCTATCCAAAAGCCCATGTTACGGTCCGAAAGATATTCTGATCAATCTTCGAGAGATGCCAAGTCGAGCAAGTAGAAGTGATTCATATCAGGGGAAACACTCTGGTCCAAGCAGGAAAATGAAAAATGAGAGAGTCTTATTGGTGAAAATCCTCACGAGCACTGTAGGGCGACAGGAGCCGAGAGAAATCAATAATGAGAGAGTCTTATTGGTCAAAACTCTCACGGGCACCGTAAGGCAACGGGAGCTGAGAGAGTCTTATTGGTGAAAACCTTCACGGGCACCATGAGGCGAAAGTGAGTTGAGAGATGAACA
This sequence comes from Nicotiana tabacum, assembly GCF_000715075.1. Taxonomy (NCBI): domain Eukaryota; kingdom Viridiplantae; phylum Streptophyta; class Magnoliopsida; order Solanales; family Solanaceae; genus Nicotiana; species Nicotiana tabacum. Next base: position 69,237,533 of record NC_134090.1, on the reverse strand, counting down.
AATGAGAGAGGTTTGTCGGTGAAAACCCTTCAGGGCACCGCAGGTCAAACAAGGTCAAGGTTCTGGCAAAGAAATTTGGTTTTGAAGACCTCAGAACAAAGTATGGCAACTGAAAGTTGATTGGTGGGACAGATTGGGCCGATTAATCCGAAATGCATGTCATGATCATTGGTGCTAGCTGCTCCACTCAGATAAGTCTCTTTTCTTTTTCCCCTTCAGATAGTCTTCCAATTTTGGATTTTTCTTATCCTTAACTCTGAAAGTCATTACATTTCATTTCTTTTGAGTTAATTTCTCTAAGATGTTCCCAATGTTAGTTCTGTTTAAGCAAATAAGAAGGAATTTCAAAGCTTACTCCCAACTTCCAAAGTTGCACCAGGCATAAGGCGGCCAAGGCATTGCTAGAGATAGTATGATGTGAAGTGGGGTATAAAAGGTCAGAGGAAGTTCCATCGTTGACATGGTTTAGTAATTTCGTGGGAAATGTAGAGGTTCAAACAGATGGGGCAGAGATGTAACACAATGGTTTGAGTATAAAACACTCGAGTCATCCAATGACATGGGGTTTGAAAGGCAGCCTAAAAGTCAAGCGATTTTTGGCCAGTTCAAGAGAAGTCAGTCAAAACAAAGCACGACAGCGGGGAGGTCATTTTCAACAAGAATGCCACAAACTAACCACCACATTTTAAACTAACAATATTTTTCTTTGATTGAAACAGGGGTGAGAAATTTCGATTGTTTCGGAGAAACCTACCGTAAGGAAAGGCAAGAACCAGACAGGTTTGACTGTAGATTCTCAGGACCCTCCTGGAAAATGGGACCTAGTTTAAAATTCAAAACAACCATGAGTAGCATAATCTAGCATAAATGTACCACAAAGGAATATAAGTTGGTTTCAAAGTTTGCAAGTTTGAGATAGGATTCAATTAGGAGTTGTCAGGACCCTCCTAAATAATGGGACTTAGCTTTAAGATTTCCATTAGATAACATGATTTAGCGTAAGTTCTGTTGTAGGGTAGTATAATTCAGCCGTAAAAGTTGTCACTCTTAAGATAAGACTTGATTTTTGATTTCAGGACTCTCCTGGATAATGGGATGTAGCTTTAATACTTTCTTACCTTCAGAAGATATAACTCAGATTTAAAATTGTCATTTAATTAAGAGTTGTCAGGACTCTCCTGTATAATGGGGTGTAGTTTTACGATCGGCTTAGATAACAAGATTTAGCGGAAGTCACATCTTTAGAAAACATAACTCAGCTTTTAAAACTGTCATTTAACTAGGAGTCGCCAGCACCCTCCTGGATAATGGGATTTAGCTTTCAAATTCATAGTAATATTTGGTAACATGATTCAGTTTAACACTCACATATGTGCCCAACTACCAAACTGGGGCAGGAAATTTTCTTTGTTTTGTCTATTTTTGTTGAAATCAGGTATTCACTTGGAGAATAGGGAGAAGCAACTCAAGCTCAGTAGTCAAACGCCCACCTAGAGAGCATGAGAATACATTTCATGTTCAGAAATCAGGCGCCCACCTGGAGAGCACGGGAATACATTTCAAGTTCAGCAATCAGGCGCCCACCTGGAGAGCACGGGAATACAATTCAAGTTTAGCAATCAGGCACCCACCTGGAGAGCGCAGGAATACATTTCAAGTTCAGCAATCAGGCGTCCACCTAGAGAGCATGGGAATACATTTCAAGTTCAGCAATCAGGCGCCCACCTGGAGAGCACAGGAATACAATTCAAGTTCAGCAACCAGGCGCCCACCTGGAGAGCATGGGAATACATTTCAAGTTCAGCAATCAGGTGCCCACCTGGAGAGCACGGGAATATAATTCAAGTTCAGCAGTCAGGCGCCCACCTGGAGAGCACGGGAATATAATTCAAGTTCAGCAGTCAGGCATCCACCTGGAGAAAGGGAAAATATCTCAGATTACAATTTAAGTTGGCAACAAAGGGATTTCACCAGGAGAATACAAGTCAACAAGACAACAAGAACCACAAGAGCAAGTTTGAAGATATAGATAGGATTTTTGTAATGCGTGTCGCACCTCTTTTTTCCGCCCCGCGAGGGTACAAGGAGTTTTTTCCAATTGAAGGACAATCGAAACGGGATTTATTTAATTATTTCAGAGTCGCCACTTGGGAGATTTAGGGTGTCCTAAGTCACCAATTTTAATCCCGAACCGAGGAAAAGCATGACTCTGTATTACAGTCCGCGAACTAGAAATCCGGATAAGGAATTTTGTTAACCCGGGAGAAGGTGTTAGGCATTCCCGAGTTCCGTGGTTCTAGCACGGTCGCTCAACTGTTATATTCGGCTTGATTATCTGATATAATACGTATTATAAACTTATGTGCAAATTTTATCCCTTAGCCGCTTTTATTATTATTATTATTTTTTATTTATTGTTATTATTTTACGAAGAATTGCAACATTGTGAAAACGTATTTCAAATCACGTCGCAATCAATGCACCCGTGGTTATCGACACATTTCGACTCCGTTGAGATTTAGATTTGGGTTACATAAATGCACACCCGTATTTAAGAAAATAACATTATTAAATACGCGCCTAGAGCGACTAGCGTATCATTATTTTGGGTAGGGCCGTGAAATTTGCTAAAACGGCTCCTCCCTAATTCTAAGCAATTAAATGTACAGTTATTGAGGGCCCCGCAATCTATACATTTTATTAAGCGAGGCTAATCTCATTTATTTTAAATGGACAAATTTTAAAGCGACTACATTTTGCTATTTAAAATTAGTCTCTAAAATGAATAAAGAAAATCCTAATTAATTACGTTTTTTTATTATTATTATTATTATTAAGAAAACATGACATGCTAATTGCTTGATTAATACAAATATTGATGAAAAAGGAATTTTATTCTTAATTTCGAAATTATAAATAAAATAAAAGTTCAACAACTAATATCCAAAAGAATCAAATACAACTCAACATTGTTATATAAAAAAAACTATTGATATTAATTATTCACAACCATTTGACACTAGATTTAGCTATAATTACTAAAGCTTATTAGAAAGTTTATTAGACTTAAACGTTCTTCTAATCTTGCTTGAACTCAAATCATGTCTTAATGCCTAATTTACGAAATTTAATTTAAATTCATGCCTTAGCTAAATTTAGCTACTTATTCATGATTAACCTACTGTTGATAATCTTGAAACCTTCCTAACTAGTGAGTTAACCTGTTTTGCCAAACTGATTCATTAAAGACTAACTTATGTTATTATTATTTTTTTCTTATTCCAATTATTATTTAGTAATACATGAAATAGCTTAAATACAATCAACAAAAGGAACAAAGAAAAACAAAATTAAAACTTCAAATTTTCATTCTTCATATGTATTCATGCTTCATATTTCGGATTACAATAACCAGCGTGTCAGTTGTGTACCTGATATTGGAAGCAAAAAAATGAAGATGAGAATCAGCAGCAGTAATAACAGTATAGCACAGCAGCAACAACCCAGCAACAGTAACAACCCAGGAAAAGAGTTTGCAAACCAGTAGAGCAGTAATCCCAAAAATAAAAGCTTCAAGCTTTGATGAAACAACAATTAATTCTGATTTCAAACAATGAAAGAAAGCAGAATATTTTTTTTTAGTTTTTTTTTATTTGAAAGTTTAAATATTTTTCAGAATTTTCGCTCTCTTAAATGTTCAGCCCTTTTCTCTATCTTGTTTTCAGATTCGTTTTCTCTCTCTCGTTCTTATTCTTTCTGTCTATCTGTCTGTGTTTTTTTTTCTCGTATCCCTCTCTGTATTTATTCTGATTTCAAGACTTCTTATATATAACCCATCCCATAAATCTTTCAATTAATTAAAATCAATACTTTTTCTCTACCCAACCCATTATCTTCCCACTCATCCCCATTACATTAAATAAATATATCACACCACCCCATTATATTTTGCCCTCCATGCCTAACATAAAATAATAAAGATTCCCCCCACTAAATTTTGTCTTGTCCCCCCTTTATATTAAATAACCATATCACAACCCACCCTATTTCATTTTTTCCCCCATGCTTCATATAAACAATTACAAAATGTACAATTCCTAAACTACCCCTCCGACCTTATTGCAAATTACTATTTTACCCCCGAAAGTACTATAAATTACCAAACTACCCATCAGCTATAACACATCAATTAATCAAACTTAACCAAAATATAGACAATATGATTAATTTCTAACAATGTTCAAACAACAAATTTTATGAACATGATTTCTTCAACATTTCAACAACAAAGCACATGAACATGATTTCAACAACATTTCAACAACAAATCACATGAACACAAATTGAACAACAAAGAACAACTAAAATTTGATTGAACAATATTTTAGCAACAAACAATCCTATTTTCGGATTCAACAACAACAACAAACAAGTATATTTAGATTTCTAAATTCAATAATATTGAACTTAAAATCAACTATTCTAACAACATTACAACAAACAATTCTTATATTAAACTTTAATAAAGATTATGAGACCAATTCAAGAAATAATCACAAATGGTAAACAACAAATCAAGCTATACAAATTTTGGATTCAAGATCAAACAAACATAATATGAACATGAATTAAATCTAAAAATAAAAACGACGGATTCAAATGATTAAAACCAACATACTTCCCTTATTACAACTAAATTCTTTTAGGCAAATGACAAAACAAAACCTAAGAAGAAACAATTATGAATTTAAACTTGAACTTAACAATATTAACAATTTCCGGAAAATACATAAAATACATGAAACAAATTGAAGAAACAATTAATTAAACTTCAATTTGTATCTAACTAATATTAAACTAACAAATATTCACTTAAACAATAATACAAACATGAAATAAACATGAAAACAACTAATTAAACTTCCATTTTGAAATCTGAAAATTAATCAACAAAACATATGAACAAACTAGGAAATTATTTCAACGACGAACAAACAAAACAAGAATTGAACATTTATTGACTTTTACTTCGAGAAATATAGAAACGAAATATGGACAAAAATAAAACTCAAAAACAACTAATCGGAGATGAATCAATGACGAACTCGATTGTAAACAAATCTGTCCGGGCTTCGACTCAATGAAAAAACCTCGACCTTTGTCAAACAAAGAAGACGAAGCAACAACAAAACACTAGAAGCAAAGAGGAACGATGAAGTGAAGCAGCAGATGCCGGCAGCAGCAGCTCGGAGGAAGCTGCATCGCGACGGAGATCTTATGGCTGGACGCAGCTGCTGCTACAGTGATGACGGAGAAGCAGGCAATAGGGAACTGCTGCGATGAGCAACAACAACAGTTTGTCGAGGGAGGGATAAGAAATAACGTAAAGTAGTAGGGGAGCAACAACAGCTGGTCGTCGAACAGTGGCGAACCAAATTAGTTGTTCGACGTTGATGGAATGCAATGGCAGCCATGGCTGCCTGAGTCGACGAGGCAGAAGCTGTGACGGGCAGTCGCGGGGAGCTTGGTGTTGAAGATGATGAGCATGAGGCAGCAGCTCGGAGACAGAAGCAGTCGACGCAGCGTTGGCAACCATGGATGTCAAGTAAGTTTTGAGCTTGACGAAGGAGATGAAGACACAGCTGGGTCATCCATGGTCGGAGAAGGTAAAGCTTGAACAACTGGTCTATTTGGACGTGCTAATGGAGGGTAAAGGGCAGCCATGGGAGGGGTGTTTGGATGCTTGAGGAGAAACTTGGAGAAGAAGATAGGGAAGGGGGTGGCGGATTGGTTAGCTCTTTAGGGTTTTCTCTTTTTTTTTTTTGTTTTTGTTTTGTAAAATGTAAGACAAAGGGGTTTGGGTCTTTTGGGTTATGGACTAGGTCGACCCAGTTCGAAATGGACTGGGTCATAGGGAAGGTTGGGCCATTTTTTGGGCCTGTGGTTTGAATTTGAAGAAGAGGCCCAATTCCGACTTTCTTTATATTTTCGCTCTCTTTTCTTCTTTTATTTTTTCTAAAACTAAATTATAAAAATACTTAAATTATTATTAAGAACTAAATTAAGTTATAAAAGCGCAAATTAAATCCCAATAACAACTAATACATAATTATATGATAATTAAGCATAAAATTGTATATTTGGACATTAAATGCTAAAAATGCAAACGATGCCTATTTTTGTAATTTTTATTTTTTGTAAAACAAACTTAATTACTAACAATTGTATAATTAAATCCTACATGCAAAAATGCGACATATTTTTGTATTTTTAATAATTTAACAAATAAACATGCACACACAAACATACACAAAATATCACAAAATTGCACACCAAGGAAAATCATTTTATTTTCGAAATTTTTTTTTGGGAGTAATTCTCATATTGGGCAAAATCACGTGCTTACAGCTGCCCCTCTTTGCCCGAAGACACGAAGGGTTTTCGTGCAAAGATAAAGCGAGCGATTTTTTGCCCATCCGAGTACTCCGTGTGAAGCATTTTTTTGAAAAAGATTTGACCGAACCTTTGCTTCAAAGGTTTCCTACATATCCTGGGCTAAACAGGAATCAGGTCAATGTAGTTCGGGAAGTTTTGGTAGCTGGGACTACCGTGAGACTGCAATGTTACTGTTGTTGCATGCTATTACCACTGCTTACCGATCTCCTTGTTACACCATGCTTAAAAGAAAACAAGAAGCTAGGCTAGAGTACAATTTGTTTTTGTTGCCTTGCTTCCTTGTCTGCTTGCATTTCTTCCAGTGCTTTTCTTCTTTTGACACATGTACTTGAGTTTGTACTGTGACCTCTTGTTGCGACCTTCTGTTTCCCGGTGCCGGGGAATTTTATTGTTTCCTGCTGGGGATTTCTATTGTAACCCTCTGTTTTATTGTCCTCTGACTTGATCTTGAAATGTATGCCTCTGTTATCTGGGCGGGCTCCCAACTTCAATACTTGAAAATTAAAGACTTGAAATGTATGCCTCTGTTATCTGGGCGGGCTCCCAACTTCAATGCTTGAAATGTAAAGACTGAATGTATGCCTCTGTTCTATGGGCGGGCTCCCAACTTCAACAACTGAAATGTAAATACTGAAATATATGCCTCTGTTATATGGGCGGGCTCCCAACTTCAATGCTTGAAATGTAAAGACTGAGTGTATGCCTCTGTTCTATGGGTGGACTCCCAACTTCAACAACTGAAATGTAAAGACTGAAATGTATGCCTCTGTTCTATGGGCGGGCTCCCAACTTCAACAACAACTTTAAAAATAAATGCCATTCCTCTCTTCAGGAGGGCTCCTGACTTCAACCCATACATCGCCATTCCTTTCTTTAGGTTGGCAAGATTTCAACAACTTTTAAAAAATGCCTTTCCTCTCTTCAGGCAGGCTCCTGACTTCAACAACAATTTTGAAAATAATCGTCATTCGTCTCTTCAGGCGGGCTCCTGACTTCAACCAATACATCTCCATTCCTTTCTTTAGGTTGGCAATATTTCAACAACTTTTAAAAACGTCTTTCCTCTCTTCAGGTGGGCTCCTGACTTCAACCCATACATCGCCATTCCTTTCTTTAGGGTGGCAAGATTTCAACAACTTTTAAAAACGGCTTTCCTTTCTTCAGGCGGGCTCCTGACTTCAACAACAATTTTAAAAATAATCGTCATTCCTCTCTTCAGGCGGGCTCCTGACTTCAACCAATACATCGCCATTCCTTTCTTTAGGTTGGCAAGATTTCAACATCTTTTAAAAATGCCTTTCCTCACTTCAGGCGGGCTCCTGACTTCAACAACAACTTTGAAAATAATCGCCATTCCTCTCTTCAGGCGGGCTCCTGACTTCAACCCATACATCGCCATTCCTTTCTTTAGGTTGGCAAGATTTCAACAACTTTTAAAAACGCCTTTCCTCTCTTCAGGCGGGCTCCTGACTTCAACAACAACTTTGAAAATAATCGTCATTCCTCTCTTCAGGCGGGCTCCTGACTTCAACCCATACATCGCCATTCCTTTCTTTAGGTTGGCAAGATTTCAACAACTTTTAAAAACGCATTTCCTCTCTTCAGGCGGGCTCCTGACTTCAACAACAACTTTGAAAATAATCGTCATTCCTCTCTTCAGGCGGGCTCCTGACTTCAACCAATACATCGCCATTCCTTTCTTTAGGTTGGCAAGATTTCAACAACTTTTAAAAACGCCTTTCCTCTCTTCAGGCGGGCTCCTGACTTCAACAACAACTTTGAAAATAATCGCCATTCCATTCTTTAGGGGGGATCCTGACTTCAACCGATAAATCGTCATTTTATTCTTCAGGGGGGCTCCTGACTTCAACCAATACATCACCATTCTATTCTTCAGGGGGGCTACTGATTTCAACCAATACATCGCCATTCTATTCTTCAGGGGGGCTCCTGATTTCAACCAATGAATCACCATTCTATTCTTCAGGGGGGCTCCTGACTTCAACCAATACATCGCCATTCTATTCTTCAGGGGGGGTCCTGATTTCAACCAATACATCGTCATTCTATTCTTCAGGGGGGCTCCTGATTTCAACCAATGAATCGTCATTCTATTCTTCAGGGGGGCTCCTGACTTCAACCATTTTTTTTCAATTCAAACTTCTTCTTTTTTTTCAAATTATCCTAGGAGAAAATTCATCAGATTAGGATTTGATATCTTATCTTAGGAGAAAGATTCATCGGACTAAGATTTGATATCTTATCTTGGGAGAAAAATTTCATCGGACCAAGATTGTGACTCTAGGAGATAAATCGTCAGACTAGGTCCATTTTGTTGTGATCTTAGGAGAAAGATTCATCCGACTAAGATTTTATTATATTATCTTGGGAGAAAAATTTCATCAGACCAAGATTTTGACTCTAGGAGATAAATCGTCAGACTAGGTCCATTTTGTTGTGATCTTAGGAGAAATATTCATCCGACTAAGATTTTATTATATTATCTTGGGAGAAAAATTTCATCAGACCAAGATTTTGACTCTAGGAGATAAATCGTCAGACTAGGTCCATTTTGTTGTGATCTTAGGAGAAAGATTCATCCGACTAAGATTTTATTATATTATCTTGGGAGAAAAATTTCATCAGACCAAGATTTCTATCTTAGGAGAAAATTCATCGGACTAAGATTTGATATCTTATCTTGGGAGAAAAATTTCATCGGACCAAGATTGTATCGGGAGGGAAGTTCATCAGATTAGGACTTTTTATCCTAAGAGGAAAATGTAAAGATCAATGATTTGAGAAACTTACCTTCGTAATTTCTTCTTTTCTTTTCTCCTTCCTTCGCTCTGCTTTGTTCTTGCTTGCTGGGGATAATACCACTGTGGGAGTCTCCTTTCTTCCCCTCCTTCAAATTCAATTTTTTTTTTAGAATTTATTTTCTCTCAACACTGCTGGGGATAAAAGCGTTATCTTCTTGGGATAACGTTGTTGAGGATAACGCTGCTGGGGAATTTTATCCCTTCAAATCGATGCTTCATTATTCTGGAAGCTGCTGGGGATGATAATGGTTTTTGCTTTTCTGAGCAAAAATGTCATCCCTTTGTTCTGTCTGCTGGGGAACAACTTCTTTTATTAAAACTTGTTATGCTGGGGGTAAAACTGGTTCAAAGACCACTTCCCTTGAGACTGGTGCTATATTCATTCTACCCCGAATGGGTATCTGACTTCCAGAAAATTTTCCAAATGAAAGGAAAATTTTCTGCCCCAGTTTGACAGTCTCCCTTATGGCATGCATTTCTGTCATCAATGCCATTTCCTTTACCTGTTTCAAATTAAACAAAATTTGTTAGTTTAAAACACGGTGGTTGGTTGTGATACTCCTACTGGGGATGACTTTCCCTTTCTCCTTCCTTGCTCTGCGTTTCACAACTTGTTGGGGATGATATTATTTTCTGGGAATGATCCTTTTTGCTGGGGATATCCCTCTTCTTTTGTGGCACAGCTCGGTAACTGGCATTTCCCTGACCTTTTAGTCTCATATGAATTTCCCAAATCATGCTTATTGCTCTCCTTGTTTATCCACGGGCCTTGGCCTTGAGGTTTTGATAACCTTTGATTTCGGCAAGGATATCCCTCTTGACACTCGTCAATCCTTTTGTCAATCTCCTTTTGCTGGAGATATCTTTCTGGACACTGGCCTTGCGCTTGTTCCTTGCTGACTATACCATTTGTATGTACTAGTCAGATCTTATCTTGGAAAGTTGATGGCCTATTTTGAAGTCATTTCCCACTGGTTCTGACCAAACAGACTCTACTGGGGAAATTTATATGAAAGGAAAAGATAAAAGGAAACAGAATAAAAGACAACGGAAAAAGATGACTCTTTAACAAAAGAAACTATAAATAAAAAACCTATCACACGCAGACACCGACTCTAATGGTCATGACATGCATATGTGGCCTATCCTCTGCTGTCAATCATCTTTCAAGATCTTCAATTGGCAATTCCCCATCTGATTCTTAATCTTATTCGACTTGTAGTGCCCGAAGGGTTTTCACTATCAAGCCTCTTTCATTTTGGGTTTTTCTCTCAGCTTTCATCGCCTTATGGTGTCCGTGAAGATTTTCACCGATAAGACTCTCTCATTTATATCACTTTCCAGCTGGGGATTTGGAGTGTTGCCGGTATGACTCTCTCTACTGGAGATTAGAGTCCTTTCTGCTGTGGAACAGAATGTTATGTTCGCCGGTAAGACTCTCATTTGTCTGACTTGGCATCTTTTGCAGACTGGTCAGAAGGTCTTTCTTTGGACCGTAATGTGGGTTTTTTGGATAGGCTTAGAAAGAAAGGGTATTAAAGGCTCAAAAACAAATCAAATTTGGGGTTCAAAATTACAACCTTCGAAATCATATTTGTTTACAACAAGCGCAACCTTTGCCCCAGTTTCTTGCTTGGGGATTATTTATTATTATATATATTTTTTAAATTTTTTGTTACACTATGCACACCATGCACACTATGCACACTATGCACCCTATGACCGAGCCGTGAGGCGCCTACGTATCCTCTTTGAGGAATCAGGTCAAACGTAGTTCCCAATTCCTCTGTTTTCTTCTGACTTTCTTTTGTTTTTTTTTTGTTATCATTTTTCTCTCATTTTTCGTTTTTTGTTTTTGTTTATTTTTTCCCTTACCTTCCAGGCTCGTATTTCCTAGTCGTTGCTATTGATTCTGAACGAGGGGTATGAAAGAAAATAAATAAGGCTCAAAAGGGATAACAAAGGATAAAGTGTTTAGGTAGCAGAACAAAATGCCTTCGTTATTCTAGTCTTCAAAACATGCCAAGTGCAAACAACATAATTGAACATAGACTTCTAGTCTCTTCCGATGGTGCTGGACTTTGACAATTATGTTAAACATTTGCTTTTTCATTTGTCATTTCTAGAGCACCGCTGGGCGACACTCTCATTCTCTTTCTCATGAACGACCCTCATGCCAATTTGGCGAACCCTGCATTTAACGGTTTTCTTTATGTTTTACTTGCCCCAGTTCCACATGACTCGGGCTTCAAATAATTTCAAACCGTTCTTATTTCCTTTAAATGCTTTGATCACCTTCCCAGGGTTTTATGATTAACTTTAAAGACTAGGCCCAAACTGTGTGCGCATGTCATGTCCCTAGAATCGGCATTGAACGAAAATGACAAAAGGACTAAACAAAAAGATGACTGGAAATAATAAAAGACCGGCTTTTGTATTAGACTACCGGCGAAATGGTTTGAATAATAAAATAAACAAAACAACCAGAATAAAATCTTAACACAACCTCAACGAGACTTAAACAAACTGATACGACAAAAATGGAAAGATAAGAAGGTTTGACACAAGACAATATTTGGATTACAACCCTCAGAATAATCCGGATAACAGAAATGACAACAAAATAAACCACCAACAGCTTCTCTCTTGCTAACCAAGGAACGGAGCGTCCTCCCATTTTATCAAAATTGGCATCTTAGCCACTAAGCTTTGCATTAGTATTGCCAAGACCATTATCAGCTTCCACATCATCAACCTCCGTCAACAAGTTCTTGATAGGGTTCGAGTGCTCCATGTCACTGTTATCGATCACAATCCGCCCTTCTTGGATCATTTTCTCTACTTCCTTTTTCAAATTACGACAACTCTCAATGTTGTGCCCTATGACATTGGAGTGGTACGCGCATCGCGCTGCCGGATCAAAGTTTCTTGCATGTGGATCTGGAGTATATGCAGGGAGTGGCTCAATCAAGCCAGCATGCTTTAGCCTTTCAAACAGACTTGCATAAGATACTCCGATAAGGGTGAGAGCCTTTCCTCGTTTCAGCAACCTTTCGTTCCTAAATGCTTGATTGGGCCGGAAACCTGATCCAGGGGGTTTCCGGTAGGCTTGTGAGGGTGGATAGGCCTTCTGTGGATCTGGGTATTTGGAAAGTGAAGCCCGTCTTTGGGAATCTCGTGGAGAGAAGTAGCATTGGGGAGGGGAGTAGCGTGGACGAGTGATGGAGCTACTCGGGTAGCTAGGAAAGCTGTCATAAGTGGGTTGGGATGGAGAGTATGGGGGATGGGTAATGCCAGAGTTTGAAAAGCTTGGCGGTGGTGGGGGTGGTGCTTTCCCAGTTATCCATGCCTGATACATGTCTGCCACATGTTGTCTCAGCATTTTCACTTCTTCTACCAACCCGTTGTTCTGTTCGACCAATTGTTGTCGGTCATCAGTACCGACCCACCCTGTTCTGATGTTCTGTGTCATTTGCTTTGCAGGGAGGAGTTACCACAACCAACCGCTTTTCTATATATGAACACAACAAAGGGAAGCCATCACGTTAGTGTCAGGGCATTTGACAGATAATCATATATTAGAGATGCAATGCACCTAAGCAGTTAAACCGTTCTATCAGAGATGCGATGCACTTGCGCTTTCCTTTATTTTTCTTTCTTCCCTTTTTTTCTTTTTCAGTGGTGGTCGAATCTTATGGAGATTGCCTACGTATCATGACCCCGCATGAATCAGACCTTGCGTAGTTCGGACCAATAAAGATAAACAATACTCAACATTTTTTTTTTTAGAGTTTTCAATTTTTAAATTAAAACATACTTGATTACAAAAGTTTAAAAACTGACCATACTAACAGACTTTGAGAAAAGACAACAAACGGCCTCGAAAATCAAATAACTCGCATACTCTAATCAAAGAATTACAAACTCAAAAACAAACGGCCAGTTCCTTTCACCGTTTGACAAATGCAACCAAACGGCTATTTTTGCAAATGTGGCCCCTTCCAAATCTCACATGAATTTTGAGGCCGGGGAGGATTATTTTGACACTTTACAAACTTATCCGTTCTTTTACGAAAACAGCCTTTCGACAACTGAAAGATACTCTAAGGCTATTTCGGCAAGAACGGTTTAAGACGCGGCTGAAGCTGGCTCGGCTTATTTTGACCAAATATCCAAACGGTATTTACCTGACCGTTGACTCTTTGTTTTTTTTTTCAAATTACAATAGAAACCTGGTGTTGCAAACACGGCCCTTCAGCGCCTCGGGGACGAAGATTTTTTAAGGCTGTGTGGGTCAATTGGACCAAAAATCCTAAACATGACCCAAAAGGTGGCTGTTTATGCAAAGTTAGCCTTCCGGCGTCCCTTTCGGGAACATTCGGTTATGTCTTGTCAAAAGAGCGTCACCCGACTTCTTTATGACAAAATTAAAATTAAAATTTGACACACATTTTTTGGCTATTTTTAGCAAAAGAGAAGGTTGGACACCACCCGACTTATTTATGAAAAAATTAAAATTTTGACACGTTTTTTATTTATTTATTGGTTTTTGGCTATTTTAGCAAAAATGGGGGTTGGACCCGATGAGGGTTGCCTACGTATCTCAGATCCAGTGAGAATCAAACCCGCGTAGTTCGGGCAAAATAACCGAACTATTTTAAAACAGAATTTTTTTTTCTTTTTCAGCAACAAATAACAAAAACACTTTCCAAGCACGACTCTTTTCATTTTCATTTTGGCATTTTTAGAAACAAATAAAAAAAACTATTTTTTAAAGTAAGACTCTTTTTAATTGTCATTTTTAAGGGAAGACAAACTATTTTCCTTTTTATACTTTTTTTTTATTTTATTTTTTTTTTATTTTAAAAATAAGACAGAACAACGACTTTTTTTTTCTATTTCTTCTTTGCTTTTAATAAAACAAAATAATAAGATACATTTTTGTTTTTCAAAATTTTGGCAGAGTTTTGACAGTATTTGGGCATTGGTTTTTTTAAAAAAATAATCAATTCCCTAACCACTATTTCCTTTTTTTTTTCAATTTCAAAATTTTATTCCTGATATTCAAAAGTCAGTCAACACAAATCCGGATCAAATAAATGCGCAAGTAGCAGCAAGTAAGATGCATCAGGATGGTCATTTTCATTTTTTTTGGTACACCTGTCCTAGACAGACCCAACCCCTGTGTTGAGCCTCCAAAGTCAAATGCACGTGAAGCAAACAATCGCTCCTACTAGGGATCCGGCATGAAGCTGAGTTATTCTAAGTGAAAAAAACCTGAGGCATATTGTTCTAGCCCTGGCTCACCCAAGTGGACAGCTTGAGCCGAAGTGGGGGCAACGTACCGGGAGCACGAAAGTCTGCCCGGCCTAGTTACTTGTCCCAACTTTGTCTTATTTGGTATGACTTCTAACAGAAAGGTGGGCCACGCGCACGTGTACACCATAAATTCAGAAGACTCAGAAAGAAGAAGGGTTTCGTAGCAGTTTTATATACACAATTCAGATAATATTAAAGCGGTAAAAGCATCATTTAGCACATTAAGCATATATCATGTAAAAATCAGATAATAAATAAAGCCAACTATAACAGTTATTTTAAGCTCGAATTCTTGAACCCTGAACCAGTGGTTCTGGGTCCTTATCCCCAGCAGAGTCGCCAGAGCTGTCGCACCTCCTTTTTCCGCCCCGCGAGGGTACAAGGAGTTTTTTCCAATTGAAGGACAATCGAAACGGGATTTATTTAATTATTTCAGAGTCGCCACTTGGGAGATTTAGGGTGTTCCAAGTCACCAATTTTAATCCCGAACCGAGGAAAAGCATGACTCTGTATTACAGTCCGCGAACTAGAAATCCGGATAAGGAATTCTGTTAACCCGGGAGAAGGTGTTAGGCATTCCCGAGTTCCGTGGTTCTAGCACGGTCGCTCAACTGTTATATTCGGCTTGATTATCTGATATAATACGTATTATAAACTTATGTGCAAATTTTATCCCTTAGCCGCTTTTATTATTATTATTATTATTTTATTTATTGTTATTATTTTACGAAGAATTGCAACATTGTGAAAACGTATTTCAAATCACGTCGCAATCAATGCACCCGTGGTTATCGACACATTTCGATTCCGTTGAAATTTAGATTTGGGTTACATAAATGCACACCCGTATTTAAGAAAATAACATTATTAAATACGCGCCTAGAGCGACTAGCGTATCATTATTTTGGGTAGGGCCGTGAAATTTGCTAAAACGGCTCCTCCCTAATTCTAAGCAATTAAATGTACATTTATTGAGGGCCCCGCAATCTATACATTTTATTAAGCGAGGCTCATCTCATTTATTTTAAATGGACAAATCTTAAAGCGACTACATTTTGCTATTTAAAATTAGTCTCTAAAATGAATAAAGAAAATCCTAATTAATTACGTTTTTTATTATTATTATTATTAAGAAAACATGACATGCTAATTGCTTGATTAATACAAATATTGATGAAAAAGGAATTTTATTCTTAATTTCGAAATTATAAATAAAATAAAAGTTCAACAACTAATATCCAAAAGAATCAAATACAACTCAACATTGTTATATAAAAAAAAACTATTGATATTAATTATTCACAACCATTTGACACTAGATTTAGCTATAATTACTAAAGCTTATTAGAAAGTTTATTAGACTTAAACGTTCTTCTAATCTTGCTTGAACTCAAATCATGTCTTAATGCCTAATTTACAAAATTTAATTTAAATTCATGCCTTAGCTAAATTTAGCTACTTATTCATGATTAACCTACTGTTGATAATCTTGAAACCTTCCTAACTAGTGAGTTAACCTGTTTTGCCAAACTGATTGATTAAAGACTAACTTATGTTATTATTATTATTTTTTTCTTATTCCAATTATTATTTAGTAATACATGAAATAGCTTAAATACAATCAACAAAAGGAACAAAGAAAAACAAAATTAAAACTTCAAATTTTCATTCTTCATATGTATTCATGCTTCATATTTCGGATTACAATAACCAGCGTGTCAGTTGTGTACCTGATATTGGAAGCAAAAAAATGAAGATGAGAATCAGCAGCAGTAATAACAGTATAGCACAGCAGCAACAACCCAGCAACAGTAACAACCCAGGAAAAGAGTTTGCAAACCAGTAGAGCAGTAATCCCAAAAACAAAAGCTTCAAGCTTTGATGAAACAACAATTAATTCTGATTTCAAACAATGAAAGAAAGCAGAATATTTTTTTTTAGTTTTTTTTATTTGAAAGTTTAAATATTTTTCGGAATTTTCTCTCTCTTAAATGTTCAGCCCTTTTCTCTCTCTTGTTTTCAGATTCATTTTCTCTCTCTCGTTCTTATTCTTTCTGTCTATCCGTCTGTGTTTTTTTTTCTCGTATCCCTCTCTATATTTATTCTGATTTCAAGACTTCTTATATATAACCCATCCTATAAATCTTTCAATTAATTAAAATCAATACTTTTTCTCTACCCAACCCATTATCTTCCTACTCATCCCCATTACATTAAATAAATATATCACACCACCCCATTATATTTTGTCCCTCATGCCTAACATAAAATAATACAAGATTCCCCCCACTAAATTTTGTCTTGTCCCCTTTTTATATTAAATAACCATATCACAACCCACCCCATTTCATTTTGTCCCCCATGCTTCATATAAACAATTACAAAATGTACAATTCCTAAACTACCCCTCCGACCTTATTGCAAATTACTATTTTACCCCCGAAAGTACTATAAATTACCAAACTACCCATCAACTATAACACATCAATTAATCAAACTTAACCAAAATATAGACAATATGATTAATTTCTAACAATGTTCAAACAACAAATTTTATGAACATGATTTCTTCAACATTTCAACAACAAAGCACATGAACATGATTTCAACAACATTTCAACAACAAATCACATGAACACAAATTGAACAACAAAGAACAACTAAAATTTGATTGAACAATATTTTAGCAACAAACAATCCTATTTTCGGATTCAACAACAACAACAAACAAGTATATTTAGATTTCTAAATTCAATAATATTGAACTTAAAATCAACTATTCTAACAACATTACAACAAACAATTCTTATATTAAACTTTAAACAAGATTATGAGACCAATTCAAGAAATAATCATAAATGATAAACAAGAAATCAAACTATACACATTTCGGATTCAAGATCAAACAAACATAATATGAACATGAATTAAATCTAAAAATAAAAACGACGGATTCAAATGATTAAAACCAACATACTTCCCTTATTACAACTAAATTCTTTTAGGCAAATGACAAAACAAAACCTAAGGAGAAACAATTATGAATTTAAACTTGAACTTAACAATATTAACAATTTCTGGAAAATACATAAAATACATGAAACAAATTGAAGAAACAATTAATTAAACTTCAATTTGTATCTAACTAATATTAAACTAACAAATATTCACTTAAACAATAATACAAACATGAAATAAACATGAAAACAACTAATTAAACTTCCATTTTGAAATCTGAAAATTAATTCAATCAAAACACATGAACAAACTAAAAATTATTTCAACGACGAACATACAAAACAAGAATTGAACATTTATCGACTTTTACTTCGAGAAATATAGAAACGAAATATGGACAAAAATAAAACTCAAAAACAACTAACCGGAGATGAATCAACGACGAACTCGATTGTAAACAAATCTGTCCGGGCTTAGACTCAATGAAAAACCCTCGACCTTTGACAAAAAAAGAAGACGAAGCAACAACAAAACACTAGAAGCAAAGAGGAACGATGAAGTGAAGCAGCAGATGCCGGCAACAGCAGCTCGGAGAAAGCTGCATCGCGACGGAGATCTTATGGCTGAACGCAGCTGCTGCTACAGTGATGACGGAGAAGCAGGCAATAGGGAACTGCTGCGACGAGCAGCAGCAACAGTTTGTCGAGGGAGGGATAAGAAATAACGTAAAGCAGTAGGGGAGCAACAACAGCTGGTCGTCGAACAGCGGCGAACCAAATTAGCTGTTCGACGTTGATGGAATGCAATGGCAGTCATGGCTGCCTGAGTCGACGAGGCAGAAGCTGTGACGGGCAGTCGCGGGGAGCTTGGTGTTGAAGATGATGAGCGTGAGGCAGCATCTCAGAGATAGAAGCAGTCGACGCAACGTTGGCAACCATGGATGTCAAGTAAGTTTTGAGCTTGACGAAGGAGATGAAGATGCAGCTGGGTCATCCATGGTCGGAGAAGGTAAAGCTTGAACAACTGGTCTATTTGGACGTGCTAATGGAGGGTAAAGGGAAGCCATGGGAGGGGTGTTTGGATGCTTGAGGAGAAACTTGGAGAAGAAGAAGATGGGGAAGGGGGTGGCGGATTGGTTAGCTCTTTAGGGTTTTCTCTTTTCTTTTTTTTTTGTTTTGTTTTTGTTTTGTAAAATGTAAGACAAAGGGGTTTGGGTCTTTTGGGTTATGGACTGGGTCGACCCAGTTCGAAATGGACTGGGTCATAGGGAAGGTTGGGCCATTTTTTGGGCCTGTGGCTTGAATTTGAAGAAGAGGCCCAATTCCGACTTTCTTTATATTTTCGCTCTCTTTTCTTCTTTTATTTTTTCTAAAACTAAATTATAAAAATACTTAAATTATTATTAAGAACTAAATTAAGTTATAAAAGTGCAAATTAACTCCCAATAACAATTAACGCATAATTATATGATAATTAAGCATAAAATTGTATATTTGGACATTAAATGCTAAAAATGCAAACGATGCCTATTTTTGTAATTTTTATTTTTTGTAAAACAAACTTAATTACTAACAATTGTATAATTAAATCCTACATGCAAAAATGCGACATATTTTTGTATTTTTAATAATTTAACAAATAAACATGCACACACAAACATACACAAAATAATCACAAAAATATCACAAAATTGCACAACAAGGAAAATCATTTTATTTTCGAATTTTTTTTTTGGGAGTAATTCTCATATTGGGCAAAATCACGTGCTTACAATGCGTAGATCATAGTCTAGTATAGCTTCTTTTTATTTTGACATGGTGTAATAAGGGGTTCAGTAAGCAGTAGCAGCAGCAGCAGCAGTGAAATCACAGCTCATGGTAGTCCCAGCTACCAAAACTTTTCGAACTATACTGACCTCATTCCTTTATAGCCAAGGATATGTAGGTAACCTCAGAAGTAGGGTGCGGTCAAATCTTTCAAAAATGCTTCCCACAGAGTATTCAAACGGGCAAAAATCGCCCGTGTACACTCACTTTATCTTTGCACGAAAACTCTTCGTGTTTCCGAGCAAAGAGGGGTAGTTGTGAGCACATGATTTTTGCCCTATATGAATTACTCCCACAAATCCAAAATAAAATAATTTCTTTCATTATTTGCAAATTTCGTAGATTTTCGTAGCATTTTTTGTTATTGTTCGTATTTGTCTGTGCATGTTTAATTTTGTTAAATTATAAAAAATACAAAAATATGTTGCATTTGCATTTAGGAGTTAATTTTTCATTTTTAAATCAAGTATCAATTTAGTTGCCTTACAAAAATGAAAAATCACAAAAAAAAATTGGTTTATTTTGCATTGTTCAATTTTTAGATTTAAATTTCGCTGGTTTTCCTTTAATTTGGTATTTAATTAGTTGTAATAATTATTAGGGTTAATTAATTTAATTTTCTAGGATAATTTGTTTTAGGAATTAAGTTGGGTTTTGTTTCATTTTCATTTTTTGAAAAAGAAAAGAATTTTTGAAAATAAGAATGGAAAAGGAAAAGAAGGATGAAAGTCAAGAATTCAGTTTTTTGGGCCAATTTCACCCAAATTCGTTTAGGCCCAAGTTATTTTTCCCATAGACCCAGCCAATCCGAGTCCAAACACGCCAACCCAGGCCCAGACCCGCTCCCAATTACCCAGTCCACCCCCTTACAATCCAAACGACCCCGTTTTGTGTTGAGTAGATCTCAACCGTTAACTTTCCTTGATCCAACGGTCGCGAAGTGGGGGGGGGGTCGATAGTATTTATATGTCCGAACCTCTAACCCCCCCCTCCCAATCATCTCTCTCACACCCCCTCTCTCTTCAAATACTAGAACGCTAATCCGCCGCCACCATTCCCCCACCGCCTTAGGGTGGCGGCGCCACCACCAAACCACCCAAAATAACACCCCAGAATCCCCTCACTCCCCCCTTTCTAATTCCTCACTCCATTTCCTTCGAATATGGCTAGATTTTCTCGAATTTCAACTCTAGGCTTCGAGCCCCAGAAGCCAAAGACGAATTCGTTCATGCAAGGATATTCCTCGAAGTCTTCTTAGTGTTCAGGGTCGATTTTGTCACAAAATAACATTGTTCTCTTGTTTTTGGCAAAGAACAAGCGATTGATGTTATTTGGGGACTAAATATGAGCATCAATCGCGAGTTCGGGCCTGGTTTGGTGAGTTCCTCATTTCCTTTCATTCATTCTGGTGTTCCTTCAATTTTCTTTCCTCTTCATTTCTTCTCTTTCTCTCTGGTTAATTAAATTGAAATGAGAACAAGTTTTGGCTAAATTAAGTATTGTCCGTTTGGTTCCTTTTTAGTTCTTCCTTTCCAAGTTTTATTCTATGATTTTTTTGCTTGGTCTGTCTAATTCTTTTGTTAACAGTGAGTAATTTTTGATTTCACTTTGTTTGTTTAGCCATTTAGTCTTTTAGTTTAGATTTTAAGTTTTGTGAAGTTGTTTAATCACTTTCCTATTGTTTGTAATAATTTGCTAAATCTTGGTTTGATTCGTTTTGTCGTTTGGGCTTTGAATTCATTTCAGAATTCATTCCCATGAATTCAAATCGATTTTCTGAGCCCAAGACTAGTTTAACCATTGGATTATTTGACCCATGACCCATTTGAGGTTCTGAATGGTAATTAACAGGGTCTGTGGGGGGTAGTTTAGGAAGTTTGGTAAAAAGAATCTTATGTAGCAGCCTAAGGAAACTTCTAGGAAGCTGGGTGTTGGGACTAATGTGGAAGTTTGTTTTTTAAATTAAGATCCCCTAAGCAAAAATGAAAACATAAAAAGGTGCAAAGTGTAAAATCTAATACATTTAAGCTGCTCTAATGCCTTGCCTATAAAGGCATCATGACTTGATATTCAAGTCAGAGGAAAAAAGAAGAAAATATCCTAAAAACAAAAACGGTTGGTTTTTGAAGAATTCTGAAATAATCTCAAATCCTCTTCAGTTTCTTTGGGAAAACTATTGAAATTTTGTTGGGTTTTGTTCTTCTCATCTTCAGACTTTAGCTCAAATCGACTGAAATCTTATAGTTTCTCATTATAGGGTTGAAATGGATTGAGTTTGGGTTTCGAAAAGTTCTGGTTCAAGTTTTGTTGTTGGTTTACTGTTTCATTGAACTTCTTGAGCTGATTTCACTATTTGATTGGTCAAATCTGGGCTAGCTGCTACTGTTTACTACTGATCCCTCATTTTTTGTTTTTTTTTGCTTTCCAGGTACACTTTTTTGAATCCCACATTATGTGAAGTTTTGATTCGAAGTGTGAAATAAAACTCGAAATGCTAAGCATGGCTTCAATGTTTTGAATCTTTAGTTTAGTTTCATCTTTCCTAGATTACTTGATTCTAAGCCTATTTTATGTACTGTATGTTCATTATGAGAACTGAGTTGGTTTGTATTTGATATGAGGTTATTTTTTTTAGCAAAGCACTAATAGCTAAATGTTGGATTAAGAGTTCTTGTTATGGTTTTTAAGTCTGAACTGAAAGGAAACTTAATGGAAAAGTGTGAAATGAATCATTATTTAGGTTCTGTGTTGAGCATGTTAGCCTAAAGTATGTCGTGTTGGATCTCATCGCTTTGCAAGTTAACTGTTAATTTCAAGTCATGGGGAATGAGGATTTAAGGTGAGGGAAATGGGATGTAGAGAAACATATGTTAATATATGCATGCTGAATATGAAAATCGTGTTAGTATGCAGATTATTGAGTAAATTGCTTGTGTATAAGGAATTGTAATAGCTTGGACAGTTAAATTGAATGATGCTTAGTGTAGGTGTTTGTTTGTTTCGAACAATTAATGATACATTTGTTTATAATGCTGAAATCCAGTAACTTATTTGCGGGTTGATTTCATAATGGCCATTTGGAGCCTACTTTCTATGCTTGAATTGGTTTGGGCTCCACAGGAGTTCGATCTCTGTTCAACGTATGCTAATGCCCATTCTCTTATTAAATTTGGGCTCTATCTGGGCCCAGAGCATCAAAAGCATTAGAAAAATAGGAAAATGGCAGGCCTTGCCACATGAGTACTTTCTCGCTGATGGTCGTTGTTAGCCCAACTCGTTCTAATAACTGGCCCAATTCCCCATCGTTACAAATTGGTTAAGTCTGGTTTCATAAAATTGATTCGAAAATTTCTTATGCCCTTTGATCAATTAGCCAAACCCCTTTAATAATTGAGGTGAGCCATATTATATAATACAAATAGCTTATGGCCCTCCAAAATTTAGTTTGAGTTACCTTAAATTAGAATCGAGGTGTGTCATCCATAATTAAATCACATATGGCCCTCTATTAATTTCTTATTATTTAGATATAAAATAACAAATGTTCGTAGTTTGCTTTAGGCCCATTTAATATACCATCGCGGTTGTGGACACGTTCGTGTGGCATGATTGCGATTCCTAAAAACAAAACCGGAGTATGCGTTCGCGCAACTTCGGTCAAGCTTTCTTAATAATAATAAAGCGTTGTTAATTGTGGACACGTTCGCGTGACAAGATTTTTGGCGCACCAAACAAACAGGTATACGTACGCGTGACCTATTTTAAGATAATTTCATAATTAAAAGAGGCAAAAGCACATAGGTTCTAAAATCAGTAATTAAATAATTTAATAAGCCAAGTATGATCAAAGCGACCGTTCTAAAATCACGGAACTCGGGAGTGCCTAACACCTTCTCCCGGGTTAACATAATTCCTTACCAGAATTTCTATGTTTGCAGACCGTAATTGGAGTCAATTTCCTCGATTCGGGATCTTAAACCGGTGACTTGGGACGCCATAAATTATCTCAAGTGGCGACTCTAATTCTAATCCTGTTTTGATTGTCACTTTAATTGGAAAGAACTCCCTTATACCCTTCCGTGTGTAGGAAAAAGGAGGTATCACATTCTTTTACACAAAAATCGCCAAAACCCAATAGCCATAAAATATTCAGAAAACAACCATTTACACAAGCCCATTGGCTTATTCAGTAGGTGAAAAGGGGGTAGAATTGAGCAATTAGGAAAAAGTGTCCAAGAACCTTAGACCCTTGTGTGTCAGAGTTCACAAGGATCTCAATTGGACCCCGAGCAGTACTCACACTAGGAAGTCAGTAGTAAGAGTCTTGGTGGCCTTGGCTTTTAGCCGTCAAATAATGGTAGGTTCAGAATGGCATAGGTAACAAATGAGAGAGAGGGGACAATGGTTAAGGGGTAGAATTTGGGAACATAGAGCAACTAAGAAAACAGGTCACAAGACATAGAAGAAGTTTCAACAAGACTCAGAAACAGGTTCAGCAAGATTTCAACACTTAGTAAAGTAACACATAACAACAACATATTGAACGAGTTAACATTGATAGAAGTTACCAAAAAAGTTTAAAACCTTAGAGGTCTAAATAATGCTAAGTATACATGTTAGTATCAAAAGGAAACATGTTAACTCTCATCAGAAAGCAAGACATGATAGGGAGCAGACATTATGACAAACTAGGTAATTACTAAGGTAACAAGAATTAAGTGAGCCAAAGACATTCCAAAGGGCATATTAACAGGGATACAAGATCATGATTGAATAAAAAGGCCTTAACACTGATTAAAACACATTATATATTCAAGACAAACATTGCAAAAATTCAGAGCAGTTTGAGAAAGTAAACTCATGTCAAATAGCACATATAGGTAATCTAGCATTGACATAATAGACTAATTAACTAAATAAGGTCCAGGCTATGTTATAGATTTACCCTAATATCATGAAGCAATTCAAACAAATTGAGATGGCTGTTCTAAAACCTCAAACAATCACTAAATTCAAACAAATTGAGTGCTACTAGTCTTAGACTCCTTTGAGTTCATACGGCTATACTGAGATTTCAACAACTTAGAGAAACCATTAGATCTCTTGTTTACATGGGCTTAATCTTGAGGACTTATCCATTCTCGTCAACTTTTCACTTGCCCTTTCTTATCCTTACTCTTGTCCTTGTAAAAGCTTGTTGCTTTTCCATACTTTGGCTTGCGACCTATACATATCTATTTATACTACTCGTAACCTTCCTTAAACTTGCTTGCACCATAAATTTTCTTATGTTATTCTGGCACATCAAGTTTGACACCGTATCGTCTCTAAATCTTCTTTACTCTCTTAACTAGACCTCTATATACTTAGAAACCATGGGTTGGAAGGTATGTCACTAATGACACTGCTATTATTCCTGGATATTGGATCCTGACGGTTCTAGCCCTCTATCTAAAGTATGGATTATTCTCAACTTTGTGCACATGAATATCTCATACGTTGTTCTCTTTTAGCTTACTTACCTTAAAATCTCGCATCATATCTTCTTTCTCTATCATACCCCCCCCCCCTCCACAGAGGTATGATTCACATCCACAATGTGAAGCTCTATTACAATACATGCACCTCTGGCACATACACAATCTGGTGGGAGCTTCATACTGACTTCTTATGAGGCTGGCATTCTTTTAACTAGATCTATTGTAAAGCTGTTATAGAATATGCCTGTTGTACTATCTCTCTTGTACCTCTGATATTAACAATGATTTTGCAATGTTCTCAATCACGAGGTATATAATTTTCTAGGTCAAATAATCAGATTCTTGATTTACTTCATTGATGTAACTCTTTAGTTTCCTGCTCCTTCTGATCAGCCTTTATGTAGGCTTAAGTTATCTCTCGATCCAGGGCTTATGGTATTAGTTATTACTTTAGCCCTTCATGGACGCTATGGAGTATCTGTGATACCATTATCTAACAATTCAATCCTTTGCCTATGACCTGGACTCAATTCTTTTTTTTTCAACTTATACCGAGGTCTTCTACGGGTGTATGAATGTCAATATATATGTGTAACGACCCGGCCGATCGTTTTAAGAATTAATGCCTCGATCCCTTATTAACTTCTTTCCCCGTATTTGTTTCTGCTATTTTGATTTGTTGGGATGATTTGTTTTGAGTTTCGAAGTATTTTGGGACACTTTGTCTCTTAAAGAGAGCTTAAGCTTTAGAATTTGGACCGTAGTTGGAGTAGTGTGAAGACGACTTCGGAATGGAATTCTGTCCATTCTGTTAGCTCCGTTGAGTGATTTCAGGCTTAGTGGCGTGTTCGGATTATGTTTTGGAGGTCCGTAATTTATTTATGCTTGAAATGCCGAGAGTTAAATTTTTGAAGTTTCCGGTTCGATTGTGAGATTTTGATATCGGGGTCAGAAATTCGGAAGTTTGAATAGCTCCGTAGTGTTGAATGTGACGTCATATGCCTACCCGTTCGCGAAGAGAATCCCGCGTTCGCGTAGAAGGGAGAAAGTTGCAACCGCGTTCGCGATGAAGGAATTCAGGGCCAAGCGAAGTTGTGCTTCGTGAACGCGATGGGCCTTCCACATTCGCAACGAAGGAATTGTTTGGGCAGATTATAAAATTTCAAAATCGAGGGTTTAGCCATTTTTATCAAAACTAGAGTTTGGGAGCTCGGATTTGAGGGAGAGTTCGAGGGATTTTTAGAGATATCAATTGGGTAATGATTCCTAACTCCCTTTTGCTTATAACCCGTTAGTCCAAACGTGAATTCAACATCTAATTTCGGATTTGGGGTGAGAAATTGGGGAAAATTTTGGAAAATTCTTAGGCATAATTTTTGAGTTTTGATTTGGAATTTGACATTGGATTTGGATAATTTGGTATGGTTAGACTCATGAGTGAATGGAGGTTCATAATCCGTAACTTTTACTCGATTTCGAGAGGTGGGCTCGGGGGGCTTTTTGGGCGATTTTCCTAATTTTGCGTATTAGCTTCGAATTAATTAGTTGAATTAGTTACTTGAAGTTATATTTACATTATGCAATTAATTTGAATAGATTTAGGCCATTTGGAGTCAGATACTCGTGGCAAGAACGTGGTATTGAGTTGATTGAGCTGGTTCGAGGTAAGTTGTTTGCCTAACCTTGTGTGGGGGAAATCCCCTTAGGATTTGGTATTGTTGATATATGAAATGCCTTGTACGTGAGGTGACGAGTGCGTACTTGTGCTAATTGTTGAAAATCCTGTTTTCCTTAAGTAACTATAACTGTGTTTTCTTCCCTGCTTAAACTACTTGCAATTTAAGCCTACTGTTAGCTTAGGAAAACATGTCTAATTGACTTAATTGCTTTACTTGCTCGAACTACTTTCTATGAATTCTGTGCAACATGCTAGGTTAGAAATACATGTTTATTCTTGGTATGAAATTTGGATTGAATTGAATATTCTTCGTGTTGCTGCTGTGTGTTTACTTTTGGACTATGGGACGATATCACGAGAGATTCCCTACATGTTTCCTTTGGGACTAGGGATTTGTATTCCGGTAGATCCCCCTTGCACATTTATATTGGAACTATGGTACTGCACCCGGTAGATTCCCCTAGTACTGGTATTTACATTTGGGACTACGGATCGGGATTCCAGTAGATCCCCTTGCACTATGAGTTGGACTATGGGACGACACTCGGGAGATCCACTAGATATTTACATTTGGGGACTACAGGACGGTATCATAGGAGATCCCCGGTTGTTATCTCTATATTGAGTTGTATTCCTTCTGTGATTATTTCGTCTCTATTGTAGTTATTGTCACACCTCTTTTTTGCGCGCCCGCCCCAAAGGGTAAATGCGCGAGGGAGTTTTTCAAATTTAAGTGACAATATTCGAAATGGGATTATTTATTTAATTCAGAGTCGCCACTTGGGAAAGGTTTGGCTTTTGGTGTCCCAAGTCACCGGTTTATCTTGAATCCCAAATCGAGGAAAATATTCGACTTTCCAGATGAAGTCTGCGAACCAGAAATTCTAAGTAAGGAATTATGTTGACCCGAGGGAAGGTGTTAGGCACCCCCGAGTCCCGTGGTTCTAGCATAGTCGCTTAAATTGTCATAATGGCTAAATATCTGATTTTATACATGTTATAAATTGTGTGCTTTTATTAGGTTTACACCGCTTTATTATTATTATTATTATTTATTTTATGGAATTGCAACGTCGTGAAAATGCATTTCGAACCGCATCACAATCAATGCACCCGTGGTTGTTAATACATTCCAACTCCGTTGGGATTTGGATTTGGGTCACATAAATGCGCACCCGAATTTAAGAAGGTAATTTTAATTAAATCCCGCCTAAAGAGTCTAACGCGTTATTATCTTTAGGGAAGGCAGTGAAGTTCACTAAATAGTCCATCCCAAGAAATCTAAATATTTATTACGACCAATTATTGAGGGCCCCGCAATTTGCATTTTTGTATTTGGCGAGGCTCGTCTCATTTTTGAAAGGATAAACCTATAGTGACTACATTTTTCTATTATGTTTGTCTCTAAAAATGAAAGAAAGAAAATATACGCTAATTAAATTAAATGCTTGGCCAGCTCCGGCCTCTTATTAATTATCAGATTAATTATTTGTGAGACGGGGAATTATTTCATGCCTTATTCCATGAGCGAACATGCTTTTAATTTAATTAAAAAAAATTGCATACAAGATCGATAAAATGCTAAACTCACGTTAAACGTTCTCCAAGTTGAACTTAAACTAACTCATTTTTTATGAGATTAATGGAATTAACTACTAGAGGATGTTATTAATGGGATTCAAACATTGTCCTATAAACTGCCTAACGAAATCCGATTTGATAGAGTCAGCTCAAATGACTTAAAACTATATTACATTCGGCAAAATTAGAAGCAGTCTGCCTTATGCGTGTAAAATATGACTAGAGATGAGACTTAACTATCGATATACTAACCACCTGTGCATTCCACAAATTACATAATCATATCATACAAACAGCTAAACAAATAAGATCACAGTATTAAACAAGCTAAGTTTCAATTAAGTATAAACTACCTAATGCATCTTTTATTGAGTCATAAACCAAAAAAAACTACACAAATCTACTAGCATTTCATAAAAAAACTACAAGTAACACCAAATGATTAAAAATCCTTCGCATCTTTCATTTCATGCTCAAACTTTACTGTTACATCAGTGTGAAATTCTAGTGTGTACCTGGATATTGGACACAAGAAGGAAAAGAGGTCAACAGGAACAGTAGTAGCATACGCACAACAACAATGAGTTTGGCAACACAGCAAAACCAGTAAAACCAGTAATGACAGTAGCAGAAATCTCAGGAGCAGATTAAAACCAAGAGAAGAGCCCAGTAGCTTAATAGAACAGTGCTTGAAAATCAACAGACAACCCAGGCTGCTAAATGAATCCCAGCAGTACAAAAAGATCACAGGCAGAGGCAATAAAATAGTAGTTTCTGATTTTTGAACATTCGAGCAGAAAACAAACTAAAACTTTTTGTTGTGAAACCTAGCCTTAGAATACTAAAATTCTGGGAAAATTCTCTCAACTAACTAGTCTGTGTTTTGCTTTTAAGGCTCTTGGAACCTTTTTTTCAAATTCCAGACTCTTTTTGTTCTCCAATTCCTTTTGGTTCTAACTATGCTCTTTCTTTCTTCTATCCTGATTTTTTTTGGGTTCTAACCTCTTCTTCTTTTCTGGTTTTTAACCTCTTGGTGTCTGACCCTTAATCCCCTGGAACCCTTTCCTTTTTATAGCCCAAGCTGACTTCATTCCAAAGCCTGTTAAAACCCATTAAAACTGACCCCCCCATGTTCTCTTTTCTGTCTTTCCACTCACAATTTAAAAGAAAAGTATTCCCCATGAGATTCCCCTGACAGCCCTCTTTCCATTATTACAATGGTTTTTCCTTTTATTAAACTAAACAAGTATGGGTAGCACGAGTATGTCCTGACAGCACATGCTGTCAAGTTTACTTTAATTCATTAAAGAACTACAATGCACATATTGTCCAAAATCTAAAATGAGTAAACATGCCAGCAATTTTATATCAATTCAAACTAAACTCTGAAATCTATATTAAAACTGCAGCTATAACCAATCCTTAGATGATTTTTGATTCAACTAACAAACTACAAATAGTTATCATCAATTCTCAGCTGATTCAACAATGCCTCAGTAAACAAAATTTAAACAGCATGAGTCAGATTACTACCATTCCAAACTGAAACTAATTGACGACATATATCAAATTGACTACGCGAATTACAACGCATACAATCAATACCAAATGATCAGAATCGAACAGTATCAACAGGTGATTCAAGTTGTACTGTCAAAACAAAGAATTGCCCTGGAAACTAATTAATTGATCAAACTCATTCCAATCGATTATGTAGTTTAAACACATACATTCATCGATGAACATGTGAAAATTTCGACCAAATAAAAGGTCTGGGCGAGGTAGACAGAATAGTCGACACAAAATGAAAACAAATCAAACTGACATTTAAACGCATAAATAAACATCAACAGAAAACAACATGGAAGTGACAAGGAAAAGAAAAATACCTTAAGAAATTGAAGGTTAGACGAACCCATCTTGGACTCTGAATCGGACCTCTTTTGGGGTTGAACGGACTTTAATCGAAGTGTTCTCAACTAGGAACACCTCGATTAAGGTCTATTAAAACCCCAACCCTTCGTTTAATTGGACAAAACCCCAGGTTCTGGATTTCTAGGGTTCTTGGGGTTGATTTGGGGTCCGAGCTTTTCTGGTTAGATTCGAACCAAACCAAGCTTGGTTTGGTCACGAGGGAGGTCAGGGGAGTAACTGGTATGGATTTGGGGTGGTTTGGCATAGGTTGGGGTTTGGCTCGAAACTTCAAATGAAGATTCGAGACGATGGGGAAAGATTCGAGACCAACGGTTTGCAGATCCGTGTCCAGGGGGTCGAGGTGCACTAGGGGTGTTAATCTGGTGGTCACCAGCATTGTTGCCGCCGGGTTTATGGTGAGGGAACGGAAGGGCGGCGCTAGGGTTCTTGAGGGTGTTTGGGAAAGAGACGATGATGAGGGAGGGGGGTCTGGCTTAGGGGGGCGTGGGGGTAAGGGATTGGGTTTATATAGTTAGGGGAAAACTTAATCTAGGCCGTTAGATCATCAAATATCAATGGCCTGGATTGATCAACTCAATGGAAACGACGCTGTATGGGTTAAATGAGACCGGCGGGTCTCTGGGCGAGACGGGCCGGGTTAAAACGCGGGTATGGAGACGTGATCTTGGCCGTTGATCAATCTGAGATCAACGGCCCAGATCACGTACGATCAACACGACGCCGTCTGGACATCCCTGAGATTAGCTGATCTGGACCGGGCAAGATAATGCTTTGGGCCTGATTTGGGTCCAATTTGAACAGCCCAATTCTGATTTATTCCAATTTCAAACTCATTTCTTTCTTTTTTATTTCTAATTAAAATCTGAATTTACAAAAAATCCTAAAAAATAAATTATAAAAAATATAAAATTAAAATTATATCACAAGACATTAATTGATTTTTAGTAATAATTAACACACAATATCATATATTAATTAAACAAAAATCAACCTTTAAACGATAGAATGACAAAATTACCAAAGATAATATTTTTTGTGATTTTTTATTCATTCAAAACCAAATACGATTTAATTAATTCCTAATAGTAGAACAAGATCCTAAATTTACATGTGACATATATTTTTTTATTTTTAATTGATAAAACTAAACAATCACAGATAAAAATTACAAATAACTACCAAAAATGCCATGAAAATTCTAAAAATTGTACAATAAGACAAATTGTTTTATTTTTCGATTTCTTTTGGAGTAATTGTCGTGTAAACAAAAATCACATGCTCACAGCTGCCCCTCATTGTTTGAAAACACGAAGGGTTTTCGTGCAAAGATGAAGTGAGCGGATACGAGCAATTTTTGTCTGTTTGACTACTCCGTGTGAAGCACATTTTTTGAAAGATTTGACCGAATCTTTGCTTCAAAGATTTCCTACATATCCTGGGCTAAACATGAATCAGGTCAATGTAGTTCGGGAAGTTTTGGTAGCTGGGACTACCATGGGATTGCAATGCTTGCTGTTACTGCTGTTGCTGTTGCCGCTACCGCTTTACCGACCTCCTTATTACAACCAAAGAAAAATTGAAACTGAACTAACTACTTTTTCCTGTCAACCGCTAGTTACAAGATTCCTATCTATAATTCTTTCGCAAATTGATCTTGGGTCTTAGCTGATTCTGCTTGTAGACTTCGATCCGAATCTTGATGCTCGCAAGTTGTAGGCGCTTGTATATTTCTGCAGCATTGAGTGAGACGGGATTGGCGGAGCTCGGGAATTTAATCAACTTTTGAGCAACCCACAATTTAATCTGGGAACATCTTCTTTTTGTTCTTTTATTCCTTTCTTTATTCTGGATTGAGACTCACTCCGTAGGTCATCTCGATCCATGCACCTCGAGGTCAGACCTGCTGAGACAAACAAAACAAACGAATGAAATTTTCTGCCCCAGTTTCACTAGAAAAATTTCGTGAGTTAATTGCCATAAAATCTACATAATTAATGAGGGGATTGGAAGCCTCAAGTCTAAAAGGCGCAACTCAGGGATTGGAACCCTAATGTTTGCAAAAGGTAAAAAAATGCTCAATTCAGGGGTTGGAGCCCTAATATTGGCTAAAAGGGAAAACCGCTCGACTCAGGGATTGGAGCCCTAATATCGGCTAACAAAAAATTGCTCAACTCAGGGATTCGAGCCCTAATGTCGGCTAAAGGAAAATCGCTCAACTCAGGGATTGGAGCCCTAATATCGGCTAAAAGAAGAATCGCTCAACTCAGGGGTTGGAGCCCTAATGTCGGCTAACAGGAAATTGCTCAACTCAGGGATTGGAGCCCTAATGTTGGCTAAAGGAAAAACTGCTCAACTCAGGGATTGGAGCCCTAATGTCGGCTAAAAGAAAATCGCTCAACTCAGGGATTGGAGCCCTAATGTCGGCTAAAAAGAAAATTGCTCAACTCAGGGATTGGAGCCCTAATGTCGGCTAAAAGAAAACTCGCTCAACTCAAGGATTGGAGCACTAATGTCGGCTAAAGGAAAATTGCTCAACTCAGGGATTGGAGCCCTAATGCCGGCTAAAAGAAAATCGCTCAACTCAGGGATTGGAGCCCTAATGCCGGCTAAAGAAAAATCGCTCAACTCAAGGATTGGAGCCCTAATGTTGGCTAAAGAAAACTCGCTCAAATCAGGGATTGGAGCCCTAATGTCGGCTAAAAGGAAATTGCTCAACTCAGGGATTGGAGCCCTAATATCGGCTAAAGAAAAATCGCTCAACTCAGGGATTGGAGCCCTAATGTCGGCTAAAAGAAAATTGCTCAACTCAGGGATTGGAGCCCTAATGTTGGCTAAAAAAAATGCTCAACTCAGGGATTGGAGCCCTAATGTCGGCTAACAGGTGAAGGATTGATTTTGGGGCTTTTAAACTAAACCCCCTTTTTTGAATCTTCTTCTTACTTCTCTTTTCGTTTTTTTTTTGTTTGTTTTTTTGTTTGTTTTTATTATTTTATTATTTTTTTTCATTTTTTTGTTTAGTAAAATGAAGGAGAGAATTTAGGGAGACTTCCTTTTTGGGTTGATTCCTTGTTGCAAAGTTGTTTCTTGCACTCGCGTATTTCTTTTCCTTCTGGGTGGCACCTGCTTCTTGCACGGCTGCTTTGGATTGCACCTGTTTCAATTTTCCCAACAAAGAACAATTGTCAGTTTGAAAACGGTGGTTGGTTCGGTGGCCTTGATCATTCCAATTGCTTGGTCCCGACCTTATTTCTGTTGAGAAAACTCCGCCATTGAATGGATTCACAGGCGACCCCCTTTCAAATTGATCAGACTCGCATTTCCGGATTTTGTGATGATTCGCCCGTGTAAGGCTTTGGTTCTTCCATCCCATTTCGCTTGGGGATTTTTACTGAGTCAGACTCAGTGGGGATTCTTACTGGGGCAGACTCGTTGGGGATGTTTTTTTTTTCGTGTGTGTCTTTACTTTGAAGGCAATCAACATCATGATCAGTCGGGATTGGACTGACGCACCACTGAAGCGGGGTATTTTCTTCACTTCTTGCTAAACGGAACTCTGTGAAACCGGTCCTACCACCTTTTCTTTCCAACACATTTTGGAATTTAGGGTTAAAACGAAAGGGACTCAAGGAAAGGTAAACAAAGAGCGGAGAAACGAATTTAAAATAGAAGCGTCCCTTTCGGGACAAGAAAGACTTATCTGAGGCACATGCTGACTTTAAATTGACATGACATGCTTTTTGGACTGGATGCCCGACACTCACGAACTTGCATTTCCTTATGAACCAAAAACGGATCTATGTTTCCAAACCAGGGAACCTTGCCAGCACTTTCTGAGGTGGAATCAATTTTTCGGTCGACAGCACCCTTTGCGGGTTTTCGCTAGTCGACCTCTCTCATTTCTCTTCTCACTTTTGCCTGATAGCACTCTTTGCGAGTTTTTACTAAACAATCTCTCTCATTTTCGATTTCTCTACTCTCGTCGCCTTATGGTGCCCGAAGGTTTTCACCGACAAGACTCTCTCATTTTATTTCTCTTAATTTTAGAATGCATCGGCTTCCAATCATGATATTTCTTGGTTTCCCCCGCCTTTGGCAGTTTATCCGAAGGACTTGTACTTGGTTTTTGGTAAAAGAATTGTGGATGAAATTACAACTACGGAACCATTTGGTGGGCCCCAGTTTCAACTTCAGGGAAAATTGGATTTTATTTTTGGTGTGACTGAACCCCAGAGAGAGGCTGCCTACGTATCCTTTCGGAATCAAGTCAAACGTAGTCCAGGCCTATCATTTTTTTTAACGGTGCTTTTGTATTCCAAAAAGGGTAGCCAAAGAAATGTAACCGGCTCGAATGGTTTGTAAAAAAGAGTTGATAGTGTTTGGGTAGCGGGAATAAAAGCCTTTGTCATCTCAAATGTGCCAACACATCACCAAAGTAAACTCAGACATAGTACCTTTTGACCGCATCCGCATTCACAGCTGTTTCAGGATCATTTCCTTCAATATCACCCAGATATAACGCTCATCTTTGTAATATCTTCCTGATGATGTGTGGACCTTTCCAATTAGGAGCAAATTTTCCTTTCGCTTCCTTGTGATGCGGAAGAATGCGCCTTAACACCAGTTGACCTACTTCAAAATTCCTGGGTCGCACCTTCTTGTTGTAAGCGCGGGCCATTCTTTGTTGGTACAACTGCACGTGACAGACCGCATCAATTCGTTTTTCGTCAATTAAAGTCAACTGCTCCAATCGAGTCTTAACCCACTCGCTATCTTCAATCTCTGCTTCGACAATGGTCCGGAACGAAAGAATTTCTACCTCTGCCGGTATCACAGCCTCGGTCCCATAAACCAACAAGTATGTGGTTGTGCTTACTGACTTTCGCACTGTAGTGCGATATCCCAGCAAGGCAAAAGGTAACTGTTCATGCCACTATCTGGAACTCTGGATTGTCTTTCTCAAAATATTCTTGATGTTTTTGTTTGCCGCTTCAACAGCGCCATTGGCTTAGGGCCAATAAGGAGTGGAGTTCCTATGCATTATTTTGAACTGTTCGCATACGTCCTCCATTAAGTGACTATTCAGGTTTGCCGTATTATCTGTGATGATAGTTGCAGGAATACCGAAACGACAGATAAGATTCGAATGTACAAAATCCACCACGGCTTTCTTAGTGACCGATTTGAGAGTGACAGCTTCGACCCATTTTGTGAAGTAATCAATAGAAACCAATATGAATTGGTGTCCATTTGAGGCTTTTGGCTCAATTGGCCCAATGACGTCCATGCCCCAAGCAACAAATGGCCAAGGTGCAGACATGAGATGTAGCTCTGTTGGGGGTGCATGAATCAAATCTCCATGTACTTGACACAGATGACATTTCTGGACGAAACTGAAACAGTCTTTCTCCATGGTCATCTAATAATACCCAGCTCGAAGGATTTTCTTCGCCAGGACATACCCGTTCATATGAGGTCCACACACTCCTGCGTGTACTTCATTCATGATTTTTCCTGCCTCTTTGGCGTCAACACATCTTAACAAGTTGAGATCCGGGGTTCTTTTACACAATACCTTGCCGCTCAAAAAGAATCCACTAGCATGCCGCCTAATAGTTCTCTTTTGATCTCCAGTAGCATGTTCGGGGTATTCTTGTATCTTTTAGAACCTCTTAATATCATGGTACCATGGCTGGGTACATATTCCTGCCTCGATACATTACAGTAATCGTGTCTTTCCCTGATTTGGATTTCCAAGGGATCGATGTGGGCGTTGCCTGGGTAAGGTAACATTGAAGCTAAGGTGGCAAGTGAATCAGCTAGTTCATTGTGACATCGTGGGATATACCTGAACTCTATTGATTTGAATCGCTTGCTGAGATCCTCCACGTGCTGTCGGTAAGGAATAAGCTTGACATCTCGAGTTTCCCATTCACCTTGGGCTTGCCGGATAATCAGGTTAGAATCCCCCATAATTAACAAATCTTCAATATCTTGATCGATCTCCATATTCATGCCCATGATGCAGGCTTCATATTCAGCTGTATTGTTCGTGCAAAAGAAACGAAGCCTAGCTGTAGCAGGATAGTGCTGACCAGTGGGTGAGATCAAGATTGTCCTAATTCCTACACCTTTGGCGTTTACGGCCCCATCAAAGAACATTTTCCAAGCATGAGCGTTTTCCGAGACTACTTCTATGGTGTTTATTTCTTCATCTGGAAAATAAGTACTCAATGGTTGGTATTCCTCATCAACCGGGTTCTCGGCCAAATGATCCGCTAATGCCTGGGCTTTCATTGCCGTGCGAGTGACATAGACTATGTCGAATTCAGTAAGCAAGATTTGCCACTTGGCTAGTCTGCCAGTAGGCATTGGTTTCTGGAATATGTACTTCAACGGATCCAACCTGGTTATGAGGTAAGTAGTATGAGCTTGGAGATAGTGTCTCAATTTTTGAGCGACCTACGTCAAAGCACAACACGTTCTTTCCAACAAAGTGTACTTGGCCTCATAGCTGGTGAATTTCTTGCTTAAGTAATAGATCGCCTGCTCTTTCTTTTCGGTTATGTCATGTTGCCCGAGGACACAACCAAAAGAATTTTCCAAGACAGTCAGATACAAGAACAGGGGTCTTTCTGGCTCTGGCGGGACCAAAACTGGAGGATTTGAAAGATATTGTTTGATCTTGTCAAAAGTCTCTTGACACTCAACCGTCCATTTGATTGTTGCATCCTTCCTCAATAGCTTGAATATGGGCTCACATGTGCTAGTTAGCTGGGCAATGAATCGACTGATATAGTTTAACCTGCCCAATAGACTCATCACGTCTTTCTTCGTTCTTGGAGGAGGTAGATCTCGGATAGATTTTATCTTTGTTGGATATAACTCGATACCTCTACTGCTTACTATGAAACCCAAAAGTTTGCCCGATGGGATTCCGAAGGCGCATTTAGCCGGATTCAACTTCAGGTTGTACTTTCTCAGCCTCTCGAAGAATTTCCTCAAGTCTTGGACATGATCGTCCTGAGTCCTGGACTTGACTATCACGTCATCTACATACACCTCTATCTCTTGATGCATCATATCATGAAAAATGACAGTCATGGCTCTCATGTAAGTTGCCCCGGCATTCTTTAAACCAAATGGCATAACCCGATAACAGTAAGTACCCTAAGGTGTAGTGAAGGCGGTTTTCTAGGCATCTTCTTCATCTATCAACACCTGATGATATCTAGCGTAACAATCTACGAAAGACTGTATCTCATGCTTGACACAATTATCAACAAGGATGTGGATGTTGGGCAATGGGAAATTGTCTTTGGGACTCGCCCTATTCAAATCTCGATAATCCACACATACCCGAGTCTTCCCATATTTCTTCGGTACCGGAACTACATTAGCCAACCACGTAGTGTACTGGACTATCCGGATTACACCTGTTTTCAACTGCTTTGTGATTTCTTCTTTGATCTTATCACTGACATCAGTCTTGAACTTTCTCTGCTTCTGTTGAATTGGAGGACAATCAGGGTAAATTGGCAATTTATGCACCACTAGATCAACACCTAATCCTGGCATGTCATCGTATGACCAAGCAAACACATCTTTAAATTCAAAAAGGAGTTGAATTATTGCATTTCGCGTTTTCTCATCTGTGTGAATGCTTATTTTGGTCTTTCGGATTTCTTCAGGAGTTCCCAAATTAACCGGCTCAGTGTCATTCAGATTCGGCTTAGGTTTATTCTCAAAGTGTTCCAATTCTCGATTTATTTCCCTAAAAGCCTCTTCTTCGTCATATTCCGGTTCTTGGTTCATTATTTCACAATTAAACAGCTCGTTGGGATCTGGGCATGAAGTCCGCAAGCATGTCATATTATTTAAAGCCGCATTATTATATCTGAAAGGAAAATATAAAGGAAAAATAGCAGAAATCAGAGAGAATAAAGGAAAAAAATGATGAAATACTGGTTTTATTCCTTGGAATTGGGAAACTAACAAGGTTTATAATTCAGGAATTTAAAACAGGAAACTAAAGAAAAACATCCGAGTTACACCCTGGGATAACTCGTGATGCAGGAAAGGTGGCAGGACAGGTCTACCCGGACTCCTGCCTAGTTGGGAACGGTGTGGCCTCCCAATTCTGAAGCTTAGCATTTGGCCCCACATATAGCATCTCAGCGGTGCTTGTGCCTTCTCCCGGTTAAACCATGTGGGTTTCGTAAAGCATTCCTCTCATTGCCCCACATATTTCTTCGATCTCTTCGGCCGTAAAAGCCTCGTCGTCTTCTTCTTCAATGTATTTTGGTCCGACGAAAGTCTCGTATAAATGTGGCAATGGTCGAGGCAACTTCCAACCCTCATTTTTCCTCTTCTTCGTCCAATCCTCATCTTTTGGAGTGGGTTGGAAACCTATCCCAAAGAGTTTCTTAGTGGAAGGTAAGGTGATGGGTTCCGTTATTCCTTGCAGCGTTCGTCCAAGCCCTTTCCCTGGTCTGAATCCCTGTCGGATCATTTCTTTAGCAACCATGATTGAGGTGTTGGACAAGAAAGGTTGGGGGCAAGGTTTTCCTTCTTCATACTGCTCTGCCAGCACAACTTCGAAAGCCTGATAAATTGTGTGCTCACTCCCTTCCCTTGCTTCAAGATATGGGATGGATGGGTCCCGATAAATAGATTGTTCGTCTTCTCCGTGGACCACAATTTCCCGATCTTCATATTCAAACTTCACCATTTGGTGGAGAGTGGAAGGTACAGCCCCTGCCGCATGAATCCAAGGTCTTCCGAGGAGAAAATTGTAAGACGTGTCCATATCCAGTACCTGGAAAGTTATTTCGAACTCCACTGATCCTATAGTCAATACCAAGTCTATTTCCCCAAGGGTGTCCATCTTGATGCCATCAAAAGCCCTTACACAGACATTATTGGGCCAAATCCTTCCGGCCCCAATTTCCATTCTCTGTAGCGTAGAGAGCGGACAAATGTCAACACCCGAACCTCCATCCAACATTACCCGCTTGACGTAGTAGTCTTCACACTTGACTATTAGGTGTAAAGCCTTGTTGTGAGCGGCTCCCTCCGGAGGTAAATCGTTCTTACTAAAATAAACTTGATTAACCACGAAGAACCTCTCCGTCATTCTTTCCAGTTGTTCAACTGAAGTCTCGGCTGGTATATGTGCTTCGTTTAGGGTTTTGAGCAAGATCTTCTGATGTTCGGCAGACCTCATTAGCAAAGATAGCATAGACACTTGCTCAGGGCACTTGCGTAGCTGATCCACCACTTCGTAGTCATGCATTTTCATCTTTTGGAAGAAAGCCTCTGCTTCTTCAACGCTTCCAGGCTTCTTGGGTGGAAAGCGCTTCTGTGTGGAATTGTTTACCACTTGAGTGTCTGAATATTTTCCAATGGAAGTATTCTCTGGAAGTTCCCCCGTGACCTTTTTGCCTTGGTATGTAACCAATATTCTTTGATAGTTCCACGGTACTGTGAACGGGTCTGTCATTGGCTTCTGTGGTACGCGTCCGATAACCACTAGCTCATACGTTCCCCGGACCACATAAGCCCCTTTCGACACGTACATTGGTATTGCCCTTTTGACTTCGAATCTCTGTGGCTTCTCTGATCGACCTCATGGAATATAGAGAACTTCATTCTTCGCGGGCACCATCGTCGCTGTCTTTGTCCCAGTTTTATCTTCGAGCTCAACCTTGATAGTACTAGTCTTCTTTTCCCGTTTCTCTTGCTTCGGGGCTGCTTTAGGCTTTATCCCTGTATCGACAATGGCGATTATAGCTTTCAGGGCAGGGTCAAATTCCTTGTCTTCACAGATCATCCCGATCAATGGCCCATTATTGTGAGCGGGTAACAGATTGTTGGTCACATTTGGGACCTCCTCGTCCCTCAATACTATCTTTCCCTATTCTATTAAGTTCTCAATCACCCTTCTTAAAGTCCAACAATCATTGGTATCATGCCCCTCTGCTCCCGAATGATAAGCACACCTGACACCGGCTTTGTAAGCAGGTGATGTCGGGTTGTGCCTTGTCTGAGGGACTGGTTGCAGGAAACCCATCTGGACTAGTTTCAGGAATAGGGTAGAATACGGTTCACCAATGGGTGTGAAAGTCCGTCTTCTGGGTGGTTCTTGAGGACGAAAGTTATTTTGAGGTAGTTGTGGATAATAGTGGTTTTTGTAAGGAGGCTGATTTCTGGGAGGTGGAGCTTGACCCCGATTGGCTTGTTGCGGTGGCTGGACATAAGGCTGAGTGTTCATTACCATGTAGGGTTGAGGAGCATAGGTCACATTTTGGTGGGGGAAGTAATATTGTGGGGTTTTTTTCTGGAAAACGGGGCTTGAGATTACGATATTCTCCTGCTTCTGATGTCGCCATGGACGTTTCTTCCTTTTTCTTCCCTCTTGCCATTCCTCTGGACCCGCTTTGGACGGCTTGGGAGGTTTCCCTTATGGCCTCCTGGCTCAAGATTCTACCCGTTTTCAAACCGTTCTCTACCATTTCCCCGATCTTAATTGCTTCCGCAAAAGGCTTTCCCATGGCTGACATCATGTTTTGGAAGTAATCAGATTCTTGAGCCTGGAGAAAAGTAGTGACCATTTCTATTTCATCCATGGGAGGTTTTACCCTTGATGCTTGCTCGCGCCATTTAATGGCATATTCTCTAAAGCTTTCCGAGGGTTTCTTCTTCAAGTTTGACAAAGAATTCCTGTCTGGCGCGATGTCAATATTGTACTGAAACTGTCTTACAAAATCTCTAGTGAGATCGTCCCAAATATGCCATCGAGATATGTCTTAGTCCATATACCATTCTGAGGCTATTCCTACCAAGCTTTCTCCGAAGTATGCCATCAACAATTCTTCTTTGCCGCCGGCTCCACGCAATTGGTTGCAATACTTCTTGA
Source organism: Nicotiana tabacum (assembly GCF_000715075.1). Taxonomy (NCBI): domain Eukaryota; kingdom Viridiplantae; phylum Streptophyta; class Magnoliopsida; order Solanales; family Solanaceae; genus Nicotiana; species Nicotiana tabacum. Next base: position 69,196,563 of record NC_134090.1, on the reverse strand, counting down.
GGTGAGCAATGGGATCGCCATGCCCATCATATTTCTCAAACTTCGGTGTTTTGAACCCCATGGGCAGGTGCACGTGAGGGAACATGCACAGATCAGTATAGGAAACACTTTTCTGCCCGCTTAAACCTTGCATATTTTTCAAACTCTGCTCGAGGCTCCTCATTCTTTTTGCCATTTCATCTTGTTCAAAATCTTTGGGATTTTGGTCTTGCCCAGGCGTAAACTCATACTGAGGTTGTTGAGGGTGAGTGCTGGTTGTAAACCGAGTTGGTTCCAGTGAGAAGGATGGTGCTTGAAATGTGAATGAGGAAGAGTCAAAATTAGGCCTGTGTGTAGTGGGTTGTGCCGTGATTGGACAGGGCGGTGAGGTGAATGTGTTTGTAGCCACATCTGTCGTTGACATCCGGGGATAAGAATCAGAGGGTGATCCGGCAGAGTGGGCTGAAATGGCCGGGTACCCGAATGGGGTAGTTGGATAACTTATGGGGACGTTGGAAGTCCCACTTGTCCTAGAGAACAACTCGGGGAATCCAGGGATTACACTCGGCGACTCTTTTCCATTGTTCCAGTCATCCAACATTTCCAACATGTGAAGCCGCAAGATTCTGTTTTCTTCAGCAGTTGCTGACTCGGAAGTTGGGATGGCCGAGATTGAACTCTCCTCTGAGACAGGAATTGTCGGCAAAGGAATTTCTGAAGACATCTTTACAATTCCTTTTGATCTCGTGAAGTAAGTGTGAACACTTCCTCTTGACTTAGTGACGGGCAACTGAACACTTACTTTCGACCTCGTAAAGTATGAATGTGAGGCCAGACCTCTACCAAATCAAACCACCTTTTCTAAAAACCTGGATCTTAGCAGCAAGCAAACGGTTAGTTTGAAACAAATAACAGATAGGTAATCTCACGTTGGGGTGTGATGCACCTATACAGTTAAGTAAATTTCTACATGTTTGCATCGATGACATGCGTCATTCTGGCTTCTCTTTATGCTCCCCTTTTATTTATTTATTTATTTATTATTTTTTATTATTATTTTCATTATTTAAAATGTGACCGGATCCGATGAGGATTGCCTACGTATCACGATGCCGCGTGAATCAGATCATTACGTAGTTCAAAACCAACGAGTGTGAAAAGAAGCATTTTTTTTAATTACTGAAACAATCTATTAAAAACTAACATTTTTGAAAAAGGGAAAATAACAGACTTGAAATAAATACAAACTCAACAACTACTGATACACCTTGATACGAAAAGACAGACAGAAGATGCTAAGATGGAAAATACAGACTCGACCTATAAATATGTTAAAGTTTCAAGAATTGGCGCCCGTGGGACATCGTTCGGCCTTGCCGTGGTCCTAGGTGTGAGGTCCCTTTCAAGTTGTTCCAGCTCATACATGGTCTGTTTGACATAAATCATCACTGCCGAGAAAAAGGTAATGCTGGTCATATCTTCACATCGTAGACACCTCCTAATGATGGCATGGGCAATGGTCTTAATTTTATCCCTGGTTCGCCTCTTTTCTATGAGTAGGCGCTCTATTTGATCATTACGGGCTGTCAAAACCCGAGAATCCTGGAGATATTGATTTTGCCACTGCTGAATTTCTACTTCCATCTGGGCCAGTAGATCGTAGCAACGTCTATTTTTAGCTTCAAAGGTTCGGGTTTGCTCAGCTGCTCTGTCCTCAAGAGTGACCACCTTTCTCTTCAAATTGGCAATGGTTTGCTTGTGATCCCTTTTCAACTGCTGCAGGTACCGGTTATGCTTTTCTGTTCTTTTTGCCCAGTGTGCTTCGAGTCCTGCTATGGTATTCTCAAGATTTTCTGACTCACTCCGGCACTCATCAATTTCTATTTTTAAACTTTTTATCAATCGTTCATCCGACCTGCTCCTTTGTTGGTTATCAGCGGCTATCTTTATCTGCTGGATCTGGGCCCTGAGCGTCTCGTTTTCCTGGGTTAACCTGTTCTTTTCTCCCAAATTAGTAGCAACTTACACGTTGAGCTCATATTCTAGACCTTCGGCTTGCCGATTTAATTTGTTGATTTCGACACGATAGCCTCTTTCTTTTGCTAACCAATCCCATTGCTTTTGTGATGACTCGGCAAAATTCAGGATGTGAGGTCTTTTAGCCGGCCTTTCGTGTTCAAGTTCTCTTCTGTACCATGCAAGGTAACCTGGCGCCATTTCACTTTTGGCCCGATCCTGCACACAAGTATTTGCTTTCAAATATTGACATTCATTCCAGATCTGGCGGACTTTTGTTTCAGGAAATTGTCCGTCAGGGCTAATCTCAATTGCTTGAGCACTAAGATCTTCCTTGTGTGGCACTATCTGGCATCTCCCGAGTTGTCTCAAAACTCGATAGGGCGCGTAAGGCTGAATGCTCTTAAGTCCCATCAATAGAAAGTGGGTTCTAGCCGCCGACATATACATAACCTCATCAATAGGCAACCATCCCAATGTCCACTGTATTTGGCTGGCAGTGAGAGTCTGAAAGAATAACGTCCATGTCGTAACTCCTTCGGGCAGACTGACCTCCTTGGTTTTCGTGTAAAACTCTTCTATGCAAGTTTTCTTCGAGGAACCATGACTCAAAAGCTCGGAACGATGGCAGAGATGTTCAGTCATCCATATTTGTAGCAGTAAATTACACCCTTCGAAGAAATTCCCCCTGGCTTTGCAGGCTGTGAGAGGTCGAAAGATATCAGATACCACCATAGGCGTGAGAGTACTTTCATTCTGAGTGAGCAAAGTACTGACGACTCCGGATATTTTCAGATCAATGTTTCCGTCTTTCCTCGAAAATACCAAAAGGCCCAAAAATGTTATCATGAAAGCCACTCGTCTGTGCTCATCCCACTTCTGACGGTTACCTTTGCTGCATAGCTTGTTAACCGGATTATTGAATCCTCCTACTTGACCATATCTGTCGTATATGAAGCGCGGATTACAAAAACCTGCGGCCAAATCCGGGTTATGGACCATCCTGGGTATCTTTAATGAATCTAGAAACCGATGCACAGTGACAGCTCTTGGGGCGATCAAGTATTTTTGCCTTAATGGAACTTCACCATTTCCGATGTACCCAACTATTTCCTCCAGAGTCGGGGTGAGTTCAAAATCGGAGAAGTGGAAGACATTGTGCACTGAGTCCCAGTAGGTGACCAAAGCTCTTATGATATCTCCCCGATGCTGGATTTCCAATAAACCCGTGAGACCTTTCAGATATTTCTTGACCTCATCTTGCCCTTTAACACCTAGATCATTCCACCATAGCCGCAACTTGACATGGATTTTAGTCATTATCGAAAAGCGTTCATTTTGCATTATGCTCATCCTGCACATTTATTTAGGTGATTTAAGCAAAAATGATTTGACTCGAAAAATGATTTGACTATATTTTTTTTTTGAAAAAGAGAGATCCGATCTTCGAACCCGACCTTTCAGCACTTTGGGGATGAAGATTTTAAGGTTGTGCGGGTTAATCGACCCAAACTCTAAAGGATGATCGAAAGTGGCCGTTTATGCAAAGTAAACCTTCCGTTGTCCCTTTTGGGAACATTTGGCTATTTTTGACAAAACAATCACTTGATTTATTTATGACTCTCTTTTTAGAGTAGTGACCCGACATGGCCTCACAGAGCCTCGGGGACGAGGATCCTAAGGCCATTGGGCAATTTGGTCAAAATTTAAAGAAATGAAAAAAATGGTTGTTTATGCAAAGTTAGCCTTCCGGCGTCCCTTTCGTGAACATTCGGCTATTCTTGACAAAACGGCGTCACCCGACTCACTTATGATGAAATTAAAATTCTGATATTTTGGCCATTTCTGAGAAAAGGAGGGGGGTGGACCCGATGAGGGTTGCCTACGTATCTCGCACCCTGTGAAAATCAAACCGGCGTAGTTCGGGCCGATCAGGAATAGGGGAAATAAACTAACCCCCTCCCCCTTTTTGAATAAAACCTTTTAAAGAAAAGGAGAAAATATTTTTGGATTTCGATTTTTTTTTTATATTTTTTTTATATATATTTTTGAAAAGAAACGACGACTAAAGAAATATTTTGAATTTTAACTTCTTTTCACCCTTTTTTTTTGAAATTTCAAAAAATCTCTTAAGGAAATATTTGGACTATTAGTTTGAATTTATACAAAAGAAAAAATAGTTTTGAATTTTGATTTTTTTTTAAACAACTATTTTTGACAACGATTAAAAGGAACTATATTTTTTGTATTGTATATGTTTTTTTTAATAAATCAAACTAAAAGACAAATTTTGTTTTCATTTTTTTTTAGAAAACTTCGGCGAGGTTTTGACACTACTTGGATATTGGTTTTTTTAAAAATAAGTAGTTATCTCCCTACGCTGCTATTTTTCTTTTCTTCTAAAAAAAGATTTTTTTTTGTTTTTTTTTTATCTCAGAAACCGGTCAGCATGCAGATCTGAAGCAAATAAATGCGCAAAACAAATGGGATGCAGCAGAATGGTCTTTTCATTTCGGGTTGCTTGTCCTAGACGGACCCAACCCCTGTGTTGAGTCCCCTATGTCAGATGCAACATGATGCAAATAAGCGTTCCTACTAGGGATCCGGCATGAGGTTTTGTTATACTAGGTTCATCCTGGGTATATGTTCTAGACTGTGTACCCGAGCGGACAACTCGAGTCGAGGAGGGGGCTACGTACCGGGGACCCGCGAGATCGTCCGGCTTTGTAACTTGTTCGGCCTCTTTCTTATTTCAGGATATGACACTAACAGAATAGGGAGTCTTGACCAGCAAGCTCCTCCCCGGAGGTAAGAAGAGAAGAGTTTCGGCTAGGTTTATATACAGTTCAGATAATATCAAAGCGGTAAAAGACAACATTTAGCACATTATGCCCAAACATGTAATAAAGATCAGATAATAAAGCCAAATATAACAATTATTCTAAGCTCGAATTCTAAACCCTGAACTAACGTTCTGGGTTAAAAAATCCCCAGTAGAGTCGCCAGAGCTGTCACACTTCCTTTTTGCGCGCCCGCCCCGAAGGGTAAATGCGCGAGGGAGTTTTTCCAATTTAAGTGACAATATTCGAAATGGGATTATTTATTTAATTCAGAGTCGCCACTTGGGAAAGGTTTGGCTTTTGGTGTCCCAAGTCACCGGTTTATCTTGAATCCCAAATCGAGGAAAATATTCGACTTTCCAGATGAAGTCTGCGAACCAGAAATTCTAAGTAAGGAATTCTGTTGACCCGAGGGAAGGTGTTAGGCACCCTCGAGTCTCGTGGTTCTAGCACGGTCGCTTAAATTGTCATAATGGCTAAATATATGATTTTATACATGTTATAAATTGTGTGCTTTTATTAGGTTTACACCGCTTTATTATTATTATTTATTTTATGGAATTGCAACGTCGTGAAAATACATTTCGAACCGCGTCACAATCAATGCGCCCGTGGTTGTTAATACATTCCAACTCCGTTGGGATTTGGATTTGGGTCACATAAATGCGCACCCGAATTTAAGAAGGTAATTTTAATTAAATCGCGCCTAAAGAGTCTAACGCGTTATTATCTTTAGGGAAGGCAGTGAAGTTCACTAAACAGTCCATCCCAAGAAATCTAAATATTTATTACGACCAATTATTGAGGGCCCCGCAATTTGCATTTTTGTATTTGGCGAGGCGTGTCTCATTTTTGAAAGGATAAACCTATAGTGACTACATTTTTCTATTATGTTTGTCTCTAAAAATTAAAGAAAGAAAATATACTCTAATTAAATTACATGCTTGGCCAGCTCCGGCCTCTTATTAATTATCAGATTAATTATTTGTGAGACGGGGAATTATTTCATGCCTTATTCCATGAGCGAACATGCTTTTAATAATTAAAAAAAATTGCATACAAGATCGATAAAATTCTAAACTCACGCTAAACGTTCTCCAAGTTGAATTTAAACTAACTCATTTTTTATGAGATTAATGGAATTAACTACTAGAGGATGTTATTAATGGGATTCAAACATTGTCCTATAAACTACCTAACGAAATCCGATTTGATAGAGTCAGCTCAAATGACTTAAAACTATATTACATTCGGCAAAATTAGAAGCAATCTGCCTTATGCGTTTAAAATATGACTAGAGATGAGACTTAACTATCGATATACTAACCACCTGTGCATTCCACAAATTACATAACCATATCATACAGACAGCTAAACAAATAAGATCACAGTATTAAACAAACTAAGTTTCAATTAAGTATAAACTACCTAATGCATCTTTCATTGAGTCATAAACCAAAAAAAAACTACACAAATCCACTAGCATTTCATAAAAAAAACTACAAGTAACACCAAATGATTAAAAATCCTTCGCATCTTTCATTTCATGCTCAAACTTTACTGTTACATCAGTGTGAAATTCTAGTGTGTACCTGGATATTGGACACAAGAAGGAAAAGAGGTCAGCAGGAACAGTAGTAGCATACGCACAACAACAATGAGTTTGGAAACACAGCAAAACCAGCACAACCAGGAATGACAACAGCAAGAATTTCAGGAACAGATTAAAACCAAGAGGAGAAAGCTAGTAGCTTAATATAAAAGTGCTCGAAAAATCAACAGACAAACCAGGCTGCTAAATGAATCCCAGTAGTACAAAAAGATCACAGGCCGAGGCAATAAAAGAGTAGTTTCTGATTTTTGAACATTTGAGCAGAAAACAAACTGAAACTTTTTGTTGTGAAACCTAGCCTTAGAATACTAAAATTCTGGGAAAATTCTCTCAACTAACTAGCCTGTGTTTTGCTTTTAAGGCTCTTGGAACCTTTTTTCAAATTCCAGACTCTTTTTGTTCTCCAATCCCTTTTGGTTCTAACTATGCTCTTTCTTTCTTCTATCCTGATTTTTTTTGGGTTCTAACCTCTTCTTCTTTTGTGGGTTTTAACCTCTTGGTGTCTGATCCTTAATCCCCTGGAACCCTTCCCTTTTTATAGCCCAAACTGACTTCATTCCACAGCCTGTTAAAACCCATTAAAACTGACCCCCCCCCCCCATGTTCTCTTTTCTGTCTTTCCACTCACAATTTAAAAGAAAAGTATTCCCCATGAGATTCCCCTGACATCCATCTTTTCATTATTACAATGGTTTATCCTTTTATTAAACTAAACAATTATGGGTAGCATGAGTATGTCCTGACAGCACATGCTGTCAAGTTTACTTTAATTCATTAAAGAACTACAATGCACATGCTGTCCAAAATCTAAAATGAGTAAACATGCCAGCAATTTTATATCAATTCAAACTAAACTCTGAAATCTATATTAAAACTGCAGCTATAACCAATCCTTAGATGATTTTTGATTCAACTAACAAACTACAAATAGTTATCATCAATTCTCAGCTGATTCAACAATGCCTCAGTAAACAAAATTTAAACAGCATGAGTCAGATTACTACCATTCCAAACTGAAACTAATTGACGACATATATCGAATCGACTACGCGAATTACAACGCATACAATCAATACCAAATGATCAGAATCGAACAGTATTAACAGGTGATTCAAGTTGTACTGTCAAAACAAAGAATTGCTCTGGAAACTAATTAATTGATCAAACTCATTCCAATTGATTATGTAGTTTAAACACATACACTCATCGATGAACAGGTGAAAATTTCGACCAAATAAAAGGTCCGGGCGAGGTGGACAGAATAGTTGACTTAAAATGAAAACAAATCAAACTGACATTTAAACGCATAAACAAACATCAACAGAAAACAACATGGAACTGACAAGGAAAAGAAAAATACCTTAAGAAATTGAAGGTTAGACGAACCCGTCTTGGACTCTGAATCGGACCTCTTTTGGGGTTGAACGGACTTTAATCGAAGTGTTCTCAACTAAGAACACCTCGATTAAGATCTACTAAAACCCCAACCCTTCGTTTAATTGGACAAAACCCCAGGTTCTGGATTTCTAGGGTTCTTGGGGGTTGATTTGGGGTCCGAGCTTTTCTGGTTAGATTCGAACCAAACCAAGCTTGGTTTGGTCACGAGGGAGGTCAGGGGAGTAACTGGTATGGATTTGGGGTGGTTTGGCATAGGTTGGGGTTTGACTCGAATCTTCCAATGAAGATTCGAGACGATGGGGGTTGATTTGAGACCAACGGTTTGCAGATCCGTGTCCAGGGGGTCGAGGTGCACTAGGGGTGTTAATATGGTGGTCACCAGCATTGTTGCCGCCGGGTTTATGGTGAGGGAACGGAAGGGCGGCGCTAGGGTTCTTGAGGGTGTTTGGGAAAGAGACGATGATGAGGGAGGGGGGTCTGGCTTAGGGGGCGTGGGGGGTAAGGGATTGGGTTTATATAGTTAGGGGGAAACTTAATGTAGGCCGATAGATCATCAAAAATCAATGGCCTGGATTGATCAACTCAATGGAAACGATGTCGTATGGGTTAAATGAGACCGGCGGGTCTCTGGGCGAGGCGGGTCGGGTTAAAACGCGGGTATGGAGACGTGATCTTGGTCGTTGATCAATCTGAGATCAATGGCCCAGATCAAGTACGATCAAAACGACGCCGTCTGGACATCCCTGAGATTAGCTGATCTGGACCGGGCAAGATAATGCTTTGGGCCTAATTTGGGTCCAATTTGAACGGCCCAATTCTGATTTATTCCAATTTCAAACTCATTTCTTTTCTTTTCTATTTCTAATTAAAATCTGAATTTACAAAAAATCCTAAAAAATAAATTATAAAAAATATAAAATTAAAATTATATCACAAGACATTAATTGATTTTTAGTAATAATTAACACAAAATATCATATATTAATTAAACAAAAATCAACCTTTAAACGATAGAATGACAAAATTACCAAAGATAATATTTTTGTGATTTTTTATTCATTAAAAACCAAATACGATTTAATTAATTCCTAATAGTAGAACAAAATCCTAAATTTACACGCGACATATATTTTTGTATTTTTAATTGATAAAACTAAACAATCACAGATAAAAACTACAAATAACTACCAAAAATGCCACGCAAATTCTAAAAATTGTACAACAAGACAAATTGTTTTATTTTTCGATTTCTTTTGGAGTAATTGTCGTGTAAACAAAAATCACGTGCTCACAGCTATTGCTATTCTTATTGCCATGTGTTACCTTAATACTGCTTCTTTTCCTTATATATTTTTGTATATGATTGGTAGGGCCCTAACCTTCCCTGTCACTACTCGACCAAGGTTAGGCTTGGCACTTACTGGGTACTGTTGTGGTGTACTTATGCCCTTTCCTACACAGAATATCACTTCTGATTTTACTCTTCGTTCATTAGCCTCGGTAGGTGCCACTTTCTTATGGAGTGCATACACTGTTGTAGTGAGACTATTTTTACATGACCATTTCTTCTCCAAGTTACTATGCTTAGGTTGAAGCCTTCTTCCTTATTTCCTCAGCTAAACTTTCATTATCGTACTTAGGGAGGACCCACTGATTCTTGCAAGGCTGCGAGCTTATTACATCGTTTACCCGATGGAATTTTTGATGTTCTTTCTTACTTGTAATTGTCCTTACTTACTTACCTTCATGACCTTGTACTCGTAGGGTTGCTTCTGAGCTAATATTTTGATTGTCTTCCCAGTGGCACTCTCTTTTATCTCGGTAACACTCATACGGTACCTTTAATTACCTAAACTCCTATCTGAATATTTCTCAAGGGGATAAGACTTTATGGCCTATATTCTTTTGTTGTCTTAAGGCATGTCACCTCTCGTCTTTTCTTTGACTATAGACTCTAATATTGTCATCTTTTTGATTTACAGTTGTCATCCATGTATCACATCATACTCATAATGCTTTATTAACTCTTTTCTTATTTCTCGCTAACATTTATGTCTATCACTTTATTCTAAAAACTCGAACAAGACATTCTTTTGCTTTTAGCTCCCCTTTTCTCCATCCACTAGCTCTTCGGGTTGCTTAGCATTATCTCTCCACTAGGGACGAGAGTTATACTAAGACAATATTTATCCTTTCCAAGCTTCCAGTACCTATCTTTGTAGCATTCATATCTAGTTGTACTATTTTAGAGTGCACCATCTAGGTGTCTCACAAGGAGATCCATTACCACATTTGCACTATCCTTCGGAAATGTCAACTAACTCTATCAATCCATCCCCTATTTTGGGTTATTCTAACCCTAGACGGATCCTGATAACCCGGCATTCTCTTAAACTATATTTGTTTGCTCCTATAGGGCATAACTAAGATCAGTGTGGTCGATTGTACGTACATCTATCACTGTTGAAGGTAACTCAAAATGCTTATATCTCCTTTCATGAATGGTAAATAATGATAATCTTTATAAACTAGGTACCCCGTGCCCTTCTTTACCTTGCTTCTTTTACATGCTGAAACTTTTGTCTTCTTTCCGATTCTATTATTCTTTTTTATCGTAAGAGTGGATAAGTATTCTTGCCGTAAAACTCCTTATCAAGAACCTTACACCTTTTAATACACATATGGTCTGCTGAAGATCTCACATTTACTAATCATAAGTATGATGTAAAATCGAGTTCCTCTTACTCAAAAGTTCCACAACTATATCTCTTACCGACCGTCTTTCTGAATGTAGGCATCATTGTATTACAAATAAGATAGAGTTTCAGAAATTGAGTTCTTACAACTGAGTTCTACCATACGATCTAGAGTAAGAAGAAAGAGTGACAGTCCTAAATGCCTTGTAGCCTCCTACTTATAAGTGTGGTGCACGACACAGCCATAAATAAGACACTACTAGACATGGCTTGTAGACTCCCTAGGATAGAACTTCTCCGATACCACTTTTGTCACGACCCAAACCTATGGGCCACAACGGGCACCCGGTACCTTACTTAACCGAGTACCAACATACCATATCTTTTTTATTGTACTTTCATTTGTAAATGGGCCAAACGGGCCATCATGGGATACCCAAAATAAACATAGGGGAATACTCAATATAGGACGACCCAACCTGATATAAAAACGTTTACAACATGATCATTTGTAAACTCAAAACATAGGCCGACAAGGCCATAAAAGCATTCGTATACATGAAATATGTCTACAAGCCTCTAATAGTACATACTTAACATAAAGGTCGGGACAGGGCCCCGCCAAACCAAATGATACGCGTCTAATTCATACTGACCAACCAAGAACTCCAAAGCAAATGGAGCACAACAACATCTTCTGCTGCGTTGATAGCCTACTTTGAGGACTCTCGACCTGTCTATCGAGACCTGCGGGCATGAAACGCAGCATCCCCAGGCAAAAGGGACGTCAATACGAATAATGTACCGGGTATGTAAGGCACATAAATAAGTACATAAAAGACATGAAAGAAATAAAGAGTAAATGACTCAACCTGTAAGTCTGGATAACTCTATAAATCATGAAATACTTATAATGTCATGTATATGCGTATGAATGTCATGTCGTGAATAGGTCCATGTATTCATAACATCATCAAGCCTCTGAGGGCATCCCATTATATCATCTCGGACACTATGGGCAAAATCATCAACGTATACCAGCTGATCAGGTGGTGGTGCGTATGTAACGCCGTAACCGTATCCCATATACATATATTATACATATATACGCATATATAACACCATATAGTTATGGGTCAATGTACATGTATAAATAAATGAAATGCATGAAAAGTTCGTCAATTAAATCTCTCAGAACATCATAAGACCACTATGCCTCTGATTACTATCATGAAATAAACTTTATCAACTTACGTATTTTCTAAGACCCATGAACAAATAATAAAATAATAAGACATGGGAATTCAAGAACATAGGCACCTCTAATACTTCTATGAATAGAGTCATTTATGGAAGTTGTACATTTACTCATTTCGTTTGTGTCGTATAGATCATGCCAAAAGGAAAGAAAGGATAGCCTTAACATACCTAAACCGATTCTCTTGAAAATCCCTCTAACACACGTCTTTTGCGACGAAACACGTAACGGAGTATCGGAGTAGGAAAATATCCGTATGATATTCTTGAGAAAGATTGCACTGTAATCCCTTAGAATCGCAAATTCTCATGTTGCTAAATACTATTGTATGGATTTTTGTAGCAAATTCCATATGATCTCTTTGTGAATTGGATCATATCCGTTTATATTTGTTGAAGTAATAACGTTGAAAGTCCTTTATGGCTTTAGTGAATTCCATAATTTTTTGAATTAATCCAAATCTTGAACTCCATATGTTACTACATGTAGTCATAAGTCTCCATTTCATGGTTTTGAGAGATCTTTTATATAAGTGGGTTTGGGCACCACACATTAGATGACTACATAACATAATCCTTTAATTGTGACACTTTTCCTTGTGATTCAAGAGTCATTTAATTTGACCACTCTTGTTGCTACGTTTGGGGACTATTCAAGCTTATCCAAATAAGGTTATTAGTTAGTTAATCTCCCACTAAATTACTAATTTGTGAGTGGGGTCAAGGACCCGTCAAAGCTTCCTATTCTAATGGGATCGGGTCATTCACCTTGGTAGGATAGATATATCTATGGTTCATTCCATTCGACCCTCAGTAATGCATAGATTATGATGGGATCGGGCCGTTCGCCTCAGCAAGATTATGTACCACACTCTCATAGGAGAGGGTCATTCACTTCGACACTATAATAAATATATATATGGTTCGTACCGTTCAACCCTCACCAGTGCATAGATTATGAAGGGATCGGGCCATACGCCTCGATAATTTTATAAAATACTCTAATGGAAATCATGCGTAATATCTGACAAGAAGTCAGTGTATCTATGAGTCTTCCTGATTTGAATTATGACAACCTATCTGGTGAGGTCCATTATATATATATGCTCCGGTTGATGAGGAAATTTCTAATTGAGAGCTTGAGTCTATTGTAGAGAGGAGGATAGTATCATGTATTTAAACTTGTTTAAATTCGTTTATTTACTCTGCCCCATATCTCTTTACTCCTTATTGTATCTGTCTTATTGGACTACTAGTAAGTGTCGATGTCGACCCCTCGTCACTACTTCTCTAGGGTTAGGCAAGATACTTACTGGGTACGCTTTGATTTACATACTCATGCTACACTTGTTGCATATTTTTGTGTAGATACATATATGTTTGGTGATCCTTTGGGCACAGAGGCGCGACTATTGCGAGGACTTACCGTGAGCTGCATTTCATATTATGATCTGCAGCCTGCAGAGCCTCCATCAGAGTTATTTGTATTCTCATGTCTAATTTGTCTCTCAGACAGATGTTGTATTTTATTTTATTTCCTAGTTGATCTATATATATATGTATGTATGTATATGCTCCGGTTGAGGAGGTAATTTCTAATTGAGAGCTTGAGTTTATTGTGGAGAGGAGGACCGTATCACGTATTTACCCTTGTTTAGTTCGTTTATTTACTCTTCCCCATATCTGTTTACTTCTTATTATATCTGTCTTATTACACTAGTAAGTGTCGATGTCGACCCCTCATCACTACTTCTCTGGGGTTAGGCTAGATACTTACTGGGTAGTAGTTGATTTACGTACTCATGCTACGCTTGATGCACATTTTTGTGCAGGTACATATATGTCTAGTGATCTTTTGGGAGCAGAGGCATGGCTATTGCGGGGACTTACCGTGAGATACATTTCATGTTATGATCTGCATCCTACAGAGTCTTTATTAGAGTTATTTAGATTCTCGGGTCTAATTTGTATCTCAAATAGATGTTATATTTTATTTTATTTCCTAGTTGATGCTCATGCACTTGTGACACCAGGTTTTGGGGGTGCTTATAGGTTGACCTTTATTTTAGTTGTGAAAATATTATCAGTAACCCAATAAATTCTATTTCTTACTATTTAATTGATGAAAATTATAATATTAAAATACTAAAATGAGTAATTAAGTTAAACATTCACTGTTGGCTTGCCTGATTGTGATGTTAGGCGCCATCACGACCTCTAGTGGATTTTGGGTCATGTCAGTTGGTATCAGAGCACTAGGTTTACTTAGGTCTCACGAGTCATGAACAAGTCTAGTAGAGTCTTGCAGATCGGTAAGGAGACATCTGTACTTATCTTTGAGAGGCTACAGGCTATTAGGAGAACTTCCCTTTTTGATTCCCCATCGTGCGATTTGATTCCTTTGAGGCTTATGCCTTTATATCCTTCTTACTCATTCTTATACGATGTTCGGTGCTCATGTCATTTGGGCATCAAGGAATTGTAGTGGTACTACATACGGGGAGCAGGATGTTTCTCCTTGCGCATTCGAGCAAGTTATTATGTTCTTATTGTGGAAGGATGTTCCGTCAGTTCAGCTCAGCAGTTGTATTTCTGATGGTTTTGAGGTTGTGCCCAAGATCGCCATAATGTTCATAGGTTGTTATCGCACCGTGTTGGTGTAATGGTAGAGTGCTTATTTATGGATCACGGCAGTGAATGACTTGAAAGGCAGATTTCTCAGTTTACGGCTTAGAGGTTCATCATTTAGTTCTAACGGAGGAAGGACAATTAGACTATGGATGTTTATGCCTTGGTTGATGAAATGACAATACTTGGTATTCTCAAGCGTGGTGGAATTCTCATTTGTGTTATGGTGTCGTTGTCCTTGTTTGAATGTATTATGGTTCGCCGGTGTTATGGTCATCTTTGATTCGCCTTTGGGGCAGGGTATTCCAAAATGGTACCGGGAAAGCGGTTCTCAAAGATAGCGGTATGTAGCAGTTTTGGGATCGAAGCTGTGTTTTTAATGTTGATGGCTTGAGAAAGATGATCTTTAAGGAGTCTTAGAGTTGGTGGCAATTGGTCAGATCAGGTGCCACAGAGATGTACTATGCTTTGAGGCAGTATTTAGGGCGGCGAAAGATGAGGAACACTACCAAAAAAACTGGATTTAGCTACGAACGTCGTCGCTAATCTGTCGCTAAAATGCTCGTTGCTAGAAGAATCTTTTGATAATCCGTCGCTAATCCGTCGCTAAATGAGATTAGCGACGGATTTTTCTGTTTAGCTACAGATTTTGTCCGTCGCTAAACCCTGGTTTTTTAGTAGTGGAAGGACGTGGTAGAAGGAGTCTCACGGTGGTTGAATTACTAGCAGATCAAGTATGAAAAGTAGAAGTCAAGAATTTGCTTATAGGAGAGGATTTAACTAAAGTAGGAGAGTTGTAGAGTAATGTATGGGTTATGTGGTAGGACGGCTACATGCTTTAAGTGAAGTTTAGGGCAATTTGGGAATCAAGATGGACAATGACTAGATCCACAGATTTTATTTGGATCCAACATGACTTTGAGTTTGGAATGCATTTTTGGACTTTCAGTTGATATAGATGGGAAAGAAGGAATCATGGTAGGTCCCAGGGTTATGTAATTGTAGCTTCAAGCTAAGTGGGGGATCCCCACAATCTACGATTGGATCGCGTGATTGTCTGCTTGTAATGTTTTGGGTTATCGGTGCATTGGCATGTTATTATGACTAAAGATAGAAAACATCAGTGGTAATTCGAGCAAATGATTTAAGGAATGCATGCTATATTTAGGCCTTATCGACTCATATTCAAGTTTTGGGAAGACTCATAATTTATGCTTCTTGTGGCTGTAATGTACAAGGAAAAGAATTCAGTCGGGTGCTTTTTTGATAGGGTGTTTATGTGCTAGTAGAGCACTAGAGTTTGGCTTATATTCGGGACCAAGTCAGAGTGGGTGACTCTAAACAATGGTCTTAATGGGTTCAAGAATTTAAGTGCAGTGCCTAAGGACTTGGGTTGTTCTATGTTATCGTTAGGTATGCAGTGCATTATTAGGGGAAAGGATGAAAGAACTTCGGATTCATAGAGGAATTATCAAAATGGGTGTATATGTTAAAGATGTGAATGTGCGCACAAGGAGGGTATGAGTTAGTTCATGGGTTTTGAGGTAACACTGTCTCGTGAAATAGAGTCACTCAGGATGAGTGCGGATTGTGTTCGTTATATATTGAATAGAGCTATTATTATTTCTTAGGCAGTACAAAGTAAATTAGAAGAAGTTGGTTCGATTAGCAATGGTTGAATTGGCATGATGGTGGCAATGATCAGTTCCTTAAGTGTGTTAAGTTATGCAGGTGATTTGTGGCGGTACGTGCGAAGCTTGACGACCGTTGTAATTTGATTTATTTGGAGGTATTCGATTATAATGGTCTGTTATGTATAGATGGATCCCTAAAGAGTTATGGTGGTTTAGACCACTACTTGAGGATTGTATTTTCTGCAGTTGTGGGAATTCAATCGTGTGTTGCAATGGTTCTCCTGAAATGAGTTAAGTGAAATGTTTCTATATGATGGAGTGTTTATTCTATTTATGGTTCAGGAGTTATGATAGAATTCTTGTACTCTCGCATATTAGCATGTTAGGCGTAGTGAGAGGCATGGGAATTGGAAGTTAAGGATCAAGGTTGTGGTTCGGTGTAGACAAGAATGTTACGAGCTTGGATGAGCAGGAAAGCATTCAGATGTTTAGAGTAAGATAGTATTGTCTTTAGCGTCACCTGAGATCAGTGTCCTGTGTAAGAGGCTCTGTGTACTGATTTGCGGATTCTCTGTTCGCTTTACAACATTGTATGGCAAGTGGTATGAATGTGCAGACTTTGCTACCTGGTGCGGAAGGTCATGGGAGCGTATCCCATGGGAAGATTGTATATGTGTGACATGGAGTCACATGATTGATTGAATATTGAATCCAAGTGTGGATATCATGGTACTGTACGCGGCAAAATCAGAAGACTTGATTTCTCGATGTTGAGACATTTCGGAAGCATGTCCTAGGACCCCGAGGGCAGGGGGTCGCGATCGAGTTCCCGACCTTGGGACTCGTCGAAGCCTGATTTGGAGAACACAAAGAATGAACCCGGGATAGAGGGGGAAGCCCTCTAGGTATAGGGCTACATCTGACCGGCCTGGCCCATCCAGAGTCTATGCTAAAGCATCATGTCAAGCCATCCCATCACCGTACTTTGTAATTAATACCCATGTACTTGTAGCCGAGTCTCCCCTCCTATATAAAAGGGACTCGCCCCACCTTGTAAAGGGATGATTACTGCCTTGTAAAGGGATGATTACGGGCAATAGGCCCCTTTGGTTTGATTACTGCCTCACCTTAACTCGTATTTTATCTTTATACTTCACGCTCTTAGCATTAACTGCTTTAACAACTAGCTCGAGAATAGATCACGTATTTTTAGAGTCCCATTTACAAATTTAATTGTTGTTACCATTTTCACGGTAAACAGGTATTATCGCTAATGTGCGAGCATATGCCTGGGAGGCACTCTATTCATTTAGTTGTGAATTGTGGATGTTTGTTCCGGATTGAACGGCCATTCTTATGTGTAATGAATAGGGTTGTTGTGGATCCTTGGAAGGTTATTAGCCTAGTATGGTATGATCAGAATCGGCTTGAGGTCCGTGGAGGGATCTAGATGTGAATGTGCACTCTATATCAGGTCGAATGTGTTCATTTTAGAATAGCATTGCTTACGAAGGGATCTTCGGGACTTGGATGTTATTTTTGTCGTTAGATATTCCATGTAATTTGTATTGTTCCATGTGAGTTGTAATATGGTATGATTATTTGCACTCATATCGAGATCCCATGTTGTTTGTGGTGTTGTGAGAGCATGATGGCTCTCGAGATGCAGGTCATTATTGCACCTTAGTCGTGCTTGAGTTTTGTAATGTATGACGCTATCTATCTCCCAGGGATGATATTATACACTTGGCATGCTTGTGGTCAACATTCGGGTATTTCGTATGTATAAGCATTCTGGCTCGGTAGGTATTTAATTATAGATTATTTGTTAGGATTGGGTGGCACGCCACCACGAGTATGTTATTTAGATCGAGTGGCACGCCGCCACGGGTATCATGGTTGGATCGGGTTGCATGCCACAACAGTGTGATGTTGAGTATAGTTCCCTATATCTATTATTATGTGTTTTGTTTCTCATTTTTTGATGAATCTTCATAACAACTTTTCTGTTGTTTGTTCTTTCTAGTGTTCATTTTTTCTTATGTATCACATTCAATTTGTTAGCTTGTTGGCACATTGTGGCATCATATAAGACTTTTGGAAGTGTCTGAGGTGGCTTATTGCCTGAGCAGCTCGTACTAGGTGAGACGAGATTATTGAACCTATGATCAGGGCGATCAGATTTATATAAGGTATATTAAAGAGCAAATATCGTTGTCTAATTTAGAATGAAGTAATGCTTCATATCAGGAGGACAGACTCCATGATTTGTGATTCGGCAGATGGTTATGAGTTTCCACAAATCTTGCCCGTCGTGGCAGTATTGCGAGAGTTGGAACATGGCATATATATGTTACGATGTATACTACGGGCTTCGGGTTAGTGGAAATTTCAGTCGTTTTACTTTGCAGAGATTGCCTTGGGCAAATGAGTTATGTGGTGCATCGTGTGATTTTAGCTAAGCGTATGGTCACATTGGGTTCAGTGTCTGGTGATTAATACAGTGTTCGTGTGTTAGAATTTGGTATTGTGGAGAAACTATGGATGTTGGAATTTTTCACTAATACTTGTTAGCTAAGTAGCAGGAAGGATCTTCAGTTTTGTCATGACCAAAATCGGCAGGGCCGCGATAGGCACCCGGTACCGTACTCAACCGACTACCATCATAACGTATCTTTTCATGTCATACATTCATAGATAACTGAGCCGGAAGGATACCGTGGGATAAGAAGAATACAACACGTGATACCAAATTATGCATAAGACATACAGGCCTATAAGACCAAAATAACCACTCGTATACTTAACATAGGCCGACAAGGCCATACAATCTTTTATGTACATGACATCTATCTACAAGCCTCTAAGAATTCATAATTTTCATAAAGGTCAGGATAAAGTCCTGCCATACCAAAGAATACACGTCTAAATTATATTAACCCAACAAGCAACTCTAAAGCAAATGGAGTGCACCAACATCTTTCGCTGAGCTGATAGCCTACTCGGAGGGCTCTCTACCTGTTTATCGGGGACCTGCGGGCATGAAACGCAGTATCCCCAGGCAAAAGGGACGTCAACACGAATAATGTATCGAGTATGTAAGGTACATAAATAAGCACATAACAGACATAGAAGAAATATAGAATAAATGACTCAACCTATAAGTCTGGATAACTCTGTAAATCATGAAATAATTATAGTATCATGCATATGCGTATGAATGTCATGTCGTGCATAGGTACATGTTTCATAACATCATCAGGCCTCTGAGGGTATCCCATCATATCATCTCGGCCACTGTGGGCAAAATCATCAATGTATACCAGCTGATCGGGTGGTGGTGCGTATATAATGTCCAAGTGAAGAAGGGAGCCATACCCAAAAAAGTAATCCTCGCTTCATACTTCGAGGAGATAAAGAAGGATCTTGCTAAAAATTTTGAAGCAAAAATAGGGGATGATATATCTATGACCTCACTAGCAACTACTTCAGATGAAGAAGCCTGTGCAGGAGGAGAAGCTCAAAGCACTGCAGACACAGAAGTAAATATTGAAGAAATTGAGGACTTCCTTGCAAAACTAAAGGAAATCACAGAAGAATCTTCTGCGAAGAAAAACAACAAAGGAAAAGATAAGGCGTGAAGATAAGAAGGCCCCACCAGTGGATTATTGGGGTAATAAGACGAAGACTTTAATAAAGTAACGGGTCCCTCCGAAAACTTTAATAAAGTAAAGGGTCCCTCCATTATCGGAAAAAATCTACTTTTATAAAAAAGATTGTCCGTTTGTAATTATAGAGCATCTTCTTTTTATCTTGTCGGCCACACTTGTAATTATTTTGTCGGCCAATTTTACTTTTTAGTTCTGTTTGTTTGTAGACCGATCCATTATATAAGGACCATTTTCCATTCTTGAGAGGCAGGCGTTAGCCAACATTAGAACTCTCTGCCTTCTCTCTAGTTTATCTCTCTACTTGTAAAAAACCCCCTTTTGTAATAATTTTTCCAAGTTTGAAATAAAATCAGAAAGGTCGCTTGGCCACAACTAAAGGTCTATCTGCTGGTACTATTCTTCTCCTTCCCTCTTCAATATATGAAGTACTGTTAGCCTAAATGATAGTCTAAACAGGTAAGTGTTAAACTTGGTTTTCGAAGGTTATTTACTAAACATGCTTGGTAGTTAGGAGTTTACTGTGTCAACCCGATGGTATTTTGGGTTAAGAACTATATAGAACAGGAAGTTACCAAACTCGACAGTAGACCTTGGTTAGGATAACCTAACCGGTGGGGCTCATAAACCCGTTTTAGGCGGGTGGCCGTTGAAGGGTTGTGAGGAGCCTCAAGATTTAAGGTTTACTGTAGAGTTTAGTAGCTAGACAGGACTGGTGTTCTTGTAATTCATTTCCTGATCCCCATTCGTAAGCAATCCTGTACCCCCTTGGTATTAGACCCATGTTAGTAAAAAGCCTTAGAAGCTCAGTTTAACACTATTTCCTTAATGAATATCATTAGGAAGAAAACTGCTGTTAAAAACAATAGAAAAGAGGAATATGAATTACCTCAAAAATTAGATCTACTTAATAAATGGACTATACCATTAGTCAAGCCTAAGGTAATATACCAGTTAGGAACATTCGAAAGAATAGGTTAAAACTAGTTAAAACTACTAAAGAGACGATCACCGTAGATAGTGATCATGCTACATTCAGATTATTATCTGAAAGTGATTTAGCCCCTTATAGGGATTCACATAGATGTATACACATAGGCTTAATACAAGTTGCCTTTAAGCCACTTACCTTAAGAGGCTTACCTGAAAGCTTTATAGCAGCTCTCAGAGATGGCAGAAACCAGAACTGGAAAAAGTCTCTTATAGGGACTGTGCAAACCAGTTTGGCTTATGGCCCTATTTATTTTAATGCTTACTTCAAGGAGATAAAGAAAAGCCTTTCTTTACTTCTTTCTTTTTTGGGTTTTTTTGCTCCGTTTTTCCGGCGAACCCTTTTTCCTCTTGAAATCTTTTTTATGGGATTTCTTTCTTCTGGATGGTATGAATTGTTCACAGAATTCACCTAATTGTTGTCTCTCAGTGAGACGATGTTTCTTGATTTGTTGGTTTATCTTGATATCATTACACAAAGCTAAACCTTCTTGAGTTCATACACTAAATAGTTTACCATATGAGTAATTATTATAATCAATACTCATTCATGTGCCTCTAAGGACCTTTCGAATCCTCTCAGCAAATAAAGGAGGGAGTCCATATATGAATTTAGACTTCCAATGAGTACTATTACTCTCTGGTAATTCCATCACTCTGGATAAGAAAACATCTTTATACCATCTAAAAGATGTGACAGTGTAAAGTCCATTTATTAAGTAGATCTAATTGTTGAGGTAATTCATATTCCTCTTTTCTACTGTTTTTAACAGTAGTCTTCTTCCTAATGATATTCATTAAAAAATAGTGTTAAACTTAGCTTCTAAGGCTTTTTACTAACATGACTCTGATACCAAGGGGGTATAGGATCGCTTCGGTTTTACACCTCAAATTCTGGAGCATTGTTCTAATGGTCTCACTATTATCAGACCATCTTCCAGAAAAGTGTTCAATGATATTCATGACTAAAGAATAGACTGAATTTTGAACAATCTTATCATCTTCAGTCTTGGTTGCATGAATTATTTGAAAGCGCTGGTCTTGTGTGAGATAATTATCCCACCAGCCTTTCAATTGACCAGTAAATCCGACAATAATCAGTTTTGCAATTTCCCTATCTGTTTTCTTATTAACTTTACAGATAGTACTGTACATAAACATTCTATGTACTGTCGTATAAATTTGCCTTTCGGCAAGACCATCTATGTTCCATTCATAGATATCTGACTCACTATAACCTTGGTGGTAATGGTCATTATCTTGTTCTTCTATTAGAACATATTGGGGTGTTGGCCTAGGATAGTATAACATTCTTTGATAGGGTTTTCGAGCCTACTTTTTAGAGATTTTATTAATCTCGTCATCTACTTTCAGATTGCTAGTAGATGCATGCTCTAAACTTAGAGGACTGACTCTAAATTCACCTAACTTCTTAACAAGAAGTTTTTCAATATTTTCTAGACTTACGTCATCCAGACTTTTTAATTTAGTGTTTTACCTCAGGAGGTGGTTGGATACTGGTAGTAGCGATCTTCTCTTTACCTTTAGTATCCTTTTGTTGGATTTTTTGGAATTCAGCTATAAGCTTGTCCAATTTCTCATGGATCTTAATAAACTGTTCACCCAAAATACTCACATACATATTAGTATAATTGTTCTGAGTAAGCATCGTATTTAAATTCTTTGCAGTTATTGCATCAACATCATTTTCAAATATTTTTGAAAAAGCAGTGCAGTAAATAATTTTATCCTTTTTCCCTATATGAAAAGATTGTTGGGGTGGAAAAATAGAATTGACAATATTTCCATTTGTGAGCGTATAATCTCTTTCGAACACAGAAATATAGTTATAAACATGCTTAGACATAAACCATGGAACAAAAGCAATAATTTATTTTTCTTGTTAATGTCTATATAAAAGTCATGTCTAAAGAATTGTATCAATTTAGGAGTCATGTTTTCATGTAACCATTTTCTGAAAACAGCCCATCTGGGTTTTAGAAATTCTTCTAAAATCATTTTTCTTGCCGGTGAACCCGGACTAAAATCTATTTGGTTTTCAACCATTATTAACACCATTTGAAAAATCCATTTCGGAAGAAATTGGTTCAAGATCTATATTGGTCTTGACGATATTATCACTGCTGATGCTAATATCATTTATTCTATTACTTTCTCTTATTTGTGATGTGGATGCTCTTGATGGAAAATCTACCACATATAAGAATAGTTTCATTTTTGAAGTCCATGATTTTGCACATAGGATTCAAAGTATACAATGGTTTATAATAAATCCTATAACAGATACATATAACTTTTGCACCAGGCAAATAGTCATAACCATGCAATTTAATGCTAAGTATTAAAGCATTTAACGAATTCTCATCATTAAGAGAAATTTGCAAATTGGGGTAAGCATTAAAATAAACAGGGCCATAAGCCAAACTGGTTTGCACAGTCCCTATAAGAGACTTTTTCCAGTTCTGGTTTCTGCCATCTCTGAGAGCTGCTATAAAGCTTTCAGGTAAGCCTCTTAAGGTAAGTGGCTTAAAGGCAACTTGTATTAAGCCTATATGTATAAATCTATGTGAATCCCTATAAGGGGCTAAATCACTTTCAGATAATAATCTGAACGTAGCATGATCACTATCTACGGTGATCGTCTCTTCAGTAGTTTTAACTACTTGTTTTAAACCTATTCTTTCGAATGTTCCTAACTGGTATATTACCTTAGGCTTGACTAATGGTATAGTCCATTTATTAAGTAGTTAAATAACCTTCGAAAACGAAGTTTAACACTTACCTGTTTAGCCTATCATTTAGGCTAACAGTACTTCATATATTGAAGAGGGAAGGAGAAGATTACCAGCAGATAGATCCTTAGTTGTGGCCAAGCGACCTTTTTGATTTTATTTCAAACTTGGAAAAATTATTACAGAAGGGGTTCTTTTCAAGTAGAGAGATAAACTAGAGAGAAGGTAGAGAGTTCTAATGTTGGCTAATGCCTGCCTCTCGAGAATGGAAAATGATCCTTATATAATGGATCTGTCTACAAAGAAACAAAACTAAAAAGTAAAATTGGCCGACAAAATAATTACAAGTGTGGCCGAAAAGATAAAAAGAAGATGCTCTATAATTACAAATGGACAATCTTCTTTATAAAAGTAGATTATTTCCGATAATGGAGTGACCCTTTACTTTATTAAAGTTATCGGAGGGACTCATTAATTTATTAAAATCTTCATCTTATTACCCCAATAATCCACTGGTGGGGCCTTCTTTTCTTCACGCCTTATCTTTTCCTTTGTCGTTTTTCTACGCGAAAGATTCTTCTGTGATTTCCTTCAGTTTTGCAAGGAAGTCCTCAATTTCTTCCATATTTACTTCTGTGTCTACAGTGCTTTGAGCTTCTCCTGCTGCACAGGCTTCTTCATCTGAAGTAGTTGCTAGTGAGGTCATAGATATATCATCCCCTATTTTTGCTTCAAAATTTTTAGCAAGCTCCTTCTTTATCTCCTCGAAGTATGAAACGAGGATTTCGTTTTTGGTTATGGCTCCGTTCTTCATTTGGAGCTTCTTGGTGACTTGTTGAAAAGGACTGATTTCTCCTTCATTGATATTCGTCCTTTCTTGTTTGACATATTCTTCAATCTTGTCTTTGATTTGTTGAATTAATTCTTCACCAAATAGTTTTCCTTGCTGGTTCATTTGTACTAACTTTGTCCAGAATTTGTTATAAACAATTCTTTGGAGGCAAGGAACTCCTTCGTTGGTATAACCAACTTCTACATCCCATTTCATAATCCAAGGGATAGAAAATTCTATGAAAAAATACATAGCGACAATTCCATCGTAAAAGATATTATCTTTTTATAATTAAATAATTTTGGGAGATATATCTACCCATTGAGTGTATAAACTCTTAAATAGAGGAGGAAGTATTTCTAATGATGGACCATATGATTTCCACCATTTTAAAACCAATTTTGTATTTGCTGATTGTTCATATTAAAACATAACTTAATGAACCATGAGTGTTTTCTATTAGGATTCTCATAGAGGAAAGTTTTATTAAAACTTTCAACATAGTCCCAATAATTAAATTTAACTGAGACTTTCTAATCAGGATGAGTATATTCTCGATCCTTGAGGGTACTCATTCCCCATTCATCTGTAGGTATAACCTTTTTGATAATAATTTTTGAAAAACTATAAGTTTTCTTGGTATTGGCAAGATAAAAATGCTAAATTTCAGCTTATCCTGTATTTATAAGCAAGAGTAACGTATGACGATGTATCAAAGTATCTGGTCATTAATTGCCATGGGTTATCCTTCCATTTAAGGTCGGATTGCTCCAAAAGAATTATTAACTCTTTTGTATCCTTTCGGTTATAAACCTCAAGGTTTTCATTGCTATCCTCTGATATAACTGAGGAATAGGTTGGTACATTAGATGATGTACCCTCACTTTTCTTGGATTGTATAAAATTCATGAATTCCTTATATAAAGGATGATTGGTATTACCTTTTGCTATATTAGCAGCAATTAATTTTTGGCTTCCCATTTGGGCGAGAATATTATTCCCCCTGCTTTCAGTAGAAGCCCTTCCTCGTCCTCTTCCTCGAGGAGGTCTATTTGTAGGCCTCATAATCTGTAGAACAAAATAAAGAACTTATGAGTTCAAATATTCTCTTGTAAGAAGTCAGGAAGGGTATTATTAGACCCTTTTTTATATATTATATCAAAATCCAAAGGGGCTAATAAGTCTTGCCACCTTGCAAACATTTGTTTAGATATATCATGTTTAGAATCTTTATTAAAGATAAACTTTGCAGCTTGGCAATCAGTTTTAATAAAAAAAATTGATTATATAAATCAGTCTGAAATTTCATAACACATTTGACAATAGCAAGGATTTCCTTAGCCACTATCGCATAATTCTTCTAGGAACTATTCCACTTACCAGAATAAAATTGAACAAGGTATTCTTGTTTATCAATCGGAGAACATTGTTTCAATATCCCACCATAATCAATATCAGAGGCATCAGTCACTACAACCTTTGCCCAACTAGGATTGGCAAGAGTTAAACAGGGAAGGTTTATTAACCTTTTGTTTAATTCTATTGACTGCTTCAGTATGACTGTCAGTCCAAGACTTAGGATTCTTCTTTAATCTTTTATAAAGAAGAGCAGTATCCTTAGCCAGATCCTTTATAAAAGGTGAGATATAATTTAACCTTCCTAAAAATCTCTGAAGCTGAGTTTTGTCAGTAATAATATCAGAAAACTTAGAGGCAAATTCAATACTTTTATTTATGGGAATTATTCTACCCTTCTCAATGTTATGACCCAAAAATCTAACAGAAGTTTGGAAAATCATCATCTTTGATTTTGATATAACTAAACCATTTTGTATAATAATCTTTTTAAATAAATCAAGATGTTTGAAATGAGATTCTATATTTTTTGAAAATACTAGAATATCATCAATATAAACAATTATGAAATCCGTATAAGGAAAGAAAATATCATTCATAATTTTTTGAAATTCAGAGGGAGCATTTTTCAAACCAAAGGGCATAACCTTCCATTCATATTGGCTCATTGGCACATTAAAAGCAGTTTTGTATCTATCTGATTCAGATATCTAAATCTGCCAATAACCTGATTTTAAATCAAATTTTGAAAATATAATGGCATCATGAAGTCTATCCAGTAAATCTTTTTTATTGGGAATAGGATATCTAATCCATTTTAGCACCTTATTAAGGGGTTTGTAGTTAATAACTAATCTAGGAACTCCTCGTTCCTATTCCGCATGCTTATTAACATAAAAAGCAGTACAAGACCATTTGGACTTTGAGAGTCTAATTAAACCCTTCTGCTTTAAGGAATCAATTTCCTTCTTGCATAACTCCAAATAATCGGAGTTCATTTGACAAGGTCTAGCTTTGGTAGGGATATTATTCTCAGAAAAGTCTTCTTCATAAGGAAGACTTATAATATGCTTCTTTCTATTCCAAAACTGATTCGGATGGTCACCACATATAGAAGCAGCAAATTGATTTTTGTGAAAATTAATTTTTTCTACTAGTTTGGGATTTTTTAAATCTTGTTCTATAGTAATGGAACAAATCTCATGTTTCAAAATTTCAATTTGATTGACTTTTGAAGAAATATTACTGGAAATAATCTCATTCAAAAATATTTGAACTGGCTCAGTTATAAACTCAAAAGTGATACTCTTACCATTATAAGTACCAGTAAAACTCTTTGTATCCCAATATAAAAAAAGCATTAATTTTATAAAAAATGGGACTCCAAGTATTACTTCTTGTTGAATATCTTTTACCAAAACAAAACTCTCAGGAATGCATGTGTCTTGTTGGCAAATATAAGCTTTAGGCAATTTATATGAAATACTCATTGCACCACCACTAGCATTTTTTAAACGATGAGTGGTTTTATGAAAATATCTAGAGGGTATAACCCCTTCTTTTACACAATTTAAATCTGCTCCACTATCAAATAGAGCAACAAACTCTTTTTTGAAATTGTAATCAATTAAAAGAGTTATTTTTATTAAAAAATTTTGAGTGATAAAATATTGTATTTTTTCTAAAAATTCATCTTCAGGAAAATCCATTACTGCCAATAAAGTACTAGCAGTCTTTTCCTCTGAAGAACAAGGAATATTATCTATCTCAGTAATCTTAACACCGGGATCTGTATTAATCACCTCAGGATTTGCTAATCTGAAAATCCTTTTATCTAAAGCTACATTTGAAGCTTTTAATTGCGAGATTTCTTTCCTGAGATAACTTATCTCAGTACTTAAATCTTGGACAGTAGCAAGCCTTTCAGGCTGAGACTTATTTTTCACCATCTTTCTGATTTCAGACATGGTGTAAGTTCCTTTTTGAGATGGAATTTCTTCCAACTCTGTTCCTACCTCTAGATTCGTAGGAATTTTATCTATTAGCTGGGACCTTAATTCAGGGTCTTTAATAACCCTTAGTAAATCAATTAAATTGTCATTAGACAAAACATTAATCTTTAAATCCCTAAATTGGGAGTAGATATTAAAAAGTTCATCATCGATATTACAACTATGATTTCAGCATTGTCCCTTATTACAGGACTCTGGCTCTTCTTCAGAAGATGAAGTATAACTTTCTTCATGAAGGACCCTTAGATCTTCACTTGTTGATGAAGATCCTTCATCAGTATCAGATATTTCTGGAGAAGAATTCATAAGAATATTACATAAAGAATCTTTGATATGATCATCTAAATCCAGTTCTTTGATCTTATCTTTGATGTTGCAATCTTTTGCATAATGGCCTACTCTACCACATTTATAACAGGCCTGTACAGGATCGCTTCCGAATGGGGCTCAGGAAATGAATTACAAGAATACTAGTCTTGGCCAGCTACTAAACTCTACAGTAAACCACAAACCACGAGGCTCCTCACAACCCTTCAACGACCACCTACCAAAAACGGGTTTACGAGCCCCACCGGTTAGGTTGGCCTAACCAAGGTCTAGTGTCGAGATTGGTAACTGGCTGTTCTATATAGTTCTTAACCCAAAATCCCATCAGGTTGACACAGTAAACTCCTAACTACCAAGCATGTATAGTAAATAACCTTCGAAAACCAAGTTTAACACTTACCTGTTTAGCCTATAATTTAGGCTAACAGTACTTCAGATATTGAAGAGGGAAGGAGAAGAACAGTACCAACAGATAGACCCTTAGTTATGGCCAAGCGACCTTTCTGATTTTATTTCAAACTTGGAAAAATTATTACAAAAGGGAGTTTTTTACAAGTAGAGAGATAAACTAGAGAGAAGGCAGAGAGTTCTAATGTTGGCTAACGCCTGCCTCTCAAGAATGGAAAATGGTCCTTATATAATGGATCGGTCTACAAACAAACAAAACTAAAAAGTAAAATTGGCCGATAAAATAATTACAAGTATGGCCGACAAGATAAAAAGAAGATGATCTATAATTACAAACGGACAATCTTCTTTATAAAAGTAGATTCTTTCCGATAATGGAGGGACCCTTACTTTATTAAAGTCTTCGTCTTATTACCCCAATAATCCACTTGTGGAGCCTTCTTATCATCACGCCTTATCTTTTCCTTTGTCATTTTTCTTCGCAGAAGATTCTTCTGTGATTTCCTCCAGTTTTGCAAGGAAGTCCTCAATTTCTTCCATATTTACTTCTTTGTCTGCAGTGCTTTGAGCTTCTCCTGCTGCACAGGCTTCTTCATCTGAAGTATTTGTTAGTGAGGTCATAGATATATCATCCCCTATTTTTGCTTCAAAATTTTTAGCAAGATCCTTCTTTATCTCTTCGAAGTATGAAGCGGGGATGTTTTTTTTTGTTATGGTTCTCTTCTTCATTTTGAGCTTCTTGGTGACTTGTTGGAAAGGACTGATTTCTCATTCATTGATATTTGTCCTTTCTTGTTTGACATATTCTTCAATCTTGTCTTTGATTTGTTGAATTAATTCTTCACCAAAAAGTTTTCCCTGTTGATTCATTTGTACTAACTTTGTCCAGAATTTGTTATAAACAATTCTTTGGAGGCAAGGAACTCCTTCGTAGGTAGAACCAACTTCTAGATCCCATTTCATAATCCAAGGGATAGAAAATTCTATGAAAAAATACATAGCGGCAATTCCATCATAATGGATATTATGTCTTAGTAATGAAATAATTTTGGGAGATATATCTACCCATTGAGTGTATAAACTCTTAAATAGAGGAGGAAGTATTTCTAATGATGGACCATATGATTTCCACCATTTGAAAAATCAATTTGGTATTTGCTGACTGTTCATATTAGAACATGACTTAATGAACCATGAGTGTTTTCTATTAGGATTCTCCTAGAGGAAAGTTTTATTAAAACTTTCAACATAGTCCCAATTATTAAATTTAACTGAGACTTTCTGATCAGGATGAGTATATTCTCGATCCTTGAGGGTACTCATTCCCCATTCAACTGCAGATATAACCTTTTTGATAATAATTTGTAAAAAAACTATAAGTTTTCTTGGTATTGGCAGGATAAAAATGCTGAATTTCAGCTGATCCTGTTGTTGAGAGTATAATCTCATAGTGCATCCTGTATTTATAAGCAGGAGTAGTGTATGACGCTGTATCAAAGTATCTGGTCATTAATTGCCATGAGTTATCCTTCCATTTAAGGTCGGATTGTTCCAAAAGAATTATTAACTCTTTTGTATCCTTTCGGTTATAAACCTCAAGGTTTTCATTGCTATCCTCTGATATAACTGAGGAATAGGTTGGTACATTAGATGATGTACCCTCACTTTTCTTAGATTGTATAAAATCCATGAATTCCTTATATAAAGGATGATTGGTATTACCTTCTGCTATATTAGTAGCAATTAATTTTTAGCTTCCCATTTAGGCGAGAATATTATTCCCCCTGCTTTTAGCAGAAGCCCTTTAAAATGAATTACAAGAACACCAGTCCTGGTCAGCTACTAAACTCTACAGTAAACCTTAAACCACGAGGCTCCTCACAACCCTTCAACGGCCACCTGCCTAAAACGGGTTTACTAGCCCCACCGGTTAGGTTGGTCTAACCAAAGTCTACTGTCGAGATTGGTAACTGTCTGGTCTATATAGTTCTTAACCCAAAATCCCATCAGGTTGACACAGTAAACTCCTAACTACCAAGCATGTATAGTAAATAACCTTCGAAAACCAAGTTTAACACTTACATGTTTAGCCTATCATTTAGGCTAACAGTACATCAGATATTGAAGAGGGAAGGAGAAGAACAGTACCAACAGATAGACCCTTAGTTGTGTCCAAGAGACCTTTTTGATTTTATTTCAAACTTGGAAAAATTATTACAGAAGGGGTTCTTTACAAGTAGCGAGATAAACTAGAGAGAAGGCAGAGAGTTCTAATGTTGGCTAACGCCTGACTCTCGAGAATGGAAAATGGTCCTTATATAATGGATCGGTCTACAAACAAACAGAACTAAAAAGTAAAATTGTCCAACAAAATATTTACAAGTGTGGCCGACAAGATAAAAAGAAGATGCTCTATAATTACAAACGGACAATCTTCTTTATAAAAGTAGATTTTTTCCGATAATGGAGGGACCCGTTACATTATTAAAGTCTTCATCTTATTACCCCAATAATCCACTGGTGGGGCCTTCTTATCTTCACGCCTTATCTTTTTCTTTGTCGTTTTTCTTCGCAGAAGATTCTTCTGTGATTTCCTTCAGTTTTGCAAGGAAGTCCTCAATTTCTTCCATATTTACTTCTGTGTCTGCAGTGCTTTGAGCTTCTCCTACTGCACAGGCTTCTTCATCTGAAGTAGTTGCTAGTGAGGTCATAGATATATCATCCGCTATTTTTGCTTCAAAATTTTTAGCAAGCTCCTTCTCTATCTCCTCGAAGTATGAAGAGAGGATTTATTTTTTGGTTATGGCTCCATTCTTCATTTGGAGCTTCTTGGTTACTTGTTGGAAAGGACTGATTTCTCCTTCATTGATATTCGTCCTTTCTTATTTGACATATTGTCACGACCCAAATCCCGATCGTGATGGTGCCCAGCACACTACTAGGCAAGCCCGACCATTATTCAACACTTAACCCAATTTATCAAAAATAGTGGAAAGAAATATCAATTAAGCAAGATTAAAGTACTGAAGAATTTAACAAAATACACAATATAATCTCACTAGGACCCGGTGTCACGAATCTGAGCCTCTAGAATACAGAATATCATCCTAATACATGGTATATCCAAAGTCTGATAATGCAGAAATAAAGGTATAGGATAGGAGGGAGAAGATTAATGGCTGCGAACGCCGTGCAGCAACCTCGATACTCCCAGAAGCTGGATCTGCTGATCAACTGGATCTACTGAGCCTAAGACTGCCCTGGATCTGTACACAAGGTGCAGGAAGTAAAGTGAGTACTCCGACCCAGTGAGTAATAAAAGTAACTACAGTCCGAAGATAAGAAAATCCAGTAAATACACAAATTAAGCTAAAATCCAAATATACAGCAACATATGGAACTAAGCAGCTAAATAACGGTATAAATAGAAATACATGAATGCAATGCAATGCATATGATGGTACATTCCAGTGCCCACTGCGGCGTGCAGCCCGAGCCATCCATATTTATTTATCGTCGACGGCGCTCACTGGGGGTGTGTACAGACTCCGGAGGGGCTCCTACAGCCTAAGCGCAATATCTTGGTCAGTGATTGTTACCTGACCGGTCAGCCATTGTTACCTGACCAATTTATATCATACAGTGCCATTGTTACCACTGTTCAAGTATATCATCCAGTGTCATTGTTACCACTGTTTCAAGTATATCACATAGTGTCATTGTTACCACTGTTTCAAGTCACTTTATAATCAGTCCAGGAAATAATATAATAATCCCCTTGGGCATTTACAAAACAAAAGTTCCAGCCCGGAATACATTTAAAAATATCATTTAAGTTTTCTACACTTAAAATTATGGCTGAGTTTGCAAAACAGCATTTAAAACCTTGGACTGAAATTAAATGATATGAAAATCATGCTAAGCAGTAATATCAATCCTCGAAGGATTTTACAAATCGGCACAAGGCCCCAAACATGGCATCAAGCCCAGTAATATCAATGAAGTATGTGTATCAATCACCAGTATAGTATAAACATCACACGGGATGGACCAAGTCACAATCCCCAATAGTATCCGACCCCGCACTCGCCATGGAGTGCGTGTCACGCCTCAATATAGCATTACGATGTGAAAGTCCGGGGTTTCAAACCCTCAGAACAGCATTTACATCTATTACTCACCTCAAGACGGCCAAAAGTCTACTCTGCGATGCCCTTTCCTTTCGAATCGACCTCCTCGCGCGTCGAATCTTGCCAAAACCACAAGGAATATATTACAACAGGCGAAGGGAATATAACCCAATCGAAAAGGCTCGAAAAAAATATCGAAAATCACGAAATTTGCAAAACCCAAGCCCCGGGATCACTTCTTGAAAAATTACGAAAGTCACATCACCGGATTCCTCGTCTCGCCACGAGTCCGTACATATAAAATTTACCAAAATCGGAGTTCAAATGACCCCTCAAATTTTATTTTAGAATTTCAATCTCAAGCCCTAATTTCTTATAATTTGGCTATGTTTTCATGGATTTCAAGAATGATTCTTCAATAAAATCATGTATTTAACTCATAAAACTTACCTCCAATCGATCTCAGTTGAAACTCCCTTAAATCCCCATCCAAAAGCTCTCAAAATGACTGAAAATGACCCAAAATCGGATATAAACTCACTGCCCAGATTTTCGGAATTACTGTTCACCCGCGCGGTACTGTTCACACGCGGGTTACTGTTCACTGCTGCTAAAAAAATACACCAGCAACCAATTTAAATTGCAGCACAGCCATTTTTCACTAAAATGGCTCTAACTCCATCATACGAACTCGGAATTAGACGATTCTGGTTCTTATGAGTCACAAATAATAATAGGAACACAACCTTTCAATCGAAACTCAATTAGGATCTCATTTGACTAGTGCGATATCCATTTCGCTCGTTAAACAATTACTCATGTTTCGCATCAAAAACCCAATCGCGACTTGATGAAATTAGACAAAAAATTTCAGATCAGTCCTATAATTCATTATCAAAATTCCGGAAGTCTCGGAATCAAATTTGGATCTCTAGAACTAAAAATGAACCTTTAGATCATTACATTTATGCTCAAAACGGCAAAAATCTTCCAAAAACTCTTCCAAAATTTGTCCGAGCCTCATGGGATCCCAACAAAGTATACTAACAAGTCCCATAATATGACACAAACTTAGTTGTTCCTTCGAATCACCAAAAACAACGCAAAAATATTAAATTCACCTCGGATTCAAGCCTATGAACTTTGAAACTTCAAATTTTCACATCCGATGTCGAAACACGTCAAAACTAGTCCGAATGATCTCAAATTTTGCAGACAAGTCCAAAATGACATAACGAAGCTACATCAACTCTCGGAAATCCATTCCGAGCCTCGGATCAAAATCTTACCTATCAACCGGAATTCGCCAAAATACTAACTTTGCCTATTCAAACTTAATTCTACACCGGTCATCACAAAAATATTCCGGACACACTCTTAAGTCCCAAATCACCTAACAAAGCTATCCGAACCATAAAATTCACATTTCGAGCGCTCTAACACATAAGTCAATATCCGGTTGACTTTTCCAACTTAAGCTTCCTTAAAAGAGACTAAGTGTCTCAAACCTTACCAAAATCATTCAGGAATGACTTCAAATTTTGCACACAAGTCACATTCGACATTATGGACTTGTGCCAACTTTCGGAATCGCATTCCGACCCCGATATCAAAATTTCCACTTCCGGTCGAATTTTCTCAAAAACCTTCAAATTTCTATATTTAGCCAAACGACTCCAAAATGACCTACTGGCCTCCGAATTCACTTCCGATCGCATTACTAAATCCAGAATCACCATACGGAGCTACTCCCAGTCTCGAAATTCTAAACGGACATCAATAACACTGAAATGCATTTTAAGCCAAACTGATGCAATTTCTTCTAAAATGCTATCTTCCATAATAGGTGCCAAAACGCTCCCGGGTTATCCAAAACCCGATCCGGGCATACGCCCAAGTCCAAAATCATCATACGAACCTGCTGGAACCTTCGGATCCCAATTCCGAGGTCTTTTACTCAAAATTCCAATCCTAGTTCATTTCTTCAATTTTAAGCTTTCAAAATGATAATTTCCATTTAGATTTGACTCCAAACTTCCTAAATTTTAATTCTGACCATACACTCAAGTCAATATACCTGAGATGAAGCTGCTCATGGCCTCAAACTGCTGAATGACGTGGCGGAGCTCAAAACGACCGATCGGGTCGTTACAATCTCCCCCACTTAAACATACATTCGTCCTCGAACGTGCTAAGAACTACACTAAAGTAGTCTGAAATCACTTGTTTAACACATCATGCACCTTCCCATGCTACCACTACTCCGTTGAGCACATTAGCTCGATAATTCTGTAGATATACTTATTTATTCAAGCAAATAAGCCATTAGGTCCAATTCCAACATCCTGAATTTCCTGCCAAGCCTGTTTCCATCATACGACCACCATATCGATCTCCACACGCTGTACCCAACATGGCTGCATAACTTTGCTGAATTCACACTTTGCATCACTTTACTTATAGGACCACAATAACATTATTTAAACATAATAGTCGAAATTCCACAAATCTGATGCTTCCATTGCATCTCATGACCTACATAGGTCTTGCTCTAGTTTTTACAACACTGATACGACTGAAGAGATGTGCCGAAATTCATAATCAACTGTTAAATCAACAATTCATTGGATCTATACTCCTGACAAGTTCCATTACCTTGTCTCAAACCAAAGAATGATCTTTGCTCTATAATATACTTCATATAATCAGTTCGCACTGACCCCAAATCTAGTAACCTCGTCTCACCTAGTACGAACTGCTCAGGCAATAAGTCACCTCAGACATAATCAAAAATCCCACAAGACGCCACAATGTGCCAGTGGGCTACCAATTCGAACGCAATACAAAAGGAAGGCGAACTCTAGGAGGAACTACTCAACTCGCACACTAACATGGACTTCCTCAGAAAACAGGGAAACAGAACACATAAAAGCAAATATGGGCAATGAACTGAACATCACACTATTGCGGCGCGCAACCCGATCCAAACAACATACCCATGGCGGCGTGCCACCCGATCCACATATAGGACTCACATAAGGAGATACATGTCGAGCTGAATAGCTCACCATATCCAAATACCGTATATCGGTCATAAACACACTAAGGTGCATAATACCATTCCCAAGGAAACATA
Organism: Nicotiana tabacum; assembly: GCF_000715075.1. Lineage (NCBI taxonomy): Eukaryota > Viridiplantae > Streptophyta > Magnoliopsida > Solanales > Solanaceae > Nicotiana > Nicotiana tabacum. The sequence goes on along the minus strand of NC_134090.1, from coordinate 69,160,891 downwards.
TAGCGTTATAGGCTACAACTCAAGCACAACTGAGGTGCGATACTTGATCTAAGTCTCAAGAGCCATCCTGCTCATATAACATCACCGCTGAGCGGAACCTCAACATATAAGATATTTACCAAGCCGTCTCACAACTCATACATCGCAATATATCTTTACATGAATTATCTGACCACGAAATAAGACCGCGACTATCCTTCCATAAAGAGCGCATTGCTGAAATAAACACAACTGTCCTGACGTAAGGCTCACTTCCACATTTAAATCTATCCCCCGACCTCAAGTCGATCCTGATCGTGCCAAGCTAGGCCAATAATATTTCACAGGTCTATAACCCAATAAGCAGTGTGCCCTCTAGGCATAAATTCTCAAATGGATGATATGACCAAAAATCCTCATACTTGGTTTAAATTTCTAATTAATCAAGTGACTACATGTCACACTTATACAATCTTCCTGTGGGACAAGCTCCCACCATCTTCCGAAATAATTAACGGGTTCGCACATTCAAACCACCGGCTGCACTAACACTAAAAAGCAATCAGGAATCCCTAACCAGGATGCAACGCCTTTCTCACAGAACACCGATCTCAGGTGATACTGACGCCAATACCTATCTTACTCAAAACACTGAAACTCCTTTCCTGCTCATTCGAGCTCTTGACATCACATTCATTGACCAAACTGCGACCTTGGTCCTTACTTCAAATTCCATACCACTCACTGTACCTCATGTGCCGATATACAATAGACACGTTCTCCATCAAAACTCTGGAACCGACGATAGGCTAATACTTCATTACATAAGACCTTCCATTTAACTCACTTCAGGAGAACTATAGCAACATACAGGCGAATTCTCATAATCATCGAATATGCCAATCTCTAAGTAGTGGTCCAAGCCGCCATAAACCTTTTCGGGATCCGCCTACTCATAACAGGCCCTAACAGAAGAATGATTCAGAATAACATCAATCACTACGGCCGACAAGCCTCACACACACCGCCACAAATCACATGCATAACTCGATCACGCTGAACGAACCGATCACTGACACCAATATGCCAACTCAACTATGGCTAATCAATCTACTTCCTTCCAGTTTATCCTTGATTTCCTTAGAAATAATAATATCTCCCTTCAACAACTAACTTATTCCAACCGCACTCACCTCGAGTGACCTTAAATCATGAGACCATGCTGTCTCAAAAACCATGACCATTTCATGTCTCTCAATGCTACACCGCAAGTCAAAACATCATAGAACATTCTGTGTCTTTCTTCATAAGCTGCTTCAAAAGCTTGACTCTTAACTATACTTATAGACTCAGAATCATCAGGCACCACACTTTGCCTCTTGAATTCACTAGGACTGCTATTGAGAGCCATCCAGCTCTAACTTGGCCCCGAATGCAACTAACTCTACTGAATTTTATAACATATGAATACCATCTCGATAAAGCACCCAACGGAATCACTTCCCTCGAAGCCTGCACCTATACGAGGCATAAATTATGAATCTTTCCTCAAGTCTAAATATGAGCCAATAAGGCTAACCATAGCATGCATCCAACAATTCATTTACTCAAATTACCACTCATGGTCCTTTGCTGTAGCTGCAATAACCCACCAATATGCCAATAACTAGAATTCACGCAGGTAATAAACCGTGCAATCAGCTAATCAACAGCAAGCTCCCCAACTTCGCTCGAAGCCATAGATCATAACACATATACTCTATTGTTGTCGTAATATCACGGTGAGATTAAACTCACTCCATCATAAGCTCGTGGAAACACGAATCATCTAGAATTTTAAGTCTTCTGCAATTCTTGCATTTACTCACACAACAGTTAAGCCCACTCTCTAGGCGACCAATTTTTTTTTTTTTTTTTACTAAGTCCTAAATTTTTCAAAAATTTCGGCAGAGCCTCCTTTGTAATTGGTCATATCCACCTGCCAGAGAATCACCAAAACCATCCTAACAATACATCCACAACTTGACAAAGCATCACAATGCATATTAATTACATAAATCTAAATTGATACATGGACACGCGTTGCACCTATTTGAATCATAACACATAGAAAATACCCTTCAACTCTCCATTATTGCGCTATTCAACCAAGTAGGAACATATTCTTTCTTTAACATTTTCGACCTTCAAGGTGGTCTCCTTGACTCAACGATTTCATCATAATACATTTACGGAAGCGATCTCAGCTCCCAGACTTATCTAACTAAGAGACACAAAAAATATTCTTCACGCGCCCATAACTCGGGCTAACCTCAACAGATCACAATAAGAAACGAATCACTTAACAGTTCATCTACTATCCAGTAGGCTTCTTCGCCACTAGCAAGTCGTACAAATACACCTCGCAACACTAACATACTCATTACGTGGATATCCAACCGCCATTCCGGCTAACAAGGACAATAATGAATATATGAGTTCAAAACACTTGCTCACAAAATCAGCAACTCGGTGCTAAAGCCATTGGCAAAGATTTGGCCTCAAGTCCTCCAGACTGGTCTAACTTCAAACTCACAGAGATTACACCTCGCCCCTCGATCGGGGAATCAAAGCCACCGAGACACATCTGATACTGAGCGCCCGTTGGTGCATACGATCACGCGGAAGGAATTTCAAAAGTTTCTTTTCAAGCTGAATCAAGGACGCACGATAAGAATTCAAGAATGTGAAGTTTTCCTAAAGGTTCTGTAGCCTCCCGAGGATAAGTACAGACGTCTCCGTACCGATCCGCGAGACTCTACTAAACCGGCTCATGACTCGTGAGACCAAGTATCCTAGGATCTGATACCAACTTTGTCACAACCCAAATACCGGTCGTGATGGCGCCCAGCACACTAGTAGGCAAGCCCGGCCATTATTCAATACTTAACCCAATTTATCAAAAATAGCGGAAAGAAATATCAATTAAGCAAGATTAAAGTACTGAAGAATTTAACAAAATACACAATATAATCTCACTAGGACCCGGTGTCACGAATCTAAGCCTCTAGAATACAGAATATCATCCTAATACATGGTATATCCAAAGTCTGATGATGCGGAAATAAAGAGATAGGATAGGAGGGAGAAGATCAATGGCTGCGAACGCCGTGCAGCTACCTCGATACTCCCCCAGAAGCTGGATCTGCTGATCAACTGGATCTACTGAGCCTGAGACTGCATTGGATCTGCACACAAGGTGCAGGGAGTAAAGCGAGTACTCCGACCCAGTGAGTAATAAAAGTAACTACAGTCCGAAGATAAGAAAATCCAGTAAATACACAAAGTAAGCTAAAATCCAAATATACAGCAACATATGGAACTGAGCAGCTAAATAATGGTATAAATAGAAATACATGAATGCAATGCAATGCATATGATGGTACATTCCAGTACCCACTGCGGCGTGCAGCCCGAGCCATCCATATTTATTTATCGTCGACGGCGCTCACTAGGGGTGTGTACAGACTCCGGAGTGGCTCCTACAGCCCAAGCGCAATATCTTGGTCAGTCATTGTTACCTGACCGGTCAACCATTGTTACCTGACCAATTTATATCATACAGTGCCATTGTTACCACTGTTCAAGTATATCATCCAGTGTCATTTTTACCACTGTTTCAAGTCATTTTATAATCAGTCCAGGAAATAATATAATAAGCCCCTTGGGCATTTACAAAACAGAAGTTCCAGCCCGGAATACATTTAATAATATCATTTAAGTTTTCAACACTTAGAATTATGGCTGAGTTTGCAAAACAGCATTTAAAACCTTGGACTGAAATTAAATGATATGCAAATCATGCTAAGCAGTAATATCAATCCTCGAAGGATTTTACAAATCGGCACAAGGCCCCAAACATGGCATCAAGCCCAGTAATATCAATGAAGTATGTGTATCAATTACCAGTATAGTATAAACATCACACGGAATGGACCAAGTCACAATCCCCAATAGTATCCAACCCCGCACTCGCCATAGAGTGCGTGTCACGCCTCAATATAGCGTTACAATGTGAAAGTCCGGGGTTTCAAACCCTCAGAACAACATTTACATCTATTACTCACCTCAAGACGGCCAAAAGTCTACTCCGTGATGCCCTTTCCTTTCGAATCGACCTCCTCGCGCGTCGAATCTTGCCAAAACCACAAGGAATATATTACAACAGGCTAAGGTAATATAACCCAATCGAAAAGACTCGAAAAATATCGAAAATCACGAAATTTGCAAAACCCGAGCCCCGGGCTCACTTCTCGAAAAATTACGAAAGTCACATCACCGGATTCCTCATCTCGCCACGAGTCCGTACATATAAAATTTACCAAAATCGGAGTTCAAATGACCCCTCAAATCTGAATTTTAGAATTTCAATCTCAAGCCCTAATTTCTTATAATTTGGCTATGTTTTCGTGGATTTCAAGGATGATTCTTCAATAAAATCATGTATTTAACTCATAAAACTTACCTGAGATGAAGCTGCTCATGGCCTCAAACTGCTGAATGACGTGCCGGAGCTCAAAACGACCGATCGGGTCGTTACACATATTATTCAATCTTGTCTTTGATTTGTTGAATTAATTCTTCACCAAATAGTTTTCCCTGCTGGTTCATTTGTACTAACTTTGTCCAGAATTTGTTATAAACAATTCTTTGGAGGCAAGGAACTCCTTCGTAGGTATAACCAACTTCTACATTCCATTTCATAATCCAAGGGATAGAAAATTCTATGAAAAAATACATAGCGGCAATTCCATCATAAAAGATATTATCTTTTTGTAATGAAATAATTTTGGGAGAATATATCTACACATTGAGTGTATAAACTCTTAAATAGAGGAGGAAGTATTTCTAATATGATTTCCACCATTTGAAGAACCAATTTGGTATTTGTTGACTGTTCATATTAAAACATAACTTAATGAACCGTGAGTGTTTTCTATTAGGATTCTCATAGAGCAAAATTTTATTAAAAATTTCAACATAGTCCCAATAATTAAATTTAACTGAGACTTTCTGATCAGGATGAATATATTCTCGATCCTTGAGGTTATTCATTCCCCATTCATCTGCATGTATAACCTTTTTGATAATAATTTTTGAAAAACTATATGTTTTCTTGGTATTGGCAGGATAAAATTGCTAAATTTCAGCTGATCCTGTTGTTGAGAGTATAATCTCATAGTGCATCATGTATTTATAAGCAGGAGTAGCGTATGACGTTGTATCAAAGTATCTGGTCATTAATTGCCATGGGTTATCCTTCCATTTAAGGTCAGATTGTTCCAAAAGAATTATTAACTCTTTTGTATCCTTTCGGTTATAAACCTCAAGGTTTTCATTGCTATCCTCTGATATGACTGAGGAATAGGTTGGTACATTAGATGATGTACCCTCACTTTTCTTGGATTGTATAAAATCCATGAATTCCTTATATAAAGGATGATTGGTATTACCTTCTGCTATATTAGCAGCAATTAATTTTTGGCTTCCCATTTGGGCGAGAATATTATTCTCCCTGCTTTTAGCAGAAGCCCTTTAAAATGAATTACAAGAACACCAGTCCTGGCCAGCTACTAAACTCTACAGTAAACCTTAAACCACGAGGCTCATCACAACCCGTCAACGGCCACCTACCTAAAACGGGTTTATGAGCCCCACCGGTTAGCTTAGCCTAAACAAGGTCTACTGTCGAGATTGGTAACTGCCTGGTCTATATAGTTCTTAACCCAAAATCCCATCAGGTTGACACAGTAAACTCCTAACTACCAAGCATGTATAGTAAATAACCTTCGAAAACCATGTATAACACTTACCTGTTTAGCCTATCATTTAGGCTAACAGTACTTCAGATATTGAAGAAGGAAGGAGAAGAACAGTACCAACAGATAGACCCTTAGTTGTGGCCAAGCGACCTTTTTGATTTTATTTCAAACTTGGAAAAATTATTACAGAAGGGGTTCTTTACAAGTAGAGAGATAAACTAGAGAGAAGGCAGAGAGTTCTAATGTTGGCTAACGCCTGCCTCTCATGAATGGAAAATGGTCTTTATATAATGGATCGGTCTACAAACAAACAGAACTAAAAAGTAAAATTGGCCGACAAAATAATTACAAGTGTGGCCGACAAGATAAAAAGAAGATGCTCTATAATTACAAACGGACAATCTTCTTTATAAAAGTAGATTTTTTCCGATAATGGAGGGACCCGTTACTTTATTAAAGTCTTAGTCTTATTACCCCAATAATCCACTAGTGGGGCTTTCTTATCTTCACGCCTTATCTTTTCCTTTGTCGTTTTTCTTCGCAGAAGATTCTTCTGTGATTTCCTTCAGTTTTGCAAGGAAGTCATCAATTTCTTCCATATTTACTTCTATGTCTGCAGTGCTTTGAGCTTCTCCTACTGCACAGGCTTCTTCATCTGAAGTAGTTGCTAGTGAGGTCATAGATATATCATCCCCTATTTTTGCTTCAAAATTTTTAGCAAGATCCTTCTTTATCTCCTCGAAGTATGAAGCGGGGATGTATTTTTTTTGTTATGGCTCTCTTCTTCATTTGGAGCTTCTTGGTGACTTGTTGGAAAGGACTGATTTCTCCTTCATTAATATTCGTCCTTTCTTGTTTGACATATTCTTCAATCTTGTCTTTGAATTGTTGAATTAATTCTTCACCAAATAGTTTTTCCTGCTGGTTCATTTGTACTAACTTTGTCCAGAATTTTTAATAAGCAATTCTTTGGAGGCAAGGAACTCCTTCGTAGGTATAACCAACTTCTACATCCCATTTCATAATCCAAGGGATAGAAAATTCTATGAAAAAATACATAGCGGCAATTCAATCGTAAAAAATATTATGTTTTAGAAATGAAATAATTTTGGGAGATATATCTACCCATTGAGTGTATAAACTCTTAAATAGAGGAGGAAGTATTTCTAATGATGGACCATATAATTTCCACCATTTGAAGAACCAATTTGGTATTTGCTGACTGTTCATATTAGAACATGACTTAATGAACCATGAGTGTTTTCTATTAGGATTCTCATAGAGGAAAGTTTTATTAAAACTTTCAACATAGTCCCAATTATTAAATTTAACTGAGACTTTCTGATCAGGATGAGTATATTCTCGATCCTTGAGGGTACTCATTCCCCATTCAACTGCAGGTATAACCTTTTTGATAATAATTTGTAAAAAAACTATAAGTTTTCTTTGTATTGGCAGGATAAAAATGCTGAATTTCAGCTGATCCTGTTGTTGAGAGTATAATCTCATAGTGCATCCTGTATTTATAAGCAGGAGTAGAGTATGACGCTGTATCAAAGTATCTGGTCATTAATTGCCATGAGTTATCCTTCCATTTAAGGTCGGATTGTTCCAAAAGAATTATTAACTCTTTTGTATCCTTTCGGTTATAAACCTCAAGGTTTTCATTGCTATCCTATGATATAACTAAGGAATAGGTTGGTACATTACATGATGTACCCTCACTTTTCTTAGATTGTATAAAATCCATGAATTCCTTATATAAAGGATGATTGGTATTACCTTCTGCTATATTAGCAGCAATTAATTTTTGGCTTCCCATTTGGGCGAGAATATTATTCCCCTTGCTTTTAGCAGAAGCCCTTTAAAATGAATTACAAGAACACTAGTCCTGGACGGCTACTAAACTCTACAGTAAACCTTACACCACGAGGCTCCTCACAACCCTTCAATGACCACCTGCCTAAAACGGGTTTACGAGCCCCACCTATTAGGTTGGCCTATCCAAGGTCTATTGTCGAGATTGGTAACTTTCTGGTCTATATAGTTCTTAACCCAAAATCTCATCGGGTTGACACAGTAAACTCCTAACTACCAAGCATGTATAGTAAATAACCTTCGAAAACCAAGTTTAACACTTACCTGTTTAGCTTATCATTTAGGCTAACAGTACTTCAGATATTGAATAGGGAAGGAGAAGAACAATACCAACAGATAGACCCTTAGTTGTGTCCAAGAGACCTTTTTGATTTTATTTCAAACTTGGAAAAATTATTACAGAAGGGGTTCTTTACAAGTAGAGATATAAACTAGAGAGAAGGCAGAGAGTTCTAATGTTGGCTAATGACTGCCTCTCGAGAATGGAAAATGATCCTTATATAATGGATCGGTCTACAAACAAACAGAACTAAAAAGTAAAATTGGCCGACAAAATAATTACAAGTGTGGCAGACAAGATAAAAAATAGATGCTCTATAATTACAAATGGACAATCTTCTTTATAAAAGTAGATTTTTCCGATAATGGAGGGACCCTTTACTTTATTAAAGTTGTCGGAGGGACCCGTTACTTTATTAAAGTCTTCGTCTTATTACCCCAATAATCCAATGGTGGGGCCTTCTTATCTTCACGCCTTATCTTTTCCTTTGTCGTTTTTCTTCGCATAAGATTCTTCTGTGATTTCCTTCAGTTTTGCAAGGAAGTCCTCAATTTCATCCATATTTACTTCTGTGTCCGCAGTGCTTTGAGCTTCTCCTGCTGCACAGGCTTCTTCATCTGAAGTAGTTGCTAGTGAGGTCATAGATATATCATCCCCTATTTTTGCTTCAAAATTTTTAGCAAGATCCTTCTTTATCTCCTCGAAGTATGAAGCGAGGATTACTTTTTTGGGTATGGCTCCCTTCTTCACTTGGAGCTTCTAGGTGACTAGTTGGAAAGGACTGATTTCTCCTTCATTGATATTCGTCCTTTCTTGTTTGACATATTCTTAATTTTGTCTTTAATTTGTTGAATTAATTCTTCACCAAATAATTTTCCCTGCTGGTTTGTTTGAACTAACTTTGTCCAGAATTTGTTATAAACAATTCTTTGGAGGCAAGGAACTCCTTCGTTGGTATAACCAACTTCTACATCCCATTTCATAATCCAAGGGATAGAAAATTCTATGAAAAAATACATAGCGGCAATTCCATCGTAAAAGATATTATCTTTTTGTAATGAAATAATTTTGGGAGATATATCTACCCATTGAGTGTATAAACTCTTAAATAGAGGAGGAAGTATTTCTAATATGATTTCCACCATTTGAAGAACCAATTTGGTATTTGTTGATTGTTCATATTAGAACATAACTTAATGAACCATGAGTGTTTTCTATTAGGATTCTCATAGAGGAAAGTTTTATTAAAAATTTCAATATAGTCCCAATAATTAAATTTAACTGAGACTTTCTGATCAGGATGAAAATATTCTCGATCCTTGAGGTTACTAATTCCCCATTCATCTGCAGGTATAACCTTTTTGATAATAATTTTTGAAAAACTATAGGTTTTCTTGGTATTGGCAAGATAAAAATGCTGAATTTCAGCTGATCCCTTTGTTGAGAGTATAATCTCATAGTGCATCATGTATTTATAAGCAGGAGTAGCGTATGACGTTGTATCAAAGTATCTGGTCATTAATTTCCATGGGTTATCCTTCCATTTAAGGTCAGATTGTTCCAAAAGAATTATTAAATCTTTTGTATCCTTTCGGTTATAAACCACAAGGTTTTCATTGCTATCCTCTGATATAACTGAGGAATAGGTTGGTACATTAGATGATGTACCCTCACTTTTCTTGGATTGTATAAAATCTATGAATTCCTTATATAAAGGATTATTGGTATTACCTTGTGCTATATTAGCAACAATTAATTTTTGGCTTCCCATTTGGGCGAGAATATTATTCCCCCTGCTTTTAACAGAAGCCCTTTAAAATGAATTACAAGAACACCAGTCCTGGCCAGCTACTAAACTCTACAGTAAATCTTAAACCACGAGGCTCCTCACAACCCTTCAATGACCACCTGCCTAAAACGGGTTTACGAGCCCTACCGGTTAGGTTGGCCTAACAAAGGTCTACTGTCGAGATTGGTAACTGTCTGGTCTATATAGTTCTTAACCCAAAATCCCATCGGGTTGACACAGTAAACTCCTAACTACCAAGCATGTTTAGTAAATAACCTTCGAAAACCAAGTTTAAAACTTACCTGTTTAGCCTATCATTTAGGCTAACAGTACTTCAGATATTGAAGAGGGAAGGAGAAGAACAGTACCAACAGATAGACCCTTAGTTGTGGCCAAAAGACCTTTTTGATTTTATTTCAAACTTTGAAAAATTATTACAGAAGGGGTTCTTTACAAGTAGAGAGATAAACTAGAGAGAAGGCAGAGAGTTCTAATGTTGGCTAACGCTTGCCTCTCAAGAATGGAAAATGGTCTATATATAATGGATCGGTCTACAAACAAACAGAACTAAAAAGTAAAATTGGCCGACAAAATGATCCTTATATAATGGATCGGTCTACAAACAAACAAAACTAAAAAGTAAAATTGACCAATAAAATAATTACAAGTGTGGCTGACAAGATAAAAAGAAGATGCTCTATAATTACAAAGGGACAATCTTCTTTATAAAAGTAGATTTTTTCCGATAATGGAGGGACCCTTTACTTTATTAAACTTGTCGGAGGGACCCGTTGCTTTATTAAAGTCTTCGTCTTATTACCCCAATAATCCATTGGTGGGGCCTTCTTATCTTCACGCCTTATCTTTTCCTTTGTCGTTTTTCTTCGCAGATGATTCTTCTGTGATTTCCTTCAGTTTTGCAAGGAAGTCCTCAATTTCATCCATATTTACTTCTGTGTCCGCAGTGCTTTGAGCTTCTCCTGCTGCACAGGCTTCTTCATCTGAAGTAGTTGCTAGTGAGGTCATAGATATATCATCCCCTATTTTTGCTTCAAAATTTTTAGCAAGCTCCTTCTTTATCTCCTCGAAATATGAAGCGAGGATTTCTTTTTTGGTTATGGCTCCCTTCTTCATTTCGAGCTTCTTGGTGACTTGTTGGAAAAGACTGATTTCTCCTTCATTGATATTCGTCCTTTCTTGTTTAACATATTCTTCAATCTTGTCTTTGATTTGTTGAATTAATTCTTCACCAAATAGTTTTCCCTACTGATTCATTTGTACTAACTTTGTCCAAAATTTGTTATAAACAATTCTTTGGAGGCAAGAAACTCTTTCGTTGGTATAACCAACTTCTACATCTTATTTCATAATCCAAGGGATAGAAAATTCTATGAAAAAATACATAGCGGCAATTCCATCATAAATGATATTATTTTTTTGTAATGAAATAATTTTGGGAGATATATCTACCCATTGAGTGTATAAACTCTCAAATAGAGGAGGAAGTATTTCTAATGATGGGCCATATGATTTCCACCATTTGAAGAACAAATTTGGTATTTGCTGACTGTTCATATTAGAACATAACTTAATGAATCATGAGTGTTTTCTATTAGGATTCTCATAGAGGAAAGTTTTATTAAAACTTTAAACATAGTCCCAATTATTAAATTTAACTAAGACTTTCTGATCAGGATGAGTATATTCTCGATCCTTGAGGGTACTCATTCCCCATTCATCTGCAGGTATAACCTTTTTGATAATAATTTGTAAAAAAACTATAAGTTTTCTTGGTATTGGCAGGATAAAAATGCTGAATTTCAGCTGATCCTATTGTTGAGAGTATAATCTCATAGTGCATCCTGTATTTATAAGCAGGAGTAGCGTATGATGCTGTATCAGAGTATCTGGTTATTAATTGCCATGGGTTATCCTTCCATTTAAGGTCGGATTGTTCCAAAAGAATTATTAACCCTTTTGTATCCTTTCGGTTATAAACCTCAAGGTTTTCATTGCTATCCTCTGATTTGGCTGAGGAATAGGTTGGTACATTAGATGATGTACCCTCACTTTTCTTGGATTGTATAAAATCCATGAATTCCTTATATAAAAGATGATTGGTATTACTTTCTGCTATATTAGCAGCAATTAATTTTTGGCTTCCCATTTGGGCGAGCAATTAATATTATCCTCTGATATAAGGGAAGGTTATTAACCTTTTGTTTTATTCTCTTGACTGCTTTAGTATGACTGTCAGTCCAAGACTTAGGATTCTTCTTTATTCTTTCATAAAGAAGAGCAGTATCCTTAGCGAGATCCTTTATAAAAGGTGAGATATAATTTAAGCTTCCTAAAAATCTTTGAAGTTGAGTTTTGTCAGTAATAATATCAGGAAACTTAGAGGCAAATTCAATACTTCTATGATGGGAATTATTCTACCCTTGTAAATGTTATGACCCAAAATTCTAACAGAAGTTTGGAAAATCATCATCTTTGGTTTTGATATAACTAAACCATTTTGTATAATAATCTTTTTAAATAAATCAAGATGTTTGAAATGAGATTCTATATTTTTTTAAAATACTAGAATATCATCAATATAAACAATTATGAAATCCGTATAAGAAAGGAAAATATCATTCATATTTTTTTGAAATTCAGAGAGAGCATTTTTCAAACCAAAGGGCATAACATTCCATTCATATTGGCACATTGGTACATTAAAAGCAGTTTTGTATCTATCTGACTCAGATATCTGAATCTATCAATAACCTAATTTTAAATCAAATTTTGAAAATATAATGGCATCATGAAGTCTATCCAGTAAATCTTTTTTATTGGGGATAGGATATCTAATCCATTTTAGGCCCCTTATAGGGATTCACATAGATTTATACACATAGGCTTAATACAAGTTGCATTTAAGCCACTTACCTTAAGAGGCTTACCTGAAAGCTTTATAGCAGCTCTCAGAGATGGCAAAACCCAGAACTGGAAAAAGTCTCTTATACGGATTGTGCAAACCAGTTTGGCTTATGACCCTGTTTATTTTAATGCTTACCCCAATTTGCAAATTTCTCTAAATGATGAGAATTCTTTAAATGCTTTAATACTTAGCATTAAATTGCATGGTTATGACTATTTGCCTGGTACAGAAGTTATATGTATCTGTTATATTAGAACATAACTTAATGAACCATGAGTGTTTTCTATTAGGATTCTCATAGAGGAAAGTTTTATTAAAACTTTCAACATAGTCCCAATTATTAAATTTAACTGAGACTTTCTGATCAGGATGAGTATATTCTCGATCCTTGAGGGTACTCATTCCCCATTCAACTGCAGGTATAACCTTTTTGATAATAATTTGTAAAAAAACTATATGTTTTATTTGTATTGGCAGGATAAAAATGCTGAATTTCAGCTGATCCTGTTATTGAGAGTATAATCTCATAGTGCATCCTGTATTTATAAGCAGGAGTAGTGTATGACGCTGTATCAAAGTATCTGGTCATTAATTGCCATGAGTTATCCTTCCATTTAAGGTCGGATTGTTCCAAAAGAATTATTAACTCTTTTGTATCCTTTCGGTTATAAACCTCAAGGTTTTCATTGCTATCCTATGATATAACTAAGGAATAGGTTGGTACATTAGATGATGTACCCTCACTTATCTTAGAGTGTATAAAATCCATGAATTCCTTATATAAAGGATGATTGGTATTACCTTCTTCTATATTAGCAGCAATTAATTTTTGGCTTCCCATTTGGGCGAGAATATTATTCCCCCTGCTTTTAACAGAAGCCCTTTAAAATGAATTACAAGAACACCAGTCCTGGCCAGCTACTAAACTCTACAGTAAATCTTAAACCACGAGGCTCCTCACAACCCTTCAATGACCACCTGCCTAAAACGGGTTTACGAGCCCTACCGGTTAGGTTGGCCTAACAAAGGTCTACTGTCGAGATTGGTAACTGTCTGGTCTATATAGTTCTTAACCCAAAATCCCATCGGGTTGACACAGTAAACTCCTAACTACCAAGCATGTTTAGTAAATAACCTTCGAAAACCAAGTTTAAAACTTACCTGTTTAGCCTATCATTTAGGCTAACAGTACTTCAGATATTGAAGAGGGAAGGAGAAGAACAGTACCAACAGATAGACCCTTAGTTGTGGCCAAACGACCTTTTTGATTTTATTTCAAACTTTGAAAAATTATTACAGAAGGGGTTCTTTACAAGTAGAGAGATAAACTAGAGAGAAGGCAGAGAGTTCTAATGTTGGCTAACGCCTGCCTCTCAAGAATGGAAAAGGGTCTTTATATAATGGATCGGTCTACAAACAAACAGAACTAAAAAGTAAAATTGGCCGACAAAATGATCCTTATATAATGGATCGGTCTACATACAAACAAAACTAAAAAGTAAAATTGACCAATAAAATAATTACAAGTGTGGCTGACAAGATAAAAAGAAGATGCTCTATAATTACAAAGGGACAATCTTCTTTATAAAAGTAGATTTTTTCCGATAATGGAGGGACCCTTTACTTTATTAAACTTGTCGGAGGGACCCGTTGCTTTATTAAAGTCTTCGTCTTATTACCCCAATAATCCATTGGTGGGGCCTTCTTATCTTCACGCCTTATCTTTTCCTTTGTCGTTTTTCTTCGCAGATGATTCTTCTGTGATTTCCTTCAGTTTTGCAAGGAAGTCCTCAATTTCATCCATATTTACTTCTGTGTCCGCAGTGCTTTGAGCTTCTCCTGCTGCACAGGCTTCTTCATCTGAAGTAGTTGCTAGTGAGGTCATAGATATATCATCCCCTATTTTTGCTTCAAAATTTTTAGCAAGCTCCTTCTTTATCTCCTCGAAATATGAAGCGAGGATTTCTTTTTTGGTTATGGCTCCCTTCTTCATTTTGAGCTTCTTGGTGACTTGTTGGAAAGGACTGATTTCTCCTTCATTGATATTCGTCCTTTCTTGTTTAACATATTCTTCAATCTTGTCTTTGATTTGTTGAATTAATTCTTCACCAAATAGTTTTCCCTACTGATTCATTTGTACTAACTTTGTCCAAAATTTGTTATAAACAATTCTTTGGAGGCAAGAAACTCTTTCGTTGGTATAACCAACTTCTACATCTTATTTCATAATCCAAGGGATAGAAAATTCTATGAAAAAATACATAGCGGCAATTCCATCATAAATGATATTATTTTTTTGTAATGAAATAATTTTGGGAGATATATCTACCCATTGAGTGTATAAACTCTCAAATAGAGGAGGAAGTATTTCTAATGATGGGCCATATGATTTCCACCATTTGAAGAACAAATTTGGTATTTGCTGACTGTTCATATTAGAACATAACTTAATGAATCATGAGTGTTTTCTATTAGGATTCTCATAGAGGAAAGTTTTATTAAAACTTTAAACATAGTCCCAATAATTAAATTTAACTAAGACTTTCTGATCAGGATGAGTATATTCTCGATCCTTGAGGGTACTCATTCCCCATTCATCTGTAGGTATAACCTTTTTTATAATAAATTTTGAAAAACTATAAGTTTTCTTGGTATTGGTAGGATAAAAATGCTGAATTTCAGCTGATCCTATTGTTGAGAGTATAATCTCATAGTGCATCCTGTATTTATAAGCAGGAGTAGTGTATGATGCTGTATCAAAGTATCTGGTTATTAATTGCCATGGGTTATCCTTCCATTTAAGGTCGGATTGTTCCAAAAGAATTATTAACCCTTTTGTATCCTTTTGGTTATAAACCTCAAGGTTTTCATTGCTATCCTCTGATATGACTGAGGAATAGGTTGGTACATTAGATGATGTACCCTTACTTTTCTTGGATTGTATAAAATCCATGAATTCCTTATATAAAGGATGATTGGTATTACTTTCTGCTATATTAGCAGCAATTAATTTTTGGCTTCCCATTTGGGCGAGCAATTAATATTATCCTCTGATATAAGGGAAGGTTATTAACCTTTTGTTTTATTCTCTTGACTGCTTTAGTATGACTGTCAGTCCAAGACTTAGGATTCTTCTTTATTCTTTCATAAAGAAGAGCAGTATCCTTAGCGAGATCCTTTATAAAAGGTGAGATATAATTTAAGCTTCCTAAAAATCTTTGAAGTTGAGTTTTGTCAGTAATAATATCAGGAAACTTAGAGGCAAATTCAATACTTCTATGATGGGAATTATTCTACCCTTGTAAATGTTATGACCCAAAATTCTAACAGAAGTTTGGAAAATCATCATCTTTGGTTTTGATATAACTAAACCATTTTGTATAATAATCTTTTTAAATAAATCAAGATGTTTGAAATGAGATTCTATATTTTTTTAAAATACTAGAATATCAGCAATATAAACAATTATGAAATCCGTATAAGAAAGGAAAATATCATTCATATTTTTTTGAAATTCAGAGAGAGCATTTTTCAAACCAAAGGGCATAACATTCCATTCATATTGGCACATTGGTACATTAAAAGCAGTTTTGTATCTATCTGACTCAGATATCTGAATCTATCAATAACCTAATTTTAAATCAAATTTTGAAAATATAATGGCATCATGAAGTCTATCCAGTAAATCTTTTTTATTGGGGATAGGATATCTAATCCATTTTAGGTCCCTTATAGGGATTCACATAGATTTATACACATAGGCTTAATACAAGTTGCATTTAAGCCACTTACCTTAAGAGGCTTACCTGAAAGCCTTATAGCAGCTCTCAGAGATGGCAAAAACCAGAACTGGAAAAAGTCTCTTATACGGATTGTGCAAACCAGTTTGGCTTATGGCCCTGTTTATTTTAATGCTTACCCCAATTTGCAAATTTCTCTAAATGATGAGAATTCTTTAAATGCTTTAATACTTAGCATTAAATTGCATGGTTATGACTATTTGCCTGGTACAGAAGTTATATGTATCTGTTATACAATTTATTATAAACCATTGTATACTTTGAATCCTATGTGCAAAATCATGGACTTCAAAAATGAAATTATTCTTATAGAAACCAACTTTGGCAAATCCAAAGTAACTACCAGAAGACCTATCAAATGGGATGAAATTGATTTCCCTAAAGAATGGGTCATAGAGGAAGTTGTTGCACCTCGAAACACTGGTAACACTGAGGTTACAGAAATAGAACAAACCTCAGATGGCACTGTTAAGATCAGGTTCAATGAACCCGTTCAAACTGATAATATCAGTCTATCATCTAGATTGACTAGATCCAATTCCTCATACATTTCTCCGATTGATTATGTGATAGATTTTCCATCAAGAGCATCCACATCACAAATAAGAGAATGTAATAGAATAAATGATATTAGCATTAAAAGTGATAATATCGTCAAGGTCAATACAGATCTTGAACCAACTACTTCCGAAATGGATTTTTCAAATGGTGTTAATAATGGTTGAAAACCAAATAGATTTTAGTCCGGGTTCACCGGCAAGAAAAATAATTTTTGAAGAATTTCTAAAACCCAGATGGGCTGTTTTCAGAAAATGGTTTCATGAATACATGACTCCTGAATTGATACAATTCTTTAGACATGACTTTTATACATACATTAGCAAGAAAAATAAAATTATTGTTTTTGTTCCATGGTTTATATCTAAGCATGTTTATAACTATATTTCTATGTTAGAAAGAGATTATATGCTCACAAATGGAAATATTGTCAATTCTATTTTTCCACCCCAACAATCTTTTCATATAGGGGAAAAGGATAAAATTATTTACTTCACTGCTTTTTCAAAAATATTTGAAAATGATGTTGCTACAATAACTACAAAGAATTTGAATACGATTCTTACTCAGAACAATTATACTAACATGTATGTGAGTATTATGGATGAACATGTTATTAACATCCATGAGAAATTGGACAAGCTTATAGCTGAAGTCCAAAAAATCCAACAAAAGGATACTAAAGGTAAAGAGAAGATCGCTACTACCAGTATCCAACCACCTCCTGAGATAAAAGACTTTAAATTAAAAAGTCTGGATGACGTAAGTCTAGAAAATATTGAAGAACTTCTTGTTAAGAAGTTAGGTGAATTTAGAGTCAGTCCTCTAAGTTTAGAGCATGCATCTATTAGCAATCTGAAAGTAGATGACGAGATTAATAAAATATCTGAAAAGTATGCTCGAAAACCCTATCAAAGAATGTTTTACTATCCTAGGCCAACACCCCAATATATTCTAATAGAAGAACAAGATAATGACCATTACCACCAAGGTTATAGTGGGTCAGATATCTATGAATGGAACATAGATGGTCTTGCCGAAAGGCAAATTTATACGACAGTACATAGAATGCTTATGTACAGTACTATCTGTAAAGTTGATAAGAATATATATAGGGCAATTGCAGAAATGATTATTGCCGGATTTACTGGTCAATTGAAAGGCTGGTGGGATAATTATCTCACCCAAGACCAGCGCTTACAAATAATGCATGCAACCAAGACTGAAGATGATAAGATTGTTCAAAACTCAGTCTATTCTTTAGTCATGAATATCATTGAACACTTTTCTGGAAGATGGTCTGATAATAGTGAGACCATTAGGACAATGCTCCAGAATTTGAGGTGTAAAACCCTCACATCTTTTAGATGGTATAAAGATGTTTTCTTATCCAGAGTGATGGAAGAAGACTACTGTTAAAAAAAGTAGAAAAGAGGAATATGAATTACCTCAACAATTAGATCTACTTAATAAATGGACTTTACACCCTCACATCTTTTAGATGGTATAAAGATATTTTCTTTTCGAGAGTGATGGAATTACCAGAGAGTAATAGTACTAATTGGAAGTCTAAATTCATAGATGGACTCCCTCCTTTATTTGCTGAGAGGATTAGAAAGGTCCTTAGAGGCACAAGAATGAGTATTGATTATAATAATTACTCATATGGTAAACTATTTAGTGTATGCACTCAGGAAGATTTAGCTTTGTGTAATGAGATCAAGCTAAACCAACAAATCAAGAACATCGGCTCACTGAGAGACAACAATTAGGTGAATTCTGTGAACAATTCGCCATTGATATACCATCCAGAAGAAAGAAATCCCATAAAAAGGAATTCAAGAGGAAAAAGGGTTCGCCGGAAAAACGGCGCGAAAAAACCCAAAAAAGAAAGGCTTTTCATAAAGCCAGAAAGGGTTTTATTAAATCAAAAAATCCTCAGGCCTGTTATAAATGTGGTAGAGTAGGCCATTATGCAAAATATTGCAAGATCAAAGATAAGATCAAAGAACTGGATTTAGATGATCATATCAAAGATTCTTTATGTAAGATTCTTTTGAATTCTTCTCCAGAAATATCTGATATTGATGAAGGATCTTCATCAACAAGTGAAGACCTAAGGGTCCTTCATGAAGAAAGTTATACTTCATCTTCTGAAGAAGAGCAAGAGTCCTGTAATAAGGGACAATGCTAAAATCATTATTGTAATATCGATGATGAACTTTTTAATATCTACTCCCAATTTAGGGATTTAAAGATTAATGTTTTGTCTAATAAAAATTTAATTGATTTACTAAGGGTTATTAAAGATCCTGAATTAAGGTCCTAGCTAATATATAAAATTCCTATGAATCCAGAGGTAGGAACAGAGGTGGAAGAAATTCCATCTCAAAAAGGACCTTATACCATGTCTGAAATCAGAAAGATGGTGAAAAATAAGTCTCAGCCTGAAAGGCTTGCTACTGTCCAAGATTTAAGTACTGAGATAAGTTATCTCAGAAAAGAAATCTCGGAATTAAAAGCTTCAAATGTAGATTTAGATGAAAGGATTTTCAGATTAGAAAATTCTGAGGTGATTAATACAGATCCCGGTGTTAAGACTACTGAGATAGGTAATATTCCTAGTTCTTCATAGGAAAAGTCTGCTAGTACTTTATTGGCAGTAATGGATTTTCCTGAAGATGAATTTTTAGAAAAATTACAATATTTTATCACTAAAAAATTTTTAATAAAAATAACTCTTTTAATTGATTACAATTTCAAAAGAGAGTTTGTTGCTCTATTTGATAGTGGAGCAAATTTAAATTGTGTAAAAGAAGGGGTTATACCCTCTAGATATTTTCATAAAACCATTAATCGTTTAAAAAATACTAGTGATGGTGCAATGGGTATTTCATATAAATTGCCTAAAGCTTATATTTGCCAACAAGAAACATGCATTCCTGAGAGCTTTGTTTTGGTAAAAGATATTCAACAAGAAATAATACTTGGAGTCCCATTTTTTATAAAATTAATGCCTTTTTTATATTGGAATACAAAGAGTTTTACTGGTACTTATAATGATAAGAGTATCACTTTTGAGTTTATAACTGAGCCAATTCAACGATTTTTGAATGAGATTATTTCCAATAATATTTCTTCAAAAGTCAATCAAATTGAATTTTTGAAACATGAGATTTGTTCCATTACTATAGAACATGATTTTAAAAAATCCCAAGCTAGTAGAAAAAATTAATTTTCTCAAAAATCAATTTGCTGCTTCTATATGTGGTGACCATCCGAATCAGTTTTGGAATAGAAAGATGCATATTATAAGTCTTCCTTATGAAGAAGACTTTTCTGAGGATAATATCCCTACCAAGGCTCGACCTTGTCAAATGAACTCTGATTATTTGGAGTTATGCAAGAAGGAAATTGATTCCCTAAAGGAGAAGGGTTTAATTAGACCCTCAAAGTCCAAATGGTCTTGTACTGCTTTTTATGTTAATAAGCATGCGGAACAGGAACGAGGAGTTTCTAGATTAGTTATTAACTACAAACCTCTTAATAAGGTGCTAAAATGATTAGATATCCTATCCCCAATAAAAAAAGATTTACTGGATAGACTTCATGATGCAATTATATTTTCAAATTTTTATTTAAAATCAGTTTCTTGGCAGATTCAGATATCTGAATCAGATAGATACAAAACTGCTTTTGATGTGCCAATGGGCCAATATGAATGGAATTATGCCCTTTGGTTTTAAAAAGGCTCCCTCTGAATTTCAAAAAATTATGAATGATATTTTCCTTCCTTATACGGATTTCATAATTGTTTATATTGATGATATTCTAGTATTTTCAAAAAATATAGAAACTCATTTCAAACATCTTGATTTATTTAAAAAGATTATTATACAAAATGGTTTAGTTATATCAAAACCAAAGATGATGATTTTCCAAACTTCTGATAGATTTTTGGGTCATAACATTGAGAAGGGTAGAATAATTCCCATAAATAGAAGTATTGAATTTGCCTCTAAGTTTTCTGATATTATTACTGACAAATTTTTAGGAAGGTTAAATTATATCTCATCTTTTATAAAGGATCTGGCTAAGGATACTGCTCTTCTTTATGAAAGATAAAAGATGAATCCTAAGTCTTGGACTGACAGTCATATTGAAGCAATCAAGAGAATTAAACAAAAGGTTAATAACCTTCCCTGTTTAACTTTCGCCAATCCTAGTTGGGCAAAGGTTGTAGAGACTGATTCCTCCGATATTGGTTATGGTGGGATATTGAAACAATGTTCTTGTAATAACCCAAATTTTTATATATACGGATTAACTTAAGAGTTTTAAAATTTATTTAAATGGTTAGTGAACCTAATTAACTATTACACGTATTAAGTTGGATAATAAAATAACTAAGACAAAATAAAAAATAAAAAAAATTTAATAAATGGGCTGAACTTTACGTATTTTCCTTATTAGCCGATGTACAAATACCTAAAGTATAGGAAAAGGAGTTATTTAGGTCTTACTTAAAAATTAAAATAAAACAAGGAATTAGAACAAAGAGAAGCAGAACTTGAAAACGACGAAGTAGAAAACCTGGGAATTAGAATCAGGTAATTTGCATATAATTTAGTTTGTAATGATTATATCAATCATTGGGAGACAATAATTAATAAGTACAGAACTAAAGATGAGATATGGAATTGGAAATTTGAACGAAGTCTCCATCACAGTCTTTTGAAAATCTGTTTGTAAAATAATCTGAAACTACTATATGAAATTTGTACTATATTTAAGAAGGAAACGTAGAAGGTATAACATTCAATGATTTAAGGTAATTATGTGATAATGATTAGATTAAAATGTTAGATGATATTTTGGCACAAGGCACAGTGGCAGTGTTTCGGCTATTTGATTGACATGTAACTGTGTACTTGTTATTATTAATTGGACCAAGAATTGATCTTGAGTTTGGCTAAGATTATGAAATTTTTCTCTAGCCTAATTAGGACATGCTATTCAATATATTTAATAGCTTTTAGAAATGAATTTTGGGGATTTGAAAGGCCATTTGAACTCCGTTTTTGGTAAACTTTATATGTACGGACTCGGGCCGAGACAAGGAATCCGATGATGTGATTTTCAGAATTTTTCGAGAAGTGGGCCCAGGGCTCGGGTTTTACCAACTTCGCGATTTTCAGTGTTTTTCGAGTAATTTCAATTGGGTTATGTTTATTTAGCGTATAGTGACGTATTCGTTGTGGTTTCGACTAGATTCGACGTGCGTAGACGGAGATTCAAAGGGAAAGGGCATTGCGGACCAGTCTACGAGCGGTTAGAGGTGAGTAATTTGTATAGACGATGGCCTAAGGGTTTGAAACCCCGGTTTATCACATCGTGATGCTATGTTAGGGATTGACTCGCACCCCATGGCAGGTGCGGGGTCGTATATGATTGGGGATTATGACTTGGTCCATCCCGAGAGATAAATATAATTATTGGCGGCTGATACGCATATTGTATTGTTGATAGTTGGGCTTATTGCCATGTTTGGGGCCTTGTGCCGACCTGTAGCATCCGTCTAGGATGAATATCTTTGTGATAGCATGATTTGCATAATCATTGATCTTAGTCATGTGTTTAATCACTGTTATTAAATGCTAAGTCACCTTTTTCCTGAAATTAATTAACTAAATTATATTCACCTTAATAATTGGAAACTGGAAAAAAATTAGATTGAATCTGTTATGTGACTCATATGCATACTATGGACTGAGTATGGGTCAGGCTACACGCCGAAGCAGTGATATAATGATATTGCGCTTGGGTTGAAGGAGCCTCTCCGGAGTCTGTACACACCCCCACTGAGCGCCGTCGACGTTAAACGGATCAAGTTGTACGCCGCAGCGGATTCATGTGCACTACATTGCATCTTTACCTGATACTTGACTGCTATATTTGATATTGCTTTGCTGTTAGTTCGTAGTTAAGGTATAGGACTGTTAGTTTTAGCTTTGCTTTGTGGCATTTCGTGGATTTCCTACCTTCAGACATTATATATGCTTATTACTCACTGAGTCGGTAGTACTCACCCCTACTCCCTGCACCTTGTGTGCAGATTCAGGTACACCGGAGGCTTAGCTGAGCACTCGTAGTCTCCAGCTATTTTCAGAGTCATTGAGGTAGCTGCTTGACGTTCGCAGGACCTGGCTACTCTTTATATTTCATTCAGATATTATTATCCAGTTTTTTTTAGAGGCTCTAGACTCGTGACCCAGATCTTTGGGGAGTGATTATTCAGATTTCGTATTATCTTCGTAATTATTCTATTAATATTATTGGATTATTATTCAAAAATTATTACATTTTTCCTTAAATTGTCGGTTTGAGATTTATTATCGAATTGAGAGCTAGTGATGGTCAGGCTTGCCTAGCTTTAGTCTTGGGCACCATCACGATCGGGTTTGGGTCGTGACAAGTTGGTATCAGAGCCTAGGTTACTAGGCCTCGCGAGTCATGAGCCGGTTTAGTAGAGTCTCGCATATCGGTACGTAGACGTCCGTATCTATCCTCGGGAGGCTACGGAGCTTTTAGGAAACACCTCACTTTCTTTTAAATTCATATCGTGCGGCTTGTTTCTATGAAAACTAAAAATTTCTGTATTCTATTCTCTCGTAGATGGCAAGAACTCGTGCTAACGGACGAGGAGGATGACCACCAGTACCACCTGCTAGAGGCCGTGGACGCGGCCGTGGTGCTGGATGAGGCGGACCAGCAGGGGCAGCACCTGCAGACCCACCAGTTGCCCAGGTCCAGGATCGGCCTCCAGCTGTAGCAGCAGCACCTATTCAGGCACCGGCAGTGCCCATCGTGATTCCTGGTCTACAGGAGGCTTTGGCTCAGATTTTGTCCGTCTGCACTGGCCTAACTCAGGAGGTTTCAGCCACTGCAGCAGCAGCTACTTCTCAGACCGGGGGTGGTCATCAGACTCCCGATGCTCGCACACCCGAGCAGGTTGTTCAGGGCTTACAGACACCTGAGGTAGCTCCAGTTCAGCCAGTTCAGCCAGTTGCTCCAGTTGCACCAGTTGCACCGGTAGTTCCATTTGCGCCAGTCACACCAGGTCCAGCTCATGTGGTTCCATCTATGCCGGATGACGAGCAACATCGTTTGGAGAGGTTCGGTAGGCTCCAGCCTCCGACATTCAATGGTGCTGAGGGCGAGGATGCCCAGGGTTTTCTGGATAAATGCCAGCGTATGCTTCGTACTGCGGGTATTCTGGAGTCTAGCGAAGTGGCTTTCACCACCTTCTAGTTCACAGGGGCTGCATTTACTTGGTGGGAAGAGTTCGAGAGGCGTAGGCCTATTGGGGTAGCGCCCCTCACTTGGCAGCAGTTCTCCACGGTATTTTTGGAGAAGTATGTGCCCCAGTCTCACAGGGAGGAGCTGCGTCGTCAGTTCGAGTGGTTGACTCAGGGAGATATGTCAGTGACTCAGTATGAGTTGCGGTTTACACAGTTTGCTAGGCATGCAATGTGGATGATCCCGACAGATAGAGAGAGGATTAGGAGGTTTATAGATGGCCTCAACTATCCGATCCGTATATTGATGACTAGAGAGAGGGCTACAGCAGCTACATTTGAGGAGGTTGTTGATGCGGCTCGACTGATTGAGATAGATTGCCATCGGGAGCGTATGGAGAGAGAGGCCAAGAGGCCTCGAGGTTCAGGTAATTTCAATAGTGCTCCGTTTAGGGGCCAGTTCTAGCATGGTAGAGGTCGTTCCTTCAGGCCTCCTCAGTCAGGACGCACAGAGTCCAGTGGAGCCTCTTCAGGCCGGGGCCATCAGGGTCATCAGCAGAGTCAGCCTGCACTGAGTGCTCTTTCAACTCAGAGCTCTGCTCCTGTTCCTTCAGCTCAGGGTTCGTCTGCAGCGAGGGGTTCTCATCAGTCCCCTTCTCCAGCTTCAGGTCGTTGTTATGAGTGCGGTGAGTTGGGTCACATGAGGAGACAGTGTCCTCAGCTCCGCAGTAGGCAGTCTCACCAGAGGGATCAACCCTCGTCTTCTGCTCCCACTCAGTCAGCTAGGAGTGGAGGTCAGGTAGCCAGAGCTCGCCCCAGAGGTGAGTACAGTACTGGCGGTGGTCAGGCTCGTTTCTATGCCCTTCCAGATAGGAGGGACGCTATTGCCTCGGATGCATTCATCACAGGTATTATCTCAGTCTGCCACAGGAATGCTTCTGTTTTATTTGATCCCGGATCTACCTATTCATATGTATCTTCATATTTTGCTCATCATTTGGGTACGACCCGTGGTTGTCTTGCCTTGCCCGTGCACGTATCTACCCCGGTGGGTGATACTATTATTGTGGATCATGTATATCGATCCTGTCTGGTGACTATCAGGGGTCTGGAGACCCGAGTTGACTTATTATTATTGGGCATGGTAGATTTCGATGTGATTCTGGGTATGGATTGGCTATTTCTATACCATGCTATTCTGGACTGTCATGCCAAGACAGTTACGTTAGCTATTCCGGGTATTCCTAGGATCGAGTGGCGAGGCGTGACTGATTATGTACCCAGCAGGGTGATTTCTTTCCTAAAAGCCTAACGGATGGTTGGAAAAGGCTGTTTATCGTATTTGGCTTTCGTGAGAGATGTGGAAGCCTAGGCTCCTAGTCTTGATTCGGTTCCCATTGTAAGGGATTTCCCCGATGTGTTTCCAGCGGACTTGCCGGGCATGCCGCCGGACAGGGACATTGATTTCGGTATTGATCTGGTGTCGGGCACTCAGCCCATCTCTATTCCTCCCTATCGTATGGCACCAGCGGAGCTAAAGGAGTTGAAAGAACAACTTCAGGAACTCCTAGATAAGGGGTTCATTCGCCCGAGTGTCTCACCTTGGGGTGCACTGGTATTATTTGTAAAGAAGAAGGATGGCACAATGAGAATGTGCATTGACTACAGACAGCTGAATAAGGTGACAGTGAAGAACAAGTACCCACTACCCAGTATGGAGGATTTGTTTGATCAGCTTCAGGGAGCAAGGGTATTCTCTAAGATTGGCCTTCGATCGGGCTATCACCAGCTGAAGATTAGGGATTCAGACATTATGAAGACGGCCTTCAGGACGAGATATGGGCACTACGAGTTTCTAGTGATGTCTTTCAGGCTGACTAATGCCCCAACCGCGTTCATGCACTTGATGAACAGTGTATTTCGGCCTTATCTGGATTCTTTTGTGATCGTGTTTATTGACGATATTATGGTGTATTCGTGTAGCCAGGAGGAGCACGCGTAGCACTTGAGGGTAGTATTGCAGAGATTGAGAGAGGAGAAGCTTTATGCAAAGTTCTCCAAATGTGAATTCTGGCTTAGTACTGTGGCTTTTCTGGGACACGTGGTGTCCAGTGATGGTATTCAGGTTGACCCAAAGAAGATTGAGGCGGTGCAGAGTTGGCCCAGAACGTCCTCAGCTACAGAGATTCGGAGTTTCCTCGGTTTGGCGGGTCATTACCGCAGGTTCGTTCAGGGCTTTTCATCCATTGCTTTGCCTTTGACGAAGTTGACACAGAAGAATGCTCCATTTGTGTGGTCGTATGAATGCGAGGAGAGCTTCCAGAAGCTCAAGTCGGCTTTGACCACAGCTCCGGTACTAGTATTGCCATCAGCTTCAGGTTCTTACACGGTGTATTGTGATGCTTTGAGAGTTGGGATCGGTTGTGTATTAATGCAGGAGGGCAGAGTGATTGCTTATGCTTCTCGTCAGCTCAAGCCCCATGAGAAGAATTACCCTGTTCATGACTTAGAGTTAGTTGCAATTGTTCATGCCTTGAAGATTTGGAGGCATTATCTTTATGGTGTGTCTTGTGAGGTATATACGGACCATCGTAGTCTTCAACACTTGTTTAAACAGAAGGATCTTAATCTGAGACAGCGGAGATGGCTTGAGTTACTCAAAGATTATGATATTACCATTTTGTATCATCCCGGGAAGGCCAATATGGTGGCCGATGCTTTGAGCCGGAAGGCTATTAGTATGGGTAGTTTGGCGTACATTCTAGTTGGGTAGAGGCCCCTTGCGGTTGATGTTCAGGCCTTGGCCAATCAGATAGTGAGGTTAGATATTTCCGATCCCAGTCGGCTGTTGGCTAGTGTGGTTTCCCGATCTTCTTTGTATGGCCGCATCAGATAGCGCCAGTATGATGACCCGCATTTTCTTGTCCTGAAGGACAGGGTCCAGCATGATGATGTCAGATATGTGACCATTGGTGATGATGGTGTGTTGCGGATGCATGGCCGGATTTGCGTGCCCAATGTGGATGGTCTCCGGGAGTTGATATTAGAGGAGGCTCACAGCTCGCGGTATTCGATCCATCTGGTGCCGCGAAGATGTACCAGGATTTGAGACAGCATTACTGGTGGAGGAGGATGAAAAAGGATATTGTGAGTTATGTGGCTCAGTGTCTCAACTGTCAGCAAGTCAAACAAGAGCACCAGAGACCCGGTGGCGTACTCCAGCGGATGGATATTCCGGAGTGTAAATGGGAGAATATTTTTATAGATTTTGTGAGTGGTCTTCCTCGTACCTCGAAGAAGTTTGATTCGATTTGGGTGATTGTGGATAGGCTGACCAAGTCCGCGCACTTCATTCCAGTATGTACTACTTATTCTGTGGAGAAGTTGGCAGAGATTTTCATCCAGGAGATTGTACGGTTGCATGGGGTCCCGGTTTCCATTGTATCAGATAGGGGTACCATGTTTACTTCCCAGTTCTGGAGGACTTTTCATCGAGAGTTGGGTACATAGGTACAGTTGAGCACAACATTTCATCCACAGACGGACGGGCAGTCCGAGCGTACTATCCAGATATTGAAGGACATGTTGCGTGCCTGTGCTATTGATTTTGGAGGTTCTTGGGCTGAATTCTTGCCACTTGCGGAGTTTGCATATAATAACAACTATCAATCCAGCATCCAGATGGCGCCGTATGAGGCCTTATATGGGAGACGGTGTAGATCTCCGGTTGGTTGGTTTGAGCCCGGCGAGGCTAGATTATTGGGGACAGAGTTAGTTCAGGATGCTTTAGAGAAGGTAAAAGTGATCCAGGAGAGACTTCGTACAGCTCAGTCGCGGCAGAAGAGTTATGCGGACCGGAAGGTTCGAGATGTATATTATGCAGTGGGCGAGAAGGTCTTGTTGAAGGTTTCGCCTATGAAAGGCGTTATGAGGTTTGGGAAGAAAGGGAAGCTGAGTCCAAGGTTCATTGGACCTTTTGAGATACTTAGAAGGATTGGGGAGGTGTCCTATATGATCGCTTTGCCACCTAGCTTGTCGGGAGTTCATCCGGTGTTCCATGTTTCTATGCTCCGGAAGTATGTTGGGGACCCGTCGCATGTATTAGACTTCAGCACGATTCAACTGGATGAGGACTTGACCTATGATGTGGAGCCGGTGGCTATTTTGGGTCGTCAGGTTCGGAAGTTGAGATCAAAGGACATAGATTCGGTGAAGATGCAGTGGAGAGGTCGGCCCGTGGAGGAAGCCAGTTGGGAAACCGAGCAGGAGATGCGCAGCAAATATCCTCACTTGTTTGATACTCCAGGTATGTTTCTTGACTCGTTCGAGGATGAATGCTTGATAAGTGGAAGAGAATGTAATAACCCAAATTTTTATATATACGGATTAACTTAAGAGTTTTAAAATTTATTTAAATGGTTAGTGAACCTAATTAACTATTACACATATTAAGTTGGATAATAAAATAACTAAGACAAAATAAAAAAAAAATTAAATAAATGGGCTGAACTTCACGTATTTACCTTATTAGCCTATGTACAAATACCTAAAGTATAGGAAAAGGAGTTACTTAGGTCTTACTTAAAAATTAAAACAAAATAAGGAATTAGAACAAAGAGAAGCAGAACTCGAAAGTGGCGAAGAAGAAAACCTGGGAATTAGAATCAGGTAATTTGCATATAATTTAGTTTGTAATGATTAAATCAATCATTGAGAGACAATAATTAATAAGTACAAAACTAAAGATGAGATATGGAATTGGAAATTTGAACGAAGTCTCCATCACAGTGTTTTGAAAATCTGTTTGTAAAATAATCTGAAACTACTATATGAAATTTGTACTATATTTAAGAAGGAAACGTAGAAGGTATAACATTCAATGATTAAAGGTAATTATCTGATAATGATTAGATTAAAATGTTAGATGATATTTTTGGCACAAGGCACAGTGGCAGTGTTTCGGCTATTTGATTGACATGTAACAGTGTACTTGTTATTATTAATTGGACCAAGAATTGATCTTGAGTTTGGCTAAGATTATGAAATTTTTCTCTAGCCTAATTAGGACATGTTATTCAATATTTTTAATAGCTTTTAGAAACGAATTTTGGGGATTTGAAAGGCCATTTTAACTCCGTTTTTGGTAAACTTTATATGTACGGACTCGGGGAGAGACGAGGAATCCGATGATGTGATTTTCAGAATTTTTCGAGAAGTGGGCCCGGGGCTCGGGTTTTATCACCTTCGCGATTTTCATTGTTTTCGAGTAATTTCAATTGGGTTATGTTTATTTAGCGTATAGTGACGTATTTATTGTGGTTTCGACTAGATTTGACCCGCTTAGACGGAGATTCAAAGGGGAAGGGTATTGCGGACCAGTCTACGACCGGTTAGAGGTGAGTAATTTGTATAGACGATGGCCTGAGGGTTTGAAACCCCGGTTTATCACATCGTGACGCTATGTTAGGGCGTGACTCGCACCCCATGGCAGGTGCGGGATCATATATGATTGGGGATTGTGACTTGGTCCATCCCGAGAGCTAAATATAATTATTGGCAGCTAATACGCACATTGTATTGTTGATAATTGGGCTTATTGCCATGTTTGGGGCCTTGTGCCGACCTGTAGCACTTGTCTAGGATGAATATCTTTGTGATAGCATGATTTGCATAATCATTGATCTTAGTCATGTGTTTAATCACTGTTATTAAATGCTAAGTCACCTTTTTCCTGAAATTAATTAACTAAATTATATTCACCTTAATAATTGGAAACTAGAAAAATAATTAGATTGAATCTGTTATGTGACTCATATGCATACTGTGGACTGAGTATGGGTCGGGCTGCACGCCGCAGCAGTGATATAATGATATTGCGCTTGGGCTGAAGGAGCCCCTCCTGGGTCTGTACACACCCCTAGTGAGTGCCATCGACGTTAAGCGGATCGGGCTGTACGCCGTAGCGGATTCATGTGCACTGCATTGCATCTTTACCTGATACTTGACTGCTATATTTGATATTGCTTTGCTGTTAGTTCGTAGTTAAGGTATAAGACTGTTAGTTTTAGCTTTGCTTTGTGGCATTTCGTGGATTTCCTACCTTCAGACATTATATATGCTTATTACTCACTGAGTCGGTAGTACTCACCCCTACTCCCTGCACCTTGTGTGCAGATTCAGGTACACCGGAGGCTTAGCTGAGCACTCGTAGTCTCCAGCTATTTTCAGAGTCATTGAGGTAGCTGCTTGACGTTCGCAGGACCTGGCTACTCTTTATATTTCATTCAGATATTATTATCCAGTTTTTTTTAGAGGCTTTAGACTCGTGACCCAGATCTTTGGGGAGTGATTATTCAGATTTCGTATTATCTTCGTAATTATTCTATTAATATTATTGGATTATTATTCAGAAATTATTACATTTTTCCTTAAATTGTCGGTTTGAGATTTATTATCGAATTGAGAGCTAGCGATGGTCAGGCTTGCCTAGCTTTAGTGTTGGGCGCCATCACGACCGAGTTTGGGTCGTGACAGTTCTCCAATTGATAAACAAGAATACCTTGTTAAATTTTATTCTGGTAAGTGGAATAGTTCCCAGGAGAATTATGCGACTGTGGCTAAGGGAATCCTTGCTATTGTCAAATGTGTTATGAAATTTCAGACTGATTTATATAATCAATTTTTTTTTATTAAAACTGATTGCCAAGCTGCAAAGTTTATCTTTAATAAAGATTTTAAACATGATGTATCTAAACAAATGTTTGCAAGGTGGCAAGCCTTATTAGCCCCTTTTGATTTTGACATAATATATTAAAAAGGATCTGATAATACCCTTCCTGACTTTCTTACAAGAGAATATTTGAACTCATAAGTTCTTTATTTTGTTCTACGGATTATGAGGCCTACATATAGACCTCCTCGAGGAAGAGGACAAGGAAGGGCTTCTGCTGAAAGCAGGGGGAATAATATTCTCGCCCAAATGGGAAGCCAAAAATTAATTGCTGCTAATATAGCAGAAGGTAATACCAATCATCCTTTATATAAGGAATTCATGGATTTTATACAATCCAAGAAAAGTGAGGGTACATCATCTAATGTACCAACCTATTCCTCAGTTATATCAGAGGATAGCAATGAAAACCTTGAGGTTTATAACCGAAAGGATACAAAAGAGTTAATAATTCTTTTGGAACAATCCGAACTTAAATGGAAGGATAACCCATGGCAATTAATGACCAGATACTTTGATACAGCGTCATACGGTACTCCTGCTTATAAATACAGGATGCACCATGAGATTATACTCTCAACGACAGGATCAGCTGAAATTCAGCATTTTTATCCTGCCAATACCAAGAAAACTTATTGTTTTTCAAAAATTATTATCAAAAAGGTTATACCTGCAGATGAATGGGGAATGAGTACCCTCAAGGATCGAGAATATACTCATTCTGATCAGAAAGTCTCAGTTAAATTTAATTATTGGGACTATATTGAAAGTTTTAATAAAACTTTCCTCTATGAGAATCCTAATAGAAAACACGCATGGTTCATTAAGTTATGTTCTAATATGAACAGTCAGCAAATACCAAATTGGTTCTTCAAATGGTGGAAATCATATGGTCCATCATTAGAAATACTTCCTCCTCTATTTAAGAGTTTATACACTCAATGGGTAGATATATCTCCCAAAATTATTTCATTACAAAAAGATAATATCTTTTACGATGGAATTGCCGCTATGTATTTTTTCATAGAATTTTCTATCCCTTGGATTATGAAATGGGATGTAGAAGTTGGTTATACCAACGAAGGAGTTCCTTGCCTCTAAAGAATTGTTTATAACAAATTCTGAACAAAGTTAGTACAAATGAACCAGCAGGGAAAACTATTTGGTGAAGAATTAATTCAACAAATCAAAGACAAGATTGAAGAATATGTCAAACAAGAAAGGACGAATACCAATGAAGGAGAAATTAGTCCTTTCCAACAAGTCACCAAGAAGCTCCAAATGAAGAAGGGAGCCATAACCAAAAAAGAAATCCTTGCTTCATATTTCGAGGAGATAGAGAAGGAGCTTGCTAAAAATTTTGAAGCAAAAATAGGGGATGATATATCTATGACCTCACTAGCAACTACTTCAGATGAAGAAGCCTGTGCAGCAGGAGAAGCTCAAAGCACTGCAGACACGAAAGTAAAAATGGAAGAAATTGAGGACTTCCTTGCAAAACTAAAGGAAATCACAGAAGAATCTTCTGCGAAGAAAAACGACAAAGGAAAAGATAAGGCATGAAGATAAGAAGGCCCCACCATTGGATTATTGGGGTAATAAGACGAAGACTTTAATAAAGTAACGGGTCCCTCCGACAACTTTAATAAAGTAAAGGGTCCCTCCATTATCAGAAAGAATCTACTTTTATAAAGAAGATTGTTCGTTTGTAATTATAGAGCATCTTCTTTTTATCTTGTCGGCCGCACTTGTAATTATTTTGTCGGCCAATTTTACTTTTTAGTTTTGTTTGTTTGTAGATCGATCAATTATATAAGGATCATTTTCCATTCTCGAGAGGCAGGCATTAGCCAACATTAGAACTCTCTGCCTTCTTTCTAGTTTATCTCTCTACTTGTAAAGAACCCCTTCTGTAATAATTTTTCCAAGTTTGAAATAAAATCAAAAAGGTCGCTTGGCCACATTTAAGGGTCTATCTGCTGGTACTGTTCTTCTCCTTCCTTCTTCAATGTCTAAAGTATTGTTAGCCTAAATGATAGGCTAAATAGGTAAGTGTTAAACTTGGTTTTCGAAGGTTATTTACTATACATGCTTGGTAGTTAGGAGTTTACTATGTCAACCCGATGGGATTTTGGGTTAAGAACTATATAGAACAGGCAGTTACCAATATCGACAGTAGACCTTGGTTAGGCTAACCTAACCGGTGGGGCTCGTAAACCCGTTTTAGGCAGGTGGCCATTGAAGAGTTGTGAGGAGCCTCGTGGTTGTGACGACTCGGCCCGTCGTCACGTGAGTTACTACCCTGTTTCCCCAATTTTTATGCTTCTTCATGTTTCGTTATCGGTATTCGGTGTGTTAGAGTTAAATCGGATCGGTTTTGATAGGAAATGAGACACTTAGTCTCTTTAAAGAAAGATTATTTTGGAAAAGTCAACCGGATGTTTACTATTGAGTTAGAGGGCTTAGATGTGATTTCTGGTGATATGATTAGCTTCGGGGGTTGATATGTGGCTTAGGAGTTTGATCGGAATTGATTTTGGAGGTCCGGAGTAGAATTAGGCTTGAATTGGCAAAGTTAGTATTTTGGCGAATTCTGGTTGGTAGGTGAGATTTTGATACGGGGGTCGGAATGGAATTCTGAGAGTTGCAATAGCTTCGTTAGGTGATTTTGTATGTGTGTGCAAAATTTCAGATCATTCGGAGGTGTTTTGGTCAGGTTTTTTATCAAATGCGTATTTGGGAAGTTTTTAAGATATTTAGGCTTGAATCCGATGTAATTTGATGGTTTTGGTGTTGTTTGTGGTGTTTTGATGATTGGAACAAGTTTGAATTAGGTTTTAGGATGGGTTGGCACTTTTGGTTGAGGTCCCGGGGGCCTCGGGGTGATTTCGGATGGTCAATCGGACCAATCTTGGTTTTTGAAGTTGCAGATTTCAGCTGAGTGTTGCAGAACATTTTTGTTCTCTGCGATCGCAGGAGTGCAATTGCGATCGCATAGAAGGTTTGGGGAAGGCCGTTCTGATTGCTCAATGCGATCGCGGAATGGGGTATGCGATCGCATAGGTTGAGGAGGTTGTTCATTGCGATCGCATGAGGAGTAATGCGATCGCGTAGTGTTAAATGGACCTGAGGTTCTGAGGGGTACTTTGTTCAATGCGATCGCGGAGTAGTGTATGCGATCGCGTAGGTTTGATTGGTGAAGCTGTGCGATCGCAGTTAAGGGTCGCGTTCACATAGAACATTTTGGAGGCCTGGGAAAGTTGAGCTATGCGATCGCAGAGGCTTGGATGCGATCGCATAGAGTAAAATTTGGGCTGACAGAAGGGTTTTAATAAACATTTCACCCGCGAACCAAGTCCCATTTCCTCCATTGTTGAGTAACCTTGGGAGCTTTTGACGAGTATTAAAGAGGGTTTTGACTGGGAATCGATTGGAGGTGAGTCCTATGGCCTAGAAACGTCATTTAATTGTAGATTCAACATCTAAATTCATGGAAATTTGATTAAAAAGGGAAGGATTAGGGCTTGACTTTTGAAATAGAAATTTGGGGGTTTGAGGGAGCATTTGAGCTCGGATTTCGGTAAATTTGATATGTATAGACTCATGGCGAGATAAGGAATCTGGTGATGTCAATTTTCTGATTTTTCGAGAAGTGGACCCGGGGCTCGGGTTTTGCCAACTTCGTGATTTTCGATATTTTTCGAGTCTTTTCGATTGGGTTGTATTCCCTTAGCCTATTGTAACGTATTACTTGTGGTTTTGATCAGATTCTACGCTTGAGGAGGTTGATTTACGAGGCA
The DNA here is from genome assembly GCF_000715075.1 of Nicotiana tabacum. Lineage (NCBI taxonomy): Eukaryota > Viridiplantae > Streptophyta > Magnoliopsida > Solanales > Solanaceae > Nicotiana > Nicotiana tabacum. Next base: position 69,126,052 of record NC_134090.1, on the reverse strand, counting down.
AGGGAGTAGAAAGCTAGGATTTCGGCCTGCTTGAGGTGAGTAATGGTTATAAATGATGTTCTGAAGATTTGAAACCCCAGATTTGCACAACGTGGTACTATGTTGAGATGAGACACACGCTGTATGATGAGCGTGGGGTTTGTTACTACTGGGGATTTGGACTCGGTCCATCCCGTTTGATGACTCTACTATACGTTTGACTAAGACTTAATTAATATCGTTATATTATGGGCTAGTTGCCATGTTTGGGGTCTTGTGCCGATCTGTAGAACCCATAGGGGGAATTTGTATTGGTTGACCTCACTTTTTTTGTCGAAATCATACCATCAGTCATGTTCTTAACTGATAAACATAATATGAACCAGCTTTAGAAATTGTTAAATCCTAATGAGAGTAACGTGAGGGTTGAGAACCCCATCTTATCTTAGTGTGCCCAAGAGGCCAAGTCTATATTAACTGAGAGGGGTCGAGAACCTCATTGTGAGGATATTTGATATGCTATGGATCGGGCTGCACGCTGCAGTAGTATATTATATGGATCGGACTGCACACCGCAATAGTATATTATATAGGTCGGAATGCACGCCGCAGTAGTATAGCGCTTGGGCTGAAGGAGCCCCTCCGGAGTCTGCACACCCCTAGTGAGCACAGTCGACTATTCTTGGATCGAGCTGCACGCCGCAGCAGTATATACATATATATATATATATGGATCGGGTTGCGCGCCGCACCAGTATGAATTCGGTTATCGTGAGGAGTAAATGAAATGAATACTGGCTTAAAGGACTTTTAACTGACTTCTTCATTGAGTTGTTGTTTTTGATATTCTCACCGTTTTAATATAGAACTGCGTAGTGTTTTACGAGTTTTCTTTCCGTCAGTCATTATTTATTGCTATTACTTACTGAGTTGGAGTACTCACTTTACTCCCTGCACCATGTGTGCAGATACAGGTATCCCGGAGGCATAGTTTGAGCCTTCTGCTGCTGTTCAGCTTATTCCGGAGTCATCGAGGTAGCTGCATGGCATCCGCAGGACCCGATTTCTCCCCTTATCCTCTTTATTTTCCGCATTCTAGACAACTCTATGTATAGGTTGCTACACAGACTTGTATTAGAGGCTCTTGGCTCATGACACCAGATCGGTGGGATTTATATTGATATTTTATAGAGTTTCCGTACTATTTATCTATTACTACAGAGTTATAATCATGTTAATTTGGCATTAAATCCTATTAATTGGTAATGAAGTCTACATAAGGGATTGTGAGTGACAAATTAGTCGGGCTTGCCTAGCATCGTGTTGGGCGCCATCACGACCAGGGATTGGTGTCGTGACAAGTTGGTATCAGAGCCTAGGTTACTAGGTCTCGCGAGTCTTGAGCCGGTTTAGTATAGTCTCGCGGATCGGTACGGAGACGTCTGTACTTATCCTCGGGAGGCTGCAGAAACTGTTAGGAAAATTCCACATTCTTGAAATTCTTGTCGTGCGAACTTGTTGTTCCAAATACTAAATTTCTCTTTATTCCATTCTCTCACAGATGGTGAGGACTCGAGCTACCGGACGTGTCGGACGACCACCAGTACCACCTACTGAGGCTACTAGAGGTTTTGGATGCGGTCGTGGTCGTGGTAGAGGCAGAGTAGCAGGGGCATCACCTGTGGATCCTTTAGTTTCCCCAGCTCAGGACCAGGCTCCAGCAACACCAGTGCAGGCACTAGCTGTGCCCATTGTGATACCGGGTCTCCAAGAGACATTGGCCCAGATATTGATAGTTTGTACGGGCCTAGCTCAGGTGGTTTCAGCCACCACAATAGCAGCAGCTACTTCGCAGGCCGGGGGAGGCAATCAGACCCTCACTGCTCGTACACCTGAGCAGGTAGTGCAGGGATTACAGACTCCAGAGGCACCTCCAGCTCAGCCAGTGGTACGCGTTCAGGAGTACAGGGTTCCATTTATGCCAGACGATGAGCAGCGTCGTCTCGAGAGGTTCAGTAGGCTTCAGCCTCCTTCTTTCAGTGGTGCTCAGGGCGAGGATGCCCAGGGTTTTCTCGACTAGTGTCAGCATATGCTTCGGACAGCAGGGATTCTTGAGTCTAGCGGTGTGGCTTTTACTATATTTCAGTTTACTGGAGCGGCCTTCACTTGGTGGGAGGCATATGAGTGGCGTAGGCCAGTAGGTGCAGCACCTTTAACTTGGCAGGAGTTCTCCACTCTCTTCTTGGAGAAGTGGATACCGCAGTCTCAGAGGGAGGAGCTGCGTAGACAGTTTGAGTGGCTTCGCCAGGGAGATATGACTGTGTCTCAGTATGGGCAAGATTTTCTGAGTTGGCTTGTTATGCCTCATGGATAGTTCCGACTGATTGGGAGAGGATTAAGAGGTTCGTGGATGGTCTTAATTATCACCTTCGTATTCTGATGACTCGAGAGAGAGTTCTAGGTATTTCCTTCAAGGATGCAATTGATATTGCTCGTGGTATTGAGACGGCTCACCGTCAGGAGAGAGAGGAGAGGGAGGCCAAGAGGCCTCGAGGTTCTGGCTGTTTTAGTGACTCTCCTTCGAGGGGCCAGTTCCAGCAGGGTCGGGGTCGTTCTTTCAGGCCCGCTCAATCGGCTCGACCTGAGTACCGAGGTAGATCTTCTGGTCGTGGTTATCAGGGTTCTCAGTAGAGTCAGCCATCTCTCAGCACTCTTCCAGCATAGAGCTTGTCTCGTGCTTCATCTGCTCAGGGTTCTTCCAGGCTGAGTGTATCAGCTAGCCACTCTAGCATGAGGGGTTCCCTTCAGTCCTAGTTCCCAGCACACGGGATTTGCTATGAGTGTGGAGAGTTCGGGCATATGTGCAGGGAGTGTCCTCGTCGTGCTGCTAGCTCATCTCAGCAGAGGGGTCAGCCCTCATCTTCTGGCCCAGTTTCTTCAGCACCCGCCCCGCCAGCTAGGGGTGAGGGTCAGGCAGCCAAGGGTCGCCCTAGAGGGGGAGGCCGATCAAGCGGTTTTCAGGATCGCTTTTATGCTCTTCAGGGTAGGACAAATGCTATTGCCTCGGATGTTGTTACCATAGGTATTATTTCAGTCTGCCACAGGGATGCCTTAGTTTTATTTGATCCCGGTTCCACCTATTCATATGTGTCTTCATATTTTGCTCATCATTTGGGTACGACCCGAGGGTGTCTTGCTTTACCTGTGCACATATCTACCCCGGTAGGCGATACTATTATTGTAGACCATGTGTATCGGTCTTGTATTGTGACTATTGGGGGTCTGGAGACCCGAGTTAATTTATTGTTGTTGAGCATGGTAGATTTTGATGTTATTCTGGGCATGGATTGGCTATCTCCATGTCATGCTATTCTTGACTGTCATGCTAAGACATACACTTTGGCTATACTAGGTGTTCCGAGGATCGAGTGGCGTGGCGTGACTGACTATGTGCCTAGCAAGGTGATTTCTTTTCTAAAGGCCCAGCGTATGGTTGGGAAAGGTTGTCTATCATATTTGGATTTTGTGAGGGATGTTGGAGCTGAGACTCCTAGCATTGATTCAGTTCCAATTGTGAGGGAGTTTCCCGATGTGTTTCCTGCAGACCTGCCAAGCATGCCACCGTACAGGGACATTGATTTTGGTATTGACCTGGTGCCGGGCACTCAGCCCATTTCCATTCCTCCATATCGTATGGCACCGGCAGAGTTGAAAAAACTAAAGGATCAGCTTCAGGAACTCCTGGATAAGGGGTTCATTCGGCCTAGTATGTCACCATGGGGTGCACTGGTTTTATTTGTGAAAAAGAAGGATGGTACAATGAGAATGTGCATTGACTACAGGCAATTAAACAAAGTAACAGTGAAGAACAAGTATCCCCTGCCCCGTATCGATGATTTATTTGACCAGCTTCAGAGGGCAAGGGTATTCTCCAAGATTGATCTTCGTTCAGGCTATCACCAGTTGAAGATTAGGGATTCAGATATTATGAAGACTGCTTTCAGGACTAGATATGGGCACTATGAGTTTCTTGTTATGTCCTTTGGGCTGACTAATGGCCCATCCGCATTCATGCATTTGATGAACAGTGTATTTCGGCCATATCTGAGATTCTTTCGTGATTGTTCTTATTGATGATATATTGGTGTACTCGCGTAGCCAGGAGGAGCACGCACAACATTTGCGAGTGGTATTACAGAGATTGAGGGAGGAGAAGCTTTATGCAAAGTTTTCCAAGTGTGAGTTTTGGTTTGGGTCAGTGGCTTTCTTAGGTCACGTGGTGTCTAGCGAGGGTATTAAGGTTGACCCAAAGAAGATAGAGGCGGTACAGAGTTGGCCTAGACCGACCTCAGCCATAGAGATTCGTAGTTTCCTCGGTTTGGTGGGTTATTATCGCCGATTCGTTCAGGGTTTTTCATCTATTGCCTTGACCTTGACCAAGTTGACACAGAAAGGTGCTCCGTTTGTATGGTCGGACGAGTGCGAGAAGAGCTTTCAGAAGCTCAAGATAGCTTTGACCACAGCTTCGGTATTGGTGTTACCATCAGCTTCAGATTCTTATACCGTCTATTGTGACGCTTCGAGAGTTGGAATTGGTTGTGTGTTAATGTAGGAGGGTAGAGTGATTGCATATGCTTCTCGTTAGTTGAAGCCCCATGAGAAGAACTACCCTATTCATGACTTAGAGTTGGCTGCCATAGTTCATGCTTTGAAGATTTGTAGGCACTATTTATATGGCGTATCTTTTGAGGTATTCACCGATCATCACAGTCTTCAACATTTGTTCAAGCAAAAGGATCTTAATTTGAGGCAGCGAAGGTGGCTTGAGTTGCTCAAGGATTATGATATTAACATTTTGTATCACCCCGGGAAGGCCAATGTGGTGGCCGATGCGTTGAGCCAGAAGGCGGTTAGCATGGATAGTTTGGCATACATTCCAGTTGGGGAGAGGCCCTTTGCAGTTGATGTTCAGGCTTTGGCCAATCGGATGGTGAGATTAGACATTTCAGAGCCTAGTCGGGTGTTGGCTTGTGTGGTTTCTCGATCTTCCTTGTATGACCGCATTAGAGAGCGCTAGTATGATGATCCACATTTGTTTTTCCTTAAGGACAGGGTTCAGTATGATGATGCCAGAGATGTGACCATTGACGGTGATGGCGTGTTGAGGATGCAGGGCCGAATTTGCGTGCCCAATGTGGATGGGCTTCGGGAGTTGATATTGGAGGAGGCCCACAGCTCGTGGTATTCCATCCATCCAGGTTCCGCGAAGATGTATCAGGATTTGAGGTAGCACTACTGGTGGAGAAGGATGAAAAAGGATATAGTGGGGTATGTGGCTCGGTGTCTCAACTGTCAGCAGGTAAAGTACGAGCATTAGAGATCGGGTGGCGTACTTCAGCGGATGATTATTCTTGAGTGGAAGTGGTAGAGAGTAACTATGGATTTTGTGAGTGGTCTTCCTCAGACTTTGAAGAAGTTTGATTCGATTTGGGTGATTGTGGACAGGCTGACCAAGTACGCGCACTTCATTCAAGTATGTACTACCTATTCTTCGGAGCGGCTGGCAGGGATCTTTATCTGGGAGATTATCTGATTGCATGGGGTTCCAATGTCTATTATCTCAGATAGGGGTACTTAGTTCACTTCTCAGTTTTGGAGGACATTTCAGCGAGAGTTGGGTACGGAGGTGGAGTTGAGCATGGCATTTCATCCTCAGACGGACGGACAGTCCGAGCGTACCATTCAGATATTGGAGGACATGTTGCATGCCTGTGTTATTGAATTTGGGGGTTCTTGGGAAGAGTTTTTGCCACTTGCAGATTTTGCCTACAACAATAGCTATCAATCCAGCATTCAGATGGCCCTGTATGAGGCATTGTATGGGAGGTGGTGTAGATCTCTTGTTAGATGGTTCGAGCCCGGCGAGGCTAGGTTATTGGGGTCAGAGATAGTTCAGGATGCCTTAGAGAAGGTGAAGTTGATACAGGAGAGGCTTCATACAGCACAGTCGCGTCAGAAGCGTTATGTGGACCGGAAGGTTCGGGATGTGTCATACATGGTGGGTGAGAAGGTCTTGTTGAAGGTCTCACCCATGAAGGGTGTTATGCGGTTTGGAAAGAAAGGGAAGCTGAGTCCGCGGTTTATTGGGCCTTTTGAGGTGCTTAAGAGGATTGGGGAGGTGGCTTATGAGCTTGTCTTTCCACCCAGCTTGTCGAGCGTTCATCTGGTATTCCATGTTTCTATGCTCCTGAAGTATATTGGGGACCCGTCTCATGTTTTGGACTTCAGCATGGTCCAGTTGGATGGTGATTTGACCTACGATGAGGAGCCAGTGGATATTTTGGGTCATCAGGTTCGGAGATTGAGATCAAAGGATATCACTTCGGTGAAGGTGCAGTGGAGAGGTCGGCCCATGGAGGAGGCTACTTGGGAGACCGAGCGGGAGATGCATAGCAGATATCCTCACCTGTTTGAGGCTCCAGGTAAGTTTCTTGACCCGCTCGAGGATGAGCGTTTGTTTTAGTTGGGGAGGATGTGACAACCCGGCCCGTCGTCACGTGAGTTACTGCCCTGTTTCCCCCATTTTTATGATTCTTCATGTTTCGTCATCGGTATTCGATGTGTTACAGTTAAATCGGATTGGTTTTGATAGGAAATGAGACACTTAGTCTCTTTAAGGAATGCTTGTTTTAGAAAAGTCAACCGGATGTTTACTATTGAGTTAGAGGGCTCGGATATGATTTCCGGTGATTCGGTTAGCTTCGGGGGTTTATATGTGGCTTAGGAGTGTGATCGGAATTGATTTTGGAGGTCCGGAGTAGAATTAGGCTTGAATTGGCAAAGTTAGTATTTTGGCTAATTCCGGTTGGTAGGTGAGATTTTGATACGGGGGTCGAAAAGGAATTTCGAGAGTTGTAGTAGCTTCGTTAGGTGATTTTGGATGTGTGCAAAATTTCAGATCATTCGGAGGTGTTTTGGTCAGGTTTTTGATCAAATGCGTATTTCGGAAGTTTTTAAAAAATTTAGGCTTGAATCCGATGTAATTTGATTGTTTTGGTGTTGTTTGTGGTGTTTTGATGATTGGAACAAGTTTGAATGATGTTTTAGGATGGGTTGGTACTTTTGGTTGAGGTCCCGAGGGCCTCGGGGTGATTTCGGATGGTCAATCGGACCAATCTTGGTTTTTGAAGTTGCAGATTTCAGCTGAGTGTTGCAGAACATTATTGTTCTCAGCGATCGCAGGAGTGCAATTTCGATCACATAGAGGGTTTGGGGAAGGCAGTTCTAATTGCTCAATGCGATCGCAGAATAGGGCATGCGATCGCATAGGTTGAGGAGGTTGTTCATTGCGATCGCATGAGGAGTAATGCGATCACGTAGTATTAAATGGACCTGAGGTTCTGAGGGGTACTTTGTTCAATGCGATCGCGTAGTTTTGGTTGGTGAAGTTGTGCAATCGCTGTTAAGGGTTCGCGTTTGCATAGGAGTTTTTGGAGGCGATCGCAGAGGCTTGGATGCGATCGCATAGAGTAAAATCTGGGCTGACAGAAGGGTTTTAATAAATATTTCACCCGCGAACCAAGTCCCATTTCCTCCATTGTTGAGTAACCTTGGGAGCTTTTGACGAGTATTAAAGAAGGTTTTGATTGGGAATCGATTAGAGGTGAGTACTATGGCCTAGAAACGTCATTTAATTGTAGATTCAACATCTAAATTCATGGAAATTTGATTAAAAAGGGAAGGATTAGGGCTTGACTTTTGAAATAGAAATTTGGGGTTTGAGGGAGCATTTGAGCTCGGATTTTGGTAAATTTGATATGTATAGACTCGTGGCGAGATAAGGAATCCAGTGATTTCAATTTTCCGATTTTTCGAGAAGTGGGCTCGGGTTTTGCCAACTTCGTGATTTTCGATATTTTTCGAGTCTTTTCGATTGGGTTTTATTCCCTTAGCCTATCATAACGTATTACTTGTGGTTTTGATCAGATTCGACACTCGAGGAGGTTGATTTGCGAGGCAAAGGAGTAGCGATCTAGGATTTCGGCCTAATGTTGCACTGTGGGCCGGTCCCGAACCGGACCGGACTGGGCCCACGGTCTTAACGGGCCTCACAGGCCTGGTGGGTCGGTCCTGGTGGGCCGGTTCTGGTGGTCTCTTTAAGCCCGTGACGGGCTGGTCTTGTTTGGTAAGACCACGAGCCCGGGACCGTTTAGCCCGGGTCCGGCTGGCGGGCCTAACGGCTATAATTTAAAAAAAAAAATTTAAAAAAAAATAGCCCAACGGCCATATTTAAAAAGTAGCCGTTTGGGACTTTTTTTGACCGTTTGGTAGTTTAGAAAATGGCCATTTGGCCCCCAAACTTTATATAATTACACTTTTCCCCATTTCTCAACTATAAATACCCCCTCATTCTTTCATTTTTATTCACCAATTCATCAATATCTCTCAATCTCTATCAATCTCTCTACTACAATTACTTAATCTATTGTTGAAATTTCGTGAAAAATTGTGAAGTTGTTGAATTGAAGTTTTCAAGTGTTCAACGATTTTCAATTTTCAAGAAGTTGTTCGGCAATCCAGTAAACTCGTTTCAACTCTTACGTTGTAAGAATATATTTTTGTGTGGTTTAGATTGCATAATTATAATTAATATGGCATTTTCTTTGAAAAAAATGTTTGGTAAAGGAAAAGATAAAACCGGTGAAAGTAGTGGCCAACCAACTACCCTTCCCCCGGCTCCCCGACCTAGAAAAGATAAGCAAGTTGAAAGTAGTCGCCAACCTAGACGTCCTCCTCCTTCTTTAATTCTTGATAGTGATCACCCTTGTTTTCAATTTACCGATAGTGAATTTTACCATAATGTTGCACCAGGTGAAAGATTAGATGATGAAATTATGAATGCTCTTTATCCTAATGAAACCATCTTAGAAAATAATGAGGAAAATGAGGATGATGATGAAACCCAAGCACCGGATTTAGATGATACACCAACTAGTCTTCTTAATAACCCAACTGATGCACCGGTCGACCCACCTGTAGAAACTCCTACTTTTAATAGAGAACCTGCTAAACGCCTAGAAACATCATTAGTTTGGAATTTTTTTACTCAAGTAAGAGAACAAAATAAGGCTATACTGAACTTTCTATAACTCATTCCACTACCAGGGTAACATTCCATTTTTTTCTAGATATTGTTAGTCTTAGACTCATTTGAGTTCATTCAGGCTATACTGAACTTTCTATAACTTAGAGAAACCATTAGCTTTCTTGTTTTCATGGGATTAATTCCGGGGACTAATCCATTCTCATCACTTTCTTACTCGCCCTTTCTCGTTCTTACTCATGTCATAAAACTTTGCCACTTTACTATACTTTATCTTGGGACCTATACATATCTATTTATACTATTCGCGGCCTTCCTTCAACTTGCTTGTACCATAGATTTCCTTATGTTATTCTGGAACATCAAGCGAGACATCACATCGTCTCTCACTCTTCTTTACTCTCTTGACTATATATCTCGGTACTTAGAAACCATAGGCTGGAAGGTACACCACTGACGATGCTGCTATCATTCCTGGATATTGAATCCTAGTGCTTCTAGCCTTCTATCCGAAGCATGGACTATTCACGATCTTCTGCCTTTGAGTATCTTGTACGTTGTTTACCTTTACCTTACTTACCTTAAAATATCGCATTGTATCTTTTATCTCTTTCATGACCTCCCTTCTGCATAGGTAGAATTCACTTCCATAACTTTAAGCTCTATTATAATACTTGCACCTCTGGTGCCTATACAATTTGGTGGGAGCTCTATACCGAATTCTTATGAGGCTAGTATTTTTCTAATTGGCTTTATCGTAGAGGCGTTATAGAATATGGTTGTTGTACTATCCCTTTGGTACCTCTGATATTAAGAGTGATCCTGTAATGTTCTCAATCACGATTTCTATAATTTTCTCGGTCCAATAATCAGATTCTTGATTTACATCGTTGATGTATCTCCTTAGTTTCTGCTTTTTTCTGATCAGCCTTTATGTAGGATTAAGCTACCTCCTGATCTACGGTTCATGGTATTAGTTATTACATTTAGCCTTTCATGGGAGCTAAGGAATATCCATGATACAATCCTTTAATAATTCAATCCTTCGTCTATGACCGGGGCTCAATTCTTTCTTTTAACTTATACCGGAATCTTCTATGGCTGTATATACTGCATGTATAAAACTCCAAACTCTTAAGTATGTTCATAACGTAACTAACTCTGGATCATGAATCGAATAAATCTTTTTGTTCCATCTCAGCTTTCTTCAAACGTAAGCAAATACTTTTCATGGTCTTTCTGCCCCCTTTTGTGTGCATACTTAGCTTATCTTGGTGCCCATGCATATTTGAATTCCATACAACTCATATGATCTGGAATATCACTTATGATTTTACCTCGTGTTTATTAGCCACAATAGGTGTCATTTTCTTATAGAGTGCATACAATATTGTTGTGAGACTATTGTTATAAAACCATTTCCTCCTTAGGTCACCCAGCTTAGGTTGAAGCCTTCTTCCTTATTTCCTCAGCTAGTTTTTCGTTGTAGAACTTAGGGAGAACCCTTGACTCTTGCAAAGTTGTGAGCTTATTACGAACCTTTTTATGTCCTTCCTTGCCTATAATTATCTGTAGTTGCTTACCTCCATGCCCTTATGCTTGTAGGGTTGCTTCTGAACTAATATTTTAACTGTCTTCACAGTGGCTTTTTTTTTTAATTTCAGTAACACTCATATGGTACCTTTAACTACCCCGACTCCTATCTGAATATATCTCAAGTATTACAATGACATTCCTATGAGGTTGAATTCACTATATTAGGTTTTACTATGCTTATCATGCATGATCTGCTGATTTGTTTGTGTTCTCTTGTCTAGCCATTAACTAGGCTCTTCTTAAATCAACTACTAACTACTCGTTGGCCCATTCTCATATCAATATTCCATGTAATCTCCCATGGGTTATTTCCTTTGTCTTAAGTTACGTCGCTTACTGGCTCCTTATTTATCAATAACATCTCGGGAAGGAACCCTTACTTCCTCTCCTTGACGCCGTGTTTGCATAATGTTATGGAATTGTAGCATATCTGTAGGCTCTGAATAAGTTCAATCTCGTCCCTTTTTTCATTTTTTATCGCATTCTTCCTTTACCATTTCATATTCCCTCCTTTAGGGGATTACTATGGATCTACGATGACCTTCCTATAGATGTTTTTCCTCTTTATCTTTCGCGTCTTTTCACATCATCAATAACCCTCACTCGCCTTGCGGTAATCCTTCTATACCAAGGATAACAAATTTCCTTACTCACGAGGGAAACACCTAGTGTAACTGGAACCTATAGTCATTTAAGCTTAACTTTTCTCACATTTCTTACTTTTAGGAAGCGTCTTCCTAAATGACCATTCTCTGAATTGCTCATGAATCTTCTTTTGTGGTCCATTCTATTATCGCCGAAATGCAATCTGAAATTTTAATGATGCTGACTATTATCAAATCACTTAACCCCTAAATCATGTTTAGTTTATCTTGTTCACCAGCCCATACTGACTATTACTTTGGGGATTAACTCACCCGTCTGGTAGTCGCGTTGGAGTCACGAACTTATTTCTCGAAATGAAGATATAACTTTATGGCCTATACTCTTTTGTTTTCTGAAGGCCTGACTCCTCTTATCTTTTCCTTCACTTGACTATATATCCTATAATACTGTCATTTTTTTCTACTGTTGTCATCTATGCATCACATCTTACTCATAACGCTTTATTAACTCTCTTCTCATTTCCTGCTAACATTTTTATCTAAAACTTTATTTTGAAATTTTCAACAGGACATTCCTTTGCTTTTATCTCCCCTTGCTCTATCTACTGGCTCTTCGGGTCGCCTAACATTCTTTATTTACTAGGGACGAAAGCCATACTAAGGTAACATTTATCCCTTTAAGGCTTCCAGTGCCTATTTTTATAGTACTAATATCTAGCTGTATTATTTTAGAGTGTACCATCTAGGTGACTCACAAGGAGATTTTGTTTGCGCATTTACAATATCCTTCGGAAATGTAAAGTAATGCAAGCTATCCAACCATCATTTTGGGTTACTCTTACCCTAGCCGGTTCCTGATATTCATCCTTCTCTTAACTGTTTCTGTTAGCTCCCATGGAGCAAAATTGAGATGGGTGTGACGAATTGTACATACCTCTGTTAGAATTGAAGGTATCTCAAAATGCTTATATTTCTCTGCTTGAATTGTAAATACTGTTAATTTTCATTAACCGGGTACCTCGTACCCTTCATTACCTTGCTTCTTTTACTTGCTGAAACTTGTGTCTACCTTCTGATTCTCTTATTCCTTTTTACCGTAAGAGTGGATAGACAATCTTGCCTTAGGTATCCTTATCAAGAAACTTACACATCTTAGTACGCATATGATCTGTTGAATACCTCAAATTTATCCATCAAAGCATGATGCAAAAATCGAGTTCCTCTGAATCAACTCTTCCATAGCTATATCTCTTACCAACCATCTTTCTGAATGTAGGTATCGTCGTATTATGAATAAGATAGAGATCGGAAATTGAATTCTTACAATTGAGCTCTTTGACACGATCTAGAGTAAGAAGAAAGAGTGACAGTCCTAATGTCCTATAGCCTCCTCCTTATAAATGTGGTGTACGACACACCCATAAACAAGACAATAATAGACGCTTATATACTTCCTAGGACAGAACTATTGTGATACCACTTTTGTCACGACCCAAACTGATGGGTCGCGACAGGCACCCGGTACCTTACTCAACCGAGTACCATCATAACGTATCTTTTCATGTCATACTTTCATAGATAACTAAGCCGGAAGGCTGCCGTGCAATAAGTAGAATACAACATGTGATACCAACTTATACATAAGACATACGGACCTGTAAGACCAAAATAACCACTCGTATACTGAACACAGGACGACAAGGCCATACAATTATTTACATACATGACATCTGTCTAAAAGCCTTTAAGAATACATAATTTTCATAAAGGTCAGGATAGAGTCCCGCCATACCAAACAATACATGTCTAAATCATACTAACGCAACAAGTAACTTCGGAGCAAATGAAGCACACTAACATCTTTCGCTGAGCTGATAGCTTAATTGGAGGGCTCTCAACCTGTCTATCGGGACCTGCGAGCATGAAATGCAGCATCCCTAGGCAAAAGGGATGTCAGTATGAATAATGTACCGAGTAGGGAAGGCACATAAATAAGTACATAACAAACATGGAAGAAATATAGAATAAATGACTCAACCTGTAAGTCTGGATAACTTTGTAATTCATGAAATAATTATAGTGTCGTGAATATGCATATGAATGTCATGCCGTGCATGGACATGTTTCATAACATCATCAGACCTCTGAGGGCATCCCATCATATCCTCTTGGCCACTGTGGGCAAAATCATCAACGTTTACCAGCTGATCAAGTGGTGGTACGTATATAACGTCGTAACCTTTTCCCATATCCCATATACATATTGTCACGACCCAAACTGGAGGGCCATGACTAGCACCCGACCACACTTGTCGAGCACCAACGTACATTTCATCTAACCTTCATTATTATCTTTTAGGGCTGACGAGATCAATATAAATGGTAGACCTGGATCATGGACAACCAGCAATAAAATATGATGGCATGAACATACATAGCAGGGGATGACCAGACAATCAAGAAACTACATATAAGGTATGAGCTACCACGCTACTATGAAAGACTATACAACGAAAACTAGCCGACAATGCATACCAAACTATACATGAGCTGACACCTGTCTATGAGCCTCTAAAAGAACATAAGTGCTGCAACATAGCCGGAACAGGGCCCCGACATACCCATAATGTCTATAACAAAAATTTCATACCAAGACCAAGGCAAGTCCGGAGAAGGGATCTCGCCAATCACCGCTGAACTGGACAGTCTACTGTGGTGGGGGAGCTGCACCTGCCTATCTATCAGGACCTGCAGCATGACATGCAGCATCCACAAATAAAAGGACGTCAGTACGAATAAAGTACTGAGTATGTAAGGCAAGGAACCATAAATACGATAAGTAATGTAAGCAAGGATAGAGAATATACAACCTGTAACATTTTAGTACCTCTGAGGGCTACTTACATGAAATGCATGATACATATGTATAAATACATAAACCTTTAAAGCATTCGCCTCTGTGGCCATCATCATCATCATATCGTACCCGGCCATAATAGGCTCGGTAAAAAAACGTACCCGGCCATCATAAGGCTCGGTAGAATCGTACCCGGCTACGTGGAGCTCGGTTAAACCCAACTGATCAGTGGTTGCACAATAGGTGTCGTACCCGGCCAACTATAGCGTGGCTCGGTAGAGTAAAATAGATACATATATATAATGCATTCTCAACTCATGGAATCGCATTCTAAACCTTTCGGAGTGACGTAAGGTCGGTATCCTTTGTACACGTTATTAGGTCTAACTCTTCACTATGAACCTTATATGAATCAGGAAGTACCAACAACATTGATAACATAAGAATAAGAGAAGCAACATTAACATCAATCGTTCCATAAGAGGGAAAACAATGTAAGTACTGCTAGCTTCTAAGAGTAGCGTATCTTGGAAGCTCGTTCATTACATTATATACAATCGGAGTCGTGCAAAAGAAGGAAAGGGATAGCCTCACATACCTTGTATATACTGCCCCAATCTCAAGCTATGCAATTGTCAAAACTCCTTAGTCTACAATAAGTGAAACGATACTATCGTTATCATTTAAGCGTCATAACTATTATGTATCGACCACAACCTATTTTACGATGAAACGGACAGCACCTCCCCTATATATATGATATCACACCATTCAAAACAGTCACCAAACATCCCAAACAACATCAATAATAAACATATTGAGCCTCCCAAAATAGTCCACACACAGCCTAATCACTCCATACATACGACGACCACCGTAGTCGTGTCAAACAACCTGGAAATGTTACGAATAACTATCAGCCCACAAACCTACATATATATGGTGTTTCTACACACCCTTCCTCCTCCAAAACTCCACAAGATAGTAGTAAAATACGCAGCCCAACAGCAACGCAAAACAGTCCACAAAACAATAACATTACTACCAAGCCTTTCGATATATATTTCACAAGTTCTAGCTTCAATGGCTTAGCCGCAACTTGGATAATCTTAAATACATATAGAGTAAGAGGTTCCTTACCTTTATACAGAAAGAAAAACTCCAATTTGACCTTAAATTTCCATGAAATATCCCTCCAATGCTGCCACAACAACAAAAAAGCGAAACTAGCGATCAATTAGTATTTTTCGGCACTAGAATCACTTTAGAAGGCTTGAAATCACCTAGGATTGATATTAATAACATGAGGGAGTATTTACAGAACATAAACCCTTTAAAACAACCTCCCACACGAGCTGGAACGACACAAAAATGAGCAACAACAAGAAGAACAAGAGACTTACTAGCGCCACGGAATTCCCGACACTTGATTTGTGTTGTTTACCCTTTTTTTGAGTCTTGAATCTTGAGAGAACCTTGAGAGGATGTTCCTAGGGTTCTAAGGTCTGAAAATAGTGAGAAGAAATGACTTAAAACGGGTTGGAGGCATCCTATATAGGTCCAAATATCCTAAACCGCCTTAGTGGGCCCCATAGAGAGGTGTTTGGCGCAGTCTCGCGAAAATGCGAATATCTCTCTACTCCAAGATCGTATCGATGAACGGTTTAATGCGTTAGAAACTAGACTCATAGATATTTAATTTGGTTGGTAGATCACCCCGTAATTCCTTGTAAATTATGAGAAAAGATTAGAATCATTTGACCTAATGTTTAAGTAAAATTATGAACCTAAGTTGCGACAACTTTTGTCGACTTTTGTTTCATAACTCGTTTGACGTCAAGACTTATGATACGGATATTATATGATTAAAATACCTTAATAAATGACCTCTTGAGTGTATTAAGCACCTCTAGATTACCTGAAAAATACGAGTTACAACATTCTTGATTCGTTTAACTTCTAATACTTGTTAATCACCCTTATACACTCTTGTATCACTTAAGACCAATAGGATTGACTTCTTATCATCTCAAAGATAATTATTTCTTGGATTTATGTTAACTAATATATGACATGAACTAACACATGTGGATATGGGTTGTAACACCCTCCCCCCCTTAGGAACATTCGTCCTCGAATGTAAGGGTTTATGGGGAGTTTAAATCATCATGGATTCCAATGGAAATTTCCGATCAATTTTCCCCTATAAAATGGTCACTAGCAAAACTTGCAAGTAATTAAGCCCAACATATGGCTTCACAAGGCTACACAAAGCATTATGCGTATTTACATTATCTACATATCACCATTTTGTATTAAGGAGGAGTATTCTCAAATTATTGCTTACCTCATAGAGCCGTTTCACCTTCCAATGTATCCTTTCTTCCACCAGCATCCTTGTTATCTTCATTCTGGAATAAGTAAGGGTATTTAGACTTCATCTCCTCTTCTGCTTCCCATGTCATTTCTTCCATATTTTTGTTCCTCCACAATACTTTGACGGAAGCTACATCTTTTGTTCTCAGCTTGCGGACTTGCCGATCTAATATCTCCACTGGCACTTCTTCATATGATAAGTCCTCTGTAACTTGTACATCTTTGATAAGGACGACTCGAGAAGGGTCTCCAATACATTTTCTCAACATAGATACATGGAATACCGGGTGGACAAATTCCAATTCGGATGGTAATTCTAACTCATAAGCAACCTGTCCAATTCGTCGACGAATTTTATATGGCCCGATATACCTTGTACTCAGCTTACCTTTCTTCCCAAAACGCATAATACCCTTCATTGGTGAGATCCTCAGGAAAACCAATCACCAACCTCAAACTCTAGATCATGACGTCGGACATCAGAATAAGATTTTTGCCTGCTTTGTGCCGTCCTCAATCGCTCCTGTATCACTTTCACCTTCTTAATAGCTTGGTGAATCAAATCTGGCCCATATAATTCTGTTTCACCGACTTCGAACCATCCAACTGGTGATCTACATCTCCTCCCGTATAGTGCCTCGTATGGGGCCATTTTAATACTGGAATGGTAGCTATTATTGTAGGCGAATTCTATGAGTGGAAGATGATCATCCCAATTCCCCTTAAAATCTAGAACACATGCTCGTAGCATATCTTCCAGTGTCTGAATGGTACGTTCAGCCTGTCCGTCAGTCTGCGGATGAAATGCAGTGCTGAAATTTACTTGTGTGCCTAAGCACTTCTGGAAAGACCTCCAAAAGTTAGCCGTAAATTGAGCTCCTCGGTCTGATATAATAGATACGGGCACACCATGAAGCCTAGCAATCTCCTTGATATACAACTTCGCATAATCTTCAGCCGTGTAAGTTGTCTTCACTGGCAGAAAATGGGAACATTTTGTAAGTCGATCAATTATCACCCAGATGGAGTCAAACTTATGATAAGAGCGAGGTAATCCAATAATGAAGTCCATATTAATCACCTCCCACTTCCAGGTCGGAATCTCTATATTTTGAAGCAATCCACCGGGTTTCTGATGTTCTATCTTTACTTGTTGACAATTGGGACACTGGGCTACAAATTTTGCAATAGACTTCTTCATATTATCCCACCAATACTGCTCCTTGACATCATGATACATCTTTGTCGAGCCGGGATGGATGGAATATCGGGATTGATGAATCTCATTCATAATCTTCTCTCGCAACCCTGCCACATTAGGCATACACAATCGGCTCTGGTATCTCAGTGCCCCATCTTTTCCGATCCCAAAAGCCATACTTTTACACTGTTGAATGCTTTCTCTTAATCGTACTAAGATAAGATCTTCATATTGTCGTGCTTTTACCTCGGCTACCAAAGATGATTCTGATGTATTCTGTACAGTAACACCTCCGTCATCAGAGTTTAACAATCTGATTCTCATATTGGCTAGCTGATGAAGCTCTTTAATCAACCCCCATCTACCTGCCTCAATATGTACTAAGCTTCCCATTGATTTACGGCTGAGAGCGTCTGCCACAACATTGGCTTTACCGGGATGATACAATATCTCGACGTCGTAGTCTTTCAATATTTCAAGCCACCTACGCTGCCTCAAATTCAACTCTTTCTGCTTGAAGATGTATTGTAAACTCTTGTGATCTGTGTAGATGTCAACATGGACGCCGTATAAGTAGTGCCACCATATCTTCAAAGCATATATTACTGCAGCCAATTCCAAATCATGGGTTGGATAATTCTTTTCATGCTTCTTCAATTGTCTTGATGCATAAGCAATCACATTCCCACGCTGCATCAATACGCACCCCAAACCTATACCTGAGGCATCACAATATACCACACAACCTTCTATTCCTTCAGGAAGAGTGAGCACTGGTGCAGATGTCAATCGATTCTTCAGCTCCTGAAAACTACGTTCACAAGTGTCAGACCACTGGAATTTGGTAACTTTCTGTGTTAACTTAGTCAATGATGATGATATAGAGGAAAATCCTTCTACAAACCGCCTATAATATCCTGCTAGCCCTAGGAAGCTGCGGACTTCTGATGGTGTTGTAGGTCTCGGCCAATTCTTTACTGCATCGATCTTCTGCGTGTCGACACTAATACCCTCATCAGATATCACATGGCCAAGGAATGCTACTGAGTTCAGCCAGAATTCACATTTGGAGAGCTTAGCATATAACTTACGATCCTGAAGCGTCTGTAATACTATCCGCATGTTCCGCCTCCGAACGAGAATACACTAGAATGTCATCAATGAATACAATCACGAACACATCAAGATAGGGCCTGAATATAGTATTTATGAGATCCATAAAAGTTGCTAGGGCATTTGTTAGCCCGAACGACATCACCAAGAACTCAAAGTGCCCATATCTTGTCCGGAAGGCCATCTTTGGAATATCCTTCTCCCTAACCCTCACCTGATGATACCCTGAACGTAAATCAATCTTGGAGAAATACTTGGAACCCTGGAGTTGGTCAAACAGGTCATCAATTCTTGGAAGTGGATACTTGTTCTTTATAGTAGACTTATTCAACTATCGATAGTCGATACACATCCGTAACAACCCGTCTTTCTTCCGCACGAATAGGACTGGTGCACCCCAAGGTGAAGTGCTAGGCCTAATAAAGCCCTTATCCAGCAAGTCCTTCAACTGCACCTTCAACTCTCGCAACTCTGTCGGGGCCATTCTGTATGGAGGAATAGAGATCGGTTGAGTGTCAGGCAACACATCAATGCTAAACTCAATCTCCCTTTCAGGAGGAAGGCCTGGGAGTTCATCTGGGAAAACATCTGGGAATTCGTTGACCACAGGGATTGATTGTAAAGTAGGCGGTTTCGCCTCCGCATCCCTAACGTGAACGAGATGATAAATGTAACCTTTTGAGATCATTTTCCTTGCCTTAAGATAGGAAATAAACCTACCTTTCGGTGTAGCAATGTTCCCTTTCCATTCAATGACGGGTTCACCCGGAAATTGGAACCTAACCATCTTCGTACGACAGTCAACATTTGCATAGCATGAGGCCAACCAGTCCATTCCCATTATCACATCAAAATCAACCATTTCTAACTCAAATAAATTTACCGAGGTTTGACGACTACAAATCATCACAGTGCAACCTCTATATACCCTTCTAGCAATCACAGAATCTCCTATCGGAGTAGATACCGCAAGGGGTTTACTTATCAATTCAGGTTCAATGCCAAACTTATTAGCCACAAAGGGTGTAACATATGATAATGTAGATCCTGGATCAATCAGCGCATATACATCATAAGAAAACACAGATATAATACCTGTAACAACATCTGGAGACGACTCGAGATCCTGTCGACCTACTAGAGCATAGGTTCGATTTTGAGCACCACTCGAACTCAGCACTGCACCTCTACCCCTACCACGACCTATCGACTGCTGAAAACCCTGTGCTGGAGGTCGAACTAATGAGGAAGAACCAGACACAGATCCAGTTGGCTGAGCCATACCATCACCTCCTCTATTAGGACAATCCCGCATCATATGGCCAGGCTGTCCGCACAAATAGCATGCATCAGAACCTCGACGACACAGTCCAAAGTGGGCCTTGCCGCACTGATCACAATGTGGTATTGGGGGTCTCATCTGACTAGTATCCCTGTGATGTTGCGAGCCAGATGCCCGCGAACTCTGACCTGGACCAGAATAGGATCGATCATATCGAGGCCTCTGAAACTGTGGAGGAGCACTAGCTACAGGTGGCACCGAACTCCTCGAAAACTGTGGCCTGATGCGGCCTCTGAAGTCATCAGAATACCCTGCAAATCTCGCCCTCTTATGCTGGCCTCTATCCTGCTCCCTAACTGCCCTCTGCTGGCGCTTACGATCCTCTAGGGTTTGGGCATAAGCTTGAATACGGGAAATATCCATGCCCTCCACCAAGGAGGCTGTCGTACACTCATTTATCAGATGTAGTCCCAACCCATTCACGAACATATGCACCCTATCACTCATCTCGGCCACCATATGGGGAGAATACCTTGCCAAAGAATCAAACTGCATATTGTACTCTCGCACACTCATATTACGTTGTCTAAGGTTCAAGAACTTATCAGCTCTAGCTCGTCGTATCTCAACTGGCAAGTAGTGACGAAGAAAGGCCTCAGAAAATTCCTTCCACACAGCTAGAGGAGGGTTCGGACCCCTGGATCTCTCCCAACTATCATACCAGAGAACCGCTAAATCCCGTAGCCGATAAGAAGCCAACTCTACTGCCTCTGTATCACTAAAATGCATAACCCAAAGTGTACGATAAACCTGGTCAATAAAAGTCTGTGGGTCCTCCTTGGTGTCTGATCCGGTAAACACTGGAGGGTCTAAATTAATAAAATCACGAACTCTTGTACTAACTAGTTTCTCAGCAGCACCTGTATTCTGCCTCTGAGCCTGAGCAGCTACCAAGCTAGTCAATAACTGCAAAGCACTCCGCATATCGTGGTCTGGAGTGCCAGACGGAGGAACTGGAGGCGCTGGGTGCCTTCTAATATCCTCTGGAGGAGATGGAGTAGATGAGGTATGAGAGGGCATCTCACTCTGAGCCTCACTTTGTCCTGCTCTAACTTGGGCCACCTGACTGGTACCCTCTCCTGCTGTTGTATCAAGCCGTCTACTAATCATTTGCTTCCTAGTCGAAGGCATCACTGAAAAAAACAAGGTGAATATTAGAGACGAACACTTACGACTTAACTCTACGCACGATCTAGATTCAGGAAGAAGGTAACAACCCTAGATGTCATGTAGCCTCCTGATTATAAATGTGGCGCGCTACACATCCATAATCAAGACTCTACTAGACACGGCTCATAGACAACCCCTAGGACTGACTTGCTCTGATACCAAGTTTGTCACGACCCAAATTGGAGGGCCATGACTAGCACCCGACCACACTTGCCGAGCACCAACGTACATTTCATCTAACCTTCATTATTATCTTTTAGGGCTGACGAGATCAATATAAATGGTAGACCTGGATCATGGACAACCAGTAATAAAATATGACGGCATGAACATACATAGCAGGGGATGACCAGACAATCAAGAAACTACATATAAGGTATGAGCTACCACGCTACTATGAAAGACTATACAACAAAAACTAGCCGACAAGGCATACCAAACTATACATGAGCCAACACCTGTCTATGAGCCTCTAAAAGAACATAAGTGCTGCAACATAGCCGGAACAGGGCCCCGACATACTCATAATGTCTATAACAAAAATTGCATACCAAGACCAAGGCAAGTCCGAAGAAGGGATCTCGCCAATCACCGCTGAACTGGACAGTCTACTGTGGTGGGGGAGCTGCACCTGCTTGTCTATCAGGACCTGCAGCACGACATGCAGCATCCACAAATAAAAGGACGTCAGTACGAATAAAGTACTGAGTATGTAAGGCAAGGAACCATAAATACGATTAGTAATGTAAGCAAGGATAGAGAATATACAACCGGTAACATCTTAGTACCTCTGAGGGCTACTTACATGAAATGCATGATACATATGTATAAATACATAAACCTTTAAAGCATTCGCCTCTGTGGGCATCATCATCATCATATTGTACCCGTCCATCATAGGCTCGGTAAAAAAACGTACCCGGCCATCATAAGGCTCGGTAGAATCGTACCCGGCCACGTGGAGCTCGGTAAAACCCAACTGATCAGTGGTTGCACAATAGGTGTCGTACCCGGCCAACTATAGCGTGGCTCGGTAGAGTAAAATAGATACATATATATAATGCATGCTCGACTCATGGAATCACATTCTAAACCTTTCGGAGTGATGTAAGGTCGGTATCCTCTGTACACGTTATTAGGACTAACTCTTCACTATGAACCTTATAAGAATCAGGAAGTACCAACAACATTGATAACATAAGAATAAGAGAAGCAACATTAACATCAATCGTTCCATAAGAGGGAAAATAATGTAAGTACTGCTAGCTTCTAAGAGTAGCGTATCTTGGAAGCTCATTCATTACATTATGTACAATCGGAGTCGTGCAAAAGAAGGAACGGGATAGCCTCACATACCTTGTATATACTGCCCCAATCTCAAGCTATGTAATTGTCAAAACTCCTTAGTCTACAATAAGAGAAACGACACTATCGTTATCATTTAAGCGTCATAACTATTATGTATCGACCACAACCTATTTTACGATGAAACGGACAGCACCTCCCCTATATATATGACTTCACACCATTCAAAACAATCACCAAACAGCCCAAACAACATCAATAATAAACATATTGAGCCTCCCAAAATAGTCCACACACAGCCTAATCACTCCATACATACGACGACCACCGTAGTCGTGTCAAACAACCTGGAAATGTTACGAATAACTATCAGCCCATAAACCTACATATATATGGTGTTTCTCCACACCCTTCCTCCTCCAAAACTCCACAAGATAGTAGTAAAATACGCAGCCCAACAGCAACGCAAAACAGTCCACAAAATAATAACATTACTACCAAGCCTTTCGATATATATTTCACAAGTTCTAGCTTCAATGGCTTAGTCGCAACTTGGATAATCTTAAATACATATAGAGTAAGAGGTTACTTACCTTTATACAGAAAGAACAACTCCAATTTGACCTTAAATTTCCATGAAATATCCCTCCAATACTGCCACAACAACAAAAAAGCGAAACTAGCGATCAATTAGTGTTTTTCGGCACTAGAATCACTTTAGAAGGCTTGAAATCACCTAGGATTGATATTAAGAACATGAGGGAGTATTTATAGAACATAAACCCTTTAAAAAAACATCCCACACGAGCTGGAACGACACAAAAATGAGCAACAACAAGAAGAACAAGAGACTTACTAGCGCCACGGAATTCCTGACACTTGATTTGTGTTGTTTGCCCTTTTTTTGGGTCTTGAATCTTGAGAGAACCTTGCGAGGATGTTACTAGGGTTCTAAGGTCTGAAAATAGTGAGAAGAAATGACTTAAAACGGGTTGGAGGCATCCTATATAGGTCCAAATATCTTAAACCGCCTTAGTGGGCCCCATAGAGAGGTGCTTGGCGCAGTCTCGTGAAAACGCGAATATGTCTCTACTCCGAGATCGTATCGATGAACGGTTTAATGCGTTGGAAACTAGACTCATAGATATTTAATTTTATTGGTAGATCACCCTGTAATTCCTTGTAATTTATGAGAAAAGATTAGAAACATTTGACATAATGTTTAAGTAAAATTATGAACCTAAGTTGCGACAACTTTTGTCGACTTTTGTTTCATAACTCGTTTGACTTCAAGACTTATGATACGGATATTATATGATTAAAATACCTTAATAAATGACCTCTTGAGTTATTAAGCACCGCTAGATTACCTGAAAATACGAGTTACAACATCCTTGATTCGTTTAACTTCTAATACTTGTTAATCACCCTTATACACTCTTGTATCACTTAAGACCAATAGGATTGACTTCTTATCATCTCAAAGATAATTCCTTCTTGGATTTATGTTAACTAATATATGGCATGAACTAACACATGTGGATATGAGTTGTAACACTTTTACTTTCTAATTTTGTATAGTAATGTCGAGTCTTTTGTTATTATACTTTCTACTTTGTATTTGATTTATCAACTTACATATTTTCTAAGACCCATGAATAGATTATAGAATAATATGACACATGGGGAATTAAGAAATAGGAACATCTAGTATTTCTATGAATAGAGTCACTTATGGAAGTTGTGCAATCACTCGTTTAATTTATATCGTATGGATCATGCCAAAAGGAAGAAAGGATAGCCTTAACTTTGGAGTAGGGAAAAATTCGTATAATATTCTTATAAAAGATTGAACTGTACTCCTTTAGAACCGCTAAATTTTACGTTGCTACAGTTCTAACAATTCTCGTTGGAATTATTTGGTTGCAAGAATTTCATTGAAACCTTGTGGGAGAATTTGGTTTCAAGAATTTAGTTGGAAGCTTTTTTGGATGGAGTTTAGCATATGTTATTGTCTTGAATTGTAACGTGAATTGTTTGGTTTTATGTAGGAACTTGAATTGTATGAAGTGCTAACGTTCTTGTTATAAAGTTTTGTGTGCCACCTACACATTTTTTGGGTTAATCTTATCTTATAATTTTATTAATTAATTAGGTAATGTCCCGTTATCCGATAATTAACCAATTACCCACATAATTAGAAATTTTCTCAAACTACTTAAAATACTACCCATTTTTAACACACCTTATGTACCTTACTATTATGGCCATGTGATACCTTGTATATAAATATCGGATATTATAGCTCAGACCGTAGTTTATTCCAAAATGCCAAATTTCGACGAAATTCATTTTCTTCGATTTGCTTACCCTCTCACCTTCACAAATTTACTCGTCACTTGTTTGAAATAGCATAATACTTATAATCTCACAATAATCTCATTACCAAACTTACTTCGATTAACTTACGACGAAACTTTATCGTACAAAAATGCGGGATGTAACATCTCATTTTCGAGCTTCCATTAATTTATTTATGGCGCACTTTCACGTACGAAAACATGTGGTGTAACAAGTCTGGCTCAGGATAATGTGATCAATTAGATTGTGGTTGCACGGATAGGGGCACGAGGTGTTAAATAGTGATTTTGAACAACACCACAACAGTTCTTAGCACGTTTGAGGACGAACATATGTTTAAGTGGGAGAGAATGTAACGATCCCACCAGTCGTTTTGAGCTCTAGTGCATCGTTTTGAAGTTTGAGACCTTAACTTCACTTCATGTATTATGACTTGTACATGTGATCGGAATTGAATTTCGGGAAGTTCGGAGTTAATTTGGAAAGAAAATTCTAATTTCGGAAGCTTTAAGTTGGAAGAGTTGACTAAGGTTTGAGTTTTGAGTAAATGATCTCAAAATCAAGATTTTAAGGTTCCAACGTGTTTGTATGATGATTTTGGACTTGGGCGTATGTCCGGATCGGGTTTTGGATGACCCGGGAGCATTTTGGTGCCTATTGTGGAAAGTTGGCATTTTGGAAGAATTTTATAAATTTGGGTTGAAGAGTATTTTAATGTTATCGATGTCTATTTGAAATTCCGAGCTTAAGAATATCTCTATATGGTGATTCTGGCCTTAGGAGCGTGTCCGGATGTGGATTTGGAGGTCTGTAGGTCATTATGGGGTCAGTTGGCGAAAGTTGGAAGTTGGAGGCTTTTAGAAGTTTAGTCGGGAGTGTACTTTTTGATATTGGTGTAGGATTCCAATTCCGAAAGTTAGAGTAGGTCTGTAATGTCAACTATGACTCGTGTGCAAAATTTGAGGTCATTCGAACGTGATTTGATAGGTTTCGCCATCGGGTGTGGAAGTTAGAAGTTCAATAGTTCATTAGACTTGAATCGATGCACAATTCATAGTTTTGATTTTACTTGGTATAATTTGAAGCCTCGAGAAGGTCCATGTTATGTTATAGAGTGGATCGATGTGATTGGATGGGGTCCCAGGTGCCTCGGGTGTGTTTCGGATGTGTTTGGGTTGTATTGCGCTCTTATTTGATGTTTCAACATCGTTTATCTGGACCTAAAGGGTATCATTTTGATAAAACGACCTTTTATTTGTAATTTGATTGCACCATTAGAACCGTATCATAATTACGGAGTCATAGCAACAAGAATCACCGAATTCCGATGTTGTATGAGAGAGTTATGCCCATTTCCGTGTCGGGAAAAATTGATGATTTTTCGTGCGGACTTTGTTCTTTGCGAACACGAGGGAGGTCCCCGAATGTGAAGAAGGAAGTTTTGGTTGACCTTTCAATGCAGAATTTCTCTTTGCGAACGCGAAGGTTTTCCCGCGAGCGAAGAAGAAAAATCACCTGGGCAGTGTTTTAAACCGAGAATTTTAGTATTTTGGGCATATATTGAGTTCTAGACCTCTGTTTGAGGTGATTTTCGCGGTGTTGTTCTTGTCTCAACAAGGGGGGAAATATCTTACCTTTTATTTTCATTGGTTATTATTTTTATCTGTGTTTGGATTGTAGAAATTGGGATTTTGAGCCCCAAAGTAGAGAAATGATAAATCCTTGACGAAATTTGATGATTTTCGGGATATAGACCATATTAATTATGAGTAATATTTATTTTCAATAACTTTTAGAATCCGTACACGTGGACCCGAGGGTTGACCTTATTGACCTTTCGAGCGAAGTTGGAAATTATTATAAATTGATTGATTATGAGTATTAGAGTATATTTTTATTGTTTGCACATTGCTTGACTAGTTTTGGAGCAATGGGTACTGGTTTGAGGTGTTAGAGTGGCGTGGGAGCCGGTTATATAACTCCGGGACCGAGGTAAGTCTCTTGTCTAACTCTGTGAGGGGAAACTACCCTCTAGGTGTTGTAATTGATACGTGTTACTTGTTGTGGGGGCCATGTACGCACGAGGTGACAAGAGTCCGTATGTAGCTACATTTATGTTATTGTCCGGGTAGACTCAGGTTTACGCCATGCTATAACTGTACTTTTTAGGTTATCTCTTGCTTATTAAATTCTTTTACTTCGCATTACTACATAAGACTAGACATACGTAGAGTGATAGACTTGCTATTGTAGAAATTTGATGAGTTTCAGCCACGGAAAAATTGTACTCTTCTTAAGAATTTCTCCCGCGTTATGCATTCTCATTGAAAGGTTCCCTCAAAGCTCCTTATAACTCACATGTACCTTCGTGATTGGGGTCAAGGACCCGTCAAAGCTTCTTATTCTAAATGGATTGGCCCGTTCACCTCGGCGGGATAGATACATCTATTGTTCTGCCATTCGACCTTCGGTAGTGCACATATTATAATGGGATCGGGTCGTTCGCCTCGAAAATTTTATAATATACTCTCATGGAAATCATGCATAATCTATGACAAGAATTTAGTTTAATTTATGAGTCTTCCTGATTTGAATTATAACAACCTATCTGGTGAGGTCTATTATATATATATATATATAGCTCCGATTGAGGAGTTAATTTCTAATTGAGAGCTTGAGGCTATTGTAGAGAGGAGGACGGTATCACGTATTTACACTTGTTTAATTTGTTTATTTACTCTGCCCCATATTTGTCTACTTCTTACTGTATATGTCTTATTCGACCACTAGTAAGTATCGATGTCGACCCCTCGTTACTGCTTCTCTGGGGTTAGGCTAGATACTTACTGGGTATGTGTTGATTTATGTACTCATGCTACATTTGCTGCACATTTTGTGTGCAGGTACCTATATGTCTTGTGAATTTTTGGGCGTAAAGGTGCGGCTATTGCCAGGACTTACCGTGAGCGGCATTCCATGTTACGATCCGTAGCCTGTAGAGTCTCCATATGAGTTATTTATATTCTTCTGTCTAATTTTTATCTCAAACAGATGTTGTATTTTATTTTGTTTCCTAATTGATGCTCATGCACTTCTAACACCAGGTTTTGGGGGTGCTTATAGGTTGTCCTTTATTGTAGTTGTGAAAACATTATCAATAACTCGATAAATTCCATTTCTTACTATTTAATTGATGAAAATTATGATTTCAAAAATACTAAAATGAGTAATTAAGTTAAAAATTCACTATTGGATTGCCTGACGGTGATGTTAGGCGCTATCACGACCTCTAGTGAATTTTGGATTGTGACAGTATTAGTAGTTTGGCCATTGAGTATGTTGGCAAATATGTATGCATGAAGAACAATCATGTTGATAAGGATGGAGTAAAAAGAATGCAAACTTTAAAGAGGTGCTGCCAAATATAGCACAAGAGGAAGAGGCTCTTCTCTAAAAAATAGAGAAGCGATCAAGAAAAATAATAATTTGGGAGCAGGTGACAGGTTCATCAGCAACTGGGTGTTGGTGACACAGTGCATCAATAAGAGTTGAAGGCAAGTGCTTCAACAAAATTGGGTATTGATGACAAAGTGGATCAACGGGTATTGGAGACAAGTGATTTAGAAAAATTAGGTGTTGATGAAATAGTGCATCAATGGGAGTTGCAGACTAGTGTTTTAACAAATCAGGTGTTGGTGGCAAAGGGCATCAACGTTAGTTGAATACATGTGCTTCAACAAAATTAGGTTTTGGGAAAAAGTGCATCAACAGGAGTTGGAGATAGGTGATTAAACAAAATTAGGTGTTGACGACAAAGTGCATCAACGGGAGTTGAAAACAAGCACTTCAACACAATTGGTTATTGGTGACAAAGTGCATTAACGAGAGTTGAAGACAAGTGCTTCAATGAAATTGAGTGTTGGTAAAAAAGTGCATCAATGGGTATTAAAGACATGTGCTTCAACAAAATTGCTTGTTGGTAGCAAAGTACATCAACAAGGGTTGCAGACATCTACTGTCACGACCCAAACCGATGGTCCACGATGGGCTCACAGTACCTTACTCAACCGAGTACCAATATAACGTATCTTTTCATGTCATACTATCATAAAATAACTGAGCCAGAGAGGCTTCCGAGAAATAGGTTGAATACAATAGGCAATGCCAACTTATACATAAGACATATGGGCCTCTAAGACCAAAATGACCACATGAACACTAAACATATGTCGACAAGGCCAAACAATACATATCTAACTCATACTAACCGAACAAGCAACTCCGAAGCAAATGGAGCGCACCAACATCTTCCGCTGAGCTGATAGCCTACTTGGAGGGCTCTCAACCTATATATCGGGACCTGCGGGCATGAAATGCAGCATCCCCAGGAAAAAAGGGATGTCAGTACGAATAATATACTAACTATGTAAGGCATATAAATAAGTACATAACAGACATGAAAGAAATATATAGTAAATGACTCCACCTGTAAATCTGAATAACTTTGTATACCATGAAATAATTATAGTGTCATGTATATGCTTATGAATGTCATGTCGTGCATAGGTACATGTTTCATAACATCATCAGCCTCTGAGGGCATCCCATCATATCATCTTGGCCATTGTGGCAAAATTATCAATGTATACCAGCTGATCATGTGGTGGTGCGTATATAATGTCGTAACCATTTCCCATATCCCATATACACATATTTACATATATACGCGTCTATAACGCCATCTGGTCATGAGTCAATGCACATGTATAAATGGGTGAAACGCATGAAAAATACATAAAAATCTCAATATTTTTTTCGGATAAACATTTTTCAGCTGCGTATAATTCTGAGACCCATGAACAGAATATAATAATAATTCTCATAGGGAATCAAGAATTGTAAAGACCCGATCGGTCGTTTTGAGAAATTAAGCTCCGTTCAGCGGCATAAGGTCAGGAACAGCTTTAGACTATGAGTATCGACTTGCGTGCATGGTGGAATTCGACCTTCGGATGGTTTAGAGTCAAATTTAGAGAAGAAACCTTGTTTTGGAAGTTAGAACGGTGAAAAGTTTACCGGAATTGGACTTTTGGGTAAACGACCCCGGAATGGGTCATGGATGATCTCAACAGCTTCGTATGGTGATTTTGGACTTAGGCGCGCGTCCGGATTCAGATTTGGAGGTCCGTAGAGTGAATTGAGGTATTTCGGCGAAAGTTGAAGTTGGAAAATGAAGACGTTTGACTCATAGTTGACTTTTGGGATATCGGGGTCGGAATGCGATTCCGAGAGTTGGAGAAGCTCTGTTATGTTATTTTGGACTTGTCTGCAAAATTTGGCGTCATTCCGAGTTGAATTGATAGGTTTCGGCATGAGATTCGTCATTTGAAGATTTGGAAGTTCTTAAGCTTGATTTTTGGTTTGATTCGTCGTTTCGATGTTGTGTTATGTGATTTGGAACTTTGAGAGAGTCCGTGTTAGGTTATATGACTTGTGTGTGTAATTAGACGGGGTCCCGAGGGCCTCGGGTGTGTTTCGGATGGGCTATGAATCCTTTTTCCTCCTTTTTGAACTACTGTTTTGCTATCTGGTATTTCCTTCTTTGCGATCGCATTGCTTGTCCCGCGATCGCATAGCACAAATTTTGGGCAGCATCAATTCCTTCTATGTGATCGCATCATCACCTCCACGATCGCATAGTGTATTCCAGAGGGGTTCTAATTCCCTCTATGCGATCGCATAGCCTTGTTCGCGATCGCATAGTTATGTTCCCTCCTCTTCTGCGATCGCATGACCCCATATGCGTTCGCATAGGCTTTCTTTTTCTGGCCTTCCAATTTTACTCTATGCGATCGCATTCCTTCTCTTGCGATCGCATAGAACAAAATGTCTGGGTAGACAGATTTAATCCCAAATTCGAGGGTTTCACCATTTTATCACATTTTGACTTCTAGAGCTCGGGTCCTGGCAATTTTTGGAGGGATTTTCACCAGGGCAACTTGGGTAAGTAATTCTCACTCGACTTAGACCAATTTCCATGAATCTCCTCTTAATTTCATCCTTCAATTTCAGATTTTGAATTAAAAATGGGTAGAACTTCATAGACCGAATTATTGAGTTTTGAGGGGGTGTTTGACCACCAATTTGAGAGATTTCTATATGGTTAGACTCTTGAGAGTACGAGGGTTATGAAAATGTTAAATTCATCCGGTTCCGAAACGTTGGCCTGAGGGGATTTTTGGTCATTTTACCTAATTTCGCGCTTTAGCTTTGAATTAAATAGTAGAATCAGTTGCTTGAGAGGTTATTTACAATGTGCGATTGAATTGAATAGATTTGGGCCGTTTGGAGTCGAGTACTCACGGCAAGAACGCGGTTGCTAGTTGATTTTAGCCGGTTCGAGGTAAGTATCTTGCCTAACCTTGTGTGGGGGACTTCCCCCTAGGATTTGAGTCTTCTTTGTTAATTGTATTCCTTGTACACGAGGTGACGAGTACGTGCTAGGATTTATTTGTGGCAAATTGTCCCCTTTAGGTTCTTAGACCCTTGAAATCACCGAATATGAGGTTGTTCTTAATACGATTGAGTTCCCTGTTGTTAGTTTCACCTCTACATGTCTTACTTGGAATTTTTTTGCCCTTTTGGTGTATTCTCGTTGCCAAATTGATTTTTACCTTTTTAACTGTGGACATTTACCCTTCTATAGTCACATTATCATTCCTAACTGCTTGTATTTATTTAGAAAACATTATTTCTATCTCTTGTGCAATTAATTGGTCTTAATTGGAAAGAAGTTAGATATCCTGTGTTTAGGTAACATTTTCCTTAATTGTAATTATTCGTTTCATGTTAATTTCCTTGTTGTTGAACTGAGTATTGTGGAACCGCTGTTTCGTATTATTTCTTCCTTGTTGAGTTGTTCTTATTGTGCTTAGTATTTCTCTGTTAGGGTTATTCCTTGGAAGTTAGTTGTACCGTCTTTTGGTGAAGGAAATACCTGATTTGATTCCCTTGCTTTGTTCCTGTATATATTGTCATTTATTGTGTTGTACTTGAGACTGTGATGCACTAGGTTTCTGCCGTGCGGCTGTTGATACTGTGATGCACGAGGTTTCTGCCGTGCGGTTATTGGTACTGTGATGCACGAGGTCTTTGTCGTGCTATTGTTGTTACTGATGTTTTGCACATACGGCGTAATAAGGCGGGATATGTTATATGCTTATGTGTGGGTTGCGCATGTGGCGGAATAAGGTGGGAACATTGTGATGCACGTGTGGCGAAATAAGGCAGTACTTATTATATTATCATTGCACACGTGGCAGAATAAGGTGGGCTATGTCAGGGGTTGATTGTAATGAATTGTAACGACCTGTTGAGGCATTCCTATTTCGTTATTATTGTGATTGTGGGTTGCTTACTTGTATGAGCTTTATCGCTCGGAAGTTGTGAGGAAACATCGTACGTGTGGTCCATTCTCCCATTCATGTTACTAGTTGTTAGAATTCTTGTTAGAACACTTGCACAAGCATACACGTAGTTGAACACTCCCGTTAGAGGTAAATTACTCCTATTTTTGCTAAGGAGGGAGGTATGCCCTCGTTTATCAATTTTATATGTGAGAATGGGCATAGTTAGCCGGTTAGTGGTCAGCATGACTGAGAGACTGATGGGGCATAGGATGCCAAGTGTTAGATTTCAGATGTTGGGTTTTGTGAGTTGTAGGTTGTCCGAGACTTGGTGAAGTTGTGGAAAGAGTGAATAAGACCTTATGTGAACATCATTGTAGGATATGAGTTATAGACTTGTTTTTCCCTTGCGGTGTTGTGACCTTAGGATTTGGATTGTGATTGCCGTCGTTATGCATCGTCATTTATTATTTTCTCGTTGTTACTTGTTGTTCCCTTTCCTTATTGTGAATTGTAGCATTATTGGTTATTTCTTGCAGTCATTACATATTATTATATCATTTCCGTTATTCCTATGATTATACTGCTTATTGACCGGTAGGTGTCTCGAGTGTTCCTCGTCACTACTCCATCGAGGTTAATCTTGATACTTACTAGGCACCGCCATGGTGTGCTCATGCTACTCTTCTGCATATTTTTGTTGTGCAGATACAAGTACCCCCACTCAGTTCTGTCAGCCTTGGAAGAAGGCGTATCGGTAGAGACTTCGAGGTATATCTGCTACGTCCGCAGATCGAGGAGTCCCTTTCCAGCTTTCTATAGTAAGTATAGTTTCTTTCAGTATTTCTCCTTGTATAGACATTCTTGAGTCAGAGCCTCTTATGTATCCCTTAGCTTGTGATTTGTGAGATTTCGGGTTTTGGGAATTTTTGTTAGTTCGAGAGTTGTTATTGTATGTGCCAGGCGGCACCTTAAACATTGATCTATTTTACTAGTTCTGTTTTAATTATTTCTTCCGCAATTTGGTTTATATTTCGCATTGTTAGGCTTACCTAGTCGTAGGGACGAGGTGCCGTCACGATATGTTCACGGAGGGCGAACTGGGATCGTGACAAGAATATAGACACCCCTAGTATCTCTATGAATAGAGTAAATTATGGAAACTGTGCATTTGCTCATTTCATCAATATAGTTTGGACCATGCCAAAAGAAATAAGGGATGGCCTTAACATACCTGGATTAGCGAAAAATCCGTGTGATATTTTTTAGAAGGTTTACACTGTATTCCCTTAAAATTGCAAAATCTCACGTTACTAATTGTGCTAAGAAACCTCATTGGATTTTGTTTGAAGAAATCACGTTATTATTGTAGTAATTTCATTGAAGATTTTGGAGAATGAAACTTATTTGAAAGCCTTTAATAATAGCTAACGTTCCTCCCCCAACTTCGGATGGAAGTCCTTTGATATGGAAAATGTTTGGAATAAAATGAATGTCTAACTTCTGATGGAAGCCTTTTGATATGGAAAATGTTTGGAAAAAAAATGAATGTCTAAACCTTTACATTAGCTTGCCACCTCATAAGAAATGACTAAGAGTCATTTCTTTAGGGTGTGGCTTGCAGCCACGTGGTTATGGGGTGGGAAGGTTTAATCATTCATTTTTTATTCCAAACATTTCCCATATCAAAAGGCTTCCAAGCATTATACACGCGCCACCACCTGATCAGCTGATATACATTGGTGATTTGCCCACAGTGACCAAGATGATATGATGGGATGCCCTGAGAGACGTGATGATGTTATGGCCATATATATGGGATATGGGAAAGGATATGGTGTGATATACGCACCACCACCTAATCAGCTGGTATACATTGACGATTTTGTAAACATTAACACCATTATCAAATACCTCAATAGGGAACTGGATATATACTTAGATATGCTTGAATATCACTTTACGGGAATGAATAACATAGACATCCTTAATTGCTAAGAGTAGAACCACTTGTAGAATAACATTATGTTTACGTATCTTTACTTGGATCATGCCAATATATAGTAGTTTCAAAATTCTTAAACTTACAGGGTCTTACATCCATATATTCATGTATAATTGTCATGGCCCGGATTTCCCACCCTCGGGAGTCGTGATGACACCTACTAGTGAAAGTTAGGCAAGCCAACCAACTGAACTATTTACCTTGTTTCCATTTTTAATCCGATAACAGTTAAGAGCCAACAATTAGATAACAACAAAATTGAATAAGCGGAAGGCTGCATTGTAAAGTTTTAATAATACTGCTAATACCAATCCATAACAAATCTACTCAAGACAGGTATCACAACATCACAGACTGTCTAAGAGTACTACTACAAATAAAGGTCTGAAAGAAATAAATACAACACTGTCTCTGAAAATACATGAAAGAAATAGGAATAGTAGATAGAAGGGGACGCTTGCAGGATTACCTCGGGTCGGCTGATAAACAAGAAACAACAATCTCACTATGGTCCGAAGTCTACAGTACTGGGATCTGCACAAAAGAGTGCAGAGTGTAGTATCAACACAACCGACCCCATGTGCTGGTAAGTGTCTAGTCTAACCTCGGAAAGTAGTAACGAGGCTATGACCAGACCACCAAATAAACTTGTACAGTTAAATCATATACAACGTAAAAGAAGAACAGTAATGTACAGTTAAGTACGGGATGGGGTAACATGTGTCACGACCCAAACCGAATGGCCGCGACGGGCACCCGGTGCCTTACTTAACCGAGTACCAATGTAACATATCTTTCTTAACATGTTATCATGAGTAAATGAGCCAGAAAACCCGTCATGAGATAACAAGAATAAAACATAAGGGAATACTCAACATATGAAGACCCAACATGATATACAAACTAATATATGTGACATACGGGCCTATAAGGCCGACATGACCATTAGTAAACTCAAAACATAGGCCGACAAGGCCATACGATTATCCATACACCTAACATCTGTCTACAAGCCTCTAAGAGTACATAAAATCATAAAGGCCGGGACAGGGCCCCGCCATACCATACCAATCAATACATATCCAAAGCATATTGACCAAATAGGCAACTCCGGAGCAAGTGGAGTGCACCAACACCTTCGCTGAGCTGATAGCCTACTAGGAGGACTGTCAACCTATCAATCGAGACTTGCGGGCATGAAATGCAGCGTCCCCATGCAAATGGGATGTCAGTACGAATAAAGTACCGAGTATGTTAGGAAGGAAAGCTTAAACAAGAACAGTAATGTAAAGAGAGAGATAGAGGAGATACAACCTGTAACATCTGAGTGCCTCTGGGGGTTACTGATATGAAATGCATAATACATACATATACATAAACTTTTTAAAAACATTCGCCTCTGTGGGCATCATCATATCGTACCCGGCCTCAAAGAGGACTCGGTAAAAGCGTACCCGACCATCATAAGGATCGGTAGAATCGTACCCGGCCACGTGGAGCTCGGTAAACCCAACTGATCAGTGTTTGCACAATAGGTGCCGTACCCGGCCGACTATAGAGCGGCTCGGTAGAGTAAAATACATACTATATATAATGCATGCTAGACTCATGGAATCACATTCTAAACCTTTTGGAGTGACTTAAGAACACTATGGACATCCATACCCTCAATATGAACCTTAGTAGGATTCAAGGATCATACATGCTTGCTTAGAATAATTTTATAAGGAAAGAACAACATGGACAACCTTAGTTGCTAGGAGTAGATCCGTTATGAAGTAGCGTATTCATTTCACTTTAGATCATGCCAAAAGAAAGAAGAAAGTGCCTTAACATACCTTAAACCCGTTGAGTCCTTAATCACTTCCAAGCAACTCTTCAAACAAGTCAACTCAATTTATCATAGTATAAGGAGATTCAAAATCAGTGCTGAGCAAAGGCTAAGTCTATAACTTAAGCTAGTAGCTCGTTTACGTAAATTTTGGCAGCATCTCCCTTGTAACAAGGGCCTCCTCCAATACCATATACAAACAACAATGACCAGAGCAATCCATCAATACATAATAATCAATATCAAGACACCATACAACAACAACAAGTCACAACTGCATTACGACGAGCGGCAAGCTCCGATTGGAATTCGTATACCCCTTATCAATCCTTATAGACTTCTTACTTCAACATAATAGTATCATTAACTTGATAATGAAGTCATTAATCAATGATTCCAGCCTTATACCATATATTTATAACAACGAAAATAATCCACAACTTCAACTATCCCCAACTAGCAACTTTATTCACTAGTTCATGTCTAGCCCATCCATTTAACGTAATCAATATCAAGATAACCTT
This sequence comes from Nicotiana tabacum, assembly GCF_000715075.1. Taxonomy (NCBI): domain Eukaryota; kingdom Viridiplantae; phylum Streptophyta; class Magnoliopsida; order Solanales; family Solanaceae; genus Nicotiana; species Nicotiana tabacum. Next base: position 69,089,278 of record NC_134090.1, on the reverse strand, counting down.
AGGCACAAGCAAGAACATAATATACATACCTCCTACAGTAACTTCAAGTCAAAATCCAAGTTATATTCATTTTACAACAACCCTTAATAGCAATACAACACCATAGAAGTGACTTAAGCTAATCCAAGTATTATCTTGTAGTTTATCATCCTAACAACTTAACCAACATACAAGAAAGATTAAGCACAATTAGTAGGCTATTATACTCATCTTAGACAGCAGCAACAACTTGGAATTTCATCCAAATACAGCCCACAACAATCCTCAATGACAACACAACCTCAAAGAGGTGTTGTTCTTCACTAGAACTAAGTTTTGATGTTGAAATATGGTGTAATCACTTTGGAATCACTTCAAAACCTTGTGGTATATGTTTAGGAGGGTTAGGAGAAGTTTGGAGACGACGTTTAGTTGAAAAATGAGCAAAAATAGGCGTCGAAGTCGTTTATAAATTGAAGTAGGTCAACCACCGCCTAAGTGGGTCCCATTGGGAGCTACTTGCGCGGTCTCGCGAAAACGCGAATATCTCTCTACTCCTATATCATATTGACGAACAGTTTAATGAGTTAGAAATTAGACTCGTGTACCTTCAATTTTGTAGGTATAACACCCCATGATTACAAGTATATTTGGAGAAATGCTCAGATACATTTGACCTAAATTTCAGCAAATTTATGAATGTAACTTGTGATGACCTTTGTCAACTCTTGTTCCACAACTTGCTTGCCTTATAAATGTAGAAAATGAATATCATAAGACTAAAATAACTCATAGAATAACCTCCTTATCATGTTAAGAACCCTAGTCTCACCCCAAAGTACATGTTATAACATTCCAAACTTGTCGACTTTTGACGAAACTTATTTTCTTCAATTGGTTTAGCTTCTAAGATTTCCAACCCTCTTGGTACTCGTTATTCATGATCTTAAATATTTGTAACCTCCAAGGTAACATGATTAACTTACTTTATTTTCTTCCAAATATAATCTCATTTCCGAGCTTACATCAATGACTTACGACGTACTGTCACGTATGAAAACTTGGGGTGTAACATCATTCCCCCCTTTGGAACATTCGTCCTCGAATGTTGACTGATGCGCTTATCAGTTTCATAAACTATGGCTCTTACGAATACTTTAATGCTCATCTTTCCATCTAAGCAACTGTTTTGTGAATAAATCCAAATGCTTGGGCATTCCCCCTTTTTAGGCCTCTTTGTCACGCCATGACATGTGGTCGGAATTCTTCCAACATCGTAACATTTGTTACCTTATGTCATGCAGTATGTACGACTGTGTCCTTGTATGAGCGCCTAGCGACTCGTCTTCTCTTTTTCCTCCATCTTTTAGCCAATCTCTAAGCCTCACTTTATGAACATATACAGAATTATGACAAACTGTCCCTCTAGGCATATATAGGTGTACTGATGTCTTTCGTTTGGTACTTTATCGAACTTAAGACTATTTCTATCTCTTGTTTCATAGCCTTGTATATCTATCCTTATGAATTTACTACATCTAGGTAGGTTATACTATACCTTAAAACTTACTTTGGTTTATTATTACCGAGGTTTGCTACCCAACTCCAGGTTACTCTCTCGCTTCTTATCCTATATGTATAAATCTAAGTCCTTTAGTGCTTCCTCATTATTATTCATCTAAGAATAACAAACAAATCTCATCTCAAACTTTGGAACTTGTACCCATCTATTGTTTATTCACTTTAATGTTGATCTATAATCTATCACTGATAACTTGCAACCTCTTACGTAATACACTGTCACTAGGGCTCACATCCTATCGGGTAACATATGAAGTGATTTTCCTGATCCACCTAGGGATAATACTATACTTCAATAACCGTATTTCATTGCATCCCAACGCGATTCATCTTATGGGGGTATTCTAATCCCGTGCAATTAATGAAATCCCTTTCTCGTTAAATCGTTACTCAATCAAAGGCCTAAGTATCATCCTCTTATCTATCACAATTAGACCCTTATTCTACTGCCAGGGCAGCATTCCATCTCTTCTAAATGCACTTAGTCTCAGACTCCTCTGTGTTTATTCAGGCTGTACCGAGCTTTTTATTACATATGGAAATCATCAGCTCCCTTGTCTTGATGGGTTTAATCCCGAGGACATACATATTCTCGTCACCTTCTCACTCACCTTTTCATATCCTTACTCCTATCTACCTAAAACCTTGTTGCTCTACAATACTTTACCTTAGGACCTACACCGATTTATTTATACTACTCGCAACCTTCCTTTAACTTGCTAGCACCATAAATTTCCTTTCGTGCCTTCTCAGTTGTCCTTAAATGTAAGTAATTACTTTTGCTGGTCGTTCTATCACTTGTTGCATGAATACTTGGCTTGTCATTTTGCCCACGAATACTATAATTTCCTGTACCTCATATGATCTCAAACATCACCTTTGATGGCTTTTTTTTACCATTCATTAGCCATGATAGGTGCCACTTTCTTATGGAGTGTATACAATATTGTAGTGAGACTGTTGTTACAGGATCATTTACTCTTTAGCGCACTATGCTTAGGTGAAAACCTTCTTCCTTATTTCCTCAGCTAGTCTTTCATTATAGTACTTAGGGAGACCTTCTGGCTCTTGTAAAGTTGCGAGCTTGATATATCTTATACCCGAAGGTAATTTTCGTTATTCTTACTCGCCTATAATAATCCTTAGTTACATAAATTTATGCCTTTGTGATCGTAAGGTTACTTCTAAGCTCAAGTTTTTATTGTCTCCTTAGTGGCACTCTCTCTTATTTTCATAAACCTTAAAAATGTACCTTTAACTGCCTCAACTCCTATCTAAAATTTTTTTCAAATGATTGTGATCTCGTATTTGCGAGACTGAATTCACTATGCTGCGATTCACTACATTTATCTTGCATGATCTATTGATTTATCTATGACCTCTTGTCTAGCCAAAACTAGGCTCTTTCTAAATCAACTACTAATTACTCGTTGGTCCATTCTCATATATATATATATATATATATATATATATATATATATATATATATATATATATATATATTCTGCATAATCCCTCTTGGGATATATCCTTTGTCTTAACTTATCTCTCGCCACTAGCTCCTGATGTATCAAGTGTCCATTCACACTTATTTATCAATAACATCCTGGCCGGAAACTTTTACTGCCTCTCCCCGGTGTCGTGCTTGTATAATGTTCTGGAGTCGCAACATATCTGCAGGAACTGAATAAATGCAACATCATCCCTTTCTCCTTTTTACCACATTCTTTCTTTACCATTCCATAGTTAACTGAACCGCTTAACTCCGACTTAATATCATATCACACCATATTCCCCCTTTAGGGGAGTACTAAGATTTAGTACTACGACGATCTACCTATAGTTGTTTTACCTTTTCATATTTGGCGTCTTTTCACATTATCAATGAACCTTAATCGCCTTATGGTAACCTTCTGTACCAGGGATAACTAAATTTCTTACGCACGAAGGTGACACCTACTGTAACTAGCACACTTAGTCCCTTAAGATTAACTCTGCTCAGAGTGCTTTCTTTAGGTAAGCGACTTCCTAAATGGCCTTTAAAGGTTATTCGTCTGTTGTCTATTCTATTATTGTTGGAGCACGATCTTTGAAATTCTCACGATGTCGACCATTATCAAATCCTCTAATCCCTAATTCATGTTCGATTTTATCTTATTCACCAGTCCATACTGATTTTTATTACTCCGGGGTCCTACCTTTCCTCCTGGTAATCACGTTGAAGTCATCAAATCATTTCTCGAAATAAGAATATGACTTTATGGCTTATACTCTTTTATTGCCTTAAGGCTTGTCACCTCTTGTATTTTCCTTTACTTGACTATAGACTCTATCATCGTGTCATATTTTGATTTACTGTTATCACCCATATATCACATCTTACTCATGATGCTTCATTTATTTTCATCTTATTCTCCGGATAATATTTCTTTTGTCTATCACTTTATTCTGAAAACTTCAACAAAAAGTTCTTTCCCTATAAGCTCCCCTAGCTTCATCTCACTGGCTCTTGGGAATGCCTAACATTCTTTTTTTACTCGGGGCTAGAGTCATACTAAGGTAAATATTTGTCCCTTCTAGGATCCCACTGCCTATCTTCTGAAATTTCTGGATATTTCAGTATTCGTATCTGATTGTACTACTCTAGAGTTCACCATCTGGGTGTCTTAGAAGGAGATCTATTACTACATTTGTACCATCTTTTGGAAATGTTAGTTAATGATAGCAACCTATCCACAATTTTTGGGTTACTCTAACTCCAACTGGATCCTGATATCCCATCTTTCTCTTAAATAATATTTGTTAGCTCCCATAGAACATAACTGAGATGGGTGTGGCCAATTGTACTTACCTCTGTCATTGATGAAGGTACCAAAATGCTTATATTTCTCTGCCTAATTTGAAAATATTGATAATCTTCATTAGCTGGGTACCTCGTACCCCTCTTCACCTTACTTCTTTTACTTGTTAAAACTTGTATCTAGATTCTGAATTCCTCATAGATTTTCACCATATTCATGAATAGATATCCGTGCCTTAAGGCTCCTTATTAAGAAACATACACATCTTAGTACACACATGATCTGTTGAAGACCTCACATTTACTAATCATAAGCATGATGTGAAATCAAGTTCCTCTGACTCAACTCTTCCACATCCACATGCAATCTCTTACCAACAGTCTTTGTGGATGTAGGTATCGTTGTATTACGACTAAAGTCGAATTTAGGAGTTTGAATTCTTACAACTGATCTCTACTGCACGATCTAGAGTAAGAAGAAAGAGTGACAGACCTAAATGCCCTGTAGCCTCCTACTTATAAGTGTGGTGCACAACACACCCATAAACAAGACTCAACTAGACACGGCTTGTAGACTCCCTAGGACAGAACTGCTCTGATACCACTTCTGTCACGACCCAAACTGAAGGGCCGTGACGGGCACCCGGTGCCTTACTCAACCGAGTACCAATGTAACATATCTTTCTTAACATGTTATCATGAGTAAATGAGCCAGAAAACCCATCATGAGATAACAAGAATAAAACATAAGGGAATACTCAACATATGAAGACTCAACATGATATACAAACTAATATATGTGAAATACGGGCCTATAAGGCCGACATGACCATTAGTAAACTCAAAACATAGGCCGACAAGGCCATACGATTATCCATACATCTGACATCTGTCTACAAGCCTCTAAGAGTACATAAAATCATAAAGGTCGGGACAGGGCCCCGCCATACCAATCAATATATATCCAAAGCATACTGACCAAATAGGCAACTCCGGAGCAAGTGGAGTGCACCAACACCTTCGCTGAGCTGATAGCCTACTAGGAGGACTGTCAACCTATCAATCGAGACTTGCGGGCATGAAATGCAGCGTCCCCAGGCAAAAGGGATGTCAGTACGAATAAAGTACCGAGTATGTTAGGAAGGAAAGCTTAAACAAGAACAGTAATGTAAAGAGAGAGATAGAGGAGATACAACCTGTAACATCTGAGTGCCTCTAGGGGTTACTGATATGAAATGCATAATACATATATATACATAAACTTTTTAAAAACATTCGCCTATTTGGGCATCATCATATCGTACCCGGCCTCAAAGAGGACTCGGTAAAAGCGTACACGACCATCATAAGGTTCGGTAGAATCGTACCCGGCCACGTGGAGCTCGGTAAACGCAACTGATCAGTGGTTGCACAATAGGTGTCGTACCCGGCCGACTATAGAGCGGCTCGGTAGAGTAAAATACATACTATATATAATGCATGCTAGACTCATGGAATCACATTCTAAACCTTTTGGAGTGACTTAAGAACACTATGGACATCCATACCCTCAATATGAACCTTAGTAGGATTCGAGGATCATACACGTTTGCTTAGAATAATTTTATAAGGAAAGAACAACATGGACAACCTTAGTTGCTAGGAGTAGATCCGTTATGAAGTAGCGTATTCATTTCACTTTAGATCATGCCAAAAGAAAGAAGAAAGTGCCTTAACATACCTTAAACCCGTTGAGTCCTTAATCACTTCCAAGCAACTCTTCAAACAAGTCAACTCAATCTATCATAGTATAAGGAGATTCAAAATCAGTGCTGAGCAAAGGCTAAGTCTATAACTTAAGCTAGTAGCTCGTTTACGTAAATTTTGACAGCATCTCCCTTGTAACAAGGGTCTCCTCCAATACCATATACAAACAACAATAACCAGAGCAATCCATCAATACATAATTATCAATATCAAGACACCATACAACAACAACAAGTCACAACTGCATTACGACGAGCGGCAAGCTCCGATTGGAATTCGTATACCCCTTATCAATCCTTATAGACTTCTTACTTCAACATAATAGTATCATTAACTTGATAATGAAGTCATTAATCAATGATTCCAGCCTTATACCATATATTTATAACAACGAAAATAATCCACAACTTCAACTATCCCCAACTAGCAACTTTATTCACTAGTTCATGTCTAGCCCATCCATTTAACTTAATCAATATCAAGATAACCTTAGGCACAAGCAAGAACACAATATACATACCTCCTACAGTAACTTCAAGTCAAAATCCAAGTTATATTCGTTTTACAACAACTCTTAATAGCAATACAACACCATAGAAGTGACTTAAGCTAATCCAAGTATTATCTTGTAGTTTATCATCCTAACAACTTAACCAACATACAAGAAAGATTAAGCACAATTAGTAGGCTATTATACTCATCTTAGAAAGCAGCAACAACTTAGAATTTCATCCAAATACAGCCCACAACAATCCTCAATGACAACACAACCTCAAAGAGGTGTTGTTCTTCACTAGAACTAAGTTTTGATGTTGAAATATGGTGTAATCACTTTGGAATCACTTCAAAACCTTGTGGTATATGGTTAGGAGAAGTTTGGAGACGAAGTTTAGTTGAAAAATAAGCAAAAATAGGCGTCCAAATCGTTTATAAATTGAAGTAGGTCAACCACCGCCTAAGTGGGTCCCATTGGGAGCTACTTGCGCGGTCTCGCGAAAACGCGAATATCTCTCTTCTCCGATATCGTATTGACGAACGGTTTAATGAGTTAGAAAGTAGACTCGTGGACCTTCAATTTGGTGGATAGAACACCCCATGATTACAAGTATATTTGGAGAAATGCTCAGATACATTTGACCTAAATTTCAGCAAATTTATGAATGTAACTTGTGATGACCTTTGTCAACTCTTGTTCCACAACTTGCTTGCCTTATAAATGTAGAAAATGAATATCATAAGACTAAAATAACTCATAGAATTACCTCCTTATCATGTTAAGAACCCTAGTCTCACCCCAAAGTACATGTTATAACATTCCAAACTTGTCGACTTTTGACGAAACTTATTTTCTTCAATTGGTTTAGCTTCTAAGATTTCCAACCCTCTTGGTACTCGTTATTCATGATCTTAAATATTTGTAACCTCCAAGGTAACATGATTAACTTACTTTATTTTCTTCCAAATATAATCTCATTTCCGAGCTTACATCAATGACTTACGACGTACTGTCACGTATGAAAACTTGGGGTGTAACAACATGTTACGGGGACATCGAATAATAACTGAAGAACAACAAATAAATATCAAGATCACCACAGTTCAATTGAAAATAGTAAGGGAGAATCATGATGCGTGGTACAACAAGTATCAACAAGAAACCAACAATAAAATGTAGAGAAACCGTAACTTAGTTATCAATAAAAATCAGGAAATCAAAGACAAGGGCACGGCATCACCCTTCGTGCTTTAACATTCTCTCACCAAAACAATACACGGCATAACTCTTCGTGCTTTACACTCTTCCTCACCCAAGCAACAATCACAAGGCAAATATGGTAAGGGAATCTATAACATCAAAATAAAATCAAGTAACAACAGAAAATCAGTAAATAACCGTAAAGGAAAACATAGCTCAATTATCAGCAAGAATCAGGAAAATCAAGGACAAGTGCACGACATCAGCCTTCGTACTTTTACTCTCGTCCTCGCCATAAGAATTAATATAAACTGCACGGCATCACCCTTCATACTTTTACTCTCATAGTCACCATAAAATCAATATAATTGGCACGGAATGGTACATCGTGCGGCACGACATCACCCTTCGTGCTTTCCACTCTTTCCTCACAAATCGTACACGGCATCACCCTTCGTGCTTTATCACTCTCTCACCAAAACAATACACGGCATCACCCTCCGTGCTTTACACTCTTCCTCACCCAAGCAACAATCACAAGGCAAATAGGGTAAGGAAATAAAAAAAATTACAGTAAGAATCCCGGCAAGGGAACAATAGATCAACAAACAAGTCCCAGCAAGGGAACAACATCAAAGGAAGCATCAACATCCCGGCAAGGGAGATAATATAATGATTCTCTTCTCTTTTCTACTTTTACTTCACAACTCACTTCACAACTTGAGCCAATGCTCTAAAGGGTTCAATTACCACTTACACTTTCACATTTCATTATACAACTTGAGCCAATGTTCCTCAATGTTCAAACGTTACATTTACTTCCACAAACTTTGCCCAACAATAGAAATCATCACCAAAGCATGAATAATAAAATGAAGTCATAATAATCACAATATAGGACTCACGGGAATACTTGACACCAACGTATAAATACTCATCACCATGCCTATACGTCGTACTCAACAAATATCACATAGCAAGTAGGACTCGACTCTTAATACCTCAAGCTAAAGTTAGACCAAACACTTACCTCGATGCCACGAACACAATTCACGTCTCAACTATCGCTTTACCCCTTGATTCCACCACCAACTCACTCGTATCTAGCCACAAGTTACTTAATTACATCAATAAACGCTAAATGAATCAATTCTAATGCATGAAAATGAGTTTTCTAAAGTTTTACCCAAAAAGTCAAAAATTTCCCCAGGCCCACATGGTCAAAACCCGAGGTTCGAACCAAATCCCGATTACCCATTCCCCCACGAACCCAAATATATAATTTATTTTGAAATCGGACATCAAATCGAGGTCCAAATCCCCAATTTTTGAAAAACCTAGGTTCTACCCAGAGCACCCAATTTCCTCCGTGAAAATCATTGATTTTGAGTTGAAATCATGTGAAATGATGTTAAAGATTGAAGAAACTAGTTAGAAATCACTTACAATTGATTTGGAGAAGAAGTTGGCTTTGAAAAATCGCCCTAGAGTGTTTTGGTTTTGAAAGAGTGTGAAAAAAGGTTGAAATGCGTCTAAGTTATGAATTTACAGGTTGCAGATATCGCAATTGCAATCAGAGTTTGTAATTTCGAACCCAGGATCTGCTAAGCTCGCATTTGCGAAGCGGGAATTGCGAACATACAGTCACATTTGCGATGACAGGCCCAAATAGGGAGCATCGCATTTGCGAAGGAAAATCTCGCATTTGCGAGGAAGGGCTGGTCTGGGCTGTTTCGCATTTGCGACTCAGCCCTCGCATTTGCAAACTCGTATTTGCGAGCTAGGCTTCGCAAATGCGAAGCCTGCAATGCAACAGCTGAAGTCTGCAATTTTTCAAGTCCAAAATCCACCCTGTGGCCTATCTAAAACTCACCCGAGCCCTTGGGGCTCCAAACCAAATATGCACACCAACCTAATAACATCATACAGACTCACTCGTGCATTCAAATCACTAAAATAACATCAACAACTATGAATTTAGCATCAAAATCATGAAATTTCTTAAGAACTTCAAATTTTTCATTTTTCTCAAATACGATCTGATTCACGTCGTTTCAAGTCCGTTTCTTACCAAATTTCACAGACTCATCTTAAATCATATGTAAGACCTGTACCAAACACCAGAACCAAAATACGGGCCCGATACCATCAAGTTTTAAACACATTTCATTTCCAAAAACTCATAAATATTCCAGAAAATAATTTTCTTCAAAAATTCATTTCTCGGGCTTGAGACCTCGGAATTCGATTTCGGGCATACGCCAAGTCCCATATTTTCCTACAGACCCTCCAGGACCGTCAAATCATGGGTCTGGGTCCATTTACCCAAAAATGTTGACTGAAATCAACTTAATTTATTTTAAAGCTGAAATTCATTATTTTTCATAGATTTTCACATATTAGCTTTCCGGCTATGCGCCCGGACTACGCATGCAAATCGAGGTGAGACAGAAAGAGATTTTTAAGACCTCAGAATGCAGAATTTATTTTTAAAACAAGTGATGACCTTTTGGGTCATCACATTAACCTTAATCCCTTCCAAGCATGTCTAAGTATGTGCATTTGCTCGTTTTATCATTTGTTCATAGGTTTCAGAAAATATGTAAGTTGATAAAGTTTATTTCATGATATTAATCAGAGGCATAATGGTCTTATGACGTTCTGAGAGGTTTTATTTACGTACTTCTCAAGCATTACATTCATTTACATGTGCATTTACCCATGACTCAAATGACGTTATATACGACATTCTGAAAGATTTTATTAACGTACTTCTCATGTATTGCATTCATGTGCATTGACCTATGACCAAATGGCGTCATATACGCGTATATATGTATATTATATATATATGGGATATGGGAAAAGGTTATGGTGTTATATACGCACCACCACCTGATTAGCTGGTATACGTTGATGATTTGCCCACAGTGGTCGAAATGATATGATGTGATGCCCTCAGAGGCTTGATGATGTTATGAACACATGTACCTATGCACGACATGACATTCATACGCATATGCATGACACTATAAGTATTTCATGATTTACGGAGCTATCCAGACTTACAGGTTGAGTCATTTACTCTATGTTTCTTCCATGTCCTTAATTAATATTGACTTACTATTATGTTTCAGCTCCGCCTTACATACTCGGTACATTATTCGTACTGACGTCCTTTTGTTGGGGACGTTGCATTCATGCCTGCAGGTATTGACAATCAGTTTGACGAGCCCTCATAGTAGACGAGGTTTGCATTCAGCGAAGGATCGGTAAGACTCCACCTCATTCGGAGTGCAGCCGAGTCTGTGAGTCATCGTGTCAGAGTTTTTCTTGCAGACTTATGAGTAGGCCGGTACCCTGTCTCATTTGATGTCAAACAATCTTAGAGGCTTTGTAGATAGAGGTTCAGTTTGTACAGTATGTTAGAGACCTTGACGGCTCATATGTATTCATGTTTTAAGAAAAATAGTTCAGTGAACTTCAACAAAAGTAGAAGATTGGAGAGAAGTGCTCCAATACAATAAAAGTAGTATACAACTTTGAATTACGAGAGATTGCTGGAAAACTATTTCAGAGTTGTAGTAGAAAATTTAAATTTTTAGGATTTGTTATTTGCTAGTTTATTTAATTCATATCTAAATAGGATTTGTAGTAAGAATTAATATAGGAATAGGCTTTCATATTTTTAGTTGAAATAAGTTTCGTACTATTATAAATTAGGGTATTAGTAGCTTATTTTATGTGTGGGAAATTGTGAAAAGTATTATGAGAAGAATACAGAGCTTTCAATGATTTAATACAATAATTTTCCTTTATTGAACTTTTTATTCATTTTCTCATACTAAAAAAATCATCGAGCATTTGCTTTGTGAATATGCTATATATTTCAAAATTCTAATATCCCTAACATCATGAATCAAGAGTCGAATTTATACAACTTGGAGGCAACTCCGTGCCGGTGGCAGTCCCGTTGGCATTATCACATGACGAGATAGCGGGTCCACCCGCGCCATTGTATACCAAATTGATTTCTGTAAGGTTGATTCCCTGGCAAGGAAATGAAGCACTGCAATTCAAAGTAACAGCTGCCACTGAACTCGAAGTTCCTCTTATGTTATTGAATGTCACGTCCTTGATTTGCACTGAGCTCGCCTACAAAACAAAGGAAAGTGTTGCCATCATGTGATATAAAGAATATCCAACTGAACATTTTCGTTTTTGATGTGACGTAAGATATTTTGTAGAAAAATATTTTTCATGAGATAGTCTTTTTTTTTCTTTTTGTGTGTTTGGAATACTAAAATTATGTTTTTGATCCAAGAAAACATTTTTCATCAAAAGGGAAAAAAGGAGTTCCGTCACTTATGGCGGAAGTCATTCTTTTTATAACTATTTTAAACTTTAAGTTATAGTATTTGCTCTAATTGATACTTAGATATTATTATTAAGCTTTTGTACTCAAGAATTTCATCAAAATATTTTTTGATTTGCTAATATATTCTTAATTTTAATATATATAAATTTATTGGATAATGCTGTGTGCTTAACAACCAAAGACATGTAAATATTATTCCGCAAAATAATTTCTGTCAAAGCAAAGATGGTCTCTCCTTTTTTAGAAACAAAACTCTTCTCTTTTTCTTATCCTGTTCTGTTTCCTTCTCCTTTTACTTTTTGTTTAAGTTTATTTGTGACAAATTAATGAGAAACTATCAATATTATGGAACACACTTGTAAACAATTTATAGTAAGAACTAAGAAATAAAATATTAAGAAAAAGACCTTAGAGAAAGAAAAGAAAGCTAGTGACATTTTAGGTTTACTTTCCCAGATTTGACATCATCATTTTTTCTACTTTTCATTAGATTTTTTATTTTATGGGTTTTCCATTCAAGTTCACATAGGCAAAATACTTAAATCACTCTTAAACTTGACTCAGATTATTAGTAACCTCCCCGAACTATGTCTGATCTTAATTACATCCCTTAACTTGGCCTTTTGAGAGCCATTACCCCCTAGATGTTGATGTGGCAAAAAGTGTGAATGCACTCACCTGCCACGTGAATTTTTCTGTCTATGTGGCATTTTTTTTGAAAAAATAAAATATTTTTTTTTCACCTTTTTAAGAATATTACTTTTTAGATAAAAAAATTTTAAATACAATTTATATAAAACTTGGATAGAACTACGTTATTTAGGCTAAATATTTTTTATTTGGCCAAAATAATAAAATTTTAGTTAATCTTTTCTTGAATTTGACCTAAAAATAAAGATTTATACAATTGAAATAAATAGTCAAGGCATCTAAAAAGTTATAAAAAATACATAGTTTGAAATTAATTATTTTGACTATAATTTTTTATATAGCTCTAAATTACGGTGCTCTATTTTTTTTATACAAATTTTACCTAAAAAAAATAAAAATACACAATTGAAATAAATAGTCATTGCGTCAAAAGAAGAAATAAAAAGAGTGTGCAATTGCAAGAAATTACAAGTGCAATTGTACGCTCTTTTTATTTCTTCTTTTGATGCAATGACTATTTATTTCAACTATGTATTTTTTATAACTTTTAAGATGCATTGACTATTTACTTCAATTGTATAAATCTTTATTTTCGGGTCAAATTCAAAAAAAGATTAACTAAAACTTTATTATTTTGGCCAAATAAAAATATTTAGCCTAAATAATGTAGTTCTATCCAAGTTTTGTTATAAATTGTATTTAAAAAAAATTATGTAAAAAAGTAATATTCTTAAAAAGGTAAAAAAAATATTTTATTTTTCAAAACAATGCCACATAGACAGAAAAATCCACGTGGCATGTGAGTGCACCCACACTTTTTGCCACATCAGCGTCTAGGGGGATAATGTCTCTCAAAATGCCGAGTTGAGGGGGGTAATTAAGACCGTGCATAGTTCGGAGAGGATACTAATAATCTGAGCCAAGTTTAGGAGTGATTTAAGGTATTTTGTCAGTTCACATATATTAATCTACATGAGTTTAAATGAGTTTTCAATATTTAATTTGAAATGCTCTCACAAATTCGTTAATTTTTATATAGGATCTAAAATTATATATACTATTTGAGAATAATCATGAGAATTGGTAAAATCATATAAATATGGCAGATTAGTATATGCATTATTTGTACAAAGAAATAATAACATAATTATTTAATTATATTTTAATTTTTTAAAACCACGCGAAGCGGGGACAATTACACTAGTGTTAAATATAAAGATGGAGAAAAGGACAATGCAAGTACCTCACTGCTGCAAGGAGGCGATGGACAATAATGTTGATCGATAATGATAGGATTTCTAACATTATCCATGAAAATATCCTCAAAATTTATATTTGTGGCACTACCAGACTCCGATGGTGCCCAAGTCTTAATCCTGGCGCCATTTTGAGTAGCAATGAGAGTGCAATTTTTGACATGTATGTCTGTGACGACTTCATTTTGTGTCTTCCCTAAGCTTCCGATGCTTATTCCATGGCCAGGGCCACAAGTGATCCCTGAAATGTTGATGCTTTGGCTGCCGTTGATCATAGATATACAATCGTCTCCAGTGCCAATGTTTGAATCCGAAACTTGGATGTTGGTGGAGACGCCCATGTGAATGCCATCGGTGTTAGGGCTGTCGCCCGGTGCGGTTAGGTTAACATGACTAAATGTCACGTTATTGCACCTAAAGAGGTCGAAATGGAAACTCTTGCTATTGATTGAGTTTATGTCGTGCACCGTCGCATTTTCGATAAAATCTAATTTGAGTGTCTGGTTCAAGTTTAAAAAAATAAGGCATAGAAAGACAATATTAAATTTTTAATAACTTCACATTATAATCACAAAAAGAAATATTTTGTAACCACGTAAATGGTGAAAGAAATTTTGAAATGTCACTATTTTTTAAATCGCTATACTTCTATGATTGAGTAATGCCGTAAATGCACTTTTACGGCAAAACTGGATTTAGTCAAATTATCGATATGCCAAATATACAAATAAGTTTATTCAGAATAAAAATATATCAGAATAAATTAGACAAAAATGACAAATAACATAAAATTTATGCAAAATTAAACTTACAATAGGAAGGGTTGGGCAATTAGAATTCTTGGAAGTATCAAAATAAGGCCAAGCTGAAGCCCCTTGTCCATCTAAAGTTCCGCCTCCTTCAATCTCTAAGCCATTCACATACTGAATGGAAATCCAAGTCGTATTGCAGAATAGAGAAGGATCTGTTGGAGCTTTAACAACTCCTTGGATTTGGAAGGTCATGGATCCACTACATGGTCCGATAAAATTTGCAGCATATACCATGTATTCCCCTGAAGGTATCAAGAATTTGGCTGTTCCATTCCATTGGCATGCATCCTTCCAAGTACTCAAGAATGCCTTCCAAAATAAATCAATAATTAAAAAATAGAGACTTAAATAGATGATTTAGACACTGAATTTTCATTTAGAAATCCGGTAATTAACGACCACAAAAACCGATCAACATTGGTTGGTTTTGGCAAATTACCGATCAAAACACGTCCAAACACGCTTGGTCGCAAAGGTAAAAGGACCAAGGTTGGTCAAAAAAAAAAACAACCAAAGTTGGTCGGTATTTTAATTATGTAATCAAAAGATTTACCATCTGGGAATCGAACCAAGGTGTGTACTCTGGCAGGATACTATTCTATCACTAAACCATTGGTGCATTTTGTTATAAGATTGTCTTATTTTTTATTTATACTCTTTAATTGTATTTTCGCATGAAAATAACCTACCAAAGTTGGTCGGTTTTATTTAAAAATAAAATTACCGACCAAAGTTGTTCGGTTTTTTAAAATGACTGGCCGAATTTACCGACCAAAGTTGGTTGGTTTTTTTAATATTAATTTTTATTTATTTTAATTGCAAATACCCATCAAAGTTGGTCGGTTTCTTGAAAAATAAATTTTGCAGGACTCAAAAATCGTTTCCTTCATTTTTGCGCCAAAGAAAACCGACCAAAATTGGTTGGTTTCGTAAAAAAAGAAAAATTAAAAATTAAAATATTTTGAAAAACCGATCAACTTTGATCGGTTTTTAACTGGTTTTTTGACCGACGAAAATTGATCGATTTTTCTTGACCGATTTTTGTCGAATTTCTAGTAGTGTATACAATGACCATTATATGTAGCCATGTTGCCAAAAAGGGCAACACTAGACATGTAATAATGACTTTTGAATAACGATATAATCTTTTTCTTTTCTTATTTTTGGGATAGTTATACCGACTTTCTTTTTTTATCCCTCCCAAAATCTTTTCACTTTGCTCCATTTATGACCCATACCCATAATCTGATGGTTAGAAGTGGAGGGTGCTTACCATTTAAGTAACCTTCTCTTCTCTTATACCTCATGTTTCAGCATGTAACACATACATTCCTTATGATTTTAGATATGAAGTAAAACTCCTTTCTATAAAGTTTTGTGCAACAAAACACAATATATACTTAACTCTTCAAGTGGAAAGTTCACCTTTTAATTAAGCTTTAACTCTATTGTTTTCGTGTAATAAAACTCTAACCGCACATTCTATTAAAATAATGATCTAATCGTACTATTTGCGTACTTGCAAACATAAAAAATTCATATGAAACATAAGCTAACATTACACATAAGGAAAAACTTGTCTATTTGGGAATTATAATATTTTTTATGCCAAATATGAAAGGAAGTGTGGTAAGATATAGTTTTACTCGTGTGACGATATGACTTTGTTAATATTCTCATCCGTCTAGAATTTGTGCAAGAATTAATACGATAGACACATTTAAAGTTAAAATGGCTGGTTCTCACCTTACTATTATCTGTCTTTCCATCTGCTATAGCACCATAGGATTGGACATTGAAGAGATTCTCCTCTGCACTACTGCACCCAAGAATAAGGTATAATACAAAGGCTATTCCGAAACTAGAAATGAACGCCATTTATTTATTTGGTTTCTTTTTACTTTCTTCATCACTTGTCTTTATATACAACTCCAATTTCCTCATACTTTCAAATGATTATTCATTCATTAATTTTTTACCTTAGTAGTCTTGCATTTAGAAGAATATCATAAAAAAAAAATTTGTTTCTATTACACTAAGAGATTTCTTTAGATGTAATGGATTAATAAGCAAGGAAAGTGAATCGATATCTTGAATGAATATCCTGGTAAGTTTATTAAACCGCCAGCTAGACTTATGAGATCCATTTAGGTTATTCCTTTACAAGAGGATATTCTAGTAACCGAAAAAGATTATAGTTAAAGTCAAGTGAGACGTGAAAGCTTTACATTATTTTTAAATCAACTCAGAATGAATATCTTGAATAATGCCAAGATTCATCCGAAGCAAATTATCACATCAATAATGCTGGAGAGATTTCCCTTACAAAATATATTTTCTTTTAATCGAAAATGTGGAAAGTGTAACGACCCGACCGGTCGGTTTGAATAAGTACAACCTCGTCTCTCCATATACTGCTAAATTCATGCTTCACGGTTCTTATGTAACTTGCCGGGGGAATTGGTTCGGGTTCGGAAAGGTTTTTAAAAAGAATTGAGACACTTAGTCTCCAAGAAGAGAGATTAAGTTGAATTAAATTGACCGGAAGGTGAAATATGAGTAAACGAATCCGGAATGGATTTTTTTTATTATTCCAATAGTTTTGTATGGTGATTTTGGATTTAGGAGCGCGCCTGGAAAATTATTTGGAAGTCCATAAGACAATTCAGCGCATTTTGGCAAAGTAAGAAAGTTGACGTGATCAAATTATATTATTTTATATGTAGAAGAGGTCTATTACCGTGATGGATATCAATTAGATGTGATAGCAAGTGTACGAGGCGTACTATAAGATATATGGGGTCTAAGGAAAGTCCTAAGTCTAAGCCAAGTTGGAAAATTTCATAATACACTAAAGTTGCAAATGAGTACGCACAAGACCTCACTTTAGACGATCATATCTACATATATATAAAGAACTATGGGATGGACAACCTGTCAAATGAATGATATTCAAGTCTAGTTTCTAACGCTTCAAACCGTTCGTCATTTGGACACTTCTACAAGAAATTATGATCAAATTACCGAAGGCTGGCAGAAACTTGCACTACCGCGGGGTCCCATGCGGCGCCCCGTGCGGCGCGCCTGTGGGGAAATTTAGAGAGCATTAGAAAACATTTTCTGAGCACATTTTTCACAGCCGCGGTGCCCCTTGCGGCGCCTCACGCGGTGCGGCTGTACAAAAACGGGTTTTTCTGACCCGACCCCTATTTTATTTAACTCGTTTAGGGTTCATATTTTTGGGTATTTTCTAGTGTTTTAGAGTGAGGAGAGAGAGTTTCTAGAGAGAGGAAGAAGCATAAGTGTTTTGGTTCATCAAAATTTTGTCCAAACCTTGAAATCCCTCAAGTTCTTCATCAAAGAGGTAAGAATTTCTTTTTCTCCAATTCTTCAATTTCGAAATCTAACTAGAAATGGGTAATTAGTAAGATGATTCAAGGATGTTTGAGTATTAGTTATACATGCTTGTAACAATAAGGTTATGGGAAGATTGTTGAGTTCAATTAGGTAAAGATTGGATTAAAAATGGTAGAAATCTTCAAAACTTTAATTGAGGATTTGAAAGGCAATCCGATGTCGGAATTCGATAATTTTTGTATGGGTGAACTCGTATCGAAACGAGTATTCGGATTTCGTAAGTTTTTTTGGGATTCATGATGTGGGTCCCGCTATTGAATTTTAAAATAAATTTCGGATTTTATCCGGAATATTAGTAATTTCATATGGAATTAATTCGTACGATTTATATTGAGTATATTGAATTATTATGACTAGATTTGAAGATTCAGACGAATTCGCGAGGCAAAGACTTGTTGGAATTTTGAATTGGTTGCAAAGCGAGGTAAGTATTTGGTCTATCCTTAGCTTGAGGGATTAGGAGTTGTGTCCTATTTGTTATATGTTATTTGTTGAGTACGACGTATAGGCATGATGACGAGTTCTATACGTTGGTATCAAGCATGCTCGTGAGTCTTATGTTATAAATTGTTATGACTCCGTTGTATTTTATTGTGCCTCACATGTTATTATCATCATTGTTCTTTTGCCGGGATGTTTGTTTGATATTATTGTTCCCTTGCCGGAATATTGTTGAGATATCATTGTTCCCTTGCTGGGATGTTTGTTTTGATATTAATGTTCCCTTGCCGGGATGTTTGTTTATTGTTCTTGTTCCCTTGCCGGGATGTTTGTTTGATATTATTGTTCCTTGCCGGGATATTGTTGAGATATCATTGTTCCCTTGCCGGGATGTTTGTTTTGATATTAATGTTCCCTTGCCGAGATGTTTGTTTATTGTTCTTGTTCCCTTGTCGGGATTCTTTGTGATTATTATCGACTTGTAAATGGGAGCGGGTGGTACGCCTACCACAAGATATAATGAAATGGGAGCGGGTGGTACGCCTACCCCAAGATATAATAAAATGGGAGCGGGTGGTACGCCTACCACAAGATATAATGAAATGGGAGCGGGTGGTAGGCCTACCACAATATAAATGAAATGGGAGCGGGTGATACGCCTACCACAAGATATAATGAAATGGGAGCGGGCGGTACGCCTACCACAATATAAATGAAATGGGAGAGGGTGGTACGCCTACCAAAAGATATAATGAAATAGGAGCGGGTGGTACGCCCACTACAAGATAGATGAGAAGGGAGTGGGTGGTACGCCTACCACAAGATAGATGAAATGGGAGCGGGTGGCACGCCTGCCGCAAGACATGAGAAATGGGTTCGGGTTGCACGCCTGCAACAAGATGTTATCTAAAAGTGAAATTTGCCTTTGTTTTCCTTATTCTTGTTAGTGGTTGGATTTTGATTCCTTTATAATGGTGATGTCGTGCACTTTCTACTGCTGTGTTTATTTGTTGTTATCAATTCAAGTGTTTAAACTGTTTGAATTCCTTTACTGTTGTGATCCTTCGTGTTAGAACCTACAGTGTTTGCAATATCTCACCGCATTTATACATATATATACATTCCAATATGTCAAACTTCAATAATTGTTACATCCTTAATTCAATTAGTTTCTCAATTATATCCCCTTAAACCGTTTGAGGTTGTATTTTACTTAAAAGAGAATTTCTACTATGCTTTGATTTATTGATTTCTCGTATTAAAGGTAATAATTCATTTGATATTGTACTTTAATTGAAAAGGGTATTTTCTTTATCAAATGATTTCTAAAAATAACTTCATCTCTTCTTGTTGATTTCCTATTTGGGTTGGAAGCTGTACTCTATATTATGTTAAGTGAATGAGGCTCCTTGAACATTTTTAATTGTATTGGGTTATGGAACCTTTGAACTGAGTAATATGAGGATATTATTGTGCAATTTGAAATAGAAATATGTGGGCACGAGGTGCCGTGAAAATTTAAAAGTGGG
Source organism: Nicotiana tabacum (assembly GCF_000715075.1). Lineage (NCBI taxonomy): Eukaryota > Viridiplantae > Streptophyta > Magnoliopsida > Solanales > Solanaceae > Nicotiana > Nicotiana tabacum. The sequence goes on along the minus strand of NC_134090.1, from coordinate 69,068,992 downwards.
CTGAGACCTATATTATTTATGATTATGAAACTAGGCATCACAAGGTGTCCTTTACTCAAAAGAATTATATTCGAAAAATGCTTACTTGGAAGATACTTATTTGAAGGAAATATATTCGAAATATATTTATTGAAAAGCATATTATCTTAGAGATTATTACTTGAAAGATTTATAGGCGAAAGATTTATATTTGAACGACTCGATTAATTGATTGCACTTGTATTTATTATTTGTTGAGAAGCATTTATGGTGTTCTTGTCGCCTACTATTTATATCACTGGTTGATCATTGTTTCCATCATTGTTATCTGCTTCCTATTATTTTGTACACTATATTGTATAGGTTTATTTGGTAGTCTGGTCCTAGCCTCGTCACTACTTCGCCGAGGTTAGGTTAGGCACTTACTAGCACATGGGGTCGGTTGTGCTGATACTACACTCTGCACTCTTTTGTGCAGATCCCAGTGCTATAGATTTCGGACCGTAGTGAGATTGTTGTATCTTGTTCATCAGGCGACCTGAGGTAGTCCTGCAGGCGTCCGCAGGCCTTGGCGTCTCATTCTATCTACTATTCATATTTCTTTCATGTATTTCCAGAGATAGTGTTGTATTTATTTCTTTCAAACCTTTATTTGTAGTACTCCTAGACAGTCTGTGAAGTTGTGACACCAATATTGGATAGATTTGTTATGGATTGGTAATAGCTGTATTATTAAAACTTTACAATGCAGCCTTCCGCTTATTCAATTATGTTGTTATCTAATTGTTGGCTCTTAACTGTTATCGGATTAAAAATGAAAACAAGGTAGATAATTCAGTTGGTTGGCTTGCCTAGCTTTCACTAGTAGGCACCATCACGACTCCCGAGGGCGGGAAATCTGGGTCGTGATAAGTTGGTATCAGAGCTCTATGTTCATAGGTGCTACAAGTCATAAGTGAGTTTAGTAGAGTATTGCGGATCGGTACGGAGACGTCTATACTTATCTTCAAGAGGCTACGAAACTAGTAGGAAAAATTTACACTTCATTCATTCCTTATCATGCGGCATTATTTCAGCTTGAAGCATATATCTTATGTTCTTTTGCATCCACTCAAATATGGAATTGCGCACTATGCCAATGGTTTGTGATACCATAAAAGGTTTATAAGAGAGCCAGAGTTTCACAACCATTGTTACCACGTGTTGTTCAGAATCGAGGTTATGGAAGTGCAGAGAGATATTTCAGTTGTGCGCATGGGAGTGCATCAGATTTTGACATATGGTTAAAATGTACAATCTTAAGAAAGTTTAATTGGTTACGTAATCATCACAAATGGATGTAGATCTAAAGATAGTTAGTGGTATTAGAGACTATGTGGTTCGTATGGGATTTCTAATTAGCGAAGAGTACATACTAGCAGCCAAGACACTGGAAGAAGTGAGTTTAACTGTCATGAGGATGACAAGCGCCAAATAGATGGCTTGAGGTGTCTTATGACTGGTGTCGTACGAGCGGTGAAGGTTAGTATTATGGATTGTCGGGAATGTGACTTATGATTTCGCACCAAGTGAGGGGAGTCCACTATCAACGATCAGATTGCGGGGTCATGTGTTATATTAGTTTTGGCTTGAGCTGTATATATGTGGTATTGAAAGGTTTGTTGAAACTTGTATATGATTAAGAGCTGAGATTTGAATGGGATGATGATGGGACTTTTGGTATTCCCGCGTCCTTAATAATTCTACATTTCAGTATCAGCACGGTCATGGAAACAATTTTAGAATAATCATAGTGCTCCAGTTAATCAGGACACTCGCGTGGGGCAGTAATCTTTAAATGCACCACTGGTATGGGATTTCCTACAATGGATATCCTAGTTATCCGGCACAGTTCAGTATGAACAGTTTGACTGCATATTGGTTGTTATGAATATGGTGATAATAGGAATATCATGAGAAATTGTCCTAGACTTGGGAGAAATCTATTCCATCAGAGTACACATGCCACATACACCATTACAATTATTACTCTACTTACACTACCAGTTAGGGGTGGAGGACAAGTGGGTAGATAGCACCTGAGAGGTGGAGGCCCGACCCATTGATATATTTGCTATTGTATAGCTGAGGTCGCTACATCAGATGGTGTCATTGCAAGTACGATCGCGAGTTATTATAAAGTAACAATTTTCTTAACTTGATTTGGTTCTGAGTATCGAGACAAGTCCTCCTATTGGGAGATTATATAGAGATAGCTATGTCTATCACTATGTGTTGGTCACTAAAGATAGTTGTGAGGCTAAAAGCGGCTTTTATTAATCATTTCATTGAGTTTGATGCAATTCCAAATAATTGATTTCAATTGTGAATTATATTCCCTATCGATATGAGGTTTTTTTTATATGTTGTGATTTTGTTTAACGGAAATTATTTAGAAGAAGAAAGAAAGGAAATGGAAAATTTCAGTTGGCACAATGTACATATTACTTGTGTATGGAGTTGAGGATGAGATCCTCGTACTTTTGTATGATGTGAAATATTTAAACCGGGCTACAAGCTGTGGTGGATGTTATATAAGGACGAGATCCTTGTGGTGAAAAGTTTATGTGTTTAAACTCTCCCTTTGTGAAATTAAAATTTGTAATATAGTACTTATAGGGAGACATGCCTATGAGGCTTATTTGAAAATTCTTGTATGAATATCTCTGTGCATAATTTGCCAATTTGTTTTTTAACTATTGAGTTTTAGCCCAGAAGATAAGTTCCCAGGTGGCGTTAATATGGCTCGTTAATTTGGGTAATTAATTATGAGGTCTTCATGCCTTGTTGTTAGAAAATGGAGGTTTAAAATGAGATTTTTGTTGGCATGAGATTAATTGGCGATTTGTAATCGATTATGAACAACTATTAAGACTAGAGATGTGGTTAAGGTCATACATATGATGTGTTTCATGTCGAAATATCTTTATGACAGTGTCACACTTGTAATGCAGAAATTGATATTATTGATAATACATTGTGGTGATTTGTTGAGTTGTGGATGTGTTGTTAGGAGTTGTTTTGGTGTTACTCTGGCAAGTGGATAGGCCCAATTACAGGGGAGACTCTGCCGATGTTTTTAAAAAAATTGGGAGTTAGAAAAAAAATTTGGGACATTGAGATGTGCGAAGAAAGAGACAAGTTACATTATGTGTTTGAGAGCGGACTCTACTTCTTATTTGAGGATGAATGACCCTAAGTGGGGGGAGGATGCAATGACCATTAAGCACTAATAAAAAGTTGATGCGTGCGCAGGCACGGGTTGCTATAGCCAGGTGAGACTAATATCGTATGATGATGTGAAAATCGGACCTTTTGAAAATGTTCGGGGTGTAAGCAATTTGGTCTTAAAGTTTACAAATATGGATAAAGGAAATAATCTCAATTGAAATGGTGTTGTCGGACTTATTTCGAATGCGGTAATATGGGATCAACCATGAGTGTATGTGTAAAAGTAGAAACATCAAATTTGAAACCTCAGAATAATCTTAGTACGTTCGAGGACGAACGTTGGTTTAAGAGGTGTAGAATATAACGACCTGACCGGTCGTTTTGAATAAGTACAACCTCGTCTCTCCATATACTACTAAATTCATGCTTCATGGTTCTTATGTAACTTGCCGGGGGAATTGGTTCGAGTTCGAAAAGGTTTTTGAAAGGAATTGAGACACTTAGTCTCCAAGAAGAGAGATTAAGTTAAATTAAATTGTCCGGAAGGTGAAATATGAGTAAACGAATCCGGAATGGATTTTTTTGATTATTCCAATAGCTCTGTATGGTGATTTTGGATTTAGGAGCGTGCTTGGAAAATTATTTGGAAGTCCATAAGACAAATTGGCGCATTTTGGCAAAGTAAGAAAGTTGACGTGTTCAAATTATATTATTTTATATGTGGAAGAGGTCTATTACCGTGATGGATACCAATTAGATGTGATAGAAAGTGTACAAGGCGTAATCAGACATGTTCGCGTAGAGGAAGTTGAGCAGCTGGGGTTCAGGTGGAATTGTTATTCGCGTTCGCGGAAGGGAAGTCGCGTTTGTGGTGAGTAAGGGCGCTAAGCCTTCGCGTTCACGAGCAGGGTGACGCGATCGCGATGAAGGAATTTTGGTCAAAGTAAGTTTGTTCTTCGCGAACGCGAGGCGTTGACCGCGTTTGCGAAGAAGGATTTGATGCCTAGGCAGAATGTTCAAATAGCCATTGGTCCGCGATTTTTGGGGTTAACTTCCACCTTTTTTGAGCAATTTTGGAGCTTTTTGAAGAGGATTGATGAGGGATTCAAGGGGAAACACTTGGAGGTAAGATTTATGGACTTAATACTCGATTCTAATGTGGATTCTACCAAATTAATCATGGAATTTAAGCCTAATATTGAAGAACTAGGGCTTGGTATTGGAGAACTAGACTTCAGGATTTGAGGGGCCATTTGTGGTCGGATTTTGGGACTTTTAATATGTATGAACTCGTGGGGTGATAAAGAATCTGTTGATGTAAATTTTATCGAATTCCGAGATGTGGGCACGAGGCGTTGGGTTTGGCCAATTTCGGGATTTGTGTTGTAATTTTATTTCGTCCGAGTGACCTTTGTTCCCTTAGCATATTTTGATGGTTTTGCACTGATTTTGGTTAGATTTGGAGTATCTCGAGGCTGATTCGAGGGGCAAAGGCATCGCGAGCTAAAGATTTGGATCGGGTAGAGGTGAGTAATAATTGTAAATGTTGTCCTGAGGATATGAAACCCCAGATTTGCACATCGTTGTGCTATATTGAGGTGACACACGCGTTAGATGACGAGCGTGGGGTCGTGCACTGTTGGGTATTGTGACTTAGTCCATCCAGAATGATTGTTTTACCGTGTATTTGACTGAAAATTATTTGTTAACATCACATTTTGGGCTGAATGCTATAATCGGGCCTCGTGCCAACTATTTGAACCCTTAGGGGATTTTTATTGATATTTCCTCACTGTTTGACTTTATACTTGAACTCAGTCATGCTATATTCTACTGTTTTCATAACTCAGCCATGTTTACTCTTCTTTAACACTTAAAATGATATTTTAAATGATATTTTGGGCTGAGCATCATGTTTTAATGTTGCTCGAGTGGCTTGTGAAATTCTGACTGAGTAAGGACGAGGGCCTATGTTGTGAGGAAGCACCTGATTATGATTATGAGGCCGAGGGCCTATGTTGTGAGGAAGCACCTGATTATGATTATGAGGCCGAGGGCCTGAGATTTGTAACCCATGAGGTGGCTTGTTGATATGAGGCCGAAAGTCTATGTGATTATGCCACGAGATGACTTGATATTGCGCTTGGGCTGTAAGGGGCCCTACAAGGAGTCTGCACACCCCCAGTGAGCGCGAGTACCCATTGTGATGTGAGATATAGCCCGAGGGGCTGGTGTTGTTCTATGATATTGCCCGAGGGGCGGATTCTGTTGACATTGTGCCTTTCCTAGTTGCTTGTCATTTACTTGCTTAATTGTTAAGAAGGCATTTCAAGAAGTTTAAACTGAACTAAAGTGACTTTACATATTTTTACTGCTTCATTGTTTTTACTGGCTTTTACTACTTCCGTATAGCCTATTGATGTGCCTTTATGTAATTTCTTATTACTTAGTCTACATTTATTATTATTACTCACTGAGTTGGCTTACTCACTTTACTCCCTGCACCCCGTGTGCAGATTCAGGCGCATCAGGTCCTGCTTGCGAGGGTTGAGAGCTTTCCAGCAGATTTCGGAGATTCACTAGGTAGCTGCACGACGTTCGCAGCCCAGTGCTTCTTATTCTATCTTATGTTCTTCTGTTTTGGTTATGTAATAGTGGTGTAGACTCTTTCATACTTGTAGTTTTTTATGATAGATGCTCATGACTGGTGACACATCGATGTCGGGCTATGTCTATTCCGCAATTGTATTATTCACCTTATTTTGGGATTACTATTATTATGCTAAAGACATAGCTTTTATTATTGAATTGCTTAAAAATGAATTGGGAGTGTGTCGGCTGGCCTTGTCTTCGGGAGAGGCGCCATCACGACCGTGTCCGGATTTAGGGTCATGACAAAGATGATCAGAAAGGGCAGTATTTATCACTTAGTTCGGGTTCAGGATGTGAAAGTAGAGTCACCAACCAATCAGTCCATCCCTGTGGTGAATGAGTTTCCCAATGTTTTCCCCGATGAGCTTTTGGGTCTCCTGCCAGAACGAGAAATTGAGTTTTCTATTGATCTACTACCAGATACTCAACCAATATCTATTCCTACCTATAGAATGGCCCCCACAGAGTTGAAAAAGTTAAAGGAACAACTAAAGGACTTACCTGAAAAAGGCTTTATCAGACCTAGTACGTTACCGTGGGGAGCACCTGTTTTGTTTGTGAAGAAGAAAGATGGTTCCTTACGAAAGTTTATTGATTATAGGCAGCTGAATAAGGTGACAATCAAGAATAAGTACCGGCTCCCGAGAATTGATGATTTATTCGATCAGTTGCAAGGTGCCAAGTGTTTTTCAAAGATAGACTTGAGGTCCGGGTACCATCAGTTAAGGGTTAAGGATGAAGATATTCCAAAGACAACATTCAGGACTAGATATGGGCACTTTGAGTTTCAGGTTATGTCGTTCGGTCTGACCAATACCCCAGCAGTATTCATGGATTAGATGAACCATGTGTTCAGGACTTTTTTTAGATCTGTTCGTAATTGTATTTATCGATGATATATTGGTGTATTCTCATTCAGAGGATGAGCATGCTGATCATCTGCATTCTGTGCTCAGAGTTCTACACGAAGGAAAGTTGTATGCAAAATTTTCTAAATGTGAATTGTGGTTGAACTCTGTAACTTTCCTTGGGCATATCATTTCGGGTGAAGGCATCCGGGTGGATACACAAAAGATTGAGGCAGTAAAGACTTGTCCTACACCAACAACACCGACGAAGGTTCATAGCTTTCTCGGTTTGGCAGTTTATTACAGGAGATTTGTGGAAGGATTTTCTTCCTTTTCAGCACCTTTGACAAAGTTGACTCATAAGGGAGCAAAGTTTCAATAGGCTGATGATTGAGAACGGAGTTTCCAGTCATTAAAGGACAGATTAACGTCAGCACCGGTTCTAACGCTTTTATAAGGGACCGATGGTTACATTATCTATTGTGACACTTCAGGCGTTGGGTTGGGTTGTATGCAGCGTGGTAAGGTTGCGGATTATGCTTATAAGAAAACTAAGAAAGCATGGGAAGAACTACCCAACCCACGATTTAGATTTAGCTACGGTGATTCATGCACTAAAGATGTGGAGGAACTACTTGTATGTCATTCATGTTGATATCTATACGGACCATAAGAGACTCCAGTACATCTTCATGTTGATATCTATACGGACCATAGGAGACTCCAGTACATCGTCAAGCAAAAGGAATTGAATCTTCGTCAAAGGAGATGGTTGGAGCTACTTAAAGACTATGACATTGATATTTTATACCATTCGGGGAAGGCAAATGTAGTAGCCGACGCCCTTAGCCGTAGATCTATGGGTAGCCTATCGTATTTATGGACAGAAAAGAGGGGGATAGCCTATGAGGTTCATCAGCTAGCTAGTCTTGAAGTTTGGTTACTGGACTCAGGTGACATTGGAATTACTCTTCAGGTTACGACAACATCCTCTTTAGTAACTGAAGTAAAGGAATGCCAGCACGAGGATCCTATGGTAGTTCATTATAGGGATACCACCCTTCAGAAGGAGAAGACGCCATTTGAAATTATAGGAGATGGGGTCCTCAGATATCGAGGAAGATTATGTGTACCTAATGTTGCAGGGCTGCGTCGGCAGGTTATGGGAGAAACTCCCTATTCTCGTTATTCTATCCATCTAGGAGCGACAAATATTTATCATGACATTAGGGAAGTATATTGGTGGGATAGAATGAAAAAGGATATAGCAAAATTTGTTGCTCAGTGTCCTAACTGTCAACAGGTTAAGATTGAGCATCAAAGACCCGGTGGATTGTTGCAGGCTATGGAGATTCTGACTTGGAAATGGGAAATAATCAATATGGACTTCATCATAGGCTTACCTCGTACCCAGCGTAAGTTTGATTCGATATGGGTGATTGTTGATAGGCTTACAAAGGCAGCCCATTTTCTTCCTGTCAAGACTACATATTCCCCAAAGGATTATGCGAGGTTTTATATTAAGGAGATAGTACGACTGCATTGTGTCCCTGTATCTATCATCCCGGATAGAGGAGCTCAATTTATAGCTAACTTCTGGAGGTCCTTCCAAAAGGGATTGGGGACTCAAGTAAGTCTTAGTACAACATTTTATCCCCAAACAGACTGACAGGCTGAGCGTACTATTCAAACATTGGAGGATATGTTACGAGATTGTGTAATAGACTACAAAGGTAGCTGGGATGATCATCTGCCGCTTAATGAGTTCGCGTATAATAATAGCTACCATTCCAGCATTCAAATGAATCCATACGAAGCTCTTTACGAATGTAAGTATAGATCGCCTATAAGGTGATTCGACGTTGGAGAATCTAGATTACATGGACCAGACCTGGTTTAGCAACCATAGAAAAAGTAAAGTTGATTCGGGATCGACTATTGACAGCTTAGAGTCGTTAGAAGTCATATTCTAACGTTCGGCATCGAGATTTAGAGTTCAGGGTTGATGACTGGGTATTCTTAAAGGTGTAACCTATGAAGGGTATGATGAGGTTGGAAAGAAAGGCAAACTTAGCCCACGGTATATTGGGCCTTATAGGATCATTCGAAGAGTGGGACGAGTAGCTTATGAGTTAAAATTGCCCTCAAAATTGGAGTATGTCCATCCGATTTTTCACGTATCTATGTTACGGAAGTACATTGGCAATACTACCCGAGTGGTGCCCATGGATGATGTACAGATTACAGAGGACTTGTCATATGAGAAAATTCCGGTTGCCATCTTAGACCGACAAATCCGCAAGCTGAGGAATAAGGAGGTAGCTTCCGTGAAAGCACTTTGGAGAAACAACAATGTGGAAGAAATGACTTGGGAGGCCGAGGAAAACATGAAGTATAGATATCCCTACTTATTTTCTCCTCTAGATAAGGGTCCGACTAAGATGTATCATAAGGTACATGTATAAATTTTTGTGTTGGTTATTGTCGTTGGTCATGTGAAGCCATTGTCGTTATTGATAATTATGGTCCAGTGTGGCGTTGGAATATTAAACTTCTATGAGGAGAATTGGTAGTGGTTTTGTTACAAAGGTGACCCTGCCAAAGTTATACTGATCACAGGGAGTTGACTATTCGAGGAAAAATATTTCTAAGGGGGGAAGAATGTTACATTTCGCGTTTTTGTACGTTAAAATTTCGTTTTCAGTTAACCAACGTAGACTTGGGGATGAGATCATCTTGACGCTAACGTACTTACGTTATTTATAACAAGAGATAAAGTAGTGTTATGGATGATAAAGGGGTACACGGATTAAAGGAAACGAGTTTCGTTGAAAGTGGTCAATTTGGAATAAAATACGGGTCGAGCGATAATACCCGATATTTATGAACTATTACCATGCAAGTTACCATATGACCACGGTAGTATAATGTATAAAGTATATTAAAAATAAGTTAAATTTTAAGTAATTTGGGGTAATTTTTAAAATATGCGGGTAATTGGTTAATAACCAGATAATAGGACATTACCCGATTAACTACTAAGTGGATAAAAACTTAATAGTTATCCCCCAAACAATGTGGCAAGAAGCCACCAAGATAAAAAGTGACTAAGTAGTCACTTACTGACACCTAGGAATAAACAAGAATTGGACAACTAAGTTATCTGCTAAAGTAACATCTAAACCAAAAACGATGCCAAAGAAAATGTGATTCTTTCCAAATTGCAAAGAAACAGAAACATTTCCTCTCAAATTGTCAAGGAACCAAAAACATTTTATTCATTTCAAAACCAAGCCAAGTTTTAGTTTAAATCCATTCCTTAGTTCTAAAACGTTAGAAGCAGAACAAATTCGTCCAAGATTTCTAGGGATCTAAGTGTAATTTCGTTCATATTTTGCATAAGAAGATTCGTTCAAATAATTCAAGAAATAGGTATGTTAAGGCCCTCCCTTCTTTCTTTTGTCATGGTCCAAGTTATACTAAAGAAATGAGAAAACACACAGTTTTCACAAATTACTCTATTCATAGAATTATTAGGGGTGTCTATATTCTTGATCCTTTATGAAAATTATTATTATTTTCTGTTCATGGGTCTCAGAATAATATGCAGTTGGAAAAGTGAGTAGGTCTGTTGTGTTATTTGTGATGTGTGTGCAAAGTTTCAGGTCATTCGGATGATGTTTGATATGTTTTGGCATCGTTTGCAGAATTCGGAAGTTTGGAAATACTTAGGCTTAAATCTGAGGGTGATTTGGTGTTTCTAGTTGTTTTGAGTGTTCGATTAGTTGGTATAAGTTTGAATGATAATATGTGACTTGTTGGCATGTTTGGTTGAGGTCCCAAGGGCCTCGGGTTGAATTTGAGTGGTTGACGGAAAAATTATCATAGAGTTGATGTTGCTAATTTCTGCTCCTTCTGTCATTTCTGCACCTGCGAGTTGGGGACCGCAGGTGCAAGGTCGCAGATGCAATATGGAGACCACATATGCGGAATTTGGCCATCAGGAGAAGAACCGCAGGTGCGGTGTGTTGGGCGCATCTGCGGGACCGCATGTGCGGTGCCTGGGCGCAGATGCGGCCTAGGGAATTTAAGTGAAAATCACATATGCGGTTGATTTGACCGCAAATGCGGATTTTTTGCTGCACGTGTGAGATCCCTGGGGCTGAATGTATATAAAGGACCCTTCGCGAATTTTGGTCATTCTTCACAATTCCAACTCGATTTTTGGATCTTTTGGAGGGTTTTGACGAGGGATTCAAGGGGAAACTCGTTGAGGTAATGTTTTTAAACCTAAAACTCGATTCCATGGTGATTTTTCAGTTGATTAAGTAAGAAATTTGTTGGATTTAAGGGTCAAAATTGGGGAATAAGGGCTTGGAACTTGAGAGTTAAAATTGAGTGATTGAGGGGTCAAATCAAGTTAGATTTTGGTAAATTTGGTGTGTATGGACTCGTGAGAGGATAAAGATTCTAGTTTTATGATTTTTTTGGATTCCGAGATATTAGTCCAGGGTCGGGTTTGGCCAATTTCAGGATTTTTGTGCTAATTTTACAATTTTCGTATGGGCTTTGTTTCTTTAGCATATATTAATGATGTGATACTGATTTTGGTTAGATTCGGAGCATTTGGAGGCCGAGTCGAGCGGCAAGGGCATCGCATGTTGGAGTTTTGCTGGTTTGAGGTAAGTAATGACTGTAAATCTTTTTCTGAGTGTATGAAACCCCGGATTGCACATCGTTTCACTACTTTGAGGTGATGCACACACTAGATGATGAGCGTGGGGGCATGCACCCTTGCAGATTATGACTTGGTCCGTCCCGTGCGACTATTAAGTCACACATTTGACTGAAAACTATTTGTACTATTGTGCTTTGGAAAGTATCACTATGTTTAGGGCTGTATGCCATATTTGGGCCTCGTGCCAAGCTGTTTGGACCCTTAGGAGCTTTGTACTACTATTCCTCACTGTTTTGATTTAATATATGCACTCAGTCATACTGTGTTTTACTGATTTCAACTCTACCTTATTTACTCCATTTTGATACTATAAGTGATATTTTGGGCTGAGCACCCTATATTACTGTTAGCCCGAGCGACTTGAGAGGTTTCTAACTGAGTGAGGCCGAGGGCCGGTGTTGTGAGGATATCATAGGATCGGGTTGCGTGCCACAACATGTTGTACTGATTTGTGATATATGAGAGGCCTGATTGATTTATGCCACGAGGTGGCTTGTTATAGCGCTTGGGCTGTAGGAGCTCCCCCGGAGTCTGAACACCCCCAATGACCGCGGGTACCTTAGTGAGTGATGTGATGTTGCTCGAGGGGCTGTTCTTGATTCATGTTATGCCCAAGGGGCTGATTACGAGTGATTGTGAGGTTGCTCGAGGGGCTGGTGCTGATTGATATTATGCCCGAGGGGCGGTTTATGATACATGTCTTACCCGAGAGGCTATTTATTATTTTTATCATTTTTACTCTAAACTTCATTGTATCTATGTTAAAACTGTTAGAAAGACATTTTTCAAAGGAATTTTACAGAAATTGGATTTTAACGAGGTGATTTGATTTATATACTGTTTTGGAAACATAATGTACTCATTGTGGTGTTGTGAAGTGGATTATGTATTTTCTTACGGCTCAATCTTTATTTACTTTTATTACTTACTGAGTTGGCGTACTCACATTACTCCCTGCACCTTGTGTGCAGATCCAAGAGTTGCGGGTCGTGATAGCGAGCGCTAATCTTTCATCCAGCAAGTCCTTTGGTGTCGGCAAGCTAGCGGCATAACGTTCACAACCTTGCTCTTCTCCTTTTATCTTCCTTAGACTATTTTAGTAGTTTCTAGACTATGATAGTCTTCATTATATTTAGACCTTATTAGATGCTCGTGACTTGTGACACCCCGATGTCGGGCTTTTGGTTTACCGTAAAAATGGTAACAACAATTAAATTTGTAAATGGGATTCTAAAAATATGTGATTTATTCTCGAGCTAGTTGTTAGAGCATATGATGCTAAGAACGTGAAGTTTAATGATGAAGTGCCAGCTAAAATAATGCAGTAATCAAACCGAAGGGGCCTGTTGCTCGGATGCAGGACCGGCCAGAGAGGACCTCAGGGTCGAGGTTCGAGTCGGGCTCGAGCTATCGGGGGCAGCCTAGAATGAGATAACAATTAAGGATAGGATTAAGCAAGGCTCTTTACGACCAATATTGAGCGATATAGTGAAGAACAAGTAAGAGGACGTTAGATATTAAAGCGGCCTTGGGCCAGTGAGGACGAACAAGCTAGAAAGAAAAGAGAGAGCGAGGTATTATTGCACTTGTGGAGAAATGGAGCAATATCAATTCCTTACGAGGTAGGGAAAGTCCCCTTTATATAGGATGGGGGACTCGGCTACAAGTATGTGGAGATTAATTACAAAGTATGGAGATGGGATGGCTTGATGCGATGCCTCAACAAAGGCTCTAGATAGGCCGGCCCTGTCAGACTTAGCCGTGTGCCTTGGGAGCTTCCCCCTCTATCTTGGCTTCGGTCTCTGTTTCCTCTAAGTCGGGCTTCGACGAGCCCCAAGGTCAGGAACTTGGTTGTGGCCTCCCGTCCTCGGGGTCCCAAGGCATGCTTCTGAAATGATTCTATAGCGAGAAATCAAGTCTTCTGATTTTGCCGCATACAGATAGTCTCCGCATTTCCCATAATGAAATGATGGGAAATGATTCTGACACTTGCCTCCTCGAGCATCTTTCGGTGATGCCATATCGATGATGCGACTCCTGGCGTGAGCTTTGTGGTTATAGAACATCCACGGGCTCGTGCTTTTCGACCTTATTCATTGCACTCCTGATTCTTGCTTCCCAAGGTGAAGGTACCGCCGTCAGTTCGATTTTCCATGGATGCATTGACTCTGCTCGTTGGTCGATCTTCCAAAGCCTAGATGATCGTGTCGCAACCCCCTATAAATGGGGGTGCCTTGGCTTTGCTTTTCCTATCCTAGTGCCTCTGTTGGCTTACTTACCTATTTCTTCTTATCATCTTCTTTCACCCTTGAATATCATGCTACGGGCTCATGACCTTAAGGCCATTTGGAGAAGTTTCCTTAGACTATGTCATGGCCTTCTTCTGGGGCTTCTGTTCGTCGAGCATAACTATGTTGTCCCGCTACTACTATGGTCGTTAACATGTTTACTGTGGCTGCTGTTGTTGGCCCGAGGTGGTGATGGATGAGGAGTCGATTTCCCCCTCATGTAGACAGTTGTTCGGATTGTGCACCACTACTCACTCTCCTACCTGGGCCTGGTGTGGGACTTCATCCCTAGGGTTTTTTCTCTCCCAAGGGATAAAGTGGCATTACTGGCCGTTGAGGCTGGGGTCCACCGAATCTTTAACCTTTGGCTTCGGCGGGCCATGTCTCTTTTCTCTGCCTACGCTGCATCCCCTCCTTCTCTTCTTCTTCATCTCCTCCTGCGGAAATCCCTCGAAGGATTGAGCTGGGAACCTATGGGAGGTGGAGGTCGAAGGAATCACCCTCAAGGAAACGTGCACGAGGGTGCGGCCCTCAAGGATGCTGATATCGGAGATGGATCCTTGAGGGCGGACCCAGCGCTTGGGTTTCATCACATGTACATCCTTTCGTTCCTCCGCTTTAGGTGTAAACTCCTGTAGGCTTTTATAATTGTATGTAGCGTCCCCTCGAGGGCTGTCGTACATGCATATTTTATGAATATGAATATACTCCATTGACTTCAGCTTTTGATCTTTGCTTTGTTTCTGTATAATCTTATGCCCTTCGAGTCCCCTTGAATGCCTTCTTTTATTCGTTGACTGCTGATATCTGACTTGGGCTCGGGCGTTCTTTCTGATCCTCTGTCGATCGACATGGCTCTCTTTTCAACCCATCGTCGTACTTCGGACCAATCCTAAATTGATCTGATAGGCCCAGGCTACTGAGGACCTCTGAGTTGTATGGAGATAATGCATCGAATTTTGGAGCCTTCAGGAATGTTATCATGAATGAAGGTCAGCTTCGGGTACCTAGGGGTCCCTTTTGATCTTGATATATATAGGCCCCCCCTTTATAAAGTGTATAGGATAGACTTCTGTTGAGGAGTTGCCTGCTGCCTCGGACCTTCGTGGAGCACTCACGATCGAAGCTTCCTCCATTTATAAAAGAGGGAATTACGATACCAGGTACTTGCCTTGCATCGAGTGCTAGTTTTAAAAAACTTCCCGAAGTCCGACTTCTTTGGGTCGGGGATCCTCGAGGTAGGATGCTGTCTCAAGCTTGGAGATAATATGGATGGCCCCTCGGGTCTTGACTTATCGTTGAAGGATGCTATCTGGATCGGGTATCGATCCATCGATCTTTATCGAGGCTATCGGCTTCCCGGGGCTCGCAACGGGTAAGCGAGTCGTCGCTACTTCTCGCATATATGTGGGGCGGCTTCGGCTTCTTCGCATGACCTCACTATTTTTAGATAGTCGCTTTTTGTCTTTGGCACAAGGTACTTCATCTCTTAAGGTGCAAAAAGTGTTGGTGCACACTCTTGCTTTGACCTGTTAGTTTTACCATAGTCATGGAAACCACTTCGGGATCGGTCCGGTAGGGAATGAGAGGTGTTGCTCCCGACGCTTAGGAACCGAGGGAGTTCGCTCGAAAGAAGGCATCCTTGATAAGAGAGGAACACCTAAAGATGGTGAAGAGATATTGCGGGTGGATCGAGGGGGTAACACTGCAGGTGCTTTCCCCATATGAGGGTATTACAGACTTTACTGAAGGATTCTTGAGCGTATACCTATACCCTTTTGCATTTGGCCCCCCTGATTGGGTTGTGCTTGATTTTTGCTTGAAGTATCAGGTTACTTTGGCGCAGATTCATCCATCGTTTTGGCGAATGGTGTTGATGATGAGGTTCTTCACGGAGAAGGCTGGGCTCGAATTCACGCTTAATCACCTCGTTATGCTATACCATCCCTTTCATCATCGAGGCTTCCTAACTCTGAGGTGCCATTCATCCACACCCTTTGTTGTTGATGACGAAGAAGATGGGGACCGAGAGTGGGCCAGTTGGTTTATCCAGGTCCGGACGACTGACATTATCCCAGCGGGGCATTGTCTATTTCCCGAAAGATGGAATCATGCACGTGAGTGGGGCGTCTGGCGCTTTTTCAGATTTTGCCTATAGCAAAAATTAGTTGAGTAATAATGTTGTCTCCCTTGTTGCAGCAACTTCGTGGATGCCGGGCGAAGTCCTCGACCTACCCGGCTGGGTCCGAAAGCCGGTGACCCATTCGACCTGCGACGAGCGCAGGTGGCGAGCTGTATTTTGTACCAAATGGGGAGTGAAATACCAAGGTATGTGGGTATGTTTCCTTTTCCGTGGCCTTTATATATTTGCAGTAATATTTCCCCTTTCATTTGTACTAGATTCACCGTTTGCAAGTATAGGGCGGTTCTTTGGGATGAGGCAGTGCTCTTCTGAAGAGGGGAAGGAGTCATTGGCCTCCGAGCTGAGGGACGATGGCGATAAGGGGGATCGACACCCGCGGTGTGATGGAGCTTTTAGTAGCGTTGGGCAGGACCAAATCTTTGAGGAGAGGGCATCGTCAGAGCCTGATGTTCCCGGAGTATCAGATTCCCGGGCGGCAGTTCCTCCGAGTGAATATGCTCTGCCCGATGTTGGTTATCCTGGGGCCGAAGAGGAAGGATCAACAAGAGTGTGTTCTGACTTAGAGGAAGTCCGTCGGCTTCTCTTCGAGGTGAGTTTAGGTGAGTTTTTTCCTGTATGTCACACCCTCCTCACTTTATTAAGTTTTCCTTGCGCAGGTTTGTGATAGGCTTATGTCTGAGCTGTTGTGTCAAGGGGCCAGGCTCCAAAAAATCCTGAACGAGGGTGAGTCCCTTAGGCTCCTTAACGAGGAGAAAGAGGCGGAGTTGGCGCTTTGGCGATATGAGGCGTATCGGAGCTCAAACTATGAGAGCTATTTGATGAAGCAGGTAACTTCCTGTAGTACGCGCTTCGCTTCTCTCTAACCTTAAGGCTAACCCCTTTTGTTATATCAGCTGCAGAAAAAAAGGCGTAGGCGTTGGAGTACCTCAAAGGCGACGTCAACTGCATTAGAGTTGCTTGTGGGGAGCTAAGGGCTCAGGTGCAGGCTCGTGCTTTGGAGGAGATAAGTGCCTCGGTCAGGGTCCCTGCCTTCGAGGCCCAACTTCGCTTGACTCGTGATAACGCCAAAGTTCAAGCGAACATGATTGGGAAACTCAAATCTGATCTCTCAAAGGTCAGAGCTGAGATAATTGATGCCCAGGCTGAAGTGGAACTAAGCCAGACCAAGGCTAATCAGAAGATGGCGATTCGTATGAAGGATGCTGCTAATGCCAAAGCTAAGATGAAGCCAGCCCTCGACTGGGAGAAGAGGATCAAGGAATATGTTCGTTATAGATCCCGAAGAGAGGTACTCGAGGAGGTCGGTGCATGGGGCTTCGTTCTCTCGAAAGAATTGGCTCAAGCAAGGGCAGATGAGTGCGACGCTCGGTCACTTCTCGCTGACGTCGCGGAGGGCGAATTTCACAAGCTATAGCCCTTTAGTGCGGAGTGTAGATTTCGCCGTTTTGTCACTTTGTTTCTGATATATGTAGAGCATGCTTGTAGATGGAGAATGTGCCCTTTTCGCGCATATAATATATAGGAAGAAACTTGAAGCTTTATTTCTTCTGTACCTCTTTTCTGTTATTACTTTTCAACCGGGCAGGCTGGTTTTGGTATTTGGCGGGATCCTCATAGGTCCGAAACTGGTCAAACAGACCTAGGGGCTCTTAAGTGTGATCCTTGACATGAGCAGGTGCTGGGGCCTCTGTGCTTGGACCGGTTGTTTTAGGCTTAGTCTTCGAGTCGGGCTTCGACTCAAGCCTTCTTACACTTGAATCTTTTATGCCCACTCGGGCAAGCAGTAATTGTTTTTATTTCTTGCCCTGGGGCATTTGCCGTTTCGACTATTTTGGATCCAGTCTCCGAGTCGCATTACAACTCGAGCTTCAATTGACCCTTAAGCTCTTTCCTGCCCGCATGGGTGGATGATGATGGCCTTTTGTGCTCCGGGTCGAAGTGACCTTACAGGCGCATGGCCAGGAGATTCGCTCGGCTGGCGATAGTGGCATTTATGTCGTGCCCTAAGGCATATTGTAGTTTAACTATTCTGGGTCTAGTCTCCAAGTCGCATTGTGACTCGAGCTTTAATTGACCCTCAAGCTCTTTCCTGCCCGCATGGGCGGATGATGATGGCCTTTTGTGCTCCAGGTCGAAGTGACCTTACAGGCGCGTGGCCCAAAGATTCGCTCAGCTAGAGATAGTGGCATTTGTGTCGTGCCCTTAGGCATATTGCAGTTTAACTATTTCAGGTCCAGTCTCTAAGTCGTGTTGCGACTTGAGCTTTAATTGACCCTTAAGTACCTCTGGTTTTCAGATTGGCGATAGTGCCTCTTACGTTGTTTCAGTCATTGAGACCTTTCAATATGTGGCCCGAAGGCTTGTATAGTTAACTATTTTGGATTCGGTCTCCTAATCGGGTTACGATTCGAGCTCATTTTAATCCTTAAATTGTCAATTTTTTAGTTGGCGATAATGGCCCTTATGCTGTTTGGTCGTAGAAACCTTTTAATATGTGACCCGGAGGCTTGCTTAGCTGGCAACAATGGCTCTTACATTGTTTTTTCCCGTGGGAATTTTTGTAGGCTTTGTTTTCCGCTTGTTAAGGTCTTTTGGAATATTTTTGCGTGACCTGTCGTCGGTTCTAGAAGAACCTCGATTTTAAGTCGTTGTCGGTGATGTTTTGAGCACCTCGGAAGGTTTATAGCTCGTAGGTTGAGTAGATCGATGCTTTTGTTATTTGGAGCCGACATGGTCGGAGCTCATATTTGCCTATTGAGGGAAGCCTATTTTAATCGGTTCTTTCTGAAGTATATTCGAAGTTGTGGCTTGCGATTTTAGTGACACTTGGGCATCCCCGAGTCACATTATTTTGGTTGTATCAGCCGTTTTGACTGTAGTCATATGTGTTTGGCCGTAGCCATTTTTGATCCCGAGTGATAGTTTAGGTGTCTACGCCGAGGATATGCCCTTTAGGGATTCTTACAAATGTGACGTATAACCTAAACTTCGGGATTTTCATGCCTGTTGAGGTCTTATAGTTTGTCATGCTTGTTGAGGTGTTACAGTTTGTCATGCCTGTTGAGGTCTTACAGTTTGTGTAATGTAGAATAGATCTGGTTACGTCGAGGCTGCCTGCTAAGGGTTTTATAGTTTCGGGTTTTCCAGCGTATGGCAATTAATGGTAGTCTTTGAGTCATCGAGTTTGTTTAAGCTTGAAGACCGCTTCTCATGAGCTCGCAGTTGCCTTGTGGGGTCTTCTTGAGCCCAGAGTTCCGACCCTGGGGTTGTGCAGTTGTTGAATTGTTGATGCTAACTCTCCGAGTATCTCGGGACGCATTCGGCGGAGAGGCCCTTGGCGCGAGTACGCTGAAATCCCCTTTTCCGAAGTACTAAATGCTGAAAAGATATTCTTTATTGCTTGGCATAAATATATGTTGTAAATACATGTTGTCTCATCGTTTTGATCTCAGCCCGTGTAGGTATGGCTATTTGGACCATCTGATTCATTACAAGGTTCCCTCTTGAAACTCAGTCTGCTAGTTTCGGTCCTTTCGAGGGAATGGTGCCCTTGATAGAAGATCATCGCCCGTCATCTGATTGCATAATAAGGCCTGTGATCTTGTCTGATCTTGCTGGCGGGACCCTCTTTGGGGGTATGCTGCTCTGCTAATAATCTTGTTGGCAGGACCCTCTTTGGGTTTGAAGTCCGATCGATGGAAGAGGGCACGGCGCACCCTGCTAAGGCCTTGGATCTCCGGGTGGAGTTAAAACTTCCGAATGCCCCGGCTGATTACCTGCATATAGGTTAGTAAAAAAATAATGAAGGAGTGAAGTAGTTCTTCCTCACCGCGGGATGTGTAGGTAACCTTTCGACGTTCGGGATGTTTCTGCCATTCCGAGGCGCGAGCCCTAATATAGCCTTTTACTGTGTTCAACAAGGCTTGGCCGAAGATGCGGTACTGCTTACCCTTTGATCCCTTTGAGGGTGGAGGCGTTGATGCCGGCGATGCGTTACATGGTGAGGGATTTCCTCTCGTCGCATGCAGCTCCTTGTCGAATACTTTAGTCCTACCCTTGTCATAGGGTTTCATCCCTTTGGCGGAGTGGTGTCGAAGTTGCCTCCGGGTGGCGTGCCCATTGTCATCTGAATATGATGTTCGTGCCTTGCAAGCTTGGCGTTCCAGTCCGAGCTGAGACGGGTTATATAGAGGGAGCAGTCTTCCTGATTGTTGTGGTGATCGGCGTCTGGAATCCGTCAAAGATTCGAGATGTGGGAGTGACTTGGTTTCGTTAGTCTGAATCGCCCCATTGGCTTTGGTCTGACATTATCGGTATTATTGATTGAACAACCTATATTCATGAACATATATTTTATTTGGAATAGGTCAAATGAGGGAGAGGGTTACCAACGCGTCAATACGAGGTCAAGGCGAAGTCTCGGTGTCCCTTTCCTTGGAAGCAAGGGTGTCCTTTGGAATATTTCCCAAACCCATGTTTCCCCGGTGACGAGCACTTTCACTCTACATTTTATGGATCTTTGAAGGGTGTCACCGCCCCTTCACTGTCATGGTAATACGTCGTGGCTTGTCAGCTTCATTTTTCCCGGTCTCCTTCCTCCCTTAGATCTGGATTCGATCCTAACCGCTCGATGGTACTCGGTGGTGATTTTTTTTGAATATCACGATTGTCGTTCTTTTGTGCCGGTGTCCATTTTTGACTCCGTAGCCGCGCGCGCCCTGCGGTTCCTACGCCGGGCTATGGTTCTTTTGAAGGGGTCTTGGTCGTATAGGTATGAGTCTCTTGGCGTTCTTGTTTTCGCTTAAGGTGATCACGATGTTTGGTAAAGCAATGCTGAAATCGTACTCAGCTGAGCGGTGTTCCCCTGTCGGCTGTGCCTTGTCGAATCTGGTTCCTCTAGAGATTTCTCGGGGATGTTGCCCTCGAGTAATTTCACTATTGTTGCGAGGTAGGTTGCATCTCGTGTCATTTCTCCCATTCGCGGCATATGGATGGTACATCTATCTATTTGGCATTAGTTTCTTTATCAGTAGTCTACTTGGATATACCGAACCTGAGGAGGTTCCCGGACGGTTGTGCACGACCCTGCTCCGTGGTTGGTGTTGGGTGAGGGTATCCGACCAGATCTTGGTTGGGTATCTGATCAAGCTCTATTTGAAATGTCCTGGAGTCATTAGGCACGTTTCGTTTAACCTTCGGGCGGAGGACCGGGTTGTCCAATCGTCCGAAACGGGGAGCGGTCTCATTCATCCTATCAGGGAACGGGACATGACTTCCTGTGGTGCTTTACTCTCTCTTTGTCTGGCCCCAAGTGTGTTGAGCTCTTTCGCCACTGCTTCAATGACATCGATGTGTGCTCTCGCGGAGGGGTCTGCTGATATGGTAACTGAGTTTGCGAGGCCAGGTGCCAGGCTGCGGCGCTGCGTCAAGGTTTCTTTCAAGAGTGTTTACCCAAACTTCCTCAATGAGGCAGACTCGCACTCATCATTTTGGAGGTCGCTGCCTTTGAATGAGAACGTGTAAGTAGTGGTGCGCTCGTAGGGATCCCAATCATCTTCACTACGGTGGGGTCGGTTACCGATCCATTGTTGCTTGATCTCTCGTGTACTCGTTTGGCGTAGGGAGATGTTTCCGGCGCTACTGCGCTGGGAGTCTCCGAGTGACTTTGCAGCTGAGCGATAGCCAACTGATGTGCCTGCAACATTTCAAAAATAACATGAATACTAACTTCTTGTTCTTCCCTGGCCGAGGTTTTTTGAGCTTCATGTTGCTCGATATGTTGTATGCTACCATCGGTGCGCGAGGCTTCTTCGACCTGTTGCGTGCCTTACAAGCCCGCATCCGCTTGAATCAACCCAGATGCGTTATCGAGGTACTGCAGCGTCACACCAGCCACTGGAACAACCACACCGTTTCCGTCGTGATTTTTGGGGCAGTCGTTCTCGACTTTGCTTACCGAGCCAGACATTTTAACCTGAAATCAAAGGATCTTGGACAAGAAAAAGTGTGAAAGATAATGTGTATTTGTGCGATGAAACCAGCAAGAAAATAATCACTATTATTTTTAGCCCCACAGTGGGCTCCAAACTGTTTACCGTGAAAATGGTAACAACAATTAAATTTGTAAATAAGATTTTAAAAATATGTGATCTATTCTCGAGCTAGTCGTTAGAGCAGATGATGCTAAGAGCATGAAGTTTAACGATGAAGTTCGAGCTAAAACGAGGCAGTAATCAAACCGAAGGGGCCTGTTGCTCGAATGCAGGACCGGCCGGAGAGAACCTTAGGGTCGAGGTTCGAGTCGGGCTCGAGCTATCGGCGGCATCCAGGAATGGGATAACAATTAAGGATACGATTAAACAAGTCTCTTTACCACCAATGTTGAGCGATATAGTGAAGAACAAGAAAGAGGGCGATAGATATTAAACTGGCCTCTGGCCAGTGAGGACAAACAAACTAGAAAGAAAAGAGATAGAGAAAGGTATTATTTCACTTGTGGAGAAATGGAGCAACATCAGTCCCTTACAAGGTAGGGCGAGTCCCCTTTATATAGGAGGGGGGACTCGGCTACAAGTACGTGGAGATTAAATACAAAGTATGGAGATGGGATATCTTGACGTGATGCCTCAA
The DNA here is from genome assembly GCF_000715075.1 of Nicotiana tabacum. Lineage (NCBI taxonomy): Eukaryota > Viridiplantae > Streptophyta > Magnoliopsida > Solanales > Solanaceae > Nicotiana > Nicotiana tabacum. The sequence continues at coordinate 69,046,504 of NC_134090.1, read as the reverse complement.
CATAGGCTCTAGATAGGATGGCCCTGTCAGACTTAGTCGTGTTCCTTGGGAGCTTCCCCCTCTATCCTGGCTTCGGTGTCCGTTTCATCTAAGTCCGGCTTCGACGAGCCCTGAGGTAGGGAACTCGGTCGTGGCCTCCCGTCCTCGGGGTCCCGAGGCATGCTTCTGAAATGACTCGACAGCGAGAGATCAAGTCTTCTGATTTTCCCGCGTACACTTATGTTTTGTTTCTGCACTTGTTATTTAGAATCATGTTATGGGATTTTATTTGATTAATAGCTTAAAACGTTCTGTATTATGAAATATTGGCTTGATTTGGGATTGTGTCGGCTGGCCTAGTTTCACGATAGGCGCCATCACGACCGGGTCAATTTTGGGGTCGTGACAAGTTGGTATCATAGCCTAGGTTACATAGGTCTCACGAGTCATGAGCGGGTTTAGTAGAGTCTTGCAGATCGGTACGGAGACGTCTGCACTTATATTGAGAGGTTGTAGAACCTTTGGAAAAACTTCACATTCTTGAATTCCTGTCGTGCAAATTTGTTGATTCTGGTAACTAAACTTTTATTATTCTATTCTCTCATAGATAGTGAGGATATGTGTTACTGGACAGGATGGACGACCACCAGTACCACCAGTTGTGGCTACTAGAGGTCAAGGCCATAATCGAGGCCGTGGTAGGGGCAGGGGTGTAGCCCGTACAGTAGCTACGACAGCACCTGCATATCTACAAGCCGCCCTAGTTCATGATCAGGTTCCAGTTGTGGACACTCCAACAGGCTCAACTCAAGTACCGATTGTGCCTATTAATATTCCAGGCTTTTAGGATGCCCTAGCCTAGATTCTATCAGTGTGCACTGGCCTAGCTCTGTCGGTTTCAGTTACTAAGGTCGCAACTACTTCTCAGGACGGGGGAGGCACTTAGACTCCCCCATCTCGCATACCTGAGCAAGTCGTGAGGGACTTCAAACACCGGAGGTACCTCTAGCCCAGTCGGTTGCAGCTGCTCAAGACTATGTAGCTCCTGTTATGCTAGAGGATGAGCAATGTAGATTAGAGAGGTTTGGTAGACTTCCGCCTCTGTCATTTAGTGGTGTTAAGGGTGAGGATGCACAGGGTTTCTTGGATAAGTGTTAGAGGATGCTTCGGACCGCAGGTATTCTGGAGACTAGTGGGGTCTCATTCACTAATTTCCAGTTCTTTGGGGCTATACTTAGTTGGTGGGAGGCTTACGAGAGGCATAGGCTGGTTGGCGCAACGCCCCTTTCTTGGTAGAAGTTCTCTGTTCTCTTTCTAGAGAAGTTTGTACCTGAGTCTCGCCGAGAGGAGCTACACAGGTAGTTCTAGCAGTTTTGTCAGTGTGATAGGTCTATTGAACAGTATGAGATGCGGTTTTTCGAGTTGGCTTGTCATGCGGTCTGGTTGGTTCCCACAGACTATGAGAGGATCAGGAGGTTTATAGATGGCCTTAGTTTTTAGCTTCGGTTGCTTATAACTAGAAAAAAGGTATCTGGTGCTACTTTTGTTGAGGTTTTGGACATAACTCGACAGATTGAGATGGTTCGTGGTCAAGATAGGGTTGAGAGGGAGGCCAAGAGGCCTCGTGGTCAGGGTAGATTTAGTGGTACTCCTCATGGGGGTCAGATTCAGCACGGTAGAGGCCGTCCATTCAGACATGCTCAATCAGCTCACCTAGTTTATCATGGGGCATCATCGGGCCATGGTTCTCACATTTCTCATCGGGGCCATTCATCACTTAGTGCCCTTCCAGCCCAGATTTCATCCTGTGCTCCATCAGTTCAGGGCTCTTCCATGGCAGGTTCTTTTACTAGTCATCTTGATGCTAGAGGTTCCCTTCAGACCCCGTCTCCAGCACCAGGTGGTTGTTATGAGTGTGGAGAGTTGGGGCATACGTGGAGGTAGTGTACTCATCGTCATAGGGGTCTGCCTCAGCAGAGAAGTCAGCCATCGACTTTAGCACCAGTAACATCATCACCCACCTAGTTCTCTAGAGGCGGAGGAAAGTCAGCTAAGGGTCACCCCAGAGGGGTAGGTCGATCAGGTGGTGGTCAGGACCATTTATATGTACTCCCAGCCAGACCAAATGTTATTGCTTCAGATCCTATGATTATAGGTATTGTCTCAGTTTGCCACTGAGATTCCTCTGTGTTATTTGATCTTGGTTCCACTTTTTCGTATGTAACATCATGTTTTGCTTGTTATTTAGATTTGCCTTGTGAGTCTCTTGTTTCATATGTTCGTGTATCTACTCTAGTGGGTGATACTATTCTTGTGGACCGCGTATATCGCTCGTGTGTGGTGACTATTGGGGATTTGGAGACTCGAGTGGACCTTCTGTTGCTTTGTATGGTGGATTTTGACATTATATTAGGCATGGATTGGTTATCTCCGTGTCGTGATATTTTGGACTGTCATGCTAAGATAGTGACATTGGCTATGCCGGCTGTGCCACAGATTGAGTGGAAAGGTTTGACTGATTTTGTTCCTAGTAGGGTGATTTCATTTTTGAAGGCCCAACAGATGGTTGGGAAGGGTTGTCTTTCTTACTTAGCCTTTGTGAGGGAGGTCAGTGCAGAGACTCCTAGTATCAATTTGTTCCAGTAGTGAGGGACTTTCTGGATGTGTTTCATGCAGACCTACCGGGCATCCACCGGACAAGGATATTAACTTTTTTATTGATTTGGTGCTGGGCACTCAACCCATTTCTATTCCACCGTATCGTATGGCACTGGCGAAGTTGAAGGAGCAGCTTCAAGAACTCCTCGATAAGGGGTTATTCGGCCTAGTATGTCTCCTTGGGGTGCGCTATTCTATTTGTGAAGAAGAAGGATAGCACGATGAGGATGTGTATTGCTTACAAGTAGTTGAACAAAGCGACAATCAAGAACAAGTATCCTTTTCGTCGTATTGATGATTTATTTGACCAGCTTCAGGGAGAGAGAGTATTCTCCAATATTGATCTTAGGTTAGGGTATCACCAGTTGAAGATCAGGGACTCGAAAATTCTTAAGACAACTTTCAAGACCTAATATGGTCATTATGAGTTCCTTGTGATGTCTTTTGGGCTGACCATTGCCCCAACAACGTTTATGCATTTGATGAACAATGTGTTTCGGCCTTATCTCGACTCGTTTGTTATTGTGTTCATTGATGATATTCTAGTGTACTTGCGTAGTTAGGAGGAGAACGCTGAGCAATTGAGACTTGTATTGCAACGGTTAAGAGAGAAGAAGCTTTATGCAAAGTTCTCCAAGTGAGAGTTTTGGCTCAGTTCAGTAGATTTCTGGGGCACGTGGTTTCCAGTGAGGGTATTCAGGTTGATCCGAAGAAGATAAAGGAGATTCAGAGTTGGCCCAGACCGCCCTCAGCCACAAAGATTTGCAGCTTTCTTGGTTTGTCGGGTTATTACTGTTGGTTCATTCAGGGATTTTCATCTATTGCATCGCCTTGACCAAATTGACTCAAAAGGGTGCTCCATTCAGGGGGTCGGATGAGTGTGAGAGGAGCTTTGAGAAGCTTTAGACTACCTTGACCATAGCTCCAGTATTAGTTTTGCCATCATCTTCAGGTTCATATACAGTATATTGTGATGCTTCTAGAGTTGGTATTGAGTTGTGTGTTGATAGAGGAGGGTAGAGTGATTGCTTATGCTTCTCGTCAGTTGAAGCCCATGAGAAGAACTACCATGTACATGATTTTGAGTTGCTGCCATTGTTCACGCATTGAAGGTTTGGAGGCATTATCTCTATGGTGTGTCTTGTGAGGTGTTTACTGATCCTCATAGCCTCCAGCACTTGTTCAAGCAAAAGGATCTCAATTTGAGGCAACGGAGATGGTTGGAGCTGCTAAAGGATTATGATATCACTATCTTGTACCATCCAGGGAAGGCCAATGTAGTAGCTGATGCCTTGAGTAGGAAGGTGGTGAGTATGGGCAGTTTGGCATATATTCCTGTTGGGGAGAGACGTCTTGCAGTTGATGTTCAGGCCTTAGCCAATCGGTTTGTGAGTTTGGATATTTCAGAGCCCAGTCGAATCACAGCTTGTATGGTTCTCGGTCTTCCTTATTTGATCGCATCAGAGAGTGCCAGTATGATGATCCTCATTTGCTTGTCCTCAAGGATAGAGTTCAGCATGACGATGCCAGAGACGTGACTATTGGTGATGATGGGGTATTGAGGATGCAGGGCCAAATATGTGTGCCCAATGTATATGGGCATCGGGAGTTAATTCTAGAGGAGGCCCATAGCTCGAGTATTCCATCCATCCAGGTGCCGCGAAGATGTATAAGGATTTGAGACAGCACTAATGGTGGAGGAGAATGAAGAAAGATAGAATGGGATTTGTAGCTCGGTGTCTCAATGTCAGCAGGTGAAATACGAGCATCAAAGACCAGGTGGCTTACTTCAGCAGATGGATATTCCAGAGTGGAAGTGGGAGCGGATCACTGTGTATTTTGTAGTTGGGCTCCCACAAACTTTGAGGAATTTCGATTCCATTTGTGTGATTGTGGATCGGCTGACCTAGTCCGCGCACTTCATTCCTGTGTGTACTACCTATTCTTCAGAGCGGTTAGATGAGATTTATATCCGAGAGATTGTTCGCCTGCATGGTGTCCCAGTTTCCATCATTTCATATAGGGGTACTCAGTTTACATTGTAATTTTTTAGAGTCGTGCTGAGAGTTGTGTACTTTGGTTTAGTTGAGCACAACTTTTCACCCTCAGATGGACGGGCAGTTCGAGCGCACTATTCAGATATTAGACGACATGTTGCTCGCTTGGGTTATTGATTTTGGGGGTTCATAGGATTAGTTTCTACCGCTCACGGAGTTTGCATATAACAACAGTTATCAGTCGAGTATTCAGATGGCTCCATATGAAGCTTTATATGGAAGATGTTGTAGATCTCCAGTAGGTTGGTTTGAGTCGGGTGAGGCTAGACTTTTGGGTACGGACTTGGTGCAAGATGATTTGGACAAGGTGAAAGTGATTCAGGAGTGGCTTCGTACAACGCAGTCGAGACAAAAGAGTTATGCTGACAGGAAGGTTTGTGATGTGTCTTACATGGTTGGAGAGAATGTTCTACTGAACGTTTCACCCTTGAAGGGTGTTATGTGGTTTAGGAAGAGGGGCAAGTTGATTCCTCGGTTCATTGGACCTTTTGAGGTGCTTCGGAGGATTGGGGAGGTGGCTTATGAGTTGGCTTTACCACCTAGCTTGTCGAGTGTGCATCCGGTATTTCATATTTCTATGCTCCGGAGGTATATTGGTGATCCGTCCCATGTTTTGGATTTCATCACGGTTCAATTAGATGATAATTTGACTTATGATGTGGAGACAGTAACTATTTTGGAGGGGCAGGTCCGAAAGTTCAGATCAAAACAGTGAAAGTGCAGTAGAGAGGTCGGCCCGTGGAGGACGCCACCTGGGAGACCGACTGGGAGATGCGGAGCAGCTATCCTCACCTATTTGAGGTTTCAGGTATGTTTCTTGACTCGCTCAAGGACGAACATTGGTTTAAGACGGGGAGGATGTAACGACCAGGCCGGTCATTTCATGCGTTACAACCTCGTTTCCCCTATTTCTACTTCCTTGTGTGTTGTTCAGTTGTATTTCATCATATCATGTTGGTTGTGTTGTGTTCGTAGTGGTCTTAGAGTGGAAAGAGACATTTAATCTCTTATTTGGAAGCTTAAGTTGAAAAAAGTGAACTGGATGTTGACTTATGTGTAGAAGATCTCAGATGTGAATTCTGATGGTTTGGATACCTTCGTTAGGTGATTTTGGACTTAGGAATGTGTTCAAAATGCAATTTGGAGGTTCGTGGTAGATTTAGGCTTGAATTGGCGAAATTGGAAATTTGGCGTTTTCCGATTGGCAGTGGAAATCTTGATATCGGGGTCGGAATGGAATTTTGGAAATTGGAGTAGGTCTGTTATGTCATTTGTACATGTGTGCAAACTTTTAGGTCATTAGGATAAGGTTTGATAGGTTTCGGCATCGTTTGCAGAATTTGGAAGTTTTGAAATCCTTAGGCTTGAATCCGAGGGTGATTTGGTGTTTCGATGTTGTTTTAAGTGTCCTGAAGATTGGTATGAGTTTGAATGATGATATGTGACTTGTTGGCATATTTGGTTGAGGTCCCGAGGGACTCGGGTTGAATTTGGGTGGTTGACGGAAAGATTGGCATTAAGTTGATGTTGTTGTTTTTTGCTGCTTCTGTCATTTCCTTACCTGCGAGTTGGGGGCCGCAGGTGCGAGGTCGTAGATGCGATATGGAGACCGCAGATACTACATTTGGCCATCAAGAGAAGAACTGCACGTGCGGTGTGCTGGACGCATCTGCGGGACCACAAGTGCGGTGCCTAGGTGCAGATGCGGTCCTGGGGATTTATATGAAAACCGAGATGTGGTTGATTTGACCGCAGAAGCGGTCCGCAGATGCAGATATTTGGCCACATCTGTGAGATCCCTAGGGTAGAAAGTATATAAAGGACCCTTCGCGAATTTTGGTCATTCTTCACAATTTCAACTTGGTTTTGGAGATTTTGGAGGGTTTTTAAGAGAGATTCAAGGAGAAACTCGTTGAGGTAATATTTTTTAACCTAAAACTTGATTCTATGGTGATTTTTCAGTTGATTAAGTATGAAATTTGTTGGATTTAAGGGTGAAAATTGGGGAATTAGGGCTTGGAACTTGAGAGTTAAAATTGGGCGATTGAGGGGTCAAATGAAGTTAGATTTTGGTAAATTTGGTGTGTATGGACTCGTGAGGGATAAGGATTCTTTTTTTATGGTTTTTGTTGGATTCCGAGATGTGGTCCCGAGGGTCGGGTTTGGCCAATTTTGGGATTTTTTAATTAATTTTATAATTTTTGCATTGGCTTTGTTCCTTTAGCGTGTAGTAGTGATGTGATACCGATTTTGGTAAGATTCAGAGCATTTAGAGGCCGAGTCGAAAGGCAAGGGAATCACTAGTTAGATTTGTCTGGTTTGAGGTAAGTAATGACTGTAAATCTTGTCCTGAGGGTATGAACCCCCGGATTTCACATCGTTTCCCTACTTTGAGGTAACTCACATGCTAGATGATGAGCGTGGGGGCGTGCACCCTTAGGGATTATGACTTGGTCCGTCCCGTACCACTGTTAAGTCGCGTATTTCATTGAAAACTATTTGTACTATTGTGCTTTGGAAAGTATCACCATGTTTAGGGAAGTATGCCATATTTGGGCCTCGTGCCAAGCTGTTTGGACCCTTAGGGGCTTTTTACTACTATTCCTCATTGTTTTGATTTAATATCTGCACTCAGTCATGCTGTATTTTACTGATTTCATAACTCTGCCTTATTTACTCCGTTTTGATACTATAAGTGATATTTTGGGCTGAGCACCCTGTTTTACAGCTAGTCCGAGTGGCTTGAGAGGTTTTTAACTGAGTCTGGCCGAGGACCTGTGTTGTGAGGATATCATGGGATCGGGTTGCGTGCCACAGCATGTTGTACTGATTTGTGATATATGAGAGACTGTGGGCCTAATTGATTTATGTCACGAGGTGGCTTGTTATAGCGCTTGGGCTGTAGGAGCCCCTCCGGAGTCTAAACACCCTCAGTGAGCGCGGGTACCCTTAGTGAGTGATATGGTGTAGCCCGAGGGGCTATTTTTTATTCATGTTTTGCCCAAGTGGCTAATTACGAGTGATTGTGAGGTTGCCCGAGGGGTTGGAGCTGATTGATATTATGCCTGAGGAGCGGTTTATGATACATGTCTTGCCCAAGAGGCTATTTATGATTTTCATCATTTTTACTCTAAACTTCATTGTATCTCTGTTAAAACTCTTAGAAAGACATTTTTCAAAGGAATTTTACAGAAATTGGATTTTAACGAGGTGATTTGATTTATATACTGTTTTGAAAACATACTGTACTTACTATGGTGTTATGACGTGGATTATGTGTTTTTTTACGGCTCAATCTTTATTTACATTTATTACTTACTGAGTTGGTGTACTCACATTACTCTCTTCACCTTGTGTGTAGATCCAGGAGTTGCACGTCGTGATAGCGAGCGCTGATCTTTCATCCAGCGGGTCCTTTGGAGTCGGCAAGGTAGCGACATAGCGTTCGCATCCTTGTTCTTCTCCCTCTTATCTTCTTTAGACTAATTTAGTAGTTTCCAGTCTGTGATAGTCTTCATTGTATTTAGACCTTAATAGATGCTCGTGGCTTGTGACACCCCGATGTCGGGCTTATGTTTTCTTTCTGCACTTGTTATTTAGACTCAGGTTATAGGATTTTATTTGATTAATAGCTTAAAACGTTCTGTATTATGAAATATTGGCTTGATTTAGGATTGTGTTGGCTGGCCTAGTTTCACGATAGGATCCATCACGACCGGTTCGATTTTGGGGTCGTGACAAAAATTCAGAAAATTCAAGCTAGACACTAGTTTGAATATAAAAGAGGAGGTTACCTGTACATCCCGGCCGATTGTTTTTAGCTTTAGCGTTCTACTCGGTAGTTTGATACTTTGAGTAGCTTCATATTATATTTTATGACTTGCATGTATGGTTAGTTTCATTTTTCGAGTAGTTCGGGATTGATTTGGAAAAATAATTCTCGTTTTAGAAGTTTTAAGTTGGAAGAGTTGACCAAGTTTTGACTTGTGGTTAAACGGACTTGGAATCAGGTTTTAATAATTCCAATAAGTTTGTATGATGATTTTGGTCATGTCCACAATGTTTGGTTAAATTTCGATCAATTTTGGATAAGTTTGGTTTGTATGGTGATTGTTTGCGATTTCGACGTCGTTTTGAGCATAAATGTTACCATATTGAGCAAACGGTCTTTCATTTGTATTTCGACTAAACTAGCATATTTGTATCGTAAATTTGGAACCATAGCAACTGAAATCATCAAGTTTTGACATCATATGAGGAATTTATGGTCATTTTACTAAGAACTGGGATGCTACATTTTTTTCAGATCAATTACGAAATTGCCATTGAATTCGTATTAATAGATCTGCTCTATTTTCGAATATTGAAACTAACATATCTCCTTCATTATAAGGTCTAATGGAGTGATTGAAAAGCCTAACTTGGCTAGAATTTCATGAAACATCCATTGGAGGCATCAAAAGCGTGTTTTGGGATTGTTTGGAACAAGAAATGAGGCATAAGAAATGGGCATTTTTGGTTATTAATGTTGTTGGAGTTTTTCTCATCTTGAAAGTTCGGGATTGGGAGAATTCAAGGATGTTCTTCAAGTTTCTTCCATGGGGTAAGGTCTAAATCATAACCTAAGTATTTCCCTTTGATTCATTCCCTTGGTTTGATCTTTAATCCATGATTTTAATTGAAAACCCATATAATTCTTTAAATCAAGACCTAGGGTTATATCCTAAATTTTTAAATTTGAAAATGAGTTAGAGGCATTTATTTTCTGATTCATTTTGTACTCTTGGGTTGTGAATACCCAAGAGCGATCCAGCGGTTGAGCTATTGGGCTCCGATTGAGTCAGTTTTCATTCATGTAAGCTTGTATTGGTTCACGCTTCGCTTGGGTAAGCTTGGATTCGGAATCCAAGGCGGGTCTGGCATTGACCTTTGTTGACGTTTCGGGGAAGATGTAAAGGTCATAGCTTTATTTATTGTAATTGATTTCTCTTGCATTGTTTGATGTTATTAAGTCATTTTTGGTTAGATTCAAGCCGTTTGGAGGCGAATTTTAGGGGGAAAGCTATTTCGGAGGGTTGAGTTGGCCAAGTTGTGGTAAGTATCTTGCCTAACTTTGGGGGGGGGGGAACTACCCCTTAGGATTTGGGTTAATTGTGCTATTCTTGTTATGTGAAAGTTGTGTACGCAAGGTGACGAGTGGGTACACGGCCTATATGTGGTATTTGACCGGTTTAGATTATCTAGACTCTTTTCATGCCTTTAATTGAATTGTCATAACATGTGATATCTCTCATTGTTAATCTACTTTTAAATGCTCTATTTTACGTTGTTAGCACTTGTTCTATCTCTTACTTGTTATTTTGGTCTTGTATGCTTTTGTTGAAGTTATTGCCTTCCATATTATCTTGTTACCTCTTAATTGTTAAATCACTTTTAATTGAAGTTGTTATTTCGTGGAATATCATCTTGTTGAGTTATTGGTGTTGAAGTTGTAATAGTCGTTATCACATTGAGGCGAAGTTGTTAACTGTTGAGATACCTTTCCTTGTTGAGCATTCGTATTCACTTTGTTATTGTTGAAATTCTTGTAGACATTGTGGTTGAGCCATGGCCTATTTGTTATGGAACTAATGGTGTTGTAGACTTTGTGGCAAGTTCTGGAATATGGGCACTTAAGGTACAAGTTGTGATTGATTTGTGATATTAATACGAATGCGGTGGTACAAGGCTAAGGTTGATACACATGCGGTGAGACAAGGTGGGCTAAAATGCATGTTGCTATTTTGGGAAAAATGATTTTAAAAAATAAATGTAAGGCTCATGTGGTGATATAAGAAAAGATTTTAATTGAAATTGTGAAATGTGAATATGAGGCGGTACCTCGGTTGTAATTTTCATTGTACATTCCATGTTGGAACAACTTGTTAATTTTAATGGTCATTATTCTTCCTTCAATCATTCATCGGCATTTTGATTGTGTTGGTTATTCGTTGTTATCTTGGTGTTTGAACGTTTGTGGTTTCTTGTGTGAGTCATGCATTCTACGTAATATTTTGTGTTGCTTTAACATGCCAATCTGTGCCTCCGTTATAACTTGATAAATTGATTGTCAATGTGAATTCAATTGCGCGGAGTCACTATATGATATTATGTTGAGTTGTTGGTAACAAAATGATTTAAATAAAAGAATTATTAACATGTTTTATTCTATGTGCCTCTTAAGATAAAACTTGTTATCTCACTCGGTGCCTTGTCGTGCGAAGGTGATTATTATAATGGGCACGAGCATCCATATGTGTAAGATTTGAAACAATTATGGTCCATGACTTGTGGTTTATGAGATATGGTGCCTCGGGGTAATTATTGTTATATGTCCTCAGTTGAATTGATTTACATCTCATCAGTGTATTGATTATGTTGTTTCTTTATTACTCGGTTTCTATTTGCTGCCATTTATGTTTCTATTACTTCTATGGACGGTGAAATCGGAGAGCCGATTTCTCATTGACAAAATGCTTCAGAAGGTCACCTTGGAGGCCCGGGACCAAAAGCCGGTCATTTCCCTCAAGATCTGTCGATACCCAGCCAAGGATAACATCGGCCGAAACCCCGACGAAAGCGAAAAACTCCCAAAGAATGCATCCGGGATAGATTAAGTTTATTTGAGCAGCTCAACATCGGCCCACACATACGTCATAAAGCTAGTTGGCATGTCCCATCCCAACGTATCTTATACTAAGTTTGGGTTCCCCCCTCTTATAAAAGGGGAGTCGTTAACACCCTGTAAGGCAGAGCTCTAACTATTCTACGCAATATCAATAATATCTCTCTCTCTTTCTTCTTTCTAACTTGCTCATCCTTACTAGCTCGAGGCCACTTTAGCATTTACTACTCTCTCACCTGTTATTTATTTATTTCTTGGTATTGTCCATAATGAGCCTTGCTTGATCATATTCTATTGCCCCATTCCCGACTACCCCCAACAGCTCGAGATCGAGCCCAGATATCGACCTCGAGGTCCTCCATCGACCAGTCCGAAGTTAGGGCAATAAGCCCCTCGGTTTGATTACTGCCCCGTTTTAGTTTGTATTTTGTCGTTAAACTTCATATTCTTAGCACCATCTGCTCTAACAACTAGCATAAAAATAGATCAGTATTTTTAGAATCCCATTTACAAATTTAATTGTTGTTACCATTTTCACGGTAAATAGTTTGGCGCCCACCGTGGGGCTAAAAATAATAGTGATTATTTTCTTGCTGGTTTCATTACAAAAATGCAAGTTATCTTTCACACTTTTTTTATGTCCAAGATCTCTTGATTTCAGGTCAAAATGTCTGGATCGGTAAACAAAATTGAGAACAACAACCTCGAAAACCACGGGGAAAATAGCGTGGCTATTCCAGCTGCTGGAACGCAACCACAGAATCCCAATTATGCGTCTGAACCGATTCTAGCGGACGCGGATTCATAGGACACACAACAGGTCGACGAAACCCTACACACCGATGGAAGCATACAATATGGTAACCAACTAGAAGCCCAAAGAAGCCCGGCTCAGGAAGCGCAGGAAGTTAGTCTTCACGATATTTTTGAAATGTTGCAAGCAAAACAGTTGGCTATCGCTAAATTACAAAGCCATCCGAAGACTCCCAGCACAGTAGCGCCGGAAACTACTCCCCCAGCTGAACGGGTGCTGGAGTGGTCAAGCAATGATGGATCGGTAGCCTATCCTTCCATCGTGAGAATGCTGGAGGATCTCACCAAAAGGATCGAGTCAGGCTCGTGGAAGTTCGTGCAACGGCCGTTCCTCGAGGAAGCAGCCCCGGAACCCATTTCAAAGAAGTACAGAATTCCAGAGCTCCCTAAGTACAACGGGACCTCAGATCCCAATGAACACATCACCGCCTATACGTGCACGGGAAAAGGCAACGACCCACAAGATGATAAGTTCGAGCCTGTCTTATTAAAGAGGTTCGGGGAAACACTCTTGAAAGGAACCATGATGTGGTGTCATAACCTAGCGTCCGACCCCATAAACTCACTTACCATACCGACAGATTCCTCCATAGAGACACACGCCGATGCCATCGAAGCAGCGACGAGAGAGCCCGACAAATGCAGGGCCGAACAAAGGGAGAATGAAATGACACAAGAATTCGCACTTTATTCCCTGGTAGAACGAACGAGATTGCCACCGACCTCGGATGACTGGGCAATGCATGCCTTCATTCATAGCCTAAACAAACTAAGCCTGGCGATCTCAGGGCAATTCAAACAAAACTTGATCAGGTTCCCAGCCAAGACCTGGTCGGATGCCTGCACCCGACATCAGTCACAAATCATGATCGTGGATGGCCATTCAGGAGCCCCCTCGGGCTCAACTTACTCAAACAGGCTCCTGGTAAAGAAACCAATGCCAAACAGAGGGAGGTACCGCCCGTGCGCTGCAGACAGGAGGAACGCCTCGAGATGCAATCTACCTCGCAACGATCGTTGAATGGCCCGAGGACAATATCCTTGAGGAATTGATAATAAAGCTAGATTCGACGAGGACACATGGCCGGCAAGGCCGCCTCGCCCATCAGAGTACAATTTCCACATCGCTATACCAAACATCGTGTTGGCCGTAGATGAAACCAAGGACATCAAATGGCTCTGGCCAATTCGGCTGAATTCCTTTCAAAGGAATCATAGCCTGACGCGGGAACTACATAGCAAGTGCGGCCACGGGGCCGAAGACAGCCACCAGCTCCGAAGGAAAGATGCCAAGCTGCTCGACAAAAATAACCGCCGAAAACTAATGAGCGACTGAATTCAAGTTCAGTGCCCAGTATGAAAGGCAGCCAGGAGGAACCAAGCAAACGGGCCGCAGTGCATTACTACGATAATGGAGGAGCGACGACCCTTTCCAAGGACTTGTAAAAGGGAGAGCAAAATTTCTCGCCACCGGAGAAAGGAAGATATGGAGATATACCCCCAAGGACGCCCTTACATTCAGCAAAGAGGGTACTGAGACCTCGTCTCTACCTCACGGTGACGCACTGGTAACCTTCTTCCTCACTCGATCCATTTTAAATAAACCATGTGCACATGAGTGCAGGTGGCTCGATCAGCATTGACGGGCCAGGGATGATGAGGCGACTCGAACCGCCGGGTCAAAACACACCACCTCTCGAATCTTTGACAGATTCCAAACAGTGATTGCTACGATAAGGAGAAAGACCATTTTCTCAGTACGGCATGGCTGGCCCAGTCCGGAACACAGAGTTCTATATCATCAAAGGAGGCGCAAGGCATAAACGCCTTATCCAGATGACCACGGGTGCATCGCCCGAGGATACCGCCCCCACTTCACCAAAAGGATGAAATCCCACACAAGGGACAGAATTAAAACCGTCAGCAGGAAGCAATATACGACAAGGGGAAATCCCGCATCACATGACGCATATCCGGCACCAATATCTCCACTCTCGAAAGAGTCAAAGGGTAAGCGAACCACATCATCGGCCATGCTCGATTAAACACAACAGAGGGTTGTACTAGAATCCACACCCCGAAACAACAAGAATATACCAAACCTCGGAACATCGCCTACACATCCCGCGGTAAAGAAAAACTACCTTCCTCCTTCGTTATTTTTTACTAACCTATATGCAAGCACCGGGTCAGGGCGTTCGGAAGTTCTAACTCTACCTGGAGTCCTCAAGGCCTTAACATAACCCGCCGCGCTCTTTCCCTTCGGCCGGACTTCCGCCCCAAAAAGGGTCTCGCCAGCAAGGTTCATAGCGGAGCAACATACCTCTGTGGAGGATCCGACAAGATCACAGGCCTTCTTCTACAATCAAACGATGAAGGACACCCCCTAAAGGCGTCGTCCGCTCAGAAGGGTCGGGGAATGACAGACTGAGCTTCAATAGGGAATCATGTACCTGACCAAACGGTCCAAGGAGCCGTGCCCATGGGGGCCGAGCTCACAACAATGAAACGATATGTATTCACGCCAAGCAATAAAAGAATATCTTTCAGCATCTCACACTCCAAAAAAGGGAATTTCAGCATGCTCAAGGTAGGGATCCCTCCACCTAATGCATCCCGAAATACTCAGCGACTTAGCGTCAATTGTTTGGCACCCGCACGACCTCAGAGTAGGAACTTGGAGCTCATAAATCCCCAACAAGGTAACTCCGAGCTCTTGAATAATGGCCTTTGAGCCTAAGCAAACTCAATGACTCGGAGAATGTCGCCAATCGCCATACACTGGAGAACCCAAGGCCATAAGACCCTGAGCCGGCAGACTCAGTATAACCAGATCTACTCTACATAGCAACAAAAATTGTAAGACCTCAACAGGCATGACAAACTATAAGACCTCAACAGGCATGACAAACTGTAAGACCTCAATAGGCATGAAAAATTGTAAGACCTCAACAGGTATGACAAACTGTAAGACCTCAACAGGCATGACAAGCTATAAGACCTCAATAAGCATGACAAATAGTAAGACCTCAACAGGAATGAAAATTTTATAAGACCACAGGCATAAAACTCAATCCCGAAGTTTAGGCTATACGTCACATTTGTAAGAATCCCGAAAGGGAATACCCTCGGTGTAGACGCCTAAACTATTGAGGATTAAAATGAGCTCGAGTCGTAACCCGATTTGGAGACCAGATACAAAATAGTTAACTACAAAATGCCCATGGGCAAAAGTGTAAGAGCCATTGTCGCCAGCCAAATAAGCCTCCGGGCCACACACTTAAAAGGTCGCCTCGACCCGAAGCGCAAGAGCCATCGTCATCCGTCCATGCAGACACGAAAAAACTTGAGGGTCAATTAAAAATCGAGTCGCAACGCGACTCGGTGATTGAACCCAACATAGTTGGAACACAAATTCCCAAGGGCAAGGGATATGAACAGTTATCATCCGCCCATGCAAGCACGGGAGATTGGAGGCCGTGTAAGCTCAAGTTAAAGCCCGACTCAAAGACTAGGCCTAAACAAATGGGTAAAGCACAAGGGCCCAGACACCTACTCGCCTCATAAATCTCACTTAAAAGCCTCTGAGCCTATCTAGCGAGCTTCGGATCCACTAGGCTCCCGCCGGACACCAAACCAGCCCCCCCCCCTAGTCGAAAGCAATGCATAAAGAGATACAAAGGAGATAAAGCTTCAAGTTTCTTTCTTTTTCGCTAGCGCAATAAGTGCGTACTCCATCTACAAACACGCTCTGCGAATAGCAAATACAAAATGGCAAAATCTACGCTCCACTCCAGAAGGTTACGGCCTACCAGCCCCAGCTTCGCTCAAACTCTTCTAGGAGGACAAAACCCCTGGCGTTGACCTCTCCAGGCATCTCTCCTCGGGATCCACAACGAATGTATCCCTCGATCATTTTCTCATGATCGAGGGCCCGCTCCAACTCAGCTCGGACATCGACGACGTCCTTCAAATGGATCACCATTTCATCATCAGCATTGGTCCGACCCAATGCTGCTTCAGTCCAAGTGTCGATTATTCCGACCCGGACCTTCGAGAGATCAGACTCCAGCTTTGCGATCATATCCACTCGAGCTGAAGCTTGAACCTGTACCTAAACCCTAAGTTCACCACAAGTATTCCTAACTCGGTCGGCTTCACCCCTAAGGTACTCCTGAGCCTTCGGCCTTTTTTGAAACTAAGGAATAAGCGAAAACCTAACCTCAAAGGTTAAAAAAAGCGAAATGCTTAGTATGAAAGGTCGCCTACCCCATCAAATAGCTCTCGTAACTCGATCTCCAGTACACCCCGTAGCGCTAGTACATTAACTCAACCTCCTTCCCCACGCTAAGGAGCCTAAGGGACTCACCCCCATCCATAGCCCTCAGAGGTCTAGCCCCATAGTGGAGTAGCTCAAACCTAAGCCTATCAAAGTCCTACAGGAGGAAAACTTGATAAAGAAGGGAAGACACGAGATGCAAAAGAACTGTGCTGAGGCTCACCGCAAAGAAAAGTCGGCAGACTTCCATGAAGGTCGAAGCACATTCCTGCAGGCCTGTCCCCCTCGGCCTTGGGAAAACCGACCTCGGTTAAAGCATGATCACTCCGAGGAACCACCGCTCCGGGATCAAGAACTTCAAGAACATCAGGCTCGGACGATGTTCTCTTGTCGGAGGCACGGACCAGTTTAGCCTCGCTAAAAGCTCCATCGCCCTACGAATGCGTATCCCATCTATCGCCATCGTCTCCTAGATCAGAAGCCCACAACTCCTCCCCTTCTCTAGAGAAGCACGGTTTTGCCCCAGGGGGACCAGTCGATACCTACAGACGCCCGCCTTTACACGACAAAAGAAGGTTGAACTGGCAAGGCGCGGGACGCGCCGCCTAAAGAGTATTGCTCTATTTTTCAAGCAAATAATACGGGTTCCTAAGGTATAATATCAGCGGTCAGCACCCGAGCAGAGCAGTTTGTCCATGACCGATCTCTGTCGTCCCCGGCAACAGTGATTAAGGGCGTGATTAACCGGCACCAAGGAATCAGCAGGACCCGATGGTGGGGAGACGTATAGGCATGTTGATACTAGAAATGTGGCGTGGAAAATGGCAACTACATGAGACAGAGTAACACTTGGGAGGGAGGAAACAACCTTATGACATACATTGGAAGAACTGCGATGATTCAAAGCCGACCGAAGATGCCGACCAATAGCACCACCTCTAGCCTCGAGGCAATACTCAACCGCAAAACCTCGAGGCAATAGTTAACGCCGAAGACCCCGATATGATAGCCGACCTTGAACTTTTATTTGAAATTCATTTTTTGGTGTCTGATTCATGGTTCTACATGTTATTTTTTTGCTTTGATTGCACAAACGAGTTTCTATGATATTTTTAGTCTTGTGTGGATATTTTCTTTAGAGCCCGGATGAGTTTCAGATGCGTCATGGAATGGTTTGGACTGAAAACTAGATTGATGGTGTGATGATTCCTCAGGTGTCAAAACTGCAAACACTAGCATCGCAAATTGCAATCCTAGTAGGGGGTATCAGGTGTCGCAATTGCGCTACCTGGATCGCATTTGCGAAGAGTGTCTGGATTTGGGTACGCTTGCATTTGTGATAAGGTCATACTTTGCTAATGCGAAGCCAATGTCGCATTCGTGACTTCCTCTTAGGCTGTCAGGGGCCACATTTGCAAGAATTCCTTCGCAATTGCAACAACTGCAACTGAACAAAAGGGTTGGGAGTCGGGATTTTATCTCATTTTCTCTCATCTTATAACCCTAGACTCGATATGAGGTAATTATGAGAGGGGATTTTCATCTACAACTATTAGGTAAGTGATTCTAATCAATTTCTAACAATATTTCATGATTATTTCTTAGATTTAACATCAAATCTATATGAATCAAAGAGGAAATTTGGGGATTTTTGTCAAAGTATTTCAAAAATGAGAATTTGAGTTTCGAGAGTCGATTTGGACTCAGATTTAAAAATAAATAAATAAATATATATATATATATATATATATATATATATATATATGGACTCGTAGGGTTATGGGTAGTCGGAATTTACCCTTGGACCCATATTTTGACCGAGCGGGTCTGGGGTTGACTTTTGTTGGCTTCTTAGGAAAATTGTAAAGATTATAGCTTTATCTATTGTAATTGATTACCCTTGCATTATTTTATGATATTAAGTCATTTTTTGATTAGATTATAGCCGTATGGAGGTGAATTTTAGGGGAAAAGCTATTTTCGAGGGTTGATTGGGCCTTGTTGAGGTATGTATCTTGCCTAACTTTGTGGGGGGGGGATACCCCTTAACATTTGGGTTGATTGTGCTATTTGTGCTATGTTAAAGACGTGTACACAAGGTAACGAGTGTGTACACAAGATATATGTGGTATTTGACCTATTTAATTTAAATAGAATTTTACCATGCTTTTAATTGAATTGTCATAACGTGTTATATCTTTGATTGTTAATCTACTCTTACATGTTTTAATTTACGTTGTTAGCGCTTGTTCTACCTCTTAATTGTTATATTTGTGTTACACCCCAAATTTTTGTACGTGAGAGTATGTCGTACGTCAATTGATGTAGGCTAAAAAATGAGATTGTCTTTAAAAGTACATAAAGTAAGTTAATCATGTTTCTTCGAAGGTTACAAATATTTAAGATCATGAATAACAAGTACCAAAAGGGTTGAAAAACTTATAAGCTAAACAAATTGAAGAACATAAGTTTTGTCGAAAGTCGACAAGTTTTAAATGCTATAACATGTACTTTTGGGGTGAGACTAGGGTGCTTAACATGATAAGGAGGTTATTTTATGAGTTATTTTATTTGTATGATATTCTTGTGTTACGTTTTGAAGTCAAGCGAGTTGTGGAACAAAAGTTGGCAAAGGTCATCACAAGTTATTTCATAATGTGCTGAAAAATAGGTCAAATGTAGCTGAGCTTTTCTCCTAATATTCTTGGAATTAAGGGATGATCCACATATCAAATTTAATATCTATGAGTCTACTTTATAACTCATTTAACCATTCGTTTATATGACGTTGGATTACAGAGATATTCGCGTTTTTGCGAGACTACGCAAGCAGCTCTCATGGGACCCGCAAAGTTGGTGTAAAACTCTAGCTTGTATTTAATTCAATTAGAAGTCGTTGTAACTCATTTTTCTCGACCAAAATAGTTCCTAAACCCTCCTAGATGCTATCCAAGTGTTACTCCATGATTCTATAGTGAACACCAAAGATAAAAACATGAATCAAACGCTAGAAATACTGTGGTGCTTCCTAGATCGTATTTCTTCATCTTGTGGTTGTTTTTGACGATCCTTCAAAGTCATGTAACCTCAAATTTCTTGTTTTTCTTGTTGATTAAGTTAATAATCAGTACCTACCTCATATATATATATATTAGAGTTTCAAGGAGAAATACAAGTATTTACACCAACTTGAACACAAAAGTTGATTCAAGAAGAGAATACAACTCCTATAGTGTTCTGGTGTGATTGGGGGTTGTCGTGAGCTACACCAGTTGGGTATTTCAAGTTGTATATACTTCCTAAGGTAATTAAATCATTTTCTTGGTTGTACTTATGGTTAATCATGTGTTTTTTGAGTTTTTTGAGTGAAAATCTACAAGATAGTAATTAACATGGCATAAGGAATCGTTATCTTTTTTGTGGGCTGTGTTGAGGCTATATAACTAGTTTGTTGTGGATGAAAATTGTTATAAATAGTTTGTTTATGTTGTGGTTGTTGTTGTTAATCTTATCCATGTGCTAATTTAGTTGATTGAAGAAGCTAACATGAAAAACAAGAGGTTGACGATAAAGGTTAAGGCACTCAGCATGTGGACTAATTTTGAAGATTATTCTTATTAGGTTTTGGGCTAAAAATGATATGGTAAGCATAAGTATGATGTTATAGATGTTGTTGGTATATTAATAGAAAATGAATTAGAATAAATTATATTTTTTTAATTGTAAATCGAGCTTGCCGCTCAAAATGGTTGTTGAAGTAATCAAAGAGTTTATTGTAAATTATATTGTTATTGTTTTGGCTGTTTGGTGACTTTTAGTAACTTATGAGAAGTGTTGTCTATTTTCTTGTATAAATATTGGTTTTAAAATATGAGAGTCACAACGCTTATATGATGACGACGGAGTTGGGTTACTCATTGTAGACGTAAGAAGAGCTTATTGAGCTTGGTCGACGATTGGAGAGAAGATTGCAAATGTATGTTAAGTCTATCCCTTTTTTCCATTTGGCATGATCCATATGATACAAACAAAATGAGCAAACTCAGAAAATATGTTCTTGATTCCCTATGTGTCCTATTATTATATTGTATGTTCATGGGTCTCAGAAAATATTTAAGTTGATAAACTTTATTTCATGATATTAACTGAAGGCATATTGATCTTATGACATCCCAAGAGATCTTATCGATTTACTTCTTATGTATTGCATTTATTTATACATTTACATTGACCCATGACCAGATGGTATTATATACGCATATATATAGGGAAAGGTTTTGGCATTATATACGCACCGCCACCTAATCAGCTGGTATACATTGATGATTTCGCCAACAGAGGCCGAGAGGATATGATGGGATGCCCTTAGAGGCTTGATGATGTTATGTACGCATATACCTATGTATGATACGACATTTATATGCATATGCATGACATTATAAATGTTTCATGATTCACATAGCAAGACTTACAGGTTGAGTTCTTTACTCCATGTTTCTTTTATGTCTTTTATATACTGCTTTTCATGACTTACATACTCGGTACGTTATTCATACTGGCGTCCCTTTTCCTGGGGATGCTTCAATTAATGCTTCTAGATCCCGATAGATAGGATGACAGCCTTCCTAGTAGGCTATCAGCTCAGGGGAAGGTGTTGGCGCAACCCACTTGCTCCCGAAGTTGCCTATTGGTTAGTATGCTTTGGACTCATAATGATTGGTATGTCGGGGCCCTGTCCCGACCTTTATGACATTTATGTACTCTTATAGGCTTGTAGACATAGGTCATGTATATGGATACTTGTATGGCCTTGTCGGCCTATGGTTTGAGTGTACAAATGATCATGTCAGCCTTATAGGCCTGTATGTCACATGTATAAGTTTATATATCATGTTGGGTCGTCCTATGTTGAGTATTCCCTTATGTTTTATTCTGTGTATCTCATGAAGACCATTCTATCCCACTTTCCCATGAAGGTATGATAAGAAAGATATGCTATGTTGGTACTCGGTTGAGTAAGGCACCGGGTTCCCTTTGCGGTCCTGCAGTTTTGGTCTTGAAAAAAGTGTTATCAAAGCAGCTCTATCCTAGAGAATCTATAAGCCGTGTCTAGTAGAGCCTTGTTTATAGATATGTTATGCACCACATTATATAAATAGGAAGCTACAAGGCATTTAGTAGTATTACCCTTCTTTCAAATCTAAATTGTGCTATAGAGCTGAGTTATAAGAGTTTGAGCCAGAACTTATATTTTGTAATGATACAAAGATATTTGCAATTAGAAAGATTATAGCTAGCCAGAGGGCTAATACAACAAAAAGTAAGGCCACTAGTTGTTTACCTTGAAAATTGTAATTACAATTAGATTTAATTTTGTTGTTCTAAAAATACATGATTTATTTTTATGCTAGTTGTTAGGCAATAGATGCTAAGTATGAGCTAAGAAGGTAAAATAAAGTAGTGTTGTTATTCAAACCGAATGGCTACGTATCGTGGTCTCGAGCTGGCCTATGCTAGGCCTCGAGGTCGAGCCAAAGTTCTTGACTGGGGTTGATCGATCCAGGACTAACAGTGCCAAGGGCCTCAATAATGGCTCTTTATGATCAATGATGAATAATAAATGAAGAACAATCAATTAAACATAATAAATGTAAGTGATAAATCAAAGAAAAAACAATGGAGAATGTCTAAGTTAGAGAGCAAAGAATGTTCTTGTTCTTGTATTGAATATCATGTGTCTTTACAAAATGACAAGGGTCCCCTTTATATAGGAGAGAGAATCCCAACATAGTACATATGCATTTATTACAAAGATAAACAACTGGTACAGCTCTTTAATGTCACGGTACGGACTTGTATTATTCTTGTAGAACTGGTCAGCTTTAGCCACGTGCTTTTTGGGAATTTCCCTCTTGTCTAAGATATCCACCGATTTGCACTTCCCCAAGGTCGAGGATTGAGAATCCTCGGGGCCGAACCTCGAGGTGTGCCTCGGGCCTTCTGAAGACGAGCTATGGAATGTCATAACGATCATAAAATCGGGCTCTCTGATTTAGCCGTATACAGATAGTCTCCGTGTTTCTTAGAGTGGAATGACAAGAAATGATCTTGACCTCGACTTTCTCAAACATTATGTGATGACGTCATGCTCCTAACGTAAGTATTCGAAGTGGCTGGAACATCCCCTTGGTCTGTCTCTCTAGAAGCATTGAATATACCTCCAGTTCGCTCTCCCAAAAGCGGTGATCGCACCGCCGATGCGTTTCCCCAAAAAGCATTGATTGTGCCGTTAATACATTTTCCAAAGTCATTGATTGCGCCGTCAGTTACGCTACCGTCCCTCAATAAATAGGGAATGGCTTGAGCGAAAATTTTACCCAGTCTTTCTTCAACAGCCTTTAGCCCTTTCCCTTATTTCCATCTTCCTCCAAACTCCTATTTCTATAGTTCAAGCCTGTGATCGTAAGGTCATACGGCAACAACTTTGTCATTTATGCCATTGCTTTTTTATAGAGCTTTCCCCCACCGAGTGGGATTATACTGGGTTGTTGTTGTTGTTGTTGTTGTTGTTGTTAGCCCGAGATAATGAGAGAGAGGCCTCAAATTCTTCCCGCATCAGAAGATATATGGATTGTAAACCGTTGCTCATCTCTCTTAACTTCAACCTAGTGTAGCGCCTCATTCCTTTTGCTTTCCATGGAGTGAGGTGGCATAATCTACTAACTTTTGCATCCCACACAGGTGCAATGTCTCAAGAAGTGGCTTCACAATAGTAGTGCTGACAAGACCTATACTCGCTAGATTCTCCACCAAGCCACAATTTTCCTTGCTTGTTAAAAGCTTTTGCTCTTTGATAGGCTATAGCCCATCTTTTTTTCTATTGCTTTTTCGGAGGAGATTCTCGAAGACGTCGCTCTGAAGACCGAAATGGGCCCCCCTAGGAAACGATTCTCACAGATGTCGCTCTCGATGATATACCTCCGAAAGTAGATTAGGCTTTTTAGTAGTTGATTTTTGCTTCTTTGTTTTTGTATAAGGACCCCTCGTGGGCTTTTGTAATCATCTTTTATTAATACAAAAGTTTCTTTAATTTGCCTTTGACTTGTGCTGAACTTCCATTTTACCTTTCATTGGTCCGAATACCATACCCGGACATCGTAGTCCCTTTGGTTCTCGATTGGTTAATACGGTATTTCTTGAAATTCTTTGTCATCCCTCGGATAAAGTCTGGATTGATCTAGTACAAACTTAGGTTGACGTGACCTATGAGTTTGAGTTGAGTGAGAGCAGGGTCTCAATTTTTTTTGCAATAAATCTTAGCCTTTTTAGGCCTCATTGCTAGTCCTCGAGTGAGAGTTTGCTTGATCATATGAAAACAAAGATAGCCCTTAGGCCTTTACAAATAGTCCTCGAGTGGGAGTTTGCTTAAACTTGGGTGGCCTCCAACTGAGCGAAAATTTTCTTTGAACTTAAAATGAAGATAGCCCTAAGATGTTATAGATAGTCCCTGAGCGAGGATACACTCGAACTCGGGTGGCTCTTGGGCTTAATAGTCGAGCGGGCATTTGTTCCAACTCGAAGTAAAGATAGCCCTAGGGCTTTATGAATAGTCCCCGAGTGAGAACTGGCTCGAACTCGGGTAGCCCGTGGGCTAAATAATCGATTGAGCATTTACTCAAACTTTGGATGAAGATAGCCCTAAGGCTTTATAAATAGTCCCCGAGCGAGAACTGGCTCGAAAACGGGTAGCCCAGGGGCTAATTAATCGAGTGAATGACTACCTGCTCTATAGGCGAACAGTCACTGCTTGCTCTTTATATATATTTGCTTTCTTCTTATTTAAGGATTTTGCTACTTTGAGCAACTATACTTTTTATAGAGTTCTTCTTCCTTGCAGTTCTTTCACCATTTTAATTTAAGGCTTTTCACCTAAGTTTTCATTTCTCTTTTCTTGTTTCACCATAGTTATGGTTGTCATGCCAAAATCCATTCACCAAGAAGAGGAGAGTTCTGCCTCTACTTCCCGCTCGGTCGGTGGTACACCGCCGGCATCCGGTGAGCTAACCTCGAGGTGCTCTGTCTCAAGGAGGGACTTCACGCTAGAGAGACCTCCCAATGTTTAGGGCCATGGGGAGCATGCATCGAGGTTCATCTTATCAATAGGAGAGGAATATCTCGAGGCAGTTAGGAGAGACTGCAAATGGGCAGAAAAGGTGGTGCTACAGGTACTTCCCGGGAAGAGAGAATCATGGCTCATGTAGAGGGGTTTTTAAATGTATACACGTACCCCTTTACGTTGGGCCCTCTCGATAGAGTCATGCTCAAGTTTTGTAGAAGATATAGGGTGACCCTGCCACAGGTTCACCCATCGTTTTGGAGGATAGTGTTAATGATAAGTTTCTTTGAAGATAAAGTAGGGCTCGAGTTCACCCTCAGCCATCTTATTAGATTGTACCAGCCCTTGCATTATCGAGGCATGATTATTCTACGACGTCGATCCACCCGGACCTTTGTTGCCAGTAATCAAGAAAACGGAGATCGAGGGTGGATGAGACGATTCCTAGTGCGGACTATTGATATTATCCCCGTAGAGTTCCTGCCATTCCCTAAGAAATGGAATTTCACACGTAAGTGGTACACTTGTGCTTTTGTCATTTTTGTTCATAGTGGAGGCAGACTCGATAAAGATGTTTTTCTTTTCTACAGCAATCCTGTGGCTGCCATTCGAGGTCCCCGACCTGGCGGATTGGACTCGAAAACTGGCATCTTGCTCGACTTACGACAAGCGTTAGCGACAAGATCTGTCCAATAGTTGATGGGAGGCAAAATACCACAGTACATGATGTGTGGTTTATTATCTTTGAAAGGTACTTTCTTTTATGCGTATTAACTCCATCTCCGAAGGCATTGGAGAATTTTCTGAGATGAGACCGTGCCCACTTGAAGAGGAGGAAGGATCGTCGAGTTCGGGGTCGAGAAATGATAACAAACGGAAGGAATCCTCGAAGGACAAGGGTGCTCATAGTGAGGCAAGCCCTACTCGCAGGCTCAAATAAGATGTATCAGCAGAGCTTGCAGCATCCGAGGCTTCAAGCCTTGAAAAACTGGTTCCTCCTTTGTCACCATCTTCTTTTCCCGTCGAATGTACTTTAAGGGGTAAAGATTTTTTGCCGCCATCTTCTTCTCCCGTCGAAGGTACTTCGAGGGATACAAATTTTTTGTCGCCGTCTTCATCTCCCGTCGAAGGTACTTTGAGGGATGTTCAAGGCCAGGGGCCGTTTAATTCAAGCGGGGTCCCGAGCGATCATATCCCCATCGAAAGCAATTCAACTGGGGCCGATGAGACCAGGCCAGCAGGTGTACGCTCAACTTTTGAGGAGGCTCAAGGGCTCTGTTCTGTAGTGAGTTTTGACTTTGTTGGTTTTTGGTTTTGCATTTTCATTTTCTCACTGAGCTTCTTTTTCATAGGTGTTGATATCCAATTTTCCCTGCATATTTTTAATATGCAAAATACTTTCAAAATAGCATGAATATGCACATATAAGTATGTCCCAGGGTTTTATTATTTTTCTCAATTTTTTAAAGATTTTTAAATTAATTTACTGCCCTATTTTTGTCTAGAAAAACCCAATAATTATCCTCAAAAGTATCATTTTTGGCGATTCATTTATTGGATTCTCACACTAATACTAAAATATAGCTAACATAATTTTTACATATTTTTACAAATTTATTTAGTATTTTTAAAGCTAAATTGCATATAATTACAATTTTAGCCTATTTTAAGATTTAATTGTGTCCATAATTATAAGAATTAACTCCAGTATTTTTAATTTGATAATTATGTACTATTAATCATTTTAGTACCTTTAATTCATTTCTAGAAATTATTTTACTATTTTTTATAAATTAAATAAGGAAAAATAGCTATTTAAATGTTAGCCCATTTACATTTCAATTTTAGCCAGATTTGGCCCCCCGATTAAACCCAATTTCAAATTAAATTACTTAGCCCAAATCCTAAACCTACCTGACCCAC
Source organism: Nicotiana tabacum (assembly GCF_000715075.1). Taxonomy (NCBI): domain Eukaryota; kingdom Viridiplantae; phylum Streptophyta; class Magnoliopsida; order Solanales; family Solanaceae; genus Nicotiana; species Nicotiana tabacum. The sequence continues at coordinate 69,020,015 of NC_134090.1, read as the reverse complement.
GACCCATTTAAATAACCCGCCCGGATCCTCATTTTAATCTCAGTCATTGATCACTTAGATAAACGGCTCATATTTGCCCCTTCCTTTTTTAACCCGACCTACGCCCAAACCCTAGCTATTTGCTTCTGTAGCCGCCCTTGAATTCCACCCCCCTTCTCTCAATCTCTTTAGAAACCCTAGCCGCCACCTCCACTTCCACCCTAAAACCACTGGAATCCATGGCTTCCAAGGCTATTGAAGTCCTATACCGACCTCTTATAACTCCTACACACCAGGTTACTGAAGTTTCAAGGCTTGACCATGAAGAAGCTGGGCCCAGACATTGTTCGATTCGAGTTCTATGGCTGTCTTCGACCTTGCTCCGGCAAGCTATGGTTATTCAAGCCTGATCTCGACCTCTCTTGCTTAGATCAACGACTTTCCAAGCCTTTCTCACCATCTAGGTTCTTCTGAAGCCCTATCCTTTGAGGTTCTTCTGATCTATTCTAGATCCATGTTCTTCCTAAACTTCCAAACGTTTTTTTAAGTTTCTTTCAAAAAACTCCGCTTTCAAAACCTTATCTTTTCCGATTTAGGGTTTTTAGAAGTTTCTCTAATCTTTAGCATGTTCTACTGTGTTTCCTATGTGTTTCTTCTACTGTGTTTCTTATGAGTTTCTTTTGTTGTGTTTCTTATGTATTTCTTCTACTGTGTTTCGCATGTTGTTCTTCTACTATGTTTCTCATGAGTTTCTTATACTGGAAAATGCATATTAAAAGTCCTAGTCCCTTTCTGAGATTTCTGAACTTATTTCGTTAGTATCTTTTGCCTTGGTTACTTGTCCTTTCATCTCTACACTCGATTGATGGCAAAACCCTAAAATTTGGGGATTCATTCGATGTTTTGAGACCATTTGCTATGTGATTTGCTTGTTCTTCATCTCTGAACTTGTTTGATTTCAAAACCCTAACTGCTTTGGACCTATTTGAGTTTCTGAAGTTATTTCATCTACTGCTCGATTGAGCTTCGAAATCTTTGTTTCGACCTTTGTTTCTTTGTATGATTCTGATTTCCTGCTAAACTCTTCTAAGGTCTTTCTACTGGACCCTTTGTATGTTATTTGATACTCTCTCTCTCTCTCTTCTCCATTTCTGAGTTACTATGTGACTAACATGATCCTATAGTCTACTGCTTACTGATCTTGCAATTGCATGACAATTTTCTTTGTCCTAAATTTAGCCTCGCATGCCAAATACTTGTGTACTCTTTATATGTGCTTAACTTCCCCTCTAAAATGACTTTCAATTTTTGACTGATTTTAGACTTCCTTTTGTGTAAGTCTGATTGATTTCTTTCCTTATTTTGCTAATCTCCCTGTTACTTAGTTTGAGTCAAAAACTTTCCTTAGCCTTTCTGACTTGGTTTATTCATGAACCGGTAATTTCAAATCTCTGACTCCTTGATTTACTTCTACTGATTGATTCTTACCTTATCTGTTTAACCGTGTATTTCAAAATTTCTTTCCTTAATTAAACTCCTATGTATTTATCCATAATTGCCTACTTTACACAAGATGCTTACTTGATCTCTTTCTTAAATAATTTTTGTTCATTACCGTTTAAGTTTGAACTCCTTAAATAAAGGAAGTTCTTCTACTGATTAATTTAATTGGTACATGGTTATTTTTTACCTTATTTTCTGCCCGTTTTCACACTATAAATACCTGCTCTTACATTGACACAAGGACACACCCAATACTCGTAGCCTTCTGAACTCTCACTTACACTCAAAAGTATTATCTCTTGTTACTTGTACTGTGGCCTGTTTGCAAGTCATGTTGCCTGCTTTTACTCAATTTGCTTCTTTGAAACTGATATGTCCTGATTAAGGTTTTCAGCAACCACAACAATGTGTTTATTTAATACTTTTACTTGCATGTCTGCCTAGTACATATGTATAGTTCAACACTTACTCTAATATGCTGTAATTTCTTTCTGCCTGTTCTATTATGAATCCCAAACCCCTACCCATATGTGTTCATACTATGGCTTGTTTGAGGCATGGCAATACTTCAAATTATTGTCCATGACTCAAACTTGATCCCTTGGGATCCTAGCCTCTAATAGTGTGTGTTCTGGCAGGTTTATAGGTATGCCAGCATCCTTCATTGTTGGGCATGCCTAAAGCTAGCCCTTGCCTAAGCAATAGGCTCTTTACAATTTCCCATTCCCCTTAACCCCTTTTGTGTACCTGTTTGTAGTTGTTTCCCTCTCCTTTATTCCCCAGAACTCTGTTTCTTTACTTACACTCTATCTTAGACTTTAAGTTCTGCCCCTCTCTTGTGAGCCTTGCCTTAGGACCCATTGAGCTCCCTCTGAACTTGGACACTTGAGGGCTGGCACTTCCACACTGCACTTGCCCCTATTCTGATAATACAATTTAGGTGTAAGCACTGCCAGGAGTCCCATTGAGGCTCTTAGGGAACTTTGACACACTCAAATTGGAGAAAGGCTTCGGATCAATGGTCTTGGAGTTGGGTTTATCATGTAACTCAGAGAGGAAGTCAGAATTAGGCTTCCTCTAGTTGTATTTTTTTTTACTTTTTCTGATGTAATTTCATTCATTATGGCTTGTAATAATTTGTAATATATGTTTGGAGCTGGTTAGTGAAAAGGGTGGGTAACTATGTATGCAAAGGGTAGAAATCATGACTGTAGGACTACTATATTCCTGCATATCCAACTTTTATATAGAAACCATGTCTATGGGTATTCTAAATTCTGCATATTCAAGTGCATATAGAAATCATGCCTATAGGTCCATTCTGAATTCTGCATATTCAACTTCATATAGAAATTATGCCTATAGGATTGTTCAATTCTGCATATTATATTACATCTAAATACCATGTTCATAGGTCTTAAAAAAATTCTGCATCTAGATACCTTGTTTATAGGCTTAAAACCAGTCTTCTGCATTTAGATACTATGTCTATAAGGCTTCTGCATTTTTACACCACGTCTATAAGATTTTAAAATCAACAACATATAGAAAGCATGCCTATAGGATTTCCTAATCAAATCTGATTCGCCTCACTCAGTGTTAGACATAAAACCAGTAATAATGGCTACTATCAGCCACAAGACTTTTAATCAATTCGTTTAAATCCTGCCTCTCTTTTAATCTGAGTTCTATCACTTAGCAAGTTTTACGAGTATGCATTCAAACAGTTCATTCCGCGCCTTACTGTTTCACTGCTTTCTGAATCCAGTAGATACCATGTTTATAGGATCTTTGTCCAACACTTAGGCAAGCCTTAGGGTAATAAATATAAATTGAATCTGCTTCTGTTAACAATTACAACCAGCAAGCAGGCCTGATTCGGACTTCTTATCTGAGTTATGTGATAAGCTGAAACTGTCTCAACAATTTCCTCTCACTCGTCTTTAATACCTTTTAAATCAGACCTAAACAGTATGTGTAAGTCATGCTAATTACGTACTTCTTTGTTTAAGGAGGCATATTTGAGCCTCTGCTTGTTATATGCTTTCCCCAATTTGCAATACGTGTTTTGTATGTCGCCTTAGTGTTTTCACCTTTGAAACTACAAATAAGCCTAATATCCCTCCCCTTTAGGATTAGTAGTCCTAAATGCCTCCGGGACTTATAGGATTTGGGGACGACACTACACGTAAATTGAATCCTTATTTAAAAATGAGGATTTAAATAAGGCTTTAAACATCTTAACGGGGTGGGAAGGGTAGATATGGATATGATGACCACGCGATAATGTCACGTGTAGCCCCTCATTGAGGAGTGATTACTAGGCATTGTGTGGGGTGATCCATATTATTAATAAACCTAGGACTCACTTCCCTTTATTCTTTATTTCTTTTTCTTTTAGCATTTTAAATCCTCATTTTTCTAAAATCAGTCTTTTCTAATTGTTCTTTCAAACTTAGCTACTTTCAAATCACTATGTGAAATCCCCTCTTATTTGAGCCTTATTTGTCTACAGGTTAGTTGCCCTCCAAGTTCACAATAATTGTCTGGCCGGGAACCACATTAGTGGATTCTGAGGGGTGCCTAACACCTTCCCCTTGGAATAATTTCAGGCCCTTACCCTATCTCTGGTTACCCAAATCAAACCCTTTTTGGTGTCCTAATGCACCCTAATCATTAGGTGACGACTCTTCAAATGCAAACCCAATTCCCAAAAGGAATGAGTTGCCCTCCCAAATGTCAAAAATCCGATTTCGCTCTATAAAGAGGAGGCGCGACAATAGGTCTTTGACAAGCTCAAGTCCGAGCTGCTCCACCGTAAAGCCAGGTTGCGAAATTCCTTAGATAGGGAGAAATACCTCAGGCTTCTTTGTAATAAAAGGGTAAAGGAATTGATACACCTTCGGTACGAGATGAATCGAGGCATGAACTATGAAGGCCGCCTCGAGAGACAGGTAACCTTTGTTTTGAGAGGATGCATGTTTATTTTTCTGTCCATGAAGATTAATATTTTGATACTTTAGTTGCAGAGTAAGCTAGAATGCCTTTGGGGCAAAGTTGGTCCGGAAAAGTATGAGTGTAATGAGCTAATGGCTCAGATAGATTCCCAAGTTGCGGCCAAGAAGAATGCTTAGGCCAAGGCTTCTGCCCTCGAGGTGCAACTCCAGAATACTCATGAAAATAGCTCGGTCCAAACGAGCAGGATTGTAAGGCTCGAGTCTGACCTTTTGAAGATGAAGGCCGAGGTCATGGATGCCCGGGCTGAAGCTGAAGAGATTCGAGCTAAGGCTGATAAGAAAGTGGCCGTTTATTTAAAAGACACTGCCGACGCTTGAGCTGAGTTGAGAGGGGCTTTCGATCGGGATAGCGGGAGCAATGAATATGCCGGGTGTAAATCCTGGAGGGAAACCCTCAAGGAGATCCACGCTAGGGGCTTCGATCTCTCGGAAGAGATAGAGGAGACCAAGGCGAATGAATATGATGCCAAGTTCCTTGTATCCGATGTCGAAGATATTGAGAAAGAGGTCGATGGGCCGCAATCCCTGAGGGAAAATAAGACTAGGCCTTTCCTTCCCGATTCTACGTATAACGCTCTTAGAGAACTTTGTAAATGAGGCCTTGTATTATATCACATATACATATAAAAGGAGCATTTCGATTTCCCCTTTCATGAATTTTTCTTTGCTTGTGTATGTCTTTCTTTGTCTTGAATTTTGACGTTTGTCAGTGATTAACCAGATGAATTGGCCTTCAAGGTACAACCCTTAGGTTTACAAATCGGCCTTGAGGCTTATTAGGCTGGCCCGTAGGCTCTTACGCATTTACCCTTAGGCGCTTTTTAGTTAACTGTTTTGGGCTCAATCTTCGAGTCAGGTTTCAACTCGGGCTCATCGACCCTTAAGTTTTTGAATTTTAAGCAGGCTCTTAGGCTCTTACACGTTCGGTTTACGATCTCTAAAATTGGATACCACTTAGGCTCTTACATGTTGGGTCGGTACGACCTCTAATATAGGCTGGCACTTAGGCTCTTACGAGTTGGGTCGACATGACATCTAATATGGGTTGGCGCTTAGGCTCTTAGGCATTGGGTCGATACAACCTCTAATATAGCTTTATTTTTCCCTCGATAAAGACTTTTTGAAATTTTTGTGTCCGTCCGACTTTTCGATGGTTCGATAAGAACCTCAATTGTGAGCCATTATGTAACGATAAATGAGCAACTCGGGAGGTTTCGCTCGATGACTGAATTGTCTCAAAGACTTTTTATTATTTGGAGCTAATATGATCGAAGCTCTTTTGCTTATGCCAAGGGTATCCTAATTAACCGGTTCTTTTTGAAGTGTTTTGGAAGTAATTGAAGGCCTGTGATTTTATGGAAACGGTCGAGCGTCCCCGAGTCGCATTAGTTTGACAGTAGCCATTGTGTCTGGCCGTAGCCTTTTAGTCCCCGAGTGAGGTAGCCTCGGCGTCTATATTGAGGGTATGTCTTTTTAGGGGTCTTACAAGTTCGAATATATATCCTTGACTTTAAGATCGAGATTATGAATTTTGTAAAGTCTTATAAATTTGAACATGCCTCACTTGAGGTCTTATAGATAGGTTACTTCGCACAAGTATAATTCATGCCTTGCTTGAGGTCTTACAGATAGGTTACCTGGTACAAGTATAATTCATGCCTTGCTTGAGGTCTTACATATTTGGTGTTGCCTTATGGAGGTCTTATGAGCTCAAGGTTGCCTCATGGAGGTATTATGAGCCTGAGGTTGCCTCATGGAGGTTTTACACCTTCTAGTATTTCCACATGGAGGGCTTTCGGGCTCGAGGTTGCCCGCTTGGGGTCTTATGGCCTTGAGTTTTGGTAGCTCGATAGGGTGACAGTCAGTGAGAGTCCCCGAGTCATCAAACATTTTTTGGCTCTGGAGACGTTCCTTGTAAACTTGATGTTGTCTCATTTAGGGATTATGAGCTCTAAGTTTCCGGCCTAGAGGTCTTACGGTTTCGAGTTTTTGATATCAGTTCCCAAGTGCTCGGGAAATTTCTAGCCCTGGAGTTGTTTCTTGTAAATATAGCAAACTTCTTTAAAGTGTTTTGATGGTAAAGATACTCCTTTGATTACTTAGTACAAATATACATGTTTACATCGTCGAGGATTCGATCATTCTTTTCGGACACGGTTCGTTTGACCATTTGGCCCGATACATCATTTTTCTATCGAGACCTTCTTTGGCTCATCTTTATTTCTCCAGTGGGATGCCTCCCAGTATTCGAGGTTTCTTGAAGAGAAGCCTTGAATACTTGGTAAGTTCTTCTTAGGTAGCATATAGACGTTGCTTCGTTAAAAACCTTGCCGGTAAAACCTTCTTGGGATAAAATCCGATCGAACGAAAAGAGTGCAACACATGCTTTAAAACCCAAGGTCTTCAAGTTGGAAGGTGCTTCGATTTTTCTAACCGGACACCTGCACACAGGTTAGTATAAGACGTAAATGAAAAGGGAGGTGGTTATACCTTAGTAGTGATGGGGTTTCGAGCCTGGATATGCTTCAACTGCTTGCTCTGGGGATGCAGTACGGTCTTTTGCTCATTCACTCGGGTGCAGCCGAGAATGTAGCTTGTGATTGCTACTTTGCTATTTTCTTATCTTTTGGTTCCTTCGATGTTAAAGGTGTCGATGTCGGGGATACATCGTGTACTGCGAACATGTCTCTTATTGCATGCCGCTCCCCATATATTGTTTTTATTCCATCCTTCGTTGGAAACTTCATTATTTGATGAAGGTTTGATGGTACTGCTCTCATGCAGTGTATCCATGGCCTTCCGAGCAGGGCATTGTACCTCATGTCCCCTTTGATGGCATGGAACTTGAAATTTTGGGTTGTGCTGGCCACGTTGACCGGGTGGGTGATCTCCCCTTTCTTTGTCTTGCTCGCCATGTTGAATTCATTGAGGACTCGAGAGGCGGGCACGATCTAGTCGAGCAGTCCAAGCTCCTCCACCACTCTCGACCTGATAATGTTGGCCGAGCTACCTGGATCCACAAGCATACGTTTAATTAGAAATTTATTCACAAGAAAAGAAATTACCAATGCGTCGTTATCAGGATGGGACAGGGCCTCGATGTCCTCTTCGCTGAATTTGAGAGCGTCCTCGGGTATGTAAAGTCGAGTTCACTTTTCCCTAGTGATGGATATTTTTGTTCGTTTGATAATGGGTTCCTGTGGGATGTCGATTCCTCTCATGATCATGTGGATGGCATGTTGTGGATCTTCTGTTTCATTTTTTCTATTCGCCTCTCTTTCCCTTGAACCATCGAGAGGTATAAAGTGGGTAAAGTAGTGCAACGGTTATATCATACTTTCCAATCGTATTAATAGAGCCTTAGTTTCAAGTACCCATCAATTGACCACCTGTCACACCTCCTTTTTACCTACACCCCTAAAAATGGGTGTATAAGGGAGTTTTTTCCAATTTAAGTGACAATCGAAACGGGATTATTTAATTTAAAATTCAGAGTCGCCACTTGGGATAATTTTATGGTGTCCCAAGTCAGCAGTTCAAATCCCAAATCGAGGAAAAGGTTGATTCTGTATTACAGTCTGCGAACACAGAAATCCGGGTAAGGAATTTTGTTAACCCGGGAGAAGGTGTTAGGCATTCCCGGATTCCGTGGTTCTAGCACGGTCGCTCAACTGTTATAATTGGCTTATTATCTGATTTTAATACATGTTTTAGCCTATGGTTAAATGTCAACTTTATAACCGCTTTTATTTAATTTTAAGGAAAAATTACAACGTCATTTAAAATAGGTCTTGAACCACGTCACATAAATGCACCCGTGGCTCTCGACATACTCTATATAACATTGTTGAGATTTGGATTTGGGTCACATAAATGCACACCAGAGTTTAGGAAGGTAAATTATTAAAACAACGCGCCTAAAGCAACTACGAAAGTTCCTAAGTTGTTCTTTCTAAGCTATTTCGAGATTTGTTGTGAGGTGATTGATTATGGAAATGTAGGCTCGCCCGTAGCCTTGTTGGCGTTTGGACCCACTTCAAATTTATTAAAGAAGGGGACCTTACAGTTAATTAACACTTCTATAGAAATCAATTCATTAACAAAATCCAAAACCCGTTCCAACTTCTAGCACCCCACGACTCAATGACATCCAAATCAGATTATAAACAATGATCCATAAGCACAAATATCAAATAAAGGAATAAATCATTTAAGGAACTCAAACTCATATAAAAAAACAAAAAATGAACTAAATGAGCAGCTCATCAGGAGAGGTGAAGTCCACGGCATTTTTTTTCAATTTTACAAGGAATAACTTGACAAACACAAATGAAATCAATAAATAATTAAGAGAATAGGCTAGCAACACCCAGAGCTAAGTTTCAAAGAAGTGAATTTTCAAAAATTATTTAAATATTCTAGAGAGGTAGATTAAGCATGATATTTATTATTAAAAATGAAAACAAAAGCAAGAGAACTGAACCTTCAATGGAGCTTAAGGACATTTCCTTTGGTATTGAGTTACGTGACTTTATCATAGAATGATGGAATTGCACAGTAGATAAGTAGTAGTGATAGCTAGTGATAAGGAAGGGCAGATCGTTCTTGGATAGGAGGCCCGTTCTTGGAGATTGGGGCGATGCCGATGTATTTCTATGTGTGTGTTTCTTTGAGGAAATTGGCCAATGGTCTTATGCTGACCCTTTTGCTAAAGCAAGAAATAGCTTTGCCTTTTTCCTAGGGGCGGGCATAAAATCCGAAAAACCGAATTCCGAACTGAACCAAATTAATTTGGTATTTCGGTTTCGATTTTTCCGGTTTTTCGGTCTAATTCGGTATTTCGGTTCGGTTTTCGGTTTTATAATTCTACAATTTTGGTAAACCGAAATACCGAAAATATTCAAGCTACTAAGCCCAATTATAGGCCCATGCGGCCAGCCCCATCGCCCATCCCCAGCATCCCACTCCCACCCAGGCCCAGATCCCTCAACTCCCAACCCAAGCCCAATTAATAACCCAAGTCAACAGTTAATACTTAATAGTTAATACCCAACGTCCCAACCCAAGACCCAAGTCTTGAATCAAATTAGGCATTCTCAATTTCTCATCAAAGTAGGGCATAAGGCATTAGCCATTAGGGCTTGTTGCGGTGCTGCCTTGCTTAAATGCTTCAGACTTCACTCTTCACTCTTCATCAGTGCTTAAGACTGTAGGAGATATCATCGAGAAGAAGAAGACGAGAATCGAGTCATCGACTGGACGACTGCGAGTCTAGGATATCACTTATCAGTCTGCGAGTCTAGACGAGAATCGACTGCTTAGGATATCAGTCTACGTTTTGTAAGTCTCATCTCATCTTCACCGGTCTACGACTACTTAAGTTTTGACTTTTGAGTTTCCGCATGGGCCTATAAATTATAATGGTCTGATTTTCTGCATCAAACGAAGTATACTGTTCCAGACTTCCAGTGTAGGAAAATATCATAGGCGGCGATTTCCAGCTCGATTCGATTCCTCACTCCTCACAAATTCCGGGCAAACGAAGTGTCGAAGACGCTGTTGTCCTGTTCCAGTGTTCCGAGCTCGATTCAATTTCAATTTCAAAGGTATGTTTCGCTTTCTTTTGGTTGTACTGCTGATTGAATGAACTGTTGTTCCGAGCTTTTCCCTTTAGTAGGAAAATATCATTTGTATCACGTTCATGCTGTTTAATTCATTTGCTTGTATAATAACAGTTGTGAGTACACGAGTCACGACTATGTGTTAGGCTTACCATATGATTACTTTTTCTTAGGTCTGATTTTTAGAACTTTACCATATGAGCAGAGCAACTAACAATAGCAGACTGCTCTCTTTGAAAACCATGAAATACAATATCTTCTATTATGTTGTCTTCTAGAATTTCAAGAAAAGATTTAGTCACTCTCTTATTCTTTAACCCAAGATCATTTGTTGAATAATAGTCATTGAAACCTTTTATGTATATTTGTATTATGTTGTCTTCTAGTTAATTTGTTGATTGTTCATTTATATTTATATTTATTTTGTATAGATGGAAGATACAAGTAAAGTAAGTGATGTTGGTTCTAGTGAAAGTTTACCTATTACGGTAGATAGTAATACCAACACCATTGATACACAAGATTCCAAGAAAAGGAAAGCAATGCAACCTAGGTCTGGCGTTTGGAACCATTTTGATAAATTTGAGGTTAATGGGGTTGGGAAAGCACGGTGTCGATATTGTAAACAAGCTTATGCTGCTAATTCATCTAAGAATGGAACAACAGGATTGAAGAATCATTTGCTTAGATGCAAAGAATACCCACTTAAAATTGCAGAAGATAATAGTCAAACAAAGATAAATTTTCAATTTTGCCAAAATGATGAAGGATCAATTTGGAAATTTGATCAAAAAGTGGTTAGGAGGGCCTTAATTGAGATGATAGTTACTGATGAACTACCATTTAGCTTTGTAGAAAATGAAGGCTTTATGAAGTTTATGAGAAAAACTCAACCACTATTTCGTCTTCCTTCTCGTAGAACAATAACAAGGAATTGTTATGAAGTTTACGGTGAATTGAGGCAAAATCTAAGAAGTTCTTTTAGAGAAGCACAACCAAAAATTTGCCTAACAACAGACACTTGGACTTCATTACAAAGAATAAATTATATGTGTTTGACAGCCCACTTCATTGATAGGGATTGGAAGTTGCATAAAAGAATACTTAATTTTTTCCCTATCACTAGTCATAAGGGTGAAGAGATGGCTAAAGCTATTAGGGATTGTTTGCTTGAATGGAAATTAGACAAGGTTTTCACTATTACTGTGGACAATGCTTCTTCAAATGATGTCACTGTCAAAGAATTGTCTAAACAGTTAGATATGTGGAAAACTAATATGATGAGTGGTAAACATCTTCATGTGAGATGCATGGCTCATATACTAAATCTAATTGTGCAAGATGGTTTGAAAGAACTTGATGCTTCTGTGACACGTGTTAGAAATATTGTGAGGTATGTGAGATCTTCGCCTGCAAGGACCTTAAAGTTTAAACAGTGTTGTGCACATGTAAAGGTAGAATGTACCAAAATGTTGTGTTTGGATGTTCCTACCAGGTGGAATTCCACCTATTTGATGTTGGATACAGCACAACACTTTGAAAAAGCCTTTGACAAGTTGCATCTTTTTGATAATGGATTTTCTGCATATCAATGTTCTCATCTATGTGAAGATGGTGGTAATGCAGGTCCTCTTGAATCTGATGATTGGGTGAATGTGAGGAATGTGATAGAGTTTCTTGCACGATTTCACGAGCTAACTAAAAAAGTTTCAGGTTCACGTTATGTCACTTGTAATTCTCATTTTGAGGATGTATCTGAACTTTATTGTCATTTGAAAATGTGTTTAGCTAGTGAGGATGAGCATTTGAGAAAAATGGCTCAGCAAATGCAAGAAAAGTTCAAGAAGTATTGGGGTGAGCCTGAAAAGATGAATAAAATGATTTTTATTGCTTCCGTCTTGGATCCACGTAACAAATTTGAATATGTTGAGGGAGCACTTGAAGAACTTTTTGGGGAGGAAAAAGGAAAGAAAATAAATGCTGAGGTGTATGCTTATATGAATTCTTTGTTTGGAGAGTATCTAAAAAAGTATTCAACCGAATCTTGTCCTCAATCTCCATCTAGTTCTACTTCATCTAACAACACATCTAATACACCTAGTGGGAGTGTTATAAGTGCATCAAAAATAAGGACTAAGCTTAGCTTGAAGAAACAAAAGGAAGACAATGGAAATGGGGGTGCTAAATCGGAGTTGGATAAATACATTAGTGAAGAACAAGAGCCTTATAGTGAAGAATTTGATATCTTAAGTTGGTGGAAAACACATGCTCCCAGATTTCCTATTCTTTCGGAGTTGGCTCGTGATGTGTTGGCAATTCCAATTTCTAGTGTGGCGTCGGAATGCGCGTTTAGCACTGGTGGCCGTATTCTTGATTCATTTAGGAGTTCATTGACTCCTAAATGTGTGCAAGCTCTTATTTGTCTTCAAGATTGGCTTAGAGAAGAGAAGAATCCTATTAATGTTGAAGAAGACTTGAAGTATCTTGAGGAAATCGAGCTTGGTAAGCTTTAATATTTTGTGTGTATTTTAATTCAAAATAATATATCATGCTTTTTCTTTTGTATGACATATTTGGTCGTATTATCTTTAGATATGGAAAATAATGGAAGCACTACTAGCATTGTTTGATGTATAGTTGCAACTTGCATCTTGAGTGGTAAGTTTAATACTCTATTTGTTTGGTGATAACTGATAATGATATACTTAATATTGTGTAGTTTTGTTTTATTATCATCAAACTATAATATTCTAACTTATGATTTATATTTTTTTTAGGTTCAAGTGCAATCATGCCCCGTGCTACTGCTCAACGCCCCGTGCTACTGCTCAAGAGTCAAGACTGTGTTTGTTGAGGGATGCCCTCTCTGTTTTTGTTGCACTATGTTTAACTGTTTAAGTGTTAAGACTATGAAGACTTGCAGTTGGCCAGTTGCAGTGTTGCATTGTGTTTAAGTGTTAATACTTAAGAGTTAAAACTGTTTTTTGTTGGACTGTGTTTAACACTTTAACTTGTTTAACTGTGTTTAAGTTGTTGGACTTGTTGGACTGTGTTAACTGTTAAGTGTTTAACTGTGTTTAAGTTGTTTAATATAGTTGTGTAATATGCATTGTGCAGTTGGCAGTTGTGCAATTGCAGATGTTATTCTGCAAACTGCAGATGCTATTCTGCAACTGCAGATGTTATTCTTGTGCAGTAATATAGTTGTGCAACTGCAGATGTTATTCTTGTTTCAGGCTTTCAGCCATGTGCAGTTGTGCACGTTCACGTTGTGGACCTGTGGTTGTGCAGTTGTTTTACAGTTTTAGAGTGAAAATTATAGTGTCAAATTAGAGTGAAAATTACAGTGTTGGTGTTTCAGGCTTTCAGCCATGTGCACGTAAGCACTAAGCACGTTCTTGTTAACTTATTATAGTGTTATATATCGAAAAACATTCTTTTAGAGTGAATTTCAAATTTTCAATTGTGATGTGCATGTCCACTGTTAGCAGTTAGCACTTAGCAAGTTAGCATTGATTGTTAAAAACCGAAACCGTACCGAACCAAAATAAGAAATACCGAACCGTACCGAAATAATTTGGTACGGTATTTGGTATACACAATCGATAAACCGAATACCGAAATACCGAACCAAAATTCTAAAAACCGAACCGAAATACCGAACGCCCACCCCTACTTTTCCCCCATGATCTTTTCCACGCTGCCATTCTTTTAGCTTTTCGAATTTTAGTTCGTAGTCTAGATCCAAAAGGTCCGCCGTTTTTTTTTTAGCTTTTTTAGAAAATAGGAATTGAAAACTTGGAGTAGGGTTTCTATAATTGGGTATTTTATATGGAAGTGTGAATGGATGATTGCCATTGGATTAGAAGGAAATAGATGGCTCGGATTAAATTTTGCACTTAAATAGGTTAATGGGTTGGGAAGAATGGGCTAAAGGTAATTGGGTTGAACCATGTCTTTTTTTGTGTTTCAATTTTGGGCTAAGAAGACTCCAAAAATTATTATTTAAAACCATAGCTAAATTTCCTTAATATAAGATAATTCTACTACATGATGCAAAACATTCTAATTAATTAAAACATGAAACTATTACATATTTTTGTATTTTTCAAGATTATATAAAGATAAAAATAAGGTACTACTTTTTTGTATTTTTTTTTTACTTTTTGAAATGTACATAAAATAAAATATTTTTTGTAATTTTTATCTTCTTGTAATAAAATAAAGTAAAAGAGTCAAATTAATTAAAATAGCTTTATTAGGCCTAAATTAAATATTTACATGCTAAAATATAAAAAATCTTGGGGAGGATCAAAAATCACATGTCTACAGCTGCTCCTCTTTGACTGGAAAGACGAAGTATTTTCAGACAAAGAACGACTAGACAGGTTTTTTGACCCGACCCTTATTTAAGGAGACCAAAACTAAGGGGAATGTGACCGAGCCCTGGTATCTGAGCTGCATACATATCCTTGGCTACAAAGGAATCAGGCCACGTGTAGTTCAGAAGTGAGTGAGATGATGGAGTATGCCGAGGTGGAGAGTAAGTCGAGGTGCCGTTCCGCCGAGGTTCCCGTCCACGGTCCCATTATTACATCAAAATCAAAAATAAAAAGAGACTAACTAATCCTATCAGCTACGAGTTACAAGATTCATATCTATGAGTCTTCTGAAGCTTGATCTTGAGTCTTGGTTGGTTCTTCATACGGACCCTGATATGAATCTTGATGCTTGTTAGCTGCAGGTGTTGGTTCAATCTTCTTCAGCTTTTCAAACCAAGACGGGACATGCAGAGCCAGTGACCTCAGCCCTGTCTTGAGCAGCTCACATCTTTCATTAACTTCTGCATTTGGATTCACTTCTTGTCTTTCTTTTTGTTTTTTTCTTTTTATTCTGGATTGTAACTAACTTCTGTTGATCATCTTGGACTGCTGACTCGCATTCTTGACGCGAGCTTCTTTTGTTGCTGACCTGAATTGCATTTTGAATTGAATTCCCCCCTTTTTCAGGTGGGCGCCTAATTATTGAACTTGAACCATCTTCTCTTGTTACTTGACACTGTTTTCCCTTGCACCTTGAACCATTTTCCCTTGAAACTTGAATTGTCTTCCTTCGAAACTGCTTTCCCTTGAAACTCGAGTTGTCTTCCTTCAACACTGCTTTCCCTAGAAACTTGAGTTGTCTTCCCTTATTCTCCAGGTGGGCGCCTGATTACAATAAAACAGACAAAACAAAAGAAAATTTTTCTGCCCCAGTTTGCACCAGGAAGATTTGTGAGTTGTTAGCAAAATTGTAAACCACTTGTACTATTGATGCAATGATGAGAGTAAACTAAAGAATAGACTAGGAAAACTATAAACTAAGCTTGACTAAAGTAAAAACTGACCATATTCTCCAGGTGGGGCCCCTAATTTCAAGAAAACTAGACATTGATACCTAAAAATTGACCCCTCTCTTTTTCAAATTCAGACTTCCCCCTTCTCTTTTTTTTTTTAAATTATTATCCTAGGAGAAGATTCGTCAGACTAGGTTTTCTATCTTAGGAGAAAGATTCATCAGACTAAGACGTTAATCCTAGGATAAAATTCATCAGACTAGGCCTTTTTCTGTTTTTTTTTTGTTTTTTTTGTATCTTAGGAGAAAGATTCATCCGACTAAGACGTTTATCCTAGGAGAAAATTCATCAGACTATCTCTTCTATCTTAAGAGAAAAAATTCGTCAGACTAAGATTTTGATCCTAGGAGAAAGTAATCAGACTAGGTCACTTTTTTTGTATCTCAGGAGAAAGATTCATCAGACTAAGATTTTGATCCTAGGAGAAGGTTCATCAGACTAGGTCTTCTATCTTAGGAGAAAAATTCGTGAGACTAAGATTTTGATCCTAGGAGCAAGTTCATCAAACTAGGTCACTTTTTTGTATCTCAGGAGAAAGATTCATCAGACTAAGATTTTGATCCTAGGAGAAGGTTTATCAGACGAGGTCTTCTATCTTAGGAAAAAAATTCGTCAGACTAAGATTTTGATCCTAGGAGAAAGTTCATCAGACTAGGTCTTCTATCTTAGGAGAAAAATTCATCAAACTAAGATTTTATTGGGAGGAAAATCCATCAGACTAGGACATATTACCCTAGGAGGAAAATGTAAAGAGCAATGACATGACTTTATGCATATTAACAAGACAAATAAAGGCAAAAATTTGAGGAACTTTCCTTCGTCTTCTCTTCTTTTCTTTGTCTTCCTTTTTTTTGCTTTCTTTTTTTTATTTTTTTTTAACCTCTTTCCTTGCACTGCTTTGTTCCTGTTTCAAACAAAGAAAATTTTGTCAGTTTTTTAAGTGATGGTCGGTTTGTGGCCTTGAGTCTTAGACAGCTTGACTTTTGCTCAATCATCTTGAGTCGGTTTCAAGAAACTTTTTCTCTGCATCAACCCTAATTGTTTCACACCCAGTACCATTTGTATTTATGGATCAATCAACCTTATCCCAACTAGAGATCTTTTCTTAGGCGACCTTTTCTGATATCTTGAATGACTTCCTGCTTTTGAGCAGTTTGTTTGTCAGAGAGAATCACCAGTTATCTTTGCTTGCGCCAAGTAGGCTGACAACAGTCTTTTGGGAGAGCCTTTGCATGAATCCTCAAGGCACGTTGACGGTAACAACTGAGTGTGCTGGCAAAATTTACTTTGTGCAACTGAAAAGCTGGTAGCAGATTTTGAAATCTTTTCATGCTTGTTTTGACAAGGACTGACTCAGAGTGAGGGACGCAATGATGCAAAGAAACAAGTATTAACAAGAAATGCCCCTGTCGGAAGGACAGAAGGAAGAATTTTTTTTCTTTTTTTTCAATAACTAGCCTTAATGATCATGACATGCATTTTGGACTTAACAGCCGATCTATCAAACTGACCAAATCTTCCCTTTTACCATTCTTGTGATCTTTGAAGTTGGGCCTAACTATGTCAATCCTTTCCATCAGCTTCACGACTCACTTTCGACTAATAGTGCCCCGAGAAATTTTCACCAACAAGCCTCTCTCATTTATTCATCTCTATTTACCATCGTCTTACTGTACCCGTGAGGGTTTTCACTAATAAGACTCTCTCATTTTTCTTTTTCTTTTTCTTTCCCTCTTTTTGTAAGCAACTCGACGATGTTCTACGTCGTATGACAACTGTTGCTCATCGCATGCGTCTTTTGGCATTCTTGAAGGCATATTGGGAAGTCTTTATTTGGAAGGTTTTTGGATAGGGTTGGAAAGAAAGGTCGGTATGAAGGCTCAAAATAAACTCAAAATGAGGGGTTGTAGACTTACAACTCTTGGAATCGACTCTTTCAAAAATGAAATAAAATCTTTGCCCCAGTTTCAGATGTTTTGGGGATTTTTGGATTTTTCTATTTTTTCTATTTTTTTTCTTTTTCTTCTAAATTCTTATTTGGTTGGACCGAACCGTGAGGCTGCCTACGTATCCTTATTTTTTAAGGAATCAGGTCGAACGCAGTTCAAACATTTGACCTAAACTATTTTTCATCTTTCTTTCTGTTTCTCTTTTTTATTTTTATTTTTTTTCTCTTTTTCCCTTTTCATTTTTTTTTCTTTTTTTTTGTTTGCCCCAGTTTCTATTTTTTAGGGCATGGACCTTTGATAGTTCTTTTCTTTTTTGTTTTTCACTTGAACTTTCAAAGAGTTGCCCCAGTTTGTACTCTTGGGGCATGGACTTTTCTTTTCTTTTTCCATCATTGTTTTTTCATTTTTTTTACGCTCGACTCTAAACTTGATTCCAAAAGAGGGTAGTCAAAGAAAATAACACAGGCTCAAAAGGGGTAATAAAGGGTATAAAGTGTTTGGATAGCAGAAAAAGGGTCTCCCAACCTCGAGAATGCCAAACATGGTATCTTTTCGCGATCACAGCATTGACAAACATGTCTGTCTTCTGGTGTGTCGTGGTCACAACACACTTTCCATGCCTTACTTTCCTACAAACTTCAATTGACTAAACATCCTCAAGCCCGACCTCCATAATTATTTGAAGGTGAATTCTACTCGACCTCAATTCCAAAGTATCTCAACTCTTTATTCATCCTCAAAAGTATCTTTTTTTCTCAATTATCCGATTCCATATTAAATCAGTTTCTAAGATCTGGCCAAAATTTCCGCATACATATCATGTCATTAGAACTAGCGAGAAAAGAACTAGGAACAAAATGACACAAAAAGGACAAACTGTATTTTATTGAGTAAAGGATGAAAGGATTTGACAACAAGACAAACAACCCAAGATTCGAGTTACAACCCTAAAATAACCCGAATAATGAAAATAGCAACAGAACAAACAGACAAGACTCACATAGACAGAATGGAGGGATAGAAGGGTTTGACTCAATAAAACAAATAAAATCTAGATCACAACCCTGAAATAACCCAGATAATAGAAAAAACATCAAAACAAACTACCAAGATTCCTTCCTAGTGAAGAGGGAATGACTTTTCAATTGCTAGGCTTGACATTTAGCCACAAATTTGCTCATTAGAATTAGCATAGCCTTCTCCAATTTCAATATCATTAACTTCAGTTAGCAAGCTCCCGAAAAGATTCTTAAACTCCATATCACCAGGCATCATCCCCACAAAGTGTGAATCATGATGTGCAGGTAAAGGATTCTGCGCGATATTCTGGGTGTCACTGTCTTGGATCACAATCAGATTTTCTTGGATCATCCTTTCTATTTCTCTTTTCAAATCCCGACAACTTTCAACATTGTGCCCCTGGGCATTGGAATGGTATTCACACCTTTTAGAAGGGTCAAAGCTTCTTACACGTGGGTCCACATGATTTGGAGGAATAGGTGCAATCATATCATAATACTTTAATTTCTCAAACAAGCTTGCATAGGACTCTCTTATTGGTGTAAAATTATCTTTCAACCTTTGTTCCACTCTATACCTCTGGCCTGGGTGTGGGTTATAGGGTACCTGAAAATTTTGTAGAAGCTGGTGGAGATTTTGTGATGCTCGTGCTCGCCTTCTGGGGTGTTTTGGTGGCTGGACAACATACTGATGTGGAGCGACAAAGTATTGTGGGTTCTGAGGTGGATAGCAATGCTCAGGGGAATCATGGAAAACTTGAGGAGGCTGCTCATACCTTCGAGACGTTCTCCTGGGACCTCTTGTCGACCCTGATGGCATCATGATTTCTTCAACCTTCTCATTTGTGTCGCTAAAATTATCTGATTCAACCCGGACAGCCTGAGTTACTGCCTTAAAAACTTCTTGACTTATAATTTTTCCTGTCTTAAAACCATTCTCTTCTATTTCTCCCATTTTGATTGCTTTCGAGAAGGATTTGCCAACTGCGGACATCATGGTTTGAAAGTAATCTGGTTCTTGCGCTTGAAGGAAGAGAGTGATTAGCTCGTGGTCATCCATGGGTGGCTTAACTCGAGCTGCTTGCTCTCTCCATTTAATGGCATATTCCCTGAAATTTTCACTTGGTTTCTTCTTCAGGTTTGAAAAGGAAATGCGGTCTGGGGCAATGTCGATGTTGTATTGGAACTGTTTGACAAAGGCCTGTGCCATGTCATCCCTGACATACCAGCAAGACGTGTCTTGATCCATAAACCATTTGGAGGCTACTCCCGTAAGGCTTTCCACAAAATAAGCCATCAACAATTCTTCATTTCTTTCCGCACCTCTCAGTTGATTGCAATACCTTTTCAGGTGGGCAATGGGATCTCCATGTCCATCATACTTTTCAAATTTGGGAGTCTTGAAACCAGGTGGCAAGTGGACATCGGGGAACATACATAGATCTTTGAAGGCAACATTCTTTTGACATGCCAACCCTTGTATGTTTTTCAACCGTTGTTTTAAGCTTTTCACTCTTTGGGTCATTTCTTCCTGTACCATCTTTCAGGCAGGCTTCTCAATCTTTGCAGGAAGATCAAACGAGTACGAGTGGTACTCAGGAAAGTGGTACTGCTCTTGCTGTGTCGCAAATTGTGACTCATGACGAGGCTGTCCTTGACCACTGGCCCATTCTTGACACATTTCGATCATTTGCTGTTTCAGTATTCTATTTTTCTCAAACACAGTAGACTTGTGTTGAATCCTCTGACCCTGAGTCTCTTAAGCACTTGTAACAGCTTCGATGTCAGTTATTATTTTTCCTTGGATCTTGTGTTTCCAGCTTACCACAAACCGACCACCTCAACTTTCTTCACAATTCAAAACAAAACATGTTAGAATGTACTCAGTCAATCCTTATTATTACCATTCTTCCTCTCTTTTTTTTTCACCTTCTTTTCTTTCTTTTTTTCTTTTAAAATTATTTGATCGAACCTGATGTGGGTTGCCTACGTATCATGTGGGAACATGAATCAGATCTTGCGTAGTTCGGGAAGATCACGAATAAAGTAAATAAACTAACTTCTTTTTTTTGAATTTTTTATTTTATTTTTTCGAAAGAAAGACTTATAAAGAAGAAAGGGAACATTTTTGGATTTTGATTTTCTTTAGCATTTTTGTAAAGAAAGACTTCTAAAGAAGAAAGTTTTTTTTTTTAAATTTGTTTTTTCTGGAATTTCGAAAGAAAACTTCTAAAGAAGAAAGAAAATATTTTTTGGATTTTATTTTGAATTTATGAAAGAAATGCTTCTAAAAAAAATATCTTTGAATTTTGAATTTTCATTTCAATTTTGAAAGAAGAATGAAAATATTTTTGGATTTTTGGAAGAAATTAAAAGAAAATATTTTTCTAAAGAGGAAGTAAAGGAAAATATTTTTGGATTTTTTTGAAAATTATGGGCCGGAACCGATGAGGTTTGCCTACGTATCTCACATCCGGTAAGAATCAAAGCCTCGTAGTTTGCCCAGTTTTGACGGAACAGGAAAACATGACACTCGAAAATTTTGGCTCGTTTTGAAATGACTTTTTTTCAGAATTTTGCAGATTTTCAGAATTTTCTAAATACCTACCTCTCACTTTTGTTTCTTCTTCTTCTTTCTCCTCTTTTTGATTTTCTTTTTTACTTTTTTTTCATTTTCTTTCTTTATTCTAGAAGTCAGTCAACATGCAAGCCAAAACAGATAGATATGCAAGTAGCATATAAGATGCATCAAGATGGTCTTTTAATTTGGGTACACTTATCCTAGACGGACCCAACCCCTGTGTTGAGTCCCCAAAGTCAAATGCACATGATGCAAACAAACGTTCCTACTAGGGATCCGACATGAGGCTGAGTTATTCTAGGTTTAAAACCTGGGTGTATTTGTTCTAGACCTGTCTTACCCGAGCGGATAACTCGAGCCGCGGGGGGTTGCGTACCGGTAATCAAAAGATCATCCGGCTTTGCAACTTGTCCGAACCTCGTTCTATTTGGGATATGACACTAACAGAAAGAAGTCACGACCAGCGTGCACTCCTCGGGAGAGAGAAGAGAGGGGTTTTGCAGCAGTTTATATATACAGCTCAGATAATATCAAAGCGGTAAAAAGCAACATTTAGCACATTAGGCCCAAGCATGTAATAAAATCAGATAACAGATAAAGCCAAATACAACAATTCATCTAAGCTCGAATTCTGAACCCTGAACCAGAGATTCTGGGTTCTTTTCCTCAGCAGAGTCGCCAGAGCTGGCACACCTCCTTTTTACCTACACCCAAAAAAAGGGGTGTATAAGGGAGTTTTTTCCAATTTAAGTGACAATCGAAACAAGATTATTTAATTTAAAATTCAGAGTCGCCACTTGGGATAATTTTATGGTGTTCCAAGTCACCGGTTCAAATCCCAAATCGAGGAAAAGGTTGACTCTGTATTACAGTCCGCGAACACAGAAATCCGGGTAAGGAATTCTGTTAATCCGGGAAAAGGTGTTAGGCATTCCCGGATTCTGTGGTTCTAGCACGATCGCTCAACTATTATAATTGGCCTATTATCTGATTTTAATACATGTTTTAGCCTATTGTTCAATTTCAACTTTATAACCGCTTTTATTTAATTTTAAGGAAAAATTGCAACGTCATTTAAAATACGTTTTGAACCACGTCACATAAATGCACCCGTGGCACTCGACATACTCTATCTAACATTGTCGAGATTTGGATTTGGGTCACCTAATTGCGCACCCGAGTTTAGGAAGGTAAATTATTAAAATAACGTGCCTAAAGCAACTACGAAAGTTCGTAAGTTGTTCTTTCTAAGCTATTTCGAGATTTGTTGTGAGTTGATTGATTATGGAAATGTAGGCTCGCCCGTAGCCTTGTTGGCATTTGGACCCGCTTCAAATTTATTAAAGAAGGGGACCTTACAGTTAATTAACACTTCTATAGAAATCAATTCATTAACAAAATCCAAAACCCGTTCCAACTTCTAGCACCCCACGACTCAATGACATCCAAATCAGATTATAAACAATGATCCATTAATCTTAAAATTCATGTCTAGAATCAATCTCTAGCCAAATTTGCCATAAAAGCCCAAACCTTCAATTTTTACCAAACAAACACATAACCCAAGTATTTTCTAGCCATGTGCAGCATGTTATTGATCAACCAAAGGAAAACTAAAGCACAAATATCAAATAAAGGAATAAATCATTTAAGGAACTCAAACTCATATAAAAAAACAAAAAATGAACTAAATGAGCAGCTCATCAGGAAAGGTGAAGTCCACAGCATTTTTTTTTCAATTTTACAAGGAATAACTTGACAAACACATATGAAATCAATAAATAATTAAGAGAATAGGCTAGCAACACCCAGAGCTAAGTTTCAAAGAAGTGAATTTTCAAAATTTATTTAAATATTCTAGAGAGGTAGATTAAGCATGATATTTATTATTAAAAATGAAAACAAAAGCAAGAGAACTGAACCTTCAATGGAGCTTAAGGACATTTCCTTTGGTATTGAGTTACGTGACTTTATCATAGAATGATGGAATTGCACAGTAGATAAGTAGTAGTGATAGCTAGTGATAAGGAAGGGCAGATCGTTCTTGGATAGGAGGCCCGTTCTTGGAGATTGGGGCGATGCCGATGTATTTCTATGTGTGTGTTTCTTTGAGGAAATTGGCCAATGCTCTTATGCTGACTCTTTTGCTAAAGCAAGAAATAGCTTTGCCTTTTCCCCCATGATCTTTTCCACGCTGCCATTCTTTTAGCTTTTCGAATTTCAGTTCGTAGTCCAGATCCAAAAGGTCCGCCGTTTTTTTTAGCTTTTTTAGAAAATGGGAATTGAAAACCTGAAGTAGGTTTCTATAATTGGGTATTTTATATGAAAGTAGGAAAGGATGATGGTCATTGGATTAGAAGGAAATAGATGGCTAGGATTAAATCTTGCAATTAAATGGGCTAATGGGTTGGGAAGAATGGGCTAAAGGTAATTGGGTTGAACCATGTCTTTTTTTGTGTTTCAATTTTGGGCTAAGGAGCCTTTAAAAATTATTATTTAAAACCATAGCTAAATTCCCTTAATATAAGATAATTATACTACATGATGCAAAACAAATTCTAATTAATTAAAACATGAAACTATTACATATTTTTGTATTTTTCAAGATTATATAAAGATAAAAATAAGGTACTACTTTTTTGTATTTTTTTTACTTTATGAAAGGTACATAACATAAAATATTTTTTGTAATTTTTATCTTCTTATAATAAAATAAAATAAAAGAGTCAAATTAATTAAAATAGCTATATTAGGCCTAAATTAAATATTTACATGCTAAAATATAAAAAATCTTGGGGAGTGTCAAAAATCACATGTCTACACCACCTAGGCGGATGCCACTACCCTAGTGCCTTTTAGACTATTTGAACAACCCGAAGCATTTAACTCTTAGCTTAATTTACAATTTGTAGTTTGTCAAAAGTAGAATCATAAATAAAAACCCAAAAATGATAAGAAGTGCAATTTGGAACATATACGCAATCCTAAACTAAATAGACACTCAAATCCAATTCTAGCTCTCTATGGATATCGATTCCGAACCAAAATCGGGTAAAAGCTATTGCAACCCTCTCTTGCTACTTATTAGTGGTACAGAGTAGGCCGTAATCAGTAAGCAGTGATGTGCTTGTTGGGGTCTATGGTTCCATTGTACTTTGGGAGATCGAGCATTCTGAATTTCTTCGGGATGGGCCTTGGAGCAGCACTCGATGGAATGGATTTTGTACGAATTTCTTTGAATCTACACCTTTCAGAATCGGGGGCGCGCCTGGGATCTGATCGACCCTTGAATTATAGGTCTCTACCTTTTTGTCATTAGCTTCTATCTTCTTTTCACCCGATTCAATCCTCTTTTTAAGGTCCTCGAGCATCTTCATAATAGCGGGGTCGGTTGCTAACCTGTTGTTGCTCGATCTTTCCGATACCTATTCGGCTCGAGGAGCCGTTTTCGGTGCTGCTGTGCTTGGAGTATTTTGGTAGCTTTGCAGTTGAGCAATCACCAACTATTGTGCCTGTAACATCTCAAAAATGACGTGTAGGCTAACCTTTCATTCCTCCCGAGCTGGGGTTTTCTGAGTTTCTTATTGGTTTTCTTGGCATGTATTCCCATTAGTGTGGGAGCTTATATCGACGTATTGGGCGTTGCGTGAGCCAGCATACACGGGGATTGGTTCTGGTACGTCCTCAGGGTTTTGTAGTGGTACACCGGCGCCTGGAACAGCTACACCATTCTCTCCATGGTCCTCGGGACCGTTGTTTTCAGGCTTATTCATTGAGTTAGACATTTTGACCAGAAATTAAAGATTTTTGGACAAGAAAAAGTATGAAGAATAACTTTATGTTTTCAGTAAACCAACACCAAAATAATCACTATTATTTTTAGCCCTACGGTGGGCGCCAAACTATTTACCTTGAAAATGGTAATTACAATTAGATTTGATTTTGTGGTTCTAAAAATACGTTATTTATTTTTATGCTAGTTGTTCGGCAATAGATGTTAAGTACGAGCTAAGAAGGTAAATAAGAGTAAGAGGTAGTGCTGCAATTCAAACCGAACAGCTGCGTATCGGGGTCTCGAGCTGGCCTATGCTGGGCCTAGAGATCGAGCTAAAGTGCTTGACTATTGAATGTCATAATGATCATAAAATCGGGTTCTCTGATTTTAGCCGTGTACACTAGTAGAGGGAGAGTTCTTGACGACATGGCCCAGTTTGAGGCTCTATCTGATAGTGCATACTCGATGTGCAAATTTCCTGCTTAAGACCTTAGGATGGGAATATCGAATGCACCACTCGAATAGTAGGCCATGGGAGTATCAGAAGGTAAAAGTATAAGTTTCAACATGTAACAGAAACAAGGTGAAGGAAGGTATGAGGTACCCAGTTAGGAAGATTATCAGTATTTACATTTCAAGCAGAGAAATATAAGCATTTTGAGTTACCTTCAACGGTAACAGAGGAATGTACAATTGGCAACACCCATATCAATTATGCCCTACAGGAGCTAACAAATATAGTTTAGGATGAGGATGAGATATCAAGATCCAACTGGGGTTAAAGTAACCGAAAATAGTGGATGGATTTTTAGCATTAGCTGACATTTCTGAAGGATATTGCAAACATGGTAATAGTTCTCCTTGTGAGACACCTCGATTGTGCACTCTAGAATAGTACATTTAGATATGAAATACTAGAATGTCCAGAAAAGATTTAGAAGATTAGCACTAGAATCCTAGAAGGGATAAATATTTACCTTTGTATAGATCCCACCCCTAGTAAAGAGAGAATGCTAGGCGACCCGAAGAGCTAGTGGATAGAGCAAGGGGAGCTAAAGGTAAAAGAATATTTTGTTGAACTTTTTCAGAATACGGTGATAGACAGAAACATTAGCAGGAGAATAAGAAGAGAGTAAATGAAGCAATATGAGTAAGATGTGATAAATGGGGTGATAACGGTAAATCAAAATATGACATGACGACAGAGTCCATAATCAGGTGAAGGAAAAGACAAGAGGTGATAGGTCTTAAGACAATAAAAGAGTATAGGCCAAAGGTCATATCCTCTTTTGAGAAATGAGTTGGTGACTGCAACGTGATTACCAGAAGGCTAAGTTAGACCCCCTGTAGTAACAGAAATTAGTATGGTCTATTAAATAAGAAAAAAAACATGAATTAGGTACTGGAGAATTTAATAATAGTCGACATCATGACAATTTCAGAGATCGCATTCCGACAATAATAGAATGGATAACAAAAGAATAACCTTTAAAGGTCATTCAGGAAGACGCTTCCCTAAAGCAAGCACTGTGAGCAAATTTAAGCTTAAGGGACTAAGTGTGCCACTTACACTAGGTGTCACCTTCGTGCGTGAGAAATTAAGTTATCCCTGATACAAAAGGGTTACTGCAAGGCGAGTAAGAGTCCGTGAAGATGTGAAAAGACGCCAAAGATGAAGAGGTAAAACATTTATTGGTAAATCTTCATAACATTAAATGTTAGTACTCCTCTAAATAGGGAGGATGGTGTGATATGGTATTAAGTCGGAGTTATGTGGTTTAGGTAACTATGGATAGTAAAGGAATAATGTGGTAGAAAGGCAAAAGTAATGAAATTGAATTTATTCAGTTCCTACAGATATGATACGACTCCAGAACATTATATAAGCACGACACCAGGGAGAGCCAGTAAGGGTTCCAACACCAGATGTTATTGATAAATAAGTGCAAATGAAAACTTGATACATAAGGAGCCAATGTGAGGGGTAAGTTAAGACAAAGGACATACCCCAAGAGAGATTACGCAGAATATAGATATGAGAATGGACGAATGAGTAATCTGTAGTTGATTCATGAAGAAACTAATTATGGATAGACAAGAGGTCATAGATAAATCAACATATCATGCAAGATAAACGCAATGAACCCAAACATAGTGAATTCAGTCTCGCAGATATGACATCGTAATCCTTGAGAAATATTCAAGTAGGATTTGGGGTAGTTAAAAGTACCGTATAAGTGTTATGGAAATAAAAGAGAGTGCCATTAAGAACACAATCAAAATCTCATAAGCAACTTTGTGAGCACAAGGGCGCGGAGGTAAGCAACCAGGGATAATTATAGGTGTAGACATGTGATATTTGACCCTCCCAAATATTTTATATTTTTTAGCATGTAAATATTTAATTTAAGCTTAATATAGCTATTTCAACTTATTTTTACTCTTTTACTTTATTTTATTACAAGAAAATAAAAATTACAAAAAATAGTTTCATTAATGTTTTGTAGTCATTTTTAATCTTGGAAAATACCAAAAAAATAGTTTTGTGTCAACGGTCAGTCTTATTCTAACAGTTATTTTACTTAAATAGGACTAATTAATAAATAAGATCATATTTTAATCTCGTTCGCGGGAAAGAATAAAACTTGGGCTCGAGCAACCCATTTTTTCGGCCTAATTTTGGACCTAGCCCATAAATCTCAAGCTTATAATTCCTAGGCCCATACCCCTAACCTAATACATACCCCTATATAATAGTACCTAATGCCTAAATAGAGGGGGGACACACTTTTGGAAGGGCCGATTCTTCAACAAATACACAGAAACCCCATCGTCCTGCTTCTTCTTCTTCTTCTTCAATTGAAAACCAGCGAAAACCACAGACCCTCCCCCATCGATCTTCTTCATCAACTACCAAACCAAAAATCCCTCACCCTTCAACCGCAGCCCATCAGAAAGCAGAGAGAACGAGCCTGCCCCCCCTCCCCACCATCAAGAACGCCCAGGTACAAACACACACATATACGAAGTGGGGAACGTCCAGATCTGAATTAAAAAATGAGAAGGCTGGGTTGAGTCGAGTTCGTCAAGGTTGTCGCTCATAGTTCGAGTTTTGGTCGACATCTCTTGCGTATTCTATGTGGAAGAAATTTGTAATTGGAAAAGCTCAGCTACAAAGAAAACGGCGGATACATCGAGGTTTAGATCAAAAAGTTCGTTTGTTTGGTTGGCTGATTTTGAGATCCTATTTTGTTGTACCTGGCAGAAAATTGCAGAAATAAAGGTTTATCCCTATCTTGTTCTTAATTTTAATAATTCTATTGTGATGCTTATATGTGAAATTATTTGTTTTAACATAGTTGATTATTTTAATTTGACCGAATGAATAATTGTTGGTTTGCTACATTGATGGCTGAATATTAGTTGACTCAAATCTATATAATTGAGAAGGAGGACAAGAATGAATTTGCTTAATATGAGTAATCAGATGTGTGGTATCTGGTTCTTTGACCTTGAAAATATTGATATTTCGGTTCTCATGTGATAAAAGAGCTTTTGAGCAATGCACCTAAGATAACTAGGATTTGCTGTTTCAAACTAATATGATTTTACTGTAAGCGTATCTTGTGGATGTAGAATTCAGCATGGCAAAAGTGGTCTCTTGTATTTTCTTTTTTTCCACGTTGCTGGCATACTCATTTCCTAGCTCGTATTTGACTGTCTTTCTTCTCTCTTGCCTGCTTGTAATTGTCCCACTTATTTAACTTTAACAGAATTGTCCTTTTCTGGAGTTGGACTTCAAGAAAAAAAAAGGGAAGAAATTGTTTAATATGTGAATGAGTCTAGCTAGAATGCCTTATCGATATGTATTTCGACTGTTCCACTTTATTTGTTTGCCTGGGAACTTACATATGATCGTTGAATTCTTTGTTTTACTGACTGGAGAAGCAAACTTCCCGGCGCGCAATTAAATTATTACAACTATGGGTACGGTTCCCGTGACTTGGTTGTGATACTTAGTTTTTTAAATAAGATATAAGTTGGAGCATTTTTAATTTGCCTTTAAAAATGTGAATACAAGCCTTTTCTTTTAAAAATAATTTGAGGTGCGCCATACACGAATAAAATTCTATAGCCTATGGCCCTCATGGTTTCAAAAACAAGAAATTTTAGACAATTAGTTGAGGTGTGCCCTACTTAGCAAATATAGTTATGGCCCTATAGAGTTTAATATTGGGCTTCTTTTAAAAATTGGATTCGAGGTGTGCCGTGACAAACAAAAATGACAATTGCATGGCCCTGGCTTAATTAATTTTGTTTTAATCCTCAGACATCGAGGTGTGCCATTTAGCGAATTTTCATGGCCCTCGCAAACTTGAAAGTGCGGAGTTGCTTTAGGCACGTTATTTTAATAATTTACCTTCCTAAACTCGGGTGCGCATTTATGTGACCCAAATCCAAATCTCAACGATGTTAAAATATGTCGAAGACCGGTGAATTTATATGACGTGGTTCAAGATATGTTTTAACAATATTGCAATATTCCTAAAATGATTAAAAGCGGTTAAAATTTTAAAAATGCACATAGGTTTAAAATGTTTAAAATCAGATAATTAAGCCAATAATAACAGTTGAGCGACCGTGCTAGAACCACGGAACTCGGGAATGCCTAACATCTTCTCTCGGGTTAACAAAATTCCTTACCCGAATTTCTATGTGCGCGGACTGTAATACAGAGTCAATCTTTTCCTCGATTCGGGATTTGAACTGGTGACTTGGGACACCATAAAATTATCCCAAGTGGCGACTCTGAATTTAATAAATAAATAATCCCGTTTTGATTGTCACTTTAAGTTGGAAAAAACTCCCCTTATATACTCCTTTCTACGGGGTGTAGGAAAAAAGGAGGTGTGACAGCTTTGGCGACTCTGGTGGGGATCGAACCCAGAATCTCTGGTTCAGGGTTCAGAATTCGAACTTAGATGAATTGTTGTATTTGGCTTTATCTGTTATCTGATTACATGCTTGTGCCCAATGTGTTAAATGATGTTTTTACCGCTTTGATATTATCTGAACTGTATATAAACTGCTACGAAACCCTTCTCTTCTCATCTTAGGGGATGTGCTCGATGGTCGAGACTCCTTATTCTGTTAGTGTCATACCATGAAATAAGAAAGAGGCTCGAACAAGTTACTAAGCCGGATGGCCTTTTGGTTCCCGGTACGTAGCCCCCTCCTCGGTTCGAGTTGTCCGCTCGGGTACACAGTCTAGAACACATACCCAGGTTTTGAACCTAGAATAACTCAGTTTCATGCCGGATCCCTAGTAGGAACGCTTGTTTGCATCATGTGCACTTGACTTAGGGGACTCAACACAGGGGTTGGGTCCGTCTAGGACAAGTATACCCCAAAAAAAAGGCCATCCTAATGCATCTTATGTGCTACATGTTGCATTTATTCAAAGGAAAAAGGGTCATTTGGTGGACCAATGATAGCTTAGGGTAAATGAAGAAATGAAAGAAAAACAATGAAAAAAGAAAGATGAAAGAAAAAAAAAAAGAGGGTGAAGTGTGAAGATAAAGCGAGTGGGTCCCAATTATGTTTTCTGTCACATTTTTGTTAAGGAAACAAAAGAGTTTGAAAATTCAAAAAAAAAGATTTTGCACTTTTTCATCATTTTTCGAAAATCAGAAAATCAAAGAAAAAAGGAAAAAAAATCCAAAAAGAGTTTACATGTTTCATCATTTCTAAAAAAAACATATTTTCGATGAATTAGTTATTTTTCTTTTAATTCTCGCCCGTATTCATTCTGCCCGAACTACGCATACCTGATTCTCGTCTTTCGGGACATGATACGTAGGCAACCCACATAGGGTCCGGTCTTCCTAGTAAATCTTAGGTTCTTGGCTTTGCGGGGTCTTAGCCAAATTTTGCACTTCTAGCCATCTTTTGGCCAAATAAGTCATTTTGCAAAAATAATCTAAATCATATCTTGCACATTTTCAACATGAAGGGTTATTATCTCGCATAGCACTCTAGGTCTTTAACCTATTTGGTTTTAATTTTCTCATACAGGCATGGATTTAGTTATCGGAGTTTGAGCAGGACAGAGCCCCAGGACATCTAGTCAGGATCGCTCATTCAGGAGTGGATTAAAAGAAGATTTTCTTTTCTTTTTATGTTTTAAGTCTGTTATTTTAATTTATGTCGTCTTTTATCTTTTAGTTTTGTATAGTAATGTCGAGTTTTAGTATTATTGTTGTACTTTCTATTTTGCATTTGAAAGGGTGTTTAATGAATCAAAAATCCAAAAAAAAAAAAGAAAAAATTGTGTTTCATATTTCTGTTAGGAATCTTCTTTAGAATACTAATTATAGGAATGAAAAAAAATGTATTTTGGAGGTGGTTTTTCCTTTAGGCAATTAATATCTAGGACTTAAATAAAAATTATTTTTATATTTCCTTTACTATATTAGGACCAAAATTCAAAAAAGAATTCCTTTTAGTACCTTTTAAAAGTTTTCCTTAAGGCATTAATCTCAAAAATCCAAAAAAGATTTTCTTTTGAGGTTCTTAATGAAAAATGAAAAAACAATATTCTTTTATTTTCCTAAGAACTTTAGGATATTGTACATAGAAGAAAAAAGATCATACTTTATCTTTTGTTTAAAGTTTCTTCCTTTAGGCAATCAAATTGAAATCCAAAAACATGTTGTTTTATCCTTTTTGCTTGTTTCAAAATCCTGCATCAGGATATCAAATGGAAATTCAAATAATTTTTCTGTGGTTTATTCTTTCGATCTTCTTCCAAAAAAAAAAGAATCAAAAAGTATTTTTTTTTTCTCTTCTAGGGTTTTTCCTTAATAATTTCCCATAGAGTGTTTGTTTCAAGAAAGAAATAAAAACAAAAAATATATGCTCGTTAAGCTTGAGTTTGCAATAGGTTATAGAACATTAAGTCTAGAAAATTCAAAAAAAAAAGAAGAAGGATTTGCTTCTTTTATTCCTCTTTTCTTATAAGAATAGTCCTTAAGGTAAAAAAAAAAAGAAGAAAAGAAAAAAGAATGTTAGTTTGTTTACTTTATTCACGTTCTTCCAGAACTACGTAAAAATCTGATTCATGCGACGTCATGATACGTAGGCAACCTACATAGGGTTCGATCGAATTATTTTTTTTATTATTAAAAGAAAAAAAAGAATAAGAAAAGAGGTGAAATTGTGGGATGTGAGATATGAGAGAAAGAAAGAGTGATGATTAAAAAAAAAGAAATGAAGGAAAATGGGCAAGCCAGCAAGTGCTAGAAAAGCAAAGAAAAGAGAGTTTGAAATGAACAAATTGGGATGATGCCAACTGAACTTTGTACCCTCGAAGTCATTTTAGAACCGATAAATGTGGCTAGGTGCATTGCACAAAAAGTGAGATTATCTTATGTTAAATGCCCTAACGCTAACGTGATGGCTTCATTTTGTTATATTCATAGGAGAAGGGTGGTTGGTTTGTGGTTTTAAAGTGGTAACTCTTCTCTACAACATAAAGTCAAAAGGCAATGGCAGACAACAACAGAACTGATTTGGTTGATACCGACGCTCGAAAGCAGTTGTTTGAACAGGACAATGGGTTTGTTGAAGAGGTAAAGATGTTAAAACAACACATGGTTGACATGCATCAGGCTTGGATGACTGGGAAGGCGCCACCCCCGCCACCACCTAGCTTCCTAGATGCTCCCCTTACCCAAACTCCGGACACAATGCCAGATGATCCTCCATACTCTCCAGATCCACCCGCTTATCTCCAAGCTCATGATTCCCAATATTACCCCTCAGAGGTTGCCCACAAGGTTCCCTACTCATACAAACAGGGCCCAAGGGATGAGCCTTATGTTGAAAATAAAAGGTTCACAGGAAGAAAAGGCAAAGATGGGGCTCCCAAGAGGCTGAAAGGAATAGAACAGTCCTTAAAGAACAAGCAAGGATTAGGAGACCAAGGAAGCATGTCTTACAAGGAACTGTCTGTGTCCCCTGACGTTCGCCTGCCCGCGGGGTTTAAAGTGCCAAAATTTAACATGTATGATGGGTGTGGGGATCCGATAACCCACCTGAAGGTTTATTGCAGTGAAATGAGAAGTGTTGGAGAGAAAGATGACTTGATGATGGCGTATTTCAGTGAGAGCCTGACTGGGGCAGCTTTGGACTGGCATGCTCGTCAAGATGTTGGTAAGTGGCCTACATTGGGTGACATGGCTCAAGATTTTGTTCAATACTTTCAATACAAATCAGGCGTTACCCAGACCGCTCCTCCATATCTAGGATGGGAAAGAAGCCGGAGGAAAGCTTTAGAGAGTTTGGGCTCAGATGGAGGGAGCAGGCTGCTTGAGTCAATACCCCGATTGGTGAAGAAGAAATGATTGAGTTTTTCCTACAAGCCTAGGGGCCCACCTACTTCAGTCATTTGATCCCGGCCCTGGGGAAGCCTTTCAATAATGTGTTAAGAATGGGGGAGCTAATAGAAGAGGGAATCAAGTCAGGAAAAATCATGAGTTGTTCGAAAAACATTCAGAATATCCCAGTAAGCTTGGGTGGAAGAAAGAGAAACAGAAAAGATGATCCAATGGGCTTTCCCGATCAACACTTCCAGCCTCTACATCGTCCCCGTGGATATCCTTATGCACCAGATGAGCCTCCCCAATGCCACTTCTCTCGACAGAACTCCCAAAGTCGTACATCACTCTCCCAGTACCCAGCTCCACAAAATGCCTATCTACCCCCACGAGTCTACCGAAACCCCCTGGATCAGGTTTTCGGCCCAATCAAGCATTTAAGAACGAGAGGTTGCGGAAGAAGAAAACCTTCACTCCATTGGGAGAGTCATATGCCAGTCTGTTCCAGAGGCTACGGAAATTGGACATGTTGAAGTCGATCCAGATAAAAATGTCAAACCCTCTTCCAAAGAAGTTTGTTTTTTCTCAAAGGTGCGCATATTGCTCAGATGCCCCGGGGCATGACATAGAGAAGTGTTGGAATATGAAGAATGCGATTCAGAAGCTTATTGATGCAGGCAACATTGTCGTGCAAAATCTAGACACATCAGACACTAGCCAAAGTCCGTCACCTGTGCATAATGAGACGCATATGGTGGGTATGATTTATTTTGAAAAGGAATGTTAGAATTTTTCTGGGATCCTAGGAAGTCCACGTGCTACGAAGCTTTCAGTGCTATTAAAGGTTGATCCTAAGAACAAGCAGGCAAAGGGAACCCAAAGGCAATCTGTTAAGAACAATGTGATGGAGACTTGTGAAGGTCCTAATATTGTTGATGCAAAAGTCAGAGGCTAAGATGTTGAGTTTGATGATTGGAAAGACGCTCTTTTGTTGGTTAGCCAGGGAGGAGTTTGGTGGTTTATTTTGTTGTCATTTCTGCTATCCGGGTTATTTTAGGGTTGTAATCCAAATATTGTCTTGTGACTCAAACCCTTCTATCCTTTTATTTTGCTTAGTTTGTTTAGTCATAATAGCCCGTTTAGTGTTGTCTAGTTTTGTTCTAGGTTTGTAACCCAAGTTTGGTTTGTTTGTTTTGTTGTCCAAACCCTTTCACCATCTGTCTAATGCAATTTTCTGTTTTCTGTGATTTCTAGTTATTTTCGTTTAGTTCTCCTTTCTTTTTATAGTTCTTTTCATATTGACTCTAGTGACATGACATGCACGCGTAACTCTCAGCCTAGTTTTAAAAGTCAGTTTAATCACGAAGCAATGAAACAATGTTGAAGATGTTAGGACATTTGAGGGAAATAAGCAAAGGTATTTTGAGATCACTTCAAGCCCGAATTGTGTGAAACTGGGCCAGGTAGAACATAAAAATACACTATTGAAATGCGTCATGCTGCATCAGGTGAAGATAATGGCAAGTTTGCCCCAAATTTGTAGGGGGTTGTTCGTGGTAATGAGAGTGAGGGTGTTGTACAATGGGGCTTGGTAACTAACAGATGTAGAAGGCGAATCCGTGGATATGATTATCAAGTCTAGTGCAATCAAAAGATATTACATAGGTTTTCCTTGGTTTGTTTAATTGTGTAGTTTGCACTTGGCATGTTTTGGAGATTAGAATGACTAAGGCATTTTGTTCTGCAATCTAAACACTTTATCCTTCGTTACCCCTTTGAGCCTTATCTATTTTCTTTCATACCCCTCTTTCAGAACCAGTAGCAAAGATCAGAAATGCAAGCGTGAAAGATGAGTAAAGGAAAAAGAGAAAAGAAAAAGAATGAAAAGAGAGAGAAGAAAAAGAAGAAGAAAGAGAAAAGGAAAAAAGAAAAGAATAGAAAGAAAAAAAATAAAAAAAAAAGAAGGAAAACAACAACAAAAAGAAAAATAAGGAAAGAAGAGAAAAGAAAAAGAAAAGAAAAATCACAACAAACAAAGTAATAACATGAATTACGTTCGACCTGATTCCTTTTAAGGATACGTAGGCAGCCTCACGGTTCGGTCCCATCGAAATAAAATCCAAAAGTCCCCAAGCAAGAAACCGGGGCAGAAGTTGTGGTTGTTGCAGGAAATCTGATTCCAAAAGTTGTAATTTTGAACCAGTTGAATTGTTTTGAGCCTTTTATACCCTTTCTTTCTAACCTTGTCCAAAAGCCCACGTTACGGTCCAAAGAAAGTCCTTCTAATTAGTCTTCAAAAAATGCCGAGTCAAGCAGGTAGAGGGGAATCATATCAAGGGCAACACTCTGGTCCAAGCAGGAAAAATTGAAAATGAGAGAGTCTTATTGGTGAAAACCCCCACGGGCACCGTAAGGTGACAGGAGCTGAGAGAAATAAAAAATGAGAGAGTCTTATTGGTGAAAACCTTCACGGGCACCGTAAGGCGATGAAAGCAGAGAGAAATAAAAATGAGAGAGTCTTATTTGTGAAAACCTTCATGGGCACCTTGAGGCAACTGTAAGTTGAGAAAAAGAACAAAACGAGAGAGGCTTGATGGTGAAAACCCCCCGAGCACTACATGTTGAATAAGGATTGTGAATCAGATTGGATAATCGGAGCATGGAAGCCCAGTTTCACGGTTTGGGGTATAATAGGAGTTGAACATTAGACCTCCTTGACAGAATAGGCCACAGGTGCATGTCACGGTCATTAGAGTTGGTGTCTGCATCTGATAGGTTTCTACTTTGTAGTTTTCTTGTTAGGAATCATCTCTTTTCATTGTCCTTTACTTCGTTCGTTTTTGTCTTGTTTACTTCCTCTTCCTGAGTCTGTGTGGTTAGAACAAGTGAGAAATGACTTCAAAATTTTCCACCAGCTGTCCAAATTGCACAAAACAGGGTCTGGCTAACACATCAAATGTCATAAGTCAGAAAAGAACAACAAGCGCATTGAGCCGGTAATAATCAACATGCTTTGAGATACTTGTGAAATACAAAGGTTTGGTACATATCAATTCAGGAATAATGCAACAAGATGGAGGGTGTTAGGTGAATGAATCAAAGGTATTTTCGGTGAAACACAAAGGTTTGGTATATATCAATTCATGAACAATGCAACAAATGGAGGGTGTAGGGTGAACGGATCAAAGGTATTTTCTATGATAAGATTAACAAAGAAAGTGGTTAACCAGTGACAAGCAAGGTCTTCCAAGCAGAAATCAAAGTTATCATGGCAAGTGAAGGAGCAATAGACCTCAAGGCCAATGCCAGTAGGTTAAGTTAGGAAAGAACAACATGCACATTGAGTGGACGGTAATTGACGTTTTTTGGAATTCATGTGAGACACAAAGGTTGGTAAATGTCAGTTCATGAATAATGCAACAGATAGAGGGTATTGGGTTTGAACGGAGAAGAGGTATTTTTTGTGATACGGATGGCAGAGAAAGTGATTAGTCAAGGAACAAGCAAGGTCTTCGGGTGGAAATCAGTTGTCATGAGAAGTGAAGGAGAAACCATCCTCAAAGTCAAGGCCACAAACCAACCACCATATTTTAAACTGACAAGAATTTTCTTTGATTTGAAACAAGGGCAGAAAATTTTGTTTGTTCCGGAGAAATCCTCCGCTAGGGAAAGGCAAGCACTAGACAGGTTTGACTTGTGATTTTCAGGACCCGCCTGGATAATGGGATTTAATTTGAAATTCTCAAGACCCTCCTGGAAAATGGGACTTAGTTTAAAATTCAAAACAACCGTGAGCAGCATAATCTGGCATAAATGTACCCCAAAGGAATATGAGTTGGCTTAAAAGTTTGCATGTTTGAGATAGAATCCAATTAGGAGTTTTCAGGACCCTGTTGGAAAATGGGACCTAGTTTAAAATTCAGAAATAGCATAATCTAGCACAAATATACCCCAAGGAATAGAAGATGGTTTCAAAGTTTGCATGCTCAAGATGGGATTTAATTTTAAAAGTTCTCTGGACCCTCCTGGATAATGGGATTTAATTTAAAATTTCCAGGACCCTCCTGGATAATGGGATTTAATTTTAAAAGTTCTCAAAACCCTCCTGGATAATGGGATTTAGTTTTTAAATTCTGAGGACCCTCCTGGATAATGAGATTTAGTTTTTAAGTTTTCAGGACCCTCCTGGATAATGGGATTTAGTTTTTAAATTCGCAGGACCCTCCTGGATAATGGGATTTAATTTTAAAAGTTCTCAGTACCCTCCTGGATAATGGGATTTAGTTTTAAGTTCTCAGGACCCTCCGGGATAATGGGATTTAGTTTTAAGTTTTCAGGACCCTCCGGGATAATGGGATTTAGTTTTAAGTTTTCAGGACCCTCCTGGATAATGGGATTTAGTTTTTAAATTCTCAAGACCCTCCTAGATAATGGGATTTAATTTAAAATTTTCAGGACCCTCCTGGATAATGGGATTTAATTTTAAAAGTTCTCAGTACCCTCCTGGATAATGGGATTTAGTTTCAAGTTCTCAGGACCCTCCTGGATAATGGGATTTTGTTTTTAAATTCTCAGGACCCTCCTGAATAATGGGTTTTAGTTTTAAAAGTTCTCAGGACTCTCCTGGATAATGGGATTTAGTTTTTAAGTTTTCAGGACCCTCCTGGATAATGGGATTTAGTTTTAAAAGTTCTCAGGACCCTCATGGATAATGGGATTTAGTTTTTAAGTTTTCAGGATCCTCCTGAATAATGGGATTTAGTTTTAAGTTGTCAGGACCCTCCTGGATAATGGGATTTAGTTTTTAAGTTTTCAGGACCGTCCTGGATAACGGGATTTAATTTTTTAAGTTTTCAGGACCCTCCTGGATAATGGGATTTAGTTTTTAAATTCTCAGGACCCTCCTGGATAATGGGATTTAGTTTTTAAGTTTTCAGGACCCTCCTGGATAATGGTATTTAATTTTAAAAGTTCTCAGGACCCTCCTGGATAATGGGATTTAGTTTTTAAGTTTTCAGGACCCTCCTGGATAATGGGATTTAGTTTTATGTTTCAGGACCCTTCTGAATAATGGAATTTAGTTTTTAAGTTTTCAGGACCCTCCTAGATAATGGGATTTAATTTTAAAAGTTCTCAGGACCCTCCTGGATAATGGGATTTAGTTT
Organism: Nicotiana tabacum; assembly: GCF_000715075.1. Classification (NCBI taxonomy): domain Eukaryota; kingdom Viridiplantae; phylum Streptophyta; class Magnoliopsida; order Solanales; family Solanaceae; genus Nicotiana; species Nicotiana tabacum. Next base: position 68,981,633 of record NC_134090.1, on the reverse strand, counting down.
TAAGTTCTTAGGACACTCCTGGATAATGGGATTTAGTTTTATGTTTTCAGGACCCTCCTGGATAAATGGGATTTAGTTTTTAAATACTCAGAACCCTCCTAGATAATTGGATTTAGTTTTAAAAGTTCTGAGGACCCTTCTGGATAATGAGATTTAGTTTTTAAGTTTTCTGGACCCTTCTGGATAATGGGATTTAGTTTTAAAAGTTCTCAGGTCCTCCTGGATAATGGGATTTAGTTTTTAAGTTTTCAGGACCCTCCTGGATAATGGGATTCAGTTTTTAAATTTTCAGGATCCTCCTGCATAATGGGATTTAATTTTAAAATTTTAGGGCCCTTATGGAAATGGGATTTAATCTTAAAAATTCTCAGGACCCGCTTGGATAATGGGATTTAGTTTTAAGTGTTCAAGACCCTCCTGGATAATGGAATTTAGTTTTAAGTGTTCAGGACCCTCCTGGATAATGGAATTTAGTTTTAAGTGTTCAGGACCCTCTTGGATAATGGGATTTAGTTTTAGGTGGTTAGGACCCGCCTGGATAATGGGATTTAGTTTTAGGTGTTTAGGACCCGCCTGGATAATGCGATTTAATTTTAAGTGTTCAGGACCCCTTGTATAATGGGATTTAGTTTTAAGTGTTCAGGACCCGCCTAGGTAATAAGATTTAGTTTTAAGTTTTAGGACCCTCCTGGATAATGGAATTTAATTTTTTGTTGTCAGGACCCTCCTAGATAATGGGATGTAGTTTAAGACTTTCTTAGATAACAAGATGTAGCAGGAGTAACACCTTTAGAAGATATGATTTAGGTTTTTAAAGCCGTCATTTAACTAGGAGTTTTCAGGACCCTCTTGGATAATGGGATTTAGCTTTCAAATTTATAGAGATATTTGGTAACATGATTCAATTAACACTCACAGATGTGCCCAGCACCAAACTGGGGACGAAGTTTTCTTTGTTTTTGCCTATTTTGTTGCAATCAGGCGCCCACCTGGAGAACAAGGGAATACTTTTCAAATTCAGCAATCAGGCGCTCACCTGGAGAACAAGGTAATACATTTTAAGTTCAGCAATCAGGCGCCCACCTGGAAATCAAGGGAATACATTTCAAGTTCAGCAATCAGGAGCCCACCTGGAGAACAAGGGAATATATTTCAAGTTCAGCAATCAGGCGCCCACCTGGAGAACAAGGGAATACATTTCAAGTTCAGCAATTAGGTGCCCACCTGGAGGGGAGTATAGTTCAAGTTTCAGCTTTCAAGTTCTTACTGATATTTGGTAACATGATTCAGTTAACACTCACGTATGTGCCCAGCTACCAAAGTGGGGCAGAAGTTTTTCTTTGTTTTTGTCTATTTTGTTGAAATCAGGAACCCACCTGGAGAACAGGGGAATATATTTCAAGTTCAGCAATCAGGTGTCCACCTGGAGAACAAGGGAATACATTTCAAGTTCAGCAATCAGGCGCCCACCTGGAGAACAAGGGAATACATTCAAGTTCAGTAATCAAGCACCCACCTGGAGAATAAGGGAATACATTTTCAATTTCAGCAATCAGGCGCCCACCTGGAAAACAAGGGAATACATTTCAAGTTTCAGTAATCAGGCGTTCACCTGGAGAACAAGGGAAGACAGTTCAAGTGTCAAGGGAAAGTAGTTCCGAAGGAAGACAGTTCAAGATTTGGCAATCAGGCACCCACCTGGAAAACAATGGAATTCACTTCAGAATGCAATTCAAGTCAGCAACAAAAGAAGCTTGCGGCAAGAATACGAGTCAACAAACCGAGGTGATCAACACAAGTTAGTCACAATAAAGAAAAAAAAGAGAAAGGCAAGAAGTTAATCCAGATGCAGAAGTTGATGAAAGATGTGGGTGGCTCAAGACATGGCCGAGGTCACAAGCACTGCATGCCCGATTTTGATCCGAAAAGCTAAAGAAGAATTAGCTAGCACCTGCAACTAGCAAGCGTCAAGGTTCAAATCCAAAGTCTGCATGAAGAACCATTCAAGACTCAAGATCAAGCTTCAGAAGACATATAGATAGGAATCTTGTAACTCGTAGTTGATAGTCTTAGTTAGTCTTTTTCATTTTTGATTTTGATATAATCACGGGACTGCGGATCGGAGCCTCGGACAGAACCTCACTCGACTCTTTCATCCTCCTCGGCACTCCATCATCTCACTCACTTCTGAACTACACGTGACTTGATTCCTTTATAGCCAAGGATATGTAGGCAGCTCAGATACCAGGGCTCGGTCACATTCTCCTCTCTCTTAGCTTTCGGTCTCTCTAAATAAGGGTCAGGTCAAAAACCTGTCTAGTCGTTCTTTGTCAGAAAATACTTCGTCTTTCCAGTCAAAGAGGGGCAGCTGTAGACATGTGATTTTTGACCCTCCCCAATATTTTTTATTTTTTAGCACGTAAATATTTAATTTAGGCTTAATATAGCTATTTAAACTCATTTTTACTCATTTACTTTATTTTATTACAAGAAAATAAAAATTACAAAAAATAGTTTCATTAATGTTTTGTAGTCATTTTTAATCTTGGAAAATACCAAAAAAATAGTTTTGTATTAACGGTCAGTCTTATTCTAACATCTATTTTACTTAAGTAGGACTAATTAATAAATGAGATCATATTTTAATCTCGTTCGCGGGAAAGAATAAAACTTGGGCTCGAACAACCCATTTTTTTGGCCTAATTTTGGACCTAGCCCATAAATCCCAAGCCCATAATTCCTAGGTCCATACCCCTAACCTAACATCTACCCCTATATAATAGTACCTAATGCCTAAATAAAGGAGGACACACTTTTGGAAGGGCCTATTCTTCAACAAATACACAGAAACCCCATTGTCCAGCTTCTTCTTCTTCAATTGAAAACCAGTGAAAACCACAGACCCTCCCCCATCGATCTTCTTCATCAACAACCAAACCAAAAATCCCTCACCCTTCAGCCGCAACCCATCAGAAAGTAGAGAGAACGAGCCTGCCCCCCTACCATCAAGAACACCCAGGTACAAACGCATACATATACAAAGTTGGGAACGACCAGATCTGAATTAAAAAATGAGAAGGCTGGGTTGAGTCGAGTTCGTCGAGGTTGTCGCTCATAGTTCAAGTTTCCGTCGGCATCTCATGCGTATTCTATTTGGAAGAAATTTATAATTGGAAAGGCTCAGCTACAGAGAAAACAACGGATTCATCGAGGTTTAGATCAAAAAGTTCGTTTGTTTGGTTGGCTGATTTTGAGATCCTATTTCGTTGTACCTGGCAGAAAATTGTGGCAAGAAAGGTTTATCCCTCTCTTGCTCTTAATTTTAATAGTTCTATTGTGATGCTTGTATGTGAAATTATTTATTTTAACATAGTTGATTATTTTAATTTGACCGAATGAATCATTGTTGGTTTGCTACATTGCTGGCTGAATATTAGCTGACTCAAATCTAGATAATTGAGAAGGAGGACAAGAATGAATTTGCTTAATATGAGTAATCAGATGTGTGGTATTTGGTTCTTTAACCTTGAAAATATTGATATTTATGTTCTCATGTGATAAAAGAGCTTTTGAGCAATGCACCTAAGATAACTAGGATTTACTGTTTCAAACTAATATGATTTTACTGTAAGCGTATCTTGTGGATGTAGAATTCAGCGTGGCAAGAGTGGTCTCTTGTATTTTCTTTTTTTCCACGCTGCTGGCATACTCATTTCCCAGCTCGTATTTGACTGTCTTTCTTCTCTCTTGCCTGCTTGTAATTGTCCCACTTATTTAACTTTCATAGAATTGTCCTTTTCTGGAGTTGGACTTCAAAAAAAAAAAGAAATTGTTTAATATGTGAATGAGTCTAGCTAGAATGCCTTACCGATATGTATTTCGACTGTTTCACTTTATTTGTTTGCCTGGGAACCTACATATGATCGCTGTATTCTTTGTTTTACTAACTGGATAAGCAAACTTCCCGGCGCGCAATTAAATTATTACAACTACGGGTACGGTTCTCGTGACTTGGTTGTGATACTTAGTTTTTTAAATAAGATATAAGTAGGAGCATTTTTAATTTGCCTTTACAAAATGTGAATACAAGTCTTTTCTTTTAAAAATAATTTGAGGTGCGCCATACACAAATAAAATCCTATAGCCTATGGCCCTCATGGTTTCAAAAACAAGAAATTTTAGACAATTAGTTGAGGTGTGCCCTACTTAGCAAATATAGTTATGGCCCTTTAGAGTTTAATATTGGGCTTCTTTTAAAAATTGGATTCGAGGTGTGCCGTGACAAACAAAAATGACAATTGCATGGCTCTGGCTTAATTAATTTTGTTTTAATCCTTAGACATCGAGGCGTGCCATTTAGCGAATTTCCATGGCCCTCGCGAACTTGAAAGTGTGGAGTTGCTTTAGGCACGTTATTTTAATAATTTACCTTCCTAAACTCGGGTGCGCATTTATGTGACCCAAATTCAAATTTCAACGTTAGATAAAACGTGTCGAAGACCGGTGCATTTATGTGACGTGATTCAAGACATGTTTTAACAACGTTGCAATATTCCTAAAATGATTAAAAACGGTTGAAGTTTTAAAAATGCACATAGGTTTAAAATGTTTAAAATCAGATAATTAAGCCAATAATAACAGTTGAGCGACCGTGCTAGAACCACGGAACTCGAGAATGCCTAACATCTTCTCCCGGGTTAACAGAATTCTTTACTCGGATTTCTGTGTGCGCGGACTGTAATACAGAGCCAATCTTTTCCTCGATTCGGGATTTGAACCGGTGACTTGGGACACCATAAAATTATCCCAAGTGGCGACTCTGAATTTAATAAATAAATAATCCCGTTTCGATTGTCACTTAAAGTTGGAAAAAACTCCCCTTATATACTCCCTTCTACGGGGTGTAGGAAAAAAGGAGGTGTGACAATAGGTGAGCAAGAACATCAAAAATGCAATCGGGTATATGATGTAATAAGCTCGCATCTTTATAAGAGTCAGATGGCCTCACCTAAGCACTACTACGAAAGACTAGCTGAGGAAATAAGGGATAAAGCTTTAACTTAAGCATAGTAACTCGAAAAAGAAATGATCTTGTAACAACAGTCTCACTACAACATTTTATGCACTCCATAATAAAGTGGCACCTATCGTGACTAATGAACAGGAAGTGAAAAATGATATTTGAGATCATACGAGTTTCAGGAAATTCCAGTATTCGTGGGCACTATGATAAACCAAGTATCCATGTAGCAAGTGGCAGAACGACCAGGAAAAGTAATTACATACATTTAATGACAACTGGAAGGCACAGAAGGAAACTTATGGTACTAGCAAGTTAAAGGAAGGTTGCGAGTAGGTCGCAATCTATAGTATGGTAGAGCGACTATTTTTTGGTAGATAGGAGTAAGGATAAGAAAAGGTGAGTGAAAATGTGACAAGAATAGGTAGGGCCTCGAAATTAAGCCCATTAAAATAAGAGAGCTGATGGTTTCTATAAGTTATTGAAAGCTAAGTATAGCCTGAATGAACTCGATGGAGTCTAAGACTAGGTGCATTTAGAAGAGATGGAACGCTTCCCTGGTTGTAGAATAAGGGTGTAATTGTGATAGATAAGAGGATGACGCTTAGGCCTTTGATTGAGTAATGATTTAAAGAAAAGGTATTTCATGAATTGCACTAGGTTAGAATACCCCCACGAGATGAATCACATTGGATACTATGAAATACGGTTATTGAAGTATAGTATTGTCCCCTAGGTGGATCAGGCAAATAACTTCATTTGTTCCCCGATGAGACATGAGCCCTAGTGACATTGTATTACGTAAGAGGTCTCAAGTTATCAGTGGTAGATTATAGATTAACATTAAAGTGAATCAACATTAGATGGATGAAAATTCCAAAGTATGAGAGGAGATTAGGATGTCATTCTCTAGATGAACGGTAATAAGGAAGCATTAAAGGACTTAGATTTATATATATAGGATAATCAGGGAGAGAGTAACCTGGAGTTGGGTAGCAGACCTCGGTAATAATAAACTGAAGTAAGAGTTATGGTATAGTACGACCTACCGAGATGTAGTAAATCCATAAGCATAGATAATCGAGGCTATTACACCCTGAAATATTACGTTGATATTACATCCTGCAATACTACATTACGATGATATTATGCTTTGCAGTATTAAATTACGACGATATTGCACCTTGTAGTATTGTACGTTGAATTTATCATAAGTTATTTGACATCAGTCCAAAGAAAAGATTACTTGGAGATTATAAGGATTATGTTATTTCAAACAAGTGATGAGTAAATTCATGAAGGTGAGAGGGGAAACAAGTCAAAGAAAATAAATTTTCGTCCAAGTTTGGCATGTTGGGATAAAATATGGGCCGAGCATTAATACCCGATATTTATGGACTAGTACCATACGAGGTACCATATGGATATGATAGTATGATATATAAAAGGGTATTAAAAATAAATAGAATCTTAAGTAATTTGAGACATTTCTTAATTATGTGAGTAATTGGTTAATTATCGGGTAGCGGAATATTACCTAATTAAATAATTAATTTTCTAATAAGATTTAAAACCCCTCCCCCACCCCATGTGGAAGCAAGCCACCACCCAAACCAAATGACTCATTAGTCATGTTGGGTTAGGTGGGAACTAGTAAAAGTATAAGCCTTGAAATTCAAAACAAGGCTACATAACCTTCAACAAATTAAAGATTCATATATCCATCATTTGAGGGAATAGAAAAGGGCTCTTCATGGGACCATTTAAATCCAGCAAAAACATAACATAAAGCCAACGTTGAAAGCAAAATTGAAGTTAACATAGATGGGTTCAGATCTTTAATAGATCGAACAGAGATTTTGCGATTCTAACAGAGTACAGTGCAACCTTTTCCAAGAACATCATACGAATTTTCCCAACTCCATGTATGTTAAGGCTAAGCCCTTCCTTCATTTTGGCATGATCTCATAATTACATGAGTTGGTAACGAGGCATAAAGAAAAATTCATATCCCGAAATTTACGTATATTTTCCTAGTTTTGTAAGTTACAATATTGTCCTTATCGAGACTTCATATTCCATTATATATTTCCTTCTTCCAGTCAATAGAGCAGAGAGTCTATATATACAGTATTACAGTATTTTCATTACCATCGAGCTATAATCGATGGGCAGGCCCCTATTGGGAAACCTCTGATCAAATGGTAAGTTAAATACCAAGCCTACTGTAGCCAAGCGCCTATGAGAGAGCCCAGTTGGTCGAGATACAGAGACTAGTATGGCCGGGCGCCTATGAGCGAGCGTACTATGGTAGAGCAGTTATATATATGTATATATATATATATACACACTCATACACCAAGCCTTATAGGGCCAGACAATTATTTTACTTACTATATTGAGAGAGTTGAGTCATTATCAGCATGAAAACATATCCTCAGATTATCTTTGACTTCCAGTTACTTTCAGTTATTATATTATTAGTTTAGTTTCAGCTTTCAGTATATTGTCTTACATACTCGGTACATTATTTTGTACTGACGTCCCTTTTCTAGGGGCACTACATTTCATGCGTGCAGGTTCAGACAGACATGCACGTAGACCACCTCATTAAGCATTGTCCGAGTTCAGCTTGATCGGTAAGCTCAATGCCTTTCGGAGTTGCCGGGTCTAGAGCTTTATGTACATATTGTGTATACATGTATATATGTTATAAGTAGGTCGGGGAGTTGTTCCGATCACAATATATTTATCAGCAGAGGCTTGTAGACATATCATGTCAGTTAGTGCAGTATGTTGGGCTTGTAGGCCTTGTATGTATATTTGGTTAGTTTGTTAGCCGCAATAATTATGACGGCCTTGTCGGATCAGCTTTATATTGATATTTGGTCAGCATTTGCAGTTTTCTGGAAATGAGGCCATGGCCAAGTATTACATCATAGGTCTAGAGTCCCTTAGTCGTGAGTTGGTACGCAAGGATAAGTGAGGCACCGGGTGCCGGGCTTATCCCCAGGTTCAGGGTGTTACAAAACTGGTATCAGAGTAGTTCTGTCCTAGGGAGTCTACAAGTCGTGTCTAGTAGTCTTGTTTATAGGTGTGTTGTGCATCATACTTATAAGCAGGAGGCTACAAGGCATTTAAGACTATCACTTTTTCTTCTTACTCTAGATCGTGTGGTAGAGCTCAGTTGTAAGAACACAATTTCCTAAACTCGACCTTATTCATAATACGGTGATTCCTACATTTAGAAAGATGGTTGGTAAGGGATTGAATGCGGTTGTGAAAGAGTTGAGTCAGAAAAACCCGTTGAGCTTCTGGAAAAGGAGCCTTAAGGTAAGAATATCTATCCACCTTTATGGTAAAAGACAATGAGAGATTCATAAGGTAAATACAAGTTTCAACAAGTAAAGGAAGCAAGTGAAAGAGGGTACGAGGTACCCAACTAATGAAGATTATCCTTATTTACCATTTAGGAAGAGAGATATAAGCATTTTGAGTTACCTTCAACAATAACAGAGGTATGTATAATTGGCCACCCCGATCTAAGTTATTCTCTAAGGGAGCTAACAAATATGGTTTAAGAGAAGGACATAATATCACGATCCGGATGGGGTTAGAGTGACCCAAAATGGTGGATGAATTGTTTGCGTTAGTTGACAATGTCGAAGGATATTGAAAATTTTCTAATAAATCTCATTGTGAGACACCTAGATGGTGCACTCTAAAATAGTACAGCTAGATATGAGTACTACAAAGATAGCAACTGGAAACCTTGAAGGGATAAATATTACCTTAGTGTGGCTCTTGTCCCTAGTAGAGGGAAAATGTTAGGTATCCCGAAGAGCCAGTAGATGAGGCAAGGGGAGGTAAAAGCGAAAGAATGTCTTGTTAAAGTTTTCAAAGTGCTAGATAGAAATATTAGCAGGGAAGTACGAAGAGCGATAATGAAGCATTATGAGTGAGATGTGATACATGGATGGTAATGGTAGAGTGTTACAGAATCTATAGTCAAATAAGAAAGAGATGAGAGGTGATGGGACTTAAGACAATAAAAGAGTATAGGATATACAGTCACATCCTCATTTCGAGAAATAAGCTCGCGACTCTAACGTGATTAACAGAAGAAAAAGTTAGACCCCGGAGTAACAAAAATCAGTATGGACTGGTGAACAAGATAAACTAAACATGAATTAGGAACTGAGTAATTTGATAATAGTCAGCATCATGAGAATTTCAGATTGCATTCCAATAATAAAAGAATGGACAATAGAAGAAGATCCATGATGAATTCAGAGAATGGTCATTCAGGGGGACGCTTCCCTAAAGCAAGCAATATGAGCAAAGTGAAGCCTAAAGGACTGTATGTGCTAGTTACACTAAGTGTCACCATCGCGAGTGAGAAATTTTGTTATCCTTGGTACAAAAGGATTACCGCAAGGCATGTAAAGGTCATTGATAATGTGAAAGGATACCAAAGATGAAGAGGAAAAAATCTATAGGCAGGTCGTCATAGCTCCAAGTCTTAGTACTCCCCTAAAGGGGGAATATGGAATGATAAAGGAAGAATGTGATAAAAATGAGAAAGGGATGAGATTGCCCTTATCCAAATGTTACAGATATGCTATGATTCCAGAACGTTATGTAAGCACGACGTCAAAAAAGGAAGTAAGGTTCCTACCCGGGATGTTATTGATAGATAAGGAGCCAGTACATGAGGTAAGTTAATACAAAGAAATAACCCAAGAAAGATTATGCGGAATATGGATATGAGAATGGGTCGACGGGTAGTAAGTAGTTGATTCAGGAAGAGCCTAGTCATGAGTAGATAAGACTTACAGACAAATCAGCAGATCATGCAAGATAAATGTAGTAAACCCCAACATGGAGAATTCAGCCTTGCAGTAATGGCATTATAATACTTAAGCTATATTCAAATAGGAGTCTAGGTAGTTAAAGGTACCGTATGAATCTTACGGGAATAAAAGAGAGTGCCACTGGGAAGATAGTCAAAATATCAGTTCAAAAGCAACCCTAAAAGCTCAAGGACATAGAAGTAAGCAACTACGGATAATTATAGGCAAGGAAGGACATCAAAAGGTCTGTAATAAGCTCACATCTTTTACAAGAGTCAAGGGTTCTCCCTAAGTACTACAACGAAAGACTAGCTGAGGAGATAAGGGAGAAGGCTCAAACTTAAGCACAATGACCTAAAGAGGAAATGGTCGTGTAACAACAGTCTCACAACAACATTGTAAGCACTTCAAAGGAAAGTGGCACCTACCGTGGCTAATAAATGGAAAGTAAAATTAAAAGTAATATTCGAGATCATATGAGTTGCACAAAAACTCTAGCATGTGTGGGCACTAAGGTAAGCTAAGTATGGACGCAACAAGGGGGCAGAAAGACCAGGAAAAGTAATAGCTTACGTAGAAAGAAAGCTAAGATGAAACGAAAGAAATTATTCGATCAATCATCCAGAGTTGGTTACGTTATGAATGCACTTAAGGGTTCAGAGTTTTATACACGTAGCATATACAACTATAGAAGATTCTGGTATACGTTAAAAAAATAATTGAGCGAGGTTATAAATGAAGGATTAAATTGTTAAAGGATTGTATCATGCATATTCCTCAGCGCCTATGAAAGGCTAAACAGAAAAACTAATACCATGAACCCCAGATCGGGAGATAACTTAAGCCGACATAAAGGCTGATCAAAAGAAGGAGGAAACTTAAGAGTTACATCAACGAAGTAAATCAGGAATCCGATTATTAGACCTAGAAGTTATAGGAATCATGATTGAGAACATAGCAGAATCACTCTTATTATTAGAGGTGAAGAGAGATAGCAAAACATCCATATTCTATAACAGCGCTATGATAAAGCCAGTTAGAAAAATACCAACCTCATAAAAATTTAGTATAGAGCTCCCACCGGATTGTATAGGCACCAAAGGTGCAAGTATTATAATAGAGCTTCAAATAGTGGATGTGATTTATAGCTATGTGGAAGGGTAGTTATGAAAGAGAGATAGAAGAATATGATGTGATATTTTAAAGTAAGTAAAGTAAAGGTGAACAACGTATGAGAGTGGTCCATACTTTAGGTAAAAGACTAGAAGCACTGGGATTCGGTATCCAGGAATGATAGCAGCATCGTCAGTGGCATACCTTCCAGCCTATGGTTTCTAAGTACCGAAAGATCTAATTACAGAGTAAAAGAAGAGTTAGAGACAATGCGATATCTCGCTTGATAGAATGACAAGGTTTTAGAAAGACAAGAGAAGTATCAGAAGAACGCAAGTGAGAAGGTGACAAAAATGGATAAGTCCTCGGGATTAAGCCTGTGAAAATAAAGGAGCTGATGGTTCCTCTAAGTTATAGAAAGCTCAATATAGCCTAAATGAACTCAAAGAATTCTAAGACTAGTAGCATTTAGAAGAGATGGGATGTTGCCCTGGTAGCAAAATGAGGGTGTAATTGTGATAAATAAAGGATGATGTTTGGGCCTTCGCTTTAGTAATTATTTGAAGAAGAAAAAGTAATGACTTGAAGAGGATTTCATGAATTGTAAGGGACTAAAATACCCATATAAGGTGAGTCACATTGGGATGCTATAAAGTACAGTTATGGAAGCATAGTATCACTCCTAGGTAGAACAATCTAATTACTCCAGATGCGCCGATGGGACGTGAGTCCTAGCAGCGGTGTTACATAAAAAATCAAGTTATCAGTGGTAGATGATGAATCAACATTAAAGTAAATCAACAATAGATGGATAAAAGTTCAACAATATGAGACGAGATTAGACTATCAGTCTTAAGGATAAACAACGAGAGTAACCTGGAGTTGGTTTCAAACCTCAGTAATAATAAATCGAAGTAAGAATTATGGTGTAACATGACATAAGTAGATGCAGTAAATTCATATGAATGGATAACCAGGTCTATGAAATAAGATATTTCCACATTTGTAAGTTCTACAAAGTACCGAGCGAAGAACTTCAGTACACCTATAGATACCCGGAGAGGCATCGTATTAAGCCTTGTATATGTTTAAAAAGTAAGGACTAGAGATTGGGTAAAAGCTGGAGGTAAAAGGAGAGAAGTGTCGCATAAGCACACTTACAAGATCAGTATCGTAGAGGCTGCATGATAGAAGGTAGCAACAGTTATGAAATGGAAGGAATTCAATCACAAGTCATGGCGTGGGAAAGAGTCCTAAAGGGGGAATGCCCTGGCCTTTGGATTTATTCACAGAACAACTGCCTAAATGGCGAGGAGAGTATTAAGGTATTCACAAGAGCTATAAGTTATGAAAATGATAAAAGCATCAGTTAACATTCAAGGAAGAAGGTTCCAAATGAAGGAATGATGTTACGCCCTGCAATATTACGTCGATATTACATCCCGTAGTACTACATTACGATGATGTTACGCTTCGCAATATTAAATTACGACGATATTGCACCCAGTAGTATTGTACGTTGAATATATCGTAAGGTAATTGACATCAATCCAAGGAAAATATTACTTGGAGATTATAAGGATTAAGTTATTTCAAACAACTGATGAGTAAATTCGTGAAGGTGAGAGGGGAAGCAAGTCAAAGAAAATGAATTTTCATCCAATTTTGGCATGTTGGGATAAAATACAGGCCGAGCGTTAATACCGATATTTATGGACTAGTACCATACAAGGTACTATATGACCATGATAGTATGATATATAAAAGGGTATTAAAAATAAGTAGAATTTTAAGTAATTTGAGACAATTCTTAATTATGCGGGTAATTGGTTAATTATCGGGTAGCGGGATATTACCTAATTAAATAATTAATAATTGGATAAGATTCAAAACCCCGCCCCCACCCCATGTGGCAGCAAGCACCACCCAAACCAAATGACTCATTTGTCATGTTGGGTTAGGTGGCAACTAGTTAAATTATAAGCCTTGAAATTCAAAACAAGGCTACATAACCTTCAACAAATTAAAGATTCATATATCCATCATTTGAGGGAATAGAAAAGGGCTCTTCATGAGACCATTTGAAGCCAGGAAACAATTAACATAAAGCCAACGTTGAAAGCAAAATTGAAGTTGTTTACAGTGAAAATGGTAATAAAAATTAAATTTGTTGATGGGACTCTAAAAATACATAATCTATTTTTATGTTAGTTGTTAAAGCAGTTGATGCTAGATATTTGAAAATAAAAGGTGAAATGCGAGCTAAAACAGAGTTACGATCAAACCGAGGAGTTAGCTGTCTCGGCCTCGTGCTAACCGATGAGGGACCTCGAGGTCGATGCCTGGGCTCGGGCTCGAGCTATTGGGGATAACCGGGAAGGGACTAACAGTCAGAATATAATTAAAGGAGGTTCTTTATGGATAATAACAAGCAATAAATGAAGAATAAATAATAAACAATAGCGTTGGGAAAATATGTTAGAGAGAGAAAAGAGAGAGAGTTGTTATTTATCTTGTATAGAATAGTTGGAGCAACAACAACCCTCTACAAAGTGGTAAGGATCACCTTTATATAGGAGGGAAAATCCAACATAGTACAAAATACATTAATTGTAAAGGTATGGAGATGGGACGGCAAGACATGATACCAGGCTCTGCTAGTGCTATCTGCTCGCCTTGGGAACTACCCATTCTCGGAATCATCGTTAGGTCGAGCGTAAATGGACATCGAGGGAGGGAACTCGACCACAACCTCACAGCCTTAAGATCTCGATATGACTTCCCAAAATACCTTAATGACGAAAAATCGGACCCTCCGATTTCACTGTATACAGATAGTCTTCGCTCCTGGAATGAAGTAATAGGAAACGATATTGAGCCATTATTCTGAGGACATCATTGTCGTGACATCAACCTATAAGTGTATTAAATGCCATGGTCCAGAAAATTGTGCGAGGGTCGCCGTCAAATACAATTATCGAGGAACCCACGAGCTGCTATTGGCTCATCCTTTCCGCTACCCAAGTGATTTCTATAAATACATCGACTGTTTGATAATCCTCATCTTCGTAGTATCTTCAAATTCACGAGTCCATACCTATCTTCTTTTACACTCTTCCAACTTGCTTTCTAAGAGGAAATTTTACCATTACTATGGCCAGGACTTCTAGAACGGTTCCTCGATGGAATGAAGCTGCATCTTTATCTTTGTCGTCTAAGGAGAAATCCAAAGTAGTGCCCACCTTGGAACAATGTACTCCCTCCAAGCTTGATATGTCAAAAGATTTTACCGTTGATACCACTTCATCCACAACAGGCTGATGTGAACATGTGTCCCAATACATAGTGTTGTGACTAACATCGAAATAGTGAAGACAGACTGCCGATGGGGTGAGGAAGTGAAGGTGGAAATTCCTGGCCCCAATGAAAATATAACGGACTACAAGACCGGACTCCTTTATGTGAATACCTACCCGTTCACCTTGGGTCCTGAGTCCTCTAAATCTTATGAATCCTCTCCCCCAGAACTAGATCTGGTTATCCTTGATTTTTGCGACAAATATCAAATGACGCTCATCCAGATCTATCCCGCTATCTGGAGGATAGTATTGATGCTCCGTCATTTCACCGAAAGGGTTACGGGCGAGGTTTTTACCCTTAACCATTTGATCAGGTTGTACAACCCTCGATTTTACTGAGTTTTGATCAGGCCCCATCATCGATCCAAAACATTATTTTTCTTGAGCACCGATGAGGGGAAGGACCGAGGATGGATGAGCAGGTTTGTCTGAGTAAGGACCTCGGACATCATTGTGACCTGGAGGATACCTTTTCCGGAGAGATGGAACACACAGCGTAAGCGATTCTCCATTAACCATGTTTTGTAATTTTCTTCACTTTCCCTGGAATGATGACCTCTTTGTCGTTTCGCATAGCCACTACTTGGTACCCCAAGGTGGTTTCAGACTTGCCGGGATGGATTGGACAGTTGGACATCGTGTTCCCATATCATACTCGGTCTTGGATCGATCTGGTCAAGGAGCGATGGGTGGCCAAGAATCATGGTAGAGCTTTTTTGCTGTCTATGTCTTAGATTTACGCTACTGCATTTCTCACTGCGCCCCTTGTGCTGACAAATTATAGTTACCATACTTGTGCAGGCCTTGGCAAAAATATGGAGATGAAGCCACCCTCTGGTGGCAGGATGGAGGCTTCAGATCCTGGCAATTGCAAGAAGAGAAAAGGCAAGGTAGTTGTCGACCTTCCTATGGTAAAGAAACCCAGGTCACTCGAGCATCAAACCACTGCTAGGACCTCTGCTTCAACTTTAGGGGAAAATCCTGGCACCAAGGATGAGGATGACGATGAATGCCAGTTAGCATGAAGGATGAGGTCGAATTCAGAAGCCTCGCAGGTGCCTCTATCGGAGGCTGCTGAGTCTGGGACGGCTGACTCAGGTCAGTCCAGTAAACCAAAAAACCTTGAGGAAGGTGTTAATATGGCCTTGGATCACACGACCGGGTTTGGCGCAGTTTTCGTTGGGGGGACCGCTACCATCGATCTTGAAGGGTCAGGGCCCGGAGCTTTTAGGAGCATGGGTTGCCTTTTGGAGAAATTGGTAACATTAATGATTTCATCTCATGCTTTTAGGTCTCGTCAGGGGAACTGAGGGACGATCTAGAAGCGAACGTCATCAAAGCAGAGATTCCTATCCAAGGGGGAGGTTCCCTTGCTAATATCTTTGATGGTGTTAGCGATAGTGTCGGTCTTGACGTTCCTGGCTCCATCAAGGCAGCGGAGAGATTTATGCGGTAGGTGATAGCCATCCTTCGTGTATTTCTTTTAGTCTTGGGCGTCATTCTTTGTCTTTCTAACTTTTCCGCTATGCCACATTGCAAGTATATGTATGATCATGCCCTTCTTTGGCTCCGCAAGGAGCTTTCTTACCATGAAAAGGAGTGTAAGAAACTTACCTCGATGCTGCGAGATTCGGAGGCTCACTCTGCCCAGGGAGAGAAGGAATTAAGAGAGCTCCGAGCTGCTTTGGAGTGAGCGCTCTGGGAAAAGACTGACCTTGCTGCGCAGGTATTTCACCCTGCGTGTACCCGATCTTTGCTCCCGTATTCCAACATAAATTGGCTTACCTTTCTTTTGTAGGTTGAGTAGAATGGTTTGCAGATTAGCCAACTGAACACGGAGATATTTGGGTTGAGGAAACAAAGCAAAGTAGTGGCTGAAGAGTTGGCGTCATCCCATGATCTTCTCGAGAATGCTCGTAAGGAGATTGATGCCTTGGCTGCGGCCAAGTCCGAGGTTGAAAGAAATGTTGTCACTTATCTAGACGATGCAGCCACGACGCATAAAATAGCTCGTGACGTATTGATAGCAGCTGAGCAGAAGCTAGCTTGAGCTATTAGTCATGCTAAGGCGGAGGCGAAGAGAGAGACCCTAGAGGAGATCGGTGATGTGCCGGAGAATTTCGGCACATTTAATACAAATTGCTTAGATTTTAACTTGTTTTTAGATGCAATTATCTTTTATACTTATGTAATTTTAGTGTTTTTGCAGTGTATGAGGTTTAAGAACTTAAGAGCATGGAAATGGAATCAAAAAGCCACAAAAAAGACAAGAAAAGAGCAAAATGCTTCACAAACCTGTTGGGCAAAGTTCAGTGCAAGAAATGCGGTCCAGTCTGCGATCGCATAACCTGTTTGCGAGCTGCATAATGGACCGCAAACTCATCATGAAGGTTGCCGAAGGTGGAAAATGCGACGCGAAATGCGATCGCATATCTGCAATGCGAACCGCAGAACATGAATGCGATGAAGTCCTGGAAACTAGGGTTTGAAGATGCGACGGCTATGTCAAGAATGCGGACCACATGTCTGTTATGCGACAAATACGCGGTCGCATATTTAACCGAAAAGGATATTTTTGTCCGATTTTTGTCCCGAGTTTTGACCGACTATAAATAGATTTATGGGGGTTTTGTGGGGGGGCATCTTGTCTGATTTTGGAGCTACAATACAAGGCTTTAATATTCCTCTCTTTTGGAAGCTTTTGGGTCAAGAATCTATCACTTTGTAAGCTTTACGGCATTAAATATTCTCATCCTTTTGTATTATAGTATGTGTAGCTAACTTAAAATACTAAGGTTGTGGACCCTAAATGGGTGTTATGTTAATTGGTGTTTAACATTGAATATAAGTATAATGGTTGGTTGATATTTATTTACTTCTCATTCTTCATTTATTGTTGGTGGTTGCAAACATTAACAAGTGCCATTAAATTCTTACTTTGCTTGGGAAAGTGGGTTAGAATTTGGTAGAAGTAAATATCAAAGACTCAAGGCTTTAAACCTTATTTAATAGAATCGCTTAGGAATAAGTGGATTTTGTTTGGCACATATTGATTGTTCTTAATTGCAACTCTTTTATATTTGGAAAAATCATAATAAAGAAATACTACCCAACTATTGGAAAATATTGGGTAGTCATTTAGAAATCATTTGCATATCAAAAGAACCTTGCATTAGAAATATATCATATTAACACCGATAGCATTATACTTCATTGAAAGGGACACAACCTTGGCTTTTTTAATTAAATTATTTACATTCTCAATATCACAATTAGTTACTTCTTCAAACCAATCTCAATTCATACTCTTGTTACCATTAACCGAATAGAATTACGACTAGTCAAGTAACACACTATTTGAGTAAACTTTTCACACCTATTCCCTGTGGGATTGGACCCCAACCTTATTAGGTATTATATGTGACACCGACCGCCTTACACTATTTAATTAAAGTGTAATTTGAGCGTATCAAATTTTGGTGCCGTTGCCGGGGAATACGATTTTGAAATTACTAATTAGTGTGTGCTTTACTTTACGTTTTAGTCTATTCCATCACACTTTGCTTGTTTTGCTTGGTGTTGATAGGAAAACATGGCCGAATATGAAGAATAAATGGAGGCAGAAATGGAAGAAAATCCTTTTGCGGATATAGAGGAGTACATTGAGGATACCAATGTTATTATAGCTTCGACCATTGGCGCTGCAACTTTCAAGATGGAACATGGTTTAATTCTTATGCTCAAAGCGGAGGGGTTTTTCGAGAATTCCACTGATGATGATCTGACACAACATCTTAGAAACTTCTTGGTGTGTGTGCGATGCATAAGCAGAACAACGTCTCGGATGATGCTCTAAGGTTGAGGTGTTTCAAGTACTCACTAGCTGGGGATGCAAGGAAATGGCTTCAGAATATGCCACTAAACTCCATTCATTCTTGGCCTGAACTTGTCCGAGTATTCCTAGCTAAATGGTTCCCGCAAAGTAAGAAGTCTGAGCTCCGGGATAAAATTTTCTTCTTCAAGCAAGTACTAGGAGAACATCTACATGTGGCATGGGATCGGTTCATGTTATATTTGGTAAGGTCTCCTAATCATGGTTTTCTGGATTCTATCTTGTTGGAAAAATTCTACATGGGCTTGGATCCTATGAACCAATATATAGCCAAGAATGCAGCTGACGGATCTTTCATGGACAAATCATTCGCAAGGGTCACACAAATACTTGACAAAATAGCAAAGCATAATCAAGCAGGGCACTCAGAGGACACCACAGGTGGAATTGCATATGGGTCTCCTTCCTTGACCACCATGATCAAGGAAAACCAAGAGTGGGATCAAGTGATTGCAGGGCTTGCCATAAATGTCAATGTGTTGACAAAGATGTTCATAAAAAGCCAAACGAAAAAGTAAATATGATGGAAGATGTGCAACCCATATAAAATGAAGACTTTGAGGAGGCAAACTATGTCAACAACTCTCAAGGAGGTTATCAAAGGCAACAATACCAAGGTCAAGGACAACAAAATCAATGGAGGCCTCACCCGCAAGGTCAAGGCAACCAATAGTGGAGAAATGACCAAGGAGGCTCAAATCAAGGTAATTGGAACAACAACAACAACTTCCCAAATGGGAGTTCAAACTCTTATGTTTCTCCAAAGGGTCAATATTCAAATGTAGGTTCCTCAAGTGAGTCTAAGTTTGAAGGCATGCTCGAACGGGTATTGCAAAATCAAGAGAAGTCCGACACTTCTATGAGGAATATGACCGAGCTTGTTGGTTCTCATACCGCATCCATTCAAAAATTAGAGATGCAAATGAGAGACCTCTCTAGGGAACAAAATTCGAAGCAAAAAGGCACACTTCCAAGTGACACAATTGCGAACCCCAAAGGTAGTGGGAGTGGTCCAACTTCTCATGTCATGGAAATTACTACTCGGAGTGGGAAGGTACTACAAGGAGGGAGTGAACAACTGGTTAAAGTTAAAGAGTACGAACATGAAGTTGAGGTTGAAAAGCCAAGTGTTGTTGAAGTTGAAAAGGTTCCGAAAGAGTTGAGAGTGCAACAAGAAAACTGGGAAGAGGTAAAGGAAAAGGTAAAAGAGACACCAAAAACTCTACGACCTATTCCTAGACCTCCTCCTCCATTCCCTCAAAGACTTTCTAGGAAGGTTGATGATTGCAAACTCAAAAATTTCTATGACATTCTCAAGCAATTATCGGTGAATATTCCATTTGTGGAAGCATTTCAAGAGATTCTAGGTTTTGCAAAATATTTGAAAGATTTGATTACCAAGAAGAGAACCACCAAAAATGAAGTGGTGAATGTGACTCACCGGGTTAGTTCCATCATTGCAACATCTACCGTTCAAAAGAAAGAAGACCCAGGAGCTTTTACCATTCCTTGTACTATTGGGGTACATGATTTTGCAAGATCCCTTTGTGATAATGGGGCTAGCATCAACTTGATGCCTCTTTCCATTTACAAGCAAGCAGGGTTAGGTATGCCAAGGCCTACAAGTATGAGATTGCAAATGGCCGATCATTCCATAAAGAGATTGGTGGGAATTGTTGATGATGTACTTGTTAAAGTGGGAAAGTTTCAATTACCCGCCGATTTTGTAATCCTTGATTGTGCGGTTGACAAAGAGATCCCTATCATTTTGGGGAGACCATTCCTAGACACAGGAAGAGGACTAATGGATTCAGAACGGAATGAGATCAAATTTCGTATGAATGATGAAGAAGTCACATTCCAAGCAAGCAAGGGTATGAAAATACCACATGAATATGATAGCATCTCGGTGATTGATGTTGTTGAGAAGTGGAAGATGCGGTTGAAATAAAGATGGAAGAACAATGCCTTGGTGAGGCGTTGGCGGCTATCTTGGTGAACTTTGATGGTGAAGATATGGAAGGATATATGGAATCGGTAAATGCATTGGAGGGGCATGGGTCCTACACTTATGCTCCAGCAAAGCTCTCTCTCTACTTGGAGAATAGAGACACTCCTCCCGCAAAACCTTCTATTATTGAGACACCGTAACTAGAGGTCAAACCACTTCCACCACACTTGAGGTACAAATTTCTTGGCTCAAATGATACTTTACTGGTAATCGTTTCTTCTTTGTTGAATAATGTGTAGGTAGAACAATTGTTGGAAGTCTTGAAGGAGCATAGGCAAGCTATTGGATGGACAATTACGGATATCCGAGGGATCCCCCGCTGAAATTTGCAAACACAAGATCCAATTGGAGAGTGAGACAAAACCAAGTGTGAAACATCAATGACGGTAGAACCCGCCTATGCAAGAGGTAGTAAAGAAAGAAATAATCAAGTGGTTGGATGCAAGGGTAGTCTACCCTATTGCCGATATTTCTTGGGTGAGCCTAGTGCAATGTGTGCCAAAAAAGGGAGGCATGACTGTGGTTAAAAATGATAAAAATGAGCTCATCCCTACAAGAACGGTAACCGGATAGAGGGTGTGTATGTATTATAGGAAGCTCAAAAGTGCCACATGCAAAGACCATTTCCCTATGCCTTTTATTGATCAAATGCTTGATCGGCTAGCGGGAAGGTCATTCTATTGCTTTCTTGATGGATATTCCGGTTACAACCAAATCAACATCGCATTGAAGGATCAAGAAAAGACAACATTCACTTGCCCTTATGGAACTTTTGCTTTTAGCTGGATGCCATTTGGTTTGTGCAATGCTCCGGCTACTTTTCAAATATGTATGATGTCCATTTTCTCCGACATGGTGGAGGATTTTCTAGAGGTTTTCATGGATGACTTCTCAGTGGTAGGTGACTCTTTTGAGCACTGTCTTAACAATCTTAGACAAGTGCTTAAGAGATGGGAAGAGACCAACCTTGTGCTCAACTGGGAGAAATTCCATTTCATGGTGGATGAAGGTATTGTATTGGGACATAAATTTTCAAAACATGGTATAGAGGTTGACTGGGCAAAGATCGAGATTATTTCCAAGCTTACTCCACCTACTTCCGTTAAAGGTGTTCGAAGTTTTTTGGGGCATGCCGGGTTCTATAGGCGTTTCATTAAGGATTTTTCCAAGATTGCAAATCCTATGTGCAAACTCCTTGAGAAAGATGCCAAATTTGTGTTTGACGAGAAATGCCTCAAAGCCTTTGAGGAATTGAAGCAAAAGCTAACCACGGTACCTATTATTGTCACACCCGATTGGTCTCTTCCTTTCAAGCTCATGTGTGATGCTAGTGGTGTAGCTATTGGAGCAATGCTTGGCCAACGTAACAACAAGGTTCTTCACCCGGTCTATTATGCAAGCAAGACACTAAATGGAGCGCAAATGAATTACATAGTGACTGAGCAAGAACTTCTTGCCATTGTCTATGCCTTTGAGAAGTTCTGGGCTTACTTGTTGGGATCCAAGGTGATAGTGTACACAGATCATGCTGCTCTTCGCTATCTCATGGAAAAGAAGGATGCAAAGCCTAGATTAATTCGGTGGGTCTTGTTGTTGCAAGAATTTGACTTCAAGGTCAAGGATCACAAGGGAACTCAAAATCAAGTAGCGAATCATTTATCAAGGCTTGAAGAGGCAGGGAGACCAAAGGGAGATCTTGAGATCAATGATGCATTCCCGGATGAACATATATTGGTACTTTCTAGCACTTTTGATCCTTGGTATACCGATATTGCTAACTACTTGGTTAGTGACCTTATTCCGGATCGATTGGAATCCTATCAAAGGAAGAAGTTTTTGAGAGACTGTCAGCAATACTATTGGGAAGAACCATTCTTGTTTCGTGTGTGTGCTGACAACATCATCAGAAGATGTATTCCAGAAGAAGAGATTATGCAAATTCTAAAGGCATTCTAGGACTCTCCGGTTGGGGGTCACCATGGGGGAAATCGAACGGCGGCTAAGGTTCTTGAATGTGGTTATTATTGGCCATTGATCTATCATGATGCCAATCAAATGGTCAAGTCTTGTGACTAATGCCAAAGGCAAGGATCAATCTCCAAGAGGCATGAAATGCCAATGCACTTTGTGATGGAGATAGAAATCTTTGACGTGTGGGGAATAGATTTTATGGTTCTCTTTGTAAGCTCTTGTGGGATGAAATATATCTTGGTGGTTGTGGACTATGTCTCCAAATGGGTTGAAGCAGTTGCCTTACTAAACAACAAGGCAAGAAGTGTGACCGCATTCTTAAAGAAAAACATATTCACTCGGTTTGTCACTCCTAGGTCCATTCTTAGTGATGGTGGGTCTCATTTCTGTAACAAGGCTTTCACGGAGTTACTAGAGAAATATGGCGTCAAGCATACGGTGGCCATACCTTATCATCCCCAATCAAGTAGTCAAGTTGAGGTTTCCAACCGGGAGATCAAGAGCATTCTAGCAAAGACTGTTAATGCAAACAGGACCGATTGGTCCAGGAAACTAGATGACGCATTGTGGGCGTACCGCACGGCGTAGAAAACTCCTATTGGCACTTCTCCCAATCGGTTAGTCTTCGACAAAGCTTTTCATCTACCCATAGAACTGGAACACAAAGCCATGTGGGCTCTGAAGAGGTTAAACTTGGACTGGGCTGAAGCTGCAAATTTGAGGTTAACTCAACTCAATGAAATGGAGGAATTTTGTTGCCATGCATATGAAAGTTCAGTTGTGTATAAAGAAAGGATGAAATTTGTCCACAACAAAAAGATCTTGAAGAGGAAATTCAAGTCGGGTGACTTGGTTTTACTCTTTAACTCGAGGCTCAAATTATTTCCGGGAAAGCTCAAATTGAAATGGTCCGATCCGTTCAAGGTGGTCAATGTCTCTCCTTTTGGAGCTGTGGAACTAGAATCGGAGGATGGGCTCCGAACCTTCAAAGTGAATGGCCAACGAGTCAAGCAATACTTGGGCACAGATAGAGAAAACCATTTGGTGGAGCAATTGGCTCTCAAAGATGGTCCATGCCCGACCAATGAGTGAATCCTAAGGAATGCCAAATTCATCATGTCGCGACATTAAATCAAGCCCTTCATGGGAGGCAACCCATGTGTGGTAACACCCTTTTTGGACTTTAAATTTTTAATTTTTGTTAGATAGATTTAATTGAGAAATTTAAAGTGTGTGTTAGAGTGCAGGGGATTCAAAAGAACATAACACGGGGTAAGATTGCATGAGAAAGGGAAGAAAAATCACTTTGGGAAGTTTGCTACACATATGCGGTCACATTTTCACTATGCGGACCGCATTTTGGTCGCAAACCCAGACAGTGTGTCTGGCTAAAATTGGTGATAAAAATACGACAAGGTGGTGCACTTTTCGTATCGTATTTCCACTATGCGATCGCATAGTGCACCGCATTTTTGGCCCTACAGCAACTCAACTTAATACCACCGCATAACACTTATGCGGTCGCATAGTGTGTTATGCGGTGACTTGCCCGTCGTAATTCTCCCAGGTAAGTTTGTCGCATCCCTTCGCATCTATTCATTCAAAACAAAAATAAAACTTTTTTATTATTATTATCAAAAACAAAACAAAACGAAAAAAAAGGAATAGAGAAGGCAAAACGGTTAGTGCATTGCTTATGTTTTATAGTTAGATGTCAGTTCATAATGTGATTTTGGTTAAGTAGTGTATTTTGGGGTGCTGGGTAGTAAAAATTAGGACCGCCATTGTTGAGGGTTAAGTTCAATCATTGGGAACGATGAAGTTTGCGGCTCGCAGAATTAAAATGAGGTCCACATTTCTGCCGCATAAGTAAACCCTAGCTAGCTGAAGAAGATGACAAAATGCGGCGACTTTGCGATCGCATAATTAATATGTGGACCGCAAAGTCACCGCATATTGACACAGTAGACCCAGTTTTATAACATGCTGATTGCGGCCAATTTGCGATCGCAAATCTAACTTTGCGATAGATTTTGCGATCGCATTTGGTGATTTTGTTTTCTGAGCAATCAAGTATGCGATGGTTATGCAAACCTCATAATGGTTATGCGATCACATAACCCATTGCATACTTAGATCATTTCACCAGTCTGAAAGTTTGTGATACAATTGAGGTCTGCATAGTGGTTATGCGATCGCATAACCTGTCGCAGACTTAGAATTTTTTTAGGTTTTCTATTTTTCTGTTCATTTTTGCCTACAATGTCGCTCACATTTCACTTCCGTGCAGATATGGCTCCCAATAAACATACATCCTCAGCCCAAAAAAGGGCCTTCTCCAGTCGTCAAACTAAACAAGCAAAACATTCGCGACCGAACCCTACTACTACACTTACCTCCCAGTCTGATGAGGAGGAGACCTTGCCCGAAGTTAACCTAAAAGATGAGGCAAGAAGAAAACAAGGAGATGACTTCCAGCTCAGGTTTAGGGTCGAAGGTTCTAGGGAGTTATATAGAGAAGGGCTATCAAAACGGAAGATCTTGGCCGAAAAACAACTGAGTATGAATGGGCTACAAGAGCAGTACCCCCACATATGGGAGAACATCAAAGCAAGGAAATGGGAGTGCTTCATTGAGCTGCCTAATGAATATAATGAAACTATTGTCCGTGAGTTTTATGCCTCGTATGGAGCCTCCGGGACTGCTCACCAGAAGTACAACATGATCTTTTGTGACACTATATTGGTTCGGGGGAAGAGTGTGTTCTGCAATAGTGACATAATCAATGAGCTTTACTTCCCTAGCTGGAGCCCGGGCACAGCTGAGTATGCCGCCAAATGGGCAAACGGGGAAAATGAGCGGAGTTGGATAGCATCTGTGATTGCAAAGGGGACCCCTGCCTGGATCAACCTTGTGCACACAATATACAAGGAGGATCTCACACGAGGGGGTAGGTTTTGGCTTAGATTTGTCACCTCTCGACTGATACCGTCAAGAAATGAGACTTATATATGCATTGAGAAAGCTCTTCTCATTGCATGCATTATGGAAGGAAACAAGATTGATGTGGGTGCTCTTATCTTCCGAGAGTTAGGGATTCGGGAAAAGCAGGTAGCCACTTCACTTCCATTCCCCTGTTTGATCACAGCCCTCTGTAAGGCTGTGAAAGTCCCTACCATGCCACACACTGACAAGACATGGAAGGGGCTTAAGGATATTGATATCACGTGTATTAATGATGTTGTTGCTCCCCATAGGTTCATACCCAGGTTCCAGTTGATGTAGAGCCCTCAGATTCCCAGGCTCCTATGTCCCCTCAGGCTCTAGTTGCATCCACTTCTACTTCACAGCCCGCCTCTCAGTCCACCATTGCCCAGCCTCCTACTGCACTGCCAGTCGTTTCGAGGCTTGGTCTCATAGCTCAGCATGCCAATGCTAACATAGACCATCTTCTTAAGAACTTGCCCACCCTCATCAGACAGTCTTTGACTCTTATTCAGTCCTCAGTGACAGTACTCCAACAACAACAAACATCTTACAGGGATCGTCTGCAACAGCTTGAGTTAAGGGTTGAGAAGATAGAGCGATGTGAAGTTAGTGACTTGCCTAGGCTCCGGGAGGAAGTTTCCACTATGAAGACTGAGCTCCACGAGATGCAGACTTTGGAGTTCTATCTATCATCCTTCCTGCCCAAGGAAGGTGAGCAGGGAGCAGACACAACAGCACCAAGCTTGGATCTTGACTTCTCCACTCTGATGACAGATATTGCACCTCCGACTGTCGGGGTTTCCCAGCCTCCAACTCCCCTGCACATATTGAGATTCCTTCTGAGGAGGATTCCGGACATTCTACAGAGTTCGAGGGTGAGGAGGTATATGAGGGAGAGGATGAGGAGGATTCATGGTCCACAGAGGATGACGGCCCTTAGGAGAAGGGCAAGCAGATTGTTGCCTCTACAGTTGAGGACGAGGAACAATCAGCAATTCAGATGGCAATACAACATTCGCTAGTAGATATGGCTGCCCTTGTAGATCCATCGGCCACTTAGCCATCAGCGGGCGAGGTTAGCAGCTCACAGGCCCCAGCTCCAGTATTAGGCCTGCCAGAGATCCCTCCTCCATCAGTGGAGGTCACTCCTCAGACCGAGATCTCATCGGTCCAAGCTTCAGCATCAGAGGGTGACCCCACCATCACTCAGCCGTCTTCCGAATCCCATAGCGCTTAGTGCGCCTCAGGGAGCCCCTAAACTCTGTTTTACGTTCTTATGCATTGGGGACAATGCATGCTTTTTAGTTGGGGGTGGTAGCCTTGTATATATTTTTGTGAAATTGGCAATTGTTGTACATGTTTATGTTTTTGAGCTATATAAGCAAACTTCTGTATTTATTTGTGTTTCATGATTCTGTATATATTGGTATTTTGTATTTGTAGTACATCAGTTATGTTATCCTTGTGTATAAAAAAACAAAAACAAGTAGATAGTTGCATGTCCATCTTTAGCAATTAGCAATGAATTCTCCTTGGTTTGCTTCGTCGGGTTCTTTTCCAAGGGTGTAATAGTAGAACCAGGACAGTAGAATGAAGCATGTTGACCGGTTTGGTGTAATTGTCTATTTCAAACATATGTGTCTGTATATAGCCTATACCCTTCCATTAATAAAAAAAAAAGATATCAACTGTATGAACTTGAGGCTCGCTCTGTGACTCTATGTCTACCTAGAGTTATACCTGTATATATGATGAAAGCTTTGAGTTGTCAAGTGTTGACTCGAGGGCTTCAAACTATGTGAGCCAAACAGTTCGTGTGCCATGTGTGTGAGTCTTTGTGTAAATAAATCTTGTGTTTACTTCTGCCATCTAGAACTTGCCCGATTGGTTTTTCGATGCTTATAATAATTACATTTGGTTGGAGAAATGACCTTAGGCAGTCTTTGTGATTTTTGGAAAACCAGTTAGCCTTTCAAGCCATCCATTGTACAGATAGTATCACTAGTCACGCCATTTGAGCCTATAACCTTTTGTTTGTCTACCTCATTACAAACCTTTCCCTTTTTGTGAAATAATTCCCTCTTTTGAACCCATCCCTCCTTGAGCATTGAGACTGAGGCTAAAAGCCTAAGTTGGGGGTGTGGTGTCAAACCGTAAATTGGCAAGGTTGTGCAACGTAGGAAAGTGTACCTCAAAATGTGAAACTACTCAAGCTCCAAAAGCAAAATTAAAAATAAAAAGAAAAAAAGAGAAAAAGATATAAGAGTTGTGAGTATATATACATAATGAGTCTTGAAGAGAATAAAAAAGGTAGTTGAGGTGGCTAAATGGTGGAAAAGTTGAAGCTAATGAGGGCTATGTGGTTTGAAAAGAAGAAAAGAGCAACAAGAAAGAAAAATATGAGTAGTGTTCAAGGAGGGTGTAGTCACTTGTACCCAAATGCTTATCCGAACCTTCCCTAAACCTACATTACAAGCTTAAAAAGTCCTTATGGGATCTCCAGTCGAGCGTTCTTAGAATAAAGCGATGAATTAAAATAAGGGCAAGCCTATGGTATGGTATGTTGTAACACTTGAAACTCTTTTTGAGAGTGACTGTATTTGTGAATTCGTCCCTTTTTGTTGTCATTATAAATATTGTGAGCTTAGGACTTTCTTTCTAGTGAGGGCACATGAATTGTGAGGTTGGACAGAAGTTGAGTTTTTGAGTCAAATGCAAGTGCACTCAGCTGAGGGTAACATTTTGTCAAATTGGTCGAGGCTAAAAGTTTCACAAGTTGATTAGTTTCTTTGTAAAATATTGATGGTTCAGGAAGGGTAAAACAAGCAAAAATGCATGCTTATAGTACTGACAACGAAGACCATCCACGGTCATTTTTGTTTCATATCTTTTTAGATGGAGTCTAGAATAGGATAGTGTCGTTTTAGTTGCTTGAGGACAAGCAAGAGTTTAAGTTGGGTGTTGATGTGCCGGAGAATTTCGGCACATTTAATACAAATTGCTTAGATTTTAACTTGTTTTAGATGCAATTACTTTTATACTTATGTAATTTTAGTGTTTTTGCAGTGTATAAGGTTTAAGGACTTCAGAGCGTGGAAATAGAATCAAAAAGCCACAAAAAGACAATAAAAGAGAAAAATGCATCGTAAATGTGGAAATGCGGACTGCAAATCCAACATGTTGGCCGCATAATGATCAAGGAAATCGCAAACCGTAACAGATTGTTGGGCAAAGTTCAGTGCAAGAAATGCGGTCCAGTTTGCGATTGCATAACCTGTTTGCGAGCCGCATAATGGACCGCAAACTAGTCATGAAGGTTGCTGAAAGTGGAAAATGCGACGCGAAATGCAATTGCATATCTGCAATGCGGACCGCAAAATGTGAATGCGATGAAGGCCTGGAAACTAGGGTTTGAAGATGCGATGGCTATGTCAAGAATGCGGGCCACATGTCTGTTATGCGACAGATATGCAGTCGCATATTTAACCGAAAAGTGTATTTTTGTCCGATTTTTGTCCCGAGTTTTGACCTACTATAAATAGATTTATTAGGGTTTTGTGGGGGCATCTTGTCTGATTTTGGAGCTACAATACAAGGCTTTAATATTCCTCTCTTTTGGAAGCTTTTGGGTCAAGAATCTTTCACTTTGTAAGCTTTATGGCATTAAATATTCTCATCCTTTTGTATTCTAGTATGTGTAGCTAACTTTAAATACTAAGGATGTGGATCCTAAATGGGTGTTATGTTAATGGGTATTTAACATTGAATATATGTATAATGGTTGGTTGATATTTATTTACTTCTCATTCTTCATTTATTGTTGGTGGTTGCAAACATTAACAAGTGCCACTAAATTCTTACTTTGCTTGGGCAAGTGGGTTAGAATTTGGTAGAAGTAAATATCAAAGACTCAAGGCTTTAAACATTGTTTAATAGAAACGCTTAGGAATAAGTGGGTTTTATTTGGCATATATTGATTGTTCTTAATTTCAACTCTTTTATATTTGAAAAAATCATAAAGAGGAAATACTACCCAACTATTAGAAAATATTGGGTAGTCATTTAGAAATCATTTGCATATCAAAAGAACCTTCCATTAGAAATATATCATATTAACACTGATAGCATTACACTTCATTGAAGAGGACACAACCTTGGTTTCTTTAATCAAATTATTTACATTATCAATATCACAATTAGTTATTTCTTCAAACCAAACTCAATTCATACTCTTGTTACCATTAACCAAATAGAATTATGACTTTAGTCAAATAACACACTATTTGAGTAACCTTTTCACACTTATTCCCTGTGGGATTCGACCCCAACCTTGTTTGGGTTATTATATTTCACACCAACCGCTTTACACTATTTAATTAAAGTGTAATTTGAGTGTATCAATCGGATCCAGGGGCATCGATCTGTCGGTTGATCTTGAGGAAGCCCGCGAATTGGAGTGAGCTTTTAATTGCCCCAGATGAGGGCGAAGATAGTGGTGATGAAGAGTAGTCCCCAAGTTGTTTTTCATCCTTTCTTTTTCCTTTTGTATGCAGTCCCCCGGGGGATGGATCTTGTAAGGATGTTTCTTGTGGATACGTTTTTGGAAATGTACAAAGAGGGACTTTTCTTCTTTCAGTTTTTTCGGTTTTTCTTTTTTGTTCCTTTGCTTTCGCGGATTTAGACTTTCGACTTTGAAGTTAGCTTTTCAAAGTTCATTCTTGGAGCGATCAGGACCCTCAAATTGGGCCATGCCCCGGGGTTAAATCGACAGCCTCTCACGGGCCGGTGCCGGCGATACCGAGGAGCCCCTAAGGCCTCGCAGTTTCTCGAATTCTGCTGGGTTGAAACATTTGCTTGACTTGGTAAGGGGGGGCCCGGGGCAATTCTGCCAGTGCATTTCCCTAGGAGAAGGTGATGTTAACGTGGCCAGAATTAATTGGCTTTTTGGGTAGGCGGGAAGTTGTTGCTTTGCCCCTATATATTCATTCACTTGCCTTTCCAATGGTGATTTTGCTGCTTTGATAGACTATCTCTTCCACAGAGCCTGGCATATTGTGCTAGTGCATCCGTTGCTTCAATCAAAATTTTTGCTCAGATCCACATCTTTCTCCTCCTATTCTATTGTAGCCATGACTGCTACGTCGACGTACGACCACCGGGGAGAGGGGAGTTCTTCCTGTGCTCCACATTCGGTTGGCAATAGTGACACAGTGTCAGTGCCCAATGAGCGAGCCTTAGGGTGCCCTGCCTCGAGGAAAGCCGTCACGCCGGGGAAGCCTCCCAATGTTCCGGGTCACCGGGAGCATGTGTCGAGGATCATCTCATCAGTGGGAGAGGAAAACCTCGAAATGATCATAAAAGATTGCGTATGGGGAGAAGGTGCAGTATTACAAGTACCTTCTTCCGAGAAGAGCGTCACGACATATGTTGAGGGGTTTTTGAGCATATATATGCATATTTTTTCGTCGGGTCATGCTTAATTTTTGTTGGAGATATCGGGTTACATTGGCACAGGCTCACCCCTTCGTTTGGAAAATAGTACAGATGATAAGATATTTCACCAATAAGACCGAGATAGAGTTTACCCTCAGTCATCTCATGAGGTTATATCGGCCACTGCATTATCGGGGTTTGATTGCCCTCCAGCGTCGATCCACCCGAGCTCCTGACGTCGGTAGCGAAGAGGACGGAAGATCGTGAATGGATGAATCGGTTCGTTCAGCTTCGAACGAGTGATGTCATCCCTAGAGACTTTTTTCCATTTCCTGAGAAATGGAACTTCACACGTAAGTGTCTCATCTGAACTATCATCGCTTTGACTGGGGGCAGGCTTCGTAATGATATCTTTCCGTTTTGTATTTGTAGCAACTCATTGGTCATCGAACGAGCTCCCCGATTTAGCCGAGTGGTATCAAAAGATGGCATCTTGCTCGATTTATGATAGGCACCGGTGGCAAGATCTATCCAAAGGGAGATGGGAGGCGAAGCGCCATGGTAGGTTCCGGTGTTTTGTTTAATAAATATGGAATTTTTCTTGTCGGCTTAATAACTCAACTGCTGCAGGTATTAGAGATTTTTCCGAAATGAGGCCGTGTCCTCCGGGGGAGGAGGAGAGATTGCTGGCCTCCGGATCGAGGATCGACGAAAATGAAAAAATGCTCCAGGTGTGAAGGAGCCTATAGTGGGGCAACTCCTTCTCAATGGTTAAGAAGAAGCAATTCGGTCGATCGGCTACCTTCTGAAGGTAGTAAGCCATCGGATATTGGCTTGGCCTTTGACGAGGCTCAGCGGCTTGGCCTTATGTTGAGTTTTTGATCTTTGTAAGATCGTTCGGATCCCACACTCTTCATTCTTTTCATTCAGTTTTCTTTCGTAGGCCTTCGACACGCTCAAATCCGAGCTGCTTCACTGTGAGGCCCTGTTGCGAGAGGCTTTGGGTAGGGAAAAATCCTTTAAGTTTCTTTGTGCGGAAAAAGAAAGTGATCTGATTTCACAGCAGCGCGAGGTGTACCGGAGCCGGAGCCGTGAGATCTGCCTAGAAAAACAGGTACCTACATTCCATGCTAGCTTTCACTCCTCTTTTTATCTTGGTGGCTTGATATTTTGATATTTCAGTTGGAGAATAAGGCGTAGGAGCTGGAGCGAGGTTGGTCGAGCCAAACGCGAATTCAACGAGCTGTAGGTGCATGTAAGTGCCCATTTTGCGGCCAAAGAGAGTGCTCTAGCCATGGTTTCTGCTCTTGAGGTGCAAATCCAGACCGTTCATGCGAATGATTCTGCACGGGCGAATATGATCGCAAGACTTTCGTCCAAGCTTTCGAAGGCGAAGACCGAGGTGGTGAATGTCCAAGCCGAGGTTGTGATGAGCAACACCATGGTAAGACAGAAAGTGGCAGCCTATTTGAAGAGTGTTGTTGTTACTAAAGCTGAACTAAAGAGAGCCTTGATCGTACAAGCAGTAGCAAGGAGCATGCGAGGTGCAAATCCCGGAGGGAAGTTCTCGAGGAGATCCACGCCAGGGACTTTTATCTCTAGAAAGAGATCAAGCAAGCCAAAGGGGAGGAGTATGATGCCAAGTTCCTTCTATCTGATGTTGAAGATGGCGAGGAAGGGGTCATCGGGCCGTAGTCAACGAGGGGGGACGTTCATTTCCTGCCTTGTTCTTGTGTACATAGCTTTCACAGTATGTTGTAAGTGGAGCTTGTATTTTATCACTTGTATGTATAAGGGGGGAACCCCGCAATTTGTGTCTTCTGTGTTTCCGTTTGTCAAGATTTCAACCAGGTCGATTCGACCTTTGAGCTAGTAGAAAATTCATGGTACGGCCCTGAGGCTCGTTAGGCTGGCAACAACGACTCTTACGCTTTGCCTTCGAGCATATGTATTTTAACTATTTTGGGTTCAGTCTTTGAGTCGGGTTTCGACTCGAGCTCAATCGACCCTCAAGTTTTGTATTTGTGGGTGTTGGCGACAATTGCTCTTACGCCTTTGGTCAAAGTGACCTTTTATATGTGTGGTCCTGAGGCTCATTAAGTTGGCGATAATGGCTCTTACGCTTTGCCTTTAGGCATGAATAGTTAGCTATTCTGGATCCAGTCTTCGAATCGGGTTGTGACTCGAGCTCATATTGACCCTCAAGCTTTCAAGTTTAGGTTGGCAATAGTGGCTCTTACGCTTTTGGTCGATGCGACCATTTGAGGCTCATTAAGCTGGTGACAATGTCTTTTACGCTTTGCCCTTAGGCATATGTAGGCTTTGTTTTCCTCTCATTAAGGACTTTTGAAATGATTTTTCCTGACCCGTCATCGGTTCAGGAAGAACCTTGATTTCAAGTCATTTGCGGCGATGTTCGAGTACCTCGGAAGGTTTAGCTCGTAGGCTGAGTAGCTCGAAGCCTTGTGATTTGGAGCTGACATGGTCGAAGCTCTTTTGCCTGTCGAGGGTAGCCTGTTTAACTGATTCTTTTCGAAGTAGATTTGAAGTAATGGCCTATGATTTTGTAGCGACAGTCGGGCGTCCTTGAGTCGCATTAATTTGGCTGGTACAGTCGTGTGGTCGTAGTCATTTGTGTTTGGCTGGAGCCATTTTTGATCCCCGAGTGTAGTAGTTTAGGAATCTACATCAAGGGTATGCCTTTTCGAGAGTCTTACAAATGCGACATATAGCCTAAACTTCAGGATTGGGTTTATGCCTGTAGTAAGGTCTTACAAAATTTTCATGCCTTTAAGGTCTTACAGTTTTGTTGATTCTTGGTACAAGTATGATTCATGTCTTGCTTGAGGTCTTACAATTTTCTTTGTTGCCTTAAATAGGTCTTACAAGACCGAGTCTGCCCGCTCGGGGTCTTATGGCCTCAACTTTTGTAAATGAATGGCGATTGGCGACAGTCATCGAGTTTACTAAATGGTAGATATGGATCATGAACAACCAACAATGAATGATAATGGTATGAACATACTTAACATCGAATAACCAGACATTCAAGAAAATTCATATAAGGTACGAGCTACCACGCTACCACGCTACCATGAAAGACTATATAACAAAAATCAGCCGACAAGGCATACTAAACTATACATGAGTCGACACCTATCTATGAGCCTCTAAAGGAACATAAATGCTGCAACATAGCCGAAATAGGGCCTCGACATACCCATAATGTCTATAACAAAAATGCATACCAAGACCACGGCAAATTCGGAGAAGGGATCTCGCCAAAACCAGCTGAATTGGTCAGCCTACTATGGTAGGGGAGCTGCATTTACCCGTCTATCAGGAGTTGCAGCACGATATGCAACGTCCACAAATAAAAAAAACGTCAGTACGAATAAAGTACTGAGTATGTAAAGCAGGAAAGCATAAGTATGAACAGTAATTTGAATAAGATAGAAAAGATACAACCTGTAACATCTGGGTACCTCTGTGGGCTATTGACATGAAATGCATAATACATACATATATATACATAAACTTTTAAAACACACGCCTTTATGGGCATCATCATCATCATATCGTACCCGACCTCAAAGATGACTTTGTAAAAACGTACAGGGCTATCATAAGGCTCGGTATTATCGTACCCGGCCACGTGGAGCTGTGTAAGATCCCACTGATCAATGGTTACACAATAGGTGTCGTACACGGTCGACTATAGCGTGGCTCGGTAGAGTAAAATAGATACATGTATATAATGCATGCTTGACTCATGGAATCACATTCTAAACCTTTCGGAGTGTCGTAAGGTCGGTATCCTCTGTACACGTTATTAGGACTAACTCTTCACTATAAACCTTATAAGAATCAGGAAGTACCAACAACATTAATAACATAAGAATAAGAGAGGCAACATCAACATCAATCGTTGCATAAGAGGGAAAACAATGTAAGTACTGCTAGCTTATAAGAGTAGAGTATCTTCGGAAGCTCGTTCATTAAATTATGCACAGTCAGAGTCGTGCAAAAGAAGGAAAGGGATAGCATCACATACCTTGTATATACTACCCAACCCCAAGCTATGCAAATGTCACGACTCCTTAGTCTACAATAGGAGAAATGACACTATCGTTAACGTTTAAGCGTCGTAACTATTATGTACCGACAAAAACCTATTTTATGATAAAAAGGACAACACCTCCGCTATTTATATGACTCCCACAAGTGAAATAAATCACCAAGCATCCCAAACAACATCAATATTAATCATATTGAGCCTCCCAAAATAGTCCACCAACCGACAACATTACTACCAAGCCTTTCGACATTTATTTCATAAGTTCTAGCTTCAATGACTTAGCCACAACTTGGATAATCTTAAATACATGTAGAGTAAGAGGTTCCTTACCTTTAGAAAGAAAGTACAACTCCAATTTGACCTTAATTGACCAGGAAATGTCCCTCCAATGCTGCCACAACAACAAGGAAGCGAAACTAGCAATCAATTAGAGTTTTTCGATACTAGAATCACTTTAGAAGGCTTGAAATCACCTAGGTTTGATATTAAAAACATGAGGGAGTATTTACAGAATATAAACCCCTTAAAAAACCTCCCACATGATCTGGAACAACACAAAAATGAACAACAAGAAGAAGAACAAGAAACTTACTAGCGCCACGGGATTCCCGACACTTGATTTGTGTTGTTTGCCTTTTGCTTGGGTCTTGAATCTTGAGAGAACCTTGAGAGGGTGTTTCTAGGCTTATAAGGTCTGAATATACTGAAAATTAATGACTTAAAACGGGATCTAGGCATATTATATATTCATATCTCTTAAACCGACTATGTGTGACCCATAGAGAGGTGCTTGGCGCAGTCTCACGAAAACAAGAATATCTCTCTACTCCAATATCGTATCGACAAACGGTTAAATGCGTGGAAAACTAGACTTGTAGATATTAAATTTTATCGGTACATCACACCATTATTCAAAGTAAATTAGGATAAAATCCTAGTACAATTTGACCTAAAGTTTAAGTAAAATTATGAATGTAAGTTGCGACAACTTTTGTCGACTTTTGTTTCATAACTCAGTCGACTTCAAGACTTATGATATGGATATTATATGATTCAAATACCTTAAAACATGACCTCTTGAGTGTATTAATAACCTCTAGGTTTACTCGAAAATACGGCTGACAACATCCTTGATTCGTTTAACTTTTAATAGTTGTTAACCACCCTTATACACCTTTGTAACATTTAAGACCAATAGGATTAACTTTTTATCATATCAAGGATAATCTCTTCCTAGATTTATATTGAATAACTTATGACATAAACTAACGTACGTGAATATGGGTTGTAACACTATGGACAGCCGATGAAGGGCTAATAGTATTGAGAGCGTAGGGTCGGTACAACCTCAAAATATAGGCTGGCGATAGTGGCTCTTACGCGTTGGGTCAGTACGACCTCTAATGTGGGCTTGCGATAGTGGCTCTTATGCATTGGATCGGTACGACCTCTAATGTAGGCTGGCGACAGTGGATCTAACGCATTGGGTTGTACGACATCTTAATATAGGCTGGGAACAGTAGCTCTTACACGTTGGGCCGATACGACCTCTAATGTGGGCTGGCGATAGTGGCTCTTACGCATTAGGTCAATACGACCTCTTATTTAGGCTTTATTTTTCCCTCGCTAAAGACTTTTTGAAGTTTTTGTACTCGCCCGACTCTTTGACGGCTCGATTAGAATCTCGATTGTGAGCCGTTATGTAGCGATAAATGAACACCTCGAGAGGTTTCGCTCGATGGCTGAATTGTTTCAAAGCCTATTGTTTGGAGCTGATATGATCGAAGTTCTTTTGTTTATGGTGAGGGTATCCTGATTAACCGGTTCTTTTCAAAGTTTTTTTGAAGTAATTGAAGGACTATGATTTTATAGCAAAGGTCAGGCTTCCTCGAGTTGCGTTAGTTTGGTCGGTACAGCCCTGTGACCATAGTCATTGTATTTGGCCATAGCCTTTTAATCCCCGAGTGAAGTAACTTCAGCGTCTATATCGAGGGTATGCCTTTTTAGGAGTCTTATAAGTTCGACTATATAGCCTTAGCTTTAAGATCGGGATTATGCTTTTTGCAAGGTCTTACA
This sequence comes from Nicotiana tabacum, assembly GCF_000715075.1. NCBI lineage: Eukaryota > Viridiplantae > Streptophyta > Magnoliopsida > Solanales > Solanaceae > Nicotiana > Nicotiana tabacum. Next base: position 68,944,839 of record NC_134090.1, on the reverse strand, counting down.
AATTTGGTCACTTGGTACAAGTGTAACTCATGCCTTGCTTGAGGTCTTACAGATTTGGTTACTTGGTACAAGTATAACTCATGCCTTGCTTGAGGTCTTACAGATTTGGTTACCTGGTACAAGTATAACTCATGCCTTGCTTGAGTTATTATAGATTTGGTGTTGCCTTGTGAAGGTCCTATGATCCCAAGGTTGCTCACATGGGTTCTTGTAGGCAAATCGATAGGGGTGACAGTCGGCGACAGTCCCCGAATCATCGATGGTTTCTTGGCTTCTGGAGTCGTTCCTTGTAAACCTCGTATTGCCTCATTGAGGGCTTACGAGCTCGAAGTTTCTGACCCGGAGGTCATGTGGCCTCGAGTTTTTGGCATCAGTCCCCAAGCGTTCGAGAAATTTTCTGGCTCTGAAGCCGTTTCTTGTTAAAGTAGCATACTTCTTTGAGGCGTAAAGCGTTTTGATGGAGGAGAAGATATTATTTTATTACTTAGTACAAGTATACATGTTTTTACCATCAAGGGCTCAATTATTCTATACGTACATGGTTCATTCGACCGTTTGGCTCGATACATCATTTTCCTATTAAGACCCTTTTTGGCTCATCTTGGCTTCTTCGAGAAGGTGATCTTCCGGGAGGATGCCCCCAGTGTTTGAGGTTGATTGAAGAGAAGCCTTGAATACTCGTGAATTTCTCCTTAGGTAGCATATAGATGTTGCCTCGTTAAAAACCTTGTCGGTAAAACCCTTCTTGGGATAAAACCCAATCGAAGGAAAAGAGTGCAACATATGTTTTGAAACCTTAAGGTTTTCGAGATGGACAGCTCTTCGACTGTTCTGATCGAGAACCTATACAAAGGTTAGTGTAAGATGTAAATAAAAAAGGAGATGTTTAAACCTTAGAGGCAATGGCGCTTCGAGCTTCGGTATGCCTTCAATGTTTGCTCTAAGGACACGGAACGGTCCTTTGCTTGTTTTATTTAGGTATAGCCGAGAATATGTCTCGTGATTGCTATTTCACTATTTTCTTATCCTGTGGCTCCTTCTATGTCGAAGGCGTCGATGTCGGTGCTACGTCATGCACTGCGAACATCTCTCTTGCAGCATGTTGTTCCCCATATACAGTTTTTATTTCATCCTTCGTCGGAAACTTCATCATTTGATGAAGGGTTGATGGTACTGCTCTTATTCAGTGTATCCACGGCCTTTCGAGCAAGGTGTTGTACCTCATGTCTCCTTCGATGACATGGAATTTAGCATTTTAGGTCGTGCCGGCCACGTTGACCGGGAGGGTGATTTTCCTTTTCATTGTTTCGCTCGCCATGTTGAATCTGTTGGGGACTCGAGAGGTGGGCATGATTTGGTCAAGCAGTCCGAGCTGCTCCACCACCCTTGACCTGATAATGTTGGCTGAACTACCTGGATCCACAAGTACACGTTTAATTTGAAAAGTATTCATAAGAAAAGAGATTACCAGCGCGTCGTTATGAGGCTGAGATAGGCTCTCGATGTCCTCATGGCTAAATGTGAGAGCGTCCTCAGGTATGTAACATCGAGTTCTCTTTTTCTTGGTGATGGATATTTTTGTTCTTCTGATAGTAGGTTCCTGTGGGACATTGATTCCCCCAACAATCATGTGGATGACATGTTGTGGTTCATTTGTTTCATTCTTCCTGTTTGCCTCTCATTCCCGAAACTGATTTTTGGCTCGGTCGCTAAGGAACTCTCTGAGGTGCCCTTTGCTGAGTAGTCGGGCTACTTCTTCTCAGAGTTGTCTGCAATCTTCAGTCATATGACCGTGTGTGCCATGAAATTCGCACACTAAGTTGGGGTTCCTATACAGACATATATATACATAAACTTTTAAAACACATGCCTCTGTGGTCATCATCATCATATCGTATCCGGCCTCAAAGAGGACTCGATAAAAATGTACATGGCCATCATAAGGCTCGGTATAATCATACCCGGCCACGTGGAGTTTGGAAAGATCCAACTGATCAGTGGTTGCACAATAGGTTCCATACCCGGTCGACTATAGCGTGGCTCGGTAGAGTAAAATAGATACATATATATAATGCATGCTCGACTCATGGAATCACGTTTTAAACCTTTCGGAGTATCGTAAGGTCGGTATCCTCTATACATGTTATTAGGACTAACTCTTCACTATGAACCTTATAAGAATCAGGAAGTACCAACAACATTGATAATATAAGAATAAGAGAAGAAACATCAACATCAATCGTTGCATAAGAGGGGAAACAATGTAAGTACTACTAGCTTCTAAGAGTAGAGTATCTTTGGAAGCTCGTTCATTACATTATGTACAATCGGAGTCGTGCAAAAGAAGGAAAGGGATAGCCTCACATACCTTGTATATACTTCCTAGCCTCAAGCTATGCAAATGTCATGACTCTTTAGTCTACGATAGGAGAAATGACATTATCGTTAACGTTTAAGCGTCGTAACTATTATGTACCGACCACAACCTATTTTACGATGAAACTGATAGCACATCCCCTATTTATATGACTTCCCACAAGTGAAAACAATCACCAAACAGCCCAAACTACATCAATATTAATCATATTGAGCCTCCCAAAATAGTCCACCAACCGACAACATTACTACCAAACCTTTCGATATATATTTCATAAATTCTAGCTTCATGACTTCTCCGCAACTTGGATAATCTAAAATACATGTAGAGTAAGAGGTTCCTTACCCTTATACAGAAAGAAAAACTCCAATTTGACCTTAATTTTCCACGAAATATCCCTCCAATGCTGCCATAACAACAAGGAAGCGAAACTAGCAATCAATTAGGGTTTTTCGATACTAGAATCACTTTAGAAGGCTTGAAATCACCTAGGGTTGATATTAAAAACTTGAGGTAGTATTTAAAGAACTTAAACCCCTTAAAAAACTCCCCGAGTTGGAACAACACAAAAATGAGCAACAACAAGAAGAACAAGAAACTTACTAGCGCCACGGGATTCCCGACACTTTATTTGTGTTGTTTTCCCTTTGTTTGGGTCTTGAATCTTGAGAGAACTTGAGAGGGTGTTTCTAGGGTTCTAATGTCTTAATATACTTAAAATAAATGACTTAAAATGGGTTCTAGCTGGAGGCATCCTATATAGGTCCAAATATCTTAAACCGCCTTAGTGGGACCTATAGAGAGGTGCTTGGCGCAGTCTCGCGAAAACGTGAATATCTCTCTACTCTAATATCTTATCGATGAACGGTTAAATGAGTTGGAAACTAGACTCATAGATCTTCAATTTGGTGGATACATCACCGCATATTTCAAAGTAAATTAGTAGAAAATCCTAGTAAAATTTGACATAAAGTTTAAGTAAAATTATGAACGTAAGTTGTGACAACTTTTATCGACTTTTGTTTCATAACTTGTTTGACTTCAAGACTTATGATACGGATATTATATGATTAAAATACCTTAAAACACAACCTCTTGAGTGCATTAAGAACCTCTAGGTTTACCTAAAAATATGGCTGACAATATCCTTGATTCGTTTATCTTTTAATACTTGTTAACCACCCTTATACACATTTGTATCATTTAAGACCAATAGGATTAACTTCTTATAATCTCACGGATAATCTCTTCTTATATTTACATTGACTAACTTATGGAATAAACTAAGGTACGTAAATATGGGTTGTAACACCCTCCCCCCCCCCCCCCGTAGGAACATTCGTCCTCTAATGTAAGGGTTTATTGGGAGTCCAAATCATCGTGGATTCCAATAGAAATTTCTGGTTAGTGTTCCCCTATAAAATGGTCACTAGCCAAACTTGCACGCAGTTAAGCCCAACGTATGGCCTCACAAGGTTATATAAAGCATAATGGATATGTACATTATCTGCATATCACCATTTTGTATTAAGGAAGAGTTTTCTCAAGCTATTGCTTACCTCATAGAGCTGTTTCACCTTCTAATGCGTCCGACGTTCCCCTGGCACTCTCATTAACTTCATTCTAGAATAGGTAAGGGTATTTATACTTCATCTCCTCTTCCGCTTCCCATATCATTTCTTCCATATTCTTGTTCCTCCACAATACTTTGACGGAAGCTACATCTTTTGTTCTCATCTTGCGGACTTGTTGATCTAATATAGCCATTAGAACTTCTTCATATGATAGATCCTCTGTAACTTGTATATATTTGATAGGGAAAACTCGAGAAGGGTCTCCAATACATCTCCTCAACATAGATACATGGAATACCGGATGGACAAATTCCAATTTGGATGGCAATTCTAGCTCATAAGCAACCTGTCTAATTCGTTGAAGAATTATATATGGACCAATATATCGCGAACTCAGCTTACCCTTTTTCCCAAAATGCATAACACCCTTCATCAGCGAGATCCTCATGAAAACCCAATCACCAACCTCAAAATCCAGATCATGATGTTGTACATCGGAATAAGACTTTTGCCTGCTTTTCGCCGTCCTCAATCGTTCTTGTATCACTTTAACCTTCTCAATGGCTTGGTGAATTAAATCTGGCCCATATAATTTTGTTTCACCGACTTCAAACCATCCAAGTGGTGATCTACATCTTCTCCCATATAGTGCTTCGTACGGAGCCATTTTAATACTGGAATGGTAGCTATTATTGTAGGCAAATTCTATGAGTGGTAGATGGTCATCCCAATTCCCCTTGAAATCTAGAACACATGCTCATAGCATATCTTCAAGTGTCTGAATGGTACATTTAGCATGTCCGTCAGTCTATGGATGGAATACAATGCTAAGATTTACTTGTATGCCTAAACCCTTATGAAAAGACCTCCAAAAGTTAGCCGTATATTGAGCTCCTCGGTTTGATATAATAGATACTGGCACACCATGAAGCCTAACAATCTCTTTGATATACAACTTCGCATAATCTTTAGTCGTGTAAGTTGTCTTAACTGGCAGAAAATGGGCACATTTTACAAGTCGATCAACTATCACCCAGATGGAGTCAAACTTATGATAAGAGCAAGGTAATCCAATAATGAAGTCCATATTAATCACCTCCCATTTCCAGGTCGAAATCTCTATATTTTGAAGCAATCCACCGGGTTTTTGATGTTCGATCTTTACTTGTTGACAATTAAGACACTGGGCTACAAATTCTGCAATAGACTTCTTCATGTTATCCCACAAATATTGCTCCTTAATATCATGATACATCTTTGTCGAGCCGGGATGGATGGAATATTGGGATTGATGAATCTCAATCATAATATTCTCTCGCAACCCATCCACATTAGGTACACATAATCAGCCCTGGTATCTCAGTGCCCCATCTTCTCTGATCTCGAAAGCTGTAATCTTACACTGCTGAATGCCCTCTCTCAATCTTAGTAAGGTAGGATCTTCATATTGACATGATTTTACCTTGGCTACCAAAGATGATTCTGTTGTATTCTGTACAGTAACACCTCCGTCATCAGAGTCTAACAATCTGATTCTCATATTGGCTAGCTAATGAAGCTCTTTAGTCAACCCCCGTCTACCTGCCTCAATATGTACTAAGCTTCGCATTGACTTACGGCTGAGAGCGCCTGCCACAACATTGGCTTTACCAGGATGATACAATATCTCGATGTCGTAGTCTTTCAATAGTTCAAGCCATCTACGCTGCCTCAAATTCAACTCCTTCCGCTTGAAGATGTATTGTAAACTCTTATGATATATGTAGATGTCAACATGGATGCCGTATAAATAGTTTCGCCATATCTTCAAAGCATATATTACTGTAGCCAATTCAAAATCATGGGTTGGATAATTCTTTTCATGATTCTTTAATTGTCTTGATGCATAAGCAATAACCCTCCCACGCTGCATCAATATGCACCCCAAACTTATACCTGAGGCATCACAAAATACCACATAACATTTTGTTTCTTCAGGGAGAGTGAGCACTGGTGCGGACGTCAATCGATTATTTACCTCCTAAAAACTACGTTCACAAGCGTCAGACTACTGGAACTTGGTAGCTTTCTGCGTTAACTTAGTCAATGGCGCTGATATAGAGGAAAAACCTTTTACAAACCGCCTATATTATCCTTCTAGCCCCAGGAAGTTGTGGACTTCTGACGGTGTTGTAGGTCTTGGACAATTCTTCACGGCATAAATCTTCTGAGTGTCGACACTAATACCCTCATCGGATATCACATGGCCAAGGAATGCTACTGAGTTCAGCAAGAATTCACATTTAGAGAGCTTAGCATATAACTTACGCCCCTGAAGTGTCTGTAATACTATCCGCAAGTGGACCGCATGTTCTGCCTCCGAACGAGAATACACCAGAATGTCATCAATGAATACGATCACAAACACATCAAGAAACGGCCTGAATACAGTATTCATGAGATCCATAAAAGCTGTTGGGGCATTTGTTAGCCCGAACGACATCACCAAGAACTCAAAGTGCCCATATCTTGTCTGGAAGGCTGTCTTTGGAATATCCTTCTCCTTAACCCTCATCTGATGATATCCTGAACGTAAGTCAATCTTGGAGAAATACTTGGAACCCTGGAGTTGGTCAAAAAGGTCGTCAATCCTTGGAAGTGGATACTTGTTCTTTATAGTAAACTTATTCAACTGTCGATAATCGATACACATCCTTAACGACCCATCTTTTTTCCGCACGAACAAAACTGGCGCACCCAAAGGTGAAGTGTTAGGCCTAATAAAGCCCTTATCCAGCAAGTTCTTCAATTGCGCCGTCAACTCTTGCAACTCTGTCGAGGCCATCCTGTATGGAGGAATAGATATGGGTTGAGTGTCAGGCAACACATCAATGCTAAACTCAATCTCCCTTTCAGGAGGAAGGCCTGGGATTTCATCGGGGAAAACATCTGGAAATTCATTAACCACGGGGATTGATTGTAAAGTAGGCGGCTTCGCCTCTGCATCCCTAACGCGAATGAGATGATAAATGTAACATTTTGAGATCATCTTCCTTGCCTTAAGATAGGAAATAAACCTACCTTTCGGCATAGTAATGTTCCCCTTCCATTCAATGACGGGTTCACCAGGAAACTGAAACCTAACCATCTTTGTATGACAGTCAACATATTCATAGCATGAGGCTAACCAGTCCATTTCCATTATCACCTCACATAAATTTGCCGAGGTTTGACGACTACAAATCATCATAGTGCAACCTCTATATACCCTTCTAGTAATCACAGAATCTCTAATCGGAGTAGATACCACAAGTGGTTTACTTATTAATTCAGGTTCAATGCCAAACTTATTGGCCACAAAGGGTGTAACATATGATAATGTAGATCCCGGATCAATCAGCGTATACACATCGTAAGAAAACACAGACAATATACCTGTAACAACATCTGGAGACGACTCAAGATTACAATGAACCTAGTTAATAAAAGTTTGCGGGTCCTCCTTAGGGTCTGATCCGGTAAATACTGGAGGGTCTAAATTAATAAAATTACGAACTCTCGTACTAACTGGTTTATCAGCAACACCTGTATTCTGCCTCTGATCCTGAGCAGCTACCAAGCTAGTCAACAACTGCGAAGCACTCTACATATCCTGGTCTGTAGTGCCAGACGGAGGAACTAGAGGTGCTGGGTGCCTCCTAATATCCTCTGGAGGAGATGGGGTAGATGAGGTATGAGACGACATCTCACTCTAAGCTTCACTTTGTCCTGCTCTAACTTGGGGCACCCTAATGGTACCCTCTCCCATAGCTGTATCGAGCCGTCTACTAATCGCTTGCTTTCTAGTCGAAGGCATTTTTGAAAGAAAATAAGGTGAATATTAGAGACGAACACTTACGACTCAACTCTACGCACGATCTGGATTTAGGAAGAAGGTAACAAACCTAGATGTCATGTAGCCTCCTGATTATAAATATGGCGTGCTATACATCCATAATCAAGACTCTACTAGACACGGCTCATAGACAACCCCTAGGGCAGACCTACTCTGATACTAATTTGTCATGACCCAAATTGGAGGGTCATGACTAGCACCCGAGCCATACTTGCCGAGCACCAACGTACATTTTATCTAACCTTCCTTATTATCTTTAAGGGCCAACGAGATCAATATAAATGGTAGATATGGATCATGAACAACCAACAATGAAAAATAATGGCATGAACATACTTAACATGGAATATCCAGACAGTCAGGAAACTACATATAAGGTACAACCTACCACGCTGCCATGAAAGACTATACAACAAAAATCAACCGATATGCCATACTAAACTATACATGAGTCGCCACCTTTCTATGAGCCTCTAAAGGAACATAAGTGATGCAACATAGCCGGAACAGGGCCCCGGCATACCCAAAATGTCTATGCATACCAAGACCACGGTAAGTCTGGAGAAGGGATCTCGGCAATAATCGCTGAACTGGGAGCTGCATATACCCGTCTATCAGGACCTACAACACGTCATGCATTGTCGACAAATAAAAAGGATGTCAGTACAAATAAAGTACTGAGTATGTAAGGTGGGAAAGCATAAGTAAGAACAGTAATGTGAATAACGATAGAGAAGATACAACATGTAACATCTGGGTACATCTATAGGCTACTGACATGAAATGCATGATACAAACATATATATACATAAACTTTTAAAACACACACCTCTGTGGGCATCATCATCATCATATTATACCCGGCTTCAAAGAGGACTCTATAAAAACGTACCCAGCCATTATAAGGCTCGGTAAAATCCAACTGATCAGTTGTTTCACAATAGGTGTCGTATCCGACCGACTATAGCGCGGCTCGATAGAGTAAAGTAGATACATATATATATAATGCATGCTCGACTCATGGAATCACGTTCTAAACCTTTCGGAGTGTCGTAAGGTCGGTATCCTCTATACACGTTATTAGGACTAACTCTTCACTATGAACCTTATAAGAATCAGGAAGTACGACAACATTGATAACATAAGAATAAGAGAAGCAACATCAACATCAATCGTTGCATAAGAGGGGAAACTATGTAAGTACTGCTAGCTTCTAAGAGTAGAGTATCTTTGGAAGCTCGTTTATTACATTATGTATAAGCGGAGTCGTGCAAAAGAAGGAAAGGGATAGCCTCACATACCTTGTATATACTACCCAACCTCAAGCCATGCAAATGTCACGGCTCCTTAGTCTAAAATAGGAGAAATGACACTATCATTAACGTTTAAGCATCGTAACCTTTATGTACCGACCACAACCTATTTTACGATGAAACGGACAGCACCTACCCAATTGTTTTGACTTCCCACAAGTGAAAAAAATCACCAAACAGCCCAAACAACATCAATATTAATCATATTGAGCCTCCCAAAATAGTCCATCAACCGACAATATTACTACCAAGCTTTTCGATATATATTTCATAAGTTCTAGCTTTAATGACTTAGCCGCAACTTGGATAATCTTAAATATATGTAGAGTAAGAGGTTCCTTACCTTTATACAGAAAGAACAACTCCAATTTGACCTTAATTGTCCATGAAATATCCCTCTAATGCTGCCACAACAACAAGGAAGCGAAACTAGCAATCAATTTGGGTTTTTCGATACTAGAATCACTTTAGAAGGCTTGAAATCACCTAGGGTTGATATTAAAAACTTGACGGAGTATTTACAAAAAGCTGGAACAACACAAAAATGAGCAACAACAAGAAGAACAAGAAACTTACTAGCGCAACGGGATTCCCGATACTTGATTTGTGTTGTTTGCCCTTTGTTTGGGTCTTGAATCTTAAGAGAACCTTGAGAGGGTATTTCTAGGGTTCTAAGGTCTTAATATACTAAAAATGAATGACTTAAAATGGGTTCTAGGCATATTATATATATCCATATCTCTTAAACCAACTATGTGTGACCCATAGAGAGGTGTTTGGCGCAGTGTCGCGAAAACGTGAATATCTCTCAACTCCGATGTTGTATCGACAAACGGTTAAATGAGTTGGAAACTAGACTCATAGATCTTCAATTTAGTGGATACATATCCCCATAATTCAAAGTAAATTAGGAAAAAAGTCAAGTAAAATTTGACCTAAATTTTATGTAAAATTATGAACGTAAGTTGCGACAACTATTGTCGACTTTTGTTTCATAACTCGTTTGACTTCAAGACTTATGATACGGATATCATATGATTCAAATACCTTAAAACACGACCTCTTGAGTGTATTAAGAACCTCTAGGTTTATGCAAAATACGGCTGACAACATCCTTAATTCGTTTAACTTTTAATACTTGTTAACCACCCTTATACACCTTTGTAACATTCAAAACCAATAGTATTAACTTCTTATCATCTCAAGGATAATCTCTTCCTGGATTTATGTTGACTAACTTATGACATAAACTAACGTACGTGAATATGGGTTGTAACACTATGGACAGCCGATGAAGGGCTAATAGTATTGAGAGCTTTGATGAAGGCTCATGACCAATAATGAGCAATAAATGAAGAACAATTAATAGAACACAATAAATGTCAGTAGTGAAATCAAGAGAATATGTTTAAGTTAGAGAGTAGAGAATGTTCTTGTTCTTGTATTCAATATGTTATCTCCCCTACAAAATGACAAGGGTCCTCTTTATATATGAGGGGGAATCCCAATATAGTACAAATGCATTTATTACAAAGATTTATGGTTGGTACAGCCATTTAATGCCTCGGTACGGGCTTGAACTAGCTTAATAGACTTGGTCAGCTTTAGTCACATGCCTTGGGAACTTCTTGTTAGTCCATCATAACCGTTGATTTGTATTGCATCGAGGTCGGTCATTGAGAACCTCGGGGTCGAGCCCCGAACTGAACTTCGAGCCTTCCAGGGGCTGTCTTTACGAGGTGCCTTGACGATCACAAAATCAGACCCTTTGATTTTTGCCATATACCTTCCCAATTTCACGTTTTTGTTTCTTTTTTCAATTGTTCTTTTTGTCTTCTTTTGATTTGTAATCAATCATTATACAATAATACATCAAAATATTTTTTGTCATCAAATAATCACAAACCATTCTTGTAATATATAAAATACGCATAAAATCTCTACTTTGCTCCCAATTTCGTCTTTAACATACCTACGCATAAAATAAACTCAATTAAGCACAAATATATTATAGTTTAGCATTAAAGCACCTAAATATACGGTAATTAATGCACTAAAAATACGAAATTATAGCTAAACATCACTACCCCACACTTAAATGTTGCTCGTCCTCGAGCAATCAAACTACACTTTATACAATCACGACCTTTTTAAATAATTCTCCTAGCTTATCACACCAAGAATCTTTAAAATAGACTAAGCACAAGAGTGTAACATCTTCACCTCAAGATTTGACTCACAAGTACCATACATTATTTATAACTCACTCACTTACTCTAACATAGAGGTCAATGACATTACCTTTCCTTCGTGAATCACGTGCCCTCATACAACAAAAGAGAGTAGTTCCACACATAATAAAATTTAAGAACAATTAGGAACTCAAGATAGAAAGAGTTCACTCACTCTCAGAAATAACATTCATATGCCACAAAAGATGCACCATCGGCTTGCCTGTAGTGTACTACTCTACCAATCGAGCTCATTCAGTCTAGGATCAAGTAGGACTTTAATTAGTTGTAATGTAGGTTGTTGGTCAAGTAGGATACATTTGGATATAAGAGTGACTACACCTCCCTAAGTACTTTAATACATACACTTTAGCATTTAAACCTCATACTTATGTCAATCCATAGCTCCGCCTTCACATCAATGTATATTAACTCCATACTTCTTTAAGCACAATTACATCAAGAGTCACCACTATCAAAGAATATTTTTCACAGCATTACAACTATTTTTTTTTTCAATTCAAGTGGCTCTTACTTATTCAAAAAAGTGCGCCTTTCTCCTTATTTCATTAGTTCCACTCAAAAGCTAAACCAACCACCCCACACTTTTACTTTTATAAAGTTCATAACAATTGAAGTGCTCATGAGAGGTGAAAAGGTTCAAATAGATGGTTAATTCAAACAGATAGGTAAGGCTTGTAATATGGTTACCAAAGAAATAGGATTACAGGCTCAACAGATTAACTACGATATATAACAATTAGGCAAGTAAACTATATATGTCTGGCTCATCAAAGAAACGCCTATATCACTTCCAAGACTTGAACAAAACTATTGTTTCGCTTTGCAAACACATGGGGAAAGTTCTATATATCAAATGTAATGCATACAATAACACATAAACCTCCCACACACATGGCACATAACTCACTCAGGATTGGATTCATTAAGACGCTCTAGTCAAAGCAGTTAAGCAAAGTTAAGATTATACGATTTAAGGTACTAATACAAGAGTCAAAAATTGAGCCTAAGCATCACAATCAAAGTACTCACTATTCTCAAGGCATAATAAAGTCAAGAAATATTGCTTCAATTAAATTCATAGCACAATGGCTCCTACTCCTAAAAAAATAAAACTAACTACACCCGGTTCAAACAAAATCCTTGAAAAAGAATCGCGGCAAAAAGAAAAACTAAGGGGGAATTACTACACCACCTACAAAGAAAATCTTTTTGTCCTTTTTCTTTAGACTTAAATCCCTCAAGAAAACTGTCTAGGAGATCTATTGTCGGGAAAAGTCCAATTTTTCTACTTTTTCCGTTTTTTTTTTCAATTTTTCTTAGGAGCTACTAAAATACTACACAACTACAAAAATAAAAGTAAGAAGTTAATATTTTTCTAACACACTACTACTAATCATCTAGAGAAATTCTATCACCCCATACTTAAAGGAGTGCAGTGTCCCCAATGCACCAATAAAACAAAACAATAACGAGGGTGGACAAGAAACTTCATGAGAGGCCAAAGGACGACGCAATAGCGGCTCACGAGGTGCTCAGACTTCCCCCCGACATGGTATTCTGTGCGGGTACCTCACACTAGTTCCAACCATCTGGCTCGATTTTGCATACTTCCATTGGTTTTTCTTCCTATACTCATAATCCTACAAAATAAAATAATAATACAAAAGTAATAAAATAAATTAAAATAATAAAAAGTGGTAAAGCTGGGTTGCATCCCAACAAGCGCTTAATTTAACGTTGTGGCACGACGTGAACCACTTTCTACCTCCACCTCGAACTTATGAATTGTACTCCTAACATGGCATCCAGTCTGTGGCTATGCTCTTTTGGTGGGGATACAAAAATATATAGATCAAGTAATAAATTTTTCACTCTATACTTCTCGGTCTTTATATGAGGAATGTAATTTTTTCTCTCTGGCACGACAAACCCAAAAATGTAAGCAGCTTGTTCCTCTTCCATTGACTCCTCTATAGGCTCAGATGACTCGATTTCCATGTCATCGTCCAAACACAATATCAAAAAATGTTTAGAATAAGGACCAACACGCCCCAACTCTAGAATTGTATCACCATTTACATCCTCATATGTGCACACACTAGAGTTTTCAAATATAATATTATCTACTTCCTCACATGACTCTATAACACTCATCTCAACATGGACATCCTCAATAAAAATATGGTCTAATGCTTGGTATTCTCGTTTTAGCTCCCCAATTAGGTCTAGAAGATTTTTCTCAGTTTTACACAACTCATCATTAAATTGTTGGACGTTGAACGCATCAACCTTCGCACTCAAATCTACATTCAAGTTGTGCAAAGCCAAGCCAAACTTGTCAATTTCTTGTGCAAGATCAACTCTGTCCTTCGACCAATCATTCACCAATTTTGTTAGAAGAGAACGTTGTTCCGCATATTCCCTTAATCGTGAATATCTGTCACAATCAACCCTTACTCTCATATACAAATTCAGACCTCCCAGAGTTCAGGTCATGACAAGCCCATAAAGACGGGCTATAAAAGTCTTTCGTCAACCAAGCGTCTTCATCAATAACCTTACCTCCGAATATTTCATCTCCAGATGTCATGTTGAGAGGAACTATGAACACACTAAGAGAATAATCAAATTTTTATAAAAATAAAAATATTTACAAAATGAAAAAATAAATAAACAAAATCTATAAAGATAAGAGTAACAGTCTAATCTAGAAAAATAACTAAATAGGAAAATTAAAAACTTGAATAGAAATCAATTAAAAGCTTAACTTAGATAAAAAATCAATAACTAAGTCTCCGGCAACCGCCCCAAAACCTTGTAGGGACCAAACACACATGCAAGTATACGTGGTCGTCAAGTAATAAAGTGGCTCAAAAGTCAGATGTCGAACCCATAAAGACGTAGATTGATCGTTAACTAAGAACATTAAAATCAATTTATTGTCCAAGATAATAAAAATATATTATTTTTCTACTAAACTACTATTGCAAAAATTAAACAAGTAATTAGCTAAATTAATTAGGAGCAAGTGATTATGGTTGGATTATAATCAAAGGAGATGAAGATTCAAGGTTGTGATCGGTTTGTCAGTCCTATTGAGTTCGTAATTACACCTGTTAATCCGAATTATCTATGATTGCTAGTTGACCGGATCATTTATATAAATAGCATATTCCCACAATACTATCCGTCTATCCATAATATGTCAACCCTATATTCCTATGGTCTTGAATCTATCATGAACAAATATAATATGGTATTCAACTAAGCAAGACTATTAGGTATATTCTTATCCTAACCGCGAAATCTTTCCCCGAGCCACGGGTTCAGAAAAAGCTCTCTCTAATTCTACTCTAATCTAAACATGGATTTCCAAAGCATTGCATAAATAGTAAATAGAACTCAACTACTGGTTAAACAATCAAGCAATTATGCACAGAATTAGAGAAACAAGCAAAGATGATAATTCGAATTAACGTGATGTAATTGATAAACTTCAATAATCATGTATACCACAACCCTAGAACTAGAGTGCTTAGCCACTCATGTTCGTAGTAACAATTTTTCAAGTATTTTACATAAACAAGGTACAAATAAAAGATAAAGGAATGAAGAACTCGATGATTTTCTCCTCCAAAAGTTGTTCCACGTGATGTTCTTGCCTCCGGTCGCAAAAACTCCCCTCAAAATGGTGTTTAATGACTATTTATATGTGTAGGAAAAAGACCTGGACGAAATAACCAAGTTCAAAACCAAAAAGAAAACAAAATAGATTTTAAAAACCCGAAACACACTCGCTACAGGCCTCGCATCGCGAGGCAAAACGCACGCCCCCATCTCGCGTTAGCCTTGGCGTCGCAAGCTTCGCTGCGCGCCTCCTCTCGCTGCAGACCTCGCCTCGCGAGGAAAAACGCGAGAAATGAGTCTTGCGTCGCCTGTTGCTTCGATTTAATTGCTGCCTAACTTTTCCATTTCATGTTTTCTCTTCTTTTCCAAGTTCTTTTGTTTGCCGCTTCAATTACACTTTGAGTTGCTTTGACTAACTTCCCAATTTCACGTTTTTGTTTCTTTTTTCAATTGTTCTTTTTGTTTTCTTTTGATTTGTCTTCAATCATTGCACAACAATACATCATAATATTTTCTGTTATCAAATAATCATGAACCATTCTTGTAGCATATAAAATACACTTAAAATCTCTATTTTGCTCCCAATTTCGTCTTCAACATACCTACACATAAAATAAATTCAATTAAGCACAAATATAATATAGTTTAGAATTAAAGCACCTAAATGTACGGTAAGTAATGCATTAAAAATACGAAATTATAGCCAAACATGAGGAAGCCCACAGTTCACGGTACTCCATTTATCCGGGGGCTGCTAAGATGTATTAGGATTTGAGGCAGCACTATCGCTGGAGAAGGATGAAGAAGGACATAGTAGAGTATGTAGCTTCGTGCCTAAATTGTCAGCAGATGAAGTATGAGCATTAGAGATCGGGCGGTTTGCTTCAGCGACTTGAGATTCCCGAGTCGAAATGGGAGCGTATCACCATAGACTACATTGTTGGGCTCCCACAGACTCAGAAGAAGTTTGACGCGGTGTAGGTGATTGTGGATAGGTTGACTAAGTTGACACATTTCATTCCGGTAGTGACTACCTATTCTTCAGAGCATTTGGCTCAGATCTATATCTGCGAGATTGTCCGACTTCATGACGTGCCGGTATCCATCATCTTTGACTAGGGTACGCAGTTCATATTGCATTTCTAGAGAGGTGCACATCTTTAGCTAGGCACACGGGTTAAGTTGAGTACAGCATTTTACCATCAAATGGACGGATAGTCCGAGCGCACCATTCGAATATTAGAGGATATGCTTCATGCATGTGCTATGGATTTTGGGGTTTTGGAGATCAGTTCTTGCCGCTTGCAGAGTTTACATACAACAACAGCTACCAATCGAGTATTTAGATGGCTCCTCATGAGGCCCTATATGGGAGACGGTGTCACTCTCAGTTGGGTGGTTTGAGCTGGGAGAGGCTAAGTTATTAGGCAGAGACTTGGGTCGAGATGCCTTGGAGAAGGTCATGATGATCTAGGATCAACTTTCGTACAGCTCAATCTAGACAGAAGAGTTATGCGGATCAGAAGGTTCGTGATGTTGCATCCATGATTGGAGAGTGAGTCTTGCTCCGGTTTTCACCCATGAAGGGTGTGATGAGGTTCGGGAAGAAGGACAAGTTGAGATCTAGGTATATCGAACCTTTTGAGATCACGTAGATGATTGGTGAGATGGCCTACAAGCTTGCATTGCCACCTAGTTTATCTATGGTACATCTGGTTGATATGTGTTGATTTGCCAAAATTTGGCAATTCGAAGTTGAAAAGTTTGACTATAGGTTGACTTTTAGATATCAAGCTCGGAATTTGATTTTGGGACTTGGAATATCTTAGAATCACGTTGAGGCGAAATTGTTATTGTTGAAACATCTACCTTATTGAGCATTTTACATTCATTTCTGTTGTTGATATTCTTGTACTCGTGGTAGTTAAGTCATGGGCTATTGTTATGGAAATATTGATATTGTTGATGGTAAGCAAGTTGTGATATATGGGCACTTGTGGTGCGAGTTGTTATTGTGATGTAATATTAACGTCCATGTGATGGTATAAGGCTTAGGGTTAATGTGCATGCGGCAGCATAAGGTGGGACTTATATGCACGTTGCTTGTAGGGAAACTACGTGAAGCCTCGCGGCGTCATAAGGTGGGTTAAAGTGCATGTAGTTATTTCAGGAAAAATATTTTCAAAACCTATTTCAAGTGTAAGGCTCATGCGACGGTATAAAGAAAGATTGTGATTATGAGGCGGTACCTCGATGGTGATCTTATTGTACACGAGTGTTGGGACCAAATACACACGCAAGTATACGTGGTCGTCAAGTAATAAAGTGACTCGAAAGTCGGATGTCAAACCCATAGAGACTTAGATTAACCGTTAACTAAGCAAACTAAAATCAATTTATTGTCCAAGATGATCTAAAGTTTAACTTTTCTATTACAACTACTATTGCGAAATTTAAACACGTAACCAAGGGAGATATAGATTCCAGGATTATGATTGGTTTATCAATCCTATTTAGTTCGTAATTACACCTGTTAATCCGAATTATCTATGATTTCTAGTTGACTGGATCATTTATATAAATAGCATTTTCCCACAATATTATCTGTCTATCCAAAATATATCAACCACATTGTCCTATGGTCTTGAATCCATCATGAACGAATATAATACGGTAATCAACTCAGCAAGATTGTTAGGTATAGTCCTATAAGCGAGAAATCTTTACCTGAGCCACGGGTTTAAAAACAAGCTCTCTCTAATTCTACTCTAATCTACATACGACTTTCCCAAGCATAGCATAGATAGTGAATAGTGTGAGCATCTAATTTTTGCCCGACTCAAAATACTCTTACAGAATCACACAATAGGTTTTTGTGGGTCATTTTAATTTTATAGAATTTTCAGGAATATTTGTTCAAGTGTTCGCATTTTTAGTTGCATTTTTGCACACATTAAAAGCATCAAAAATACCCCAAAAATATCAATTCTATGCATTGCATATTAGGTTTTGTGTTCGTATTTTGGGATTAGTTTGGTTAGTTAATTGTTATTAAAATGAAAATCACAGATATGGTTCATTTTAGCTCTTAACATTAGATGAGTAATTTTCTCTTCAGTAGCTTAGGTTTAATAAATTTTGTAAATATTACAAAAAAGATAATTAACTTGATTTTATAATTTAGAATAATTTAGGCTTTAATTAACTTAGTTAGGATTTTTTTTAAAGAAAAAAGAAAGAAAAGAAATAAAAAACAAAACAAAGGGATTGTCTTGATTTGGGCCACCTAAAATACTAAATTTAGTGGCCCAAAATCATTTTAGCCCAATTCCGTCCAAGCCCAGCCTCCCCACCCGATCCAGCACCCCTCACTAAATAAACGACACCGTTTTGCCTATCTAAACCCCAGTCGTTGATCTTCAATGATCTAACGGCTGGGAACTCATCACCCACACACCTTATATATGTCGGAGAGCCCCCATAACCCCCTCCCCCAAAGACTCACCAATCTCTCACCCCAATCCCAAATAGAAACCCTAGCCGCCTAGGATTCCCTAGCCCCTCACCACCGGCCACCGGAAATCGCCTCACGGCGGCAGCAACACTCCAAATCCGCCCAAATTAATACCATGCAACCACCATATTCCCTTCTTTTTATATCCCATAACCATGTCCTTCAAATGAACCCAGAAATCCCCAAATTTTAGATCTAAAAGTCGAAACCCTAGTTTTTGTTCTCTTTCTAATTTCCCATTCAAGTTCGGCTCATTTGAACCCAAGACCTATATCAATCGATTGATGTTAGTCTCAGTACATATTGCGACCATCAGAATCTATCCGAGTTTGCTGCTAGACCAACTCATCTCCGTGGTTTTTTTTGCTTTCTGGGTAATTTCTCTTTCTGTTTTTTTTTCCTTCATAATCGTTTTTCTGCTTAGCTTGCATGGTTTAGTGTTAGGTTAATTACAGCGTGTGTTTTTGTTTGTTGCTTATTCAAATTTGTTAAGTCATCATCTGAACAGTATTTTTAATGAGTTTTAATAATTTTCCTTTGGTAAGAGTCATTTTTGGTAATAGGTCCTTGTTGATTTCTATTTCCGCCTTATTTTAGAGCTGGTTCATGCTAATTTATTTAGGGTTAAGGTTAGTCTAAAGGTTTAATTGCATAATATTTCGTGTCTTTGATCTTTGATTTGTGCTGATTCTTGCTTTGTTTTGTTGGTCCTGATTTATAAATAAATTGGAAATTGTGAGGGGTTAATCGAACAAAAGGAAAACTTAAGGGGGGTCATGGGAAGGGTATTGAAATAGGAAATTCAGAAGGCCCTGTGGGCAACTGGCCCTATTTGGCCAGTACAAAATACTGGAACCAATTAGGGGTTGCCAGCTGTCCAAATTCTGTTAAAAGATGCTCTTGTGGTTGAAGGGAATAATTCCCTGATCCTTTTCAGCACATGACATTCTTTATAGCTATATATAAAACCTTTCTTCACTCATTTTGGGAGAGTCATAACCCTAAAAACACTCCTAAAGATTCAGCACTGTTTCATTAGAGCTGATTCCCTTTTCCTTTGATTTGAGTAAAACTTTTAAGAACTTCTTTGGGATTTCTATTTTCCACAAGTCGAGAATGGTTTAAGTTTGAGGTTGTGTGTGGCTGGTTCTTGTTGTTTGTTGTCTACTGTTCTACTGTTGAAAATCCATCACTTTGCTGCTAAACTAGTTGCTTTACTTAGCATTTGGAACAATTCTTGAACAGCTATGTACACATCTCACCTAATGTCTAAATGTTTGCAAATCTGATACAACCTTCTGTTTGATACTGTTTTGTTTGTATAATGAGGTTCATTCCCATAAATGCAACAACATTTAACTTTTCTTTGATCATGTGATTCCCTGTTATTTCATTGTTCTTTTTATGCTATGAAAAACCTGTTTGTTTGTGATGTTAAACATAATATTTGTATTTACTGGATTTATGATATGTATGATGTTGTGTCATTCTGGTCTCCACCGTTATATTTTTGGCTGAGTTTGTGTGGTAATATTACTGCTAACATATGTGAAGCTATGCTCTTGATGGATCTGATCCTTGACATGGTCAGATCCATGGGATTTAAAGCTGAAAAATGGAATTCTGGGATGTACATGGAAGACCTGGCAACTTGCTGAAAGCTACTGCTAAAACTTCCCTTATAGTCATTAGAACATTTGTTTTTGATAGTTTAGTTTAGGTTTGTCTATGGTTTCATAGATTGAGCTTCATTTGGTTTAGCTATAGCTTGATAATCAATGGTTCATTACTGCTAGGAGATAAAAAATTCTCATATAGATTGATTCTGTTGTATGTTCATGTAGGGACAATTAGCACTGAATGGTGTTAATAGTTTAGCCTCCATGTGTTGGATTCATTTGGAAGTCCAGAATGAATGTATAGTGTCTTTGGTTCATTTACTTTGAAGTGTTCATTAAACGGTCTGTTGATTAGCGTGTTTCCATGATGTATTTTTCTTAAAACTTGGGGTTTAAGCCCATACAATTTCAAAGGATATTCAATGTTAAATTGTTAGGTGATATTCGAATCTCCAGTTGCAAGTAAAGTAATTATACGCATGGTTTCAATGTAGTTAATTAGTAGTTTGGGTTAAGTAATTTTATATTGATGTTACTAATGGCATAGTGATGAATTAGATTCAAAATATGTTTGGTCAGCCTTTGATTTCTTTCTCCAGAATTTTTACAATATTTTATGTTACATATGATTTAGAGGAAAGTTAAGTCTCAAGTGGGCCTTAATATCGAAGGCTCTCCTGCTGGGAGCAATTGGGCTCGTTTATGGCCCAGATAAAACAGCCTATGTGGTACCAGGCTCAATAGGTTCTAGCTCTTGATTTCTTTAACTTGTGGGCTCAATTTCGAGCCTAATTGTCTTCAGCTTTCTTTTATACACTAAGTTTTTTATTAAGATAATAAAATAGTTCTAACGTTGAAGGCCTTTTCATCGAAAGTTGGGCCTGGTTTTGGCCCAATCAAAGCTGCCCAGCCAAAATCAGGCAAGCTCGATATCTTCACCTTCAATCTTGGGCTCAATTTCGAGCCCAGTCCGCAAACCGTATCTCCTTCAAAGATTTTCCTTAGATAACAGGCCTCATGATGGCCCAATATTTCAGAAAGGTTAAAAGCATGCACAACTTTCTAATGCCTTAGCTATAATCCGTGGTTTGCCAACAAATCTCGAATTAATTTAGGAAGTAAATATGAACCTTCGTAGTTTTACTTTAGGTGCGCTATAATAAATCATAGCTACGGATACGGTTCCCGTGACGTAGTTGTGATACATAAGTTCCATATTCGGGGGTACATTTATGTGACCCGGCCACAACAACTAATAATGTTAATAAATTAAACATGTTGTAGATCGTGGGTACGTTTTCCATGACACGATTCGCGATGTGTACCAAACAAATAAGTGTACGACAATCGTAACTTGTTCCAGAATATTCCATAAATCATTAAAAGCGGCTAGAAAATTAAAAATGCACGTATGTTTAAAAGTCTACTAAAATCAGATAATAAGCCAATTATAACAGTTGAGAGACCGTGCTAAAACCACGAAACTCGGGAATGCCTAACACCTTCTCCCGGGTTAACAGAATTCCTTACCCAGATTTTTGTGTTCGCAGATCATAAATAAGAGTCAAACTTCCTCGATTCGGGATTTTAAACCAATGACTTGGGACACCATAAATCATCCCAAGTGGCGACTCTGAATTTGATATAAATAATTCCATTTCGGTTATTGTCACTTTAATTGAAAAAACTCCCCTATCTCCCCTTTCGGGTAAAAAAAAGGAAGTGTGACAAAAAGAACTCAACAGCTAGCCAAACAATTAAGAAATTATGCACAGAATTGGAGAAACAACCAAAGATGATAACTCGAATTAACGGTAATATAATTAATAAACTTCAATATTTATGACAACCACAACCCTAGAACGTGAAGTTTAGCTCCACATAGATATGGTAGCAAAACAACAAATCATCAAGAAAAAGTAAAGATTACTAAGTTTGATAGAAGAAAGATGAAATCTGATGAAATTCGGCCTCCACAGCGGCTCCGTGCTTTCCCTAGGTTTAAAAATTCTCAGGTCTCCTCCCTAAAATGGTGTTTATTGACTATTTATATGTGTAGGAAAAAGACCTAGTTGAAATAACCAAGTCCAAAACCAAAAGGGAGACGAAATAGGCTTGAAACCCGGAACACGCGTCGCCTCGCGACAAACCGCCTCTAGCGAGCTCAAATGCGAGCTCCATCTCGCTGCAGCCCTCGCGTCGCGAGATGAAACGCGATAAAGTTTGCTCGCTTCCCTGGAACTTTGCTTTGTTTTCAATTAATTTGCTTTCTCTTGTTGGTGCTAGTTTCCCCTCCTCTTTCCAAGCTTCATTCAATCACAACCAACATTGTTGCTATTCCAGGTGAGTTCTCTTAAACTTCTTTTTTCGTTAGTTTCTCCTTTTGTATGTATTATATTTCTACTCCAATTTCTTTGTGCACTTTTCTCCAAATTTTATTTTTAACGTACCTACACATAAAATAAACTCAATTAAGCACGAATATAGTATAATTTAGCATTAAAGCCCCAAATAAGGTAAGTAATGCACTAAAAATATATAATTATAGCCAAACATCAACGAGGCGGTACCTCGATTGTGATTCTTGATATATATACATGAGGCGGTTTTTCGGTGGTGATTCTTATTATACACGAGGTTGTACTTCGTTGTGATTCTTGTTCATTTTGTTCTTCCTTATTTTGTCAGTTATTGTTTATATATGATCATTGTGGTTCTCTTTAACTGATTTCTTTATGTTATATTCCATGCTTATAATTATGGTTTTAGCTTATACTATTAACTATTTCGTATCAGTCATTTCTCCGCTTTTCATTATTTATCCTTATTACACTTTCCTATTGTTTATTTATATTCTAATAGGTGTCTTGAACTGGATTCGTCACTACTCTACTGAGGTTAGACTTGATACTTACTGGGTACCATTGTGGTGTACTCATGCTACGCTTCTGCACGTCTTTTTTTTTTGCAGATCCAGATACATCTGTCCGTGCCGGACGTTAGAGTTGGTTGAGTTGCTATTTTTTGGAAGATTTCAAGGTATACCTTCCACGTCTGGTGGCCTTGAAGTCAACTTCCTTTATCCTTATTCCTATTGTATTTTCACTTAGACAGTGATCTAGTAGATACTCTAGTATTACTATGTAGAGCTTATGACTCAGTTCTACCAATTTTGGGGAGTGTATTGATGAGCTTCTATTTTCGGAAGATTATATCAGTTATTCAGTTTTGTTTTTAGTATTTTGTTAATTATTTCTGTCAAGTCATTATTAAGTATTAGACTTACCTGGTCGTAGAGACTAGGTACTATCACGACATCGTATGGAGGGAAAATTGGGGTCGTGACATATTTTCTCATTTGATGCCTTACTTTATTCAAGATTTTTATTATGTTTTATTGTGTTTTAAAATATCACTCGAACATTAGAATTGATATTTCATGTAGATACAATGTACATGGTAGCACGTAGGCTTTGCCATGCGAAAGAGATTTTCATTGTGGGCACGAGGTGCCATACGTGTAAGATTCAAAATTGTAGCTCATGATTGTGGATACGAAGTGTGGTTCCTCGGGGTAATTCTTATTGTAAGTCATGTGTTGGGAACAATTTGATTATTTGAATTGTCATCTATTTTCCATATTTGAGTTCTTGCATATCTCATATGAGTTCTGATTATGTTGCTGCTTTATTACTCATTCACTTCTTGCTGTCATTTGTGCTTCTATTATTTCATTGTCGATTGTACATCAATAATCTTTTCGTTGTTAGTCTTATATTGATGTTCTTTCCATTGTTAGCTTTGTGTTATATCTTGCACACACTTCTATGTCTAGTAGGTGTCTCAACTTGTCCTCGTCAATTCTCTATAGAGGTTAGGCTTGGTGTACTCATACTACATTTTTGCACATTTTTGTGTAGATCCAGGTTCTTCTGATCGTGTTGTTGAGAGTGTCACGACCCAAACCGATGGGCCATGATGGACACCCGATACCTTACTCAACTGAGTACCAATATAATGTATCTTTTCATGTCATACTATCATAGATAACTGAGTCGTAAGGCTGCCGTGAGATAAGTAGAATACAACATGTGATACCAACTTATACATAAGGCATACGGGCCTATAAGACCAAAATAACCACTCGTACACTGAACATAAGCTGACAAGGCCATACAATCTTTTACGTACATGAAGTCTATCTACAAGACTCTAAGAATACATAATTTTCATAAAGGTCGGGACAGAGTCCCGCCATACCAAACAAACCACGTCTAAATCATACAAACCAAACAAGCAACTCCGAAGCAAATGGAGCATACCAACATCTTCCGCTGAGCTAATATCCTACTTGTAGGGCTCTCGACCAGTCTATTGGGACCCATGGGTATGAAATACAGCGCCCCCAGGCAAAAGGGACATCCGTACAAATAATGTACCGAGTATGTAAGGAATAAAAATAATTAAATAATAGACATGAGAGAAACATGGAATAAAAGACTCGACATGTAAGTCTAAACAACTTTATGAATCTTTTAATATTTAAAATGTCATGCATATACATGTAAAAGTCATACCATGCATGGGTATATGCGTTCATAACATCATCAAGCCTCTAAAGGCATCACATCATATCATCTCGGTCACTATGGGCAAATCATCAACGTATTGTGGTAAATCATCATTGATTACCCTTACTCGTCTTGTGGTAATGCTTTTTTTACAAGGGAAAACAAAATTCCTTACTAGCGAAGATGACACTTAGTGTAAGTAGCGCACATAGTCCCTTAAGCTTAACTTTGCTCATATTGTTTGCTTTAGGGAAGCGTCTTCCAGAGTGACCTTTAAAGGGTATTCTTTTGTCGTCCATTCTATTATCGTCGGAACGCTATCTCTGAAATTCTTATGATGCCGACTATTATCATATCACTCGGTCCCTAGTTCACGTTTAGTTTATCTTGTTCACCAGCCCATACTGATTTTTACTACTCTGGGGTCTAGCTTTTCCTTCTGGTAATCGTGTTAGAGTTGCGAACTTATTTCTCGAAATGAGGACATGATTGTATGTCATATACTCTTTTGTTGTCCTAAGGCCTGTCACCTCTCGTCTCTTCCTTCACTTGATTATAGATTCTGTAATACTGTCATATTTTGATCTACCGTTGTCATCCATGTATCATATCTTACTCATGATGCTTCATTAACTCTTTTCTTATTTCCTGCTAACATTTATGCCTATAACTTTATTCTGAAAACTCGAACAAGGCATTCTTTTGCTTTTATATCCCCTTTGCTCTATCTAGTGGCTCTTCGGGTTGCTTAACGTTCTCGCTCTACTAGGGACGCGAGCCACACTAAGGTAATATTTATCCCTTCAAGGTTTTCAATGTCTATCTTTATAGTACTCATATCTAGCTATATTATTTTAGAGTGCGCCATCTGGTTGCCTTACAAGGAGATCTATTAGCACATTTGCATTATCCTTCGGACATGTCAACTAACGCAAACAATCAATTCACCATTTTGGGTTACTCTAACCCCAACCGGATCCTGATATCTTGTCATTTTCTTAATCTACACCTGTTAGCCCCCAATAAGGTATAACTGAGATGGGTGTGGCCAATTATACATACCTCTATTACTGTTGAGGGTAACTGACAATGCTTATATTTTTCTGCTAGAACTGTAATACTGATAATCTTCATTAACTGGGTGTCGCGTACCCTTCTTCACCTTGCTTCTTTTACTTGCTGAAACTTGTGTCTCCCTCCTTATTTCTTTTTATCGTAAGAGTGGGTAGGCATTCTTGCCTTATGGATCCTTATCAAGAAGCTTACACATCTTAGTATACACATGATTTGTTGAATACCTCATATTTATCCATCATAAGCATGATGCAAAAATTGAGTTCCTCTAACTCAACTCTTCCACTGCTATATCTCTTACCAACCATCTTTCTAGATGTAGGTATCGTCGTACTATAAGTAATATAGAGTTTAGGAAATTGAGTTATTATAACTCAGCTCTACCACACGATCTAGAGTAGGAAGAAAGAGTGACAGTCCTAAATGCCCCGTATCCTCCTACTTATATGTTTGGTGCACAACACACCCATAAATAAGACTCTATTAGACACGGCTTGTAGACTCCCTAGGACAGAACTGCTCTGATACTACTTTTGTCACGACCTAAACCGATGGGCCGCGACTGGCAACCGGTACCTTACTAAACCGAGTACCAATATAACGTATCTTTTCATGTCATACTATCATAGATAACTGAGCAGGAAGGCTGTCATGAGATAAGTAGAATACAATATGTGATACCAACTTATACATAAGACATACGGGCCTATAACACCAAAATAACCACTCATACACTGAACATAGGCCGACAAGGCCATAAAATCTTTTACGTACATGACATCTGTCTACAAGCCTCTAAAAATATATAATTTTCATAAAGGTAGGGACAGAGTCCCGCCATACCAAACAAAATACGTCTAAATCATACTAACCAAATAAGTAACTCCGAAGCAAATGGAGCACACCAACATCTTTCGCTGAGCTGATAGCCTACTTGGAGGGCTCTTGACCTATCTATCGGAACCTGCGGCATGAAACTCAGCGTCCCCAGGCAAAAGGGACATCCGTAGAAATAATGTACCGAGTATGTAAGGAATAAAAATCAGTAAATAATAGACATGAGAGAAACATGGAGTAAAAGACTCAACATGTAAGTCTGAAAAACTTTATGAATCTTTTGATATTTAAAATGTCATGCATATGCGTGTAAAAGTCATAACATGCATGGGTATATGCGTTCATAATATCATCAAGTCTCTGAGGGAATCCCATCATATTATCTTGCCACTATGGGCAAATCATCAACGTATACCAGCTGATCAGATCGTGGTGCATATATAACGCCATAACTTTTCCTATATTCTATATACATATACAACAACAACAACCCAGTATAATCCCACTTAGTGGGGCCTGGGGAGGGTAGTGTGTACGCAAACCTTACCCCTACCCTAGGGTAGAGAGGTTGTTTCCAAATAAACCCTCGGCATCCTTCCCTCCAAGAACTTCCCACCTTGCTCTTGGGGAGACTCGAACTCGCAACCTCTAGGTTGGAAGTGGAGGTTGCTTACCTAGGGTATATGCAATGCATATAATATATCCATATACATATATTATATGTATAATATATAATACATATATACGCGCATATAACGTCAACTGGTCATGGGTCAATGTAAATGAATGCAATGCATGATTAGTACATCAATAAAATCTTTCGGAGTGTCATAAGACTACTATGCCTTTGATTAATATCATGAAATAAACTTTATCAACTTACGTATTTTCTGAGACCCATGAACAGATAATAGAATAATAAGATACATATGAATTCAAGACCATAGGCACTTCTAATACTTCTATGAATAGAGTCATTTATGAAAATTGTGCATTTGCTCATTTTGTTTGTATCGTACAGATCATGCCAAAGAGAAAGAAGGGATAGCCTTAACATACCTGAGTCGATTCTCTTGAAAATCCATCTAACACACGTCAATTGCGACAACACGTAACGGTGGATCGAAGTAGGAAAAAATTTGTATTATATTCTTGAGAAAGATTATATCGTGCTTCCTTAGAATGCATCTTTCGCATAATCGAATCTTGTATTAATTTTTCGAAGCAATTTCACGTTTCCATCTCTTGCATTTTTGGTCACTACTGGTTTTGGTCTTGATACAAGATATCATATTTTTTCTTGGAAGAATCATTAATTTTTGGAGTGCTCTTTGATGCATAACTCACGCATCCATCTCTCAAGATTGGAAAATATACTTATTCCCAATAGTTGGTCCAGCAAAATGAATCCAATATTCAAGTTTGGTTCATTTTATGCCACCACCTACTTAATCACTTGATTAAATGGCTATTTGCTGCCAAGATTTTGACATCCCACGTGGAAGTGTTTTCCCTCCTAATATTTATCCAAATCTTTCTTACATAAATGTCCACAAATTTAATTTACAAGTTAATGTCCCTTTTAAAATCCATAAATACCCAATTATCCACATAATTAAGAATTATCTCAAATTATTTAAAATATTACTCACTTTTAACACACCTTATACACCTTACTATCATGGTCAAGTGATACCTTGTATGGTACTACTCCATAAATATTGGGTATTATAGCTCAGACCGTATTTTATCCCAAATTGTCAAACTTCGATGAAACTCATTTTTTTCGATTCACTTACCCTCTTACCTTCACAAATTTACTCATCACTTGTTTAAAATAGCATGCTACTTATAATTCCAAAATAAATCTCATTCCCAAACTGACGTCGATTAACTTACGACGAAGCTTTAATGTACGAAAACGTGGGGTGTAACAGAGAGTTGTGCTTATGCGGCTGGAGACTTCAAGGTATACCTGCTTGGCTTTCGCTGGCCTCGGAGTCACCCTGGGACAATATCTTTACTAATGTTATCATCATTAGATTCTACTGCATTTCGGTAGAGCTAATGACTCTGTACTACCGATTTTTGGGAGATGTATAACTAGTGATATATGTCATTTACTGGTTTATGTTTAATGATTAAATGGTTCAATTCTGTTATTATCTCAGCATGTGTTACGCTTACTTATTCTTAGGGACTAGGTGCCATCATGACATCCTAGCGAGGGAATTTGGGGTAATGACAGCTTTAAATTAGTTAAATCAGAGAAAATTATGTACTATATATAAGTTTTTTTTGTCTAAATATAATTTATATACGTTTCTTAATAGCATGAAGCGTGGAGAAGCTGACTAAAAGGAAGGGAAAAAGGAGTAAGTGTTAAACATCCACTTGCACAGAAGGTGGATGTCCAACTTGCGATTTAAAAATCTTGTCATATCTAGATTTGTCTTTCCATGTGTATATTTGCACTGTTTTGATACTCCCAATATGTGTATTTACACTGTTTTGATACTTCCAAGTTTCAATAATTTTATGACACTGCTTCACACACTGTCACAGTTTAGTTATCAGTTTTGCATTATTGAGTTAGTACCGAGTAAGAGAGATGGTTGATGCATATCGCCTGGTAGGTCAGACAGGCAACCAATGCTTCGAAACTAGGTAAACATGTCGGTTAACGGACCCGATGCTCCATAATAGCTATATATTCGGTAGTTTAGCCGTTTATCAGCATAGCAGCATCATGTTTACTCTGTGTATTTGTATTCATGATTTTAGTTTCAGTTGCATACTTGTATATTATATTTATACCTATTATGCCTTTTGTGATTTATGCACTACCAATAATTTTTAAGGACTTGTTCCAAGGGTAAGATGATATTTGGGCGAGTCAGTCATCTTGTTGGGTCTTTTAGACTCACTATTTATTGATTTATGCAGATCCTGTTGAGGGTGATCCAGCAGTTGATGTAACGACCTAGCCGATCGTTTTGAGTATTTTAGCCCTGATCCCCTAAATTATGTTTCCTATATGCTATATTGTGATTATGTAACTTGTCGGGGTATTTGGTTTTGGTTTCGGGTGAGTTTCGGAGCGAAATGGGACACATAGTCCCTAAGTTGGAGGTTTAAGTTGTAGGAGTTGACCATAGTTTGACTTGTGTGAAGATGACTCCGGAATGGAGTTTTGATGGTTCTGATAGCTCTGTGTAGTAACTTTAGTCTTAGGAGCGTGTCCGGATATTGATTTGGAGATCCATAGATTATTTCGGCGTGAATTGGAGAAAGTTGGAAAGTTGAAAATTTTGGGAGGTTTGACCGGAAGTGGACTTTATTGATATTGAGATCGGATCCCGATTTCGAAAGTTAAAATAGGTCTATAATGTCGTTTATGACTTGTGTGCAAAATTTGAGGTCAATTGGAGATTTTTTGTATGAATCAGCAATAGTTTCGTAATTCGGAAGTTCATAATTACTTAGGCTTGAAATTCAGTTGCAATTCGCAGAACTTATGTTGTTTGATGTGATTTTTGGCCTCGAGTAGATCCGTTATGTGTTTTGTAACTAGTTGGTATATTCGGATAGGGTCCCGGGTATTCCAGGTGTGATTCGGATCAAATCCGGAACAAAATTGGGCTTGTGAGATTTTTGAAACACTGTTGCTTCTGGTGCAATCGCACCTGTGCATTTTGGCCCGCGGGTACGGCGCCGTAGGAGTGGACCTCGAGCCGCAGAAGCGTGTTTTGTCATGGCCAGCTGGGACCGTAGGTGCGGTCTATGTTCCGCAGAAGCGGATTTGCAGATGCGAGGAAGGCATCGCAGAAGCGGAGAAGGCCAGGGAGGCCTTGGATAACAGAAGAGGGCAATGTCTGCAGAAGCGCTTGTGCAGAAGCAATAAGGGGTCTGCAGGTGAGAGACTTCTCGGTTTAAGTGGAATCCGCACCTACATGATTTTTCCGCAGGTGCGGCGTAGCAGAAGCGACATTGAGGCTGCTGAAGCGGTTTTGCAGGGTAGAAAAGGGGCTTGATCGAGGGTTAATTTTCATAATACATTTTTGGACTTAGAGAGCTCGGTGGGAGGCAATTTCTCGAGGGTTTTTCAGAGAGAACTTTGGGGTACGAAATTCTAACTCGTTTTTTTATTAATTTTCATGAATCTATTGATGGTTTCATCATTGAATTAGTATTTTGGAGTTGGAAATTGATGAAAACTGGTAGAAATTCCTTAGGCTAAATTTTTGAGATTTGAAAGGCAAACTGAGGTCGAATTTGGGAAATTCTTGTATAGTTTGACTCGATATCGAATGGGTATTCGGATTTTACAACTTTAGACCGATTTTGAGATGCGGGCCCGGGTTGACTTTTTTGGTCGATTTTTTAATTCTTTGAAAAGATCGTAATTTCATTGTTTGAATTAGTTTCCTATAGATTTTGGCTAGATTCGAGTCGTTCGAAGTTGGAATATCAAGGAAAGGGCCTTCTAGTGGATTGATTTAGCGTGGTTGTGGTAAGTGGCTTGCCTAACTTTATGTTGGAAAATTTTCCCTTAGGATTGATGTTGCTCGTGATAATTTTGATGTGTAAGAACCGTGTACGCAAGGTGATGAGTGTGTACACGGGCTAAATATGGTAATTACTGGTTTTTAGCTATGTAAATTACTTTCATGTCTTAATTGAGTTACCTTAACATATTATAGTCATCATTTTAGTCTAATTTTACATGTCTACTTGTCTTATCTCTTACTTGCTAATTGATCTACATGTTTAGTTGAAATTCGTGTTTCTCTTATTCCGTATTCATTATTTAAAGGTTGAATTCTTTACCATATCTTGTTGTTGAAATTGGTATTGAGTTGCAAAGGTTGTGATTCCTACTAAGGCAAAGTGTTAACTCGCTAAATATCATTCTATTGAGTCATTCTTCTGGTTGGTATTTGTTGAGACTTTGTGTACATTGTGGTTGAGTTGTGGGCTCCTTATTGTGATATTCTTTTATTATTTGGCTTCTCTGGCAAATTGTGATATTGGGCAATTGAGGTGCGGTTTGTGATACTTTGTGATATTGATACGCATGTCGTGGTATAAGGTCTGGGTGTTGAAATGCATGCGGTGAGATAAGGTGGGCTTGATATGCCTAGCTAGTAGGGAACTACTAAAAACCATGCGGTGTGATATGGTGGGCTAAAACGCGGGATGCTATTTCAGAAAAAATAATTTTCAAAACTAAATGTAAAGGCTCCCGCGGTGGTATAAGGAAAGATTGTGATTTATTTTTGTGATTTAAGACTATGAGGCGGTACCTCGGTAGTAATTTTTGCTCACATTCTTTTGTACTTGTCTTTGACTGTTTTTTCCTTAGCATATTATTAATTGTCTTTCTCTGTGTTACACTATTTGCTTAGTTCTGTGTAGCTAATTTTGTTATGCTATTCGTTGTCTCAATTTCATTACTGTTTTTATTACATTGTCTACAATTGTTCAGTCTTTCATTTATTTTCAGTAGGGCCCTGACCTAACCTCGTTCCTATTTCACCGAGGTTAGACTTGGCACTTACTGGATACCGTTGTGGTGTACTCATACTACTCTTCTGCATATTTTTTTGTGCAGATCCAAATACTTCTTACCAGCCCGGGCATTAGTCGAGATTCTACTGCGGAGACTTCAAGGTATACCTACTGGCATCCGCAGGCCTCGGAGTCCCCGTCTCTCTAGATATCTTATTTCATTATCATTAATTTAGTTGTCTACGACAACCTCCTTTCCTTGTTTGGTTTTGAGACAAAACAACCGATAAGATCACTATTTGTCACAATTAAATTTCATAAATTTATAGTTTTATTGTATGAACGTAGCTCAGCCTAAATGCTATCCTTTATCATGTGTTTTTTATTATAATAAAATTCGTATTTTAAGCTTCATTTTCAAATATTCCAAAATCACAAAATATAATTCTAACATATTAAATTATAGTATAACATAATGTCATATTAGCATAAAAGTTAAATGCAAATGTTAAACCCAAATGAAAGCTAAAAAAGAAATAAAAATGTGATAGGAGTTTTGCTTCATTTCCTACTCATAATAATTTTTTTATATATATTATGAACTCGTAAATTGTTATTAAGAAATACTTAGAAAGAAGCAGATTAAAACAAAATGAAAATACAGAAAATAGTTTTTCTAAAGAAGTGCTAGTTCCACGCTTTCTTTTTATAGAATTTTCATATTAAGTGCCTAAATTAAAACTATATATTAATAAATGCACCTAGAAGTTTTTAGCTAATATTCAAAATTATTATGAAGATTTAATGGTTAGAAATCCATACAAATACTTAAAGATTTGGCATACAAATTTAAATGGCATAGTAATATTTAAAGATTGGTCTTGCAAATAATTTGTGGTATAGAATACATTTAGTTACTTGTTTGCAATAGTTAATATTTTGCGCAAAAAATTAAGGCAAACTTCTTTATACAGTTTAAATCGGTATATCTATCTCCAAACACTTCCAAATTTATATAATTATTTTGTAAAGTGAATCACACAGTTAGAAAATATATTTGAATTGCAAGTTATGTGGCCTATAACAACAATCCAGTAGAATCCCACAAGTGAGGTCTGGAGAGAGTAGTGTGTACGCAGACCTTACCCTTACCCCGAAGGGGTAGAGAGGCTGTTTCCGAAAGACCCTCGGCTCAAGATAATAAAAAGACAAAAGGAGAGAATATTAGATTCATCACGGAGATCATATGAAAAATAGGAACATAAAATGCAAAAGAAAAAATGCAAAGCAAAAACGATGGCTAGTAAGTGGAACCTGCATCGAAAATAGAAAATATTAAGAAATGACATAACCCCTAGCTATCTTAGACAAAACCCTACCGGACTAGGCTCACAAAGACACAAAGTAACGCAAGACTCAACAACCTCCTATCCTACAACCGTAACACTCGACCTCCACAACTTCTTATCAAGTATCATGTCCTCGAAAACCTGAAGTCTCGTCATATCCTATCTAATCACCTCTCTCCAATACTTCTTACACTACAAGAAAACCTTAAATTACATGGGGATTTTGCCTAGGAATTTTTTCCGCAGATAATTCCTGCAAATTTTCATGCGAAAATCTAGTGATTCCTAGTTTCTAGAATATTTACCTGTCAATTTGATTTTTTCAGGTAAATTCGCAAATAAATTTGGCGCCATTTAGCGCCAAAATACTACCTAGAGATTCATTTGGGAAATAATCCCCAAGAATCATCTTAGTGGGTAATTTAGCAGGTAAATAATGAAAAATATAAAAAATTATTTCCTTTGTGATTTCGTAGGAAGTTCCCTAAGTAATGTTACTTGCGGATTTTGTTAGATATTATTTCTTGGGGATTTACATGGGAATTATATTACTTAGGAAAATACCTGGGGATTTGTTATTGCGATTTTAGCTGGGGATTATTTCTTGGGGATTTACCTTGGGATGTTATTACCTATAATATATATATAAAACTAATTTTATTAACTTTCTATCTTACATATCTTATTTTTTCCGATGTATAGTTAGAATGATGAAACTAATGTTGTATATATGTTCGGATTGAACATTACAAGTCATTTAGCATAATACAGTCAATCATTACCTTTTTTGAACAAATTCAATAACAAATAATTTTCATAAATTTAGTTATTTTAAGAATTAAATTTTAATATGATTGATATAAAAGGATATAACAAAACTAAGATACGACTATATCTAGCATCTTCGGCTAAT
Organism: Nicotiana tabacum; assembly: GCF_000715075.1. Taxonomy (NCBI): domain Eukaryota; kingdom Viridiplantae; phylum Streptophyta; class Magnoliopsida; order Solanales; family Solanaceae; genus Nicotiana; species Nicotiana tabacum. Next base: position 68,910,431 of record NC_134090.1, on the reverse strand, counting down.
ATTATCAGAAAATATACTAAATTGTGCATAAGTGCACAATTTAAGTTTAATTTCTAAGTATAAAAAATTTATGTTACATTTATAAAAAATATAACTAACTTTAATTAACTTTTTATAGTATGTATGCCAATTTCTCACATGTATTTAAAATGAAAAAAATTAATTATAATATGTATAAAATGATATTAGTTGTAGATGTCAGTATTGAAACTTAATATCAAGTGATCATATAATTTTATTTTTTAAATGATAAAATTTAATTATAATATGTATAAAATAATATTAGTTGTAGGTGTCACTTGTCAGTATTGAAACTTAATATCAAGTGATCATATAATTCTATTTTTTAAAATGATAAAATTTAATTATAATATGTATAAAATGGAATTAGTTGTAGATGTCACCTCTTAGTATTGAAACTTAATATCAAGTGATCGTATAATTCTATTTTCTACATTTGATTAACTTTGTATATTATTAAAATAAATTAATCTTGCATATATAGGATTAACGAAACAGTTCTTACTAATTTTCATGTGTAATAATTCTCAGTAATTAATATATTTTTTATATATAAAAGGGAAATTAATGTGGTATTCCAGGAATATAAATAGTAACTAAGAATATTTTTAGATTAAAAGTAATATAATTAATGCATCTTTTTTCAAAACAACAAAAATATATAAGAAGGAAACATTAAAATTGTAGCAAGTTGGGAGAGACTTGGACAGCCTAGTCCCACATCGGCCAAGAGAGATAGATTCTCCACTTTATAAGCTCAACACATTCGCCCGCTGCCGCGAGCTTCGCTACTAGAAGCCTCTGGCATATTGATAAAGGAGGAGTGTTTGCATATAATTAGAAAACTAATTAATAGTTAATAATAAATTATAGTTGTTAGTAATTACTAAAAATAAAATAATATTGTGGTGCCTGTGTGGGGTTCGTATACAAAACATATAATATGTGAGGAGTTGCGTTAAATAAAAATTAATTTGAATAATAAAATACTACGACAACAATTTATTTTATTGTCTAAAGGTTCTAAATATTTATTTGGAATTTTCATGGGGTTCTTGTAGATATTTCCCTATGAAAATTCGCGAAAACTCACTTTCATAAAAATTTTACCAAAAGTTTCATGTGAATTTTTAGAATTTTCCACGAAAAAATCCGCAAGTAATTTACATGCAGATTTAAAATCCCAGGTAATTTAATCCCCAGGTACGTTACCTGTGGATTTATAAATTTCGCAGGTAATAATTACCCACGAAGGTTTTTCCATCAAATCTTTTTTGGAAGGAAAATTTGCAGGAAACTAAGTTTCCTGCGAATTTTTCTGTGTAATCCCAGAAAAATCTCCATGTAATACGTGATTTTCTTGTAGTGTTAGGCCGTCCTCTACCTCTTATTGTGCCTTCCACAATCAGCCGCTCACACCTTCTTACTGGAGCATCTGGGCTTCTCCTCTGAACATGCCCGAACCATCTGAGCCTCGCTTCCCGCATCTTCTCATCAATGGGAGTCACGTGCACCTTCTCCTGAATATCATTATTCCTAATCTTATCCATCCTAGTGTGCCCGCACATCCACCTCAACATCCTCATTTCTGCTACTTTTATCTTTTGAATATGTGAGTTCTTAACAGGCCAACACTCAGCCCCATACATCATGGTCGGTCTAACCACCGCTTTATAGAACTTACATTTGAGTAGCGTTGGCACTCTCTTGTCGCACAAGACTCCAGATGCTAACCTCCACTTCATCCATCCTACCTCAATACGGTGTGTGACATCCTCGTCGATCTCCCCTCCCCCGTGGATAACCGAACCAAGGTACTTGAAGCTGCCTCTACTTGGGATAACCTGTGACTCAAGCCTCACATCCACGTCCACTTTCTCCGGCTCGGCGCTGAACTTACACTCAAGGTATTTTGTCTTCGTTCTGCTTAGCTTGAAACCCTTAGACTCAAGCGTCTGTCTCCAAACTTCCAATCTCTCATTAAATGTGGCTTATGTTTCCTGATTTTGTTAATTTTATTAAATACTTTATTAATTTTAGTGTCAAATATTTTTCTTTAAAAAAAATTATAAAGAAAAAGAGGGAGAGCATGTGTGTATTGGGAAAAAACTGAGTCTGAATATTGAAGATGACGTGTCATGACACGTGGACTGGTCAAAAGGTCAAAACGCAATAAATAGCCAAGAGGCACGGGCGACAACAGATAGGGGAAAAAGAAAGCAACATAGGTGTGGACCATTACTAAAATAGGTACGAGTCTCGTACCTATTCGAGTCGTTTAAAGATCAAAGATCAGAAGAAGTTGAAGACACGAATCTGATGACATAAAAGAGTCTAAATACAGCATTAAATGTCAAATACGTTAGAGAATCTGAATTAAATAGAAATGGTTGTGTAACGTTTCTTTTAAATATCATTTATTGCTCATAATTGCCTCATTAAGACAAAGACATTATACCTTCTCCTAGAGTCAACTATAAAAGGGGAAAGACTCAACATCTGTAAGGACACGAAATATTATTGAGATCTTACTGAAATACAAAACTATTTACTGCTTTACCATCATTCTCAAAAATATTTTATTTTCGTCTCCTGATTATCAGTAACCCGAATTTCTTTCTAGCTTTGACCAAAGACTCAAATTTTTGGTTAAACAAATTGGTTCCGTTACCGGGAATCTGATAATCTTTTCTTTTAAGCTACATCTTGTCCATTGTTATCACCATGTCAAACAACAACACCAACAATAACAATAAAAACACTTTGGGAAACCCTGAAAATTAAATCCATCAAAATCAAGGAGATTTACATAACATTGAAGTGGTTCCCTCTCCTCAAAATTCATCACGTCAATCTCGTGAAGGCACTCCTGAATCTCGTGCTGATCAACATGAACAATCTGAACACTTTGAAGGTGGTACAAATGAAGCTTTACAAAAGCTAATTGATGCACAGGTCGGCAAAGCTCTCCAGGCTCTAGTTAGTCGATTGCCTGCTGCACCACCCACACCAACTCCTAATAATAATACATTGGAGAATCCCCGTTCTAGTCTTGTTAATTCTGAAAATGGAGGAACCACCAGTGAACCATAGGAAGGGGAGCCAGGTAATTCAAATAATTCCTATTTGCAAAATTTAGTACTAACCTTGCAGAATTAGATTAAGGAACAAAATGAACGTATTGAGCAAATCCCTGAAGTTCTGCCTGTAATAAAAGGAGTTGACATGGACAAATACTCACAACAACCTTGGAAGCCAAGTGTTGCTCCCCTTCCAATTCCGAAAAAATTCAAAATGCCTGACATCCCGAAATATGATGGTACTACAGACCCACGTGACCACGTGACTGCATTTACAACAGGCGTAAAAGGCAACGACTTGACCAAACAAGAAATTGAATCAGTACTGGTCAAGAAATTTGGAGAAACACTCACCAAGGGTGCATTAACCTAGTATTCTCTTTTATCTGAAAATTCTATAAATTCTTTTGCTGAGCTTGCAGATTCTTTTATTAAAGCACATTCGGGAGCACAAAAGGTTGAGAAAAGAATGGAAGACATTTTCAAAATCAAACAAGGAGATTCAGAGTTGCTCAGAGACTTTGTTGATAGATTCCAGCGTAAAAGAATGACTCTACCCCGTGTGCCTGACAACTGGGCTGCAATAGCTTTTGCAAGTAATTTAAATGACAAAAGTTCTGAAGCCACGAGAAGACTCAAAGAAAGCCTTCGAGAATTCCCTGCAACCACGTGGAATGATGTTTACAACAGGTATAGTACGAAGCTGCGAATTGAAGAAGATACCGTACCTAAGTTTCATCATGAAGAAAGGGGTGGTTCCGTAAGATTAGAAACCGAAAAAAGATCAGGTAAAAATAGGTACGATCCATATATGGGACCTATAGGAAAAGACCCACGGTCAAAATAAGATAGCCAGCAATATGATCAAAAATCGAGGAATAGGGACTCTGGTTCTTCATCGAAATTCAGAAATGATCGGAACAGACAAGAGTCACGAGATGATGACAGGAGTTTAAAGGCACGGTTCGGCGGATATAACTTTAATGTCACTACCTCCGAGCTCGTGGATGTTTTGAGAAGTATGGGGGATAAGGTGCGGTGGCCAAAAGAGATGCGGTCAAATCCAAATAGACGCAATCCAGATCATTGGTGCGAATTCCACAATGATCACGGGCACAAAACTTTAGAATGTAGATTCTTGCAGAGTGAAGTGGACCATCTATTGAAGCAAGGGTACCTCACTGAGTTATTTAGTGAAAAAGGTAAACAAGCCTATATGAAAAATAGGCAAGAGCCACCAAAGCCTCTTTCACCCAAGAGAACAGTGAATGTGATAAGTGGGGGAGAAGATATTCACGGCATAACCTACACAGCCTCTAACGAGGTTTCTAAAGTAACAATTACACACGGGAAACGGGTACGGCAGGTTTTAGAAAATGAAAGTATTTCATTCGATGATGCAGATACCGAAGGAGTGATAACTCCGCATAATGACGCACTGGTAATATCTTTACTTGTACATGATACTAATGTAAAATGAGTTTTGATTAATCCAGGGAGTTCCGTAAATATTATACTACTAAGGGTATTGCGTGAAATGCAAGCTGAAGACAAAATGATACCCAAGGCGCATACCTTGTCAGGCTTCGACAATTCAAGTGTGGTAACAAAAGGAGAGATAATTCTAACAACCTTTGCTGCAGGTGTTGTTAAAGAAACTAAATTTCAGGTGGTAGATATGGAAATGGCTTACAATATGATCATGGAGAGACCGTGGATCCATGATATGGATGATGTCCCATCAACTCTACATCAAGTTATTAAATTCCCATCACCATGGGGAATTTGCCAAATTTGTGGGGATCAGCAAACAGCCAGGAGTATCAACGCTGTAACAGGTACGAGCACTGTAAATAAAGAAAAATATCAATTACAGGAAACAGTTGAAGGATTCAAGGATCAAACCTCAGTTGAACAAGAAAAGACGGATTTAGACTCGAGACCTGATACAATTCAAGAACCTGAAGAGAATGAAAATATCAAAACAACAATTGAAGAACTCGAAGTTGTGATATTATTCGAACAGTGGCCTGAACGGAAGGTTTACATTGGAGCCAATTTAAGCTCAGATATGCGAGGTATGTTGATTAAATTTTTAAAAGCTAACGTGGACTGTTTTGCTTGGTCCCATGCTGACATGACAGGGATACCACCGGATGTGATGACTCACAAATTAAATGAAGATCCATCCTTTATACCAATAAAGCAAAAGAAAAGAAAGCAAGGGGCTTTCAAAAACCAGGTGATTCAAGATGAGGTCCAAAAGCTATTAAAAATTGGGTCAATCCGCGAGGTAAAGTACCCCAATTGGTTAGCCAACACAGTTGTTGTACCTAAGAAAAATGGTAAGTGGTGAGTCTGTGTAGATTATACAGATCTTAATAAAGCTTGTCCAAAAAATTCTTTTCCTTTACCACATATAGATCAGTTAATTGATGCAACTGCAGGACATGAACTTCTAAGTTTTTTAGATGCATATTCAGGGTACAACCAAATTAAAATGGACCCTAGTGATGAAGAAAAAACTTCTTTCATTACAGACAGGGGGACTTACTGTGATAAAGTAATGCCCTTTGGTCTCAAAAATGCTGGGGCAACCTATCAAAGGTTGGTCACCAAAATGTTCCAAAATTTTTTAGGAAAGACAATGGAGGTATATATAGACGATATGCTCGTCAAAACCCAGCAGTCTCATGATCATATTTCTCATCTATCTGTTACATTTGAAATTTTGCGAAAATTTAATATGAAACTCAACCCAGAAAAATGTGCATTTGGAGTTGCATCAGGTAAGTTTTGGGGTTTTCTTATTTCTAACCGTGGTATTGAGGTAAATCCTTCTCAGATCAAAGCAATAGAAGAAATCCCTGATATCCTTACTAATAAAAAGGAAGTTCAAAGATTAACGGGAAGAATTGCAGCTTTGGGGAGATTTATTTCCAAATCCTCAGAAAAGTGTTTTAAGTTTTTCTCTGCACTCAAAAAGCAAGATCATTTTGAATGGAATGAAGATTGTCAACAAGCCCTTAGAAATTTGAAAGCTTATTTGTCAAAACCACCGTTATTGGCAAAACTAAAGGTGGGAGAAAAGCTTCTCATCTATCTGGTTGTATCTGAAGTTGCGGTAAGTGTTGTTTTAGTCCGTGAGGACCAAGGTAAACAATCTCCTATTTATTATGTAAGTAAGTCCTTATTAGATGCTGAGACACGATACCCACAGCTAGAAAAGTTAGCATTAGCTTTGATCATGACATCTAGAAAATTAAGACCTTATTTTCAAAGTCATCCCATTATTGTAGTTACTGCTTTTTCGCTTCAAAATATTTTGCATAAACACGAACTGTCAGAAAGATTAGCAAAATGGGCTATAGAACTAAGTGAATACGAAATCATTTATCAACCCAGGACCGCTATAAAATCTCAAGTACTAGCTGATTTCGTGGCTGATTTTAGTCAGGGGATGCATTTAGAAGCAGAAAAAGAATTACAAGTTGTTAATGGTGCAAACCCGGGGACTTGGGTTTTATTCACTGATGGTTCATCTAATATAAAAGGAGCAGGTCTGGGTATAGTTCTCATACCACCTACGGGTGAAATTATTAGGCAAGCTATAAAATGTCATTCTATAACTAACAATGAAGCAGAGTACGAAGTTGTAATTGCAGGTTTGGAATTGGCAAGAGAACTCGGCATAACACAAATTATAATCAAGAGTGATTCTCAACTCGTGGTCAATCAAATGCTGGGGACTTATATAGCCAGGGAAACTCGAATGCAAGAATATCTCGAAAAGGTACGGGATCTAATTAAGCAATTCCAAACTTGGAAGGTAATGCAGATCCCAAGAGATGAGAATGTGGAGGCAGATGTTTTGGCTAATCTCGCATCTGCAGCTGACGTAGCAAACGACGCAAATGCTTCATTCATACATTTATTTCATTCCGTTCTCGAACCCGATAAGAATAAGGTAAATTTTAATCATCTAACATGTGATTGGAGAAACGAAATTATTGTTTTTTCACAGCACGGAACCGTGCCTATTGACAAAGGGAAGGCTCACGCGCTTTGCAAAAAAGTCGCTCGATATTGTTTTTATCAAGGAAATCTTTATCGAAAGATGTTCGGTGGACCACTAGCACGGTGTCTCGGACCCTCTCAAACAGAATATGTGATGAGGGAAGTGCACGAAGGACATTGTGGAAATCACGCAGGGGGAAGGTCGCTGGTAAGAACATTGATTCGAGCAGGATATTATTGGCCTAAGATGGAAGAAGAGGCAAACAGTTTCATGTCCAAATGTGATAAATGACAAAGATACGGCAATAATATGCACAGACCAGCTGAGTTACTACACCCTGTTATAGCCCCGTGACCCTTTATGAAATGGGGAATGGATATCGTAGGTCCACTTCTACAAGCAAAAGGTCAGGTAAAGTTTCTACTTATACTCACGGATTATTTCACTAAATGGGTAGAAGCAGGAGCATTTAAATAGGTACGAAAGAAGGAAGTTAAAGACTTCATATGGCGAAATATAATATGCCATTTTGGAGCACCAAAGGAGATCGTGTGTGACAATGGACCACAATTCATAAGAGCTCAAATCACAGAATTTCTTCAAAGTTGGCAGATTAAAAGGATAACGTCTACGCCATACCATCCAGTGGGTAATGGACAAGCGGAATCCACTAACAAAGTCATTATCAACAACTTGAAGAAGAGATTATAGGAATCAAAAGGTAATTGGCCTGAGGTATTACCTGGAGTATTATGGGCTTATCGTACAACGACAAAAACAAGCACTGGAGAAGCACCATTTTCAATGGTTTATGGTGCGGAAGCCTTAATTCCAGTTAAAATAGGTGAACCAAGCACACGGTACGTTCGGGCAACGGAGGAATCTAATGATGAAGAGATGCGGGTCAACCTTGATTTGCTTGAAGGAAGAAGAGAAGCTGCATTGATAAGAATGGCAGCACAAAAGCAAGTAATTGAACTATATTACAATAGGAAAGCACGCCTCAGAGTTTTCAAAATTGGGGACTTCGTGCTTAAAAAGGTGTTCCAATCTGCAAAGGCTGCTAATTCAGGAAAGCTAAGTCCAACGTGGGAAGGACCATACAAAGTTCGTGACATTGCGGGAAAAGGAGCATATGAGTTGGAGACAATGGACGGCAAAGTTTTACCCTCACATTGGAATATCGTCCATTTAAAGAGGTATTACTTCTGAGAAAGTACCCACAGTCAGGTATCGCCATGTTAAAAAATTTTCTTTTGAATTATTAAGGTTTTACTAACGATTTTAGATGCTAGGCAAAAACCCTAACTCGTGCCAAATGATGAGTCACGACCTGCAAGGCAAAATGGAGTGTTCTAAAATTCCCAGCCCAGGGTTACAATTAATCTGATGGAAATACACACGAGTTAGGCAGTCTTCATCTATAATCACACCTCCGAGTCCCGTATCTTTTTTCTGTTTCAGGAAAAGGATCAAATAGAAAGAAATAAACAAGTGCTCGAGGCTTCATACTTCAACGCTCAAACACTTGGGGGACTACATATTATACACAGATATGTGTAGATAAACAGATACGAATATCGAACAAAAGTCGGCCACAAAGAGACAAGTGTTGAGAAAAAGTTACGAAGTCTTCAGCATTCATCATCGTGTTCAACAAACACAAGACATTCATCATAATGTTTTTCCCATGAGAACAACAGAGTCATCTCTCAAACTCATAAACGAAGTCACCTCTCAAATCCTTCTTAATATATAAAGATAGGGTCTTGGCTATGTACTAAAACAGGTTATGAAGAAAAACCTTGTTTATTTTATATTATGTAAAAATCTGTTACAAGAAAAACAGTTATGAGAAAGTCATAGATGAATTTTAATACATGTAATAGTCAAAAAAAAACTTGTTAAAGTTCATGAATAAAACTTGTCAAAGTTGTTTCATACAAAACATGTGTATTCCTATTTCTTTCATCGTATTATAACACCATTGTGAAGTTGAGACGTCTTCTTCATTAAGTGTCGATAAAATAAAAGGGCCCTCTTTTATAAACCTCATGTTAATAAGTCATGAGAAGAATTATAAAGCATTTTCAAATGATAAAAATGCTAAATTATTCTATAAGTCCTAAATAAGTAAGGAAAAGGCAAGAATAGAACACATTGAAGTACTAACAAAACTTCTTAATATAATTAAAAAGACTAAGTAGAAACTTAGTCAATAAAAGTTTATACAAGTGCCCCATTATGATAACTGGGGACTTTCACCAAAAAATCCCTTAAAAACTAAGGGATAAAACCATCATCCAATTGAAGGGGTTAGCACATCAGAAGTTGCAATATTAATTTCACTTTCAGCCACAGGCACGGTGGTAACTTCTGAAGAAGAAGCAACAGGAACGGTTTCAGCTGAGCTTGAAATGTTAGGATCAACGAGGGAAGCAAGAGTCACGGAAGCTTCAACTTCCATAGACTGAGTCATAGAAGTTTCACCCTCTGAAGCTGGAATTGCAACATTTTCAGCTTCAACTGCCATAGCAACGGCTTCTTCATTTAAAGGTTCTTCAGCCACGGGAGCTTCAATTGACGGAGAGGGAAAGTCAAGTGGTTGTTGGGTTCTCTCAATGGTCTCTAAAACTTTGGCCAACTCTGAGTTTAAATCAAAGTTTTCTTGACTGGCCTTCATTAAAGCATCACGACGAGAGTTTAGAAAAGCCCAACTCACCTCTATATTAAAATTCTCCTCAAGAAGTTCATACTCCCTTTCCCACATAGCAAGATCATTCTTTAACACTTGATTTTCAGCTAAAGAGGATTCAAAGGATGCTTCAAGGGAGGCATGAGAACTCTCTAAGGTACGTACCTTATCAGAAGAGATTTTTAAATCAGCTTGAGCTTGAGTCAAGCTTTGCACTAACTCCCCTGCATACTCTTCTTTCTTGGCCAAGAGTACCTTAAGTTCTCTGATCTCTTCACTACAATTTGATAGTTGTTCTGAAAATGAACACTCAAGGCGCTCCTTATCTTTCTCAAATTGGCTTGAAGAAGCCTTGGTAACTGCTAGCTCAGAAGTCAGACCTCGCTTTTGTTGCTCCAGGAGATTTCTACTCTCTAGCAATTCTTCTATAGTTCCCTGAGCATTCTCAAACTGCTCTTTCCAATTGGCTGCTTCTAGCTGTGCTCCCCTGGCTATTTCCTCAGCCTCGTGGATAGACTTTTCAAACTCACGGGCTTTCTTTTCCAGAAGGGAAATTCTTCCCATCAATTCTGTACCAATGAGGTTAGCCTGCAGTGACAATTCATAGAAATAAGAAATTTTTTTAAAAAAACTTGTTAGTAAGTAAAGGAAGAATACCTTCAAAGTAGAATGAACAATGTCATTCATCAAAGTTAAGCAACTATGGCTGTCCATCTTCTTCTTCTTAATATCTCCAATCAAAGGCCTAAGCCAGTCATCTGCTCCACCAGACTTCCTTAAAAGGCTGTTGTTAGCAGGAACTTCAAGCGTAATGCTCATCATAGCCAAGCTTCTTCTACTAGAACCCTCCTCTGCATATTGAACAAAGGAAGGGGGAGCTATACAATGAATAGTGGTAGAAGAAGTGAAAATAACAGGAGTCATAGGACTCGAAGCAGGTAAGGGAGCAGAAGTAGGTAAAGAAGCAGGAAAAGAAGGAATGGGAACAGAGGAAGAAAGAGGAACTTCATCTAAAACTAGACCTAGTTCTCCACTTTCAAAACCACCAACGAAGAGACGATGAATAGATTCGTTGTTGTCCCTCGGAGTGGTTTCATCTTCAGAGGGAATGTGAACAGGTTCAGTAAGAGAGGCACAGACAGGGGTAAGTTCAACTTTATTCTCGGAAACTATGCGTCTCCTGGCTCTTGGTCTAGCTATCAAAGAGGTGTCTTCGTCTTCATCGTCCTCAGAATCTTCTTCTACAACTTTCCTCTTTGACAGCTTAGCTTGTGTTCTCTCTACAGAAAGAGAAGTACCAGAAGAGGCTCGAAGGGCAGTAGCCACTTCGGTTGTCATTCCTCGAATAGCAAATCCTGACAAAAAGAAGGATTTTAAAAAAAAAAGAAGTTAGAAAAAATAAAGAACTTGTCATACGAAAAATGATAAAGAGATGCATACCGTGAGTCTTCACTTTCCAACCATGTAAATTGGAAATGGATTTCCACGTTCTCGCCTCCATAGGCACGACTTTCATGATTAAATCTACCCAACCACGGAAATTAGGAACGGGTTCCACATCTCCCATGGTTGCTATAGAAAAGCAAAAAAGGATGAAATTAGAAAAGAAGTTTAAATTCTTAAGAGGTAAGAACGGTAAGTAAAAAAAAACTTACGAGCAAAGTTCCACTTCTCAGGGAAGGGGATATTTGTTTCACCCACCAAATCAACTGTGCGTACCGCAACATAACGAGTGTACCACCCGTGGTCCTTGTCATCTTCAGGGCTTACTAAGACCCTTTTACTTCTTGCAGTTAGAGTAAAAACTCCATTGCGAAATAACTTGGGGTGGTAAAGATGAATAAGGTGGGGAAAGGAAAAATCAACACCGGCTTTAACAGATAAATACCTCAAACAAGCCACCATTCTCCATACAAGGGGACCAATTTGTCCCAAACAAATTTTGAAAAAACGACAGAAATCAAGTATGACTGGGTCAATAGCAGGAATAAATCCCAAAGTGAAGGGGTAAGTATAAACAAAAGAAAATCCAATCCTAAAAGAAGATATTCTTTGATTTGGATTAGGGATTACTATACGAAAATCACTTCTCCAGTTGCAATCTTTTCGAACAATAGAAACCAAAGGTTCAGTGATTAAAGAAGGAAAAGTGTCAGTTTTCTCTAAATTGACAACTTGCTCACGAAGAGATTTCCTATCATTCTCAAAAGATAGGTCGTTGGGTACTATTTCCTCAACTAAAGGCTCTTGAAGAGGCTCAGGAAGTTCTTTACCTTTAGAGAAAGATTTCTTAGTGATAGAACCTCTGGAAATAGTACCGGAGCTAGAAGAAGGCATGACAGAACCAGAGGCACCACCACGAACGGATCTTAGGCTACGAAGCCTGCCTCCTCTTCCTCTTCTATGTCTTACAGGGGCATTGGGGAAGCTATCAAGAATTGGGATTCTTTTAGGGTTAGGATTCGGAGATGCCATTGCAGAGAAAAGGATGAACTCAAGGAGAAAGGAGTAGTAAAGGATCTGTTAAGGGTTTATGAAGAAAAGGACAAAGGGAAAAAGGATATATATGTATATAATAGCAACCGTCAAGCAAAGAAGTGTAATGATGGAAAGCCTATAATAAAGGCAACTATCACTTCGTGAATATAAGGGATGAATAAACCTTGGAAAAAGGTTGCAGAATTACAAAACCAATCGGAAGGTGACACGTGTGCAGAGCATTAAATAGAAAAGACAACTGGGGCGTCAGTACTGTCATAGCATTGATTACAACAAAAAATTCCCTTTTTGTGAAGGTCCACTTCCCAAATATTTAATGGATAAATAAATGGAAAGTGGGGGGACTATCTGTATTGGGAAAAAACTGAGTCTGAATATTGAAGATGACGTGTCATGACACGTGGACTGGTCAAAAGGTCAAAACGCAATAAATAGCCAAGAGGCACGGGCGACAACAGATAGGGGGAAAAGAAAGCAACATAGGTGTGGACCGTTACTAAAGTAGGTACGAGTCTCGTACCTATTCGAGTCGTTTAAAGATCAAAGATCAGAAGAAGTTGAAGACACGAATCTGATGACGTAAAAGAGTCTAAATACAGCATTAAATGTCAAATACGTTAGAGAATTTGAATTAAATAGAAATGATTGTGTAACGTTTCTTTTAAATATCATTTATTGCTAATAATTGCCTCATTAAGACAAAGGCATTATACCTTCTCCTAGAATCAACTATAAAAGGGGAAAGACTCAACATCTATAAGGACACGAAATACTATTGAGATGTTACTGAAATACAAAACTATTTACTGTTTTATCATCATTCTCAAAAATATTTTATTTTCATCTCCTGATTATCAGTAACCCGAATTTCTTTCTAGCTTTGACCAAAGACTCAGATTTTTGGTTAAACAATGTGGTTGAAGATTCCTGTGTAAAAGCAAGCTATGTTATTTGTAGAACTGGCATATGCCATGTGCCATAAAATTGGGATGAAGTTGTGGGTCTTCACATGCCCACCAGACATCACAAAAGCGTATTCATTTTCTTGGGCCTTAAATATTGGAGGTCAAAGACATTAATGCCCCCTATCCTAAGCAGACATTAGTGCCCCCTATCCTAAGCAGACATGTCGTCCAGTGTCTGCTAAATCTCTCTTATTATAAGATAGTAGATAGATATGAATACGTACAAGGAGCTGGTCAATAATTTCCAAGTTGCAGGGGCTATTTTCATTTTTAAAGTTTAAAATAGTAGGGCGTCGACAGAATTTAGGTAGAGGGGTTGTCTGAGGTGGATTTTAGAACTTAAACGTACGATTAGTTTGAAGTTTGAGCTTTCATCTTCGTAATTTATTAAATTCGCACCAAAAAACGATTTTCATTGGTCTATATATAATTTATGATATTTTTAGGCCTTAAAATCTTCTCATCACGTGTCTATGTCCATTGCTGTCTGCTTAGTTGAAAACTGTTACAGCTTCCTTGAGATTTTGAAGGACATATTTAGTTAAATAATTTAGCTTTTGTTTGACTATAGATTTTACTTATGTTTTTCTCAATTTTTTAAAAAATATTATTTTTTCATTGAATATGATAAGTTTTTGGAAAAAAAATTGAATAATGTTTTCAAGTTTCAAAAACAGGTTTAGGGATTTTATCTTCCACTCACAAAACTTCAAACTTTTTTTCAAATATATATAATGCATGTTCAAATGCAACTTCAATTTTCAAAAATTATTTTTTAACACAACTTCAAAAATCCTTTTGTCAAGTTTCAACCAAATCTATATCCAAACGCTAGCTAAAAAAATTGTCATTGATCTGGAAACCGTATTTCAATGCCGGTGGACAAATTTCACATTGGGATCTAGAAAGCATATTTCAATGCAATTCAGTAAGGAAATTTAATTACCAAAATAATGCACTTTTTAAATATTACATCCTTATCTATTAGGGTTTAATTGATCCGAAAATTATTTCAAATTACGCGTTTATAGTAGGATTGTAGTAGATTAGCATCGTATAGTTTATTTATTTTTTCCATTAAATGCCCTTAGCAGCACATCAAGTATAAGGACAATTTTTTCCTTTCAAAAATATACATCTCAGCCAGAGAGAAATCATCTCTAGGCACTGTTCCTGCCTCCAATCTTGTGACGGGATTAACTTGTATAGGAAATCATCCATTTATACTGAGATTTATATTCCTGCATTCTCTCATCCACTTTTACGAATAGTCAAGCGGAAAATCATACGAAAAATAATACTGTACACTATAATTTGTAATTCTTCCCATATTAATACCATGAAAAAATTAATATTAAAATATTAGTCAAATTTCATGTCATTGGACTCTCGAGAAGTAAAACATAACAGATGATTTGGGACGGGAGAAGTGAAACATGACAGATGATTTGGGACGGGGAGAGTACTTGTATTCAAATATACAAGCTATTGGTGGCTTTAGATGACAACTCAAAACAATATAATTCTCATTAGAAATGTCAGTCATGAGTTCCAGCGAGCTTCTCCAAGCTCAAGCTCAAACCTGGAACCATATTTTCGACTTCACAAATTCTTCAGCAGTAAGATGTGCAGTTCAACTGGGCATCCCTGATGTCCTCTACAAACATGGTAAGCCAATGTGTTTGTCTGACCTCTTATCTCAACTTCCCCTCCATCCTTCGAAAGTTTCCTCCATGCCAATTTTATTGCGGCTTTTAGTTCATTCTGGTTTCCTAAATCAACATGAAAAAGATCATTACTATTATTCTCTTACCCCAGCTAGTCGCCTTCTTGTGAGGAATGAGCCCTTGAATATTAGGTCACTCTTGCTTATCAACCATGAACCATTCCTTCAAAAAGCATGGTTTGAGTTAAGTAGTTGGTTCCAAAATGATTTCCCTACTGCTTTTCATACTGCTCATGGCAAATCCTTCTGGGATTATTTCACGGAAAAACCAAGACAAGGAAGTGACTTCAATGATGCAATGGCTAGTGATTCAAGATTGATAGCTGATGTTTTTGTTAAGGAGTGTAAACATGTATTTGAGGGGTTGGAGTCGTTGGTGGACGTAGGAGGTGGAACTGGCACTGTAGCAACAGTCATAGCCAAAGCTAACCCTACCATAAAATGCATTGTATTTGATCTCCCTCGTGTTGTAGCCGATCTCAAGGGAAGTGGGAACTTGGAGTTTGTAGGAGGAAGTATGTTTGATGAGATTCCTCATGTTAATGCAATATTACTCAAGGTAAAAATTTGTAGCTTCCTTTTGTTATTTGATGTTTCTTATATCTTTTCTCGTCATTAATTATGTCTCACCATCAGTTTGTGTTTTTTTGTGCAATGTCAGTTCCATTAATTAGATGAATCTCGTCGCAATATATGACTTCAGAAGCTTATTTCCTTGTCTAATAGCTCTAAAACAAAATTATGTATTCCCTTTCCTCCAATTTATGTGGTAACAATTTCCTTTTTGTCCACTCCAACAAAATAGCAGTTTTAATTTCTAGATTTTGGAAAGAATTTAACTTAAAATTCTCATTGTATCTTAATGAGAAGCTTTTAAAGTCTAATAAATATTTATGGCTTGTTTTAGACTGTCACAAGTTTCAAAAGTGTTTTTTCTTTTTTTAAACTCCGTGTTAATTCAAACTTTGCTACGTAAAGTTTTTGTGAATGGGAGGGAGTATATTATAATTAGTTATTGAGAACGTTCTTTTGTTTTATGTTGCCGTTCATAAATTTCTTCTTTTATATCTTCAGGTAGGATCTGTTCTTGTAAAACTTTTTGAAAACTTGTAAAAACTAAATCTTGTACATTCATTACGTTGTTTCCTTCCCTTCTCCCCTTGAATCCGCTGGATCTACTGATCAAGTTTAATTATTCATGGTTGAACAGTGTATTTTGCATGACTGGAGCGACGAAGATTGTGTGAAGATACTGAAGAAATGCAAAGAGTCAATTCCAAGTAGGGATAAAGGAGGGAAAGTGATAATTATAGACATTGTGATGGAGGATCCGACGCAAAGCGACGAGTTTGTTCGAGCACAACATTCCATGGACTTGCTGATGATGATTCTTTTTGCTGCCAAAGAGAGAACTAAGAAGGAATGGCAGAAGCTCTTCACTGAAGCTGGTTTCACTGAATGTAAAATAACTCCCTCTCTTGGCTTAAGATCTCTCATTGAAATCTATCCTTAGCCTGAAGCAGTCTTGACTACAAATCGTAATTTATTACGTTAAATCTTACTACTGCTAGTGCTTATTTTTTTATTTTGCATAGTATTGTTTACCGTGAAAATGATAATAACAATTAAATTTATAAATGGGACTCTAAAAATACGTGATTTATTTTTATGCTAGTTGTTAAAGCAGTTGATGCTAAAAGTATGAAGTTTTAACGATGAGATACGAGCTAAAACGGGGCAGTAATAAAATCGAGGTGCTTGCTGCCCGGGCTTCGGACGGGTCGATGAAGGACTCGGGGTCGATACCCGGCGGCTCGAGCTCGAGCTGTCGGGAGTAACCGGGAAAGGGATAACAGTTAAAATATGATCAAAGAAGGCTCTTTATGGCCAATGCCAAGCAATAAACGAAGAACAAGTATGAAAGCAATAAATGCAAATGGTAGCCTCGAGCGAGTAAGAGCGAATAAGTTAGAGAGAAGAAAGAGAGAGAGAGAGAGAAGAAAGAGAGAGAGAGAGAGAGAGAGAGAGAGAGAGAGAGAGAGAGAGAGCGATATTATTGATCTTGTGTAGAATAGTTGGAGCAACAACAGCCCCTTACAAAGTAGTGTGGATTCCCTTTATATAGGAGAGGGAATACAATATAGTACATAATGCATTAAATGTAAAGACACGGGGATGGGACGGCTAGGCACGATACTAGACTCTGCTGATGCTAGTTGCTCGCCTCGGGAGTTCCCCACCCTCAGAATCTTTGTTGGGTCGTGGGCGAACCTCGGGGAAGGGGGCTCGATCGTACGATATGTCAGAGGATTTTAATGTCGATGCCACTTCATCTACACCAGACCGGTGCGAGCATGTGTCCCGATACGTTAGCGTCATGACCGATATTAGCAAGGTGAGGAAGGACTGCCGATGGAGCGAGGCAGTGGGGGTGGAGATTCCCCGTCCCAACGATAATATAACTGACTATAAGGCTGGCTTCCTTCACGTGTACACCTACCCATTCACCCTAGGTCCCAATAATTCTACCGAGTCCTCTCCCCTGGAGATAGACCCGGTTATCCTTGATTTCTGCGACCGATACCAAGTTACGCTTGGTCAGATATACCCTTCTTTTTGGAGGATAGTGTTGATGCTTCCCCATTTCACCGAAGGGGTTGACGGTGAGATCTTTACCCTCAATCATCTAATCAGGATGTACATCCCTCGATTGTATCGAGGTTTAATAAGGCTCTGTCATTGGTCCAAAAAATCTTTTTTCTCGAGCGTCGACGAGGGAAAGTATCAAGGATGGATGAGCAGGTTTATTCGGGTAAAGACCTCGGACATCATCCCGGCCCAGAGGATACCCTTTCTGGAAAGGTGGAATACTCGACGTAAGTAATTTTTTCCTTAGCCATTTTTCAACTATTCTTCCTTTCGAAATAATGATCACTTTGTGCTTCCTGCAGCCACTGCTTGGCACCCGGAGGAGGTTCCAGATTTGTCAGTATGGATCGGGCGGTTGAACGAAAAGTTCCTATATTGCGTTCGGTCTTGGACCGGCCTGTCCAAGAAGCGTTGGGTGGCTAAGAATCATGGTGAGGTTCTTTTATCGCCTATGCCTTGTATTTTGTGTTTCTTTTTTAGACCTTAGCGAAAGCGTCTTGCGGTTACTGCGCTGGTGCAGGTCTTGGCGAGAATATGTAGATGAGGCCGCCCCCTGGTGGAGAAGTAGGGGCTTTGGATCCCGACACGAGTAAGAAAAGGAAAAGCAGGGCACTTGTTGTCCGTCTTGTAGCAAAGAAAACCAGTTCACTCGAGCATCGAGCCACTACTGGAACTGCTACTTCAACCTCAGAGGCGAATCCTGATACCGAGGGAGAGGATGATGATGAATGCCCGCTAGAGCGGAGAATGAGGTCGAGTGTGAGAGACTTGCAGGAGCCTCGGCCGGAGGCTGCTGAGTCTGGAATGGCTGGCTCCGATCAGGCTCGTGAGCCGAGGATCCTCCAAGAGGATGTTGATGTAGATTCAAATTGCGCAATTAGATTTGATGTAGTTTCCGCCGGGGGGACCGCTGTCGTTGATCCTGAAGGGTCGGGGCTCGGAGTCTTCCAGGAACGTGGGTTGCCACTTGGAGAAATCGGCAACCTAAATGACTTTCTCTCATGCTTTCCGGTCTCGTCAGGGGAACTGCGGGATGCTCACGGGATGTTCGGCGCCACATCGGGGGTTCCTCTCAAAGGGGGAGGCTCTATTGCCAACATCTTTGATGGTGTTATTGATAGAGACAATCTCGATATTCCTGGTGTTGTCAAAGCAGTAGAGAGGTTCATGCAGCAGGTCATAGCCATTTCTCGTACATTTCTTTCGTCCTCGGACATCATTCTTCGTCTTTCTAACTTTTTCGTTATGCCGTAGTGCAAGGAGATGTAAGATCATGTCATCCTTCGGCTCCACGGGGAGCTTTCTTATCATGAAAATGAGTGTAAGAAAGTTTCTTTGAAGCTACAGGATTCGAAGGCTCGCTCTGCCCGGGGAGGGAAAGAACTGAGAGAACTTCGGGCAGCTTTGGAAACGGCGCTCCGGGAGAAGGCCAATCTTGCTGCTCAGGTGCTTTGCCTTGCTCATGCCCAACTTTTTATTCCGTATTCACATATATATTGGCTTACCTTTCTTATGTAGGTCAAGCAGAGTGGCTCATAGATTAATCAACTAAATACGGAGATTTTCGGGGTGAGGGAGCGAAATGAAATAGCAGTCGGGGAGTTGGCGACATCCCGGGATCTTCTCAAGGATGCTCGCAAAGAGATTGCTACCTTGGCCGTGGCTAAGTCTGAGGTTGAACAAAACGTTGTTACTTATCAGGAGGATGCGTCCACAGCGCATAGAATAGCTCGTGACATATCAATAGCAGCTGAGCAGAAACTAACCTGAGTTATTAAGCATGCTAAGGCGGAGGCAAGGAGAAAGACCCTAGAGGAAATCGGAGCCAGAGGTATCGACCTGTTAGCCGATCTCAAGAAGGTCCGTGAAGTGGAGGAAGAACTGGAGCTTTTAGTTTCCCTCGATGAGGGCGAAGATAATAGCGGTGAGGAGTAGTCTCCGAGTCATTTTTGTATCCCTTCCCTTTCCCCTTGTATGCGGCCCCTGGGGGATTGGATCATGTAAAGATGTTTTTCTTTTAACAATGTAAAAAGGGGGTTTTCATTTTGTCAGCCCTTCTCCTTGCCCCTTTGCTTTTGCGTTTTAGCTTTTGCCTCTCGGCGTCGGCCCTTCGCGGCCTGCTCTCGGATCAACTGGGACCCTGAAACTAGCCATGTCCCGGGGTTAACTTGACAGCTCCTCTCGGACTGATGCTCGTGACGTCGGAGGGCTCCCCAAGGTCCCGCAGTTTTTTGAGTTACGTGGGAGCTGGGGTGATTTTGCCAGTACGCTTCCCTAGGAGAAGGTGACGTTAACGCGGCCAGAATTAATTGTCCCTCTTTGGTAGGCAGGCAGTTGTTGCTTTTCCCCTATATATTTTTTCATTTGTCTCTCAAGTTACGAATTTGTTGTTTTTGAAAAGGTTGTCTCTTCTGCAGAGCCTGACGCTTTGTGCTAGTCCTTCCGCTTCCATATTTCAGAAAATTTTTGCTCAGATCCTTACTCCCCCCCCAGTTTGTCATGGCTGCTACTTCGACGTCCTATCATCGGGTGGAGGGGAGTCTCTCCTGCGTTCTGCATTCGATTGGTGCTAGCGGCTCGCCTCCGATGTTAGGAGAGCGAGGCTCGGGATGCCCTGCCTCGAGGAGAGTTGTCATGCCGGGGAAACCTCCCAATGTTCCGGGACATCGGGAGCATGTGTCGAGGATCATTTCATCAGCGGGGGAGGAAAACCTTGAGATGATCAGAAAAGATTGTGAATGGGGGGAAGGCATGATTTTGCAAGTACCTTCCCCTGATGAGAGCGTTATGATATATGTTGAGGGATTTTTGAGCGTATATACTCATGTTTTCGTGTCGGTTCCCCCGACCAGGTCGTGCTTGATTTCTGTCGTAGATATCAAGTAACGCTGGTGCAGGTTCATCCCTCCCTTTGGAGAATAGTGCAGGCGATGAGATATTTTGTCGACAAGGCCGGGATAGAGTTTACCCTCAACCATCTCGTGAGGTTGTATACAGCCATTGCGCTACCCCCGCTACCGAGGCCTGATTGCTCTTTAGCATCGATCCACCCGAGCTCCTGTAGTCAACAGCGAGGAGGACAAGGGTCGGGGATGGATGAATCAGTTCGTTCGGATCCAAACGACCGGCGTCATTCCTGGAGAATTTTTGCCATTTCCTGAGAAATGGAACTTCACACGTAAGTGCCTTATATGAACTGCCTTCGTTTCAACAGGAGGTTGGCTCTGTAACGATATCTTTCTATTCTTTATTTGTAGCAATTCATTGGCCGCCCAGCGAGGTCTCGTAAGCTGGCAGGTTGCTCGATTTATGATAGGCACCGGTGGCAAGATCTGTCAAAAGGGAGATGGGAGGCGAAGCATTATGGTAGGTTCCCGGCGCTCTACCTCCTAAAAAATGGCGCCTTTCTTGTCGGTTTATTTGATTTAAGTATCGCATGTGCCAGGAGTCCTTTCAAAGCGAGGTCGTGCCCCCCCGGAGGAGGAGGAGAGATTGCTGGCCTCGGGATAAAGGAGTGCCGATAAAAGGAAAGATGTTCCGGGGTACGAAAAGGCTTGCAGTGAGGCGACTCCTTCGCAGCAGTTAAGGAGAAGTGACTCGGTCGATTGGCAACCTTCTGAAAGTGGTACGCCATCGGAAGTTGCTTCAGCATTCGGCGAGGCTCAGCGTTTTGGCCTCATGGTGAGTTTTGACTACTGTAAGATTGTTCTAGTCCCGTGCTTTTCCTTTTCCCCTCTTCTTTTTCTTTATCTGGCTTTCTTTCATAGGCTTTCGACAGGCTTAAATCTGAGCTGCTTAGTTGCGAGGCCCCATTGAGGGAGGCTCTGGATAGGGAGAAATCCCTCAAGCTTCTTTGTGCGGCAAAGGAAAGCGAGCTCGTCTCTTTACAGTGTGATGTGGACCGAAGATGGATCCGGGAGATCCGCCTGTAGAAACAGGTACCATGTATTTCATGTTGGCTTGCACTCCCTTTCTATCTTGGTGTCTTGATGTTTTGATGTTTCAGTTGAAGGACAAGGCGAATGAGCTGGGACAATTCTAGGGCAAGGTTGGCCGAGTCAAACGCAAATTCATCGAGCTGCAGGCGCATGCGAGTGCCCATTTTGTGGCCAAATAGAGGGCTCAGGCCGGGGCTTCTGCTCTTGAGGCGCAAATCCAGATTATTTGTGTGAACGATTCTGCTCGGGCGAAAATGATCACAAGGCTTTCATCCGAGCTTTCGAAGGCAAAAACTGAGGTGGTGAATGTCTAGGCCAAGGTTGTGATGAGCAATACCAGGGCGGGACAGAAAGTGGCAGCCTATTCGAGGAGCGTTGTCGTTGCTAAAGTTGAGATGAAGAGGGCCCTTGATTGTGCAAGCAATAGCAAGGAATATGCGAGGTGCAGATCCTAGAGGGAAATCCTCTAGGAGATTCATACCAGGGGCTTCAATCTCTTGGGAGAGATCGAGCAAGCCAAAGGGGAGGAATGTTATGCCAAGTTCCTTCCGTCCGATGCTGAAGACGGTGAGCAGGGGGCTACCAGGCCGTAGTTGTCGAAGGGGGAACGTTTATTCCCTGCCTTCTTCTTTGTGTATATAGCTTTCATAATATGTCGTAGATTGAGATTGTGCTTCACCGCCAATATGTAAAAATAAGAGGGGGAACCCCGCAATTTGTATCTTCTGTACTCTTATTCGTCAGGATCTCAATCGGGTCGATCAACCTTTGGATTGATAGAAATCTCTGAACCTATAATATGGCCCTGATGTTCATTAGGCCAGCGACAGCGGCTTTTATTTTTTGCCCTTGGGCTTACGCGATTTAACCATTTTTGGGTTTAGTCTCCGAGTCGGGCTCCGACTCAAGCTCAATTCACCCTCAAGTTTTACGTCTGCATGGGCTAGCGACAATGGCTCTTATGCCTTGGGTTGGAGCGACCTTTTATGTATGTGGCCCTGAGGTTTGCGGAGCTGGTGACGATGGTACTTATGTTGTGCCCTTAGGCATGTGTAGTTAACTATTTTGGATCCGGTCTCAGAATCGGGTTACAACTCTAGCTCATTTTAATCCTCAAGTTTTCAATTTTCAAGCTGGCGACAGTGGCTCTTACGTTGTTGGTCGTTGCGACCTTTTAATGTGCGGCCCTGAGGCTCGTTTGGCTGGCGACAATGGCTCTTATGCTTTTTCCCGTGGGCATATTGTAGGATTTGTTTTCCTATCGTTAATGTATTTTTGAAATAATTTTGCCTAACCCGTCGTCGGTTCGGGAAGAACCTCGATTTCAAGTCGTTAGCGGCAATGTTCGAGCACCTTGAAAGGTTTATCTCGTAGGCTGAGTAGCTCGAAGCCTTGTGATTTGGAGCTGACATGGTCAAAGCTCATTTTCCTGTTGAGGGTAGCTTGTTTTAACCGGTTCTTTTTGAAGTAGATTCGAAGTAATAGCCTGCAATTTTGTTAGCGACGGTCGGGCATCCCCGAGTCGCGTTAATTTGGCTGGTGCAGCCGTTTTGACCATAGTCATATGTGTTTGGCCAGAGCCATTTTTTATCCCAAGTGATAGTTTAGGCATCTACATCGAGGGTATTCCCTTTCGGGATTCTTACAAATGCAACATATAGCCTAAACTTCGAGATTGAGTTTTATGCATGTAGTAAGGTCTTACAAAATTTTCATGCTTGTTGAGGTCTTACAGTTTGTCATGCCTGTTGAGGTCTTACAGTTCGTCATGCCTATTGAGGTCTTATAGTTCGTCATGCCTGTTGAGGTCTTACAGTTTTTGTTTCTATGTAAATAGATTTGGCTAGACAGAGTCTGGCCGCTCGGGGTCTTACGGCCTTGGGTTTCCAGTATATGGCGATTGACGACAGTCTCCGAGTCATCGAGTTTGCTTAGGCCCGAAGACCATTACTCTAGAGTTCGGAATTGCCTCGTTGGGGCCTTATGAGCCCGAAGTCCCGACCCTGAGGTCGTGTGGGTGCCAAATTGTTGACGCTAAGTCTCCGAGTATTTTCGGGATGTATTCGGTAGAGGGACCCCCGCCGTGAGCATGCTGAACTTTTATTATGGAGCACGAGACGCTTTTGGTGAAATATATTCTTTGATTGCCTGATGTGAATACATGCCGTTAGGTTGCCGTAAGCCCGACTTATGCGGCCACGGTTTGTTCGACTGTTTGGCTCGGTACATCATTTCCTACTGGAACCTTGTTCGTCATTTCCCGGGATGAGGCTGAATGCAAAGAAAGTTCGGTAGGCTCATTGAATACTTCTCAAGAAGTGCGCGGACGTTGCCTCATTAAAAACCTTGCCGGCAAAAACCCGTTTTGGGGTAGAAAATCGATCAAAGGAAAATAGTGCAACGGATGCTTTGAAACCTCAGGTCCCTCGGGCCGTAGAAGCATCCCGATTGCCTTAGTCGCTGGCCTACGCAAGAGTTATCGTAAAGTAATAGAAAAAGGGAGAGGTGATTATACCTTGGTGGCGATGGCGTGTTCGTCTGGTGGTTACTATATAGTCCTCTATGTGAATACATCTGGGGCGAGCATCAAAAAATCATGTGGACGACGTGCTAGGGCTCATTTGCTTTGTTCCTTTTGGTTGTTTCTCTTTCTCAGGATTGGTTTTTAGCCTGGTTGCTGAGAATTTCCCGAAGGTGCCCGTTATCGACCAGTCAGGCCACTTCCTCTTGGAACTGCCTGTAATCCTTAGTTCGGTGCCCGTGCGAGAGTTGAAACTCGCAAATCAAATTGTAGTTTCTTTGGGAAAGATCCGAGTGTACTGGTCTGGGCCATCTGGCATCCTTGATTTTGCTAATAGCAAACACGATGTCTGATACATCGACGTTGAAGTTGTACTTTGATAGGCAGGGTGCCCATGTTGGCCCCATGTACCCGTCGAAGCTACCTCTGTTTAGGGGTCCCCGAGGGTTCTGTCCTCGATTTACCAATCGGTCGTTACGTAGCTCATTGCGTTTCGAAGCGTTTCTCCTATCATCGGGGTACGGCTGATACCTCTCTTTATTTGATCTTGGCTCCTTCGCCAAGAGTCTGCTCGGGTATACTGAGCCCGAAGGGCTCCTAGCTAGTCGTCCTCGACCCTGATCTTTGACTGGCATTGGTTGTGAACGTCCGACCAGGTTACGGCGGGATACTCGATCAGATTCTCTTTCAGTTGCCTCAAGGCCACCGAGCTTCGTTCATTCAGGCCTTGAGTGAAGGCTTGCATTGCCCAGTCATCGGAGACCGGAGGTAGTTCCATTCATTCTGTCTGAAAACGATACATGAATTCTCGCAGCATTTCGTTCTCCCTCTGCTTAATCTTGAATACGTTGGACTGCCCTGTCGCTACCTTGATGGCACCAACGTGCACCCTTACGAAGGAGTCTGCTAGCATGGCGAATGAAGCTATGGAGTTTGGAGCGAGGTTGTGGTACCACATCATGGCCCCTTTCGAGAGCGTTTCTCCAAATTTCTTCAGTAGGACAGACTTGATCTCATCGTTCTTTATGTCATTGCCTTTCACCGCGCATGTATAGGCAGTGATGTGTTCATTGGGATCCGAGGTCCCGTTGTATTTTGGGAGTTATGGCATTCTGAACTTCTTTGAATGGGTTTCGGAGCCACTTCCTCTGGGAACGGCCGTTGCACGAACTTCTCGAATCTATATCTTTCAAGACCGAGGGCGCGCCCGGGATTTGGTCGACTCTGAAGTTATAAGTTTCAACCTTCTTATCGTTGGCTGCTATCATTTTCTCGCCTGACTCGATCCTTTTGGTGAGGTCCTCCAGCATTCTCATGATGGCAGGATCAGCTACTGATCCGTCGTTGCTTGACCTCTCCGGAACCCGTTCGGCTGGGGGAGTAGTCTCCGGCGCTACTGTGCTGGGAGTCTTCGGGTGGCTTTGCAACTGAACAATAGCCAACTGTTGTGCCTGCAACATTTCAAAAATATCGTAAAGACTAACTTCATGTGCTTCCCGATCCGGGGTCTTTTGGGCTTCCAGTTGGTCGCCATGTTGTATGCTTCCGTCGATGTGTGAGGTTTCGTCGACCTGCTGCGTGTCTTGCGAACCTGCGTCTGCTAGAATCGGTCTAGGCACGTTATTGGGGTTCTGCGGTGGTGCGCCAACGACTGGAACAGCCACACCGTTTTCTCTGTGATTTTTGAGGTAGTCGTTCTCAACCTCGTTTACCGAGCCAGACATTTCGACCTGAAATCAAGAGATCTTGGACAAGAAAAAGTGTGAAAGATAACTTGCGTTTGTGAGTAAAACCAGCAAGAAAATAATTACTATTATTTTTAGCCCTATGGTGGGCGTCAAACTATTTACCGTGAAAATGGTAACAATAATTAAATTTATAAATAGGACTCTAAAAATACGTGATCTATTTTTATGCTAGTTGTTAGAGTAGTTGATGCTAAAAGTATGAAGTTTTAATGATGAGATACGAGCAAAAACGGGGCAGTAATCAAACCAAGGTGCTTGCTGCCCGGGCTTCGGACGGGTCGATGAAGGACTCGAGGTCGATACCTGGCTCAAGCTCGAGCTGTCGGGAGTAACTAGGAAAGGGATAACAGTTAAAATATGATCAAAGAAGGCTCTTTATGGCCAATGCCAAGCAATAAACGAAGAACAAGTATGAAAGCAATAAATGCAAAGGGTAGCCTCGAGTGAGTAAGAGCGAATAAGTTAGAGAGAAGAAAGAGAGAGAGAGATATTATTGATCTTGTGTAGAATAGTTGGAGCAACAGCAGCCCCTTACAAAGTAGTGTGGATTCCCTTTACATAGGAGAGGGAATACAATATAGTACAGAATGCATTAAATATAAAGACACGGGGATGGGACGGCTAGGCACGATACTAGACTCTGCTGATGCTAGTTGCTCGCCTCGGGAGTTCCCCACCCTTGGAATCTTTGTTAGGTCGTGGGCGAACCTCGGGGGAGGGAGCTCGATCGTCGTCCTACAGCCTCGAGATACCGATATGACTCCCCGAATGCACCTTAGTGGCGAGAAATAGATCTCTCTGATTTTACCGTATACAGGTATGATGAATAAACGTTTGAGCATAATTAGTAGTCTCTTGTACCCCTTCGTCCCATTTTAACTGTCGTTTTAACTCTTTGCATGCAGATTAAAATAATAATAAACAAAAGGTCTAGTTTACTAAGTTATCCATAAATAGTAGTATTAAAAAGAATTACTACTACATATGTGTTAGTATACTGTATTTGTAAAATAATTCTGGAGAAGAAAAATAACGTATAAATAGAAATGTAGAAGAAACAGAATTTAATCCGAGCCCACTGAATTCACAGTATTTCCTTAAGGAACTTAATCCTCTCCTTGTACCCGAGGTTGTGGATTATTTCCTCCCAGGATATAACGGATTACACACTGGTGTAGCGGTACTTCAAACCCTAGTGTTTCAACGAACATAAATGGCGGCAGCAAATCACACTTACATTGTTTGTTTTGTAAGAAAACAATGCAAAAAGGAAGAGGGGAACTCAGAAATTTCGTATGGAAAATCTGAGGGAATAGTGTGCTATAGCCAACATGTTGAGTTTAAACGAAGAGGTGCAACTCTTCAGAAAGTCTGTCATGATTGTTCACGTAAAACGGCCATAATGTAAATGACTATTTACGCAAAGTAAAACGAAAATTCAAAACACAGAGGAAATTAATTTTCCGTTAAAAAACGGATAATTTGGATTAAATAATATTACGTTAAACTTTAATATTAACAACTAAATTTGGTTCAAAAAATTAATCAATCAATCATTTGATCAAATCCAAATCCGAGCTGAGCGACGACGATGGCGCGAGACTTATTTTCTTTTTATAACTCTTTAAGAGCTAGAAGAAGAGCAATTATATATATACCCAACAAAAATCTTTTCCTCCTCCAATATGGGACAATGTCCCTTTGTCAAGAAGGAAAACTCAAATATTTCTTTTTTTCTCAATTTCTCATTCACCCTCTTTTAAGTTAATATAAGCTTAAAAACCCCAACAATATGTAATATTAAGGGTATAGTTGAAAACATAATAAATCTAATCTTGAGCTAAAGAAACTGTTAATTTGGAACAGACAGAGTATACGTCTTGCTTAGACTGCCTTTTTTAATTTTAATTTGTATGTCATCGACGATACTCACTGTGAATTTACTTGAATTAAGTAGGCCAAATACATATACAACTCATCCAACTTGGCATCATTTTTCATTTTGACATTCTATCTCTACCTTGTTCCATTTTGATCCTCAAACTCTATTTTATATGTTCCATTTGGCCCCTCCAACTCTATTTCTTATGTTCCACTTTAACACAAAAGCTGAAACTAGGCCAAAAAATATAGCCCGTTAAATATAAGGTGTAATAAATATCCAATTAAATGTTACCACCTGATTTTTTTATCCATGTCAAATGGGTCAATAGTAAAATACCTGAACCCGACAGTATTTTTTGTGGGTTTATTTCATCTAAACGGGCTAGGTATGAAATCAACAGATGAAAGCTTTGGAACTTACAGAATGAAGATGGGGCAATAGTGGATAAAAATATACGATCTGGTTCAGGTATTTTAATATTGACCTGTTTGACATGGATGAGAAAATCAAGTGGCAACATTTAATTGGATATTTATTATACCTCAGATTTAACGGGCTATATTTTTTGCACTGGTTTCAGCTTTTGTATTAAAGTGGAACATAGAAAATAGAGTTGAAGGGTCAAAATGAAATTTATAAAAAAAATTAGAGGGCCAAAATGGAACAAGATAGAGATAGAGTGCTAAAATGAAAAATGATGCCAAGTTCGATAGGCTGTATTTGTATTTGACCAATTAAGTAACGTTTTCACTTTAAAATAGAAAGTAGACAAAAAGATAAGGGGCTAAGGATATTCCAAATTGATTTGGACAGTTTCAAAATCGAAAGGACCGGAGGAAGGGAAGTTACCATTTTATAGCCATTGAATTGCTTCCTAGATGGAGAAATTCCATTAATAGGGTACAAAACGAGATGAGCCGGTTCTTTGGCAATGTTAATGCTTTTACACGGCTAATGTTCAAAAAAGTAGCTCTACAATGGGTGCAAGATTTGAACTTGCTTCTAATGTTTGTACCGTTGTTTAATTATATCAAAGATTGGAACTTACTTCTAATATTTCTTATTTTTTAATGAGAATGGAAGATTTTGTAGAATTGAAAAAAAAATTAACTCATAGAAAGAAAATTACTACAAGAAGAGATGGAATCTCAGAAAATGTGTAGCATAATTGTAGGATTGCAAAAGATATTATTTGAGAATAAATAAAGGAAGGAATTAAATATTTTAATTATGGTTAGGGCTTTATTTATTCAATTAAATCTCATCCATTTATTTTTAACCATGATTAGTGTCTCCCATCCAAGTAGAAACTTGCTAAATTGAGAGACTAGGAAATGGAGGGGAGCTGGTCCAGCTTGCTATTTTCAAATATAATAATTTACATCTCATCCATAGATTACCAAATCCTGTTTTTACCACCTTCTTTTTTAAAAATCTGTTCTTAGTAATCTATATTTTCCAACAACTCACGTGAAAACCTCAAACAACGCTAGTATCTCCCAACAAAACTCATTCATACACCAAAGTTCACTCAATGTAACAATATTATGTCGCATTAGAATAATGTCATATTATCTGTTTACTTCTTTTTTTCCCTCTTTTTTTGTTTGGTCAAACTAAACATGTAAAATTCATCTCACTCTCAAATATCCTTCTTTTAATAGGCTCACGTGATCTATGTATATACTCTTGAAATTTCCCTATTTTACAGTATTGGGCAAACATTTCTATGAATAGAAATGACAATATTTGAAACCGTGCCCGGAAAAGAAACAAATAATAATTGAAAGAATAACACTAGACTAAACTAGATTTGCATTATAAACATTATCACACAAATAATATTTATATCGAAAGAAGGAAAAATTGTAATAGGACAAGTGATAAAAATAAAGTTTTATTATATAGCAATAATTAAGTGAAGTTGTTGCCATTTAAGATATTTCATTCAGTAAAGTTTAATTTTGCATGAACTTCTTGATAAGCTTTGAAATATTTTGAACTTTAAAAATTAAAGGTATCACTTTGAATAATGTCGTTTTGTTTTATATTCCGTGTTTAGAAGAATTTCATACTTGGCTTACTTTACAAGTGTTTTTGTCCTCATTTCTTGTCAGTGCACAAGGAGTTTGAGGTTGCATTCAATAGCGTCCAAGAATGCAACAGTCACCTTTTTACCATTAATTTTGAACGGAAAAGGGTTTAAAATGCCTTTAAACTATTAGAAAAGGTTTAAAATACTCTTCATCCATCTATTCGGCTAAAAATATCGTTTCATCCACTTTTTTGGTTCACTTATGTCATTTGACCGTTAGATCAATGCTAAATTAAAAATAATTTTTTTTTTGTAAAACTTAAAAAAATATTTTTTGTTTTTTTAAACTAATGCATCAATAATCCACTAATTTAGTAAAGTCTTCTCTTTTTTCTCAGTTTTTACAAAAAATATTTTTTATTTATTTTTTTAACTTTTTTTAAAGCATTTTTTTGTGAAAACTGAAAAAATTGTAAAAATAGAAGAAAAAAATGTTTTTAATAAAATATTATCGTTTTTTAAAAACTGAAAAAAATATTTTCAACAAAATATTTTCGTTTTCATTTTTTTCAGTTTTTTTAAAGCATTTCGTTTTATTTTCGTTTTTCAGTTTTTTTTAAAGAAATAATATTTTTGTTTTTTTAAAAAAACTGAAAAAAAATTGAAAAAAATATTTTTCAAAAACGAAAATATTTTGTTGAAAATATTTTTTTCAGTTTTTAAAAAACTAAAATATTTTGTTAAAACCATTTTTTTCTGTTTTTACAAAATTGTTTTTCAGTTTTTACAAAAAAAATACTTTAAAAAACTGTAAAAAATTAAAAAAAAATATTTTTTTGTAAAAACTGAAAAAAAAAATAAGAAGACTTTACTAAATTAGTGGACTATTGGTGCATTAGTTTTAAAAAATGAAAATATTTTGCAAAATATTATTTTTAAGCTTTACAAAAAGAATAATAATTATTTTTAATTTAGCATTGACCTAACGGTCAAAGGGCATAAGTGAACCAAAAAGGTGGATGAAGGGGTATTTTTAGCCTAATAGGTAGATAAAGGGTATTTTTAAATCTTTTCCAATAGTTTAGGGGCATTTTGAACCCTTTTCCGATTTTTGAAAGAAAAAAAAATGAATAACCATCTGTTGTTGTTGATTACAACCGCTTAACCTTAAATTTTTGTTCATACTAAATAGCCCTAAAAAATTTAGCGGGCTTCAATAGAGATTTCGGATGAAGCATATGCTAGGTAGATTTATTGATTCCCAGGTTCCCATAACAATATTTCTTCCAATAATTTTCTCTATTTCCTTTAGGAGAGATCTTTTCTTACACCCAGATGAGGAAACGATCTTAGCTAAAAGGGTTTAGGGTTCTGGCTAAAAATAATAAATTATGGGTGCTAATTGTGAAATATGAATAATAAAATAAGAATGAACTTATTCTATGTTTATATGTATTATATAGGGATCATAATGAATTTTTAAGAATCGATTGAACCGAATCGTACTGAACTGCTTATTAGGACTTTTATCATAAAAATTAATGTAGGTCTTTGTATGAATCTATAATCGTACAGAAACATTAAGGTATTATTTTAATTTTATGAAAAAAACTCAAAAAAATACCAAAATTTACCGAATATATATATATATATATATACACACACACAGTTGTCGTTTAAGGTCCAGATTCAAAAAAATACACACAGTTGTCGTTTAAGCCAAGTGAAGCACCAGAACTAATTGCGAAGAGATTCAAGATGCCGGATATACCAAAATACGATGGGACTTCATATCCGCGGGAGCATATCACAACTTACACCATGGCAGTGGAAGGAAGCGATTTGGCTCAACATGAGATCGAATCGGTTCTGTTGAAAAAGTTTGGTGAAACCCTCACAAAGGGGGCCCTTACATGGTACTCCCTATTACCTGAGCATTGAATTGATTCTTTTGAAATGCTTGCAGACTCGTTCGTTAAGGCCTATGCCGGAGTAAGAAAGGTTCAGGCCGGAAAGGTATACATATTCAGGATTATAAAGGGTGAATCCGAGCTACTGCAAGAATTTGTGATTCAGTTCCAGAAAGAAAGGATGCTACTATCGGCGGTTCTAGATGAGTGGGCAGCGGAGACATTCGCAAAGAGTCTAAATCTACTAAGTTCTGATGCCTCCCAAAAAACGAAGGAAAGCATGCTCGAGTTTCAGGCAATGTCCATAATCGTTATGAGTCAGAAATAAGGATAGAAGACGATCAGCTTGGGTCTTCAGTATCGATCAAGGTGCGGGGTTGAGACAAAAACCAAGATAAGTTTAAGAGCGACTTTATGCAAATCGACGGTCATATAGAGTCCATTCTCTACCGTATGAGAGGACCAACAGGCATAGCAACAAAGGTTTTCAGTCATCGGATAGGTTTGCTCCTCATAGAAGAGACAATCGCGGCCGGAACATTCGGTCATTACAGAAAAAGGAGGTGCCAAGGGCCCGAGACTCCGCAAATCCCAGCTTATTAAATTACAACTTTAATATCAGCTTGGTAGAGTTAGTATTAGCAATGAGAAATATCAAAGAAACACGGTTCCCAAAGCCGATCCGATCAGATCCTAGCCAAAGAGATCCTAGATTATGGTGTGAATACCATGGGACTCACGACCATAGAACCGGGGACTGCCAACATCTTCATGAAGAGGTGGCAACATTGTTGAAAAATGGCCATCTTAGGGAGTTTTTAATGGCCGAAGCTGGGACAACATGGAGCCTTCGAAGGTAGCTGGAGGGTCACCTAGGATGACTATCAACATGATCTTTGAAGGAAACAAAGTCAATGGTGTAAACTTTTCAGTGGCAAAGAAAACAAAGATGTCAGTGACTCACAACAAGAGACTCTGGGAAGTAGCAGAAGATGATATCACCTTCACGGAGGAGGACGCATACGGACTTCTTCTGCCATATAATGACGCTTTGGTAATCTTTCTCAATGTTTTAAATTTCAAAATTAAGCGTGTTTTGGTTAATCTAGGAAGTTCAGCCTACATTGTCCAATGGAGAGTTCTGGAGCAAGCAAAGTTGACCGGGAACATTATTCCAGCGAAAGAACTCTTAGTTGGCTTCAACTTGACAAGCATGACAACCCGAGGAAAGATTTTGGTATCCACACATGTTGAAGGAATAACAAAAACCACTCTATTCGAAGTAGTAGATGACGATATAGGTTACAATGTAATCCTCATAATGTCGTGGATACACAAAATAAAGTCGATGCCTTCTCCTTTTTTGAATGAAGACGATAAAGGCAATGAGTCATCGGAATCACATCAGGTTTCGGGATATTTCCAGGTACAAGAGGAGACGGATGCGACCAAGTCGACCGCGGAAGAACTCGACAAGTGGTCTTGTTTGAAGAGTTTTTGAAAAAGGAAGTTTCATTTGGGAACATAGTTAAATCCCGAGCTCTGGTTAGAATTTATAAATTTTCTTAAAGATAATGTTGACTGCTTTGCATGGTCGCACTCAAATATGACAGGTATCCCATTAGAGGTTGCAGTTCACAAGATTTGTGTGGATCCAAATTTCCCACCAGTAAGGCAAAAGAAATGCCCGATAGCAGAGGTCAGGAACATGTTTGTTAAAGAAGAGGTAACTCAATTACTCAATATTAGATCGATTCGGGAGGTAAAATATTTGTAATGGTTAGCCAATATAGTTATAGTACCTAAAAAGAATAACAAGTTTAGGAGGTACTTAGACTACAAGGATTTGAATAAGGTATGCCCTAAAGACTTATTCCCATAACCGAACATTGATCAAATGATTGATGTTACGACTGGGCACAACCTAATTAGTTTCCTTGATGTTTACTCCGGGCAATCAGATCAAGATAAACTTGGAGGATCAGGAAAAAACTTCTTTCATAACGAGCTTTGACACATATCGGTGTAATGTGACGCCTTTTGGGCTCAAGAACGCCGGAACCACTTATCAGAGGCTCGTTACTAAAAATTTTGAGAATCAGATTGGAAAAATAATGCAAGTATACATTGATGACACGCTAGTCAAGTCTTTGAATGTAGGATATCATTTAAAACATCTTCAAGAAACTTTTGAAGTTCTGAGGAGGGATAACATGAAACTCAACCCGGAGAAATCACATTCGGGGTTGTTTCCGGTAAGTTCTTGGGGTTCCTGGTCTAGCAAAGAGGGATCGAGGTAAATCCCGATAAATTCAAAGCTATCGAGGAGATTTCGGACCAATTGACAAGTGTGAAAGAAGTACAGAGACTGACCGAAAGGTTGGCGGCTCTAAGCAGGTTTATCTCAAGATACTCAGAAAAGTGTCATCATTTCTTTAACTCCTGAAAAGAAGAACAATTTCGAATGGACCCCGGAATGCCAACAGGCGTTGAAAGACCTAAAAAGGTACTTGTCCATCTCCTTATTATTGTCAAAATCAGGGGAAGGCGAGCAGTTATTAATATATCTAGTAGTCTTGGAAGTAGCGGTACGTGTCATTTTGGTCTGAAAGGAAGAAGGCACGTAATTTTCTGTTTACTAGTTAGTAAAATATTGTCAGAAGCGGAAACTCGGTATTCACACCTCGAAATGCTGGCCTTAGCTTTTGTAGTTGCCTCTCGAAATCTTAGGCCTTATTTTCAGTGCCACTTGA
This sequence comes from Nicotiana tabacum, assembly GCF_000715075.1. Taxonomy (NCBI): domain Eukaryota; kingdom Viridiplantae; phylum Streptophyta; class Magnoliopsida; order Solanales; family Solanaceae; genus Nicotiana; species Nicotiana tabacum. The sequence goes on along the minus strand of NC_134090.1, from coordinate 68,875,988 downwards.
TAGCCGTTGTGACAAACTTTCCTTTGAGGAATGTCCTTCACAAACCTGAATTGTCAGGACATTTGGTTAAATGGGCAATCAAAATTAGCGAATTTGACATTGAGTACAAACACAGGATTGCAATCAAGTCGCAAGTTTTGGACAATTTTTTGGTCGACTTCAGTCTCGGGTTAATGACCTTGGCTACTAAGGAATAAATGCTAATGTCGAAAACGTCATCATGAGTTTGGACTTTGTTTACTGATAGAGCTTCCATTGTAAAAGGGTCCGGTCTTGTGGTTGTTCTGATCACACCCTGGGAGGAAACCTTAAGGAATGCCATTAAAACTGTTATGTTAACTAGCAATGAAGCATAGTATGAGGCTTTGGTTGCAAGACTCGAACTAGATCGGGGACTAGACTCTGAGGTCATCGAAATAAAATGCAATTCCCAGCTGGTAGTAAACCAAGTGTACGAGATTTTGACACAAAGGAAGAACACATGCAGCAGTATTTAAACAAGGTTCAGGCGTTTCTTACATGATTCAAACAATGGTCAATCATCCACATTCCAATGGAAGAAAATGTGAAAGCAGATGCTTGGTTAATTTGGGGTCATCCACAGAGATGAAAGGATCTGATTTCGGTATTGTCGTCCAACTTCTATATTCGGTATTGGACATGGACTGATACTGTAAAGTCAATTCAACCAACTTAGTCTGGGACTAGAGGAACGAGTTCGTCGAGTATCGCTGGCATGGTAAACTACCTGAAAAACGTGAGGCGTCCCGGGCACTACGAACTAAAGTAACTCGTTATTGCCTCATAGATGGGCAGTTACACATAAGGTCATCCCAAGGACCATTGGACCGATGTCTGGGGACCTCGGAGGCAGACTACGTGATGAGAGAAGTCCACAACTAGTTTGCGGGAATCATTTTGGTGCATACTCGTTAGTTCTAAAGTAGATCAGGGCAGGTTACTATTGACCCTGAATGGAACAAGACGCAAAGGCATTTGTCAAAAGTGTGGAAATGTCAACGTCATGCACAATTGGTGCACCAACCAGCAGAACTCTTGCATTTGGTGTTGTTCCCGTGGCCATGACTTGAGGGATGTACATAGTTGGTCCTCTACCACCGGGTCCCGGAAAGGTGAGATTTCTTTTAGTTCGAACAGATTAGTTCACTAAATGGGTTAAAGCAGGTCATTAACAAAAGATCAGTGAACGTGAAGGTCGACTTCATATGGGACCACATAATTTGTCGATTTGGAATACCAAAGGAAATTGCTTGTGACAACGTGTCGCAGTTCATAACATCAAAAGTCACAAAATTTTTGGAAGGATTTAAGATCAAGAGAATTATGTCTTCACCGTACCATCCAAGTGCTAATGGACAGGCATAATCGACCAACAAGGTAATTATTCAGAATATTTAGAAGAAGTTAGAAGATGCTAAGGGCAAGTGACCCGATGAGCTACTAGGAATGCTATGGGCATATCGGACAATGGCAAAGTTAAGCACGGGAGAAACACCTTTCTCTCTCGTGTACGACGTGGAGGCTCTGGTACCCGTGGAGGTAGGGGAGTTGACTTTGAGGTTTTCTCGATCAAAGGAAGAAGTAAACAATGAAGCGTTACTAGTAAAGGTGGACTTGCTCGATGAACACCGGGACTTGGCATATGTGACTATGGTGGTTCAAAAGTAAAGGATGGAAAGATATTATAATCGCAGGGCCAATCTCTGTTACTTCAAGGTAGGAGACTTTGTTTTGAAAAAGGTGACTCAGAGCACTCGGGAAGCCAATGCCGGGAAGCTGGGACCAACATAAGAAGGTCTTTATCGGGTTTCAGCTATCATCAGTAAAGGATCATACGAGTTGGAAAATCAATATGGAGTCAAATTACCTAGCAATTGGAACGTGACTCACCTCAAAAAGTATTATTGCTTATGGTTCCTGCCAATACTGAAAGTATGTTGATAAGCTATATTTATGTAGTTTAGCGACCATTTATGCCCCAACTTAGCTATACTTTATTTCTATATGAAGGGTAAATGACAACAAATGGCTCTAATTATGAATTTTGTGCGCGAAAGAAGAAAAAAAAAGGAAGACAATTGAGCTCCAGGAGCGTGGGCCAACTGCGGCCGCACTCAGGCTGCGCTCAATAGGTAGAAAAGAATGCATTATGCGCGGTCCAACCGCGGCCGCGCACGTCACTCCGAGGAATTTTATTTCAGGGATAAATTCGTAAGTTCGAGGGCGACTCTCCTTAACCTATAAGAAGCCCAGCTCACCCAAAAAGAAGGTATCAAGGTTTTTGAAGGATTGTTGAAGGCAAGAACATGCAAGAGACAAGGCCGAAGATTCGGCATAGAGTTTTACCTTTCTTCCTCTTGTTTCTAGCACTGATTATGAATTCTATTGTTATGATTGTGAAAACGATTATGCGTAGCTAAACTCCTAATCTAGGGTTTTGATGGAACCTCTTGGAGGATGAATTTCTTGATATGTTAATATAGATTTGCCCTAATATTTTCTCTGTTTGTTCAACTATATTGTGATTGTTGTTGATTGAAGGGCCCTCAATCGGCTGTGCCTATTTAGTATGCATTACTCGGGAGATAGTGCATATTTAGGTAGTTGTTAAACAACACAACTCCTAACGTATATGAGGGATCAATACGAAGGGTTTAAGGGTGGGATTAGGGATAACGAAACCTTGGGTGCGATCTAAGTGAGTTGTAACCAAGGCTAGCTAGCGTAATTCGGGAGAATATATATAGTATATTATTGTAATTATTCGGGAGAGAGTTACGACAGTTAGAGTGCTCATGATCGATAGAGAAAACTTAGGCAAATTTATAGCAAACGTAGTTGAAAGGATTCCGACAAGAGGGGAAATCATAACCTTAGCCAATCCTCATTCTTGCTTACAAATAGTTCATAGCTAGTTCTTAATTACTGCATTTTTATTACATAATATTTAGTTAATAAACACCAACTTTGTTATTCAAATATCTCTGAAGATTGAATACGTGAATTTCTGTTAGTCCAATAGCTATGATTGATAGGTTAATTCCCTGTGGGATTCGATTCCGGACTTGTTAACCGAAATATATTTGCAGCGACCACTTTGTACTTTTTATAAGACATAGTCGGGTGTGATCAAATTTTGGTGTCGTTGCTAGGGAACTAACGGTGTTATTGATTGCAATTAAAAAGAAGTGCAAAAATTCTTAGTGCAATCAATTTTCTTCTATTTAAACTAACCATTGAAATTCTAACGTTTGTAGTTATGGTTGTTACAGGTGCATGCCTAGAAACTCCTCAAGAACTGGTGAATTGTTCGAAGCATTATCAGATCCTAAGAAGGTATTCAAGGCATTAAACGTGCAAACAGGAAAGGCAAACAACAACATAACTCAACCGAAAAACTTGAACCAGACATGGAAGACGATAATCTAAACAACAGAGACAACGTGAATGACCCAAACAATAGAAACACAGTGGATGACCGAAATGATCAAGGTGTAGCACCGCTTGTGCCGGAAGCATCAATATATGCTTGGGCACAACCCACCGCTGACAACTTAGCAACTACCATTGTAGTCCCTTAGATACAAGCAGATTCATTCCACGTCACAAATAACATGCTACATCTATTACAGAATAAGGGACTATTCTCTGGGTCATACGTTGAAGATCCTCAGCAGCATCTAAAGAATTTCTTGTCAATTTGTGCCATGCAGAGGCAACACAACGTGACACCGGAAGCAATACGTTTGTTGTTGTTCCCATTCTTAGTGACAGGAGTTGCTCAGACTTGGCTTAATTCACTCCTCATCAACTCCATCACTACTTGGGAGGAATTAGTCAAGCAATATTTGAACAAATTTTATCCACCCAACAAGAATGCTCAGCAAATTGATGAGATATTGAGGTTTAGACAGAAACCAACTGAGACGCTACACGAAACGTGGGAGAGATTCAAGGGTCTGCTAGTTACGTGTCCACATCATGGTATTCTAGAGCAGATATTGGGGTAGAGATTTTACATGAGTTTAGCAGATACTTTGAAAGCCAATGTTGATGCTTTAGCAGGTGGAGCATTTTTGAGCAAAACATTCAGGGAGAGCAAAATCCTACTTGACAAGATGGCACAAAACTCAGGATAGACAACAAGAAACGCTCCAATCACTCCTGTGGTTCACTCAGTGGCTCTAGACCCGGCTAACTCCATGGTTGAAAATATGGCCACTCTACTATCATAAATGAGCATCCTCACCAAAAAAGTTGAAGAATCAAACCAGAAGCAGCAGGTACACATAGTCAATGCAACTAATGGGGGTCTATGTACATCATGCATTAATCAACCATATGTCTGCTCGTGGAGTGCTGAAGGTTATAATAAACAATATCAGGAAAACATGAATTATGTGGTCAATTACGGGGGACTGAGACTAGGTGGTCATAATTGGGGTCAATAGAATCAACAATATAGAACAGCTCAGCAACAGTATAATAACAACAATAATGGCTATGTGACCACAGGGGCAAATGGTGCCTTACCAAAGGCAACAAGGGTACAACCAGCAAAATCAGCAACAGGCTTATCAACAACCCCCACAACAACAGATTGTGAGACATGAAGATGAGTTTGCTAAACTCGAGGGAATGATGCAACAAGTGATTGGGTCCACTGGAAAACTAGCTGACAGAGTAGACTCACATGAGTAAGCAATAAAGAATATTGCGATCCAGTTAGGACAGATTTCCATGGCCCTAAATAATCATCCTCATGGGATGTTACCTGCAAACACCCAAATCAATCCAAAAGAGCAGGGTCAAAAGCAGCTAATGGCAGTAAGTCTCCAAAATGGTAGAAACTTAGATCTGGAACAAGAAATTGCTTGTGAAAGCAGACCGACAGAGACATTGGTGCCAGTACCCGTTGAGCTAGACAATTTAACAGGGTTAACTGAGGTGACGGTATAGCAGGCACAAGAGAACACCAACAAAGCAGAGGAAGTTGTGAAAGAGACGGAGGTTGCACCAGAGCCAACAATGGAAGCAGTTCCCGAACAAGAAAAAAATCAGATCACAGGGAAGAAGCGACCTCCAGCACCATTCCTATAGAGATTGGCCAAGTATCAGAAAGATGAGCAGTACAAGAAATTCTTGGAGATGTTGAAACAAATTCAGGTAAACATTTTAGTGATTGATGCTTTAAAGGAGATGCCTGGTTATGCGAAAATGATGAAGGACTTGATGTCCTGCAAGTTCGACTTTCAAGACCTGTCCACAGTTACACTGACTCAGACTTGTAGTGTTGTTGTAACGAGACCCATAGCTAAGAAGCTGTCTGGCCCAGGGAGTTTCACAATTCCTTGCACAATAGGCAACTTTGCATTTGCTAAGGCAGTGTGTGATCTGGGAGCAAGCATAAACTTTATGCCTCTGGCTATCTATAAAAGGCTAGGCATTGGAAGAGCTAGACCCACGTCTATGCTACTATAGCTGGCTGATCCAACAGTGAAGAGGCCCTCTGGGATTCTAAATAATGTATTGGTACAGGTTGGAAAATTTGTGTTCCTAACATATTTCGTCATCCTTGACTGTCGGGTTGACGAGGAAATTCCCATAATTTTGGGAAGACCATTCTTGGCCACTAGGAGAGCTTGAATTGATTGTGAAACTGGAGAGCCCAAGATGAGATTAAACGATGAAGAGATAACATTCAATGTGCAGAAATCTATGTAGAGACCAAGTGAATTTGCTAATTGCTCTCTGATAGATATGGTGGATGTAGTTTTAGAGGAGGACGATGAGGCACTGAATATGAAAGACCCTCTAGTAGCTTTTCTCATGAACTTAGATAAAGCTAATATAGAAGAGTTGGTTGAGTGGGTACTTGCTCTTGAAGGCCAAGGTTTTTGGAAAAGGGAGCTCGAATTTGAGCCTTTGCACTTAGAGGAAAGAGAAACTCCTCCAGCAAAGCCATCAATAGAAGAGCCACCAAAGTTGGAACTCAAACCACTGCCATCTCATCTCAGGTATGCATTCTTAGGACCTAACTCAACTCTACCTGTTATTATCTAATCTAGTTTGTTAGATGTGCAGGCAGAACAGCTTTTGCAAGTACTAACTAAGTGCAAGACTGCAATTGAGTGGACCATTGCAGACATTAAGGGGATCAGTCCGGCCTTATATATGCATAAGATTCTACTGGAAGATGGGCACAAACCTTCTAGAGAACATCAAAGAAGGCTGAACCCCAACATGAAAAAAATAGTGAAGAAAGAAGTGATCAAGTGGTTAGATGCGGGGATCATATTCCCCATCTCTGATAGAAACTAGGTTAGCCCAGTTCAATGTGTACCAAAAAAGGGAGGCATGACAGTAGTGAAAAATGAGAAGAACAAATTGATCTCTACACGAATAGTCACAGGTTGGCGAATCTGTATGGATTACAGGAAGTTGAACTTGGCTACCAGGAAGGACCACTTCCCACTGCCATTCAATGATCATATTCTAGATAGATTGGCAGGGAGGTCTCACTTTTGATTTTTGGAAGGGAACTCGGGGCACAATCAGATTTCGATTGCCCCGGAGGATAGAGAGAAAACGTCGTTCACCTGCCCTTATGGAATCTATGCTTTTCGGTGAATACCTTTTGGCCTATGCAACACACCCGCCATATTCCAAACGTGCATGATGGCCATCTTTACAGATATGGTAGAGGAGATAATGGAGGTTTTGATGGATGACTTATCGGTGGTGGGGAACTCATTTGATGATTGCCTTATGAACTTGAGAAGAGTTTTGAAAAGGTGTATCGAGACTAATTTGGTACTCAATTGGAAAAAGTGTCATTCAATGGTACAGGAAGGATAGTCATGGGGCACTTAGTGTCAAATAAAGGTATTGAGGTGGATCGAACAAAGCTTGACGTGATAGAAAAGCTTCCACCACCCACCTCCGTCAAAGCAATCAGAAGTTTTCTTGGGCACGCCGAGTTATATAGGAGATTTATAAAAGATTTTTCCAAAATTGCTAACTCCTTGTGTAAATTTCTTGAAAAAGATCACCCTTTTGTGTTTTCTGATGACTGCAGGATAGCTTTTGAGGAATTAAAGAAGAGACTGGTAACAACACCTATCATCGTTGCCACCGACTGGGAGCAACCATTTGAGCTAATGTGTGATGCGAGTGATTATGTTGTGGGGGAGATTCTTGGGCAGCGAAAGGATAAGATCATGCATCCAATATACTACGCAAGTAGAACGCTGAGTGGAGCCTAGCTAAGTTATACTATGACCGAGAAGGAGATGTTGGCAGTGGTGTTCGCATTTGACAAGTTCCGGTTATACCTAATTAGCTCGAAGGTAATTATTTATACTGACCATGTTGCTCTCAGGTACTTAATTGAGAAGAAGGAGTCAAAACCACGATTGATTTGATGGGTGCTACTGCTGCAAGAATTTGATTTGGAGATCCGTGACCGAAAGGGAACGGAGAACCAAGTAGCTGACCATTTATCCAAGCTTGAAGGAGCTGAAAAGAAGGTTGAGGAAGAAGAAATTCTAGAAACATTTCCAGATGAACAACTGCTAGCCATGAGTCTCGAGGAAGCACCATGGTATGCAGACATTGCAAACTACCTGGTGAGCGGTATTGTTCCTTATGACCTTTCATTTGCTCAAAAGAAAAGTTCTTTCGTGATTGTCGCATGTACTATTGGGATGAGCCTTATCTATTCAGGATTTGTGTTGATAACATGATTCGAAGATGTATCCTCGAGATAGACTAGTCTTCTATTTTGCAGGCATGTCACGCATCACCATATGGTGGGCACTTCAGGGGAGTAAAGACAGTTGCGAAAGTCTTGGAATCGGGGTTCTATTGGCCAATACTGTTCAAAGATGCACATTTATGGATAAAGGGGTGTGACGAATGCCAACGAACGGGGAACATTTCCCGCAGACATGAGATACCTATGAACCCAATTCAAGAGGTAAAAGTGTTTGATATATGGGGGATCGACTTTATGGGGCTTTTGTCAGCTCATATGGCAACAAGTACTACTCGTCGCTGTGGACTACGTGTCCAAATGGGTAGAGCTGCAACACTCCCTACAAATGATGCAAATGGGGTAATTGGTTTTCTGAGAAAGAATATTTTCACCCGATTTGGCACTCCAAGGGCAATAATCAGTGACGGAGGCACTCACTTTTGTAATCGAGCCTTTGCAAAGTTATTGGAGAAGTATGGTGTAAGCTATAAGGTGGCCACCCCATATCATCCACAAACAAGCAGGCAAATGGAAGTCTTGAATAGAGAAATGAAGAGTGTGCTGACTAAGACTGTGAATGCTACTAGAACAAATTGGGCGAGGAAGTTAAATGATACACTTTCGGCGTATCGAACCGCTTTCAAAACTCCAATTGGCATGTCGCCATACAAGTTGGTGTTTGGGAAGGCATGTCATTTACCATTAGAGTTGGAGCATAAAGCTGTGGGCATTGAGACAGTTGAATCTTGATAGTGAAGTAGCATGAACAAGTGAAGTAACAGAATTGCACGAGCTGGATGAGTTTAGATATCACGCTTTTGACAGCACAAGATTATACAAGTAGAGAATAAAGATGATACATGATAAGAATACTATTGAGCGGAATTTTAAACCTGGAGATGCAGTATTGCTATACAACTCACGTCTGAGGTTGTTTCCGGGCAAATTGAAATCACGATGGTCAGGGCCTTTTGTGTGGTTGAAATTCACCCCACGGGTGCTGTAGAGATTAGTGCAAGTAATGACTCTTGCACATTTAGAGTCAATGGGCATAGATTAAAATATTATGTGGGCATGGAGGAAGCAAAGGAAGTGTCAGTGACCCATTTGATCGAGCCTCCAAAGTTGAGCGCACCTTAAATACGCTTATCTGCATCGTGCCGCGACGTTAAATCAGGCACTTCATGGGAGGCAACCCATTGATTTGTTGTATTCGCCATGCCACGACATTAACTAAGGCACTTGTTGGGAGGCAACCCAATGCGTAGTGATTTTTAGTGTAGTTATAATTTGTTATTTTTATTTTTGTAAGTACTAACAAGTGCAGGTGAGCTTGGGCGAGTGATAAGTCTACCAGGCGCTGAAGGGATAGGTAAAAAAAGTTGAGAAATTCCGAAGCGCAAGTGCGTGGCTGCGGTGGGACCGTGCAAATCGCCAAACATTTTGCCTCAGGACTGCCACATCGTGTGTGGCCGTGGTTGGACCGTGGTCAGACCACACAAATCGCCAAACATTCTGCCTCACGTGCGCGGCCGCGCTCGGACCGCGGTCAGACCGCACACGTAGCTCCGCCTGCAACCTTAGTTAAAAATATTTTTTTTATTTTTTTCTTTTAATTATAATATTCTAATTCTTATTACCCCCCCTCCCCCCAAACTTGATATCCCCTACCCCTCTCCCTTAACTCTTATTCACGCCTAACACCCTAAACCTTCCCTTACAAATCAAAACACAGAAACCCTTCTCCTTCTTCCTAAAGAACCCCAATCCTCATACTCCCACATTACCGATCAACCTACCCCCACTCCACCCTCATCTCTCTTCTAATAGTTTCCCCTTACATAACTTAACTACAACTCTACCAGGTAAGGTCATTTGTTTCAATTATTTTTGGGATATTTGAGTTTCTGGTTATGTAGTAATTTTCTTTTTCTTTAGTAGATTTCTTTAGTATTGTGCTCTTGTACGCTAGTGGGTTTGTTGAGGTTGTTGTAGATGTGTCTCTTGACATGTGTGGTTGACATTGAGGTAATTATGGTTAAGTTTGGCTTATCACCTTGTTAATTGGGGACTCTAGTGAATGGTGCATATAAAGTGTTTGTTAAAATGCCACAGTGAGTTGTTAATGTAAATTGTGACCAATTGTGCGGATGAAGTCTGAGTAACCGCCTTTAGTTCACATCTCTTGTGTTTTGCTACTGATGTTATTTATTTCAGGTAGTATGGCCCTTCAAGAAACACCGGACCACCAGTGCTTCCTCCAGCAGCCAAGCTGGATCCTCTAGAGCACACGCTTCAACTCCTGCTCGTCCTTATGATAGTCACAAGTTTGTCTCCAGTGCATCTCAGGACCGTTTTGGTGACAAGGCATCCAAGAAGCCTATACCGGAGAGGGGTATTGATATAGGGTCTCTCCAATATGACTGTCCCAACATGTACAATGAGTTAGTCCGGCGAGGCTAGATATTTTCTTTGAAGAACCGGATGAAGCTAATTTGATGGTTGTGCGGGAATTTTATGCAAACATTAAAGAACATGTGAATAGTGTGTGCATAGTGCGCAAGAAGAATGTGGACACCTCTGTTGAGTCCATTCGGAGAGCATACCGGCTGCTTGCACGTGGGGCGGAGGACTACTATGAAGCCCATGGCAGACGATTCACCACACGGGATTTGTTCTTTGAAACAATATGTGTGCCCGAAAAGGAAGTTATGTGGATTATACATGGGCATAAGTTTTATTCGGCGGCACTAACCTTTGAAGGGAAGTGTTGGCTGTATGTCATCAATAGCCGTATGATCCCGTCTTCCAACACCACTGAAATGAATGGTCCTCGATCTGCATTGATTTGGTGTTTCATGAAGGGACACGATTTTGATGTGGCTAAGATTATTCACGAAAAGATGTTCACTCATTGTCTGGTGAAGTGGTATGGTTTCTTCTTCCCTTCCCTAGTCACTAGGTTATGTCGGGTAGCTCGGGTGCTGGAGAACTTGAGCGTGGATGGAAAGTGCAGAAAGAGGCAAAGTTTAGAGCAGATAAGGTGACTATTGGGAAGGACCCTGTGGCACTTGGAGGTGCTAATAGTGATGACTCTAATACACCTAAGGAGGGAGATGACGAGCAGGAGGAAGTGGGAGCTGAGTCGCCCCACCCATGAGCATGTTGCGGAAGCCGCAGGACCGTATGAGGTCGGTTGGGTTACTTGGTTAGCAGCCATAGAGTAGGAAATGGCAAGGCTGCGTACCACTATTACAGACTTAGGGATTAGAGCTGATGCCTTGGCCACCCAAAATGCTAAATCAGAGAAGAAAATCATGGGCTGGCTGCATGCGTTGGGGCGGGCATGTCACCTTGACCCTAGCACTATCTCCGATCAAGACTGATCTGTCAGGGAAGTTCCTTTACCTCGCATTTCTTTATTTTGTATGACATGGGGACATGACATCTTTTTAAGTGTGGGGTGGGGGATACTTCGTTTGTATATTGTATATATAAAGGAACATAACTTGATTTTGGTCTTTAGCTAGTGGTCTAAATGTGTGATTCGACTTGTCCCGACAATGGATATCACTCGACAAGTTTCTTAAGGGTCTAAGTCGATAAAAAAGAAGAAAAAGAGAAGAAAAGATTTTCTTTTGTAGGTAGTGTATCAATTCTTTTTCTTTGGACCGCGGTTCTTTTCCAAGGGTTTTGTTTGAACCGGGTATAGTTAATTTTTTATTTTTTAGGTACTTATAGGCTATGGGCTGAGATGGAAAGAGGATCTCTTAATGTTGGTACACCTTGAATAGAGTAGATACTTTAGTGTGACGCTTAGTCTCAGTTGTTGATTCTTGTTAGAGTGCCTTAAATTGTATGTTCTTAACTTGGCTTAAGTACTCAGACGAGAGTGTTTCGATGATCCAATCTGGAGTGAGTCATGTTCCATGTGTGTGTGAGATTTGTTTTATTCTGTGCATTGCATTTGATGCCAAAAACTTTCCATGTGTGTTTGCAAAGCGAAATAATAGTTTTGTTCAGTCTTGGAAGTGATATAGGCGTTTCTTTGTTGAATCCTGTTTCCTTGGCAACCACATTACAAGCCTCACCCAATTGTTTGAATGAACTATCTGTTTGAACCTTTTCACCTCCCATGATCACTTGAATTGTGATGAACTTGTAAAAGTTAAAGTGTGGGGTGGTTGGTTTGGCTTTTGAGTGGAACTAATGAAATCAAGAGAAAGGTGCACAGTTTTGAATAAGTAAGAGCCACTTGATGGGGAAAAAATAGTTGTATTGTTGTGAAAAATATTCTTTGATAAGTAGTGGCTCTTGATTAAGTGTGCCTAAAGAAGCATGGAGTTAATATATATTGTAAGTGTGGGGTTCTAAATGTAAAGTATATGTATTAAAGTGCTTAGAGAGGTATAGTCACTATTATCTCTAAATGCATCCTAACTATCCCTTAGCCTACATTACAACCAAATAAAGTCCTACTTGATCCTAGACTGAATGAGCTCAATTAGTAGAGTAGTACACTACGGGCAAACCTATGGTATATCTTTTGTGGCATATGAATGTTCTTTCTGAGAGTGAGTGAATTTTGTCTATTCGAGTTCCTAATTGTTCTTAATTTTTATTGCTTGTGGAACTACTCTCGTTTGTGATGTGAGGGCACTTGATTTATGAAGGAAAGGTAAATCTTGACCTCCGTGTAGAGTAAGTGAGTAAGTTAGGAATATTGTGTGGCATGTGAGAGTCAACTCTTGAGGCAAAAATGTAACACTACTGGACTCAATCTTTGTGATATATTCTTGGTGCGATGAGTTAGAGAAGTTGCTTAGCGAAGGAACCACTGTAGAGTGTGGTTGATTGCTCAGGGACGAGCAATGGTTTAAGTGTGGGGTGTTGATAACAGGCTATATTTATGTAGTTTAGCGACCATTTACGCCCCAACTTAGCTATACTTTATTGCTATATGAAGGTTAAATGACAACAAATCACTCTAATTATGAATTTTGTACTTTGTCGGAGTAAGTCTTGAATATGAGGACATTAAAGAGTGTTTGGAGTTAATTTGGAGCAAGGAAGGCCAATCTGAGGTGAGTGCACACGAAAGAAGAAGAAAAAAATGGAAGACAACTGAGCTCCAGGAGTGCGGGCCAACCGCGGGCCAACCGCGGCCGCACTCAGGCCGCGGTCAACAGGTAGAAAAGAATGCATTATGCGCGGTCCAATCGCGGCCGCGCTCGTCACTCCGAGGAATTTTATTTCAGGGATAAATTCGTAAGTTCGGGGGCGACTCTCCTTAACCTATGAGAAGCGCAGCTCGCCCAAAAAGAAGGTATCAAGGTTTTTGAAAGATTGTTGAAGGCAAGAACAGGCAAGAGGCAAGGCGGAAGATTCGGCATAGAGTTTTACCTTTCTTTCTCTTGTTTCTAGCACTAATTATGAATTCTATTGTTATGATTGTGAACACAATTATGCGTAGCTAAACTCTTAATCTAGGGTTTTAATGGAACCTCTTGGAGGATGGATTTCTTGATATGGTAATATAGATATGCCTTAATATTTTCTCTGTTTGTTCAACTATATTGTGATTGCTGTTGATTGAAGGGCCCTCAATCGGTTGTGCATATTTAGTATGCATTACTTGGGAGAGAGTGCATATTTATGTAGTTGTTGAACAACAACACTCCTAACGTATATGCAGGATCAATACGAAGGGCTTAAAGGTGGGATTAGGGATAACGAAACCTTGGGTGCGATCTAAGTGAGTTGTAACCAAGGCCAGCTAGCATAATTCGGGAGAATATGTCTAGTATATTGTTGTAATTATTTGGGAGAGAGTTACGACAGTCAGAGTGCTCATGATCGATAGAGAAACCTTAGGCAAATTTATAGAAAACATAGCTGAAAGGATTCCGATAAGAGGGGAAATCAGAACCTTAGACCATCCTCATTCTTGCTTACAAACAGTTCATAACTAGTTCTTAACTACTGCATTTTTATTACATAATATTTAGTTTATAAACACCAACTTTGTTATTCAAATATCTCTGAAGATTGAATACGTGAATTTTTGTTAGTCCAATAGCTGTGATTGATAGGTTAATTCCTTGCGGGATTCGACTCCGGACTTGTTAACAGGAATATATTTGCAGCTACCGCTTTGTCCTTTTTATAAGACATAGTTGGGCGTGATCATATGTACTGTACTCTTTTTCCCTTCAACCAATTTTTGTCCCAATCGGGTATTTCCGGCAAGGTTTTAATGAGCCAGTAACAGAAAGCATACTACGAAGAAAGCGTCATCAGCAAAGGCAAGACCTTTTAATATCAAGGAACTGAAATTTTCACATCGATGGTAAATGACTATATGGATGGTTAAATAATCTTTGGTTTGATGACAAGCTTTCTTTACATTATTAAAAAAAGGATTATTTAACCGTCCACAAGTTGTTTCCACTGGTGAATCAGCAATACCAGTACAAAACTTCTAGCGTTCGAATTTGCATGCTTTGCATTCGAACACTGGGGGAATAATATATGATACGACACCAAGAATGCCACCAAAATTATGGACTTTTAGAACCAGGATCAATAATATCTCATCAGGGCAGGGGACTGCATGATCAGCCCGTGGAAATAAGTTGTTTAAGATAGCCATATGTATTGGCAGTTTTATTTATTTAAGCAAATGAATGTTTATGTACTTTTAAAGATAGATTAAAATGCTTATGCCAGAATGAACATGATATGTCCTCTTAAAGAACACCGTAAATATACAATCCCTCTCTTATGAAACCCTCATAGTAAAGGGTAGATTTCGGAAGAGTTTTGTTACACCCTATATTTGCATACGTAAAAGTGTGTCGTAAGCAAACTAATGTAGGACTAAAAATGAGATAATATTTGAAAATATATAAAGTAAGTTAATCATGTTACCTCGGAGGTTAAAAATATTGAAGATCATGAACAACAAGTACAAAGAGGGTTGGAAGGTTCAGAAGCTAAAGGAATGAAAGAAAATAATGTTTCGTCGAAAGTCGACAAGATGAGAATGTTATAACATGTACTTTTGGGGTGAGACTACGGTGCTTAACATGATAAGGAGGTTATGTTATGAATTAGGTTAGTCGTATGATGGTCGTGTGTTATGTTTTGAAGTCAAGCGAGTTGTGGAACAAAAGTCGATGAAAGTCATTGCAAGTTACATTCATAAGTTTTACTGATACTTTGGGTCAAATGTAACTGCGATTTTCTCCCAATATACTTAGAGTTATGGGGTGTTCATCAAATTGAAGCTATATGAGTCTATTTTCTAACTCATTAAACCGTTTATCAATACGACATCAAAGTAGATAGATATATGCATTTTTGCAAGACTGCGCAGGCTGCTAGGTGACAAGTAGGTGTGTCACCTACTTGGTTAAATGAGAGCCCAAAAAGAGGCAATTTCGGGTCAGCCAAAGAGCCCATTTAAGGGCTTATCTCCTGAAATATAAACCTCATTATATATCAAAAATAAACAGACCTAAACCTCTGCAAACTTCCTCCCAAAATTACTCACAAACCCTAATTGAATTTCTCTCCCTTTCAAGTTCTAATTGGGGGTAAAACCTAGAGTTGAAACCAAGATAAGGGTTGAGTTATCCAACAAAGAAGGTAACATTACTGCTCTCTTTCATCAATTTTTTCTGCTGTAAATTCATGGTAAGTCGTTCTATACTTGTAAGAACTCACAGGACGGTGATTGGAAGCCGTGAGCTCGAGTTATTCACTTATAATGGACTGTTTTATGGACTGTTTTGTGTTGCATTTGGGATGGATGTTTTACTACTATGTTGTGGAGTTTTGGAGGAGAAAGAGTGTGTAGAAACACCATATAGATGTAGGGTAGTGGGCTGGTCGTTTGTCGTAACATTTCCGAGTTGTTTGACACTACTACAGTGGTCGTTTTGTGTATAAAGAGATTGCGGTGTGTTGGGCTGTTTTGTAGTATTCTATGGTGTATATAAGGCTGGAAATTAATGTATATATGTTGTTGTTGTTGTTGTGTTCTTGTGTTATTGGTGTTATCTTGAATTTAGAGGAAGTAAGGATTATAGGGAAGATGCTGCCCGTTTTTATACAAAATAAGCTTGTCGTTCATTGTGCGATAGTTGTACCTTTCGCAACTTAATGATATTATTATTATCGTTGTTGTAGATTAAGGTGCGAAGAGGTGATTTCAACTTGGTGATTGGAAAGATTGTGATAAGGTATGTTAAGGCTAAGCCCTTCCTTCATTTTGGCATGATCTCGTAACTACATGTGTTTGATGGCGAGGCATCAAGAGAAGTTCATACTCCCGAATTTATATACATTATCCTAGTCTCATAAGTTACACTATTCTCCCTTATCGGAGCTTTATATTCAATTGAGTATTGTTTTATTCCAGTCAAAAGAGCAGAGGGTCTCTATATATATACATTATTACAGTATTTTCACCACCATCGAGCTATAATCGATGGCCAGACCCCTATTGGGCAACCTCTGATCAGATGGTAAGTTATATACCGAGCCTACTGTGACTGAGCGCCTATGAGTGAGCCCAGAATGGCCGAGATACAGAGTCTAGTATGACCGAGCACCTATGAGCGAGCCTACTACGGCAGAGCAGTTACATGTTCCAAGCCTTATAGGGCCGGACATTTATTTTACTTACTATATTGAGAGAGTTGAGTCAGTATCAACAGGTAAGTATATCTCCAAATCATCTTTGACTCCCAGTTACTTTCAGTTATTATGTTATATGTTCAGTTTCAGCTTTCAATTATTTTATTGCCTTATATACTCGGTACATTATTTCGTACTAACGTCCCTTTTCTGGGGGCGATGCATTTCATGCGTGCAGGTTCAGACAGACAGACGGGTAGACCTCCTCAGTAGGTGTGGCCCAAGTTCAGCCTGATCGGTAAACTCCACGTCCTTCGAAGTTGTCGGGTCTAGAGTTTTGTGTACATCTTATGTATATATATATATATATGTTATGGGTAGGTTGGGGCCCTGTTCCGATCACAGTACATCCATTAGTAAAGGCTTGTAGACATATCATGTCAGTTAATGCAGTATGTTGGGACTTATAGGCCTTATATGTATATTTTGTTGGTTTGTCAGATGTAGTAGTTATTACAGCCTTATCGACCCAGCTTTATATTGATGTTTAGTCAGCATTAGTTTCCGTTCAGTTTTATATTTTGCTTCGCAATGTCTTGCAATGTAGCCCCATGGCCAAAGTATGACATTATATGTTCAGAGTCTCCTAGTCACAAGTTGGTACGCAAGGCTAGGTGAGGCACCAGGTGCCGGTCTCGCCCCAGCGTGACAAGTTTATGCCCGGAATCAAAAGCTATTAGATGAAAATATACCTGAAGCTTCAATTGACTAAACATAAAAGGGATTTTTATGCACAATACTTAAGCAAAATATTCTTTATTTATTTATCAAGGGCCAAACTCGATGAAAGGTTTGGCATAATTACAAAATAAAAAAATAAAAATAAAAAGAGAGAGAAAACTTATACATCATTGCCGTCAGAACTAGAAAGAAGAGAAGGATCTACGTTTCCCTCGGTAGAAGAAGGCGGATCCACTACCGGTTCAGGGCACTCATCTTCTTTAGTCTCCCCTTCAATTCCTGAATACTCGAAACTAGTATTCAAGGAGTCAGTTGCAGTGGGCCGAGTGGGAAGATTTTCGTGAGCAATTAACTCTAGTTATCGGGCCTTGGCAATACAATCATCAATATCGATAATGCCCGATTTGGCCTCCTTCAAGGTTTTCCTCCTCATATGATATATAACATAAGTCTTCTCGAAGACGAGGGAATCCTCTTGGACCTGGAGTTTTGCTTGGAGTTTATCAATTTCGGCCTGTAGCCCTTCTCTTTCAGCTTTCATGGCATTGAGGCGGGAGTCAAGCTCAACATTGGTAGTTGAGTGAAGTTGGTTTTGCTTTATGGTCCTTTTCAGCCTCTCTTTCATTAGGGGCCTCTTCTCCTCAGCAACATTGGCCTCCTCAGTTTTGGATCATAATTTGGCCTTCAAATTATTGATTTTCTCCTCGAAGACAGGCGCTCGGCAGCGACGACAGCAACAGCCTTAGCTTCTTGAAGCTTTTCATGTAATTAGGCAGATTCTTGTCCGTGGGCCATTTTATCTTCTTCGTTCAGCTGTTACTGAGCCTCGAGCTCGCCCATCTCTGCACTTTTCCTCCAGCACTAGGAGGCACATCAAGCTAGTTCTTTTCAGCTAAAAGTTGATCCCAATCGGAAGCAAGTCCTTATTTGTCAAGAATCAACCTTTGTAAGCCTTCAAAAGCGAGATGGTTGGACTATAAAGAGAAAGCTAATGTTAGGATAACTATTGCAACATATAAGTAGAAAATAAGATAGGAGGAAACTAGTATGATACATGCGCCGCACTGTGCATGCTATTGCTTATCAAACACTCCCTAAAAAGGGAGCCCATTTTCTTCCAATCCTTCACTTGGCTTTATGTAATTGGAAATCTCCACCGGCTTGGAGAGGACATGGAACTCCTTCGAGATTGAGAGAGTGGCGTTTTGCCTTCCTTGGGGATCTTGAGAAGGCATATCATAGGTACTACCCAAGTTCATGTGATAAAGAGAATGAGGAGGAGAAGCATTCCTTTCCTCATCAGCTGATGCCGGTAGATGAGATACAGTTGGTGCTGGTGGCGAAAGAGCGCTGGTGTTGGTGGGCATGAATTTATTGGAGTAGAAGGAGAAGAGGCAGTTTTGGCAGAAGGAATGATGATTGTTGCTTGCTCAGTAGATGGAGGTATAAAGGGCTCGGGGTTCAAATTCTTTTAGCCGGAGACAACGATGAGGGCTGGGAAGCGAGAATAAACATTCTTGTTAGTTTATATGAGTCCACCAAACTATAGAGTACCTGGTCCTCTATGAGGTGATGCTTAGAATTAGACTGAAAGTAAAGAAGGCAGGAGATTTTCTACGTGGAAAAATCCCATACAAGGGGATCAAAAAACCACGACCTACTCTTATAGGCTTTTAACTCTACTAACTTGCAATCTCCCTATTACAAGCCACTTTGCAAAAACCCTATTGCAAAGACTTCAAACTAACTTGTGATGCAACCACTACAAGCCACTCTATAAATATCCTAGTTACAAAGGCTTTAAACTTATGAATATCCCTAGTCACAACATAAACTCAGAA
The DNA here is from genome assembly GCF_000715075.1 of Nicotiana tabacum. Lineage (NCBI taxonomy): Eukaryota > Viridiplantae > Streptophyta > Magnoliopsida > Solanales > Solanaceae > Nicotiana > Nicotiana tabacum. Next base: position 68,856,986 of record NC_134090.1, on the reverse strand, counting down.
GTTTACGAATTTTGATTTGTTCCTAAGATAACGCTTCTAAGAAAGCAAACTAGGAATTACAATGGCAAACAAATAACAAGATTACAACTCAACTACGGATGTACATAAACTCATTAAGAAACTGATCCTTAGTGGAGTTGTCTTCTTGTTCTTGACTCACCAGTGACTTCAATGCCGGATGAATACTTTGTTTCTTGAGAGAATATCACTGAATGCACAAAGAATGGTGTGTCTTGCACCAGGTTGTTTTATCACAAAAGATAGCACAATGGATAGTGATGTCAACTCTTGGTGTACGCTTCTTCCCAATGAGAAGTGACTGTTGTACTGACTGTACAACCACTTCTGGGCAGTTGCGTTCCAACTGGATAGTAGACTATGTACTTCTGTTAGGACATACCAATGGACCATGTTCTAGTTGTGTTACTCTTCTGTGATAATTGCTAGATGGTCACTTTCTTCTGCTACGTTCCAGCTGTGTATTTGACTTGTACTTCTGTCAGAGAACCCTAAGGGAGCAGGTCCCTGTTGTGTTTCTCTTTATGTTGATTGCGTATAGTCACTGACTTGTGCTTGTGTCGGAGAACCCTAAGGAACCAGATCACCAGGTCCCTATTGTGTTCCTCCCTGTGGTCGTTCATCCATTTGCTGATTTCTTCAGACTTCGACCAGGTCATATGAAATGTATATCCAGGTTCTCTATTTGGTTCTTCACGACAAGTTTGTTAGATCATCAAAACATAAGAAGCATAAGGCTAAGACATTGAAAACCCATCAATTCTTAACTAAGCCCATCTCACCCCAAAGTGCCTCAACTTCACCTGATGTTGGGTTTTGGAGCTCCCCCGGTTAAGCGACTGGTTGAGCCGATGAAGATCATTTTCTCCTTTGAAGGGAAGCCTCTTCATCACTGGCTTCTCATTCGTCATCGATGACCATTGTAGGCACTGTGGTCGGCTCGACTGGTGTTTTCTTTACCATATTCTCTTAAGCCCTGGTCGAGGAGGGGTGTTTTCTCTTAGGTTTCTTGCTCTCGGACTGGGACTCTGAGAAGAGACACCATCACCTGAGGCTCGAAAATATCCACGAGCTCTACTCCGGTAAAGGGCATAACACCCATTTAGCCTCATTGGGGTCATCTAAGGCGCCGACTTAGGGGTGGGTGACGGAACCCCTCGAAATCCCTGTATAAGACAAAAATGGAGTTAGAAATTTATTTACGATATTTCTTATGTTCAAATGAAGACAAAAGAAAGAAGGACTTGGCTTACCAAGAATCTTTGACTTTCACCCATACTTGGGAGCCATATCCTTCCACCGACTTTTTTTGGGAGTCAATATATCCAAAATTTTCTGAACCCACTAGTTCTGACCTTGAACCTGTGGGTGTTCCCATCGGGTAGCTAAAACGAGGGAAGCAAAAAATCAGCAAAAGCGGGAAATGATCTTTTCACGGATGAAGGAAGCAGGTAACCGAAAACTTACGAAAAATATTCTGCGACTCGGGAAAGGGTGGAGTTATCGTCGGGATGATATTACTGGTAGCATTAGTGACGAGCCGTTCCATCCATCCATGGTCATTGATGTCATCTACGCTGGTAAGGAGAGCGTGGTGACCATGCTGCTGATGTTTATTACTCCCCTACAGAAAATTTTAGGAAAGTAACAATTCCAAATGTGTGCAACAGTTAGGGTTTCCCCGATCTTTGTGCACAATTGACGAAGGCAGTCCACCGTCCCTCATATAGATAGGTCTACTTGTGCTAAGCAGACCTGATATCGGTGGCAAAACTCCAATTTTTTTGGATCGAGCCCTTCACTCGACCCTAAAGAGAACATACCCAAGGTAAAGAGATACGTATAAACATATGTGAACCCTCCTTGGAGTATGTAACTTGCTCTACCATATTTGGGACGAGGATTTCAATATTGGGATAGTTTCAATCCTCCTTCACAGTTGGGATACTAGAAAGGTGAAAGGAGGAGGGATACCTACGAACTGGCCAAGACCGGTTGCTTTGAGAAGTTGCAGAATGAGGTTTTTCTTGAAGGTCGTTTGCAGTGTTGAGTTGAAGAGGTATGATGGTTCTAACAGTTAGAGGATCAGACTCAACGTTGACCTCCTTGATTTTGTTTTTCTTCGGGCCTCCGCCGAAAAAAAGACCAGCATTAGCGAAGGAAGCAGTGTATGAAGACATGGTGGTAAGAGGTTTGTGAAATAAAGGTTCTTGCGGAGAAAGTTGAAGGTAGTAAAAGGTTTCTAAGTAAATATAGAGAAAAGGGAAGGCTTATGAAAGTTGTAAAGTGAAGACGTAAAAAATGATGAGTAAAAGAGAAGTTATAGACAGCAAAATCATGGCAATGATTACCTAAAGAACCGGCAAAAATATTTACTGAATCACGGGGCAATACGTGTTTGGGGTATTAAATGCGAGAAGACGTGCATCCTTTTAAGTGTCAGAAACTGCTCAAGAACTTTCTCGTCAAGAAAGGAATCTTCACCTACTTTTTGGTAACACTAAGTTGTGTCACAAAAAAGTAGGGGGACTATTTGTATGGAGTAAAATCAGTTGATGCCAGGTGGCCGAATAGTAAAATGACACGTAAAACTGAGGATAATCAAAAGATGAATCGAGAAAAGACTAATGCCGGATGCAATGTGTGTGATCGGTACCAGACGGATTCTAAAAGGAACATGGCCGGTTATAGAAGTTCAAAGGTTGGCCATCAGATATCATTCAATGAGGAAATATTTCCTAGCATTAAATGAGCAGTCGTTGTAGAGAGTATTTGCATTCAAGACCTGTCATTATGTATTTATCATTGACACTTTTATTCTCATTTAAGAGGAGTTTGATCCTAGGATCTTGTTTTCCTAAGTAGAGCTTTTAATAGCAGGATTAACAGCCATTGTAAGAGACATGAAACATTCTACAAAAAAAACTATATTTTATTATTTTTCTCTCAATTTAACGGCTTTCTTTTCACTATATCATTATTTTCACTTTAGCTCTCGGAAACGCTGATATCAAAGCAAAGATTGTTATCTTCTTTAATTTCAATTGTTAAATCTTAATTTTAATCCTATCACTTTATTATTTTTGGATCAAATCAATTTGCTTGTGTATAACCTACATAACAAATTTAAATATACCGTTTTAGGGGTAAATAATATTTTTTCTCATATGATTTAGATTTCTCTTGTTGGATACTTAATCTTTTCATATACTCTATTCTTAAATCTTGACTTGATTAATATCTTTTCACTTGTGTGAAGCTGTTGTAGAATTAATAGTGGGATGTGTCTCTGCTCTAATCATTTTTCATATTCCTTTGATTCATTGTCTTTTAAACAATAAACGTATCTGGATAGTTTTCCAAAGTCCCATCAAGTACTTATGTTATTGCGTTCTAACTTCTACTAGTGACTCTTACATAATATTTGAAAGAAATATAAAAAATTAACCGAATTGTACCGACATTGAAAAGAAACTGAAATGATTGAGACAGTCTTGAAAAATTCAATTTTGATTATACAAAATAAAGTAATCATAAAATTGATATGCTATAATTTTTATAAAATAATCTGTCGAACCGAACTATTAACGCCCCTAGTATTTTGGACTGATGTGTAATGTAAAAACTGCTTAAGTATTCAGTCAGTTAATTTTTTCTTTTGAAAAGGAAGCACAATGCACCAATCAAACAATCTCTAGTGACTACTTTATATTTTATTGATTAATCTAACGTTAAATGTACAAACAACATTTTGCTCCTATGAATTTAATATTGTTTATAGTTTATATGTATTTATTTTTAAATATCCTTTGTAGACATACTTGATATTTTAGTAGTATTTAGTATATGTAATATAACAAACTTAACTAAATTATTTGCATTACATGTTTAGAGGATATTTAATTATTTTGAATTTTATTTTGCGTCAATGTAATAAATGAATGTTGCATTTACTTTAACGTCCATTGCTATTTTATATAATTAATTCTTCTTATACGTAAGCTTTAGTTAATTGGTTATATATATATATATATATATGCAATACACAACTCTAAAATTAGTATACTAAAGCTTAACTAAACCTTCAAATATTTTAATATACAAGTTTTAGAGTTGTGTATTGCATATATATATATATAACCAAACTAAAGCTTACGTATAAGAAGAATTAATTATATAAAATAGCAATGGACGTTAAAGTAAATGCAACATTCATTTATTACATTGACGCAAAATAAAATTCAAAATAATTAAATATCCTCTAAACATGTAATGCAAATAATTTAGTTAAGTTTGTTATATTACATATACTAAATACTACTATATTAAAATATTTGAAGGTTTACTTTCACCAAAGTAAGATATAATATACTTTTCCTTAGTATTAAGTTATGTCCAGGGGCGGATGTATAGCCTAAATCATAGGGTACATGAATTCATGGTCTTTTCGCCAAACTAGATATTTTATGCACATATTTTCTAGAATTTATCTAATATTATGTATTGGTACTAATGCTCCAAAAATACTAATGATGCACTTGCTTGAATATTGAATTATTCGAAATATGAATCGATTCCCACTTAATAAATTTTTTCTACTATTTTAGTTGTGCATCCATATTCCAAAAATTCTAAATATGCCACTGGTTATGCCAAACTGAAACTATTTTTCTCTTGCATCATCAAGAACGAAAATAAAGTCCGTTTTGGAATTGGCGTTGAACCATTTACGGGCAATTCATTGAAAAGAAAAGTCTAAAATGAAAATATAATAGTAGAAAAGGGCAAAAATAGAAAACAAATTACTGCAGAAAAGCCGAAAAAATGAAAAACAATTCCAAGTCTATTGTTGAGGATCATTTATAAGAGCTCAAATAAACATACATCCAGGTCTTGTAATCTTGTCCCTGTTCCGGGGTTTGCAGATACAAGAGTAGAAAATCAGCGAATCCTCCATTCGACTAAACTACTGCTACTGCTACTGCTACTACACCTTTTGGTGATTCTCCAGCTCCAACTATTTTCTTCGTCGACGGTATCTCCGATCATCAAACGGTAAGCCCCAAAAAGTCTCCGGTATAAATCACATCGTTACTCGTAACATATAATTTCTTAATTTTTCTATATTCAACTCATTTGTCTTGATCCTCGTTGGATAACCACTCTGAATTTACGGTTAATTTGTTTCGTGCCCTAATTCTGATATGATTTCCATCGGGAAATTGGCTGGCTAATTTCATCTGTCGCCGAAGTGGGTATGACTAGTCGAATTTTCATTTATTTTTTTTCCAATGAAAATGACTGATATTGCTCCTGTCGTACTCGTTAATGTCCATTCTTCTGTAGCGAAATGGAGTCTCAAGCTTTCCTGTTTCTGTTTCAGATAAAAAAACCTAAGCCCTTTTTTCTACCATATTCTCTCATTTGGAATTGTGAACTGAGTAGCAAAAACAAATGCTTTGTGTTTGCTCTTGTGCATAAAGGAAGTTGTACACAAATACTTGAGTATACTCAAGTATCTTTTTTCTCCTTTTTTTATAGTGAATTTGTACTTATGTGCTTCTCCACGAGATAGTGGTTTCAACTTTGTCATAGGGTGTAAATCTCCCTTTTGCGTTTGTGAAATTATTATTTTTTTTGGAAATTTTCAAAGTTGAAAAGTGTGAGAATGCACGGGAGAAAAATATTATTGCTTAATATTGACAATGATACAATGAGCCCTATATATATATATATAATACATGTCCTACTCCTAATACATATGGGATTATGGTTATTTACTACTATTTAACTATCAAACTAACACTTCCCCTCAAGGTGGTGCATATAAATCATATGTACCGAGCTTGTTATATATATATAACTAATATGAGGACCAGTGAGAGACTTGGTGAAAATATTAACAAGTTGATCATTCGACTTCACAAATTTGAGAATAGGAAACAAAGACTTGACAACCCATAATTAAGGTATGAAAATGAGATTATATTAGGAGCAATTTCCAAATTATATTCAAACTGAATATAAGCAGCAAGCTCTCTGGCATTTGTGGGTGCCCAAAACCCAATGGATTCGTATCCATCTACAAGAATCTGCTGACGACTATTTGAAGTAAAGGTAGGTAGCAAAGGTAAAGACATGTACAACACCAAATAGCACAAACCAAAGTACAACTTAGCTAATATATTCACAAATGACTTTTAAACATTGTAAACGATATTTTTTATAAAAAATAATATTCTTTTGAAATATTTTTATTAAAAAACGAAAAATACTTAATAAAATACTAAAAAATATGAAAATTATTATAAATATAGAAAAAACAATGGAGAAATCCAATACATCTTGTAATAATATAACACATAAAAGATGAAATATTTTTATAAAAAAGTGACATAAAAACTATTTAAAATTACAAAAAATGCATAAAAAGTAATAAAAAATAGATAAAAAATGGGTAAAATACATAATATTATTATAAAAGCATATAGATGACCAACCACCAATAAGCACGAGGCACCTCCATTGTCGCAACCACAACAAGTGATTCCGATGTGAAACCACCGCCGCCAACCACCAAGCATCGACCAACCGTCGCCGGTCGCTACCGCTCGAATCACCGTGACTTTCCACCACCGCCACCAACAACCACCAACATCATTGCGCTTGGCATGTTGCTAAGCATTGGCTAGCACTAGACGTGGTGCGACGTGGAGCGACGCGGTGCGGCTTGGTGCGACGTCGTGCCATGGGCACACCCTGCCATGTCCTGCGACTTCCTGACACGTCCTGACACGTGCCATGGCCACGCCCTGCGACGTCCTGACACGTGCCATGGCCATGTCCTGCGACGTCTTGACGTGTCCTGACACGTGCCATGGCCACGCCCTGCGACGTCCTCACACGTCCCATGGCCATGTCCTGCCATTTTTTCTTTATCTTGTTTTGTTCACAATGAACTTCAATTCTAGTGTAAAACATATCAATGTGATAGGAATTGCCAAGGTTATCTTTTTCACGTCTCGATTTGATTGGATAGGCTCCTGGATTCTGGAACTTGTGAATTTTGTTCTAGGTGAAAGTTCGTTTAAGATTATAAAAGGGGGTTGCTAACTTGCTATGGTTCAAGAAAGTGTTACTTGATTTTTTAGAAAAGGTTCAAGCAAGTGTTGATATTACCAAAAACAGTCTATATAGTTGTTTGGCGTTTGTGGTAGGATTTTGAAATCTTGGGGGGTTGATATTTTGATTCGGAATATAATTACTATTCAACAACCACAAAGCTTCATACATCAACTTGGACAGATTCTAGAACTTAATTTTTATTACTAAATTATAGGATAAGAATGTCATATATCCTGACGTGCAGTTTCATAAAATTTGAAGCTTCAGACTAAGTTTTACCTAAACAATGCAGAATTGTGAATTTTCGGCGAGCAAATCTCAATTATCATTAGTGATGTCGCAATAGTTTCCAAGTTAAGAAAAAATTTAAAAATTGGATAAAGTCAAAATTATTGTTACGAAATTATTAGTGAAATATTTGACTCACTTAAATAGAAGTAATTACCTATCTCCTCTTCTTTTCTATTTCACTAATGATAGAAATGTTGGACGGTGTAATAATTGGGTAATTAATTTTTATTCTTCATAAATTTTTTCTTGTCAAAATGTTCACAAACTAAAAATTTTGAAATATTAAAAAGGAACTTGAAATTTCTTTTATCATCTTTGTTAAAAGCTGAAGCCCATGAACATGTTTGATACAGTTATATATACCTATAAATATAAGTATTTGTTATTTATGTTTAAAGAGATGTTTGAAATTTGAGATTCCGATCTCGACTTAGAAAACATTATAATGATGTTTTTCTTCTATGTCCTCTATTAATTGAGATGGTGATTTTTGCTTTGTGGACACAAACTATCAATAGTATCTGTATAATCAGTTAGCTACTCCAACTAAACCAAAACATTAGCATCCTAAATATATAAAGTTATGACACTAACAAATAAACTACATATGAAAAACTAAAACCGAAATATTTTTAGAAAAAAATAAAAGAAGGAATTAGGAAAAGGAAGTGAATAATGATAACACATACTTTGACTCTTTGTCCAAGTTGCTATTTGATCCAAAAATGAATCTTAATTTTAATCCTATCAAATAAATCTTAATTTTAATCGTATCTCTTTATCATTTTTGGATCAAATCAATTTGCTTGTGTATAAATCAAACGTTACTCGTAACATATAATTTCTTAATCACATCGTTACTCGTAACATATAATTTCTTAATTTTTCTATATTCAACTCATTTGTCTTGATCCTCGTTGGATAACCACTCTGAATTTACGATTAATTTGTTTCGTGCCCTAATTCTGATATGATTTCCATCGGGAAATTGGCTGGCTAATTTCATCTGTCGCCGAAGTAGGTATGACTAGTCGAATTTTCATTTATTTTTTTTCCAATGAAAATGACTGATATTGCTCCTTTCGTACTCGTCAATGTCCATTCTTCTGTAGCGAAATGGAGTCTCAAGCTTTCCTGTTCCTGTTTCAGATAAAAAAACCTAAGCCCTTTTTTCTACCATATTCGCTCATTTGGAATTGTGAACTGAGTAGCAAAAACAAATGCTTTGTGTTTGCTCTTGTGCATAAAGGAAGTTGTACACAAATACTTGAGTATACTCAAGTATCTTTTTTCTCCTTTTTTATAGTGAATTTTTACTTATGTGCTTCTCCATGAGATAGTGGTTTCAACTTTGTCATGGGGTGTAAATCTCCCTTTTGCGTTTGTGAAATTATTTTTTTTTTTGGAAATTTTCAAAGGTGAAAAGTGTGAGAATGCACGGGAGAAAAATATTATTGCTTAATATTGACAATGATACAATGAGCCCTATATATATAAAATACATATCCTACTCCTAATACATATGGGATTATGGTTATTTACTACTATTTAACTATCAAACTAACACTCCCCCTCAAGTTGGTGCATATAAATCATATGTACCCAGCTTGTTACATATATAACTAATATGAGGACCTGTGAGGGACTTGGTGAAAATATTAGCAAGTTGATCATTCGACTTCACAAATTTTGTAGCAATATCTCCAGAGAGTAACTTTTCTCTAACAAAGTGACAGTCAAGCTCGATGTATTTAGTTCTCTCATGGAACACTGGATTTGACGCAATATGAAGAGCAACTTGATTATCACACACAAGTCCCATCTGACTAATCTCACCAAATTTCAACTCCTTAGCAACTGTTTGATCCAAATTAGCTCACATGTCGCCATAGCCATTGCTCGATATTCTGCGTCTGCACTAGACCGAGCAACCACATTCTGTTTCTTGCTCTTCCAAGACACCAAATTTCCTCCTACTAAGATACAATATCCAGACGTAGAACGTCTATCAGAAGGTGATCTTGCCCAATCAGCATCTGAGTATCCAACGATCTGCTCATGGTCTCGATCCTCAAACAATAAGCCTTTTCCTGGAGCTGATTTTATATACCGAAGAATGCGGATAATTGCATCCCAATGACTATCACAGGGAGAATCCATAAACTGACTCATAACACTCATAGGAAAGGAAATGTCAGGTCTAGTCACTGTGAGGTAATTTAATTTACCAACCAACCATCTATATCTTGCAGGATCGTTAAGAGGCTCCCCTTGTCCTGTCAGAAGTTTAGAATTCGGATCCATCGGAGTGTCAACAGGTCTACAACCTGTCATTCCTGTCTCCTCAAGAATATCTAAGGCATACTTCCGTTGTGAGATCACAATACCTGAGCTAGACTGAGCAACCTCAATACCTAGAAAATACTTTAATCTGCCCAGATCCTTAGTCTGAAAGTGCTGAAAGAGATGTTGCTTCAACTTACTAATACCATCCTGATCATTGCCGGTAATAACAATATCGTCAACATAAACGACCAGATAAATACAGAGATTTGAAGCAGAATGATGATAAAATACAGAGTGATCAGCTTCACTACGAGTCATGCCAAACTCCTGAATAACTGTGCTGAACTTAACAAACCAGGCTCGAGGAGATTGCTTTAGACCATAGAGGGACTGGCGCAATCGACATACAAGGCCACTAGACTCTCCCTGAGCAACAAAATCAGGTGGTTGCTCCATATAAACCTCATCCTCAAGGTCACCGTGAAGAAAAACATTCTTAATGTCCAACTGATAGAGAGGCCAATGGCGAACAACAGCTATGGATAGAAAAAGGTGGACTGATGCAATTTTAGCCACGGGAGAGAAAGTATCACTGTAATCGAGTCCAAATATCTGAGTATATCCTTTGGCAACAAGACGAGCCTTAAGTCGATCAACCTGGCCATCTGGACCAACTTTGATTGCATACACCCAACGACAACCAATAGTCGATTTACCCGAAGGAAGAGGAACAAGCTCCGAAGTACCACTCGTATGTAAAGCAGACATCTCGTCAATCATAGCCTTTCGCCATCCGGGATGAGACAATGCTTCACCTGTAGACTTAGGGATGGAAACAAAGGATAAAGATGACACAAATGCACAATGGGATGATGAGAGATGATGGTAACTTAAACCGACATAATGAGGATTAGGATTAAGTGTGGATCGTATACCTTTTCATAGTGCAATCGGTTGATTAAGAGGAGACAAGTCCGCAGTATTAGCAGGGTCAGGTGCAGGACGTGAATTAGCTGGGCCTGATGTTGGGCGCAGACGACGATGATAAGTTAGGAGTGGTGGAGCTGTAGAAGGTTGAATTGGACTAGGTGGTGGCTTTGGAGCTATAGTTGGTGGCATTGGAGCTATAGTTGGTGGCATTGGAGCTATAGGTGGTGGGACTAGACTAGGTGGTGGCACTGGACTCGGTGGTAGCATTGGAGCTATAGGTGGTGGAGCTGCAACTGGAACTGTAGGTGGTGGAGCTATGGAGGAAGATGAATGGGAGAATGAGACTGAATCTCCAAAAGAAGGAACTGGTAGCACCTCAGAAATATCTAAGTGATTAACTGGACCTGTGAAGTATGATTGGGTTTAAAAGAAGGTAACATCAGCAGACATAAGATATCGCTGAAGGTTAGGAGAATAACATTGATATCCCTTTTGCGTTCTCGAGTAACCCAGAAATATGCACTTAAGAGCACGAGGAGCTAACTTATCTTTTCCTGGAGTAAGGTCATGAACAAAGCACGTACTCCCAAAGACACGGGTGGAAGAGAGAACAAAGGTAAGTGGGGAAACATGACAGAGAATGGAACTTGATTTTGGATAGCTGAAGATGTCATACGATTAATAAGATAACAAAATGTAAGAACTGCATCCCCCAAAAACGCAGCGGAACATGAGATTGTATGAGTAGGGTACGAGCAATTTCAATAAGATGTCTATTCTTTCTTTCAGCTACCCCACTTTGTTGGGATGTGTACGGACAAGATGTTTGATGAATAATTCCATGGGAGTTCATAAACTGCTGAAATGGGGAAGACAAATACTCTAGGGCATTATCACTACGAAATGTGCGGATAGAAACCCCAAATTGATTTTGAATTTCAGTGTGGAAGGCCTGGAAAATAGACAACTCAGATCGATTTTTCATCAAAATATCCCAGTGCACCTGGAATAATCATCAATGAAACTGACAAAGTAGCGGAATCCCAAGGTAAAACTGACCCGACTAGGACCCCAAACATTTGAATGGACTAAAGTAAAAGGTGACTGCTCGATTATCAAGACGCCGCGGGAAATGGGAGCGAGTATGCTTACCGAGCTGACACGACTCACACTCTAGAGTGGACAAGTGAGATAAGCCAGATACTATTTTCTGAAGTTTTGACAAACTGAGATGTCCTAACCGTTTATGTAATAAATCTGGTGAATCAGTAACGGGATAAGTTATTGGAGGAAGACAAGATGCGAGTCCATGTGATTTTGCAAGGATAAGGTAATAAAGTACATCCGATTCACATCCGGATACTAATGATCCGCCCTGTACTGCGTTCCTGTATAAAAACAAGGTCATCAAGAAATAAAACAGCAGATTTACGTGATTTGGCTAAGCGACTAATGGCTATGAGATTAAAAGAACTACCAGGAACATAAAGAACTGAGTCTAAAAGTAAGGATGAAAGTGGACTTGCTTGACCTATTGCAGTTGCCATGGCTTGAGACCCATTGGCCATTGTGACTGTTGGAAGAAATTGAGAATATGAGATACTAGTGAAAAGAGATTTGTTACTAGAAATATGATCAGATGCACTTGAATCAATGACCCAAGACTCAGAAGGTGAAGATTGGGAGACACAAGTCATGCTACTATTTGTTGGAAAACGTGCTTTGTACTGAAGGAACTAAATATAATCCGGTAAAGAAACCATCTGGATTGGATTCAATGCATTGGATCCAACAAATTGTGAGTCTAAGGCTTCTAATAAGAATGACATTATAATGTTCACTGCCGGGAAAAGTCAGAAAATTGTTTGGAAATCACTGTTTCACTGTTACTGTACACCAGAAATACTGTAGCTCGTCGGAAAATAAAAAAGTCGTCAGAATCTGATGTAAACTTGATGGGTAGGCTCGGAAAAGCCTCGCGATAAGGCTGTCCTGAAGAAGGTCGGCCAGAAAATGGCCGGAAACAGGCACACGCGCCGGCGGAACCCCTCCTCTAACCGGCGCGTGGGAGGGCGTTTCCCGGAGATTTTTTCTGGGGTTTGGTCGCCTCTGTCTTAGGGACCTTTTGGTGGTGTTGGATTTTGCACAACACTAAGGAAAAATGATTTTGTTGCGGACAACCTCCTAAGTCGCCGGAGAATTGCACGGCGACAAGGTCTTTCTTCCCGGAAGTCGCTGGAATGATGCACAACGATAAATTTCTCACTATTGCTCTAATACCATGTGAGAATGCACGAGAGAAAAATATTATTGCTTAATATTGACAATGATACAATGAGCCCTATATATATATAATACATGTCCTACTCCTAATACATATGGGATTAGGGTTATTTACTACTATTTAATTATCAAACTTACACGGCGACAAGGTCTTTAAAAAACAAAAGAAAAGACAGCCAATAAAATAATTATTCGTCATCTGAATTCTCAAGTGTCAAGTAAATCATAATTTCCAAAGCATTTGTAAATCCTTTTTATTAACCAAATAATGGATTCAGTTCTAAGTCCTAACTATCTTAAGTTTCCATGTTGATTTTATTTGCAGTTCTTTAATCGTAAAAGTCTGTCCTGTAGGGCTCTTCAAAGTCCATCATGTTAAATACAGAAGATGTTCAATATCTGTAATATTTTTTTTTAACCTACCATGATTGTTATAAATAAAGAGAACGTGATCATCAATACTCCTGCTAATTAATAATTTCGTTTACTGTACTAGTTTCATGTCTTCTTGAATAGCTAAAGATTGCAGCCAGTCATATAAACAAAAGATGGAACATCCTGAGGATGAACGTCGTGTTGGAGTGGAACACCCGGAGAAACATGAAGATGAGGTAATGCCATTATCTTTAAGAAATGATTTCTTAATTTTCATTGGTAAAATAGTTAATCAACAGCTTTGATGAAGTTCCAACAAAATTTATAGTGTTATGGCCGTCCTTTTCTTACTGTAGTTAAGTTGTTTTATTGCAATTGTTTGTGCCGATATTTCATGCAGGAGGCTGTGGCTCGTCACGAGGAATACAAAAAATCTGTTGAGGCAAAGATGGCTCTGAGGCAGATTAATTTGAATCCAGAAAGGCCAGGTTACTCTGAGTTTTGTATTATTTATGAACTTAGTTATTCAATTATTTTCCTTATTCCAGTTTTTTTCTCCATATATTTAATTATTTTCTTCCTCACATTCCTCATTCCCTTTTCCTTCTTTATACTTTCCATGAACTTGTAAGCAGTAAACATGAGAATTGACATGTAACGATAAGGTAATTTTTGAATATTCAAATGCCGATACATTTTTTTATCCTTGTGAGAAATTGCATGCCAAGTGGAAATAGTAAATTACAACTTGATTTTCTATGATACTTTGTTAGTAGCCTCAGAACTTTGATCCCAGAATTGAATAGTTTGTGGACTCAACATTTTAAGAATACACTTCCGTTCATTCATGTTCTATATGTTTTTCTTTCCTGGTAATAAGTGGCAACAAGGATAAAGTTGTTTTAGTGACTTGTGCATATTCAATTTTATTTTTCTCTAGTTGATTTCTAAGAGGTGATTCTTTCTTGTGGTCAATGAATATATATTCTCTACTCCTATACTAGCGCTTGCTAGCACATGTATATCTACTTGGAAGTTTGTGAACTTGGCTTGATTTGGACTTTTTTTTTCAACTTTAAACATATGGGTACAGTTTGGTTGAGGCTGACCTACTGATTTTTTGTTTCAGACACTGGTTTTCTCAGGACGTTGGATTCTAGTATTAAGCGCAATACTGCAGTTATTAAAAAGCTAAAACAGATTAATGAAGAGCAGCGAGAAGGTTTGATGGAAGAGTTGCGCGGTGTCAACTTAAGCAAGTTTGTAAGTGAAGCAGTGACTGCTATATGTGATGCAAAGCTTCGGTCCACAGACATACAAGCTGCAGTGCAGGTAGTTACTTGCTTGATCTCTGCTTTGTTTTAATGTCAACAGTATATTTTTTCTAACAATTTTGCTTGTGCCTTGTGTTTGCTAGCCTGGATTTAAGATACCGTGCAAGATTCTCTTCTGGAATTTTTAGGTAGTTGCTTACAAAAGCCATACCTTTTAAACTTCATACGGTACTGGTCGGTACAAATGATAATAGCTTTAAGGGTGTATACTGTGTTGTTCCAATACCTTATAAAAAAAAACTGTGTTGTTCCAAAATCCTGCTGTCCCCTGCGGATGATGGTATTTGGCTGAGAACGGACTTCTTGGCCAAAAGGAAGTTGTTGAGTGTACGTATTACGGTGCTGAAATTTGTCAAAAGTCTGACTAGATCTTTTTTGAGGAATTTATTTTGAGAAGGAAAATTTTGACAAGAATTGAAGGAGAACTTTGTCAAAGTGAAGATTAGGATTAATTAAATCTTCATAGAGAACTCGGGATTTAATGAGAATAACTCGAAAGACAGATGATTGGACCCTCAAACTTCACCTTTGCTTTATGCTGTTAATTCTGTCCAGAGGCGAAACCAGGAGTTTCCTCTCTCCATTAACTTCTGCAATTTTTCTTTGGTGAGACTCAGCTTCTTGTCTGTAGTGACGTGCTCCCTATAACTGACGACGAATTGAGCTTTTTTACCCAGTCTTCAGACCATCTTTCTTTTTTGTACTTGGCATCTTCATTCTTGAGAATCTAGTTTTGTTTTATTGTTCAGTTCATGATATTTACCCTACTCTAGGTTGCCTTTATTACCACTGCCTTTATATTATTTGTGGTGAAAAATCTGAAACATTACTCAGTATTTCCTGTACCAATACTATATCATACTAACAACTACATTTACCGATACACCAGACGTATAACCATGAATGCTAGCCTTTGGTATGGTAAATATCATATAATAGACATACCTAACATTCTTGTATAACTCATTTTGCATGGATATGAACCACAATGATCACTTGTAGAGAATCCTAACGGAAAAGGCCTGAAGGTATCTTGTGTTTACCTGTGTACTAAGAACGAATAAGAATACACACACCTTATCCCATCATGTGTCTGGCAGTAGAAAGTCATATTAGAGAAGCTTCTTAGCTGACTTACTCTAAATTGTATCCCATGTCGGCTGTCAACTTAGAAGTGATATACGCATCAGAAGACATGTGTATTTGGCTGAGAGGTTCTTAATTTACACATATTCTCTCTTTAGAATCTTGTAAGATAAGGAGTTCTTATTAGTGGCGGCAAAATGGTTAAAAGAAAACAGTTATCCACTCATATTATTCATTAAAAAAATGGGTTGGATAATGAACTTTTTAAAAACGGGTCAAACACAAATAAGAACCATGTTATCCACTTAGAAAATGGATAACCAATGGATAATCAATGGATAACTAGTGTGTTTAACTTTTACATTTGTGAAGCCTCAAATTGGGCGACTACGAATTCTCCCAAAAGTGATCATATTCAAGAAGTCATGGATAATATGGATATCCATATTATCCGCCGGTTAATCCGTATTAAATATGGGTCGGATCGGATAATTAATCCGTTTTTATATTACCCGTTTTCGACCCGCCCATATCCGACCCGATCCGCCCGTTTGCCACCCCTAGTTCTAATATTTTTGCAAAACACCGAGGCTTCTAATTTAAATGAAGCTTTGTGTTTCTCATTCGGACATACGCTGTTTACTATTTCTATTAATGTATCTTCTTCCTGGCCCAGATCTGTTCTCTGCTTCATCAGCGGTACAAGGACTTTTCACCAACTCTTGTTCAAGGCCTTGTGAAAGTTTTCTTTCCTGGAAAAGCTACAGAGGATGTAGATGTAGACAAGAATGCGAGGGCTATGAAAAAGCGTAGCACTTTAAAACTTCTTTTGGAACTTTACTTTGTCGGAGTTGTTGACGATACTGGCATCTTTATGAATATTGTTAAGGACCTCACCAATGTTGAACATCTGAAGGATCGTGATGCAACTCAGACTAATTTGTCACTCCTTGCTAGCTTTGCTCGGCAAGGAAGATACCTGCTTGGGCTTCCATTGTCTGGCCAAGATATTCTTGAAGAGGTACAACACCTCCATTTCCTTTATTCCCCCCTTCCCGAGCAAAATTTGTAATGTTGAAAAGTTAGCAGTAGAACTAGCCCACTCTCTGCTACTTATTTCACTTCAGTATTTTATCTCTTTGATTCTTAACTTAGGGAAAGTACTGTGTTCCAAAATTTCTCTCTGTTGTCTATTACTCAACTTATGGTTTCATAAACCCTTATCTTGTTTTAGTTCTGCGATCGCATGATGGGTTGATTTTACCATTTTGTCCTTATGAAGTCTTTATCTGCTGCCAAAGACTGGTGGTTGAATAGCTTCCCTGGGATATATGCCATTTTGTAGTGTAGAGACCGTTTTTAGATGGCTTGATTGTTGTCTGTGGAAGGTGGTAAAGGTTGTTGAAGAAGATGGGTTGCCAGTCAATGACGTGGGTCTTGGTTGGCTTGCTGACTTTTCCTTTCTTTCTTTTAAGCCATTTTGTTTCAGAATTACATATTTGACTAAAGAATAAAAGTTTCTGATGAGTTGTAATTTGACGTCATTAATGTGTTTCTTCATTTGATACTTCATTACAGTCTGCTAATGTTTCTCCATGTTCTTAATTCCTCTGATGTTGCTGACTGCTACAGTTTTTCAAGGCCCTTAATGTGACAACTGATCAGAAAAGGTTCTTTAGGAAGGTGTTCCAAACATATTATGACGCAGCCGTAGAACTTCTTCAGTCAGAGCATGCTGTAAGGGCTCTTTCCTCTTTTGATTTGGAAGATTTTGAGTCTAGCAGGGAGGGTACTAGATAAGTAGTGTGATCTAGTCTCCTCTTCCTCACTTTTTGGTGCCTTTAATAACTATACCATACTTGAGCTGTTTTTAAAACTGTTTTGTGCTCCGAATCTTCTTCCGCTATGCTGCTTTCCTGAAAACTTCTAAATCCACACCAATTGTCTGATAATTGTGATTACTGATGATAATTTTCTTCTTTTAACCAAATTGGAGTCACTTCGGCAAATGGAGCATGAAAATGCAAAGACTTTATCTGCCAAAGGTGAACTGAATGAGGAGAATGCTTTTGCATATGAAAAGCAGCGGAAAGCTTATGACCAGCTGTATCGTGGCATCTCAGGGTAAGTGTTCTATATGTCTATTGATATAATGTGAGATGCCACGGGAGATGAATTTCAAGTGCTTCCTCCTTATTGACTTTCATGAATGTTCAGATTCTCATCTCCATGCTTGCAAGAAATAGTTTGTATCAGTGGAGCACCATAATTTACGGATCCCCCGACTCTAAACCAACCTCTTAGTCATAGGTATTAACCTCCTAATTGATATTTCATATTAGTTGTTAGAAATAGCTTATCTATCTCCACAAGGTAGGGGTAAGACTGCGTACACACTACCCTTCCCAGACCCCACTATGTGGGATTATACTGGGTTGGTTGTTGTTGTTGTTGTTGTTGTTTTAAGTAAGAGGCTAACACAACTCTCTCATGCAAGCTTAAATGTTGGCTGTGCCTGAACCACAGACTGTCAGCTCTGTTTCACTGTTTTAACCCCTTACTATTCAGCAAACTATAGAAAAGATCTTTCATGTAGAGAAAGCTTGACTGCATATTGCATAGGTTCCATTGTCCTAGTTATCTATCTCAAACAGCTTACGACAAGAGTTTGCATACGAGTTTGATAGAGGTGGATTTGCAACTCTTGTTGGAGACATGATAATAATTAGGGGGCCTATGGTGGAGGGGCTAGGTTTTGACTACTTAGACCAGAATGACAGATTGGCTGATATAATTATGAGTAACTGATGGCCGATAAATTAAGGGGCCTAGGATATCTGTTTTGTGTTAGTTGCTGGCCTATTGTATTGGTACCATCTTGGTACCTTTTTTATTTAATAAAATTTACCTTATCCCCCCCCCCCCCCTCCCCCAAAAAAAAAAAAAAAACTGACAGGCCTCGTGGAATTTCTCGGTTATCAAAAAACTTATCAGTAACTAATTCCAAGTTCTGTAATATTGATAATGACATGGACAAATTTTTAAAGGCCGGGATGATAAAGTAGAAAATAAGTAAGGGACAGGTAGACAATTCATTAACGGTGTATTCTGAACCACCCTCGTAATGTTTTCCATCTTTTTTTGAAAGATATGGAATAGTGGTTAAGGGTACTTTTACACCTGATCAAAAGAAATAATGGTTAAGAGCACTTTTACTTGAACATGAATCGCACTTTCACTGTTAGATTGGCAATGACATATATAACTATAATTGAAAAGTAAAAAATAAATAAAAATAAAAATACGACAAACTGAAAAAAAGGATTTTGTGGGGTGAGGCGGGTTAGGGCGTGGTGGAGCGGGGAGGGTGGACGCGGGTGCTAATGCTATGTGGAGCCGCGCAGTTTGAAATTTTGCGGATTAAAACAAAACCCGCGCCACACCGTACCGCACCGCATTGTTTGCCATCCCTAGAAGGATCCCTTCTGTATCAAATTCCTTATCTGTGCCATGATGCTGTGAATTTGCCATGGAGGTCTAACTTTCTTATTGACTATATTAACCAACATAAATTAGATTCAACAATAATCTTATGAAAAGCTCTATCAATACAAATATGCAACCCTAGTAGAATTGGCTTAGCTTAAGCCGTATTGCTACTAATGAGGGGAAGAACTGAATGTCTCATACATACTCGATGCACATGAGACCTTGATATTATGTGAAGCTGGAAAAGATCAACTCTTACACCTCAGAGGAGTACTACTAGCTTTTGAGGCTGTGTCAGGCTTGAAAGTGAAGTTGGCGAAGAGTAATGTGTTTAGTATATTGCTGAGCTTTGTATTAATGATCTGGCAGATGTTATGGGTTTTAAGGTGGAGCGGCTACCAACCACCTATCTAGGCCTACCACTTGGAGCCAAAAGAATAATGCAAATATGTGGTGCAGTGTCTTGGATAGATATATCAGTAAACTGGTGCCATGAAAATGGCAATATTTATTTCTTGATTGTAGACTTACACTGGTCAATGGTGTGATTGATGGTATCCCTAGTTATTTGATATCTCTCTTTAAAATGACAACATTATTGGAGAAAAAACTGAATTCTATGAGGAACTAATTTTTAGGAAGGTAATGATGATAACAAGAAGTTTCATGTGGTCAAATGGCAGGAGGTGATGAAAGAAAAGAAAGGAGGGGGATTAGGAGGGTGGAATCTAAAGCTGAATAACAAAAGTCTTTTATTTAAATGGCTTTGGAGTTTGGAGATATAATGATGATATAAACGGATTATGGAAAAAGGTGATAGATGCCAAGTATGGTAGTAAGGACATGTGGGCTACTTGCTCAATTCAATCTTCTTCAAATGGGGGAGTTTGGAGCACAATTAGTAATCTTTCGAATGAATATAGTCAGTTTGTGAAATTGAAACGGGGGAATGGTAATAATACCAAGTTTTGGTCTTAAATATGGTGGGGTAATTAAAGCCTTAGATCAAAGTTTCCTTTTCTATATAGTTGCTCTACTAACAAAAAATGGAAGACTGTTAGACTTCTACTCAAGCACTGGTTGGCAGCTAATCTTCAGGAGAGGTCTCAATGACTGGGAGGTTGATGAATCCTCTCAATTGATGCAGTCGTTGGACAATGTTAGATTGAAGGAAAACAGGAGAGATCTCTCCTTAATTTGGGCAGTAAGCAATGATGATATTTTCACAGTCAGCAGTTCTTATAGCATGTTACAAAAACAACAAGGGCTTTATCAATCAAATTGGCCATGGAAAGTAATATGGAAATCAATAGCACCTGTTAAAGTAGCCTGTTTTGGTTGGATTGCAGCAAAGGAAGCTTTTCTAACTCAGGAGAACTTGCAGAAGAGAGGTTTTGTTCTATGCAACAGGTGTTACATGTGTGAAGAAGAGGCAGAAACAAACAATCATCTACTCATCCATTGCAGAGTGGCAAAACAATGCTGGGAGCTCTTCCTAAGTATACATGGTGTCAAGTGGGCAATGCCTTCCAATGTAAAGAGTTTGTTGGAGACACGGCAACACCAAAAAGAAGTGGCAAAAAGTCAACAGATAGTATGGAGAACAAGTCCTTTATGTGTGTTCTGGACAATATGGTTGGAAAGGAACATGATTTTCTTTGAAGGCGAAAGGCAGCATGTATCTAGGATAAAAAACAGATGCTTATTAAACTTGTATTTCTGGTGATAAAGACATGTCATGGAAAATATGGAAGCAATATATGGATTTTCTTGAGGACATAGGAGGAATATAGTTGCCTTGTTGTGTTAGTTGTTAGATGTTTGTAATTTTGTACCATCTTGGTACCTTCTAATAAAATCGAACGAAATTGATCCCAGCTTTCTGTTTCCAGTAATTCTCCTCTTTCTTTACTGCTCTAATCAGTTCTGCATTAACATGATTGACTGTAGTTCTATTGTATTCAGAATTATTAGCAACATATATAGATAACCTCTTTGCAGTGTTCTTTAGTTTCAAATGAAATCTCCACATAGGGGAGCCATTAACCTCCTCATTCCATGCTTGTTCCACCACCTCCATGAAGTCTGGTTCACTAACCCTAAAGTCCAGGAATTTAAAGTATTTAATAGGTTCCTTACGCTTGGAGATCACTTCACTGAATAGAGGGGAAGGATCAGCACCAGTCTAACTAAGCGTGAGACATTTGTAGTAGCAAATTGATTCATCCATTCCCGATTTACCAGCACTCTGTCCAATCTCTTCTAAACGCTCCTACTAGGACTCCATCCATTTCACCAGGTAAAAATAGGGCCAGTGTACCTAGCATCCATCAGGTCCCAATCCATGATACACTGTAAAAATGGCATACTTTTTGCCCTTCTGTGTGGATTTCCTCCCTTTTTTTTTCCCAGGATCAATAATACAGTTGAAGTCCCCAGCCACAATCCAGGGTATCTTATAAGTATCAGCTATAAGCCTAAGACTATCCCATAGGACTGCTCTCTCACTTGCTTTGCGTTTAGCATAAACAAATGACATCAAAAAAGAACTTCCATCCACTGTCACTTCACATGTAACTTGTTGCCCATCAGACTGCACCTCCTGACATACCACTATTTCATCCCAGAACACCTATATCTGACTATTAACATTAGAGAAGGCATTTGCATAACCCAGCATTCTTTTGTATTTGTCCAGTTTATCAGCCTTATAGAAAAGGTTCTGATAATGCAATAACTAAGACTGTATTGTAAAGTTCTTAACTGTCATTATCAAAAAATTAAAAGTTCTCAACTGTCTCTTTGCCTGTTGAGTTTTGTACCGTTAGTTAGTTCCATAAAATCTTTATATTTTCTGTTCTGTACATTACTAATCTATTGCATTCTCATATTTTAGACTGGCAGAAGCACTTGACATGCAACCTCCGGTGATGCCTGAGGATGGTCATACAACCAGGGTAACATCAGGGGACGATGCATCATCCCCTGGTGCCAGTAAAGATTCTTCTGTCCTTGAAGCCCTGTGGGATGATGAAGATACAAGGGCTTTCTATGAGTGTCTCCCAGATCTCAGGTTATCTTTCATCAGGATATTCTGAAGTTTCTTTTGTTGTTTCCTGAAGTGGGATGTCTAGTAATGGCAACATGTAGCATAAGTGAACAATTTCCCTTTTGCAGAGCATTTGTTCCAGCTGTATTACTTGGAGAAGCAGAACCAAAGTCGAGTGAACAGCCTCTGAAGGCGCAAGAGCATTCGATTGTAAGAAATTAGATTTTATCATGTACCTTATCACTTTTACTTCCCTTCTGGCTTCTTATGCTATAAGAGGAACTATTATCACTATAGTCTCAAGGAAATTATCTGGTTAACTTATGGGATATGTCTATCAATTTTATTCTGGTATCCTTGTTTAGCTGCTTGCTCCTGCAATAGCCCAACTTAATGTGTTATGTGATATTTGTGCTCATAGCCAGAACATTCTTGTACCATGTTTCATGGAAGTATGCTTAAATTTTCTGAAGTGTTGGAGGAATGGGTTACGGCAATGAATAGACACTTGAATATTTTTATACTTTCTCGATTACCAATATTCAAGGGTTGGTGGTAATTTACTTGTGTACTTTTCTTAATGTTGTTCACAGAATTAGGAGTCTAAGAGGATGGGAAGTCTGCAACTTCCTAAAGTTGGATTTTTTTGTTTTTGCAATGTTTCTTGTATTTTGACAATGAAGGTGGATGTTCCAGTTTTTCTTGGCACAAATATGTTATTCAACAGTACCTGTGGTATTAAGTGTTTGAGCCTGTCGATAGCCTTTGGATATCTTTAAGACAAAGTACAACTTCATTTTGTGCTTCTGCTATTCCGCTGATTTTGCAGGGCACTCTGATCGTTCTTGGCTTTGTGACTATGCGAAGTGTTGTATTATTGACATGGTGCTTTTTGTCTTCGTCTTTCTGGTGAAGGATTCAGCAAGTGAAGCAGATGAAGCTCAGACTGCTGCAGTAGAGACTGCAGAGGGTGTTGTAGATGCTGGAGCTGTGCAGGAGGACAGAAATGATAAAGGCAGGGATAAAGATGAGAAGGATAAAGAGAAGACCAAGGATAAAGAGACTGATAAGGAAAAAGCAAAAGAAAAGGAAGCTGAAAGAAAAGGAGAAGGTGACAAGGAGAAAGCAAGAGGTGTCGAAGGAGCTAATCTAGATGGTCTGCTTCAGCGGCTACCCAGTTGTGTTAGCCGTGATTTGATTGACCAGTTGACAGTAATAGCACATGACTCAAAGCTTCAAATATTTGTTATCCCGGTCCCTATTTAAGAATTGATTATTTGTGGCTTCAGATATAATTTATACATTTGTTCCTGATATTTATTTTACAGGTGGAGTTTTGCTATCTGAATTCCAAGTCCAATAGGAAAAAGCTTGTTAGAGCATTGTTCAATGTCCCCAGGACATCACTAGAGTTGTTGCCATACTACTCACGCATGGTGGCCACTCTGTCAACTTGCATGAAGGACGTGTCGTCCATGCTTTTACAGTTGTTGGAAGAGGAGTTCAGCTTTCTGATAAATAAAAAGGTAATTGTAGCCTTCAGTATGTAGTGATGCACTGACTTAAAAGGATACGTCAACAAGAAGTAAAAATTGTTTATTTATTTTAATTATGTCTGCTTTGCAGGATCAAATGAATATAGAAACAAAAATAAGGAATATTCGTTTTATTGGAGAGCTCTGCAAATTTAGAATGGCACCACCTGGCCTTGTCTTCAGTTGTCTAAAGGTATGAAGGGTAAGCTTAATACAGATGCTTAGTGTAATTGAGGAGGGATGACTTAGCTTCCTTTTCCTTTTCTATTTTGAAGTCATGGGAAAAATATTTGGTTTGGCATTCCGTCCCCTATCACATGGTTGCTAGCAAACTTTTGACTTGCCATGCTTATCTTGAAAAGTCGCTGAGCAATTCAAGAAAATAAGTTTCTCTCCTCTACCCAGAGAAAAAATAAGTTTGTGGATGCATCAGCAACACCCTCGATTATGACAAATAGTTGTGACTCATGATAACAGACAGACTGATGACTATGGCAGGGCAGTGATATCTGCTCTCTAGCAATCCCTATGCTGATAAAAAGACTAAAGGTCCTTACTGAAGATAGGTTGTCAAACTATAACTAACAGTTTCACATGCTAAGGGCTTCAAAAGTGTTTAGTGCTTTTTGTTTGTTGTAAAGTTTGTGGATTAGAAGTTATGCTTGTTAGGGTTAGTAAGAATTAGATTTGGATTGATGCTGCTGCGTCCTTTTTCCTCAGGCTTGTTTGGATGAATTCAGTCATCACAATATTGATGTTGCTTGCAATCTTCTCGAGACATGTGGGCGTTTTCTTTACCGATCTCCTGAAACTGCAATACGCATGGCAAACATGTTAGAGATATTAATGCGTCTGAAGAATGTTAAAAATTTGGATCCTCGCCACATTACCTTAGTGGAGAATGCATATTACTTATGCAAGCCACCGGAAAGATCTGCTCGAGTGTCTAAAGTTCGGCCTCCTTTGCATCAGGTACATGTAATTTGCAGCTTCTGTAGTTTATTAGCTGTAATAATGCAGAGTTTAAACTTTATGCCATGGATTATGCAGTACATAAGAAAATTGCTCTTTTCGGATCTTGACAAGTCTTCAATAGAGCATGTGCTCAGACAGCTTCGTAAGCTTCCTTGGAGTGAATGCGAGGCATACCTCTTGAAGTGTTTCATGAAGGTTCACAGGGGCAAGTATGGTCAGATTCATTTGATTGCATCACTTACTGCTGGTTTAAGTCGCTATCATGATGATTTTGCTGTTGCCGTTGTTGATGAGGTTTGTCCTTTTCATTGCACAACTGTCTGTCACTTACACTAGCTTCAGCATATACAATACCTTGACCTTTGAACTTTCTCCGGGCTCCTTTAACTTGCATTGACTGCAGCGATGGACAACTCAAGAAACAAAATTTAAAAGAAAAAAGACATAAAACCAACCTGATAAAGAAATGAAAAAGTGTTGTATGTTCAGTAATCAGAATAGCTCTCTCTTACTACTTTCTCCATAAAATTGTAATGAATATTTTCATTTTAATTCTGCATTTCTGTTGTAGAATGGAATTGAATTGGCAAAAGGCAATATATTCAGCTACAAAATTTGCGTTAACATTAAATGCTTGTTACAAACTTACAATACAAATATGTCCTGACCTATAGTTGAACGAACGCCTTTTATTTATTAAAAAGAAGATAAATTATTGTGTGATATTTTTTTTTTTTGATATATGATATCAAATTTTATCCTCAAAAAGAAATTAGGTATCTTCATTTTCTTTTTACTATTTTTCTATGTGTACTATTATCTAAATTGTACCAACAATATGGGAGTTTTTTTTAATTAATGTATCATTCACTTATTGATTGCTTTTTTCTTGTGCGTTCTTGGTCTTACTATGAGGGAAGATTCATTATCTATTAGCTTGAAGAAAATTGGATAATGTGGCTCCCATTCTCTTTTTCCTCAACTCTTATAAAATTTCACTTGGACTTCAATGGGTGTTTATTGGCCTAATATGAGCGAAGATAAAAAGGAACTATTGGGGGGGGGGGGAGAGCTAGTAGCTGTGAGGGGGTTATAGTGTCATCCCTGGTTGCGGACAATAACAGTCAACTTTATGAAAGTACAACCAAGACAATATTCGTCAGCGGAATAGCTAATATCAGAAAAGAAACATAGATAGAATGTATAGAAAGAAAGGATCTAAGACCTAATTTAATAACTGTGGCAACAATTGGTATATGAACCAATCACCTCCTATAGAATATCAAGAAGAACCAGAGATATAAACTTTCAAGAAGATGAACAAGGTCACAAGCTTGATGGCAATTCATGGAGTTCCATGAGAATCCTCAGTTTTCCGAAACCTCAAACGAGTCTACAAGACTTCCACCACAATCGAAATTAAACTTCTAAACCTAATGAAATAAACTATTTATAATGCCCAGGGGGCAAAACTGGAAACTCACAAACTTATTTCCCAAGAAAAAGCTCGGATTCAGCAACCCTCTCGCCAGAGTCCAGGTCAATGATCGGATCAAGATAAATGATCTGGATGCTCCAGTAACAGCCTTTCTTCTGACACTCTCAGCTCAATGACTTCGAACCAGATATGATCTGGAGTCTTTCCTCTGCAACTCCAAGGTCAATGACTTTAATTGGAGTCAGGGCATTGATCTGAGTAGCCATTGTTGCGCAGTGACTTGTATTCTTCAACAACCTTTCCCAAGCTTCCAGGGATCTTAACTGTTGACTTTAACGTCACCAGATTTCTGCGGTGAAGGAGAAGACTGGGATACCTACTCTTTAGCAATGAAGGAGTTGACCTGGAGTTAATAGACCCTCAGTGGTCCAGAGGAAACATTGCATGGGCTAAGGGGGATAATGTTACTACAACCTTGAGGACAGATGGAGTTTATTTTATAATGAATGCAATGATATATTCATATCAGACCAGCAATTTAACCAAAAATCATTGCTGACATAACCTCATAGAACTGACTGCAGTCAATTGAAGAGAGGAAGTTCTGATTTTTTAATTCGAGAACATCTGTCTTGAATACAAGGGGTTTGTTGAAATGGTAAAAGTTTGGTTGGACTCTTTCATAGTCGGTGGGAGACCAAATTATGTGTCAGCTAAAAATTGAAGCTGTTGGAACATAATTTGAAGGAGTAGAATGGTTAGCCTTTGATAGCATAGAGAAAAAGGAAGGTAAATCTGTTAAGCAAGTTATAGGCGCTGGATGATATTCCAGAAGAGAGTGCCGTGTTTGAGTTAAAAATGGCAGAGGAAGCTGAAGCTTTAATGGAGTTACATAAAATAACTAGTGTGGCAATTTTAGCCCATAATATTATAACTCACCCAACCCGCCCAAGGTTAAAGATGAAAATAGCTTGCTTGATTTCAGATCTAGAATCATGTACAGTGTACAGCTATCTGGAACCCCTTCTTTTTGTTTTTGTATAGAGGGGCTGACAGCATTGTATTTCCCTGGAACCATTTTAGTGATGTTTGTTTTTATTTTATGTAATCACTAGTTACCTGTCCCAAAAGATAAAAAGAGAAAATTTTCGCAATAGCTAGAAAGTAAAGTGACAAAATTTTCTTCCATATATGTTAACAATTGATTTAAGTACAAAGGAATGTGAAAAATAAATACCAAAACACTCAAAATATAAAATAACCATAGCAGCACGGATTCTATCAAGGGAAGACACACACTCAGACCCCATAAAGAGAACTGGATCCACTTCTCAAAACTCGGAAAGATATTTTTGAAGTTTGATATATCAAGATAGTGAAAGAGAAATTATATATGTCTATCTTAATGAGATTCCAACTTCATCCCAACCAGTTGCAAAATCTAGCTTTAGTTTATTGGACTTTTAGGCGCTTGAAACTATGAAGAACAGAAAATTTTCCATCTTATGCCTTTTTGATAT
Organism: Nicotiana tabacum; assembly: GCF_000715075.1. Taxonomy (NCBI): domain Eukaryota; kingdom Viridiplantae; phylum Streptophyta; class Magnoliopsida; order Solanales; family Solanaceae; genus Nicotiana; species Nicotiana tabacum. Next base: position 68,829,252 of record NC_134090.1, on the reverse strand, counting down.
CTGAACCACATTTATGTGGCATAAACAAATTTAGATCTTACTGATTTTCCTTGTTTATTCTCTTTTTTGGGTCACGCTTTGCAAGTAACCACAAAATAACCTCGTGACTTTGTTCTTCTAATGCTGAAAGGGCTGTGCATCTTAACCACTATATCAATTGATCAATAGATAGCTCTCAATCCCAGACTGTTTGCGGTCTGCTATATGGTTCCTCTATGTTCATTGTGCTCTAATTGACCGATATATATGATCTTATTGCATCATACACTTGATGCTGCATTTGCAATTTAAACTTTGAATTTTGAATTCTATAGGTTCTGGAGGAGATCAGGGTGGGATTAGAGTTGAATGACTTTGGGATGCAGCAAAGACGTATTGCTCACATGCGTTTCCTAGGGGAATTATATAACTATGAACTTGTTGATTCCTCTGTTATATTTGACACGCTCTATTTGATTCTCGTTTTTGGCCATGAAACATCTGAGGTATGGATCTGCTTTTAACCAATCTTCAGTTACATTGATGTTATGTATTATTTATAGGGAAAACAGTTTTGTTAACATGGCCGGTTCAGGAGAATGTGGCACTATGAGACCTGTTTTCCTTGAATATGTTAGCTCTGCACTGCAAGACCGGCTTTGGAGCTTGATCTCATTTGGAAGAATCCTTGAGATAATGACATAACTTGAAGATGAGAAAGATAGCTGTGACAGAACTCTTCCTAACTGGTTATAAACTATGGAAAACTAATATAATAAGTTGAATATAAAAAATAAAGTTTCTCCGACTGTGGTTTTAATAAGCTTATTTCATTGGCATTATAATTAGTTTTACTAACCTCAATGGTTGACAAGTTATTCCTGAAGGGGCATTACTGTGGCTATCATTATGAAAGGAAATCTGGCAATAATGCATATAATTATATTATGCTTTCACATTGTTATTAATATGTGTGCTTAATGAATAGGCTTCATGCTCTTAAAATATTATTTTAAAAGGGCAGCCCGGTGCACTAAGCTCCCGCTATGTGCGGGGTCCGGGGAAGGGCTGGACCACAAGGGTCTATTGTCCTAAAATATATTTTAGAACTTCAATATTCAGGACTTTGGCTCATGCCACTTTTATTTGATTTAAGTTAGTAATATCTTGTCATTGCTTGGTTACTGGTGGCCTTTTTGACGACATAGATCTAGCTCTGTACTTTTTAAATGAAATTCAAATCCTTTCGTTCCTAGTTTAATTTCTTATTCTAGAGAACCATTTACTGATATCTGATGCAAGTCTTTTTCCCCACAGCAAGATGTGCTGGATCCTCCCGAGGATTGTTTCCGTATCAGGATGGTTGTTACACTACTTGAAACCTGTGGGCACTACTTTGATCGAGGTTCATCGAAGCGAAAACTTGATCGCTTCCTAATACATTTCCAGAGGTACATATTGAACAAAGGTGTACTCCCCCTGGATATAGAGTTTGATTTGCAGGTTGGTTCCTTTGTATTCTGTCCTTCTCTATACATGCCTGTAGCGCCAATAAATCATCAAGTCATCATTACAAATGAAGAAACATAACCTGCTTCTGTGCCCTACAAACATCATAGAAAGTACCTTAGAAGCTATTCCCTATAACAGTGAGCCAAAGATGTATTTAGGTAGTTTTATAGTGTTGAGAACTATAAGCAAAGATATCCATTCCTGGCTGAAAATATGAACACTTCCTTCTTATGTTGCGTACAAAATTGTTGTTGTGTGCACAAAGGTTAGATGGCATATTTATGCTCTTTGCTTCAATCATTTCTTTCATTTTTTCTACAATTTTTAGTATTATTTTTACTTGCAATTGTATGATCTAGGGTTAAGGGGATTTAATCTATAGTGTCCTACTTGAAAGCGTCAGGTTATATCGCCTGAGCTAACTGGTGGTTAGAATTATTTTCATTATTATTAATTGCACAAACAATTTATCTCTTAGTGGCAATGTAATGCTCTGTTAAAGTCCGTGCTTGCTCAGGACCTATGAGGTTAGTCCAGACTATTACTGTAGGTGGCTCTAGGGTGAAGCAATACAGTCACTTTGTCTGACAGATAAGGAGCCAGGAGGACCTGAAAGTTGCAACATGCACACATTCCGAAACCCCCCCCCCCCCCCCCAAAAAAAAAGAAAAGGAAAACAAAAAGAAAGGTTAGAGAACATGGCCTGGTACTAGGGCTGTGCATCGATCGGATTGGATTTAGCAGATTGTAATTTCGGATTTTATAAAATACAATCCGAATTAAATTGGTCCGGATCAGATTTTAAAGTTTGGATCGGGTAAATATTTTGGATTTTCGGATCGGATAAATATTTCGGATCGGGTTGTACGCCTTTTAAGGCTACTAACAATCTAATCGGCTACTGCACTTTTTAAGGCTATTGCTATTTACCATTCTACTAAGTTGAAAGACAACAAATGTCTTTCATAGCAATAGACAAAACAAAAGTTTCATAGCAAAATAAAATAAACTGAAATTCCAAACAAATGCTTAATAAGGGAGAGGCGTCGTTAAAGAGAGGTCAGGGAGAGAGATTTCGATCTAAACTAAGAAAAGAAGAGTCTAAAGAGAGGCGAATGAAATGAGAAGACTTAACACTAATATTTATACATGTTCATATAATTCGGATTTCAGATCAGATTGGATTAAAATTTTACCAATCCGAATCCGATCCGATTATCCGAACTTTTAAAAATCCTAAGCCATATCCGAATATCCGAAATCCAAAAATCCGAATAGAATCGGTTTGGATTCTTGGATATCTGATCCAAATGCACAGCCCTACCTGGTACAACTTCCTGTAATATTCAATACAAATGATATAGTATTAGAAATTTGTTAAAACTACAAAATCCAAATGCAGAGTAAAAAGGAGTACCGTTGCTCTGTAATGTATAAGTTTGCTGGTTTCGACAGTTCTGATCATTTCTGAAGCGCTACTTGTTTCCTTCTGCGGTGAGTTGACCTGAATGTAGCACTTACAGTTTTAGAAACAGTATGCAGGAAAGAAAAGCGGAATGCTCTTTCTTGAGCCTCATAATACTTTACATACCACAACAACTATTATCCAAGCTCCTGCCAGTGCTGCTCATCGAACAGCCGGACAACAATGCTGTTACTGGCATCTGGCTCCTTCCCCATTTCCCGTTTAACAAAGCCGCCGTGCAAGCTTCGGCAAGCATTTCCCAAAGCTTGCCTGTGTGCGAATTACAGATCAATTAGTGTAATTTTTGGTGTAACCTAATCTTATTTTAATCTTCTTCTATGACGAGGGATATAGGTATTCTTCTAGTTACCTAGCTATGACAGAAAGCCGCTTCCGATCGTCTTGCACATTCATCAATGTAGCAAGCAAAAAAACTGCATAAGTGAGACACAATTAGTTGCACTCATCTCAGAACTAAGGCAACATAAAATAAGCTAAATCACATAGTTGGGTCAGTTCCCAACATGTGTAAATCACCTTATACTTCATAAGCATTATGCAAATGCATGCAGTCGTAATGTCAGGAGTCACAAAGACCTGAATACACAAGTTAAGTTATTGTCAATCATACCTAGGCAAGCAATACTAGCAGATGAGGAATCCAAGCCCGACGCATCAAGAATATTATTCTGAGAAGCAATATGCACATGAAGCTTATCCCAGTCCTTTTTCTTGATCTTTGTACCCTCATCATCATCAATATCAGTTGCACGCTTGAATTTTCCCGAAACATCTGCACAATGAGCGAACACAAATATAGAATCAGGAGATAAGGATGATGTGGAATGAGAAGGAATGTAATTAATGGTAGTAGAAGGGGAAGCTGAAGGTGTGAAAGTATCAAGAAAATCAGTAGTAATAGGAAAATATGAAAGTGAAGAGGATGAAGTTTTATCATAAGGAAAATATGCTCATGAAATGGGACATCTCTAGAATAGAATATGAAGTGATAAAACTTTATCCTCTTCTTTTACCTTACATGGATATAAGGTTAAGCTCACTTCTACTGGTTCTTTCACCTTAAAAATCAGATTACTTACATGATATCTTACTTGTCCCATCTTTTCAATATAATCTCCTATCTTTACACAACTTGATTCTTCAATTAAACTGTACTGCCTATTTCACAAATACTTTATGTTTTCTGTCGGGCCCTTCTCTGAGAAAGCCATCGGAAATTGGCAAGGCTTCACAAGGGCTCTACATTCTGGATATCTCTCTCCCCCCCCCCCCCCCCACACACACACACACAGAGTGCTCCTGTAATCTCATTCCATCCACTATAAACACCATACCTGTAAATAGTTTACATTCATCTTGTGGTGTGTTACACTCCGTGAATAGTTCTGATTGTGTTTCTGGTGCTGTATTCACAGTCCACTGATCTACAATATGTGCCTCAACCTGTTTGTAATAAAGATTCATTGAAGAAAAAGGACATTCTGGCAACAAAATATTAGGTCCCATGCCTTAACTAACCTGCAAGATCCACTAGCAGAAGGCACCTGAACAGAAGTGGAAATGTCCACTGGAATAGACTCATGAAAAGTCCCTTATAGCGCATATTCTCCCCATTACCAGTATCATTAGTCTCAGATTTATCACTATTAACAAAGGCAATCAGCATACCCAGTCTCCATCACCCAAATGTTGAACCATTAAATTGAGTGGAAACTAACATCATCCCCAGTATCATTAGTCTTTGCATTTGGATTTTGTAGTTCTAACAAATTTCTTTCTGAGGTACTGTATCATTTGTATTGAAGTTGTACCAGGCCATGTTCTTCAGATGGAACAGGCTATACAAAGTGGCTTCAAAGATGCTTGCATTATTGGCTTAAGTTTTATGGTTTCTTCCTACAAATTCCTTGTCAGTTGTTACTGTAGACCAATGTGGTTCTTTCACTATAGACAGTGGAGTGTGATTTTGTTAGTTGTCTTTGCTTAAATTTCTGATGGCCGTTCTGTGGGTTCTGTTCCACAACAATTGACTATTCTTATTCATTGCCATCTTTGTGGAATTGAGGTCACAATTTTTTCCAGGACTTATTTGCCGAATTACGTCCTAACATGATGAGATATGCATCAATTGAAGAAGTCAATGCTGCTTTAGTTGACCTTGAGGAGCATGAGCGCATAGTTAATGTGGAAAAAGCCAACAATGAGAAGCATTCTGACAGCGAGAAAATTCCCAGCAGGACAACCTCTGGAATGTCTGTAAATGGTAAAAGCCTTGCGAATGGCATTGAAGAAAATGGATTGCATGAAGAGATCATGGAGACTGAAAGTGATTCCGAGAATGGCACCATTGAGCATGTGGGTCACGATGATGATGAAGAGACAGATGATGGGAATCGGGATGAGAGGGGTGACACTGAGGATGAATCTGATGATGGTGATGGACCTGGTTCGGATGAGGAGGATGAAGTACATGTCAGGTCAAAGGTTGCAGGGGCTGATCCTCTGGAGGAGGCAGAATTTGAGAGAGAGCTTCGGGCTCTGATGCAGGCAAGTATAGGACTCTGGTCTGCTTATTGTTGTCTCTTACTTTTTGCTTTATGACTGAACTTTTCAATTTATTGTAACGCCAAGAAAAGCAAGTAGATATATGGCAGCTGAAGTTGCTCCCACCCTCCATAGAAATTACGAGGCGGGGAATCTTTCTGATAAAATATCAAAGAATTAAATGCTGATTGAAGAGATAATATGCTTAGGAGATTCAATTGGAATATAGTAACTCCTTTCTTTATAAGTTACACATGAGAATTTGTCCCAATACTACTAACGGTTATTGTTACATGAGTTTGCAGGAAAGTTTGGATTCAAGAAAATTGGAATTACGGGGAAGGCCTACACTAAACATGATGATACCAATGAATGTCTTTGAGGGGCCATCCAAGGACCATCGCGGGGTTGAAGGAGAGAGTGGTGATGAAACGTTGGATGAAGGAGCTGGAGGAAGTAAGGAGGTTCCAGTGAAGGTTCTTGTGAAGCGAGGTAGTAAGCAGCAGACAAAGAAAATGCTCATTCCTCGTGATTGCTCACTCATTCAGAGCACAAAACAGAAAGAAGCAGCTGAGCTTGAAGAAAAGCAAGACATCAAGAGGCTGGTTCTGGAGTACAATGATAGAGAGGAAGAAGAGCTTAATGGGTTAGGGAATCAGCCACCAAGCTGGACACAAAACAGTGGGAGCAGAGTTGCTCATAGGGGCAACACATGGGATGCGCCTGGCAGGGGCAGTGGGTCACGTCATCGCTATCTGTATCATTCAGGTGGCGGGCTTTATTATGGCAGAAGAAGATGAATTCAAGCTCATGTTACAGTATGGTAATGGCTAGCTCTATCAAGTTGGTTTGGTACATATTTGTTATTGGAAGTGGAAAAGTGGCTCCAGTTTATTGCATATGCCACCTGAACTTCCAGTTGAGGGTGGTGGTTTATCTTGGGCTGGCATTAGCATGTCCAGGAAATTGCCTCCTGTGAACTGCAGTACCTATAAAGAGATCTATGTATGGGGATGGTACGTATATGAGTTGGTGCTACATCTTCCGCTGTGTCAAGATTCTAACTTAGCAAATGACTTGCTATACGTGTATATACTGTTTGAGTAATTAAGAAATATCATCTTATGTTATGGCAGAAGGAAAGAATGTTTCCTGCGTAGTTTCACTGACTCTTGTTCTGAAGCAGATGATGTCTGACTCTGCCCTTACAGTTGTTGCTGATTAGGCATTTGAAATGTTGCCTTAATTTTGGAGTTTGGCTGGCCTCTATTTATTGATTAATGGCAAGTTCATCTCAGAATACTTGTGTCTAGGGGAATAACATTTTACACTCCCCCATTTTTTGGGTTTTCAAGAAAGGGAATGAGTTACACTTTCTTCATAGCTGGCTGGCTTGTGACAGATATCTGGTTCAATCCTTTAGTAATTTGACCTAAGTTATTTCGATTTCAAAGAATCTGTAGTTTTAGTAGGGGGTTAGGTTAGGTGACGCGTCACCCGGCAAAGAATTTAAATCGCCCTGTTCCATCCTGCATATCAACTTTTTGTGTTATAAACCCGCCCCATCCCGCATAGACCCACCTTAACCTTGTCCGGCTTAAGTTGCTATATTTCATCTTTTTTTCTTAACACTGTAAGTATTTTTTTTAGATAAAGCAGATAGTCTGGTCAGATCAAGCACTCGTATATTTGGTGCATTACCAGTTTGGAGTTTAATTTTTATTTAGGGTCCGTTTGGCCATAATTTTTTTTCCCGATTGTTTTTACTTTTTTTTCGGGATCAGTGTTTGACCACGAAAATTTCAAATAAGAAGAATTTCGAAATTTTTGGAAATTTGAAACTCTTTCAAAATTCACTTCAAATCACAAATTTAAAAACAACATCAACTTGTATTCATGTCCAAACATAACTCTAATTTTCAAATATTATTTTCACTTGAATTCTTTTTCATTCACTTTTTTTCTCGAAATTTTACAATTCTTTTGTCCAAAATCACTGTATTATGATGTTTTGAAGGTTTTTATCAACTCCAGAATCCAAAGCATTCCCTCAATGCTAGATATCTTTTCTATCTATATAGCTGGCATAACCTCTCCCTTATTGGTTCCCCTGCACAACTTTTTGAACTTTGTTAGCTCCTGATACTATTATAGTCTTTTTTGTTATAACTTAATAAGTCATGGTACCAATATTCAAATTTGTAGTTGATATATTGCCGACTTAGCAGTTTTTCACACCCAAGAAAGTTTTCTTTTTCACCGTAATTAGTATACATACCTGCGCGGTATGCGGATCATTTCAATATGAAAAACAACGGATAGAATTAATTAAAATATGTGTATATTGCATACTAAATTTAGCGATCACATTTTTAAAAAAATAAACCATAAATAAATAAATTTTATCGAGTTGTCTCTATAATTTAATTCCTAGAGAAGAATAGTTAACCTCAAAAAGTTAAATTTCTTCATCCAGTGAAAAATCATCCACCTCATTTAGCTTTGCCAGTATCTCCAGCGGCTTGCCACTTCTTCAGTGTTCTATATTTTTTATGTTGATTTTTATCTATTATGATTTTAGGTATGTTATATAATCCATTGTATGAGTTTTCTCGTCATAATTCAAAAGATACCTTTTCATCTCAAATTCAAATAAATCTTCTCTCTATTTTTATAATAAAAGTTTTTAGTTTTTTTTTTGTGAGTAAACTTATAAGAAGTAATTTTCAATATATACAAATACTACTTCCTTAAAAAATTAAATATAAAAATGTATAATATAGATTTTTTCAACTCCTAAAAAATTATTTATTCACTTTGATTTTATTGTTAAAAAATCTAGGTATTATTTAAATTTATCAATAATATTTTTGAGAGTTATTAAAATACTCTCATATTGCCTCTATAATATAAGTATTTTATTTAAGATCTTATTTTGCTCTTGAATTTTTTTAATTTATAAAGTCTTCAAAATTTTAATATCAAAGTAAATTTTATTTTATATTTTAACTTATCCCAATATATAAAAATTATTATTTCCTTAAAAATAATATAGATATTTAAAAGTCTGAATTTGAGTTTGAATTTAAATTTAAAAGTAATTAAATAAATTATTAACTAACCTAACTAATTTTGTCCTAACCTACCACATGTCTTTCTCCTAGGCCGCCACTTGTCATAATCCTAGGCTATATTTTCTTCCTTTTAATAATACTAGTATCTGTATACGTGCGTTTCACTAAGAGTATTAAATATAAATTTTTGCAAGAGAATATTATTAGAAAAAAACTGTATACAAAGAAGCATGCAAATGCTACTATTTTTTGAATATGTAAATGCACTAGATATTCATAAATTGAAATCATGAGAAAACACACTTATTCATTATTCAAAACAAATATTAAGGAAGAAAATAGAACATTAGATTATTTGCCATACTCAGATTCTAAGACATATGTATTAGCACTATTTGAGATAGGCAACAGATAGCGTCTGCCTAAGATTGTTTGATAAGACTTAAGATTGCTCGATGAGATCTCTGTAATCAAGGGATTTGAAATTAGACAACTACTTAATTAGTGGAAGGCAGTATCTTAATTAGCTGCATCATAAATTACGCAACTACTTAATTAGCAATACCATCTAATAGGTGAAATACAATATAATTACACAAGGTAAATAGGTGTACAATCACGCATCATCAATCTTTTGGTGTTGTCTCTAGCTTATATTCTACACGATGGATAAAACCAAATTCTCAGAAGAATAAAACATTCTTTTATGGAAGTTTCACATATTTCATAACTAAAAGTTATGGATGCTCTCTTCTTGATGCAAACTTTAGTTTACTTCACAATAACTATTAGCATTAATGACAGTCATTCAATGGTACATGTTTTGTCTCAATTAACTGCAAAAACGTACATTACATAAGAGAAAACTGAGTATTCATGAAGGATGCATTATCAAGTTAAAGGCATCATATAGAGGATTGAAGTAGTGAAGTACTGATCCTTCAACGTTAACATCACAGAAACTTTTAAGATTCTTCTGAATATCTTCTTCTAATGAGCTATCCTTGTGGCTTTCTTTGTGCTATTTTTCAGGAATTTAAAGCTGCTGAAGGATCAAACTCTTGCACAATATTTTCAGGTAAGAGAATATTTACCAATGAATACTAAACAATATGAATTTGTGGATGAATGAAATTAAACTCCTACACATTCATGAAGTCCACATATCAAAATATGAAAAAACCTTTTCAAGGAAGGAAAATAAAGAAGATTAGTAGAACCTTCAAGCAATTGAAAAGTAAAAGTGCATAAACAAAATGGACTATATAAGCTTGTGTGAGCGCAGTCGTCACGAAAAGAAACTTGCATTTACAATCAACATTTTATGGACCATAAGAGCACAAGTTTGTAATTCTTCATGAACCTCTTGAACTTTTCAAACATTGCTAGATCAGGATCATCATAGTCAGATTCATCATCCTCAGACTCTTTAAGAACCAAGGCCTTATCCTTCTTTGGTTCTTCCTTGTGCAGTTCTATCTTTCTCATTTCATGAGTTTTTAAGTTTCCAACCAACTCATCAAGTGAGATTTTATCCAATTCCTTGGCTTCCTGTATTTCCGTGACTTTGATTCCCATGAAGCTAGAAGGATTCTTAAAACTTTTCTAACCAACTCTACTGAGGCAAACACCTTTCCAAGTGATTTCAGTTCATTGGTTATTATAGTGAACCTAATCATCATATCCTGGATAGGCTCAGAATCCTTCATGGAAAAAAGCTCATAGTTTCTCATGAGTAGTTCAATCCTTAATCTCTTTACTTGATTTATTCCTTCATGAAAAGTTTGGAGTGCATTCCATATCTGCTTCGCATTAGAGCATACATAAATTCTATTGTACTCATCAGGACCAAGTCCATAGATAATGATTTTCTTAGCCTTTGCATTCTTCTCCATCATTCTGAAATCTGCTGCCACAAATTCGGAGGGGTCCTTAGGAACTTTTTCACTCTGTGCATTTTGTTTAGTAGGAATCAAAGGACCTTGGTTCACTATGGTCCATAGTTCATAGTCTTCAACTGTCAAGAAGTATTCTGTTATTGCTTTCCTACAACTATAATATTTTTCATTGAACGGGGGTGGTCTGGTAGTTGATTGTCCACTATTAATTCCAGGTGGAGAACTCATCTTGCTTCCAAGATCTCTCTAGGTGTTGGCCATGTAAATAAGAAAATCCGCTCTGATACAATGTGTTAGTTTGAGTACCCGTATGGATTGCTAAAGAACTTGGTTCTTTACCATGTTCCTTAAGCATAAAGTGAACAACAATAAAATGAATACATCGATTTTTACGTGAAAATTCACTTGGCTCAAAAGGTACAAAAATTATGACCTACCACGTAAGATTTTCAACTCCAACTCCACTAGAAGAACGAGACAAAATGTATCAATTACAAGAGTATAATTTAATACTCTCTAGTACTCCTACTACTTCTATTTGATTCACAAGTTACTTGAACTTGTAAAGCGAAATAATCACTCCTACTCACTAATTATTTTTGACACTTAATTACAACTCAATTTCCTAAAACACATTCACTAGACTGACTTAGAAAGAATACAAAGCAAGCACTCACCACAAGTAAAACAACTTATGACTCTTTAGTTAATATGTAAAAGGATAGTTCAGAAGTCGAAAATCGATCCTAGTTAGAACACCACTTGAGATCTTCTAGAAGTCCTATTCATAGTCAGCTTCCTCTTTGATAGGACTCCTACTGTTCCAAGGATTCCACAAGTTTTTAGACTTTTGTCTCTGGCTGAATTATCTGTATCTTCTTGAGCAACGACCCTTATCACTTGTAGCAGCCATCTTCCACCAAACTTAGACCTGGATAACTTTGAGATAAAGTTATTGTCTTGTACATGCGTACAAGTATCAATCATGAGAAGCTTGATCTTCACAACAGTTAAGCAACTACATCGAGGACCCAATTCTTTGAGAATTTATTCACACTTTGTTAATCATCAAAATTTCAATACTCAATAGTTTACAATAACAAAGTAGAAGCTACTATAAATCTATACAAATAAGCATAACATCATCAAATTAGAAGCTACTATAAATCTATACAAATAAGCATAACATCATCAACCTTTGATTGTCCAAAATAACATATCTTCAAGTGTGGAGGTGCACTTTCATCAAGAAGTGTATTGTCCAATTTCAAATCTTTGCTGCACATGCACTTAAAGTTTGAAGAAGAATAAGATCCCTTAAATTAAAAAGATGGTATTTGGAATAAAATTTATAAAGATTAGTCCATGTCTAAGATATATCTAAAAAAAAAATCATACATTCACAATTTGTTTTTGTTTGTTTGTAGATTCATGTAAGTTTCTCACCATGTTGTGACAGTAGTGGACTCCCAAAATAAAATGCTGGAAGAAGGTTCTAGTGTGAAATGATAACAACAAAAAATCAAAATAAGAGAAGCATTGCTAATAGGGAACCAATGCTTTTAAAAGTACAGAAAGTTGGCCTTCTAAAATAATAGAATTATGACAAAGGGCCTCCATTGCCATTTTATTATCGTTCATAATGATAGTCAATGTGAACATTGACTACTAACAAAATAAAGATATTTAAATCTACCTCATTTCACCAAATTTTTCTGCATAGCATATGTGCACAAACAGTTTTCTTGCATCTGCATATTCCATAACAATGGCAAGATGAGTGGGAGTTAATATCCCCTGTATTGCACAAAGCAAAAGGAACAACAATTAGGGTAGCAATTCCTTAGCTTTTTGTTGTTATCATCAAAATAAACTAATATAAACACACAAGGGACATAAAAATAAACAACATATACCCTCACAAAATTGCCTCGTTGACGTGAATTATGTTTGGTTGTCAAAGCGATTTATGATTAATAATCTCTCTTGCTACATTCTCACTAATATAAAATAAATGGTGGCATCTCAACTTTACAGAATATTACTTAATATTACATACATGTTTAACTTATTGCAACACAATAATTAGACAATGAGCATAACTTAATTTAAATGAAAAATATTTTTTTAAATAAATTCATTAATTTGATGATAAAAGATTGTAATAATGCAAATTTTATGCCATCTCTCAATGTATTTTTATATCTTAAAGCTCTGTCTCGATATGCATCATGAGTCTTGCCACCCCAAATTAGTAAAATATCTTTGTCAATTACCAATGAACAAAAGCACCAACAATTTTGATATCAGTAACAATAATACTAATAAGTTTGACTACATGAACTTAGCCAATGATTCTTGCATTAGGAATAAAATCTTATAGGATTCATCAAAAACTCCTCTTTAAAATGCTTGTATTGAGACCTCTTTTTAGCCAACTCCGTTGGATATAGTGCGTTCTTAGTTGGCAAATAGCCCAATAGTAGTTGCACAGAATAAATGCAATTAGGAGGAATGTAAGAGTCATCCAAACTAAAATTTTCTCTAGCAACAGAGTATTTGGATAGGAAATTGCACCAATTGTATAGTCAGATTCATTCCACAGAAATAATTATCGCTAATATATGTATCTATCACTAACCATAGTTAAGGAGTACTATATATTCTGACATCAATCCATCCTTGATAACCTAATATAATATGGTATAAACATCGAGTGTGAGTAAGTTTTTTTTCTCTTTTTCGTTCTATTATCTACTTTGGTAAGCTCAAAGGTGGTATCAAGTATGGGCTTAACATGGTTTAGGCATGTTACACTAGCTACAAAAGTAATCTGAATCTTTTTTCCTCTTCAACAACTGAAATGTTGGAGAATTTGCAGCTAAAACCTATTACACTTTAGGCACAACACCTAAAGTAGTTTTATGGAACTCTCATGCTCTTATTACTTTTTGTAGCAAGTCCAATATGCAGAATAGAAGCTATGTGTGAGATAAAAGATGTTCTAAGAAATACTCATCTTTCTTACATCATCTGTTAAAGTTACTTGAACCTGTTTACTGAAAAAATTCAATCACTATAGCTGCTGCCAAATTAACCATGAAAACCAGACAAAAAAGTAGCGAAAAGCTCCAAAAGAAGTCAAAAAATGTCACCTAAACCCCATAAAAACACAACTCTAAAGCCACTATAATGCTCCGACTAACCAGCCATGAATCACCTATAAACCTCCATTAAAATGATCCTTAAACTCCATTATACCACCACGAAAACGACCCTAGATTAGCCATGTAAATGACCACCTAATGTCAAGACCCCAATTTTCCTCCGAAGGATGTCGTGATGGCACCTAGTCTCTATGACTAGGTAAGCCTAACAGATAATAATAACTGGACAGATATAAATTAACAAGTTACTGAAAATAACTGAATAGTAGATAAAAACCTTCCGAAAACAAAATCTCCCCAAAACTAGTGAAATTGAGTCATAAGCTCTATAGAATAATTCTAAAATATCTAATATATCACTGTCTGAAAAAATACATCAGGAAGTAAAATAGGGAAGGTGACTCTGAGGCATGTGGACGTGGAGCAGGTATACCTTGAAGTCTCCCAAACAGCAGCTACAACAACCTTTAATGACCATCACGAACAGACATAGCTAGATCTGCATAAAAAGATGTGCAGAAGCATAATATGAGTACACCACAACGATATCCAATAAGTATCGAGCCTAACCTAAATAGAGTAGTGACAAGGCCAGGTCAAGACACCTACTACGATATAAAATAGACAGTATAAAAATGTAATACGGATAAGTAATGGAAGTGAAGAATAACTGATACGGAACAAGATAATAGCAAGAACTAGTACCAAAAATCAACAATAGAAATAGCATAAAAGAAGTGACAGAAGTGATACAATGATCATGTACGGACAACAACTGCTAAAATAATAAAGAATGAAGTAACAAGAAATGTTCCTGCTACAACACTTTGCAACATGAAACAAACAGCAAGAAACATAACGAGGTACCACCTCGTGTATAATAAAATCCAACCGAGGTACCGCATCGTATAATCAAGAATCACAACTGAGGTACCACATCGTATACACATTTCTCAATTTCAATCACAATCTTTCCTTATACCTCCACGTGAGCCTTACATTTGAAAATAGATTTTTAAAAAAGATTTTCTGCAATAGGTACACGCACTTTAGCTCACCTTATGGCGCTGCGTGACTTCACGTAGTTCCCCTACAAGCAACACACACATAATTCCCACCTTATACCTCCGCATGAACATCAACCCCAAGTTTTATACCGCCGCATGCGCATGAATATCACATCAAAATAACAATTCGCACTACAAGTACCCATACATCACAACTTGCCAACAACAACAATATCAATATTTCCACTATAATAGATCAAAGCTCCACCACAATATATACAAGAATATTAACAGTAACAATGGATGAAAAATGCTCAATAAAATAGATGTTTCAACAATAACCAACTTCGCCTCAACGTATTAATGACTTTCACAACTTTAACGCCAAATAACTCAACAATGAGAGAAATAATATTTAACCACAATAGTGGATAAGACTAACTCACAATAAAAGAGATAATATTCAACAATGAGTCTTGAATAATGGAAATCAACAAGTAAAGGATAACATGAACAATTACTTCAAGTAATGAAAATCAATAAGGAAAGCGATAACACGAACAATAACTTCGAACAATGATAATTAACAAGAAAGAGATAGCATGTAACAATAAGGAGGCAACAAATTCAACAAAAGCATGAGAGCAATTTAGCAAGTAAGATGTAAAACAAATAATAAACAAGTCAACTAAGGCATGTAAGGATATTCTAACAATTAGGGATAAATTGATTATGAGAATTTAGAAGATAATATGGCATTTCAATTAAAGCATGGAAATAGTCTAAGTAGCCTAAACCGGACAAATACCACGTACAACCCGTGTACCCACTCATCACTTTGCGTACACAGATTTCACTTAGCACAATTGAATAAAAGAATACCAATCTTAAGGGGTAGTTCCCCCACACAAAGTTGAGCAAGACACTTACCTCAACTAGGCCAATTTAACACTCAAAAATAACTTTTCCCTTAAAATCTGTCTCCGCACGGCTCAAATCTAACCAAAATCAACTCAATATCATCAAACAATGCTAGAGAATTCAATTGCAATAGATAAAGTTAATTTCTTTACACTTTTTTCAAAAATTCAATAAAAGTCAACCCGGGCCTCACTCAGTCAAAACCCGAGTCCAATGGTAGATTCCGTCTACCCTGTAATGACCTGGCCAGACGTTTTCAGAATTAATGCCTCGATCCCCTATTAACTGCTTTCCCCGTGTTTATTTCTGCTATTGTGATTTGCCGGATGTTCGATTTTGAGTTTCGGAGAGTTTTGGGACACTTAGTCCCTAAATAAGAGCTAAGTGTTAGAAATTTGATTGTAGTCAGAACAATGTGAAGACGACCTCAGAATCAAATTCCGATCGATTCTGTTAGCTCCGTTGGGTAATTTTGGACTTAGGGGCGTGTTCGGATTGTGTTTTGGAGGTCCGTAGCTAATTTAGGATTGAAATGCCGAAAGTAGAAGTTGGAAGTTTTCGGTTCGATAGTGAGATTTTGATCTGAGGGTCGGAATGGAACTACGGAAGTTGGAAAAGCTCCGTAGTGTTGAATGTGACATGTGTGCAAAATGTTCGGTCATTCGGATGAGGTTTGATAGACTTTTTGATCGAAAGCATAAATTTAGAGTTTGGGAGTTCTTAGGCTTGAATCCGTGGTTGATTCGTCGTTTCAATGTTTTTTTAGGTGTTTTAAGGATTGGTATAAGTTTGGAAAGTGGTATTAGACTTGTTTGTGTTTTTGGTTGAGGTCCCGGGGCCTCGAGGTGATTTCGGAGGGTTGTCAAAAGAATTGGAAGTGGTTTGAAGCAGCTGAAGCTGCTGATCTCTGTCATAACCGCACCTGCGGTTGGGTCCAGCAGGTGCGGAGCCGCAGAAGCGGTGGAGTCATCACAGAAGCAGAAATGGGGAGGGACAACAGGACCCGCAGAAGTGGTACTGCATCTGCGAATGGGGAGTCGCAGGTGCCGAATCATGATGAGTTAGTGATTGTCGCAGATGCGACCATTGGTCCGCAAAAGCGGGACCGCAGGTGCGGTCCCATGACCGCAGAAGCGGATTAGCTGGGCAGAAACATATAAATTCTTGCCTTCGCGAATTTTAGCTATTTTCACCTCTTTTCAAACGGGAAGAAGTCTTGGGGAGCATTTTCAAGGGAGATTTTCAGAGGAGTTCATTGGGGTAAGGTCTTTGGTCCCTAAACTCATTATTGGAGTGATTTTTATAATTTTAAGCATGAAAATTTAAGGAAAATCAGTGATAAATTGAGGGTTAGAGCTTGATTAATTAGAGACATTTGAGTGATGATTTGAGGGACATTTGATGTCCGATTTTGGTACTTTTGGTATGACTAAACTCGTGAGAGTGTGAGGATTCTGGAAATGTAAATTTTACCCGATTTCGAGACGCGGGCCCGAGGGGCATTTTTGTTATTTTATCTAATTTCGCGTATTAGCTTTGAATTTCTTTGTAGAATTAGTTACTTAAAGTGTTATTTACATTATGCAATTGAATTGAATAGATTTGGGCCATTTGGAGTCGAGTACTCGTGGCAAGAACGTGGTCTCTTGTTGATTCTTGAGCCGGTTCGAGGTAAGTGGCTTGCCTAAGCTTGTGTGGGGGACCTTCCCCTTAGGATTTGGTATTTGTTATAATTGAAATGCCTTGTACGTGAAGTGACGAGTGCGTACTTGTGCTAAATGTTGAAAATCCGATTTTTCATTAAGCAATTACTAGTATGTTTCCTTTTCCAGTTTATATTACTTGCAATTTAAGCCTGTTGTTAGCTTAGGAAAGCATGTCTAATTGACTTACTTGCTCAAACTGCCTTATTTGGATTACGTGTAGCATGCTAGCTTAGAAATACCTGCTTTACCTTGTTATGGCACTTGAATTGGACTATGTACTCTTCTTGTTGTTATTGCGTGTTTACTTTGGGACTACAAAACGGTATTCCTGGAGATCCCCCTGCACTTTTACACTGGAACTATGGGACTGCACCCGATAGATTCCCCCTGTACTGAGTATTTACATTTGAGACTACGGATCGGTATTCCAGGAGTTCTCCTCGCATTATGAGTTGGACTATGGGATGGTATCCCGGGAGATCCACTGGATATTTACATTTGGGAATACAAGATGGTATCCTGGGAGATCCCCGGTTGTTATCTTTGTGCTGAAATGTATTTTTCTTCCGTGTTTACCTTGCCTCTGTAGTAGTAGTTGTTGTCCTTATACCTGTGTTACTTTTACTGTTGTACTTATTATACTGCTCTGTTCTACATTGTTGAACTTTATATTGTATTTAACCTCAGTAGGGCCTTGACCTTCGTCGTCACTACCCGACCGAGGTTAGGCTTGGCACTTACTGAGTACCGCTGTGGTGTACTCATGCCCTTTATGCGCATGTTTTCATGTGCAGATCCAGGTACTTTGACTCAGTCCTATCACCCTTGAGGTGAGACAACTGTTCTAGAGACTTCGAGGTATATCTGTCGCGTTCGCAGACCGAGGAGTCCCTTTCTACTCTCCCTATTGTATTAGCCATTCTATATTTCTTTTCTTTGTTATATATTCTGGAGCTAGACACTGGTAGTCATTCAAAGGCTTGTGGTTTCATGAGATTCCGAGTTTTGGGAAAATGTATTAGTTTTTGAGAGTTAATATTGTGTATGCCGGGCGGCACTTTTAAACGCTATTTTATTATACTATTTCTGTTTTAAATTGTTTTCTTTCCACAAATTGGTTTATCTTCCGCATTTTAAGCTTACCTAGTTATAGTAACTAGGTGCCATCATGATGGTTCACCGAGGGAGAACCGGGGTCATGACAAGTTAGTATCAGACCTCTAGGTTCATAGGAGTCATGAATCACAAGCCGGTTTATTAGAGTCTCGCTGATCGGTACGAAGACGTCTGTACTTATATATGAGAGGCTAAGTAACTATTCGGAAAATTCCACTTCATTTGATTTCCTTGTCTTGCGAGATTTAGACATTCACAATTCTAAACTTCTGTCTTCTATTCTCTCATAGATGGTGAGGACACGTGCTACCCGAGATGATCAAGCACCCGCGCCCTCTACTGCAGCCGTCAGATGCCGGGGCTGGGGTAGAGGCCGAGGACGCGCACGTGGTGCAGCCAGAGCACCCGCGCGAGCTGCCGCCGAGGTACCACTAGCAGTTCCAGCCGGAGTCCAGACCCTTGATACGCCTACTACTACTACCACTCCAGCTCTCTAGGAGACTCTTGCATAGTTCATGAGCATGTACACTGTCACACCTCCTTTTTCCGCGCCTACCCCGAAGGATAAATGCGTGAGGGAGTTTTTCCAATTTAAGTGACAATATTCGAAATGGGATTATTTATTTATTTCAGAGTCGCCACTTGGGAAAGGTTTGGCTTTTGGTGTCCCAAGTCACCGGTTTATCTTAAATCCCAAATCGAGGAAATTTTTGACTTTCCAAATGAAGTCTGCGAACCAGAAATTCTAAGTAAGGAATTCTGTTGACCCGAGGGAAGGTGTTAGGCACCCACAGATCCCGTGGTTCTAGCACGGTCGCTTAAATTGTTATAATGGCTAAATATATGATTTTAATACATGTATAACTTGTGTGCTTTTATTAGGTTTAAACCGCTTTTATTATTATTTATTTTTTATGGAATTGCAACGTCGTAAAAATGCATTTCGAACCACGTCACAATCAATGCGCCCGTGGTTGTTAATATATTCCGACTCCGTTGAGATTTGGATTTGGGTCACATAAATGCGCACCCGAATTTAAGAATGTAATTTAATTAAATCGCGCTGAAAGAGTATAACGCGTTATTATCTTTGGGGAAGGCAGTGAAATTCACTAAACAGTCCATCCCAAATTCTAAGTATTTTATTATGACCAATTATTGAGGGCCCCGCAATTTGCAATTTTGTTTGGCAAGGCACGCCTCATTTTTATTTTAAAAGGATCGACCTATAGTGACTATGTTTTATATTCCGTTCATCTCTATAATGAAAGAAAAAGAGTTCTAACTTATTTACATGCTCACGAGTTATTATAGTTGAGTTTCGAAAGTGAGTCGTTTAAAGAGTTTACATGAGCAGCGCATAGAATGTTCTAAATACAGACAGTAAAAGAAAGAAAAGACTACATTAAACTACAACTTCAAATCTCTTCCACTTTTTGCATTCATGCTTCGAGTAGCTTACAAGATGTACCAGTGTATCAGTTTGTGTACCTGGTATTTGGAAAGCAAGGAAAGAAGATGAAGATCAGTGGAAGCAGCAGTAGCATAAATACACAGCAACAAACAAGTTCAGCAACACAACAAAACCAGTAATGACCAGTAGAATAACCCAGTAACAGATTGAAAACCAGTAGTACCAAAATGCAATCGCAGTCAAAGCAGAAGAGAGACGGATACAAGATGCAGTAGTTTACTGATTTTGAATAACACTCAAGGAAAGGCAAACGGAAATTATTCAAGTAAAAGTTCAACTTGTTTTTCTCTTTTGCTCTCAAATTCTGATTTCTCAAAATTCAGTCAACTCTCTCAACTTTCTTTTTTCTTCTTCAAAGTCTCTCCCCAAAAGTCTCTCCCTTTTGTGTCAAAAAATGACTCTATTTATAACAAGACTCTTGTCTTGAATCACTCCCCAAAATATTCCCATCATTGCATGCTTTGTTCCCCACTACCTTAAACAAATGAATTATTCCCCACTATTTTGTGTCTTGTCCCCCACTATATTAAACTAAAGAATTATTCCCCACTATCTTGTGTCTTGTCCCCCATTATATTAAACAAATGCATTATTCCCACTCCATTATGTCTTGTCCCCCATTATATTAAACAAATATATCACCTCCCCACTAATTTATGTCTTGTCCCCCACCATGTACTATTTTAATATTGTTAATGCCTAGTGGACGGAGCACTCAGATTAAATAATTGTTTAAATTTTCAATTCCAAAAATACCCCTCCGACCTTACTGAAATTACCATTTTACCCCTGAAAATACTGCAATTTACCAATCTACCTCCATCAACTATAACCAATTTGCCTAATCAATTCTAACCAAAATATAGCAGCTATAACTAATTCCTAATCAAATTTCAACAACAAATAATCAACTTCTGCATAATAAACTTGCCAAATTAACAAACATTCATGAATTACTAACAGAGTCAGATTCATATCAACAAACTTAACAGGACAAACAAGTAGATTTAAATCACTAAACTCAACATCAGTTGAACTCAAACTAAATCAAACAACATCATAACAAAGATAGATGATTCGAACTAAAATAAACACTTGGGACCAACACATAAACACGCGACATTAAATCACTTGATGAAAAACTAACAAACTCCAAACAAAATGAGCACGAATCTGTCACCTTCATCAACATATCCAACAAATCCAAACAGATCGGGGGTGCAACAAGAATATCATTTCTACTAAAACATTTACAAATTAACACATTTGTCATGGAAGCGCAAGCAGCAGGAATTAAGAATAGAGAAACGGAACCTTTCATTAAATGACCAACCCGAGTCGACGTACAAGAGACTCGATCAAAGGTTTACTAGACCAAAGCTTGAACCTCGACGGAACTGAGCAGACCTCGGATGGCTGGTGTTTGGGAGACGGACTGGGCGTGTGATGTTGCTGGGTTTGGCTGGAGGTGAACGACGAAGCTCAGGCGTGGTGGAGCTGGAGCTTGCGACTGGAGGACCAGTGGCTGGAGCTCGCGACTGTGGTCGTTCATGGCTTGGAGATGGACGATGGTGGTTTGGGTGTTCGAAGGAGAAGAACGTGAAGCAATAGCAGCAGCAATAGCTGCTGCTCGACAGGGCTCCGGTGGTCGTGGGGCTGGTTGATTGGTTGTCGACTGGAAGAAGGATGACAGGGACAATTTGGTTGGGATAGTGAGGTTGAGCTCGTCCGGTTGACGGATGTAGCGACGAACGGAGGGAGTCTATAGCGACGATGAGGGTGGTCTGGGTGTTCGAGCTTGAGGTCGTGAGGACGATGAAGAAGATGATCGTTTGGACGTGGATGGTTGAAGCAGCAACGGTGGGTTTGTTTTGGGTGTTGAAGGGGTCATTTGGGGACGATGGTGAGGCAGCCATTGGAGGGGTCTTTTGGAAGCTTGAAGAAGAAAAGAAAGAGGGGGGGGGATGGTTTCTTTTAGGTTTAGGGTTTGTTTTGTGAAATGAAAGATAGGAAGATAGGGGTGTTGGGTCTTTGGGGTTATGGATTGGGTCGACCCGGTTTGAAATGGACCGGGTCGTAGGGGAAGGCTGGGTATTTGGTTTAAGATTTGAAGAAAAAGCCCAATCCGATTTCTTCTATTTTTGTTCTTCTCTATTTATTCAATTTCCTAAATAATAAAGCTAAAAATGCTAAGATTAAATTATAAAAACTCAAAATTATCTAAAAAAACTAATTAGCCCCTAATAACAATTAACACACAATTAAATAGCAATTAACGATAAAATCACACAATTTGGACGTTAAATGCTAAAAAATGCAAAAATACATATTTTTATAATTTTTTCATTTTGTAAAACAAACTTAATTACTCCTAACTGTAGAATTAAATATTAAATGCAAATGTGACATATTTTTATATTTTTTATTAATATAACAAATAAACATGCACAAACAAAAATACAAATAATTATCCAAAAATGCCACGAAAATTTAAAAATTGCACACAAAGGAAAATTGTTTTATTTTGAATTTTTTGGGAGTAATTCTCATATAAGGCAAAAATCACGTGCTTACAGCTGTCCCTCTTTGTCCGAAAACACGAAGGGTTTTCGTGCAAAGATAAAGTGAGCGGATACGTGCGATTTTTGCCCGTTGGAATACTCCGTGTGAAGCATTTTTTGAAAGATTTGACCGAACCTTTGCTTCAGAGGTTTCCTACATATCCTGGGCTAAACAGGAATCAGGTCAATGTAGTTCGGGAAGTTTTGGTAGCTGGGACTACCATGAGACTACAATGTTAATGTTGTTGCTGTTGCATGCTGTTACTACTGCTTTACCGACCTCCTTATTACACCAAAGGAGAATTAAAACTAAGCTAGCTATGCCTATCAACTATTAGTTACAAGATTCCTATCTATAATTCTTTTGCAACTTGATCTTGAGTCTTAGCTGGTTCTGCTTGTAGACTTCGATCTGAATCTTGATGCTTGCAAGTTGTAGGTGCTTGTTTATTTCTGTAGTATTGAGTGAAGTGGGATTGGCGGAGCTCGTGACTTCAATCAAATTTTGAGCGATCTGCACTTTGTTTGCTCCAGTATTTGGGCTCATCTTCTTTTTGTTCTTTTCTTCCTTTCTTTATTCTGGATTGAAACTCACTCCGTAGGTCATCTCGATCCCTGTGCTTCGAGGTCAAACCTGCTCAGACAACAAAACAAACAAACGAAGGAAATTTTTCTGCCCCAGTTTCACTAGGAAAATTTCGTGAGTTAATTACCATAAAAATCTACAAAATTGATGAGGGGATTAGAAACCTCAAGTCTAAAAGGCGCACCTCAGGGATTGGAGCCCTAATGTTTGCAAAAGGCAAAACGCTCAACTCAGGGATTGGAGCCCTAATGTCGGCTAAAGAGAAATTTGCTCAACTCAGGGATTGGAGCCCTAATGTCGGCTAAAGAAAAATTGCTCAACTCAGGGATTGGAACCCTAATGTCGGCTAAAGAAAAATTGCTCAACTCAGGGATTGGAGCCCTAATGTCGGCTAAAGAAAAATTGCTCAACTCAGGGATTGGAGCCCTAATGTCGGCTAAAGGAAAATTGCTCAACTCAGGGATTGGAGCCCTAATGTCGGCTAAAGGAAAATTGCTCAACTCAGGGATTGGAGCCCTAATGTCGGCTAAAGGAAAATTGCTCAACTCAGGGATTGGAGCCCTAATGTCGGCTAAAGGAAAATTGCTCAACTCAGGGATTGGAGCCCTAATGTCGGCTAAAGGAAAATTGCTCAACTCAGGGATTGGAGCCCTAATGTCGGCTAAAGGAAAATTGCTCAACGCAGGGATTGGAGCCCTAATGTCGGCTAAAATAAAATTGCTCAACTCAGGGATTGGAGCCCTAATGTCGGCCAAAGGAAAATTTGCTTAACTCAGGGATTGGAGCCCTAATGTCGGCTAAAGAAAAATTTGCTCAACTCAGGGATTGGAGCCCTAATGTCGGCTAAAGAAAAATTGCTCAACTCAGGGATTGGAGCCCTAATGTCGGCTAAAGAAAAATTGCTCAACTCAGGGATTGGAGCCCTAATGTCGGCTAAAGGAAAATTGCTCAACTCAGGGATTGGAGCCCTAATGTCGGTTAAAGGAAAATTGCTCAACTCAGGGATTGGAGCCCTAATGTAGGCTAAAGGAAAATTGCTCAACTCAGGGATTGGAGCCCTAATGTCGGCTAAAGGAAAATTGCTCAACTCAGGGATTGGAGCCCTAATGTCGGCTAAAGGAAAATTGCTCAACTCAGGGATTGGAGCCTAGTGTCAGCTAAAAGAAAAATTGCTCAACTCAGGGATTGGAGCCCTAATGTCGGCTAAAGGAAAATTGCTCAACTCAGGGATTGGAGCCCTAATGTCGGCTAAAGGAAAATTGCTCAACTCAGGGATTGGAGCCCTAATGTCGGCTAAAAGAAAACTTGCTCAACTCAGGGATTGGAGCCCTAATGTCTGCTAAAGGAAAATTGCTCAACTTAGGGATTTGAGACCTAATGTTGACAAAGTTGACTAGGGAATAGAGGCCCTATGTCTAAAATCTCAACTTAGGGATTGGAGCCCTAATGTTGGTAAAGGCGACTAGGGAATGGAAGCCCTATGTCTGAAATCTCAACTTAGGGATTAGAGCCCTAATATTGGTAAAGGCGACTAGGGAATGGAGGCCCTATGTCTAAAATCTCAACTTAGGGATTGAAGCCCTAATATTAGTAAAGGCGACTAGGGAATGGAGGCCCTATGTCTAAAATCTCAACTTAGGGATTGGAGCCCTAATGTTGGCAAAAAATAGGTTGATATTGGGGATTCTAAACTAACCCCTTTTTTTTGGAATTTTCTTCTTATTTCTCTTTTCGTTTTTATTTTTTTATTTTTTATTTTATTTTTTGTTTAATAAAAATGCAGGAAAGAATTTGGAGGGAACTTCCCTTTTGTGTTGATTCCTTGCTGCAAAGCTGTTTCTTGCACTTGTGCATTTTTTTTCCTTTTTGGTTGCACCTGCTTCTTGCACGGTTGCTTTGGATTGCACCTATTTCAATTTTTTCAAACAAAGAACAATTGTTAGTTTGAAACAATGTTTGGTTTTGTGGCCTTGATTAGTTTTGATCACTCGATCCCGACCCAATTTCGTTGATGAAGATCTCAACCGCAACTATTTGCTCCCTGAGGATCGATTCATTTCAGGCCCTGGAGGACCTCTGATTATTCCAGACTTTGCCATAATGGTTGGTCGGTGGAACTCAACTTCCACATTTATTTCGCCTTCGTATGCCTTTCCTTCTGACTTCCTTTTTTTAAGTATTGGGGAACCTTTGGCTCTTCAAACTTTGCTACAACGGCTAGTCGCGTGGAACTGAACCTCTTTAAACTTTATTTCGCCTTTATGAGCACTTCGATTTGATTTATCCTTTCAAGAGTTTTCAATTCCGGAGCAGCGACCCACATGGCCAATTGAGGTTGACTTGATGCACCTACTGAGGCTGGGTATCATTTGCACATTAGCCCGTACCAAATGAGAACCCTGTAAATCAGTCTTGCCATCCTTTCTTTGTCTCAGTTTTAAAAGTGTGTTAGACCGAAAAGGGATTCAAAGAAAACAAACAATGAAATGGAGAATGAGTTTAAAAAAGTGTCCCTTCCGGGGAAAGGAAAGAAGGACTTATCTGGAGTGCATGCGGACTTCAATGAACATGACATGCCTTTTGGACTGGATACCTGATCTGTGTAAACCGTCTGACTCTCAGAAATTCATCACAACTTTGCCTTGAAACCGAGGAACCTTGCCAGGACTCTGTTGATGCCGATAGCTGTGAGGATCTTATTTTCGATCATGGGCGCCCTTTATAGGTTTTCACGAACTGGCATTTTTCATTTCATTTCTTACCATCTCCTTATAGTGCCCGTGTGGGTTTTCACTAACAAGACTCTCTCATTTCCATTTTTCTTTACTTACCGTCGCCTTACGATGCCCGTGTGGGTTTTCACCAATATGACTCTCTCATTTTATTTCTCTTATTTTGCTTGCGAGGATCTAAGTAACTGCATTCTCTGATCCTTGAACATTCTTACCGATTGATCGGAAGGACTTGAATAGGATTTGGGGTAAAACGAGCTTGGATGGAATTACAACTTTAGAACCTTTCTGGCGAACTGTCGCCGAACCACTATAACTTTTGCCCCAGTTTCACTTTGGGGGGGGGGGATCTTGGATTTTATTTTGGTGTGACTGAACCCCAAGTAGAGGTTGCCTACGTATCCTTTCAGAATCAAGTCAAACGTAGTTCAGGCAAACATTTTGTTTTTGATTTTCTTTTGTTTTTCTGATTTGTTTTGTTTTTCACTTTCTTCTTCCCTTCTGTTTCCCTTTTTTTTTCATTTTTATTGTCTTTTCTTCCCTTTTTTTTTGTATATATATTTTCTTATTTTTCCAATTCTTTCTTCTTCTTTTTTTCATTTTTCTTTTTCATTTCAATTTCTTTTTTTTTTCATTTTATTTTTCAATAATACCTTCAGGTTTCAAAGAGGGTAATCAAAGAAGAGTAACCAACTCAAATGAGTTTGCAAAGGGTTGATAGTGTTTGGGTAGCGAGAATGAAAGCCTTCGTCATCTCAACCGGAAAATATTAGAACTATATGTAGGATCCAACATAGTACCTTTTGACTGCATTTGCATCGACAGTTATTTCAAGGGCATTTCTTTCGATGTGTCCCAAGTACAACGCACTCTTTTGGCAGTACTCTTGTTGTAATGTATGGACCTTTCCAATTTTGGGAACCAATTTTCCTTCAGTTGTTCCAACTCTTTATCTTGTTTCCTTAAGCTATTCTTCATTGCGAACCAATTATAATTTCGAGGTCTGGCAGAGTTTTAAGATTCGGCCATGAAGTCCGCAAGCATGTCATATTATTGAAATCTGCATTTAACAGAAGTAAAAGAGAATGAGAAAATTGACAAGATTTAAGAAAAGAGACATTCCGGGAAAATAAAATATCAATTTCATTTGATTTTTTTTGATTTTTTTTGTTTTTTTTTAATTTTTGAAGATAGAAGGGTTTACATCGGAAACTAAGACAATACAGTAAAACATCTGGATCACACCCTGAGATAATCCAGATGCAGAAAGGATAGCAAGACTGGCTACCGAGACTCCCGTATGATGGGGAACTTTCAGGCTTGACAATCGTTTTTTGGCTTTTCTTCTGTCTCGGCAGTGGCTGCAATAGCCTTCAGTGCCGGATCAAATTCCTCATCTTCACAAATCATTCCGACTATTGGTCTGTTGTTGTGGGCGGGCAACAGATTGTTCATCACATCAGGAGCTTCTTCATCCCGACAAACGACTCTTTCAGCTTCAATCGAATCTTCAACTGCCCTTTTGAGGGTCCAACAGTCCTTTATACTGTGCCTCACTGCTCCATAGTGGTATTCACATATAGTGTCAGCTCAGTGCGGTGGGGACACGGGGTTCAACCGAATTTGGTCCACTGGCTGCAATAGATCTAGCCTAATCAGCTTTTGGAACAAGCTTGAATACGATTCACCAATAAGGGTGAACTGATTCTTTCTGAAAGGCTCTCTTGGGCGAGGATTGTACCGGGGAACATCTGATTGAGGATTGTATGGAGCTTGGTAAGGATGGACATTTCTGGGAAGTGGAGCTCAGTTTTGTGGATAATATTGTGGCCGCGTGTAAGGTTGCGCATTCATCAACGCATACCAACAAAGCCAATCACCTGAACAGAACCTGGCTAATTTAATCTCACACACAACCTTGTTAGTTTTGAGGCATTTAACATATAGGAAATCGCACGTTGGAATGCAATGCACCTAAACAGTTAAACGCTTCTACCATGTGTTTGAACGGGTTGCATGTTTCATCCCGGCCTTTAAACTAGCCCTCTTCACTATGTACCTCTTTTCTTTTATTCCTGCCTCTCTTTAACCACTCTTGATCTTGTTTTTGCCGCTCTTTTTTTTTTTGTTTTTGTTTTTGGCACTTTTTTTTTTTTTTTAAATTTTTTCTCTTTTTTTCTTCATTTTTTACTCAATTATTTTATGGCTATGATCGAATCCGATGGGGGTTGCCTACGTATCATGACCCCGCATGAATCAGATCTTGCGTAGTTCGGGCGATCGTGAAATAGAGTAAGTAAACTAACTCTTTTTTTTTTCTTTTTGGAATAAAAATGCTTTAAAAGAATAAAGGTTTTTTTATTTTGGATTTTTCTAAAAAAATGCTTTAAAAGAAGAAAAGGATATTTTTTTTTGGATTTTTGAATTTGACTCTATTTTTATTTTTGAAAGAAAGACTTCTAAAAATTCCTTTTCTTTTGATTGGAACTTTGAGAATTTTAGAAATAAAAAAAAAAAAATATTTTTGTTTGAATTTTCATTTGTTCTCTCTTTTTCTAAATAAGAAAGAAAATATTTTCTTTGGATTTTCGAGTTTTTTTTTTTATTTTTAAATTTACAAAAGTACTTCTAAAGAAAAAATGAAAATATTTTTGGACTTTAATTTTTTAATTCTATGACATTTACGACAGAAAAACTTTTAAAGAAGGAAAGTCTTTAAAAGAACGAATATATATATATTGATTCTTTTTTTTTTTTCTGATTTTTTTTGATTTTTTTTGGAAAAATACTTTAAAATAAAGGAAACCCGTATTTTGGATTTTGATTTTTTTTAGATTTTATTATTATTATTTTTTTATCTTTTTTTCCGTATGAAATACTTCAGAAAGAAAGAAACTACCTTTTTTTTTGAGTTTTAAAACTTCTTCTTTTTTTTTCTGAATTTTCTAAGGAAAGATTTCTAAAGAAGGAACTAATGAAAAATATTTTTGGATTTTTTTGAAAATTGGGGTCGGAACCGATGAGGTTTGCCTACGTATCTCACATCCGGTGATGATCAGACCCGCGTAGTTCGGTAATGAAACAAACTATATTTTTTTTTAAAAAAAACAAGACTCTTTTTCATTTTCATTTTTGGCATTTCATTAGCAAATAACAAAACCACTTTTAAAGCACGACTCTTTTCATTTTTTTTGGGCATTTCATAAACAAATAAGAAAAAATTATTTTTAAAAAAACAAGACTTTTTCCATATCCATTTTTCATGGCAAGACAAACTATTTTCCTTTTCTATTTTTTGAAAACAAGACAGAATAACGACTCTTTTTTTTCTTTTCATTTTCAACAAACAATAAAACAACCTATTCCCAAACTAAAATAAAGACTCTTTTCTTTTTCTTTTTCTTTTAGTAAAACAAACTATTAAAAATAAAATATTTTTTTTTTAAAATTTTGGCAGAGTTTCGACACTATTTGGACATTGTTATTTTTCAAAACAGAAGATTAACCCTATACACTGCTATTTTTCTTTCTCTTTTTTTTTTCCCAAATTTTCCCAATATTCAAAACCGGTCAGCATGCAAGTCCAAAGCAAATAAAATGCACAAGCAATAAGTAGGATGCATCAGAATGGTCTTTTCTGTTTGAGGTTGCTATTCCTAGACGGACCCAACCCCCGTGTTGAGTCCCCTAAGTCAAAAATACATATGATGCAGATAAGCGTTCCTACTAGGGATCCGACATGAAGTTGAGTTATTCTAAGTTCAGAACCTGGGTGTTTGTTCTAGACCTGGCTTACCCGAGCGGACTGCTCGAGTCGAGGGGGGGCAGCGTACCGGGGATACAGAAGCTCAACCCGGCTTTGTAACTTATCTGAACCTCGTTCCAAAAACGGGATTGACTCTAAACAGAAAAGAAATTACACGAAGTTCACCCTTCTTCATGATTTAGAAGACTCAGAGAGGAGATGGGTTTCGGCACAGTTTATATACAGTTCACAAAATATCAAAGAGGTAAAAGCAGTTAGTTAGCACATTAGGCTCAACATGTAAAAATCAGATAAAACAAGCCAATTATAACAGTTATTCTAAGCTCGAATTCTTGAACCCTGAACCAAAGTTCTGGGTTCGGATCCCCAGCAGAGTCGCCAGAGCTGTCACACCTCCTTTTTGCGCGCCTACCCCGAAGGATAAATGCGTGAGGGAGTTTTTCCAATTTAAGTGACAATATTCGAAATGAGATTATTTATTTATTTCAGAGTCGCCACTTGGGAAAGGTTTGACTTTTGGTGTCCCAAGTCACCGGTTTATCTTGAATCCCAAATCGAGGAAATTTTCGACTTTCCAAATGAAGTCTGCGAACCAGAAATTCTAAGTAAGGAATTCTGTTTACCCGAGGGAAGGTGTTAGGCACCCACGGATCCCGTAGTTCTAGCACGGTCGCTTAAATTATTATAATGGCTAAATATCTGATTTTAATACATGTTATAACTTGTGTGCTTTTATTAGGTTTAAACCGCTTTTATTATTATTTATTTTTTATGGAATTGCAATGTCGTAAAAATGCATTTCGAATCACGTCACAATCAATGCGCCCGTGGTTGTTAATACATTCCGACTCCGTTGAGATTTGGATTTGGGTCACATAAATGCGCACCCGAATTTAAGAATGTAATTTAATTAAATCGCGCCTAAAGAGTCTAACGTGTTATTATCTTTGGGGAAGGCAGTGAAATTCACTAAACAGTCCATCCCAAATTCTAAGTATTTTATTATGATCAATTATTGAGGGCCCCGCAATTTGCATTTTTGTTTGGCAAGGCACGCCTCATTTTTATTTTAAAAGGATCGACCTATAGTGACTATGTTTTCTATTCCATTCATCTCTATAATGAAAGAAAAAGAGTTCTAACTTATTTACATGCTCACGAGTTATTATAGTTGAGTTTCGAAAGTGAGTCATTTAAAGAGTTTACATGGGCAGCACATAGAATGTTCTAAATACAGACAGTAAAAGAAAGAAAAGACTACATTAAACTACAACTTCAAATCTCTTCCACTTTTTGCATTCATGCTTCGAGTAGCTTACAAGATGTACCAGTGTATCAGTTTGTGTACCTGGTATTTGGAAAGCAAGGAAAGAAGATGAAGATCAGTGGAAGCAGTAGTAGCGTAAATACACAGCAACAAACAGGTTCAGCAACACAGCAAAACCAGTAACGACCAGTAGAATAACCCAGTAACAGATTGAAAACCAGAAGTACCAAAATACAATCGTAGTCAAAGCAGAAGAGAGACAGATACAAGATGCAGTAGTTTACTGATTTTGAATAACACTCAAGGAAAGGCAAACGGAAATTATTCAAGTAAAAGTTCAACTTGTTTTTCTCTTTTGCTCTCAAATTCTGATTTCTCAAAATTCAGTCAACTCTCTCAACTTTCTTTTTTCTTCTTCAAAGTCTCTCCCCAAAAGTCTCTCCCTTTTGTGTCAAAAATGACTCTATTTATAACAAGACTCTTGTCTTGAACCACTCCCCGAAATATTTCCATCATTGCATGCTTTGTTCCCCACTACCTTAAACAAATGAATTATTCCCCACTATTTTGTGTCTTGTCCCCCACTATATTAAACTATAGAATTATTCCCCACTATCTTGTGTCTTGTCCCCCATTATATTAAACAAATGCATTATTCCCACTCCATTATGTCTTGTCCCCAATTATATTAAACAAATATATCACCTCCCCACTAATTTATGTCTTGTCCCCCACCATGTACTATTTTAATATTGTTAATGCCCAGTGGACGGAGCACTCAGATTAAATAATTGTTCAAATTTTCAATTCCAAAAATACTCTTCGACCTTACTGAAATTACCATTTTACCCCTGAAAATACTGCAATTTACCAATCTACCCCCATCAGCTATAACCAATTCGCCTAATCAATTCTAACCAAAATATAGCAGCTATAACTAATTCCTAATCAAATTTCAACAACAAATAATCAACTTCTGCATAATAAACTTGCCAAATTAACAAACATTCATGAATTACTAACAGAGTCAGATTCATATCAACAAACTTAACAGGACAAACAAGTAGATTTAAATCACTAAACTCAACATCAGTTGAACTCAAACTAAATCAAACAACATCATAACAAAGATAGATGATTCGAACTAAAATAAACACTTGGGACCAACACATAAACACGCGACATTAAATCACTTGATGAAAAACTAACAAACTCCAAACAAAATGAGCACGAATCTGTCACCTTCATCAACATATCCAACAAATCCAAACAGATCGGGGGTGCAACAAGAATATCATTTCTATGTAAAACATTTACAAATTAACACATTTGTCATGGAAGCGCAAGCAGCAGGAATTAAGAATAGGGAAACGGAACCTTTCATTGAATGACCAACCCGAGTCGACGTACAAGAGACTTGATCAAAACTTTACCGGACCAAAGCTTGAACCTCGATGGAACTGAGCAGACCTCGGATGGCTGGTGTTTGGGAGACGGACTGGGCGTGTGATGTTGCTGGGTTTGGCTGGAGGTAAACGACAAAGCTCAGGCGTGGTGGAGCTGGAGCTTGCGACTAAAGGAGCAGTGGCTGGAGCTCGCGACTGTGGTCGTTCATGGCTTGGATCTGGACGATGGTGGTTTGGGTGTTCGAAGGAGAAGAACGTGAAGCAATAGCAGCAGCAACAACTGCTGCTCGACGGGGCTCCGGTGGTCGTGGGGCTGGTTGATTGGTTGTCGACTGGAAGAAGTATGACGGGGACGATCTGGTTGGGATAGTGAGGTTGAGCTCGTCTAGTTGACGGATGTAGCGACGAACGGAGGGAGTCTATAGGGACGATGAGGGTGGTCTGGGTGTTCGAGTTGGAGGTCGTGAGGACGATGAAGAAGATGGTCGTTTGGTCGTGGATGGTTGAAGCAGCAGCGGTGGGTTTGTTTTGGGTGTTGAAGGGGTCGTTTGGGGACGATGGTGAGGCAGCCATTGGAGGGGTATTTTGGAAGCTTGAAGAAGAAAAGAAAGAATGGGGTGGGGGCGGATGGTTTCTTTTAGGTTTAGGGTTTGTTTTGTGAAATGAAAGATAGGGAGATAGGGGTGTTGAGTCTTTGGGGTTATGGACTGGGTCGACCCGGTTTGAAATGGACCGGGTCGTAGGGGAAGGCTGGGTATTTGGTTTAAGATTTGAAGAAAAAGCCCAATCCGTTTTCTTCTATTTTTGTTCTTTTCTATTTATTCAATTTCCTAATTAATAAAGCTAAAAATGCTAAGATTAAATTATAAAACCCAAAATTATCTCAAAATACTAATTAACTCCTAATAACAATTAACACACAATTAAATAGCAATTAACGATAAAATCACACAATTTGGACGTAAAATGCTAAAAATGCAAAATACATATTTTTATGATTTTTTTTCATTTTGTAAAACAAACTTAATTACTCCTAACTGTAGAATTAAATATTAAATGCAAATGCGACATATTTTTATATTTTTTATTAATATAACAAATAAACATGCACAAACAAAAATACAAATAATTATCCAACAATGCCACGAAAATTCAAAAATTGCACACAAAGGAAAATTATTTTATTTTGAATTTTTTGGGAGTAATTCTCATATAGGGAAAAAATCAAGTGCTTACATACACAACTTTGGCTTAGGCATGGTTGCTTCCCCTTGCTGCAGCCACATCTCAGGCCAAGGAAGGAGCACATACTCCCGCTACCCGCACTCCTGAGCAGTGAGTGCATGTTGATTAGGTCCCATAGATTATTCCTGTATAGCCTGTAGTTCCAGATCAGCATGAGGACAGGGCAACGACTTTAGAGGATGAGCAGCAGAGACTTTAGAGGTTCAAGAAGTATGATCCCCCAATGTTCAGTAGGTTAGCATCAGATGATGCCTTGGGATTTCTGGAGGAGTGTCACTGTATCCTCCGTACTAGGGGTATATCAGGATCGAGTGGGGTTTCTTTCACTACCTTCCAGCTTCTAGGAGCTGCCTATGAGTGGTGGCGCACCTATGAGTTCGACAGTCCGGACGAGGCTGCTTCACTGACTTGGACACAGTTTTCAAATATGTTTCTGAGAGAGTTTGTTCCTCGGAGCTTCAGGGATGCATGGCGCGCAAAGTTTGAGCATTTGCGCTAGGGTACTATGACTGTTTCAGAGTATGCTGTCTATTACACTAGCTTGGCTAGACATGCACCAACCTTGGTTTCTACTGTTCGCAAGAGGGTTTGCTGGTTTATTGAGGGGCTTATTCCCAGCATCAGGTCTAGCATGGCTCGTGAGTTGGATATGGATATTTCTTATCAGCAGGTGGTGAGCATTGCTAGGAGGATTGATGGTATGCATGCTAGGGAGAGAGACGAGAGGGAGGCCAAGAGGTCTCGAGAGTTGGGCTATTATTCTGGTGCCCGTGCCCCAGCAACACGTCATCATGGTAGGGGTTATATGAGTCACCACGTTCATTCAGCTCTTCCAGTAGCCAGTGGTATTCCAACTCCTCCCAGGCCCCAGGAGCCTTATTATGCACCTCCAATATCTAGTGCGCCTCCTGCGCGGGGAGCTTTCAGTGGTCAGTCCAACAGACCTAGCCCAAGCCAGTCACAACTGCCACATCCTCCAGAGCTTGTTTTGAGTGTGGTGATACACGCCATATAGTGAGGGATTTCCCTAGACTTAGTAGGGGTGCACCTCTATAGACTTCTCAGCCATAACGTGCCCGACAAAGTTTTCAGGCTATGGTTACAGCTCCAGTTGCTACCCCACCTGCGCAGCCAGCTATAGGTGGAGGTTGGGGAGGTAGAGGTCGCCCTAGAGGGAGAGGCCAAACCAGATACTATGCCTTTCCTGCCCGTACCGAGGTTGTTGCCTCCGATTCTATCATCATAGGTATTATACTGGTTTTTCATAGAGATGCATTGGTTCTATTCGATCTAGGCTCCACTTACTCTTATGTGTCTTCTTATTTTGCTCTGCATTTGGGTGTACCTCGGGATTCTTTGAGTTCCACTGTTTATGTTTCTACTCCTGTGGGAGATTCTCTTGTTGTGCACCACGTTTATCGGTCGTGTTTGGTTATTCTTAGTGGTTTTGAGACCAGAGCTGATTTATTGTTGCTCAACATGGTAGATTTTGATATTTTCTTGGGCATGGACTGATTGTTGCCCCATTATGCTATTCTTGATTGTCACACCAAAACCGTGACGCTGGCTATGCCAGGTGTACCGCATGTTGAGTGGAGGGGTACTTTAGATCACACTCCCAGTAGAGTTATTTCCTTCCTTAAGGCTCAGCGTCTGGTTGAGAAGGGGTCTGACGCGTATCTAGCCTATGTGAGAGATGTCAGTATTGATACCCCTTCAGTTGATTCTGTCCCAGTAGTACGATATTTTCCTAATGTATTTCTAGCTGATCTTTCGGGCATGCCGCCTGATAGAGATATTGATTTTGGCATTGATCTGTTGCCGGGCACTCAACCTATTTCTATTCCTCCGTATTGTATGGCTCCTCCTGAGTTGAAGGATTAGTTATAAGAATTGGTTGATAAGGGTTTTGTTAGGCCCATTGTATCACCTTGGGGTTCTCCTGTCTTGTTTGTGAAGAAGAAAGATGGTTCTATGCATTGTGCATCGATTATTGCTAGTTCAACAAAGTTATAGTGAAGAACCATTATCCTTTACCTCGTATTGATGATCTGTTTGACCAGTTCCAGGGCGCACGAGTGTTTTCTAAGATTGACTTGTTAGGTTACTATCAGTTGAAGATTCGGGAGCCAGATATCCCGAACACTACTTTCAGGACTCGATATGGTCATTACGAGTTCCTTGTTATGTCATTTGGGCTGACCAATGCCCCAACAACCTTTATGCATTTGATGCATATTGTGTTCCGGCCGTATCTTGACTCTTTCGTCATTGTCTTTATTGATGATATTCTGGTGTATTCTCGGAGTTGGGAAGATCATGAGCAGTATTTGAGGACAGTGCTTCAGACCTTGAGAGAAAAGAAGTTATATGCTAAGTTCTTGAAATGTGAGTTTTGGTTGGACTCCATGGAATTCTTGGGCCATGTGGTGTCGAGTGAGGGTATTCAAGTGGATTTGAAGAAAATAGAGGCAGTGCAGAGTTGGCCCAAACTATCCTCAGCTATAGAGATCTGTAGTTTTTTTGGCTTGGCGGGTTATTATTGTCGTTTTGTTGAGGGGTTTTCATAGATTGCAGCCCCTATGACCAGGTTGACCCAGAAGGGTGCTCCGTTCCAGTGGACGGAAGAGTGAGAGACGAGCTTTTAGAAGCTCAAGATAGCTTTGACTACAGCCCCAATTTTGATATTGCCTATAGGTTTAGGGTCTTACACGATCTATTGTGATGCCTCGAGGATTGGGCTTGGAGTGGTGTTGATGTAGGGCGATAGGGTGATTGCCTACACGTCCAGACAGTTGAAGGTGCATGAGAAGAACTACCCTGTCCATGATCTAGAGCTTGCTACCATTGTTCACGCCCTGAAGATCTGGCACCATTATTTGTACGGTATTCCCTGTGAGATTTATATAGATCATTGGAGCTTGCAACACCTGTTCAAGCAAAAGGATCTTAATTTGCGCCAGAGGAGGTGGTTGGAGTTGCTGAAGGATTATGATATCACTATTTTGTATCACCCGGGCAAAGCCAATGTGGTGACCGATGCCTTGAGTCGCGGGGCAGAGAGTTTGGGGAGTTTGGCTTATTTACTAGCATCGGAGAGGCCTATGGCAATAGATGTTTAGGCCTTAGTCAACCAGTTTGTGAGGTTGGTTCTTTTGGAGCCTAGTCGGGTTCTAGCTTGTGTGATTTCTCGGTCTTCCTTATTTGATCGTATCAGGGAGCGTCAGTATGATGACCCCCATTTTCTTGTCCTCAAGGACAAGGTTCAGCATGGAGATTCCAGAGATGTGACTGTTGGTGATGATAGGGTATTGAGGATGCAGGGTCGATTTTGTGTACTCAATGTTGATTGGATTCAGGAGTTAATTCTAGAGGAGGCCCATAGTTTGCGGTATCCCATTCATCCGGGTGCCGCGAAGATGATCAGGATTTGAGACAACACTATTGGTGGATGTAGATAAAGAAAAATATAGTTAGGTTTGTAGCCCGATGCCTCAACTGTTAGCAGGTAAAGTATGAGCACCAGAGACCAAGTGGGTTGCTTCAGTAGATAGAGATTCCGGAGTGGAAGTGGGATAGGATCACCATGGACTTTATCGTTGGGCTCCCACGAACTTTGAAAAAGTTCGATGCTATTTGGGT
This sequence comes from Nicotiana tabacum, assembly GCF_000715075.1. Taxonomy (NCBI): domain Eukaryota; kingdom Viridiplantae; phylum Streptophyta; class Magnoliopsida; order Solanales; family Solanaceae; genus Nicotiana; species Nicotiana tabacum. The sequence continues at coordinate 68,792,163 of NC_134090.1, read as the reverse complement.
GATTGTGGGTCGGCTGACCAAGTCCGCGCACTTCATTCCTATGTGTACTACCTATTCTTCGGAGCGTCTGGCGGAGATTTATATCCGGGAGATTGTTCGTCTACATAGTATTCTAGTTTCCATAATTTCAGATAGAGGTACTCAGTTCACATTACAGTTCTTGAGGGTCGTTCAGCATGAGTTGGGTACTCAGGTGGAGTTGAGCACAACATTTCACCCTCAGACGAACAGACAGTCCGAGCGCACTATTTAGATTCTTGAGGATATGCTCCGTGCGTATGTGATTGAGTTTGGAGGGTCTTGGGATCAGTTCTTGCCATTGGCGGAGTTTTCTTACAACAACAGCCATCAGTCCAGCATTCAGATGGCATCGTATGAGGCTTTATATGGTAGGCGGTGTCGATCCCCGGCGGGTTGGTTTGAGCTGGGTGAGGCCAGATTATTGGGCACAGACTTGGTTCAGGATGCTTTGGAGAAGGTTAATGTGATTTAGGATATACTCCGTACAGCCCAGTCCAGACAGAAGAGTTACGCGGACCGGAAGGTTCGTGATGTTTCCTATATGGTGGGAGAGCGGGTTCTGCTTCGGGTTTCTCCTATAAAGGGCGTTACGAGATTTGGGAAGAAGGGGAAGTTGAGTCCGAAGTTTATTGGCCCTTTTGAGGTATTGAGGCATGTTGGGGAGGTTTCTTATGAGCTTGCCTTACCTCCTAGCTTGGCAAGAGTTCATCCAGTATTTCATGTTTCGATGCTCTGGAGGTATCACGGTGATCCGTCGCACGTGTTGGATTTCAGTTCAGTCCAGTTGGACAAGGATCTATCCTATGTTGAGGAGCCACTGGCAATATTGGACAAGCAGGTTCAAAAGCTGAGGTCAAAGAACATTGCATCCGTGAAGGTTTAGTGGCAGAGTAGCCGGTCGAGGAGGCGACCTGGGAGACCGAGCAGGATATGCGCAACCGTTACCCTCATCTTTTCACTACTTCAAGTATGTCTCTATGCTTGTTCAAGGACGAATGAATGTTTAAATGTGGGAGGATGTAACGACCCGACCTATCATTTTAAGAATTAACGCCCTGATCCCCTATTAACTACTTTTCCCATGTTTATTTCTGCTATTGTGATTTGCCGGGATATTTGGTTTTGAGTTTCGAAGAGTTTTGGGACACTTAGTCCCTAAATGAGAGCTTATGTGTTGGAAATTTGACCATAGTCAAAACAGTGTGAAGACGACCTCAAAATGGAATTTCGATGGTCCCGTAAGCTCCGTTGGGTGATTTCGGGCTTATGGGCATGTTCGGATTGTGTTTTGGAGGTTCGTAGCTAATTTAGGCTTGGAGTACTGAAAGTCAAATTTGAAATTTTCCGGTTCAATAGTGATATTTTGATCCGAAGGTCGTAATGGAATTCCGGAAGTTAGAGAAGCTCCGTAGTGTTGAATGTGACACGTGTGCAAAATTTTCGGTCATTCGGATGAGGTTTGATAGACTTTTTGATCGAAAGCGTAAATTTAGAGTTTGGGAGTTCTTAGGCTTGAATCCATGGTTGATTCGTCGTTTCGATGTTGTTTTAGGTGTTTTAAGGATTGGTATAAGTTTGGATAGTGGTATTAGACTTGTTTGTGTTTTTGGTTGAGGTCCCGGGGGCCTCGAGGTGATTTCAGAGGGTTGTCGGAAGAATTGGAAGTGGTTTGAAGCAGCTGAAGCTGATGATCTCTGTCATAACCGCACCTGCGGATGGGTCCCGTAGGTGCGGAGCCACAGAAGCGGCGGAGTCATCGCAGAAGCAGAAATGGGGAGGGACAACAGGAGTCGCAGAAGCGGGAGAATTTACTGCAGAAGCGGTACCGCATCTGCAAATGGGGAGTCGCAGGTGCGGAATCATGCTAAGTTAGTGATTGTCGCAGATGCGAACATGGGTCCACAAAAGCGGGACCTCAGTTGTAGTTCCATGACCGCAGAAGAGGACTAGCTGGGCAGAAACATATAAATTCTTGCCTTCGCGAATTTTAGCTATATTCACCTCTTTTCAAACGGGAAGAAGCCTTGGAGAGCATTTTCAAGGGAGATTTTCATAGGAGTTCATTGGGGTAAGGTATTTGGTCCATAAACTTGTTATTGGAGTAATTTTTATCATTATAAGCATGAAAATTTAAGGAAAATCTGTGGTAAATTGAGGGTTAGGACTTGATTAATTAGAGACTTTTGAGTGATGATTTGAGGGACCATTTGATGTCCAATTTTGGTACTTTTGATGTGACTGAAATCGTGAGAGTGTGAGGATTCTGGAAATGTAAATTTTACCCAATTCCGAGATGCGGGCCCTAGGGGCATTTTGGTAATTTTATCTAATTTTGCGTATTAGCTTAGAATTTCTCTGTAGAATCAATTTCTTGAAGTGTTATTTATATTATGCAATTGAATTGAATAGATTTTGTCCATTTGGAGTTGAGTACTCATGGCAAGAATATGGTCTCGGGTTGATTATTGAGCCGGTTCGAGGTAAGTGACTTGCCTAACCTTGTGTGGGGGACCTTCCCCTTAGGATTTGGTATTTATGATAATTGAAATGCCTTGTACGTGAGGTGACGAGTGCGTACTTGTGCTAATTATTGAAAATCCGATTTTTCATTAAGCAATTACTAGTATGTTTCCTTTTCCTATTTATATTACTTGCAATTTAAGCCTGTTGTTAGCTTAGGAAAGCATGTCTAATTGACTTAATTGCCTTACTTGCTCAAACTGCCTTATTTGGATTATGTGTAGCATGCTAGGTTAGAAATACCTGTTTTACCTTGTTATGGCACTTGAATTGGACTGTGTACTCTTCTTGTTATTGTTGCGTGTTTACTTTGGGACTACAGAACGGTATTCCGGGAGATCCCCCTGCACTTTTACATTGGAACTACGGGACTGCACCCGGTAGACTCCCCATGTACTATGTATTTACATCTGAGACTACGGATCGATATTCCGGGAGATCTCCTCGCATTATGAATTGGACTACGGGATGGTATCCCGGGAGATCCACTGGATATTTACATTTGGGACTATAGGATGGTATCCTGGGAGATCCCCGGTTGTTATCTTTGTGCTAAGCTATATTTTTCTTCCGTGTTTACCTTGCCTCTATAGTAGTTGTTGCTGTCCTTATACCCTGTGTTACTTTTACTGTTGTATTATCATACTGCTTATTCTATACTGTTGAACTTTATATTTTATTTAACCTCTATAGGGCCCTGACCTTCCTCGTCACTACCCGACCGAGGTTAGGCTTGACACTTACTGAGTACCGCTGTGGTGTACTCATGCCCTTTCTGCGCATGTTTTTCATATGCAGATCCAGGTACTTTGACTCAATCCTATCACCCTTTAGGCGAGGCGACTGTTCGAGAGACTTCGAGGTATATCTACCGCGTCCGTAGACCGAGGAGTCCCTTTCTACTCTCCCTATTGTATTAGCCCTTCTGTATTTCTTTTCTTTGTTAGATATTCTGGTGCTAGACACTGGTAGTCATTCAAAGATTTGTGGTTTCATCAGATTCCGGGTTTTGGGAAAATGTATTAGTTTTTTGAGAGTTAATATTGTGTATGCCAAGCGGCACTTTTAAACGCTATTTTATTATACTATTTCTGTTTTAAATTGTTTTGTTTCCGCAAATTGGTTTATCTTCCGCATTTTAGGCTTACCTAATTGTAGAAACTAGGTACCGTCACGATGGTTCACGGAGGGTGAACCGGGGTTATGACATACCCATGAACTCACGAGTTCATATATGTGATTAGTTTTAAAATCCGATTCCAAATTCTCAAGATGTTATTTCTCATTTTTTAAAAACTTGACAAAGTTTCACAAATTTCTACTTTAATTCACATGATTTTGATGTTAAAATCTAAGATATGTTGATGGAATATGATTAGAAATAGATTAGAATCACTTACCCAAGGTTTGTAGGTGAAAATCCCCTCTCCAAATCGCCTCCTACCGTGTCTAGGGTTCAAAAATGAGAGAATGAGTTCAAAAAATCCCGTCCCTCAGCTATTTGTCCAGTTGTAGATGTTACAAATGTGACCTAGGGTTCGCAGTTGCGAACCCCGCAAATGTGAATAATTTCTCACAAAAGCGAAGACGTTTCCACCTCTACTCTCATTGCAATTGCGATGAAAAGTTCGCAATTGCAAACGTTGGACCTCTATAAATGCGACCAGGTAGATCGCAAATGCGAACCAACTCTTCCCAGGAACTTATCCAAATGCAAACAGTGGGTTCACAAATGTGAACCCAACAGACTTGGCCTACCTTCACAATTGCGATCCAATAACTTGCAAAACCAACAACTTAATTCTATCAACTCTCCGCTAAGGGTCTGAAACTCACCCGAGCCCTCGAGGCTCCAAACCCAACATCTACAGAAGTCTAAAAATATCATACGAACTCATTCACGAGATCAAAACACAAAAATAACATCTAAAACAATGAATCGAACACAAAACACCAATTTTTCAAGAGATTTTCAAGAACTTCTAGAATTACGACTAAGCATCTGAAACCTATCAAATTAAATCCAATCGACACGAAATTTTACAGACAAGTTCTAAATGCCATAACGGATCTATTCCAAGTCCCAAAATTAAATTTCAAGCTCGATATCTAAAAGTCAACCTACGGTCAAACTTTTTAACTTTAAATTGCCAAATTTCGGTAAATCAACACAAATCAACCTACGGACTTCCAAAATCAATTTCGGGCATACGCCCAAGTTCGAAATCACGATACAAAACTATCAAAGTCATTATAACATAGTTATGGATCATGTTTGCAAAAGTCAAAGTTTGGTCAATATTTTTTAATTTTAAACTTCTAAGTCAAGAATTAATTGTCCAAATCAACTCGAAAGCCTTCCGGAATGAAACTAATCAACCCCACAAGTTATATAAGCATAAACACACATGTTTGAAGCAATAAAAGGGGAAAAGAGGCCAAATTACACAAAATGATCGATCGGGTTGTTGCACCTGAAAACTCCATAAAACCAATTCACAAAGCACTAAAAACTCCTTTGTTAATACCAAAAAGTCCTCCTATAAATTTACTTCTTAGCAACTGCAACACTTTTGTAGCTTTTGAACACAATATGCATGACCTTTCTGAAGTTTCACAAACAGTTCCTCTGATAATTATTGTCTGAAAATTGCAAGCAAAACTAACAGGGGAAGGAATAGAATTTGATTTTGCATTCTAGGAGCAAACAATGTCAGTTGCTACAGTGTAAGTGTACTTTACATAACCTTATTAATCACACGCAACTACTGGAAAAGCATCTCCCAACTATGAGTTTACAACTATCGAATGTATCTCGCACAAAGACTGAATGGATTAATATCTTCATAAATCTTAGCTTCACCAACATATTTATTCAACATTCGATTAGTTCAAATAACAAACATGTTGCAATAAAAAATTTAACTGAAAGAGTAATAATTTAAGAACCAGTTTTTTTAAATATGAATGTAGATCAATATTTACGTAGGAATTAGTGCACAACTGTGAATCCAACTTTCAGAAACAGAAAGTTAAATATTTGTACTATACATAATAGTTTCATTAAGCCGAGTTTCTGTATATTTGCCCTAAAGAAATTAATCACTCGCAACTACCTAAAAATCATCTCCCAACTATGAGTTTACAACTATTCGAATGTATCTTGTACAAAGACGTGAAGTATTAAATTCTTCATAAATCTTAGCTTCACCAACACATTTATTTAAAATTTGATTAGTTCAAATAACTAACATGTTGCTTAAATAAGCAAGCAAACTCCAATAATCTAATTCAGGGAATTGGGAGAATACTATCGCAATATAGACAAAACCAATAACTTAAGGTCGTTAAAAACAATCAATAAAGTAGCCAGCAAAATTAAGCAAATAACATAGTTAACACTTAACCTCCTATACAAAAATTTTAACACATTCCAATGATCTATGATAACCAATACGCAAGCACGCATATAAATTATAAAAATTTGATATTTTTTATATCACATATGCCGCCAACAAACTTCACATAAATTATCTTGCAGAAATACAATCTAAACTAGAATAATAAAGAGAGTTGTATTTAATTATCTGTTACAGAAATTTAAAGATTTGTCATGAAATACTAATCATACCAATCACTTCTTATAGTCCAGAATTTCTGTTTGATATGCACACGAGGAAGAAAGAATAGAACTACATACTGTAAAAGTAGAAAATTGATTTAATAAAATTGTGAAATCATGTTACTGAGAATCGAGCGTACAAGAGTTCGTGGGCGAGGAGTTGAAAGCTTGGTGATTGATATTAGGCTAGATTTATGTCATTTGATGATTGTTTTGCCCCAGCTTGATTATGTTTCAACGCTCTAATATAATTAAATGATGAAAAATGAGCTCTAAATTGTGTTGCAGGAATGAGGAGCTTGTATGAGGCTTTAAAGCTGTGATTGGAGCTACATTGAAGCAAGAAAGACCCCTAGGAGCTGAGTAAGTGAGAAGACGAGAAAAAGAATCGACCAAATGAAGGACTAGACTAGCACGCCCACTAGCGCGTCCACTAGCACGACCGCGCTAGACCAGATGGTCGAGGCAGAATGGTAGGCTACTAGCGCGCCCACGTGCGCGGCCGCGCTATCCCAGTTCCGGAAAATAATTCTTAGGGGTAAATTTGGAAGTCTGGGGGCAAATTCACTTAACCTATAGAAGGTCAAGCTCGCCCAAATAGGGGAGGGGTGTGCAGCTTTTGATAGCTGAGAGCAAGAAAAGGAAAGGCAAGAGGCAAGGAGGAGTATTCTACATCAAGTTCTTCTCTTCTTCCTTTTATTTTTATGATTTGTAATAAATTTGATTATTGTGATGAACATCATTGTTATGAGTAGCTAACTCTTTTAATCAAAGGTTTTGGGTGAACCTGTTGTGGATGAACTTGTTGTTATATTAATATAGTTTTGAGTTGGTTGTTAATCTCTATTTATTCAACTACGTTTTGATTTTGGTTAGTTGAAAGGATCCTTAATTAGCCGTTCCTATTTATTATGTATCTGCTTGAGAGAGAGTGCATATTTAGGTAATTGTTTGAACAACATCACTCCTGGAGTATAGGCGAGAGTCATAACCGAGGGTTTAGAGGTTGGAGTAGAGATAACGATACCTCGGGTGCGATCTAAGTGAGCTGTAATGCAAATCTAGCTAGCGTAGCTTGAGAGAGTGCGTCTAGTAAATTATCATAATTACTTGAGAGAGAGTTATGATAGCTGGAGAGTTCATGATCGATAGAGGCAACTAAATCGAAGCTATAATAAACATACAACTAAGGAATTCAACAACGGGGGAAACCATTACCTTAGACCTTTATTCCAATTGTCTACAACTGCATGTTAGTTAATCTTCATTTATTAATTCTATTAGCTGTAGTAGTGACCATAACACCACTTGTTATTCACAAAGTTTGAGAAGGTTGACTAATAAGAATTTAGTACTTTAAAGGTTTCTCTTGATGCGTTAATTCCTTGTGGGATTCGAGATGGGGCATAACACCCAGATTATATTTGCAACGCCCGCTTAGTCTTTTAATAGGCACAGTTGAGCGTGATCAATTTTGGAACCATTGCCGGGGAATTAACGGTATTATCAATTACGATTGAAAGAAGTACAAAAATTCTTAATGTAGTTAGTTTTCTCTATACCCAATTTTTACATTGAAATTTTTAACGTTTGTCGACTTGGTTGCACAGGTGCATGCCTAGAAACTCATCGAGAACTGGTGAAGTATTTGAAGTATTATCAGATCCCGAGAAAGTTTACAAGGCCTTGAACTGGGCCAACCGGGAAAACAAACAATAACAAACAACTGACTCATTAGAAACAACAATGGGAGATCACGAAGAACACCCAGCTTTACCAATAGTTCCAATGGTACCTGTTGTGCCCGAGGCAGCTCTATATGACTGGGCACAACCCACAGCTGAAAATCTTGCCACCTCAATTTTAGTCCCGCAAATACAAGCTGAATCATTCCAAATCACGAACAACATGTTGCATTTGTTGCAAAACAAGGGACTATTTTCGGGGTCACAAGTCGAAGATCGTCAACAACACTTGAAAAATTTTCTGTCAATCTGCAAAACCCAAAGGCAGCCTAATGTAATTCCGGAAGCATTCAAATTGCTATTATTCCCATTTTCAGTGACAGGAGCTGCCCAGACATGGTTAAACTTACTCCCCATAAATTCCATAACAACTTGGGAGGAGTTAGTCAGGCAATTCGTGAACAAGTTCCACCCTTCCAACAAAACCGCGCAACAGATTGATGACATTTTGAGTTTTAAACAAAGACCACCGAAAACATTGTATGAAACATGGGAGCGTCTTAAAGGGATGTTGGTCATATGTCCGCACCATGGCATAACCGATTTGATGTTGGGACAGTGGTTCTACATAGGATTGTCAGATAGCTTGAAGAACATTGTTGATGCTTCAGCTGGTGGAGCATTTTTGAGTAAAACACGGAGAGAAGGTCAAGGTCTGCTTGACAAGATGGCGCAGAATTCGGGATGGATAACCAGAAATGCACCTATTACGCCAGTGGTGCACTCAGTGCCCCTAGATCCATCCAATTCAATGGCTGAAAATATGACCACCTTATTGACACAGATGAGCATACTCACCAAAAAGGTGGAAGAGTCAGGGCAAAAACAACAGGTACATATTGTAGATACTACTAATGGGGGCTTGTGCACATCTTGCATTAGTCAGCCAATTGGTAACCAGTGGAATGCAAAACACGATCATAAGCATTACCTTGAAGATATGAATTATGTGTCTAATTATGGAGGTTAGAGACAGGGTGGTCAGAGTTGGGGTCAGCAGAATCAACAGTACAAACCATCCCCATCACAGTTCAACAGTGGGAATATGGGAGGTATGAGACCCCCCAACAATATAGCACCTTACCCAAGGCCACAGGGATACAGTAATCAGAATCAACAGCAGGGGTATCACCCTCCTCAGCAGCAGTATAGTGGAAGGAAGGAAGATGGGTTTGCTAGACTTGAAGCAATGATGCAACAGGTTATTAGGTCTAATGCAAAGATTAGTGAGAGAGTAGATGCACATGATTCAGCGATCAAGAATATTGAAATGAAGATGGGCCAAATTTCGATGTCTCTAAACAATCACCCTCATAGAACACTACCTGCAGATACCTAGGTAAATCCAAAAGATCAAGTCCCGAAGCAGCTGACGGCGGTGAGCCTACGTAATGGCAGAGATTTGGATGTCGAGCAAGAAAGGGCTCGAGAAGCCAGGGAGGCTGAGACACTCATATCAGTGCCCATTGAGTTGGATGAATCAACGAAACTGTCAGAGGTGACAGTCCAGCCTGCCCAGGAAGAAAGTAGCATTCAAATGGAGACCGAGAAGGAAGCTGAGATAGCACATGAACTAGTGGTTGATGTAGCAGCTGATAAAGATCGATCCCAAATGATTGGGAAGAAGAGACCTCCTGTACCCTTCCCTTAGAGGCTAGCTAAGTACCAAAAAAAGGAGCAATACAAAAAGTTCTTGGAGATGCTAAAACAAATCCAGGTAAATATTCCCTTAATTGATGCTTTGAAAGAGATGTCTGGGTATGCAAAACTGATGAAATACTTAATGTCCCAAAAATTTGATTTCCAAGATTTGGCCACAGTTACTCTTACTCAAACCTGTGGTGCAGTGGTGACTAGACCAATTGCGGAATAGCTGTCTGACCCAAGGAGCTTTACAATCCCATGCACTATTGGTGATTTTGCCTTTACTAAAGTACTATGTGATCTAGGGGCCAACATTAATCATATGCCCCTGGCAATTTATAAGAGGCTGGGTACTGGAAGAGCTAGACCCACCTCTATGTTGTTGCAGCTGGCTGACAGGACGGTAAAACGATCCTCTGGTATTCTGGATGATGTGTTGATTCAGGTAGGGAAATTTGTGTTCCCTGTAGATTTTGTAATCTTAGACTGTAAAGTGGATGAAGAGATTCCCATAATTTTGGGAAGACCATTCATGGCCAAGGGTAGAGCTTTAATTGATTGTGAAATTGGGGAGTTAAAGATGAGGTTGAACGATGAAGAGATAACATTCAATGTGTAGAAATCTACGAGGAGACCAAGTGAATTCGCCAATTGCTCTCTTATTGATGTCGTGGATGTAATCGTAGAGATCGATGATGAACTGCTAACTATTAAAGACCCCCTCGCTGCGTGTCTAATGAATTTAGATGAGGTAAAGGGAGAAGAACTGGCTGGATGGGTGATGGCATTAGAGGGTAGAGGGTTCTGGGATAGAAATCTTGAATTTGAGCCCTTGCACTTGGAAAACAGAGAAACTCCTCCAGCCAAGCCATCAATCGAAGAACCACCAAAGCTGGAGTTAAAGCCATTGCCAGCCCATCTCAGGTATGAGTTTCTTGGACCTGACTCCACATTACCTGTTATTATCCCATCTAGTTTGTTAGATGTGCAGGCTCAACAACTTCTGCAGATACTCAAGGAGTGTAAAACTGCCATTGGATGGACCATGACAGACATAAAAGGGATCAGACCCGCATACTGTATGCACAAAATTCTATTGGAAAGAGAGACACAAACCTTCCAGGGAATACCAAAGAAGGCTGAACCCCAATATGAAGGAAGTAGTGAAGAAAGAAGTGATCAAGTGGTTAGATGCGGGAATTATTTTCCCAATTTCTGACAGTAGCTGGGTTAGCCCAGTTCAATGTGTACCTAAAAAGGGTGGCATGACGGTAGTTAAGAATGATAACAATGAATTGATCTCTACAAGAACCGTCATAGGCTGGAGAATTTGCATGGATTATAGAAAGCTAAATCTAGCCACCCGGAAGGACCACTTCCCACTACCTTTCATTGATCAGATGTTAGATAGATTGGTACGGAGGTCACACTTCTATTTTCTGGATGGATACTCGGGGTACAACTAGATTTCTATTGCCCCGGAGGACAGGGAAAAGACTTTATTTACTTGCCCTTACAGAGTGGTTGCCTTCAGGAGAATGCCATTTGGCCTTTGTAATGCGCCTGCAACATTCCAATGGTGCATGATGGCCATTTTCACAGACATGGTGGAAGACATTATGGAGGTCTTCATGGACGACTTCTCAGTGGTGGGAAATTCATTCGATGAATGCCTAGCAAATTTAACCCGTGTACTGAAGAGGTGCATCGAGATGAATCTAGTATTGAATTGGGAGAAGTGCCATTTCATGGTACAAGAAGGAATCGTCTTGGGGCACTTAGTGTCGAGTAAAGGGATTGAGGTGGACAGAGCCAAAGTCGACATGATAGAAAAACTTCCACCTTCCACATCAGTCAAGGCTATTTGTAGCTTCCTGGGACACACTGGCTTCTACCGGCGATTCATCAAGGACTTTTCCAAGATCACCAATCCCCTATGTAAGTTGCTCGAAAAAGATAACCCATTTGTGTTTTCTGATGATTGTAGGGTGGGTTTTGAGGAACTAAAGAAGCGGCTAGCCACAACACTGATTATAGTTGCTCCCGACTGGGAGCAACCGTTTGAACTCATGTGTGATGCTAGTGACTACCCTGTGGGAGACGTGTTGGGACAGCACAAGGATAAGGTAATGCACCCTATTTACTATGAAAGTAGGACACCAAGTGGTGCTCAGCTGAATTACAGGGTAACTGGAAAAGAAATGTTGGCTGTTGTGTTCGCCTTTGATAAGTTCAGGTCTTACTTGATCGGGTCGAAGGTGATCGTGTACACATATCATGCAGCCATTCGGTATTTAGTTGATAAAAAAGAGTCCAAGCCGCACCTAATTCGTTGGGTGCTGCTTCTCCAAGAGTTTGACTTGGAGATTCGTGATCTTAAGGGCACGAAGAACCAAGTCGCTGATCATTTGTCATGCCTTGAAGGTGCTGAAAATGCAACTGAGTCTGTGGATATTCTGGAAACCTTTCTAGACGAGCAGCTGCTAGCCACAAGTGTGGAAGATGTGCCATGGTACGCTGATATTGCAAACTATTTGGCCTGCGGTATTGAACCATATGGACTCTCCTATGTTCCAAAGAAACGATTTTATAGTGACTGCCGAAACTACTACTGGGATGAACCGCATTTATTTAAAATTTGCATTGATAACATGATCCGGAGATGCATCCCTGAGATAGAACAATGTTCTGTTTTGCAGGCTTGTCACGCGTCACCTTATGGAGGACATTTTGGAGGAGTTCGGACAACAGTGAAGGTGTTAGAGGCCGGGTTCTACTAGCCAACAATCTTTAAGGATGCTCACCAATGGGTAAAGGGCTGCAACGAATGCCAAATAATGGGTAACATATTCCGTAGACATGAGATGCCAATGAATCCAATTCAGCAAGTTGAGGTGTTCGATGTCTGGGGAATTGATTTCATGGGTCCTTTCATCAGTTCTTACGACAATAAGTACATACTTGTTGCGGTAGATTATGTATCCAAATGGGTGGAAGCTGCAACATTCCCCACCAATGATTCGAGAGTGGTGGTGGGGTTCTTGAAAAAGAATATATTCACCCGATTCGGGATCCCGAGAGCCATCATTAGTGACGGAGGCACGCACTTTTGCAATCATGTCTTTGAGAAGTTGCTGGATAAATATGACGTGTACCACAAGGTGGCGACCCTGTATCACCCTCAAACAAGCGGGCAGGTAGAGGTCTCAAACCGTGAGATCAAGAGTGTGCTTACTAAAACTGTAAATGCCACAAGAACTTATTGGGCAAAAAAGCTTGACGATGCACTCTGGGCCTATAGGACTGCATTCAAAACACCTATTGGTATGTCACCGTACAAGTTGGTATTTGGGAAGGCCTGTCACCTGCCTGTGGAGCTAGAACATCGAGCTTGGTGGGCACTAAAGCAATTGAGCATGAACCCTGATGAGGCTGGAGAAAATCGATGGACAAAGTTGCATGAGTTGGAGGAATTCAGATATCACGCCTTTGAAAGCACGAGACTCTACAAGGAAAGAATGAAGAGGCTGCATGACAAACACATTGTGGACAGAAATTTCAAACCTGGAGATAAGGTATTATTGTACAATTCAAGGTTGAGATTGTTTCCTGGTAAGCTTAAGTCCTGATGGTCTGGGCTGTTCAGGGTGACCGAAGTGTTCCCGTCTGGGGCTGTGGAGATAACCAGTGAAGATAGCATTAACACCTTCAAGGTTAATGGACAACAACTCAAACTGTATGCGGGGATGGATAAAACGAAAGAGTTGTTCGTCATACTTCTCATTGAACCACAAAGGTCGAGCGAGCCTTAAATGCGCTTGATCTACATCGTGCCACGACGTTAACTAAGGCGCTGGTCGGGAAGCAACCGGACGGTAGTAGTAGTGGTTAATTGTGAGTTTTTGAAAATGCTAACCAATGCAGGTGACAATGGGCAGGTGATAAGGCAATCGAAAATGGAAAAATCGGGTGAAAAGTGTAAAATAAAATAAAATTTGAAGCCCAATAGCGCGGCTGCGCTCATGAACGCGCTACTGGCCGCGCTACTAGCGCGATCGCACTCCTGAATGCACTAAGACCGCGCTAATTTGGCAAAACATTCTGCTTGGATCGCGCTAGTGAACACGCTAGTGGCCGCGCTAATTTGGCAAAACTTTCTGCCTTGGCCGCGCTAGTCTAGCACGATCGCGCGATTTAAGCCCTTATAAATGATGATTTTTCACCTGTTCTAATTTTTTTTATGATTCAATTTCCTCTTTTTCTTTAGTCTAAATTCCCTCCCCCATCATCTAATAACCCACATCTAACAAACCCTCCCTCCCACCAAACCACACGCCCTAAACACTTCAGAAACCTCCCTAATCTCTCACAACTCAATTTCTTTTCTTCTTCAGCTCCCCTCTTCCAGAAAATTTTCATCTCTTTCAAGTTTCTCTAAGTCTCCAACAACATTCCCCTTTAACCCTCTTCTTTACTCCTCACTCTCACTACAGGTATTTTACTCTTGTTTCAATTTTCTTTCTTTGTTTTCATATAATCTCTGCAGATTTTTGTGTGTTTAAGTGTGCTTTCTTTTATATGGTTATTTTTTTTATTTGTTTGTTAGTAGTAGATTTGATAATAATTATTGTAGTATTTGTGGGTGGTGCGAATTGTAGAGTGTTGTTTTACTTGAATTGTGACCTTTGGAAGATTTGGTAGTGGGTTCATGTTGTAAATTGCTTTGAATGGGTTGTGAGTGCCTAATGCCCACAAGGTGTTTGTGAAAAGGCCTCAATGAGTGTAATTATGTAATTGTGACCACGTATGCGTATGAAGTCTGAGTAACCGCAGTGCGTCATAATTTTTGGTGTTGGGAGGTACTTATTTGTTCTCGTTTTTTAGGTACCATGGCTCCATCGAAGAAACGCCGCACCAACGGTCCATCTCTAGAAGACAAGCCAGCTCATCCAGGACACGCGAGGCTTCCCCTGAACGCCCTTTTGATAATAACAAATTTGTCTCGGCTAAAGCCCAGGACCGCTTTGCTGAGAAGGCTTCTAAAAAGCCAATTCCTGAGAGGGGTATTGACGTCCGATCGCTCCAGCGAAATTGCCCTCACATGTACGATGAGCTGATGGGACGGGGGCTACAAACATTCATTAATGAGCCCGGTGAGGGTAATGTAATGGTTGTGAGGGAATTTTATGCCAACGCGCCTGAGCATGACAATGGCATCGTCACAGTACGACGGAAAGCGGTGAATGCCTCTGTTGAGGCGATAAGGACGACATACCAGCTACCCCCTCCTGTGATTGATTATGATGACTTTTATGAGTATGGCCGTAACCCAACACAAGAAAAGTGGTAGCGATTCTTTGAAACAATCTGTGCACCAGGGAAAGATGTGGTTTGGATGAAATATGGTGAGAAGTTCCACTCCTCCGCACTCACTTTTGAAGCAAAATGCTGGATGTATCTCATCAACAACCGTTTGATTCCATCCCACAATACTACATAGGTAAATGGGCCCAAAGATGCTTTAATTTGGTGCTTCGTCAATGGACACAACTTCGACGTGGCTAAAGTAATACATGACGAGATGTTCATTCGCATCCGAATAAAAAGGTATGGATTCTTCTGCCCTTCTTTAATAACTCAGCTTTGCACGGATACTCGAGTGCCCGAAAATCTAGCTGCGGATGGGCTCGTAAAAAAGGACCGCAAGTTCCGAGCGGACAAAGTAACCATGGGTAAGGAGCCAGTAGCAGTAGAGAAAGAGAGTAGTGGTAGCTCTGACGACTCAGACGACGAGGATGAAGAAGCGGAGAATGTGAGGGCCGAACCCCAGGCCACAGAGCACGCTGTAGAAGCTGTAGTACCATCTAGGGCATCCATATTTTCACAGCCACACAGGAGCACTTGCATGACCAATTTGGAACAAGAGATGGCTGAGTTACGTGCTTCAGTCACAGATTTAGGTGTTCGTGTTGAGGTGGTGGCTGACAGGTAGGTAAAGTTTGAAAAGAAGTTCTTGGGCTGTTTGAGAGCTCTGGGACGCACGTGCAACGTGAACCCAGACACCGTCTCCGACCAGGAGTGAGCCTTCAGGGAAGTACCTCTACCTCACTGTTCTTTAATTTTTATAGCCATGGGGACATGTCTTCAATACAAGTGTGGGGTGGGGATACTTCATTGTATATATGTAATTGTAACCTTTGACTAGCTGATTTTGGTTGGTTTTGTTTTGTTTTGATTGTTTTGGTTGTTTAGCTTTGATTGCTTTGGTGTTAAGTAAGAGTTATTTAGTTTAAAGTAGGTAAGTAGCTTGGACTAAGTCGAACAAAATAAAATAAAAATGAAGACTCTTCCTGATGACGGATCCTTTAGATAATTTTCTTGAGGGAAGTTAGTATAAAAAAAAATACAAAAAGATTTTTTATTTTCTTTTTAGGTAGTGTAGTAACTCCCCCTTGGTTTTTCTTTGGGTCACGATTCTTTTTCAAGGGTTTATCTTGAACCGGGTATAGGTAATTTTTATTCATTTTGTTTTCTTTTTAATTTTTAAATTAGGATTAATGGGCTAACGAGCTGAATTCGAAAAGAAAAGCCTCTAGCGTTATTACACCTAAACACAATAGACACTAGAGTGTAACGCTTATTCTCAGTAGTTGATTCTTACTAAAATTCCTTAAATTGTATATTTGTCACTGACTTGAATACTCAGAAGAGAGTGTCTTGATAAGCCAATCTTGAATGAGTCATGTGCCATATGTGTGAGTTTTACTGTATTCCATGATTCACATTTGATGCCTAGAACTTGCCCTGTGTGTTTGCAACGCGAAATAGTAGTTTCATTCAGTCTTAGAAGTGATATAGGCAATTCCTTGTTGAGCCAGACTTATAAAGTAAACTCACCTAACTGCAATACATCTTAGTTAACCCCGTTGAGCCTATAAGCCTATTTCTTTGGCAACCACATTGTAAACCTTACCCAATTGTTTGAATAGCCTGCTGTTTGAACCCTCTTTCCTCACATAAGCACTTGAATGGTATTGAGAATTATGCAAAGGCAAAAGTGTGGGGTGGGGTTTGGTTTTTGAGTGGAACCACTGAAATCGAAAAAAAAGGTGTAGAATTTTGTCGCATAAAAGATGAAGCAACACAAAAAGAAAAGAATAATATAGTGGTTGAGAAGTGGTGGTTTGCTATAATTGCCCCTAATGGATGGGGTTGTTGTAAATAAAAGAACGGTGGTGAAATGTTTGGTTGACAGAAGTATGGTTTTGAATATTAACGTAATTGTATTAAAAAGTGCTTAGGGAGGTTAGTCACTATACCAAATATATCCTACCCGTCCCTTAGCCTACATTACAACCAAGTGAAGTCCTATTGATCTTAGACTGAGTGGCTCAATTAGTAGAGTAGTACACTACGGGCAAGCTTATGGTGCATCTTTGAGACATGTGAATGTTCTTTTTTTTTGAGAGTGAGTGAATTTCATCTATCTAAGTTCCTAATTGTTCTAAATATCATTATATGTGGAACTACTCTCTTGTGTGAATGTGAGGGCATGTGATTCATGAAGAAAAGACAAGTCTTGACTTCTGAGTAGAGTAGCTTGAGAAAGTATGAATATTGCACGACACGTGAGAGTCAACTTTTGAGGCTAGGATTGTTCACTACTAGGCGTAACTCATGTGATTTGTTCTTGGTGTGATGCATTAGGGAAGAATGCTTAGTGAAGGAACCTCTATAAAGGGTGGTGGATTGCTTGAGGACTAGCAAAGATTTAAGTGTGGGGTGTTGATATTAGGCTAGATTTATGTCATTTGAAGATTGTTTTGCCCCAGCTTGATTATGTTTCAATGCTCTAATATAATTAAATGATGAAAAATGAGCTCTAAATTGTGTTGCAGGAATGAGGAGCTTGTATGAGGCCTTAAAGCTGTGATTGGAGCTACATTGAAGCAAGAAAGACACCTAGGAGCTGAGTAAGCGAGAAGACGAGAAAAAGAATCGACCAAATGAAGGACTGGACTAGCGCGTCCACTAGCGCGACCGTGCTAGCCCATATAGTCGAGGCAGAATGGTAGGCTACTAGCGCGGCCATTAACGTGCCCACGTGCGCGGCCGTGCTAGCCCAGTTCCGGAAAATAATTCTCAGGGGTAAATTTGGAAGTCTGAGGGAAAATTCACTTAACCTATAGAAGGTCAAGCTCGCCCAAGGGGTGTGTGTGCAGCTTTTGATAGTTGAGAGCAAGAAAAGGAAAGGCAAGAGGCAAGGAGGAGTATTCTACATCAAGTTCTTCTCTTCTTCCTTTTGTTTTTATGATTTGTAATGAATTTGATATTGTGATGAACATCATTGTTATGAGTAGCTAAATCTTTTAATCTAAGGTTTAGGGTGAACCCATTGTGGATGAACTTGATGTTATATTAATATAGTTTTGAGTTGGTTGTTAATCTCTATTTGTTCAACTACGTTTGATTTTGGTTAGTTGAAAGGATCCTCAATTAGCCGTTCCTATTTATTATGTATCTGCTTGAGAGAGAGTGCATATTTAGGTAATTGTTTGAACAACATCACTCCCGGAGTATAGGCGAGAGTCATAACCGAGGGTTTAAAGGTTGGAGTTGAGATAACGATACCTCAGGTGCGATCTAAGTGAGCTGTAATGCGAATCTAGCTAGCGTAGCTTGAGAGAGTGCGTCTTGTAAATTATCATAATTACTTGAGAGAGAGTTATGATAGCTGGAGAGTTCATGATCGATAGAGGCAACTAAATCGATGCTATAAGAATCATACAACTAAGGAATTCAACAACGGGGGAAACCATTACCTTAGACTTTTATTCCAATTGTCTACAACTGCGTGTTAGTTAATCTTTATTTATTAATTCTGTTAGCTGTAGTAGTAACCATAACACCACTTGTTATTCACAAAGTTTGAGAAGGTTGACTAATAAGAATTTAGTACTTTAAAGGCTTCTCTTGATAAGTTAATTCCTTGTGGGATTCGACATGGGGCATAATACCCCGAATTATATTTGCAACGCCCGCTTAGTCTTTTAAAAGACACAGTTGAGCGTGATCAATGATAGATCATGGGATTGAAATGCCGAATCTGTAGGATTGCTATGTTTCGGGAAAATAGGTGAAGGTATGGCGTCATATTACATTCCCAATTACTGTTTCAGAATAAATAAATTATTAAATGTTGACATTATCGTGTCTTTAAAAAAGATATACTTTTTTATTTTTTTCAAATTAAAATTTAAAAAGAGAAACTAATTTTACCTAAACTAACTAATTTTTCCTAAAGTTTCTACATGGCATTTTATGCATGCAACAATTGGCAAAATTTTGTGGCTGACTTTTTTCCTTTTAAGTAAATATAGTGATCACTCCCAACTATGCCTTATAAAAAGAACAAAATGGTCGTTGCAAATATAATCCGATTTAAGAGTCCGGAATTGAATCCCATAGAGAACTAAGTGTCACGACCCAAAAACCAACCTAGTCGTGATGGTGCCTATCGTGAAATTAGGCCAGCCAACTGATTTTCAAATAATCCATATTTCATTTAAAACATAAGTAAAACCATGTTTCCAAATGAAATCCGATAAAAGATATAAATTAAAAGCCAAAACAAAGCGGAAAATAATAGCCCGACTTCGGGTGTCACTATGTCAACGCTACAATAGTTCCGAAACAAGATAAGACCAAAATAGTCTGAAAATAACAGTAAAGTACTAATAGGAATATAGAGAAGGAGAAAAGCGGAACTGCAATCACCAGGCAACTACCTCACTATCTCCAGGGAAAGTCCATAACTAAAACGATCAGCAACCGGTACCGTGGCCCGAGATACCTGAATCTACACACAAGGTGCAGAGGATAATGTGAGTATACCAACTCAGTAAGTAACACAACCAAACTATGGACTGACATGTAGTAACAAACCAAACCTCAAAAGGTAATATCATTAAATTGTACAGAAAAGTAGACATGCTTGCAGTTCAAATAAAAACCCAACAGAAAATGAATGTAGTCTGAATAGTGCATCATATAAAGCTCAAGAAAATCAATATATACCAATGCACAGATAACATGATCAATATTCCGTGTACCTTCATTCTCAAGTGCTCAACCACTCGGTACTGTATATGGCCATCTGGCCCAGGGAAGATCCATCCGGGAATATATATATAACACTGACCGCAGTCATCCAGTACTGAGGAAGGCCATTCCAGCCCTATAAAGAAGATCCATCTCTAGGTATAAATACTTCAGACAAGATCTATGTCCAGGGAAGACCCATCCCTCGATATCTTCAACTGCGCTCACTGGGGGTGTGTTACAGACTCCGGAGGGGCTCCTACAGCCCAAGCGTTATCATACTCACCAATATAACCGCTACGTGTGCAGCCCGATCCCATATTGTCACTCACAATCAGGCTCTCGGCCTCACTCAGTCATTAATCTCCATTCTCACACACACGGGCTCACAATTTCATGATACTAGCCCGAACAATGATATGATGTGCCAAATAACAATAATTGAGACTGAGGCATGATATAAAATGCATGAACAAGACTGAGTACAAAATATCAATGAATCTAATGATATAACAATAAGAAACGACCTCTCGAGTCTCAACAGTATCGACGTCAAACCCTAACAGGATATCTAGCATGTTTTCACAACACATTTACTTAATCACATGATAGAAACACATATATCAACAAGAAAGAGTTACTAAGTAGTTCCATGGAATGATCCAGGCCGCAAATCTCACGGTGCACGCCCACATGTTCGTCACTTGGCATTTGCATCACCTCAATAGTAATCATAGAACACATAGTTCGGGGTTTCGAACCCTCAGAACCAAGTTTGGAAGCGTTACTTACCTTAATCAAGCCAAACTCTAGCCTACGATGCCCTTGCCTCTCGATTCGGCCTCCAAATGCCCCAAATCTAACCAAAATCAGTATATTATCATCAATATATGCTAAAGGAATGAAACCCATACAAAATTATCAAATTAACTCAAAAATTCCGAACTTGGCCAAACCGGAACCCTGGGCCCATGTCTCGGAATCTAATAAAAATTACAAAACTGGAAAACGCATTCGCTCACGAGTCTACCCATATCAAATTCATCAAAATCCGACGTCAAAAGGTCATCCAAATCCCAAAAATACATTCTCCAATTTTTCTTCCATTTTTCTCAATTTTTACCCCAAATTCTCAAATTAAATAATAAGAATCAAGACATAATTAAGGAATTTAACCCAAAACAAGTGAATAGCACTTACCCCAATCACTCCTATGGAAATCCTCTCTAAATTCGGCTTCTCCCGAGCTCTCTAATGAGTTTTTGAAAATATGAACTAAACCCTCGTTTTTGAACTTAAAGATTCTGCACCTGTGCGCCCTTTTTCGCGAACGCAACTGCCCTCTCGCGCTCACGTAGACCAAACCATACTGCCTCTCCGATTTACCCTTCGCGAATGCGAACTATGCCATGCGAACGCGATGCTTCTCCAGCTCAGACCTTCGCGAACGCAACCCTTACCTCGCGAAGGCGTAGACCTAGGACCTGGGGGACCCAACTGTCTCACTCCTCTTTGCGAACATGACTCCACTCACGCGTTAGCAATGCACACTCTGCCTTACACTTCACGAACGTGGGTGTAACATCGCAAATGCGAAGAGCAACCCACCTGCCTCACTCAACATTCCTTTGCAAACGCGAGAGCCCTCTCGCGAACGCGAAGAACAAACATCTGCAACAAAAATACCAAAAAATCTGCTATCTTTCCAAAGTCCAAAATGATCCGTTAACCACCCGAAACTCACCCGAGGCCCTCAGGACCTTAACCAAACATGCCAACACATCCCATAACATCATTCAGTCTTGTTCCAACCTTGGGA
Organism: Nicotiana tabacum; assembly: GCF_000715075.1. Classification (NCBI taxonomy): domain Eukaryota; kingdom Viridiplantae; phylum Streptophyta; class Magnoliopsida; order Solanales; family Solanaceae; genus Nicotiana; species Nicotiana tabacum. Next base: position 68,770,691 of record NC_134090.1, on the reverse strand, counting down.
ACACTCAAAACAATATCAAAACATCAAATCACCATCGGATTCAAGCGTAAGGATTTTCAAACTTCCGAATTCCGCAAATGATGCAAAAACCTATCAAACCTCATCCGAATGACCTGAAATTTTGCACACACGTCACAAATGATACAAAAGACCTACTCCAATTTCCAGAATTCTATTCCGAGCCCGATATCAAAATTTTCACTGCCAACTGGAAAATGCCAAATTTCCAATTTCACCAAATCAAGCCTAAATCTTCCACGGACCTCCAAAATACATTCCGATCACGCTCCTAAGTCCCAAAATCACCTTACGAAACTATCAAAACCATCAGAATTCACATCCGAGACCTTTTTCACATAAGTCAACATTCGGTTGACTTTTCCAAATTAAGCTTACTCAAAAGAGACTAAGTGTCTCATACCTCTCCAAAACCACTCCAAACCCGAACCAACCAACTCGATACCACATAATACAGTTGAACAAGACATAAAGAAGTAGAAATGGGGAAAACGGGGATGAGATTCATAAAACGACCGGCCGAGTCATTACATCCTCCCATCTTAAACAAATGTTCATCCTCGAACGAGTCAAGAAACATACTTGAAGCCTCAAACAGGTGTGGATATCTTCTCCGCATAGCCTGCTCGATCTCCCAAGTCCTCTTCCATGGGCCGACCTCTCCACTGCACTTTTACTGAAGCTATATCCTTTGATCTCAACTTTCAAACCTAACACTCCAATATAGCTACTGGCTCCACATCATAAGTCAAATCACCATCTAGCTGAACCGTGCTGAAATCCAAAACATAAGACTGATCGCCAATATACTTCTGGAGCATAGACATGAAATACCAGATATAAGCCACCTCTCCAATCCTCCGAAGCACCTTAAAAGGCCCAATGAACCGAGGACTCAATTTACCCTTATTCCTAAATCTTATAACCCCCCTTCATGGGTGAAACCTTTAATATAACCTTCTCCCCAACTATGTAGAACACATCACGAACCTTCCTATCAGCATAACCCTTTTGTCTTGATTGCGCTGTACGAAGCTGCTCCTGGATCACCTTCAACTTGTCCAAATCATCCTACACCAAGTGTGTACCCAAAATCCTAGCCTCACCCGGCTCAAACCAACCAACTGGAGATCTACACCGTCTCCTATACAAAGCCTCATATGGAGCCATCTGAATACTCGACTGATAACTGTTGTTATATGCAAACTCTGCGAGCGGTGGAAACTGATCCCATGAATCCCCAAAATCAATGACATAAGCACGCAACATGTCCTCCAATATCTGAATAGTGTGCTCGGACTGCCCGTCCATTTGAGGGTGTGAAAAGCTGTGCTTAACTTAACCTGAGTACCTAACTCTCGCTGCACAGCTCTCCAAAACTGCAAAGTAAAGTGAGTACCTCTATCTGAAATGATGGAAACTGGGACGCCATGCAAGCAAACAATCTCTCAGATATAAATCTCTGCTAACCGCTCTAAGAATAGGTAGTACACATAGGAATAAAGTGCGCAGACTTGGTCAGCCAATCCACAATCACACAAATAGCATCGAACTTCTTCAAAGTCCGTGGGAGCCCAAATACAAAGTCCATGGTGATCCTCTCTCACTTCCATTCTGGGATTTCTATATGCTGAAGCAAGCCACCCGGTCTCTAATGCTCATAGTTCAACTATTGACAATTGAGACACAGAGCTACAAATCCCACAATATCCTTCTTCACCCTTCTCCACCAATAGTGCTGTCCCAAATCCTGATACATCTTCGCGGCACCAGGATGGATGGAATACCGCGAGATATGGGCCTTCTCCAGAATCAACTCCCAAAACCCATCTACATTGGGCACACATATCCGGCCCTGCATCCTCAATACTTCATCATCACCAATCGTCACATCTCTGGCATTGTCGTGCTGAACTCTATCCTTGAGGACAAGCAAATAAGGATCATCATGCTGGCACTCTCTGATGTGATCAAACAAGGAAGGCCGAGAAACCACACAAGTTAAGACCCGACTGGGCCCCAAAATATCCAACCTCACAAACCGATTGGCTAGGGTCTGAACATCAACTGCAAGAGGTCTCTCCCCAATAGAAATATACATCAAACTGCCCATACTCACCGCCTTCCTACTCAAGGCATCGGCCACTACATTGGCCTTTCCCGGATGGTACAAGATAGTGATATCATAATCCTTTAGGAGCTCCAACCATCTCCGCTGCCTCAAATTGAGATCCTTCTACTTGAACAAGTGCTGGAGGCTACGATGATCAGTAAACACCTCACAAGATACACCGTAAAGATAATGCCTCCAAATTTTCAACACGTGAACAATGGCAGCCATCTCTAGATCATAAACATGGTAGTTCTTCCCATGGGGCTTCAACTAACAAGAAGCATAAGCAATAACTCTACCCTCCTACATCAACACACATCCAATACCAACTCTCTAAGCATCACAATACACTGTATATGAACCTGAAACTGATGGCAAAACTAACACTAGAGCTGTGGTCAAGGCAGTCTTGAGCTTCTGAAAGCTCGCCTCATACTCATCCGACCACATGAAAAGACACCCTTTTGAGTCAATTTGGTCAAGGATGATGCTATGGATGAAAATCCCTGAATGAACCGTCGGTAATAGCCCGCCAAACCAAGAAAGTTGCAAATCTATGTGGCTGAGGACGGTCTAGGTCAACTCTGAACAACCTCTATCTTCTTCGGATCAACCTGAATACCCTCATTGGACACCACGTTCCCCAAGAAAGCCACTAATTTGAGCCAAAACTCACACTTGGAGAACTTTGCATAAAGCTTCTCCTCCCTCAATCGCTGCAATACAACTCTCAAATGCTCCGCGTGTTCCTCTTGACTACGTGAGTACATCAGAATATCATCAATGAATACAATGACAAACGAGTCAAGATAATGTCGAAACACGATATTCATCAAATGCATGAACCCTACTGGGGCATTGGTTAACCCAAAAGATATCACAAGGAACTCATAACGACAATATCGGGTCCTGAAAGTTATCTTAAGAATGTCTGAGTCCCTGATCTTCAACAGGTGATACCCTGAACGGAGATCAATCTTGGAGAATACCCTCGCTCCCTAGAGATGGTCAAATAAATTATCAATACGAGGAAAATGATACTTGTTCTTGATTGTGACCTTGTTGAACTGCCTGTAATCAATGCACATCCTCATAGTGACATCCTTATTCTTCACAAATAGAATAGGCGCACCCCACGATGACACACTAAGTCGAATAAACCCCTTATCAAGGAGTTCCTAAAACTGCTCCTTCAACTCCTTCAACTCTGCTGGTGCCATATAATACGATGGAATTGAAATAGACTAAGTGTCCGACACCAAATAAATACCAAAATCAATATCCCTGTCCGGTGACATGCCCGGCAGATCTACAGGAAACAAATCCAAAAAATCCCTCACTACCGGAACTGAATCAATGGTAGGGGTCTCTGCACTAACATCCCTCATGAAGGACAGATAAGAAAGACAACACTTGCGAACCATTCGCTGGGCCTTTAATAATAAAATCACTTTACTGGGAACACAATCTGTCGAACCTCGCCACTCAATCCGCAGCAACCCCGGCATAGCTAGTGTCTCTATCGCATGATAGTCCAAAATAGCACGACACGGAGATAACCAATCCATGCCTAATATCACATCAAAATCAACCATACTAAGCAACAAGAGATCCACTCGGGTATCCAAACCCCCAATAGTCACCACACACGATCGATCTGCACGGTCCATAATAATAGTATCACCTACCAGAGTAGATACATGAATATATGAAAGAAGAGACTCGCGAGGCGTATCCACGTAATGAGCAAAATATGATGACACATGTGAAAAAGTGGAACCGGGATTAAATAATACAGAGGCATCTCTATGGCAGACTGAGATAATACCTGTAATCAGACCATCTGAAGCAATAGCATCTGGTCTGGCTGGGAGGGCATAAAAATGGGCCTGACCACCACATGATCGTCCTCCCCCTCTAGGGCGACCCCTAGCTGATTGAACTCCACCCCGAGTTGACTGAGCGGGTGAGGAAGTAACTGGTGCTGAAGTCAAAGGCTGACTCCTCTGCTAAGATGGACCTCTCGTAAGACGGGGACAAAATCTCTTAATATTACCCAAATCTCCACACTCGAAGAAACCTCTCCCGACAAATGGTGGTGGGGACTGAAGAGAGCCCCGAGCACCGGGATATCCACTAAAAGAACCAGGCATAGATGGGCTCTAAACTGATGGTGCTTGAGTCGAACTCTGAGCTGGAAGGGCACTGAGAGATGAGTGACCCTGATGTGAACTGTGAGAACCGTGGCCAAATGATCCACCTCAGTGGCCCAAACGGGTTGACTGAGCATGTCTAAGCGGACAACCTCTGCCATGCTGAAACTGACCACCCGAAGGAACACCACCAAAACTACTAGATCCCTGAGGCCTCTTGGCCTCCCTCTCAACTCGCTCCTAGCGGCGAACCGACTCTATCTCTCGAGCAATGTCAACCACCTCCTCAAAAGAAGCACCAGACACCCTCTATCTGATCATAAGAATCCGTAGCTGATAAGCGAGGCAATCCACAAATCTCCTGATCCTCTCCCTGTCTGTAGGAACCCACAAAACAGCATGATGGTCTAACTCATAAAACCTCATCTCATACTACGTCACAATCATATCATCCTAATGCAACTGCTCGAACTACCTGCAAAGCTCCTCTCTATGGGACTACGGCACATACTTCTCCAGGAAGAGAGCGGAGAACTACTGCCAGGTAAGGGGCACTGCACCAATAGGCCTACACACCTCATAAACCTCCCACCAAGTGAAGGTAGCTCTAGAAAACTTAAAAGTAGTAAATGAGACCCCACTAGTCTCCAGAATACCAGTTGTATGTAACATCCTCTGACACTTGTCCAAGAAACCCTGGGAATCCTCGCCCTCTGCACCACTAAAAGTCGGAGGCTGAAGTCTACCTAACCTCTCCAATCGATGCTGCTCGTCATCAGGCATAACTGGAACTATATAATTATGAACAGGTGCAACCGGCTGGGCTGGTGGTGCCTCCGGTGTCTACAGTCCCTGAACAACCTGCTCGGGTGTACGGGTGGCGGGAGTCTGAGTGCCTCCCCCAAACTAAGAAGTAGATGATATAGTAGTAACTGCGACCGCTTGAGCAATACTGGTGCACACGGTCAGAATCTGAGCCAAGGTCTCATGGAGACCCAGAATAACAATAGGCACAACCGGTTCCTGAGCTAGTACTGCTAGAGCATCCCCTGCTGGAGCCTAATCATGAACTGGGGCGGCTGGTGGATCTATAGGTGCTGCCCTAGCTACTGTATGGGCTACACCCCAGCCCCTACCATGGCCTTGACCGCATTCTCGGCCTCTAGTGGCCCCAACTGGTGGTACTGGTAGTTGTTCGTCCTGACCGGTAGCACGTGTCCTCACCATCTGTGAAAGAATAGAATAATAGAAGTTTAGTTACCAGAATCAATAGATTCGCACGACAAGAATTCAAGAATGTGAAGTTTTTCCTAAAGGTTCTACAGCCTCCCTAGGATAAGTACAGACGTCTCTGTACCGATCCGCAAGACTCTACTAAACCTGCTCATGACCCATGAGACCTATGTAACCTAGGCTCTGATACCAACATGTTACGATCCAAAAACCGACCAGGTCGTGATAGCGCCTATCGTGAAAGTAGGCCAGCCAACTGATTTCTAAATAATCCATATTTCATTTAAAGCTTAAGTAAAACCACGTTTCTAACTGAAATTCGATAAAAGATATAAAGTAAAATTCAAAACAAAGCGCAAAATACAAGCCCGACCTCAGGTGTCACTAAGTCATGAGCAACGCTACAATAGTTCTGAAACAAGACAAGACCAAAACAGTCTGGAAATAACAATAAAGTACTGATTGGAAGATAGAGAAGGAGAAAAGTGGAATTGCGGTCGCCAGGTAGCTACCTCGCTATCTCCAAGGAAAGTCCACAACCGAAATGATCAGCAACCGGTACCGTGGGCCGAGATACCTGGATGTGCATACAAGGTGCAGGGGTTAACGTGAGTACAACAACTCAGTAAGTAACAAGTCCAAACTATGGACTGACAGGTAGTGACGAACCGAACCTCAACAGGTAATACCATTAAACTGTACAGAAAAGTAGATATGCTTGCAGTTCAAATAAAAACCCAACAGTAAATAAATGTAGTCTGAACAGTGCAGAGTATAAAGCTCAGGAAAATCTCTATGTACCAATGCACAGATATCATGATCAATGTTCCGTGTACCTTCACTCACAAGTGCTCAACCACTCGGTACTGTATATAACCATCCGGCCCAGGGAAGATCCATCTCGGAATATATATATATATCACTAACCGCAGTCATCCAGTACCGAGGAAGGATATTCCAGCCCTATGGAGAAGATCCATCCCCAGGTATAAATACTTCGGACAAGATCCATGTCCAGGGAAGATCCATCCCTCAATATCATCAACTGCGCTCACTGGGGGTGTCTTGCAAACTCCGAAGGGGCTCCTACAATCCAACCGCTATCATAATCACCAATATAACTGCTGCATCGTGCAACCCGATCACATACTGTCACTCACAATCAGGCTCACGGCCTCACTCAGTCATCACTCTCCAGTCTCACACACACAGGCTCACAATGTCATGATACTAGCCCGAACAATGATATGATGTGCCAAATAACAATAATCGAGACTTTGGCATGATATATAATGCATGAACAGGACTGACTACAGAATATCAATGAAGCTAATGATATGACAGCAAGAAACAACCTCTCGAGTCTCAACAGTATCGGCTTGAAGCCTTAACAAGATATCTAGCATGTGTCACATCACATTTACTTAATCACATGATAGAAACACGGATATTAATAAGAAAATGTTACTAAGCGGTGCCATGGAATGATCTAGGCTACAATTCTCATGGTGCACGCCCACACGCCTGTCACTTCGCATTTGCGTCACCTCAATAGTAATCATAGAACACATAGTTCGGGATTTCAAGCCCTCAAAACCAAGTTTGAAAGCATTACTTACCTCAAATCAAGCGAAACTCTTGCCCACGATGCTCTTGCCTCTCGATTCGGCCTCCAAATGCCCCGAATCTAATCAAAATAAGTATATTATTATCAATTGCTAAAGGAATGAAACCCATACGAAAATTATCAAATTAACTCAAAAATCCCGAAATTGGCCAAACCCGACCCCCGGGCCCACGTCTCGGAATCCAATAAAAATCACAAAATTGGAAAACCCATTTGCTCATGAGTCTACCCATATCAAATTCATCAAAATCCGACGTCAAAAGTTCATCAAAATTCCAAAAATCCATTCTCCATTTTTTCTTCCATTTCCCTAATTTTTATCCCAAATTCTCAAATTAAATGATAATAATCAAGACATAATTATGGAATTTAATCCAAAACAAGTGAAGAACACTTACCCAGTCACTCATCTGAAAATCCTCTCTAAATTTGCCTTCACTCGAGCTCTCTAATGAGTTTTTAAAAATATGAACTAAACCCTCATTTTTGAACTTAAAGATTCTGCCCAGGTGCGCCTTTTTTCGCGAATGCGACCGCCCTCTCGCATTCGCGTAGACCAAACCATACTGCCTCTCCGCTTTACCCTTCGCGAACGCGAACTCTACCATGTAAAAGTGATGCTTCGCCAGCTCAGACCTTCGCGAACGCGACCCTTACCTCGCGAATGCGTAGACCAAGGACCTAGGGTCTCCAACTGCCTCACTCCTCTTCGTGAACACGACTCCACTCACGCGTTCGCAATGCACACTCTGCCTCACCCTTCGCAAACGCGGGACCATCATCGCGAACGGTAAGAGAAAATCACCTTCCTCACTCAACATCCCTTTGAGAACGCGATAGCCCTCTCGTTAACGCGAAAAACAAATCTCTGCAACAGAAATACCAGAAAATCTGCTATCTTTCCAAAGTCCAAAATGATCCGTTAACCACCCGAAACTCACCTGAGACCCTCGGGACCTCAAACAAATATTCCAACACATCCCATAACATCATTCAATCTTCTTCCAACCTTCAGAATACTCAAAACAATATCAAAATATCAAATCACCATCAGATTTAAGCCTAAGGATTTACAAACTTCCAAATTCCGCAAATGATACAAAAACATATCAAATCTCATCCGAATGACCTAAAATTTTGCACACACGTCAAAAATGACACAACGGACCTATTCCAATTTACAAAATTCCATTCTGACCCCTATATCAAAATTTTCACTGCCGACTGGAAAATGCCAAATTTCCAATTTCGCCAATTCAAGACTAAATATTCCACGGACATCCAAAATACATTCCGATCATGCTCCTAAGTCCCAAATCATTTAACGAAGCTATCTGAACAATCATAATTCACATCCGAGATTTTTTTCACATAAGTCAACATTCGATCGACTTTTCCAACTTAAGCTTACTCAAAAGGGACTAAGTGTCTCATACCTCTCCAAAACTACTCCGAACCCGAACCAACCAACCCGATACCATATAATACATCTGAACAAGACATAAAGAAGCAGAAATGGGGAAACCGGGGCTAAAATTCATTAAATGACCGGCCGGGTTGTTACACTAAGGTTGTGCTACAACTAATTACTTTCATTAAGAAGATAAGTTTGAATAAATTATGAAATTATAAAGATTGAGAATTTATTATTAACTAATTAAATTATTAAATTATAACCTAGAGATACTAAGGATTGGAGAAAAGATTAAGGAGAGGTCTAGAGTATCGATTTCCTCTATTGTCAGATTCTCCCCCGCGACGTTTCTATAAATTCGCCTAAGAAGTCTTTACCAATCGTGAGAAATTTGGGTGTCGTATCTCTCTTTCGAGCAACTACCACAATTTAGACATATTCCCTTGAACTACGCTAGCTGGCACTAATTCACCGCTCACTATGATCGCATCAAGGTTTCGTTATTTCTATTCCCACCTTTAAACCCTCCATATTGATCTCTCAAATATGTTAAGAGTGATTTTGTTCAATAACTACCAAAATGTGTACTCTGTCTCGAGCAATATACACACTAAATAGGCATAGTTAATTGAGAGCTCTTCAATCAACAACAACGAAAATATAGTTGAACAAGTAGAGAAAAATCAAAGGCAAATCTATATTAAACGTAGTAGAAAATCATCCTCCAATAGGTTCCATCAAACCCTAGATTAGAAAGTTTAGCTACTCATAAAAGTATCAACAATCATCATGATGTTCAAGGACATTAAACTACAAAGTATAGAGATAAACAGAGGGAATTGTTGTGATTCGTTTCTTCCAAGTGTTCCCGTAGCCTTCTCGCCTCTCCAATAATGTCTCCCTACTAAGAAATAGGTTTAGAGCCCCTTTTATACATATTGGGGCATGTAGAGTCGAAACTACCAAGTCCTAGCCGAATTAGGATGAAATCCGCCCTTAGCCATCTTGCTTGGCATCTGGCGCCAACTTGGACACCGAAATTTTCCACTTATGTGCTATTATTCCATTGGCGTTTTGGTTGGTGTTTGGTGCCAACCTGGGCATCAAAATCATACTCCCTCCAAATTCTTCTGTTTTTACTTCACTTTGCATGCAAGCTTGCCAAATCACTTCAAATTGACTCTTACACATATAAACACCATTATTAAGCTCGAGTCACAAATATTTACACCAAAGTTAACAAGATTGAGGTATAATACAGGGAAAATTACATGCAAAAATATGAATTTTTAGCCTAATATCATCACCCCACACTTAAGCTCTTGCTCATCCTCGAGCAACCTAAAACCTTGTTAACCAAACAATGCACGCAAAACATCATACAATGGAGGAACCTTTGGAAATTCAACACACTACACCTATGACTATGGTTGATACCAACAATTAAGACCTTGCATACGCATTCATACCTTTCCCAACTTTCACATGCCTGAATACTAGTGACCAATTTAAAACACTCAAACAACCTGCCCATAACTACCCAAGTTTAAAGACCGACTCATCGCCAATAAGCACTCTCAACTCGTACACTTACCTGACATGAGATGTTTAATATCGTCACCTATCCATCATTAAATCATGTGCCTCACCAAAGAATAAGAGGGTATTTTGTCCACACATTCAAATATGCATTCGAATATATTTTAGAACACCACATATATGAACAAAGAACCACTCACTCTCACAAAGAAATTCATGTGCACTCCATGGTTGTACCATAGGCTTCCCCGTAGTATATATCTCCACTAATCTAAGCTCGCAAAGTCTAAGATCAATTAGGTCTTTATGGGTTGTAATGTAGGATAAGGGAGAGGTATGATATATTTTGGGTATAGTAACTAACTCTCCTAAGAACTTTAATACACTACACTTTACTTTCAAATACACACTCTTCATGACCAATTCAAGCAATGGAATGAAACCATATACAACTTGGCCCTTCTTTTTTAAGCAAAATTATGCATTCACTAGCCCGGACTGAGAGGAATAGGAGGTGTATTTTCTCTTTTCAGTCCTTTTGTATTTTTTTACTTTTGTTTTTCTTCTCTTTTTTTTTTCTTCAACACTCTCCATAAATTTGGTATGTCCGACTAATGATCTTCTTAAACATACCTGCACCTTTTGGCCTATCTATGGTTCCACTTAAAAGCTACCCCAACTCTCACCTTACTCTTCTAGAGACTTACGTGCCTTCAGAGGTAAAGGTCCGAAAAGATTTAATTAAGAACAAAATTGGAATCGACTTGTAATGTGGGTGCCAAAGAAAAGGCTTATAGGCTCAAATGTGCTATCTACAGATACTTTTATTGATGGTGGCATAATAGCTCATCTCCTAGACTCACAAATCATACTTATTTTGCTTCGACTAACACACATGGCAAGTTCTAGACACACACATGATAACACAAAATGTAATCTATATCTCACATCACACAATACACATGACCCCAATTGGTACGGTTCCATTCCAATTCTCAAGTTTAGGCAAGTAATCACATAGTTAATAAGTATTAAGCAATAAAGCACTATATGAACAATGAGTCAGGTAACTAAGAGAAAGCGTCACAGGCAAGCTATTCATCTTTCACGACATCAATTTTCATCAAAACATGTTAGGAAGGTAATTTTCATGCCAAGGCCTAACTATGCTAGCATCAAACTGGTCAAAAGGCACATAAGAGCACTCAAGTTTTCTTCCCTCAATTTCCTAAAAATATAAAGAATAAAAAACAAAACTACCAAGATCAAGTTACATCCCCTGGAAAAGAACCGATGCCAAAAGAAAAACCAAGGGGGTATTATTATCTACCTATGACTAAATAAGAAAAAATATTTATGGATTTTTTTATTGGACCTTAATCCTTTAAGAAAGCTGTCCAAGAGATCCATTGTTAGGAAAAGTCCTATTTTTTTTCAAGTTAGTTAAACTAACACAACTAAAATATCATAGAAATTCACCCAAACAATCTCCTCACCTCACACTTAAAATTGTGCATTGTTCCCAATTCACACGATAAATAACAAGAGGGTGAAAGAAACTCCCTGTTAGGCCAAAGGCCGAAGCATCAACAACTCATGGGATACTCATACTTCTCTCAAGCTTGGTCTACCGTGCGGGTACCTCACACTTAGTTCAAACCATCTAGTTTACTTTTTCTTTCTTCGGATGGATTTTCCTTCCATGCTCCTACAAATAAAAAAATACACTATAAAAATAACACAGTTAAAAAAGGTAAACAAATAAAAAAAATAGTAAAGTTGGGTTGCCTCCCAACAAGCGCCTGATTTAATGTCGCTGCACGAAATGAATCACTTTTTGCCTCCACTTCGAACTTATGAATTGGATCCCAACTTTTGATTTTGCTCAATGATCATGCTCTTGGGATGATGTAAAGCCTCGAAAGCCAAAAATTAAATAATTGCTTATGCACTTTTTGGATTTAAGTTGAGGAGTATCACCTTGCCTAGATGGCCTCAAAAATTTCAAAATATATGGATCGTCTACCTCTTCCCTTGACTCCTTTCTATGCTCATAAGGATCCATTCTCATTTCGCCATCCAAACACAATATAAAGACGTATTTGGAATGATGTCCAACACGCTCAAATACATGAACTTCGAGATGTTCAACATCCTCTACACCAATGGCACTAACGCCAACAGAATATTTATCCTCAATGTCCTTGGTTGACTCTAGTATCTCTTATACAATATCTACATCCTCAAACTCTAGTTTGTTTCATTGCTGATGTTCTGCTCTGACCTCCTGCATCAGATTGTTAACTACTAACTCTAATTCATATTGTTTTTGGCTATTATCCACCATATTGACTTGTTGAGCATTCAAAGCTACGACCACTTGACTCACTTGAGCCTTCAAGTTGTGAATAGTCGCCTCTTGCCTTTGTATCTATAATTGTGTCTAGTTATATTGTTCCACAAGACACATTAACATATCCTTGATTTCCTTTAGGTCAGCATTCCCAGGTTCTTTTTTCCTAGTAACTTCACAAGTAAAAGTGAACCATCATAATAAGGGGTGGGGGGAGAATAAGAAATATAAGTACAACCATAAAAGTGATCATCTTTACCACCACAAATATCACACACATTCCACACATGATATTGAGTTGGTGCACTTAACTTGCTCTCGAAAATATATTGATAATTTTGGCACGAGTGGTTTCCTCCACAGTATGGATAAGGAAGATCAAAAGTAGATTACCAACATCAAAACTCCCATAATTCCAAGATGCCATTTTTCTCTAATCAACAAATAAAATTAAAAATGAAACAAAAATAAACTAAAATAAAAATTCAAACTTGAAACCAAGCAATATTTATAGCTATAACTACACCGTTAATTCCCCGGTGATGATGCCAAAATTTGATCACGCCCAACTATACCTTATAAAATGGACTAAGCGGTTGTTGCAAATATAATCCAATTTAAGAGTCCGGAATCGAATGCCATAGAGAACTAAAGTTTTGCTACAACTATTTACTATCACTAAGAAGATAAGTTTGAACAAATTCTGAAATAATAAAGATTGAGATTTTATTTTTAACTAATTAACTAACTAATTAATGTTGTAAATTACAACCTAGAGATACTAAGGGTTGGAGAAAAGATTAAGGAAAGATCTAGAGTTACGATTTCCTCCATTGTTGGAATCTCCTCCCCTTATGTTTCCTATAAATTAGCCTAAGAAGTCTCTACCGATCGTGAATTCTTTGGGTGTCGTAGCTCTCTATCTCTCGAGAAACTACCACAATTTGCTAGACATATTCTCTTGAACTACGCTAGCTGGCACTAATTCACCGCTCACTATGATCGCACCAAGGTCTTGTTATCTCTAATCCTGCCTTTAAACCCTCCATATTTATCTCTCAAATATGTAAGGAGTGATTTTGTTCAACAACTACTGAAATGTGTACTCTTTCTCGAGCAATATACACACTAAATAAGCATAGTTAATTGAGAGCTCTTTAATCAACAACAACGAAAATATAGTTGAACAAGTAGAGAAAAATCAATGGTAAATCCATATTAAATGTAGTAGAAAATCATCCTCCAATAGGTTTCATCAAACCTTAGATTAGAAATTTAGCTACTCATAGCCATACTAACAATCATGATAATTATTGAAAGCATTAAAATATAGATTAAGGAAGAATGTGTCACGATCCCAGTTCGCTCTCCGTGAACTGTCGTGATGGCACCTAGTATCTATGACTAGGTAAGCCTAACAAATGCGGAAAAATAAACAAAACTTGCGAAAGAAATAATTTAAAAGCCAAAATAACCGAATGAAAGTATTTAAAATGCCGCTCGGCATATACAATACAACTTCTCAAAAAAACTAATACTCTTTCCAAAAACCCAGAATCTCATGAAATCACAAGCCTTTGAATATCTAACAGTGTCTAACTCCAGAACATCTAACAAGAAAAAGAAATACAGAAGGGATAATACTAAAAAAGCGAGAATAGAAATGGACTCCTTGGTCTGCGGACGCGACAGGTATACCTCGATGTCTCTGGAACAGTTGCCTCGCCTCAAAGGTGATAGGACTGAGTCGAAGTACCTGGATCTACACATGAAAAACATGCGCAGAAAGGGCATGAGTACACCACAGCAGTACTCAGTAAGTGCCAAGCCTAACCTCGGTCGGGTAGTGACGAGGAAGGTCAGGGCCCTACTGAGGATATATAAAATATAAAGTTCGATAGCGTAGAACAGAGCAGTATAAATAAGTACAATAGTAAAAGTAACACAGGATATAAAGGACAACAACTATTACAGAGGCAAAGTAAACACAGAAGGAAATACAGTTCAGCACCAAATAATAACAATCGGGGATCTTCCAGGATACCGTCCTGTAGTCCCAAATATACATATCTGATAGGTCTCCCAGAATACCGTCCCGTAGTCCAACTCATAGTATGCGGGGATCTACCAGAATCCCGTTCCGTAGTCCCAAATGTAAATACTCAGTACTAGGGGAATCTACTGGGTGTAGTCCCGTAGTTCCATATAACTGTGTAGGGGGATCTACCGGAATCCCACATCCGTAGTCCCAAATGTAAACAGGCAAGGGGAGCTACCGAAATCCCACATCCGTAGTCCCAATGTAAATACAAAGCTACAACAGGAAGATATTCAGAAATGTCAAATTTCATATTAAGGCAAACAAGTAAGTCTGGCCTAGCATGCTGTACAGAATTTAGGTAAAACAGTTTGAGCAAATAAAGCAATTAAATAACTTAGACATGCTTTCCTAAGCTAACAACATGCTTAATAGTGCAAGTAATAAAAACAGGAAAGAAAACATACTGGTAATTACTTAATGAAAAATTGGATTTTCAATAATTAGCACAAGTACGCAATCGTCACCTCATGTATAAGGCATTTCAATTGTCAATAATACCAATCCTAAGGGTAAGGTCCCCCCCACAAGGTTACGTAAGCCACTTACCTCGAACCAGCTCAAAAATCAACCCGAAACCACGCTCTTGCCACGAGTACTCGACTCCAAATGGCCCAAATCTATTCAATTCAATTGCATAATGTAAATAACACTTCAAGTAACTTATTATACAATTAAATTCTAAGCTAATACGCGAAATTAGGTAAAATGACCAAAATGCCCCTCGAGCCCACGTCTCGGAATCAGCAATCCCGCATCTGCGGTCCGAAAATCGCATCCGCAATACTGCTTCTATGGTTGGGGAACCACTTCTGCGGTTCTCACTTAAAACTTCTCCGCCGCACTTGCGACCTAAAATCCGCATCTGCGGTCACGTAGGTGTTGTACTTATGCCGCTTCTGCGGTTCTTGGCCCCTTCCTCTTTTCCACTTCTGCGACCACAGAGCCGCTTCTGCAGTGCCGCACCTTCGGTCCCACACTTGCAGGTGCGGTTATGACAGAAAACCAGCAGCTGAAGCTGCAACTCCAAACTCCAAAATCCTTCCGTCAACCATCCAAAATCATCTCAAGGCCCCCGGGACCTCAATCAAAAGCACCAACAAGTCTAATACCACAGTCCAAACTTATACCAATCCTTAAAACACCTAAAACAACATCAAAACGGTGTCAACCACAGATTCAAGCCTAAAAATTCCAAAACTCTAAAAATACGCTTTCGATCAAAAAGTCTATCAAACCTCGTCCGAATGCCCTGAAATTTTGCACACACATCACATTCATCACTACGGAGCTACTCCAACTTTCGGAATTCCATTCCGACCCTCGGATCCAAATCTCACTATCGAAACGGAAACTTCAAAATTCGACCTTTCGGCATTTCAAGCCTAAATTATCTACGGACCTCCAAAATGCAATCCGAACATGCCCCTAAGCCCGAAATCACCCAACGGAGCTAACGGAACCATCAGAATTCTATTCCGAGGTCGTCTTCACACTATTCCACCTACGGTCGAATTTCCAACACTTAAGATCTTATTTAGGGACTAAGTGTCCCAAAACCCTCCGAAACTCAAAACCGAACATGCCGACAAATCAAAATAGCAGAAATTAACACGGGGAAAGCAGTTAATAGGGGATCAAGGTGTAAATTCTTAAAATGACTGGCCGGGTCGTTACATCCTCCCAGACTTAAACATTCATTCGTCCTCGAACGAGCATAGAGATATACCTGAAGTAGTAAAAATATGAGGGTAACGGCTACGCATATCCTGCTCGGTCTCCCAGGTCACCTCCTCGACCGGCTGACCCCGTCACTGAACCTTTAACGATGCAATGTTCTTTGACCTCAGCTTCCTAACCTGCCTATCCAATATTGCCACTGGCTCCTCAACATAGGATAGATCCTTGTCCAACTGGACTAAAATGAAATCCAACACGTACGACGGATCATCGTGATACCTCCGGAGCATCGAAACATGAAATATCAGATTAACCCCTGCCAAGCTGGGAGGTAAGGCAAGCTCATAAGCAACCTCCTTAACACGCCTCAATATCTCAAAAGGGCCAATAAACCTCGGACTCAACTTTCCTTTCTTCCCAAAATCTCATAACACCCTTCATAGCTGAAATCCGAAGCAGAACCCGCTTTCCAACCAAATAGGATACATCACGAACCTTCCGGTCTGCGTAACTCTTCTATCTGGACTGGGCTGTACGGAGTCTATCCTGAATCACCTTGACCTTCTCCAAAGCATCCTGAACCAAGTCTGTGCCCAATAATCTAGCTTCACCCAGCTCAAAACAACCCACGGGGGATCTACAATGCCTATCATATAAAGCCTCGTACGATGCCATCTAAATGCTGGACTGATAACTATTGTTGTAGGAAAACTCCGCTAATGGCAAGAACTGATCCCAAGACCCTCCAAACTCAATCACACACGCACAGAGCATATCCTCAAGAATTTGAATAATGCGCTCGCACTGCCCCTCCGTATGAGGGTGAAATGCTGTACTCAACTCCACCCGAGTACCCAACTCATGCTGAACGACCCTTCAGAATTGTGATGTGAACTGAGTACATCTATCTGAAATGATAGAAACTGGAATACCATGTAGACGAACAATCTCCCGGATATAGATCTCCGCCAACCACTCCGAAGAATAAATAGTACACACAGGAAAAAAGTGAGCAGACTTGGTCAGTCGATCCATAATCCCCCAAATAGCATCGAACTTTCTCAAAGTTCGTGGGAGCCTAACTACAAAGTCCATGGTGATCCGCTCCCACTTCCACTCCGAAATCTCTATCTGCAAAAGCAATCCACCCGGTCTCTGGTGCTCATACTTCACTTGCTGACAGTTGAGGCACCGAGCTACAAACCCAACTATATCTTTCTTCATCCGCCTCCACCAATAGTGCTGTTGCAAATCTTGATACATCTTCATGGCACCTGGATGGATGGAATACCGTGAGCTATGGGCCTCCTCTAGAATAAACTCTCGAAGCCCATCAACATTGGGTACACAAATCCAACCCTGCATCCTCAATACCCCGTCATCACCAATAGTCACATCTCTGGAATCACCGTCTGAACCTTGTCCTTGAGGACAAGCAAATGAGGGTCATCATACTGACGCTCCCTGATACGATCAAATAAGGAAGACCGAGAAACCACGCAAGCTAGAACCCGACTGGGCTCCGAAAGATCCAATATCACAAATTGGCTAGCTAAGGCCTGAACATCCATTGCAATAGGCCTCTCCGATGCTGGTAAATAAGCCAAACTACCCAAACTCTCTGTCCGGCGACTCAAAGCATTGGCCACCATATTGGCCTTGCCCGGGTGATACAAAATAGTGAGATCATAGTCTTTCAGCAACTCTAACCACCTCATCTGGTGCAAATTTAGATCCTTTTGCTTGAACAGGTGTTGCAACTCCGATTATCAGTATAAATCTCACATGGAACCCAAATAAATAATGGCTCCAGATCTTCAGGGCGTGAACAATGGCAGTTAACTCAAGGTCATGGACCAGATAATTGTTCTCGTGCACCTTCAACTATCTGGTCGTGTAGGCAATCACCCTACTGTCCTACATCAAAACCGCTCCAAGGCCAATCCTCGAGGCATCACAATAGACAGTTTAAGACCCCGAACCTATAGGCAATATCAAAACTTGGGCTGCAATCGATGAAAACTCCTCAACAAAATGGCGGTAGTAACCCGCCAAACCAAGGAAACTGCGGATCTCTATAGCTGAGGAGGGTCTAGGCCAACTTTGCACAGCCCTATACTTTCTTCGGATCCACCTGAATACCCTCACGTGATACCACGTGGCCTAAGAATGCCACGGAATCCAACCAAAACTCACATTTTGAGAACTTAGTATATAACTTCTCTCTCAGAGTTTGAAGCACAGTCCTCAGGTGCTGCTCATGATCTTCCCGACTCCGGGAATACATAAGAATATCAACAATAAAGATAATGACAAACGAGTCAAGATACGGCCGGAACACACTGTGCATCAAATGCATAAAGGCTGCTGGGGCATTGGTCAACCCAAATGACATAATGAGAAACTCGTAATGACCATACCGAGTCCTGAAAACAGTCTTCGGGATATCTAGCTCCTGAATCTTCAACTGATGGTAACTTGAACGCAAGTCAATCTTAGAAAACAATGTGCGCCCTGAAGCTGGTCAAACAGATCATCAATACGAGTCAAAGGATAACGATTCTTCACTGTAACCTTGTTCATCTATCGATAATCAATACACACACGCATAAAACCATCCCTTTTCTTCACAAACAAGACAAAAGCACCCCAAGGCGATACACTGGGCCGAATAAAACACTTATTAAGAAATTCTTGTAACTGATCCTTCAACTCCTTCAACTCAGGAGAAGCAATACGATATGGAGGAATAGAAATGGGATGAGTGCCCAACAACAGATCAATGCCAAAATCAATATCTCTATTAGGCGGCATGCCTGGAAGATCAGCTGGAAACACATCGGAAAAATTCCGTACTACTGGAATTGAATCAATTGAAGGGGTATCAATACTGATATCTTTCACATAGGATAAATACACGTCATACCCCTTCTCAACCATATGCTGAGCTTTAAGAAACCAAATAACTCTGCTGGGAGTGTGATCTAAAGTACCCCTCAACTCAACACGCGGTACACCTAGCATAGCCCGCATCACGATTTTGGCATGACAATCAAGAATAGCATAATGGAGAAACAACCAGTCCATGCCCATGATAATATCAAAATCTACCATGCTGAGCAACAATAAATTGGCTCTGGTCTCAAAACCACTAAGAGCAACAAAACACGACCGATAAATGCGGTCCACAATAAGAGAATCTCCTACAGAAGTAGAAACATAAACAGGAACTCAAAGAATCCTGAGGTACACCCAAAATGTGGAGCAAAATAAGAAGACACGTAAGAGTAAATGGAGCCTAGATCGAATAGAACCGATGCATCTCTATGACAAACCAATATAATACATGTGATAACAGAATCGGAGGCAACAACCTCGATACGAGCAGGAAGGGCATAGTATCTGACATGGCCTCCCCTTCTAAGGCGACCTATACCTCCCCGACCTCCACCTCTAGATGGTTGAGCAGATGGGGTAGCAATTGGAGCTATAACCATAGCCTGAGAACTCTGTTGGGCAAGCTGTGGATGAGAAGTCTGTGGTGGTGCACCCCTCTCAAGTCTGGGGCAATCCCTCATCATATGGAGTGTGTCACCATACTCAAAATAAGCTCTAGGAGGACGTGGCAGCTGTGACTGGTTCGGGCCAAGTTTGCTGGACTGACCTCTGAAAGCACCCCGCGCAGGAGGCGCGCTAGAAACTGGAGGTGCATAATAAGGCTCCTGAGGCCTAGGAGGAGCTGGAATACCACTGGCTGCTGGAAGAGCTGAATGAACAGGGTGACTCATATAACCCTTACCATGACGACTTGTAGCTGCGGTACGGGCATCCGAGAAATAGCGTGACTCTCGAGACCTCTTGGCCTCCCTATCCTCTCTCTCCCTAGCATGCATATCCTCAATCCTCCTAGCAATGCTCACCATCCGCTGATAAGAAATATCCATCTCCAACTCACGAGCCATGGTAGACCTGATGCTAGGAATAAGTCCCTCAATAAACCAGCAAACTCTCTCGTGAATAGTAGAGACCAAGGCTGGGGCATGTCTAGCCAAGCGAGTGTAACAAACAACATACTCTGAGACAATCATAGCACCCTGGCGCAAATGCTCAAACTCTGCACGCCATGCATCCCTGAGGCTCTAAGGAACAAACTCTCTCAGGAACATATCTGAAAACTGTGTACAAGTCAGTGAAGTAGCCTCGTCTGGACTACCGTCCCGTAGTCTAACTCATAGTGCGTGGGGATCTACCGGAATCCCGTTCCGTAGTCCCAAATGTAAATACCCAGTACTAGGGGAATCTACCGGGTGCAGTCCCATAGTTTCATATAACTGTGCAAGGGGATCTACCGGAATCCCACATCCGTAGTCCCAAATGTAAACAGGCAAGGGGGAGCTACCGGAATCCCACCTCCGTAGTCTCAATGTAAATACACAACATCAATAGGAAGATATTCAGAAATGTCAAATTTCATATTAAGGCAAACAAGTAAGTCTAGCCTAGCATGCTGCACAGAATTCAGGTAAAATAGTTTGAGCAAATAAAACAATTAAATAACTTAGACATGCTTTCCTAAGCTAACAACAGCCTTAATAGCGCAAGTAATATAAATAGGAAAGAAAACATACTAGTAATTACTTAATGAAAAATTGGATTTCCAATAATTAGCACAAGCACGCACTCGTCACCTCACGTAGAAGGCTTTTCAATTATCAATAATACCAATCCTAAGGGGGTGGTCCCCACCCCAAGGTTAGGCAAGCCACTTATCTCGAACCAGCTCAAAAATCAAACCGAAACCACGCTCTTGCCACGAGTACTCGACTCCAAATGACCCAAATATATTCAATTCAATTGCATAATGTAAATAACACTTCAAGTAACTGATTCTACAATTAAATTCTAAGCTAATACGCAAAATTAGGTAAAATAACCAAAATGCCCCTCGGGCCCACATCTCGGAATCAGGTAAAGTTTACATTTCCAGAATCCTCGCACTCTCATGAGTTTAGTCATACCATAAGTAGCAAAATCGGACCTCAAATGGTTCCTCAAATCATCACTCAAAGGTCTCTAATTAGTCAAGCCCTAACCTCCAAATTACCACTGATTTTCCTTAATTTTTCATGCTTATAATGATAAAAATCACTCTAATAGCGAGTTAAGGCTCCAAGAATCTTACCTCCTCAAAGTTTCCTTGAATTCCCTCTCAAAAACCTCCCCAAAAGCTCACTTCCCGGATGAAAATGGTGAAAGAATAGCTCAAATTCGTGAAGACAACTATTTATACGTTCTGCCCAGCAATCCCACATCTGCGGTACGAAAATTGCATCCGCGATACCGCTTCTGTGGTTGGGGAACCGCTTCTGCGGTTCTCACTTAAAACTTTTCCGTCGCACCTACGACTCAAAATCTGCATCTACGGTCGCGCAGGTACAGTACTTATGCCGCTTCTGCAGTTCCTGGCCCCTTCCTCTTTTCCGCTTTTACGACCATAGAGCCGCTTCTGCGGTGCCGCACCTGCGGTCCCACACTCGCAGGTGTAGTTATGACAGAAAACCAGCAGCTGAAGCTGCAACTCAAAACTCTAAAATCCTTCTGTCAACTATCCGAAATCATCCCGAGGCCCCCAAGACCTCAACCAAAAGCACCAACAAGTCGAATACCACTATCCAAACTTATACCAATCCTTAAACACCTAAAACAACATCAAAATGACGAATCAACAACGGATTCTAGCCTAAAAATCCGAAAACTCTAAAAATACGCTTTCGATCAAAAAGTCTATCAAACCTCGCCCGAATGCTCTGAAATTTTGCACACACATCACATTCATCACTACGGAGCTATTCCATCTTCTGGAATTCCATTCCGACCCTCGGATCAAAATCTCACTATCGAACCGAAAACTTTAAAATTCGACCTTTCAGCATTTCAAGCCTAAATTAGCTACGGACCTCCAAAACGCAATCCGAACACGCCCCTAAGCCCGAAATCACCCAACGGAGCTAACTGAACTATCGAAATTTCATTCCGAGGTCATCTTCACACTGTTCCGACTACGGTCAAATTTCCAACACATAAGCTCTCATTTAGGGACTAAGTGTCCCAAAACTCTCCGAAACTCAAAACCGAACATCCCGGCAAATCAAAATAGAAAAAATAAACATGGGGAAAGTAGTTAATAGGGGATCGGGGCGTAAATTCTTAAAATGACCGGTCGGATCGTTACAGAACGAAAGAGAAAACTCTTGTGATTCATTGCTTCCAAGTGTTCCCATAGCTTTCTTGCCTCTCCAATAATGTCTCTCTACTAAGAAATAAGTTTAAAACCCCTTATACATATTGGGGAGTGTAGTGTCGAAACTACCAAGTCCTAGCTGAATTAGGATAAAATTCGATCTTAGCCGTCTCATTTGGCGCCCGGCGTCAACCTGGACACCGAAATTTTCCACTTCCGTGCTATTCTGCCGTTGGCGTTTGGTTGGTGCCTTGCGCCAACCTGGGCACCAAAATCATACTCCCTCCAAATTCTTTTGTTTTTACTTCACTTTACATGCAAGCTTGCCAAATCACTTCAAAGTGACTCCTGCACAAATAAACACCATTATTAAGCTCGAGTCACAAATATTTACACCAAAGTTAACAAGATTGAGGTATAATACAGGGCAAATTACATGCAAAAATATGAAATTTTAGCCTAATATCACCACCCCACACTTAAGCTCTTGCTCATCCTCGAGCAACCTAAAACCTTGTTAACCAAACAATGCACGCAAAACATCATACAATGGAGGAACCTTTGGAAATTCAACACACTACACCTATGACTATGGTTGATACCAACAATTAAGACCTTGCATACGCATTCATACCTTTCCCAACTTTCACATGCCTGAATACTAGTGACCAATTTAAAACACTCAAACAACCTGCCCATAACCACCCAACTTCAAAGACCGACTCATCGCCAATAAGCACTCTCAACTCGTACACTTACCTGACATGAGATGTTTAATATCGTCACCTATCCATCATGAAATCATGTGCCTCACCAAAGAATAAGAGGGTATTTTGTCCACACATTCAAAATATGCATTCGAATATATTTTAGAACATCATATATATGAACAAAGAACCACTCACTCTCACAAAGAAATTCATGTGCACTCCATAGTTGTACCATAGGCTTCCCCATAGTATATATCTCCACTAATCTAAGCTCTCAAAGTCTAAGATCAATTAGGTCTTTATGGGTTGTATTGTAGGCTAAGGGAGAGGTAGGATATATTTTGGGTATAGTAACTAACTCTCCTAAAAACTTTAATACACTACACTTTACTTTCAAATACACACTCTTCATGACCAATTCAAGCAATTCCATGAAACCATATACAACTTGGCCCTTCTTTTTTAAGCAAAATTATGCATTCACTAGCCCAGATTAAGAGGAATAGGAGGTGTATTTTCCCTTTTCGGTCCTTTTGTATTTTTTTGCTTTTGTTTTTCTTCTTTTTTTTTCTTCACACTATCCATAAATTTGGTATGTCCGACTAATGATCTTCTAAAACATACCTGCACCTTTTGGCCTTTCTATGGTTCCACTTAAAAGCTACCCCAACTCTCATCTTACTCTTCTAGAGACTTACGTGCCTTCAGAGGTAAAGGTCCTAAAAGATTTAATTAAGAACAAAATTGGAATCAACTTGTAATGTGGGTGCCAAAGAAAAGGCTTATAGGCTCAAATGTGCTATCTACAGATAATTTTATTGATGGTGGCATAATAGCTCATCTCCTAGACTCACAAAGCATACTTATTTTGCTTCGACTAACACACATGGCACGTTCTAGATACACACATGATAACACAAAATGTAATCTATATCTCCACCACACAATATACATGACCCCAATGGGTACGGTTCCATTCCAACTCTCAAGTTTAGGCAAGTAATCACACAGTTAATAAGTATTAAGCAATAAAGCACTATATGAACAATGAGTCAGGTAACTAAGAGAAAGCGTCACAGACAAGCTATTCAATCTTTCACGACATCAATTTTCATCAAAACATGTTAGGAAGGTAATTTGCATGCCAAGGCCTAACTATGCTAGCATCAAACTGGTCAAAAGGCACATAAGAACACTCAAGTTTTCTTCCCTCAATTTTCTAAAAATATAAAGAAAAAAAAAACAAAACTACCAAGTTCAAGTTACATCCCCTGGAAAAGAACCGATGCCAAAAGCAAAACCAAGGGGGTATTATTATCTACCTACGAATAAATAAGAAAAAATATTTTTGGATTTTTTTATTGGACCTTAATCCTTTAAGAAAGTTGTCCAAGAGATCCATTGTCAGGAAAAGTCCTATTTTTTTTCAAGTTAGTTAAACTAACACAACTAAAATATCATAGAAATTCACCCAAACAATCTTCTCACCTCACACTTAAAATTGTGCATTTTTCCCAATGCACACGATAAATAACAAGAGGATGAAATAAACTCCCTGTTAGGCCAAAGGCCGAAGCATCAACAACTCATGGGATACTCATACTTCTCTCAAGCTTGGTCTACCATGCGGGTACCTCACACTTAGTTCAAACCATCTAGTTTGCTTTTGCTTCCTTCCGATGGATTTTCCTTCCATGATCCTACAAATAAAAAAATACACTACAAAAATAACACAGTTAAAAAAAGGTAAACAAATAAAAAAAATAGTAAAGTTGGGTTGCCTCCCAACAAACGCCTGATTTAACGTCGCTGCACGAAATAAATCACTTTTTGCCTCCACTTCGAACTTATGAATTGGATCCCAACTTTTGATTTTGCTCAATGATCATGCTCTTGGGATGATGTAAAGCCTCGAAAGCCAAAAATTAAATAATTGCTTATGCACTTTTTGGATTTAAGTTGAGGAGTATCACCTTGCCTAGATGGCCTCAAAAATTTCAAAATATATGGATCGTCTACCTCTTCCCTTGACTCCTTTAAGGATCCATTCTCATTTCACCATCCAAACACAATATAGAGACGTGTTTGGAATGAGGTCCAACACGCTCAAATACATGAACTTCGAGATGTTCAACATCCTCTACACCAATGGAACTAACGCCAACTAAATATTTATCGTCAATGTCCTTGGTTGACTCTAGTATCTCTTATACAATATCTACATCCTCAAAATCTAGTTTGTTTCATTGTTGATGTTCTGCTCTGATCTCCTGCATCAGATTGTTAACTACTAACTCTAATTCACATTGTTTTTGGCTACTATCCACCATATTGACTTGTTGAGCATTCAAAGGTACGACCACTTGTTAACGACTAGTACACTTCTCCCTAGAAAAGTTATTATTAATTGATCGTAGTAGTTATAATTTTGCAATGTGACAATTAATTTTTCTTTTAGTTATGTGTAACAACCTGACTGGTCGTTTTGAGAATAATAGCCCCGATCCCCTATTTACTGCTTCTCCCGTATCTTTTTCTGCTTACGTGACTTGCCGGGAGGTCTTGTTTGTGGTTTCAGAGTGATTTGGGACAATTAGTCCCTAAAATAGAAGCTTAAGTTCTATGATTTTGACTGTAGTCATAATTTTATGAAGATGACTCCGGAATGGAGTTTCGTCGGTTCTGTTAGCATCATTGAGTATTTTGGACTTTAAAGCGTGTCCGGAATGTGAATTGGAGGTCTGTAATTGATTTAGGTTTGAAATGGTGGAAGTCGAATTTTAGGAGATTTTGACCGGAAGTGGAATTTTTAATATCGGGGTTGGATTCTATCCCGAAAGTTGGAGTAGATCCGTGATGTTGAATATGACATGTGTGAAAATTTTTATGTCAATCGGACTTGATTTGATAGGTTTCGACATCGAATGTATAAGTTGGAAACTCTTAGTTTCATTAATCTTGAATTGCGGTGTAATTCAAATTTTTAGCGTTGTTTGATGTGATTTGATGCCTCAACTTAGTTCATATGATGTTTTAAGACTTGTTGGTATATTCAGATGTTGTTCCGAGTGGCTCGGGTGTGTTTCCAGGCGAGTTTTGAGCGAGTCCGGGCATTTAGACCCTCTAATGTTGTTCCGAGTGGAAGTGCGGGAGGCACATTTTGGAGTGCTGAGGCAGAAGAAAAAGTGCTGAGGCAGAGGAAAAAGTGCGAATGACAGAGAAAAAATGCAGACCACATAATTCTTCTCGCGGCCGCACTTCAGGGATTCGGCAGGATCGATGGTCCGATTTCAAAAGCTTATATCTTTTAATCTATAAGGCATTTGGAGATGATCCAAAAATGAAAGTTGTAGTCCTTTGTGTCTAGTTTTCGAAAATTAAAGAAATCATTAGTTAGATATTTGTAAAGGAAGTTATGGACAATTTACTAAAGCCTGGTAGTGCAGATTTTGCTGAAGTGCGGTCGCTCAATTTGGATCGCGGCCGCAGAACCTGGGATGTGCGACCGCACCAAAAAAATGTGCGGGCAGAACTTTGGAGGGTATACGTGTACTATATAAATGAGGATTAGGGTATTATTTCACATTTGAACTTTGGGAGCTCGGTTTGTGGCAATTTTTCGTGGGTTTCTCAAGAAAATCATTGGGGTGTGTAATTCTAACTCAGATTTGGTTAATATACATGAATATATAATTGCCTTCATTAGTACCTTGACATTGAAATTTGAGAAAAATTGTATAAACTTCATTAACTATAATTTGGGGATTTAAAGGCCGAGTTGTGATCAGAGTTGACTAATTTTGATATGGTTGAACTCGTGAGTGAATGGGTGTTCATATTTTGTGACTTTTACCCGATTCTGAGACGTGGCACCAGGTTGACTTTTTGGGGCGATTTTCTAATTTCTTGCTTAAGCCTTGATTTCATTAATTAGATTAGTTTATTACAGTTATATCTATGGTATATAATTACTTTTGGATAGATTTGGACCATTCAGATTCAGATGTTCATGGAAAAGGCATTGTTATCGATTAATTGAGCTTGGTTCGAGGTAAGTGGCTTGCCTAACTTTGTGTGGGGGAACTCATTTAGGATTTGGTACTGTTGTGATATGTGAACGCCGTATACGTGAGGTGACGAGTGCGTACACGAGCTATTTGTTGTAAAATCCAATTTTTTCTGAGTAATAACCTATTTCATCTTAATTAAGTTATACCAGCATGTGTAGTTATCTTGTTTAGCCTTGCATAACATGTTTATGTGTCTTAAATGCTTATTTGAACTCTGTGCAGCATGCTTAGTGGATTTCTTGCTTCTTCTTTGACTTGTACTTAGTCTAAACTGTAGGATTTTCTTGCTATAATTGTTATTCCCATTGTTTGAGCTGCATGTTTACTTTGGGACTATGGAATGGTATTCTGGGAGACCCCTTTGTATATTTACTTTGTGTCACGCCCCAAACCTGGGGAGGCGTGGCTGGCACCCGGTGCCGCACTGGCCCGAGCGAACCACTCTGCAACTTCTTTTTTTCTTTGTAACTATCGTAGACCAATATGGCCATAACTCGTAATGTATAACTATAGGTGGGCAACACTGTATCATTAAGAAATTTCTTTAAACATGAATACATATGGGCCGTCAAGGCCTATGACATACTGTAAAAAAAAGTGAACCTCTGTCTACAAAGCCTCTAAGACTATTTGACATCAAATGGGATAGGGTTCCGACGTACCCATAAGTTTGTAGCAAAATTCTAACATGATGACTCATAGACTCGGCTGCACTCCGAATGAGGTGGAGTCTTAACGATCCTTCGCTGAAAGCCAATCTCGTCTATTATGAGGGCTCGTCAAACTGATTATCTATACTTGCAGGCATGAATGCAGCGTCCCCAACAAAAGGACGTCAGTACGAATAATGTACTGAGTTTGTAAGGCAGCACTGAGGCATAATAGTAAGTCAATATTAATTAAGGACATGGAAGAAACATGGAGTAAAGGACTCAACCTGTAAGTTTGGATAGCTCTGTAAATCATGGAATATTTATAGTATCATGCATATGCATATAAATGTCGTGTCATGCATAGGTATAGGTGTACATAACATCATCAAGCCTATGAGGGCATCCCATCATATCATCTCGACCACTGTGGGCAAAATTATCAACATATACTAGCTGATCAGGTGGTGGTGCGTATATAACGCCATAACCAGCGTATTTAATGCCATCTGAGTCATGGGTAAATGCACATGTATAAATGAATGCAATGCATAGGAAGTACGTCAATAAAATATTTCGGAACGTCATAAGACCATTACGCCTCTGATTAATATCATGAAATAAACTTTATTAACTTAAATATTTTCTGAGACCCATGAAAAGATGATAGAATAATATGACACATGGGGAATCAAGAACACAGAGACCCATAGTATTTCTATGAATAGAGTCATTTATAGAAACTATGCATTTGCTCGTTTCTTCTGTATAATTTGGATCATGCCAAAAAGAAATAAGGGATAGCCTTAACATATCTGGAATAGGAAAAAATCCATATGATATTCTTGAGAAAAATTATACCGGGCTTCTTTAGAATCACGTTGCTAAGATGCTTAAGTAATTTTCTCGCTAGAATCCTTGAATTCTTGAATTCTTGCGTGATAAATGATCCCTGTGCTCATACATTGCCTTGTTCTGTAAGAGATAATCTGCTTCTTTTGCCTTAAGCATCAAACGATCACCTAAAGGTGGGAGGCCATCAAGGATTGAACGTGCCAAATAATCATTTGATCGTGCTTGTTTAAAGAAAGGGTGCTTCAAAAGCTTCTCAGAGGATGGACGCTTCTTTGGATCTTTCACTAAGCAAGAAGCAACCATTTCTTTAAAACTAGAATAGATATATGACTCACGTTAAGCATGCCAAATCCCATATCTCTAACCTTACCACCTAATACAATATGACTTAAGAGTCATTTGTTTGGTTAGTGGCTTGCTGCCACGTGGGGTGGGGTGGGGTGGGGATTTTCAATCTTTATCCATTAATTAGGTAATTAGGTAATGTCCCATTACCCGGTAATTAACTAATTACCCGTATAATTAAGAATTATCTCAAATTACTTAAAATTCTACTTGTTTTTAATACACTTTATACATCTTACTATCATGATCATGTAGTATCATATAAAATTAATACATACATTATTATTTCATTAAAACATCCATGTAAAAAGATACATATATTTTTTCAACTTATAATTTTCCTAATCTCATATAAAGAGTACAAATTTTCGTACGCTTAATTCTTAAAATGGTAAAAAATAACATTCTTTTCTTGTGACAAAATAATTTCTATCTTTATAATAATGAAAATCTCATAAACATTTCTCATATTATGTGTATAATTAAAACATATTCGAAAGTAGTAATATTAATAACTATATAAAATTATATTTTTCAAACCATTTTTTTTCTTTACAAAAAAATTCCACTCAAAATACCATATTATATATATATATAAGTATCAAGGTTGTTAAACTTACAGGGTCTTATAATAACATAGTCACAAATCCTATATAATCTCATGAATGGTCTTAATCCCTTCAAGCTCATATGGATTACTACGACTTATCCTAATATTAAAGTACGGGATGTAACATCCTTCCCCCCCTTTAGAACATTCGTCCTCGAATGTTAACTCTTAGAGATTTACAAAATTTTCACTAGGGTCTCCTCTTTAAATTAAACTAAAACCCAAATTATATCTGAAGTCTCAACTATTCACAACCTTTCGCACTTGAGTATGCCGTATCTTCTTCACCTTTACCTTACTTACTTTTCAATCTCGCATTGTAACTTCTATTTCTTCCATAATCTCCCTTCAACATAGGTGGAAATTACGCCTTAAAGCTCTACTGTGATACCTGCACCTCTGGTGTATACAAAATCTGACGAAGGCTTCATACTGATTTCTTATGACTCAGCTCTATGGCATGATCTGGAAACAAAAGAAGGGTAACATTTCCTAAATGCCTGATAGCCTCTCAATTATAAATATGGCAACAACACACCCATAAGTTAGACTCTACTAGGCACCGATTTGTAGACTTCCTAGGACACGACCCGCTTTGATACCACTTTGTCACGCCCCAAACCTGGGGAAACATGGCTGGCACCCAGTGCCGCACTGGCCCGAGCAAACCACTCTGCAACTTCTTTATTTTCTTTGTAACTATCATGGTCCAGCACGGTACCAGGTGCCATCCACGCCTCCCAAGGTTTGAGGCGTGACACTTTGGGACTATGAAATGGTATTCTGAGAGATCCCCTGCACATTTACTTTGGGACTACTGGACGGTATCCCGGGAGATAACAGAACGGTATTCCAGGAGATCCCCCTTCATATTTACTTTTGGGACTACGAGACGATATCTTGGGAGATCCCCTGCTATTTTACCCATATATACTGTACTATTAACCGAGACCTCGTCTTGATCTCACGATGATTTACCGGTAACCTTCTTCCTTACTCGATCCATTTTTGATAAAACATGTGCTCATGAGTTCAGGTGACTCGATCAACACTGTCGGACCGTCGGGTCGAAACATAACCACCTCTCGAATCCTTGACGGACTCCAAACGACAATTGCTACAATAAAGGGGAAAGACCATTCCCCGCAGCACATCATGACTGACCCAGACGGGAATGCCGAGTTCCATGTCATCAAAGGAGGTGCAAGGCACAGACGCCTTATTCAGACAACCTCGGGCACATAGCCCGAACCACTTCACCGAAAGGGTAAAAATTCCACGTAAGGGATGGAATTAAAACCATCGATAGTAAGCGACACGCGGCAAGAGGAAATTCCGCATCACATGACACACCGCCAGCACCAACATCTCCACTCTCGAAAGAGTCAAAGGGTAAGTGAACCACATCTTCGTCCAAGACCGATTAAACACAGTGGAGGGCTGTACTAGAGTTCACACCCCGAAATGGCAGGAACTTACCAAACATCAAAAGATTGCCTACACATCCTGCGGTAAGGAAGAACTGCTTCACTCCTTTGTTATTTTTTCACTAACCTGTATGCAGACAATCGGCCGGGACGTTCGGAAGTTCTAACTCTACCCGGAGATCCCAAGGCCTTAACAGAACCCGCCGCGCTCTTTCCCCTAGGTCGGACTTCTGCCCCGAAGAGGGTTTTGCCAGCAAGGTTATTAGCCGAGCAACGTACCCCCTGAGAAGGATCCGACAAGATCACATGCCATCTTCTACAGTCAAACAATGAGCGATGATCCTTTTTTGAAGACGCCATCCGCTCGGAAGGGCTGGGGAACGACAGACTAAGTTTCAATAAGGAATCATGTGCATGACCAAATGATCCAGGGAGCCGCGCCCGCGCGTCCAAGCTCACAACAATGAGTAGAAGAAAATATATTTGCGTAAGTGTTTGCTTTGGATCTGTAAGTGTTTTGTAAAGTTTGTTTGTCCTTCCATAGAAATTATGTCGTTGGGTGCATGACCCATTGACATCGAGGTGGTTTTTCCTTATCGTGTGTTGATACCTGGGAACAACTCTCCTAGGGTTTATGCAGTATGACCTATTTTACTAGAGTAGAATGTTTCCTACTTTTGAATTGGACCGAGAACTATGAGAATTTATGTTAGTTGAACCAACAAAGCCATTCTCAGAAAGTAGAGAGTTTTGAAAAGAAGGTTTAGAGGGGTGTATAAAACAACCTTCACGTGCCATTGTGTGTGATAGTGTACGGCCAAGACTCGATTGTAAGAGATGTGATGACAGTAGTAACAAACAAGGGTGTAGCATCAATAAGCAAGGTGATCATAGAGAGCACATAATTGTAAAGAGCAAATAAGGCACGTAAGCATGTAATTTCAATTATGATCATAATCAAAGCAAAGTACAAATAAATCTAGAATCCAAATTAGTCTAAATCTGCTAAGGTCAGAACCTAAGTGGGGTGATCCTCAGTAAGGTCACCATGTTGTTGCACCCTATTTTGCACTAGTCAAGACATGATTCAACTTGTGGTTTCTCTGTTGTTGATGAAAAAGAGTCGCCACCTAATATTTGAAAGTACACTAGGGTACCTATTTAATTACTAAGTCATGTTCTTTACTAGTCCTCTAACTGATGAGATTATGGGTAAGGGTTATTGTTCTTCTAAAGGGAAAGTGTTAGGCACCCCTTAAAATCTACTTGAGGTAGATTAAGTTTGGGATCAATTATTTGTAAATGCTTTGATTAATAATAAGGAAAGTTGCTTACTGTACACCTAAGAACGATATTGATACTAAGAATATGGAGCCTTAAAGGGGTATGAATTTGTTAAAGGGTTCATAAGAGATGTTAAAAGATTTTTAAAATGGATACATAAGTGGTCTAGATTTTTTATAAGTTTATAAAAGAGATTGAGTTGTGAAAAACGCTTTGATTTAGGGAATGGTTATTTACATAATGTTAAAATGATGTTTGTGATAAAATCATATGTAAGGACCCGTAAAATTTTACCTAAAACCCGAGATTTCGTGGACCGCATAATGGCCACAGAGTGGGCAGACCTGCCCAGTTCTAGAGGGCCATTTTGCGGACCGTAGAAGAATTATGTGGTTGCGTATATGATCGCAGATCCTATTCCAGAACTTCATTTTTTGGGTTTTGGTAACTCGACCCTACTTCGTTAAAATAGATGCAATGGACCATTTTGAAAAAAATTGTTACTTTTAGAGTGAGAGAGTACCCTAGATTGGGAGAGTGATCTTCAACAAATTATCCTTCAATTCTTGCTCAAATCCTTGAAGATTAACAAGGAAAACTAACTACGTCTTCATCCCAGAGGTAAGATTCTACACCCTAACTCTTAATCTCGATCTCATTGAATCGGGGATGGATTGGCTTTATTTATGTTTTGCCAAGCTTGATTGTCAAACTAGAACTATGAGGTTTGAATTTCCAAATGAGCCAGTGGTTGAATGGAAAGGGGATAATGTGGTGCCAAAGGGTAGGTTTATTTCTTACCTTAAGATCACAAAAATGATTAACAAGAGGTGTATCTGTCATTTAGTCTGGGTCACGGGCAGCGATGCTGAGGCACCTACACTTGAGTCTGTGCCTATTATGAAGGAATTTTTGGATGTCTTTCAGATGAGCTCCCTGGGATCCCACCAGACATGGAGGTTCATTTTCGGATTGATGTAATGCTAGGCACACATCCTATGTTTATTCCACCTTACAGAATGGCACCGACAGAATTGAAGGAGCTAAAGGAACAATTGAAGGATTTGCAAGAGAAAGGCTTCATCCGACTGAGTGTGTCACCTTGGGTCACACCAGTTCTCTTTGTAAGAAATAAATATGGGTTGTTACGGATGTGTATTGACTAACGACAGCTCAACAAAGTCACAATTATAAAATAAGTACCCACTACCAAGGATAGACGATTTGTTTGATCAATTATAGGGTGCTAGGTAATTCTCCAAAATTGATTTACGGTCAGGGTATCACCAATTGAAGATCAGGGGGCAGGATATTCCAAAAACATCTTTCAGTTCCCGGTATGGGCACATTGAATTTTCGATAATGTCTTTTGGGCTAACAAATGCCCCGACAGCTTTCATGGATCTTATGAATCGAGTCTTCAAGCCTTTTCTTGACTCCTTTGTGATAGTGTTCATTGACAATATTCTTGTATATTCACGAAGTCGAGAGGACCATGCCGATCATCTCAGGGCAGTTCTGCAGACTCTTCATCAGCACCAATTGTATGCAAAGTTTTTGAAATGTGAATTTTGTCTTGAATCTGTCACATTCTTGGGTCATGTCATCTCCATAGAAGGAATTAAAGTTGATCCTCAAAAGATTGCAGCTGTGAAAAATTGGTCTAGACCTACAAATCCAAGAGAGATTCACAGTTTCTTGGGCTTAGCAGGGTATTACAGGAAGTTTGTGGAGGACTTCTCTACTCTTTCCTCTCCGTTGACTAAATTAACGTAGAAAGCGATTATGTTCCAATGGTCAGATGCTTATGAAAAGACCTTCCAGATGTTGAAATCAATATTGACTACGATGCCGGTGTTGACCCTGCTAGACGGTACATATGGGTTTGTGGTATATTGCGATGCTTCAAGGATCGGGCTTGGGTGTGTATTAATGCAACATGGCAAGGCTATAACCTATGCTTCTAGGCAACTCAAGAGTCATGAAAAGAACTATCCAACACATGACTTAAACTTGCAGCGATGGTTTTTGCATTAAAGATTTGGCGTCATTATTTGTATGGAGTCCATGTGGATGTATTCACGGACCACAAGAGCCTTTAATATATTTTCAAACATAAGGAGTTGAATTTGAGGCAAAGAAGATGGTTGGAGTTACTCAAAGATTACTATTCTATATCACCCGGAAAAAGCCAATGTTGTGGTGGATGCTCTTCACCAGAAATCTATGGGTAGTTTGGCTCACTTAGAGGCATGTCAAAGGCTATTGGCCAGAGAGGTTCATCAGTTGGCTAGCTTGGGAGTTCGTCTTGCGAACTCTAGTGAAGGCGGGGTGATTATGCAAAAATGGGTTGAATCATTGCTTATGGTGGGGGTCAAAGAGAAGTAATACAATGATCCATTATTGGTACAGTTGAATGAGAGGATTCATAAACATAAGACAACAACTTTTTCTCTTGGCATGGATGATGGTACACTACGGTACTAAGGGCGATTATATGTTCCAAATATAGATGGTCTTCAGGAAAGAATCATGGCTAAAGCTCACACTTCTAGGTATTTTGTGCACCCAGTTTCTACAAATATGTATCATGATCTCAAGGAAGTCTATTGGTGGAATGACATGAAGAGGAATATAGTGGACTTTGCGGCAAAATGTCCAAATTATCAGCAAGTGAAGGCCGATCATCAAAGGTCCGGTAGGTTGGCACAGAACATAGAAATTCCAATGTGGAAGTGGGAAATGATTAACATGGACTTTGTGGTGGGACTACCATGCACTCCGTGCAAGTTTGACTCAATTTGGGTGATTGTGGACCGACTCAAAAAATGCACACTTTTGCCAGTTAAATCTACCGACACAGCAGAACAGTATGCTCAATTATATATCAAGGAAATAGTTAGGTTGTATGGCACTCCAATTTCTATCATTTTGGATCGAGGAGCATAGTTCACAGCTACTTTGTGGAAGAAATTTCAGCAAGGTTTGGGTACTCAGGTGAATCTTAGTACAACCTTTCATCCATAGACCGATGGGCGGGCAGAGCAGACTATTCAAATGCTTAAGGATATGTTGCGTGCTTGTGTTCTTGACTTCAAAGGTAGATGGGATGATCATTTCCCACTCATAGAATTTGCCTACAACAATAGTTATCATGTTAGTATTCAGATGGCACCATTCAAGGCATTATATGGTAGAGATGTAGATCTCCTATTAGGTGGTTCGAGATTGGGGAAGCTGAATTGATAGGAACAGACCTTGTGCATCAGGCTATGGAGAAGTTCAAGATCATTAAGAAGCGGTTGACAGCTTCTTAGAGTCATGAAAAGTCCTATTCGGATATTCGTCGCAGAGATTTAGAGTTCAAAGAAGATGATTGGGTATTCTTGAAGGTTTCCCCCATGAAGGGTATAATGCAGTTTGGAAATAAAGGGAAATTGAGTTCGAGGTATATTGGACCGTACAAAATCATTCAAAGGATTGGTCAGGTGGCGTACAAGCTTGATCTACCACCTGAAATGTCATTAGTGCACCCGGTATTTCATGTATCTATGTTGAAGAAAGTAGTCGGAGATATGTCGCTTATCGTACCAGTTGAGACTATTGAGGCTAATGAAGAACTGTCATATGAAGAAATTCTAGTTTCCATTCTTGATAGGCAAGTCCGAAATTTGAGGAATAAAGAAATTGCCTCCGTGAAAGTATTATGGCGAAACTAGCAGGTTGAAGAGGCTATTTGGGAGGCCGAGGAAGAGATGAAGAAGAAGTATCCTTACTTATTTTAATAGCTATGTAATCTCTTTATGAAATTGTCACCTATGAATTTTGTATTATTGGTTCAGTTGATGTAAATGTGTTTTGTCACGACCCAAACCTATGGGCTGCAACGAGCACCTGGTACCTTACTTAGCCGGGTACCAACATAACATCTTTCGTATTGTACTTTTGTTGGCAAATGGGCCAAACGGGCCGTCATGAGCTAACTAGAATAAACATAGAGGTTACTGAATATAGGACGACTCAACCTGATATAAAACTTATACATGTGATATACGGGCCTATAAGGCCAACATGATCATTTGTAAACTCAACACATAGGCTGGCAAGGCCATACAAGCATTCATATATATGACATCTGTCTACAAGCCTCTAAGAGAACACTCTTAACATAAAGGTCGGGACAGGGCCCCTCCATACCAAACAATATGCATCTACATCATACTGACCAAACAAGTAACTTCGGAGCAAATAGAGCGCAACAAGATCTTCCGCGGAGTTGATAGTCTACATGGAGGACTCTCTACCTATCTATCGGGACCTACGGGCATGAAACACATTGTCCCCAGGCAAAAGGGACGTCGGTACAAATAATGTACCAAGTATGTAAGGCACATATATATGCATATAAAAGGCATGGAAGAAATATAGAGTAAATGACTCAACCTGTAAGTCTGGATAACTCTGTAAATGATGAAATACTTATAGTGTCATGTATATGCATATGAATGTCATGTCATGCATAGGTACATGTATTCTTAACGTCATCAAGCCTCTGAGGGCATCCAATCATATCATCTCGGCCACTGTGGGCAAAATCATCAACGTATAGCAGCTGATCAGGTGGTGGTGCGTATATAATGTCGTAACCTTTTCCCATATCCCATATACATATACATACATATATATATATATATATATATATATATATATATATATATATATATACATATATAATGCCGTCTGATCATGGGTCAATGTACATGTATAATTGAATGCAATGCATGAGAAGTACATCAATAAAATCTCTCGGAACGTCATGAGACCATTATACCTCTGATTAATTTCATGAAACAAACTTTATCAACTTACGTATTTTCTGAGACCCATGAACACGCGATAGAACAATAAGACATATGGGGAATCAAGAACATGGGACCTTTAGTATTTCTATGAATAGAATCATTTATAGAAGTTGTGCATTTGCTTGTTTCATTTGTGTCGTATAGATCATGCCAAAAAGAAAGAAGGGATAACCTTAACATACCTAAGCCGATTCTCTTGACAATCCTTCCAACACACGTCTTTTGCGACAACTCACGTAACAGCGGATCGAAGTAGGGGAAATCCATATGTTATTCTTGAGAAAGATTGTACTGTACTCCCTTAGAATCACAAAATCCTGTTGCTATAACATTATGTAGTCTCGTATGATTTTTGTAGCAAAATCACATTGCTAATATTTTCAATAGGCGAAATACATCAATGGCCCCTCCAAGTTGTCTACAACGGTCATTTGAATACCTCAACTGACCTATTTATCAAGTAGACATCTCAAATTATTTTTCAGTGTATCTCTTAAACCCTTCAAAGTGACATGGCAAAATATGTGTACTACACTCGCGTTACAGCAAGTGAAGCTTTCAAAATTGTGTTTATCTTTTTTCTTTTTTTAATTTAACTGGTGGATCCCACTTTTCCTCACTCTTTCTTCTCCAGAATTTTCTTCCGCTATTCACTGCACCTTAACCCACAATTCTCAACACCACAACTTTACCATGATAGTGAATGTGCAAAACAGTAGAAGCCATTGAAAACCCCGGCATGTAGAAGACATTGAAAACAGTAGAATCTATTCACTGCAGAAGTTATTTTCATCCATTCCTCTTCAGCAATCCTAAGAGGCAAAAATTGGAGGTGAAACAGTGGTGTCTTCAGCTGAAATTAATGGAGCTCGCCAGATTTTTCGGCAAAAATCTAGCTAGCAAATAAGGTCAACGAAAAATGATGCTACTGCCACGGTTACATCGGCTACTTCTAAAACCCGACTCAAAAGCAAAAACAACAGACCCCAGAAATTTAAAATTTTGCAGCAACATGGATGATAAACAAGAAGTGGTTCATGATTGTTGCCAGCGGTCATGGCTGTTGCCGGCGTCCATGGCTATTACTGGTATCAGTGGCTATTTGGAAACGACTGAAGGCACTTCGAGGAGGAAAGGGTCGTTTGGACAGAAGCAGCGACGCCTTGGAGAGGAGGTTGGACGACTGGAATTCTTAGGGGACTAGGGTCTGCTCTTGGTTGAAGAAGAAGAGGGGGCGGCTGGGAGGGGTCTAGGTCTCTAGGGTTTATTTATTATTATTGCTTTTTTTTTGTTTTTGTTTTATAATAGGTGGCAAATTTTTTAATTAAAATTACACATGGCATTTTCTCATTTGTTCGTTTGACATGAATCCGAGAGTGTATTTCAAACAAGGTGGGCTGATGAGGTCGGGTGTTTAATTGACCTACTTTATTGAAGGATTAAAGTGTCCAACTGAAGATGGGGTCAGTTGAGGTGTTTGACTGACCGTCAAGGACAACGTGAAGTGGTCGTTTATGTATTTTGCCTTTTGAATAATTTTTTGAATCTTTCCTTTGAATTTGATCATAATATTGTGAAATTGGAATGGAACATTTGCTTACTTCAAGCAAAGAATGATTAGGCCATAACATTTCTTGGCATTACTTGATGACTTTCTTTAACCTAATGAGGTGAAGTGCCTAACTCTTTAAATTTTTCCATCTTGCACATTTAAGTAAGAGTCACCTAGTGGCTCTTATATGGCTGCCACATAAGTGGTTATAAAAGTTATTCAATCGTCATCCCGTTAATTCCTTAATCAATTCATTAATCCCCACTAGTCCAATAACTAACCAATTATCCACATAATTAAGAATTATCATAAAATGCTACTCACTTTTAATACACCTTATACACTTTACTATCATGGCCATGTAGTACCTTGTATGCCACTAGTCCATAAATATCGGGTATTATAGCTCGGACCGTATTTTATCCCAAATTGCCAAGCTTCGACGAAACTCATTTTCTTCGATTTGCTTACCCTCTCACCTTCATGAATTTACTTATCCCTTATTTGAAATAGCATAATACTTGAAACCTCAAGATAATCTCATTCTTGAGCTTGCGTCGATTAACTTTATGACGAAACCTTAATGTCTAAAAATGCGAGATGTAACATCTCATTCCCGAGCTTTCATCAATTCACATATGGCATACTTTCACGTATGAAAATATGGGGTGTAATATCATTCCCCCCTTTGGAACATTCGTCCTCGAATATTGACTGATGCAC
Organism: Nicotiana tabacum; assembly: GCF_000715075.1. Taxonomy (NCBI): domain Eukaryota; kingdom Viridiplantae; phylum Streptophyta; class Magnoliopsida; order Solanales; family Solanaceae; genus Nicotiana; species Nicotiana tabacum. The sequence continues at coordinate 68,731,134 of NC_134090.1, read as the reverse complement.
TTATTATTTTCATAATTTATGTCTTTCGAATACTTTAGTACTCTCCTTGCCATCTAGGCAACCGTTTTGTGAAAATTCCAAAGTCTAGGGCATTCCCCCCTTTAATCCTCTTTCTCATACCATGACTTGTGGTCGAGATCTTTCCAATCTCGTAATTGTTGCTACCTCCTGTCATGCAGCCTGTATGACTTTGACTTTGTATGTGTGCCTATGCGACTATTCTCTCCTTTTCCCTCCAGCTTTTAGTCAATCTCTAGGCTTCACTTTGTAAACATATACAGAGCTTGAAAGATGTCCCTCTGGGCATCTATAGGTATACTTGAAGTTCTTTGCTCGGTATTTTTTGAACTTACGAATATCGCTATATCTTATTTCATAGATCCACGTATCCATTCGTATGACATTACTGCATCTAGGTAGGTCATACTATACCATAACTCTTACTTTGATTTATCGCTACTGAGGTCTTCTACCGAACTCCAGGTTACTTTTGTTACTTATCCCATATGTATAAATCTAAGTCCTTTGATGCTTCCTCATTACTTGTTCATCTTAAGAATGACGGCCTAATCTCACCTCATACTTTGTGACTTGTGTCCATCCATTGTTGATTCACCTCAAAATTGATCTACAATATACCACTGATAACTTGAAACTCCCTACATAATCACTAGGGCTCGCATTGCATCGCGAAACATTTGAAGTGACTTTTCTGATCTACCTGGGGTTATACCATATTATACTTCCATAACTATATTTCATAGCATCCCAATGTGATTCACTTACATGGGTATTTTAGTCCTGTACAATTCTTAAATCCCTTTATTTATCACACTTACACCCTCATTCTATTACAAGGGCATCATTCCATCTCTTCTAAATGCTACAAGTCTTAGACTCTTTTGAGTTCATTCGGCTATACGGAGCTCTTTATGCAACTTAGAGAAATCGTCAGCTCTCTTGTTTACATGGGCTTAATCCTGAGGACTTATCCATTCTCATCACCTTCTAACTTGCCCTTTCTTATCCTTACTCATGTCCTCCTAAAATCTTGTCGCTTTTCCATACTTTAACTTGCGACCTATACATAACTATTTATACTACTCGCAACCTTCCTTCAACTTGCTCGCACCATAAATTTCCTTATGTTATTCTGGAACATCAAGCGAGATACCGCATTATCTCTAACTCTTCTTTAATCCCTTAGCTAGACCTCTAGATACTTAGAAACCATGGGCTGGAAGGTATGTCACTAATGACACTACTATTATTCCTAGATACTGGATCCCAACGCTTCTAGCCCTCTATCTGAAGTATGGATTTTTCACAACCTTCTATTTTTGAGTATCTCATACGTTGTCCACCTTTACCTTACTTACCTTAAAGTATCACATCATATCTTCTATCCCTTTCATGACATCCCCTCCACATAGGTATAATTCACATCCACGTCTTGAACTTCTATTATAATACATGCACCTCTTTACACAATCTCGTGAGAGCTTCATACTAACGTCTTAAGAGGTTGGGACACTTCTAACTGTCTTTATCGTAAAGCCGTTATAGAATATGGCTACTGTACTATATCTCTTGTACCTCTGATATTAAGAGTGATTCTGCAATGTTCTCAATCATAATGTCTGTAACTTTCTGGGTCCAATAAGCAAACTCCTAATTTACTTAGTTGATGTAACTCTTTAGTTTCTTCTTCCTTCTGATTAGCCTTTAGGTAGGCTTAAGCTATCTTCTGATCTTTAGCTCATGGTGTTAGTTATTACTTTTTGACTTTCATGGCGCTATAGAATATCCATGATACAATCTTTTAGAAATTCAATCCTTTGTTTATGACCCGGGCCTAATTCTTTTTTTTTCACTTATACCGGAGTCTTCTACGGCTGATCATTAATTGAATAGTTCCTTTTATTCCATTTCAGCTTTCTTCAAATGTAAGCAATTGCTTTTCCTGGTCTTTCTGCCCCCTTTTGCATGCATACTTAGCTGATCTGAGTTCTCACGCATGCCGAAGTTTTTGTGCAACTCATATGGTCTCAAATATTACTTTTGGTTTTACTCCCTACTCATTAGCCATGGTAGGTGCAACTTTCTTTTGGAGTGCATACAATTTTGTAGTTAGACTGTTGTTACACAAACATTTCCTCTTTAGGTCATTGTGCTTTGGTTGAAGACTTCTTCCTTATGTTCCCAACTAGTCTTTCATTGTAGTACTTGGGGGGGGGATCCTCTGACTCTTGTAAGGCTGCGAGCTTATCACATTGTATGCCTGACGGAATTTTCAATGTTCTTCCTCGCCTATAATTACCCGTAGTTACTTATCCCCATGCCCTTGTGCTTGTAGGGTTACTTTTGAACTAATATTTTGACTGTCTTCATAGTGCCACTCTCTTTTATTTCCATATTCCCCAACTCCTATATGGATATATTTCAAGGATCATGATGTCATAACTGTGAGGCTGAATTCCCCATGTTGGGATTCCCTATGTTTCTCTTGAACGATATGTTGATTTGTCTGTATCCTCTTGTCTAGCCATGGCTAGGCTCTTCCTGAATCAACTATTAACTACTTGTTGTCCCATTCTCATATCAATATTTCACGTAATCTTTTTTGGGTTATTCCTTTTGTCTTAACTTACCTCTCGCACTGTCTCTTTATTTATCAAACACATCCCGAAACCCTTACTTCCTCTCCTTAATATCGTGCTTGCATAATGCTTTGGAATAGTAGCATATCTGTAGGATTTGGATAAGTGCAATCTCATTTCTTTCTCATTTTTATCGCATTATTCCTTTACCACTCCATAACTACTAAAATCACTTAATTCTAACTTAACGCCACATCACTCCATATTCCCCCCTTTAGGGGAGTACTGAAAGTTGGAGCTACGATGACCTACCTATAGATGTTTTACCTCTTCATCTTCGGCGTCCTTGCATATCATCGATAATCCTTACTCTCCTTGTGGTAATCCTTTCTGTACCAAGGATAACAAAATTTCTTATTCGTGATGGTGATACTTAGTGTAACTGGCACATATATTCCCTTAAGGTTAACTTTGCTCCCATTGCTTGCTTTAGGGAAGCGTCTTCCTTAAATGACCATTCTCTGTATTTATCATGAATCTTCTTCTGTTGTACATTCTATTATCACCAGAACGCAATATGAAATTCTCATAATGCTGACTATTATCAAACCACTCAGTCTCTAATTCATGTTTACTTTATCTTGTTCACCAGCCCATACTGATTTCTATTACTCCGGGGTTTAACTCTCCCTTCTGGTAGTCGCTTTAGAGTCATGAACTTATTCCTCTAAATGAGGATATGACTTTCTGGCCTATACTTTTTTGTTGTCTCAAGGCCTGTCACCTCTTGTATTTTCCTTCACTTAACTATAGACTCTGTAATACTGTCATCTTTTTGACCTACCATTGTCATCCATGTATCACATCTTACTCTTAATGCTTCATTAGCTCTCTTCTTATTTCCTGATAACATTTCTGTCTATCACTTTATTCTGAAAACTTCAACAAGATATCCTTTTGGTTTTGCTCCCCTTTGCTCCATTCACAAGCTCTTCGGGTTGCCTAGCATTATCTCTCTACTAGGGACGGGAGTCATACTGAGATAATATTTATCCTTTCCAGGCTTCCAGTGCCTATCTTTGTAGCACTCATATCTAGCTGTACTATTTTAGAGTGCACCATCTAGGTGTCTTACACGGAGATCCATTACCATGATTGCACTATCCTTCAAAAATTTCAACTAACTCTACCAATCCATCCCCTATTTTGGGTTACTCTAACCCCAGCTTAGCTCCCATAGGGCATAACTGAGATCGGTGTGGCCGATTGTATGTACATTTGTCACTGTTGAAGGTAACTCAAAATGCTTATATCTCCTTTCCTAAATGTTAAATAATGATAATCTTTATTAACTAGGTACCTCGTACCCTTCTTCACCTTACTTCTTTTACTTGCTGAAACTTGTGTCTTCCTTCCGATTCTGTTATTCCTTTTTACCGTAAGAGTGGATAAGTATCCTTGCCTTAAAACTCCTTATCAAGAACCTTACACCTTTTAGTACACTCATGGTCTGCTGAAGATCTCACATTTACTCATCATAAGCATGATGCAAAATCGAGTTCCTCTGACTCAACACTTCCACAGCTATATCTCCTACCAACCATATCACGCCCCGAACCTAGGGAGGCGTGGCTGCCACCCGGTGCCGTACCGGCCTGAGAAAACCATTCTGTAATGCATTCTTTCTGTAACCATCATGGGCCAACATGGAAACAACTCGTGGTGCATAACTGTAAGTGCGCAACATTGTATCAATAAACTATTATTCTTAAGACATAAATACATATGGGCCGTCAAGGCCTCTGACATATTGTACAAACTGAACCTCTGTCTACAAAGCCTCTAAGATTATGTGACATCAAATGGGATAGGGTACCGGCCTACCCATAAGTCTGAAGTAAAACTTTGACGAGATGGATCATAGATTCGACTATATCCGAATGAGGTGGAGTCTTACCAATCCTTCGCTGAATGCTAACCTCGTCTACAATGAGGGTTCATCAAATTGATTACTTGTACCTGCAAGCATGAATGCAGCGTTCACAAGAAAAGGATGTCAGTACGAGCAATGTACCGAGTATGTAACACATGTAAATCGATATATAAAGGACATGAAAGAAACATGAAGTACATGACTCAACCTGTAAGTCTGGATAACTTTGTATATCATTTAATACTTATAGTGTCATGCATATGCATATGAATGACATGTCGTGCATAGGTACATATGTTCATGATATCATCAAGCCTCTGAGGGCATCCCATCATATCATCTAGTTACTGTGGGCAAAATCATCATCGTATACCAGCTGATCATGTGGTGATGCGTATATAACGCCATAACCTTTCCCATATTCTATATATATATATATATATATATATATATATATATATATGTATGTATGTATGTATGTATATATATCGCCATCTGGTCATGGGTTAATGTGCATGTATAAATGCATGAAATGCATATGAAATATGTTAATAAAATCTCTCGGTATGTCATAAGACTATTATGTCTCTGATTAGTATCATGGAATAAACTTTACCGACTTACGTATTTTTGAGATCCATGAACAGATGATAGAATAATAATTCACATGGAGAATCAAGAATATAGACACCCCTAGTATTTCTATGAATAGAGTCATTTATGAAAGTTGCGTATTTTACTCGTTTCATTTGTATTATATAGATCATCCAAAAGAAATAAGGGATAGCCTTAACATATCTGGATTAGAAAAAAATTTGTATGATATGCTTAAAAAAAGGTTGCACCATACTCCTTTAGAATCGTAAAATCTGACGTTGCTGGAAAGGTATTTTCTCTATGCTGCATCATCCGCTTCTCCCACTATCATATGCAACCAGCTTTTATGCTCCACCAAATATATGGAAAATATATTTCATGAAAACATCACACCAGACAGTAAAAGACTAATATCTATTGACTACAACATATTTCGTTGTACTGCTAGACTGCTACACCTTCATGCAATTTGATTTAATCCTTAAAAAAGAGAAGAACACAAAGAAATGAAGAAAAGGAGAATATACTAGTCATTATTTGTTCAAAAGCCAGAGATTGAAGGTGAAAGGAAGGGAAAACCAAGAAAGCAAGTAAAAGAAAATCTTTTCCCTCACGTTGTTTAGGTTTGGTGAAAACAACTGAACGAAGATGCTAAATCCAAATGATAAGGGAAACAAATGGCTTAAGTTGTTTTTGCTACTCTGTGTTTCAGTGAAAAATGATCCACATCTGTCCATCTACATATTTAATACCTACTCTTTCACTGAACTTTGAGATAGAAGGCTATGTAAAAGCACGTCAAAGCAAGGGTTTAATTTGTATTTAGCATTTCTATTTCATCTGTATTTTAATTAGCTCTCAGCATTCAACCAACAGTCCAAATAATGGAAACACCCATCAATTAATCTACTACTAAAGATAAAAAAAAAAAACAGAAAGTTTCTCTTTTTCTGAGAAGATTAGTACATTAGTACAAAGGAAATAAGTCTCTAATATGGGAATCTCTTAATCCCGTTGTACTCTATTGGGCCAGGTGATAGTAAATGATGGCAAATTGTTGTAGCAACTGCAAGGACATGACACTATGTTCATCTATTTTATTTGTAAAATGTCTTTGAAACTTGTCTTGAAATTTAATACACTTCGTTGCCACCTAGTAGCAAATGACCAAGAGTCATTTGGCTAAGGAGTGGCTTGCTGCCACGTTGGGGTGTAATCTTTATCCGATTTATTAGTTAATTAGGTAATGTCTTGCCATCCGGTAATTAACCAATTACCCGCATGATTAAAAATTGTCTTAAATTACTTAATATTCTACTTATTTTTAATACACTTTATACACCGTACTATTACGGTCATGTGGTACCATATAAAATAAATACATACACAATTAATTTATTAAAACATCCATGTAAATATATATATTCTCAACTTCTAATTTTCTAATTTCATATAAAGAGTAAAAAAATTCCTACGCTCAATTTTTAAAATGGTAAAAAGATAACCTTCTTTTCTTGTGCAAAAATAATTTCTATATTTACAATAAAGAAAATATCATAAGCTTTCTAGTATTTTGTGAATAATTAAAAGTAGTGATATTAATAACTATATAAAATTATATTTTTTTCAAACTATTTTTCAAAAAATATTTCACTCAAAATACCATATCAAATGCTTATAACAGTGTCAATGTTGTTAAACTTACGGGGTGTAACAAACCATCTTTCTGAATGTAGGCATCGTTGTATTACAAATAAGATAGAGTTTAGGAAATTGATTTCTTACAACTGAGCTCTACCACACGATCTAGTGTAACAAGAAAGAGTGACGGTCCTAAATGCAATGTAGCCTCCTACTTATAATTGCGGTGCAAAATACACCCATAAACAAGACTCTACTAGACACGGCTTGTATACTCCCTAGGACAAAACTGCTCTAATACCACTTTTGTCATGACCCAAACTTATGAGCTGCAACGAGCACCCGGTACCTTACTTAGACGAGTACCAACACAAAGTATCTTTCTTATTGTACTTTCATTGGCAAATGGGCCAAACGACTTTCATGGGCTAACCAGAATAAACATAGAGGAATACTTAATATAGGATGACCCAACCTGATATAAAAACTTATACATGTGATATACGGGCCTATACGGCTAACATGATCATTTGTAAACTCAAAACATAGTCCGGCAAGGCCATACAAGCATTCGTATATATGACATATGTCTACAAGCCTCTAAGAGTACACACATAACATAAAGGTCGGGACAGGGCCCCGCTATATCAAACAATATGCGTCTAAATTATACTGACCAAACAAGCAACTTCAGAGCAAATGGAGCACACCAACATCTTTCGCAGAGCTGATAGCCTACTTGGAGACTCTCGACCTGTTTATGGGGACCTACGGGCATGAAACGCAGCGTCCCCAGAAAAAAGAGGCGTCAGTACAAATAATGTACCGAGTATGTAAGGCACATAAATAAGAACATAAAAGACATGGAAGAATTATTGAGTAAATGACTCAACCTATAAGTCTGGATAACTCTGTAAATTATGAAATACTTATAGTGTCATGCATATGCATATGAACGTCATGTCGTCCATAGGTACATGTATTCATAACATCATCAAGCCTCTGAGGGCATCCCATCATATCATCTCGGCCACTATGGGCAAAATCATCAACGTATACCAGCTGATCAGGTGGTGGTGCGTATATAACGCCGTAACTTTTTCCCATATACCATATACACACACACACACACACACACATACACATACACACACACACACACACACACATATATATATATATATATATATATATATACGCGTATATAATGTCGTCTAGTCATGGGTCAATGTACATGTATAAATGAATGTAATGCATGAGAAGTACGTTAATAAAATGCTTATATAATGTCGTCTGGTCATGGGTCAATGTACATATATAAATGAATGCAATGCATGAGAAGTACGTCAATAAAATCTCTCGGAACGTCATGAGACCATTATACCTCTGATTAATATCATGAAACAAACTTTATCAACTTACGTATTTTCTGAGACCCATGAACAGACGATAGAACAATAAGACATATGGGGAATCAAAAACATAGCACCTCTAGTATTTCTATGAATATAGTCATTTATGGAAGTTGTGCATTTGCTCATTTCGTTCGTGTAGTATACATCATGCCAAAAAGAAAGAAGGGATAGCCTTAACATTCCTTAGCCGGTTCTCTTGACAATCCTTCCAACACACATCTTTTGCGATAACTCACTGTGAGCAAATGATTTTTGCCCTACATGAATTACTCCCATAAATTCAAAACGAAATAATTTCGTTTCATTATTTGCAATTTTTGAGGATTTTGTGGAATTTTCTGTTAATTATTTGCATTTGTCTGTGCATTTCATTTCTGTTTAATTAATAAAAAATACAAAAATATGTTGTATTTGCATTTATGATTTAATTTGTGCATTTTTGAATTAATTAGTAATTTGGCGTTTTATAAAATTGGAAAAAGTCATAAAATAGTTCATTTTAATTTTAATTTTTAGAATTCTGGTAGTTTTTCTTTAATTTGGCATTTAATTAGTGGTGGTAATTATTATTTAGAATTAATTAATTCAATTTGATCGGATAATTTGATTAGGAATTAATTTAGGGTTTATTCTTAATTTTAATTTTATTTAAAAGAAATTAAAGGAAAAATTGGAAAAAGAGAAGAAAAACAACAATGGGATCAGATTTTTGGGCCATTTTTGTTTTAATTCACTCAGCCCAAATAGTTCCCCCATACCCGGTCAATTCAGCCCAATACCCGTTCCCCAACCCGGTCCAGATTCCCCAATACCCTAAACGACGTCGTTTCGAGTCCCTTTAATTTAAGTTAATCCTGGCCCTCCATCCCCGACCCATCCAACGGTTGGGAAGTGGGGTCGTTTTGATATTTAAATGTCTGAACAGCCTCCCTACCCCTCACTCATCTTCCTTAGCCCTCAGAACCCCCTTATCCCTAACAAATCCTAGTGACGCCGCCCTAACTCCCACCGCCTTAGCCCGACGGCGCCGGCTCCAATCCTCACCAAAATCACACCACAGAACCACCTTGACCCTCGTTCCAAATCCCAACTCCGTTTCTCTTGAATTTCGCCCGATCCCCTCGAATATTAGATCAGAAAATGAACCGTAAAATCCCCAGGTCTCAAATCAAGGGTTCGTTGAAGATTTTAAGGCTCAGTCCGACATTAATCGCGTGTTTTTGACAAAGAACATATGATTAATCTCGGACTGGGCCAAAAATTGGAGATTCGAGGCGTAAACGATAGTTCTTGTTTGTCCAAGATCCCTAGGTATTTTGTCTTTACCCTTTGGTATTTTTCTCCTCATCCTCACTTTCTTCTACTCTTTCTCTTATTTTTTTTTGATTTTCGTTATGTTTCTTTATTTATCATTCTTCTTTATCTTCCGTATCTGCATGTTAGATTTAGGATGTGTGTGATTGTAAGTTGAGTCTCGTGTTCAAGTTCGGATAGTTTGAATTTGCATTGTTTTGGGCTTAAATTTATTCCGAGTCTTTAGGGTTCTTAATTTAATCGTTTGGGTTTTGGGTTTTTTTTTCTAGTATTGATTGGGTTCACAAGATTAAAAAGCCTAATAGAGAGTTGAACTAGGTTTCAGTAGACCCATCGAATTGGGTCAGCTTGACCCAATTAGCTTGACCAGTTGACTCGGCTGGTGCTGAGGTAGTTTCAGAGTTTTTAAAGGGTAGTGTAGGTAATCTAGCTAAAGAATCTTTTAGGTAACTGACTTAGAAGCTTCTAGTAGGGGTCTTTTATGGAATTTCAGATTTTAGCTTGGGTAACAAGTCAGAAAATAGAGGACTAACTGGCAAAAAAAAAATCAGGGAGGGACTAGAAGTGCAAAGGAAAACTTTTGTGTCTGCCCTATTTGCTGGCCTATAAAGGCATTCTTACTTGCCTTAGAAGGCATGGATTAAGAACTGAAAAGTAGAGAAAATTGGAAACTGCTGAAAAATACTGAAAGGGTTTGAATAATCAGAAAAATACAAAGAAAAATCACAAAATTACTGTTACATTGAAGTTTTTCTGCAATTCTTGGGGTTTTCAAGTTTTAAAGTAATCTCTGATTCATTCTGGGCTCGAAATGGTTTAAAGAAGGTGGATTTGCTATTGTTGAAATGCTGAAGTGCATCCACTTCTACTGCTGATCTTCTCACCTTTTCTTTTGCTCTAATTGCATCAGGTACTCTTTTGAATTGTGACTGGAAATGATGCCTGATTGAGTCTCTGTGTGAAGATCTGTAAACCGAGTTGAAGTTAAATGACCAACATTAGTGTTGATTACTGCTTGATTCTGCCATTTTTCTTTATTTATTTCATGTTTGCCTAGTCTAGCTTATTTTGCATACTCCATTCCTTGATATTACATTTGTTTTAAGTGATGGATTTGGACCTTGTCTGAATGTAGTTGATTCAGGAGTATTTATTTAGACTTAATGTAATATGTGCTAGTTGAGGATCATGATTCTTAGTCTAATTAGTGTAATATGTGTTAGTCCAATGATGTCAAAGTGTCACTTAGTTCTGCTTCTGCTTGTGTATGAGCTTCTTGCATTTTTAAAAGGGATTTCGACTGGGTATAGAGTGAAAACTTCTTGTTGAAGCCATATTGTCAAATATATACATGTGTTTCGAGGTCCTTTCAGGTATTTTGATGGAAACTGAAATAAGAATTGGTTGTGTTTGATAGCTAGGCTAGTTGTGTGAACGATAATGATGTTCTAGGGAAGATTCATTTAGTGTTTCAATTTCAGTAATGATTGGTAATGGGTCTGTTGTTATTTAGGCTTGGAATGTTCTATTTTGGCAAGATAGGGAGATCGCCTGTTGAGTTTTGTTGAAATAAATCTCACTAGGAATTGCATATTCACTTCAGAAGATATGTTAGCATTAAAATATACTTTGCATTTGAGTCAAGGATTATCAAAATTGGTTCAAACTCAGATTTTCTTGAATGATGTAATTTGCCTCAAACATTGGCGCTGAATCGTGAAACTGGGCTGCCTTTTTTGGCCCAGTTATGCCGAATTTTTTTTTCAGCGATGGGATTTTCATTTGGGTTCACGTCAAGCCCAACTGCTTCTTTTGTTGGTCATGTAGTAACTGGCAGTTGACCGTTGGGCCTCTAACCAACCTGGGCCTTTTCGTAATCAAACATGGATCGTTTATTACTAGTTCGTTGATATTTAAATTTTAGCTTAAACATTAGCATAAAATAAGTAGAAATCCTCTTACTTCTTTTAATCAACTAGTTATGCTCATTAATTAGTTGAGGTGTTCCACATTTAACATAAATAGTTATGGCTCTCACACTTACGCCTAGAAGTTAGAACAAATCGAGGTATGTTGTGCCAAACAAAATTACAAATGCATGACCCTCTACTAATTTCTTATGATTTAGACACAACAAATAACCAATTATCGTAGTTTGCTTTAGGCACGTTTAATAGATTATCGTGGTCATGGACACGTTCGCGCGACATGATTACGATCTTAAAAACAACACGAGGGATGTGTTCGCGCAACTTCAACCAATTTTTCTTAAATAAATAAACAAGGCATTATGAATTATGGACACATTCGCGTGACATGATTTTTGACGCGCCAAAGGAAAATAGTATACGTACGCGTAACTCAATCCTTTACGAATAATCAAGTGATTTAAAAGCGGTTAATAGACAAATGCACATAGGATCTAAAATCAGTAATTAAATAATTTCAATAAGCCAAGTACGATCAAAGCGACTGTGCTAGAACCACGGAACTCGGGAGTGCCTAACACCTTCTTCCCGGTTAACAGAATTCCTTATCTGGATTTCTGTGTTCGCAGGCTGTAGAACAGAGTCAACTTCCTTGATTCGGGATCTTAAACCGGTGACCTGGGACACCCTAAATTATTTCAAGTGGCGACTCTGATTTTTAATAAATAAACGATCCCGTTTCGATTGTCCTTTAATTGGAAAAACTCCCTTATATTTATACCCTTCCGGGGGTGTAGGTAAAAAGGAGGTGTGACAGCTATGGCGACTCTGCTGGGGACCGAACCCAGAATCTCTGGTTCAGGGTTCAAGAATTTGAGCTTGTTTCATGATTTTTACTTGGCTTTATTTATTGTTCATAATACTGTATTTTGTGAACCTTTGTGTTAAATGCTATCTGTTTACCGCTTTAATATTGTTTGAATTGTATATAACTGTCTTCTTACGCCACCCCCTCTGAGTCTTCTGAAAATGGTGCACACGTTCGCGTGGCCCGCTTTTTCTGTAGAAATTATACCAAGTAGAGCGAGGCTGGGCAAGCGACAAGGCCGGGTAGACTTCAGTGCTCCTGGTATGTCGCCCCCTCCTCGGCCCCAGTTGTCCGCTCGGGTACCCCAAGTCTAGACCAAAACCCCAGTATTTAAACCTAAAAAAACACAGCCCCATGTCGGATCCCTAGTAGGAACGTTTGTTTGCATCATGTGGATTTGACTTAGGGGACTCAACACAGGGGTTGGGTCCGTCTAGGACAGGTGTGCCCGAAATAACAGATCATCCTGATGCATCCTATGTGCTACGTGAACATTTATTTGTTTTGGCTTGCATGCTGACCGGCTAGGGAAAATAAAGCAAAAAAAGAGAGGAAAACCAAGAGTGATATAGGGAAGGAAATAAAACCCGGTTCTAAACATCCCGGTATTTGAAAGCCCAAAATTTTTTCAAAAAAAGAAAAAAGAAAAATAGTTATTTTTTAAAAAAAGAGTCAAACACTGTGTTCTTTCAAATGTGTCGAAACTGACCGAACTACGTAGGTCTGATTCTCATCGGATGTGGGATACGTAGGCAACCTACATAAGGTTCGGCCTTATTTTTGAAAAAAAAAAGAGAAAGGAAAACAAGAAAAGAGAGTCGGTGGTTGAGTGAATGCAATCTTGATGTTTAGTCAAAATAAGCCGATCCAGCTTCGGCAATGTCTTAAACCGTTCTTGCCGAGATAGCCTCAGAGTATTCTTCAGTTGTCGAAAGGCTATTTTCGTAAAAGAATGGACAAATTTGTGAAGGGTCATAAAATAATTCCCCCCGACCTCAAAATTCGCGTGAAATTGGGAAAGGACCGCATTTGCAAAAATAGTCACTTGGCTAAAGTGGGCATACAGGGGAAGAAATTATGGTTCTTTTCTTATTTTCTTTTCCCTTTATTCTTGTTTTCTTCTTCAAAAACTGTCCACTCGAGTCAACCCTAACCTTAATCTTCCACAGGAACAAATGAATACCATCCAGGAACCGCCAGAAGTGGTCAGGGAACAGGCTCAGCTATACTTGCGTATGTGGTGGAATGATCTAGGTAAAGATGGTCAGAAATGGGTGAAAAAGCACTTGGGTGCTCTTACAGACATCTTTGAGATCAAACCACGGGGATATCTGATCAAAGCTTTGGTAACTTTCTGGGATCCTATCCACAACGTCTTTCGTTTCTCGGATTTTAAAATCACCCCTACTTTGGAGGAGATAGCCGGGTACATTGAATTCAGACGGGATTTGAGGAAGCAACAACTTATATTTCCAAGGGCTCCATCGGTGCACAAGTTCTTTGACCTCCTGAATATTAGTAAACAGACGAACAAGGAACGTGTGAGCAATGGGTGTTGTGCTTTCCATTTCTTATACTTCAGGTTCGGGCATTCTGCAGGTTTTCAAACGCATGAAAAGGGTTTGAGCAACAAAAAAAAACAAGGGCCTTTGGCAAATTCATCGTCGGTTTGCATTTATTGTGGCATTCTTGGGGATCATGGTTTTTCCAAATGAGAAAGGAACGATGGATATTCATATGACTAGAATTGCACAAATCCTCATTACCAAGGAAGATCATACACTTGCCCCATTGGTGCTAGCAGATATCTATCGCGCATTAACTTTATGCAAAGCAGGGGCTCAGTTTTTTGAGGTTTGCAGCAACATTTTGCAAATGTGGTTGATCGAGCATCTTCGCCGTCATCCTAGATTCATGAGTTACGGTTCGAGCCCAAATTACTTTCATCATTAGTTATGAGGAGAGGGTAAAAGATTACAACACACCAGAAGGATTCGAAGCATGGGTTTCTCATTTGAAAGCTCTTGACGCAGGTCAGGTTGAATGGACTATAGGATGGCTCCCGAGGACAGAAGCCATCTATATGACTGCTACCAAAGGATACCTGAGGATAATGGGCGTAAGGAGTATTCATCCATACACACCGCAGAAGGTCTTGAGGCAATTGGGAAGGTATCAGGTCGTGCCTGAAGATGAAGATCTAAGCACCCAGGTCATAGAGTTGCATCCAGAAGATGCATTGCCTGAGGCTGTAGTTCAGCAGGATTGGAATAGCTGCCGGTATCTAAAAAATGGCACCCAGGTACCAGATATCACTAAGAGGGAAGTAGATCCAAATTATGCTGCTTGGTTGTGAAAATGTCTTATGTAAACAACGAGCTAGAGCCCGAGAGGCCCGCCAAAAGGCCTCATGTTCAAGCCTTTGATGATAAAATTCAGGAGAGGTTAGCTTGGGGGGAGAAGGAAAAAGAATATAAGGCCATTATCCATGGTCTGCGAGAAGAATTGAGAAATGTCACCTTCAACAATGATTTGCAGGCACAAGAGGCCGAAGGTGAAAGGAGAAGATTAGTGCGAGAAAATGAGGCTCTCAGAGCTCAGGTTCGGCAGTTGAAAATTGAAGCCGAGAACCCAGGCCGAACAGGAAAGACGAGAGGCTCATGTACAACCTCACTCAAAAGGTACGTGACTACGAAGATAACCTGCAGAAAGCTGAGTCTGAACTAGCAAAAGCACGGGCAAGGTTGGCTAAAAGCACCGAAAGGCGTGCAGATTTCGTTCAACAGATGAAAGAAAGATATGAAAGAGGGGTCACAGGTTGGGAAAAGGCAATCGGCAACCTCGAGGGTGAACTGGTTAAACAAGCCAAAAATTTTAAGGCTGAAAGACAACATTGTTACGCCTTAATGGCGCATCTAGAAAGGGACTTGCAACAACTCCAAGAGCAGAACTAGGTAGCCGAACGAACTTTGGAAGCCAGAACCAAACAAATTGGGCATTTGTTGCAAGAAAAGGGAGTCATAAGAGAGCGAGTCAAAAGGGTCGCAAACTATATCGCAATGAAGTACAGTAGTTGTGAGGATATGATGAGATCTATGTTCTTCGCTACTGTGATGATTTTTGTTCACCGGGTAATGGAAGATCTCTACCACCTTCAGGGGTATTTAGCAAGTCGGCCTGCAGCGAGGCTGAATGACACCCCGCGGGTCCCAGTGACAGTTGAGGCATTGATGTATTCGTGATTTCTTGAGTCTGTTAAAGTCTGTTGGTTGTTTTGAAGTCTGTATTTCTGAGTATGTGGGTTGTTTGTTTGAGTCTGTATCTCGAGTCTATTAGTCTCTTTCGAGTCTGTTAGTTTCAGTCTTTGTAATAGCATTTTTTATATGAAAATTGAAAATTCCAAAATGTTTCTACTTTATTTTACACTTATCCCCAAGAACTACGCTTGGTCTGATTCATGTGGGGTCATGATACATAGGCAATCTCTATAGGATTCAACCGTAACTAAATAAAAGAGAGAAAGAAAGAGCGGAAAAACAAGAAAGAAAAGAGAGAAAATAAAAATCCAGAGAGAATAAAAACAAAGAGAGAACGAAAGGAAGGAAGAGAAAAGAAAGAAAAGGGGAAGTTTGCAATTAAAAGAAAGAAAAGGCCGGGATGACGCATGCAACCGATCAAATACATAATAGAGACGGTTAACTGTTTAGGTGCATTCATGCCCAATGTTCGGTTACCAATCTGTTAAAGCCTAACCACTAATAAGGTTGTTGTTTGATGCATCAGTTCAGGTAGGTGGTTAGTTAACCAGCATTCTGGCAACTCACTCCTACAACACCCGATCGAAAGACAGGCTGAATATGGTCGACCAGGAGTCTAAAACAAGTATTGTTGACCCATCAAAAGAGGTGGAAGAAATGGACGTTAATGCAATGAGGGAAGAAATGTATAAGCTGAAGCAGCAGATGGCTGAAATGTACCAAGCTTGGGCGAAGGGGCATCCACCACCGGTTTATCCCGCCAATCCTGCTTATATCCCACCATCAGCCCAACCTCTAGAGCCTCCCACTATGAACTCATCTCCAGCCTTCCCCCTCTACCAATAATGCCATGGCACCACTTCCCATACTTCTCAAGATCCACCACCCAAACAAGTTTCATACCCTCCTCCACCAATTACACCTGTTTTTGTGGCACCTCCACCTGCTACATTACACTGATCTTCCAGTGAACCCCTGTTCCAAACTCACAACAACCAGTACTATCCCCCTGAACCCACCTTCAAAGTTCCAGAACCGTATCCTTACACTCCTCATCTTGATATCCCGACAGAGACCGAGAAACCGCCCAAAAATCCCGAGCATGAAGAGATGATCAGAAAGGTCAAAAGCTTAGAGCAATCATTCCGAGATATGAGGGGGCTGGGAGGCCAAGTGAGTGTAGCCTATAAAGACTTATGTTTGTTCCCAGATGTGAAGTTGCCAACAGGGTTCAAAATGCCCAAGTTTGATCTGTACGATGGGCATGGCGACCTGGTAGCACACTTAAGAGGATTCTGTAGCAAGATGAGAGGAGCAGGTGGAAGAGACGAATTGCTGATGGCATATTTCAACCAAAGTTTGAGTGGGTCGGCACTAGAATGGTACACCAGACAAGATCATAGCAGGTGGTACACATGGGACGATTTGGCCCAAGCTTTCGCCAGTCATTTGCAGTATAATCTTGAAATCATCCCAGACCGTCTGTCATTGGCGAAGATTGAGAAGAAGCCCGGTGAGAGTTTCCGAGAATATGGGTTCCGTTGGAGAGAGCAAGCGGCGAGGGTTGACCCTCCGATGAAAGAAAACGAGATAGTTGATTATTTCTTGCAGGCTTTGGAACCCACTTATTTTGGTCACTTGGTGTGAGCAGTGGGCAAGTCCTTTAATGAAGTTGTGAAAATGGGAGGCATGGTTGAGGAGGGACTCAAGTCCAATAAGATCATGAGTTACTCAGCAATCAAAGCAACCACCCAGGCCATTCAAAACGGTAGTGGGGGTGTACTCGGAAAGAAGAAGAAAGAGGATGTTGCAACGACCGAGTCGGCAGCTTGGGGTGGATCCAGGAACCTTCCACCATTCTACAACCAGCCTCGACCCTCTCGCCAAACATACCCCCACACTCCATATAGCCCACCACAACACTACTACCCACCGCCAGATCCCCATTTTTCTGTCTATCATGCACAAACTTATACCCAACCTCCCGCTCATGCACAATGGCGTGCACCAGCTCCACAGAGTCCCTACCAAGCTCCACAAAATACCCATCCACCCCCAAAAGCCTACAAAAACCCTCCTGGAACAGGTTTTCGACCCAATCAAGCCTTTAAGAATGAGAGGTTGCAGAAGTAGAGGAATTTCACTCCATTGGGAGAATCATATACCAGCATATTCCATAGACTGAGACAATTGGGTATGTTGAATCCGATCAAGGCCAAAATGCTAAATCCCCTTCCCAGAAATCTTGATCGCTCGGTAAGTTATGAGTATTGTTCAGGGGCCTTGGGCCATGACACAGAGAAATACTGGAAATTAAAAACAGCTGTACAAGAGCTCATTGATACTCATCGGATCAAGGTTCAGGACCCAAAAGCATCAAATATCAATCAGAATCCGCTGTCAGCTCACCATGAGACCCATATGATTGAGTTGATACACAAGAGAAAGGAGCCTAAGAAACCCTAGCAGACGGTGATGATGATCTATTCCAGCGAAACAAGTCCCAAGAAAAAGGTAACCAGTGGTCCAGTTGAAAGGGGTAGACAATAAGCCAGCTGTGGTAGCCGGGAAAGGGTCGTCAAACACTGTCACAGTGAAACAAGAGAAAGCTAAAGTGGTGGTATCAGGGGTTACAAGTAAACCTGTTGTGGTTGTGAAGGGTTCTCGCATAGAGCCTGTTATTATAAAACCAGTAACTCAGCTTCCAGTGATCAACAGCAAGACGGTCCCGTGGAATTATGAACGAGTGACAGTAACTTACTAGGGAAAAGAGGTTAAAGAAGAAGTGTGTGAGACCTATGGTTTAACTCGATCGGGGAAATGCTTTGCCCCCGAAGAGTTGAGAAAAGCTAAGATCTCAAAAGATAATTTAGTGTTGGTGAAGAAAACAGTAACTGAGGAAGAAGTAGAAGAATTTTTGAGAAAAATGAAAGCACAAGACTATTCCATTGTGGAGCAGTTAAGGAAGACACCAGCTCAGATCTCGCTCTTGTCATTATTGATCCATTCAGACGAACACCATCGTGCTTTGATGAAGATCTTGAACGAGGCTCACGTTCCTGATAAAATCTCAGTAAACCACTTGGAAAAGATAGCTAACAAGATATTTGAGGTAAGCCGAGTCACTTTTTTTGATGATGAGTTGCCCGTGGAGGGTACCGAGCACAATAGAGCCCTTTATTTGACGGTGAAATGCGAAGACTCCGTGGTTACTCGAGTACTGGTTGACAACGGGTCTAGCACGAACATCTGTCCTCTCTCCACATTGAACAAGCTGCAAGTGGAGGATGAAAGAATTCACAAGAACAGTATTTACGATCGGGGATTCGACGGTGGAGGGAAAGATTCTGTCGGGGACATAATGCTTGAGCTCATAATAGGGCCAGTTGAATTTACTATGGAATTCCAGGTGCTCGATATGGCTGTTTCGTACAATTTGTTGTTGGGACGACCCTGGATCCATGCGTCCAAAGCAGTCCCGTCTACTCTACATCAAGTGGTCAAGTTTGAATGGGATCGACAGGAAATTGTTGTACACAGCGAAGATAATTTGTGTGTGCCCAATGGTGCCATCGTTCTGTTCATAGAGGTTGATGATGGCAAGGGACCATGGGTTTATTGGGTTTCCGACACAGTATCGGTAGAGAAAATTCCGGAAGGAAAATGCGTGCCAACTCCAAAGATGGTTGCGGCGTCAGTTATGGTAGCTGTTGAAATGTTGAAAAATGGTTTCGTACCGGGCAAGGGTTTAGGTGCATCTCTGCAAGGTATTGTGCAGCCAGTTTCTCTTCCAAAGAATCTGGATACTTTTGGTCTTGGGTTCAAGCCTACCGTTGCAGACATGAGAAGAGCTAGGAAAATGAAAAAGAAAGCATGGGCATGAAAGCAACTGTTGTCAAAGGTCCCTGGACCACTGATTGGTGCCGATGGAGATTTGGAGAAGGGGTTTGAAAGGTTGTTCTCCGAGGTTAACATGGTTCAGGTTGGGGAAGGGTCCAGCAAGGCAGATGTGCAATTTGGGGGACCACGTGCAAAAGTCAACAACTGGGAAACTACTCTTCTTTCTATCCGTAGGGAGTCTTGGTAGTAGGTTTTGATTTTCTTTTAGTTATCTGGATTATTCCAGGGTCTGTAATTCAGATATTATGTTCTGTCCAGTTGGATGTGTTAAAACCCTATTATCTTTATATTTAATGAAATGCAATTGTTCCTTTTCCTTCATTTTTTTCTAATTTTATTTTGTTTTCTTCTTTTGTACAGTTCTTTTTATGCTGATATCAATGACATGACATGCGTGAGGAATCTTCGGCCTAGTTTTAAAAGCCAATCTAACTCTGAAATAATAATACAAGAAATTGAGTGTGATGTCGAGTTGGAATTTGAGGATGATGAGGCCTATGAAGAAATTAGTAAGGAACTAAGTCATTTTGAGGAAAAGACCAAACCTAATTTGAATGACACAGAAGCAGTTAATCTAGGGGACCAAGAAAATGTCCGTGAAACTAAAATAAGTGTCCATCTAGAACCTCAACTCAGGGAAGAGATCATTAAAGCACTATTCGAATATAAAGACGTTTTTGCATGGTCCTGTGATGACATGCCGGGTCTAAGCACTGATTTAGTGGTTCACAAGTTTCCCACTGACCCGACATTCCCTTCTGTCAAACAGAAGCTGAGAAAATTCAAAACGGATATGAGTGTAAAGATCAAGGAAGACGTCACCAAGCAGTTCGATGTCAAAGTCATTCGGGTCACCCGGTATCCCACCTGGTTAGCCAATGTTGTGCCTGTACCGAAGAAGGATGGCAAGACCATGGTGTGTGCTGACTATCGGGATCTTAACAAGGCAAGTCCAAAAGATAATTTCCCGTTGTCGAACATCCATATCTTGATTGACAATTGCGCCAAACATGAGATTGGTTCTTTTTGTGGATTGTTACGCGGGTTATCATCAGATCTTATTGGATGAGGAAGATGCAGAAAAGATGGCATTCATCACGCCATGGGGAACGTACTGCTGTCAGGTCATGCCATTTGGTTTGAAAAATGTTGGGGCAACCTACATGAGGGCAATAACAACAATATTCCATGATATGATACACCAGGAAATCAAGGTGTACGTGGATAATATGATCGTGAAGTCTAGAAAGCAGTCCGACCATGTCAAGAATCTGAAGAAGTTCTTCCGAAGGCTTCGCAGGTACAATCTCAAGCTTAATCCTGCAAAGTGTGCTTTTTGGGGTACCTTCTGGAAAGTTGTTGGGGTTCGTAGTTAGCCGCTGGGGTATTGAACTGGACCCATCAAAAATCAAGGCCATCCAGGATTGCCACCTCCGAAGAACAAGACTGATGTGATGAGTTTGTTGGGGAGATTGAATTATATCAGCAGGTTCAACGCTCAGCTCACAACAACTTGCGAGCCTATCTTCAAACTGTTAAAGAAAGACGATATGGTCAAGTGGACGGATGAATGTCAGGAGGCATTTGATAGGATAAAGGGGTATTTGTCAAACCCACCTGTGTTGGTCCCGCCAGAACCAGGGCGACCTTTGATTCTATATTTGACAGTATTGTACAATTCATTCGGCTGTGTATTGGGTTAACATGATATCATTGGTAGGAAGGAGCAGGCCATATATTATCTCAGCAAGAAATTCACACCGTACGAGGTCAAGTACACTCAGCTTGAGAGGACATGTTGCGCCCTAACCTGGGTGGCGCAGAAGATGAAACATTATTTGTCATCTTACACTACCTATCTCATATCTCGCTTGGATCCATTGAAGTATATCTTTCATAAGCCTATGACCACAAGGAGGCTTGAAAAGTGGCAGATCCTGCTCACAGAGTTTGACATTGTCTACGTGACTCGAACTGCAATAAAAGCACTGGCCTTGGCGGACCATTTGGCCGAGAACCCGGTCAATGAAGACTATGAACCTTTGAAAACTTATTTCCCTGATGAAGAGGTGATGCACATTGATGAGTTGAAACAAGTCGAGAAGCCCGGATGGAAACTTTTCTTTGATGGAGCCGCAAACATGAAGGGCGTGGGGATAGGAGCAGTACTTATTTCTGAAACAGGGCAACACTACCCTGTTACGGCTCGGCTTCGTTTTTATTGTACCAACAACATGGCTGAGTACGAGGCATGTATTCTGGGTTTGAGGTTAGCTGTGGACATGGGTGTCCAGGAAGTCTTGGTCTTGGGTGACTCGGACCTCCTGGTGCACCAGATTCAGGGAGAATGGGAAACACGAGATTTGAAACTCATACCGTACAGACAATGTTTGCATGATCTTTGTTAACGATTTCAGTCAATAGAGTTCAGGCATATTCCAAGAATACATAATGAAGTCGCCGATGCTTTGGCCACTCTGGTGTCAATGTTACATCATCCAGATAAGGCTTATGTGGACCCTTTGCAGATTCAGGTTCGTGATCAGCATGCTTACTGTAATATGGTGGAAGAAGAACTGGATCGGGAGCCATGGTTCCATGATATCAAAGAATACCTCAGGATGGGGGAATACCCTTTACAGGCCACAGGTGATCAGAAAAGAGCAATTCGATGATTGTCAAGTGGATTTTTCTTCAGTGGAGGGGTATTGTACAAAAGAACTCCAAATCTGGGGTTGCTAAGATGCGTAGATGATAGACAGGCCACAACTATCATGACTGAGGTACACTCCAGAGTTTGTGGACCGCATATGAGTGGGTACGTTCTAGCAAAGAAGGTTCTCCGAGTAGGTTATTATTGGCTCACTATGGAACGGAATTACATCAGTTTTGTGCGTAAATGTCATCAGTGCCAAGTGCATGGAGATTTGATTCATTCTCCACCATCTGAATTACATACAATGTCTGCACCATGGCCTATTGTTGCTTGGGGCATGGATGTCATTGGGCCAATCGAGCCAGCAACATCAAACGGACGCAGATTTATTCTGGTAGCCATCGATTATTTCATTAAGTGGGTTGAAGTGAAAACGTTCAAATCTGTGACCAAGAAAGCAATGGTCGATTTTGTGCATTCAAATATCATCTGTCGGTTTGGGATTCCGAAGGTAATCATTATGAACAATGGTGCTAATCTCAACAGTCATCTGATGATAGAGACATGTCAGCAGTTTAAGATTATACATCGCAATTCCACCCCATACCGCCCTAAGGCAAAATTGAGTAGTCGAGGCAGCCAACAAGAATATAAAGAAGATACTTCGAAAAATGGTGGAAGGTTCTAGGCAGTGGCACGAGAAGCTGTCGTTTGCATTGCTGGGCTATCGCACTACTGTCCGTACTTCAGTAGGAGCCACCCCTTATTTGTTGGTGTATGGCACGGAGGCAGTAATACCCGCAGAAATGGAAATCCCATCCCTTCGGATTGTCGCTGAGGCAGAAATTGATGACGTTGAATGGGTCAAAACCCGCTTGGAGCAATTAAGTCTGATTGATGAAAAAAGATTGGCAGCAGTGTGTCACGGCCAATTGTACCAACAGAGAATTGCGAGGGCATATAACAAGAAGGTACATCCACGGAGGTTTGAAGTGGGTCAATTAGCATTGAGACGTATCTTCCCTCATCAGGCTGAAGCAAAGGGAAAGTTCGCTCCAAACTGGCAGAGGCCATTTGTTGTAACTAGAGTGTTGTCCAACGACGCATTATATTTGACAGATGTAGAAGGGAAATGTGTAGAAATGGCTATCAATTCCGATGCAGTCAAAAGATACTATGTATGATTTCTTTCTTTGATTGTACTTGTTTGTATTTGGCATATTTTGAAGATTGAAATGACGAAGGCATTTTTGTTCTACTATCTAAACACTTTATCCCTTGTCACCCCTTTTGAGCCTTATTTATTTTCTTTCATACCCCTCTTTCGGAATCAAAGACACAATTCAGAAATGCAAGCGTGGAGGATAAGTAAGTGAAAAGAAAAAGAAAGAATGAAAAATAAAAGAAAAGGAGAAGAAAAATGAAAAAGAAAGAGAAAGAGAAAGAAAAGAAAACAGAAAAGCAAAAAGAGAAAAAAAAAGAAAAGAAGAAAAAGGAAAATCACAACAACAAAGCAATATTTTATGTTATGAACTACGTTCGATCTGATTCCTTTTAAGGATACGTAGGCAGCCTCATGGTTCGATCCCATCAAAACAAAAATCCAAAAGTCCCCATGAAAGAAATTGGGGCAGAAGTTGTGGTTGTTGTGAGAAACCTGATTCTGAAAGTTGTAATTCTAACCCATTCGAATTGTTTTGAGCCTTTTATACCTTTTCTTTCTAACCCTGTCCAAAAGCCCACATTACAGTCCAAAGAAAAACCTTCTGATCAGTCTTTGAAAAATGCCAAGTTGAGCAGGTAAATGTAATTCATGTTAAGGGCAACACTCTGGTTCAAGCAAGGAAAAGCAATAAAAATGAGAGAGTCTTATTGGTGAAAACCATCACGGGCACCGTAAGGCGATGGGAGTTGAGAGAAATTAAAATGAGAGAGTCTTATTGGTGAAAACCCTCACGGGCACCTTGAGGCGAAAGTGAGTTGAAAAGTCAACAAGTGAGAAAGGTCTGTTGGTGGAAAACTGTTTCAAGGCACCGCAGGATGAACAAGGTCAAGGTTTGGGTAAAGTAATCAGGTCATGGAAATTCTGAGGCGACAAAGTACAGCAACTGAAAGTTGATTGGTTGGACAGATTGGGCCGATTAATCCGAAATGCATGTCATGATCATCGGTACCAGCTGTTCCACTCAGATAAGTTTCTTTTTCTTTTTCCCCTTGTAGCAGTCATATGGTTTTGGATTCTTCTTATCCTTAACCCGCAAAGTCATTGCATTTCATTTTCTTCTGGGTTTATTTGTCTAAGGTGTTTCAATGTCAGTCGTGTTCAAAGCAAGTGAAAAGAATTTCAAAGCTCACTACCAACTTCCAAAATTGCAAAGCATGGTTTGGTCAGCGTACCAAAGACAGTATGATGTAAGGTGGGATACAGGGGATCACCAAAAGTTTCATCGGTGGAATGGTTTGGTAATGTCGTGGGAGGTGCAAAGGTTCAGATAAAGGGGTCAGAGGCAAAACAACAACATGGGTATAGAACACTCGGTTCGTCAAAGGTCATGGTTGTTTGAAAGTCAGTCAGAAAGTCAAAGACGTTCAGGGCCAGCTCGGGGAAGCTAGTCGGAGCAAAACAATGCGGCAAGGAGACCTTTAGCAAAGAATGCCATCAACTAACCACCACATTCTAAACTAACGATTTTCTTTTGATTAAAAAGGGGCAGGAAATTTCGTTTGTTTCGGAGAAACCCTCCGTGGAGAAAGGCAGTCACCAAACAGATTTGATTTTTGATTTTCAGGGCCCTCCCGGAAAATGGGACCTAGTTCAGAAATAGCGTAATCTAGCATAAATGCGTCCCAAAGGAATATAAGCTAGTTTAGAAGTTTGCATGTTCGAGATATGATTCAATTAGGAGTTTCCAGGACCCTCCTGAATAATGGGACTTAGCTTTAAAATTTCGATTAGATTATGACATTTAGCGTAAACTCTGTTGTAGAGTAGTACGATTCAGACATGAAAGTTGTCACCCTTAAGACAAAATTTGACATTTGATTTTCAGGACCTTCCTGGATAATAGGGAGTAGTTTAAAGATTCTCTTAGATAGCAAGATTTAGCAGAAGTCACACCTGTAGAAGATATAACTTAGATTTAAAATTGTCGTTTAGTTAAGAGTTGTCAGGACCCCCCTGCATAATGGGACCTAGCTTTCAAATCCTTAGTAATACTTGGTAATATGAGTTAGTTTTACAATCACATCTGTCCCCAGCCACCAAACTGGGGCAAAAAATTTTCTTTGTTTTTGTCTGTTTTGTTAAAGTCAGGAGCCCGCCTGAAAAGTAGGGAATACATTTCAAGTTGAAGTTAGGAGCCCGCCTGGAGAGCAGGGAATACATTTCAAGTTGAGGTCAGGATCCCGCCTGGAGAACAAGGGAGTACAATTTAAGTTTTAGCGTTCAAATTCTTTGTTTTATCTATTTTGAAGTCAGGAGCCCGCCTGGAAAGCAGGGAATACTCTCAAATGCAGCAGTCAGGAGCCCGCCTGGAGAACAAGGTAGTACCATTTAAAGTTCTAGCTTTCAAATTCCTTGTTTCGTCTAAGTTGTAATTAGGAGACCGCCTAGATAGCATGGGAATACATTCACGTTTTGAAGTCAGGAGCCCACCTGGAGAGCAGGGAATACGTTTCGGGTCAGCAGTCAGGAGCCCGCCTGGAGAGCAGGGAATACATTCAAACGCAGCAGTCAGGAACCCACCTGGAGAACAAGGGAGTACCATTTAAGTTTTAGTTTTCAAATTCTTTGCTTTGTTTATTTTGAAGTCAGGAGCCCGCCTGAAGAGTAGGGAATGCAGTTTAAGTAAGCAGTCAGGAGCCCGCCTGGATAGCATGGGAATACATTCACGTTTTGAAGTCAGGAGCCCATCTGGATAGCATGGGAATATATTCAAGTTCAGCGATCAGGAGCCCGCCTGGAGAGTAGGGAATACATTCAAGTTCAGCAGTCAGGCGTCCACCTGGAGAAAAGGGAACACATCTCAGATTACAATTCAAGGTGACAACGAAGAGATTCCACCGAGAGAATAGAGGACAACAAGGCAACAAGAACTGCAAGATCAAGTTTGAAGATGTAGATAGGACTTTTGTAAAGCATAGATCATAGTCTAGTCTAGCTTCCTGTTTTATTTTGACATGGTGTAATAAGGGGGTTCAGCAAGCAGTAGCAGCAGCAACAACAACAGTGAAATTCCAACTTCATGGTAGTCCCAGCTACAAAAACTTCCTGAACTACACTGACCTGATTCCTTTTTAGCCAAGGATATGTAGGCAACCTCGAAAGCAGGGTGCGGTCAAATCTCTCAAAAATGCTTCCCACGGAGTATTCAAATGGGCAAAATTCGCTCGTATACACTTACTTTATCTTTTCACGAAAACTCTTCATGTTTCCGAGCAAAGAGGTGCAGCTGTGAGCACGTGATTTTTGCCCTACATGAATTACTCCCATAAATTCAAAATGAAATAATTTCGTTTCATTATTTGCAATTTTTGAGGATTTCGTTGCATTTTCTGTTAATTATTTGCATTTGTCTGTGCATTTCATTTCTGTTTAATTAATGAAAAATACAAAAATATGTTGCATTTGCATTTAGGATTTAATTTGTGCATTTTTGAATTAATTAGTAATTTGGTGTTTTATAAAATTGGAAAAAGTCACAAAATAGTTCATTTTGGCACTTTAATTTTAATTTTTAGAATTCTGGTAGTTTTTCTTTAATTTGGCATTTAATTAGTGGTGGTAATTATTATTTAAAATTAATTAATTCAAGTTGATCAGAAATTAATTTAGGGTTTATTCTTAATTTTAATTTTATTTAAAAGAAATTAAAGGAAAAATTGAAAAAAGAGAGAGAAGAAAAACAACAATGGGATCAGATTTTTGGGCCATTTTTCGTTTTAATTCACTCAGCCCAAATAGTTCCCCCCATACTCGGTCAATTCAGCCCAATACCCGTTCCCCAACCCGGTCCAGATTCCCAGTACCCTAAACGATGTCGTTTCGAGTTCCTTTAATTTAAGTTAATCCTGGCCCTCCATCCCCTGCCCATCCAACGGTTAGGAAGTGGGGTCGTTTTGATATTTAGATGTCTGAACAACCCCCCTACCCTTCACTCATCTTCCTTACCCCTCAGAACCCCTTTATCCCTAACAAACCCTAGCGACGCCGCTCTAACTCCCACCGTCTTAGCCCGGCGGCGCCGGCTCCAATCCTCACCAAATTCACACCACAGAACAACCTTGACCCCCTCGTTCCAAATCCCAACTCTGTTTCTCTCGAATGTCGCCGGATCCCCTCAAATATTAGATCAGAAAATGAATCGTAAAATCCCCAGGTCTCAAATCAAGGGTTCGTTGAAGATTTTAAGGCTCAGTCCGACTTTAATCGCGTATTTTTGACAAAGAACATATGATTAATCTCGCTGGGCTAGAAATTAGAGATTTTGAGGCGTAAACGATAGTTCTTGTTTGTCCGAGATCCCTAGGTATTTTGTCTTTACCCTTTGGTATTTTGTCTCCTCATCCTCACTTTCTTCTACTCTTTCTCTTATTTTTTTATTTATTTTCGTTCTGTTTCTTTATTTATTTATTATTCTTCTTTATCTTCCATATCTGCATGTTAGATTTAGGATGTGTGTGATTGTAAATTGGGTCTCGTGTTCAAGTTCGGATAGTTTGAATTTGCATTGTTTTGGGCTTAACTTTGTTCCGAGTCTTTAGGGTTCTTAATTTAATCATTTGGGTTTGGTTTTTTTTTCTAGTATTGATTGGGTTCACATGATTAAAAAGTCCAATAGAGAGTTGAACTAGGTTTCAGTAGACCCATCGAATTGGGTCAACCCAATCAGCTTGACCCAATTAGCTTGACCAGTTGACCCTGGTGGTGCTAAGGTAGTTTCAGAGTTTTTAAAGGGTAGTGTAGGTAATCTAGCTAAAGAATCTTTTGGGTAACTGACTTAGAAGCTTCTAGTAGGGGTTTTTATGGAATTTCAGATTTTAGCTTGGGTAACAAGTCAGAAAATGGAGGACTAACTGGCAAAAATAAAAATCAGAGAGGGACTAGAAGTTCAAAGGAAAACTTTTGTGTCTGCCCTATTTGCTGGCCTATAAAGGCATTCTTACTTGCCTTAGAAGGCATGGATTAAGAACTGAAAAGTAGAGAAAATTGGAAACTGCTGAAAAATACTAAAAGGGTTTGAATAATCAGAAAAATACAAAGAAAAATCACAAAATTACTGTTACATTGAAGTTTTTCTGCAATTCTTGGGGTTTTCAAGTTTTGAAGTAATCTCTGATTCATTCTGGGCTCGAAATGGTTTAAAGAAGCTGGATTTGCTGTTGTTGAAATGCTGAAGTGCATCCACTTCTACTGCTGAGCTTCTCACCTTTTCTTTTGCTGTAATTGCATCAGGTACTCTTTTGAACTGTGACTGGAAATGATGCCTGATTGAGTCTCTGTGTGAAGATCTGTAAACCGAGTTGAAGTTAAATGACAAACATCAGTGTTGATTACTGCTTGATTCTGCCATTTTTCTTTATTTATTTCATGTTTGCCTAGTCTAGCTTATTTTGCATACTCCATTCCTTGATATTACATTTGTTTTAAGTGATGGATTTGGACCTTGTCTGAATGTAGTTGATTCAGGAGTATTTATTTAGACTTAGTGTAATATGTGCTAGTTGAGGATCGTGATTCTTAGTCTAATTAGTGTAATATGTGTTAGTCCAATGATGTCAAAGTATCACTTAGTTCTGCTTCTGCTTGTGTATGAGCTTCTTGCATTTTTAAAAGGGATTTCGACTGGGTATAGAGTGAAAACTTCTTGTTGAAGCCATATTGTCAAATATATACATGTGTTTCGAGGTCCTTTCAGGTATTTTGATGGAAACTGAAATAAGAATTGGTTGTGTTTGATAGCTAGGCTAGTTGTGTGAACGATAATGATGTTCTAGGGAAGATTCATTCAGTGTTTCAATTTCAGTAATGATTGGTAATGGGTTTGTTGTTATTTGGGCATGGAATGTTCTATTTTGGCAAGATAGGGAGATCGCCTGTTGAGTTTTGTTGAAATAAATCTTACTAGGAATTGCATATTCACTTTAGAAGATATGTTAGCATTAAAATATGCTTTGCATTTGAGTCAAGGATTATCAGAATTGGTTCAAACTCAGATTTTCTTGAATGATGTAATTTGCGTCAAACATTGGCGCTGAATCGTGAAACTGGGCTGCCTTATTTGGCCCAGTTATGCCGAATTTCTTTTCAGCGATGGGATTTTCATCTGGGTTCATGTCAAGCCCAGCTGCGTCTTTTGATGGTCATGTAGTAACTTCCAGTTGGTCGTTGGACCTCTAACCAGCCTGAGCCTTTTCGTAATCAAACATGGATCGTCTATTACTAGTTCATCAATATTTAAATTTTAGCTTAAACATTAGCATAAAATAAATAGAAATTCTCTTACATATTTTAATCAACTAGTTATGCTCATTAATTAGTTGAGGTGTTCCACATTTAACATAAATAGTTATGGCTCTCACAGTTAAGCCTAGAAGTTAGAAAAAATCGAGGTATGATGTACCAAACAAAATTACAAATGCATGGCCCTCTACTAATTTCTTATGATTTAGATACAACAAATAACCAATTATCATAGTTTGCTTTAGGCACGTTTAATAGATTATCGTGGTCGTGGACACGTTCGTGTGACATGATTACGATCTTAAAAACAACACAAGGGATGCGTTCGCGCAACTTCAACCAATTTTTCTTAAATAAATAAACAAGGCGTTATGAATTATGGACACGTTCGCGTGACATGATTTTTGACGCGCCAAAGGAAAAGAGTATACATACGCGTAACTCAATCCTTTACGAATAATCAAGTTATTTAAAAGAGGTTAATAGACAAATGCACATAGGATCTAAAATCAGTAATTAAATAATTTCAATAAGCCAAGTACGATCAAAGCGACCGTGCTAGAACCACAAAACTCGGGAGTGCCTAACACCTTCTCCCGGGTTAATAGAATTCCTTACCCGGATTTCTGTGTTCGCAGGCTGTAGAATAGAGTCAACTTTCTCTATTCGGGATCTTAAACCGGTGACCTGGGACACCTTAAATTATCCCAAGTGGCGACTCTGATTGTTAATAAATAAACGATCATGTTTCGATTGTCCTTTAATTGGAAAAACTCCCTTGTATTTATACCCTTCCGTGGGTGTAGGTAAAAAGGAGGTGTGACACTTACGTAACGGCGGATCGAAGTAGGGAAAAATTCATATGATATTCTTGAGAAAGATTGCACCGTACTCCCTTAGAATCGCAAAATCTCATTGATATAACATTACGTAGTCTCATATGATTTTTGTAGCAAAATCACTTTGCCAATATTTTGAATAAGTTGCTGAATCTTTCCTTTGAATTTGATCATAATATTGTGAAATTGGAATGGAACATTTGCTTACTTCAAGTAAGGAATGATTAGGTCGTAACATTTCTTGGCATTACTTGATGACTTTCTTTAACAAAATGAGGTGAAGTGCCTAACTCTTTAAATTTTGCCATCTTGTACATTTAAGTAAGAGTCACCTAGTGGCTCTTATATGGCTGCCACGTAAGTGGTTATAAAACTTATTAAAAAGTCATCCCATTAATTCCTTAATAAATTCATTAATCCCCACTAGTCCAATAACTAACCAATTATCCGCATACTTAAGAATTATCATAAAATTCTACTCACTTTTAATATACCTTATACACTTTACTATCATGACCATGTAGTACTTTGTATGACACTAGTTCATAAATATCGATTATTATAGCTCGGACCGTATTTTATCCCAAATTGTCATGCTTCGATGAAACTCATTTTCTTCGATTTGCTTACCTTCTTACATTCACGAATTTACTCATCCCTTGTTTGAAATAGCATAATACTTGTTATCTCAAAATAATCTCATTCCTGAGCTTGTGTCGATTAACTTTACAACGAAACCTTAACGTCCAAAAATGCGAGATGTAACATCTCATTCCCGAGATTTCATCCCCATTATGCGGCCGCAGAATCACTCTGCGTGCCGCAGAATAGCCTCAGAGTAAAGCAGAAACAAGAGTATAATTGTGGACCAATTCGCGGTCCATTATGCGTCCGCACAACAATTTCACGGGCCGCACACCGATCGCAAATTTAGCATGGAAATTTTTCGAAGGGAGGATTTGCGATGCATTATGCGGCCACAAAATAGGTCTGCGGACCACATAATTGTTGCAGACTGGGGAAGACCTACGCAGTACCGAAGAGCCATTTTGTGGCCCACTTTCGCGGATCGAAGAAGCATTATGCGGTCATATATACGACCGTAGATCCTATTCCAGAGCTTTATTTTTTGGGTTTTTATAACTCGACCCTACTTCGTTAAAATAGATGCAATGGACCATTTTTAGCAAAAATCTGATACTTTTAGAGGGAGAGAGTACTCTAGAGTGGGAGAGTAATCTTCAACAAATTATCTTTCAATTCTTGCTCAAATCCTTGAAGATTAACAAGGAAAACTCACTAAGTCTTCATCCTAGAGGTATGATTCTACACCCTAACTCTTAATCTCGAAATTTAACTAGAAATGGGTAATTAGCAAGACAATTCTTGGGTATGGGAGTTGTTTATTTTGCATGCATATTGTTTACCTTGAAAATGGTAATTACAATTAGATTTGATTTTGTGGTTCTAAAAATATGTAATTTATTTTATGCTAGTTGTTAGGCAGTAGATGCTAAGTGTGAAACTAGAAAATAAGATAAGGGTTTGAAGGTGTATGCGGAGAAATATGAGGACTCGATTTCTCGCTATCGAGCCACTCCGAAAGAATGCCTCGAGACCCCGGGGACGTGTAGTCACGACCAAGTCCCCTCTCACAGGGCTCGTCGGGGCCTGATTCGAAGAAGACGAAGGACGAGGCTAGAACAGAAGGGGAAGTTCCCTAGGCACACAGCTAAGTCTGACAGGGCCGGCCTATCCAGAGCCTACGCTGAAGCGTCGCGTCCAGCCGCCACATCTCCATGCTTTACAATTAATGCCCATGTACTATAGTCGGGTTCCTCTCCTATATAAAGGGAACTCATACTACCTTGTAAAGGGCTGATGTTGCTCCAACTATTTCTCCATAAGTGCAATAATATCTCTCTCTCTCTCTTCTTTCTAACTTACTTGCTCTCTCTGGCTCGAGGCCACTTCAGCATTTGTCGCTTTCTTACTTGTTCTCCATTTATTGCTTGGTATTGGCCATAAAGAGCCATGTTATATCATATCTTAACTATTATCCCATTCTCGACTACCCCCGATAACTCGAGATCGAGCCCAGGTATCGACCCTGAGGTTTTCTATCGACCAGTCTGAAGCTAGGGCAGTAAGCCCCTCGGTCTGACTATTGCCTCGTTTTAGCTTGTATTTCATCATTAAACTTCATCTTCCCAACATCATCTGCTCTAACAACTAGCATAAAAATAGATCACATATTTTTAGAATCCTATTTACAAATTTAATTATTAATACCATTTTCACGGTAAATAGTTTGGCGCCCACCGTGGGGCTAAAAATAATAGTGATTATTTTCTTGCTGGTTTCATTGCACAAACACAAGTTATCTTTCACACTTTTTGTTGTCCAAGATCTCTTGATTTCAGGTCAAAATGTCTGGCTCGGTAAACAGAGTCGAGAACGACAACCTCGAAAACCACGAGGAAAATGTCGTGGCTGTCCCGGCCGCTGGAGCGCCACCATAGAATCCCAATAATGCGCTCGGACCGATTCTAGCGGATGCGGACTCACAGGATGCACAACAAGTCGATGAAACTTCCCACACCGACATGAGCATACGGCACAACGACCGACAGAAAGCCCAAAAGACCCCCAGCCCGAGAAGAATAAGAAGTTAGTCTTCATGTTATTTTTGAAATTTTGAAGGCACAACAGTTGGCCATTGCTCAGTTACAAAGACATTCGAACACTCCCAGCACAGCAGCGCCGGAAACAGCTCCCCCCGCCGAGCAAGTACTTGAAAGATCAAGCAATAACGGGTCCATAGCCGACTCTTCCATAGTAAA
The DNA here is from genome assembly GCF_000715075.1 of Nicotiana tabacum. Lineage (NCBI taxonomy): Eukaryota > Viridiplantae > Streptophyta > Magnoliopsida > Solanales > Solanaceae > Nicotiana > Nicotiana tabacum. Next base: position 68,697,881 of record NC_134090.1, on the reverse strand, counting down.
GATGATCGAGGACCTCACCAAAAGGATCGAATCTGGTGAGAAAATGATTGCAGCCAATGATAAAAAGGTCGAGACCTACAACTCTAGAGTCGATCAGATACCGGGTGCGCCCCCGATCCTCAAGGGCTTAGATTCGAAGAATTTCATACAGAGGTCGTTCCCCGAGGAAGCGGCCCTGAAGCCCATTCCAAAGAAGTTCAGAATGCCGGAAATCCCTAAGTACAATGGTACCACCAACCCTAACGAACACGTCACCGCCTACACGTGCATGGTGAAGGGCAACGACATAAAGAACGATGAGATCGAGTCAGTCCTACAGAAGAAATTTGGAGAAACGCTCTAGAAGGGGGCCATGATGTGGTACCACACCCTAGCTCCCAACTCCATAGATTCATTTGCCATACTGGTGGACTCCTTCGTAAGGGTGCACGCCGGTGCCATCAAGGTAGCAACAAGGTAGTCCGACATATTCAAGATTAAGAAAAGGGAGAACGAAATGCTGCGACAATTCGTGTCTTGTTTTCAGACAGAACGAATAGAGCTCCCCCCGGTCTCCAATGACTGGCAGTGCAGGACTTCACTCAAGGCCTAAATGAACGAAGCTCGGTGGCATCAAGGTAGCCGAAAGAGAATCTGATCGAGTAACCCGCCGTAACCTAGTCGGATGTCCACAACCAATACCAATCAAAGATCAGGGTCGAGGACGACCAGTTGGGAGCCCCTTCGGGCTCAATATACCCGAGCAGGATCTTGGCAAAGTAGACAAGATCGAATAAAGAAAGGTACCAGCCATACCCCAATAGGAGAAATGCTCCAAAGTGCAATCCGCCCCGTAACGACCGATTGGTAAACCAAGGACAGAACCCTTAGGGACCTCTCAATGGGGTGGCTTCGATGGGTACGTAGGGCCAACAGGGGCAACCCTCCTATCAAAGTATAGCACCAATGTCGATGTGTCAGACATCGTGTTTACCATAAGTGAAACCAGGACGCCAAACGGGTCAAACCTATTCGACCGAATCCCCCTCAAAGGAACCACAACCTGGCATGCACGACCATGAGGTCGAAAATGGCCATCATCTCAGGAAGAAAATAGTCATGCTACTCAATAAAAATCACTACCGAGTACTGTCGAGCGATCAGGCTCAAATTCAGCCCCGAGGGAGGAAGGCGACTAGGAAGAACGAAGCAAATGAGCCACGACGATTGCCACGACAGTGGAGGAGCGGAGACACCCTCCGAGAACTCATATAAGGGAGAGTAAACATGTTCGTCACTAGGGAAAAACGGGTCCAGGGATATATTCTAGAGGACACCCTTACATCCAGCGAAAACGACACCGAGACCTTGCCTCATCCTCACACCAACACACTGGTAACCTTCTCCCTTATTTGATATATTTCAAATAAAACATATGCTCATGAATTCAGGTGGTTCGATCGACACATCAACATTGTCGGGCCGAGGATAATAGTGCCGATCGAGCTGCCGGGTCAAAACACGACCGCCTCTCGAATCTTTAATAGATTCCGGACAGCGATCACTACAACAAGGAGAAAGACCATTCTCTCAATACAGCACGGCTGGCTCAGACGGGAACGCCGAGTCCCATACCGTCAAGGGAGGCGCAAGGCATGGACATCTTACTTAGACGGCCACGGGCACACCATACGAAGACAGTGCCGCCCCTACTTCGCCCGAGGGATAAAATTCCACGCAAGGGACATAATTAAAACCATGAACGCGATTGGAGATGTAATAATGGTAACTGATATACCTGCTATTTCTTTGGAGGACAGAATGTTGCTGGATGCTTTGGGAAATCCAAAACCACACAAAAGTCCATACCCATCATTCTCAATAATGAACATACTGAATTAGAAAATTTCAGTGACAAACAGACATGAACCATGTAGTGCAAATACATTGAAGAGGCATGAACCATTGTGGATGGTTATACAAGATGAAGCAAATCAAAAGCTTGAGGACAACTTACGCAGTGCCATCTCCGAAGAAGCAAAAGAGGAGGAATTTATTGAATCTTGTCCGGAAGAGGTGGCTAGAACTGGAGAATTCGCTCATAAGAACAGTTTAAAAAATAAGGTGACTCAAGAAATAACACTCAGGCAACTCCCAATGAGAGTTGCAAAAAAAAGGGGCTGCCCCCTCCACATCTACGAAGTACAAAAGATCCGACAAGAAATGAACAACTTTGAAGATTATTTGAAGACAGTTCAAGAGGATTTTAAGGAAGTTCAAATTGAAGAACTCACAAGCTTGATAAATGAGGGGCATGATACTAATTTCTACATTGTTTTAGTTTATTATTTTCAAAGCATCATCACTTGTAATAGCGTCATAGAGTGTGTTATAAACTCTATGGCGATCATAGAATACTTGGTACTCTCAAGTTCATATTTTTTACATGCTTGCTAGAAGATGAGGCTTTTCAACGCCTCAATAGGAATAGTATGGTAAGGTTTAGATCGGTTTGTGTTGCCTTGCTCCTATGCCGTTGAGGCTACGAAGGCATATAGGTAACAATTCCGGTGCTAGTGTCCCCCTTATTTGTTCTTTTCCTAATTGTTGTATTTTCTTTTTGTTATTAATAAAAACCTAGCCCTAGGCTCTTGCATAGTGGAATGAAAAAAAAACATGAGCTAAAAGTAACACGCGACGAGGGGAATTCCCCATTATATGAGGCATCGCCGACATCAATACCTCCACTCTCGAAAGGATCAAAGGGTAAGCGAACCACGTCTTCGGCCAAGTCCGATTAAACACATCGGAAGGATGTACTAGAGCCCACACCCCGAAACGACAGGAACATACCAAATATCGAAACATCACCTACACATCCAGCGGTAAGGAAGAACTGTTTCACTCCTTTGTTATTTTTTCACTAACCTGTATGCAGACAATCGGTCGGGATGTTCGGAAGTTCTAACTCCACCCAGGGATCCCAAGGCCTTAACAGAACCCGCCGCGCTCTTTCCCCTCGATCGAACTTCCGCCCAGAAGAAGGTATCGCCAGCATGGTTATTAGCAGAGCAACGAATCCCCAGAGGAGGATCTGACAAGATCACGGGATTTCTTCTACAGTCAAACGACGAGCAACGATCTTATTTTGAGGGCGCCATCCGCTCGAAAGGGCCGGGGAACGGCATACTGAGTTTCAATAAGGAATCATATACCGGACCAAACGGCCCAAGGAGCCGCGCCCGCGTGGGCCGAACTTATTCATGAAACAATATATATATATATATATATATATATATATATATATATATATATATATATATATATATATATATATATATATTTACATAAATAAAGAATATCTTTCAACATCTCATGCTCCAGAAAAGGAAATTTCAGCATACTCTCGGCAGGGATCCCTCCACCGAATGCGTCCCGAAGTACTCGGAGATTTAGCATCAATAATTTGGCACCCGCACGACCCCGGGTCGGAACTCCGGGCTCATAAATCCCCAACAAGGCAACTCCGAGCTCACGAATAGCGGCCTTCGAGCCTAAGCAAACTCGATGACTCGGAGACTGTCATCAATCGCCATGCACTAGAAATCCCGAAACTGTAAGACCCCGAGCGGGCAGACTCGGTATAACCAGATCATTTCTACATAGCAACACAAACTGTAAGACCTCAATAGGTATGCTAAAATTGTAAGACCTCAATAGGCATGAAAAACTGTAAAACCTCAACAGGCATAACAAACTATAAGACCTCAATAGGCATGAAATTTTTTTGTAAAATCTTACTACAGGCATAAAAATCAAAATCCCGAAGTTTAGGCTATACGATGCATTTTTAAGAATCTCGGAAGGGAATACACTCGGTGTAGATGCCTAAACTATCACTCGTGATCAAAAATGGCTCCGACCAAACACATATGACTACGGTTAATGTTGATACCCAATTTTTTCCTATGTATTGTTTAATATACAAAATACTGTCAAAATAGCATATTTATGCATATATAAGTATCTCCAAATATTTTATTATTTTTCCTTGATTTTTAAATCAATTTATTGCCCTATTTTATCAAGAATCAAACCCAATAATTATTCCCAAAATTATCATTTTGGTGATTCATTTATTGGATTCTCATATTTATACTAAAATATAGCTAACATAATTTTTGCATATTTTTACAAATTTATTTAGTATTTTTAAAGCTAAATTGCATATAATTGCAATATTAGCCTCTTTTATGATTTAATTGTGTTTATACTTACAAAATTAACTCCAGTATTTTTAATTTGATAATTATGTACTATTAATCATTTTAGTACCTTTAATTTATTTTTGGAAATTAGTCTACTATTTTTTATAAAATAAATAAAGGAAAAATGGTTATTTAAATGTTAGCCCCGTTTATTTCAATTTTAGCCTTATTTGAACCTCCAATTGAACCCAATTTCAAACCCAATTACCCAGCCCAAATCCTAGTCCTACACGACCCACACCCTTTAACCCATACCCAAAACCCGAAATCCTACCTACCTATTTAATCTCGACCGTTGATCTCCCAGATCAACGGTCCCCATTATTCCCTTCCATTTTTAACCTGAACGGCCCCCCTAACATAACTCATTCCTACCAGATAGCTGCCTCTGAATCCCCCTTTCTCTCAATTGTCTCTCAATCCTCTCTGAAACCCTAGTCGCCGCCTTCAACCACCACCCTGAAAATCTTCCAAATCCATGGCCTCTGAAGCCATTGGAGGCCTGTATCCACTTCCCTTGGCTTCTACGTTTTGGAGTACTATGGTTTCAAGGCCAGACCTTGAAGAAGTGTGGTCTAGACCTTGGTTGATTTCAGTTCTATGGCTGTCTCCGGTCATCTTTGACCTTGCTCCGGTCAGCCATGGCCATTCAAGCATGACTCTTGACTTCTCCTGCTTAGATCGATGATTTTCCAAGCCTTTCTCACCATCTGGGGTTCTTCTGAAACCCTAAACTGTGAGGTTCTTCTGATTTTTTTTAGATCTGTTTAGATTTGTGTTTGCTCTAAACTTCTAAATGTTTTCTCAAGGTTTCTTTCAAAACTCTGCCTTCAAAACCCCTTTACCATTTTCCGATTTAGGTTTTTGTTAAGTTATTTCGAAGCTTTTTCTGATCTTTTTTTTACATGTTCTACTGTGTTTCCTTATGTTGTTCTTTTACTTGAGTTTGCATGTTAATGGCTTTAACCTTCTTGAGATTTCTAAATCTGTTTTGTCTGATTTACTTGTTTTTCATTTCTGTAACTCGATTGGTGGTGAAAACCCTAAAACTTTGGGTTCATTCAAGTTCTGAGACTATTTGTTATGTGTTTTACTTATTTGTCATGCTTTGAATTCGATTGGTTTCAAAACCCTAAATTCTTGGGACCTATTCGAGCTTCTAAAGTTGCTTCATCTGTTGCTCGGCTGGATCTTTTGTTTCAACTTCTGTTTCTTTATGTGATTTTGACTTCCTGTTATTATTGAAACTAGGCTATATTTTTCAGAAAGGTCTTTCTACTTGACCTTTTTGCATGCTTCTGATACTCTCTCTTCTCTATCACTAAGTTAGTGAAATTTGACCTATGTGACTACCATGTTTCGATAGGTCACTATCTACCGACTTTGTGATTGTTACTTCTCTTTGTTATGATTTCAACCTCGCATGCCTAATGTTTATGCACTCTTTTATATGCTAAATTCCCCTCTAAAATGACCTTTAATTTTAAATTGATTTCAAAACCTCCTTGTGTAATTCTGATTGCACTCGTGTGATTGATTCTTTCCTTGTTTTACTGATTTCCTTGTTTCTTGGATTGATTTGAAAGCTTCTCTTTAGACTTTTGATTCTCTTGTCTTTAACTTGGCTTACTTGTTTATTCATGGGAACCCATGCAATTCTCCCCAAATCAGTAATCTTGAATCCCTCACTCCTTAATTTACTCTGTGCTGATTGTCTCCATATTCTGCAAATTTATTGTGTTTTTTACCTTATTTGGTTAACCGAGTATTTCAAAGATTCTTCCCTTAATTAAACCCATATGTATTTACCCCTAATTGTCTATTCTGCACATGATGCTTACTTGATTTCTTTCCTTAAATATTTTCTGCCAATACCGTTTGATTTTAACTCCTTAATTAAAGGAAGTCCTTATACTGATTTGATTTTAATTAGTACATAGTTCCATAATTGCTGCTGAACTATGATTCTTGCCTTTTTTCTGCCTGTTTTCAAACTATAAATACTCTGCTCTTTCATTAACACAAACACACACGAACACTCTAAGTTCTGAACTCACTTACACTCAAAACATTCTCTCTTGTTTTACTACTTCTACTGTGGCCTGTTTTCAAAGTCTAGTTACCTGCATTTACTATATTTTGCTTTTCTAAACTGGTATGTTCTGATTAAGATTTCAGTATCAACAACAATATGTTTACTTAATGCTTTTGCATTCTTGTCTGCCTACTGCTTGTGTTTAATTCTGTACTTTATTCCAGCATGTTGTAATTTCTTTCTTCTTATTCTGAACCTATGTATTATGAATCCTAAACCCCCACCCCAATGTGTTCGATGCTTATGGTTTGTTTGAGGCATGGTAGTACTGTAAATTACTGCCCATGACTCAAGCTTGATCCCCTGGGACCCTAACCTCTACGTTTCTCTAGTGTTGTGTATTTCGGTTGATTTTGTAAGCATAACAGCCCTCCCTATTGTTGTGCATGCCCACAATTGACTTAGGCCAAAGTACATAGGCTCTGCAATAAGTTCCCAACCCCTGAACCTCTTTTGTATGAAATTAACAACTTGTTTATGGTTGTTTCCCTTTATCCCTCTCCTTTATTCCCTCATAACTCTGCTTCTTCACTTGCACTCTCTCTTAGACTTAAGTTCTGCCCCCCTCTTGTAAGCCTTGCCTTGGGACCATGAGCTCCCTCTGAACTTGGACACTTGAGGGCTAGCACTTCCACACTGCAATTGTCCCTATTATGGTGATACAATTTGGGTGTGAGCACTGCCCGGAGTCCCATTGAGGCTCTTAGGGAACTCTGACACATTCAAATTGGAGAAAGGCTTTGGATCGATGGCCTTTGAGTTGGTCTATCTCATAACTCAGAGAGGAAGTCAAGAATCAGGCTTCCTCTGGTTGTACTTTTCTTTGTACTTTTCTGATGTAATTTATTCTGGTTTGTAATAAGTTGTAATAAACATTTGGGGCTGGCTAGTGAAAAGGGTGGGTAACCATGCATGCAAGGGTAGAAATCTTGACTATAGGGTGTTTTAATTTCTGTGTATTCAAACTTCACATAGAAACCATGCCTATAGGAATATTTCAATTCTGCATAACGCAGACTGCATTTAGATACCATGTCTATAGATTTCTGCATTTAGATGCCATGTCTATAAGGTTTAAAACAAGTTTTTGCATTTAGATACCACGTCTATAAGATTTCTGCATTTAGATACCATGTCTATATGATCTCTGCATTTAGATACCATGTCTATAAGTTTTTGCATTTAGACACCATGGCTATAAGTTTCTGCATTTTAACACCATGTCTATAAGGTATCTGCAATTAGATACCACGTCTAAAATCAGTAATGCATATAAATCAGGCCTATAAGGATCCTCGAGTAATTCTGATTCGTTTTTTATTCACAAGTCAACGCTACACATAAAATCGGTAATAGTAGAACCTGTAATCAATTTGTTTAAATTATGCATCTCTTTTGATAATCTAAGTCCCTCACTTAACAAGTTTACAAGTATGCGTACAGGATTTCAAACAATTCATCTTGAGCCTTACTATCTCATCACCTTCTAAAATCAGTAGATATCATGCCTATAAGACTCCATCTAAACACTTAAGCAAGCTTTAGAGTAATAATTGTAAACTGAATCTGTTTCTATTAATCATTACAACCAGCAGGCAGGCCTGATTCGGACTTCTTATCTGAGTTATGAAATAAACCAATCTGCCTCAATATTTAAACTCCCTCGTCTTTGGTATTTTTTAATCAGACCTAAAAAGTATGTGCAAGTCATGCTAATTATATGTTTTTCTTTGTTTAAGGAGGTATATATGAGCCTTTGTTTGTTTATATGCTTTCTCCAAAATATGCAATATGTGTTTTGTATGTCACCTTAGAGTTTTTACCTTTGAAACTTCAAATAAGCATAATATCCCTCCCTTTAGGATTATTAGTCCTAAGTGCCTCTGGGAATGATAGTAATGGGACGGGTTATAGCATGCAATAAGTAATCGAGACCAATCCGCGCTTTAATACCTTAACGGGGTAGGAAGGGTAGATATGGATATGATGACCACGCGATAATGTCACGTGTAGCCCCTCATTGAGGAGTGATTACCGGACATTGTGTGGGGTGATCCATATTTTTAATAAACCTAGGACCCCCTTTCCTTTATTCTTCATTTCTTTTTTAGCATTTTAACTCCTTATTTAAAAATCATCTTTTCTAAGTGTTCTTTCAAAATTTGTTTACTTTCAAACTATTATGTGTTGAAATCCCCTCTTATTTGAGCCTTATTTGTTTATATGTTAATTGCACTCAAATTCACAATAATTGTCTGGCCGAGAACCATACTAGTGAATTCTGAGGGGTGCCTAACACCTTCCCTTTGGAATAATTTCAAGCCCTTACCCAATCTCTGGTTATTCAAATCAAACTCTTCCGGTGTCCTAATGCACCCTAATCATTAGGTGGTGAATCTTCAAATTCAAACCCATTTCCCGAAGGGAACGTGTTTTCCTTCCAAATGTCATAAACCCAATTTCGCGAGAAAAAGGGGGCACGACAGCATGACGACTCTTCTGGGGATTTTTAGGCTTTTACCATTTCAGACTATTATTGTGAATTTACATTTCTTTATGTGCAATTACTTATTTATTTCCTTTAAGCATTCAATTCCCTTTTCAACTGCAAAACTGACCTGTCTTCTTTATTCCTTTCCTTTACTACTACTTTAAATAATAAACTGTTGTATTTACTGTTTTCTTAACGTGCAAATACGTGACAACATGCCTTGAATTGTTGAATAATTATGCTCAACATCATATTCCACTCATGCCAAACAAATACCATAGCAAAACTTATAATGAGTGGTTCTGCTCTTCCGATATTATCACCCCTAAATTCGGAAAAGGCATATTTGCAGTAAAACCAGTCGATTAATGGTGTAGTCGATGGTTCCGTGCCTTTCCCCCTTGAGTTGTCCGCTCAAGGGTACCAGTCTAAAACCTCATAGAAACCCTTACTCTATTTTAACTATGCATGCATCATGGTCAAACCTAGCCGAGTCAGTTATGTTGTCCGCTTAATGACTCTTTAAGATAGCCTTGTCCAAAGTCCACTGGGTTTCCCTAAAACCCAAACGGACATCATCACATTCTGTGCATTTATTTGGAGAACTAAATGCTTTTATGCCAATTATTGATATTTAAATAGTCGAGTCCGGTGGGGGTAATGGCGTAACCCTTTTGTCTTGCAGAAATATGAGGCATGAAGTCCCCAGATTTGGCATGGTCACCAACATCCACCCAAAATTGCTAAGCTCGTGGGAAGATATTCACTACAGTGATCAGACTCTTGTCCGAAAATATCTGGAAAATCTACCTTCCCTCCTGGAAATCCAACCTAACAACTAGATCATAGAAGTTGTTACTCTATTCTGGGATTGTGAGAGGTCTGTGTTCCGCTTCGGGGACATTGAAATGACACCCTTGCTAGAAGAAATAGGAGGACTGGTGGGTATACCATGGGAAACTCCGGGTTTGTTAATGCCTGAGAACCGCAAGGGTAGGGGTTTCCTCAAAATGAGGGGTCTGAAGAAGAATCCAGAACTGACGTGTCTGAAAGAATCTTATATCCCCTTTGACCATTTGTATGAGAGGTACGGTCACAACAAGTCCTACCGTACCTATCCTGACGAATTTTCCATCACATCATTATGGCATATTTACCGAAGGGTCTTTGTATTCATGTTTTGTTTCCTAGGATTGATTGTGTTTCCAATGAAGAAACCAAGAGTCCACACTAGACTGGCCATGGTGACTAAGACCTTAATGGAGGGAATTTGTGGGCAACCTTTCAGTATTGTGCCCATGATCATTGCGGAAATATACCGAGCCTTGGAGAAGTGTCAACGAGGAGCCAAACACTTCAAATGCTGTAATTTGATACTTCAGCTCTGGCTTATGGAGCATCTCCAAAGGGGTAAATACCAACAAGAGATCCGGCGAAGGGACTGGGATGATAATATAGTCTTCCATCATCCAAGGCGAATAAATTACATGCCCAACATGTTTGCTCAGCCGGAAGATGCCAAGGGATGGGTAGAGCTGTTTGATAATCTAGCTGAGGGTCAGTTACAATGGATGTTCGAGTGGTTCCCTACCGAGGATCACCCGATCCAGGGATGCACCATTTATGATATTGATCGATCTGAGAGGAACATACCCCTACGTCCCTCTCCGGGTTATGAGGCAAGCTGCTATTGTGCTCCCTACTATTCAAGCTGGTTAGAGGATAATCATAACGGTCTGGGCCAGCCCGGGTTTGTTCGAGGTCACAGTATCATAGATGAAAAGGCCGAGGCACAGGTCAAATATAATCAACTGTGCAAGAGGATCCGAGAATGCGAAAGCGAGCACCGGGAGATACAAGAAGCCAACCAAAAGCTGATTGAGGAGTGGAAAGACATGGCTGTCAGTGCCAACAAACGACTGGGATACTTGGAGCGGGGCATAGTAGAGCTGGAAGGAAATTTCTCAAAAGAATCAAGGACTTCTAGAATGCTGAAGGAAACGAGGGCGGACACCTAGCCAGAGCCTACCTATTGCTGGAACTTTGCGAGTTAGGGAAGCTGTTCGACGGAGCCAAAAATGTCGAGTCTGGGGAAGGTCCTTCTGAGACCAAGTAGATAGAAGTTTTTCTTTTGCTTTAAGAAATATAATAAGGTCAATGGCCATTAGTGACATTTTATTTCCTGTTATCTAGTGTCGATTTGGGGTCCGTCTACTTTTTATCAATAAAATAAGGCATTTAGCATTCTAAGTTCTCCAAATTAATTTGTCACTAGTCCTACCTCGGGCACAAAGAGGTTCCTAAATTAGAACATGATTTACATTCTTGCACTATGTGTTTAAAAAGCGTAACATTTTCTTATAATCCTTACTAACTTGTTACCTTTTTGTTTTTTACTTTTTGCTTTATTTATTACCCTCCCCCAAAGGTTAGTTCGTGCAATCTACCAACATCATCTTATCTCACGAGATCCAGGGGCTCTCCACCCACTCCTCCTCTTGGTCCTATCAAAAACAAGAACAAAGGAAAGATGGAAGATTTGAACAATGCTAGAAAGGAGAACTCAACCGAACAGGTAGAGGTCACTCATGGTCATGGTACTCAGGTTTCCAAAGAAAATGTATCCCAACTCGAACAGAAACTACTGAAATTCTAAGAGGAACTTGATCAGGTTTGGAATCTGGCAAACCTATCATTTTCCCTCACCACTCCAGATATTAATTTCCCAAATGCTCAGAACCCCACACCGCCACAAAATATCCCAAAGCAACAAAATCATCTCGCTCCTCACCACCACTGCAACACCTGTCATACTTCAAACAACACTCCGTTGCTCATCCTAGAACCCCAAAAATCCACAAATGACCACTTCTACACCCATCATAACACCCCCCATATACGTGGAGACCGTGCCACACTCTACGTAACCCATCTCAAGCACACCCGAGTCTAATGATAAAGACTCGCTCATCAGGAACCTGGCTGAAGAACTTAAGAAACTAACTAGCCAAATTCAAGGCATCGAAGGGAGTAAGGGAATTGAAGGGCTGAATTATGAAGATCTTTGCATACAGCCCGACGTTGAACTTCTCGAGGGTTACAAACCTCCAAAGTTCGAAATGTTTGATGGTACAGGGGATCCGAGAGTCCATTTGAGAATATACTATGACAAGCTGGTTGGAGTAGGGAAAGACGAGAGGATCCGCATGAAGCTTTTCATGAGGAGTCTGAAAGGAGATGCTCTGTCTTGGTACATTAACCAGGATCCTAAGAAATGGTCAAAATGGGTAGGCATGGCATTTGACTTTATGGACAGGTTTAGGTTCAACACAGAGAATGCGTCGGATGTGTTCTACATTCAAAATCTAAAGAATAAACCTACAGAAACACCCTCACCCTCTTACCAAACTCCACCACCCACTTATCAATCACCGCCACCTCCCACATATCAGCCTACTTCACCCAGATATTCCCAACCCGCACATGTTTACCAAGCCTACAATACTCAACTGTCCCACTATTAATCACCTCCTACACGCCAAAACTTCCCTTGACCTCGACCGAATTTTGACCATAGACCTTCTAAACAATATACAACCATTGCTGAACCCATTGACCAGCTGTACGAGAGACTCAAAGCTGCCAGTTATGTCACCCCTATCCCTGCTATAACTCTTGAGAACCCTTCTCAGTGGGTTAATCCGAACAAATCATGCGCATACCATTCCGACATAAAGGGACACACCATCGACGAATGTCGTTCTCTAAAGGACAAGATCCAGGATTTGATTGACAATAAGATTATTGTGGCGAAGGAACCCGCTCCGAATGTCCGCAATAACCCTCAGCCAGACCATAAGGGTGGAGGCATGCATATGATTAAAATAGAGGATGATTGGGATCTTGAGGGATCGATCGGGTTGATCGCAGAAGGTGATGACCCAAAGAAGCCAATAGTTACCCTTAACCTAATCATAGTCTAGATTCAGCCATCTGGACACGCTGAGGTAAATATGTCCATACCACTGGAGTTTGAAGCAACGTCATCTGCAAAAATGCCGGCACCAATTGAGGTTGAATTCATGACTCCAGCAAATACACCCCTACCATTTGAAGTTGCCATTCTACCACCCAAGACATATGCTCCTTCGGAGTGAAGATAGCCGCGCCGATCCCAGTGGCAATGTCGGCCGTAACACCATTCCATACCAAGGATATACCATGGGACTATACAGCTGAGGCAAGGAGGAAAGGCAAGGTTATGTTCGAGGAAACTGTTGCCGCACAGGGTATGACGAGAACTGGTTGGGTTTATACCCCGGAACACCTAGCTGAGTCAAGCAAGCAGGCCTCCAATCGGTTATCCATTATTGAGACAGGTCCAGACGATCTTTGGAGAAAGATACAGGCCAAGGAATACTCGGTCATTGACCAGTTGAACAAAACACCGGCGCAAATCTCTATCCTTGCTTTGCTACAAAATTCTAAGGCACACAAGAATACTCTGTTAAGGGTATTGAGTGAAGCATACGTACCAAGCAACATCACTGGTGGGGAAATGGCCAACATGGTCGGACAGGTATTGGAAAGTCACAAAATTACTTTTCATGAGGATGAGCTACCGCCTAAAGGGTTAGGACACAACAAAGCGCTGCACATCACTATGCAATGTGAGGACTACTTTATCACCAGGATTTTGATCGACGGGGGTTCTAGTCTCAACATTTGTCCACTAGTAACACTCAAGAAATTGGGTAAGGGACTGCATGAGATAAAGGATGGAGCCATCAACGTGAAAGATTTTGACGGTTCCCAAAGGTCCACCATTAGGGAGATTAGTCTGTGTTTGCAAATGGGGCCAACTTGGTTCGACGTTGACTTCCAAGTGATAGACGTGTGGGCATTTTACAATCTGCTGTTGGGACGGCCATGGATTCACGCTGCTGGGTCCGTAGCATCAATACTGCATCAAGCAGTAAAGTTTGAATGGAATCATCAGGAAGTGATCATTCACGGCGACGGTGGCAACCCCATATACAGTTGCCAGACCATTCCATCAATCGAAGGAAGGAGGAAGCTATATGGAGAGACCTACCATCACATCGAACGGGTAAATGCTGTTGACAAAGACAAATGGTGGGACAAAAAGATCAAGAGTATACTGAATTGGAGTGGGTACGAACCTGTCAAAGGACTCGAAAAGAATCTCCAAGGAATCGCTAAGCCCATAAAACTCAAGAAACATGGCACCACATTCAGTCTAGGATACGAGTATACCTGGGAAGAGATCAACAACTGGTCGCCACCATGGCACGGTCCATACTCTCCGCTGGAGCAGCCAATACCACATTTGGAGCAGACTTTTCAACCGGCCGATGTTATCTACGGGTCAGAAGAAGAGGAAGCACTAGCAGCTGTGAAAAACTTGTTCTTAGAGGACAATGACACGGATTGTTGTGTTGTTCTCGAGGAGGAGGGGGAGGAAGGCCCTCCCATATAGGCTGTAAGTAGAGGGGCCCGCCTCAATAACTGGACCATCAGGACGACCAAAGCCTGATGAGCCTCGAGGTAGCAAGGCTAAAACAAGCACTATTTTATTTACTAAAAGATTTTATTTCTCGCATGTTTTCAATTCCTGCAATAAGATCTCCAATGTTCAAAACGATTATGCAATTTATCAAAGTATTTTGATTTTTCTTATGAATCAACACTCATTATTATTTTTCTTACACAATATTACTATTACTTATCTTGATGAACCATTGACTGTGACATGCAACGAGACAACGCAACAAATGGACATAGATTTAGAGGAAGATGACATACCAGAAGACATTGTTAAAGAAGTTGAGAATTTTGAGAATAGACCTAAGTCCAACCTGGACGAGACTGAGATTGTTAACCTGGGAGATGCAGAAAACGTCAAAGAAACAAGAATCAGCATTCACTTATCACCTTCAGAAAAGAAGGAATACACAGAATTTCTAAGAGAATATGAGGACATATTCGTCTGGTCGTACGATGACATGACTGGTCTGAGTACATCTATTGTGGCTCACAAACTACCAACTGATCCAACATGTCTACCGGTAAAGCAAAAGCTCAGAATCAAGCCGGATATGAGTCTAAAAATCAAGGAAGAAGTCACTAAGCAGGTCAAAGCTAATGTTCTCAGGGTAGTAGAATACCCAACTTGGTAAGCCAACATCGTGCCTATACCAAAGAAGGATGGGAAGGTCAGAGTCTATCTCGACTACCGGGATCTCAATCGGTCCAGTCCGAAAGATGACTTTCCTTTGCCAAATATACACATCCTCATTGACAATTGCGCCAAGCATGAGTTGCAATCATTTGTGGATTGTTTCGCTGGTTATCATCAGATCTGGATGGATGAAGAAGATGCTGAGAAAACGGCTTTCATCATGCCGTGGGGAATTTACCATTTCAAGATGATGCCGTTTAGGTTAAAAAATGATGGGGCCACCTACATGAGGGCCATGACTACCATTTTCCATGATATGATACACAAGGAGATAGAGGTGTACGTAGATGATGTTATCATCAAGTCCAAGAAAGCCACCGATCACATGGAAGATTTGAGGAAGTTATTCAATAGACTGCGAAGGTACAACCTGAAGTTGAATCCCGCAAAGTGTGCATTTGGGGTTCCTGCTGGAAAATTTCTTGGGTTTTTTGTGAGTCGTCAAGGAATAGAACTGGATCCGTCAAAGGTCAAAGCTATTCAAGAGTTGACACCGCCAAAGAACAAGAAAGACGTGATAAGTTTCTTGGGGAGACTCAACTACATCAGCCGGTTTATAGCACAATCTACAATTATCTGTGAGCCAATCTTTAAGATGTTGAAGAAGGACTCCACTACCAAATGGACTGATGACTGCCAAAAATCATTCGACAGAATCAAGGAATACCTATCAACACCACCAGTCTTGGTCCCGCCTGAGCCGGGTAGACCCTTATTACTCTACCTTACAGTATTGGATGGAGCTTTCGGTTGCGTTCTGGGGCAGCAGACAAAACGGGGAGGAAAGAACATGCCATCTAATACCTCAGTAAGAAGTCCACCCCGTACGAGGCCCGGTATTATCTGTTAGAGCGCACCTGTTGTGCCTTTACTTGGGTGGCTCAGAAGCTGAGGCACTATTTTTGTGCCTATACTACATATCTCATATCAAGGATGGATCCATTAAAGTACATCTTCCAGAAGCCCATGCCCATCGGCAAGCTAACCAAGTGGAAAATCCTATTGAGTGAATTTGACATTGTCTACGTAACTCAAAAGGCAATCAAGGGATAGTCACTAGCAGATCACCTTGTTGAAAATCCCGTAGATGGAGAATACGAACCCCTGAAAATGTATTTTCCTGACGAAGAGGTATCATTCATAGGAGAAGACATTGCAGAATCCTATGATGGTTGGAGAATGTTTTTTGATGTAGCAACAAACTTCAAGGGAGTTGGCATAGGATCAGTCCTAGTATCAGAAACCGGTCAGCATTGTCACACCTCTTTTTTCGCCCGCGTCGCCGCAAAGGAGCGCGGAAGGGAGTTTTTCCAATTAAGGGACAATCGAAACGGGATTTATTTATTTATTTCAGAGTCGCCACTTGGGAGATTTGTGGTGTCCCAAGTCACCGGTTGAATCCCGAATCGAGGAAAAGAATGACTCTATTTAACAGTCTGCGCACCAGAAATCCGGATAAGGAATTCTGTTAACCTGGGAGAAGGCGTTAGGCATTCCCGAGTTCCGTGGTTCTAGCACGGTCGCTCAACTGTTATATTCGGCTTATTTATCTGATTTTAACAATTATGTACTCAGTGCGAATTGTGACTTTTTTTTTCTTGCCGCTTTTATTATTATTATTGTTATTTTTAGCAAAGAATTGCAACGTCGTGAAAACGTATCTCGGACCTCGTCACAATCAATGTACCCGTGGTCATAGACACGTTTTGACTCCATTGAGATTTAGATTTGGGTTACATCAATGTACACCCGCGTTTAAGAAAGTAAATTGTTAAAGACGCGCCTAAAGCGACTAGCGCATTATTATATTTGAGAAGGCCGTGAAGTCTTGCTAAAACGGCCCATCCGAAGTCTAATTAATTATTAACCCTTTATTGAGGGCCCCACAACTTGCGTTTTATTTTGCGAGGCTCGTCTCATTTATTTTTTAAAGGGCAATCCTAAAGTGACTACATTTCTATTAAGTTTGTCTCTAAAAGAAACGAGAAAAATCTTAATTAATTACATGCTTGACAAGTAGTTATTGGATTACAGTAGATGATAACGGTAATTTACACTCGAACTCATAAAAATGGAGAAATGTTTCGTGCCTTTATTCTATAAGTGAACTACTAAAGCTGAAATTACAAAATGCATACAAAATTGTCAAGATATTCAAAACAAACTGACCATTCTCCAAATTGATTTAAACTAACATTCCTAAAATGGATTTAAACTATTGGAATTAACGGCTAGGAAATGTTATCAACATGGATTCGAATATTGGCCTATATGCTGCCTAACAGAATCAAATACTGCCTATTTAAAATCTTCCTCAAATACAAAAGAAAGCTAGAGTTGAAATATGGCAACTAATCCCTTAACTTATTTGTTCATTCTACAAATCACATATTTAACTACATGGAATCTGTAATTGACAACTACAAACTATAGTTTAAAAACCAAACAGTTCCAGTTAAATACAAGACTACGTCATGCATTCCAGTTGAGTTATAAAACTAAACTATATATATCTTATTAAACTATAGATACAACACTAATTCATCAAACACCCTAGCATTTCATTTCACTTTCATATCTCACAGCCGCATCAGTATTGATTCGAAAGTGTACCTGGTATTGAAATAAAAGAAAAGGAAGATGAGAGATCAGTAGGGCAATAACAGTGCAACAACAGCAACAACAACAACCAGCAACCAGGAGATTTAAAACCCAGCAACAAACTCAGAAAACCACTTGAAACCTCGATGAAATCCCAGAAACAAACTAGCAATCATAAACAAAACAATAGAACCAGAAGTGCAATCGAACAACAAACTTTGATTTCTATTTTTTAAACTTTCCAAGAAAGAAACACTTTGAACTTTTTATTAAACACTAACAAAACTGATTCTGATTTTCAGAAGTGAAAGAAAACCAACTCTCCAACTTTTCTTTCTTTCCTCCTTTTAGTATTTTTCAGAAGATGATTTTCAGTCTTCTCTCTGTCTCTTTTTTTTCTTAGTCCTCTGTCCCTCTCTTTTTCCAGCCTCAACACCCTCTTATACAAGTCTGCCCTCTCTCAAACCTACTGCCCGACCCCCCTTTTCCACTAAATCTGAAAGTTTCCACTTAAAATCCACTAAGGAAAACTTTTCCTTATTTTCAGCCCCCCATTCCCTTTTGTTCCCCATTACCACATTAATTTAAAGACACTAACATCCCACTGACAAAACACTAATATTAACATATTATTCTAACTGTTTCATTCCCAAATTACCCCTGAAAACCCCTTAATATTGTTGCCCCCCTAATACAACTATTCAAATATATTAAAACTTTTGATTCTAAAATCTGCTCAACTATCAATTAACTAAACTAATTTGATGAACAACTATAACCAATTCCAGCTAGTACTTTAAGATAGAAAATACATCAAATACACGAGTTTCAGTGATTCAGAACAATGTCGATAATCAAACAGAATCTTAATTAATCAGACAACTAACAATTGAAAAACTATAAACAACAGAATGCCAAATGATTCAAAGTATACGAACGACCTAATCAACGAAGCTTAATTAATCGATTGCATATTACAATTGACACTAAACAATCAGAAACAGAGAAACAGGCAATTCGGGTAATTTCAGTGGTATTGACAGAAACAGGGATTATCAGGAAACTAATTAATCGACGCAACTTATTAATCGATTATACATACACAATTGGTAACAACAAACAGAAACATAGACCAAATAAAGAGGTCACTGGGGATGAGAAGATGAAATGATAAAGAATGGAAAAACCAACCAAACTAAACTAAACAGATACATAGATAAAGAAACATGAACACAGAACAAGGGAAAAAAGAAAATACCTCAGAATATCAGAACTATACGGACCCAGGCTCGAACTTCGAACTCGGACACTTTGAGGTCGAACAGACCTTAGTCAAAGTGTTCTCAACTGAGAACACTTCGATTAAGGTCGATTAGACCCCAAATTCTCACTTAATTTGGACGAATTCCATGATTTGGAATTTCTAGGGTTTCTAGTTTTCGATTTAGGGTTTGAACGTTTCTAGGCAGATTTAAACGGAACCAAAGTCATTTATGGTATGAGGGAGGTCTGGGGGTTGCCTAGTATGAATTTGGAGTGGGTTGGGTTAGGTTCATGTTTGGCTCGAATCTTCAAATGAAGATTCGAGGAGTTTCAGGAAGATTCAAGCCAGATGGTTACTGGATCTGCAACGAGGGTGGTTGGATGGCTCAGGGGTGTTAATTTGGTAGTCATCGGAAGAGGTGAGGTTTCAGGTGGACTCTTTTATTGAATATTTGAGACGTTGGGTGTGGATTCGAGGGAAGCTGATACCAGATCTAGAAAGAGGATGTCATGGGGAGGCTATGGTGTAATTTTGGGTGTGTTTGGACCACCGAAACCGCCGTGAGGCAATTTCCGGTGGGCGGAGGACGGTGGTTGAAGGTGGCGGACATGTCTGATCTCTGAAGATCAAAGACGAAGGTGGAAAGAGGGGTATGGCTTTGGGGGTATGGGGTAAAGAATTGGCCTTATATACGGAGGGGAGGGATGGATCCTGGCCGTTGGATCAGGTGAGATTGATGGCCAGGATTTCTTCACTTAAGGGAACGGTGCCGTTTTGATTGAGTGGGGATTGGGTCGGTCTCAGATGGGAGTGGTTCGGGTCATGAGGGAAATCCTGGGAGCCGTTAGATCAAAAGCAATGAACGGACCCGATCAAATACAACCATACGACGTCGTTTGATTTAATGAAAGAACTGAACTGGACCGTTAGATCTGTTTGATCAATGGTCCAGATGGAAAGTGCCAAAACAACGTCGTTTCCTTCGTCTGAGAGACCAGCTAACCGGACTGGATCAAATGAGTTGATTTGGGCCTGGTTTTTTGTCTCAATTTTAAGGCCATATCTAAATTCCTTCATTTTTGAACTCTTTTTCTTTTCCTTCTTTAATTTCTAATTTAAACACAATTCCTAATTAAATTGTAAAATCAAAAATAAAACTACACAAATATTAATTAACACTTACAACAATTAACACACAAATTAAAACCTTAAAAATAAAATCACAACAATGACAACAAATAGAGTAAAATGCATATTTTTTGTGATTTTCCTTTTAGAGCCAAGTGATGGTTTAATTAATTCCTAAATGCATAACTAAATCCTAAATATGCATGCAACATATTTTTTTTTGTATTTTAATTAATTAAAACAGGATAAACATTCACAGACAAAAACACAAATAATTATCCAAAAATGCCACGCAAATCCTAAAATTGTACACCAAGAAAATTTTGTTTTATTTTTTGATTTCTTTTGGAGTAGTTTTCGTGAAGCAAAAATCACGTGCTCAGAGCTGCCCCTCTTTGTCCGAAAACACAAAGAGTTTTTGTGCAAAGATAAAGTGAGCGGATACGAGCGATTTTTGCCCATTGGAATACTCCGTATGAAGCACTTTTGAAAAAGATTTAACTGAACCTTTGCTTCAAAGGTTTCCTACATATCCCTGGCTAGAAGGGAATCATGTTAATGTAGTTCAGGAAATTTTTGTAGCTGGGACTACCATGGGATTGCCTTTTGCTGTTACTGCGGCTGCATGCTGTTGCTACTGCTTTTCGACCTCCTTATTACACCATTGCTTAAAGATAAAGAAGTTATACTAAGCTATGAGCTATGCATTACAAAATTTTATTCTCAAACTTGGTCATGTGACTGGTGTTGCCTTGTTGCCTTGTGTTTCCTCTGATATTGCCTTTACTTCTGAATTGACTTGTATTCTCCCTTGATCGCCGATCTCGAACTGTTTATTTCCTTCTTGTGAGCTTCGCGTTATTTTCCTTCTAATCTTGAACTGCCTTCCTTTGCTGGGGATTTTGTTGTCTCCCGCTGCTTTACTGACTTCAACAACAATTACTTCTTAAAATATAACGCCTTCATTCTCCAGGCGGGCTCCTGATTTCAACAACTCCTTAAATGTAACACCTCCATTCTCCAGGCGGGCTCCTGACTTCAACTACTTCTTAAAAATAATTCAGCCTCCGTTCTCCAGGCGGGCTCCTGACTCCAACAACAACTTTAAAAATAATTCAGCCTCCATTCTCCAGGCGGGCTCCTGACTTCAACAACTTTTTTAAAAATAATTCAGCCTCCATTCTCCAGGCGGGATCCTGACTTCAACAACTTTTTTTAAAAATAATTCTGCCTCCATTCTCCAGGCGGGATCCTGACTCCAACAACAACTTAAAAGTAATTCAGCCTCCATTCTCCAGGCGGGCTCCTAACTTTAACAACTTTAAAAATAATTCAGCCTCCATTCTCTAGGCGGGCTCCTAACTTTAACAACTTTAAAAATAATTCAGCCTCCATTCTCCAGGCGGGCTCCTGACTTCAACAACTTTTTTTAAAAAAATAATAATTCAGCCTCCATTCTCCAGGCAGGCTCCTGACTTCCTCAGCAACTTTGACAATAAATCAGCCTCCCTTCTCTAGGCAGGCTCCTGACTTCAACAACTTTTTTTAAAAATAATTCAGCCTCCATTCTCCAGGCGGGCTCCTGACTTCAACAACAACTTAAAAATACAACACCTCCATTCTCCAGGCGGGCTCCTGACTTCAACTACAGCTTAAATGTAACACCTCCATTCTCCAGGCGGGCTCCTGACTTCAACAACTCGAATCATCTTCTTTCAACTATTTCCCTCAAAACTGGTGTCTTATTCCTCCGAAAACTGCTGGGGACAACACCGGTATTTTATTCACAACTATGTTATTTTCCTTCTTCAAAGACTACTTCCTTTAAGGCTGGTGCTTTCCTTCCACTAGAATTACTTCCCTTTGACTGGTGTTTTCACTTCTCTGAAACCTGCCGGGAATAACAGTACTGGGGAATTATCTTCCTTCTTTAAGACTAGTTATTTTCCTCCCTTTAACAATGGCGGGGATGATACTGACTCAAAGACCACTACCCTTAAAACTTGGGTTATCTTGCTTCTTCCAAGATTGCTTTCTTTAAAGCTTGTACTCTTTCTCCCGTAAACTGCGGGGGATTCCACTTCCTTCCAAACTTGTGTTATCTTCCATCTTCCCTAAGTGGGTATCTGATTTCAAGAAAATTTTCGCAATGAGAGAAAATTTTCTGCCCCAGTTTGATAATCTTCTTTGTGGCCATGTCTTCCTACTGTCAATAATATTTCATTTCCCTGATTCAAATCAAAGAAAAATTTGTTAGTTTAAAATGTGGTGAGTGGTCGTGCCACTTTTGCTGGGGATGGTTTTTCCCTTTTCCTTTCCCTGCTTTGCTACAAAACTTGTTGGGGATAATATTATTTGCTGGGGATGGTTTTTATTTTCTCTTCCTTCCCCGCTCTGTGTTGTCTAACCACTGCGGAACTTGGTCGAGAATCTGTCGGAGTTGTTCCTGTATCTCGCAAATCCGCTGGGGATCCTCTTGGAATTTGATCCATAACTTTTCAACTGTTGTTCTTTCTGTTTTTCTCCGACTTCCCTTGGAAATTTGGGCCTCTTGGGATCCAGACCCATTCATCATTTGCGACAAACTTCTTTTCGCTTTGTCGCCTTATCTTTGGCCTGTCCTATTCGCATTTTGTTTTACCCTATTTTGGCCACTGGTAGTAAGCTTTGAAAATCCTTTTCAAAAACAAACTGCTGGGGAGGTAAAGTCTTTTAAACCAAGAAATGAGAAAGTGATAATTTTCAAAAGATAGAAAAAGAAGAAGTCTTTCTGAACAAATGCTGGGGAAAAAGAAAGAAAAGAACTTATCTGAATGATATAATCGATCCTCAACGATTATGTCATGCATTCTGTATTAATCAGACCAGTCTATTTGTATCAATCAATATTTCGGACAGCTTCATCTTGCTGGGGATAAACAAACACTCAACTTTTGCCAAATGCGGACCCTTTCCGCCAATCTTGCCTTGTCTCCTCATAGTGCCCTTCGAGGGGTTTTCACTAATAAGACTCTCTCATTTCTCTCAACTCCCATCGTCTTATGGTGCCTGTGAAGGTTTTCACCGATAAGACTCTCTCATTTTTTTTTATTTTTCAGTTGGGGATTGGAGTGCCGTCGATATGACTCTATCTGCTGGGGATTCTTTTCGGTTATCAATTCATTTCCAGTTTATGATCCTCTTCTCTGCTGGGGATCAGAGTGTTATTCCCTACTTCCATTTGCATTGACTTGGCACTTCTCAGATACTGATCGGGAGGTCTTTTTTGGACATCAATATGGGTTTTTGTGTATGGTTAAAAAGGAAAAGGGGTATTAAAAGTTCAAAATAATTTTGATGGGTAAAATAGTACAACTCTTGGAATCAAACTTTCTTACCAAAATTACAAACGCAAACTTCTGCCCCAGTTTTTCTTGCTTGGGGATTTTTATTTTGTTACACTATGTTACATTATGCACACTATGTTACTCTATGACCGAACCGTGAGGCGCCTACGTATCCTTCTTTGAGGAATCAGGTCAAACGTAGTTCCCAATTCCTTTATTTTCTTGTGACTTTATTTTGTCTTTATTATCATTATTTTCTCTTTTCTTTCTTTCATTTTCATTACTGATTCCAAAAGAGGGGTATGAAAGAACAAATAAGGCTCAAAAGGGGAAGCAAAGGTTAAAATGTTTGGATAGAAGAAAGAATTGCCTCCGTCATTTCATTCTCCGATAAATGCCAAATACAAACAAACAACAATTACAACTAAACGAAATCATACATAATATCTCTTAACTGCATCAGAATTGATAGCCATGTCGACGCATTTCCCTTCGATATCTATTAAGCATAAAGCTCCATTGGACAACACTCTGGTTACAATGAATGGACCTTGCCAATTCGGGGCAAACTTGCCCTTTGCCTCAGCTTGATGTGGGAGGATGCGTTTCAGCACTTGCTGCCCCACCTCAAATTTCCGGGGACGCACCTTTTTGTTGTATGCTCTTGCCATTCTCTTTTGATATAACTGTCCATGACACACAGCTGCCAATCTCTTTTCATCAATCAGGTTCAACTGCTCCAACCGGGCTTTGACCCACTCGTCATCATCAATCTCAGCTTCAACGACAATCCGAAGGGATGGAATTTCAACTTCCGCCGTTATTACTGCTTCAGTTCCATATACTAACAAATAAGGAGTTGCACCTACTAAAGTCCAAACAGTAGTGCGATAACCCAACAATGCAAATGGTAATTTTTCATGCCATTGTCTGGATCCTTCTACCATCTTCCTCAGTATCTTCTTGATGTTCTTGTTGGCTGCCTCAACTGCTCCATTCGCCTTGGGACGATATGGGGTGGAATTGCGGTGTGCAATCTTAAACTGTTGACATACCTCTTTCATCAAATTACTGTTAAGATTAGCACCGTTATCCGTGATGATCACTTTTGGGACCCCAAATCTATAGATGATATGGGAGTGAACAAAATCCACCACTTCCTTCTTGGTTACCGACTTGAAAGTTTTAGCTTCAACCCACTTAGTGAAATAGTCGATGGTCACCAGAATGAACCTATGACCATTGGTAGCTGTCAGTTCAATAGGTCCAATGACATCCATGCCCCAGGCAACAAATGTCCATGGCGCTGACATTGTATGCAATTCTGTCGGCGGAGAATGAATCAAATCTCCGTGTATCTGACATTGATGGCATTTCCGCACGAAATTGATACAATCATGCTCCATAGTGAGCCAATAGTACCCTGCTCGAAGAATCTTCTTCGCCAATACATATCCGCTCATATGTGGCCCACAAACTTCAGCATGTACCTCTGTCATAACCGTTGTGGCTTGACTGGCATCTATACATCTCAACAATCCCAAATCTGGGGTTCTTTTGTACAACACTCCTCCACTGAGGAAAAATCCATTGGCCAATCGCCCAATGGATCTCTTTTGATCTTCGGTGGCCTGCTCCGGGTATATCCCCATCCTGAGGTACTCCTTGACATCATAAAACCATGGCTCGCCATCCATTTCTTCCTCTATCATGTTGCAATAAGTATGCTGATCACGAACCTGGATATGCAATGGGTCAACATGAATTTTGTCCGGGTGATGCAACATTGATGCTAAAGTGGCCAAAGCATTGGTAACCTCATTGTGAACTCTTGGGATGTTTCTGAACTCCACTGATCGGAATCGCTTGCTCAGATCGTGCAAACAATGTCGATATGGTATGAGCTTCAAATCCCGTGTTTCTCATTCACCCTGAATCTGATGCACCAGGAGGTCCGAGTACCCCAAGACCAAGACGTCCTGGACATCCATGTCTACAGCTAGTCGCAGACCCAAAATGCATGCCTCATACTCAGCCATGTTGTTGGTACAATAGAAACGCAGTTGTGTCGTAACAGGATAATGACGTCTTATTTCATAAATAAGTACCGCTCCTATTCCAACTCCCTTCGCATTTGCAGCTCCATCAAAGAAGAGCTTCCAACCTGGTTCCTCAGGTAATTCCAACTCACCTATATGCATCACTTCTTCGTTAGGAAAATACGTCCTCAACGGCTCGTATTCTTCATCAACAGGATTCTTAGCCAAGTGATCGGCCGGTGCTTGGGCTTTCATGGCCGTCCTCATC
This sequence comes from Nicotiana tabacum, assembly GCF_000715075.1. Classification (NCBI taxonomy): domain Eukaryota; kingdom Viridiplantae; phylum Streptophyta; class Magnoliopsida; order Solanales; family Solanaceae; genus Nicotiana; species Nicotiana tabacum. Next base: position 68,672,160 of record NC_134090.1, on the reverse strand, counting down.
ACATAGACGATGTCAAACTCCGTGAGTAATATTTGCCATTTCGCTAACCTCCCTGTGGGCATAGGCTTCTGGAAAATATACTTTAGTGGATCCAAGCGTGAAATGAGATAAGTAGTATATGATGACAGATAATGCTTCAATTTCTGGGCCACCCAAGTTAGGGCGCAACACGTCTTCTCGAGTTGAGTGTACTTAACCTCATATACTGTAAACTTCTTGCTGAGATAATAGATGGCTTGCTCCTTCCTTCCTGTAATGTCGTGTTGCCCCAACACACAGCCAAACGAATTCTCCAGGACCGTTAGATAAAAAATTAACGGTCTCCCCGGCTCAGGTGGAACCAACACAGGTGGATTTGATAAATATCCCTTGATTTGGTCAAATGCCTCCTGACATTCTGCCGTCCATTCTATCGCAGCATCTTTCTTCAGTAGCCAAAAAATGGGTTCATAAGTTGCTGTGAGTTGAGCAATAAATCTGCTGATGTAATTCAACCTTCCCAACAGACTCATTACTTCTATCTTGTTCTTTGGCGGTGGCAAATCTTGGATAGATTTGATCTTCGACGGGTCCAGTTCAATACCTCACCGACTGACGATGAATCCCAACAACTTTCCAGATGGAACACCAAAGGCACATTTGGCTGGGTTGAGCTTAATATCATACCTTCGAAGTCTTTGAAAAAACCTCCTTAGGTCTGCTACGTGGTCTTCCTGATGCTTGGACTTTATGATCACATCGTCAACGTACACCTCAATCTCTTTGTGGATCATGTCATGAAACACAGTGGTCATTGCTCTCATGTACGTTGCCCCAGCATTCTTCAAACCAAATGGCATTACCCGGTAGCAATAAGTCCCCCATGGCATGATGAATGCCGTTTTTTCCGCATCTTCTTCATCCATCAGAATCTGATGATACCCAGCATAGTAATCTACAAAAGATCTAATCTCACGTCCGGCACAATTGTCGATCAAGATATGGATGTTGGGTAAAGGAAAGTTTTCCTTTGGACTCGCCCTGTTTAGATTGCGGTAATTGACACATACCCTGATCTTCCCATCTTTCTTCGGCACTGGCACCACGTTAGCCAACCAATCAGGATATCGTGACCCGAATAACCTTTGCTTGTAGCTACTTGGTTACTTCTTCTTTAATCTTCACACTCATGTCTGTTTTTAACTTCCTCAATTTTTGCTTGACGGGAGGGCATGCCGGGTCAGTGGGCAATTTGTGAACCACTAAATCCGTGCTTAACCCTGGCATGTCATCGTACGATCATGCAAAAACATCTTTGAACTCAATAAGTGTTTTGATTAGTCCTTCCTTGTCACGATCCAAACTGAAGGGCCATGACTAGCACCCGACCACACTTGCCGAGCACCAACGTACATTTCATCTAACCTTCATTATTATCTTTTAAGGCTGATGAGATCAATATAAATGGTAGACCTAGATCATGGACAACCAGCAATAAAATATGACGGCATGAACATACATAGCAGGGGATGACCAGACAATCAAGAAACTACGTATAAGGTATGAGCTACCACACTACTATGAAAGACTATACAACAAAAACTAGCCGACAAGGCATACCAAACTATACATGAGCCGACACCTGTCTATGAGCCTCTAAAAGAACATAAGTGTTGCAACATAGCCGGAACAGGGCCCCGACATACCCATAATGTCTATAACAAAAATTGCATACCAAGACCAAGGCAAGTCCGGAGAAGGGATCTCGCCAATCACCGCTGAACTGGACAGTCTACTGTGGTGGGGGAGCTGCACCTGCCTGTCTATCAGGACCTGCAGCACGACATGCAGCGTCCACAAATAAAAGGACGTCAGTACGAATAAAGTACTGAGTATGTAAGGCAAGGAACCATAAATACGATCAGTAATGTAAGCAAGGATAGAGAATATACAACCTGTAACATCTTAGTACCTCTGAGGGCTACTTACATGAAATGCATGGTACATATGTATAAATACATAAACCTTTAAAGCATTCGCCTCTGTGGGCATCATTATCATCATATCGTACCCGACCATAATAGGCTCGGTAGAATCGTACCCGGCCACGTGGAGCTCGGTAAAACCCAACTGATCAGTAGTTGCACAATAGGTGCCATACCCGGCCAACTATAGCGTGGCTCGGTAGAGTAAAATAGATACATATATATAATGCATGCTCGACTCATGGAATCACATTCTAAACCTTTCGGAGTGACGTAAGGTCGGTATCCTCTGTACACGTTATTAGGACTAACTCTTCACTATGAACCTTATAAGAATCAAGAAGTACCAATAACATTGATAACATAAGAATAAGAGAAGCAACATTAACATCAATCGTTCCATAAGAGGGAAAACAATGTAAGTACTGCTAGCTTCTAAGAGTAGAGTATCTTTGGAAGCTCGTTCATTACATTATGTACAATTGGAGTCGTGCAAAAGAAGGAAAGGGATAGCCTCACATACCTTGTATATACTGCCCCAATCTCAAGCTATGCAATTGTCAAAACTCCTTAGTCTACAATAAGAGAAACGATACTATCGTTATCATTTAAGCGTCATAACTATTATGTATCGACCACAACCTATTTTACGATGAAACGGACAGCACCTCCCCTATATATATGACCTCACACCATTCAAAACAGTCACCAAACAGCCCAAACAACATCAATAATAAACATATTGAGCCTCCCAAAATAGTCCACACATAGCCTAATCACTCCATACATACGACGACCACCGTAGTCGTGTCAAACAACCTGGAAATGTTACGAATAACTATCAGCCCATAAACCTACATATATATGGTGTTTCTCCACACCCTTCCTCCTCCAAAACTTCACAAGATAGTAGTAAAATACGCAGCCCAACAACAACGCAAAACAGTCCACAAAACAATAACATTACTACCAAGCCTTTCGATATATATCTCACAAGTTCTAGCTTCAATGGCTTAGCCGCAACTTGGATAATCTTAAATACATATAGAGTAAGAGGTTCCTTACCTTTATACAGAAAGAACAACTCCAATTTGACCTTAAATTTCCATGAAATATCCCTCCAATGCTGCCACAACAACAACAGAGCGAAACTAGCGATCAATTAGTGTTTTTCGGCACTAGAATCACTTTAGAAGGCCTGAAATCACCTAGGATTGATATTAAGAACATGAGGGAGTATTTACAGAACATAAACCCTTTAAAACCACCTCCCACACGAGCTGGAACGACACAAAAATGAGCAACAACAAGAAGAACAAGAGACTTACTAGCGCCACGGAATTCCCGACACTTGATTTGTGTTGTTTGCCCTTTTTTGGGTCTTGAATCTTGAGAGAACCTTGAGAGGATGTTCCTAGGGTTCTAAGGTCTGAAAATAGTGAAAATAAATGACTTAAAACGGGTTGGAGTCATCCTATATAGGTCCAAATATCTTAAACCGACTTAGTGGGCCCCATAGAGAGGTTCTTGGCGCAGTCTCGCAAAAACGCGAATATCTCTCTACTCAGAGATCGTATCGATGAACGGTTTAATGAGTTGGAAACTAGACTCATAGATCTTTAATTTGGTTGGTAGATCACCCCGTAATTCCTTGTAAATTATGAGAAAAGATTAGAAACATTTAACCTAATGTTTAAGTAAAATTATGAACCTAAGTTGCGACAACTTTTGTCGACTTTTGTTTCATAACTCGTTTGACTTCAAGACTTATGATACGGATATTATATGATTAAAATACCTTCATAAATTACCTCTTGAGTGTATTAAGCACCGCTAGATTACCTGAAAATTTGAGTTACAACATCCTTGATTCGTTTAACTTCTAATACTGGTTAATCACCCTTATACACTCTTGTATCACTTAAGACCAATAGGATTGACTTCTTATCATCTAAAAGATAATTCCTTCTTGGATTTATGTTAACTAATATATGGCATGAACTAACACATGTGGATATGGGTTGTAACACCATCCCCCTTAGGAACATTCGTCCTCGAATGTAAGGGTTTATGGGGAGTTTAAATCATCGTGGATTCCAATGTAAATTTCCGATCAATTTTCCCCTATAAAATGGTCACTAGCAAAACTTGCAAGTAATTAATCCCAACATATGGCTTCACAAGGCTACACAAAGCATTATGCGTATTTACATTATCTACATATCACCATTTTGTATTAAGGAGGAGTATTCTCAAATTATTGCTTACCTCATAGAGCCGTTTCACCTTCCAATGTATTCTGTCTTCCACCAGCATCCTTGTTATCTTTATTCTGGAATAAGTAAGGGTATTTAGACTTCATCTCCTCTTCTGCTTCCCATGTCATTTCTTCCATATTTTTGTTCCTCCACAATACTTTGACGGAAGCTACATCTTTTGTTCTCAGCTTGCGGACTTGCCGATCTAATATCGTCACTGGCACTTCTTCATATGATAGGTCCTCTGTAACTTGTACATCTTTGATAGGGATGACTCGAGAAGGGTCTCCAATACATTTTCTCAACATAGATACATGGAATACCGGGTGAACAAATTCCAATTCGGATGGCAATTCTAACTCATAAGCAACCTGTCCAATCCGTCGAAGAATTTTATACGGCCCGATATACCTTGGACTCAGCTTACCTTTCTTCCCAAAACGCATAATACCCTTCATTGGTGAGATCCTCAGGAAAACCCAATCACCAACCTCAAACTCTAGATCACGACGTCAGACATCAGAATAAGATTTTTGCCTGCTTTGTGCCGTCCTCAATCGCTCCTGTATCACTTTCACCTTCTCAATAGCTTGGTGAATCAAATCTGGCCCATATAATTCTGTTTCACCGACTTCGAACCATCTAACTGGTGATCTACATCTCCTCCCGTATAGTGCCTCATATGGGGCCATTTTAATACTGGAATGGTAGCTATTGTTATAGGCGAATTCTATGAGTGGAAGATGATCATCCCAATTCCCCTTAAAATCTAGAACACATGCTTGTAGCATATCTTCCAGTGTCTGAATGGTACGTTCAGCCTGTCCGTCAGTCTGCGGATGAAATGCAGTGCTGAGATTTACCTGTGTGCCTAAACCCTTCTGGAAAGACCTCCAAAAGTTAGCCGTAAATTGAGCTCCTCGGTCTGATATAATAGATATGGGCACACCATGAAGCCTAACAATCTCCTTGATATACAACTTCGCATAATCTTCAGCCGTGTAAGTTGTCTTTACTGGCAGAAAATGGGCACATTTTGTAAGTCGATCAATTATCACCCAGATGGAGTCAAACTTATGATAAGAGCGAGGTAATCTAATAATGAAGTCCATATTAATCACCTCCCACTTCCAGGTCGGAATCTCTATATTTTGAAGCAATCTACCGGGTTTCTGATGTTCTATCTTTACTTGTTGACAATTGGGACACTGGGCTACAAATTCTGCAATAGACTTCTTCATATTATCCCACCAATACTGCTCCTTGACATCATGATACATCTTTGTCGAGCCGGGATGGATGGAATATCGGGATTGATGAATCTCATTCATAATCTTCTCTCGCAACCCTGCCACATTAGGCACACACAATCGGCTCTGGTATCTCAGTGCCCCATCTTTTCCGATCCCAAAAGCCATACTTTTACACTGTTGAATGCTTTCTCTTAATCGTACTAAGATAGGATCTTCATATTGTCGTGCTTTTACCTCGGCTACCAAAGATGATTCTGATGTATTCTGTACAGTAACACCTCCATCATCAGAGTCTAACAATCTGATTCTCATATTGGCTAGCTGATGAAGCTCTTTAATCAACCCCCATCTACCTGCCTCAATATGTACTAAGCTTCCCATTGATTTACGGCTGAGAGCATCTGCCACAACATTGGCTTTACCGGGATGATACAATATCTCGACGTCGTAGTCTTTCAATAATTCAAGCCACCTACGCTGCCTCAAATTCAACTCTTTCTGCTTGAAGATATATTGTAAACTCTTGTGATCTGTGTAGATGTCAACATGGACGCCGTATAAGTAGTGCCGCCATATCTTCAAAGCATATATTACTGCAGCCAATTCCAAATCATGGGTTGGATAATTCTTTTCATGCTTCTTCAATTGTCTTGATGCATAAGCAATCACATTCCCACGCTGCATCAATATGCACCCCAAACCTATACCTGAGGCATCACAATATACCACATAACCTTCTGTTCCTTCAGGAAGAGTGAGCACTGGTGCAGATGTCAATCGATTCTTCAACTCCTGAAAACTACATTCACAAGTATCAGACCACTGGAATTTGGTAGTTTTTTGTGTTAACTTAGTTAATGGTGATGATATAGAGGAAAATCCTTCTACAAACCGCCTATAATATCCTGCTAGCCCTAGGAAGCTGCGGACTTCTGATGGTGTTGTATGTCTCGGCCAATTCTTTATTGCATCGATCTTCTGAGTGTCGACACTAATACCTTCATCAGATATCACATGGCCAAGGAATGCTACTGAGTTCAGCCAGAATTCACATTTGGAGAGCTTAGCATATAACTTACGATCCTGAAGCGTCTGTAATACTATCCGCAAGTGGCCCGCGTGTTCCGCCTCCGAACGAGAATACACTAGAATGTCATCAATTAATACAATCACGAACACATCAAGATAGGGCCTGAATATAGTATTCATGAGATCCATAAAAGCTGCTGGGGCATTTGTTAGCCCGAACGACATCACCAAGAACTCAAAGTGCCCATATCTTGTCCGGAAGGCCGTCTTTGGAATATCTTTCTCCCTAACCCTTACCTGATGATACCCTGAACGTAAATCAATCTTGGAGAAATACTTGGCACCCTGGAGTTGGTCAAACAGGTCATCAATTCTTGGAAGTGGATACTTGTTCTTTATAGTAGACTTATTCAACTGTCGATAGTCGATACACATCCGTAACGACCCGTCTTTCTTCCGCACGAATAGGACTGGTGCACCCCAAGGTGAAGTGCTAGGCCTAATAAAGCCCTTATCTAGCAAGTCCTTCAACTGCACCTTCAACTCTTGCAACTCTGCCGGGGCCATTCTGTATGGAGGAATAGAGATCGGTTGAGTGTCAGGCAACACATCAATGCTAAACTCAATCTCCCTTTCAGGAGGAAGGCCTGGGAGTTCATCTGGGAAAACATCTGGGAATTAGTTGACCACAGGGATTGATTGTAAAGTAGGCGGTTTCGCCTCCGCATCCCTAACGCGAACGAGATGATAAATGTAACCTTTTGAGATCATTTTCCTTGCCTTAAGATAGGAAATAAACCTACCTTTCGGTGTAGCAATGTTCCCTTTCCATTCAATGACGGGTTCACCCGGAAATTGGAACCTAACCATCTTCGTACGACAGTCAACATTTGCATAGCATGAGGCCAACCAGTCCATTCCCATTATCACATCAAAATCAACCATTTCTAACTCAAATAAATTTGCCGAGGTTTGACGACTACAAATCATCACAGTGCAACCTCTATATACCCTTCTAGCAATCACAGAATCTCCTATCGGAGTAGATACCGCGAGGGGTTTACTTATCAATTCAGGTTCAATGCCAAACTTATTAGCCACAAAGGGTGTAACATATGATAATGTAGATCCCGGATCAATCAGCGCATATACATCATAAGAAAACACAGATATAATACCTGTAACAACATCTGGAGACGACTCGACATCCTGTCGACCTACTAGAGCATAGGTTCGATTTTGAGCACCACTCGAACTCGGCACTGCACCTCTACCCCTACCACGACCTGTCGACTGCTGAAAACCCCGTGCTGGAGGTCGAACTGATGAGGAAGAACCAGACACAGATCCAGTCGGCTGAGCCATACCATCACCTCCTCTATTAGGACAATCCCGCATCATATGGCCAGGCTGCCCGCACGAATAGCATGCATCAGAACCTCGACGACACAGTCCAAAGTGGGCCTTGCCGCACTGATCACAATGTGGTGTTGGGGGTCTCATCTGACTAGTATCCCTGTGATGTTGCGAGCCAGATGCCCGCGAACTCTGACCTGGACCAGAATAGGATCGATCATATCGAGGCCTCTGAAACTGTGGAGGATCACTAGCTACAGGTGGAGCCGAACTCCTCGAAAACTGTGGCCTGATGCGGCCTCTGAAGTCATCAGAATACCCTGCAAATCTCGCCCTCTTATGTTGGCCCCTATCCTGCTCCCTAACTGCCCTCTGCTAGCGCTTACGATCCTCTAGGGTCTGGGCATAAGCTTGAATACGGGAAATATCCATGCCCTCCACCAAGGAGGCTGTCGTACACTCATTTATCAGATGTGGTCCCAACCCATTCACGAACATATGCACCCTATCACTCATCTCGGCCACCATATGGGGAGCATACCTTGCCAAAGAATCAAACTGCATACTGTACTCTCGCACACTCATATTACCTTGTCTAAGGTTCAAGAACTTATCAGCTCTAGCTCGTCGTATCTCAACTGGCAAGTAGTGACGAAGAAAGGCCTCAGAAAATTCCTTCCACACAGCTGGAGGAGGGTTCGGACCCCTGGATCTCTCCCAACTATCATACCAGAGAACCGCTAAATCCCGTAGCCGATAAGAAGCCAACTCTACTGCCTCTGTATCACTAACATGCATAACCCGAAGTGTACGATGAACCTGGTCAATAAAAGTCTGTGGGTCCTCCTTGGGGTCTGATCCGGTAAACACTGGAGGGTCTAAATTAATAAAATCACGAACTCTTGTACTAACTGGTTTCTCAGCAGCACCTGTATTCTGCCTCTGAGCCTGAGCAGCTACCAAGCTAGTCAATAACTGCAAAGCACTCTGCATATCCTGGTCTGGAGTGCCAGACGGAGGAACTGGAGGCGCTGGGTGCCTTCTAATACCCTCTGGAGGAGATGGAGTAGATAAGGTATGAGAGGGCATCTCACTTTGAGCCTCACTTTGTCCTGCTCTGACTTGGGGCACCTGACTGGTACCCTCTCCCGCTGTTGTATCAAGCCGTCTACTAATCGTTTGCTTCCTAGTCGAAGGCATCACTGGAAAAAAACAAGGTGAATATTAGAGACGAACACTTACGACTCAACTCTACGCACGATCTAGATTCAGGAAGAAGGTAACAACCCTAGATGTCATGTAGCCTCCTGATTATAAATGTGGCGCGCTACACATCCATAATCAAGACTCTACTAGACACGGCTCATAGACAACCCCTAGGACAGACTTGCTCTGATACCAAGTTTGTCACGACCCAAACTGAAGGGCCATGACTAGCACCCGACCACACTTGCCGAGCACCAACGTACATTTCATCTAACCTTCATTATTATCTTTTAAGGCTGACGAGATCAATATAAATGGTAGACCTAGATCATGGACAACCAGCAATAAAATATGACGGCATGAACATACATAGCAGGGGATGACCAGACAATCAAGAAACTACGTATAAGGTATGAGCTACCACACTACTATGAAAGACTATACAACAAAAACTAGCCGACAAGGCATACCAAACTATACATGAGCCGACACCTGTCTATGAGCCTCTAAAAGAACATAAGTGTTGCAACATAGCCGGAACAGGGCCCCGACATACCCATAATGTCTATAACAAAAATTGCATACCAAGACCAAGGCAAGTCCGGAGAAGGGATCTCGCCAATCACCGCTGAACTGGACAGTCTACTGTGGTGGGGGAGCTGCACCTGCCTGTCTATCAGGACCTGCAGCACGACATGCAGCGTCCACAAATAAAAGGACGTCAGTACGAATAAAGTACTGAGTATGTAAGGCAAGGAACCATAAATACGATCAGTAATGTAAGCAAGGATAGAGAATATACAACCTGTAACATCTTAGTACCTCTGAGGGCTACTTACATGAAATGCATGATACATATGTATAAATACATAAACCTTTAAAGCATTCGCCTCTGTGGGCATCATTATCATCATATCGTACCCGACCATAATAGGCTCGGTAGAATCGTACCCGGCCACGTGGAGCTCGGTAAAACCCAACTGATCAGTGGTTGCACAATAGGTGCCGTACCCGGCCAACTATAGCGTGGCTCGGTAGAGTAAAATAGATACATATATATAATGCATGTTCGACTCATGGAATCACATTCTAAACCTTTCGGAGTGACGTAAGGTCGGTATCCTCTGTACACGTTATTAGGACTAACTCTTCACTATGAACCTTATAAGAATCAGGAAGTACCAATAACATTGATAACATAAGAATAAGAGAAGCAACATTAACATCAATCGTTCCATAAGAGGGAAAACAATGTAAGTACTGCTAGCTTCTAAGAGTAGAGTATCTTTGGAAGCTCGTTCATTACATTATGTACAATTGGAGTCGTGCAAAAGAAGGAAAGGGATAGCCTCACATACCTTGTATATACTGCCCCAATCTCAATCTATGCAATTGTCAAAACTCCTTAGTCTACAATAAGAGAAACGATACTATCGTTATCATTTAAGCGTCATAACTATTATGTATCGACCACAACCTATTTTACGATGAAACGGACAGCACCTCCCCTATATATATGACCTCACACCATTCAAAACAGTCACCAAACAGCCCAAACAACATCAATAATAAACATATTGAGCCTCCCAAAATAGTCCACACATAGCCTAATCACTCCATACATACAACGACCACCGTAGTCGTGTCAAACAACCTGGAAATGTTACGAATAACTATCAGCCCATAAACCTACATATATATGGTGTTTCTCCACACCCTTCCTCCTCCAAAACTCCACAAGATAGTAGTAAAATACGCAGCCCAACAACAACGCAAAACAGTCCACAAAACAATAACATTACTACCAAGCCTTTCGATATATATCTCACAAGTTCTAGCTTCAATGGCTTAGCCGCAACTTGGATAATCTTAAATACATATAGAGTAAGAGGTTCCTTACCTTTATACAGAAAGAACAACTCCAATTTGACCTTAAATTTCCATGAAATATCCCTCCAATGCTGCCACAACAACAACAGAGCGAAACTAGCGATCAATTAGTGTTTTTCGGCACTAGAATCACTTTAGAAGGCCTGAAATCACCTAGGATTGATATTAAGAACATGAGGGAGTATTTACAGAACATAAACCCTTTAAAACCACCTCCCACATGAGCTGGAACGACACAAAAATGAGCAACAACAAGAAGAACAAGAGACTTACTAGCGCCACGGAATTCCCGACACTTGATTTGTGTTGTTTGCCCTTTTTGGGTCTTGAATCTTGAGAGAACCTTGAGAGGATGTTCCTAGGGTTCTAAGGTCTGAAAATAGTGAAAATAAATGACTTAAAACGGGTTGGAGTCATCCTATATAGGTCCAAATATCTTAAACCGACTTAGTGGGCCCCATAGAGAGGTGCTTGGCGCAGTCTCGCAAAAACGTGAATATCTCTCTACTCCGAGATCGTATCGATGAACGGTTTAATGCGTTCGAAACTAGACTCATAGATCTTTAATTTGGTTGGTATATCACCCTGTAATTCCTTGTAAATTATGAGAAAAGAGTAGAAACATTTGACCTAATGTTTAAGTAAAATTATGAACCTAAGTTGCGACAACTTTTGTCGACTTTTGTTTCATAACTCGTTTGACTTCAAGACTTATGATACGGATATTATATGATTAAAATACCTTCATAAATTACCTCTTGAGTGTATTAAGCACCGCTAGATTACCTGAAAATTCGAGTTACAACATCCTTGATTCGTTTAACTTCTAATACTGGTTAATCACCCTTATACACTCTTGTATCACTTAAGACCAATAGGATTGACTTCTTATCATCTCAAAGATAATTCCTTCTTGGATTTATGTTAACTAATATATGGCATGAACTAACACATGTGGATATGGGTTGTAACATTCCTTGATATTTGGTGCAATGTGGATGCTTATTTTAGTTTCCTTGATATCGTCTGCATCCCCTAAATTGATGGCTTCTGTGTTATTTAAGTTGGGCTTGGATTTCTCTTCAAACTAGCTTAACTCTCTGTTTATCTCTTCGAAGGCTTCATACTCATCGTATTCCGATTCATTATCATAATCGACCTCTTGTATAGTTAGTTCAGAATCAGATTGATCTTTTAGACTAGGTTGAATATCCGTTGTGCATGCCATGTTGTTAGAACCAGTATGAAAAGAACTGTTCAGAAAAAGAAAAGAAGGAAACAAAAATTAAAAATAAAATAAGGAATGAAGAAGAAACTTTTTATTTTATTGAATTACGGGATAACAAGGTATCACACTTTGTTGAACACAATAAAAATAAAAAGGAATCTGGATTACAACCCTGGAATAATCTAGAAAACAAGAAGGAAAATCAGAGCCAACTACCAGGACTCCCTCCGAGTAGGACGAGGAGTAGATGTCCAATTGTTGATCTTGGTCTTAGGACCCACAAACTGTATGTCTGCCTTACTGGAACCCTCTCCAGCTTATATCATGTTGACATCAGCGAACATCCTTTTAAAGCGCTCATTCAAATCTCCATCTGGCCCGATCAGGGGTCTGAGAACTTCCCGGACTGACAACTTTCTGAACCCTGCTCTGACAAATGATCTGGATAGGCGTGGGATTGGCTTAGGAAGGACCCAGGTTCTTTTCTTCAACTTGTGGGCTCGCTTTACATCGGTTGCGGTAGGCTTGAATCCTAACCCAAAAGTATCCAGGTTCTTGGGCAAAGAAACTGGCTGGACCATTCCCTGCCGATCAATCCCCAGACCTTTTCCTGGTACAAACCCGTTGTTCAACATCTCTGAGGCTATCATGAAGGTCGCAGTTGCAATTCTGGGAAGTGGAAGGCCCCCACCCTCAGGAATTTTGTCTACTGAGACTGCATCAAAAACCTGATAAACCCATGGGCCCTTGTCATCGTCGGTTTCTATGAAGGGCACAATGGCATCACTGATGGCATGTGTGCCGTCATCCTCATGTACCACAATATTTTGTCTATCCCATTCAAATTTGACCATCTGATGCAGTGTAGAAGGCACTGTTGTGGCTGCATGGATCCAAGGTCGTCCCAACAAAAGATTATACGACACTGCCACATCTATCACTTGAAATTCCATGGTGAACTCGACCGGACCAATTGTCAATTCCAGTATGATATCACCCACTGTGTCAGTACCGCCCCCATCAAAACCTCGGACGCAGACGCTATTCTTATGGATCCTATCATCAGCAACCTTTAGTTTGTTCAGAGTGGCCAAATGAAAAATATTGGCACTTGACCCATTATCAATTAGTACTCGAGTGACCACCGATTCTTCGCATTTCATCGTCAGGCAGAGTGCTCTGTTGTGTTCAGTACCCTCTACCGGTAACACATCGTCAGAGAATGTCACTCGGTTTACCTCGAAGATCTTGTGCACTATTTTCTCCAAATGGTTCACTGAGAGCTTGTCCGGGACATGGGCTTCGTTCAGAATCTTCATTAATGCCTGACAATGATCGCTTGAATGGATCAACAAGGATAGCAATGAAATTTGGGTCGGGGTCTTCCTCAACTGCTCTACAATGGAGTAGTCTTGTGCCTTCATCTTCTTCAAAAACTCCTCTGCTTCTTCCTCCGTCACTGGCTTTTTTATTGTTACAGGATTGGCCCTTCTCAATTCTGCGGGAACAAAACACCTTCCCGAACGAGTTAACCCCTGGGCCTCGCATACTTCTTCCACAAGCTCCTTCCCCTTATGCATCACTGTCACTTGACTATAGCTCCATGGCACAACTTTCTCACTTGTTATCGGCAACTGCATTACTGGCCTGATAACAACTGGTTCTATGCGGTCCCCCTTCACTACCAACACTGGTGTGCTTGATACTCCCTGCAGCATTACCCTAACTGACTCTGGCTTCTTTGCATCAACAGACGAACATTTCCCCACTACCACAAATGGCTTGTCATCTACCTTTCCCAACTGTACCACTGCCTTCCACTGGTCGACTTTTCGTTTGGACTGGCATGAATCATCATTACCGTTTGTGAGGGTTTCTTGGGCTCTCCTCCTTCGTGCATTAATTCGATCATGTGAGCCTCGTGGTGCACCGACAACGGGTTCTCATTGATGTTGGGTGACTCTGGTGCCTTAACCTCGATCCTATTTGTGTCAATAAGATCTTGTACGACAGTCTTCAACTTCTAACACTTCTCAGTATCATGCCCGGGAGCCCCCGAACAATATTCACAGCTTACTGAGTGGTCCAGATTTTTGGGAAGGGGATTTGGCAATTTGGGTTCAACAGGACTTAATAGGCCTATATGCCTCAACTTGTGGAACAGAGTAGTATAGGTTTCTCCCAACGGAGTGAATGTTCTCGGCCTCTGCATCCTTTCGTTCCTGAAAGCCTGATTTCTGCGGAAGCTTGACCCTGAAGGATTCTTGTAGGCCCTTGGTGGTGGATATGTGCTTTGCGGAGGTGGGTATGTGTGTTGGGGAGGTGGATATGCTATAATAGGTAGAAGTACATTATGGCAGGATCAGTCACCCGGGCAAACAACCCTCCTCCAAGAAGAATTGTGCTATGCCCCCCCGATCCCTATAGAGCGAAAGAGCTGCCTGGTGATCCCTAGGTTGCAGCACGTCCGGTCGTTAACTCCTCGCGCCGCTGCCGCCGTTTCTAGGACCGACCGACGCCTCACCTGCACAGGTACCTACGTAGTGTAGTCTCGGTCGCACATTCAACATAGCGTTCGGACTCATGTGCCTTCCAGAACCAGGGGTATTCGAGCCTGCTGCGTACGATTAGCCAGCCTTGCGGCGGCAAAAAGATTAGACGTCCCCCCATGCTACGGTTCCCTGCGGTCCAAACCCGGTGCCGCTTTAGGTTATTCGACTTCGCTTGCTTGCACGACCGCCACTTCTCTCTTCTTTTTCCCGAGCGCACCTCCCGTGCCGCTTTGGATAGCCTGAGTTGTGGCCTTGATCGGCGAATAACTCATTATCTTGTTGGACCTAAGTCCCTCTTCAACCATGCCGCCCATTTTTACTACTTCATTGAAAGATTTACCAACTGACGTCACCAGGTGACCAAAGTAAGTTGGCTCCAAAGTTTGTAAGAAGTAGTCCACCATTTCACCTTCCCTCATTGGCGGATCGACTCTTGCTGCTTGTTCTCTCCAACAGAATCTGAATTCCCTGAAGCTCTCTCCAGGCTTTTTCTCAAGCTTTAACAGTGTGAGACGGTCGGGGACGATCTCAAGGTTATACTGGAAATGACCTGTAAATGCTTGTGCTAGATCGTCCCAGGTATACCACCTGCTAGGATCCTGCCTCATGTACCATTCTAATGCGGACCCGCTTAAACTTTGACCGAAATAAGCTATCAGTAGCTCATCCTTTCCACCTGCCCCTCTCATCTTACTACAGAAACCTCGTAGATGTGCCATGGGATCACCATGCCCTTCATATAGATCAAACTTTGGCATTTTAAAACCTGCCGGCAATTGAACATCGGGGAAGGGACATAGATCTTTATAGGACACACTGACTTGGATGCCCAATCCATGCATATTCCTGAAGGATTGCTCCATGCTTTTCACTTTACGGAGAACTTCGTCTTGCTCCGGATTCTTAGCTGGCCTCTCAGTTTCTGTCAGGAGATGAAGGTGAGGGGTGTAAGTGTATGGCTCGGGTGCTTTGAAGGTGAGTTCAGGAGGATAGTATTGGTTGTCGTGAACCTGAAACACTGGTTCATCGGATGATTTTTGCAATGTGGCGGGTGGAGGTGCCACAAAAACAGGAACAGCTGGTGGAGGAGGGTTTTGTTTGGGTGGTGAAGCTTGGGGATTATAGGAAGTTTCCCCCTGATAGTATTGGGCAATGGAGAAGCTTGTTGATGGACCAGTGGAAGGGTGTTCCGGAGTCCGAGCTGGTGAAAGGGTAGGAGTAGGGGGAAGTATTGGTGATGTTTGTCCCTTAGCCCAGGCTAGGTGCATCCCAGCTATCTCTTGTCTCAACCTGTCTACTTCCTCCTTCATCATTTGTATCTCTGTCCTTTCCTCCTCAACACTTTTGTCCGAACCAGACATACTTTCCGGAATGGGCCCTTTTGATCTTGTGTGGTAATGGTAATCTGCCAAAACGTTCTAACGAGCTAACTATTTTGAAATATCTTTCTCTGATAAAACAACAAACATGTTAGCGTTAGAGTGTAACACATATTGCAATTTTACATTGGGGAATGCAATGTTCCTAGGCAGTTTAACCATTTCTAACATGTTTTTGCTTCGATTGCACGCGTCATTCCGGCTTATGTATTCACTTTGCCTTTTCCCCCTTTTTTTTAGTGATGGTCGAATCTTATGTGGATTGCCTACGTATCATGTCCCCGCATGAATCAGACCGGGCGTAGTTCTGCCACACAAATTTTTTTTATTTTATTACCAAAATATGCTATTACAAGCTACCCATTTGAAAAAGGACAAAATACAGACTCCACACTATTAACATCGTTTGATATGAAAAGAGAACAGAAGGGTAGACAATAGACTTTTAAAAACAACAATGCCGACTTGAATTAGGGATACATTAAGGTCTTGAATTTTAATGCCCGCGAGGCATCGTTCGGCCTTTCCGCGGGCTTTGGTGCAAGGCCTCTTTGCAAGCTTTTTAATTCCTCCATGATCCGGTGGACATAACCCATGATTGAGGCAAAAAGGGTATCACGGGGCATTTCCTCACAGGTTAGGCACCTCGTGGTGATGTAGTGCCCAATCTCATTGATCATACCCCTGATTCTATCCCTTTCCATACACAACTGTTCTATTCGTTGATTCTTTAATCCCAATACTTGAGTGTTGTCAATGAGCCGATCTTGGAACCTCTCCATTTGTTCTTCCATTCGGGCTATTAAATCATAGCAACGCTCCCTGTCCGTTCTAGCATCTCGGGCTTGTTTAAGGACCCGATCTCTGAGAGTGGAATTTGTTTCTCTTAATATTTCAATGCTCCCTTCATAATCCCTTCTCACTTGCCATAGGTGCTTTTTCCGCGCTGCTGCACCTTTTGCCCATCTGGCCCGCATTCTTGCTATGCTAGCCTCGGTTTTTTTTGCAAATCCTTTCGGCTTTCAATGACCTGATTCCTTAACCCTGCTATCAGTATTTTATCGGACCGCCTTTTCCGTTGGTTGTCGGCATCCATTATAACTTGTCAGTTTTGAGCTCTAAGTGAGTCATTTTCTTGGGCTGATTTCTTTCTGTCTCCTTCATCGGCCGCGGTCTGAATTTCTCTTTCAAACTGAAGATCTGTGACCTGCTGCTTCAACTTGCCTATTGTGGCCCTGTATTCTTCTTCATTTGCCAACCAGTCCCAATGCTCTTGTGAGGACTTGGCAAACTCTTGAAGGTGAGGTCTTTTAGCCGGCCTTCCAGACGACACTTCCTCTTTGTACCAAGCCTGATATCCGGGTGAAACTTCCCCTCTTGCCCGATTCAGTACACAAGTATTTGCCTCCAAGTATTGACATTGGCTCCAAATTTGGCGGACCCTTGCTTCAGGAAACTGGCCATCGGAACTAATCTCAATCACTTGGGTGCTCAGGTCCTCATCTTTCGGTACTATCTGACACCTCCCAAGTTGCCTCAAAACCCGATACGGCGCATAAGGTTGAATGCTCTTAAGCCCCATCAAGAGAAAAGGAGGCCTAGGTTCTGGCATATATATGACTTCGTCGATCGGTAACCATCCCAGTGTCCACTGTATTTGACTGGCGTTGAGGGTCCAAAAGTATGAGGTCCGTGCCGAGACTCCTTCAGGTAAGCGGGCCTCATTAATTCTGGTATAGAACTCCTCTATGCATGTTTTCTCAGAAGATCCATGGCTTAGGAACTGGGCTCGGTGACATAGATGTTCGGTCATCCACATTTGCAATAACAAGTTACACCCTTCGAAAAGGTTCCCTCCGGCTTTGCAGGCCGTGAGAGCTCGGAAGATATCAGATACAATCATGGGCGCAAGCGTGCTGTCATCTTGAGTGAGCAAAGTACTGACGACCCCAACTATCTTTATGTCAATATTCCCGTCTTTTCTTGAGAACACTAAAAGCCCTAAGAAGGTTATCATGAAAGCAACCCGTCTATGTTCATCCCACTTTAGACGGTTACTTTTGCTGCACAACTTGTTTTCTGGCTTGTCGAATCGTCCTACGTGGCTGTATATTTGGTATATGAAGCTTAGAGTGCAAAACCCTTTCGCCAAGTCTGGGTTATGGATCGTTCTGACTATCTTTAAAGAGTCCAAAAACCGGTGCACCGCTACGGCTCTTGGAGCAACCAGGTATTTATGCCTTAACGGAACCTCAGCAATACCGATGTACCCGGCTATTTCCTCTAAAGTCGAGGTGAGTTCAAAGTCTGAGAAGTGGAAGACATTGTGCGCCGGGTCCCAGTAAGTGACCAGTGCCCTTATAATATCCCCTCGAGGCCTGATACCCAACAAACCCGTGAGACCTTTCAGATGTTTCTTGACTTCGTCTCGCCCTTCTTTGCCTAAATCATTCCACCATAGCCGCAACTGGAGGGGGATTTTATTCATGATTGAAAAAGGTTCATTTTGAGTCGTGCTCATTCTGCACATTTATTGATGTGTTTAAACAAAAGAAAATTTATTTGACTCAAAACGATTTGATTATTTTTCATAAAAGAAAGACCCGATTTTCTGAACACGACCTTTCAGAACTTCAGGGACGAAGATTTTAAGGTTGTGTGAATCAACCGATCAAAAATCCAAAAAAATAGGAGTGGCCGTTTATGCAAAGTCAGCCTTCCGGCGTCCTTTTCGGGAACATTCAGCTATTTCTGACAAAAACGGCATTGCCCGACTCTATGATGAAAATTAAAATTTGACATTTTTTTGTCTATTTTTGCAAAATGGGAGGTTGGACCCGACGAGGGTTGCCTACGTATCTCACGCCCTGTGAGAATCAAACCGGCGTAGTTCGCCCAACATAAACTAACTTGTAAACAAGACTCCTTTCTTTTGTTTTTCAAATAAATCAAACTAAAAAAGACAATTTTTTTTTCATTTTTCAAAATTTCGGCAGGGTTTTGATACTACTTGGACATTGGTTTTATTTTTCTAAAAATAAGTAGTTATCTCCCTACACTGCTATTTTTATTTTTCTCTTTTTCATAATTTTTCAAAAATTCCCGATTTCAGAAGCCGGTCAGCATGCAGATCTGAAGCAAATAAATGTGCAAAACAAACAGGATGTAGCAGGATGGTCTTTTTTCATTTCAGGTTGCTTGTCTTAAACGGACCCAACCCCTGTATTGAGTCTCCTAAGTCAAATGCAACATGATGCAAATAAACGTTCTTACTAGGGATCCGGCATGAAGTCAAGTTATTCTAGGTTCAACCTGGGTATATGTTCTAGACAGTGTACCCGAGCGGACAACTCGAGTTGAGGAAGGAGCTCCTTTCCGGGAACCAAAAGGCCAGCCGGCTTAGAAACTTTCCGAGCCTCTTTTATTTCAGGGTATGACACTAGAAGAATAGGGAGTCTCAGCCAATAAGCACATCCCCGGAGGTGAGAAGAGAAGGTTTCGGCACAGTTTATATGTACAGTTCAAATAATATCAAAGCGGTAAAAAAACATCATTTTGCACATTTAGGCCAAAACATGTAATAAGATCAAATAATAAATAAAGCCAAATATAACAATTCATCTAAGCTTGAATTCTGAACCCTGAACCAGAGATTCTGGGTTGGTCCCCAGCAGAGTCGTCAGAGCTATCACACCTCCTTTTTCGCCTGCGCCGCCGCAAAGGGGCACGGAAGGGAGTTTTTCCAATTAAGGGACAATCGAAACGGGATTTATTTATTTATTTCAGAGTCGCCACTTGGGAGATTTGTGGTGTCCCAAGTCACCGGTTGAATCCCGAATCGAGGAAAAGAATGACTCTGTTTAACAGTCTGCGCACCAGAAATCCGGATAAGGAATTCTGTTAACCCGGGAGAAGGTGTTAGGCATTCCCGAGTTCCGTGGTTCTAGCACGGTCGCTCAACTGTTATATTCGGCTTATTTATCTGATTTTAACAATTATGTACTCAGTGCGAATTGTGACTTTTTTTTTCTTGCCGCTTTTATTATTATTATTGTTATTTTTAGCAAAGAATTGCAACGTTCTGAAATCGTATCTCGGACCTCGTCACAATCAATGTACCCGTGGTCATAGACACGTTTCGACTCCGTTGAGATTTAGATTTGGGTTACATCAATGTACACCCGCGTTTAAGAAAGTAAATTATTAAAGGCGCGCCTAAAGTGACTAGCGCATTATTATTTTTGAGAAGGCCGTGAAGTATTGCTAAAACGGCCCATCCGAAGTATAATTAATTATTAACCCTTTATTGAGGGCCCCGCAACTTGCGTTTTATTTGGCGAGGCTCGTCTCATTTATTTTTTAAAGGGCAATCCTAAAGTGACTACATTTCTATTAAGTTTGTCTCTAAAGAAACGAGAAAAATCTTAATTAATTACATGCTTGACAAGTAGTTATTGGATTATAGTAGATGATAACGGTAATTTACGCTCGAACTCATAAAAATGGAGAAATGTTTCGTGCCTTTATTCTATAAGTGAACTACTAAAGCTGAAATTACAAAATGCATACAAAATTGTCAAGATATTCAAAACAAACTGACCATTCTCCAAATTGATTTAAACTAACATTCCTAAAATGGATTTAAACTATTGGAATTAACGGCTAGGAAATGTTATCAACATGGATTCGAATATTGGCCTATATGCTGCCTAACGGAATCAAATACTGCCTATTTAAAATCTGCCTCAAATACAAAAGAAAGCTAGAGATGAAATATGGAAACTAATCCCTTAACTTATTTGTTCATTCTGCAAATCACATATTTAACTACATGGAATCTGTAATTGACAACTTCAAACTATAGTTTAAAAACCAAATAGTTCCAGTTAAATACAAGACTACGTCATGCCTTCCAATTGAGTTATAAAACTAAACTATATAAATACTTGTCACATATCTTATTAAACTATAGATACAACACTAATTCATCAAACACCCTAGCATTTCATTTCACTTTCATATATCACAGCCGCATCAGTATTGATTCGAAAGTGTACCTGGTATTGAAATAAAAGAAAAGGAAGATGAGAGACCAGCAGGGCCAACAATGCAGCAATAGCAACAACAACAACCAGCAACCAGGAGATTTAAAACCCAGCAACAAACTCAGAAAACCACTTGAAACCTCAATGAAATCCCAGAAACAAACCAGCAATCATAAACAAAACAGTAGAACCAGAAGTGCAATCGAACAGCAAACTTTGATTTCTATTTTTTAAACTTTCCAAGAAAGAAACACTTTGAACTTTTTATTAAACACTAACAAAACTGATTCTGATTTTCAGAAGTGAAAGAAAACCAACTCTCCAACTTTTCTTTCTTTCCTCCTTTTAGTATTTTTCAGAAGATGATTTTCAGTCTTCTCTCTGTCTCTTTTTTTTCTTAGTCCTCTCTCCCTCTCTTTTTCCAGCCTCAACACCCTCTTATACAAGTCTGCCCTCTCTCAAATCTACTGCCCGACCCCCCCTTTTCCACTAAATCTGAAATTTTCCACTTAAAATCCACTAAGGAAAACTTTTCCTTATTTTCAGCCCCCCATTCCCTTTTGTTCCACATTACCACATTAATTTAAAGACACTAACATCCCACTGACAAAACACTAATATTAACATATTATTCTAACTGTTTCATTCCCAAATTACCCTTGAAAACTCCTTAATATTGTTGCCCCCTAATACAACTATTCAAATATATTAAAACTTTTGATTCTAAAATCTGCTCAACTATCAATTAACTAAACTAATTTGATGAATAGCTATAACCAATTCCAGCTAGTACTTTAAGACAGAAAATACATCAAATACACAAGTTTTAGTGATTCAGAACAATGCCGATAATCAAACAGAATCTTAATTAATCAGACAACTAACAATTGAAAAACTATAAACAACAGAATGCCAAATGATTCAAACTATACGAACGACCTAATCAACGAAGCTTAATTAACCAATTACATATTACAATTGACACTAAACAATCAGAAATAGAGAAACAGGCAATTCGGGTAATTTCAGTGGTATTGACAGAAACAGGGATTATCAGGAAACTAATTAATCGACGCAACTTATTAATCGATTATACATACACAATTGGTAACAACAAACAGAAACATCGACCAAATAAAGAGGTCACTGGGGATGAGAAGATGAAATGATAAAGAATGGAAAAACCAACCAAACTAAACTAAACAGATACATAGATAAAGAAACATGAACACAGAACAAGGGAAAAAAGAAAATACCTCAGAATATCAGAACTATACGGACCCAGGCTCGAACTTCGGACTCGAACACTTTGAGGTCGAACAGACCTTAGTCGAAGTGTTCTCAATTGAGAACACTTCGATTAAGGTCGATTAGACCCCAAATCCTCACTTAATTTGGACGAATTCCATGATTTGGAATTTCTAGGGTTTCTAGTTTTCGATTTAGGGTTTGAACGTTTCTAGGCAGATTTGAACGGAACCAAAGTCATTTATGGTATGAGGGAGGTCTGGGGGTTGCCTGGTATGAATTTGGAGTGGATTGGGGTAGGTTCATGTTTGGCTCGAATCTTCAAATGAAGATTCGAGGAGTTTCAGGAAGATTCAAGCCAGATGGTTACTGGATCTGCAACGAGGGTGGTCGGATGGCTCAGGGGTGTTAATTTGATAGTCATCGGAAGAGGTACGGTTTCAGGTGGACTCTTTGATTGAAGATTCGAGACGTTGGGTGTGGATTCGAGGGAAGCTAATACCAGATATGGAAAGAGGATGTCATGGGGAGGCTATGGTGTAATTTTGGGTGTGTTTGGACCACTGAAACCGTCGTGAGGCGATTTCCGATGGGCAGAGGACGGTGGTTAAAGGTGGCGGACATGTCTGATCTCTGAAGATCAAAGACGAAGGTGGAAAGGGGGGGTATGGCTTTGGGGGTGTGGGGTAAAGAATTGGCCTTATATACGGAGGGGAGGGATGGATCCTGGCCGTTGGATCAGGTGAGATGATGGCCAGGATCTCTTCACTTAAGGGAACGGTGCCGTTTTGATTGAGTGGGGTTTGGGTCGGTCTCAGATGGGAGTGGGTCGGGTCATGAGGGAAAGCCTGGGAGCCGTTAGATCAAAAGAAATGAACGGTTCCGATCAAATACAACCATACGGCGTCGTTTGATTTAATGAAAGAACTGAACTGGACCGTTAGATCTGTTTGATCAACGGTCTAGATGGAAAGTGCCAAAACGGCGTCGTTTCCTTCGTTTGAGAGACCAGCTAACCGGACTGGGTCAAATGAGTTGATTTGGGCCTGGTTTTTGGTCTCAATTTTAAGCCCACATCTAAATTCCTTCATTTTTGAACTCTTTTTCTTTTCCTTCTTTAATTTCTAATTTAAACACAATTCCTAATTAAATTGTAAAATCAAAAATAAAACTACACAAATATTAATTAACACTTACAACAATTAACACACAAATTAAAACCTTAAAAATAAAATCACAACAATGACAACAAATAGAGTAAAATGCATATATTTTGTGATTTTCCTTTTAGAACCAAGTGATGGTTTAATTAATTCCTAAATGCATAATTAAATCCTTAATATGCATGCAACATATTTTTTTTGTATTTTAATTAATTAAAACAGGATAAACATTCATAGACAAAAACACAAATAATTATCCAAAAATGCCACGCAAATCCTAAAAATTATACACCAAGAAAATTTTGTTTTATTTTTTGATTTCTTTGGGAGTAGTTTTCGTGAAGCAAAAATCACGTGCTCACAAGCATTATCCGGTGTCTGCCAAACTCAGATTCCCATGTACCAACAATATGGCCGAATACGAAGCTTGCATCCTAGGGCTCAAAATGGCCATTGACATGAACATCCAAAAGTTGCTAGTGATTGGAGATTCAGACCTACTCATACATCAGGTCCGAGAAGAATGGGCAGCCAAGAACTCCAAGATACTCCCGTATCTGCATCATGTACAGGAATTGAGAAAGAGGTTCACGAAGACGGAGTTCCAACATGTTCCCAGAGTCCAAAATGAGTTCGCCGATGCATTGGCTACCCTGTTATCTATGATACAACATCCAAACAAGAACTTCATTGATCCCATTCCAATAAAGATCCATGACCAGCCAGCTTATTGTGCCCACATTGAAGAAGAAGCATATGGAAAGCCTTGGTTTCAAGATATCAAGGAATATTTGGCAAAAGGCGAGTACCCAGAACTTGCAAATCCTACTCAGAAACACACACTTCGGAGGCTGTCCAACAATTTCTTTCATAGCGGAGGAATCCTATATAGGAGGACTCCTGATTTGGGGTTACTAAGGTGTGTCGACGTAAAGGAAGCATCCAGGCTACTAGAGGAAATTCACGCTGGGACCTGCGGTCCACATATGAACGGTTTTGTCTTAGCAAAAAAGATATTCCAAGCTGGTTACTTTTGGATGAATATGGAGACGGACTACATCCAGTATGTCTGGAAATGCCACCGCTGCCAAATATATGCAAACATGATAAAGGTACCTCCAAATGAGTTTAATGCAACAAGCTCTCCAGGGTCGTTCGCCGCTTGGGAAATGGATGTTATTGGACCAATCGAGCCTGATGCTTCCAATGAACATAGGTTCAACCTAGTAGCAATCGACTATTTCACCAAATGGGTCGAAGTAGCATCTTACAGAGCAGTGACTAAGAAAGTCATGGCATACTTTGTCCGCAACCGCATTGTTTGTCGATTCGGGATTCCAGAGTCAATCATTACTGATAATGGTTGCAACCTCAACAGTGACTTGATGAAAGCTATGTGTGAAACTTTCAAGATCAGACACAATAATTCTACAGCCTACAGGCCTCAGATGAATGGAGCCGTAGAAGCTGCCAACAAGAATATCAAGAAGATATTAAGGAAAATGATAGAGAGGCATAAGCAGTGGCATGAGAAGTTATCATTTTCTCTATTAG